>NC_040234.1:28677353-31181519 GCF_001444195.1 Xiphophorus couchianus
GCTGGGTGAGCCCAGGCAACCCAGGCTCTCTCTGCCGCCTGGGGGGGTGAGCCAGGCTCTCTCTGCGCCTGGGCTGGGTGATGAGCCCCAGGCTCTCTCTGCCGCTGGGCTGGTGAGCCCAGGCTGTCTCTGCCGACTGGGCTGGGTGAGCCCAGGCTCTCTCTGCTGCCTGGGCTGGGTGAGCCCAGAACTCTCTCTGCCGCTGGGTGGGTGAGCCCAGGCTGTCTCTGCCGCTGGGCTGGGTGAGCCCAGGCTCTCTTGCTGCCTGGGCTGGTGAGCCCAGGCTGTCTCTGCCGCCTGGTGGGTGAGCCCAGGCTCTCTCTGCGCTGGGCTGGGTGAGCCCAGGCAACCAGGCTCTCTTGCTGCCTGGGCTGGGTGAGCCAGGCAACCAGGCTCTCTCTGCCGCCTGGCTGGGTGAGCCAGGCAACCCAGGCTCTCTCTGCCGCCTGGGCTGGGTGAGCCCAGGAACCCAGGCTTCTCTGCCGCCTGGGCTGGGTGAGACAGGCAACCAGGCTCTCTCTGCAGCCTGGGCTGGGTGAGCCCAGGCAACCCACTCTCTCTGCCGCCTGGGGGTGAGCCCGGCAGGCCAGGACTCTCTCTGCGCCTGGGCTGGGTGAGCCCAGGCTCTCTCTGCTGCTGGGCTGGGTGAGCCAGGCTGTCTCTGCGCCGGGCTGGGTGAGCCCAGGCAACCCAGCTCTCTCTGCCGCCTGGGCTGGGTGAGCCCAGGCAACCCAGGCTCTCTCTGCCGCCTGGGCTGGGTGAGAGCAGGCCAGGCTCTCTCTGCGCCTGGCTGGGGGTGAGCCCCAGGCCAGGCTGTCTCTGCCGCCTGGGCTGGGTGAGCCCAGGCTCTTCTGCCGCCTGGGCTGGGTGAGCCCAGGAACCCAGGCTCTCTCTGCCGCCTGGGCTGGGTGAGCCCAGGCTCTCTCTGCGCCTGGGCTGGGTGAGCCCAGGCTCTCTCTCTGCCTGGGCTGGGTGAGCCCAGGCTCTCTCTGCCGCCTGGGCTGGGTGAGCCCAGGCTGTCTCTGCCTGGGCTGGGTGAGCCCAGGCTCTCTCTGCCGCCTGGGCTGGGTGAGCCCAGGCTGTCTCTGCCGCCTGGGCTGGGTGAGCCCAGGCTCTCTCTGCCGCCTGGGCTGGGTGAGCCCAGGCAACCCAGGCTCTCTCTGCTGCCTGGGCTGGGTGAGCCCAGGCAACCCAGGCTCTCTCTGCTGCCTGGGCTGGGTGAGCCCAGGCAACCCAGGCTCTCTCTGCCGCCTGGGCTGGGTGAGCCCAGGCAACCCAGGCTCTCTCTGCCGCCTGGGCTGGGTGAGCCCAGGCAACCCAGGCTCTCTCTGCCGCCTGGGCTGGGTGAGCCCAGGCAACCCAGGCTCTCTCTCTGCCTGCTGGGTGAGCCCAGGCTCTCTCTGCCGCCGGGCTGGGTGAGCCCAGGCTCTCTCTGCTGCCTGGGCTGGGTGAGCCAGGCTCTCTCTGCTGCCTGGGCTGGGTGAGCCCAGGCTCTCTCTGCGCCTGGGCTGGGTGAGCCCAGGCAACCCAGGCTCTCTCTGCCGCCTGGGCTGGGTGAGCCCAGGCACCCAGGCTCTCTGCCGCCTGGGCTGGGTGAGCCCAGGACTCTCTCTGCCGCCTGGGCTGGGTGAGCCCAGGCTCTCTCTGCCGCCTGGGCTGGGTGAGCCCAGGCTCTCTCTGCTGCCTGGGCTGGGTGAGCCCAGGCTGTCTCTGCTGCCTGGGCTGGGTGAGCCCAGGACTCTCTCTGCGCCTGGGCTGGGTGAGCCCAGGCACCCAGGCTGTCTCTGCCGCCTGGGCTGGGTGAGCCCAGGCTCTCTCTGCCGCCTGGGCTGGGTGAGCCCAGGCAACCAGGCTCTCTCTGCCGCCTGGGCTGGGTGAGCCCAGGCTCTCTCTGCTGCCTGGGCTGGGTGAGCCCAGGCTCTCTCTGCCGCCTGGGCTGGGTGAGCCAGGCTCTCTGCTGCCTGGGCTGGGTGAGCCCAGGCTCTCTCTGCCGCCTGGGCTGGGTGAGCCCAGGCTGTCTCTGCCGCCTGGGCTGGGTGAGCCAGGCTCTCTCTGCGCCTGGGCTGGGTGAGCCCAGGCTCTCTCTGCCGCCTGGGCTGGGTGAGCCCAGGCTCTCTCTGCCGCCTGGGCTGGGTGAGCCCAGGCCCAGCTCTCTCTGCGCCTGGGCTGGGTGAGCCCAGGCAACCCAGGCTCTCTCTGCTGCCTGGGCTGGGTGAGCCAGGCAACCCAGGCTCTCTCTGCCGCCTGGGCTGGGTGAGCCCAGGCAACCCAGGCTCTCTCTGCGCCTGGGCTGGGTGAGCCCAGGCAACCAGGCTCTCTCTGCCGCCTGGGCTGGGTGAGCCCAGGCAACCCAGGCTCTCTCTGCTGCCTGGGCTGGGTGAGCCCAGGCTCTCTCTGCCGCCTGGGCTGGGTGAGCCAGGCTCTCTCTGCTGCCTGGGCTGGGTGAGCCCAGGCTCTCTCTGCTGCCTGGGCTGGGTGTGAGCCCAGGCTCTCTTGCCGCCTGGGCTGGGTGAGCCCAGGCAACCCAGGCTCTCTCTGCCGCCTGGGCTGGGTGAGCCCAGGCAACCAGGCTCTCTCCGCCTGGGCTGGGTGAGCCCAGGCTCTCTCTCGCCGCCTGGGCTGGGTGAGCCCAGGCTCTCTGCCGCCTGGGCTGGGTGAGCCCAGGACTCTCTCTGCCGCCTGGGCTGGGTGAGCCCAGCTGTCTCTGCCGCCTGGGCTGGGTGAGCCCAGGACTCTCTCTGCCGCCTGGGCTGGGTGAGCCCAGGCAACCCAGGCTGTCTCTGCCGCCTGGGCTGGGTGAGCCCAGGCTCTCTCTGCCGCCTGGCTGGGTGAGCCCAGGCAACCCAGGCTCTCTCTGCCGCCTGGGCTGGGTGAGCCCAGGCTCTCTGCTGCTGGGCTGGGTGAGCCCAGGCTCTCTCTGCCGCCTGGGCTGGGTGAGCCCAGGCTGTCTCTGCCGCCTGGGCTGGGTGAGCCCAGGCTCTCTCTGCCGCCTGGGCTGGGTGAGCCAGGCTCTCTCTGCCGCCTGGGCTGGGTGAGCCCAGGCTCTCTCTGCCGCCTGGGCTGGGTGAGCCCAGGCTCTCTCTGCCGCCTGGGCTGGGTGAGCCCAGGCTGTCTCTGCCGCCTGGGCTGGGTGAGCCAGGCAACCAGGATCTCTCTGCTGCCTGGGCTGGGTGAGCCCAGGCACCCAGGCTCTCTCTGCGCCTGGGCTGGGTGAGCCCAGGCCCTCTCTCTGCGCCTGGGCTGGGTGAGCCCAGGCAACCCAGGCTCTCTCTGCCGCTGGGCTGGGTGAGCCCAGGCAACCCAGGCTCTCTTGCTGCCTGGGCTGGTGAGCCCAGGCAACCAGGCTCTCTCTGCGCCTGGGCTGGGTGAGCCAGGCAGCCAGGCTCTCTCTGCGCCTGGGCTGGGTGAGCCCAGGCTCTCTGCCGCCTGGGCTGGGTGAGCCCAGGCTCTCTCTGCTGCCTGGGCTGGGTGAGCCCAGGCAACCAGGCTCTCTCTGCCGCCTGGGCTGGGTGAGCCCAGGCAACCCAGGCTCTCTGCGCCTGGGCTGGGTGAGCCCAGGCACCAGGCTCTCTCTGCCGCTGGGCTGGGTGAGCCCAGGCAGGCCAGGCTCTCTGCCGCCTGGGCTGGGTGAGCCCAGGCTCTCTCTGCCGCCTGGGCTGGGTGACCCAGGCAACCCAGGCTCTCTCTGCCGCCTGGGCTGGGTGAGCCCAGGCTCTCTCTGCGCCTGGGCTGGGTGAGCCCAGGCTCTCTCTCTGCCTGGGCTGGGTGAGCCCAGGCTCTCTCTGCCGCCTGGGCTGGGTGAGCCCAGGCTGTCTCTGCCGCCTGGGCTGGGTGAGCCCAGGCTCTCTCTGCGCCTGGGCTGGGTGAGCCCAGGCTCTCTCTGCCGCCTGGGCTGGGTGAGCCAGGCTCTCTCTGCCGCCTGGGCTGGTGAGCCCAGGCAACCCAGGCTTCTCTGCTGCCTGGGCTGGGTGAGCCCAGGCACCAGGCTCTCTGCCGCCTGGGCTGGGTGAGCCCAGGCCCAGGCTCTCTCTGCCGCCTGGGCTGGGTGAGCCGGAACCCAGGCTCTCTCTGCCGCCTGGGCTGGGTGAGCCAGGCAACCCAGGCTCTCTCTGCCGCCTGGGCTGGGTGAGCCCAGGCTCTCTCTGCCGCCTGGGCTGGGTGAGCCCAGGCTCTCTCTGCCGCCGGGCTGGGTGAGCCCAGGCTCTCTCTGCTGCCTGGGCTGGGTGAGCCAGGCTCTCTCTGCTGCCTGGGCTGGGTGAGCCCAGGCTCTCTCTGCCGCCTGGGCTGGGTGAGCCCAGGCCCAGGCTCTCTCTGCCGCCTGGGCTGGGTGAGCCCAGGCAACCCAGGCTGTCTCTGCCGCCTGGGCTGGGTGAGCCCAGGCTCTCTCTGCCGCCTGGGCTGGGTGAGCCCAGGCAACAGGCTCTCTGCCGCCTGGGCTGGGTGAGCCCAGGCTCTCTCTGCGCCGGGCTGGGTGAGCCCAGGCTCTCTCTGCCGCCTGGCTGGGTGAGCCCAGGCTCTCTCTGCGCCTGGGCTGGGTGAGCCCAGCTCTCTCTGCCGCCTGGGCTGGGTGAGCCCAGGCTCTCTCTGCCGCCTGGGCTGGGTGAGCCCAGGCTCTCTCTGCCGCCTGGGCTGGGTGAGCCCAGGCACCCAGGCTGTCTCTGCCGCCTGGGCTGGGTGAGCCCAGGCTCTCTCTGCCGCCTGGGCTGGGTGAGCCAGCCCAGGCTCTCTCTGCCGCCTGGGCTGGGTGAGCCAGGCTCTCTCTGCGCCTGGGCTGGGTGAGCCCAGGCTCTCTCTGCGCCTGGGCTGGGTGAGCCCAGGCGTCTCTGCCGCCTGGGCTGGGTGAGCCCAGGCTCTCTCTGCCCTGGGCTGGGTGAGCCCAGGCTCTCTGCCGCCTGGGGGGTGAGCCCAGGCTCTCTCTGCCGCCTGGGCTGGGTGAGCCCAGGCTCTCTCTGCCGCCTGGGCTGGGTGAGCCCAGGCAACCAGGCTCTCTCTGCCGCCTGGGCTGGGTGAGCCCAGGCTCTCTCTGCGCCTGGGCTGGGTGAGCCCAGGCAACCCAGGCTCTCTCTGCCGCCTGGGCTGGGTGAGCCCAGCTCTCTCTGCTGCCTGGCTGGGTGAGCCCAGGCTCTCTCTGCCGCCTGGGCTGGGTGAGCCCAGGCGGTCTCTCTGCCGCCTGGGCTGGGTGAGCCCAGGCTCTCTCTGCTGCCTGGGCTGGGTGAGCCCAGGCTGTCTCTGCCGCCTGGGCTGGGTGAGCCCAGACTCTCTCTGCCGCCTGGGCTGGGTGAGCCCAGACTCTCTCTGCCGCCTGGGCTGGGTGAGCCCAGGCAACCCAGGCTGTCTCTGCCGCTGGGCTGGGTGAGCCCAGCAACCCAGGCTGTCTCTGCCGCCTGGGCTGGGTGAGCCCAGGCACCCAGGCTGCTCTGCCGCCTGGGCTGGGTGAGCCCAGGCAACCCAGGCTCTCTCTGCCGCCTGGGCTGGGTGAGCCCAGGCAACCCAGGTCTCTTGCCGCCTGGGCTGGGTGAGCCCAGGCACACCCAGGCTCTCTCTTGCTGCTGGGCTGGGTGAGCCCAGGCTCTCTCTGCCGCCTGGGCTGGGTGAAGCCCAGGCTCTCTCTGCTGCCTGGGCTGGGTGAGCCAAGGCCTCTCTCTGCCGCCTGGGCTGGGTGAGCCCAGGACTCTCTCTGCCGCCTGGGCTGGGTGAGCCCAGGCTCTCTCTGCTGCCTGGGCTGGTGAGCCCAGGCTGTCTCTGCCGCCTGGGCTGGGTGAGCCAGACCCTCTCTGCCGCCTGGCTGGGTGAGCCCAGGCAACCCAGGCTGTCTCTGCCGCCTGGCTGGGTGAGCCCAGGCTCCTCTCTGCCGCCTGGGCTGGGTGAGCCAGGCAAACCAGGCTCTCTCTGCCGCCTGGGCTGGGTGAGCCCAGGCTCTCTCTGCTGCCTGGGCTGGGTGAGCCCAGGCTCTCTCTGCCGCCTGGGCTGGGTGAGCCCAGGCTGTCTCTGCCGCCTGGGCTGGGGTGAGCCCAGGCTCTCTCTCTGCCGCCTGGGCTGGGTGAGCCCAGGCTGTCTCTGCCGCCTGGGCTGGGTGAGCCCAGGCTCCTCTCTGCCGCCTGGCTGGGTGAGCCCAGGCGTCTCTGCCGCCTGGGCTGGGTGAGCCCAGGCTCTCTCTGCTGCCTGGGCTGGGTGAGCCCAGGCAACCCAGGCTCTCTCTGCCGCCTGGGCTGGGTGAGCCCAGGCAACCCAGGCTCTCTCTGCCGCCTGGGCTGGGTGAGCCCAGGCAACCCAGGCTCTCTCTGCCGCCTGGGCTGGGTGAGCCCAGGCAACCCAGGCTCTCTCTCTGCTGCCTGGGCTGGGTGAGCCCAGGCTCTCTCTGCCGCCTGGGCTGGGTGAGCCCAGGCTCTCTCTGCCGCCTGGGCTGGGTGAGCCCAGGCTCTCTCTGCTGCCTGGGCTGGGTGAGCCCAGGCTCTCTCTGCTGCCTGGGCTGGGTGAGCCCAGGCCTCTCTCTGCCGCCTGGGCTGGGTGAGCCCAGGCAACCCAGGCTCTCTCTGCCGCTGGGCTGGGTGAGCCCAGGCAACCCAGGCTGTCTCTGCCGCCTGGGCTGGGGAGCCCAGACTCTCTCTGCTGCCTGGGCTGGTGAGCCCAGGCAACCCAGGCTGCTCTCTGCCGCCTGGGCTGGGTGAGCCCAGACTCTCTCTGCCGCCTGGGCTGGGTGAGCCCAGGCTCTCTCTGCCGCCTGGGCTGGGTGAGCCCAGGCTCTCTCTGCCGCCTGGGCTGGGTGAGCCCAGACTCTCTCTGCCGCCTGGGCTGGGTGAGCCCAGGCCTCTCTCTGCCGCCTGGGCTGGTGAGCCCAGACTCTCTCTGCCGCCTGGGCTGGGTGAGCCCAGGCAACCCAGGCTGTTCTCTGCCGCCTGGGCTGGGTGAGCCCCAGGCTCTCTCTGCCGCCTGGCTGGGTGAGCCCAGGCAACCCAGGCTCTCTCTTGCTGCCTGGGCTGGTGAGCCCAGGCTCTCTCTGCTGCCTGGGCTGGTGAGCCCAGGGGCTGTCTCTGCCGCCTGGGCTGGGTGAGCCCAGACTCTCTCTGCCGCCTGGGTGGTGAGCCCAGACTCTCTCTGCCGCCTGGGCTGGGTGAGCCCAGGCAACCCAGGCTGTCTCTGCCGCCTGGGCTGGGTGAGCCCAGGCTCTCTCTGCCGCCTGGGTGGGTGAGCCCAGGCAACCCAGGCTCTCTCTGCCGCCTGGGCTGGGTGAGCCCAGGCTCTCTCTGCTGCCTGGGCTGGGTGAGCCAGGCTCTCTCTGCCGCCTGGGCTGGGTGAGCCCAGGCTGTCTCTGCCGCCTGGGCTGGGTGAGCCCAGGCTCTCTCTGCTGCCTGGGCTGGGTGAGCCCAGGCTGTCTCTGCCGCCTGGCTGGGTGAGCCCAGACTCTCTCTGCCGCCTGGGCTGGGTGAGCCCAGACTCTCTCTGCCGCCTGGGCTGGGTGAGCCCAGGCAACCCAGGCTGTCTCTGCCGCCTGGGCTGGGTGAGCCCAGGCAACCCAGGCTGTCTCTGCCGCCTGGGCTGGGTGAGCCCAGGCAGCCCAGGCTGTCTCTGCCGCCTGGGCTGGGTGAGCCCAGGCAACCCAGGCTCTCTCTGCCGCCTGGGCTGGGTGAGCCCAGGCAACCCAGGCTCTCTCTGCCGCCTGGGCTGGGTGAGCCCAGGCAACCCAGGCTCTCTCTGCTGCCTGGGCTGGGTGAGCCCAGGCTCTCTCTGCCGCCTGGGCTGGGTGAGCCCAGGCTCTCTCTGCTGCCTGGGCTGGGTGAGCCCAGGCTCTCTCTGCCGCCTGGGCTGGGTGAGCCCAGGGCTCTCTCTGCCGCCTGGGCTGGGTGAGCCCAGGCAACCCAGGCTCTCTCTGCCGCCTGGGCTGGGTGAGCCCAGGCAACCCAGGCTGTCTCTGCCGCCTGGGCTGGGTGAGCCCAGACTCTCTCTGCCGCCTGGGCTGGGTGAGCCCAGGCTCTCTCTGCCGCCTGGGCTGGGTGAGCCCAGACTCTCTCTGCCGCCTGGGCTGGGTGAGCCCAGGCAACCCAGGCTGTCTCTGCCGCCTGGGCTGGGTGAGCCCAGGCTCTCTCTGCCGCCTGGGCTGGGTGAGCCCAGGCAACCCAGGCTCTCTCTGCCGCCTGGGCTGGGTGAGCCCAGGCTCTCTCTGCTGCCTGGGCTGGGTGAGCCCAGGCTCTCTCTGCCGCCTGGGCTGGGTGAGCCCAGGCTGTCTCTGCCGCCTGGGCTGGGTGAGCCCAGGCTCTCTCTGCCGCCTGGGCTGGGTGAGCCCAGGCTGTCTCTGCCGCCTGGGCTGGGTGAGCCCAGGCTCTCTCTGCCGCCTGGGCTGGGTGAGCCCAGGCTGTCTCTGCCGCCTGGGCTGGGTGAGCCCAGGCTCTCTCTGCTGCCTGGGCTGGGTGAGCCCAGGCAACCCAGGCTCTCTCTGCCGCCTGGGCTGGGTGAGCCCAGGCAACCCAGGCTCTCTCTGCCGCCTGGGCTGGGTGAGCCCAGGCAACCCAGGCTCTCTCTGCCGCCTGGGCTGGGTGAGCCCAGGCAACCCAGGCTCTCTCTGCTGCCTGGGCTGGGTGAGCCCAGGGCTCTCTCTGCCGCCTGGGCTGGTGAGCCCAGGCTCTCTCTGCCGCCTGGGCTGGGTGAGCCCAGGCTCTCTCTGCTGCCTGGGCTGGGTGAGCCCAGGCTCTCTCTGCTGCCTGGGCTGGGTGAGCCCAGGCTCTCTCTGCCGCCTGGGCTGGGTGAGCCCAGGCAACCCAGGCTCTCTCTGCCGCCTGGCTGGGTGAGCCCAGGCAACCCAGGCTGTCTCTGCCGCCTGGGCTGGGTGAGCCCAGACTCTCTCTGCTGCCTGGGCTGGGTGAGCCCAGGCAACCCAGGCTGTCTCTGCCGCCTGGCTGGGTGAGCCCAGACTCTCTCTGCCGCCTGGGCTGGGTGAGCCCAGGCTCTCTCTGCCGCCTGGGCTGGGTGAGCCCAGGCTCTCTCTGCCGCCTGGGCTGGGTGAGCCCAGACTCTCTCTGCCGCCTGGGCTGGGTGAGCCCAGGCTCTCTCTGCCGCCTGGGCTGGGTGAGCCCAGACTCTCTCTGCCGCCTGGGCTGGGTGAGCCCAGGCAACCCAGGCTGTCTCTGCCGCCTGGGCTGGGTTGAGCCCAGGCTCTCTCTGCCGCCTGGGCGGGTGAGCCCAGGCAACCCAGGCTCTCTCTGCTGCCTGGGCTGGGTGAGCCAGGCTCTCTCTGCTGGCCTGGGCTGGGTGAGCCCAGGCTCTCTCTGCCGCCTGGGCTGGGTGAGCCCAGGCTGTCTCTGCCGCCTGGGCTGGGTGAGCCCAGGCTCTCTCTGCTGCCTGGGCTGGGTGAGCCCAGGCTGTCTCTGCCGCCTGGGCTGGGTGAGCCCAGACTCTCTCTGCCGCCTGGGCTGGGTGAGCCCAGACTCTCTCTGCCGCCTGGGCTGGGTGAGCCCAGGCAACCCAGGCTGTCTCTGCCGCCTGGGCTGGGTGAGCCCAGGCTCTCTCTGCCGCCTGGGCTGGGTGAAGCCCAGGCAACCCAGGCTCTCTCTTGCGCCTGGGCTGGGTGAGCCCAGGCTCTCTCTGCTGCCTGGGCTGGGTGAGCCCAGGCTCTCTCTGCCGCCTGGGCTGGGTGAGCCCAGGCTGTCTCTGCCGCCTGGGCTGGGTGAGCCCAGGCTCTCTCTGCTGCCTGGGCTGGGTGAGCCCAGGCTGTCTCTGCCGCCTGGGCTGGGTGAGCCCAGACTCTCTCTGCCGCCTGGGCTGGGTGAGCCCAGACTCTCTCTGCCGCCTGGGCTGGGTGAGCCCAGGCAACCCAGGCTGTCTCTGCCGCCTGGGCTGGGTGAGCCCAGGCAACCCAGGCTGTCTCTGCCGCCTGGGCTGGGTGAGCCCAGGCAGCCCAGGCTGTCTCTGCCGCCTGGGCTGGGTGAGCCCAGGCAACCCAGGCTCTCTCTGCCGCCTGGGCTGGGTGAGCCCAGGCAACCCAGGCTCTCTCTGCCGCCTGGGCTGGGTGAGCCCAGGCAACCCAGGCTCTCTCTGCTGCCTGGGCTGGGTGAGCCCAGGCTCTCTCTGCCGCCTGGGCTGGGTGAGCCCAGGCTCTCTCTGCTGCCTGGGCTGGGTGAGCCCAGGCTCTCTCTGCTGCCTGGGCTGGGTGAGCCCAGGCTCTCTCTGCCGCCTGGGCTGGGTGAGCCCAGACTCTCTCTGCCGCCTGGGCTGGGTGAGCCCAGGCTCTCTCTGCCGCCTGGGCTGGGTGAGCCCAGACTCTCTCTGCCGCCTGGGCTGGGTGAGCCCAGGCAACCCAGGCTGTCTCTGCCGCCTGGGCTGGGTGAGCCCAGGCTCTCTCTGCCGCCTGGGCTGGGTGAGCCCAGGCAACCCAGGCTCTCTCTGCCGCCTGGGCTGGGTGAGCCCAGGCTCTCTCTGCCGCCTGGGCTGGGTGAGCCCAGGCTGTCTCTGCCGCCTGGGCTGGGTGAGCCCAGGCTCTCTCTGCCGCCTGGGCTGGGTGAGCCCAGGCTGTCTCTGCCGCCTGGGCTGGGTGAGCCCAGGCTCTCTCTGCCGCCTGGGCTGGGTGAGCCCAGGCTGTCTCTGCCGCCTGGGCTGGGTGAGCCCAGGCTCTCTCTGCCGCCTGGGCTGGGTGAGCCCAGGCAACCCAGGCTCTCTCTGCTGCCTGGGCTGGGTGAGCCCAGGCAACCCAGGCTCTCTCTGCTGCCTGGGCTGGGTGAGCCCAGGCTGTCTCTGCTGCCTGGGCTGGGTGAGCCCAGGCAACCCAGGCTCTCTCTGCCGCCTGGGCTGGGTGAGCCCAGGCAACCCAGGCTCTCTCTGCCGCCTGGGCTGGGTGAGCCCAGGCAGGCCAGGCTCTCTCTGCCGCCTGGGCTGGGTGAGCCCAGGCAGGCCAGGCTGTCTCTGCCGCCTGGGCTGGGTGAGCCCAGGCTCTCTCTGCCGCCTGGGCTGGGTGAGCCCAGGCAACCCAGGCTCTCTCTGCCGCCTGGGCTGGGTGAGCCCAGGCTCTCTCTGCCGCCTGGGCTGGGTGAGCCCAGGCTCTCTCTGCTGCCTGGGCTGGGTGAGCCCAGGCTCTCTCTGCCGCCTGGGCTGGGTGAGCCCAGGCTGTCTCTGCCGCCTGGGCTGGGTGAGCCCAGGCTCTCTCTGCTGCCTGGGCTGGGTGAGCCCAGGCTGTCTCTGCCGCCTGGGCTGGGTGAGCCCAGGCTCTCTCTGCCGCCTGGGCTGAGTGAGCCCAGGCAACCCAGGCTCTCTCTGCTGCCTGGGCTGGGTGAGCCCAGGCAACCCAGGCTCTCTCTGCCGCCTGGGCTGGGTGAGCCCAGGCAACCCAGGCTCTCTCTGCCGCCTGGGCTGGGTGAGCCCAGGCAACCCAGGCTCTCTCTGCCGCCTGGGCTGGGTGAGCCCAGGCAGGCCAGGCTCTCTCTGCCGCCTGGGCTGGGTGAGCCCAGGCAGGCCAGGCTGTCTCTGCCGCCTGGGCTGGGTGAGCCCAGGCTCTCTCTGCCGCCTGGGCTGGGTGAGCCCAGGCAACCCAGGCTGTCTCTGCCGCCTGGGCTGGGTGAGCCCAGGCTCTCTCTGCCGCCTGGGCTGGGTGAGCCCAGGCAACCCAGGCTCTCTCTGCCGCCTGGGCTGGGTGAGCCCAGGCTCTCTCTGCTGCCTGGGCTGGGTGAGCCCAGGCTCTCTCTGCCGCCTGGGCTGGGTGAGCCCAGGCTGTCTCTGCCGCCTGGGCTGGGTGAGCCCAGGCTCTCTCTGCTGCCTGGGCTGGGTGAGCCCAGGCTGTCTCTGCCGCCTGGGCTGGGTGAGCCCAGGCTCTCTCTGCCGCCTGGGCTGGGTGAGCCCAGGCAACCCAGGCTCTCTCTGCCGCCTGGGCTGGGTGAGCCCAGGCTCTCTCTGCTGCCTGGGCTGGGTGAGCCCAGGCTCTCTCTGCCGCCTGGGCTGGGTGAGCCCAGGCTGTCTCTGCCGCCTGGGCTGGGTGAGCCCAGGCTCTCTCTGCTGCCTGGGCTGGGTGAGCCCAGGCTGTCTCTGCCGCCTGGGCTGGGTGAGCCCAGACTCTCTCTGCCGCCTGGGCTGGGTGAGCCCAGACTCTCTCTGCCGCCTGGGCTGGGTGAGCCCAGGCAACCCAGGCTGTCTCTGCCGCCTGGGCTGGGTGAGCCCAGGCAACCCAGGCTGTCTCTGCCGCCTGGGCTGGGTGAGCCCAGGCAGCCCAGGCTGTCTCTGCCGCCTGGGCTGGGTGAGCCCAGGCAACCCAGGCTCTCTCTGCCGCCTGGGCTGGGTGAGCCCAGGCAACCCAGGCTCTCTCTGCCGCCTGGGCTGGGTGAGCCCAGGCAACCCAGGCTCTCTCTGCTGCCTGGGCTGGGTGAGCCCAGGCTCTCTCTGCCGCCTGGGCTGGGTGAGCCCAGGCTCTCTCTGCTGCCTGGGCTGGGTGAGCCCAGGCTCTCTCTGCTGCCTGGGCTGGGTGAGCCCAGGCTCTCTCTGCCGCCTGGGCTGGGTGAGCCCAGGCAACCCAGGCTCTCTCTGCCGCCTGGGCTGGGTGAGCCCAGGCAACCCAGGCTGTCTCTGCCGCCTGGGCTGGGTGAGCCCAGACTCTCTCTGCCGCCTGGGCTGGGTGAGCCCAGGCTCTCTCTGCCGCCTGGGCTGGGTGAGCCCAGACTCTCTCTGCCGCCTGGGCTGGGTGAGCCCAGGCAACCCAGGCTGTCTCTGCCGCCTGGGCTGGGTGAGCCCAGGCTCTCTCTGCCGCCTGGGCTGGGTGAGCCCAGGCAACCCAGGCTCTCTCTGCCGCCTGGGCTGGGTGAGCCCAGGCTCTCTCTGCCGCCTGGGCTGGGTGAGCCCAGGCTGTCTCTGCCGCCTGGGCTGGGTGAGCCCAGGCTCTCTCTGCCGCCTGGGCTGGGTGAGCCCAGGCTGTCTCTGCCGCCTGGGCTGGGTGAGCCCAGGCTCTCTCTGCCGCCTGGGCTGGGTGAGCCCAGGCTGTCTCTGCCGCCTGGGCTGGGTGAGCCCAGGCTCTCTCTGCCGCCTGGGCTGGGTGAGCCCAGGCAACCCAGGCTCTCTCTGCTGCCTGGGCTGGGTGAGCCCAGGCAACCCAGGCTCTCTCTGCTGCCTGGGCTGGGTGAGCCCAGGCTGTCTCTGCCGCCTGGGCTGGGTGAGCCCAGGCTCTCTCTGCTGCCTGGGCTGGGTGAGCCCAGGCTGTCTCTGCCGCCTGGGCTGGGTGAGCCCAGGCTCTCTCTGCCGCCTGGGCTGAGTGAGCCCAGGCAACCCAGGCTCTCTCTGCTGCCTGGGCTGGGTGAGCCCAGGCAACCCAGGCTCTCTCTGCCGCCTGGGCTGGGTGAGCCCAGGCAACCCAGGCTCTCTCTGCCGCCTGGGCTGGGTGAGCCCAGGCAACCCAGGCTCTCTCTGCCGCCTGGGCTGGGTGAGCCCAGGCAACCCAGGCTCTCTCTGCTGCCTGGGCTGGGTGAGCCCAGGCTCTCTCTGCCGCCTGGGCTGGGTGAGCCCAGGCTCTCTCTGCCGCCTGGGCTGGGTGAGCCCAGGCTCTCTCTGCTGCCTGGGCTGGGTGAGCCCAGGCTCTCTCTGCTGCCTGGGCTGGGTGAGCCCAGGCTCTCTCTGCCGCCTGGGCTGGGTGAGCCCAGGCAACCCAGGCTCTCTCTGCCGCCTGGGCTGGGTGAGCCCAGGCAACCCAGGCTGTCTCTGCCGCCTGGGCTGGGTGAGCCCAGACTCTCTCTGCTGCCTGGGCTGGGTGAGCCCAGGCAACCCAGGCTGTCTCTGCCGCCTGGGCTGGGTGAGCCCAGACTCTCTCTGCCGCCTGGGCTGGGTGAGCCCAGGCTCTCTCTGCCGCCTGGGCTGGGTGAGCCCAGGCTCTCTCTGCCGCCTGGGCTGGGTGAGCCCAGACTCTCTCTGCCGCCTGGGCTGGGTGAGCCCAGGCTCTCTCTGCCGCCTGGGCTGGGTGAGCCCAGACTCTCTCTGCCGCCTGGGCTGGGTGAGCCCAGGCAACCCAGGCTGTCTCTGCCGCCTGGGCTGGGTGAGCCCAGGCTCTCTCTGCCGCCTGGGCTGGGTGAGCCCAGGCAACCCAGGCTCTCTCTGCTGCCTGGGCTGGGTGAGCCCAGGCTCTCTCTGCTGCCTGGGCTGGGTGAGCCCAGGCTCTCTCTGCCGCCTGGGCTGGGTGAGCCCAGGCTGTCTCTGCCGCCTGGGCTGGGTGAGCCCAGACTCTCTCTGCCGCCTGGGCTGGGTGAGCCCAGACTCTCTCTGCCGCCTGGGCTGGGTGAGCCCAGGCAACCCAGGCTGTCTCTGCCGCCTGGGCTGGGTGAGCCCAGGCTCTCTCTGCCGCCTGGGCTGGGTGAGCCCAGGCAACCCAGGCTCTCTCTGCCGCCTGGGCTGGGTGAGCCCAGGCTCTCTCTGCTGCCTGGGCTGGGTGAGCCCAGGCTCTCTCTGCCGCCTGGGCTGGGTGAGCCCAGGCTGTCTCTGCCGCCTGGGCTGGGTGAGCCCAGGCTCTCTCTGCCGCCTGGGCTGGGTGAGCCCAGGCTGTCTCTGCCGCCTGGGCTGGGTGAGCCCAGACTCTCTCTGCCGCCTGGGCTGGGTGAGCCCAGACTCTCTCTGCCGCCTGGGCTGGGTGAGCCCAGGCAACCCAGGCTGTCTCTGCCGCCTGGGCTGGGTGAGCCCAGGCAACCCAGGCTGTCTCTGCCGCCTGGGCTGGGTGAGCCCAGGCAGCCCAGGCTGTCTCTGCCGCCTGGGCTGGGTGAGCCCAGGCTCTCTCTGCCGCCTGGGCTGGGTGAGCCCAGGCAACCCAGGCTCTCTCTGCCGCCTGGGCTGGGTGAGCCCAGGCTCTCTCTGCTGCCTGGGCTGGGTGAGCCCAGGCTCTCTCTGCCGCCTGGGCTGGGTGAGCCCAGGCAACCCAGGCTCTCTCTGCCGCCTGGGCTGGGTGAGCCCAGGCTCTCTCTGCTGCCTGGGCTGGGTGAGCCCAGGCTCTCTCTGCCGCCTGGGCTGGGTGAGCCCAGGCTCTCTCTGCCGCCTGGGCTGGGTGAGCCCAGGCAACCCAGGCTCTCTCTGCCGCCTGGGCTGGGTGAGCCCAGGCTCTCTCTGCCGCCTGGGCTGGGTGAGCCCAGGCAACCCAGGCTCTCTCTGCCGCCTGGGCTGGGTGAGCCCAGGCTGTCTCTGCCGCCTGGGCTGGGTGAGCCCAGGCTCTCTCTGCTGCCTGGGCTGGGTGAGCCCAGACTCTCTCTGCCGCCTGGGCTGGGTGAGCCCAGGCTCTCTCTGCTGCCTGGGCTGGGTGAGCCCAGGCAACCCAGGCTCTCTCTGCCGCCTGGGCTGGGTGAGCCCAGGCTGTCTCTGCAGCCTGGGCTGGGTGAGCCCAGGCAACCCAGGCTCTCTCTGCCGCCTGGGCTGGGTGAGCCCAGGCAGGCCAGGCTCTCTCTGCCGCCTGGGCTGGGTGAGCCCAGGCTCTCTCTGCTGCCTGGTCTGCGTGAGCCCAGGCTGTCTCTGCTGCCTGGGCTGGGTGAGCCCAGGCAACCCAGGCTCTCTCTGCCGCCTGGGCTGGGTGAGCCCAGGCTCTCTCTGCTGCCTGGGCTGGGTGAGCCCAGACTCTCTCTGCCGCCTGGGCTGGGTGAGCCCAGGCAACCCAGGCTCTCTCTGCCGCCTGGGCTGGGTGAGCCCAGGCAACCCAGGCTCTCTCTGCCGCCTGGGCTGGGTGAGCCCAGGCAGGCCAGGCTCTCTCTGCCGCCTGGGCTGGGTGAGCCCAGGCTCTCTCTGCTGCCTGGGCTGGGTGAGCCCAGGCAGCCCAGGCTGTCTCTGCCGCCTGGGCTGGGTGAGCCCAGGCTGTCTCTGCTGCCTGGGCTGGGTGAGCCCAGGCAACCCAGGCTCTCTCTGCTGCCTGGGCTGGGTGAGCCCAGGCAGGCCAGGCTCTCTCTGCTGCCTGGGCTGGGTGAGCCCAGGCTCTCTCTGCCGCCTGGGCTGGGTGAGCCCAGGCTCTCTCTGCTGCCTGGGCTGGGTGAGCCCAGACTCTCTCTGCCGCCTGGGCTGGGTGAGCCCAGGCTCTCTCTGCTGCCTGGGCTGGGTGAGCCCAGGCAACCCAGGCTCTCTCTGCTGCCTGGGCTGGGTGAGCCCAGGCTCTCTCTGCCACCTGGGCTGGGTGAGCCCAGGCTCTCTCTGCCGCCTGGGCTGGGTGAGCCCAGGCTCTCTCTGCTGCCTGGGCTGGGTGAGCCCAGGCTCTCTCTGCTGCCTGGGCTGGGTGAGCCCAGGCTCTCTCTGCCGCCTGGGCTGGGTGAGCCCAGGCAACCCAGGCTCTCTCTGCCGCCTGGGCTGGGTGAGCCCAGGCAACCCAGGCTGTCTCTGCCGCCTGGGCTGGGTGAGCCCAGGCTCTCTCTGCCGCCTGGGCTGGGTGAGCCCTGGCTCGCTCTGCCGCCTGGGCTGGGTGAGCCCAGGCTGTCTCTGCCGCCTGGGCTGGGTGAGCCCAGACTCTCTCTGCCGCCTGGGCTGGGTGAGCCCAGGCAACCCAGGCTGTCTCTGCCGCCTGGGCTGGGTGAGCCCAGGCAGCCCAGGCTGTCTCTGCCGCCTGGGCTGGGTGAGCCCAGGCTCTCTCTGCTGCCTGGGCTGGGTGAGCCCAGGCAGCACGGTGCTCCAGTGCTCCATCCAAGGTGCCGACATCTCCCTGCACACTGGCCAGTCCAAAAGATTCATGTCAGGAACCCTTCGTGCACAGGTTTCAAAAGAGTTGTGTGAGGGTAGGATGGAACCAGCTGTATTGAGGTCAGCAAAGGCATCAGAGTTGATGGATATTGGAGATCCCGAGCCAGGTCACCTTCCAAACCTGGCAACCTTACGAAAAGCAAAGCAGGAGAGAAAAGATTTGGAATTAGACGACAAAGACCCCATTCTGTCTTTGCAGTTATTAAAGTATAGCACACCTAACAGTGGCAGTATAAGAGATATTGGTCTGGATAAATTCTTCTGTCACTATTGGAGTCAAACTCAGATACATGTTTATAAGGCACTGACCAAAAAATGTCCCTCAGTAGTTTGCTTTGATGCAACTGGTTCAGTTGTCAGAAAACTGGCACGACCAAATGGCACATCTGGCCACATCTTCTTATATCAAGGTGTTCTGAGGGGAGACAACTGCTCAGTCCCAGTGGTACAAATGCTATCAGAAAGGCATGACATTAATGCAATTGCGACATGGCTGAAAGAATGGCTTCGTGCAGGCGCAGCTGTACCAAAGGAAGCTGTGAGTGACTTTTCCCTGGCTATTCTTGGTGCTCTGGTGAAGGCCTTCACTCCTCTTTCTAACCTGAAGTCATACATTGATGAATGCTTCCGTGTGCTACTTGGGAACCAGTCTGCAAAACTTCCTCCCTGTTACATCAGGGTTGATGTTGCCCACTGCATAAAGATGGTCTGCCAGTGGGACTGCCTGAAAAACAAGTCACACCGTGTCAAAGACTTCTTTGTCAGGGGAATAGCAAAGCTTCTTCAAGCACAAAGCTTGGACCATGCAAAGCAGTTAATACATGCCATCACTGTTGTGGCTCTCAGTGAGGCAGAAGGTGATGATAGTTCTGGAACCCCTCTTGAATCAGAGAGGTGCAAAAAGTACCTGAAAGCCCAGATTGCAGAAGACTCCATCCTCATTCCAGATGAAGACACAAAGGAAGTGCATCAAGTGGATCCATGTGATGACATCCAGACTGACCTACGAGACTGGGTGTCAAACATTTGTGAGGAGAGCAGGACACACACTGCAGCTAATGGGGATAGGGATAACATCCATTTCCTCCCTGAGATTGTGCCACACATTATAAGACTTGCAAGTTCCTTACCACTGTGGACAGGAATAATGGTTCTACTCTTCAAAAGCACCAGCCTCACAGCAAGCTCAGCCAATGTTGAAGCTGAATTCAAACATGTAAAACATGGCCTGTTCAAACATGAACAGGCCATGTTCGTTGCAAACGTATACGAACGGCAACTCCATTCGTATACGTTTGCCTCTACATTCCACATATTTTGACCGAGCTGCACCTAATTTGGCATGAGTGTTCCTGGTGGGATGCCGGACGATCGTACGTCATCATATTATGACGTCATCTAAGCCCCGCCCCCTCAGAACAGGAAGTGCCTTTTTTTTCCTTGGAAAGCTCTGTTTATGGCTCTTTTGACCCAATCAAGATGATTCGGATGATAAACTCTGTCAATGCTCGCTGCTGGCTGAACCGTGAGGGCGTGGCCAAATGGCGAATATCAGTCCCTCGCCATATGCATACATTCGGCTCTAATTCACACATAGATCATCCGATTGGCGCCAAACTGGATAAGTATGACCTTTGTTCACCTCTAAAGAGCCCAACGGGTTTGAAATGTAATTTGACTCCACTGCGCCCCCTAAGTTAATACATCGGCTGTATCTCCTCGATGCATCGACCGATCTGCACCAGATTTTTTGACAGTCGTCGGGGAGCGCCGCGGAATGCATTCACGCGTGTGGCCCGGTGGATGGGCGGGGGACATGCGCAACAGCTTCTGCGGCGGCTGGCGGGCGGCGGTGCTGGAAACTGCGGCAGAGCTTCTGCGGTGGGGAGCGGGCTGCGGCTCTGGAAGATGCGCGAGAGCTTCTGTGGTGGCTGGAACCCCCGCGGTGGCCAATAGGCCGGATCGGCGCTTGCTGCGAGGGCCGCCCGAGGCTGCTCGCAGCTTTAATCTGAAATTATCATTTGTATAATATAATCCTTGGGTAACATTGTGGCCCAGGTTACATAGTGGCGGTGACGTAAAGCAAAAATTTTGATGTCTGGAGCAACATGGGGGGATGGTGAACTCTGATGACCTAAAAAATAACTTAATATTTCAGAAACGAAAGCTGCACAAACGACCGTTTTAACGGCACAAACCTGCACTAACGGAGCACTAACCACTCAGACTATTTGCCGAATTTTTTGACGTGGGTGGGGTGTCAGCTTCACTCAGCTGAAGCGGAGCTGTCAGCTCAGCATACGCACAAGATATGACAAAAATAAGTCAATAAATTGTTTTAAATAGCTAGATTGATACATTGTCAGGTTTGACACCTATTAAAGACAAAGACAAATTGAACAAACACAGAAAGGACAAGAGAGTTAGATTCTTTTGATCTTAGATCACTTCCGGCTGAATGGCGGTGGAGTAAGTCGTGTCTTGGCGTGCTCCTGCGGGTTAGCTGGTTTTTTTTCGGTTATTACCTGGCACATTTTCTCAACTTCGACTTCAAACGATAACTAACCAATACATTGAACACTATCCTTTTTTTTGGACACTAAAATGCCACCAAAGCCGGTTAAAGGAGGAAATTCGATTCAGTCCCACTTGCGGCCTGCCCCTCGTGGTGAGTCCTCGGCCTGTGCTGAGTCAACTCTTGTGTCGGAGGCGGCGGCCCGAGCCGCTGCAATTAGCGATGTCAGCAGTCTTAAACAGGAGCTGCTTGCGGCTCTCCGGGATGACTTTACTGCTATACTTAAAGCAGAGTTTCATGCTGTTCTTGGTGAAAGTCTTTCTTCGATTAAGTCCGAGCTCCTGTCCTTCAAGAAGGAATTGTCCTCTGGCCTCACTGCGGTGCAGGAGAGTTTTACGGGGCTAAACGTAACGGTTGCTGAGATGGAGAAATCCCTATCCACCTGCACTGATGACATCGTTGGCCTCCGGAAGACAGTGGACAGTCTTACTAAAACTGTGGCACAGTTGGAGGACAAATGTGATGACTTGGAATCCCGGTCCCGGCGTCAGAACATCCGCATCATTGGTGTCCCGGAGGACGACCCTTTATCGGCTTCGACGGCTGCGGTCTCTCGGTTGCTAAAGGAAGCCTTCGGTTTCGCGGAGGAACCGTTGCTCGACCGCGCTCACCGTATCCCGATCCCGAAACCCAAGGCAGGTGAGCGCCCTCGCCCCATCGTAGCTAAGCTACATTACTACTCTGACTGTGTGAAAATCCTGTCGAAGGCAAGGGAACTGCAGCGGATTAAGATGAACGGTACGACCATCTTCGTTTTCCCCGATTATACTGTTAGGACGGCCCGAGCACGGGCTGCCTTTACAGATTGCCGTCGCCGACTCCGTGGCATTGAGGGGGTCCGGTTCGGCTTGCTCCATCCGGCCCGGTTGCGGATTACCCATGGTGGAACTACGCGAGTTTTCACCTCTCCTGAGGAGGCTAATATCTACATCGAGTCCATTACCAAGTGAGAGCTATAATCATAAGGATTTGTTTCACATTCTGGGGACTTTGTTTTGTCTGGTTAAGTAATATTTTCACATTAAGGAGAAATGGGAAGAAAGGAAAAAAGAAAAAACGGACTGTTTCGAAATAGTTGGGGCTTACTTGTGTAATTCAAATGATGGATGTTTTCTGCAGGTGTTGTTGATTTCCTAGAATAGTGCCTATTGTATATTTAAATTTTCTCTCTATTCTGCTGATTCTGCAGGAGTCGCCTAGTATTAAAGGGAGCTTTTTTGTTGTTGTTGCGCTGTTTGGCTGTAAGGATAAGTTTAAAGTGGCTCCTGTTGGAGTCTGCACGGTCCCTTCATTTGGGGAAGGGCAGAGTGCAAGTAAGGGGTGGGGGGGAAAATGTTTGTATATGTTTTCTTTTGTTTTTTGTGATTTTTTTTTTTTTTTCCCTTCTTGGGGATGGAGGGGGTGGCGATATCTTTCAACTTCTGTTATAAACAACTGGTCACATGTCTGTTGATTTGAAAGCGTCTGTTAGATTCCTAAGTTGGAATGTTAAAGGTCTTAATAGTCCAGTGAAGAGATCTAAAATAAACTCTCATCTGAAGCGCCTAAACCCTGATGTAGTATTTCTACAGGAAACACATCTGCAGAATGCAAATTGGTCCAGGCTCAAATATTCATGGGTTGGAGAGATTTACCACTCGGGCTTCAACTCGAAAGCTAGAGGAGTAGCCATATTATTTAATAAGAAGGTTCATTTCACAGCATCAAAAATAATGCGAGACACAAATGGCAGATTTCTTATAATTGCAGGTAGTCTGTTCCATACCCCTGTCTTATTAGTGAACATTTATGCACCAAACTTTGATAATCCTGATTTTATAAATAATCTATTTAGCACACTTCCTTTTATTGACACTCATTTGTTGATTCTAGCTGGGGACTTGAACTGTGTAATGAACCCAGCATTAGATCGCTCCTCATCTCGGGCCTCTACGCAGTCAAATATGTCTAAATCAATTTCGGACTTTATGACCCAAAATGGGTATGTAGATCCATGGAGGGCACGTAATCCGCTAACTAAGATGTATTCTTTTTTCTCTCAGGTACACCAGTCCTATTCCCGTATAGATTATTTTTTTATTGATGGCTCTTTAATGCATAGAGCCACATCTTCTGAATACTATCCGATTATTATTTCTGATCATTCCCCTTTAAGCCTTGATATAAACTTCATGAATAAACCCCGTTCTTGCCCTTGTTGGAGATTTAATAGTCTCCTGTTATCAGATGAAGCATTCAATAAATTTATCCTATCAACAATTGATGATTTCCTTACGTTTAACAAGAGCGACACAGTTTCTTTCTCATTATTATGGGAAACATTAAAAGCCTATCTTCGGGGTCAGATTATTTCTTTTTCAGATTCTTTTGATCTCGTGAGGAGAACGGACAGAGATGTGTTTACAGTTACAAATCTCCAACCGCTCTGAAACACATTTGTCCGCTCCTCTCTTTTTATTACTGTCAGAGTCCCTATCACAACAGGCACTGCAACTCTAAGGGGTGGGGACAGAACATTTAGTTGCAGTGCTAATGACAATCACTAACTAAACACATGTTCTCTTGCATTAAGACACAGAGTGAAAACAGAACAAGTCGTACATCTTCAAGGCGACGGGTCTACAGCTACCTAACAGTTCAAAGGAAGAAGAAGTTCCTGCTGAGCAATAAACCCCGTGAGCCCGGTTGTCACTGCTTCTCTTCAGGGAGGCCCTCTTGTAAAAAGGAAATAAAGTAAATCAAACAATACAGAAACAGTCTTTATGCTGAAGGAAAAGAAATCAATAAAGGCATATAAGACAGAACATCATATAAGTAACACTATTGTTATAAATGAAACAACAAATATTTGATAATATATATACATTTCACCTAACATACATAGATTGCTGTGGTTTCAAATTGTATTTAAAGCAGAGTCTAGCTGGAGCGACATGAAAAGCACGGCCGCCTCTCTGTTCCTCGATTTGCTTATTCTTTGTAGAAATGTTCTACACATATCTGAACATTGTAGAATAAAACGAACAGATTTTTTATTTTTTTTTACTATGGAACAGTCTTGACTACAAAACGTGTAGAATAATACAGAAATCAGGATTAATGGGGCTAAAAAACAAACTTCGGCTCCGTGTTTTTCCTCCTTCACCGCCTGTGCTTAACGCTGTCACGGTTGCTAGGCAACATGAGTTACGCTGAGGTGGATGCTAAACAGCTAGCTGAAGGCTAGGCCTGTCCGAAGTCACAAGTTGTCTCTTCCCGCCGTCGTTTATTCGTGGCCTGCGAAGGACCCGTCACACGTAGACCGGGTCCTTTTATTAAACCCTGAACGGCTTCAGCAAAAGCACTTAGTAATCACAGCTTATACTTGACTGGTGGATATAACTGTCAGTTTGTGCTACGCATATGTCTGACATCAACGTATGCTAATGTGACAGAAGACACTAGCATGCAGTGGGGTTTGGTTTTTACAGAGAAACACTTTGAAAATGGAATAAAAACTATTCACATGTGAGAGAGAAATCACCAGAGGCTCTGGCTCCTCATCAAATGTCTTCCATGACCTGGATTTGAAGCGTCTTGTTTCCCTAATCCCCAGAGAACCTCTTTGTCTGAACAACTGGAGGAGCTGCAGAGCTTGTTTTTCCTTCTCAATGGGCTCTTTGCACCTCAGCTTCCGCGTTTGGGGAAAAGCGGGTCGATCGTTTCCGATCTATTGAAAAAGGCACTTTACACTGGGTGTTTGCAGGGCTTGTCCAAGGTAACAATTAATGATGTACATCGAGCCGAAGCCCCGAAAAATAAGCTGTAGAAAGATTTTAAGATGTTCGCCTCGTTATACGTTCACAGATACAAGGTGAGTTTTACTTTCTTTAAACTTTGTGGCTAACATTAGCTTTAGCTTATGCTAGTAGGCAATATTGTCTGACATTTTTCTTGTAAAAATGTGCTATTTAAGTATCTAAACATTTTTCATCCATTCTAACAGACAATGTTTTTAGCTTGTTTTCAAGTATATTACGTGTGTTTATTGTCGTCAGTGTCAGAGACCAAGTAACAGGGATTTTACGTTCAGGCTTTTTGCTTCTGAAGCCTGAAGCACAACGAGCCCATAGCTTAGCATTAGCTCTGGTGTCGGAGTTCTAGTTCAGCTGACTGTTCAGGTTCAAAGTTGTTGCTTTTAGAAAAATATGGCCGTGTTCCTTAAGGTCTCCGTGTTATTTCGCTTTATTAGTTTTGCATGCTTCTTGTGAAGCAGGACGGTGTTTACAGCAGTGTGTACAGGTGGATCAGTAGCTCGGCTGTCTGGCTCTGGTCTGCTCTCTGGTTCCCATAAACTCTTTCAGGCTGAATACAGAATTGACTCCATGGAAATAACACAGGAGGCTCCTTTACCTTCTGCTTTAGGCTGAAGAAGTTGATCCGGAGTGAAGTGAAGGCTGTAAACTTTGCTGTGCTGCGTTAGCTTTAACTGGTAGCGACGAATATTTACAAGCCCCCGTCTTCTTAATTCAGGATCGTTTGGAAATCCATGAAAACTTAAAAGCCCATTATATTAGGAAGACAGCAATGTTCATAGTATTGTTTTATTTGCGTCTGAAATAAGACTTTGTCTTTTCTAGCTGTCATGGTAACTCAAAGCGCTGGGGGGGGGAAGGGGGTGCATTTGCGCATGCGGTTGTGACGTCAGCGCAGCAGGTGCAAAGAGCTCACAGGTTGGAAACAATAAGTTTTTTAAAATTCTTACATAATTTCCATCCCACAGAAAATAAAATCCAAATTGATATTGATTTGGATTTTTTTTTTTTTTTGCCTGATTTTGTTGTCATTTTGATATTTAAAATATCAAAATTTTCACAAAACTTTATATAGTTATTAATAAAGTTATTGATGTTTGATCAGTTAATGAGTTCTTGAGTAATCATTTTTACCAAATACTTTTCTACTCTTGAGTAATTGCTGCTTTTTGCTTTTGGTTTAGTAAACATATTTTTGAAGAGTACAATTTTTGGATACTCTTCACACCTCTGTGAAATCCTAATTTAAGCTAAGTTGAACTGAATGTGGATATTTAGTTTTATTTGCAGCTTAAATAAAACTATTGAGGGAAGGATTTACTCCAGAGTTAATTTAAGAAGCAAACTGTAATCCTCTGTTTCTTCTCCACTGTAAACAGTCTGTAACCTGAGAAAATAATTGACCTAATTCATGATGTTTATACCCGATACCTGCTGCAGTAATTATGGCCCGAGCACACCTCGTGCAGCTAAAACATGCACTTCAATGACTGCAGCACCGGAGGGTAAACAGTAGTTAACCGAGGCGAAACACAGCTGAAACCTTAGAGATGAATTCAGGGGAGGAAGGAAGGAAATATTTGATGTCTGCGTTTACAAGTTTGACATAAACAACATAAGCTCTGTGTGAAACCGCACAGAAAAGTGTGAGTCTTTTCAAACAAGGCTTCTTCTTTTCCTCCAGCGCGGTAACTCCCACCGGCCTTGAAGGCATCGCGAAGGACAGAGGTTCATGTGTGGCTCCACTTAGAGAGGAAAACGCCCAAAGCTGCACCTGATTAATAGAAATATTCAGCAGATAACATCTTCCACAAATTACTCCTATATACGCAAAAATCCTGTGTTAATATTACCATTATTACTAGATTATTGTTATTTTACTATCATTAGTTTATTCTTCTGTTTTTGTTGTCATATATAACAGATTATAAAGGATTTATAGGGTGTAAATTGACAAGGAGTTATTTACAATTTTCATATTATTACTATTATTATTATTATTATTATGAATTCATTTTCTTGTCTTATGAGATTCTGTTTGTAATCATTTTTACTAGTATAAAATAGTACTTTTACTATGCTTTACTTTCTAATTCTACCTTGTGTGAGTAACATAAGTTAACATAAAATGAAGAAATTATGGCTAACCCTGACTATCCTCTTCATGACACTGTCTGGACTGTCTTCAGTCAGAGGCTTCTTCAAATTCGCTGCAATACAGACTGGTACAGGAGAACTTTCCAGCCAACAGCCATCACTATCTACAATAACTCTTATATGAATTTAAATTTTTCAGAGTTACAACAACATTTATTTTCCCTTTGGGATCAACAAAGTATTTTAAAATTTTGTTTATGTAATATAATTTATTTGTTGCTTTTTTTAGAACAGACACATGGACAAAGTTTATTGTTATTCAATTGTACGTTTAAAAATGTACAAATTGAAAGACATTTTGTTGCAAGACTCTAATAATAATAAATAAATAAGTAATAAAAAAAGTATTAATGTAAATATATATAATAAAAGATTAAACTAACAGCAGATTAGTAGTGTTATAGCATGTTATGTTGTTATGGATAAATATCATAACATGGTTTTAACTACAAATTTCTGCTAATTAACGAGTCATATATGTACTAATATATTTCATTAAATTGATTTAAGGGGTAAGATTAAATACGTGTTTACTTATTTTCAAACATAAAAGTAGTAAGCTAATTATTTTGTTCTTGGTTATGTATGCATTTGTTTTCTCTGATTACTTGACTTTTTTGTTTTTGAAAACCCAGTTTGGATAAACTGGGTTTTGAATGGATAAATAAATGAAATTACTAACCCTGAACAACATCTTAAGCACTCACTCACATCTGTGAAGGTCAAAGTTCATGATTCAGCAATAGAACCACACGCAAAAAAGTTTCATTTCATATTTTCCCAAAACATCTTAATGACTCCCAAGAGTTTGGGGAAATATTCTGGAGCTGCAATCCATCCAGAAAGTATTCACACTTTTTCCACATTAATTGTATTAAATTAATCTATTTCTGCACAGAAAAATATGTGTATAAATGTCACTAAATTAGCAGTTAGCCCTGTCAAACGTTAGAAGGAGAGAAACTTGACCCGTCTAGTTTAGCTGCAGGTAAAGTTTCAGAGATTCTTTGAGGATCTAGTCGTGTTCCTGGTGTCGTAATCTGAAACCCGACGGACTCACAGAACCTGCTGCCTCATCAAAGCACAATCTGGAGCACTTTAATCTGCGTTAACATGAAGTGCAGATATAATCTGGACCCGGCGACAGATGCTGTGCTGACTCAACACTTCCTCTGTCATTCAACATTTCATCAACAGGTTTGAATGAAACTTCTTTATAAAATCAAAATCAAATGGGCTAACAGAGCAAAATACTGAAGTAGTATTTTATAGGATGCCGTTTGAAAAGTTACACAGCAAATAAATAACAGCAACATTTTTGTTTATTTAGCTTGTCAGAGAAAAAAAAAGTGTTCATTTTTCAAAGTCACTTTTTCACCATGTTATTCAGACATTTATAAATGTCATAGCTAAACATTTAGCTTACACTCTAAATACTAAGCTTGCAAATTACATATTTAACTAAATTATTTATCTAAATGTTCAAGAGTGTCTTCAGTCAGAGGCTTCTTCAAATTAGCTGTGATACAGACTGCTACAGGAGAGCTATCCTGCCAACAGCCTAACAACTATTATTTACTAAATAATAATTATATACTAAATAATGTAGCAATTACTTAGTAATAATAAACAATTATTATCCATCCATCCATCTTTTCTACGTCTCTATACTCCAGTTAATGATTAATTGCTTTCTAAATTAGTTATGTCAATAATCGATTAATCACAATTAATCCGATTAATCATTTCAGCTCCATATTTTTTACATTTTTCTTATTGTCATTAAGTTGGAATTTTTTTTTAACAAATGAGGTGAAAAATATTTTTGAACTTCTATTTTTTTTCTCTTCCATCCATCCATCCATCCATCCATCTTCTTCCGCTTATCCGAGGTCGGGTCGCGGGGGTAGCAGCTTCAGAAGGGAGGCCCAGACTTCCCTCTCCCCGGCCACTTCTTCCAGCTCCTCCGGGGGAATCCCGAGGCGTTCCCAGGCCAGCCGAGAGACATAGTCTCTCCAGCGTGTCCTGGGTCTTCCCCGGGGCCTCCTCCCGGTGGGACGTGCCCGGAACACCTCACCAGGGAGGCGTCCAGGAGGCATCCTGACCAGATGCCCAAGCCACCTCAACTGGCTCCTCTCGATGTGAAGGAGCAGCGGCTCTACTCTGAGTCCCTCCCGGATGACTGAGCTTCTCACCCTATCTCTAAGGGAGAGCCCAGCCACCCTACGGAGAAAACCCATTTCGGCCGCTTGTATCCGCGATCTCGTTCTTTCGGTCATGACCCAAAGCTCATGACCATAGATGAGGGTGGGAACGTAGATCGACCGGTAAATCGAGAGCTTCGCTTTTTGGCTCAGCTCTCTCTTCACCACGACGGACCGGTACAGCGCCCGCTTGACAGCAGACGCTGCGCCAATCCGCCTGTCGATCTCCCGCTCCCTTCTTCCCCCATTCGTGAACAAGATCCCGAGATACTTGAACTCCTCCACTTGGGGCAGGACACCCCCCCTGACCCGGAGAAGGCACTCTACCCTTTTCCGGCTCAAGACCATGGCCTCGGATTTGGAGGCACTGATCCTCATCCCGGCCGCTTCACACTCGGCTGCGAACCGCTCCAGCGAGAGCTGCAGATCACGATCTGATGAAGCCAAAAGGACCACATCGTCTGCGAAAAGCAGAGATGAGATCCTGAGGCCACTAAATCATAAACAATTATAATAATAAACAATTATTACTAATTACTAAATTAATAATTTAGTAATAATTAATTACTAAATGATTAATTTAGTGATAATGAATAATTATTAATAAATTAGCATAGTTAGCTCTGTAGATGCTCAAACATCAACATCTATTATTTTAATTATTTCAACTAAAATAATTTTTAATTATTTAAATTAATAAATAATAAAATGATTTTAATTACTAACTTAATAAATGATTAAATTAGTAATTAATTATTTCATCTCAATATTTAGCTGCAAAATATTTAACTTGCTAAATAATTTGTAAGCTACATGTTTTTCAATGTGCTGTAAGTTTAAATTCCTTAAATTAGATATTTTGCAAAAACAGGAGCTTTTTGACAGAAATGACATAAAAAGTTTTCTTATGTTACAGTCAATAAATTTTGTGCAACCTGATAAAAAATGTTGAAAAAAAAGGTCCAATTTAACTTTTTCCATACTTTATGGAGGCAAAGACCTCTATAAATGTATTCACACACATACAAAGAAAAAAAGGAAATTTTCCACAGAGATATTTTCTCCATCTGTGTCTCAAAGACACATGACGTGGAAAGAGGATTATTTTTAACATCTGTTAGATTTAGCATACGCACTTGAGTGTTTATTTTGGAAAAAAGCTCTGGATAGAGTCCTGCTCCTGACGTCTGTCTCACACACACGCACACACCCCAGTGCACACACACGCTTGGCGCAGCAGAAATACTGCAGCTTGTTTCTGCGGCCTCACTCACTTCAAACACAGTCATGTTTCACAGACTTGGCCAGCGAGTGTTTGCAGCGCAGTGAAAGCGTCTCTGTGCAGCCGGCCGCCGTTTGCAGGTGATGCCAACCGGAGCAGGAGAACTGGGTCAGCACACGGGCCAACGATACAAACCTCAGCCTGACTAAAACCTTCAGCTCAACACAAACGTTTAACGACATTTCTGCAAAGTCGGGGGGCGTCCCAAACGCCCCGAGTTTTAAAAAATGCTATTTAAGCAAAAACAACTGGAAAGCAGCTGTTTTGAATTATGTAATTTTATGTGTTCATGAATGAATGTTTCTGAAAAAATAACATGCGGACGCAGTCTTCTTGTTTTTCTAAAACCTGCGAGTGAACAGGGAGAATGAAAGACACAGAATGTCATTTTTGGTCCGGACGCTGCAGCGTAGCGAGATAAAGTTTATAGTTTTCTCTCCGCTTTGGGATCAAATTCATGTTTAATATGAAATTTGCAGGAGAGCAGAAAACGAAATCACCAGGTGAGGATAACTGATCCAAAGTTTAATGTGTTGAAGCCATAATCTGTTGCACTGGAGATTGAGTTTTGGGGTTCTTGTGTTTTATTTCAGAACGAGATTCCGGCTCCTGTATTTTCCATAATCTCTCCTGTTTTGTTTTTTGTTTTTTATTTTTGGCACTTTTTTCATTGTTTGCTGTAATTTCCAGCCTTTATTTGGGGAAGTGTGAACACGCAATCAAGCTTTCATCCAGACCAAAGAAGTGAACTCTGATCTAAAAACCTTGGTTTCTGTTCGGTTGAAGTGAACTCTGATGCGGTTTGAACGCAAGCGGACCGGATATCGCTCCAAAAACAGTAAGCGAACTATGGCGTAGGGCATTCTGGGTAAATACAACCAAAACAAACGAGTAAGTCTCCTACAACCGCTAAAATCTGACGCTACTCCATTTTTGTTTACATTTCTTTTTCTTTCTCTTTTTTATTTACAATAATATGTAACTAAAAGAACGACGAGGCTTAAGGAAGGTAAAAGAGCAAAAATTACAATCAGGAAAATGATTTTGTTTACATTTCAGGAAGAAAGAAGTTGTGCTCAGTGTCTTCAGAGGTTTTCTTGTCGTTTTCTTCAGTGGTTCTTGGTGCAGCGCCACCACAGGCGAGGAGGGGAACAGGTTTTTCAGAAGGTCTCATTTGGCACAGAGCAAATCACATCATCTGTAACTGTAAGAAATGTTGCAATTTTGGGACCAAATGAAACCAAAAGGATCAGGTGTGAAAACACAGTTGGGATTTTATAGTGAAGAGTACCAATTGCCTACATTTCTCATGACAAATTCCTTTATTTCCCACAATCCCAATGGATACTAGTAAGTTTGATGAGCTAGCTGGGTCCTCACCAGCTGGGTGTGCTAATTCTCACCCTAATCAGCTCAATGTCGCATGCAAAACAGTTCGATGCGAACATTGTTTTATGCCGAAATTGATCTATGTGCGTATATGTCCGGGCGGACGTCTGCTTTGAGTCAAAGTGGATATATATGAGAAAAGAGTGAATGAAGTTGTGAAGGTGTTAATAATCTTTATAATAATCAGCTTATTCTTATAGAATCACTTTTGAACAAAGCTTGATGGTAATTCGAACTCCTGGAGTGGGTCAGTGAAGGGTTCATGGTGTTGCTATGGTAACCACCAACTGTCAAAAGCAACATGACATAACTGATATACCAATAAATGTCAGGAGAAACTATTTCATTGTATGTTTACTCAAGTAAAAGTAAAAAGTAATCAAAGAAATTACTCAAGTAAGAGGAAAAATGTATTTTGGTAAGAAGTCTATTCAAGTTATCAAATTATCAATCATTTGATTTTTAGAAATTACATCAGACGGACCCAAATATAAAGTCAGGTGGAAATTTTGGTATTTTATAAACAAAAATGATAGTAATTCATTTTAAGTAACAAAAAAACAATAAGATTAGGCAAAAGAATATTTTTTCAAATCAGTTTCTTTCAATAAAAGTCTTATAAAACTTTGAAAAACAAACATGTTTAAATAAAAAATTCACCAGACACAGACACACATCTGCAGTTTTTTTACTCAGTGAAGAGACTCCAGAAATTTTACTCAAGAGTAGCTATACTTCAAAAATTATTCAAGTAAAAGTATAAAGAACAGTGTAGTTGTACTTTTACTCTAGTAAATGTAATTGAGTAAATGTAACTACTTACTACCCAACTTGGGATCAGAAAAATGTGAAGGTTTTATAATCTACTAATCAGTTTGTTTTTAAAGAAATGAGCAGAATGATGGTTCGAACTGCTGCAGTGGGTCAGTGAAGGTTTCATGGCGTTGCTATGGTAACCACCAACTGCCAAACGCACCATGACCGATGTACCAATAAATATCTTTATGACTAAACAAAATGAATTTGAATAATAAATGAACCAATTTTGACAAACTTCACAACAATAATATTGTTAAATTAAAACCCTCTTACATGTTTATATTCATATATAAGTATAAAGAAACAAGTGAAGAATTTGTGAAGGAGCTAATAATCTCTCAGGAAGTAATCAGTTTGTTCTTAAAGGGCCAAGCGGTTTGGTCAGAAAAGGCTTCAGGGTGTCACAGCAGCACCTCTGAGGTCATATGTATCCTGGTTATTAGTCTGGGTGTCAGTGTGTGAACAAAGGCTGAATCTGACATTCCTCACCAGGATGTGAAGAAGAGCCTCCTCCGGCGACGCGATCCTCAGGAATGTGGATTCCTGCTCCTGTTAGCTCTTGTTTTCCAGTGGATGACGTGAGAAGCTGCTCCTCATAAGATCCTCGCAGCGACACGGAGCATAAATTATTGACTTCAGTCGTCAAGTCGTCCCTGGAAGTTCTCAGCTGGCAGTTTTCACAGAAATGAAGTCATTCTGCAGTAGCTTCCTCCTCGCCTTACATGTTCAGGGGCATCTCTAATAACAAAAACATTCAGAGGGTCTGTAGTGACAAACTGGTGGCCTAATCTGAGATTATCCAAAGAAAAGCTTTCAAATTTAGTTTTTTACTCATCAATTACAAAGTATGACAAAGTACTAAAGCCATACTAAGAAAAACTTTCATGAAAAAGCATAAAATAAGAATAAAGTTTTAAGATTTTTAAATTAATCTCAGAAATTTTCTGGAATACACACGTCTAAGTTTAAAAATTCCAAAAGTTACTAGAGAATACTAAGGATATTTTAGATTAATCAGAGATATTCTAGAAAAAACAGACTTCTTTGAGTCTTAAAAATGAAATAAAAATTGCTAGAAAACAACTCAAACTTTAGATTAATCTAAACTTTTCTAAAAAAAAAAAAAAAAAAATTGGGCAAAAGAATATTTTTTCAAATCAGTTTCTTTCAATAAAAGTCTTATAAAACTTTGAAAAACATGTCTCAATCAAAAATTCACCAGACACACATCTGCAGTTTATTAACTCAGTGAAGAGACTCCAGAAATTTTACTCAAGTAAGAGTAGCGATACTATAATAATAATAAAAAAAACAACCCTAAGGTGCATCAGTTTGAAAATTTGATGGAAAAAAATTTGAAATCAATCTAGACAATATTCTAGAAAAAACAAGAGAATGTGTCAAAACTTTGCTACAAAAAACTTTAGAAAAAAATTTTCTACAAAAGAAATAGACATCTCTGAGCTTGAAAATTAAAAAACATTTACAGAAAAGTTGAGATTAATGTCAGAAAATTCAGAAAAGAAATTTCTGAATTTGATATCTAGAAATCTGCTTGTAAAATAACTCATATATTTCTTTGTTTTTTCCAGAAAATTTCTGAGTTTGAAATATTGACAATTTGCTAGAAAAAAACTCAGAAATTTGTTTTTTTCTAGAAAAATTCTGAGATTAATGTCTAAATATCTGAGTTTAAAAATCAAAAAATTCCCACATTTTAGATTAATCTCAGAAATTTTCTAGAAAAAGCAAGAAAATGTAAACATTTTGAAATTCCAAAATCTCACTTTTGAAACTCAGAAATGTCTGTTTTTTTTCTAGAAATTTCTGAGATTACAGTAATGTATGTTTAAAACGTACAGTGGCCCTAATACACCCTTGTAGGGAATATTTTAATATTTTAAGTTGAAACATGCAGACAAAAATTCTGCCACAGATCTCATCGGTACTAGCCTGTAAAATAAGGTCTGGACGGATATCGAGAAACGATTGGGTAGTTTTATGTGTTGAAGTTTTGTTTTTTGTTTTTTTACCCCTCCAGGGGTCTTTTTTTTGTGGGCTCTAGTGTCCCTTATAGCACGGTAGGCTATAGTAGGCTGACAGGAAATGGGGGAGACATGCGGCAAATATCGTCGGGTCCGGGAGTCGAACCCGCGACGGCCGCGTCGAGGACTCAAGGCCTCCAAATACGGGTCGCGCTAACCGCTGTTAGCGCGACCCGTGTTGAAGTTTAAAATCTAAGTTTGTCCTCGACATATAACGTGTCAGTTTGACAGCTATGAAACTTACCGGAAATTGCGTTCACTGTAAACAACCGTCCTCCATCGCGAAGAGCCGAGCTGTACAAGATGGCGGCTGTTAATGTTAAATCCTTTGGAAGAACTGAACTGAAGGAATTTTCTCCGCTGCCGTCGCTAAAACTACAGAACTAAACAGCGCAGAAAATTGACGTCATCGTTCAGGACTTCTCCTTCTGTTCCCTGATTGGCCGGGTAGAAAGTCAACCGAAGACAGTTCAACCCAAACGGAGAAGAGAAAGGAGATGAGAATATAATTATGTCGGCTGGTCTTCATATTTTTCAGTTTTATTATTCAACAGAGTAAATGTATCGCCACAGATTAAAGGCAGTGATCTTCATTACAGGACTAATGACGTGAGGAAGAGGAGGAGGTAAGTAAGTATTGACATGTACCAGAAGGCTAATGGTGCGTTCAGGGGGAATGAAACAGTCGGAAATTGCATGAATGCACACAAATACAGTTTACTGATGCAACATTAAATGCTGGATCACAACACAGCCTTTTTTTTCTGCTGCTGCCTGCAAAAGGCGTTGTTCATCCCATTTATGCATATTTGTATAGTGTTAAAAAACCCAGTGTCATTCTCTGGGCTTGTTCTTTAGCTTGTATTTGTGAAGTAAAACATTATTTCCATTGACAAACTCAGCAGGAACAGAGGTGTTTATATGGAAATCCTGAGTTTTTGGGGTTTTGATGTGTGTATTTGCAGTTCAAACTCTGACTGGAAGCTAAAGAAAGTTTTCCACCCAGATGGAAAACACTGTGGGAACCGTTCTGTCTCACCAAAACAAATCAGATACGGTAAAGATAAATCTGGAATCCTTTTTTTAAAGTACGAAGAAGTTTTCCTCCTCTAAATTTAACTAGTACAGACATAATTTTAGAAAATATAATTGTTTAATTAAGTAGGGATTAAAATTACTACACTGATGAAAATTAGTGTAGTTGCCATTTCATGAGCATATACCAACATAAGATTTAATCTGTTACACTGTATGTTTTTACCACTCCACATTTATTAGTTTCATGCTTCTCATTTTGTCTCTTTTTACCATATAACTTTCCTTTATCCAAATAAAAATGGTCAACTCTGTCTTAAACTCTAACAAACAGAAATGGATCAAATCATAACAATTTATGTGAAACAAAAATGACTTTTTTTGTGTTTAGTCAGTTTACGAACACACAGTTGCACAATTAGCTAGTTGAAGAAGTAAATGTTCATCTTAATTCTTCTAATTGCTGCAGTGATTGTTTTCTTTCCTTTAATCTTATTTTTTCAGAAGTGTTTTTGTGTCGCTGTCCACTCGTCTCCATTGTTCAGATCTTTCCAAAACAGGAGCCAGCAGCTTTTGATTATTTCCTAAACACGGCAGACATCCTCCCGCGTTTCGCTGAACCGTGTCTGCTTCAGAAAAATTTTCACGCAGCCTGGAAAGAGTAGATGAACCGGTAAATTGGTGTTTGTTACGCCATTGTCTGCCAGATGGAGGCGACTTTCCAAGGTCTGATAATCTCTGACTTTGAAAACTCTATCAAGTTGGGCTTTTCCAAATAACAATTTTCATGCTGTAAGAGCATTACAAGAAAAAAATGTATGTGATAAATACTTTTTCTGACATAGCAGTAGTACAATGTTAGAATTTTGTAGTTTTAGTACATTTATTTAATCAGTTCACACCACAGATTCTCTGCAGACTGAGATGATAGCAATGGAGGAAAGTTTTTTGTGTGTCTGGTGAATCATACATTGGACATTTGGATCATCGCCCACAACTAGTAGAAAGATTTTTACTTAAAAGTGCTTTCATACACTTCAGGAAGCTCCCCAGGGCCTTTTATAAGAGAAGCAATATAAACATATCCTTTGATTCCCACCAAATTCACCCAGAATTTGTTGCTCTAAAACTCAATCCAAGTCTAATCATCCCCTTGTCTTTAAATTTTTTTTTCAAAATTCTGAAAAAAAGTCAGAATTCCTTTTATTATTCATTGGCCCTAATCTTCTTCCGTACATATGGAATCAAATATCTGGTAAAAATTAATTTTGTTAAACTGTTTTCTTATAAATGTAATATATATTCCATGATACTTTAATTAATTGTTCATAATGAAATAAGATCTCACAACTATTTTCTGCAGATCATTATCTAAACAATTTTAGATTTTTTAAAAAAAAATATTTGCACCAGAAACCAAACATGAAGCCAGCGAGAGTAGAGCACATCACTGCAGAGTTTCACAGATTAATCTGCTTTTCAGAGTTGACATAGTCAGCATCAGCACAAAGCTAAACACAAAGCTGTTAGGTGTTTTCAACTGCAACACTCTACACTGACCTGCACCACTGGCCCCCTCCTGTGTCCATTTGGTGCCATTACTCAGACAAAATCTCCAGACTAGCTGAAAAATTTTAAAAAATGTTGATTAAAAAAATAAGATTTAAATAAAGTAAATCTGAAAGCTTCACATTCACAAACGAAAAGAGCAAAGCACAGGTTGAAAGTATAAATATTTATAAGATATTACCATTTTATGTCCGTAAACAGCTGTATGTAGTGATCGTAAGTTTAACTTGGCACAGCCTTTAAATATAAGTAACTTGATTCTCAAAAAAATATTACAAACACATAAAATGTTACAGTGTTAAGGTGTGTGTATATGTAGTCTGTATTCAGTGTGAACCTTAATAAAGGCTTCCATCTCACTCTTTAGTGAAAAAGAACTGCGTAAAAGTCTTAAATCTTCCCTCTGTCTTTAAAATGTTCTATCTAAAATGCAGATTTGATTTAATTCATTTTCTTTTTAGTCGTCCGTCCTTTCCTTCCGATTTTCCTGCCGTACTTGCTTATTTACATATAAAGTGTACTTTACATGATTATTATTCACTGAATGTGACGATTGTGTATCATTACAAAAAAGTTTAGTAAAACGCATTTAAGTGTCAAGCACGACTTATTTTGGGAAAGTGTTTTATTTTGAAGAGTTCTTAACCGGATCTGGTTTTTCCTGCTCGTCTACTGTTGTGTTGCTAGGATACGAACAGCCGTTGCCGCTGAAAGCCGTTACCGTTTGCTTCTTCAATAAAAACTGAACATACAAAATCTTAAATCTCCGTCATGATTGTAAAAGCTTTCACTACGTAATGCTGATATATTGTTCAGTGTTTGAACAGCAGGTAAAAGGGAAAAAATGGCGAGAAAATACATAATATTTTGTGGATATGTTACGTAGAAAATGCTGAATATCGTCTTTGTCGAAAAACTCATGAGAGACAATAAAGACAAAACAAATCAGGACACATTCCAGGAACCAAAATAAGTTTATTACCCCTTTTTTACATCCATTTTTAAATATTGAACCATCAAACTAAACATTCAGTGCAAGATGATCAGTCTTTTATAAAGCTATGAAGTTAAAAAAATATACAAACTTGATTAGAAAAATAATCACTTTTAGTTCCATTCAAGTGATGAAAAAGGATGTGTAAGGTGCTACAGTTTGTGAAAACAAAAGCAACCAGTACAAAACAATGGGCTGAAATGTTTACTGCAATGCAGGAATTACTCTGCAGTGTTTTAGGAAAATAAAGAAAATAAAAACATCAAAGTACCTCTCAGATAAATAAATGATTACAGTACACTCTCTACAAGAGAACAGAAGTACCTTGATGCTTCATTGTTGTAGATGATATAAACATACCTTTCTAGAACATTTTCTGGCATCAAATAATGATTTAGCCAATCATAACATCTGAGATTAAATAACTAATATTTGAACATTGGCTCTAATCATCTTAATTAAATCCTTTTTTCTTTCCAATTAAAATATATTATAAAATATTTAACTTTAAAAGTAGTGACTAATGGTTACCGTATTTTCCGCACTATAAGGCGCACCTAAAAAACTTCCATTTTCTCGAAAGCCGACAGTGCGCCTTATAATCCGGTCCGCCTTATATATGGACCAATATTGAGCCACAACAGGTCTCACAACTACGGTAAGCAGCCGCTGACTTCATTTTCCCCCGTAGAAGAAGAAGCGCGCAGTGCATGCTGGGTTTTGTGTAAAGACCCCAAAATTGCTCCTATTAAGAGACTCGCTTACGACGCAGAGTTTAAGCTCAAGGTGATCAGTCATGCAGTAGAACAGGGGAATAGAGCAGCAGCAAGAGAATTTAACATGAACGAATCAATGGTTATAGCGGAAGTGGATCTATATTGTGATTGCACTAACGTTTGATTTACCGTAACAGCATCAGACTGTTTTTTACGTGTTTATTGAATCGAGGAAAAGCTCCCCTCCACTATATGTTATACCTTAAAAGATAAACTGTGTCACGAAAATACCGCGTCACTGACTTTACCTCGGGGAAAATAATCAAACACCTGCTTATTCATTTTGTGAATGAACGGAGTTGTCAGAACGCTGGTTTGTAATCTATTAATAAAGTTTGACTGACCTATCTGACTATTTTGTTGACATTCCCTTTATCGCAGCTCCATCTAATGGATGCATAATGTAATCCCAGCCTCTACTGTAGCGTCTATTCTATGCGCCTTATAATGCGGTGCCACGCCTTATAGTGCGGAAAATACAGTACATTACATTCAGTGCTGACACAGCATAAGACAATGAGCAGGTTTGTTAGTTTTTTTTAAACATGAACACTCACACACGTGTTTAGTAAAACACCAAACTGCATTTCTGCATCCAAAGTGGTTTGACATTATTTTTAAAAATATTTTCTTTCATAGAAACAAACATTTACAGTAAAAACAGGATTTATTCCCTTTTCTGTAGCTGCTCTAGTAGTAATATTAGTCCAATTACATTTATCAAACTGTACGTTCTTTTCAAGAGAATTGTGTTAGTAAAGTGTTAGAAAAAACATTTAAATTAATTTCATAAGTGCTTGAATAAATCAAGTTTTTAAAGTGAAGTAGTGGTTTCCTTTTGCCTGAAGTTTAAATATAAAAACTGAGAAAAGAGAATCACAGCAGCTCCAACTTTTGAATAATAATCAAACTTATTTAAAACAAAATCCTCCCAGCAGCAGTCGGACTCTAAAATCATCAAAGTGTTTATGTACATGCTGCTGTTTATTTGCACAATAATTTACTATGTTTTTAAATAACATTTCTGGCTTTCTGCTCTTCACTGATATATTGTACTGTAAACAATTTGTTTCTATTTAAAGTTTAGTACACATGCACTTCCCTTGGATTCTGAGTACAACATTTCTATCTGTAATCTTATACAGTCTATTATTATTATTATTGTTTTTTATTGATATATTTTCAACACTTTTGTAACTTTTTGTTCTGCTGTTGCACATGCATTTCCCCTTTGTGGAATAATAAATGTTCCTTTTCTATTCTGAACGTCAGTGTATTTGAGCAGGTGTTACCAGGTTCCAACAGCAGAGGGCGCTGTGCTGCGTCATTCTGCTAACTGTTGCTTCCTGAGTGATCGGCGGGCAGACCGGCTTTCTCTGCAGCGCCGGACATCGTCCGCTCTGCGTGGCTGCAGCAGCTGGAAACTGGGAGATAATACTGGTTCTGTTCCATCAAACTGGGCCTGAATCACTGGTTATGTTGTGGATTCCTGTTGGATCTGGATGAAGCAAGCCTACGGAAGGTAAAGTGACTCAAAAATGTGTTTCTGTCCAGAATATAAAGACAAAAACAAACCCTGAAACTTTTTAATTATGAGTTAAAGTTTCCATGGGGTATAAATGTGATGTGACACAGAAGCCCATTTGTCTCAGTAACTCCTCAAAATGGGAAAAACTAGAAGGCATGCAGTTATGTACGTTCTGCCTGAACCTGTTCAAATCTACAGACAGAACAATAATAATGACAATAATAACAGGGTTTGAACAGTTTCCAAGCATTTTCAAGGTAAGTTTTCAAGCGCCACACTATGGCGATAAAAACAATATGACTCAACTAAAACAAGACAGTTTCAATTCACTCTTTAATATCATTTTTTACTGGTTTTAATAATGTCTCATGATAGTATGCTACAGCAGAGATCAGGTAAATTAAAACATAACAAAATGTTATGTTTTGGAAAGTCTCTCTCACCCCCTAACCACCAGACTGGTCCAAAAAACAAAATTATAATTTTACCCAAAATAAATAATAAAATTCTATAACATTGTTTAATACCTACATACAATGTTTTATACATATGTATGAAACAATGTATTTAAGCATCCTACTGAAATTAAATGCTTTAACAAAATATACAAAGAGAGCTACAAATAAATCTCTGAAAAATGTTCTCGCTACGTTCTCTGGCATTTAGAAAATATAAATAATTTTGGCGATTCTGACTGAATTAAAATCAGACCAAATTTATCTTGTTTTACGTTAGACAATGAGAAAAAATATGTTTCTCTTTATCAATTGTATGAAAATATCTGGTTTCCACTGTAAATAACGTTGACATTTATTACAAAAGTGTAGAGTTGGGCATTGACTAGTTACATTTACTTGAGTAACTAAATATATACATATATATATGTGTGTGTATATATGTATAGACAACCTTTTAGGAGTATTTTTACTACTCTGTATTTTCTACTTTTACTTAAGTAATTTTATTATGAAGTATCGCTACTTTTAGTTGAGTAAAATTCTTTATTTTCTACCCACCCAGTGAAAAACAAACATGTTTTAACCAAAGATTCACTAGACAGACACACACCTGCAGTTTTTGTTAAAGTTTCATCAGTTTTTTATTAATAGAAACTGATTTGGAAATTTTTCACTTGCCTGGTTTTGTTATTGTTATTTAAATGAATTATTGTAATTTTGATTTTCAAAATACAAAAATTCAAATTCAAAAATTTCCACTTAGCTTTATATTTCGGTCCGCCTGATGATATAATTTTTAAATGATTAATAATTTGATCTGTTATTCAGTACTTTATAAAACTTTTTATCAAATACTTTTTTACTCTTGAGTAATTTCTGGCCACTTTTTACTTTTACTTGAGTAAAAATATGTTGAAGTTTGGCTATAATTTTTGGGAACTCTGCATAACTGCACACTGACTATCAAGAACTTTCAAGCAGTTTCCAATACACCCTGTTGAAATTCAAGCATTTTCAAGGATTTCAAGCACCAGTATGATCTGTGTTTTGATGATTGTTGGACTTTCTTACCTTTAGGGTCGTGAACATGAGGCCCATCTCTCCATGCTGGAGGTTGGGATCCATCAGGTCTTCAATCAGGCTGACTTCAGCTCCCAGGTTCCTGACCCTGCAGAAATAAGAACATGAACTACAGAAACGGCTCAGAAACATCCGAACCGGACAGCTGGTGAATCTGCACCTGGCTCTCAGCACCACGTAGAGGAAGAGGGGGAACAGGTCGTCCATGCACCACAGGAAGTCCCCGGCCAGGAAGGGTTTCACCTCCAGCGTCAGCTCCTCAAACGTTTTCTGAATCACCAACAGTTTATCCGATGGTGTAAACGTGGTGCTGCGTGCAGAACATGCTCATTAAATATGGATTTTAATCCAGGGGTTTTCAAACTGAGGTCCGGGGGCCATTTGTGGCACTTAGACTGATTCTGTGAGGCCCCAACTGCAATTATAGAAACTTGGCCCTTAGAAGCAGATGGAGACTTTTAGTTTATAATCAGGGTTAATAGTATTACCAACATAATTATTTGACACAGGAAAATGTAAAGTACAACACAAAGTATTCGTCTTTTTATAACCAAATTTTAAAACCAAGAGACTTTCACTGAAAAGCTAACTAAGATTTTATCCTCTCTTAAAGTTGATTAAGTATAACAAGCGAAGTATGCGAAATAAAAAAAAAAAGTAGTATATTTTTGCCAAACAATTCAGAAAATTTCCAGAAAAATTAAGGAAATTTCTGAGCTTCAAAAGTCAAAGATTTGCTAAAAATAATAAATTGAAATTTCTGAGTTTGGAAAGTATGAAAATTTGCTTTTAAAAAATCTGGAATTTTTAGATTAATACCAGAATTTGTTTTACAAAAATGTCAGTTTGCTCTGAAAATCTTTTCTAGAGAATTTCTGAGATTAATCTCAAAATTTCAGAGATTTTGGTGGAAATTAACTTTTTTTTCTATTTAGAATACACCTTTAGATTTCTATACAAGGTAGAAATCCCTTTCAAATCTTGGATCCACAGTGGATCTCCAGCTGCTTCATTTCTTTGATTTTAGGTCGTCTGTTTTTTCAGTTTACAATTTTGGCAAAACGTGTCAAAAACTTTGGACACCCCTGTTGTAATCCCTCTGCAGTGATGTTATCTGAGACAATTATTTGTGTTGCGTTTATTTTTGTGGCACCTGATTTGTTGGAGAGTCTCAACAGCAGAAATGAAACAGGCATCTTTACTGCTGGAAACGATCTGCAAACACATTAAAATAAAGAAAAAAACTAAGTTTAAATGCAGTTTATAGGGACTGCAGATGACTTTAAATGTTTTTACATCACAACAAGAAACTTCAATGTGTTTCATGGTTATTACATGATTTAAAAACATGTATAATTAAAAAGTATGTATGAAGGAGTACTTGAGAAAGCTGAATATAAAACATCCTAACCTGCTTTTTCTCCCCCAGAATCGACATCCAGTGAGGCCAAAACTTCCTACAACAGGAAACAAAACAAATGTCCACAAAAAGCAGTTAGCATAACCGCTACCTGCTCAATGCATGAGGAGAGGACAAGCTAATATACTGCATGTTCCTCACTATACTGTGCGTCAGATATGTTTCATAGTTTGGCTGGAACTGAGTTATAATCAGGTCCAACTTATGTAAAAAGACGATAAAAATGAACTAAAAAAATAGTTTCAATTCACTGCAATATTTTATATTACTGTTATACATATTTTACATTCTACATACAGCATGGACAAAGTGAATTAAAATATTACAAATGTTATGTTTTAAAATATGTTTCACACACACCTGACTGGTCTGAGAGCAAAACACGAATTTAACACATTTTTATTGAAAGAAACTGATTTTATTTTCTGTTATATGAATTGTTGTCATTTTTGTTAAAATACCAAAAATTTCCTCTTAACTTCATATTTCAGTCCGTCTGATGATGTAAGTCTTAAATATTAAACAATTGATAATTTTGATCAGTTACTGAGTGCTTAAATAGACTTTCTACCAAAAACTTTTTTACTCTTGAGTAATTCCTGGCTTCTGAATATCAAGCACTTTCAAGGACTTCATACAGAAATCAAGCACTTTCCAAACCTTGAAAACACTTAATTGAATTCAAGTATTTTAACCCTGTATTTATGATTTTCTTCTTCTTCTTCATGAGGTAGTTTATGTTCTGGAGTGATAGAGCGGTATAGTGTGTGTGTGTTGCAGACTGACTCCTGAACTCCCAGGAAGCCGAGGAGCGCCTGGTCTGGCTGCTTGTTGAGCCGCAGGATGCGCTCCCAGTACTGGGCCTCCTCTGGCTCCTGCTGCAGGCAGTAGAGGGTGAAGAGAGGCGGGTAGAGTCGAGGCAGCAGCAGAGGGAGGAGCAGCGAGGAGCAGCTCACCACCAACACACTGAAGGAGAAATAAAACAACACACGATTTAAAATAACATCGACATTTATCTCATTTCTTTGTGCCACCTCCTCTGTGTGAAGTCTGACCCCTGATCCATTTTGTTTGAGTTTCGTCGTGTTTTATACGGACTGATGTCAGGAGCGTCTGGGATGACGCCGCCATCATCTGGTAACCCTGGAAACAGAAACCTGCAGACAGCAACAAATATTAGTGAACAGCCAAAGTTACACTTTGATTATCAGTTTTGTTCTGTAGTTTGAGGTGAAACCAACATCCTTCAGAAGCCACACGATGAGCAAATAAAGCCCAGATTTCTGTCCTTTAAAGGGAACCTATTATGCAAAATTCATCATTTTAATGTTTTTATGCTTCCGTTTGAGTTTAAACTGCTTCTAAAAACAACCCAAGCTCTTAAAAACAAAAAACATCCAGCCGTTTTTAAGCAATAAGTTTATATTTTTTATCGTCTGGTTCATGAACTGCTTCAAATATCTCCTGATTGTTGAGTCACACTGCCTCGTTAAGTGGCGCAGTAGCACATTTAGAGAGCTGATTTTACCACTGCATATGGGGTACAATGGCTACTGGAAAAGACAAGTGTTTTGCTATTGACTAGCCATTCAGAAACCACTTGCTGCATTCTTCTTGGTTGTGCAGGAGGCTCTACTAATGCTTTTCAAAGATGTACAGCAATATAATTGTGCGAGTGTAAATGTTAAGTTGGGGGCGTGGCCAGCTGCAGGTTTGGATTTAAAGTGACAGAGCCCTAAAACATAAAATTGTAAAATCATTCTGAAAAGAACTAAAAAAAAAAGAACTGACCAGACTATAACCTCATTATTTAAGAACTATATTGTAAAAATAATGAAATCAACATGTTTTGCAGCTCATAGATCTTTAAGGAAGCACAGCAGGACACCTTTAAAGCAGCGTCAGCCATTTTGAATCCTTTAATGTGACCTCAATAGATCTCAGGATCTTAAAGGGATATGCCACCCTCTCTTCTTCTTCTTCTCCGTGGTGAATAAATCTACCTGACGATGCTGTAGAAGTGAGTGAGGTAGGCCTGCAGCTCCAGCACCGCCTGCCGGAGCAGCCGGCGGTTCGATCCCACGCCAACGTACGTCATCCTGTACGCCGTCACCAGCGTCTCCACCAGCCAGCCCAGAGGGTGGTGGGGCGTCTCGCAGGCCTGACACGGTCACACACACACACAGATGATTCATCCGTCCTGCAGTGGCTCTGGAGGAGCTGCACAGATCAACGCTCAGGTGGGAGAATCGACCTTAGTGAGGTATCGTCTGATGTTGTCGTAGTTCGCAGTGGTGACCGCCTCTCCATACTGAGGGATGAACTCCAAACTCTCCAGAACTTTGGTGTGAGATTTACTGAGGTCTGGGCTACACACACACACACACACCCCTACATTTAATCTGATCATAACAGACAGCTAAGAGTTGTCACTAATAATCAAGTTTCACAAATGATGTAGCAAACTATTTACAGCTCAGAAGTTTGTAACTTGTGGCTGTTTGGAATTTTCTTATTAACTTTGCTAAAAATCATAAATATTAGCATAAAAAGCAAAACATTAAAAGAAGTATTAATACAATAACAAATGACAGTTTTAGATGTTTTAAAAACTTTTTATTAGGATAATTAATTTTTCTTCTACGGATACAACTAAATTATTTTAGTAATCAATTAATCTACTAATCAATTAATCAGATTTTTTTAAAAGTCTGTATTCTACATATTTTTTATTTAACAACTTAAGCCTTTTTTATACAGAAATAAGTTACATTAATACTCTGAATGTGTTTTTTCTTTTCTACGTCTCTATACTCCAGTTAATGATTAATTGCTTTCTAAATTAGTTATGTCAATAATCGATTAATCATTTCAGCTCCATATTTTTTACATTTTTCTTATCGTCATTAAGTTGGAATTTTTTTTTAACAAATGAGGTGAAAAATATTTTTGAACTTCTATTTTTTTTCTCTTAAAAGACAAATTATTGCTGTTAATTTTTGACAGTGTAACTTTTGAAATTGCACATTAACTTCTTTTTTGTTTCAGATTTTTTCACAAATATCAGCATTCTGTAAAGAAAATATATTCATTGTTGTTTTTTTCCCTTATTTTTAAAAAATGACAGTAAACGTATGGTTGACATTTATTGAAAATTATAAGTTGCCATTTTTAGAAAAGTTTGGTCTTTAAAGAAGTTTCATTTTTGCTGGATTTAGGGGAAAATTGTCTCTTTGGGTTGGTAAAGTAGCAGACCGCTGGTGTAGATGAATATAAAGGTGGATGGAAGATTTAGGAAACAAGGCAAAGGTTAAAGTTTAAAACAAATCCTAGATTCTGCAGGAATCCTGACTTATTGCTAAATGTTTCCCCAGTCTTGCAGTTCGTGCGCCTACCTCTGCCGTCGAGCCGTTGCTATGGTAACGGCAATGTTCTCCCAGGCTGCGGTCCGTTCTCCTCTGCCGGCGGCGTCACAGCCGAGTCTACTCCAACATTCGTCAAACACACAGATCCACCTCTGAGCTGCGGGCACCGCGTACTGACCCAGGCTGTCGACACGCGAACAGATTCAGACGTCAGGGCCAACGTTACGGTCAGAGCCGGCCCAAACCTTTTTGGGGCCCTTAGCAGATTTTCAGAACTAAACTAATCTAATAGTATGTTGGTAACATACCTGCTATCACTAGCGGCATTAGTAATTAGCAAAAATCGTACCAATATTACTATGGTTATTCATTTTAACCTTAAAGAAGTAGCAAACTGAAAAATTATTTAGATTTTAAAAGGCAGAGTGGTATTTCAGTGTGTCATATTATTTAAAAATAATATAGAAATTGTTTTTCTATGTTCAGTAGCATTTAGTTTGTATTGTTCAATGCTATTTAAATGAATAAATATTTTATCATGCTATCTTTTTGCCCCCTGGTGGTGTGGGGGGCCCCAAGCAGCCTAGGCCCGGCCCTGGTTACAGTTTTGCTGTGTAATCTCTACAGATTTCCAGTTCGTAGCACACCAGTCATTTTGTAATGTTGACGCTGCTCCGTCCCGCAGTTCTATTAATGGTTGTCCAGTTTTTATATTTCAAAATAAAATAGCAAAAAGTGAATTTTGCATCTCTAATTGGACTCTGTATCGTTTCTCTTTCCCGTTCTGGAACAGCTGCCATCTTTAATCCTAGCTGCATTTAAGGATGGCCAGTGGCGCCCTCTGCTGGATGGTGGCTAGACTACAACACTAAAGGAAGATCTAAGTGGACGCTTTTTGTCAATAAATTGGAACTAATTTTAATCTAATAAATCTTTAACTGATAATTAATCTTAAGTAGATTAATTGTTTGCATTTCTATGAGGAAGTAAAGTAAATACTCACGGTGGCTCATCTTTCTCTTTGTTGTCATCCATCGCTGGTTTGACGTACGTTCCTACGACCTTCAGACCGGCGCTCCACTCGCCACTGAACAGGCCGTCCAGACGGTCGCCATTTGCAAGCGTCAAAACTCCCTGCAGAGACAGAAGAAGAAGAAGAGCGATCAGTTCATCTGAGGAAAGCCTCCAGAGCAAAGCGAGCGTATGTTTTACCTTCCCGTTGATGGTCCAGTCGTCACTGAACTCCCCATGAAAAACCGTGTCATCATCCGACACCAGCAGGCCGGAGCCCTGACAGATTACAGGGATAAAACCATCAAAACCAGTAGAAACGTAACAAGTCTGGTTTATAATGTCTCTGGCTGCTCAATTACAGACAGACTACAACTTCTATTGACATTAAAACAAATCACAGTTACCCTTTTGAGCCGACTGACTGCTGTACTTACACTCATCTTGTTTTCTTTGAATGACCCTTCAAAATAAACTCCATACTGGGTGAGGACCACAGCGCTGCTGTGCCGCTGGTCATCCAGCCAGAAGCCCATGAACTTCTCTCCTCTGAGAAACAAAACGGAGATGTAATGAACCCCACAGCTCTGCTAATGCAGGTTAATTAAATTAAGCTGAAGTAATAACCAACTAAAACTAACAAAGATCAGCCACAAGATCAAAAATTGTTTCAGAAACTTTTCTACAGAATGATAATTCATTGACTAAGGCTTTTTTTTTTTTTATGGTGACGGAAAATTAGAAAAATAGCCAATGTGAAAAAAGTTAAGATTTATTTAATTGTTTTTGTAGTTTTTTAATACTTTGGTTGAACTTTTTGAAGTATTGTGATTATATACATATAAATCGACTGATTAAATAATAGTGAACAGAAAATAAAATTTTGAAAAAATGTATTTAATTATTGTTGAACGATCAAATGACTGATATTTATCCTAATATTTTCTGTTGTCATTTTGTAGACTAGACTTTTTAGCAGGATTATGGAGTGCCATAATCTGCCGACAGCTGACATAAAATTTTAAAAAATCAATTTCACTAGAGAAAACTAAACTAATCTTGTTGCTAGATGAAGCTTTAATCAGTTTAAAATGCTAACAAATAGATTCAAACACAAGAATAAAGGATGTTAAATAATTTCAGTATGTTTGAGTTTTATAAATGCAAGACATAATTTTTCCTCACTAATTACCGTTTTTTATTTACTTCAGTAAATGTTTTCTCAATTTCAGTTTTCATTATTTCATTAGTTTGAGTTATTTGTAATAACCTTGGTCCTTGTTATAGTTTCTATGAAGCATCAGAGAGTAAATCGTATTTCTGTGTTTAATCTCACATTTCGTTGCTCACAGAACAGAAATGTTTTATTTTTACCTCGTGATGTCGTCATGGACTCCGTAGCCCGTCTTCTTGTCCTGAACCCATTGGCCGATGAAAAGGCCTGAAGACGCGCCGGCCAGTTTGCCGGAGCTCAGCATGCCGTAACCATGGCGACGGCCGTCACAGAAACAGCCGTCGTACACCTCTCCGCTGCCGTACCTGAGTGCCACCCGGAGCACACACAAGGGGGCGCTCTGAGTTAAGATGTCACAGATCTGATGATACATTCAGTAACCGACGGTTCTGATGTTCCTCAACACATTTCTTTGGTTCTGTTTGAATAAAAATGTTTCCATAAAACGCTGTACTGACTTGTACTTGCCAAAGCCATGGATCTTCCCCTCTTTCCACTGTCCTTGGTACACGTCGGGTTTGTCCTGCACTTTGTTTGGCATTACACACTCTCCATAACTGGGGGGAAAAAGATAAAAAATATGGTTTCATTTGTAGAAAAGAGTTAAAATTCGCAGTTAATGCCACTATTTCCTGTCCAAACTGGTTTTAGGTCTCAATAAGAAAAAAGAAACATCTATATCAGTGTTTCTCAAACCTTCACAGTTACCCCATTTAACAAACACTCAGCAACCACTTAATTTGACTTAACATATAAAAGCAGAAAGAAAAATATTAATCTCTTAACTCATTGTGTTTGTTCATCCTACTGTGAAGAGTGGCACTGCTTTTTAAACACAATAAAACGCAAACTCCTACAACTCGGGGCGTTTTGAGTTCTTTACAAACTTACAAAGTGTGGATTCTAAGCTTTCCAATGATAAAAAACATGGAAATCAAAAAAGTTCTTTACTACAAGTGTTGTGTGCACTGATAACGTAATTTAGAAGCATAATGAAAGAAAAATAGACTAGAGTGTACTGGAGCCAGTGGAGAGCCCAACATAAATAATGTTATTGTAGGTGTTAAGATGCAGTTAGTCAGCGTGGGGCGCAGCGCTGCTCACTGACATATCACATTTAGAACAGCCGCAGACCTAGATCTCCTATCGTCGTGTTAAAAAACAAAAGTACTGCAACTCCACTGAGAAACTTTCCATTTATCTTCAGGTTTTGTTTTCGTTAACCATTTATCCATTATTATTTTTAAACACAATCCTTCGGTAAGGTAACTTCAGTCATCGCACTTTGAGCTAACGTCACGGCAAATAAACGATTCTTTACATGCGGTGCCTCACGGACCACTAGGGGGCGCCCACAGACCACAGGTGGTCCGGGGACCACAGCTTGAGAAAGACTGATCTAGATTCATACAGACCCATCCTCCAGTCCACCCTTGAAGTTTCCCTTGTACACTCGGCCGTCCGGCCACTTCATGGTTCCTCTGAAAAAGAAAATGTGCAAATTACACTTTCAGCTTTTCAGCACTTTGAAGCATCATCAATTCATGTAGACAATAAAACATGTTATTTGGCAGCACACAAAGTCTCAAAACGATATATAAAGTAACGTTTTATATTCATCGACTTATCACAAGCCTTTGACGACCAAAGTCACAGTTTGTTGAAGCATAGACTCATCTGTTTCGATAATCTCACAGAACATAGCATGGTTTCACCTGCAGTTAGCTCATGGTGTCCCCCAGGGGCCGGGCTTAGGACCACTTCTTTTCATTGCTCTTATTTAGAATTTGTGCAGCTTAAAATTTTCGTTTTTACACTGACGATGCGGCAAAGGTCACTATCTACACCAAAAATGGCTCCCAGTTAGTCGCAGTCATCTTTTAATCCCGGACAATCGAACCTCTGTTACTTTAAACTCAAAGAAAACTAAACTAATCTTGTCGCCACATAACCTAGCATTGATAATCCCTTTTCATGGCTTTCAGATTTAGTTTGTAAAATCATATCTGTAGACAATGTTTTAGAAAACCTAAGTACAAATGTATTTTTTTGTACAGTTTTAGTTTAATTACTGCTCTGAGTGACACATTCTTTCAGCAATTTGTCTTTTATTGAGTCTATATGCCATTTAACAACTACTGAATTGATGATCATTTCAAGAATTGATTAATCACAAATAATCCCGATTAGTCCAGTTAATCATTTCAGCCTTGTTGGTGATATTAAAATATTATATTTTCAGCCTTTAAAGACATTTTTAAAAGAATGCATACCACCACATGAACAGATGCAGCAAAGCAATTATGTCTCTTTATTAAAAGAGAAACTCTGAGAATAACTATTTTAGATCTTTTACTATTAGAACGTTAATTTTACTAATCAACTCCAAGCGTTTTTAAGGATTTGCAGCAGCTGGTGGCGGTCTGACCTGCCGTGGACTCGTCCTGCCATCCAGCCGCCGCTGTACTGAGCGTCTTTGAATCGCTCATCTGAGACGAACTTGTACGACGCCGTGCGGCACACTGCAGCCGTGACCCCTGGCGATGACCCCTGAGCTGCACCTCCCAGCACCAGATCCACTGCCTGGTTCAAGGACCGCAGCCACTTGTTCTACAGAGAGACGGAAGGGTCAAAATAAAAAAAACCACCATAAGGGTTGGTTTAAAAAAACTAAATTACAGAATGATAATAATACGATAAACCAAACATTTACCTTTTCTTGTGGCGTTGAGGCCACCAGGACGAGACTCTCCTCTGGACATATTATTTTGATCGTATAACTGAGAAAAGTACAATAAAATATTAATTTCCCTGAAGGATATGTCTATGCTTGCATTTTGTGACCTTTTTAAAAATGTTTAAGGCTTATTTCTGCCATGATGTGTTCTTACTAAAAAGCTGATATTTCTGCTCATAACTCTAAACCCTCCTTACCTGAGACGACCCTGCACCATCGTTCTGCTGCTGCCTCCTCCCTGACTCTTTCCTCTTTCTACTGTGACAGTGAATATTTATTTTAAATAAGTGGAAAGCAGCAGTGAGCACAACTTCTACATTTACATTAAAAAGGACTGGGTTCATTCCTGTATTAACTAACTAGTAAAGGATATAAAATAGGTAACAACAACATTAGTATTCTTGTTAACGAGCTTGTGATATATTAGCATTAATTAATCATTATTTAGCCGACATTAACTGCATGTAGCAGCATTACTCAACTTATATGGTTTGTTTGGAAGAAACCTACAAAGTTTTTTGACTTTTGTCAAATGTTACAGTTTTACATGTCTGATCTTGCAGGTTTTGCTTTTGAGAGACGATGTGAAACAGGAAGTCAGATTAGGACAGGGCGAAGCGGATTGGTCAAAATTCAGTCGACATGCAGCAGAAAAAAGGAAATACAGAAATGTTGCAATGGCTGGTGAAAAATCTGAGAGTAATGAGTGAATTTGTATTAATAGCTGCGATCGCAACATCACAACTTCCTGACTTTCATTTAATACTTAATGAGCATCAGCAAGATACTTGAAGTGTAAAAGTAAATTGATCACAACATTTAGTACAGTATACTGAAATAATATATACTGGTGATTACAACACCTTTAGCTTTTTATACACAAACTGAAATGATTAAAGCAAATACATTGTTACAAATACGTACTGATGTAATTTGTGCTTCATTTACAGTAAATAGATTAAATTTTTCACCTGTTAAATGAAAAAGCGGCCTTTAGTTTGTATCATGGTAAACTACCTCACCACTGACTCTCCTCTAAATTAGTTTCTGTAAAGTCTAAATTGCTGCAAATAGTTTTAATTTTCCATCATTTGTGCGCTGGTCTTTCACAACGTGTCATTTTCTTTGGCTGTAAATTTACAACAAAACATATAAATATGAGAAGGCTTTCCCCCTAAATGCAGGCGTAACTACTTTAAAATGTGGCCAATCTCCACTTATACAAATGCTTGTTGCTGTGTGACTATGTCAGAAGCAAATCTTTCTTTTTGTGAAGTTCATCAAAAAATAGTTTTGTTAATTTGGCCTCATGTTGCAGCTGAGACATGGTATCCACCAATGAGTGTTAAACGCTGCACAGTGCAGAAGTTCATCTACAGGACAGCAGATTGGGGTTATAAAAGAAATAACAAAGCAATTACAGGAAGGATGTTCAGTTTTTAGGAACTAATTCATCTTCCTCCGATGAAAAAATGCTTCTACCAAAAATCCCTTTATTCTTTTGTAGCTTTTTGAAAGGTTTTAGTTTCATTATTGAACAGAAATAGTCACATAATTGGCCGTAAATTCATCTAAACTTCTCCAATGACTAATGAGCACTAATGTCAGCATCGTAATTTATCTACTTTCTAAACATTTCTGGTCAGAACTTCTTGAGAAACTCACAGTCCGCTGCCGTCTTCGGTAATCGTTTTCACCCACAAGCAGGTCAGAGGATAGATTCGAAATGAGGAGAACTGCAGGGAAACACACAGCAACAGAAATTACAACTTTTCTGAAATTCTCAAATTAAGCAACATTACTCACTCTGAAATTACAAAATCACCTGACAGACAAAAAACGTGTCGGTTATCGTCGAAAGGGCTTTTTCTAAAAACAGACTAATTGGGGAACTTTCAATAAAAAACCCAGAAACCTTAATTTCAGTTTCACTAAACAAAATGTGCTTCTGCTCAGAAACGGTTCTAGAAAATAAATCAGCAAACTGCAACTGCAGGAAAAGTAGTAATGAGAGGATCTGTAGCGATAAGACTGCATTTAAACTTGATTATTAAATACAAAAAAACTGTTTCAAAACTGTAAATTAGACTCTTTATGATGGAAAAACACATTTAAAGCCAACGATAGAAGTGAAATCAAAACAAAGCACAACAAACTGAAGATGTAAAACGTGTTTTTTTCACTTCAGGAATGTTTCCCAGGAACTAAGTTAATCTGTGGGAGAACAACCTTCCCTTTCAGCTTCACTTCCTTCAAATTTATCACCAGAAACGTAAACAGGCGGCACATTTATTATCCTGAGCCTTTAAGGGTTGAGTTCTCTCTTTGGACAACAAGCATTTTTCATTTAATAAACTTTTTCAGCATGATTCAGCGTTATCAGTTCTTGTTTCCTCTTCATTTTAACGTGATGTACTCTAAATAAGATTTCTACTTTCTGGTCAAAAACAGTAAATCCTCCATTTTGAAACTCTGTGTTGTTTTACAACATTCCTGCTTTCCCTCCTGGTTTTACGTTTGAAAGAATCAAACTTCTGATCAAATTTAACATTTCCTCTGATTTTGGAGGGATTTTAATTTAGTGTAAAACTATCAGACTGCAGTGGTTGTGCCTAGTATTTCTCTCCTTTAAGACAAATATGAATGAATACTTATGATTGAGTGATTTTTATTGTTTAAATATCTGAAAAGCCTCCATAGTAGAGGGTGAATAAAAGACACGTTTTGAGCATTGAATTTGCACAGAGCCGGAAGTTGATTAAAGTAACATGTTTTTGAGGACTTTTAATCATAATAAATGATTTCAATATGTATCTATTTAATGATATTTAAGATATTTTATCGCTGTATTCTGGAGCTTATTTGCAGAAGGTGGTATTGTCTTCTTAGCTGAATGAAAGACAAAGTTTTAACTTTCTGTACAGCTAAAGTTGATTAAATTTACAGGTTATCAATGACTAGCACTTGAAAAGAAGCAACCTTTTAACCAAAGCCAGTAAACGAAAGCTTCAGGGTGATTAAGCTTTGGCGGAAAGGTTAACGTTCTTAAATGTAGCATTTTACTCCATCAACACACCACAGCAAACCAGACAGTGGAAGACAAAGTTAGTCTCTATAATACAGGAAAGCAACCAGTGAGGGAAACGCAGGACAAGGAGGCAGCAGCTGAAGACCGGCAGCTGAAGACCGGCAGCTGAAGACCGGTGCAAAGTTACAGCAACGCCTCGTTGTTTGGAGTTGGTCATATTAGTTCAGTTTGCCTCTGAACGCTAGCAGAGCAGCTCTCAGAGTGGATCCACTAACGCTGCAAACATTAAACCCAGAAGAGCACAAAGACCCCGGTTTATCACCACTAAATAAACATGCAGAAAACAAACGTGAACACTGGACGTCACCATGATTTAAGCCCAGAAACAACAAGAGTAGTAGTGAGTAGTGATATTGGAACATAATTCAACTCACATTGGTATAGACTGAGAAAAATAAAACTCCACAATTATAAAACAAGGTGATTTTTTTCAGATGTGGTTATTTACACAACTCCATCAAATCAAAATGGCTCTTGGAAAGTTGAAAATGTCAGTGATTACATGAAAATATTTATGGGACTAGAGATGGAGATTAGCCACTTACCTATAATATTATGTATTTAAATGTACATTTCCACCAATATCTATTGACTTTAAAAATAAACCTGGAACCTTCAAACGCAGGTGTCTGGACGGGTGGAAAACCTTTTTGCAAACTTTACGACGTCCAGTGCTCACATTTATTGATTGCCCCGTTTCTGAACCTTCAGAGTGGAAACTGGATTCAGCAAAAACTGGTGGGTGGGACATCAAGCTAAGATGCTACTTTATCATACTTACAAAGCTCTGAGGGGGAAGAGATCCCTGAGTGAATGAAAGACACAATGAAGACAATCTAAAGACAATGAGGACCATTGGAAATGTCAGCCACAAACACACCGCCCTGTTTCTAAACCTTAAATGCATTCTTATTTCACATCAAGAAGCAACTTAAAGGCCTTTAATTTGGGTACCTGTGTGTGCACCAGGATGTCGTTGAACAGGATAAACCAGTGATTGGAGAAGCGGCCGGCGTATTGAGGAGTCAGAGATCTGTTGCTGCTCTCACAAACGACACGGCGCTGTGGCAGACGCAGACTCTCCTGAAAAACAAACATTCACCTATTGGTTAAAGCGTAAAGGCAGACCTAGACCATCAAACTACCACAGATGTGTGAAGTTCTTTTTCTGAAATGCTGTACGTCTCGTTTTCAATCAGATGTAACGGGACACACACCATGTGTCTTTGAAAAGCAGAAATAAGGCAACCAACAAGAATGCAACAAGTGGTTTCTAGTAAGTCAACAACAAAACACTTGTCTTTTCCAGCAGCCATTGTAAAGCTGTAAAATATACAGCTGTGGAAAAAAATTAAGAGACCACTTTAAATGATCGGTGTCTCAGATTTTACTTTTTATAGGTAAATGTTTGAGTAAACTGAATATTGTTCTTTTATTCTATGAACTACTGACATGTCTCTGAAATTCCAAGCAAAAACTAGTATTTATTTGCAGAAAAAGAGAAATGGTCAAAATAATGAAAAAGATGCAGTTCTTTCAGACCACAAATAATGCAAAGAAAACAACAATACCAGCGTTTTAACTCAGGAAGAGTTCAGAAATCAATATTTGGTGGATTAACCATGAGGTTTTCAATGGGGTTCAGTGCATTGAGTTCATTTTTTCCAGCTGCATAATAATATTTTCATATTTTATTATTTATTTATTTAAATAAATTATGTTTATACCATAAAATCAAAGTGATTTTCTAGCCTGTGAACTTATTTACGGGCAATGGCAATAAAGAGATTCTGTAAAACCAGCTGACTCCTAGAGTTCCGCTTGGAACTCCTGTTGCTAGGTAACAAGGCTGGGCTTGGCTGGGGTTGCTAGGTAACGGCAGAGTTCCTGTGGAATGTGGTTTTTGGAACGGCTCATTTTCCAAACACCAAAACATATTGCTGGATGTTTGACTGTTTCTGGAAGCAGTTGAAACCAAAATTGAAGTATAAAAATGTGCAAAATGTGAGATTTGCATAATAGGTTCAATTTAAACGGATATGAGAAACGTAACTTGTTTTTTATATGATGCAAAAAAAAGTGACAAAGTTAATTCACGTGTGAATTAACCTGCAGATAAACAGTCATGCTTACAGAAAATAGTAAAGTAGATGTTTACGCACAAAAAATATTGAGTGTTTTGGAAAAATCTCTTCAGTAGAACAAGTTTCCAAAGAGTTATATCTACTCCCAACAAAAGCAGACAAGGAAAAAGGAGGTCACAGATAAGGCGTTGTTCTCACAGTAGTTTTGCCAGAATGAGTTTTCCAGAACAGCTGTGTGGTTTCAGCCTCCTTCTTCTTCCTCAGGAGAGACAAAGACAGAACTTCGTAGTGACTGCAGCCCTGATGCAGGGACTGATACTCCTCAGTGAGCTGGGGAGAGAAACAGGCTTTCAACACACCTTCCAGTAAATAAATCTGTAGTTACTGAATTATGGGGGAAAGCTGAAACATAAAACTGAAAGAATAATAAAAATAAGTAGTAAAATTGAGTGAAATTAGCTTTGTGCTCACCACGTCATAACATGTAGCCATTTTGAGCAGGACTCTGCTGTAATGGTGGAGCTGCTGCAGAGGCTGGTAGAACATTGAAACCAGATCAACCTCCTTGCTGACAGACTGGTCTGATCCACACAGCTGGGAGAGAACAGCCTGCTGGCCGCACAACCAGTCCCTGCAGGGAGAAACACAACAACTTCATGTTTTTACAGCATCAGAAACAATCAGCACATTAGTAGACAGACATTAGTCAAACATTTTTTAGCTAATTCTGGTTAAACAAAGAGAAGATTCAGAGTGTTTTCAGCAAGGCAAGCAGGGGAAGTTGGACTCCTCCCATGAGAACAGTTAAAGTAAAAAAAAAAAAAAAAAGCCTACAGTGAGAGTTTATGAAGTGACTGGAATCCACCCATTACTTGAAAGTCGCCGACTGCAGAACAATACCTAAAGGCAAGCACAGAGACAGATTTCATGTTGATTAGCAAAACAGATGGAGGGAGCAGAGCAGAGTCAGGGACACATTTTTTATCCATTTTTACAAATTAAAGGTATTTATTTAAACTATTTATTTAACTATAATTACTGGAACCTTGGCTAAAGATGTGTAAAATCTTACTGTGACCTATTGGCTAGGTCAGTTCTGTGGGTTAAACAAAACATGTTCATCATATTTTTTGCACAAAACCATTCTTAGATAATAAAATTTTAATTTGGTCAGTTTTGGCTCTTTTGAGCTCCTGGGTTAGGGGCGCTTGTCACTTTAAATCCAAATAAGCCACACCCCCAAAATCAAAGTTTACACTCAGACGTGAAAATGACGGCAAACAGATGAGCAAATATATAATAGTACAGCTTTGAAAAACAGAAGTGGAGCCTCCTGTACAACCAACAGGAATGCAGCAAGTGGTTTCTGTATAGTAAGTCAACAACAAAGCTCTTGTCTTTTCCAGCAGCCATTGTACAGCCATTGCACAGCGCATATAGCGGTAAAACCAGCTGACCAAATGTGCTGGAGTTCCGCTTAGGTTGCTAGGTAACTGGGCTGGGCTAGGCCGGGGTTGCTAGGTAACGGCATAGCGTTTGTCAAATCTGACTCAACATTTGGGAGGTTTTTGAATTGTCTCATTTTCCAGATTCCAAAAAACTACAAAATTATTGCCAAAAAAACTGGGTGGTGTTTTGAGTTTTGGTTGTTTTTAAAAGCAGTAACAACCAAATAATAAAAACCTGCAAAATGTGAATTTTGCATAATATATCCCCTTCACAACTTATTTTCTTTCTGTGTGATCAGCAACTGCATGAACACTAATTAAAAAAATAAAACTAGCAGCAAAGTCAGCATTTATTCATTGTAATAAAATCCTTACTTTTTATACGTCTCCAGGAAATGTTCAGAGTGTTTCAGCAGGGCAAAGGAAGTTACATCACGGCTCTGGGCGTTTTGCAGGAAGTAGCTAAGCGCCGTGGCGTGCCGGCCAATCAGCTTGCTCAGCTGAATAAAACTATCACAAAGTGCAAAGAAGAGGTGCGTGCATGGATCCCCTAACGTCTGACACGCCGTCTCTGTGGGAAAGAAATCACATCAGATCCTCTGCTGTTCCTGGATTTAAGTTTGATCTCTGATTGAAGCAGCAAAGAGAATCTCACCCTTTTTACGCAGCGGAGCGATGATGACCCTGCGGACGTCGTTCATCCAGCAGGAGAACCGCCTCTCTCTGGAGGCCAGATCGTGGATGGCCGCGATGAAACCCATCACGTTGTGATCCATCAACGCCGCGCACAGCCGGCCGCCGCCGCTCACGCTGCTGATGTAACTCATCTGCACACAGACGGATGGAGGAATATGCAGACTAGAGATTAAACGATTAATTGGATCAACTGTGATTAATCGATTATTGAAATGATTGTCAACTAATTTAGTAATGTTATAAAAAAAAATTAATTACAGACTAACAAATTTATTGTTACAAATTTATTGTTTATTATCTTATCCAGTTATTTACAAAATAACTGGATAAGAGAACAAACAATAGCTAAAAAAAATTGTAATTGATTAATCATTAATTGAAGCAAAGACTCAAAAAGGGCAATTTGCTAAAACAACAACACACTCAGAGCTGTAATTCAGTCAAAACTGTACATAAATATTTACATTTTGTATTTAAGTTACAAAAAAATCTTTGTCTATAAATACGTCTAAGCAAAGATTCTTCAAGTAACAAAGTTTTAGCTTCAACTGGTTCAAATTCTGCCAATTATTAAAAACAGATCAGCCTCACACTGCCTTAACGTTAGCCCAGCAGAAATTATTGCATTTTAGGCAATAAAATAATAATTTATTTGGATTTTTTATGTATTTCTAATTTTGTATAAAAAGACTTAAGAGTTTAAATGACAAATCTGCAGATCGTACCATTTTTAAAATTCTGATTAATAAATTCATCGTCAAACTAATCAATAACTATAATAATTGTTAGTTGCAGTCCTAATGCAGACATAACAGAAAGAAGGAAATACTTTTTGATATTCAATTGTCACTATGAGTAGTCAGTGAACAAAAATGAAGCCAAAACAGATTGTTGACTGTAGATTTTAAAAAATTAGACCCAGATGTTTTTTTTACGCATGGCCCGATAAATTAAAAGACTAGACTTGAAACACAAACACTGAATATATGAGTTCTGTATTTAACACATTTAATTAGAAATGTTTCTGCAGTTTTCTCAGACATTTCTGACTTCTAAGTTCATTCCTCCTCCATACATTCAGTGGCCCGGTTGGAAAAACGCTCCACCCATAATAGTCTGGAGTTGTGCGTTAAATCCACGAACCTCGATGCAGAAGGGCAGCAGCGCAGGTCTGGCCGTGCAACTCTTCGCTTTGAGGGGAGAGCTCTGACTCGAGCTTTGGCTCTGCAGCTTCTCGCTCTGCGCCGACGGCGACTCGCTCTTCTGGCCGCAGTACAACAGGACCGGCTGGACGCAGTCGCCGTCCGCCAGGAGGAGGGAGTGGCTCTGACCGGCCGACAGATCCCAAACACGGAGGCCGTCTGACAGCTGCAGGAACCAACCAAGAAACCGAATGTGGATTTAGGAAAAACAAAAAAATGTGTGTTTTCCCTCTCATTAACAGCATAAAACAAATTATAGCCATAGAAAAAACTCAATCAATTAAAGCTACAGTATTATGTTTGTTTTTCATATTTGTTAAGACTGTCACCCTGTCATGACAGTTTGTTATGAAACAGATAATCTATGAATACATCGATCTCCTCTACCTCCTTCCTTAGCTGCTATTGACTTCTGCAGAAATGCAGCGATCCCGACCAGAAGCAACCAGTCACCAAACAGTCACCGGGCAGAAACTCAACATTTCAATGTTTTTCTGATAGCAGAGCACACCATGCCCAAATCTCAGAGTTTAAAGAGTAATCATTTACATCCTCCAAGGAATACACACAGATACAGCTGCTTAGGTAATACCAGCCACGCTATTTGTCTCCATTTTAAAAATATTAGTAAAACTTTTTACAGCAGTTACAGCAGAGTACATGAGGATGATTAGTGCTGCCAATCACACACGTGTACTGGCTGGTCAACATTCCAATAGTAGAGAAACAGCTTACTGTTACAGGAAAACTGTTTATCCGCCATTATCAGTGGCCATTACAACTAGGCTGATCCTTCACAACAACATGCTGCAGCTTTAATTCTGGATTCTTAAGGATTTATTTGGACTGTTCTTTAGTTTAAGGAGAATATGATCAAATGACGAAACACTTTTCTCTAATCCACACAAGATCGAAATTACACTCACAGTTTGCTAACAATTAAACACTCCAATTATATTTGGTTAAATGTCTCTGAGCAAGTTCAAGAAAAGATAAAAATTAAGAAATCTGATGAGTCCTTGCCAGGAAACCAACAATCTAGTAAAGTCTGACGAAACAAAGTGATCAAATATACAGTCTGAATTATGCTGGACGCCTACAGCATGTGGTTTCTCTGCAGAGGTCAACTTATCTTTATATTACTGGATATGTGTGTATTTGAGCCTCTATGGATCAGCTACATTAGACTAGAGTAGAAAAACAACTAACTAACTAACTAACTAAATAAATAATTAAAGCATAACATTGAAATGACTTTATAGAAAAGAATCAATTGAGATGAGTGTATAGAGAGGAACCAGATGACCAAACCTTTATTAACTGAGGTACAGTGGCGGGGCCGTCGACACGACCGAGCTGTCCACACAGGTTGCTTCCCCATGAATAGACCTGCAACACACAAGAATTATTTCTTTCTACAAATCTATTTCTCAGGGCATACATTTATTTTTCAAACAGCTCAAATTAATTTAACAAACCCAAAAAAACGAATCATTTTAAGCTCAAATTACACTTTGGATGAAAGACGGAGACGCAGAACGAGTTTGGCTGCAGATTGTTGTTTAAATCTGGTTGTTACCTGACACTGTGCAGTGAGCGCCAGCGAATGGTGGGACCCCGCAGCAACTTTGATCACTTCCTGCCCTGTGAGAGAGTTGATGCACAAAGGCTGCAGCCTAAACACACAGAGCGCACACAACCATAGCAGCTGTGAGAGAAAAACTTGGATATTAATGTAACTATAAGCAACAAGTGTGTTAAAGGGGATCAATAATGCAAAATTCACTTTTTGCACATTTTTGTAATTCCCTTTGGGTCTCAACTCGAGTACAGGGATGTATATTTAAAATTTTATCACGATATTTTTAAGTATTATTGTGATAACGATAAAAATAATGATTAAAAACTATTAATCACTTCTCTAGGTACAGCATTCATAAATGCTGTCACTAAACTGCACAGAGAGACATTTTTGAATATGATTTGATTAACAGGTTTAACTGATTTACTGAAATTTATTGTTACAACAATAAATGAAAATTTTTTATTATGACTTACATTTTTTTAGTAAATACAATACAATAAATGGCAACAACTGTTTCAAAAAAAAGAAAAAAGAAAAAGCCTAGATCCTTAAAAAAATCCACCCAGTTGGGAAGAAGTTCATGTTTTTTGGTGTCTGGAAAATGAGCCTTTTCAAAAATCTTCATTTTGTTCAATCACAATCCATGGGCACTGTGACGTTACCTAGCAACCCCAGCTAAGCCCAGCCCGTTACCTAGCAACCTAAACGGAACTCAAGCAAATTTGGTCAGTTGATTCTGACAGGAGCTCAAAACAGGCAGAGCAGAGCAGACTGAAATCTTAGTTTTTGTACAAGAAATGTACTGAAGCTGTTCTGTAAAACTCATAAACCTGTTTAAGGAAGCGTAATAGGAATAGGTCACCTTTAAAGTCCGTAAAACAAACCTGGCCAGCTGGTCTCCGTGTCCCAGTTGTCCTTCAGACCCGCGTCCCCAACTCCAGACTTCTGTCTCCAGGGACGGCAGCCCGTCTCCCGAATCATCTGATCCTGCACCAGCACACAGCGACCCGGAGGCACCCTGGTGGCGTCTCCGTGGCGACCCTGCATGAAAAAAATAAATTAGAAAAGCACAGACATGAGCTCAAAACAGAGATAAAACCAAATGTGTTTAGGATCTATAATGCTGTGGGCCTGCTTTTGCTCCAGAACCTCGTCATGGTTCCTTCTTGATTTACCAGAACAATTTCAGTAAAATTCTGGGGGAACCTAGTAGAAGAAGAAATGGATCATGACTGGGTTTTCAGTTATAATGATAAAAATAGCAAAACGTGCAAATCTTCTGTGAAAAAAATCTTTCCTGAACAATAAACCATCATTTAATGCTGCAACTAACGATTCTTTCTAATATTAATCTACCAATTATTCAGACAATTTGTCAGAGAAACAAAAAAGGTACTTTCTGAGATTTTTCATTTAACCAGTTAGGCTTTTTTCATACAAAATTAGAAATACATTAAAATATATGAATAAACTAATAAGTTAATTCCTGTATTAAATAAGAAAATTACCATTTATTTCCTAAAATGGAAAACATGGCAATCCTTTAGTGAACGGTTGATCATTTGTAGCAAAGGATGCATCTGCAACTTAAATCAATACGGACTAGTCTGTTGAGTATTAACTGATTAATAATTGGTTAGAAAAAATGCTTAATAGATTTTTTTTTTAGCGATTTAAATCAGATGAAGCTAAAACTGCCACTTGAAGAGTTTTGGGTAGAACGTATTTGGGTTTTTTATCATTTCAAATGTAAAATGTAAAAACTGTATTATTTGTATAGTTGTGGGTTAATATCTCCTCTGTGTTGTTCAGCAAATTAAATTTTTTGAGTCTGCATACTCTAGTTAATGATTAATCAATTTCTATACTAGATTATGTCAGTAATTAATTCATCAATTAATGGTTTCAGCCCTACACTCATTCACAAAACACATTAACCAGTAGGCTTTGAAGAGTTTGTGTTATTTGTGGTTGTAAATCTTCAGACGTCTCATCAGCTGACAGGAAGTTCACAGAAACACAAACTGATAAATTATTGAACCGATCAACAAGTGAAGCTGTTGGCTGACTTTCATTTTTATTATCCTGAAACTTCTGAAAACCCAGAAAACGGGAAGTTGATCTGCCAGACCTGCTTATTTTTTTAAAACCAAATGATCCTCCTCGTTTGCCAGCTGATTTATGAACCGAAGACACTAAAACTGGAACTGAATTCATTTGGTCAAATGTGAAGCTGTATGTTGTTCTCTTTAACCTAAAATTGTAAGGAGTGGTAACATTTGTTCTCAACTGTAAGCTGATCAGGTTGAAAATCTCCTACTGGGGTAAAATTTCTCGAGAGAGAGAATGAATAAAACCAGTTTGTTGACACACTGTGAAATACGGAAATGGGAGAGCAGAACTAGATAGAAATCATAATTATGTCCCATCAAAAGATCAAAGTTCTACCAAAACCAAATAGAGCTTAATTACCCAACTAATTAACATTTTCTACTTTACTTTTACATTTCTCAAACAAAAATATAGAAAGTTTTAGTTGTTAATTGAAGCACCGGCTTCCTGGCTCAACGTTGAAGGCTTTAGGTATTAATACCTTCATCTAAATTATCCACAAAAGAAAATAAGCAAATTTTAAAATAAACCGTCCGATCGTACCGTGGGTGGGGGTTCCAGGAAGTGAGCGTCTGCCGCTCGCCGCCGCCGCGTTCCCCTTCTGGTGTGCATTTGTGAGGCTGCAGCTGAGCGGCGCCTGCCTCTCCCTCTCCACACAAAGACGAACTTCTTCCAGACACACCGGCGAAGACGAGAGCGGTGCAGATGCCACGCCGCTGCAGAACGAAAGGTCAAAGGTCAGATACTTTTCTCTTTTGGGAATCACACAGACTGACCAGTCTTGATTAAATGTTATTAACTGGGTTAATAAACAAAGCTGGGAAACAATAAAATGCTCTGCAACAACTAAACTTATTAATCCGCTTTGGTCATAGAACCTGGTTTTGTACAGATGAAGTATTAAATATTCTCAGACTGATGACAGAAAGTAATTGGTTAAGCTGAAGCTCATCTTACTTGTTTGTCTGCATCTTGAAAATCGAATCGTCTTTGTAACTTGAAGTCAATAAATCTGAAGATGGAGTTGAAGAAATGCAGCTGTCCTCTGGATGAAAGGTTAAAAGAGAGAAGAGGAAGCATTACAGGAAAGAAAGCAAGATCCAAAGCAGAGTAAGAAAAAGAAATCCAAACCGAACCTGATCCGGTCTGGCTGCTCACTGAGTCAGTGTCGCCTGTCGCCGTGGCGTTTTGTGACTCCGACTGAACAGAAAGTTTATCAAATAAACTTAGGAGCTCCAGGTCGTCAGAAAACGCGGAGTCCTTGTTGGCGGCCCAGTCCGACGCCGGATTAGCTTTAGGGCTGCCGTCAGTCTGCAGCATGCACTCCGTTCTGTTTTCCTCAGCCTCCAGCCTGCTGCATGCTGGGAAATTCTTCCTGAAGGTTCAGAGAGCAGAAAATGGAGACATAAGGAAAAATATCTCAACAGTCAGAAACCACTTCTTCTTTTTTTTCTTTAAGATGGAGGATGGAGGACATGCAGAGTACGGTATTTAAAGACACAGTACTGTTTAGGATTAGATCTGCTGTCATCAGAGAATGAAGATAAACTGGCTGAGGAGCCGCAGCTGCTGCCAGATGACTTTCCAGCCGGATGGAGCCGCGGCCTGGGAACCCGTCTCCGGGAAGAAGTCTGGAATGCACATCAAAGAGGAGAAACAGACAAAAGATAAGAACTATGAAAGCACTTTTTACATCCTCACACAAATTATCCACTAGATTCAGGCTTTGACTAGGCCTCTCCAGAACATTCACCATTCACCTTACTGAGTGTGTTGGTGTTAAAAAAAAAGAAATTCAGATTTTTCCAAAAATTAAAATCTTCAAAGAGACATATAGGTCTGCAGTTTAAAGGGTCAGTATTATGTAATTTCAAGGCATATAGTTCAATTTTACAGCCCAATAAATTAACTATGTTACCTTAAGTTGACATAAAAATGCTGTACATATAAAATATGACTTAAAAAGATATTTGACTTAGTAATTTATCACCTCTGTCTCTTTAAAAAATGTCTGCTCTTTCTGAAACTCTGCCTTCAGGAAGTCATCACAACATGGCCCCTCTATTAACCCTTTAATGTCTGTACTAGCATTTCAACCAGAAGTAGCTCCTGTAATGAGATCAGCTGGTGCTCAGCTCCACCAGGTGTTTGCTAATTGCTACCGTCTAGTCTGAAGGAGCTGAGTGGGGGAGGAGCTACATCTTGAAGGCGGGGCTAGGTCCACCCAGGCATTCTGCCTTCTGAGTGGTTGCCATGGAGATTAAAGGAATTGTCAAACATGCTTGAAAGACTCAAAGCAACACTGCAGGTTTGTTTTTGATGAGGTAATGACATCACAACATGATGTAAAGCTAAACAAAAAAGTTGATTTTACATAATACTGCCCCTTTAATCAAATCACAATCATAATAAAACCAAAATATCTCAGACGTTTCATACTTATATTAGTTCACTGCCCATTATTGTTGCGAAGCAAAGGAACTGCTGCTATCTTTAACTTGCAGCAAATAAAAATGGCATCTCTACCTCACTTCTTGTGACTTCAGAGAGCTCCACCCCGAGCGGGCAGTAGACCACATCGTCGGTTGTAACCAGTTCCTCCCTGTCTGCCAACGGGCACTGAGGTGATCGACCCCGCTCCCTGATTTTCGGGGTACTCTGAGCGATAAAGTCCTGAGCAGGTAAACTGCGGACAAGTGCCAGGCTGTGGTAGGCACCACATGCCACCTACAAGAGATGAAACAAAACCATTAACGGTGTTTTTACACCTGGTGGTCCAGTAGACTTGGTTTGATTGGGGACCAAAGTTGCAACATTTGCTACATCTTCAGCTGGTCTGATTTGGTTTCACACTGCATTGTCAAATGATCCAAACTAATTGAAAAACCTGTTCCCCTCCTCGCCTGTGGTGGCGCTGCAGCAAGAACCACTGAAGGAAATGACAGGAAATTCTCTGACGAAGACACAGAGCGCAACTTGCTTCTTCACATAATGTAAACAAATATGGAGCAGCATCAGATTTGAGAGGTTGTAGGATTTATCTTTTGTGCTTGGTTAAAACCAGGAGCCATTTTTTCCACTAGACTCACAGGTTTGTTTAAAATCAGAAATCAAATCAAATTTTATTTGTATAGCACATTTCAGCAGCAAGGCATTTCAAAGTGCTTTTTATCATTACAAACACAGAAACACAATGCAACATAGAATCAACAATCAAAACACGACATTAAGTCAAGTTCCATCAATAAATTTGTAATTGATTACGTTTCAAATACAATCCTAAACAGGTGGGTTTTTAGTCGAGATTTAAAAGAAGTCACTGTTTCAGCTGTTTTACAGTTTTCTGGAAGTTTGTTCCAAATTTGTGGTGCATAGATGCTGAAAGCGGCTTCTCCTCATTTAGGTTGTATTTACCCAGAATGCATTGTGCTATAGTTCTGTTCCTGCTTTTAGAGGGATTTCCGGTTCAAGCCGCATGTCAACCGAACTGAGTCCTAGGCTTTTAAGTGAACTAGATTTTCCTTTTCTACGTCAGGCCTGGTTTGGTCCGCCTTAACAGAACTCTGGTTTGATTGCCTAGAAAGTTTGGTTGTTTTGGGGAGGAGTGAATCCACAATCAAACTCTGACATGGACTAAAAACAAACTGTAGTCTGCCTAAAAACCTAACGGTTCGAATGTATATATGCAAGTGAACCAGAAATTGCTTCAAAAACAGCAAGAGGACTATAGCTCAAGGCATTCTGGGTAAATTCAACCAAAACCAACATGCTTGTCTAGCACTAGCAGGAGAAATGACTCATTGTCTTTTAACAAAGAAAAAAGTGAAGTCCTACAACCGCTTAAATCTAATGCCACTTAATTTTTGTTTAAATTTTGTGAATAAGTAAGACGTGCTCAGTGTCTTCCTCAGAGGTTTTCATGTTGCTTCCTTCAGTGGTTCTTGCTGCAGCGCCACCACAGGCTAGGAGGTGTAGTGTGAAACCAAACTGTACCAGCTGAAAACATAACAAATGTTGCAGCTTTGGTTCCCAATCGAAACGATTCTATTGGACTATCTGGTCTAAAAACACCCTCAGAGACAGAAAAGCATTTTATATATATCGCACAAAAACAACAAACATGTTTCTGACCTGAATCACATGTCTGCCTGCCAGATGTTCAACCTTCACAAACGGATAACAATGAGAATCTGATTAATAAAATCAAACATAAGAGGAACTGACATTCAGCCTTGAGGATACCTTCTGAGGTTTCCACACAGGGAAGGTGTTGGTGACCAGGCCGAGCTGGCAGCCGCTCCCCCAGGCCCACAGCTCGTTTTGGGCCGACAGAGCCAGGCTGTGCTCCCGTCCACAGGCGAGGCTCACGACCCGAACAACCGCGGGTGGAATGACCTCACTGTCCACCACGGTGACAGGACACGGCTCAGGAACTGTCACAGGGAAGCATTCACTTTATTATTACCTCAATAAACAGAAATATAACAATCAAATTCAACTTTTTAACGTCAACTCCTGTCATGAAATCAAAATGTTTTGAATATTTTGAGGAGCAGCTTTAGACAATGTGTGGATTTTTATAGTTTGTTATTTTTTCCATGTTTTTATACCAATATTTAATGATGACCCGACCACCTTGGACTCAAAGTTTAATGACATTTCCAGGGTCTATGAGTGGTTTAAGTGAGCAAATCATTTTTGGCTGAATTTATCATCCACTCCAAGCATCCAGCATGCTGAGGTGAGTGAATTTTCATCAGTGCAGACGGAGCTACTGCACAGCATACAAACAAAATAAATTATGCGAGGCAAAAAGCCGTTTAATTAAATATTTCCGAGACGCATGGCACCACTTTTTAGCACAAGTAAATAACTATGTTATCTCCAGTTGTTAAAAATGCTGTTTATATCTAAGCTTGTCGTAATAAGCTATTTATTGTGTTATAAATTTAAATGAACCAAATAATTTCCATTTTGATAATTCATTTTTTTTTTTGAAGGATCATTTTGTTTGTTTTTGCTTTTTATTTATTGTTTTTTGTAGTTGCACTTTATTTGGATATTGTGCAGTTTTAGATACAAAATTAAACTTTTTAGTCTTTGACAGAGCAATCTTGAATTATTATCAAAATATTACTTGAAAATTGTCTCTAAACAACATTATCTTTTATTGCAATAATTTATGGAACAATTTATCATCCAGTAAGAGGAGCTACTCTGACAAGTCTACATAGATCAAACATTACTTAAAAGACATTTTACTTTGTAAATTGAAGCCTCTGTCTCTTTAAGAAGCTCCTGCTCTTTCAAGCACTTCGCCTTTAGTATGTCATCACAGCAATGCCTTTCCATTATGCTGTTTGCAACTGTTCTCAGGAGCTTTGGACTGAGAGGTTTTGCAGTTTCACCAGGTGTTTGCTAATTGCTGCTGCCGCTAGTCTGGAGGAGCTGAGGAAACTCGACTGAGGCTCCAAAGAGGAGTTTTGGAGAGGGTTGCCACAGCAGATTGAGGGATTGAGGGATTCCTCATGCATGAAAGAATAACATTATATAAATATAAAAACCATTGATTTTACATTATGCTGCCCCTTTAAAGCACACATTTTTGCCAAAAACCGATCTGACATGATGAAATAAACAAACCTGTAGTATTTATGACAGAGGCTCTGTCCGTCTGCCCACACTGTCCTGCAGTGTTCTCCCCCCACATGTAAACGCCGCCCTGCTCGCTTATCGCGCCGCAGTGGAAGCCCCCAGCGGCCACATGGACCACCGTCCTCCCAAGCAGAGAGGCCTCCAGCACCGGAGCCGACACCGGGACACTTATCCCCCTCCAGAAAAGCTCCCCGAACGAGAACACCAGACCCCCTGGAAAAAAACACCAATCAAGTCACTACAGAACAGAAGAGCAAGTGATTCAACACAAGGTACAATTCATACGACCTGCTTTTACAGCTGAAATGATTAATCGAATTAATCGAGATTAATTGTGACTAATCGTGATTAATCGATTACTGGCATAATTGTCAACTAAAAATTATTCCAGTCATCTGAAAACAATCCAAAAAATAATCAATCCCGATCAGCTTTACACTATATTGACGTATTTTTGAATAATATTCATTTTAAAAGCAACTAACAATTATTTGAGAAATCAATGTTGATGATTAATCGCAATTAATCGTCAACATGTAGTTAATTAATCATTGACAATTATTAACCACATAAGCCTTTTTATACAATATTAGAAATACATTAATGATGCAAATCTTTCAATTTCTTTGTTAAATAAGAGAATAAACATTTTATTGCTTAAAATGCAATAACTTTTAGTCCTTTAGTCAATTTGAATTTAGATAAATTGTTTTTCATTTTCTGAAAATGTAATAGTCGATTAGTCACAATCGTATCAACCCTAAATACAAATATCTTAATTTTATTATATCAGCAAAAAAGATCATGGAAAGTTTCTATTTATTCAGGCCAGTGTCTCACCGTTCTCAAGTGTCCAAAAGGCTTGTTAGAAATCATAAACAAGATCTTGGCAGCACTCCAAGATGAGTCCCTAAGTAGTAAAGTTTACATCAAACACGCACCCTGTGCCAGGAGAATGCCGTGGTTTTCTCCCAGGGAGACGTGCATCACAGGCCTGGACAGCAGCACCGTCTCTGGGCAGAGCTGCTGGGTTCCTCCCCCTGAAGGCCAGACATGGAGGAGGCCTCTGTCTGGAGGCTGGAGGCCTCTCTCATCCGCAGGGCTGCCGGCACAGAAACAACAAACTCTGGCATTTAACTGAGCACAAGCGCAAATTAGAGCAAATGATTACTAAATAGAAAACAGACGAAAAGAAAGAGAAAGCTATCAGAAAGTGAGATTGAAGAGATAAAAGAGTTAGCATACCATCTCATTCATCCCTAAAGTTAAAAAGGCTTATATGGGATCTGCACGCCCAGACATGCTAACACACTTGAAAGAGAAAATGAATTTAAAACTCAAACGGTCGCAATACGTCTGAGTCATAGTAAACATGAAACACAATCCTGTAAAGGGGAAATTTATAAATTAGGTTTTTTCTAATGGATTTCAGTCATTTTAAGGTCTTAATTTTAGATAGATGAGTTTAACACGTTTTAAGAACCCTGTTAATTACACAATCTTTTTCATATTATCATTCACAAATATAGAAGCAAAAGGCTTGCTTTTGCTGTGAACTGACATTAATACACAAACCTAATTAAAAGTAACTCTATAAGACTAAAACTAAAGCCTAACATCTGAATTTTAAAAATTGTGATTTTGTTTTGAACCTGTTTCTAGTGGAAACAGATCATCATGGTTTGCTCACCTTTCTTCTGGTTTCTCCATCATTTCATGCTCTCAGAGCTCCAGCACAGTCAAGGCCTCTTTATGAACATTTTTACTCAAAACTCATCTGTTGTCTCCTTTGATTATTTTCAGCTGACATAAAGAACGGAGCCTCCTCTGTCCTGAGTTGATGCCTCTTCTGCTCATTTGGATCCAGGTTCTCGTTTGTTGAACTTCTGCTGAACAGATAAGACAGATTAAGACACTGTCAAACAAAATCATTCATAAGTTTTGAACTTTAATACATCTTGCTTACAGAGCCACCAGCAATAACTTTATCAAATTTTATTAGGATTTGATGTTCTACTAGATCAAAATAATCAAAAATCTGGGAAAAAAAAACAACAAACACAAAGATTCATATTCAGCACCTCGCAAAAGACGCACAAGTCTTTCGGGGTTATTGTCAACCACCTTAGAACATCTGAATGCTAAAATATTTACCCACAATTCTTAGCAACAAAGCTAAAGCTCCACCTAATTGAATGGACATTGTGTGTGAACACCAAATCCCTCGTCTTTTGTAACTTCCAACAAGCTTTCTAAAGTTTGTCCACCTTCCCTGACACCAATAAAGACAACTATCCCCACAGCATTATGTTGCCATCACCATGTTTAATTATTCAGGAGGTTTTCTAAACTCACCATCTTCCCTTGGACAAAGTTTCTAGTTCGAAATGTTTTTTTTTTTTTTGGTCAGGTACCTTAAAAAAATGAAATTAATGTAGAGTATATATGATTTTTTTATTTAGTTATTTTAGTAATTTATAAATATACCCAACATGTATTTAGCATCTAAATGGCAGCAATGTACCAAAAAGTTGCTTCCTAACTGAAATTAAACAAACAGAAGAAGACCACCTTCCCACAACTATTTCACGTGTCAGAATTTCAACATGGCAGCGCCCATAGACATTGTTTGCAATGTCTTCTTACAAACGTAATTTTCAGTTTCACTTTCCATAAGCAGCCATTTTTCATTAGAGCTGCAGGCTCTGCATGTAGCTTTGATTTTACTTTATTTTCTCTTATGGGTTTATCTCGTGAAATAAACATGCTTCCAAAAACATCTTAATATTTTGATGTGAAGAACGGCCATATTGAAACACAAAACATATTCAGGATAGTCACAGTTGCTCCAGATTTCCTGGTGGGAAATTTGACTCGCAAGTGATTTTTCCAGGTGACTGGGATGTCAGAATGTCCCAGTTCTGAGTACAACTGGAACGCAGCATGATGTCGCCATGTTGCATTCAAAATGGTGAAACTTTCCTGTACCTAGTAGCCCCCTAAAAAGTCATTGCATTGTTTGTTTTGATACTGATATTGACTGAAGGCGAGTGTGTTTACCTTTTTTAAGTGCAAAGGTAAAGAGGACTAAATTACATACCAAATCTATCATTTTTTATGATTATTTTAACAAAATCCAAATCCAAAACATTAAAATCCGTCCTTGCAATATCTTGTAAATAGTTGCTGAATTCAGAATAGTCTTGTTTAGTTTTTATCCTTCCAAACTCTGCACAGAGTTAGAGTGAAGGGAACAGATTTATGATCGTCCTCTCTCCTATCTTCATGCAGCATGCTCTGTAAACACACCACTGATTTATTAGTACAGCTCGATTTGTTTATTGTTAAAGTCATTAACACTCTGAACTTGCTGACGGACATGCGTATTAGTTTGACACCAGAAATAAACCTTTTCTCTTTCTATCCACTTTCTCTGCATTCGCACAGCTAATTCAATAGAAAGTAAACGATTTCTTTCAATATATTCGGCAGCCGAATATATTGTCGGCTAGCGCAGCTACCGAAGCTAAACAGGCTAATTAAACTTACCAGCGACTCCATCAAACTCGGCTGGAAGTGAAGAAGCTGTTTGCCGCGGCGCCTTTCGGTGTGTCCGGATAATCTAGTGTGACTGCCACCGCTGATACGACGAGCTAATGAATTGCAGTGATTAAATCACTGCAGGAGTTCAGAAAGCAGAAGTTGACTTGATGTTGTTGGGAGGGACGATAAACTGTGATAAACTGTGCGATGGAATCCGCGCAGGGACAAACATCGCGGTGACGACACACCTGTAACTGGCGTTCATGAGACCAGAAGGACCTCGCTGCAGCAAACAGAAAGGGGCGGGACGGACCGCTGTCAGTCACATACCTTATATGGAAATGGGACCATTACACTCCGGAATTGAAGGGGGCGCTATTTCCTATATTATCAGCTGTCTTCCGTTTTTATTTTCTTTTGAAATCTGTGATATATCTTCACGTTTAGGAAGGATTTTCACTCTCAGCATGTACTTGAACTTCTCTCTTACACCATATTTTTTCCATTTTCTTCAGGATGTAGAGCTAATTAGGTGACATAAACAATACATTTATACATAATAAATTATATCTATATATCTCCATCAATTATAGGAGGAACAAAAGAAATAAGACATGAAAAACAACATGATCAACTATAATAAAAATACCATTTACAATGTATACATAAGAAATTTAATTGAGCAAAAGTCAATAACAAACAAATTAATTAAGTTCACAGACGAATAACCAGAGTTGTTAAACAGATACAAGCAATAATTCACATTTTTATTTTTTTACTGTGCTATTGTAACACAATGTTACACTATCTTATTCTGAGACTTTTTGTTGGTAGAGTCTTGTATATAGGAAAAAATATGGTTAAACTATTTAGTCTTCCAAGGTGGAAATTTTTCTTCAACTCTGAAACGATAAAATAAAACTCAGTCATAGAATCACAATATCAACAATTTGTGCATCGAGTAAAACACTTAGCATGCTACAGGTAAATATTATCATTTAGTTTGGCTAAGGATAATTATTGCACTGTCAATAAATGACTTCTAATAGATGTTCTATAGTTACCAGAGGAACACAATAACGCCTTCATGAGCTCAAACTATTACTATTATTATTTTACCTGCCATTGAAAGTATTCTTAAAAGATTGTCTTTTTGTCTGCAGCTCATGTGACCAAACCAGCTGAAAAGATGAAAAGTTAAAACACTCAACAGTTAAAACTTGAGATGAGCCAAAAATGTTAAGTTTTAACATTTTAACTCAACAACCTCTACCTAACCCCAAGATCACTGGGTGTTTTAAAAAGGTAGAGTCTCTGAAAACATTTCTTAAAAATATAGCCAGTGTTTTCAGCAAAACTGACCTGACTGTCCAGGAATGACCCGAAGTATTTAAAATCAGCCACAGTTTCAACAGGTTGGTCATCAAGTGAAACTGGAATTACTTTCAGGTCTTGTTTATGTCAATTAATGAGCTCTACTTCCTAAAGGAAATGAAAATGTATGGTGTTTTGTGAGGGACTTTATAATTTACGGTTCCAGTAATGCCAGAATTAATAATAAATAATAAAGACTTTGTGGTATTCTGATTTAGTAATGTAATTATATTAGTTGTGTTACCACCCCCACGCCACTAGGGGCAGTATCAGGCCCGAAAAGATGCAACTAAGGAGCAGATTTAGAAGTACTACTACAGAATTTAAGAACTGTGAGGTGCGCTAAAGTAAATAAAAGAGAAAAGTTCAAGTACATGCTGAGAGTGAAAACCCTTCCTAAAAGTGAAGATGTATCACAGATTTCAAAAGAAAATAAAAACGGGAGACCGCGGATAATATAAGAAATAGCGCCCCCTTCACATCCGGAGTGCAATGGTCCTATTTCCATATAAGGTATGTGACTGACAGTGGTCCGTCCCGCCCCTTTCTCTTTGCTGCAGCGAGGTCTTTCTCGCGAGGTGAGATGTGAGGATGAGACTGTGACAGAAAAGCGATGGTGTACGAAAGAGGTCCCACTCCGATGCCTTTATTACCGTCAGTTGTAGAGATATTCTATACAACGAAAGAGGGCATACTCTGATTCAATTTCAAGAGCTGTGATATTCTTAATTGGATCAGGCTAAAATAGAAAGTTAAAATTAAAATTACAATAGAAAGTTTTGAATTTGTTTTCTGCCTTATTTTTAAAGCTTAATTTACACAATTTTGATTTACAAATAAATAATAAATAATAAATAAATAAACGACTTATGGCTATTATTATTTTTTTAACCTCAAAACATATCCTTTAATTTAAAGGACATGTTTAATTTAAAGAATATGTTTAGTTTAATAAACAAAACGTTACTATTTTACATCTTACTGTGTTCTGATAAACTGTTTAGAAACTCTTATTATGCTGTATTATTTATAGTGTTTCACTAAGATTTATTCCTGAAAGTCTGATAAAACATTTTTGTTATATTTTAGCTATTTTTTTATGGCTTATAATAAAGAAATTAACATTTCAGCTCTAATTTTTAACAACAAAATGAATACTTTATCCTGGAAATTGAACCACAAATATAAATTTTCCATACCAATAGTAGATTTTTGAACATTTAATTAATTTTTGTAAATTGTATCACGTATAAGAATACCAATAAATTAGATAATTATCCATTAGAGTTATTTATTTGCTTTTCACAATCGACTAGTAATGCATGTATCTGAACAGCAGAGGTCTCACTCACTTGAGCTGCAAAGCACACAGATAGGACACAACACATTTTTGACAATAAACAGGAGGAAATACAAGGAAATACTTGTATATACTTGTCATTCAATGCTAAACTATAAAGATTTGATCCAGTCAATGGGTAATCAAAACTAAATGAATAAGAGTTAAGGCATTTTTATAATTTTTCATCAAAATCACTGGTGGTTGGAAAAATAAAACAAACTATAGAAGTGGAAGTATTTGATGCTCATTGCTTTTTTCAGGTTTAATGTTAAGCTAGGATATATTAGATAATGGTAAAATGACAACATTTATGGAAGCAACAGTTTCTGCTTAAATAGAACAAACATAATTGGCGATATTTAAACTAAATATTTTTCAAAATGAAGACAAATGAGGCTAATATGTTTAAAAAGTTTAATCTACTGTGGAACATGTAAAGAAATGACTTCCACAGAGAGGCACTGGGAAAAGATGTGATGGTTGGAGGCATGAATCAGATGGTGATTCTCTGATGTAATGCTCCTACAAATTGTTCTGTGGAAATACGCGTTTGTCATAAAAATCTGGTCTGTCAACAGGTAATAAATCATAATATCATCAGTGATTTTTCATGACGACTGAGGTTAGTCTTGTAGACTGTAGGTTTATTATGAGTAGTCTACTTTGATAAAGATACTTTTGGTTTCTTTTATTTTTCAAAAAAATGACACACAGTTTGTATTTCTACCAATATGAGGACTAGTCCACCATGTTAGGACCAACCTTTAGTACCATAAGCCCCATCGGTTTTCAGAAGGTAAAATGTGTTATTTTTCCTTTTACTGTGGCTCACTGCACTAAATTAATATCTACATATCCAGTCTAATTTTGTTAACAGAACTGTTCTACCACAGCAGCAGCACAGCTATGAATGGCAAATGTGCTCTTAAATAAAATTATTTCACTTTAAAAATGGAGGTGATTTTTAGAAAGCAGTATTTGTGAATAAAACATAGCCAGAGGATTAAATATATCATAATTTAACTCTTCATCCCCTGTTACAAGACCAAATTTTATTATACTAATAATTAAAGATGAAATAGATTTCTTGTACAATATCCACTTTTGAAAATCTTTCTAAAAACATTTATGACATCACAATTGAAAAAGGTGTATTGTCTCATAATCTGTCACAAAATATCTAGTTTCTTTCAAAAAGGACATTTTAGTTCTATCCATTTTCTAACACCCTTGTCCCTTGTTGCAGACATTTTAGTTCCATTAGTCTTCTTATATTTCAAATGTAGCATCAGAATTTTTAAAATTATTTTTATGTATGTTGTTTGTTTGCCCTTAATGTCAAATCACAGACTATTAAATTGAATATTAGTATATTTTAATGTGTAGTTTTTGCCATCTTGAAAATATGCAAAGTTCATTGAGCAAGCTGTCTGTTACAAAAAAAAGTATAAAATCAGTTTTCAAAAGTAAAATATTGAAATAATTTTCTTTTCACGTTACTGAACATGTGTGATTACATAGAAATTTCTGTATTCAACAAGTCAAACACATATCGCCAAAAATACCTTTACTGTACATTTTAAATGATTTTAAATGATGATTTTAAATTTGTTTTAAATGATTTTAAAACAAATCATTTAAAGTGATTTGTTTTGTTGTAGTTGTATTTTTAACAGCACAAATGCCTAAGTAGTCTTGCCTATTTGGATGTCGAAGTTACAACACAGGGGCGTACTGTCCCAATTCTTTTGCACGCTTGTAAACCTGCACACTCAAACCCTGCACCCACACTTCACAGAGGGGCATAGGGTGCGCACTGAGCTTTGGGTCTGGGCCTAACTCCCAGCACATCATTTTAAAAACTCCCGCTAGCTTTCCCCAATGAGTGAAAGTTAAACATCGATATTATTATGTCAGGTAATATTTAGTTGTAAAATGTTTGGCTTACTAAAGTATTTCATTTATTACTGAGCAAATAGATTTCACTGATTAAAGTTAAGCCTTCGAACATAGTAGCTATATTTAACTGTAATGGCTTATCTGAGAGCTGGAGAGTATTACATTTGTAAATGAATAATTTGCTTATATTTATGTGCTATACACGTTTGAATATTTTAGAATCAAACAAACAGATTTCTTTTTTTTACTATGGAACAGCCTTTACTACAAAAGGTGAAGAACAACACAGAAATCACGAGTAATACATGACTAAAAAACAAACTTTGTTTCAGTTTTTTGTTCACCGCTCTGTGCTTCACGTTGTCATGGTTGCTAGGCAACATGAGTTACGCTGAGGTGGATGCTTCCGATTGTCCATATTCGCGTCCTTCGAAGGATGCTGACCCTTAATTCGGACACAGCTAATGACTTGACAGCATCACAGTTTGCCTCATAGGTCAGTTTACTATCAATAACTGCACACAGACATTTATGGAGGTCTGGATATTATTATTATTATTATTATTATTACTACTATTTTATAATGAATCATCAGTTTGTTTTTAATTTTATAAATTTATTGGATGTCTTGTTTATTTTGGTTAATATTTCTTGCAAAAAATGTGGCATAAGTGTAAAGAAATTTAAGAATTTTTTTTAAAGCTTATTTCCTCTTGATGGTTATACTGGTGGAATAAAACAGCATCTGAAGTAGTTCATGAATCTTAAAAATGTTCTTCATGTTGTTCAATATCACCATTTATGAAATTATTCATTTAATATTTTTAATTAAAGGTTTAGTTACTTTGGTGGATGGAGTTAAGAGTTAATTGTGTCTCATTTCTGTTAGTTTTTGTCTTGATTCTGCACGTCGGTATGTGAAAACTGATGTACAATTTAAGTGAAAACATAGATGTTTTTATTAGACAAAAAAATGATATGACGAAAATGAAATCATCTTGTTCCCCAGTGCTTTGAAATCTGAGTTTACCATTTTGTAAAGGCAAAAAAATAAAGCAAGTAGTCTACTTCAAATAAAGACAATCCAATGTTTTTAAATCTTTTTTTATTGCACACATTGTGTTACTACAATTAGTATGGTGTATACATTTCCCGTTTCTGAGAAGATTCAAGGACTCAGTTTACTTTGATAATATACATTCTTTCATGTCATAATCAATCGATTGTCTTAAACCAGTTTTAGCTTCTTGTAAAACTGAGATCTGTTTGTTAGTATTAAAATACATTAATGATTATTTTAGAATTTTTCTGCATATTTTGGTTTTCTGACTTCTCTTTCTGCTGTTCACAGCAACTGGGTGCTGGAGGACCTATCATTGTACTTACACTCGCTCATATGTATGTGTCAAGGGAAACTGATGACTTCACGGCTCCCCAAGATGTTAAAAACAAACAAGCAAATGAAAACCTATGTTTTTGTTTCTGTTGATCTGCATTAATAATTTTATGTCAAAAACATTGTATTTTAATTAAAGCCTTTTGGGTTTTGCTTCAAATCTTTACATGTAAATCTAATGCATGTATACACCATACTAATTGTAGTAACACAATGTGTGCAATAAAAAAAAGATTTAAAAAACATTGGATTGTCTTTATTGATGCTTTTTCATCAATACTCACACACTTTTTGTATATGAATACAAAAAGTGTAAAATCAAGACAAAAACTAACAGAATTTAGACACGAGTAACTCTTAAGTCCATCCACAAGTCTCAGGTAAAGGCCTGAAAGACCAAAGTTGAATCCACAGTGAAAGCATGCAAGTCTCAAGTCCTAAACCTTTAATGTCAAATCTTAAACAAATAATTTTACCAATGACGTGATTGAATAAGAGTATTATCATTTTTAATATTCATAAACAACCAGCAAGACAAAGAAAACTTACAAAATGTATGAAAATTAATGCCAATGTTTCCATCTTTTTTACAAGAAATATTAAGTGAAATAAACAAAACATTCAATATATCAACTCATTCTCACTCCCAACTCGTCATATATTGACGCATGGGACGGTCCGTCCTCGTCACATATTGACGCGCAGGGTATCCCTTTTGCGTCAATATGTGACGCAAGGGGTTTTACCCTATGCCTTACCGCAATTTTTGCCCTAACCTAACCAAATCGTAGGGTTTTGAAGGTTTGGCAGCGGTTGCGAGAACCCTTCATGTTAATAATCCGCGTAAAACACGTAACCTTCCCAAATCGTCAACATGTGACGCTGAAGGACCCTGCCCAAGTCGTCGCATATTGACGCGAAGGGGGTACCCTTCGCGTCAATATACGACGCATGGTCAGAAATCGTCCCAACTCGTCAATATATGACGAGTCGGGAGTGAGAATGTGTTGAATATATTTATGAAATGTTAAACAAACTGATCCACTGTAATGAAAAGCAACAAAGAAAGCCCAATTAATTAATGTTAACCAACATCAACAGATAATCTTTTACAGTATTATTTAAAAATAATCAAAATTATTCATTCAGCTCTATAATAATCCATTTGGTGATCAAGTTCATTTCTCAATGGTTTTGCTATCCGCCATTAAGGATACACTAATTTTGTGGGTTCAGGACAAAAACACACAAAGTCGCAAAGTACACATAATAATCAGAGGAAATAATTAAATTTAAACAATGGAAATAGTAACTATAGCAAACCACGTTATACTTGTAAACACCTCAAGCATTGGTGACACGACCACCATCTTGGATGATGTCACACGCCCCTAATGCCCAGTTCACACTTTGCCCCCATTTTCCCCTTACAACAATCTTAGAATGTTCTGCATTCTAAGATTGTCGCTTGGAATAATCACAACCGATCATCCTGCAGTGTGTTACGACTGATCGGGTCTAGTCGTTAGAACCTCGGGACAGCTCCCATCTGAACATATTCAACATGCTGGATTATCTCAGTGTGTGGGGGTTTTCTCTGACTGATAGTGAGAACGCAGCTTGTTGAATGTGACAGGTAGCCAATCAGGAAGCACAGATTCCCTTAAAGAAACGACAGAACAGAAAATAATCTAAACACACAGATGGTATAGACGGAAAAAAACGTAACTTTAAAAAAAATAGAGTAGTCGCGTTCCCCGTCTCCACGCTTTTATGAAACCCCTTTTCTTTTTGTTACATTTTTTATGATTAAAATGAGCTCACAAACTGTCGCTATTGCTTCTACGTTGTCGGCCATGTTTGTTTACTCTAAATTCACGTGTGTTATAGTGGGCATTTCCTGTATTTTCGGTCTGGAATCTGAATGTCGGTGAGAAATCAGTTTGTGTGTGGTGTGTTGCTCTTGCTGTGTGGCTGGTTGAAGACCACACACTGCACGATCGGGCCGATCGAACACATTATACCTACGATTTTGGTTGGCTAGTGTGTGGTCTCTCAGGTTTTGAAAATCGGCCGACGATCGGCCGACAATTCTAAAATTGTGTAGTGTGAACTGGGCTATAGTGCATTTATTTCTCCTGAGGAAGCTGCATGTGTAACAGGGTTCTATTTTTACAATTATACAGATGAAAAGTTTATCAAAATGTATTTATTTTTTAAATTTATTTTATTTAGTCAATAAGTTGTTTTACCATACATTTATTGGGGCCTGCCCATAGCAATGCATGGAAGGCACCTATTATTCTACACCCAATAGAATGTCTCTTTATTTATTTATTTTTCTTCCATCACCGTTAATGCGGCTCGTACCGCTGCGTGTAACCCCACAAAAGTGGTATCAAAACGTGCGGCTCGATGCCGAGAAGGGAGCTATTACTTTTATAAGGAATTGGACTTACGATGGCGACGTAAAAAGCGAAAAACGAGCCAAATTTCCAACTGCCGAAACGCAGAGCATAACTGACACCAACTGCCGCTTTTTTAGAGTGAGAAATGAAGAGAATTTTTGAGCCCAAAATAATTTTGAAATCGCCGTCACGCCCACAAATATCGCACGATTGGTATCAAACTCGGTCCTGACATTGATACGCCGGTCTGCTCCGGTAAAATGTTTTCGAAATTTCTCTAGGGCTTATGGTTTTCTGTCACGGTGCTTCAGAGCAAAGTCATGCGACAGGATTTTCTGTCGCTCTCTCAGGCTCTCTCCCATGTATTTTCATATATTTCTCAAAAATTTCAGATCTGGGCACACCATGTCTTTCTCTTATCGCTGTTAATACTGTGAGTGACGTAGAGATATGAATTGCGGGACTATCGGAGACGACAAACAGCCCTCTCATACGCTTCAAACGCTTTTCGAATATGTATTACGGTTCCCGAACGGGAAGGAGTTGTTTCCAATGCTTTTTTTAGTTCAAACTGGCTGGCTCAAACAGAGAATTGTTTCCACCTGCATGTCTCACTCACAGCTGACAGTTGGCAGAGAGAATTATTTACCATAGCAACGGAACTCAGGAGGCTATTGGCTGCTGGTTAGGACTACAAATACGCATCACTGTAGTTCTAACTATAGTGGAAGACCAGGAGGACTGAACTGGCCTTTACAACTACTTGCTGCTATGGGCTGTATTTAACTGATTTAACTCAGTCACCGTTACACATGGGATTAGTTTGGAACATTAAAATGAAGCATACTGAAAATTTCAAAATAAAAGCCTTGAATATTTTTACATCATGTTATTGCTCTTTTTGGCTTTATGTGACTTTTTTATCCAAAGCACTGATACACATGGGATTAGTTTGGCCTTTTAAAATGAAGCATAAAGAAAATTTCAAAATAAAAGCCTTGAATATTTTTACATCAACTACTTGTGTTTTGAGCATTATATAACTGATTTAACCCAATGACTATTACACATGGGATTAGTGTGGACCTTTGAAATTAAGCTTAACAAAAATTTCAAAATAAAAGCCTCAACATGCCCCTGAGGTTAGTGCACCGCCGCAGGCGGTGCAATAATATTATTCTGCATTATCTGTTTCTCTGAGGTTAGGGAACTGCCTTGCGCAGTAAGGCAGTTCATTAGCATTAGCATTTTAGCTTTAATAAGCTATTAGCTATTTATTTTACTTTTTAGCCATGTTTAGTATACTGAATGGAGTAAGTCCATTATAGAAAACATCCTAGTGATGTCCCACATGCTAGTGACAGCAACGATGCTAACATTAGCATTTTTGCTAATTTTAGCTGATACACTTACTTTATCATACTGAACGGTGCAAGTACATGTTAGTCAACATTCTTGTCATTGTCCTCATATGATTGCAGCTTTCTTTAGCATTGATGCTAATTTCTAGCATCATAACGCTGGGTCCAAACCGACGGGCACACTTTGGCAGGCCCCAGTTAAATTTCTTCAGGAATTTTCTAGTTGGTGTATAAAGTTCTGTTGCGCTGCTGTTGACAGTTGGTGGTTACCATAGCAACCAGTAACTGATAGTTCCTCTCCCTTTTTCTGTTACCATTAGGCAGAAGCTGCTGGACAGTTGAGAACTGAGAGATGTTAACCACCAACTTGATTTCCTCTTTTGTTAGAATAAATACAGAGAACCTGAATGTGCCTGTCGTGAAGTCGACCTGCTGGACCTGAGACGAACACAGACGGGTTACATCTGGTGCCGTGACCTCGTGATTACTGAAGATCAGCTTTGAGCTAATCTGACGTCCAAACGGTTGAAGTCATTCTTCACATGAACATTCGGGTTTTTCTGCTCTTACAACACTTTGTGGATCAGATAATTACAACAATTAAGTTCAGCTTTTACCCGATTTTCACAAGGTTTGGTTTGTTACAATGGCAGAGATAAAGTTATGATGCAGGATGTTGTCAAACATTCAAATTTTGTGGTGTCGTGCTGAAATACTGTGTTTTACGCACTTTAACAAGGGAAAGCCTTTGGCAGAATAAATGCTTAAATGAGCTCTTTTTTTAATATTAATGAAGAAACAAGTTCATCTCTCCTCCCTCCACACACGATGGTTGTCTCTTCTTTTGTTTTCCCCCATTCTTTTTCTATTTACCCATGTTCGTGATTTGCTCTTATTTGCAATTTTAGTGTTTTCTACATAAAAGCATCCAGCAGGTTTTGGCTCAGACTTTTACAACAACTCTTAAAACAGAGAGAGGGGAAAAAAATTAGCAACGGCTGGTATTTCAGACAAGGAACATTTAATATTTTTCTTGTGTTGGATCCAAACATTAAACATTAAAAGAGCACAGCTGCTGGCAGTAGCTACTGATAGGATCTTATTTCATTTCTTTTTTCCCAGGTCATTTGATATTCAATGTCAACGTAAATGCTTTCAATTACTGTGGGTGTGGTCATCTCAAATTTTAACATTGTCTTTGTGTGTAAACTAAAAATCGAGAGCTGATCAGATTTTTACAAACCAATTAGATCATTAGATTCTAAAACTAGAGTGTTTTGAACCTTTGAAACTGAGGGCTGTGTGAGAAATTAAGGTCCTGAAATTATGTAGTCATTAATAGCATTGGTTGCCATTTATCTAAAATCTGACATAATTTGCAAGAATCTTGCATCATCCCAAGAGTGCTTTATAACCATTTAAGGTTATTTAATAATAATGCCTCTAAAGGGTTGGGACTTTTTAAATGATTTCCTTAGACTTGGCTCCAGTTTCACTCACTTTTGTCAACACCTGACCGTTATCAAGGGATTTTATTAATAAGTTGAATCATCAAGGCTTAGTAAACATTCTCCACGCTTGGTAAAATTTCCTGTAATACCAAGGAAAATACAGTTTGAGACTTATAAGAAATTATTTTAGCACCAACAAACCTCTATACAGATAGATAACATTGATGAATGAATTGTAAGTTGGTTATTTGTTAACTTCTTACAACCTTATGGCTATCATGTACAGTCAGTTATCTATAGGCTAATTGGCTAAGGGCTAATAGCTACCATAAAAGCTATTACAGAAGTTTTGGAACCTGGTAATAACATCTTAGAAAACAGCTGTTGTTGCTCAATGATATTAGCAATACAAACTATTAGCAATGCATTTTGCTTAACTTGAAGGTAAAATACAATATATATAGAGAGAGCAATGTGTGTTCCTCTTGTTTAAAGAAATACAAACCATCAAAGGTCCTTATAGTACATAGTTTATATTGGTTACTGATGCAAAATTTTAAATGCAAAAAGCTGTTTTTATGTCCTAGATCTGGTAGTTTTAGTATATTTCCCACTGGTAACTCATAAAATCCGACTTCTGAGTACAAAGAGAATGAACTACTCTTTGTACTAGTTCTAAACTACCATAACGTATGGTATGTTAGCTATACGCCAGCGCTGAACCAGCTAATAGCTAACATGTTTATTCTATGTTAATTTAGTTATTAGCTAATTTAGCTAAAAGTAATAGCTATCATATTTCATGTATCATAACTAAGCTAATGGCTTTCATTTGTAATGATATTATTATAGGCTATATTAGCCCACAAAACTTCAAAGAACAACAAAGGTAAATCTTGTCAACAGTGCTTGTGTTTTTACATTTTACATTATTAGTGTCACAACACTTTTTTGTCAAATTGTTTGCATTTTATACATTTTTAGTGTCTATTTTTGTTATTGCTGTTGTTTATTGTGATGTGTGCTGCTGCCTTTCTTGACTATGTCATCCATGTTAAAGAAATCTTGATCTCAATGGGTTTTAATCTGGCTAAATAAAGGTTTAATTTAATTTAATTTAATTTAATATGATAAACTAAGTAAAGTGATGCATCTTGTAAGTGATGTGTTTATTTTTTATCAAAGACATGACTTACAGATGCTGTTCATTTGCCCATTTGAACCACTCTTTAAAACTTTTCAAAACAGTTTTAAAGGATTACAATAAAGCCTCTCATTCTCGAAAACAAAATATCTGGAGCATGCCAAACTTAAAATGTTTGCACGTATAGTAACTTGGCATCTGAAGAAAACCAACAACAAAAACCCAAATTCGATAGAACCCTCAAAAGCACACACACACTTGTAACCTCATGTCGTGACCTGAGCAGCCTGTATTTCTCCTACCAAGCTCTCGTAAAATATTACTGCTGCTGGAAACAACACAACCCAGGTTTACAAGGCTGCAGAGGCTGCAGCGTGTATGCATGTGTGGGTGGGTAAACCCATGCAGGGTTACAGCCAGGCCACAGAGACGCAGCAAGAGTGGCTTACTGACCACAGCGTCCTGCGCTCACACGAACGTTCGTCTCTTCATTCATTCATGCTTTTTGAATGAATGATGCCTGATATCTTACTTTGTGCAAATATTCTGTTCCAAGAATTATTACAGTGCCTTTACCGTGGTAAAGCTGTTTCTGATTCTTTGTGAAAATAGTTTCGGTAACAGTTTAATATTTTAGCAAATAAGCTTCGTGTTTTAACATAGTAAATGTACGTTAAGTTTCTCTGACACCAAATACTGAGAAAACAAAATGGAGATGTACTGAACTGTGACTCAGAGAGTAAAGGGAGGGGTTTTCTTTTAACTATCTGGCATCATACTTGTGCGTGTGCATTTTCGTGTGTGAATATGTGTGCAAAGGCAGTATATTTAAAGAACATTGAAAACACATGTCTGGAGCTTGATAAAGAATATTTTAGGCACTGGGTAATTTGGCATGATCGTACTCAGCAGAAAACACGCAAAAAGCTGCCTTTCATGGAGGAGCTTTGGGAGAATAGCATGTATTAATAAAAATATGAATATCAGAGACTTATTTGAGATAAAGTAGTTTAATTCAAATGGCTTTAAGAAGCAAATGAACATGTAGGAAATCTATAGATAAGTGGGTTTGTGCGCTGTGGCTCATGCTCTTGGGTTAGTAAATGTTTGTATGTTTTAAGGATGAGTGGTTTACTGGCTCTTCAATAAACCAAACAAACATCTGCTCTAAATATTTAATTAAGTTAATAGCATATAGAATAAATTAAATTAGTGCATCTCAGTGTTTCAGGTTCTTGGAACTGACTAAATGACTTCCTGGTGGAAAACTGGGGCTGTTTCACCTGTCATGGGGTTTAAGGTGGAGTTTATTCCTCAGAACAATAGTACGGTAAGTGAAAAACAATTACAAAATGTAAATAAATTGGTTGGCATTTGTGAAAATTGCTATTAAATGCAAAAGTCTAGCCCTCTTGTGCTTCATTTAATGTTCCCTCTTACTTTAATTGGCGAGGAACATAAAAAAGCTAATCACCTGAAAGGTTTTCTATTGGATTTAAGCCTGGATTGTATATATTAACAAATGAATATTGACTTTTTGTTTGGTGAACTGTTCTGCTGTAATTTGGCAATGTGCTTTGGAATGCGTTTTATTCCACAAAAGAAAACACTTTCTAATTTTACACCAGTAAAATAGCCAAAATCGTGAGTTTTAGATGCATGAAGCTGGGATTGCAGAACCAACATAAATGAATAACAACTTCCAGCATTTATTGAGCAATATTTATATGATAAATGTCACATTAATAATGTTATTATCTGCATTAATATCAAAGTATTTGTCAGATCACATGGCTAGTGGAGGATCATCTAGCGCGCATGTGTCAAACTCGAGGCCCGTGGGCCAGATCCGGCCCACCATAGCTTTTTATGATTCCCTGTGAGTTTTAGTCTAAACACTAAATGTGCTAAAATAATACATTATCAATCAAATCAATGTAATTTTTATCTGTTTACTGCCAAATTATATCTATATACAATAGATAATCATTTGCAATCTCTCCAGTCTCTTGCAAATTATCATGGAAATTCATGCAAAATCAACAAATCCCTGCACTTTTTCGCATTAGTACATAATTGGTAGTTTATTGCAGATTTTTCTCAAAAATGATTAAAAACATTTTTACTTGTACTAAACCTTAATTGATGTCAGATTTTAGTCCATGATCTATTCAGCTAGTAATAAAAAGTCGTATCTACCGACATAAATAAATGCAAGTGTGGTGCTAATTTGGAAATATTACAAATATTTTTAATATAATTTAATTTGAAGAATTCATTGATACTTTAACAGTTTGTGAACGGGTTTTATCAATGCATTCTGCCACAACCGGCCTACTTTTAACCTTTTTTTTATTGCTTTTCTTACTTGAGTGTAATTTTTGGCTACTCTATCCACCTCTGATGAGACAAAATGATGAAGAATGAAGCTGATTGTAATCTGCTCTTTTCTCCTACTTTTGATAAAACAATTTGAAACTGTGTCCAGCTCAATATAACTTAGGCAAATTGCAGAAAACCATGTCAGTCACCACATTGCTCCTGGCTGCTAGAGTTGACATGTTTGATTTATTTACTCTCCGTTAATCACAGCCATCCATAAAAGCAGCATGTTAACTGATAGATAATTGATTTAGTGTTGTTCACCTCCTTCACACTGCAATGAAAGACTAGCGTTGTCTTGAAATGGATCCATCCCAGAAAAGTGTATTCTGAATCTTTGGTTCTTTTTTTTTTTTTTAGGTGTGAAAAATTTTAGTTTAGTGAGATAACATGACAGGAAAACGGAGAGTCATAAAAGGTGGAGAGTGGTGGCCATCTGGCTCAGGTCAAACTCCCACAGAGCGACAATCGCTGTGGTGAGTGTGTGTGCGTGTGTGTATCCTGCAGTGTGAGGTGACGACCACAGCTGGGTGTGGGGACCCCGGACCCACAGGAGGTCAACCCCGACTTCCCCTCCTCCTCATGTTCTTCAGACTTTTCCTTGGATTTCTCCTCGGTTTGGTTCCACTAAATATTACCAAAAATAAATAAAGAGAACATATTTTTTCATAGGTTTTGTTGCTGTAAAAGAAAAATAAGTTTATGTAAAGCTTAGTGGGGCAGCCATTGTGAGTTCTCCTCCTCCATTACTTTGCATCAATTAGCACGTCACCTCAAAGACTTTTGTGTGCTCTGTGGGGGAGGGTAAGTAAAACACCAGGACATTGTGTATACTGGGGAAAATAACAGATTTGCCCCACTGTTTAACTCACTTTAAACCTCCTCTGCAGCCACGTCTTTTTGTTTTCAGTATTTTCCTTCTAGCTGATAAAGTAAGAGAACTCCAAGTCAATTTTTTGGGGATATTTCACATCGCTTTCCTATGATGTAATCTCATGCGGTCATCATTCTTGCCATTGTTTAACACACACACTGGCACGTCACATTCTCCTGCATCTTCGTTGTTAGAATGTAACCAGTAAAACCAGTGCAACAATTTGCTAACAAACGCTGTCTGAGAAAAAAAAAAGTCTGAAAAATATGAAATCTCAGCTAAGTCAGAATTAAGGATGGAAAAAGGAAATTAGAGTTCTATGTTTTTGTTCTTCGTTCCTTTACTTTCTTCCTCTCTTTTATCTGATCTCAAAATATTTAAGAGCAGATGAGAAACAAAGTCAGGCGCATCAATCAGTTTGGAAAAGGGTTTCAAACTCTAAGGATTTTGGGTCTCAAACACAGTAACAAATATCAACATGTGGATAAAACGGAGGATTAAATGTAAACACACGTGTTATACAGCAGAAAAATACTCAAAAGCGCCCCAGCAAGTCCACAAAATCACTCTTAGATAATTATTTTAACATTTAGACTTGCACATGAAAATTTCTACAAACAGATGTGCAACTATACAATTGTACATCTTTGAAAAGCAGAATTAGAGCCTCCTGCACAACCAACAAGAATGTAGCCAGTGGTTTCAGAATGGTAAGTCAACAAAAAAACTCTTGCCTTTTCCAGCAGCCATTGTACATTACATACAACGGTAACTGAATAACTTAAATCTTAATTTTCTCTGCACACATTTGTAGATTATTCATAGATCATATTTGCATGTGCTTGCTTTTTATTTATTTATTTACTTTTATTTTCTCATATTGAATCACTTACGTCACTCTTAGGTATCTCTTATAGTTATATTTCTATTATTAATATTTAAGACTTAGGATGGAGCAGCTCGTCAACTAATAAGCAATTTCCCCTTGGATTCAATAAAGTGTATTCTATTCTAAAACAAGCTGGGAAATGTGCTGGAGCTCCACTTGGGTTGCTAGGTAACGGGCTGGTCTAGCTGTGTTTACTAGGCAACGGCACAGTGCCTTCTGATTTGTTATGTTACATTACCGAGGTTTTGAAACAGCTCACTTTCCAGACACGAAACTAACTAACTAACTAACTAACTAACTAACTAACTAACTAACTAACTAACTAACTAACTAACTAACAAAAAAAACTTTCTCCAGTTAAATAATGCTGAAATTTCACCAAAATAAACTATAATTACATTATTTTAAGCCATCACGTCTGATTTAAAGTGATTCACTTCAACAGAAAATATTTAATGTGCTCCAAATTTATTTTTAGAGTGTATAGTGGCAGCTCTAAACCTATAGGATGGCGTTCTCTTATAGCAACATTAGCATAACACAAGCTCTCCTATAGGAGGTAGAAATGTCTTATCACCTGAAATCTAATAGTCCTTCACCTCCTTTGAGAGTTCAGCTTTTCTTCTGTTTGGGATTTGCATTCCTCCACAAGCAGAAAAATGAACTGAGATGGTATCAGTTGTTAGGAGAAGTTGCATGCTCAGGCAGCTTTTATGCTAACATGCTGCTGCTGTGAGAGTTTCTCCTTCCCTGCCTCAGGGAAGACACATTTCCATTCTGCTGCTTAAACCAGACAAACCAGTTCAGCATAGGACTCCTCGGCTGTTTATGCTGACAGATTTGTAGGAAGTCACAACAGCCAACAATCCTGTAGTGCCTGAGCGTTGACTTGATCTGGCCTGTTCACTTCCTGTCCAAAACAGGAAAAATAAAGACCCGCTTTTCACCGACAGAGTGAAGAAGTTTGAACTACTAAGTGAGTGAGCGCAAAGTGAAGAGGTGGACAGAGTTCCCAAAAAAATACTCAAGTAAGAGTAGAACTACTTCAACAGCCATCCAGGAAATTACTCAAGTAAGAGTACAGAAGTATTTGGTGAAAAGTACTAAGTAACTGATCAAATTATCATTGATTTAATATTTAAAAATAACACCATCAAATGGACCAAAATATAAAGTTAAGTGGATATTTTGGAATTATAAGGACAAAAATGACTAAAACTCACATAAGTTACAAAAAATAGCAAGACAAAATATTTGTTTTCCAAATGAGTTTATTTGAATAAAAAACTTATGAAACTTTAATAAAAACTGCAGGTGTGTGTCTGTGTCTGGTGAATTTTAGGTAAAAAAAAAAAAAAGCTCATAAGTTACTGAGTAAAGCATCCAGAAATTTTTACTAAAGTAAGAGTAGAAACACTTTATAATAAGATAACTCAAGTAAAAGTAAAAAGTAGCCATCCAAGAAATTACTCAAGACTTGGTAAAAAGTCGACTCAAGTACTGAGTAACTAACCATATTATTACCATATTATTATCAATTTAATATTTAAAATTTGTATCATCAGATGGACCAAAGTATAAAGTGGAAATTTTGGCATTTTAAGGATGAAAATTACAATAATTTTGATATATATATATAAAAAAAAAACAAGCTCAGATAAAAAAAGTTTTTCCTAAGTTTTTCTTTCTATAAAAAACTCATTAAACTTTAACACAAACTGCAGGTGTGTGTCTGTGTCTGGTGAATTTTTGATTTAAAAAAGTTTGTTTTTCATGGGTAGAAAATCCAGACATAAGAGTAGAAATACTTCATAATAAAATTACTCAAGTAACGGTAAAAAGTACAGCGTGGTAAAAGTAATTTTTTTCCAAAAAGTTACTCTAATAAATGTAACTTAGTAGCCTAAGTATAAATACTCTGAATGTGAACCACTTCCCCCACAGTAACATCAGCAAGACCAAAGACAGGAGGTTGGACAACGGGGAGCTGCAGGAGACACCAGATCCCTGCAGAGCTTCAACTTTAGTATGCACATCACTGATGATCTGTGCCGGTTCGTTAACATAAACACTGTAAAATATACTCAGATGGTGTGGGAACCATCAGCTCATCTTAAATGAGAACAAAACAAAGGAAATATCTGCAGATTTGAAAAGAAAGTTTATTCATATCATAAATTACGTAGATAAATGTTTTGTCCATGTGAGTACATGACAGAAATGCTCCTTTATTTGTTTCAAGTTTAGTTTTTTAATATGTGGGACATTACATGTTATTAAACATTTATATGTGACGTTAATGAATATAATAAAGATAAATAAATGTTCATTTCTAAAAAACATTTAACACAGGAACTAAAAGACATTTTAAATGTCAAAAGTACATAAACAAAACAATAAATAACATAAACACTGAACTCTAGCAGTGTTTTCATTACAAATATATATTGCGCTAATGTCGAAAACCCCCCACAATTTAGCGATTGCGCTGTTTCCATTAAATAAGAAATTTAAATCTTACGTGAATAAATTTGTTTGTGTGATAAATCATGATAAAACATAGTTCGCCATCATCCAGCTACTTCCTATTGTCTTCTTCTTTGTGGTTTGCACCAGTAGTTACATCTGGTTTACTGTGAAAAATGTCTCTCCATTGCAGTTTTGCAAAATAAAGTAGCTTCAATACAGCCAAAAATCCTTTCATCGTTGCACCAAAACTTATTATTGGAAAACGAGAGTTGTTTCAAAATTTATTTTCAAAATGTCAAAGTTTGCATTTATACTGTAAAAAATGTAAAAATGACCTCTGAAAAAGGGGTGAGATGAGTCATCCAGTTTTTGGTAGAAAGAGACAAGCAACCATACAAATGGAAATTTATCATGCGATTAATTGATTTACTGCGACAGGCCTGTTAAATTCAGGGCCACACTGGAGGAAAACTGCTATCAAAACAAGTTCGTCCACCTAAACTGGCAGGTTGGACAAGGAAAGCATCAAATAGAGAAGCAGCCAAGAGGCCCATGGTAACTCTAGACGGCCTGAAGAGATTGATAGCTCAGGTGAGAGAATTGGTTGGCATGACAACTGGGCTTTTTTTTGGAAAAGTACCAGGGAAGCCATTATTGAAATAAAGACATAAGAAGTCCTGTTGGTAGTTTGCTCCAAGCCATGTAATGGACACAACAAATGTAGAAAAGGGTGTGGTGATCAGATGACACCAAAATGCAACTTTTTTGGCAGAAAATTAACACTAAATGAAAACGCCACCTCAACAATAAAACATGGTGGCGAAGGTTTTATGCTGTGGGGAAGAGTTTATGGGAAGATAAAACTAAATGCTGAGTAATCCAGGAAGAGAACATTTAAGAAGTTAAAACAGACAGATGGTTTCAAAGGCCTAGTTAAAATATGGCTCTAATTTAATTAAATATCTGTGGCTGACTGAGGTTTGCCTGTTTTGCAAAATAAAATGAGCACAAACGTCCAATCTCTAAATGAGCAAAGTTGGTAGAAACACACTCCAAGGATGGAGCTATTATTGCAGCAAAGGTTTGTGTTAAATATTAACTGATATGGGATGAAAAAAAATAATGGAACATGTTATTTTATTAATTTATTTATTAAAATAACATAAAAAACATTTTTCTTCCACTTCCCAGATGTTCCACTTGAGATTGTTTGATCACATAAATTCTACTGAAACACGATGCTGCTTGTAAAATGGCTTATTAGGGACATTTTAGACAAAAAAGGTGGGGATTCATCTCAAAATTTTGAGACAAAAAGATTTTGACATTTCTGAGTTTGAAAAGTCAAAGATTTGCTATAAAAAAATCAGAAATTTTGAGATTAATCAGAAATGTTTCTAAAAAAAAAAACCAAGGAAATTTCTAAGCTTCAAAAGTTGAAGATTTGCAACAAAGATTTGCTCCCAACAAAATAACTCTGAAATTTTTACATTAAACAAAAATTTTCAATAAAAAACGTGGAAATTTCTGAATTTTAAAAGTAAAACATTTGCTAGAAAAAAACTCACATTTTAAAATTATTCTCAAAAATATTCCAGAAAAAGTTTCAAAAGTCAAAAATTTTTAAGTTTTAAAATTCAGAATATTTTCTAAAGTTGAAAATCTTTTACTTTTTATGCTAAAAAAGTCCTAGTTTTTCCTTAATTTTTTTCCTTTTAATTAATTTCAAAATGTTTGTTTTTCCTACCATATTTTCAAGCTGAAAGATTTCAGCTTTTTTCTAGAAAACTTCTGAGATCAATCTAAAAAAAACGTCTGAGTTTTTTGCCAGACATTTATTCCTCTTTTTCTACCTACAATGGCACTAATACGTCGTTGTATATTTGTGTAGGACAATTATGAAAAGGTTTGTGTTGTGTGCTTCTGAAAACAGCTGGTTTTACAGCTCAGTCCACCAACAGAAGGCAGATAGTCGTCAGCTTCCTGCCACACATGTTGTCAGTGTGGCAGGTCTGAAGTGATCTATGCCACCCAGAGCACAAACTGTTTACCTCCCTGCCATCTGGTACACGGTATCAATATCAGAGCTCTGTGCTAAGGATCAGTAACTACTCCCAACCTCTAAAGCAAGTTAACTGAATCATCACCTCTATCTGATAAATGTGTTTCAACACAGCATGATGTTTAGCCACATAAGCAGACAAAGTGTTTTAGTTTGATGCCCAACATCCAGAAGATGGATACTGTGTACATTTTTGTGCCTTAAAGGTAAACTAGTTCTCATTTTACAGATACTTTACTTCTCCACAGTGTTGCCATGAAGTTGGCTTTTGTGCTTTAAAGAATGTGTCTCAGCAAATGTTGGAGGTAGTGTTGTAAAAATTCCTAAGCGAAGCTCGTTCAAGGTGCTGAAGTTTACCAGCGTTCAGTTGGGCAGCAACAAAAAAATCAATTCAGTTTTGCTAAATGTAAACCTAAACAAAGGAAGAACTCAGAACAGGATTTAAACCCAAGACCTTCTGGCTGCAAGGCAACAGAGCAAACACACCACTGTCATCTGTTATGCTTCCTTGATCATGTTAGGGTTGGTCTATGTGCTACAAAAACATTTTCATTACTTTTTTTTGGTACAAAATCATTCCTAGATAATAAGATTTTAGTCAGCTCTTCTCAGAATGAGATGTTTTATGGCATCTTGTCACTTTAAATCCAAATAAGCTGCTGCTGGCCACGCCCCCCAACTCAACATGCACATTCCTTGTGAAAATGTCTGCAAACAGATGCGCAATTATACAACCGTACAATTGAAAAGCACAAGTAGAGCCTTCAGTACAACCAACCAGAATTCAGCTAGTAGTTTCTGGATGGTAACTCAACAACAAAACCTTTGTCTTCTGCAGAAGCCATTGCATAGAGCGTAGAGCAGTAAAACCAGCTGACCAAATGTGCTGGAGTTCCGCTCGGGTTGCTAGGTAACGGGCGGAACTCTGCTGGGGTTGCTAGGTGACGGTTGAGTGCCCTAATTGTGGCTCAAAACTTGGGCTGTTTTCAGAAGCAGTTGAGACACAAATGGAAGTAATAAACCTACAAACATGTTTGTTGCTTAAGCAGACATCTGAAATCCTCTTTTCTCTTGTTGACTCAGTCTGGTTTTAATAGTCCTGTCACAAATAAAGAAAATTGGCCCAAATGTCCTGGATGTCTTAATAATTAAACAGTGTTTTTCCACAGCCTGAAGGTAATGCCATCCAGTTTCACAGTCATCTTTTGAAGGGATATTTCCCCAGGGAGGCGATGAGTTACTGGACGAGACCTCAGCTCTTTTGTGTACGCTGTAAAGTAAATACATGGCTGCTGACAATAGGACGGGATTTATTTCCCATGTTTGAGTCGGGTTACAGATGTCTAAAGCCCTGTTCAAACAAGAAACCCGTGGTGTGAAAAAGGAACATATTTACAAATGAATACATCACTTTCACTTTACACAGAATGAAATCTGGAGAGTGTAGAGCCCTACAGGCTGTTTGCTGCCAACTGGAAGCTTTCAGAACATCCTAATGAGAGCAGCTGTACATAATAATGTGAAATTATAAGCAGCTGCTACAAGTGTAGCACCTGTGGCAGAAATGGCCAGCAGTATTTGAGTATCTTATTAACATGGACGGTTGGTCAAAGATCAGAGAACAGAATGACGGTGAGTATCAGATAAAATCATGCAGCTTGCAAATGGATTAGGGTTTTTCTCCCCATTATTCTTAACATAATAATGTCCTGCACACTTTAATGCACTATCAATTTGATCAAAAGGGAAATGTCGTTGGCTCAATATGTTTTGTTTTTTTCAGGAAAAGTATCCTGATCCTTTATCCATTTATCTCACTTTAAATGTAATAGCAGGGATTGTGTTGCAACAAACACCAAATAGTATAAATCTTAAATGGGTTTTAATGGTCCACTTGTAAGCTAATTTTATTAAAAAATAGCTGCAGTATTATTTATTTCATCCATCCAGATAACTAGAACCATCAGGGAATGGTGCACGACTTTAGCTAACGTCTACAGATCATTATTTGGCAAACCATAAACGTTCTAACCAATAAAAGTTTCATTTTCAATGGATTAAAACAATGTTATGGCTGCTGCCAGAATTTAACTGGCCTAAATGTTGTAATCTAGTATTTTTATCACCAACCTTCAGTCATTTAGGACTTAAAACAAACCATAATTTACCAACTGACATTAAACTTATTTCTCTGGTAGATACATAACTTGATGAAGGCAAAATTTACATATACAAAAACAACAAAACATAAAATATTATGTTTAAATTACAAAACATTTAAAATCTTAATCAACCAGTACATTATTTGACTTTTTGCTAATGTACATTATTTATTGGAGTAATTTAACCATATTTCATATTTTATTACAGTAGGAAAGGATCTAAATCACGAGCTATCAACGCCGATACAGATAAGTCTGGGACAAAGCAACCGAAATTGCAAAAGTATGAAGTGGTTAGGCTAGCAACCAAAATGACATAATGGTTGTTTAGGCAGTTTTTGCCAGTTTACTCGTGTTTATTTGGGTTTCAAATCAACTTCCTTCCATTTTGTGCCTATAAACAAAACATTTTGTATCCCGTTCTTTAACCATTACATGACCCAGAAAGGAAATTAGTTGTTGTGAGTCAGATTATAAAATTTTCTTAAAGAGTTGTAGATGTCAGATTTGTGGAAGGCCTAATTGAGAGTCTTCTTCTCCTGTCCCATCCGCAACACATAAAAACATTGTATGGTGTTTTTGCAATTACTTTGAGATTTCAATAATGTATTCCAATCAAGGTTAAAATCTTAACATAATGCAGCTTTAACAGGTTGATCATCAGCAGTTTACCCCATTGTATTATAAGCCTGGCGGGCCATCAGGCTTTACTACCTGCCCCGCCAGGCTAAGCATTGTTTATTTTAAGTGATTTTAAAAAATATATATTCACTAGTAACAGTTATAGCAAAGACAAGTTAAGATTAATATACAATAAAACATCAGTAATCTTTAGCAAACAATAAAAAGACAATTACATTTGATTATGCATACATACCCTACAAGAAGACTAGTTCTATTTAATTCACTGCAGTATTTTCTTTGTTGATGGTTTATTTCCAGAATTTCCTGTCAGATTTTAAAAGTTTTTTTTAACACAAAAACACGGTTGGGCAACTTGTGGCCCCCACCACCAGGCTTAGCTAGATTTTTTGGGGGGAAACTCAAGTCTTCACGTTTTTAAAGTCCAATAAGAACAACTGGACGCAAGCTAACTTGTGTCCAAAACATCACCAAAGTTCATCTGTTCCTCAGTCCTCCTAACTTTGACCATATTTAATTGGTTTGTGTCTCCTCTTCCAGTTGCAACAATATATTTTTGTAACGTAACGTATGGGTCTTGGCAACTGGGCAATCTGGACTTCTTGTCCAAGTAGTTGAGATATCAGCCTCCGAGCTTCCTGGAGCCTGCCCCACCGGCCCGAACACCCCCTCTGCAGGTCCAAATAAATCGCTCTTTCATCACGGTGTGTGTGTATGTAGTTCAGTACTGTAGACTCTCTGTGTTGCAATGACAGACACAAACCAGCTGCCCACATTCCTCTCTCTCTCGCCGTCTCTGCTGACTTCTTACAGGGATCTCCCCTCCCCCACCGCTCAGCAGCATGTCCCACACATACCTCTGGCTTGCCATATATACACACACACACCTACCCGTGACACATTCACAGTAACACAAGGAAACTAGGCGAGAGACAACTCAAACTATACGATCTAATCCTGTGGAACCACATTTTGCAAGTTAACCTTCTGAACTGGTTTTTAAGACATCACTTGCAGCCCAGTGGGTTTCCACCATGTTATAGCACAGAACAACCCCTACAGCTGTGTGAACTATTTCTGCTTTCCACCATATAGTTACTGTGACTGCTGCCTCAGTGTGGTTTCTCTTTATAGCAAGAGTTTTTAGCCTGCAGTTCTTACTGAGTTCGTTTTCAGTTTTTCAGAAACTCCAAAAGCTTTTAATTTAGTTACATGTTGAGAAGTCACTCAACATTTTCACTTAAACTGAGTTCTTCCCACAGATGTAGAATCTTAATGCAATGCCCTGCAAAATGCATTCATGTACCAAGAATTTTAAAAACCATGATACACTTAAATAAAATCCTGTCTAAATAACTGCCTTCAAAAGGCACCAAATTAGTAAATAATTTGCATTCAGAACCATTTTTTCAGCGATTGCAGTTGCAGTTACTTCTCTGGTATGTTTCTACCATCTTTGAGCATCTAGATAGTGACATTTTGTCGACTGTTCTTTACAAATTAGCTCAATCTCCATTAGATTTGATGGTGAGAGTCTGTGAACAATTTTCCAGGCAGATTCTTAATTAGATTTCGGCCTGGACTTCAGGCCATTTAAACACATTAATGAGGCGAAGCCTGCAAGCTAGTTCAGACAGGATTTCTGCTGTACTGCAGCTTCACATGTGATCTTTCTAACATTGTTGAATAAATCAAGCTAATGATTTGGGCAGCAGACTTCCAGCTGTACTCTGCAATTCACTCGCTGCACCTGACTGGCTGCATTGTTAGGGTAATGTCCCTTCTTCAAAGTGAAATTTTTGCAGAAATGGTTTTCTTCCAGGATTTCACTCTCAATAGCTCCACCCATTCTTGCATCAACTCTGACTAATGGCGCGTTCCAGTTACCTGGAAAGTTTGAATTTGGACCTGGATTTGACGTCAGACGTAGCAGCGTTCTAGTTAAGAAGTCAGAATTTCAACACCCATAAACATTGTTTGCAATATCTCCAACAAACATAATTTTACGCTTTACTTTCAATAAACAAACACTACTTTTAATTTGTTCAGTTTATAATTGCAGTTGTGACATTGGTTTTAGACGCACTCATATAAATCTAAAGTCAATGCCACATTTTGCTGGTCATGTGAAGAGCGGCCATATTGAAACGCAATTTCCACCTTATGAGTCATAACTGGTTCTTGTCGGCGTTGCTCCCAGTTTCCCATTGGGAAATCTAACTTTGAAGGGCATTCTACTTGATTTTTGCAACTGGGAAGTTGGGATTTCCCAGTTCAACCACAGCTGAAGTGTAGCATTGCATTTTACTGCCATCGTCTATGGGATTTTGGAAATGTCCAAAATATCGTCCAAAAAAGCCAAAAAACAGTGACTTTCATCAAATATGTCAAATTTATGGAATGCCTAATTGATGCCGTTCTTCTCTGTCCTGCCCAGAAGACATAACAATGTTGCACGTTTACTTTGCAACACCCTTTCTATGTACATCATTGGAAAGCTAAGATTCTTGAGATTCCAATCATGTTTTCCAATCAACGATACAATAACAACTGTAGACACAGTAAATGCTTTTGTCAAACCAATTAGAAATGCAAAATAATGTCTGAGTCATTGTTCAAAGCCTCATATCATTGACGTCTTAGATCCATCTCGAACAAAAACTGTGTTTTTACATCCACAAGTGTCCAATTAATGAGCTCCAATAAAATAATCCACAATAAGTTTTATGTCGACAATCCAACATAATGTGAAACTGAAAACCTTCAAAATATTCTGACAGTCAGCCAGGTCAATATCCATGTTTTGCCTTAAGTTTGTGATTAAGTCACACTTTTTCCTATTTCTTTTCCTGGATTGAACATTTGTGCTTTAAGCCTTTTCCCTGACCTGTCTGATGTGTTTCTTGGCCTTCACTGTGATGCATTTTTATAAATCAGCTGCATTTATACTGGAAGTAAATGACACAAAATTGACTCTATTTACTAACTAGGGGACTTCTGAAGGCAACGCATTTGAACAAAAATGGACACCACAGTTAAGATGCTTTTCTAAAGAAATCTGACACCATGTGTTGGTTTAATCACATAAAATCTTAATAAAATGCATTTAAGTTTGTAGTTTTAACATGAGAAAAAGGAAAAAAAGGAGTGTGAAAACTTATAAGGAAGCATAACCCATGATCCCTAATGTTCATATTTTTCTGTTTTACTTGAACAGTTGCCAAACATCACCGCCAAAATGTGCAAAGCAAGCGTTAAGCTTCCCAAAATCTTACATCTGATAGTAAAGCAGGGAGGCCTACAGGTTTTATAACACCAAAAATGTATAAACACCACCCAAAATTATGTCTTTGTACCACACCCACAGATTTTGCACATAAACACACACTTCATGTTTACAGTATTGAACCCATGAACACCCACCTTAACGTTCAAGCTCTTTGGAAATGACTTTACTCTTTTTCTAAAACAAGAGCAACTGCAGCTACACAAAGCATGAGGATGTGAAACTGTAGCTGCTTTTTTTTTTTACAATCGTCATAAAACCTTTTGCTTATGAATCTATGAATCATGAACGTTGAGAGTGTTTGTCAGAAACACTTAAGATTCTGGTTAGACCAACTTGGTGAGCCAACATGTCCTGTAAGCTGAAAATCTCCCTAACCAAACTAAACTGTGTTTTTCCACATCAGCTCAACATTTAAATAGTTGTTCAGTGTTGGGTTTCACATGGTCACACTCCAGTGCAGTAAAAGCACGGTCCAAACCATCAGAAATCCTTTTTGGCGGCGTGCATCTCGTCGTGTTCTGCTTTAAGCTTGCTTGCCGGCCTAACCCATTTCTTTTTTCCTTTTCTTTCTCTCCCTCTTTTCCTCTCTGCTGCAGACTTGAGAGCAAACAGTGACCGACTGTCTGGAGTCCCGCTGGAACTGCCCACAGCTGCTTGACCGCTGCAGACACTATCCACAAACATATGCGCGCACACAAACAAACAGCTATAGTTAGTCGTGATGGAGTGCGTCCCATTTGACCCGGTGTGGCTGCTAACTGCTGGGTTTCACACCGCAGAAAGCCGGGAGGAGGCAGGGACAGAAGCACAACAATCTCTGCTACAACTGCTCACTCGGTGGCCAAAAGTCTGTGTTTGGACAAAGCTTATGTGGAATGGCGCTCATGGCAGCTTCATTGGGATGATTTGTCATCATTTATCACTGAGCTCCAACAAATCCTCACATTACACAGCTAAATTATAATCAATTGCCGTAAAAGTCGGCTGTGTTCGCTCTTCTGGTTCCTAAAGCAAAACATTTGTCTTCTCCATAAACACATTTTTTTCACAGAAAAGCTTCAACGGTTAAGATGATTGGGAACATGATTTTGGTTTGACATAGGTTTACATTGTACGCTCTTAATAAATGGCACAGCTTAAAGCGACTGTTTATAATATCCAGGAAATTGATGCATTTCAAGTTGGACGAAGTCCAAGCTGCAGGCGCGGTTTAGTTTACGGTAAAGCTTCCCAGACTTTCCTGCTGGAGATTTAGGAGCTCCACATTCACTGCATGGCTGTAACATGGAAACGTTACCACTAAGTAAATTGAAAGTAAATTGAAAGGAGGGACTAATAAATACAAGAATGTGAAAGAATGAGGTCAACGGCCAACACTCTGTGTATATCTACTTAGATAAGATAAAAGATAAATGTTTTATATCGATTATAATGATAATACTGGGAAATTCAAGTAATACAACCTAACATTCAAATGAAATAAGACCTTTTATTTTTAAAGTATTATTATGCAAAATTCCATTTGGGTCTAAAAACAATCCAAATGCTTAAAAAAATGCCCAGTTGGCTTAGGTAAGTTTAGTGTTTTTTCTGGTGTCTGGAAAATGAGCCATTTCAAAAAATCTTCCAAATGTAACATCACAAATCAGCAGGCACTGCCCATCACCTAGCAACCCCGGCTAAGTCCAGCCCAATGCCTAGCAACCCAAGCAGAGCTCCAATATGTTTGGTCACCTGGTTTTACTGCTGTATTGGCTGTACGATGGCTCCTGGAAAAGACAAGGTTTTTTTTTTGTTGACTTACAATTTAGAGACCACTTGCTGCGTTCTTGTTGGTTGTGCAGGAGGCTCCACTTCTGCTTTTCAAAGATGTACAGTTGTATAATTGCTAATCTGTTTGCCATTTTCACATGTCAATGTAAACGTGTGAGTTGGGGGGCGTGGCCAGCAGCAGCTTATTTGGATTTAAAGTGACAAGACGCCTTTGAACAGCTCAAAACAGGCAGAAGTGAGCAGATTAAAATCTCATTATGTGCAAAAGAATGTAATGGACATGTTTTGTTCTGCCCATAAACATATTCTGACCTGTTCAAGGATGCAAAACAGCTCACCTTTAAAAATTAATAATAAACATAAGAAACTGATGCATCACTTTTACAGTCATGGCTCACCAGAGTAACTGGGGTTTAAAATCCTTCAAAATGCCAAATAACGATGTTTTAATCATGAACCTGATGTGACCAAAATAGCTGTCTGAGGAGCTAACTTCTCCTTTAGGAAGAAGACTTTAGCAGCTTATGAATCTAGCAGAGAGAACTGAGAAGTATTTGAAATCAGCCATTCCACTGTAATGACAGTCATCTCTATGTGGAGGACACAGAAAACAACATCCATCATTTCCAGCTCTGGCTGTCCATCCAGCTAAAACCCTAAAATGTAATCAAGGTTTTCTAACTTAGGCTTTGTTCTCTACAAAAAACACAAAAACCAGATTAAAGTTTGTCTGCAAGAACAAAAGCAAAGAACAGGAGATCTGGAATAATGCTCTTTGGAGATATCAGCCTAATAGTGAAATATTTGGACATTAGACATTCCAAGAGAAGCACGGAGGTGGAGGTGTCATGGCTTTGGAATGTGTTGGTGCAACAGGGCTTGGCCAGTTCAGCACCACAAAATTCAGCACCACTCCCACCATGTGTCAGATGGTGCTTCAGAAAAATGTGAAAACCATCTGCAAAAGACATTATGGACAGGATCCTGCAACACAAAAGTTACCCAAAAGATACCAATAAACTCCACAAAGAGTGGCTGGGAATTAAGAAATGGAAAGAGTCAAAGCTGAACATGAAAGAAACACATCAAACGTCTCACAGCTGAAAGTAAGGAGTTTCCTGACTTTCTTCAGACGGGCTACAAGAAGAGTTTCTCTGAAGTTATCTCAACCAAATGGGATAAATCCAACCATTTGGTGTTGGGGCGAACCTTTTCCTTTGACTAGAAGGCGTTTTTGCTTCCATCTTTAATTAAATAAGTAAAATGATGTTCATTTGTTTAAGACAGAGATAAAAAATGAGATTGGATGTCAGATGTGAACATTTCCTAAGAAATACCTGATATTTGTTAGTAAATATCAGGTATTTAGCGCTAAATTTGAGTTTACAGCCTCCTATTTTTATCTTTCATAGTAGCTGTGATAAAAAGATTTTATGATGATTTTAAAGTCATGGATGGAGACTCATCAGACTCGAGAAACATTACATCCTCATTGCTACTGACTATTCTATAATGGACCAATCTTTTATGCAAATTTTTCAGCAACTATTCCCAAATCTCTATAACTTAACCAAAGTCTTCATTGGTCCATCCACATCAATGATCTGAATATTCATACGTCTTGAACTCTTTTCACATTTGATCATATTACAAACACAAAATTTGGTGTATTTTATGAAGATTTTATGTAACAGACAAACATGAAGGAAAAGAAAAAGGACACAAAGCCCTGGAAGTAAAATCTTCACAGCTATAAAAAAGTACGCTGGTAGGAACTGGTGGGTGGAGCGGCAACACGTCAGATCAATATCTTCACCAACTCCAGCCTTTAATTGTTATACAGCTGTGATCAGCTCTGCAAACAGAAGCGCTGAGCTTGAAATGAGTGAGTGTGATAAGATTAGAAACGTAGTTCTTTCACAATACAGCACTGATACCAAATTGGAACGACTGGATCAGATATAAGATAAATTTATGCTGGTCAAAGTTTTAATTTAGCTTTATATGTTAAACAGCAGCAGTGGGGCTTTGAATGTTATCTAATTACAACACCTTGCAAAAAAAAACTATGAAAATCAAACCCACGTCTTGTTTTAATAACAAATATCCGTATATCTTTTATATCTGGTGTCTTTTTTAACCAGATTCAGAGCAGAAAACTCTCCTTTTGGCTGAACCTCTCCTCCTACTTCTTTTCCTTCTCCCCCTGCCCTCTTTGACCTCTCTCTCTTCTTCCTGTCCCTTCCCCCCACTGCAGCCCAAACCCCCACCTCCTTTCATCCCACTCAGGGCAGAAATGGACCAAATGCAGCAGGGGCCACCATGCAACCCCACCCTCCCACACTGGGTCGTCCTTTGGTCTGATTGATCAAGCTGCCACACTAAATTACAGCTGCTTTTGCCTGTTGTTGCTCTCAATTCCCACAATGATGAAGGGAGCTGCGCTGGATTGTTCGCAGTGAAACACTTAACCACCCGACCGCATGAGGTGCCTGTTCATATCTGCAGCTTAAAATACTAGAATCCGTTTAGGTTTCTTTATTTTTTCCTATGGTTTGCATTTCCTAGACGCACAGAGAGAGACTATGTGCACAGAAGCAGGAAACTCTAATAGTCCAAAGTCTTTAATGTGCCGAGAATACGACATGGACATTTTTGGGTATGTAAAATAAAACTCAAAATCAAAAACTTTGCACCTTGGATTTTGCTTCCAAGTAGCCAAATCTTTTAGTACCTTTAAGATCCAACTTGAAGATTTGATCATCAGGTTTTCAAGAACTCTATATTTATTTTCTTCTAATGAGAAACAACTAAAAGCTTGGGCTTTTGGAAGAAAAATAGCAAAACTATATTAAATATTTAATAATAAACGATTAAAAAAACCTATAGTTAAATTAACAATAAAATTAAAAAAGGTGTCCAAATATAATTTAAGATATTTTCCTCCATTTCTGTCAGTTTTACTAGTGTGAAATGCCAAAGATAACATTTTGACAAACATAAGATAAGACTCACTCTTGAAAAACAAAAGAATTCCTAAAGAGTTTTTAGCAGGAAGTTTGGAGTAAATCGGCATGTCTTTAAATACATCTGAACAATCAGTGGAGAGCAGAAACCAACCAAAACCTCACCATCTTTGTTTCAGTGTCACAAAAAGAAAAAGATGAACTGCAAACATTAACGTGAATAAAAATAAATAAACGGTAAGCAGTCAAAGATTTACTTTGGGAAGAGTGTGGAAATATTGTCTGAGGTTGAGCTTTTATTAAATTTAAATTCGTTTTTGGATGTTTTCAACAGAAACCAGTGTCATAAAACAAACAAAATGTGGTTATTTATTTACATCTTATAAAATATTATTGAAGTATAAGCTGTTTTCTAAGTAAAAAAAATGGATGATCATAAAATCAAATTTAATTTAATTTAATAAAAGTTGTTTTGTAGTTAATAAATATACTGGATAAAAACATTTTTAGATACGGTTGTGGGGGGGAATTAAGTGCAAAAGAGAAAGGTCTCTTTTGATGGTTTCACAGTTAGAAATGTTTAAAATTTGTCCTTTCCTTTTCTCTTCATTGTTATAGTTTAAAATTATATTTAGACCAAATTAAAACTTGTACTTATCTGTTATTGATTAACAAAATGGAAAACTGTCTATTTTTTATTTGTCGCTTTATATATATATATATATATATATATATATATATATATATATATATATATATATATATATATATATATATATATGTATATATATCTTATCTTAGAAAAAATAATCTAATAAACTCTTTTCATTACTGATTCTCAATGACAAAAACGAATTATCAAAATATGCCATTCAGTCTTCAACCACAAATCTTTTTTTAGGGCATCAAAGGTGTAACATATTGACAACATTAGGTGTACCAAGACGAAAGATAAGGTCTTAATTAAAACGAGCAAAGATCCCACTAGAAAACTTAATTGTTTGGGTTTTAAAAAGTCTCGGGTGTAATGTAATTACTGTAACATACTTTCCTTTGGTGGGGAAATGAACACCAATCAACATCGAGTCCTGTAGGAAAACAAACGCTCTGATTGGCTGAAAGCGCGGTGTCGGTTTTAAGGCGGCCCGCGCTCGGTGCTGGAGAAGGGCGGGTGTCTGGTGAATGGAATGGGCGCCTTGAAACCGGCGGAATCCTCGCGGAGAGAGGGGAGCGAGCCTCTGGACTTTCAACCGCCCAGCATGTGAGCCGACGGTCGGCGTGAAGTTTAGCCGAAAAGCCCTGGAAATACTGCCCGTTTCTGAGTCTGGATTTTGGACTGAGCAACAGCTGAACGCGCTGGGGTTGTTTTATGTAGATTTTTTTTAAATAGACGTGAGTTGAACTGCAGTTTTCCACGGAGTGTGAGTGAAGAGTGGACTGCTTGGAGTCACTTACAAAGAACATTAAGAAGTCATGACACGACGAACGTTTTACTTGGATTTATCTTCGTGAACTACAAGTGAAAAGTCGACACAAGCCGCTGAAACTCAAACAAAGTGGACTAAAAGTTAGGGCTGTCGACATTTATCGTGGATTTTTCACCGTTTTCGGACGTTTTTAAGTCTCTGTACTTGGATCAAAGTTTTTCTATCCCACCCCCTCCTCCTCCTCTTCAGCTATGGCGGCGGCCAGGTTCACCGCTGGCTCCGCGCTGCTGCGGATCATGTGGCTGCTGTGCGGGATTTCTCTCTCACCCACTTCTTCTGCTCAGCATCACAACAGCGAAAGTGGGATATCCGTCCCGGAGCACGGTTTCTGCCAGCCCATCTCCATCCCGCTCTGCACCGACATCGCCTACAACCAGACCATCATGCCGAACCTCCTGGGCCACACCAACCAGGAGGACGCCGGGCTGGAGGTGCACCAGTTCTACCCGCTGGTGAAGGTCCAGTGCTCCCCGGATCTCAAGTTCTTCCTGTGCTCCATGTACGCCCCGGTTTGCACGGTGCTGGAGCAGGCCATCCCGCCGTGTCGGTCGCTGTGTGAGCGGGCACGGCAGGGATGTGAAGCCCTGATGAATAAATTCGGCTTCCAGTGGCCGGACCGCCTCCGTTGCGAGGCTTTCCCCGTCCACGGAGGCGGGGAGATCTGCGTGGGGCAGAACACATCGGAACCCGGCAGCCCGTCTTCCTCCTCGTCTCCCCGCGCACCCGAACCCGTGACCCCTCCACCCATAGGTGGTGGACAGCACACTCATCGGATCCCGCCCAACCAGTTCTCCTGCCCCCTACAGCTGGAGGTGCCGCCCTACCTGGGCTACAAATTCATGGGGGTCAGAGACTGCGGCGCCCCATGCGAGCCCACAAAACCCAGCGGGATCATGTATTTTCGAGAAGACGAGGTGAAGTTCGGAAGACTTTGGGTCGGGATCTGGTCCATACTGTGCTGCGTGAGCACTCTGTTCACAGTGCTCACCTATTTAGTGGACATGAGGAGGTTCAGGTACCCAGAGCGGCCCATCATCTTCCTGTCCGGCTGCTACTTCATGGTGGCCGTGGCCTACGCTGCTGGGTTCTTTCTGGAGGACAAGGTAGTATGCGTGGATAAATTCAAGGGGGAGGCCTATAGGACTGTGGCTCAGGGTACCAAAAAGGAGGGCTGCACCATCCTGTTCATGGTGCTCTACTTCTTCGGCATGGCCAGCTCCATCTGGTGGGTCATCCTGTCCCTGACTTGGTTCCTCTCCGCCGGAATGAAATGGGGTCACGAGGCAATAGAGGCCAACTCCCAGTACTTCCACCTGGCCGCGTGGGCTGTCCCGGCCATCAAAACCATCACAATCCTTGCAATGGGCCAGGTGGACGGAGACGTCCTGACCGGAGTGTGCTTCGTGGGGATCTTCAACGTGGATGCCTTACGCGGTTTCGTACTAGCGCCGCTGTTCGTCTACCTGTTCATCGGTACTTCCTTCCTGTTGGCTGGCTTCGTGTCGCTTTTCCGGATCCGCACCATCATGAAACATGACGGCACCAAAACGGAGAAGCTGGAGAAGCTGATGGTTCGGATCGGGGTGTTCAGCGTCCTCTACACGGTTCCGGCCACCATCGTGATTGCCTGTTATTTCTACGAGCAGGCCTTCAGGGAGCAATGGGAGCGCACCTGGCACATGCACACCTGCAAGCGCTTCGCCGTCCCCTGCCCGGTCCACAACTTCGCCCCCATGACCCCGGACTTCACCGTGTTCATGATCAAATATCTGATGACCATGATCGTCGGCATAACTTCCGGTTTCTGGGTCTGGTCCGGGAAGACCCTCCAGTCCTGGCGGAGTTTCTACAAGCGTCTCAGCAACGGGAACCACGGAGAGACGACGGTGTGAGGGCGAAACATGCGTGAAAATGAGGTCAAAAAGCTTTCATTTCATTAATCCTAGTTGGATTTTTATTTTTTTTAAACTGAGTTAAAGTGTTTTACTGTTGTGGCAGAAGCACACAACACCTTTAAGGAAGTTGGACAACCTTCCAATATATTCACTAACTCCCCCGTTCCCCATTTTGTCAAAGAAATCATGACTTTTGTATTCTTGGACCATAAACTGCTATAAAATGGCCATGCAAAGACTTAACCCTTTATATATACATATATATTCCTTTGTTACAATTTGAATGTACTCCCTATTCGCCCTTGAGTTTGTCAGTGGACTGTGCGAGAAAAACAATGAGATAAAATAATTTCATTCATTCATTAGGGAAATTACTGCAAAGCTTTAATTGATGTTAGAGTTTGCAGGGTACAATCTCTTCTGCTTTAAATGGGAGGAATAGTTAATCACCATGTTTATGTGCCAAGTGGCTGCCTAGATTTTCCTCTTTTTTTAATCTTCTGACTGATGAATATTCACTTCTGTTTTGAATGTTCACTCCGAAGTTGAATGAAGTTATGTACTGGTTTGCACAGTGATCGTAAATGTAAAAAAAAAAGACTGTTACACCACAGATTGACCTGGATTTTGCTTTTTTAATTTTTTTTATTTTTAAAGGCCACACACACATGCTTACAGAAACCTGGAGACACAACGGCTCATTGTTAGTCTCTGTGTGTGGTCTCTCTACTTTTGGATTACCCATCAAAAAAGCTTTTTTTCCCCCCTCTTTAAAGCCTTTAAGGCACCCAAAGCACCATTTCAGTGATCCAGATTTAATCCATGGGAGTGCAAATGGTTGTTCTGGAGCTCTAATGTTATTTTATCCGGGATAAAATTGTACTCTGAGTTAGCACCTGCATTCTGCTTGGTGTAACTTGCCTTATTTTTCTTTTAATTTCATGAAGTGTTACATTCTTGCAAGCCGACTGAACATTTTTAGATGTTTTTTTTACTTGTTTTTACTTGTCTGTTTTTTTTTTTTTACAGAAGCTTAAAAATCTGAGAAGTTGCATGTTGTTTCTGTGTTAGAAGGAGGTCAAATAGAAGAGTTTGTTACTGAGGAGAGGGTTGTTTTAGGAAATAAAAAAACTGGTTTACCAGATTGTGAGAAAAGAAAGTTAAGGTTGTGTTGTACCTGACTTTTAATCATGATGATTTCCTAGTTTTTTTGATACAGGATTGTATAGAAATAACACTTTATTTTAGGCTTAAACCTGAGTTTAATTGCTTTTAGTTAAAGTGAGACGACTCCTGTTGAATGTCTTTGTCTTATCTTGATTAGGAGAAGTAATTACCGGAGTCGACTTGACGCTTGCAGCATTTAAAACAAGTGACTTCGTCATTCAGACTAAACAAAGAAATTAGTGGCGTTTTGTCAGGAGTCAGCTGAAACCGCCTGCTTCTCGTCTTGTAGCACATTTTCACAAACAATGAGAGCAAGTCAGCAGTTTGACCTTCGCGGTTATTTAAATTCCTAAACATGCCCTGTTGTTCTTTATGTATATCTCACTAAAATTGTGCATACTTCGTACTTCATGCTGTATTTAAAGGCAGTTTGTATATACCATGCTGTTTTCTTCTTCTCCTCCTCACATGGATGTACTACATACCTCAAGACCTGGTTAAGTTCTGCTCAACAGAAAAATGTCACTTCATGCATTTTTACCAAACAAAGCAAAGTGATTCTGTTATTGCTACCAGACTGACACGTTTAGTTTGTTCTGTTTGCAGAAGGAAAATTAGTTTTTTTGTGTTTTCAGAACATATGCAAACCAGCCAGCAAACAGAGACTCTTGATTTTTAAATGCATATTGTATTTAAGGGGGGGGGGAAAAATACTCATTTTGTCTTTTTTTACTTGTATTTTTTTAAAAATGAGATAAGCCCATTGTACATGTACAGTTTGAATAAAAATGATAAAGTTTGTAATGTGGTGATTATCATTTTGTGAAGTGAACCTTGAGTTGTGCTAATGTTTAGTCAACATTAGCGAAGTTTACAGCAAAACAATAGATAAAGCTAGCCTTCAGATCAGAGCTGGACTGTCGGATAATTAAAGTTTCAGCAAACGTATCTGGAAAAACACATTTTAAAGTGTTTGTTTCTAGGTGTTGGAGCTGTTACTGTGCAGCAGCATTTGGTTTTACAGCCCTCTGAAGAAGTGCTTGAGGGATGAGTCAGATAAGTTTATTAGTCCAGTCTGCAGATTCACTTTCAGCAAACACAGCAAAGAAAAGCTAAATGAAAGCAAAGGAGCTAATTTTGTTGGCCTTTAATGTAGATGTAATGTAAATAGACTGTCGTCTATGTTTAGCAGTCTATAAACAGGACGTAAGTGTGACACATTCGCCACTCTTAAAGTTTTATAACATCAAATAAATAAAAGTATTAGGTTATAGGAGGAGCCATTGTTGTTCTGTTTTGCAGTTAGCTAGTGAGTCATCAATGAATTAAAGTGCTTCAGATTATCCTTTACTTGGCAGCCATGAGTCATAAAACTGTATTTTTAAAATAAATACTACTTGGAAAAAGTGCATTAATCCTTGGGAGGTTCTTTCATTTTGTGCTCCACCCTGATCACTGAGAGCAGGGTGTCCAAATCTGACCATTTTGTAAATATTTCATGCTTTATTGTTGAGCAACAAAAAAATCCTCAAGATCTTAGTTCTTAAAAAATGTTTTGTATTTTGACAATTTTGGCCACCCTTGCCTTAGAGACGAAGCTAGCTCTTTTTAAAGAATACTATAGAAATATTATGTATCATAGTGTTTCCCATTTTATATAGGAATGCCATTATAAGCTTCAGTCCTCACTATGCACAACTATTCATTAACCTTCTGCAGTTTTGATACGACCTTGGAATATGCCTGACATAATAACAATAGGCAGAAATTTAAAGAGGAGCAGCAAAAGCAATTGATGTGGATTAGCAGAGCTTACCAACAACTGATGGTGTCATCCAGGATATGTTGCTGTGAAATATCCTCTCTACAGATATTGAGCTGATAGCATCTCATGAGATTGTCATAAACTAACAGTTTTGACTCAGAGGCATCTTTGGGTGTGCTGCAAGACTGACTGCTACTGGAAATCCATTACAATTCTGAAGATTATTGGATGATATGAGTTCTGAGAACATTTGATTTCCTTTTCGGATATATAAAGTAATTTTTTAACTGAAATGAATGAAAGTTTAAGTAATTAAAGTTTTTATTTTATTTTTTAAAATGTTCACATTTTGCCTATTTCATACATGCAAACTGTTTTTTTTCTAGGAATATTTTTATCTCAAGAATTTTGATTGGAACGCTTTTGCAGCTTTAATCAAAGTTTTTAAATAAACTTGTTCATTTGTGTAATTTAGACACCAATAATACTTTTTAATCACAACATTTTTTGTAAAGCTCATTCATTTCAATCATCATCATATAGAACAAAAATGCATTAATTTTAATAATTCTTTTTGTTTTAGTTTGTAATTTTACAAAGCTCTTAAAAATCATCTATTTAGAATTTTATCTATTTAGTGAAAATTATTGGAAATTATTTCCTCCTGTTTGAAAATAATTATGAATAAAAACAGTTTTTCCAGTGTGGCAGAATCTCCTTTTGTCAAACCCTTTAGAGTTAAACTTTGGTTTCTGTTCTTAACAGAAATGTGAGTAAAATTATTACGATAAACTGTTAAATTATGGTAAACATCAGTTAGAAGTAAAAAATGTCCTGGTAATTCTTTTTTGTTTGTTTTTTTACAGAAATTTTTCTTATTGTGTAAAGAGAAAACAGCAGAAAGGCAAATTATGTGATTTGAATATTTAACTTTTTCCAGAGTTTAAACTCTATCTGCAACACATTTTTTAAACGAGAAGAAATAACTTATGTTACTTATTAATGTTCTAAAGGGAAATAATTTTCTTTTTGAAATTAAATTAAAATATGACAACCGCATGTGCTTGGGATTTTTACCAACAGTGAAAACGTGACTATGTATTTTTAATCGCTTGTGCCTTTATTGTTTTCCTGTCTGGGACAAAAGTAGCAGAAATCATTAAATAAAACACGATTGCACTAAAATAACCTTTCATATTCCTAACATTGTAGGAATATGAAAGTTTTAGGTTATTTCTTTAATTTATTGTGATAATAATGTAAACAAAAGCAGGAAAAATGAGACAGCAGTAAATTCCTAAGTCCACAACTTAAAAACTCTCACACGTCCCAGTACTTGATTCTAAGAGACTCTGGTTCTGTAATCCTCTGTATAAATACTGAAACCTCGACTCATGCTCTGAGTCTGTCTCAAAGTGCCACAGGACCACAGCATGGTGAGTGAGTTGTAGTTTATCTCCCCTGCTGCTGTTCTCATTTCGTCCAGCAGAGGGCGACACGCACCGACATGTAAAGTTAAATCCATTTTGAGACGTGGAGTGATACTTACATCTGGTGGCAGTAGCTGCTACATGCAGCTTTTCTTAGTAATAAACGCACAAAATTAATTTAGATCAAGGTTTCATGTTTGCATCTGTAAGGTTTCATATTTTTGTTTTTAAAACACTTATTAGACGCAAATCTGCATCAAAATTATGCAACAAAATCCTAAGAACCTTGTAGGAATGTTACATAAATTATAAAATGCTTGATAAAAATTAAGTAAAACTAATAAATAAATTGAGAAACATAATTTGTTTAAATAAAGTACAACTTTTAGCTTACAAAAATATTTTTATTCAAAACAACTAATGAAAGAGTTCAATAATCACAGCAGTAATAAAAAAGTATTGCCTGATAAACTGAATTATTTAAAGACAAACCACACCCAAACTTAAAGTACAATAAAACTACAGACATAACTACGGTTAAATTATGAATTAATAATCTTAATTGCTACAAATCAAATAAAAGCCAAAATAAATAAAAAATCTTCCTGAGTACATTCATATAAAAATAAACGACGACTTCTTCTCTCAACTCTTCAGGAAGGCTATTTCACAGGACGAGGTATAATAATACTAATAACTGATGGGATTAATACTATTATTGGTTTTAAAACCCTGTTAAAATCTAATGTAAATTTGGAGTTTTCCAAATAACTACCTAAAATTTATTTACTTATGATATTTAAAGAAAACCAGAAGGCGGAGCATTGCAGTTATCCACTGTGTAGATTGTAACTCCCCACTCAACATTTACACTCGCCCGTGAAAATGTGCAATTATACAACCGTACATCTTTGAAAAGCAGAAGTGGAGCCTCCTGCACAACCAACAAGAATGCAGCAAGTGGCTTCTGGACTGTAAGTCAACAACAAAACACTCGTCTTTTCCAGCAGTCATTGTAGAGCACATGCAGTGGTAAAACCAAACGTGCTGGAGCTCTGCCTGGGTTGCTAGGTAACGCGCTGGGCTTCACTGGGGTTGCTAGGTGACGCTACATTCCGGAGCATCTTGAAATGGCTCATTTTTGAGACACCAAAAAACACTAATTTATTGTCAAAAAAAAGCTGGGTGTTTTTCTTTAAGCACTTTGGCTGTTTTTAGAAGCAGTGGAAACCCAAATAGAAGTGTAAAGATGTGCAAAATGTGAATTTTGCATAATAGGTTAAATATATAATTGAAAAATATACATCAACCATGACAGCCCATTGGTTGATTTTGTTGAAGATCATTGGACTAATCCGATTAAATCTTTGACCATGGCTCTAAATTTTGCAATTTGAACTGATAAGAGATAGAAAAGTAAAATGAATGGAAGTCAATACAAAGTCCTAATATGGATATAAATACAAACATGTGTGTGTGTACTTGTATATCTGCATATGTAAATACGTAAAATACTGTTAAATACTAACTGGAAAGGGATTTATATTAATGCAATTACTTAATTCATGTCACACATTTAATTTAATTGTTAATATTTTGTAAAAAAAATAAAATAAAATAAAATAAAAAATCAGTATTAATTGACATTAACGGGATTTTTCTGTATTTTTTTTTCCGTCAAAACAGCCAAATTTTGCTGATCATGATTGATTTGTAAAAGCAAAAAAAAACACAACTTTATATGTGGTGTAGATAAGTAGATAAACCTAAATGTGGAGCCATGCAAACGTACTCATTCCCCCTGGATATTTTCCCTTAAGTAAAACCCAGTTGCATTTTACATAATTAGTTACTAGAGTCCAGTCGTGTGTATGGAAAAATTTAAAACAAGCAGCATGATAAATCTATGTATGTAATCTAAATATTATTTTGGCAGGTTTGAGGTTATGCAGCATCTAAAATAGTTTTAATAAAAGTTTTAACTTGACAAATCTGTAATCTGAACATATCTGTGAAAAGTCAATCTGATGTAATCAGTCTGGACATCAGGGATTATGTTTATGATGCCAAAACATAAAAGTTTGCTCCCTGTTGTTGTGACATGAAAACACAATGATTAAACCTCTGGGTCATTAGTCCGCTCTCTCTCTGTTTTCCCTGGACATTAATTTAAATTAATGCTCTGGGACTGTTTTCCATGAAGATGCAACTGTGACTAAACTCGCTTTACCCCACTGTGGGGCAGCTGACATTAGAGAGGATAAGAAAAGAAAAAGCAACCCCTATAAAGGTCAAATATATACGTTGTGTTTTAGTATTAAAGAAAATAAGACGATCAAAGACAAATTTTATCTAAATAAATAATAAATGTGTAGTTTATGAGCAAATCTGTATCTCGCTACGTTTCCATTGACCATATAAGAAACTCGGGAATTTAAAAAAACTCAAATTGTTGAATTAAAAGTTTTTGAGCTAGGGTGAGATTGTTTCTTTCAGCTGTTTTTCACAAAACAGCAATAGAAACACTTATTTTGCATCACGAATCACATGACCAACAACCGGATGTTACTACTGGCAGAAACGACGAAGAAGACAACAGGAAGTAGCAGGAACATGATGACGCGATGTGTTTAATGACATCACCTGACCAAACTTCTTCATGTGTGATTTTAATTACCCAAAATGTTTGATTCAAATCAACCCCAGAAGAGTGGATTGAGCAAAAATATTGATAATATCAATAACAAGTCAGTGTCAGTATCAATATCAGATTGATAATAGTGTTGTAAGATCGATACTTTAGTTTCAGACTTCCACGTAAACTTTTATTCTCGTTTTCTATTATTTTATGTTTTCTCTATCTCAAAAAATATTTTGTTTAGATTTATTCTCAAGTGGCTGTTGCACTTAATTTAGGAAAAATCATTTTAATATGTTTTTAAAGTATTTTATAGAAACGTATAAACTTTGTCCAAATTCTGTCTGAGTTTTGAACAAAATAAACCAAATTGAAACACCGCACAAAAACACCAGACGGTGAGAAGTTCGACTTTATATCAAACTTAAATAAAAAGTATTATCAGTATCAGTAGTGCATTGTTTATCCATTTTTGTAACTAGTCAAAGGTCTGCAGATGTGAATTACATTATGCTGTAATCTGGTACAGTGCATGATTTTTGGTTGAGCTCTACATGATCCTTTCTTAAATAAAGTTTATTGTTAAAAGTATTGCGATTCTAAATAAACTAAATAGTAAGAAAAGTACATGGATATCTGAGCAATTCTCTTTATTCTGGCATTCAGCAAATATTTCTGGTAGTTATTGCTGATATAAAAAGTTTAGTGTGATTTGATGTCAAAAAGTTTTGTCCTTTTGTACAGAGTATTTTCAAATGTTTTGTAAAAATGTTTGAAATGTTTTTTGCTGGTATTGTTATTGTATGAATGTGTTTTACTTTACGGTTGGCGAGCCGAAGGAACATTTCCATCTTTTTGCACTATAATATCTTATTTTATTTTATCTTCCACCCCAGTTACAGTAGTTTTCTTACTTTTTATGCAACCCTTTCGGGTAATTAGCCTCTGGAGATGAACTGAGCTCTGATTGGACTCAACAGGCACTAAATGAAGACTCACCTGACTTTTGTCCGGGGCAGGCGGTGAATTGTTGCAGCCGGCACATCCCGTCATCTTCACACTCTGCAGCTCACATTCATGGAAAAAGCATCTAGGATTGACAGAGAGACGTGCTCAGATCAACATAATGATCAATGCAACCATGTTGGGTTCATTCACCTCGTTGGGATTTAAGGACAGTTCAGCAAAATACCGCCTGACCCTTTTTGCTCTGACCCTGCTGTGTTACATTGTGATTATATTTGTGAATGTGGCTCTTATTCTTACTATCATACTAGAGGAAAAGCTTCACAAGCCCATGTACATCTTCCTGTGTAATCTGTGTTTTAACAGTCTTTATGGGACGGCGGCTTTTCACCCTAAATTTCTCTTCGATCTGTTGTCCAACACTCACGTCATTTCTTACGCTGGTTGCCTCCTGCAGGTTTTTTTCATCTACTCCTATGCAACAACAGACTTCTCCATTCTCGCTGTGATGTCTTACGATCGGTATTTGGCCATCTGCCGCCCTCTGGAGTATCACTCCATCATGACCAAACAACGGGTCACTTTCTTGGTGTGTTTCTCCAGGCTGGTGCCAATGATCTGCCAGTCTGTCGTCGTGATCATGAGCTCCAAGCTGATTTTATGTGGCTTCCAGATAGAGAAACTATACTGTGAGAACTGGTCCTTTATTAAACTTTCATGTTATTCGACAACGTTAAATAATATAGTTGGATTTTTTGTCATAATTCTGTATTGTGGCCACGCTCTCTTCATTTTATGCTCTTACTTTCAGTTGGTCACGTTTGCTTTAAGGTATCCAGAACGCAGGAGGAAGTTCCTGCAGACATGCATGCCGCATCTAATATGTCTGATTAATGTCACCGCCACGCTTCTTTTCGACGTCATGTACGCTCGATACGGATCGGAATCGGTGCCGCAGAGTCTGAAGAACTTCATGGCGATCCAGTTTCTGATCATCCCTCCGATGCTTAACCCGATCATCTATGGTTTGAATTTAACTCAAGTTCGCAACAGTTTCTTCAGATTGTGCAGGTACAAAAAGCAGGTGGAGGGGTTAGGATGAGGTCGGCCATATGTATGAAAATATTTATTGCATTTGCAACTTTTATGGGTTTTTTCCTGGTATTTCGTTACTCCATATTCTAGCAAATTTTACAAGAACTATCTGCAGAAATGATTGAAAATGTTTATCATTAGCTATTTTAAAGAAAACTTGTGTAATATTTTGTTTTAAAATTACAAACAAAAAAATAAAATCCAAAGAAGATTATATCAAGATATTTGAGTGTTACTTTAAATTTTTTTTGCTTCCTTTACTGTTTCTTCTTGTTTGTTTGTTTGTTGTTTTCCAAATATTAACAATTTAAATGACAACAGACATTGTTTAGCATATTTCCAAAATGATAAAGGATTGGTAAAACAGTTTAGTGTGTTTGCTTAATGTGGTTAAAAAGTGAAAACGCCACAAAAGAATCACATGAAAACTAAAAAGTTAAACACTAAAATTGTCAATAATTCTAAAACAAAACAGAAAACTCTGATTTAAACATTTAACATTAATACCAAACACATTCTTATATTTTCTTTCTTCAGGTTAATTTTATTAAATTATAACACATGACAACTAATTTTCAATTGAGTATTTAACACCTAACTAGGGAAACAGCCCAGTTTTGTACCCTTGACCTCTAATTTCTGCACATTGTGGAAGTTGTCATGTTCAGGAAAAGGAAAAATATTTGCTCATTCAGTAAGGGACTAAAACTAAGATATCTTAAATAAAAACTGATTTGTTTTTAGCTGGAAACAGTCTGATGTCCATTTTCTGGTTTAATCTTATTATACAGTCAGAAAGTCCAATTCAATTTTTGGTTTAAAACAAATTTTAAGAGGCATCTGTACATTTATGTGAATCTAAATAAATTATTACAGTTCAACTAATTCAGTGATTGTAATTACATCTTCCAGTTTCCATTTGCCGTCACTTTGCTGCTGGAACAGGAGCAATGAAGAAGGATTTATATTTTTATTTATATTTCTCTTCAGAAAGTGAAAACCCACATTATAGATTTATTAGACAGGGATAGATGTTTTCCAAGCAGTTTCTGGAAACCCTAAATTCAGTTTCTCATAAAATTAGAAACTAAAAGTTTTTCTATTCACTACAGAATATTCACTGGATACTTGGTTGGGTCTTTTTTGAATGAATTATTGCGTCAGTGTGGCGTGGCATGGATGTAATCAGCCTGTGGCTCTGCTGAGGTTTTAGAAAACCTTTAGATTGTTTTCATAGAGGCCTTCAGCTCGATTGCATCAATGGGTCTTGTGTCTCTCATCTTCAGTGTCAAACTCAAGGCCCGGGGGCCAAAACCGGCTCGCCGAAGCTTTTTATGTGGCCCTCTAGATGCCAAATTACATTAGTCAGTCCCTCCAGTTTTTCACAATCACGGAAATTTATGCAAAACAGACCCCTGCATTATTTTATTTTAGCACTAATGCGTAATTATGAGTTTTTGCAAGTTGCAGGCGGCAGTATTTCTTTAATTTTACCCTGCTGCTTGATGCCAAGTTATAATCGATACAGCAAGTAACAAAAAGTCACATTTACTGTGATAAATGAGCGCAAATATTTCTAAATCAGAACCTCAAAATCAGAGCGTTTGATTGTGAAAAATCACAAAAACTATCAAAATCCTGGAGGGACTGATCAGTGTAAAAAGATGTTTAATATTATCCAGTTCCAAGAAGTACTTATTGAATATAGACAGCTGTTTATCAATATTTTAACAGTTTTAATATGTTTTTAATCAATACCTACAGGCATTACTGGCCCTTGAAAACAATCATGACATTTATACGGCCCAAAATAAAAATGAGTTTGAGACCCTTGAATTAAAGGTTACCTACTATGCTTCCTTGAGAAGCTTATAATAGAGCCAAGCTATATAAAACATGTTCAGTGCAGTTTTTACACAAAATCATTCTCAGATAGAGATTTTCGTTTGAGGTTTGAGTTCCTTTCAGAATGAGATGTTTCAGAGTTTCTGTCACTTTAAATTCCACGGCTCCCAACTCAACATTTACTCTCCAATTTGAAAATGGCTGCAAACAGATGTGCAATTATACATTAAACAACAATACAGCTTTGAAAAGTAGAAGTAGAGCCTCCTACACAACCAACAATAATGCAGCAAGTGGTTTTTGGACGGTAAGTCAACAACTAAACACTTGTCTTTTCCAGCAGCCATTGTACAATGCATACAGCGGTGAAACCAGCTGATTAAATGTGCTAGAGCTCTGCTTGGATTGCTAGGTGACGTGTTGAGCTCGGATAGGGTTGCTTGGTAACGCTGCAGTGTGACTTAACAACCAGGAAGTTTGTGAAATGGCTCATTTTTCAGACACCAAAAAATATTAACTCAAAGCCAAGACAATGGCTGGGTGTTTTTTAATCGCGTGGGTTGTTTTTAGAAGCAGTAGAAACCCAAATATAAATATATTGTATTTTTCGGACTATAAGCCGCTACTCCCCCCCCCCCACGCTTTGAACCATGCGGCTTTTCTGTGGATGTTTCTTCAACCACCAGGGGGCTCTTTAGCATGAAATGAATCATTGGAAGTCAAAATTGGAAATCAAATAAGAAAATGCTAATTTTCTTTTAGAACAAGCACATGCTAGCAGCACGACGGAGAAATGTTTTCAAACTCATACCACCTCATCATGGAAACAACAGGAAGGAGTTCATATGATGCAGCTTTTAAGTTGAAGGCTATTGATCTGGCAGTACAAATTGATAGTCGCTAAGCTTGGCGTGAACGAATCCATGGTTCGGCGTTGGAGACACAGGGCTGCGTCCTTAATAGCAGATTTATTAGGGACGCTCCCTCTGCTGAGACCTTGTGGAAAACCGAGAGCGGCGGAGATACCAGCGGCTTACAGCCCGGTGCGGCTTACATATGTACATTTCCAGTTTTTTTAAATAAACTTTGTAGGTGCGGCATATAGTGAGGTGCCCTCTCTATAGTCTGGAAAATACATTAAATGATTAGCAAAATGTGAATTTTGTATCATAGGTTCCCTTTAAACTCCCACCCTGAGACCAACAAAGTGGAAGAAGGAGGAGGCTCCCTTCAGATTCAGCTATAAATTCACACCTTACACAAACAGGTGTGCAGACGATGAGATATTCACTCAGTGGCCAGATGAATCACTCGTCTGTTGTAGTTCTTTTTTCACTCTCAGGTTTCAATGCAACAACCAGCTATACAGTCGCATTATTCTCTCTTACTCTACTATGTTATTGTCTTATTTTACTGGTAAATGTTGCTCTCATTTTAACTATAATCTTCCATCAGAACCTGCATGAACCCATGTACTTTATTGTGTGCAACCTGTGTATTAATGCGCTTTATGGGACTACAGGCTTTTACCCTAAGTTTATGTATGACCTGTTATCTGGAGCTTATGTCATAACGTACGCAGGATGCTTCCTACAAATATATGTTGTTTATTCTTATGCAATGGTTGACTACTCAGTTTTGGCACTGATGGCTTATGACAGATACGTGGCTATTTGCAGACCGCTGACCTACCACTCTGTGATGACTCGGCAGAGGACTGTTGCTTTAGTTTGTTTGTGTTGGATGGTTCCTCTGTGGTGTGAGCTGCTGGTCGTCGGCCTCACATCAGTGCTCAAGCTGTGCGGTTCCCACATCGACAAGCTTTACTGCGAGAACTGGTCCGTTGTTAAACTTTCTTGTGGTTCGACAAAAGTAAACGACGTAGTTGGACTCATTGTTATTGCGTTTTATTTGGTTCATGTTCTCTACATCGGCTGCTCATACGTCCAGCTTGTAAAGTCGGCCCTGAGCTCCAAAGAGGGCAGAGGAAAGTTTATCCAGACCTGCGTGCCACATCTCATGTGTCTGTTCAACGTCAGCACTGCTTTGCTCTTTGACCTCATGTACTCCAGGTACGGATCGACATCTGTGCCGCAGGGTTTAAGAAACTTCATGGCCGTGCAATTTCTCATAATTCCACCAGTTGTGAACCCAGTTATTTATGGGCTGATCCTCACAAAAATTAGGAGGAGGATGATGCTTTTGTGTACTTTGATATACCAACGATTCAAACTAAAAGGGATTGTCTGAAACATGTTTCTCTTGCACCTCCAATGAATGGTTTACAGGGTTCAAAAGTGTAAAAGTGTGTGAAAAAAATCTAATTAGTTTGAATACTACCAGTAACCAGGATCTGTTATATGTTTTTGTAGATAATTGCCCTGATTTGAATTTTTTTTCTTTGATTTCATTGGCTTTTGGCACAGAATGAAATATTTTATTTGTTGTGCATTGTCTCTTTCATGTGTTGATTAGTTTTATTTAGATTTTTTGTTTTATGTGTTTGTTCAGTACTATGGTTACTTTTACTGCTTCAAAAGTGCTTATAAAACAGTTGGCTTGGCTTGAATTGATGCTACAGTATGTAAATAAACTGAAATTAAATTCATTACAACATGCACTTTTGTTAAACTTATGGATCAGTTTGGTCTGATCAAAACTCAAAGATAAGTGCACCGTTATTTAGAAAATAAAAATATTAATTTTGCAGCTTTTTGTTTCTCTAAATTTCTGTAGATCAAGGTTTTGAACGTGTTGTACTTAAACTGGGTCTGTTTTAGATGAAAACTATTGGTGATCCTTTTTTTTAAACTTATGAACAAAGACATTAAAGATCCAAAAAATGTGCTTTAAAAATATTTATTAGTCTAGATTCAAGAGTTTCTTTTAGCTAGATTTTAAAATGAAGCTAATTAAAGTTTATCCAGGTTCTCACTCAGCATCATGTGTCATAATTTAACATACACTTAGTAAATCCCATTTTGCAAAATGCTTTGTTTAAAATGTACAAAATATAAGAAAAGTGCTTGGAAATTTTAACATTTATAAATTTGAATAAGGAAAATTATCAACTTGTAAAATTAAAATTGTGTTGGAAAACTCTTTTTTTTCATGGGAAATGCTAATAAAAATTAATTGCACTCATAAAAGATATAAGAAACTACAATAGAACAGATTTGAGCTTATGTTTGTTCATTTAAAGCATAAACTTTCTTATGTTTGCTGAAATAATCACAAGAAAAATTATGATTTTATTCATATTAGATTTTTACACAAATGTACTTCTAATCATTGGGTCATTAAGTATTTTGTAGGGAGTTTTACTTTCTTGGTTGTAGAGTAAATGTCTTTCCTAACAACAACATGCTCACGGTGTAAAACATGTATCCAGTTTAGAGGAAAGTACGGCACCTTTAGGGGATGACATCTTTGGGTTACAGCCCAAAATACTATTCATGCTTTATATGAACTTTGAGATCATTTCACAGGAACTTGGAGCGTTTTTGGACTTTTCAAGGTAATCGTTATACCTAATACTTTGATGAAGCTTACCGGGAACTTTCATGGGACTTTCCTGGAACCTACCAGAAACTTAAAGGAACTTTAATTGAAGTGCTTTCCTGTAATTTATGTGAAACCTTTTTGAAACCTTTACGTAAACTGTCAAGTACTTTAAGGTAATTTATTTGGTCTTACCTGGGGTTTTAATTTGACTTTTTCAGAACCTACTAGGTGCTTCCTTTAGACTTACAAGTTATTTTCATACCAATTTGCTTTCAATGTAAATGTCTCCTACTTTTATGAAACCTTGTAGATCGCACAAAGTTCTTCCATGGAGCCTTCATAAATGAATATATTAAAATATAAAGATACTTCGGTTTTATTTACCAGGGACTTTCATGAGACTTTCCTGAAACGTACCAGGTAGCTTAGATTGAATTTACCACTTACTTTCATAGAAATTACCAGGTACATCTATATAGCCTACTATTTATTGTTGGTGTTTTCTTTACCAGATACTTTCCTGGAATGTCCATGAAATAACTTCCATCACTTTTTGTTCCACTTTGAAGGAATAAAAGTAAAGTAACTTCCTGTTTGTAGATTAAACAATAGTTCAGTGTGATGTTCCAGAAGTGGCTGCAGTGGGAAACCGTTTACTTCAGGGAGCATTGTGGCCAATATCAAGCTAATTATTACCCAACGGTTACTCTATGCTGCCCTGTGGGATCGGATCAGAAACAAACATCTTTAAAATCTGCTTGAACTGTAAGGATTATCAAGAAAAACATAATATTTACTATATAAAAGCTACAACATTTGTTTTTAGGTGTTTGTTTTTATAAATTGTGATTCAGTGTCACATAGGAGGTCCTCAGAGAGCGTTTTGTTGTTCCTGTGTCTAAAGCGTTTTGTGGCGTAACTATAGTGAAGGTGGTCAACAGGTCATTAATGTCACTGTCCTCTGAGAGTAATTAATCCAGCATCAGTCACTGTGAGCACAAAAACAAACTCTTTGATAAGTTACCTTTAGCTACAGAACCGATAATAGTAATTTATTAACTAAATCTTAATTCATTTTAGTTATTAAGTATTACTCAATTCAGTTTTGTAGTTTTATTTTTTTCCTCTTTCTAGTTGGTGGGAGGTTTGCAGTTTTCGGATTAAAGGAGATAAGTCAGATGTTTAAAATGTGGGATTTTATTCAATAACCTTATAATGATATTATGTTTTCTCACTGATGTTACTCTGACGCATTCACAGCACAGCTTTATTTAAAATTAAAGTACACAAAGGTCAACTTTCTATACCACGTGTGTCCAAATCAAGGCCCGGGCCAAATCCGGTCCACCATAGCTTTTTATGTGGCCCTCTAGACACCAAATTACATCACTCAGTTTATCTAGTTATTTTTTTGCAATTACAGAAATTAACTCAAAATCAACAGACCCCTGGATTTTTTCTAGCATTATGCGTAATTATGATTTTTTTTTTTGCAAATATTCCCCATAAATGGTCAAAAACATTTGGGTTAAGTGACTGCTACCTCCCACCTGCAGGCGGCAGTATTTCTTTAATTTTACCCTGCTGCCTCAGCCTTGCTTGATGCCAAGTTATAATCGATACAGCGAGTAACAAAAAGTCACATTTAATGTGATAAATATGCGTAAATATTTCTAAATTAGAACCTCAATATCAGTGAGTTTGATTGCAAAAAATCACAAAAACTATCAAAATCCTGGAGGGAATGATCAGTGTGAAAAGATGTTCAATATTATTTAATTCGAAGTACTACTTATTGAATGTAGGCAGCTGATTGTAAATATTTTGACAGTGTTTTATTAATACATACTGAGACAACTGGCACTAGAAAACATTCATGATCTTGATAAAGTCCAAAATAAAAATGAGCTTGAGTCCGCTGCTCTCAAATTCAGGTTTTGATTTGGAAAAAAATGGAAAACCGTTTATTTCTTTACTATGCAGTACTTTGTATTTGATCCATAGTTGTATCTAAGTTCAATTTAAGCAGCTGATGTGTAAGCTGCCACGTTAATCCAAATTAAAGTGTTGGTTTGTGTGCTAATTCTCCAGAGTAGAAAGAAGAGAATGACGTCTAAAGCCAGTCGATGATAAAGACTCATTCATTTCCTTTCTTATGTTCACAACTCTTCAGCTCTGACTGAAACAGGTTCATCAAATCCCATTGTGAAGGACAAAACTCCTGATGTGTTGCCTAACTTGTCTGGTGTTTTCTGTTGGTGTAAACTTGTCAGTTTTGATGCATTGCTGAATTTGATGGGGTGAAATGGAAAACATCTCCTTGCCGTTTTACTTCAACCTCACCATGTTTGTGAACATTGGACATTACCGCTTTGCAGCTTTCACCTTCTGCTTGCTCCTCTACAGCTTCATCATCTGCGCCAATCTGCTGATGATCCTGGTGATTTCCCACTGCACCGCGTTGCATCAACCCATGTATTTATTCATCGCCTTGTTATCAGTCAACTCTCTGTACGGTTCTGCTGGATTCTTCCCCAGGTTTCTCATGGACCTGCTCTCTGATGTCCATTTGATTTCTCAACTGGCTTGTTTTACTCAGATTTATGTTATCTACACGTACGGCTCAAATGAACTGACCATCCTGAGCATCATGGCGTATGATAGATACGTGGCCGTGTGTCATCCTTTACATTATCACAGAAAGATGACGTCTAGAGCTGTTGTTCTGCTGTCGGTTCTGGCCTGGATCTTTCCAGCTCTGAATCTTACGGCAGGAATACTGATGTCTTCCCGCCTTCCTCTGTGTGGTAATGAGATCCAGAAGGTGTTTTGTGCCAACTGGAATGTGGTGAAATTATCATGTGTCAACACTGCTCTCTATAATGTTCTAGGAATGCTTCTGACCATCACTACAGTCTTTCTCCCACTCTTTTATGTGCTTTACACCTATTTACGGATCCTAGTTGTATGCTGGAAAAAATCGACAGAGTTCAATGGTAAAGCGTTGCACAGTTGCCTACCACATATAGTTTCTTTTATGATTTATTCTGTCGCTGGATTTTGCGATATCGCCTTGAGTCGATATAACCTGGAGGACATAAATCCATTTGTTGCTGTTATTTTATCCTTTGAGTTTGTCGTCATCCCTCCAGTTCTGAATCCTCTTTTGTACGGCCTCAAGCTGCCAGATATCAGGAGGCACATTTTAGGTTTATTTTTCCATAAAAGATGAATATGTACATTAACCCAAACATATTTCTACAACTGAAAAGATTGTGGTAAGGCATCAGGAAACGAACCCTAACGATTGATGATGGTTAAAATTTGGCCAGACCATCACAGGAAACTAATTTAATCCATTAATGATTCAGTTTATTTGACAAACTTCTACCCTTCAGCTAATACAAACTCATGTTTTTATGCACATACACGGAATATAAAAAGTCTACACACCCAGATAAACCGCCTGTTTTATTCACCTTTAATGTGACATACAGATCTGAAAATAATTAAGAGCCCACTGCACTGAACCCCATTGAAAACCTCCTGGTTATTCCACCAAATATTGATTCCTGAACTCTTCCTGAGTTAAAACATTACTATTATTGTTTATAAATGAATATGAAATTGTTTTCTTTGCACTATTTGAGGTCTGAAAGCACTGCATCTGTTTTTATTATTTTGACCATTTCTCATTTTGTGCAAATAAATGTAAAATTTTTGCTTTATATCCAGGTAAATCAGGGGTCTGTAACATTCAATCAGAACCATTTTTGCCCTCAATCCAGCTAGAAGTTCTTGTATATCTGTACGTGGAGTGAAGCTCGAGTTAAACATGCAAATCAATCAATGTCCAAACATAAAACTGTTTAAAATGTCGTTTAAGAGGATGGTCATCTCTGCATGTCAACATGAGAAATAACTTATGTTGTTAATGAAGCTGTCATATGTTACTGCATTGTGGTGAATTTATTAAGAAATAATTTTTAACATGTTAAAGATGAGCCTGTGTGAATTGCATGCCCTTGCTTATACATGCAATTATGCAATGCATGCAATTATGAATGGTTTGGAAAATACTAAGAAAGACTGTTAAAACATGAATAGCAAATTCACTGGATGATGCTGCAGATGTAAGAGGGGTGTCCATGTGTAAATAAACCTACTGTTGTTCTTTTGCTTTGTTTGCTTTTGTCTTTAAAATTATTTTTATTCTTTTATTACTATGTTCAATAAAGTCAAACTCAACTCAAATAAAACTTGTTCAGAGCCGTTAATGTTTCCTAAGCATTGTAAAAAAAAAAAATAATAATAATAATTTGATAGGAAATCTTTTAAAAAATAATACTTTTATTTCTATTTTTAGCTTTTGTCCCTCAAACGGATATTTATCAAAGTGAATAAATGTGGCAAACACGTCTGCATGAATTTATGTCTGTTCTCTTTGGATGATTGGCAGGATCTGAACAGAAAAAAATAAGTCCAAACGATGAAAAGCGCATGGCCAAAATAAAACGTGTAATTAACAGCAGGAACAACAACATGAGCTATTGAGGCAGAACAAGCCAGTTTAGTAATCAACAAGTTGATGCAGTAGATCTTTGGTATGTGGGATCCACAAAACCTTGATGTTACTGTTGTTACTGAGCTAATAAAGATGAGGTAAAATGGAGTAATCCAAGCAAGAAATACATAAACACCAACCCTTACCCAAAGGGAAAATGTAAAAAGAAAAAACAATAGTTTCCTACTTAATGGTGGTAAACTTGACTGTGACAAAGTCCGAACCAAAGCACTGTCTACAAAATCAAAATTGGGAGATGGTGGCAGGAGTTCATCCTGTAAACATTTGTCTCTGTGGTTGCCTCTGGTGAAGATACTTCACCCATTTTGCCTGCTGGTGGATGGTACTTCTATCAATATACCCCAGGGGACACTGATAGAAGTACCCTAGAAACTCATGAGATCATGAGCATCTTTTAATATGTCCAACCAACAGTTCTTTAACGTTGAAGCTAAATTGTTAGCAGTAAAAGCAGAAACCAGCTCCCTGCCAGTGCAGTTGGGTCTTCAATCATCTCTCCAGGACTCAACAACATGGAGTGTTACAGAGTGTTAACAGAGGCCTTAAACCCTAAGCCTCAGCCTGAGTCAATCAAGCTGGACTGCATGGCATGTTGAACTATGGTTTGCCGTCATCCATCCAGGCATTAGCTTTGGTTCAAGAAAGATGAGTTTGAGTCACCAAGATGCCGAGAATCAGTTAGTAAAAGGGCCACTGCAATTCATTTTAAAAACAACACAAATGGAAACCAAGCGACTCCTGATACTTGAATCACCTGGCTGAGTAAAGTATTTGGTCCAGAATGTTCTGTAAGAGATAAGACATCCAAACACTGTACTTAATGAGGCGACAGTAACTACTGTTGTGGTAGATCTTTTTTTTTTTGGGCTGTTCCATCCCGAGTCACCTGACGTTTACACTCTCTGTGAAACACGTCACAGCGAAGTGTGAACTCCTGGCAACATCACAGATGAAAAGAGTCAGGCTGGTGATTCGACTTGTAATGGGCAGAGGCATGTTGAACCCATCTGCTATGATGGATAATGTTTCAGTGATTTCCATGTTTACTCTTTCAGGGTTCAGTGGCACATTCAGCCACAGAGTCACTCTCTTTCTGCTCACCTTGCTGTGTTACTGTGTGATTTGGTTGGTGAATCTGACAATCGTTGTGACAATTATCATGGATAAAAACCTCCATGAACCAATGTACATCTTCCTCTGTAATCTGTGCATCAATGGACTTTATGGGACTGCAGGATTTTATCCTAAATTTCTCCATGACCTCCTGTCCACCACATATTTAATTTCTGTTCCTGGATGTTTTCTGCAGGGTTTTATGATTCACTCCTCAGCCTGTGCTGACTTATTTCTGCTCACTCTAATGGCTTATGACAGATATGTGGCTATATGTCGTCCTCTAGTGTACCACTCTGTGATGAATACAAAAAGGGTTGGTGTTTATGTATTTTTTGCTTGGATTACTCCATTTTACTTCATCTTTATTAGCTCAGTAACAACAGTAACATCAAGGTTTTGTGGATCCCACATACCAAAGATCTACTGCATCAACTTTTTGATTTCTAAGCTGGCTTGTTCTGCCTCAATAGCTCAGGTTGTTGTTCCTGCTTTTAATTACACGTTTTATTTTGGCCATGCGGTTTTCATTATTTGGACTTATTTTTTTCTGGTCAGATCCTGCCAATCATCCAAAGAGAACAGACATAAATTCATGCAGACGTGTTTGCCACATTTATTCACTTTGATAATTGTTGTTGTATCGTTGATGTTTGATTTGTTGTACATGAGATTTGGCTCACAGGAGTTTTCGGAAAATGTGAAAAATTTAATGTCAATGGAAATTCTTGTCATTCCACCAGTGATAAATCCCCTGATCTACGGTTTCAGACTGACTCAGTTAAGGAAAAGAGTTTCACATGTTATATCCTGCCAAGGTTCAGAGTTTAGATAAAAGTCATGAACAAGTCTAGTAAGTCTGTGGTGTAAAATTTCATGAATAGGTAAATGTAATTCGTTTATTTTCTTTTTTATTATATGCTGGTATTTTATACAGATATTTACAGCTTTTAATAGATTTGCAAATTGTCACTGCATTTAATCTATTTTTCTTGTCTGTCTATTCTAAATGCTATAAGTTATGGACGTCTTACCTGGTAGATGCTGTGGTTAATTTTGTGAGTAAAATAGATCTGGACTTTTAAAATTTAACTGAATAATTATTAATTATTAAAATATTGTATCTTAATAATTCACATGTGTGGATATATATTTTGAGAGCAATGAGAAAAAACAATGAATGGAAAGAAAAACATGTTTTGGCTCAATGTACAAAATTAAGGACATAAAACTATCCAGTCCCTACAAGGGAATAGATACAAACCTACACTGACAGGAAACAGGATTTTATTCTATGTAAATAGCCATTCATAAGCAACAAAATAAAAAACCCTTTCTCGGGCGTGCCGTGGTGGCGTAGTGGTTGGCGCGGCCCATATTTGGAGGCCTTGGGTCCTTGATGCGGCCGTCGCGGGGTCGACTCCCGGACCCGACGATATTTGCCGCATGTCTTCCCCCCTCTCCTTCCCCGTTTCCTGTCAGCCCACTGTCATATTGGACATTAGAACCCACAAAAAAACCCCTGGAGGGGTAAAAAAAAAATCCAGTCATAATCCATTCTTACCAATAAGATCTTGACTGAAAATAATGACTCATTTCATTTATTTTCATTTGATTCAAGCTCAACAGTTCAAGTAAGAGGTTGTGTCTGCGCAGAGAAAAATAAATCTTCTGAGCCAGTCCTTGGGCATTTATACGTCTGATACAAGTGGGTCTTGTGAAACAAAAATGTTTTTGTCACAGTTTACTATTGTGAGTAGCTGCCATATTGGATCTTGAAGTTTGAAAAGTTTGCAGAAGTAAAATGGCGTCCATTGCCATTTCTTGTCCTATATTATTAACACATTTCATTATCAGTCAAGATTGATACAGACAACCAAAGAGTGAGTCATGAGTGAGAGAAGTTCCTGATTGGATGTTCAGATCTTATGTGAAATGAGTCTAGTCTCAAAAGAGTATATAAGAGGAAGACTACATGAGAGAGATGGAAAGTCTCTGAAATGATGCTGCTAAATATCATCATCATGTCTGTTTGACAGAACATTTCTGCTATGATGGATAATGTTTCAGTGATTTCCATGTTTACTCTTTCAGGGTTCAGTGGCACATTCAGCCACAGAGTCACTCTCTTTCTGCTCACCTTGCTGTGTTACTGTGTGATTTGGTTGGTGAATCTGACAATCGTTGTGACAATTATCATGGATAAAAACCTCCATGAACCAATGTACATCTTCCTCTGTAATCTGTGCATCAATGGACTTTATGGGACTGCAGGATTTTATCCTAAATTTCTCCATGACCTCCTGTCCACCAGGCATTTAATTTCTGTTCCTGGATGTTTTCTGCAGGGTTTTATGATTCACTCCTCTGTCTGTGCTGAATTATCTCTGCTCGCTCTAATGGCTTATGACAGATACGTGGCTATATGTCGTCCTCTAGTGTACCACTCAATAATGAATACAAAAAGGGTTGGTGTTTATGTATTTCTTGCTTGGATTACTCCATTTTACCTCATCTTTATTAGCTCAGTAACAACAGTAACATCAAGGTTTTGTGGATCCCACATACCAAAGATCTACTGCATCAACTTTTTGATTACTAAGCTGGCTTGTTCTGCCTCAATAGCTCATGCTGTTGTTCCTGCTGTTAATTACTCGTTTTATGTTGGCCTAGCACTTTTCATTATTTGGACTTATTTTTTTCTGGTCAGATCCTGCCAATCATCCAAAGAGAACAGACATAAATTCATGCAGACGTGTTTGCCACATTTATTCACTTTGATAATTGTTGTTGTATCGTTGATGTTTGATTTGTTGTACATGAGATTTGGCTCACAGGAGTTTTCGGAAAATGTGAAAAATTTCATCTCAATGGAGATTCTTGTCATTCCACCAGTGATAAATCCCCTGATCTACGGTTTCAGACTGACTCAGTTAAGGAAAAGAGTTTCACATGTTATATCCTGCCGAGGTTCAGAGTTTAGATAAAGTCATGAACAAGTCCAGTAAGTCTGTGGTGTAAAATTTCCTGAATAGCATTTTACAATCAGTAAATGTAATTCATTTATTTTCTTTTTTATTATATGCTGGTATTTTATACAGATATTTACAGCTTTTAATAGATTTGTAAATTGTCACTGCATTTAATCTATTTTTCTTGTCTGTCTATTCTAAATGCTAAAAGTTATGGACGTCTTACCTGCTAGATGCTGTGATTAATTTTGTGCCTAAAATAGATCTGGACTTTTAAAATTTAACTGAATAATTATTAAAATATTGTAGAAAACTTCACATGTATGGGTATATGTTTTGAGAGCAATGAGAAAAAAACAATAAATGGAAAGAAAAACATGTTTTGGTTCAATGCAAAACCCACGCAAAATTAAGGACATAAAACTATGTCTAGTCCCTACAAGGGAATAGATACAAACCTACACTGATAGGAAAACAGCATTTTATACTACTTTATACTGCTACCGATCCGCGGCCCGGGGTTTGGGGACCACTGATCTAAAGCATTTGTTGTACTATTTGTAAAATTTCATTCTTAATTTCTTCTTTACAATCAGTCTGTTGTAAACCTTAAAAGTCTTGTATGTTTGAGTAGTACAGCGGTGTCAAACTCATTTTTGTTTTGGGCCAAAGCAAGATCCTGAATGCTCTTAAAGGGCCGGTTGTGCCAGAATGTATTGATAAAACCTGATTACAAACTGTTGAAATATCTATGAATTAGTAAAATTAAATGCTATTGAACATCTTTTCAGTCCCTCCAGGATTTTTGTGATACGTTTTGTGATTCTTTTCAAAGTGTTTGTGGTACTAATTTGGAAATATCTGAGCTTATTTATGGCAGTAAATGCAACTTTTTATTTAGATCGTGGACATGAACTAAGGCTGAGGCAGCTGTTTAGTATAAGGCAGAAAGTTTTTGACAATTTTTGAGACAAATCTGCAATTAGGTATTATCCACAATGATTCTCAAGAAACTGGATGAACCAATTGATATAATTTGGCAGTAAACAGATAAAAACTGCATTAATTTGATTGATAACGTAATATTTAAGCACATATTTAGTGTTTAGTCTAGACTCTAGAGGGCCGCATAAAAAGCTGTGGTGGGCCGGATTTGGCCCATGAACCTTGAGTTTGACACATGTGGCCTTGTAGTTATTGTGGTTCATTTTGTGCCTAAATTATGTCTGTTTTCTTCTCCTGAATATTTATTAAAATGTTTTTAAAATCAAAGGATGCCTGTATGTTTTGAGAGAAATGAAAACAACATAAAATAATTACCGGAGAGGAGAAAGGTGTTTTTTTGGCTCTATGCAAAACTGATTAGGACATTTTTACAAAAGCATACTTAGTTTGGTTTTAGATCATGTTACAGTAATAATTTTACCTTAAAATATGCACATTTAAGTATATAACACAATATCTTGTCCCTACAAGAAGATAGTTATAAGCCTACTTTAATAGCAAACAATTTATGTTATGTAAATTGTTATTTATCAACGCCAAAGTAAAATAACATTTGCTGATGAGTTTCTAATTATAATTTTTTACAAACTGTATCAATATATCAATTGATGTTATTTATAAAGCACCAGTCACTAAACGCATCTCAAAGTGGTTTACAGAATTATAAACAACAAATTCATGAGATAAAATCGAACAAGATAGAATATAAAGGATAGAATATACTAATATCTGAAAAGTACTTTTGTGAATAATTTCTGAAGCTATACAAAAGATGTGGCTTCAACATGTTTTCCTTCTCACTTTGTCAACTTTTAGTACAAATGGTCAAACACTGAAAGGTGATTTAATTTAGCTGTCAGTGGGATCAGAAAACCAGAAGAAAACTTTAGTAAGATGATTCCTCTGCTAGCTTAAGACCGTCTGCTGCAGTGAGACATGATGAAGCCTTTGCCAAAAGGGCAAACCAAGGTTTAACTCATCAAGTAAAACAAATAAAATGATTAATTGAATCAAATATTCAGAGACTTCTTTAGATTCAGTACAAAAGAATCCATGTCGCATGTGAGACTTGATCGCATAGAAACACTTCAGGTATTATACTATGATGTTATTGACAATCACCATTTGGATCAGTAGAATATTTTACCAACTAGTAAACAAACTCCATACAGAAAGCAAAAGAGACCAATAGAAAATGTGAATGCCACAATACTCTGCAATAATCAATTTTCCTGCATAGTTCCCAGGAGATGTAACTGTAAAGTCAAAGGGATTACAAAACTATTAACACAAAATAATTCATTTTATCTGCAGCAGTTTGATGAATTGGTGCAACACACCCATTTTCCTCACCGGAAAATAAAAGATTGCATCTTTGAAAAAACTTTTAGATCCAAAGTCAGTTTGTTTATTGGAAAAACAAGTCATGTACACACCAGTAATCCTCCTGTTCATAAGAACAGTTAAGGTAAGAGGTTGTGTCTGCGCAGAGAAAAATAAATCTTCTGAGCCAGTCCTTGGAGATTTATATGTCTGATACAAGTGGGTCTTGTGAAACAAAAATGTTTTTGTCACAGTTTACTATTGTGAGTAGCTGCCATATTGGATCTTGAAGTTTGAAAAGTTTGCAGAAGTAAAATGGCGTCCATTGCCATTTCTTGTCCTATATTATTAACACATTTCATTATCAGTCAAGATTGATACAGACAACCAAAGAGTGAGTCATGAGTGAGAGAAGTTCCTGATTGGATGTTCAGATCTTATGTGAAATGAGTCTAGTCTCAAAAGAGTATATAAGAGGAAGACTACATGAGAGAGATGGAAAGTCTCTGAAATGATGCTGCTAAATATCATCATCATGTCTGTTTGACAGAACATTTCTGCTATGATGGATAATGTTTCAGTGATTTCCATGTTTACTCTTTCAGGGTTCAGTGGCACATTCAGCCACAGAGTCACTCTCTTTCTGCTCACCTTGCTGTGTTACTGTGTGATTTGGTTGGTGAATCTGACAATCGTTGTGACAATTATCATGGATAAAAACCTCCATGAACCAATGTACATCTTCCTCTGTAATCTGTGCATCAATGGACTTTATGGGACTGCAGGATTTTATCCTAAATTTCTCCATGACCTCCTGTCCACCAGGCATTTAATTTCTGTTCCTGGATGTTTTCTGCAGGGTTTTATGATTCACTCCTCTGTCTGTGCTGAATTATCTCTGCTCGCTCTAATGGCTTATGACAGATACGTGGCTATATGTCGTCCTCTGGTGTACCACTCTGTGATGAATACAAAAAGGGTCGTTGTTTATGTATTTTTTGCTTGGATTACTCCATTTTTTCTCATGTTTATCAGCACAGGCACAACAGTAACATCAAGGTTCTGTGGATCCCACATACCAAAGATCTACTGCATCAACTTGTTGATTTCTAAACTGGCTTGTTCTGCCTCAATAGCTCAGGTTGTCTTTCCAGCTTTTAATTACACGTTTTATGTTGGCCATGCAGTTTTCATTGTTTGGACTTATTTTTTTCTCATCAAATCCTGCAAAGCGTCTAAAGAGAACAGAAGTAAATTCATGCAGACGTGTTTGCCACATCTGCTCACTTTGATGAATTTTGTTGGATCGGTGTTATTTGATTTGCTGTACGTGCGATTTGGCTCAAAGGACTTGTCAGAAAACGTGCAGAATTTCATGGCGATGGAGTTTCTTGTCATTCCGCCGATTATCAACCCCCTGATCTACGGGTTGAGACTGACACAGTTACGAAAACGAATTGCACATTTCTTATGCTGCACAGGTTCAGTGTGTAGATTAAAGGCATGAACAAGTCCAGCAAATCAACTCCTGCTACATTTGATACACTGACACCAATTATCACCAATTTGGTGTAATTGATTAAATTATACCAAATTGGTGGAAATTACAAATTTTACTAAATGTATAATTTTTTCTTTTGCTATAATATGGCATATAGTCTAAGACCAGTGTAACCTGTAATGGCTCCTCTTTTGGAACCACAGTATCTAAACATGTAAAGGATTTTTAAAACCTACTTAAAGTCAAAGTAGAGAAACCAAATAAGCAGCAAATATTTATAAAAAAAACTTGGAGATGAAGAAAATAACTAAATAAACCAGAATAAATAAACAAGCAAAGGAAACGATTGAAAAATCTGTATTTTAATGACCAACTGTGTAAACAACTTTCACTATAAGGTTGCATACATTAGATTTTGTAGTGTGTAAATATATATAGTAAGAAATATGCAAATCCTCTCAAGATTATCTACCGTTGTTTTAACTAAGAGTTGTTTTTTCTCTGCTTGAGTATGAAGACAGGTGTTTTTAAAAAGACGACTCCTCTGCAACATTACAACAATGTTGATTTGTTTTGTAAAGTCGTGTTCAATAAATTTGAATGAGGCTCATTTGTCAGATAAGAAACACATTTTGAAAATTGCAACTTTTAAGCATTATATTAAACATATTTTCCATCAAGTCTATATTTCTGTGTTAAATTATTTTTTTTTTTTGGTCGGATGTAATATTCTAATCTTAAATGTAATTTTTCAATACTGTAAGCAGAAAAATATAATTAGCAAAAATAAAGGCTTGTAGACAGTGTTCCTGATTTAGTGGATTTAGTGTTGGATTAGGATTTAGTGTTGTAGTACTCGAAAACGGTCTTGGTCTCGAGACCGGTCTTAAGACCATTTTTTGATAGTCTCGGTCTTGTCTCGGACTCGACCACATTTGGTCTCGGTCTTGTCTCGGTCTCGGACATTGAGGACTCGGTATTTTATTTCAAGACCGGTCAAGACCACAACTGTGAAAATAACGCTAAATCATCAGTATCAATTTCTTTAAGATCCTTCTTTTTATTGGATGCACTCCTGATTCAAATCCAAGCAATAACCCGTCTCATTGGTAAATGCATGTTGTTGTTTTTTTAACTGCTGTCGCCCCACCCCCTTTCACCTTGAGCGCGGACTGCAGCACTTCGATTGAAAGTTACAAGTGGTTGTCTGAGAAGGGGATAAGATGTCGGCCAAATCATCGGTTATAAAATTTGGCTATTTAAATCACAAACAATACATTTGTAAAGCAACATTGAGAAAAAAGCATACAGCGCAATGTAAGTTCTGCAGTGCTTCACTATCAGAGACGGTGGGGACTACGTCCAACTTTTATCGACGACACCTTGAAAGAAAGCACAAAGAAAGGTAAGCTGTGTGTAAAAGTGATATTAGGAAAGCTAGCAAGTTAACGTAAGCAATTTCCTCGGTATCAAAATTATTCTACCCGGCCATCACACAGTTCTTATTTCAATATTAGCTACACATATTAAGTTAGCTAAAGTTATATATGTATGCTTTATCTTTTAGTGTGAATGTTCTCCTTTCTTATCCGCTATTTGCCACCTAGCTTGATGCACAAGTTGTCACCTAGTAGTGTTTGTGAAAACATGTCGGACATTACTGATTTAATTTAAAGAAGTGTTGATTCGTGTTGTGCATGGACAACGCTGTTTCAATTACAGCTTTCCTGAACATGTCTCCGTATTTCTGTCGGCTTCATGAGTGGATTGCAGCACATAGGTGGAAGCAGAGCAAAAATAAAAGTCTGAATAGATAATCGTAATATATTTTGGTTCTTGTTCAATACTTCTCATGAAGGAGAAGACTGATGTGGAAGTCTCTACCTATGTTTAATAACCATAATAAGGTGACGTACGTAACCATGACAGAACAATGGTTCGTAATGGTTCTGTCAATAAGTCACCATGACAGAACAATGGTTCGTAATGGTTCTGTCAATAAGTCACCATGACAGAACAATGGTTCGTAATGGTTCTGTCAATAAGTAACCATGACAGAACGTAATGGTTCGTAATGGTTCTGTCAATAAGTAACCATGACAGAACATAATGGTTCGTAATGGTTCTGTCAATAAGTAACCATGACAGAACGTAATGGTTCGTAATGGTTACGTTCTGTAACGTAACCATGACAGAACGTAATGGTTACGTTCTGTAACGTAACCATGACAGAACGTAATGGTTCTGTCAGCATGTGCTGGCTTGTGCTGGTGGGTAACCCCAATGTCTCCAAAGCCATCATATATAATTTATTAATGTGCCAAACCTGATATGCTTAACCTTAAATAAGTTGTATTTTCTTGCATTGGTCCTACAATTAACATTATTAAGGGAAGTAAGCAAATGCAGTTAACCTTGAGAGACTGAGTCGACTGGACATATAATAACATCCTGTTCCTAAGTTAGATTTTTTCTTTCTCATGAAAAACAATTATGAGACAGTGAATGAATTCATTCACTGTCTCATAATTATGAACTAAGGTCAATGTAAGTTACATTGACCTTAGGAGCTGGATATAGCTCCTGACATTGAAGATAGGGTAAAGCTTTGGCGTATTATGAAACTGCTTCCAGTTGTATAATTTTATTTTTGAAACGCATGCAGTTGGGCCTCTAAATGTCAGATTTCTTTATTATGTATGTTATGTATAAGTTGCTACATCCATTCAACAGCAGAGTTAAAGATGCAGTATGTAACTTTGTTAAAACAAAAAAATATCTTTGTAAAAGTTATATAGTTTTTTTTATATATTTATGTCACTATGTTGTGTCAGTATGTTATGAGACCGACAAGCTGTGAAAATATTGAGCTCCTCTGCCTTTTCTCCATGTTCCCAGTGCTAACTGGAGAAATACACTGCTTGGTCAAAAACAAACCATCTGATCCAGCAAAAGGGTCTTAGAACTGATAAAAGTCAGTCATGTTTTTGTGCACGTATTTCAATGGGGTTTGTATTTCTGCAGATGGCAGTAGTCGCTCAGGGAGGAAGTGAAGGAGATCAATCTTTTTTTCAACAAATTATCTGTCTCATAACATATTGTCACAACTTAGTGATAGATATAGATTTATTTAAGAAAAGTTATATAATGTAGCTATAATCTGTATACGAGAGAGAAACGAGAGAAATGATTGGCATTTTTTCAGTTTTACATATTTGCACATGGTTTTGAAATAGCACATTTAAAAACAACATAAATGTATGTACTGTTCATGAAAGGCAGAGAAAATACTATTTTGATCGACTTTGATTGTTTGAAATTCTGTGATTACAACATAGAAGTACTAAATAAAGATGTTTATGTTTATTCCAGTTCTCTGTGTAAAATATCTAGGTGTTTTTACGTGAATGTGGGTCTTTTAGATCAATTTTAGTGATTTTGATCATGTTTCACATTTTATTGTCACATACTGGCGCTGGTCTTGGTCTTGACTCGGTCTCGACTTCCCTGGGTCTTGGTCTTGACTTGGTATCGGACCCTAAAAGTCTTGGTCTTGTCTCGGTCTCGATACACTCTGGTCTTGGTCTTGTCTTGGTCTCGGGTTAGGTGGTCTTGAACACAACACTGCTTGTAGACATCAGACTGTAATGTTTTACTTAGTGAATCAAGCCACTAAAATAAATACATTTTTCAATAATGTTCTAATTTACTGAGTCTCACTGTTTGTATTTGAATCCATGCTTTTACAAACCTAACTAGAAAACAACTTCTTTTTTTACTTATCTCTTGTTTTCTACTGAGCTTTCCACAGCTGAACCTTAGAAGCAGCTTATTTGGATTCAAAGTGACAAGAGGCCCTAAAACAGCTCAAAATAGGCATAACTGATCAGACTAAAGTCTCATTAGCTCAGAATTATTTCTACATAATTATTTTAACATAATTATTTTAACATGGTCATTGCCAAAAATGCGATGAACATGCTTAACCTATTCAAAGAAGTATAATAATTGGTCACCTTTAAGATGTAGTCATAAAAATAGTTATCAAGTTTATTTTTTATTGAGATGATCAAAAGTCTCATAACTGACCAGCACTAATCAGAAATGTGTCATTTAAACAGATAAATAGTTTGTTGCTAAGCCACTAAGGTTGGGGAATATTCAGTTGTTGTTTTTCTGGCTCTAATTGGTTCGTTAAGTTTGCAGAAACCAGAGGTTGGAGTCTGAGCGCTGCTCTGTCAGTCAGTGGTTATTAATATGTGAGGCAACGGGAGGAGAGCCAGAGAGCAGCGCACTGAGCTCCATCATGTTGTAACGTCTTACAGGCTGGACTCTTTGCTCTCTGATTATGGATAATGTTTCTGTTGTAAGAACCTTAACTCTCACAGGAATAAATGAGACTATGGACTACAGAACTACAATATTCTCACTCACTTTGATGTATTACTGTATGATTTTATTCCTAAATATCTCCCTCATTGTTATTATTGTCTTGGATGAAAACTTGCATGAGCCCATGTATGTCTTACTGTGCTGCGTTTGCATTAACGCGGTTTACGGCACCACCGGTTTCTACCCCAAGTTCCTGTTAGACCTGCTGTCGTTTGCTCAGGAGATTTCCTATGAGTGGTGTCTCTTCCAGGCCTTCGTCATGTACTCGTTCGCCTGCGGTGAGCTGTCCATCCTGGCCGTCATGGCGTACGACAGGTACCTGGCTATCTGCCGGCCGCTGCACTACCACTCGTTGATGACGAAGAGAAGGCTCTCCCAGCTGGTGAGTTTCTCCTGGCTGACGCCGTTCTGCATCTACTCCGTCAGTATTCTGCTCACTTCCAGGCTGGAGCTGTGCAGGCTGAAGATTAAGAGGCTGTTCTGCATGAACTGGATCATCGTTCAGCTCGCCTGCCCCCACAGCGACACTCTCTCCAATAACGTCGTTTCGTACGCGACGATGTTCCTCTACGTGTCTCACGGCTTTTTCATCATTTGGACTTACATGCACCTCGTCAAAGTGTGTGCAACCTCCAAGGATGACAGGGTGAAGTTCATGCAGACGTGCGTGCCTCATCTGGTCTCTTTGATCACTTTCCTGACGGTGATCGTGTTCGATCTGATGTACATGCGCTATGGCTCGGCGGATATGCCCCAAAGCCTGCAGAACTTCATCGCCATAGAGTTCCTCCTCATTCCCCCGATGATGAACCCGCTGATTTACGGATTTAAGTTGACCAAAATACGAAACAGAATCCTGAGTTTGGTTTATCTTAGAGCCCAATGAGAACATACTGATTTATTGATTGACAAATTGTGATTGTTTCTTAAGCACCACAACATAGAAAATGATTCCTAGAACTCAGATAAGAACTGATGAATGCAGAATGTAGACATAAGATAAATAAATCCTGATTTATTTAGTGTTTTTCTTGTAAATTAGCTGTTTTAATGCCAAATAAAATCGTCTCACATTACATAGTTTCTTTCTTTATCTTTTCAGGTTTCCAACACTGTAAAACATTTGAGCCACATTTAGTTGTGACTGCTAACTCCTACTATTTAAGTCAAATAAATTTAGCCAGTTTTAGATGTTGAACCTAAATGTGAGTTTGTGAAAGTTAAACTTACAGCAGTAATTTGTGTTAACTTTTTATTAATTTGATTAAACCTCTAAGAGTTGAATATTCTAGAGTTTTTAGGTTAGCATTTAAAAACACTGAAAGAAGAAAAAGACAGGAGTGGGAACTATTTCCCAGAATGCTTAGCAGCATGTTTCTGTAGCCTGAGATGGAAATATATTACATTGATCTGACTCTTGTGTTTTATTAAAGCAAATGTTTATTTTAATGTCCTGTTCACACTGAATGTTTTTGAGCTGAATTCATTGTTGTGTTTAATAAAATTCATTATCAGATCAGAAATTTTATTTATGCAATTTGAAGCAAGAATTTAAATTATTCTAAAGTAAAATAGTTATTTTAACTTGACATTGTGATTGAAAATGATAGATAAATGTGGCTCTTTAACCAGGTGAGGGCAGTTTATTTCCCGCATATTGTGAAATTTGATTTAAATTGCAGCATTAAGTTTAAACTCACAATTCAAGAATAATGAACTTAAAAACAATGTTTAGACAATTTGTCTCTTGTTAAATCAACTTCATAAATTTTAATTTCTGACTTAAAACCAAAAATAATGTTATTATTGACTTGAATTGATTTTCAAGGCAGCAGGTGGACTTTCATTTTCAAGTTAAACCACCTTCAAATGTTTTACAGTGTTACTGTAAAACATTAGCAGCTGCACTTTGCACATTTTTCTTCAAAATAGACGCTGATTATCTGTGAACATTCGTTTTTAGGTCTCAGTTATATTTACAGTAGGTATGGGCCACGTAACATCTTGAGTTTATCTGTATTCATCCTCCCATCAACTCTGACCTGTGAATTTCTTATACTCAGAGCAAATTACACGGATAAACTTAATTTAAAAGGCAATCATTTGTACTGGATTTTATTTAGGGGCAATAGAGTAAAATTGTGTCAAAACATGTCATACTTAATAAAAAATTGTATCCTTCCACTTCACAATCATATTTTAATAATCTCAGTAATGTATGTTTAGGTTTCTGGCTGAATATTTGAGCAACATGCTGTATTTGAGATGTTATTTTATCTAGATTTATATTATAATCACATTGCCTTTACATAAGACAGTAAATTCAGGTTATGTCTCTTAAGTAACAGCTAAAAGCAAAACAGACACTAACAACTGTAATTTGTATTTTAAAAGTTTCAAAGAGCATCTTTGCACTCATTACCTGAATAAAAACTAAAAATATACACATATACTATTGAACACTTTGATATTGGGGATAAATAAAGTTTATTCAGTCGTCCATATAACCAAGCATCAGCTTCCTTTCTGACATGTCTTAGTGAATCTAAAGTTTTATCTTATTTATCAGGCTTGTGTATCATTTCAGAGGCAAATAGTCTGATGAACAATCAATTAAGTTGATCTGGGATTTGATTGGGTTTTTCAGACACGTTTAATCAAACTTCACGCCAAACTTTATTTGGGCCTGCGGCAATTAATTTTTTACTTATCGCTATTTTAACCCTTCCTTCTTACGACATCATAAACAAATTATTTCACATGGGCTAAATCCAATATCAGTTCATTTCTCTTGGAAATTATATTAACTTTTTATGAATTTTTGAGGTAATAATATATTGTGCAAATAATTTATTGTAAATTATGTAGTAAATTCTCTGTTCCTCAACGTTTGCTTTTTATCATTTGTCAGTTTAAGCTTAGGTTTATATTTAAAATTATAAATTAAGAAAGCTTTAAAGGTTCCCAAATAAACTGTAGATTTTAATATTAACTTGTATGTAGCTGTGATGGATGGAGAAATAACATTTAGCCAACAATATGGGAGACTGACCTCTGCTATGCTGCATTTGTTTATTTCTTGTGATGTTTCTTTAAAATTTTCTTCTTCTTAAGACATTTTTCCAGCTTAAGTTTAGTAAATAAAAATAAATCATGTTTGCATTGATTCTATCTGATGGTTATTTATATCATAAACATAAGGGGTTGCTCATTGAAGACTTGCATGATATTAGTGATTCTTGTGATGGTGATAAATACTGAGTAGCGTACGTTTTACTCATTGGTTTGGTTTCTCCAGCATCCTGAAAGCCATTTGGTTCATCTGTCAAGCTGCTCGTTGCCTTTTGTTTGTGTTTGTGTTCAGAAAATGGAGAGTTTCTCTTTGAAGCCGCATCCTTTCTATTGTTGCCTTCAGCACTTGCTTTGTATCTTCGTTTCCTTTCTTCCTTCGTTTGGTTGCCTCCTTGAGTTCTTTTGGTTCTTGTTTGTGATCAGTCATCATTTGTTCGAGTTCTTAATCTTTTCTCTTACAACTTGTCTTCAAAGCTGCTGTCTCCTTCGTTTTTTCATCCAGAACTTTCTTTTCCACTTTTATTAGCTCATCTTTTGCAACACAGCTTGCACTCGGGCTTCTTATCATGTCATCTTTCTCCCCAATAATCTGTCCTCCAATAATCTTCTGCCGATCTCTTCTTCTGCTGCCTTTTTCCTTGAAGCGTTGATCTGATCATCTTTTTCTCTGGTTTATTTAAAGGTGATTCTGTGAACAGGTTAGGATTGGTCTATGGTCTATAAAATATGTTCATTACATTTTTGCACAAAATCACTCTTAGATAATGAGATTTTAGTCTGGTTTGAGTTCCTTTCAGAATGCGCTGTTTTAGAGCATCTTGTCACTTTACATCAAAATAAGCTACTGCTGGCCAGCTTTTAGCCAACACAACGTTTACACTCGCTTGTGAAAATGGCTGCTAACAGACGCACAATTATATAACTGTACATCTTTGAAAAGCAGAAGTGGAACCTCCTGCACAATCAACAAAGATGCAGGAAGTGGTTTCTGGATGGTCAGTCAACAACAAAACACTTGTCTTTTCCAGCAGTTATTATACAGCAGTAAATCCAGCTGACTAAACATGCTGGAGCTTTGTTTGTGTTGCTAGGTAATGGGCCGGGTTTTCCGGGTATTGCTAGGTAACGGCATAGTGCCTGCTGATTTCTGATGTTATATTCCAGAAGTTTTAGAAACAGCTCATTTTTCAAGCACCAAAAAACATTTTGGTTCTTATATTACCAAAAAGAATGGTTGGGTGGTTTATTAACCACTTTGGCTGTTTTTAGAATTAGTTAAGACCCAAATCAAAGAACCAAAAAGTGCAAAATGTGAATTTTGATTAATAAGTCCCCTTTCACATGGAGATCATTCTCAGCTTCCCAAGCTTTTTTTAAACCAGCTTTTCGTTGGAGGTCGATTACATTTCTGTGATTATTTATTTAATTTTGTGGCTCATAAAGTGAATTTTCTTTTGGTAGATTTTTAACCAGGCCAATCAGAGAACAGAAGGAGAAGTTGTAAACTATAACACTGAGTTTCTGGACCTTTGGCTATTGAGAAACGTCTGCTTCCCCAATCACTAACATTTGACTTATATAATGTGTCAAACCTAAATAAAAATAGGTAAGTGCAATTGTGTAACTTAAATGTACAAGTATTAAGTTACATTTTACTTTTTATAAATAAAATATATATATATATCAAAGAATTATTCAAAATATAATTTTTAAGAATATTAAGCAGACTTAAGTTAATTTGAGCATTTTGATTCTAGTTAGACTCCCCAGATGGGGAATTGTGATTTTTTTTTTTGCACCCCTAATAACTGCATCACACTCATAAAATAAAATAAAACAAATGAGGCCTACCTTATTTAAAGAGAAGCTCATTCCGACGACGACTTTTCTGGGAAGCAAAAAGGTTAATAACCTCATGCTTGATGACAGGAGCGTGTTGTTCCTCCATACTGCGACGCGGCGGACCTCATCCAACTGACAGACGATAACTTTACACGGCTCCCAACCAGACTTGACTTGTTTATTTATTTTGTAAGATAAATATTTTAGATAAATAATTCCTTGTTGGGTCCAAGCTGCGACTCCTCTAAATGGCAAAAACCGAAAGCAGGAAAGAGATTTGTTAGCTAGTAGCTACACTTGCCGTTAGCCAAACACCCGCGTACACGTCCACGCTAGCCACGTTACTGTACGTCGATCCTCATTGGCTGAGTCGTCCCAAACCGAGGAGGCGTGGCCAAACGTCTGTCAATCATTCTTCTGCGTGCAGGCGGCCATAGAGAAACGGACGGCACTGATTAAATGATAAATTAGTCCATTGGAAAGACCCAGGGATTGGTTCTGCCGTAAATTTCACAAAATGTGATAAATTATTTTTAATGTGTTTATTAGGTATATTAACATGTTTAGTTTAAACACCAGTGAGGGTTTATCTCTACTTGCTCACTTATACCAGCCGTCCCTGTCAGTATGTAACATTTATAAAATGTTTATTTTTGTTGTCCTATCGTGGGTCGCGCTATCCCCTACGCCACCACAGCCCCATAAAATGTTTTAACATATTTGTTAAAACTATGTTGTTACTTTATGACATATCTGTAAAAAGACAGACCTCCACCTCCTGCCTGAGCTGTTATTGTCATCTGAACAAATGTACTGCTCCTGTCAAAAATCAACCAATCAGTCAGGGGGAGGGCCTTAGTGCTGTCAATCACTCAGGTATGCAATGCTAAACGTGCTAATGCTAAAAAGGAACTTTTCAATGCAGAAAAACATCTTATTTTCCATCATTTGAGCTGTAGCATTCATGGCGGGCTCTGCTGTTGGATGACGCTGTAGCAAAGTAAGTCTCATACCGTAATGTCACAACATAGTGACAATTTCAGCAGCTATTTTTTTAATTATAGAAGTACTGCAGCTTTAAACGGTGATCAAAACACAGGAAATGAATAAAACAGCAAAACATACCACAAACATTTTAGATAGAATCCCTACAGATATCCAAAGAATCCATTAGAAATCAAGTTTCTCTGTTACACAAAGCATGACGACTACAGTGGCAACAGCATCAAGAAACACACAGGCATCTTCCCCAGAAAGCCTCTTTATTCAGATTCAGAGTTAATGCCACAGCAGTTGCATCACCAGTCTGTAAAAGAATCCCTGAGTCAGAATGAACTCAATTCGCTGCCTGTGCAGTAAAGCACATCATGCAATTAAAAAAAGAAATAAAGGAGTGCAGTAAGAAATGATTAATGACTGCTCGGACTGAAAACTGCTGTGGGAGCAAAATTTAACCTCGGTCTCCTCTGGTCGCTGGAGGTATTCATCACTGTAAGCCTTCTGCTGCTGCCCCCTAGTGGTAGATTTGGTTGTAGCCTGAAATAACGGTGCAGTCAGAGACAGTGCAATGTGGAAACCAACTACTTCTAAACAAAGCATTGTCACTATTTGCATTATGTACATAAAACCCATTGATTTTAGGGAGGAATACTAATAAAAGCAGCTACGCACAGCTCTAGTTTCTAAAGGACATTCAGATTTAGCTTATTTACATATTAATATGTCACATATTAATTTAGTGAAGTTTGTGGATGTGTCATGAAAAACAAAGGTGAATGAATGCGACTCTCTCCTTTCACCTGCATGGCTTCATGGCTGCATGTTCATACAGAGAAACTCAGACAAAGCCAAAGAAACCCAAGGGTAAGAGTTGCTTTGTGATTAAATCCTTTAATAATCTCAAGTGTTTAAATGGAAGAAAACATGAAAATAAAAGCTGTAGAAAAATAACAAAAACAAAAAACTAACCAAACAGCCGATGCAAGAGGTGCAACTAACGGGGAGAACTGGAGATTTTTCCAACGTGAAATGCTTTTAGCTGGGCTTTAATTTGTTAATTAGAAATCAAAGAAGAGAAAAATAATAACATTTTGGACTTTTCCCCCCAGAAACCTAAATTTGGTTTTCAAGAGTGACAGAAATTGTTGGGAAAATTTGTATCAGTTCTGGTTACAATGAATGTAAATATAAGATCCTTTTAAGTGGCGTAAAAAAACCTGAATTAATCACAGAAGCTGCAAATTTACCAGATAAAAATGTCTTAAATTTTCCAATTTCACATGAGTTAACTTCTAAATATTAAAAATATAAATACTAATAATAATCAAGCAGCACTAATTTATTAGGGGCCTCAATTAAATAAATAAAGTGGTCTATAAACATTATTAGATGTTATAATTTAGATAAAAATGTATGTATCCATTATTTCAAAGATTGGTGGAAAACAACTGAAATTTGAATGTATTTGTAAAAAAATCTGAAATGTTTTCAATATTTACCAATTGCATGTTTAACAAATAAGAATATTTTTAGTAGAAATTCAAATTACATTTAATATTTTTCACATTGAATTACATTTTACAAATGATTGAAATAAATTTTAGATAAATATTCCAAATGTATACATGTATTTATTCATTTGCACACAATTCCAAATTAATTTAAATGATCACATGTATAAATGCTGATTTAAGATCCATTTATTCTTTAAATTGTGTGGTTCCTTTGACCCTTGATGCTAATTAAGGCTTGCATGAAATCTGTCCGTTTATAGACGACTACGGAAAGAAGATCTGGACATTTCTCTGCTCAAAAATAATGATGCTTTGCTTTCAAAATGTGGAAACCTGCGTGCAATTTTATATTCAAGAAATCAAAATCTTTTTATAATGTATTCAACAGTGATTTTTATTCAAACACAACCAAAAAGTTTCCTAGAAATCATCTGAAATTATTTAAAGTGGATAACAAAAGATTTTTCTATATAAAAAACAACTCGGAGATTTAAAAAAGTGGGTTTGATGCAACAAAAAACCAACTTCCTATAAGTCATTTAATCAAATAAAGCAATTTATCTTCTCTTACAGATTGTTTTTTAATTCCTAAACAAAACAAATAATTCCTTTTTTGTCCACTTTGAACATTTAGTGATTTTTTCCCCCCAAACAAAACCCTGCCAAAAAGAAATCCCTTCAATTAACATCTTCCTATTAGTCCACGGTTTAAATGATTCAGTCATTTTGCTAATTAACTCTTCCTACTCCACCATGCATTATTGTAATGACAGGAATGAAGGGTGAAGATTTAAAACATAACAAAAGTGGCGTTATGCGTTCCAAAGGGAGGTAAATAAGCAATCCCTTGCCTGAGCAAGCTTGATTTAAGGCAAAGGTTAAAAATACTCCTACTGCAGTCTATGCTAACAGCTGTGTGGCTACATGAAAACAGTTGGTGACCTTTGACCCTTGATTCTGCTGCCATTCATGTTCCACCGTGAGCTGCGTTTCGGTGTCGGGGAGGGAGGTCGAAACGGCACGTTTAGGAGGTCGGAGGTCGTCCGCCTTACACGTGGGTGAGAAAACGAACACTCCTAAATGTGGAGTGTTTGTTTGAAATCCGATAGGAGAAATGGAGGAAAAACGGGAAGTTTGTGTTTTAAATGAGGGCAAGTTTCCTCGGTTTTCACATTCAGAGTCCTTGCTGCAGCTCAGCAGACACCAGCCCATCTGAGAGTCTAAAGTCAGGATTATAACTTTATATTTAACTCATTTTTTAAAAGAATTTCCAACTAAATTAACAATTAATTTCACTTGAAATAGATTACAATGAAACAGATGATTAGAGATGCACCAAAACATCACTCTTCAGTGTGGAAGTGGTTGCTGAAGGAAGAAAACAAGTCGTTTACAGTAATTTGACTTTTTCTTAAGCAACATTTGTTTTGAAATGTTGCCAAACTTTTGGAAATCGTTAAGTTTTACCTAATATGAAAAACATATAAAATCTTACCAAGTATGTTCGATGTAGTTTCTGGTGTAAATATCTTACTACACATTAAATAATACAAAAACTAGCTTATTACAAGTAACTTTTCAGCAATAGCAGCTTGTAAAGATGTAATAGTAAAAATGAATGTATTCATTTTTCAAAAAGCTATAGTTCCACTGGCAGATTTTATTTTACCTGTAACGTGGGAAAAATGTAAGTTATAAGGTAAAACTTCTGCCAGTGGAACCAGTACTCTTGTTTTTAATCAATAATAAGGAATTATTGATTTAAAATAAGCAATTATATTTAGCTGAAAAGTTACTTTTAAAGTTAGACTTGAAATATAAAAACTAAGATATTTGCACTAAAAACTAGACCAAATGTACTTGGTAAGATTTTGTGTTTTTGCAGTGTACAATAAGGTGACTGAGAAATTACTAACATAGCATGCTTAAATATTAGTGAACCGTTTCTTTTGACAGCAATTATCTTCTTATTTTGCTTCAAAAACACCTTTAATAACATTAATGTTCTTAAATCCAGAGGCTTTAGCTGGAGGTTGGATGGTGGATCTCTAAATGTCTTTTCACTGAATTATTTCCTATTATTTTTGCATTTAGTTCAATAATTTGAGCCATTTTGTGGTTTAGTTGTAGAAATCTGAGCGCTGTGAATCGGGCTTTGAGTGGTTTGTCTGAGCTGATTAAGGAAAACCAGGCTGGGCCGAAAAGCACCGATTCCCATCAGAACAAGGGGAACGATGGATCCTGGTGTTGGGAAGAAGCACTGCCGCTGGATAACAGAAATTAATCGGTGTGGATCAGGATGTGTTGCGTGAGCTTCAAAGGAATCAACAGTTGACAGGAAGTGGGCGTGGCTTTTAGAAAATGACCTCAGGCTTATGATTCTTGTTTAACGGACTTAATTGGGAGTTTGGTGGGTTTACAGTACTGCATCTCCCCCCCTCCTTATAATCTGTGATAAACCAGACAGCGTCATTCCCACACCTTCTCGTCTTCGTCTCTTCCTCCGCTGAAGGTAGGATTTTCTTCTAATTTTTTGACTCTGGTGTTGGTTTTGTTTTCACAGGTGGGCCTCCTCCCCGGCCTGCCGACGGCAGGAGGAGGATGGAGTTGGACGGGGAGTGAGACGCCGCGGTGAGACGGGGTGTAGGGGGGGAGGGGGTCACACAGTTTACTTTTTTTTCTTGGCCTCTTGGTTTCCGTAACTGGAGCCTGTTCTCTTCACCTCTGTGACCCCGATGAGACGGCGAACAGCAACTGAGGCTGGCAGAGGACAAAAAGAGAAACAAAAGACAAACAAAAGAGGACATCGACGTGAACACAGTGGATTATATTTTCCTTCCGGTCCAAGCGGCGGCGCCTGTTGAACCTACCGATGATGAGGAAGGTGATGAAACCGATGATGAGGAGCGGGGAGCCGCTAACGATCACCCCACATGCTAATTTGATGAGGGGCGACAACAGAACAGTGGCCCAGAACAGGAAGTTGAGCAGCGTCCACGGGCGGCGCGGGGGGATGATTGTGGGTCCAGGGAACTTTCCTTCCTTGTCGTAATGCTCCTGTAAGGCGTCCTGACACACAAAACAACAAAAACATTGCATTCAACACACAAAAAGACACACACATCTACTGAAACATGCATGACGAAGGTAAAGATCCAGTTAGGTTCCATCTTACTTTCTCCTGGTAGAGCTTGTGCAGCCAGTTGGCACACTCCTGTTCATTATCCGGAATATCCTCCACAGAAAACCGCCTGGACGGGAGAACGTCAACGATTAGAGGGATTAAAGTAAGAAAACCACCAAAAACAAATCATCACATCCGGCGCACCGATTTATCAGAGCCGATTTCCTTAACTTTGATTGGCCGATACTTTCATGTTATTGACTGATCTTATCTACCTCAGCGAAGGTCTAAAATTCAGCCACTGTCCTTTTCTGCTCTCACATGAGAAAGGTTTTACTGATAGACCGTCCCACCAGGTCATGTCTGCAGTTAGCCCTTCCAGACCGAACGGAGCGGCAACGACACAGCCAAATTTGCAGAACCGTAACTCTGTGACACTTTGCGCTATCTGAAAACTAGCAACGGTTTCTGAAAACGGAGACGTTACGCTTTCCAGCCAATATCGGGTTATTACAGTAATTTCACTCCTGCCTTTCCAGGGAGTGAAGTTAATCTGGGGGGCACTTTGTTCATAGACAGTTAATTGCAAAAATAACTTGCTAGATATTGAAAGTTACAGTTATTATGGATAAGTGGGCAAATATATTTACTCACAGGACATTTAAAGAACTGTGTACACTTAAAATAAGCAAAAATATTCAGACGGAGATTTGAAACTTAGGTCTTAAAAGGTCAAAAATTATGTTTAGTGACTTTTCAGACGAAAAAAGTTGGTATTAGTCAAAATCATAACTGGCCAGAAAACCGCAATCGGTTCACCAATACTGGTTACTAACAGTTGTAGTTCCAGTTGGAAGTAAATCTGTAACAGAAAGTTTTTGTTTTAAGTGGCAACATTTAATAATAATAGCCTAAAATGCCTCCATCTTCAACTTTGTGGGTATTTTTCCTTTGGTAAAAGATTTCCAGCTCCAGGCTCAACACATTTTATATTTTCTACCAACTCCTGATTAGTTAAACACAGAAACTGAAATCTGGTTCTTTCCCCTAATGTCTTTTGGGAATATTTAAAGTTTTCCCTTGTTATTTTAAAGTTATACTTTGAGGTGATGAATATTCTGTAATTTATTTACTGATTGTGATGAATCACGTACCCAGCTTATTTTAAATATTATTACCAATTACATGACATACATGTGAGGTTCTTTCAGAGAGGTTTTATATTATGTACATTTAAGAAGGCTGAAAAATATTAATGATTACTTGGTGACCATAAACACACTTTTTGGGATGGCTCCTGGCTGTTGGTGCCAAGTGCCAAAATAAAGTTCAAATACTCCAAATCTGTTTAATAGTGGTAATAAAAAAGGTTTAAAAATGTCTTTGTAAAGGGATAAATTCTCACTGTCTTAACTTGACATAATTATTATTTATCAGTTATTTCTGGAACATGCCAATATTGTGCAAAATGTATAGATACCAATTTTAGTTGTTTTTGCCATCTATTCTTTTTGTTCTTACTGAATTTTATTGTAATTGCGTGTTAAGAGGACAAGAATTTCTTTAATAAAGATTATTATCACTCATTTTAATTTTAAAATAATTTTTCTCCTCACCTTTAATCACAGAAATGTATTTAAAAGTAGTAATAACATGTTTTCCCAGATCTTGAAAATTAAAGTAAATTTAATAGTTTTCCAGGCTTTTGAGAAACGTGGTGTGCAGTGTACGCTTTCAGCCACGAGAGGGCGCTCTGCTAATTCATTTAAATCCCAGAACTGATTTGTCTTTCCCAATAAGGAAATCCTTGTAAACCAGACACATTCATGCATTTCTGTCTAATTAAGATTAAATAATCAATAATGTTGTTGTTGTTATGGATGGATTTCATCCCGTCTGTTTTTATTTAGAAGAATGCCTGACCAATAAAACCATTATTATGAACCCATTAAGACGCTGGAGTCCAGCCAGCTGATTAAGGACACAACTGAATCAATTTCTCATGTTTTATTAAAAAAGAGAGCATAAAATGAACTCACTTAACACGCAGGTCAGCTTTGTATTTTTTGCCGTTGACGATGTCCAGCAGAGTGGGAATCTGGTTGTCCTTGAAGTTCAGAGTCACATCATACACAGCAGTGACTGTGAAACAGAGGAAAACGAAGTGAGAAACAAAAACCTGTGGGTTTTATCCCAGTTTGTAATGTCTGTGTTTGCTGACGCACAGCACCTGTGCCTTTCAGACACTGCATCGTGGTGGTGAATCCCTTGGTTCGGGGTAGAAGGTGATACTTGAGTTTGGGGAGGCCTTTACTCTCCGCCACCTGCATGCTGATTTGGTGTTTCTTCTCCGTGAAGCGGGTTCCTTCACAGTACAGCAGAAACTGTGGAGGCAGAAGCTCAACTTATACACAAAAAACATCAAAGTGAAGGGTTTGGGTGTCCTCTTTTCTCTAGTCCCATTTAATCTGCTTGGTTGAATTACAGATCAAATGCACCTCAGTGAAACATGAGGCTAAAACAATGTCACCACAAAACTCACAGGACCACTAAAGCTGACAGATGGAGGGCAAACCAACTTAACTCTGCCCGACTTATCAGGGTAATAACGTCTGATCTGGTCCAAGTAAAACTGATGCTTTTAAACATGCTGAGAAAGAGACGGATGAGACACAGGAAGAGGGTTCCTGCAAGTTGGGTTTAAGCCTTTTTAAGACCCGCATCGCCACAAACGTACAAAATAAAATCGCAAATAAATAAATCGTAGGGATTAGCAGCAGAAGTGAGCCAAAGGCTAAGATGAACATTGTCCTGCCAACTGCTGATAAATTTGCCAATGATGGATTTAAGAAAACGTTAGCTACCTCTGACATGTTAGCAGCTAGTTAGCGGTAGCTAACTTAACTTTTGTATGACAGAAAAGTCCTGTGGAAAAAGACCCCGCTACTAATGTGAGACCAAATAGTGAAACATTAGAGACCTGTGATTCACATATGTTATGTTAAGCTAAGGCTAACTTACAAAAGTAAGACCATTTAAAACTTTAATTTTAGATGTATTTAAGACTTTTTAAGGATGTGCGGACAGCCTGAAGGAAATAATCTACTGCAGCTCTGTGCTTTAAAAACCCAGACAAACATAACGGGGAAAAACTCAAAATATTGGGACAATGTTAACTTTAGTCGGGTCTCTCAAGTCTTTTTAGTTATTAATAAAAAGTCTTGTGGAAAATTTTATTTCCGATGTTTTTTTATTTATTTAAATAAAACCAGTAAAGAATCTCCTTGACATCTTGATAGTCTCCATTTGGACAGAGATTATTAAAGAGATGCTCCCACTGATATGATTGAAAAGCTGCCATTTTGAAAAATACTGCAAAGATCTGACGAAGTAGTTCGCCTGGACTTAGGTTTTTAATTTTATTAAACGTTTTCCTACCTGGCACTTTTGCCCATTTCCCCTGTCTAAGTTGAAAGATTTAAGTTTTTGAATCAGTTTAGGTTACAGAAACTTCATAATTAATTTTAATTATCGTTGTTTTGTTTACTTATTTTGGAAATTTAAACTATCTTTTAGTGCCAGTGGTAAATGTCCTTTAGATATTAAAGTTTTTGCCATTATTTTTATTATTATTTTAGCCAAAAATGGTGAGTGATACTGTTATTGTTTATCGCAATAATTTCTGGGGCAATTTCATCCAGCAAAACTTGTTATCACCACCGATCTATCTGTGATAAAATGTGTATTTAATCTTTATGTTTCAATTCAGGGAGGATATTTTACTATCTTAATTCTATGAGATGGACCAATCCGAAGAATTAATAAAATTATATTTGAATAAGCGAATGTCTACAGGTATATTACAGGGTGAGCCGTAAGTCTCCATAGATAGGAGAATGTAAAATAAATATTTCTTTTATATTTCAGAGTCCCAAGAAGATGTGTTTGACAAAAGAGCAAAGAATTTAAATTATACTGATGGCTGGATCGGGAAGCAGTCGCATGGTTGCACAAAAGTTGCACTTTAACAGAAAACATGGAACGAGCATCAAACATGACACTGTAGCAAAACTTATTTGCAAGTTTCAGAAAATTGGAAATGTTGCAGAACAACGATGAAGTGGTCCAAGACGTGCAGCGATTACACAGAGTCCCACAAAAATAAAAACAGTTGTCCAATATAAAATGTTTATTTTTTCTATGTATGGAAACTTATGGCCCACCCTGTAGACTTAAAATGAATAACAACCCATCCCAGTTCAACATGCCACCACAGCACTCACCCACATATATTCAGGATAATCTTTGAGCCTGTCCAGGCCTGCAAAAACCGTTTCTCTGTCCTCCTCCCACTTTCTTTTGCAGAAAACGATTTCTAGAAAGTACCAGGTCCAGCCGATCAGAGGGACCTTCAGTAGCTCGTGTTTGGCCAGCACTTTTGAACTCTAGAGGCAGGAAAGAAACTTTTACAGTTAGAACGATGTCAAAATAAAAACCTGAGCTTCCTGCCAATGTGTGTAGACACAGTTTGGAGCTTCACTGACCCCTAAGACCCCGTATCTTTCACACATGGTCCAGCCACACAGGAAGTCGATTTCAAAGTTGTGGTTGAGGATGATGATGACGTGCTCCTTGCCGAACTTGTCCACTGTAGCCTGGTCGGTGTATAGGGTGCATTCTGTGCCCGACCACCACTCCAGCATCATCACCAGCTCTAAAAATAAACAAAAACAAATGGCAGAATTAAACAAACTTCAAGAAAAAATGTAAAAAATGCTGAATCTGTTCCAGTGTTTAAGGTCACCGTTTCAAAAATATCTGTCAGGGGTTAGAGTTAGCAGCTGAGTCACACAGTCTGTTGTGGAAGTAGGTGAAAGTTTAGCATCCAGCCTGGTGTCTGCTCTGTCACACGTGCAGTAAATAAAGAAACTCTGCTGCTCTCTTTATAGACACAGAGCCTCACACTCTGTGAACTTTCTCACATTTTATCACATTAATGTAGTTTATTCATCCAACATAAGATAACATGTAATTGTGAAGTAAAGTGCAAGATGAGTTGAGCAGAAACATAAAGTTCACTTCCAATATGACACCGATATCGCAGCTATGAGAATTAGCCAATACTGATCAGATATCAGCACAAATCATACACACTTCTACCTATTTTGTAGTGTGGAATATTAGAAAATGCTTTATCAAGCGATATTACTCAGATAACAATAGTCAACAACAATAGGTATGCAAACAACTGACCGCTGACTTGTTTTCTGGCCAATATCGGATCAATATCCTGCATCAGCAGAGTCATTTTCTTTCTGTATAAGATTCAGTTCAGTTTTATTCAAGTCCTGCATGGGCAATTCATGTCGCAATAATTATATATATAAAAAATACACAAAAAAACTAAGGGACAAACTATCAAAGACAATAAAGTGTGCCAAAAAAAGACATCAGATCTAAATTGATACATGATAGGAAGAGTACAGCAGGTTAAATCATCGACAACCAACAGTTACTGCTAACATCGGTAATATATGGAACAAAAAAATGGAGAATTTAAAAACACAAACTGTGTCTATTTACACCCAGCTGTTATGTGAAGGCCTCAGGTTTGTTGGAGAACATCAGACAACAAATAACATCTTAAAACCCAAGAAACACAGCAGACATGTCTGGGGCGAAGTTATAGACAAGTTGGAACTGTGCTTGGGTTGCTAGGAGACGGGCTGGGCTGGCAGTGGTTGCTAGGTAACGGCGCAACCTGACTTAATATTCAGGACATTTTATAAAACGGCCACACGGCAAAAACACAAAATCATACCAACTAATTTTGATATAGTTTCTAGTGCAAATGTCTTAGTACACTTTAAATAAGACAACCCAACTTAAAAGTTACTTTTTTAAGAAAGATATATTCTTGTTTTAAGTAAATAATTCCTTAATATTGATGAAATATTGGCAGATAAATTAACTTGTAAGATGGAAAAAAAATGTCTTGCCAGTGAAAACAAGTACGTTTTCATCAATACTAAGGAATTATTTACTTAAAACAATCCTCTGTATTGGCGGTCTAGCCTTTCCGTAAAACAGTGACTTGTACATGTGATTATTATCTTTCTCTGTGATTGTTTTTTTTTTTTTTTCTTAAATTATTAATATCATTTTTCTATGGACCTGTTTGTGTCTTTAAGGGTAAAGGTAGTTTTATTTATATAGCACATTTTCAGCAACAAGGCAATACAAAGTGCTGTACAGGATTTAAAAGGAAATACAAACCAAAAGAAAGAGCAAAAAAAGAAAAAGCTAATAATGTTGATCCACAAACTAGATACTCCTATTCAGTGTTTGTAAGTATCATCTGGTCCAATTCCTTTTCTGGTTTGAAAGAATAGGAGTCTAAAAAGTAGTTTTTCTGGATTCCAAGTTCTAACCCTGTTCTGGGTTGCTAGATAAGTATAAGTATTCTCTGGTCTTTCTAAGTATGCTCTACATTTGTAAAAGTAATGAGTACTCTACAGTTTCTAAGTAATAATAAAAACTAAATGTTTCTGTTCTGGAAGAATTTTTTCTGGATTCTAAGTTTGTTCTAATTCCTTTTCTGGGCTGCTCTGCATAATAATCTAATATTGATCTAAATAGTGAGTACTCTACAGTTTCTAAAAAATAGGCTAAACAGTGACTAATAAACTAGAGTCTCTGTTCTAATTCCTTTTCTGGGTTAAAAATAAGTACTCCACAGTTTCACAAAATAAAATAAAAAAGAGGAAAGGACACATTAGGGCACATGGCAACATTCAGACAAAACAAAGACATGAGTGAAGGCGGTGACATCACAGGGCCATGAAACCACGTTGCTCAGCCTCCCCGCAGAAGTCCGATAAGATGTTGTTATCAAGGAATGTCCTTGGGAGCGCTCAGCTCCACAGCTGCATGGACAACAGGAGGGGGTGAGCTGGGAAGGAGCGTTATGTTTACATATCTTCAAGGAGATTGGAAATATGCAGCCTTTCCAAGGAAACACAGGGAAAGCCAATTCAGATACTGAATGTCTTAAGTCGGGTAGATTATAAATTTCAATCTTCCCTAAAGTCTCTCCGATACATCTCAGTTCCCAATTATGCAAATTAGTTTGGTCGTTCCACAGAACTGAAACTAGCAACTTCTCCAAGATCGATTCCATCCCGTTAATGAGTTTTGAGTCCTCAGTTGGGCTGCGAGTCTCAGCAAGATTCACATCCAACTTGCGTCTCTGTCCACACCAACAGTCTGAATGTTCGCTAGTTCAGCCAAGTCCGTCATAAATTTGTCAATTAGCCAGGTATCCACAAGCTCCAAACAGCAGAAATCCTGTTATCATGAATAAATCCAGGGTGAATCCCACCGGGTGTGTCCCAGCAGGACAAGAGGGCTCTCCTGTTCCCAGTCTTCTCATAAAGAAAATTTGATCAATTGCATGAGAGATCAGTTGACCAGATCCATAATTTGCAGATTTGGAAGATGTGCAAAGAAAGGCTCCAAAAAATATAGAAAAAGACAGGACAAAAACAGAGCAAGCAGGGCAGGTAGGTGCAGGGAGGGAGCAGAGAAAAAAAAGTGTCCACAAAATAAAGCTAATGATGATGTATCCTGCTAAAATGTCACTTGTAAGATAGTGCACTTGAAATAAAACAAAACAAAGATGTCTGCGCTAGAAACTAGACAATAATATCAAGATTTTGTGTTTTTGCAGTGCCAAAAACAAGCTGGGTGGTTTTATTAAGAGCTTTGGCTGCTTTTAGAAGCAGTTTAGACTCAAATGGATGCACAAAAATTTGCAAAATGTGGATTTTGCCTAATGCTTCCACAAGGCTCTGTACGGCATCACAGTGGGTACAAACGTTACGCGACACGCAGCGGGAGTTTGAAGTACTCACGACTCCACAGAGAGTAGGAGAGCCTGCAGTTGATTCTGCGGTAGAGCTGCCTGTTGATGGGCCAGAACACGCAGGTGCAGAGCTGAATGAAGTTTATGATGAGGCCGCTCACCACAAACACGAAGCCCATCAGCAGCTGCAGGATGAACAGGTTCTTCAGGTAGGCCAGGAGAGCCATGGCTGAGGAGCCTGGAGGGGCTGAGCGGGCTCCTCTCTACACACCACGACCAACCTGGACACCGCACAGAACCAAACTACATTTTACAACCTCACTGGTATTTACACCTATATTAATAATCAATTATTCAGATAAATAATCGGTTAATTGAATAAATAATTGGTACATTCTGCAGATTTTCCACGTAAGTATTTTTATACAATACTAGAAATACATTAAAAGATGTGAACATGCTAAATTAATTGTGTTTTTTAAATAAGAAATTAATTTCTTAATTAATTTATAGCATAGCTATAAATTAATTAATAGATATGCTATTAATAGCATATTATAGCTAACATAGCATAGCTATGTTATTGCTATGCAATAACATAGCAATCCTTTAATGAACGGTTGATCAGAAGTAACATCTGCAAGAAAAAATACTTCTAATGTGAAAAGCTCAACTCCTTGACTTATCAATACACTGTAGGAATAATTTAACTATTTTTGGGTTAATTAATTAATAATTGGATGCAAAAGATGCCTCATTTAATGGTATTTGAACCAGGTGAAGCTAAAACTAAGTCACTAGAGGAGTTCAGGATAGAACCAATTTACAGAAAAACGAGGTTCTTTTATCTTTAATGCAAAATTTATAGATCTTTTGTATGGTTTTGGATTAATTACTGCTCCGAGTGTGTTCTTCTTTCAGCAAATTGCCTTTTTGTCTGCATACTCCAGTTAACGATTAATCTACCATATTACTAAATTAGTTGATGGTTAATCAAATAAACTGATTAATCACGATTAAGCAAATTAATTCAGCTTCAGCTTAAACTTTGATAAAATAGTGTCAACTTAAAGATGTTGCTGCCTCAGCTTTGATTAACTTCAGGCAAATATAACAATTTTCAGAAAAACAATGTTCTTACCACAGTGGAGTTCCTTTACAAGCCGCGTTTACACGGCCCGTCAGCCAAAACCACGGACCTGTGAACAGACAGCAGGTCAGAGAATGAAGGGACACATTACGGCAACAGTGATATTTATGCCATCTTATTTAAAACAACAAAAGTATAAAATAGTTTCTCTTTTCCAGAATGTGCTACAGGACAAAAGGACTTGAAGAGTGAATAGTAAGTAGATTTGTTCCATCATTATAAACCTTATTAAAGACACAAATAGGTTCATATGAAAAAAAGTATTAAAAATACAAATAACTAATATAAAAAGATAGATTTTTATAAAGATTTGTTTATTTGGGTTCCCATTTGCCTTTGCTGTACCAATGTAGTCATTATTACAAAAACAGTTACACACCTTCAAGATTTTTCCCCCTTTTCTACTTTGTTTCAGTAAAATATTGTATGCAGGTTAAATGAAAGGACTTCCAATAAAATTACAGCTTCTGATGACGTTTAAAATGACAATTTTGTTCCATAGCTCAAAACGTTTGGACAGAACTGCACCAAGATGCTGTAAAACCACAGTTAGCATGCTACAAGCTGTTTCACACAAAAGCTAATGGATAACGGGATGCACTCTCTAGTTGTTTAAAAGTTTTTGTTAATATTGTGAAAACCTGATGGTTTTACTGGGGATTATGCTGTGAGAATTCCATATTGTAGCATTGGGACTTGCAGCAAAAAATAAAATGAAAAATAAAAGCAGAGGCTATTTATTTTGTAATAAAAGCAGAGGTTATTTATTTTTGTATTTAAGCTGCTTCGGTTCTGAGGTGAAGAGATCTGAGCTTCTCAAATTCTTATCTGGAAAAAAATTATAGCACCTCAAACCCAAATATCCATATTTTAGAAACCAATTACTTGATGATATGGATTCTGGGTTACTATGGTGGTGAAGAATAAGACATTATGGCAGAAGTAATGACTGATTTTATAAGCAGATAATGTCCAGTTGCAGGGTTATGTGACTTATACTATAAATATTAGATCAATTTAGTAAAATTATTTAAAAAGCTGAAACCTGTGTTTAGAAAAGCAGCCAACACACAATAGCAGCAAGGGAAGATTTTGTTTTACAATTTTTTAGAAAGCAATGTAGGTCAAATGTACAATTACAGTGTGTGTACTGAGGTGACTGCACAACACAATACTGAATGGACTGTTCCCACATCTGCAGCAAAGCCCATTAAAGTGTAGGTTAAGCCCGTTTTAACTCGGTTCCGACCAACATTTCTAATCTGTTATCTTGTAGAAACCCCACAGTTCCTCAGGGACGTTCCACTATTCTGTAGGGTTATTCTACCACAGCTTAAAGAGGAAAAAAATTTAATCCCAAACACTATTTACAGGAGATCCTCTTCTTATATTCTAAATAGATTACAAAAAAGGTTTCAAAGTGCTTATAAACCCACTGCAGACCTTTATTGGATATAAATCCATCACTGCCAGCTACACCTGAGCAGCTCGCAATGAATCAGACATATTTTGAAACAAATGCAAAATTTTTGAGTATTTAACAACAACTCACAATAAAGGCCTATCCCTACTGCGAGCAACAAGTCACAACTTCCTCAAATGCGTAAAAATCAACCAGAAACTGTGGTTGTTACGCAAATACTACAAGTTTTCAGCTCTCTTTTATTAACTGGTATCTATTTTGTAAATAACGTTTTGCTAGAGTTGCATTTATTTAGTTTGAGGGTTAAGTAAGGTGAAAGTAAAATATTGCCTATTAATTCAATTATAACCAAAGGAAAGCAGCAGCAGCAACTTTTAAACACTTAAGTAGACTTATTTTACATTTCTAGTTGCTGTGAACAGAACCGAGAAGAAACGATTAATCGTCAACTAATTTAGTAATCAACTGATTGCTAACTGGCGTATGCAGTCTCAAAACAAAAATAAAAACATATGCAGAAACTGCACTATGAATTTATACATTATGCATTTAAAATATAAATACATTTGTCTGTAAATATATTTTAACTTCAACCTTTTAAGATTTACGAAAGGAAAGTTGTATTATTGCATTTTAGAAAATAAAATGTTTATTTTTTTATTTTAAAAAGGAATTAAATGTGTTTATTTGCATATTTTAATGAATTTCTAACACTGTATAAAAAAGGCCTGAGTGTTTCAATGAAAAATCTGTAGAATGTAGAGTTTTTGTATCCCATTAATCAATAAACAATCGAAACAATCGACAGATTAATCGTTTACTAAATTAATTGTTAGTCGCAGCCTTGGAACAGAGGCAGCTTGAATTTAGGCCAAACGGATGTTATGAAGCCAGACAGTTGCAGGTAGGGGAGAGGTATTTTCCAGCGCAATCAAACCCACACACACACACACACACAGCAACTTAATACACACAGAAGGGATAGAAACGCGAAGCAACCCTGTGTGAGGAAAAAAAGCTACATATTAAATTCAAATTCATCCCAATTTAGGTCAACTTTTGAGGCCAGTAAATGCAGAAGTGTTCAAACACGCAGCATTGCGTTGGTTCCTGTACTGAGAGCTCATTATCAGTTTAATCAACCATAAATATTTCAGCATGATCCTACAAACCTGACCTTTGTGACAATGACGGTTATATTACGAAACATTTTATCTTAAAAGCCAAGAAAGCTGGTGTTTAATAGACGTATACGAACATAACGAAGGTGAGGGAATAATTTACTACAACCAGAACGAGGAATGGGAGGACAAATCAATTCCTAGAATGCCAAGCAACCTTAAAAGACGACTGTTTAAACACATTATTCACTGGAAAATTCACTGGTTTCTGTAAGTTTCACCAATTTAATGAAATCTAGAACTTTTTAAAGATCAAAATCACATAAATTTCAGACCCACGTGAATTATAGAATAGAATAGAAGTACTTTATTCATCCCAGCAGGGAAATTACTGAATTATGGAAACCATAACTTTTATTAAACTTGCTTGATAAATTAAGAAAGTTGCATATCATTTTATTAAATCAGTGTTTTTTGCTAGATCCAACAGACTTCATATCGGCTACGCAAAAAGTTTAAGCCAACTTATCATAAATCATAAATTCATATTTTCAAGACGAGCCTCGTTATAGATCAACACTCTGGTCATCAAAACTCCAGAACCAACGTTGGATTTGATGATCTAAATACGCCAGTTTCAGTACTTTTTAAAGTACTATTCATAAGATGGCACAGTTGCTATGGTGTGTAGTCATGGCAACAGTGTTTTTACAATTGGGAGCAGATGATTAGCATCTCAAAAGCTCAAATAAAATTTGAACTCCGAATTGAAAATGATGCTTCCTGGATGCAGAGCTTTCAGTCAGAGGCGTCTTTAGATCTGTTGCGAGACTGACTGCTACTGGAGATCCTTCCTTCCTCAGCATTACCATCCATAAAGAGGCGTTGAATATATTTATGTGCGTGTGTTACAACATAAATTTTCCATTTGGGATAAATAAAGTATTTCTGAATTGAAATTAAGGAAAAATAAAAACCACCAACTGTAGATTAAGAAAATGGAATTTAAATTGTATTCACAAATTAATCACCTTTTGTGAAATGATTATGATGATAAAAGTGACAATAAAAACCATAATGTACGCCATAAAGTCAGACTCGCAAAAACAAATATTGTGAGATAAAATAAAACTGATCAGTTAGACCAAATTAGTACACCAGTTACATTGTAGCAAAATAAAAACAAAACTAACAATACTACCTATATTGTCTAACTGAGGGATGAAACTAATGATTATTTTAGTAATCAAATATTCTGATGATAAATTGGATGGTCAGAATTGCAGATTTTCCATTTAACTACTTACAGTGTTAAAAATGCATTAAAAGATGCAAATAAGCAAATAATTACTTTATAGAATAAGAAACCAATGTTATTTCCTAAAATGCAATAACATAGCATTCCTTTAGCGAACGCGAATGTTAAAAAGTTCCTAGTAAGAGATTTATTTTATTTTATTACAAATTTTGAACAAAGACAAAGCAAAAGATGACATGTATTTATAAACAAAGATTTTTTTATCTTAAATGCAATATACAGTACATACATATATGTCTTGACGTTACTGCAAATAGCAGCCAACAATGAATCAATTACTAAATTAGTTGACAATTATTTCAGTAATCGATTAATCGTGACTAATTCGATTAATCGTTTCACTACTAGATGATTCTGCATTACAACAAAAACTTTTTGTTGTAATGCAGCAAAACTAAGATGAATGAATTCAAAACTTTACACAAACCTTGTTAATGTGTCCCTTTTTCTCTGATTAGTCCCAGAAAAACTGAAACCACACCAAAGTTAACTTCATGTGAACCAACTCTCACTTCTATCCATTGCTTAGAAGGCTATCAGAAAATCCCAGACTCATTTTCCAGCCTCTCACATTTGTCAAAAACATAAATTCAAATTTTAAACTAATAAATAATGTCCAGATTTATCAGATTTATACACATCTTTTACATTTTCAGTCAGTCGCTGTGTTTCATCTCAAGCTGCCCTACAGAAACCGTTTGCTGCTGCGACATGCTGCGCTGCAGAATGAGGCATTTCCAAATAACTCATGAACTTTGCTCTCATTTCTCTTTCTACAGACACTCCCTTCTGATCCCATCAGTGTGATGCCACACACAGCACCTACAAAACACTCAACTTCAACAAATCTCTTCACAAAAGGCTTAAATAACTACTCTACTAAAAAAAAATTTTTTTAAGCTTATTAATGTCATTTATACACATTGAACAGCTCTGCAGTGCAGCTTTCTTTTATTAGTTAACAGAACGGAGAAAAACTGGTTCATTTGTAAACAAGAGCTTTTCATATCATACTGCTCCACTCCTTTACCAGAACAGAAACTTCTTCCCTCCTCGCTCTGCAGAATATCTACAATGTTTTTTTTTATTTTCACAAAAACAACCAGGTAATCTCGCCGAGGAAGACCTCGCATCATGAAAACAGTCCACAGCTAACTGCAGCTGTGTGGGTAATTATATTTTTCTGCTTATAATCAGAACAAACTGCTATAAATACAACAGTCATACATATTAGATAAATGCCAGCAGTTTGGAGTAGCAATCCAAACAAAAAGTTAGTGACTTTTTTTTTTCTTTAACTTGATCAAGACTGTTAAGATGTCCATTTTCCCATAATTTTAATTTCTTCTAGTCTGCATCAATTGGTTCACAGTGGGGGTTTTTCCTCCATAGTTCCTTATAATGCCTATTTTACCAGCTACTAGTAGTATTTTAACCAAATCTCTGTCCCTTTTTTGTACATTTTCTTCAGATAAATTACACAGATGTAATGTTCATATGAATCTTGTAGCCAAGTATTTTCAGTAGTGAATTATTTAACACCAAATTGGTGTTATTGTATTACATTTCCACAAGATGTGGGCAAGATATGCCTACAATTTTCCACAATCTCACCAATGAGGTATATTTTTACTTTTTATATAAGGAGTTTTATATGAAATTTTCATATTGAATTCTGATTCTCGTTTTTCTTTTATGCATTTGGTGTAAAAATTGTTTATGATCAACTTTTTTATACAAACAGGATATGATTCTAACTTTACTTCCTTCATACGAGTTGATTATTACTTTAATGTCAGAGTTGACAGTTAATTAAAAAGCTAAATGAGTGAATGACTGATGAGAATCTGAAAAGATCTAATAAGGAACGTCAACGTCCTGTGTAGTTTTGAAAATATAGATGTGTTTAAATCCGTCGCAATCAATCAATGAGGTTCAATAATTTCCATTCTGATGATTAATATTTTGTTTACTGAGCCTTCATAATCCTTTTTATTTATTGTTTTGCTTGTGTGTGGTTTTCTTTTCCATGTTATTTATTGCTTTTGGTTGTGTTTTAGTTTGAATATTTAAAATATCTTCCAGATCCTGTGTTTATTGGTCTTTGAGAGGATGAACTTGCATTATTGTGCCATTATTAGTATCTTACTTGAAAATTTTCTCAGAATAATATAATTTCTGGGCCAATTTATCGCCCAGTAAAAGTAGCTAATCACAGGCCTGGTAAAGGTAGTTTTATTTATATAGCACATTTTCTGCAACAAGGCAATACAAAGTGCTTTAGAGGAATTAAAAGAAAATACAAACAAAATAACAAACCAAAGGAAAGAGCAAAAGAAAAAAATAATCTAATGTTGATCTAAAGTATGTAAACTAGATACTGGGTTTGCTCATGAATTATGGGTGAAAAAACAAAAACAGGCACAGGTGGTTTGGCGTAAAAATATGTTTGGATGGACAGAATGAAAGCAGGCCCACTTGTGAGAGGCTGGAGGACAGATAAGTAACGGTGACTGGGTTAAAGCTGCTTAAGGCTGGGCAGCTGCCTCTGCTCTGCATCACCTGAACACAGCTACTAAAAATAATAACCTGCATTTCTATCAACATTCACCGCCAGAAAAGCTGCGCAAACGCCAAACAAACCAGAGGAAAGGTGAGACACTTTAACTTTTAAAATCGTATTAAGCCTGTCACAATAAACAAGTAAATTAATCACATGGTAAATTAAAATCGGAGGTGGGAATTGTAACCACAAATTATACTCAAGTATGTAAAAAAATATTTTAGTAATACGTTTATTAAAGTACTGAGTAACTGAGGTTATTATCATTTCATATTTAAAAATTACATGATCAGATAGAACAAAATATAAAGTTGGAAATTTTTGAATTTTAAGGGCAAAAATGACAAAAAGTAACAAAATCAGGGAATATTTTTTTCCTAATCAGTTTCTATCAATAAGAAATTTAACAAAAACTGCAGGTGTGTGTCTGTGTCTGGTGAATTTTTGGTTAAAACATGTTTGTATTCCAGTTGCAGTGTTAATATCCATTTGCATTTAAAGTTTATTGATAATTGAGAATGTGTTTTTTCATTATTATGCCATCACTATTGCAGGACTTGAAAATGGCCTCAAAACAACAATATTATCGTTTATCGCGATAATGCTTGAGATAATTTATCGTCCAGCAAAATTTGAAAAATTACACAAGATGTTCCAAACCACCTTAAAAAATATGCAATAAATGAAATTTTTCTGCCAATCGACCTGTATGAGCTGAACTTACCAGTAGACATAGTAGGCCATGGCCATGAACACCATCGCCCCACAGATCCCAGTGAAGATCATCACAGCGCTCTGGTTCAGCATTTTGGCTCTTTGTTTGTCACCAAACTCAAAACCAAAGTAAATAATGTGAAAGTACAGGCCTGCGGAGAGCAGCGGACGGTCACAGGCTGGCCTGCTTCATAGCCATGATAATCCCAGAGCAGGAGAAACGGGAGATTATGATGATGACAGCAGAATACAACCAGATCCCAGGACCTGATGGAGGAACTGCCTGATCAGCGTGGGCGCCAAGTAAAGCGCTACCCATCAGCAACAGGGAGAAAAATCACCAAAATAAACACATTTCCATCATGGAGAGGAGTAAAAACCAAATTAATAACCTCTAAAGAGGATCGTTATGGATGGTTTCCTTGAGAAAGGCAGCAGCAGCTACACATGTACAGTAAGCAGAGTCTTGGATTCCCATCCTCTAATCCAGTGGATCAGATTAGTGCTGATTACCAGGCTATGTGCACCCTGAATATGTCACATTGCATTAACGTTAACAGAACCAGACAGAGTTCTGCTCTACCAGGAAGCCGATGGGATCTGTTACGGTACAACAACCACTCTGTGGATTTCCTACATAAATATCAGCTTCTCATAGGGTTTATCGTATCGTTTATCATTTATCGTGATACATGTATTATTGTTATTATGATAAATTCCAATTATTGATGTTTAAACATTCACAAAACTGTCAGTATTGTTGGGATTGTTCATTTTACTACTGTATTTTCTGCACTGGATTACTAATGAATGGTCTATTTTCAATCTTTTTTCATATGTGAAGCGCACCAGACAATAAGGCGCATTAAGCAAAACAAAACAGATAAGTCAGCCAGTCAAAGCAGTATTTGTATTTGTGGAGCTATGATCACAGAGTGCACCGATTGCCGTTTTCCAATCGATTAGTTCAATCAATTAACAAGCCTGACCTGCCGATTCAGATTACTGTCGTGTGCAAATGTTACAAAAATGAGACTAAAATACATCTCAATGCAGAACGTGTTGCCCAATGAAATCGCCAATGCTGATGGCAGCAACCACAATCCATATTCCTAAAGTATTTTGTCAAAGAAGCTACACTGAAAGCTGAAAATAATAATTTTCTAAATATATTAAAAAAATGCTTTCAATGTATTATTCATCTGATAGTTGAATAACCTAAATAATAAATTTACATTTTTTTGTTGTGTATTTATTCAATAATTTAGCAGCAAAAATGTTTTTTGAATTGAAAATGTTGATTTTTTTTGTCAATAGTTTTTAATTAAAATGTGAATAAATAGAGACCGAGCATTTAACTTGACTACAATTTTTAATTAAGTCCTACCACTACTAACAATAAATCCCTCCACTATACCAAGTTTGAAATGTGAATTAAAGGTAAATATAGTAGCACTTTGCACCTTATGGTTGAATAACCTAAATAAAAAATTTAAAATAAATTTGTTGTAGAGCTCATGTGTATTTATTCAATAATTTAGCAGCAAAAATGGTTTTTGAATTGAAAATTTTGCTTATTTTGTCGATAATTTTTAATTAAAATGTGATTAATTGCACATTATCTTGCAATTAACTTTTAATGAATCCCGCCACTACTAAAAATAAAATCCCTGTAATGTGAGTTAAAGCTAAATATTTACACGTCGTGATCCCTGCGTGTTTGCGACAGCAGCATCAGACAGAAACCTCTGGATGTTTTTTCCTGGTATTTATAAGCCGACGGACACAAACCGTCACAGCAGGAAAGTGTTAAAGGTCACAGAACCGTCCGGAGGCTCAGCAACCAGAGGCAGATAAAAATACATTGTGATCAGTGGAGAGTGAATTCTGTTCATGTTTCACTGCCCTCACTCTCTGCATTAGTGCGCCGCCCTGAACCCAAACCACCTTAAGGAATACCGCCGTGTATTTTAAGGCTGCACTTACACTACAGCCAAACGTTTCCGTCGTCGGTGAGTAAAAACAGCAGCCAGAGAGTTTTTAGTTTCAGGGCTACAGCGGACAGACACGGAGAAGCACAGCAACAAATCCAGACGGATCAGAGACGTAATTATACACGTAATGTCACAAATAAATAAATTTATTTTGCTACAGTCATTTTAAAACCACATGCATTTTTTCAGATCTAAATTGCATACTTTTCTAGAATTAATTTTCTTATTTTTTGCAGTTTTCACCACATTCTGAACATTTGTGAACAAGATAAATACTTTGATATAAAGACTGGATTGTCATCATTTTATCTTTGTTCCCTTTATTCAAATAAAAAAACTACGCTTTTACGGCTTTCTTAGTTTATCATATCGTTCATCAATTATCGCGATTTTTTTGTCATGATAAGAATTTTTATTTAAAAAGTGTCAGTGTTGTGATTGATATTTTTACTACTTTCTTCACTGTTTGTTCAATTAAAGTATCAATAAATATCAATACATTTGAAAATATGATCAAATGCATTTACCATGCTCAGTTTAATGACATAAATCCCACATATTTTATATGATGGTTTTCTAAAGAAGCGTTTTACAAATGAAGATATTTTTCAGGAGCAGTATTTTTGTTTGTGGGGCTGTAATGTACAGTGCAGAAACAGCCTAAAAAAAGAGGTAATAAATACTCCTTATCATCAATTTTATCAACATTAACACCAAATATTGTGATAAAAGTTTGCATCTATATCACCGAACCATGAATTCTGGGTTTTCCACCTACTGAACACCTGACTCTAATGATTGGGTGATTAACAGGAGCTCTTGGTAGCTGAAGTGGTAATGCAATCATTCGGATCAGGTGGGCTGAAGGACAGGTGGATCAGGATTGATAAATGTGTTTCTGGTACAACTCTAAACATTAAGAGCTACGATCTTATAACTTTTAAATCTGAATCGAAAGTCTGAACTCTCACATCTGCAGGTCATTCAACTTTACAAAGCCCAGTGATGCATTAGAGTCAGGTATAAAAGTTGCTGGATATTAGCTTTCTAGGACTGGACTTGTGCATCCCTTGTCTATAAAGACCAAAACAAAATGGCCGTCTTTTTGTTTTGTAATAAAAATACCGAAGGGTAAACTATTAAACTTAACGTGTGACGTGGCAAATCAGTGTAAAAACAAATTATGTAAAAAAAAAAAAAAAAATCAATCTTAAGACAAAAGTCCACAACATATATAAGGCATATCTTAGGGTGTTTTCCCACCTGAAATTTCCCAATTTTGGATTGGGAACCAAAATTGCAACATTTGTCACATTTTTCAGCTAATGCAGTTCACTTTCCGCTTTCTCACCACACCACAAAACAATCCAAACGATTTATTTAAAAACATGTTCCTCTCCTCGCCTGTGGGGGCGCTGCACCAAGAACCACTGAAGGAAATGACACAAAACTTCTGACGACTAGAAGAACTTTCCTACTTCACAAAAGGTAAACAAAAATGGAGTAGTGTGAGTTTTTAGCAGTTGTAGGATTTCTCTTTTGTCTGTTGTAGAAGAGAACTAACCTCTCATGTTTGTTTTGGTTATATTTACCCAGAATGCCTTGCACTATAGTTCGCTTCCTGCTTATGGAGCTGGTTCGATTGTCATTAACATTTGCTTTCAAACTGCACCAGAGTTCCCTTTAACTGAACAGAGACGTAGGTTTGTTGGCAATAAACAATAACTCAATTAATCGTATGATAAATTAAAACGAACTCAATAATTTCCATTCCATTTCCAAACTAATCTGATTTTCTAATTGAACTAGAGTCCAATTAAAGTGGACCAAACAGGGCCAGTGGGAATTAACCCTAAATGTTTGTCCTTCAAAAACATGCATTTCACAAAAATAAAAAAGCCTGTATGTTTGAAAATAACCAACTCTAAAAACACTAAAAGTACTAAGCCATGATAAAGCTGACTGATACTAAAACTATTAAGCTATTTTATCGCTTATTAAATACACAGATAAAAAGAGCTCTATGTATTTCTGGGTTATTCCTGAATAACTTCAGACATGCAAACGGTCAAAGCTAATTGGCCCTGCAATCCTAAAACACGATTATAACCTCTTTAAAGCCGCCTCAGCACTTTGCGTGGAAGCGGCCACACTAATAGGCTGTGCAGTGACTGATTACACTGGAGGATCCCTACGTGCCTCGTTTCTGTTTTGGGGAAAGTGAGAGGACTAATGACAAAAGGGTGACGTTACTGCTACGAGTACAAACAGCTAAAGTCGCTGTCATCCTTCACCTAACTGCATTAATGAAAGAGTAAAGATAAGGTCTTATCAATGTTTATACACCTCAAAGTCCTGCAGGCCAACGCTGAGCTTGATAGGAGGATCAACGGGTTACTACTACGTGTCTGCATGGGAGTGAACTTAGCACAAACACGCTTTGCAGAAACTTTAATTTGAACTTGCACATTTTTCTCAGCAGCAAAGCAAACAATTACTTTGAAACTTTGGTTCATGGCTCAAAAAACAGGCTGTTGGATGTTTAAGAGCTTAATTAAACAAGACTGAACATGAAAAGACCAAGTATTTCACAACCTCAGGATGGAATAAAATGAATATTTCTCACAATTAAGCTATTTTAAACAACAAGCCATTTCTAATAGTGTCATTTTCCTACTTTATGCTGCAGCTTTAATGCACTTTACCGCATAAATTTGACCAAGTAACATGTGCATTATCCAAAAGAGATTAAAGAAAAGCAATTATGCCATAGGTAGGGCTGTCACAATAACACATTTTGCTGAACAATAAATTGTTCCAAATGTTATTGCAATAAACAATAATATTGTTTTTTTGAGAGCATTTTCAATGGTAATAGCACAATAAAGCAAGAAGGCATTCTCAAAGATCAATAAACTTTAAATTCAAATGAATATTTAACACAGGAACTGGAAAACATTTTAAATGTCTAGTTGAGACCAATTCACCAGACTGAAGAGCATCATCTCTAGTTTTTGTCAGAAAGAGAGAAAAGCAAAAATTATTGAGATCGTTTTAATTCATCATGCGATTAATTGACCTTTGGTTATTGTGACAGGCCTAGACACAATAGGCCTGTCACAATAAGGCCTTCCGAATGCAAATTAATCAGGAAAATCTGAGGGGAACAAACACACTTCCCCATCTAAACTGTAGTCTTATTATAGTTTCTGGTGCAAATTCTTTTTTAAAAAGTTACAACAAAACTGTAACTTAACACTGTGCATTGTAACATTCTCCTACAAGTCACAATATTGCTTTTAGGCAAAAAAAAAAAAAAAAGAAAAAGAAAAAAGATGCCTTAGTTTTAAAATGACATTCTAGATCTGAACAATGCACTGGTTCATGCAGAATGAAACGAACTCCAGTAACCTTTCTGCTGGTGTGAGTGTTGCAGCATAGGTCACTAGTAAATATAGCCTGTCATGACTAACTGTGTGCAACTGCAGCTTCACAGCATGCGTCTCTAAACGCAACGCTGCGCCACGACAGCCTTGATAAACTGGGCAGCACTGACAAAGCTTATCTTATCACACACACATGGCTTACTGCGGTTTGAGTTAATGGGTAGATAACTTACAAACTGACTTAGAAACACATGACATTCGTTTGTTAATAATAATAATAATAATAATAATAATATCAGGAAGAAGAACTGCCACATTATCGCCATTATGTAAATGAATGAAATCTGTCAGGGAACTGAACTAAAATTGCTGCAACTCAGATGGAAGCTAGCGACACATGCTAGCATGCTAAGTTAGCTAAATTTATGTCGCAACCCGCAAAAATATATGTTTAAAATGACTAAAGGAGCAGTTGTTTTATTTATCTATTATCTGATAATAAATAGCAACTTTTCCCACACTGACTGCATTGTGTCTTAATTGTAAACTGGAGCTAAGCTAAGCTAGTTAGCTGCTGACATTAGCAGCCGGAGTCGGAAACGGTCCCCTGCTCTTACCTGCAGGAGGATCAGCCTGGAGTCGGTCGGTTTAGCGACACTTCCCTCCGCTTTTTGCTCCCTCCGAGGGCGAAAAATGCATCTGTGAATGAACGCTGCGTGCCTGCTCCTCCTCTGGCTGGAAAAATATGCAGCACAAATGAGTTGAAGTGGCCGGATTTAGACGAGCGCTATTGTTTGTCCGTAAAAGCAGCAGCAGCAGCACATTTCCTCAGAGCCCAGTTGAAGGTAGCTGCTGGTCCCACATCCGGTCCGGCCCCTCATTCATTTCCACCGAGATCGATCCAAAACTCCGGCTGCGGACCTCTGCAGGTTCTGCCAGACCAATTACAAGGAAATCAGCCATGTTTTGTTAAGTTTTATTTGGTTATTATTGGTGAAAACTCCCCTATACGCCCCATTCATTCAGCACAAATAATGCTTCAACTCCATATAGTTTCTGATCTATTCAATTGTGAAATTATAGAAGAAAGCAAATCGGAGTGACCATTTTTTATAATATTCACAAGACTAATTAGAATGCACACTAGAAACTAAAAAAATAAATGTCTAAGCTGGACCAAGGTATAATTGATCATCAGGGCCCCAAAGAGTGCTTAACTTTTCCCAAACAAATACATCTTGGTACATTAAAATATATTTGAAAAGTTAGTTAAACTAAGAGATTATTATACACAGACTGACATATTTAAACATCTTAAAACAAAGAAATACTTAAAGAAGGAGGGTATTTTCTTTGAAAATTACTTTTCAAAGCACATAGTTTAGAAGAATAATGATGAAAAATCAAACAAGATGAGTTCAATCTAAGCTACCCTTTTTTGTATCATACATATTTTTAACTGACAAAGTTATTGATCAGAAACAGTCAATAACTTTGACCATTTCTCCATAATAATAATTTTTAACGTGGATTTTAAAACAATGCACATTTATCTCTAGAGCCATAAGTAGTAAACCCTTGTTTGTTCTACACTGTTATGAGAAATATTGCTGACTTGATTTTCTTCTAAAGGAGGGTAATAATCTAAAGCTCTTTGATAGGAAAACTGTTTTTAAAAAGTATCAAAATATGTTCTCAAAAGGTTAAGTGGAAGAATAAATGCTGGGGAAACTGAGACTTTAAAAAGGGCTGTAAAGCAAAAACCATTCAATAACTTGGATAAGCTTTTGCTTCTTTAACACGTCGATAATGTCACAGTTCGATCGACTGAAAGCAGTACTGATGCAGTAATTCTTGCAAAATGAGCAAAGTAACCAAGTATTGAGTATTAACTCTACAATACAAGGACATTATTGTACATTATTGGTCTTTTTTAATATTCCTAATGTTGGTTTTGTTTGTCTGCAATTAATATAAATATTTTTTTACAATGCTCTAGTCCAAATTAATCTTTAAAAACATAATTGTCTAAAGTTAATGCATTTACTGTTCCATAATATTCTAACACCTGTAGTTTGAATGAGATACTTAAGAGTTTTTCTTCTTTTTTCTTCGAAGTTGGATTCTTATTGTACATCCTTTCTCATCTTCAGCCCCCTGCTGGTGATTATAGAGAACTACACCTCAGATGTTTAAGATAACAATAATGTAACTTTTTAAAGTATCTATATTTTAGCCAGAGTTGGGTTTACTTGAGTAACTTTTTAAAAGAATACTTCTAGGAGTATTTTCTACCTCATTGTACTTTTTACTTTTACTTGAGTAATTTTATTATGAAGTATTTCTACTCTTACTTGAGTAAAATTTCTGGATTTTCTACCCACTGAATGAAAAACAAAACATGTTTTAATCAAATATTCGCCAGACAGACACACCTGCAGTTTTTTGTTAGAGTTTCATAAGTTTTTTATTGAAAGGAACTGATTTTGAAACATTTTACTTCTCCTGATTTTGTTATTTTTATGAGTTATGTGAATTATTATCATTTTTGTCCTTAAAATACCAAAATTTCCTCTTAACTTTGAATTTTGGTTCATCTGATTATGTAATTTTTAAATATTAAATGATTGATAATTTGATCAGTTACTCAGTACTTGAGTAGACATTTTTACCAAAATACTTTTTTACTCTTACTATACTAATTTCTTGGATGGCTACTTTTTACTTCTACTTGAGTAAAAATAGTGCTTATCTTACCTAAGTACAATTTTTTTGGGTATTCTGCCCACCTTATTGTAACAAATGTTGCTTTAGTGCAATGCTTTTGCATGTGTCCTTTAAACCAATGAGATTTATTTCTTGCAAACTCCTAATAAATAAACAGTTTCTGCCTTGCTGCAGTGTATAGTGCTGCAGTTGGCCAGACGTAAAGCTCTGCCAGGTCATCTGGGCTAATGCTGGCTGGTCTTATTGTGGATTAGTGCTGGCCAAACAGAACTGTGTCACCTGGCTCTCATTACACGACAAAGAAACCGTCTGGCATGACAACTAAGGCTTCCTTACCTCATATAGATTGGTTTAAGCGTCATACAGATCTTGTCAGAAGTTTAGATATTTAGTATGGATTGTTAATGTAAGTTCCATGAATTAAAAGACAAACAACCCAGAATTTGATCCACATGTATGAATTTGTGTTTTTCCTAAATAACTTATGATCATCCATAGATGTTTGGCTAACTTTTCTTTAACAAAAACCAAATATAATTTATAGTCAATCACTTCTGGTGTCATTCTTGCTGAATATTTTATTATTATTCTCATAAGAAGAACTGAGACCTTGAGTCAAAAACTCTTTTATTAGTTTCCTCGGTTCAATTGAAGACAATTGAACCATTTGTTACATTTTCAACTGCTGTGGTTCGTTGTCAAATTAACCAAACCCTTTGAAAAAGCTGTTTCAGATGGCAGTAGTGCTACATTAATGAACGAAAGCTGCCGTTTAAATCTAAAGTAGTAGTAGTAGTTCCCCTCCTCGTCTGTGGGGGCGCTGCACCAAGAACCACTGAAGAAGAGTGTAGAAGAAGGAAACGTACTTCTTAACGAAATGTAAACAAAAATAGAGGAGCGTAGATTGTACCGGAAAGGAGGAGCTCTGGAGAAGAGACGCTGACATTTGGAAAAAGAAGCGGTTGGTGGCATAATCTGGGTTGTGAGTGGATCAGATGGCTAGTAGTAGTGGGGGAAGTTTGGAGGAGGATAATATGGATACAGGTTGGTCAATGGTAGAAAATAGAAGAGGGGGAGGGGGGAGAGATAAAGGGAAAAAAGGATTGGGTAATGGGAAAAGATCTTTTGAAGATGAAGAACAAACAACTGAAATAAGAAAGAAAGCAATGATGGAAGAATTTAAAGTAATATTAAAGTTTAAAACTGGACAGGATTTGATGGGGCTAAGTCCTATTAGTTTGTCGAATGGGCTTATGAAAGCTATTGGAGAGGTAGAGCTGGCTAAGGTGATAAGAGATGGGAGTTTACTAATTTTATGTAAAAATGCTGAACAAAGAAATAAAGCTCTTAAGCTACAAATGGTGTGTAAAAAGGAAGTGATAGAAAGAAAGGTGGTGGGAGAGTCAAAAGGGGTGAAAGGGGTGATTTCAGGAATCCCTATAGGAGAAAACTTGGAAGAGTTGAAGAAAATGATTAAAGGAGGAGAAATTACAGAAATTAAGAGACTACAAGCTTTTAGGGATGGAAAGAAATTGGATAGTACATTTGTACTATTGGTCTTCAAAGATAGGGTTCTGCCTGATAAGATAATGATTGGATATTTGAGTTACAATGTAAGACAATATGTTCCATCACCAGTTAGATGCTATAAATGTCAAAGATATGGACATGTTGCAAATGTTTGTAGAGGGAAGCAGAGATGTGGCAGATGTGGAGGAGAACACCCTTATGGAGAATGTGGAAATAATCCTGTCAAATGTTGCAACTGCGGAGGAAATCATACTGCAGCATATGGAGGATGCAATGTAAGGAAAGAGGCAGCTGAAGTTCAAAAAATTAGAACTGAAAAGAGAGTAACTTATGCTGAGGCAGTGAAACAGGTGAGAAGTGATGATAGTAATTTGAATGTAAGTCAGGAAAGGAAAGTAATGACAAAAAATGATCAGGGAAATATTACGTTAGATAAATTAATTCCATTTCTTGCGTATATTATTAACTGTTCAGAACAAGCAAGAAATAAAACTGAGAAGATTAAAATTATAGTGAAAGCAGCTTCTAAATTTTTTAAGGTAAAAGATTTGTCTTGGGAAAAAATACATGATGAGCTAAGACAAGGTGAAGGGTCAGCTGATCTTGAAGCGTCTCAAACAATTTCATAATTTTAATAATACAGTGGAATGCTCGGAGCTTAATAGCAAATGGTCAAGAATTTAAAGGTTTCATTAGTAATTTAAATCCAAAACCGGATATAGTATGTGTTCAAGAAACTTGGCTCAAGCCATCATTACAGTTTAGTATTAACGGTTATTCAGTTCTACGTAAAGACAGGGAAAATAAAAATGGAGGAGGGTGTGCTATTTTTATCAAAACTAACATAAAATTTATTCAAATACCAATACAAATAGTGTCAGACTTAGAAATTATTGGTGCTGAAGTATGGACAAATGAAGGGAGTATTAAAATAATTAATTTCTATAACCCGTGTAAGCAATTAGAAAAATCAAAACTTATAGAAGTCCTAAAAAATTGGAGAGGGAAAATCGTGTGGTGTGGGGATTTTAATGCTTATAGCACATTATGGGGTGATCAAGATAATTATAATGGAGAGATTGTAGAAGAGTTCATAGAAGAAAAAGGATTGATTGTTTTAAATAATGGAGAAGGCACTCGGGTGGATATTGTTAGAGGCAAAGAGTCTGCTATTGACTTGACATTGGTATCTCAATCTATTGCTGATGTATGCAGATGGGAAATACTCAAAGAAAATACAATGGGGAGTGATCATTACCCAATAGCCATTAATATAGGGGTAGTTATGAAGGAGGAACAGTTAAAAGTTGAGGGAAGGTGGAAGTTTGGGAGAGCAAATTGGGGTATGTTTGGAGTTATGAGTGAAGAATGCTTGGAAAAGGTAGATATAAATAATCCAATTAATGAGGTTAATTCTGAAATTAGCAAGGGTATAATAAATTCGGCCAAATTAAGTATTCCCAAAAGTAATGGGAATAGGATAAAGAAAAAAATAGTTCCTTGGTGGACAATAGAATGTTCAATAGTTATTAAACAGAGAAACAAAGCGTTTAAGATATTGAAAAAAATGATAAGCTTTCAGAATTTGATAAATTATAAAAGAAAACAGGCAGAAGTTAGAAGAGTTATTAAAAGTGCTAAAAGAAATTATTGGAGAAAGTATTGTGAATCTTTGGGGAAGAATTCAGCATTAGATAAAGTCTGGAATACTATTAAAAAAATGTCAGGGAATTCAAAAGAATTTTTTTCCCCAATAATTAAAGAGAATGGAAATAATATTATAGATAATAAAAGTAAGGCTGAGGTATTAGGAAAGATGTTTGCTAAGATACATAGTACAGAGAATCTAAATAATAGGGAAAAATTAGGACGTGAAACTACCAAACAGCGGAATATAGAATTAATTCAAAATGATGAGAATTATGATAATTATAGTAACAAGGAATTTTCCTTAGCTGAATTAGATAAAGTGTTGAGGAATTCTAGAAAATCGACACCTGGTAATGATCAAATCACTTATAATATGATGAGTAATCTTAGTGCTGTGAGTAAAGAAAAAATTTTAAAACTGTTTAATAAAAGTTGGGAGGAAGGAGTTTTGCCTGATAACTGGAAGGAAGCTATTATTATTCCTATATGCAAACCTGGGAAAGATCCAAATTTAACTGAAAGTTATAGACCAATAGCCCTAACGTCGTGTTTATGTAAAATTATGGAGAAAATGGTAAATAATAGGTTAGTATATTTCTTAGAATCCAAGAGGAAGTTAAAGGAATACCAGTTTGGATTTAGAAAAGGAAGAAGTACGATTGATCCAGCAATATGTTTGGAACATGACGTTAGACGAGCTCAAGTTAATAAAGAGAGTGTGATAGCAGTGTTCTTGGATGTGGAAAAGGCTTATGATATGTTGTGGAAAGAAGGGTTGCTGATTAAATTAAAGCTAACAGGTATAAAGGGTAAAATGTATAGATGGATTAGAAATTTCTTAACTGACAGAAAGTTAAGAGTGAAAATAGAAGGGGAAATTAGTTCAGAGTATCAAGTGGAAAATGGAACTCCCCAAGGGAGTATTATAAGTCCTATGTTATTTAATATAATGATTAATGATATTTTTAGTAATATAGATAAATCCTTAGGTGTTTCACTATTTGCAGATGATGGTGTCATTTGGAAAAGGGGAAGGAACATTGAATATATAACACAGAAAGTGCAGGAAGCATTAAATAATGTAGAAGCATGGGCGTTAGAATGGGGATTTAGGTTCTCAACATCTAAATCTAAATTTGTTGTTTTTTCAAATAAGAGAGTGAGTAGTAATGTGGAACTTACATTTTATGGGAGTATAATAGAAAGGAGAGATGAAATTAAATATTTAGGGATATGGTTTGATAAAAAACTCACATGGAAAACACACATAGATAAGATAGTGGTAAAGAGTAAAAGAATTTTAAATATTTTAAGATGTCTAGTAGGCAGAGAATGGGGAGCTGATAGGAAAGCATTAAGAACGTTTTATATTGGTCTAATTCGATCTATTTTTGATTATGGATGTATTTTATATAATTCAGTTTCCAATAAGTTATTGGAAAAGATAGACAAAATACAATATCAAGGGTTAAGGTTATGCTGCGGAGCGATGAAAACAACTCCAGTCTCGGCTCTACAGGTTGAGATGGGTGAGATGCCAATGAAGGTTAGAAGAGAACAAATAGCAGTAACATATTGGGCGAATATTAAAGGTCATAGCAAAAATTATCCTCCATATTTAACACTAAAACCATGTCAGGAAAAAGAAAAGAAGAATACAAATAGTTTTGGATGGGTAATTTTAAGTAAAATAGAAGAAATTGGGATTGATAAAGTTCAAGTTAGTTCAGTAGTTGTCTCTCCTGCCATCCCACCATGGGTTTTAGAACAGGCTGAAGTTGACTTAAAATTATTGGAAAAGGGAAGAGAGATGGAAAAGAATGAAGTGGAAAATTATATAAATAAAGAATATTCAAAGTATATCCAAGTATATACAGACGCTTCAAAAAAGTCAAATAATCAAGTAGGGATAGCATTTATTGCTCCAGATTTAAATGTTATGGAAAATAAAAGAATTAGTGATAAACTAACAGTGTATACAGGTGAATTAATGGCAATTTTAATAGCCTTAGAATGGATAGAGGGAATAGGAAAAGGAAAGTTTGTAATTTGTTCAGATTCTAGTAGTGCATTAATTAGTATAGAAGGAATGAAATCGGAAGTTAGACAAGATATTATAGAGGATATACTTCAGGTAATTTTCAGGATTAAGAAGAAAGGATCTCAGATTAAATTAATTTGGATTCCTGCTCACATTGGTATTGTAGGAAATGAATTGGCAGATAATTTTGCTAAGAGAGCTTCTAATAAAGACATTGTTGAATTAAATATTAAAATGAGTAGAAATGAGATAAAGAGTGTTGTAAAGGAGTATATGAAGGAAAAATGGCAAGAACAGTGGGATAGAGGAGAAAAAGGGAGATTTTATTATAAAATTCAAAAAAGAGTTGGGGGGTATAGAAAAGGTAATAGGAATAGAAGGGAAGAAGATATTATTTCTAGAATCAGATTTGGGCACACAAGGTTAAATAGTACTCTTAAGTTAATTAATAAACACAGTACAGGTTGTTGTGAGTATTGTGGAGAGATGGAAACAATACAGCATGTATTTTTAGAATGCAATAAGTATGTAAGGGAGAGAGAGATGTTGGTTAATGAGATGAATAATTGTAAATTAGATTTAGAAGAAATATTTCAGAAATCGTCAGGAGATATAATATTTGAGAGTGTTTTTAGATTTCTAAGAAGGACGGGTATTATGGGGAGGTTATAAGCGTGTGATCCATACTCCAACCTGGAAGGTGGCGGTAATGCACCTGTAAGTTGTTTGCCAACCGCCATAAAACAAGAAGAAGAAGAAGAATAGAGGAGCGTAAGATTTTAGTGGTTTCAGGATTTCTCTTTGGCAACAGACAAGTAGACATTTCTTCCACGTGTGTTTTCTCCAATATGAAATTAGTCTGTAAAACTGAAATTGCTGGCGATTTTAGAGTCATAAAATCTAAACCTCTAAGCAGGGTTACTCAAAAGTTTCCGAATCGAGGACCACTTAACCTATTAAACAAACACTGATGAACCACCTAACTTGAAGTTATCCTGTAGTAACACGTCTTAATATATGCAATCAGAAATGAAACTATTAATTTCTTCATTCACTTACTGTTGTCTTTGTACATCTTAATGAGAAGGGTGGTTCTGTTTTGTAAACGCGACAACAAAACCATGAACAAGTCAACTCTGGGCTTTTTCAGTCATTTACAGATTCTGAATGTGTGGATTCTAAGCTTTCCAATGATAGAAAACATGTGGAAATAAAAAATAAGTCGTGTTGTGTGCATTTTTATTTTAGGGCAATTTGTAATTCACAAGCATAATAAAAGAAAAATAGACTTCTGTACAGTTAAATATAAAAATGTAAATTTTATTAAATTATATCAGTTGTACTTATCTATTGTATTTATTTAACGATTAATTTTTTTTGTATTAAATAAAAATAATAGCTGTTGTGTGAGTAAAGCATTAGCTAGGAAAGTCGTAAAAAAATAAAAACAACAGTTCTCACCAACTGAGACTCGTTTACGGCATAGAGCCGTTCAAACTCGCCAGCCCTGCATTGTATTTGTTCCTGCCGTTTTCTTCCCCCCGGTATCTTGTTTTTCTTTTGCGCGACCCGGTTTTAAGCCATTTATCCATTGTTATTTTTTAACACAATCCTTTGCTAAGCTAGCTGTAGCGTCGCAATTTGAGCTGACGTCACGGCAAATAAACGGTCGATTTCGTGCAGTACCTCGCGGACCACCAGGGGGCGGCCGCGGAACACCAGTTGCTTCATCATTTCAACACCTTATGGAAAAGCGACATATTCAAACCTTTCGAACCGAAAAAAAAAACCCATCTGAATTTGTGACATTATCGCAAAGCCACAAAACAATCAATAAGAACAGAATCGACACATTTTCAGTAAAAGATTAATCATTTATTGTCTCTGTTCATTAAATTGCTCTACAAATGAGCAACAATTAAAGGTTTGGCACTTGACTCTCTTAACATTACGCGTAAGGTTCTGCTAAAACATTCATCGTGACCATTATAATTTCTCGTCTCTAACCCTGTTAAGGCTATACAGTGTGGTCTCTCGTACCGACTCTTTACCAGACGTGACAACAGAGTCAGAAACAAAAACAGCGATCACTTGTGAGTATCTTAAAGATTAGTTGTGCAAACACCTCAATTTGAGATAGGACATGAATCTAACACACCTGCTAGTTCAAGAAAGCATTGCATAATTAAAAAAGATTAAAAACAACCGTCGTTTTTATTAATTATTAACATGATCATCGTTAAAGTTACATTTAGTTTAAAATAAAACAAAGTGGAATTAACAGTGTTAGTAAAATTAGACCATGTTTGAGTTAGATGCATAAGATGTTCAACATTTTTGTAATGCAAATTTGAGCAGCTTTCTAAGTTCATGATGTGATAGTTTATTGGATGTCGTTACAAACAGGAGGCTGTTGTGCTTCTATGTATTTGTGACTAGTGCTGTTGAGTCCAGACAGACAAAATGCATTTTCATGCAAACACTGGCTTTCTTTTAAGAACTGGAATGAGTTGTGTTACAGAAAGGACTCACTTTTACTATTCTAAGACATTTTTTTAACACAAATACTCTGTTATTTGTTAGAAGTGAAGGGCATCTACATGGACTGTAACAGCGAACACACGGCAGTGAAACCAGAGTGTTTACACACCACACATCCTGCTGAACTCTCAGGTTTTGTAAGGCAGAAACACGAATGCTGTCAGAGATGAGCGAGTCCGACTCGCATCTGGCTGAGCGACTGGAATCGTACCGACGCTCGGTGAAATTCTTCACAGGTGGTCTACTGCTTTTGGTCCGGAGACTTGTCTAAGACGTTCGCTTCTACGACAATGGAAGGGTTCTCGATGTCCGCTTTGCTCTGGACCATCCGCAGCTCCAGCTGGGCCGGGCTGGGCTTTTTCCCAAGACCAGCTGTCTCTGCAGGACAGGCGGACACACAGTCAGGACTCATTCTCACATTTGCATGTTTGTGGTACAAAATTCAGACTCAAGTCCCAGTTTAAGAAATGTAATAAAACAAAATGTGCGCAGACACGGGGGATGAAAGTAATTTTTGTTTTGGGCCAAATCAAGATCATGAATCCTCTTAAAGGGCCAGTTGTGCCAGAATGTAATGATAAAACCCGTTCACAAACTGTTAAAATATCAATTAATCCTTAAAATTAAATATTATTGAACATCTTTTCAGTCCCTTCAGGATTTCACAATTCTTTTTGTGATTTTTTTGCAATAAAAATCAAAGTGTTTACTAATTTGAAAAGATTTGCGCTTATTTATGTCAGTAAATGCAACTTTATTACTCGCTGACGTTATTTAAAGCTGAGGCAGCTGTTTAGTAAAAATCTGCTATAAACTACCAGTTATGTATTAGTGCAAAAACATTTGGGGATTTGTTGATTTTTGTGTGAATTTCCACGATAATTCGCAAAAATCTGGATGGTACGATTGATATAATTTGGCAGTAAACAGATAAAAACAGCATTGATGGGGCGTGCTGTGGTGGCGCAGGGGGTTAGCACGCCCCACATTTGGAGGCCTTAGTCCTCAACGCGGACGTCGCGGTCCCGACGACCTTTACCACATGTCTTCCCCCCTCTCCTCATCCTCCTTCCTGTCTGCCTACAGTACAAATAAATACGAGCCACTAGCGCCGCAAAAACTCTTCAGAGAAAAAAAACGGAAAAAAAAAAAAGAAAACCAGCATTGATTTGATTGATAATAATATTGAAGCACATTTAGTGTTTAGTCTAGAATCTAGAGGGCCGCATAAAAAGCTGTGGCGGGCCAGATTTGGCCCACCGGCCTCGAGTTTGACACGTGACATAGAGGATACATACATACATACAAAAACAAGAGTATATAAATATAAATTTTCACTGAAAACCTTTTGACTCTTTGTAGTTTTCATTTGCAAAATAATTCATCCATCTGGAACTTTTTCATATTTCATCACATCAAAACCAAAACCTTTAGCTGGATTTGTTTTTAAGAGACCAACATAAAATAGAGCATAACTGTGGAGTTAAAAGAAAATATTAACATTTCACAATTAAAATTGTAGTATTGTGATGTACATTTAAACTCTTTACTCAGATGCCCATTATAATTCAGTGCAATTTGCTTTAGAAAATCATATTATTACCAAAACAAGGTAATTTATTCTCAGTATCAATTATGACTTTGCAATTAATCTAAAAAGTATAAGGCGTTAATATTAGATAATGCAGATTAATAGCATTACCGACTGCGAGCTAAAAACCTCTCTCCTGTGGCGCGTTATACGGCCTTGTACTGCGGTCAGCAATACAGAGAGTCGTAAATGTGAGTGAAAAGAAGTTTTTACTTTTTTTTTTATTTTTTTTACCCCTCCAGGGGTCTTTTGTGGGCTCTAGTGTCCCTTATATGACAGTAGGCTGACAGGAAACGGGGAAGGAGAGGGGGGAAGACATGCGGCAAATGTCGTCGGGTCCGGGAGTCGAACCCGCGACGGCCGCGTCGAGGACTGAAGGCCTTCAAACACGGCACGCCCCAGAAGTTTTTACTTTAAAAAAACACCATGATGGAAAAACCAAGTTCAGATGTTGGCTAGATACAGCAACGATAAATTATCCTCCAACCGAGGATAATAGTTATTTCTAAATTAAAGCTTGAAACAAAATTACTTATTGTCTTATTAAAACGTCCTGAATATGAAAACATTTCCATGTGCATGTTTGCACATTTATAAGCAAATTTTATGCAAGTTTTTGAAAACATTTAAAGCTTACAAATAGGACTGTCACAATAAGCAATAAATCATTTAATCGCAAGATAAATGAAAAAGAGCTAAATCATTTCTATTATCATTTATCATTTTTTCTCCTCCTACAAGAAAAAAAATGTAATAATGAATAATGAAAGTCTTCAGTTTGGTGTTTTGGTCTCAACTAAAACTTTTCGTTTAAGGACAATTTTGTTTACAGAGAATTCATAAATCTCTTTTATTTGTTCTTTCCATTCTTTTGTTTATTTATTTTGGATATTTAAAATGTCTCCAGTTGCAGTGTTGAATGTTCATTAAAATTTAAAGTTTACCAATCTTTCAGAAAGCATATTCACTCAGGTGAGCTCAGATTTCAGAAAAGGAACTCTTTTAAAACTCAGTTCTGTGCTACTTTATCATATACAATCTCAATAAAAAAAACAGAATTTTGTATAATATAAATCAGAATCAAACATACAACTACTCATTCCTCTTCAATCTACAGCACGACTATTTCTTCGTCCACATTTAGAGAGTGGTGCAGCCAGTTGTATTTTATTGGAGTTAAAACAATCTTTGTTCAGAAAGCAGCTTTGAGACAAACAGGAAGCCTGAAGAAACAAAAACAAACCCTACCAACGGCGTAAGTGATGGTCCTCTTGATGACATGGTGCATCACTGAAACAGTTTTTTCACAGGCAGTCTGAAGAGTTAAAGCACATCCATGTTAATCCAAGATGGTTTTTACTGGATGCACACGGAGTCAGGAGTATTTTACTGAACACGACTCGTACCTTCAGGTCGTTGGGGTGAAGGTGAGTCCAGGCGAGCAGCATGGCAGCAAACAGGTCACCGGTCCCCACAAACACGGCGTCGACTTTAGGGATGTCCAGGCAGATCCTTTGGTTGGTGCTGGTCCCGTCGGGTTTCCCTGAGGAGAACACAGGGTTCTGATGAGCAACAACAACAAACCTGGAACAAGTCGAGTTTATTTCTATAACACATTTCAGCAACAGGGAGTTTCAAAGTGATTTGCATCATAAAATCACAAAAATACAAAGTCATAGAAAACACAGTCAACAGCAGAAACACTACATTTTGTCTGGTGGCATCATTACTCATCATAATATTTATAAAGTTTCTAAAGCAACTCTAAACAGGCAGGTTTTAGTCTTGATTTAAGTGAACTCAGTGTTTCGGCAGCTTTACAGTTTTCTGGAAGGTTGTTTCATATTTGTGGTGCATAGAAGCTGAATGCTGCTTCTCCATGTTTGGTTCTGGTTCTGGATGCAGAGCAGACCAGAACCAGAAGACCTGAGAGGTCTGGAAGGTTGCTATGACAACAGCAGATCTTTAATGTTTTGTGATGCTCAGACGTTCAGTGATTTATAAACTAACAACAGTATCTTAAAGTCTATTCTCTGAGGTGCAGGGAGTCGGTGTAGGGACTTGGGTTGATGTGCTGTATCTTACTGGTTTTAGTCAGAACACCAGCAGCAGCATTTTGGATCAGCTGCAGCTGGAGGATTGATTTAGATGCTGTTGCATCTAAATCAACGCATGGATGAGTTTCTCTAGATCTCGCTGAGACATCAGTCCTCTAATGTTCTTCAGGTGATAGAAGGCCGACTTTGTAACTGCCTTTATGTGGCTCTGAAGGTTCAGGTTGGAGTCCATCACTACTCCCAGATTTCAGGCCTGATTTGTGGTTTTTAGTTGTAATAAATGAAGATGTGTGTTGATTCTGGTTCCTTCAGATTGAGGCTAAAATCCCCCACATGCTTAGACTTGATTTTGATTAGTAGTAAGTGAACATTGATCAATATATTGTCAACTTCCTAAAACGATGGCCAAAGTATTTTTTTCGTCAAAAGTGATTTTTTAAATTTTTGCCAAATTCACCTTTGTAAAAAAACGACTGTAAAAATGTCCATTATTTTATGAAGGTGACGATATTTGAATAAATATAATGCTAATTGCTTAATTTGCGACTGTAAGACGTTTTAAAAGCACTTCAGGGCTGAAACGATTCCTCGAGTGATTCTAGTACCTTGATTATTAAAATTCCTCGAAGAAAATTTATCTGCCTCGAAGCTTTGTTAAATTATATTTTATTATTTAGCGCACTGTGTTCTGGCCGGGTAATTACTTGCGTTGCCCAGCGCTCTCACTTCCGCCCGAGTTGTTGACGAAAGCTAAGTGTTAGCTGCATAACGACCAGTTTTCACGTTTGACCTGGGAGGATTGTATTGATTGATGATAGATAATGGTCTTTGTCATTTTTCGGGGGACCAATAAGCATCTTTAAAATGACGGGAGCGATGCCTGGAGTACGGCAGCTTTTCTCCTCCCAGAGCTGCTGCCTGGTGGCGGTTCAGAGCGAGCAGCAGGGACGAGCATGGCGGGATTATTTATGCAGGTGAGCGGATAGACTGAACACTGCGGGCGGCTGTGTTTTAGATGCGTAGCTTCGTGGACGAACTGGAAAATTTATTTCATAACATTCCGATCTCAGCAAATGGGTGGCAGAGCGCATCGTGATGTTACGTAGCTGGTAGATGAGTTTCTGTGTGTGACGAACAAAGATGTCAAATCCCGTCGCTAACATAAACACAAATGCTAAAAATGTCTGGGCAAGGTGAGAGTTCATCTATTAAACTCACTGGATATAAATACATAAATGAAAAGCTGGAGTATAGACATTTTTTAGAATTTGTGAACCTGCCTCTTTATTATTAAATTTAATATAATTTCAGATCTTTGTATAAATTTTCTTCAGGTTAACTTAGAAAGTGAGCTGTTATTGTTACAGGTTAATTTTCTAAACTACAGAAAAGTTATTGTTAGGGAAGCTCAAATGTGGAAAATTGGACTGATGTTGATATCCAATAGTGACACTGTTGTTATGTTAGATTTACCAATGTTTTACTTTATCTTTTTTTTTTATCAGATTACTTGATTAATCGTAAGAATAATCGATAGATTACTCGATTACTAAAATATTCATTTACAACAGTCCTAAAGTACTTTGAAATACCTTGTTGCTGAAATGTTCGATACAAATAAACTTGAACTTTAAAGCAAAAAGTCAATCAGTATTTGCAGATTTACTCTAACATTGGAAAGTACAAAAACATGTCAACTATTTCTTCTGTAATTAAATTGTAGTGAAAAAGTATTTCCCCCTTGACTGATTTCTTCTGCTTTGGTTAAACGATAACAACCAAATTAAAAAGTAGTTTAAAATCATGACTAGTTTGAAATATTAATTGCTGGCTAAAACTAGTAACAACTGGATGTGGGACCCCTAGTGGCAACAACGAGGCAGCAGCAGTCCATAAGTGTTTGTGATTTAGTTTTTTTACATCACTGGAGGAATTATGACCCATTTTTCTCTATGCATAATCTCTAGACTTTCCAGTAAATAATAACATCAACTTTACTTATTTTTTGGCTCCCCAGTGCCACCAGGAACTGGTCTCCCTGTTTAGAGGGCAGATCGGTGCTGGTGAGGACAACCGTGTCTGGACCCATTTCATGAAGCAAGTCCATCACCTGCAGGACAGAAACAAAATTTACTTTTAGGAATATTTTTACTATGCTGTACTTTTTACTGTTACTTGAGTGATTTTATCATGAAGTATTTCGACTCTTACTTGAGTACAATTTCTGGATTTTCTACCCACTGAATGAAAAACAAACATGTTATATCCAGAAATTCACCAGACTCAGGCACACACCTGCAGTTCTTGTTAAAATTTTATACGTTTTTTTATTGAAAGAAACTGATTTGGAAACATTTTCTTCTTCCTGATTTTGTTATTTTTGTTACTTATATGAATTATTGTCATTTTGGTCCTTAAAATACTAAAATCTCCACTTAACTTAATATTTCAGTCCGTCTGATGGTGTAATTTTTAAATATTAAATGGTAGACTTTTTACCAAATACCTTTTTTAACTCTTGGGTCATGTCTTGTACAGCTACGTTTTACTTCTACTTGAGTAAAATATCTGAATTTTCTACCCACTGAGTGAAAAACATGTTTTAACCAAAAATTCACCAGACACAGACACGCAGCTTCAGTTTTTGTTAAGATTTTATAATTTTTTTATTGAAAGAAACTGAAACTCTGGAAAGGTTTTCTTTTACCCGATTTTGTTACTTATATGAATTATTGTCATTTTGGTCCTTAAAATACCAAAATCTCCACTTACCTTCATATTTCAGTCCGTTTGATGATGTAATTTTTAAATGACTGATAATTTGATAAGTTACTCAGTGCTTGAGTAGACTTTTTACCAAATACTTTTTTACTCTTAATTGAGTTTTTTCTGGCTACTTCTTACTTTTACGTGAGTAAAAATTGTTGAAGTTGTGCTACTCTGAGGATTCTCACCTTCACAGCATCGTCTTCTGTGCTTATTTTCCTCCCAGTTAACAATCTGATAAGAGCAGAAAACCAGATCGCTCACTTAGAAAACATGTGTCACCGTTTGCTCTGTGGTAACAGATTAAAATGAACTTACTCCGCTTCAAACTGGTTCGGAGTGAGAATATCCGACAAAGGCACTACTTTGTTCTTATAGACAGGCAGCAGGTTCTCTGGAACGTACTGACAAATACAAACAGAAAGTATTTTTTAACAACAATCATTACATTTCATGGAGTTTATCAGATTTCTTATATTTCAATGAAAAAAAGAAGCATGGGTATTTGGTAAAGGCTTCCTACCATAGCACCATGGTCTCCCATAACAGGATCACAAACTGAAATAAAGACAATATTTGTCATCAAGTGATTAAAAATAAACAATAAAACATCAGTTTTATTGTTTTGAACTGGAAAATGTTGCCCACCATACACCAGGCTGGGGTTTCCCTTCTTTAGCTCCTGGATGATGTCAACCACTGCCTCCAGGAAGGATGTGTCTCTGCTGTACCCTTAGAGGAAAACACATAAAAAACCTTCGTTATGTCAATCTGACTGCATTAAGCATTTATATGTTAAAGCTTAATATTTATGCAGACTATAACTCAGCAGTTTGTCAGCTACATAATCAAATGAAACAGTGGCAAAAGGAAAAGCTACACAGAGCAACCATTTTACATTTATGGTCAATAAAAATAAAAAAGAATGTATTTTATTTATTTATTTCGAACATTATAGTAGTATAAGATCATGTACAAGCACAAGGAATGCAAACGACATATTTTTCTACCACAGTAATCTTAACATGCTCGAAAAGGAATAGGAAGAAGTAAGAAACTTATGAACTCCTACTTGACAAACTCAGATGGACCCTCATTAAGAGACTTTAGGGAAGATTGAAATTTATAATCTACCCGACTTAAGACATTCAGTATCTGAATTGGCTTTCCCTGTGTTTCCTTGGAAAGGCTGCATATTTCCAATCTCCTTGAAGATATGTAAACATAACGCTCCTTCCCACCTCACCCCCTCCTGTTGTCCATGCAGCTGTGGAGCTGAGCGCTCCCAAGGACATTCCTCGATAACAACATCTTATCGGACTTCTGCCGGGAGGCTGAGCGACGTGGTTTCATGGCCCTGTGATGTCACCGCCTTCACTCATGTCTTTGTTTTGTCTGAATGTTGCCATGTGCCCTAATGTGTCCTTTCCTCTTTTTTATTTTATTTTGTGAAACTGTGGAGTACTTATTTTTAACCCAGAAAAGGAATTAGAACAGAGACTCTAGTTTATTAGTCACTGTTTAGCTTATTTTTTAGAGGAAAAGGAATTAGAACAAACTTAGAATACAAAAAAAATTCTTCCAGAACAAAAACATTTAGTTTTCATTATTACTTAGAAACTGTAGAGTACTCATTACTTTTACAAATTTAGAGCATACTTAGAAAGACCGGAGAATACTTATACTTATCTAGCAACCCAGAACAGGGTTAGAACTTGGAATCCAGAAAAGCTACTTTTTAGACTCCTATTCTTTCAAACCAGAAAAGGAATTGGACCAGATGATACTTACAAACACTGAATAGGAGTACCTCGTTTATTTTACTGTGGCTCAACATAATTAGATTTTTCTTCTTTTGGTTTGTTATTTTGTTTGTATTTTCTTTTAATTCCTGTAAATCCCTTTGTATTGCCTTGTTGATAAAAATGTGCTATATAAATAAAATGACCTTTTACCTAGTAGTAGTTAAAAGCATCAACAATTTAGCTTTTGAGCTTACTGAAAATAGATAGACGTGGAATTTGTAAAAACCACATTTATCTACAGCTAAAGCTGCAGGTTGTTTTCGTTATCCTCACCTGTCTTCCTGCAAAAACAACTCAAACTCAAATTTAACTTTTAATATGGACAAAAATGTTTGTTTCCACTGGCAGATTAAACTTTTAATCAATAATGAGGAATTATTGACTTAAATCAAGCTCCTATTTCTTCCTTAAAAGTTTTGTTTTGTTTCCAAGTGTGCTGATATTTGCACTAGAAATGAGTCCAGAAATACTCTGTAAAATTGTGTGCGATGATACATTTGTGATATATTTTATTTACACAGTGATTAGCAGCCATATAAACAAAAACACATTTTATGCTTCAAGTTGTTCTTTTAAACCCACCTGTGAGAATATAATCGTACTGGGTCACTTTATTAAGCTTGATTCCTTCGTACAGCACATTCAGCTCCTCCGCGGTCAGCACCTGTCCCTTCCAGTGGGCATAGCCTGAGCAGAAAGGTCAAAGGTCAGGCTGTTGTTCTAAGGAAGAAACAACCTACAGGAGGAAAAAATATCCAAAAACAAACTTATTTCTGTTTTTTTTTTTGCCGATTGATAAATGCAGATAAAAACATTTTAATTGAATGTCCTGCATGTTTAGTCTTCCAGGGCCAAAAGGGGCCTCAGCACCGACTGAATGGGAACGCTGTTGTCTGGAAACCAGTTCTGCTTTTCCTTTGTTCCCTGTTCACCCCTAACCTTGAACAAACAAGAAGAAGCTGCTCTGATTGCAAATGCTCAGGGACAAAACAGACACACAAAGACATGAACTTGTCATCCTGCACACGAAGCTCAACACCAAGCCAATAAATCAACTCTATAAGGAAACTCCCAGCAAAACATGCGCTGTGCTTCGCAGGGGCGATCACAATGTTTACACATACCAGCAAGAACTGGACACAAAGATCACAGCTCATTAGTTTACATGAAAGCTTCAAAAAACGAGAGCTTTGTCTTTCCAAGGAACTGATGTTGGTTTTACTTCAAGTAATTCCAATGTAAATGTCTCTAAATCCTTTGAAGGAAACACATTCTCCACATATTTTAGCACATGAAGCTCAGAAAATAATCCCATCATCTCTGCATGTGTCCTGGGACGTTCTTGTTTCACCAGGCTTTTGTTTTCCTTCATGTGGTTCTGAGCAACGTTTTTACAGCCAAACTGGGTCCCAAAGGCACCAGATATCTGTGGGAAATGGGAGAGCAACACATTGTTCCCCACATGAGGCTGCACCAGCTAAAAGAAAAGAAAATGTTTCACATTTGATATGAAGAACTCCTCATAAAACCGTCTTTAAATTCCCTAAACTTAACTTCACCTCTTTTTTTTCAGCTGGTGACACTAGTTGTCAAAATGCAGGTGAAACTTGGAAAAATCTAATTCAGGCATGAACGCAAAAGAAAAATGTTAATCTGAACAGCCACAAACTTTTGATAGATGAAGAGCAGAGTTGAGTGGGGTTGTATAGAGTACTTTTGAGAAGTCAACATATTACTTGCAGAGGAAGTCAGAGGGATCCTGGTTTTAGAGAATCTGTAGCTTCATTTCCAATACAAATGAGTGTAAACTTTGTCAACTTTCCAGTAAGTTCAAAAAAGATTAAAAGACACAATTTCCATTAAATAAGAAACGCAATTGGAATCACAAGTTAATACGAAACAATGATGCACAGAATGCTGCACATTCTGTGCATCAGTCATCAATCATATGTGAAAGGCTTTAGCTACTCAACCTCTCACAGCTAGCTAACAAAATGTTGGTGGAATCAGCTAACTCCCTCTCTCTTTGGTTACCTAGCAACAACCTATGGTGTAGCAAACAGTTCCTGCCCCCCTTCCCCCCCACTCCTCCCATCTCTGGTTACCTAGCAACAACCTGCTGAGTAACTGGCGCAGCAGCAGTTTAAGGTTATGAATCATAACTGCTTAAAAATAAAAAAAACAACAGCGAGGAATGAAAACGAGATACAATAGGAAATGTCATGGCACCAGTTTTGGCAGTATTTCAGATATTTAAAACAAAAAATCTAATACATAACTATCGATATCCACTGATATACAACTCTTATATAGTATAAAAAAATATTAAAATGAACTAACAGATTGGATTATAAAGCTGAACCAACTAAATATTTCTGTTCTTGACCATTAATATGGACAAGATAACAAACTAACTTCAATGATTTGCTATAAAAAAGTTAATAAGCTGCAGGGATTCTTTCAATATGTACTTCAGGTGACGAGGCGATTTGCACCTTTGAACTGACGTCCAAAGTCTAAACTTGGACAATCCAGTCAACAATTTCTGATAATTCTCCGTCAGAACAGTGTATGCAGCTATAATCCACTTACATTCTGAGAAAAGTTTTTCCCCTAATAAACATCCGTTTGCTAAGATATTTCATGCTTTTCTTTGATGGGATCAAATCTTGATGAGGTTTTATGTTCTAACAACTAATTTTTCAAAGTAAGGAGGAGGCGGTTCTGAGAAAAACCATTAACTTTAACTCCTGACCCTCATCACTTTGTTTAAAACGAGCACGTCTTTGACAGTAAGACACAGTAAAGATCAACTCTGCATCAGTCATCAATCATATAATTTGTCTAAACTTGTTGATAGGTATTTTCCTTTCGAACCTAAATAAAAGAAAGAACCACAGACAACGTATATGAATTTTATGTAGAGCTTTTGCAAAAGGAGAACACTCTATCGAACCTCTCCTCCGATCAGTTCTACAGAGCGCTCTGACCTGCCCTTACAAAAACTCCTGTTTTTATTGTCAAAGGAGAACAGGCAAGGGGCAGTCAAGAAAACAACAGAGGTCGTAAAGTTTCTAATCCAAACATCTAACAACCCAGGTCCAGATGTGATATCTGATCAAAGGTCTGAGCCCGGTTCAAATCTCGGTCAATACTGTCAAGAAAACAAAATACGACTGCTCACAGGTGGTTACTAAATTAGGAGGTGTTCTAACACTTGTGGCTTTAAATCTAAAATAAAATAATGAACAGACAGATTTCTACAGCACTTTATGTCTTTTCCAGGAAAAGATATAAATGGAAACAATACATGTTTTCTTAGAAAGTGGTATTTTTTTCTTTTATGCTTCATTGTTGATCCTTCTTCTTTTTACATCTTTGAGAGGATTAAGATTTTGGTTTGGCCAGAAAACTGGTTTTGTCTCCCTAAATAAAGAAAAGATGGACATAGCAGTCCAAACTAGTAAAAGACAAGTTAAGAAACTCCACAAAAACATAACTTTAGCAGAGAATCAATTTTTACATGTGCTTTTGGGAGAGTAAGTTGTGATTAAGATGGCTGGAGTCCCTCTCTTCCATGTCTGAACCACATTTTGACCCAGACAACAACAGACTTCTGGGAAACAAGTGGGCTGCAGCCAAAAACAACCGAGTGGGATCATCTAGACTTTCACACAAGACATTTTTGCTTGTTTTACTGTATTTAAGCAAACATGTCAGATCCTGTAAAAAAATAAATAAAACAAAGCTTTGGAAAAGTATGAATACCTCTTGAACCTTATCACATCGTAGTCATGCAAAAATCAGAAAGTTGTATTTAATTCATTGGTATTTAAGTAGGAAACAAAAAATATGAGTTGAATTTTCTTTAGCATGAAGAAAGAAGCTTACATCTTGCTAGCAGATTCTCCCACACGAGCTATTGTTCTTTGCAGCTCCTCCAGAGTTACAATTGACCTCTTAGTAGGTAATTTTCTTCAACGAGAGTTGAACTCGTATAGAGAACAGATTAAACACAGCTGGGGTAATTAGCTGACATCTGAAGGCAGATGGTTGCCATGGATTTAAGTGTGGGAATACACAAGCACGCCACACTTTTCAGATTCAGAAACAAAAAAGACTAAAACACTGAAAAAAGTGTGGATACTTTCTGCTTTACATTCATGCCCAAATAAAACAGATTGAAGTTTGTAGTTGTAATGTGACATAATGTGGAAAGGTTCAAGGAACATGAATACTTTTTCAAAGTACACAGTCAAATGTACAGTTTTGACGTCTTAAATATATTTTTTAAAAAAGGGAGTAAAACAACACAACAAAAACAGGACTTTCTCATGAAAGTAAGCTGTACTTTGTTTCCCAATGCTTAATGGTGTAAAGGATGAGCACTGAGGATTTGGTTATTTTTAAATGGAGAATGAACTCAGCTAAGGTCTTAGATAACTTTCAACTTCTAATCATATGTGAAAAACCAAATCTGGAACAAATAGGCCCTCAGTAGCAACTGCAATGACATGCTGGCACAAAATGAAAACAGAAAATGAAAAAAGAGGGCGTAACGTGTTTAAATAGAAATGATTAATTTCCTGATGAAAGTTGCAAAGCATCTCTGCCAAGGGAAGACAAAACCAACCTGTGTGATTGGAAAACTGCACAGAGTTGATGGAGTCCACTTCAAAGCCCAGCACCTGGAAAAACAGGAAAGATGCAGCGGTGAGAGCGGAGAACAATAAGGCTGACCTGGATCGGTGTCTTAATTTCACTGAACTGTGAGAAGGGCACGCCTCAGGATCAAATTATGTTTCCTACGAAGAGGTAATTCCCAGAAAGGCCAAACATTAAACAGACATTGAATGAAGAAGACTCAACACATAGCATTCAGCTGTTTTAGACTTCTTTAAATTTAGGCATCATAGTGAAAATATTAATTTTTAGCCACCATGATGACACAGAATCCCTGTGATATCCCTTTCAAACTGTATTTAATAAATACAAACTATTAAATAATTTGTGATGGGCTGCAAGAAACTAAAGAGATTAAAGACTTATTGTAATGTTTCTAGAGCCATGCATAATGTTATGTTTTTTTCTTCTTATGTATGATTTTGCATATGTTGTCAATATTATGTTTTATTATTTTAAATTGTTATTACCATTTCACTTCTTAATACTTTTTATATGAAAAAGTCTATATAACTTCAGAGTAATTTGCAACAGAATCATATTACTTGATTTTTTCACATTTGTCCAGTGAAGACTGAAAATTTTAGATGTATTTTATTTGGATTTAATGTGATAGACAACAGCAACAACAATAAACAGCAATTTATGGTTGCACCACCTCCAACCATAAATTTCCATGTATAATGATCAGTTTCCGCTTAAAAAAAACACTAAAGCAAATATGATAATTTTCAAAGATAACAATGTTACAGGCTGTAAAAAACCTGAGACTAGGAAGAAGGCTCAGCTTGTACCAATACAACAATCGTAAACATGCAGTCAGAGCTGAGCAAATTCATGTGCTAAAACGGACCAGTCAAAGTCCACACCTAAATCTAATCAAGAATCTGTAGCAAGACCTGAAACTGTCTATTGACAGGCAGTCTACATCTAATGTGGCTGAGCTTGATCTGTTTTACAAGGAGAAATAAGCAAAAATTTAGAGCTCTCTAGATATGGAAAGCTGGTTGAGACATACCCAGCAATACTTGCTGCTGCCATAGCAACGAAAGGAATGACTCAGAGGGGGTAAAAATACATGCACTCCACACTTTTCAGATTTGTATTTGAAAAAACAAATGCTTAAAACAGAACAAAATGCAACTTTGTGTTGGTCTATCAGTTCAGATCTAAAAAAAAAAAAGTTTTAGAGGGGTTAATACTTTTGTCAGATAATATACAAATTAATCTAACGTTAATAAATCACTTTTATATTGAAGAGTCATTTGTCCTACATTAACTTTCATATAACATTAATGATAGTTTTAGGTGTCACGCTGAGCAGTGGACCTGTCATAATTATAAAACCGGCCTGTGATGTACATTTGTTCAGTGCTTTAGCTCCGTGTTTAAAATCAAATTTGTCGCGATAATGTCTAACAAATTAGGTTTCCAGAGCTTTCTCTGGCTCTTAACACGACGCTTTCTCATTGTAAAACGGATATTATTTGAGCGCAGGGTGTATTTCCACATACCTGTAACGGAAACGTTGCCGACTTGTTCCCTACGTAACCCCTGACAACATGACTCTGGATAGACAAGACCCGACACTCCATTACCGTGGTTTAAAAACACCCGAGAGAGGCTGCGGACGGGTTTCAACCTAAAACCAGCATTTAAAGCCGACTGACACGCTGAAAGAGAGCAAATGAAGAGTCCACCATTGAAGGGCACAAGCCGCTGCTGCTTGTGACAGTGTTTTTCTTCAGGCAGCTGAAAGGACACCTAACGTGAGGAGTTCAATGAGTGGTAACAAAAGTGGGAGACGAGAGCTTCGACGAGCTCTTCGAGCGGTAGCTCAGGGGATTTTCCAGTAGCAGTTGTGGTTAAAGGCTATATAAGCGGTTAATGTCTTACATGAGTTTTTAATTAGCATAAATCTAGACGGCTTATCAGACTTAAGCTTAAGACTAGTCTGAGAGGAATGCTAATTCTGCTGTCGAGCCTCATGAAAGGTTGATAAAATAAAAAGTGCTTTACACAAATGCGTCTAACATGCACATCATTAGCGGTGCACCACCTCCAACCATAAATGTCCATGTATAATTATCAGTTTCCGTTTAAAAAACCACTCAAGCAAATATGATCGTTTTCAAAGAGAAACCTCAATGCATATAGCATTCCACCATGTTTTTATAGATTAAGTTGTTTTTAGACAATAGAAGTATGCCTCTCACATAGTAATAAGCTGTGCTGAATGTGATTTTATGTCAGTCTCATCCATAAATGATTGCAAAAATAGTAAAAAAGTATGTTTTTTAAGATAATCCATATTCATGAAGTGAATACAAATAATTTGGCTTTATGGAAGATGGACATGGCAGACCTTAATACATGTCCCATGAGGACCACTTATCCTTACTTTTGAGCCATTTGCTCTTTATGTACACTTTTCAAAAGTTTCTTGCTAAGCAGCAACAGCATTTTTGACACTGAGGTTTCTCTGCAGGTTGCTGCATTCATGTTTAGGAAGAAATAACAGGAAGTTACATAACAGTTATTACTTGCTCACTAAAATATGCTGCCTGCAACTTTACTGAGTTTATTATTACTTGAAACTTTTCATAAAGTGTAAGTACATACAGTGTAACTGCAAAGAATTCAAAACTTACCTTGCTGGGATGAAAAACGGAAACACGCAGTGACTTGTAAAAGTATTTTTCACTTTTGTTAAAACAGGTTTTTATGTGTAAAATAGCACAAGCTCAGTCAAACAGAATGAAACAAGTCTGTGAACATTAGTTTTCAAGTTTTGTCAAAGGTTCTCAGTTAGATTTTGGTCTCATTGTAGCTCCATAAGCCACAAGGTTCACTCTTTAAATCCTTTCATCCTTCTTCCACATGTTTCTCTGACTCCTACATGGTTTGTGGGACTTGTATGTATGTGTATAGAACAGAGTTATCCTGTAAACAGATTTTTCATGATTATTCCATAGATTAATGCTCTTTTCACCCGTTTTGACACTTTAGGTGAATGGCTATCCCTTGATGGACAGTTACGCTATATATATATAGATATGTAGTATATAGATATATAGATATAACTATATATCTAAATTTTTTAACGTTGAATAATAAAAATTCTTATTGTTATTCTTAAATCCTAACATATCAATCTGATAGATGTAGATTTAAAATTATCGTAATAAACTAAAAATGTCAGTAACCGCGTCTTCACCGTTCAACATCTGTTGTGTTATGTTTCTGTTGACCACTAGAGGGCACAAGAGAACAGAGCTACAATGAGCATTTCAAATGAAAAATTGTAATTTAACTAAAACTCACACACTGGAATATTTTTATGTATGTTCATTTCAAGTTGATTACTTTGTCAATGATAACATTTGTCATGATTTGAAGAAAATAAACTACTTTTAAACAAGTCACCGTCTTTAAAAGCAAGAAAGTGTTTCTGTCTTTGTCCTTTATTCAAACACTTAGCCATTGTATGGTTGTAGCTGTGATTCCACAATCTCCACTTAAAAGCTAACATTGAATCGCATGAGGTTGTTTAACTTGTTGAAAGTGCCTCTCCTAAAATAAAAACTGTTGGGATATTAAAAAGACAAAACAAACCTGTAAGTTGGCAATGCTGACTGTTCTGGACTTCTGTTTGCTTTTCATCAGCGAGAGAAAGAATGGAGGTCTTGTATGAAATGGGGGAGACTTTAAAGACATGCAGGTGATCGTGAATGACCCAAACACAAAGCTTTCTGCCCCCCGACACCTGGGTGAGGAGCACAGAGGCCACACAGAGCCGAGACGGAGCCAGGTGGAAGAGCGGAAAGCTAATCATCATCAGCATGCCTGCAGGGCAGCTGCAGCACAAAACCTTCACAGAGGCTTGTTAATAACATTTCCCTCACTGTGAGCCAATAACTAGTGTGTGTCAGTGTATTATTGTCCTTATTCTAGATGCATCTCTGACGTTTATGTAAAACAGAAACGAAAATAAACTGCAAATTGCAACCATTTTGGAAATAAATTATGTTTTTTCCAATATGAAAGACAGAATGATTCTATTATTGGCCTGTGCATCACCATCCAAGAAGATTGGAGGATTAAGGTTTATGACGACAGCACAGAGCAATAATCCCTGTCAGTGTTAAGCAGTTATAGCATCCTCTACTGAGGGTCAGAAGAGGAAACGGGACCCAAAAATGCATTAATTTAATCAAAACAAGGAGAAAAACATGGAAAATAAATCACAAATACATTCAACTTTAAATACAGACATTAAAAGTATGTTTTGCTTTATATAAAGAACTCTTGATGAGGCAAAACATTGACCATTAAACTGCAAAAATAAGAATATTTAGTTAAAGTTACAGAAGTTTACTTCTATAATGTCAGTTTTATTTATTCAGGTTTTAAAAGGTTTGTCTATACAAAAAAAAAACAAATCTGTGATGAATGAGATTTAGTAGAAGAAGAAAAAAGTAATCTTTTGATAAATAGAGGAGGCTGTTTTCTGTAAACTCAGTGTTACAATCACAACCTTGCAATCTGTTGTTATGTATGCGTGGAAAGTAAAATCATAATTATCTTTTTTTCCTTTTTAAATGTAACGTGCAAAAACATCTTAAATTACTTAATATAAGGCAATCATGAAGAACTGGATGACAGATTGATTATTAAGTTACCTTAAATGTCTTTTTTACAATGATTATTCCATGTCAAACTCATTTTGAAAGATGAAGGAATGACACAAAATCTAGTCTAACTTTCATGGTGTAAGATATAAACCTGGTGGGGTTTTTATTTGTAGCAACACGGGTCGATAACTGTTTATTTTCCTCGATTTTATTCATTCAAGCACAAAAGGAACCCAATTCATTGACAGATTTCAGGCTACAAACTTGTATAAGTAAAAAGAATAAACAGTTTAATATTCCACTCCACATTTTATGCAATAGTCATACTGGATTTTTATTATAGATTTGGAGTGAAATCTCTTGTTTCTTCAAACTTCTGCACCATCACAACAGCTCTAAATGACACTTTCATTACGATCAGTTTAAAAATTAAAACTAAATTTTGTCTTTTTTTCTTTTACCAGCCTTTGAACTCAGAATTCAATGTTGGATATCATGTGTGTAAAAGAAAGAAAACACTATGCAGCTGAACTTTTGGCAATTTAAATCACTAAATTACTTGAGTAAATAATACTGGAAATTACGGTGTTATCTTAGTATTTAGTTACACGAGATACTGAGTCGTAGTATTATTAGCTAATCATACTTAGCCTGGCAATGCTAATTTCATTGGTTTTTGACTTGCAACTGTAGTTTAATTCAACTATTGAGTCTAGTTTTGACTTCTAGGAAAAGCAGAAAAGATGGCATTCTGATGGGAACTGTAGAGGAGGTGAAATACCACAGGGATTGGAAAATCTGTCGACAGGACGGTTATTAGTCATACACTCCTCAAATCTGGCCTTAATGGAAGTGAAAAACCACAGCTGAAAGAAAGCCATAAACTATTTGAAGGACACAGTAAGCATATCATAAATTGGGTCAGTAAAGACCAAAAATGTGTTTCTTTGTTTGTTTGTTTTGTGGTTTTTGTTCAAAACATAATGCATGGAGGAAACACAAAACACAGAATCCCCATGTAGTGAAACATAGTCGTCACAGTGTGTGAACACATTTCTTAACCAGGATCAGAAAAGCTGTAAAAGGTTGTGTAAAGTTGGATGAACCTACATACAGAGTTATTTTGGAACCTGATCGCAAGACTTAAAACCAGATCAGAAACTCACTTATAGCAAGATGAATAAAAAGGGAATGGTTTGAATTAAAGAGTATTTATGTACAGAAGTCTATAACTAAATATAATAAATAATTTGCACCAACACTTGGCAATTATTCTTCATAGATGCACTCACTTTTGTTGACCTGAGTGCATCTACAAAGTGAACTGTATTTTTTTTTGTTTTGCAATTATGTAATTTATATGAATTATTTTGTATGTATTCAAACTCCAAATTTCAATACAACTTTACTTTCTAAATGTAAAAATTTTTTAACAAAAATGTTAAATATTAAATGATGTTTTGATCAGTTACTCAGTACTTGAGTCGCCTTTTGCCAAAAATATTTTTACTCTTAGTTGAGTAATTTTTTGAGTGGCTACTTTTTACTTTTACTAGAGCAGAAATATGTTGAAGTAGAGCTACTCTTATTTGAGTAAATTGTTGGGGTAACCCATCTCTGTCACTGGCACATTTCTTTAAATCAGAACATATTATTTTTAATAACTGCACTGTATTTTTTTAATATTAATTTTTGTTCTGTTTTTATATTTTTGTTTTTATATAGATGCTTTGACTTGCCTGCCACTTCTATTCTATTCTAGAATATTTTTGAACTTCCGTCGCAGTTCTGCACTACTTTATATTCTAGTCAATCACATAAAACGCACTAAACCTAGAAGTGACTTGAGAAAATTTATAAAAGTTATACATATTTAAGGTGATATTGCGTGTTTTATCAGTTTGATAGGGAAAAACACTTTGTTTAAGCATTGGTTGAAACACTAACACTAATAAATATTAAGGTAATTTTGACGTAAAATCGATTATTTCGGTCACTATGAGCCAACTGTAAACGCCAGCCATGGCAACCAACTGCCAGGCGGATGACGTTTCTTCATTTTCCTGACCGTTACCTGTCTTCAGCCGGCTCATCACTGTGATATCCCTCCGCCCCGCGCAGCCGGGAGCCCCGCCCGCCTCATGATGCTTACGCCAAGCCGGGGAGGAGGAGCCAGGCAGCGGACACTGACACGTAACAGTCCTGCGTAGAATTTAAGGAAGGAGCTGCATCTTTTTTAAAAAAGTCACTTTGATACAGCTGAGTCTCTTCAGACTTGATGAACAACCGAGCTGTCCCGTCCCAGAAGCCCCGTTAGACCGGCTTCCGGAAGCGACTGAAGCGGGACTAGCAGGCAGGAGCGGAGGGAGAGCCGACGTTTAAAATGAGATTTTCAGTGTTTATTTCTGTCCTGCGGTCGCTCGGCCCCGTGGTAATCGGCATTTCATTGGGCTTCACGTTGAGTTTGTTGAGCGTGAGCTGGACGGAAGAAGCGTGTCCCGTGGAGGGGAAGGAGGGCGAGGATGTGGCTTCGGGTCAGGATGGACTCCTCAAAGGAGCCCGAAAGCCCAGCTCCATTTCCACTGGCAACGATGTGGAGTCCGAAGAGGATTTCGAGCCAAGAATAGTCCCTTACAAACAAGTCCAGCCGAGTGCTCCAAAGAAAGTTTTCAGGTCAGTTCAGGGTCACCGTTCATTCTGGATTTTCATACACGCTTCAAATAATTTCACTGTGGGCTGTAATTTACTTAATACGAGGACTAGTTGATGATAAAGCATGTCAGACCCCACATGGTGCAGATGTACAGGTGTCACAGTCTGGCCTGTAATTTTAGGAGTATAACAACAGGCTAGTAACAGCCAGGGGCGACCCCAGAAAGTTTTAGAAGAGGTGGCCATATGGGGGGGCCAATGCCAAAACACATTATTTTAACTTTGTTTCCATAAAAAGTGGGATTAAAATGGCCATTATTAACTTGGTCTCACCACACACAATAAATATTCATAATAAGTTTTTATATTTAACCACTTTAAATAGCAGTTTTAGTGAAGTAATTTCTTACATTTTAGAACGACAAAAAGGAGGAGATATTTTCTGAGCCTGCAAGTAAAAAAAATTGCTGGATGGATTCTGATCAATTCTTATTTTTTGTGCAAAGTTTGTTTTGAGGGTGTGTTGAAAAATATCTTTAACTACTGAAACAAAACAACTTTAATTAATACAGTTTTGGGTTTAGGGTAAAAACAGGAGAGCTACAACGTTATAAAAGTTGTAATAGCATTAAAATTTTAGAAGTTGTGATCCAACATAGCAGAAAATACTACTTCTAAAACAGTGATGCTACCAGGAGTTGCTCAACAAATGATACTTGAGGACTGTTGAGGACTTGAGGGCTGTTTTCACAGTTGGAATAAATATCAGGTCATTTATTTTATTACATAGTGATGATTGTTATTGTAGAATCTGATATTTTAAAGTACAAAAAGCACAAAATATTTTGACTTCAGAGAAAAATAATCAACTTGCATTATTTCTTTCACACAAAACAACAGAGTTAAGTTATAAAAGTTAAACAAATTAACTACAGGATAATAAATCAACATCTGTTTACTGTTTAGTTCATTTAAAATAAATCTGCCTGTCTTCACGTATATCAAATACAGTTTTGTCGGACCAAAGTTTCAGCAATATATTTTCAACTTGTAAGCAGACAAATGTGTTGTTTCTGCAAAGCAAACCCTCCAGTTAAGTTCTCAAGATAAAGAGTGCAACCTTTTTTATTTTGTTATCAATTATCTTATCAGCTAGTGCCAAATGTGTTTGAAAACGGTTCCTAAATTATACTGGCCACTTCCACACCACACAGTTCCTTCTGCTCTCCTCACACTCGCCTCCACCGCTAGTAGTAACTATTACAAGACAATTTACGTTATCTGTCCTAAATCTAATTAAAATATGAAGCAAACCGTCAGACATTTGTAGATGCTTATTAATACTAGCCAGGCTTGAGGACTGAGGCTGAGGCTGACAAGGTGCCACTGTATGCCCACACACTGAAAGATGTCTAACTTACATTTTCTGCATAAGCAGGCAAACATTTCCAAGAACCTGTGGATAGAGACCTTGTTTGAATGTTAACCCTCACACCCAAAAGTGGATACATTTTATTTCAGTCCCTTGAAATAGTCTTTAGGTTTAGGAGAAGGTTTTGCTAAAATTAAAGATGTAATTTTGAAAAGTCCTTTAATTTATAGGCCGATTCTTTTTAGAATAATAGGTAATGGCATCTAATGATGCCCCTTCATGCCTAAGCATTCCTATCTTGAAAACTCTTTTATGTTCAGCTACTTAGATTAGTTTAGTTTTTGTAACTGTGAATTATGGAGATAAACGGTTATAAAAGGCTTATATTGCACATATTATTTTTACTTTGTATTATTTCAACTGTAATATGATAAACTGTGGCCCCTGATCAAACCAGAATAACTCTAATGTTCCCTACTGCTGGTCGATATTGTTTATTGGAGTCATAAAACCAAGTTTTTCTTTCAGAAGACCAAGAGTGGAACATTGAAAATGACTAAAAATGGAAATGAAACAAGCCCTGGTGATTACGACTTGATGGACGGTTGGGACAAAATGTCCCTCAGCAGACGGCTCTCAAGTTACACCAGAAAAAGTCCAGAAATACTCATGATTTAGTTGCTTTACCAACTTTAAAAAGATGGAAACCGAACCTAAAGTAATTTTACAGTTGTGTTTGTCATACATCTAATGAACAAGCCATTATGGATAATAATTTTTAATATGTAACCAGTAGAAGTAGACCAGTTTTCCTTTTAAGTTGTGAACTCTTCTAAATGCTACTATTTGCAGATAAAGTTGCTCTATTATTAGATGAATCATCAAATGGGCACGGCTCTAAACTGGGTCCTCAAAGATGCCATGTGGGTTATAAAAAGGAAATGAAGTTGGCTGCACTGTTGGTTATGTTGAATCGCTTTGCAGGTTCCTACGCGTTTAAATTTCTAAAGAAGCTGTAATTTCCTTTGCTAGTGTTTCCATGTGTGTCACAGCGATTGACATATCTATGGCTTCAGCAGTAGCTTGTGAAATCACTCGACCCGCTTATCTGGTTTTAATAAACTGAATGTAAGATTTCATGCAGCCAGCCAACCTGTTGCCTTTAGTTGTATTTTAGGTACTTTAGGCTGGTATGAGAATACCACGGTTTCAAGGTGTAAATGCAAAATTTTAAAATGAAAATGCAGCGCATTATCATTTTCATAATTAAAAAACAAAAAGCAACAATTATTCCTATTGTTGCTAAAATAATACTTATGGTCACACTTATTGGAAATGTTATGTAGAATGTTTATTTATCGGCATAATTTTCTAAAGTTTGCAAGTAAATCCACATTTACTTTACTCCTCTCTCTCTTTTTTATGATTTTAATGCCATTACTTTCTGTTTTAGTTTTGGATGATTTTCTTTTCGTTTTCTGTTTATTGTTTTTATGTACAAGAAATGAAATATTTTGGGTTTTATATTGTAATTATTTATGAAGTTTAGTTTATTTTGATCTATAGGTCAGGTATAAATATAAGCCTCATACTTCTGCTAAGGCTAGATAATAAATCAGTAACAATATATATTGTGATAGATACATGATCAGTATCAATAGATAATATGTCTAAAATATTCAATATATAAAATATTCACTGAACTCTGACCCAGTACCGCACAGCATTCTGGGGAATGTAGGCAAAGGAAAGACTTTAACCGCTAAACCTTTCACAGCCAGCTAAGCAAGATTGGTGGAATGAACTAACTCACTGCTCTTTGGTTACCTAGCAACTCACTCATTCTTTGGTTACCTAGCAACAACTTCAGAAACTTGCGCAGCAGCAGTTTAAGGTTTTGCACCGTTTCTCTTAACTTTTTTAAAAATAAACCACACCGACGTGGAGTGAAAACTGGATAAAAGAGGAAAGGTCTCACCATTTTGTTAGTATTTCATATATTTAAAACAAAATACTGATCAATAATGTTCTATATGAAACGTTTATATTGTGGTATATTTTTTTAGCCATATCATCCAGCGTCATCCATTTTCAGTCAAGTTGTTTAAAATGTTGAAGCGTTTTGAAATATTGTGATGACCCATTGAATAAATAAAAAGATCAATCAATCAAACTATCAAACAGCTGTATTGATCCATTCGTTCTCCACCTTGTTTCTCAGGGCTAAGTACATAAGCACGGAGCTTGGCATGCGGGAGCGCTTGTTTGTTGGAGTCCTGACCTCCAAAAACACCATCAACACCCTCGGTGTGGCGGTGAACCGCACCATAAGCCACCACCTGGACATCGTGGTCTTCTTCACCGGCTCCCGCAACCGCAAAGTCCCCCACGGCATGTTTGTGGTCTCCCACGGAGATGAGAGGCTGATCTGGAACATGTATCAGACCATCAGGTACGTCTTAGACCACTACATCAACGAGTACAACTGGTTCTACTTCGTCCAAGACGACGCCTACACCGAAGCCGACCGGATCAGAGAGCTGGTGGAGCACCTGAGCGTGAATCGAGAGCTGTACATGGGTAGTCCTGAAGAGTTCATCGGAGGGGAGATGGAAGGGAAGTACTGCTACGGGGGGTTTGGGTACCTCCTGTCGCGCAGCTTGCTCCTGCGACTTCAACCCTTCCTGGAAAACTGCAGAAACGACATCCTGAGCTCCAGGCCAGATGAGTGGCTCGGCAGATGCATTATCGATTACACCAGCACCAACTGTGTCAGTGAACATGAGGTAAGTTGACTTAAACTCACTCTTCTTTTCCATTTTCAAAGTGAGGACCACCAGGGGGCGATGTGGTGGCCTGAGAAAGTTGGAGAGAAAATGAGAAAAAACATGCAAAAATAAAAAATAGTTGAATCCCATAAATTTCTTCACCATAACTTTGGTTTTCTGTTTTTTGATCATTTAAAAAAAAAAAATACAAAAGTTAAAATGATTGATTTTTAAATGTAAATTCTGAAATAAAATTTCAATTCATCAAACTGCTTTTCTCCTCAAGCTAGCATAGCAAGCACGAAATTTAACTTAATTGTAGGAACAGGCAAATTTTACAAGCATACGTACTTCTTATTCAAGTATCTTGATTGACAAGAAGTCATCGAAAATTATCCTGAAAAAAGAAAAGAAACAAAGGCAGTGAAAAACAACGTGAAAGCCATGTATCATGTATTATAATAGAAAATATGCATAAAGCATATTAAACTAAAGTTTCTAACAAAAAAAAGACCAAATTAAGCATCCAGCAGCCCACTTGTGGGAATAAATTAAAATCTGATGTGATTAATATAAAATATCACAAAGAGGGAATTGTGTTGACTAATTTAATCATCTGGTAACAGATTTTCTGCTACATCTAAAATCAGAAGGTATAAGGTTAGCATATATGCTAAATGAATATAATAATTATGGAATAGTGAAGAACAAAAACCTTCTAAACGTTTGTTTCTTTATATATATCCTGGTTTGAAAACAGGGTCCTGGCCAGAGGTTAATGCTCTTTGGGGAAACTCCTGGCTTACAACACAAACATGAAGTTATAAAAGATGTTTTTTTACTTGAGAGCAGATGAAAGGAAGCAGTCCGTAGTTTAAACGAATGTTAAGCTGTAAAAACGAAGAAGAAGAAGAGTTATCTTGGATAGCTGCCTGCAGTGGGGGGTTCTTCTCCTCACAAGGAAAACATAACCGTCCCTGCAGAAATCATTACTTTGCACTAGCACTGACAGACAGCTCTATAGAACTGTAATTACGGCGCTAGCAAAGAGATGGTATTCATATTACAGAGGAGAGGGCTCGTGCCCTTTAACTTCCCGCTGCACCCGGGGCATTAAGGGGCAGGTAAACAGGCACAGGGGACACAGCTGAGAGGTTGACTTAGGTTCAATGGTGTGAAAATCCCCTGTGGGTCAACATGCTCTGCTCCTATAATGTCATTAGCATTTAAGGTCAAACAGGCTTTGTCCCAAGGCCTGCAGGGAGGTTTTTTGTTTGTCTTTCAGCAGAGTTTGCTTCAGTTCTTCTAGTGTTAATGTTTTACTTACAAACATATACAGTGCAATGCAAATAATTAGTTCCCCTTGAATATTTTTTAGTTTTGGCTTTTTTTGTCACACTAGTTCCAAAGATAACCTGAGTAAATACAAAGTTCATTTTGCAATTGATTCAGTTTGTTTATGAAAAAGACTATTGAAACCAACCAGAAAGTAATTGCATCTCTTGGTAAATCTTAAATTAAGTGATTAGACACACTTATTTTGTTCAGTGTACATTTTTTATCCACATTGTTTCAGTAGAACCTGTATGAACGCATGAAGTAGGCTAGTTTCTCAGTTGTGGCGCCAAAACTCTGTGTCTCACGAAGCGTTCATGAAAAACAGCTTCGTAACGGTGTAATCACAAATTCTGTTCTCAGTCATAATATCCTTCAGGGCTCCAACGATTAATCGACTTAATTGTGATTAATTGATTACTGAAATAATAATCAACAAATTTAGTGATCGATTAATCGTTAACTGGGCAATACAAACTCAAACAATGGCCTTAAGTGAATTTTTTTTTTTTTTTGACTCACCCAGTAGATATGTAAATGCTTTTTACTCCCATTTTTCCTGCTTGGCTCCTGGCCAAAGCTGCAAACTTTCTTGTTGCACAATTGAGAGGGAGTAACTTGGCTATCAGAAGAGCCCCGAGCCAGCAGCGCTCAACTTAGCCCTTTAGATAACGGAGACAGGCAGGGGGAAGTTAACAGGCCTCAAATAGTTGAGAAAACAGCTTGAACACAGAGCCAGACATCTTTTTTTTTTTCCTGTACAAAGGGAACACTGATGCCAATTAGGCACGGACAATGCTTCACTAAGTGTTGGGCTACAGGCTATAAGCTGTTGGCAAACACTGGTAATAGAGCGGCCTCGCTGCTTAGCTAAGCGCTTCCTCCGTTCTTTCTTCTCTTAATGGCTTCATCAGATTCTTTTCAGGGTTTTTTTCAGCTGGAGACTGAGATTAGGTCCTCAGCCACGTCTTTTGTTTTATTTTGACGTTCCTGTGAATTTGTCAAAGAGCAAACACGGTTGCTAACCCCGCAGCGAAAGTCTGTTTTTTTTGGGGTTTTTTTTAGCATCACTGTGAAGTTTCAGCTCACTGAGCAAACTTTCCCGTGGAGATGAGCCTGATACGCTGTCTAGTTGGCACAAAATGTTTGAAAGGAAGTAACGCTCCGTAACAACCAGGCCTGGAACGGCATTCGGCGTACTTCTGTCATGCCATCACGTCTCATGAAGAGCGCTCTTTGTTTGTCTTCTTTGCAGGGACTCGAGTACCACCATTACGAGCTCGGAAAAAACTCGGACCCAAATAAAGAGCAGAACGAGAAGTTCAAGAGAGCCCTGACTGTTCATCCCGTGTCTGACCCCGAACAAATGTACCGGCTGCACCGATGCTTCTCCGAGATTGAGCTGCACAAGACTTACAATGAGATTGCTAAGCTGCAGGTAAGCAGATTGCCAAGAGTCACAAATCACCTGCGAATGATTCGGAAATTCAATCTCGTCTTATCATTATTCCCCCCGCAAAATGCCAAAAACAAAAGATCTGACTAGCATACCAGAAAAAAGATCATTTATTTCAGTTCAGACATGAATCTCATTCATTGCATACAGATTGATGCATTTCAAGTGTTTATTTTTTATAATTACGACTAGGGCTGAAACGATTAATCGTGATTAATTCAAATAATCGTGAACTAATTTCTTAGTTGTTAATTGTTAACTGGAGTGTACGGACAAAAAAAAACATATTTAGATCAGTAATTAAGCTAACGTTGTACAACAATATATACATTTGGATTTAATCTAAAAACATCTTTCTATAAATTTATTTTAGTTGAAACTTCTCAAGAGCATAGTGTTAGTTTCAGCTGTTTCAGATTTACTGAGGAAATGCTGTAATATTTTATTTCATTCAATAAAATGTCTATTACTTTTTTATTTGCATCTATTAACATATTTCTAATGCTTTATTTAAAAAGAGTCTTACATGGTTAAATTAAAAATCTGTAGACTGTGCCATTTTTTGAACCAATTAATCATCAGAATAATTGATAAATTAATAGTTTACCAGAAGTAGTTGTTAGTTGCAGCCCTAATTATGACTTTTCACATCATTTTTATTTTGTGTCTTTTATATAACAGATCTGTTTTTGTATAACAGATCAAAAGATAAAAAAGTGTTTTTTATTTTTTTTATCTGTTATCTTATCTTGTCTTTAGCAATGCTCCATTTAATTGTTTTCTGCTCATATCAAACACTGTGTTGCCACGTTTATTTTTAGATTTCCAAATGAAACCCAATCTTTACTTTAATCTGAGAGGAGAACTAAAAGGTGTTTTGCTTAAAAACCCCCCAAAACATTATGTTTGGTTTGTTTATTATGTTTGATAATCCTTTTTTTGCAACTCAACTTATGAGAAATGTAACATTTTTAAATGTAACTCTAAAACTTGCAAAAACCTTCATTGAGCAGATTTTTCTTTTACTTTTTCTTTCCACTCAACTTTCCATGAATTTGCGTCCTTACTGCAGACTGTAAGAAGGTGAAGCAGTGACATTTTGTACAGTTTCGGCTTCATTGTTTTTTCAGAAATTGCACATCTTTGAGTCTTTGTACTTTAGTTAGCAATTAATCGATTTCTAACTTAGATGGCGATTATTTCAATAATCGATTAATCCGATTAATCTTTTCAGCCCTAATTAAAATAGACACATTTTTCAATGATATTAAAAAAACTCTTGTTGTGTGTCCGCAGGCGGAGATAAAAAATGTCAGCGTTCTCGCTTTTGAAGGTAACCGAAGCGCCCAGTGGCCAGTCGGGGTCAATCCGCCTTTTGAGCCTAAATCTCGGTTTGAAGTTCTAAAATGGGAGTACTTCACAGAGGAGGAGATTTATTCGTGCATCGACAGCGCTCCTAAGTGTGAGTTGCGGGGTATCGATAAACTGGATGTGGCAGAGGTCATAGACACAGCCATAGAGGAGCTGAACAAAAAGTACATGCCCACCTTACATCTGAAGAAGCAGCAGCTGATTAACGGATACAGACGCTTCGACCCCACCAGGGGCATGGAGTACACCTTAGACCTTCAGCTGGAGGTCATTAATCAGAAAGGTCACAGCCGCTCCATCACCAAGAGAGTCCACCTGGTGCGACCTCTGAGCCTCATAGAGATCATTCCCATGCCCTACGTCACCGAAGCGACCAGGGTTCACATCATTATACCTCTGACTGCAGAAGACCGCAGCTACGTCAACCATTTAATGAAAGTCTTTGCCTCCAATGCCTTTGAGACGAGCGAAAACGCCATCCTCACGTTTCTGTTCATTTACGACCCAGAGGAGGCTCAACACGTGAACCACAACGACATATTTATTGACGTGAAGAATCAGATAAATGTTTACGAACGAAAATACCCCACGGTGAAAATCCCCTGGATCAGCGTCAAGACGGAGATACCGTCCCAGATTAAGTTCATGGACATTATCTCCAAAAAGCACCCGGTGGACACTTTGTTCTTCCTGGCGCACGTCAACACGAACATCAACGGCGAGTTTCTCAACCGCTGCCGCATGAACTCTATAAATAACTGGCAGGTCTTCTTCCCCATCCACTTCCAGGAGTACAACCCCGATGTTTCCTACCACAACCAGCCGCCCCCTGCCACAGTCGACCTGGTGAAGGATGCCGGACAGTTTGACCGCAGGTCATTTGACGAGGCGTGCTTTTACAACTCCGACTACATGGCGACGCGATCCCGCATGGTGGCGGACGTCCAAGAGAACGAGGACATCCTTGAAAGTCTGGACATTTATGACATTTTTGTGAAGTATTCTGGTCTGCACGTATTCAGAGCTGTTGAGCCAGCTCTTCACCAGCAGTACCGCTACCAGTCTTGCAACCCGAAACTCAGCGAAGACATCTACCACCGGTGTATTCAGAGCAACATGGAGGGCCTCGGGTCCCGATCGCAACTCGCCATGCTGCTTTTCGAACAAGAACAAGGAAACAGTACTTGAAGCTTTTCACCTGCTTTATTTTCGTAAAACGGACTGAAGATGTTGGAGTCGGTTGAAAAAAGCAACAAGTCTTCTACCAGCTTTAAGTCCAACCTGACGGTTCTCCCTAAAGGCTGTTTTGTCAGCTTTGTCTTTTTTAGCTAGTTTTGATAAACAGACAGAACACAGGTTTATAATGAAACCAAATGTGTTAGCTATGCTGACAAATATAAAAATTGCAATAAGCAGTTTTGACCACTAGGGGAGGCAAAAAAACTAGAGACTCGTGGCTTTGCAGTAGCTATGAGGAGTTTGTGTCGTCTCCTCAGTATTCAGGTGGAAATCGCTACCAAAGACTGAGAATATTCAGGGGTAGGCATGGGCCGGCTGCTGCATGTTGTTATGGTCCAATTTAAAGTTCTTCCATTAAAATCTAAGAACTAGTTGCTGCACACTGCCAGTCGGCTGGCTGAAGAAAGGCCACTTCTTTTCTCTTGAGCCTACAAGAACAAATTTAGATTTGGCTTGGAAAGTAAAGTAGCTCCACCGAACACACTTGCTCATAAATACAGTTGGAAACCATCTTTAGTCGCCAAACATTTGACATCCATTGACTTTTTAGGACTGAATTGAAAAACGTACTAAAAATTGAACTTTTTTTTTTGTCTATTCAACAAAATTTGGCCCAAACAGGTTCTTAAATTAAGTCTTTGCTGCCCATCTTTAGGTACCAGCAGATATGTTTGTGCTGACATATTTTCACTCTATTTATCCATATTTTAACATTATTTAGACACAATCCAACGTTGTTTTTTCAATGTTTATTCGATGGAAATGTGTTTGGGACAGAGTGAAGTACTCAGCTTGACTACTGGAGCAGAAAGGCATAAAAGGCAAGGTTACTTGAAAATTACTCCAACATTTAGTGGTATTTATTAAATTTTTATGTTAAATTCAATATTGCAGTTCACAATAACCTCTTTAATATTTTATCTCAGTAAGAATGAAATAAATTCAATAATGGTACTAATTTTTTTCCTTTAAATATTTTTTAGATGCTGTGAGAAGACTGGCCCATGCCTAATTAGGAGTAATTATGTTAATTGGTCACAATTAGAAGGAGGCAGTTTCCCTTTGGGAACATTAGCTTAGATTAGCTGAGAAAGCTAACAAACATGTCTTTTAAAAGTATTAGCACCCCTTGAACTTTTTTTTGCATTTTCTCGCATTGCAACCACAAACTTTGATGTGTTTTATTTAAATTTGTAGAATATTATATGGAGTACTGGTACTGTATAACTGTGAAGGTTATGCATGATGCGTCTACATTTTATTAGATTCATTAATAGTCAGTTTTACAGGGGCGGTAATACGTATTTTCCAAACATTTTTATAACGCAGCATATGAAATATTACACCTTGAAATTGGGTCTCTGTCTTTTTAAGAAACTCTTACTCTTTCTGACACTTCACCTATATCATGTTATAACATTAAAACATGATAAAAAGCTAAAAAAGGTGATTTTAAAGTATTTTTTATCCTCTACTTGGTTTAACTATAAAGTGTCCCCACAGCATGATGGTTCCACCACCATGTATTTTGCTTTTAGGTTTAAAAGTTTGTATTTTTTTTAAGGTTTTATTGGCAACAGATAAAATTTTTTTACATTTTAAAAACCATGTACTTACCTTCCACTTCTCGGTTATTCTCTACTTTGTCCCTCAAGTAAAACTGTTTGTGGTTGTTGCATTAAAAAAAGCATTAAGACGTTCAAGGGGAAATAATGCTTTTTGGAACGTGTATCTTGGTTGCTTCACATTCTGATGAATGAAATTTTTTTTCATTAGGATAGAGTGAGCTAATGGAGTAGGTATGTTGGGTTTGGAAACCAATTAATCAAAACAATAAGCGATTTGTAATTAAAAAATTTCATTGCTGCTTTTCAGAGGGGTTTGACTTATGAGCAGCGACTGGTTTGCTTTTTGAGGTCGCCCTTTGATTTAATCCGTATCATTAAATTGGAAGTTAATGTTTTATTTTATTTCCAGCGGTACATTGCACCACTGCTTGTGTGCCCCAGTTCTTGCACTTTTTATACTTAACTGGTATGAGTGTTCACAGAAGTGTGTCTGTATAACGTGCCTTGACAAAGACATTTCATATGTTGGCTGTCTTGTTTTTTATATATATATATATATATATATGTATATATATATAAAGTGGTATTTTGGTATTGTTGAACTTGTATGGCTGGGAGAGTGGAGCTTTCTGTGTGTTTATAACGCCTGCCACAGCTGGGAGACTGAAGTGGGTTCTCGGTTGAGTTTTTATTGCGAACTTGGACCATGAACCCGACCATCTGCAGGCTGAACGTAACGTGTGCCTCGAAACCGGGAGGAGCTCTCTGGAAAGTATCTGTTGGGTTTGATTTATGAAGACTCGACTTACTGGAAATGCTTCTTATTGAACATGTTTTAATGGTACAAAACAAACGAGCCCTATGAATAATGACTTTGTTACTGTCTGGGTGTCGGGATATATTTTAATTACATTAGAAATATTTTTCTAAGTCAACAGAAGCAGAAATTGGAGAAGGTTTTTTTTTGGTGTGCTTGAACTCCAGATGTTGTGAAATGCAGTAGGAGGTTTCTTCTGTCTCTCAGCGGTAATGGATGTAGTAGTGCTGGACAGCAGTAATTTATTAGTACATTAAAATGTGCAATATTACAGATAACACAGCTGGACAGGCAGCTTTTAGGCGACGGGATTTTAAATTTCAAAGACATATTTTTGTTTCTTCAAGTGCAGCAGTGTGTATATCACAGTACTGTTCATGACTCGTACCTTCTGTTTGAGGCAGAGTAAATACACTGTAATTTTGCTGACAGGCCCTTTTAATGTATTTTGCTCTCTGTAGACACTTTTTCATCACATTTGCTTTGAAATACATAAAAACCGAGGCGAGTCCTTTTATTTAACTGTAATTGGATTTAATATATATGTTGGAGACACTACAGCCGCCGTGGTGGTCCGCCGCATTTCTTTTCTGTTTTATTCACAGTGTGAACACGGAGCATTAAGTTCAGTTTTATGCTTATTTTTTTATATATATATATCTGCTAACTTGGTGTGAATGTTTTCCTGAAGAGTCTTCCAGAGAAATCACTGTGAAATAAGGAGGTTGAGATTACAATATGAAGTTACTAAAATGTGCTGTTTTCTTGCCTTTCTGTCAGCATGAAAGGTCTGGATCACAAGTGTCAAACTCGAGGCCCGTGGGCCAAATCCAACCCGCCACAGCTTTTTATGTGGCCCTGTAAATTCTAGACTAAACACTAAATGTGCTGAAATGTTATTTTATCGATCAGATCCATTCAGTTTTTATCCGTTTACTGCCAAATTATATGAATCAGTCCCTCCATTTTCTTGCAAATTATTGTGGAAATTCACGCAAAATCAACAAATACCCACACTTTTCTTGCACTAATACTTAATTGGTAGTTTATTCCACAAAAATGGTCTAAAACGTTCTTACTTGTACTAAACAGCTGCCTCAGTCTTAATTAATTTCAGCTTATAGTCCGTGACCTGTACAGTGAGTAATAAAAAGTCACACTTATCGTCATAAATAAGTGCAAATATTTCAAAATTAGTACCACAAACACTTTGATTTTTATTGCAAAAAAATCACAAAACAATCGTGAAACCCAGGAGGGACTGTAAAGATGTAATATATTATTTAATTTTAAGAATTTATTGATATTTTAACAATTTGTGAACGGGTTTCGTCAATACATTCTGGCACAACCGGCCCTTTAAGAGGATTTATAATTTTGATTTGGCCCAAAACAAAAATGAGTTTGACACCGCTGGTCTAGAATCAAGTGAGGCATCGGATTAATTATCTTGTGTGGCTGAATGAAGGCTCCTTATGTATTTTTAATGATTTATTTATCTGTCACATCACCTAAATAACACAGTATTTTCTGCTTTCATGACATTCTTTGTACACTCCATTTTTAAACATCTTTCCACAGCAAGTTATGTTTTATTTTACCTTTTTTTGAAGTCCTAAAGTCATTTTAATATGTTGAGTTCATTCCACATTTATTTCCACAAGAAGCTGAAGTTTTCCCTTTGCACCCCATTCACTGGTTTGTACTGTTTTCACACACATTGGTACTTGTTAAACCAAAGCGGTACAATTTGGTTAATGCACATGACTCATGACGTGTAATTGAGTGCTGTAATTCTCAATAAACTGTGAATCATTGTAATTTTTCTAAATAAATAATTTTAAATATTTATCTGTGTGTTTGTGTATCAAAATTCAAAATAGTAATAGCTGTAAAAATGGCATATTTTTCTGAAAATGATTTATTTTAACATATTTAGAAAACATGAAAATAAAGATAGAATATTAGTTTTTCATATATTTATATGTAGCAGGGTTTCGTTTTAAAAATATTGTAAATGTGAAGTTTGCCAAAATGTATTTATGTTTTTGAATTTACTTTGTTTAGTCAACAAGTTGTGTTAAACTGTTAAACCTGCTGTTGGCGGTTGGTGGTTACCGTAGCAACCGGTAACTGCCAGCTCCTCCCCCGTTTTTCTGTTGCAGTTTGTAACTGAGGGGCAGAAGCTGCTGGGCTGATGTTAACCACCGGCTTGATTTCCTCTTTTGTTAGAATAAATACAGAGAACCTGAATGTGTCTGTCGTGAAGCCGACCTGCTGGACCTGAGACGAACACAGGCGGGTTACATCTGGTGCCGTGACCCGGATTCGCTCTGGAAATAATTAAGAGACCACTGCACTGAACCCCATTGAAAACCTCATGGTTAATCCACCAAATATTGATTTCTGAACTCTTCCTGAGTTAAAATATTGGTATTGTTGTTTTATTTACATTATTTGAGGTCTGAAAGCGCTGCATCTTTTTCATTATTTTGACCATTTCTCTTTTTCTGCAAATAAATACTAAATCTTTGCTTGGAATTTCACAGACATGTTGTCAGTAGTTCATAGAATAAAAGAACAATGTTCATTTTACTCAAACATATACCTATAAAAAGTAAAATCAGAGAACCTGATCATTTTAAGTGGTCTCTTAATTTTTTCGAGAGCTGTATGTGTGTAGATTTATTTTTATTTTTGCGTTCTACCCACAGATTTCATTTTGTCCTTTAGGTGTCAGCACAAGTACGCACTTCGTCCAGGTTTGTACTCCGCCGGTGACTGCTGGTTGCAAAGATGAAAACTACAACTGAACAACATTTGAAAATCCCCAGTTTTATCTGACATAAAAATGTCCGATTTTTTCCAATCCTCTGCCCTGAGCAGGCCGTTTCTGTCAGATCCACCATTCTGATGTCTGGGTTGGGTTAAAAACGGGAAAAAAATGTTGTGACCTTAATTACAGCTTCAGTTATTTTGAGGGTCTATGTGCACTACCCTTAGGCATGCTGTAAAACCACATAACTACAGAGCAGCAAGGTTTTAATTGTAAGTCATTATTTTGTACTTCATTTTACGCAGAGTCCCAGGACTTTCTCCTCCCTTAAGGGCAAGCAGTCTGAAAGTCGACTGGCACTGTAAAAGTATCTATAGATGTTTTTTATTTTATTTTGTTTTTGTTTACTTGGATGGCACTGAAACAAAACTGGTCAGATTGTGGAACATATTTTACATTTTAGAGGTTTTAATCGAATAGCTTGTTCCAGAAGTTGTCTCGATAAACGACAACATTGTTTTATTGGAATCATTTTCCAGTATTGGTAATGGGATAATAATGCAAGAACACATTTTTAAAGATAAATAAACTTTGAATTATAATGAACATTTAGTACTGGAACTGGAAAACATTTTAAATAAATAAACAAAATGTCATAAACAACAAATAAAATTAATTATGAACAAGATTGTCCTTCGAAAAAGGGATAGTTGAAACCAAAGCATCAGACTGAAGACTTTTCTCATCCAATTTTGGTAAAAAGAAAAAAAAAGATAAATCATGCAACTGGAAATTATTTATCTTGTTTTAATTTATCTTAGATTAATTAATTTATTGCTTATTTCCACAGGTTTATGGATGAGTAGTAAAAAAATGACACCACAAACTGAAGTGACGTCTGGACTTTGAGACACAGTTAGGTTTTTTTTATCTAAACTTTAATAGTTTTTGTATTTACCATATTTGACATTTATAAAATCTGTTCTAACAGAGGAATATTCACATCATCGTAACACTTATATACAACATGTATGCTCTCTGTGCTCCCTCTCTGGGATGGTCCATTTCCATTTCTGTCAGAAACAAGATGAAATTTCTCCCACTGAAATCCAGACAGAAGCTTGCATCACCGCCATCTTACACGCTTTTTTCCCTTCAGGCTTCAGCTTAGAAATATTTGGTTGACAAAAAAAGAAAAGAAAAAACCAGATATTTCAAACTGTGGCCGGTTGGAATATGTGGGTTTTACTTATAATGTACTAAGCAAATACAAGCGCGATGCCATGGAGAAAAGATCCAAAAAATGAAGGACAGGATCTCTGATGAAGAGTTTGAGGAATCCCAGAAATGAGAGCAGCATGTTGGGAAGCAGCAAAGGTGTCTTTTTGTCACACACACAGAGTTATAGAGTAAAAAAAGTACTTTTTTTTTCAGGTATCTGTACTTTACATTGAGTATTTTTTACTTTTACTCACTATCTGCACTTTCTACTCCTTATATTTTCCATGATGAAAAAGATAAAGAGGGAAAAAACTCACCTCTAACACAAAAAGTGCCAGTAATTCAGCATACAGTTGGATCCAACCCAAGCAAAGCAGAAGAAGAAAAACAAAATGGAGGCTTTAACCTGAGTGAAAACTCAAACAACAGGAACACATTCAGAGACGCAAGACATTCCCCATCTGTAGCCTTGTTTAAAAAATCCTTCATCAATTAAATCAATTAAATATTAGTGACAAATTCGCTGTGGTTTGTGCAAAATAAATGGTCCTGATGGAGATTTGGTTTGAAGAAAAACTAGAACGTATATGTATTTTTTTTATTTATTTCTGTGCTAACAGTGCATGTTGTGAGCAAAAGTAAAAAAATGTATGGCTAGTATTTTGTATGACTACAACATTTTTACTATTTTAGACTTATTGAAAGTCACTCTTAGTTTTGGTACTTAAGTAAGTTTCAAAACTTCAACCTGTGCTTTTACTAGAGCACATGTGTCAAACTCAAAGCTGCCTCAACCTTAATTGATGTCAGATTATAATCCATGATCTATACAGCAAGTAATAAAAAGTCACATTTACCAACATAAGCACAAATATAGAAATACACCCAAATTAGCCCCACAAACAATAATGAAATTCTAGAGGGACTGAAAAGATGTTAAATATTATTATTTAATTTTAAGAATTTGTTGATATTTTTACAGTTTGTGAACGGGTTTTATCAATACATTGATAAAATGTATTATCTTCATTTGGTCCAAAACGAAAATGAGTTTGACATCACTTTACTAGAGTATTTTTTCATATAAGTCTCTGCAGTGACGTGCGGTGAGGTTCATAGCTGGTGAGGCACTGACGTCATCAGAATCAGATTTGCAAATAGATGCATAGACTGACAGCAGTTTACAGGTTATGTTTCACTTCTGCATCCTTACACATACAAACTGTAGCTCACAAAACACACATTTCCTTAAAAAACAAAACAAAATAAATGTTATTACTGTCTTACCTTTACTTATAAAGGTTATTATCTCCTGCTTCGATTGAAAGTCCACTTGAGAAAACTTTTTTAGTGTTGTAATGTAGTCATCCATGTCGAAAGTCGGGATAAGCGAGAGGAAAAAAAATCACTATCTCTATTATAATCTATCGCTGCACTTGACTTGCTTCCCGAATCGTTTAGCCTAGCTCGCTGTCACTTACTCGGCAGTTGAGGAGTGAACAAGACGAACGTCTGGGATCTTGAGCGCCCCCTGCCATGAGGCAAGAGAACTGCCTGCCTCACCTCGAACCTGTTCTCTGCCGTTTATAATCGCTCATTACACGAAACACGTTACACAAACACAGTTGGTGACAAAAAGCACTGTACATTATATACATAAGCTAAATTATTGGAAATAAGTTCACATATTAAATTTGTTTAAACCATTTTATTGACGCCGTACAGCAACATGCTCTCTCCGCTTAGCAGCCAGCGCAGAGCCAGGGGTTGCGCAATCCAAGGTGAGGCAGAGCTCGCTGCTGCCTCACCGGCATCGCTTCCAAGCATTTGAATGGGAAAATAAGAAAATTCAGCGATTTTGAACAAATAAAAATCGAAATTGGTGAAGCTACGTGAAAAATAAATATTTTTTAGTACAAACCACCGGATGAATATAACAATTTAAATTACTTTATGATTATATATTTTCTTTCTTTCCATGATGGCTGGTGAGGCACTGCCTCACCTGCCTCCCCTGACCGCACGTCACTGAGTCTCTGTTTATAACTTTAACTTGAAAGAGATTCCAGAAACAAAATCACTGAGGATTTGTTTTAGTACGAAGATTGTTTTTTTGTTTTTTTTTAGCATGCGTAACAGAGCTTTATCTTAACATTATAAATGTGAAGTTTGTCAGAATTTATTTATTCTTTTAATCTATTTTATTTAGTCAAGAAGTTGTTTCTCCTGATATTTATTGGCGAATATAAAAGTTCTGTTGCTCTTGGCAGTTGGTGGTTACCATAGCAACCAGTAACTGACAGCTCCGCCCCCTTTTTTCCCCGTTGCCATCAGTAACTGTGGTATTTATCTGTGTTTTCTTTACAAGTGTTAGCTTTTAACATATATTTTAGACAAATGCGATCATATGCAGTGTTTTGTGACTTACTTTGCTAGCTTGTGTAAATGTTTTTAACTGATATTGTTATTAATATTGTGCATTTTAGCTATGTTTAATTTTACAACTACTGCTAACTAATGCTAACTGCTAACTGTGACTTATTGTTTTGTAGTTTGTTTAGAGTTATTTATTATATTTCATGTATAGGGGCAGAAGCTTCTGGACTGATGTTAACCACCAACTTGATATCCTCTGTTAGAATAAATACAGAGAACCTGAATGTGCCTGTTGTGAAGTGGACCCACTGGACCTGAGACGAACACAGATGATGGGTTAAACATGAACTCCAAAAAAGTGCATGTAGGTAATCATCCAGGTCTGTATTCAGCTCAGCACACCAGCTCCTGTGTGACTTCTCAGAGGATGGCTACAATTATTGATGACAGAGGAGAAGATTGCTATGCATGGCCTGTACAGGATGCCATCAGAGACGGTGATTGGGAACCTTTTGAAAATGTCAAAGTGACACATGATTATGAATATTAAACATCCATGTATGGAGCATGATTACTTGAAAGGGGGAGGGAAATCAACAGTCGGAGGCTGGGATCTCATTCCGAGCCGCGTTGAAATATGGCAGAACAGCGGCGACTGAATATATCAAATAGATTAACAAAAGCGTCATTTGTTAACGCCGAAGGGCTTATATCATCATTTTTAATTATTTTTAAAATTTTTTATTTATGTTCAGGCTTGTAACTCACAATATTTCTAAGAACAGACCCAAACGTTGCCAAAAATTGTTGCCATAACATTTGGAGTGCTTAATTCAGACATCAGGGCTTAATGCTAAAGCGGTGATAATAAGGCTGATGCTCACAAAGTAAAAATATTTATATGCCAATTTATCTAATGAGGAAGAGAGTCTAGCAAACCGGCACCTTGTAAGGAGTTTAAAAGCTTTCTCTTATGATCCTAGTCAATGGAACAGATGCTGTAGTTTAAAATGTAACAATTCTGACACAATTTTAATGAATAAAATTTGTGCTCTGGTTCTGACCAGCATTATTACTTTGGTCTGAACACATGTACAGATCAAAGTAATAATGTAATAAATACATTTCAACAACTTTGGGATATTAAAAAATTGTTTTACAGGTTTTAAAGTGAAGAAATGAAGCCAATTTTGTGGAACTTGAAATTCTGTCAAGTCTCTAAAGTTTGTGTCATTTCTGGTGAGGATAGGTATTCTTTTTTCTTGTATTCATTGTACAGAGTTTTTTTTTTAAGTGTGGAGGACCAATCCTGACATAATTAAGAATGAATGAAAAATAAATGACTAATTAAAATAACTACAGTACCAAAAAGCAACTTGACAAATAAGCATGCCATAAAATATAACAAGATAATAATGAAAAAAGAGATTTATTTAATAATTATTAATTTCTGCAGGATTTTTGGCAATTATTTTTAACGAGTCATTTATTTATTTCTGTATTTAATGTTAAATATGGCAGGATTGAACCTCTATATTTTTTACACTCTATTCTTATTTATATATGTTACATGCCATTCATATTTTTAGATTTTCTTTTTTTAAAATATATTTGCCCTTTGAATCACACAGTGAAAATATTTTCATCACCATTTATGCAACAATTTCACAAACTGCACTGTCTTATAACTCTATATCTAGATGAAATAATATTAATAACATTTAGTCTCATGTTTTGCAGTAGTGGATTAGCAGCTACTGCATTTGGCCCAATGTGGTGATAGATGGGCACTTTAATAAAAACAAAGCACAGCCATAAATCGAGAACCATTATTTCCTGAATTATTAATCAACGATGAGCTAACTGTGCAACAGACAGAAGGAGCTGCAGTCATTTATTTATTCATTTATTCAGAGGTGCAGTGATTAGAGCAGAACACTAAATTATGTTAGCTTGTTTTTCATCACTAAGCGATAGTTAAAGGTAACCTTTGTGCAGGTGTGTCCATTGCAGGAATCAAGGAACGCAGCAAAACAAAACATGGAGTCTTCATGATCTGCCCTTTTTTAGAAAATCTGGAGCAAAATTTGTGCCCGGTGCAGAATGAGATTCTTATGTAAGAGGATTAGGGCCACCGGAAAAAAAAGAAAAGAATTCTGACTTTAATCTCAGAATTCTGACTTTAATCTCAGAATTCTGATTTTAAACTCAGAATTCTGACTTTAATCTCAGAATTCTGACTTTAATCTCAGAATTCTGACTTTAATCTCAGAATTCTGACTTTAAACTCAGAATTCTGAATTCTGACTTTAATCTCAGAATTCTGACTTTAAACTCAGAATTCTCTGAGAATCTGACTGAGATTAAAGTCAGAATTTTTTTTTTTTTTCCGGTGGCCCTAATCCTCGTCTGTAGATTCTTGCTATATAAACAAACAAAAAAAACCAACAAAACTGTAAATGTTTGCTGGGATTTACAAAAAAAAATAAAGTAATAAAACCCTTTGTATTCCTTCGTTTTGTCACATTTAAGCCACAAGCATGTACTTGCTGGGATTTTATGTGACAGCATGTCGCTGCAAAATGAAAGTAAACTATTTAAATTTAAACAGTTTATAGTACCTTCATATTTACTACTGTTAGCTCTTATCATCCTAAATAAAATACAATTCAACCAGTTGCTCTCAAAAGTTACTTAGTCAGTAAATAGAGTCCACCTGTGTACATTTTATTTTTTGTTTTACTCCTACTCTTCAGTGAATATTAGTGAACAGTTTTATGAAGACCAGGAATCGCAGCAGCCATAAAGTTGTGGAGAAACCTGAAACATGGTTAGAATTTAAAATAAAATCTTAAAGTCTTACTGGCACCTACTGCCATTTTATATCACAATCAAGTAACTATGTGACCCTCAGTTATTATAAAAATCCTGTAAGTATCAAACGAGCTAAAAGAAATTTGACTTTTTAATTTAACGCCTTGAAATTGGGTCCCTCTCTCTTAAAGAAACACTTGCACTTTCTGAAACTTCACCTCCAGGAAGTCATCATTGCTCCGCTGTTAACCCTGTAACGACGTTTTTAAAAGCGTTTCACTGAGAAGTGGCTCAGATAATGAGCTTCTGCAGTGTTTGCTAATTGCTGCTAGCTAGTCTGAAGGAGCTGCTCTGTGAGGCGGAAGCTTGAAGACTTGGACCGTAGCTCTAAGGAGGAGCTGCGCCTCGAAGGCGGGGCTAGGTCCAACCAGTGGTTGCCATAGAGATTAAAAGATTTCTCAAACATGCATGAAGGAATCAAAGCAAAACACAAGGTATGTTTTTGAACAGGGAATGACATTAAAAACAATGCATCATTTTACTCCTACTTTACAATACACAACACTGTGTTGGTCTGTCATATAAAATCCCAGTAAAATACGTTAATATTTGTTGTTTTAATGAGACAAATTGTTACTAAATTCAATGTGCCTTTGAACCAGGCAGCTAGGAAAATAAAACCAGCAGAACATCAGAAACAGCGACGGTCACAGAATAAAAAGATCGAACAGCTAACTGTGTGGTCCCTGAATGTGTTAAAAATAAAACAAGGAACCTCAGACTAAATTTTTAAAAGCTCTCGCCGTGTGAATTTAGGGATTTTCCTGCAGCGGAAAAAGCAGTTAGTGACTAGACTGGCCTTGTACAATAGTGGAAAATATGAACATGAGGGAATCAGAGTAAAAGTTTTCATTATTAATTTCCATTACCGCTCCTCTAACTTGTGCTCTTAAAATTTACCGTGTCCTTGTCAGGTATTTTCACGCCTAACCCAGAAAGACTGCTCCGTCGTCTGCAGCCGTGTTTGTGATGCAGAGGTTTTTGCCTGGATTTCGTAGATAAAAACCTACAAACCAAAATAATGCCTGTGTAGTTTTCCCGCAAACTTCTCTGATTCTAATCCACTAATTTCACTGGATCAGCTTAGCGGAGCTGTGTCACCTTAATGTAATCAATCATGTGTGCAAAATGTTAAAGTATGCATGCAAACACACACACACACACCCACACACACACACACACACACACGGTAATAAGCTGCTGTGCTTCTTGCAGTCGCTGCGGCCCACATTTGAAGGAGATGACTTGGCAAAAGAGGTAAGATTCTGTCTCTTATTGCTTATGTCAGCTGAAAGTTGTGTTATTAACCAGAATGAAGGGTTGGATGGAGGGAATAAAAAGAGAAATCAGAGGAATAATTCAAGTACAGCTGTTTTACAGCTAAAAACATAAACAGCTTCTGATCCCATTGCAAAGATTTGTGTGGAAATATAACAAAAGGGAAAATATACAGCAAAAGTATTCGCAGCCCTTGAAGCTATTGCCACCCTAAAGCCACACAGTAATGATTTCACTGGGATTTTACCTGCATCATCAACACAAAGAAAAGGCCGACTTTGAAAAGGAGTTAAAATGACGCTGGATTTCAAAACTTCAAACAGATTAAAACCTCATGTGTTTGTATTCAGCCCCTTTAATTGGATACAAATCATTAAGTTAAAACATGCAAACTGATGCTGTCAACCAACCAGGTTTTACAGATCAAACTTGAGGTTTGTGGGCCAAATCTGGTCCGCCAACACTATTCATGTGGCCCTCAACACTCTACATAAAAGAACTTCAAAATAAAATTTATGTTATTTTATCAGTTTTCATTTGTATCATGTCAAATTACATAAAGGTAAAAGGATGCTAATATTATTTAATTTCAGGAAGTGCACATTGAGTTTTATTGATATTTTCTGAGAGAAAAGGCCCTTACATGTTGATAAGACCTGAAATGAAAATTTGTTTCAATTTTGGCTAAAATTCAGAGGTGATCAGGATTTTACAATTTGTGCTGCTAAACATTGGAACGGTTTACTTAAAGGGCCGGTTTAAGTCATTGGAATGGACTTAAAGGGCCGGTTGTGCCAGAATGTATTGATAAAACCTGCTCACAAGCTGTTGAAATACCAATTAATTCTTAAAATTAAATAATATTGAACATCTTTTCAGTCCTTCCAGGATTTTATGATTGTTTGGGAATTTTTTTGCAATAAAAATCAAAGTGTTTGTGGGACTAATTTGGAAATATTTGCACTTATTTATGACGGTAAATGTCACTTTTTATTACTCGCTGTACAGATCTCGGACTATAATCTGACATTAATTAAGACTGAGGCAGCTGTTTAGTATAAGTAAGAAAGTTTTTGACAATTTTTGTAAAAAATCAGCAATAAACTCCCAGCTATATATCAGTGCAAAAAGTTTGGGGATTTGTTGATTTTGTGTGAAATTCCACGATAATTTGCAAGAAACTGGAGGGACTGATTGATATGATTTGGCAGTAAACAGATAAAAACTGCATTAATTTGATTGATAACATAAAATTTTAGAACACTTTGTATTTAGTCTAGAACTCAGAGGGCCACATAAAAAGCTATGGAGGGCCAGATTTGGCCCACAGGCCTCGAGTTTGACACATGTGTCCTAGAGGTTTGTTAGGGAATATTATTGAACACAGCAGACATGACAGGGACACATTTATAACAAAGTTTAAAGCAACATCTCAAGTTTTACCATTGCAGAAAACCTCAATCAATCTTCTGAAAATGGAAAGAGAAACACAACGTTTGGCCTAAATGCAGGATGGCAGCATCGCCACACAGCGGTGGCAGCATCATGCTGTAGAGCTCTTTTCACTGGAAAATGCTCAGATTGATAAGAAGGACAATTATGCACCACTCTGTGTTGGTATGTCACATAAAGTCCAGATGAAATACATGAGTTATGTGGCTCTGATGTGACAAAATATGAATAAGCTCAAGAGCTACGAATACGTTTGTCATCCAGTTTTGTCACCTTTGCGGTAATATTCGGCAGTCAGCGGATAGTATTTGCTACAATCGTGATGTTCATATAAAAAAACTCATCTAAAATGCATAAATAATTAAAAGTGATACTACATAAGTTATATAGTAACTAAATATAAACAACAACCATTAAAACAAACCTTGTAGGACTTTGTGATTTATGTACAGGTACACTGCTACTCTAACACCTTCACCACAAACCGGACAGGATGCTTCATGTGGAAAGATGCTGCTAGCTCCTTTCTCAGCCTAAATAAATCCACTCACACTTCGGATGGTTCAACACCAACAAGGTTTGCTTACTGTTATCTTGTATACAATACAGAACAGACAGATAATAGTACTTTGTTAAATAATTACATAATTTATCAAGTGTAATGATCTGATACAGCTTCATGAAGTCAGAGTAGATTCAGGAACAAAGACGTAATAATATTATTAACAATTAAAAATAGATGCCAACAGAATAAATAAATCCTTTTTAAAGTGCATTTTTCCTCTTATCCCTTCGTAGTGATCATGTACCAAAGAGTTGGTCAATGTAGTCTCCGAGAAGTCAAGGCGACGCTGAGTTAGGTTTGGTTCCCATTTGGATCAAAACGAGAAAAACAGACAAAGAAGAAGAATTAGAAGAAGAAGAAGAAGAAGAAGAAGCCGTGTCTGATTTGTGCCTAAACTGTACATACAAGTGGTTTGTTAGCAGCACAAGTTTAGTGTTTTTGACTTTGGCTGTAGCTTTTCACTGGTGAGAGCAAAGAAAATACGGAGATGCAGAGGAGGAGGAGGAGGAAGAGGGAGGGAATCTGTTTTTGTCTCAACACAGATAGTTCCTGTCTTGTTTTGTCACCAGGACTGGAAACAAAAGCTGGCTTTAGCAAGCGAAGTCCTCAAATATGCCGTGGTGTCCCGGGCGATGTTGGTGCGGCGCAGGAAGAGGGTGAGAAAGAGGGTGCGGGTGAGGATGAGGGTGGGGATGAGGATGAGGGACGTGGTGGTTAGGGAGGATCGTGTTGGCGTACGCCCCCTCTGGGTGACTCCGTGTCGTGTCATTGGGCTCCTGTCGGAGGCAGACAAAAAGTCAAATCCAGGATCACATATTGAATAAGTTCATATTTCACAAGTTGTTTGTTTTCATTTTTCCAGTGTTTTGAAGTAAATATTATGGCTGAAAACTGAACAAAAAGCTGTGATTAGCCTAGCCTATATGAACAAACCCCCCCTGCTTTAAAGTGTCATTTGTCTGTAATAAACGACCTGCTTTAGAAAACGTAGAAATGCAACAGCTAATGCGATACTCCTTCACCTCTCTGTGACTCCTTGGGGCTTCCCCGAAGCTCCTCCAGAGGAGGAGGCCCGCCTCTGACTTTGAAGCACCGCTGGAGTCCACAGCTGTTTAGCCGAATTACTCACCATCTGTCACAGTTACAATATGCAAAGCAGACTTCGACTCGCTCAGACTTAGATTCGACATAAGAAGTCTATTGTTTAGAAAATAAGCAACCTCAGAATTAAGTTGTGCAATAATGAATTTGAGCTCCAGGGGAGGTTGTGTTTTGCAAAGTGGTTAAAAAGTAATTAGGAGCATTACACTCCTTATTCTCATGTGGTGGAAAAATATTAATTTGCTTCTCTATTACTTATCCAGTTGCTGTTTTCTAATACAGCTGGCTGCAGTGCTGCAGGGTGAGGGTGTAGGATGTACACTCAGCATTAAAACTAGGAAAGAGTAATTTATTACAGAGCAGTTTTTGTTCAGTACCTTTGCTTTCATTTCTTCTAGACCCACTGTGGCAACAGTTGTGGTCGGCTGGGTATTCTTCTTCTCTTCTTTCTGCGGTCTCAGCAGACGCTGTAGCCGATGCTTGATCAGCTGGTTTCACCGAGAGAAAGTCAGGCGGGAGAAAAAACCCGGAAAGAAATACAGCATTTGGAAGAGGAATTCGCCGTAAAATCATTGTATTCATATAGTTTTGTGCTCAAAAGCATTTGCCCCCTTACAGATTTCTTCTTTCTTTTCATGTTTCACTCTAAACCTAAGACCACCGTACCAAATGTCAAGCATGGTGGTGGCAGCGTCATGCTAATGGCTAATTAGCTACCAGTGGTACTGGTGTATCAAACAGAGTGAATATGGTTCGTAAAAAGGAGCATTACCTACAAAGTTTGGCTTGAAAATAAATAAATAACAGTATATAATCGCGATAATAATATCAATAGATAATACGTTTGATAAAATATTCAATAAGTTTACTGGAGTCCGATCCAGAACTGCACAGCATTCTGGGAGACCTCTGACGTCTAGCTAAGCAAAGTGGGTAGCACCAACTAACTCACTCACTCTTTGGTTACCTAGCAACTCACTTATTCTTTGGTTACCTAGCAACGACCTGTAGAGTAACTTGCGCAGCAGCAATTCAAGGTTCTGCCACTGTGACTAATAACGGCTTAAAAATAAACAACAACGGCAGGGAACAAAAACTGTGGATAAAGCAGACAGTATTTCAGACATTAAAAACAAAAAACTAATCAATAATTATTGATTTTGACAGATATGAAACACACATATTGTCATATGTTTTTCAGCCATATTAAGTCCAAAGTTTTCAGCTTTCCCTTCGTACCAATAGCTAACCAGCTGAAAGTTAGAGACAGTTGAGTGTCCCAACAAATTGATGTCTTAAATAAATTACTAAAAGCTAAAAAACAACATCACATGCTTGCTTTAATAAGTTTCTATACGCTTCTGCACTGGAACTAGAATGTAGATTCACAGAATCAGTGTTTTGTCTGGATTAAAGTCAACAATATATTTAGTAACAAGCTCTTGGTGTTGCTTCAAATCCAGCAACTTGAAGACTGTACCTCGTAAATGTAATCCAGTATTTCTAAGACTGTCAGGATGCTGGCGCCGATGAATAAACCCATTTGTCCACCAATGTCACCTGAAACATAGAACAGCAATGTTTAAGAAAAGCAGTAATAGTGACAGTTTGCATTTTCTGTAAGTCTTTACAAAATTGAGCGCCACAGTTTTGAAAAGACAGTTTATTTTAAAAGAGAGGATTTCTTACCTAATAATCCTGCGACATCGTATGCTTTCTTTTGCTCAATTGTTTCATAGTTCAGTGCTTCGAAAAAAATATCTAACACCAAGAAATTGTCTCTGTAAAAAAACAGGAAAAAAAGAGAGACGGAAAACAGCAATTCAGAAAACATCTGTTCTTTCCCTGTTATTCACTTCAAATAGACCTCATTTAAAATAAATTCACCAAGTCATCTTTTTGGTCACGTTAACACAGGATAGGATAACGAGGCCTACAGTGTTTTGAATAGATCTAACCAGGGGTTGTGAGATAATGAGGTCTTTCAGGGTTTTACAGAGATGAGCAGGACGTGCACCAACAGCATGCTTAGTCACTCACATCCTCCGGTCTCTCTGGAGTTTATAGAGTCTCGTAATATTAAATGTTGTGAATCTTCATGGGCTCTGTGGTTTAGCCATGTTTATCTGCTCTTATATCCCGTTGATTAGACACTGAGAGGCGTTACAGATTCCCCCTGAACTGAATTAGCTTTAAATATTAGCAAGTGCTCCATAGAACATCTTGCTTGATGGTTCCTTGAACTTTTCCACCTTTTGTCACTTTATTACAATAAAAATTAATGTATTTCATTGGGAGAGATTAATGTAAAGAAATATAAGTATGTGTTTATGTGTTTTTTCCTCAAGAAAATCTGCAAAATGTTGATTTACTGTATATAGCTAACTCATAATGAATAGCATCTCAAGGCACTTTAAAACTACAAACACACAAACAGACTGGATAAAATACCACTTCTAGTCCAATCTAAAACTAAATTTGATATAAAAGCAGTCAAATTCAGATGACACCGCCAGGGACCGAATGAAGTATATTCCAAAAAGTTTAACCTCTTCAGCTTTGGTACACCTATAAGCTTGAGTAACATCAAATTTTTAATACATAAGAGTTTTTATGATGTCAGCTTTTTGGGTTTTAACAGCTTCTGGTTTCAGGAAATTCTTTCCACAAGTTTTATGAGTGTTTGTGGACATTTTTGACAATTCCTTCAGAAGTGTATATCTGAGGTCAAACACTGATGTTGGATGAGAAATTCTGGCCTACAGTCTCTGCTTAGATTCATCCTGAATGTGTTCGAACGGGTTGAGGCCAGGACTCTGTTCCAGGCAAGTTCTTCCAAATCAGACACCCTCATCCATGTTTATGCAAACTTTGCTTTGTGCATGTTGGAAAATGAAAGAGGCAAATAATAAAGAGTTTCTTAATATTTCGGGGTCCAAGTACAGAAAAACAGCACAAAACTTTCCACTTTAAAAATCAAAGTGAGGTAAGTGCCATTGTCCTGGTAACTGTCAAGCCAAGACTTGTGCATTAGTTATTGGAGGAGGACATTTCTGACTATCTCGCGCAGAGATAAAATAGAAAACAACCCAAGTCCTTAATGTTTCTTTGGTGTCTGGAAAAGGAGCTACGACACATTCTATGGCTACTGTGCCATTACCTGGCAACCCCAGCTAAGCCCAGCCAGTCACCTAGCAACCCAAGCGGATCTCCAGGACATTTGGTCAGCTGGTTTCTATATGCACTTTACAATGGCTGCTGGAAAAGGCAAATGATTTATTGTTGATTTACAGTTCAGAAGCTACTTGCGAAAGTCTTGTTGGTTGTGCAGGAGGTTCTTCTTCTGCTTTTCAAAGATGTACAGCTGTATAATTGGGCATCTGTTTGCAGCCCTTTTCACATGCTAGTGTAAATGTAGAGTTGGAGGCGCTTATTGGATTTCGCTTTGTGTTTTTGTATCACATAAAATATCCTGACCTTTTTGGTTGTACCATGACATACTGTGAAAAGTCCAAGGGATAGGAATGCTTTATGTTCTGAAATTTAAATCTTGCTTACCACACCTATAAATGTTATATTTTACAACAGTAAATGAAGTTCTGCTTGAGGTGTCTTAGCTCTATTGAAACCAGTCAAATTGCTGTTAAGATGCATGTTTTCCAGTGACAGAAAGACTAACGCTGGAAAACAAATACTCCCACTTCATCATAGTAATTACTTCTACTCATATAACACAAAGCAATAAATGTTTATTACCATTAGATTGAATTAAAAATAGTTCCAATAATCAACATCTGTTTACTGGAACAAACGTAAATTGATGCCTGGATGAAAATCTAATTGATTCTACTTTATATTTATTGTTGTTTGTTAGCACAGGATGGAGGGCATACTTTATGACTCCCTAACTGAGCCACACACCGCCGCTCATAAGCAAGCTTGTTTCTGGCTGAAGTCGTTCTCCGTACCTGATGTAGTCCTCTGACTTGTCATATTTCCTGGACAGATAGCGAGCCGAGCCCTTGCTGGGGATTTTGACCATGGAGAGCTCTTTACCGTAGCGGGTGAGATTACAGGGCGTCTCACATGGACAGATATCCCCACTGTTCTTCTGTAGCTGGGCTGCAAACACACAGTTTTAACAGACATAAGTTGTGATTTTAACTTGAATTAAACTTATTTCACATTGAAAATAATCACATAAGAGATTTGTTATGTCTTCAATCCCTTTTTGTAACGGCATAACATCAAAGATACGGAGACGTTTCAGTCTCGTTGTGCTGTAACATCCACTGTTGATCAAGTATTTTGGTCTTCAACCGCCTTGCTCTAACCGACCCGTTGTCCCCCGGGTTACCGTTACCATAGCAACTCTGAACATCGCAAATACATAACATGATTCTGGAGTGAAAGAGGTTGATTTTCCAGTAAATATTCCATCCATCCTTCGTCTAAACTGGCTTATCTTTGGAGTATTTTTGAGCTGATATTCATTTACAGCCACATTAAGTCAGTGTACAGCTTCGATGGTTCTTCACATGGTCTAAGTGTATTTAAGTAGACTTAAAATAAGACAAAACTAATTTACAAGTAACTTTTCAGCAAGATGTAGGAGCTTGTTTTAATATAGGAGCATGTTTTAAATATTTCACTTATAACAAGACATTTTCCCCGTGTTATAAGTGAAATAATCTGCCAATAAGGAATTGTTGACTTGAAACAAGTCAAAGTTACTTGTAAGTTAGTTTTGTTTTATTTCAAGTGTACTCAGATATTTGCACTAGAAACTGGACCAAAAATACTCGGTAAGATTTTGTGTTTTTGCAGGGTGTCCGGTTTATTCTGGCTGAAAAAGGGCGAGAGAGAGCAAGACTTGCTGTGCATCAGATTTTCTGTTATTTAACTATTCTTCCTCAGCCTCTGTTCGTCATAAAACATGTTGGATTTAGAAATGTTAACCTTTTGGAAAGCTAACACTTAAATTTAGGATCTTCTGTAGGAAAACACAAGAGTCCTGTTTTAGTAATGCAACACTATTTGCAAGTGTAAGACACTTAAAACATTTTGAAAAGTCTGCTTTAAGGGTTTAGTCCTTAGCAAAACCTGTTGTATATCGACTATTTAATGTAAATTGCCTCTGCTTCTAGTACAAATAATTAATGACCCCTCAAGCAGAAAGGTTAGACAAAAAAAACATTTTAAATGCTTTTCTTGTATGGTCTTATCTTAAAGATCTTATAAATAAATTGGAATCGATTTCCATGCTTATCTGCAGCACAACGCTTTGCAAAAACTGGACATCAGACTTTGGCAGAAAACTGATCAGTGCATCTTAAGGGTTCACAACAAATCAACAGACTATCGTCTAACGGAGAACTGCAGCAGTTGAATTCACAGAAATAACTGCAGAAGACATTTTCTCTGACTAAATGAACAAGTAAAGTCTGCAGAAGAAAATGCATATAGTACCTTTTATTCAATTAAGACAAACATACAGTAAGTGGCTGGCATATTGATAGATTAAATACATATTTATGATCTCTGAAACAATGGCACTCCCTTTCCCAGCCTGTCTCTTAAAATTCGGAAAGCATTCAGTTCTGGCTAAAAATGTTCAGAGGAAGCACTGAAAGCAGTAATTATAATTTGATGATTTATGGATTTTACAACTCTAACAATAAGGTTATTTGTATGCAGGAGCATGGAGGCCTACGTCTGTCTGATGTAGGAAGAAAGCACCTCTACGTAAATGCAGAAATTATTTTTTAATACATCACCTTTGATGGAGTGGTAAATCCATCAGTTTGAGTCAGGAATATGGCCCACATGAATGCGACCCATTCTTGTAAGATATATCTAAGATCTCATTCAGCCACATTTTAAACAGAGTTTCAATTCAGTGAAGGGAGACATAATTAAATTTCTGGCTTATTTGGCTGAGAAATGATAATTGTCCAGCCAAGTCAATAAAATGGCCCCCTTTCACTGGAGTTTCTTTGAAACCAAGGTTCGGCTACGATATCCGCTGAAAGGGGAGGGTGAGGTCAGAGTCGAGGCTGATGGGCGCTGGGGAATGAAGCGCAGCTTTAATTTGAAACATTCAGTGTGGAAGCAGCGCTGGCATCAAGCGCTAAAGTACCCAAATCACCACGAGAAAAAGTCATTTTAAAATATCCAGTCAAAGAGAATATGAAAAAATATCCTTATCGTATTTACCGATTGTGTTTTTGGGGTAATGGGAAAAGAAATGAGGGAAGATTGTTTCTTACCGAGTGCTTTGTCAACACAGTTGATTTTACTGGGAGGGCAGATATCTGCAGTTCCTGGAAATAAGAGCAGAATGTGAATTTGATCAATCAGAAACAAAATGCTCAGTGACCCGTGTCTGCTGCAATGAGGGAGCGCGTCTGTGAACAACGCTCCTCTGCAGCTGATCATTCGTCTCCACATGAAGGCGGGCGCGCTTCACGGCCCCGTCTTGGACGTCCGTCCTTGATTGCACGGAGAAATGGAGCGTGCTGGCTCTGCCCGCGGGGCATATTTAGACACTCTTTAAAATCCAATCAACAAGCCACTTCTTTGCAGAAAACAAACACTGCCCAGGTCATTAATGACACGTATTCATCAGCAAGACAATTAATTTGTATTTGTGTGTTTGTCTGGGAGAGAAACACTCATGGGGCTAATGTTTGTGGAGAAACGTTAAAAGGTTTCGACAAATATCTTTTTCTCTAAAAAAACGGAGCCGCCGTCGTCTGATTTCATATTTTAAATATATATTTTTTTACATTTCAAGATGTATTTGAGAGAAGAGGCAAAAAGCCATTCTCTGTCTGCTGTCCACACATCAGGAACAAGAACAGCTTAATGGCTTCTTTTTGTGGTGGACACCCAAATATAGAAATAGAAGGAGGCACTGAAATATTAATTTTTTAACTTGCAAATCTCTAAATAAAACATACAATTTATGGTCTCACTGAGTCCCAATGTTTATGAATCGTTACTTTTAAAATAAATCTGAGGTTTTTGACAAAAATAAAGGCTATAGCTCACAATCAGATAAAGTGTCTGCATACCTTTTATATAGAATAATTAATGCTTTTTTAATGTAAAACAAAATCCTTTATACATTACTTAATCAGTGAGTAGAGTCCACCTGTATGTAATTTAATCTCATTAAAGCATTAATTATGCAAGAACATTAACTATGGAGGAGCTGCAGAAATCCACAGTTCAGGCAGGGGAATTTGTCAACTATTGAAAAAAAAATAGAAAACTATTAGATTTGCTGAAAAAAGTAATTAGAAATCCAGCTTACAGTTTGGCATAAGACATAAAGAAGAACCAGCAGACAAAGTTTTCTGGTGTAAAATCAAATGTTTTGGTTTATGTGAGGCAGAAAACTAACACTTAAACCCTCAGTAACCAATCTCTACTGTGAAACATGGTGGTAGCATCATAACGCACTGATGCTTTTTATGTTTTAAAAATAAATTTCTAATAATAAAGTTGAAAATCATATATTATTTCCCAAACGTATCACATTTATGGACTACTCTGTGTTGTTGTATATGAAATAAAATTCCCCAAAAATGCAAACTTTGTGGTTGCAACATGGAGAAATGTGAAAAAACGTTTACGATTATAATTACATAAATAAATTTTCTTGGTGTTTTAAAAAGTATTTTGAAAATAGAAAATTATGAAAATTACAGCTTTGTTTTTCAGTCACGTGATTTACTAAACTTTAATACAGAAAACGCCCAGCAAAATGAGAAAGTTTGAAAAACAAATACCTTTAATATTGACACACTGTGTGAAATTTAAACAACAGAAAAAACTCCAACAAATGTTCACATTAAAAGTAAAGCAAATAACTACAAAACCTTTGCACTTCATCTTAAAAGCTTTAAATGTGAGGCAGCTCTGAGAGGAAAACCAGAGTTTACATTATTGAAGGAAAAATGTGTCGTCACTTCATGGCAGTAAAAAATATTTGTCCTCATTGTCCTGCGTCACCAGCTACTTTATGTAACCTGATTTCTGTTATTGTTAAACATTTAATCATAATTAATAACGAGAAGAAACAACATAACACAATAATCATCCTAACCACTGCCACCAGGAATTTCTATTGCATTACTATAAATCAGTTCAAAAGGCTCTTATTCTGCATCATTTATCAGTAAACAGTGAAGTCTGGATTTTAAAACAGTGTTTTTACTTAGAAATAAACAAAACTAGCTACACTGCGCTCAAATTACATTTATTTTTAATATATCTGACCTTTATTTAAGGCTGATTAACTTAATCATGTACACATTTACCCCTAATTTAATCCACGTCAGCATTAAAACTATAACATGCTTGATATGGTGATGAAATGTACGTTAGCAAAGAAGAAGTGGTAAGCGCAGACCGTTGGCTGATGTTGCAAAGCTATGGTTGGTAGTATTGCTGAGGCGTTACTCTCTTCTGACAGTAACTTCTCTTTACATGACAATTCAAGCCGTTTCCGTGGCTTTTCCTCTGGGCTGGCCCACATGCGTTAGTCCTGCCCCATCAAGTGGGGTTGCTCATTACCTGTCAGATGCTACGACCCTCTGGGGCAACTTGGGAAGAGAAATAACCCTTGCAAGATAATGTCAGCTTAGAGGTTTGGGAGATCTTCAAACTTATCAGAAGCATTATTAATTTTTTCTTCAAACATAGATTGGATCAGAGTCCATAACTGAGTTTTCAGGCCTGCAGACAAACCGGCAGAAAATGAGCACTGCACCTCAGTGTGAACACTGCAAAAACACAAAATCTTACCATGTGTTTTCTAGTGCGAATATGTCAGTCCACTAACAAATAACTTTTCAGCAAGACATAAGAGCTTGTTTTAAGTAAAATTTCACATTTTGCATGTTTTTGTACTTCCGTTTGGGTCTCAGCTGTTTCTAAAAACATCCAAAGCGCTTAAAAAAAGGGCCCAGCTGGTTTTTAGCTACAAATTAATGTTTTTGGGTGTCTGGGAACTGACCCGATTCAAAAACCTCAGTTTCAAAAACAAATTCGCTGGTACTGCCCGTTACCTAGCAACCCCAGAGAAGCTCAGCCCGTTACCTGGCAACCCCAGAGAAGCTCAGCCCGTTACCTAGCAATACTAGGTAACGGGTTTACTAGGTAAACTTATTTAGCTTTATTTAATACTAAATAAAACTATATTAAGGAATTATTTATGTAATACAAACTCCCCTTTCTTGCATAAAAGTGACTTGTATGTTAATTAGGTCTTATTTCAAGTGGCCTAAGATGCTTGCAAATTTGAAACTAGACCAAAAACAGTTGGTAAGATTTAGCGTTTTTACAGAGAACACTCCTCATTGTGTAACATGGTGGTGGCAGAGGTATGCTGAGGCAGATGCAGGCAGATGGGCAAATGAATGGAATCCATTCATAGGTAGAAACATTCCTCAAAAGACTTGCAGCTGAAATAGCTGGAAAAGGTGTTTATGTAAACTATTGACTTAAAGGAACTAAACAAAAATGTATACCACACTTTTCAGGTTTTCAGATGTGAAAAATATTGACATGTTGTCCTCCTTCCATGTCACAATTTTGTGTAATTCTGTGTTAATCTTCCAAATAAAGTCTAAATTTTAAGCAATAACATGAAATTAAAGTTAAGCGTTTGGATACTTTCTCAGATTTACAGCCACATTCTGAGGCTGCAGAGTCTCAGGTGAATAATTTCCTTATTTAAACCTCTCACAAATGAACTGTTCTTTTCTCTCTGAGTCTGTGGTGTTATGATAAGATCTAAAGAGTTCTCTAATGCCTTCAGATGGCCCCTGGAGTCTAATGGGGTGTTTAAAAAGGTCTACAAAACAATTAAAATAAATCAACTGGATTTCAAATGACTTCCAGTTCATCCAGAAATTCCCCCAGCAGCTCATTGCGCCTGACAGCAAAGCGTTTAAAGTCTTCATCAAAGGATCTGCCGGTAGCTTTTGTTATAAAGTCACTGCATTCCTAATTAAAAGGAGAACGGAGGGGATTTTTCTGTGAACATACACACAGAGACTTTAATGGAAAGGTGCTTTTCTGGTAGTTTTATATCTGAGATGAATAAGAGCAGCAGGAGGTTATGTAGCAGAGCTGATTTTAAAAACAGGTTTCATATAAAACATTTATGACTCTCAGAAAAAAACACTCCAAAAGTCCTCGTTACAATAAGGAGGAGCACAAGTTTGAATTTACTGGGAATTTTCTCTAAACTACACAGTCAAACCTACACGTATTAAAATGCTGTAAAACATTTTAACAGCCACATTTCATCCTCCAAATCAAAAAATCTGACTTTCTTCTACAAAATTATGTTTTTAGTCTCAAAACTCTGATATAAATCACAGAATTCTGTCTTCAATCCCAGAATTTTCACTTTAATCCCAGAATTATGTTTTTAATCTCCGAATTTTGACTTTACTTCAAAATTCTGACTTTAATCTGGTAATTCTGTGATTAAAATTAGAAAACTGCCCTTTTTCACTCATAATTATGTCCTTACTCTCATGAATCTGAATTTAATTTTAAAATTTTGACTAATTGTCCGTTTTAAGTAAGAATTCTGTGTTTAAACTCAGAATTCAAACTTTTTTCTCAGAATTTTGACATTTTAAATCTAAAAATTTCCTTTAACCTTCTGACTTTTCTTCTCAGACTTTCAGAATAGACATTGGAGGATGTTCAAGCAGAAAAGACCTGCACCACAGCTGGACTTGCTTTGACTAGGCCACTTGAAAGCTTTCACTGAAATGGGCTGTATCTCTTCATAAGACTGGGATGTACTGGATGAATTAATTTTATTTCTGAAAATAAATCCTGTATTTAGTGTCCTTGTAAGACACTGTGAGGTGAGATGACACCTGTTGCTAATTGGTGCTTTTTAAAGGAACTGAACTGAATTGCGGTTCCAGTGGTTTATCAGCTTGTGACGGCCACATCGGTTGGATTTCCTCCTTTAGAAGTTGCTCTTTAAACCGTTTCTACCTCAGATTACTTGAGCCATTCATTTAGGTGTTTTTAAGTGTCGGCTGTGGTGTGACATTGGAGACGGTGCGGATTTCCTCCCATGACTCGGAGCTCTGGCCTTCTCGCCTGCTCGTTAGCCACATCACTCAAGCAGCTTGCTTCCAGTGACTCAGCTCTTTGACTTCCTGCTCTCAAACCGTGATGACGCACGAGCGCAAATATGTCGCCTGATGTTTGTCAGGCCCAACTCTCCAGCACATTCAGATTCTCCACAGGGAGGTTGCTCAAATGGTTTTCTTTGAAAAGGAGAAACGTAATGAGGGTTCTCATTGACAGTCATTTTGAAGACATAAATTTGTTTCATGTCGTTTATTACCGTAAAATCTCAGTTCTTTCACTTGTGCCACTTCGTGCTGATTGCGATTAACCCTGTGGCTTTTAATCCAGCGGTTTAATGGTTCCACACACTGAGTCCAACGGGATGAATTATGGCAACTGTGATGACAGCTTTACATTTCTTCACTTTAATCGCTTCCAAAGTGGTTGTGACCACATCAGTGGAAACCGACGACATTCCAATCAACCTCAGATACGCTTTCAGCTTAATTCCAAGGAACAAATCACAAAGCAGTCATTGGAGGAGGAAAGATGTCATAACTGCCAATAAAAGCTTGGGGAAAAAAAGAAACATTTTCCACATGACGCAACATCTGGAACAATCATCTTCAGCTGGAATGAGTTGAATCAGTTGTTTTCTGTATGATGTTATCAGTCTGCGATAACATGTTTGGCTGCTTCAGTTTGTTGAGGCTTGGAGATAAATGTTTCTGCAAACCTTTCGCATAACATTTTTTCCTTCACTTGGGATCATTGTTCTGTTTCAGCACCAAGTATTGGTCAACTTCCAGTTATTAGACAGAAATAAAGTTGGATTTTTTTTACATTTGCATCAGTTGGAGACAAAATGATCAGACTGGATCAAAGTATTAGTCAGGACAAGGCTGCTTTGTAATTACTGAGTTCTGCTTGTGACGCCTTTCTTCTTCTACAGTCTCCATATGTTGGATTAGAGAATTTGTGTTTCTTTATTATTATTGCAAATTTTCTGCTTTTCAACCTCATAAATTTCCTTTGTTTTTAGAGCAGCTGTAGATAAAAAAACAGGAGTAAATTTCAGCCAAAATCTCAAAGATCTTAACGTTAATCTGAGAAAATTTCTAGAAAAAACAAGGAACTTTCTGAGTTTGAAAAGTCGAGCATTTTTTAGAAAAGAATTTGGAGATTAAGATAAAGTGTCTAGGAAAAACTTTCTGAGTTTGTTCTAGCAAATGTTTTACTTTTCCAACTCAGAAATGTCCTCAGTTTTTAGGGCGATTGTAGATAAAAATGGAAGAGGAGTAAATTTCAGCCAGAAAACCCAGAAATATTTATATTAACTTCAGAAAATTTCTAGAAAAAACAAGAATATTTTAAAATTTTACAATTTGCTCGAAGAAAACGCACAAAGTTCGAGATTAATTCCAGAAATTTTTCAGAAAAAAGTTGAAAGATTGGAAATTTCCACGTTTCAAGATTGAAACTTTTAAAAAGTTTTTCCAGATTTTTAAAAAAACATTTCAAACTCACAAATATCAAGGTTAAAAAAAGACGGAAGTAAATCTCAGCCCAAAAACCCAGACGTCTTAAAAAAAACCTTTCAGAAACTTTCAAAAGTTTAACATTTTTAATTTTTAACTTTTTTCCTTGAGTTTTTTCTAGCATTTTTTTTACTATGCAAACTCACAAATGCATAAATAAATTTACAAAAAGGAAAACGGAGTATATTTCTGGCCAAAAAAACATTTTGAGATTACTCTCAGAAACGTACAACAAAAAAAAACAAACAATGAAATTTCTGAGTTTCAAAGGTAAAACATTTCAGACCGTTCAATCTGAGAAATTGTAACTTTTTTCTAGAAAACTTCTGAGATCTCCAGATTTCTGAGTTTTTGACTTTTGAAACTCAGAAACTGCCTGGTTTTTTCTAGAACATTTCAGAGATTTTTTGGCAGAAATGTATTCATTTTCCCCCCCTTCGTACGTGGCCCTGATACGTTTTTATACAGATTTTGTTTCACACATGCAGTTTTCTGCGTTTCTTACCAGGCATGTGAACCATCCTGCAGTTGCACACGCGCATGACCTCGTTGGTTTCGCAGAGCAGGCGACAGGCGCTGATGCTGTACGTGTCGTATCCCGGGAACTTCTCCCTGCTGGTGGAGCGGCAGTTCCCCCAGGGCTGGGGCAGGTAGGTCAGCTAAGTACACAGACATGTATTAGACTAGGCTGAGCTTCCAGCGGCGAACAGTTTCAGGGAGGGCAGCACAAACAGCAGCAAAGCAGGGATGAAAAAAGGCCTACCCTTTGCTCCTGACATGAAACGAAGGTCTGGAAGCCGGGCGAGACGCCGAAGCCCAGCTGGTGGATGTAGGGAGGCTCGTCCTGACTGTGGATCTGAACTCGGATGCCGGCCTCCAGGGACGTCTCATCTACGCGGCGAAACAATGTGAAGCAGAGCATGAGAGTGCAGTGGCGGAAGCAGCGCGAACGCGAGGATTTCAGGAGTCTGCATCATTTGACAGCTCAGATTCAGCTTGATGCTAACTGCGAACCGCATTTCAAGCATGTTTGGGGAAATAAAGCCAACAGGGAAGAATATTATGCAGCAACAGAACAAGCACAGATCACAGTGTGTTGGTCGGGAATTCCCTTCAACAAATCCCATGGTTTATGTGTAAAAGCACTGTAAAAAAAGATTCAAAAAGAGAATTACAACAATCCAAACTTTAGCGTATTGTTCCAAATTTCTGCTTCTCCGTATGATTGGATTGAGTTAATTTTCTATAAAGTGAATGAAGCAACATTAATTGTGAATAGGTGCTGAATAAATAAACTAAATGAAATCTCCTGGGGTATATTTCCTACAGATTTGCACATGTAGAGCCATTTTTAACCCAGACTATTCTATTATAGCATGGAGGGTCAATAACTTGTCCAACTAACAGGTTTTCTATCATATTTAACTCAATTCATATCCCCACTAACTGTGAGGTTCTCTGAACATGCTGAAAAACATATTCACATCCCAGGTAGATTTAGATTGAATGTAATCTTCGAATTATACAAAAATATTTATTTTGACCAGAAGTAATTTTATTGATTTTGAGCAGTTTGTATGGAGCTTGGACTTGAATTGGACGGGTAATCTCCGAAGAGAGTTAAATTAAGGTGATTACATGGGAACCCTCCAACCTCACACTGCAAAAACACAAAATCTTACCAAATATTTTTGTTCTAGTTTCTAGTGGAAATATCTCAGTACACTTGAAATAAGACAAAACTAACCTACAAGTAACTTTTCAGCAGATAGGAGCTTATTTTTAGTTAATAATTCCTTAATATTGATGAAAAATACAAATTATAAATGAAATAATCTTCCAGCTTATGGAACAAGACATTTTGACTTAAAATATTTGAAACATGTTTTTAAACTGGCAGATTATCTCACTTATAACTAGGACTTTTTGTTTTAAGTTAAGATAACTTAAAACATTTTAACTTTATTAAGTTAAAATAACTTAAAACAAGGTATTTCTTGCTGAAAAGTTACTTGTAAGTTAGTTTTGTCTCATTTTTACCCTACTAAGGTATTTGAACTGTAAACTAAATCCAAAATACTTGGTAAAATTTTATGTTTCTGCAGTGCAGGAAAAGGATAAAAGACTGGGATCTGATCAGGCAATCTGACATAACGCTCATTACCAAAGAAAATATTTAATGTATCATTGGGAACATGCCAAAAGGCTTTTTAACAAGTATTTGATATGCTAAAAATAAAAAAAATATATAAAGACAGTTTATTTATCAAGAAATTGCACATCATTTTAAAATCAAATGTAGATAAATATGAATAAATATATATATTTTCTTTTTATTGTCATCTCAGAGAAGGTCATTTCAGATTGGTTGAAAATACATTTTTAAATCTAAATATACTGAAAATATGAATAATTTTAGACGTAACTGCTAGATTTTTATACATTATTGCAATTTGTAAAAAAAAAATAAATAAAAAAATCAATCAATTTCCTTCCACTTGTTAATTTTGCACGTTTTTCTCTTTGATTCATTTAAAAGACTCCCAATAAAGCACACTGAGGTTTGTGGAATCAACATTTTGCAGTTCGCTGTGTATTTACAGTGTGGTGCAGATAAAACGATGAATTAAATGATTATTTCATGCTGTGTTTTGAGGCCGTAGGATGTTTGTGGGTCTTACTCGTCTCTCTCCAGATGGGCAGATACTCATCCTGCTGGATATCCAACATGATCTCCAGCCCATTTCCCATCCCTCCCTGCTTCGTCTTCTTGGATGTCGTCTTGTTGCCATTAAAAGTGTAGCATTTCCCGTATCTGGTGTAAACCTGCACACAGAGAGATTCATATCGTCACTGCAAACATGACAAAGTCCACATGCCGCTTCTGACGAGCAGAGCATTGAAATGACTGCAGAGATATGGGGGCCGGAAAAAAATAAAATAAAATAAACAAGCTGAATCTCTGCCTGAACAGGCAGCTGAATATTACCCAGAAACCTCTGGATGCAGTCTGCTGGCTCGCTCCCTCATGGGCCGAGATAAGCTGTCTTTGAATCAATTTCTGACACTACACAGCGCTGCACAGTAGTACCAGCATCCCACTGTAACGTCAAAAGGACACAGACTTTTTCTTTTTAATCTTTCTTCAAAAGCAAACAAAAGACAATAATAGAGAGGCTGTTTTGAATGAGCTATCACAACTCCACCTATCAAGGGAGTTGTCTCGGTGGGGACACATCATCTCTTTGTTTATACCTCTCATCTGAACTGCTGCACTGCAGAAAATATTCAGCCTACAAGCCGTTTAACGGCTCCCTCCTCGGAGTTTTAAAGGCACAAACCGTGAGCCACATGCAAACAAAAGAGGCGGTGCAGCACAGCCAACAAAATGAAAAAAATACAGATGGAAACTCTGCCTAACCTGCACGCAATGTGTGTGTGTGTGTGTTTTCTTCTCCTGGATATTTGATTCCAAGTGTAGGTTGTTTGGAAAGACTATTCAGCTGAGCACTTGTGCAATCCCTCCACTGAACTGTAAAGGTACAATCAGAACTTAGCAACCATAACCAGGTATGGCAGGTGTCCAGTTCTGGATCTCTCTACAAGCTGATGCAGAATGCACCGTGCTCAAGCAACACACTCCTTCCAAAGAAAGGCCGCTGCAGATGTGTGAGGGAGATTTCTTGTTTCTCGCATCTTTTAATTATTTGCGTCTTTTAACAGATTATGGAATAATGAAGATGTTCTGACGTATATTTGTGCAAAAATGGTGCAATACGTTCCCTGAGACGTTTACATGCACTCGTCAATGAGATTGCTTAGTTTGATCAGAGTATCAGTAAATTTCAAAATATGATTAAATGCAATTTATGTGCAGTTTAGTGATACAAGTTATTCGTGTATATGTGCCATTGTTACACATGAAAATGCTGGTCAGTGGTTCATTTTTTATGGTTCATAGGTAACTCTAAACAGTTGGGTTTTTAGTCCAGATCTAAAACTGTAAGTCCATATCGCCCAGCACTACTTTCAACAGTTCCTGGAGAAAAATCGGTGACATTAAAACAGAGCTTCACCCCCTGCAGGCGTATAGTTTGTGGGATACTGTCACAGCGCCAGTGTTTGCTAAAGCACCACTATCTGTGCTCTGACTTTGATATCAGTTTGATACACCTAATGAGCCCTATGATGTCTAAATTAGGGATACTGGCTGAACAGCACAAGCTCTCATTTACAGACCACAGGGTGTATCCGCCTGTGAGACGGCTGAACAGCAAATCAAAGCCACTGTTATTGGATCCAGTCAAGTAATTCTATGGAACGGTGGGTAATTTCGCGATGTCCACAACAGTGATTAGAGCAGAGAAACGAGTAGCGTTTACAAAAAGCGGCTGCTCAGAGACAGCTGTGTTTTTTTGGTGCTGTAATACATCTCTGGGGCTTTGATCATGGTGTTTGAGCATGCTGGTTTGTACGCGTGTGTCTTTGAATAAATCAGAAATGGTTACACTCAAATTGAGTCCTGTTTGAGGATTCAGAGAAACGGTTGACAATTACAGATGGCGGCTCCAGCTCTGATGTGGATTTTCAGCTGCTTCTCTCTGCATTTTTGTAAATTGCAACATCTTTTCAAGGGGAAGTGATTATAAAATGAAAGTTGGCAAAGGAGAGAGGGTTCAAGTACTCAAGTGTGACTTTTGACTGACATGTGCTATTAGGCTGAAATGGTTTAATCTCTATTTGGCGGGTGCTGCGGAGGTAAGCTGCACTTATCATTGATTCCCCGCCTCCACCCGGATTCATCGACACACTTAAGCCTCAACTGGAAGTCTTTATCTGATGGAGCAAACCAACCGAGGCAAAGGAGGATTTTACTTCAGAAACGCTCCAAACACCCTTACCAAGAGCCAGGGTTCCGCGCTAAAACTTCTGCCTCTGAAGGACGCCTGTGTGTCTCCAAATGATATCCCCAGAGAGGACGGAGAATTTTTCCCATCATCTCTCCCAGGAAATAGACGCTGGCAGAGCTTCCACTGCTTTATTTCTCAGCTACTGAACTTTCCTCCGGCTCCTCTCTCCACACCCACAATGTGACTGATGGAGCATTTTCCTCTTGTTACATCCAGCACCAAATTTAGTAAAGGTAACAGGAATGACGGGCAAATCCCAAGCGGGGACTTGGCACTGCTGCTGACAAACTGAAACGAAGCGGCAGCGTGGAAGTTGGGCACTGAAAAGAAAGGATATATTGTGCTGCTTTGAGCGAAACCAGAGCCTCCACATCACCTAACAGAGAGCGGTCTGCTTACGTGACATTTAGGGCATTTAAACAGTAGGCTTTGTTGTGCCAGTATTAACAATTGCTGAACCGTTACAGTATCTGAAAGTAAGCAAAGGAGCCTAAACCCCAAATAATTGTTTTCTTAACCCCTAAACCTAAACCCCAAAGGGTGTTTTCTTATCTGATAGTTTGATAAAGTTGCAACATTTGTTACATTTGGTTCGCTTTCACACTGCACTGTGTCAAACAAGCCAAACCATTTGAGAAACCTGTTGACCCATTTGCTTGTGCTCGTCCTGCACCAAGAACCACTAAAAGAAATGATATGAAAACCATTGAAAAAGACATGAGCGCAACTTCCTTTTTGACAAAATGTAACCAAAAGTGGAGTGGTATCAGATTTTAGCAGTTGTAGGATTTCTCTTCTGTTTTATAGGCGCTGATTTCCTTAATTTTGGGAGATTAGTGATTGGCTGATTTTTACATGTGAAGCCGATCCTATCCATCGATCTTATCTACCTCTGCAAAGGTCTAAAAAATCAACCACTGTCCTCTTCTGGTCTCCTGTGAGAGAGGTTTGACTGAAAGACCGGCCCACCAGGTTATGACTGAACGTTTACAGTTAACAGTCTGTTGCCAATTCAGAAACTTTCTTGCTATCCTGAGCAACATTTCAGAGTATCGGCTAAAATCTGAATGGGCAGGTGAAGCTTTTTAAATGATCAGTAATCGGCAATTGGCCAAAAAACTGCACCCATAGTTTTTGGTAAAATACTACAAACCATTTCTCCCACTAGCAATAGACTCTCACATTTGTTTTGGTTGTATTTACCCAGAATGCTCTGCGCTATAGTTCACTTCCTGCTTTTGGAGCGATCTCGGGTCCACCCGGTGTTCACATATTCATTTGAATAGCATCAAAGTTCACTTCAACCAAACCGTGACCGAGGTTTTTGAAGTTAGCTTGAAGGTCCACATCAAAATTTACATTCACACCTCCCCAAACAAATCAGACTTTCAAGAGAAATGAACTAGAGTTTGATTAAAATGGACCAAACAGGGCTGGAATGACAGCACCCATAGAGTGTACTGCCAAAAAACCCCAAACTATTTTGCAATAACAAATAGAGATTGTTTTTTGCGTCTAGATGTGCACAGCTGGTACATACAGATAATTGCTTCTACCAGCTGCTGGTAATTGCAGTGAAAGGTTTTTCTATTAAATGACTCAGGAGAGACAAAATACGGATGCACACTACAAGGTATGAAAACCAGGCATCTTTCAAATTTGCTTTGTGTGGGTCAGAAGAACTTGTTTTTGATTGTAACGTGAAAAACTGTGGTAACACGTTATTTGAAGACCTCTTCAAATAAAGTGTTACCACAGTTTTTCACGTTCATAACACCTGTCATGAGCATGGAGTCTTCAAAAATATTTACAACTGTCGTCATGAAGTGTCATTCGGTAAATAATTACACTTTTAATGCAAAGTTGAATTAAAAGTCCATTAAAAGTGTCAACTTTGCATTAAAAGTGACATTATTTATTATTATTTACTCATGTTAGTCTTATTCACACCCCTTCAAATAATGTTACCTAAAAAGTGTAAAAATGTTGATATGAATATTTCTCCAAGGTTTTTAGCAACTGGAAATAAATGGTCACTTTCTGTTTTTGTGCAGAAAATGTGATCAGTGTCTAAGATAATTTTGTGAATGTTTTTTAGAAATTTATCTATCTCAGTGTTTCCAGAATAGCAGCTTGTTGATGTGTTTTTGCTGTACATAATGTACCTGGAATGTCATTTCATATTTTTTCTAAATAAATGTAAGTGTACATGTAATGTGAAAACGATGGACGGCGTTCTGTTTTATCCTGCAGAGCCTCTCTTCTGTTTCTGTGTTTTTCTTCGACCTTGCTGGAGTTTTTTCTTATCCTTAGAGGAGACATGTTTCTCTTTCACCACTCTTTTTTTATATTCAGTGATAGACTGTGGATGTTTGTAAAGTAAAAGCAATGAAATGGCATAAATGACGTTGTCTTAACTTCTTTGGACGAGAGTGTGAAAGTGGAAAGGCACAAACATTAAGAAACAGTTTTCCGTTGCCTGAATTCATCAAATTAGCATAAATTGTATCTTACAAATTACAATGTGAACACTTTAAATGCAAATTCACGGTGCGCCATTTTGCCAGAGTTTTTCCACCAAAGTGTCTTGTTTCACTTCCTGCATCTCCTGGATAAATGCATTTGGAGTCCAGGCCCTTAGCGTGTAATTCAGGAGCCCTGGTGGGCTAAACCTTTAAACACCCTCGTTTTACGGCCGTGATCTGACAGTCCTAACTTCTCCCTTTTAGAGAATCTGCAGGGATCACTTCAGTGCTTCACCGGAGGACATCCATTTCCAGGCAGGCTGCATGTCATCGGGTGGTTCTCTGAGTATGAGCAAGAAGGATTTGAATTCATTTACACAGGGTGGTGGTAAGTGTGAGAGCACTGATTGGCAGATAAAAACCATTAAGGCCGGCTCATGAAGGTTTAAGGTTGACAGAGAGCGTTTTCTGCTTTAATGGCTTCATTACAGCGTCCCAGCAGTGAGACTTGAATAACAATGTCACATAAGCTTACTATTTACACGTTTTTTTAATGTTCTGCTTGGATTGTTGCAGAGGTAGGTTACACTATAAAAACCTTCTCATACAATCATTTTGCTTATTATAAACTCATTAAGGCAGAAATGGCTTCTTTACTGCAAAATTCATATTTCATTAATATATTGTGATGGGTGGTGGTAACAATATATATATCACAATGTGATTTGTGTAAAATTTACAATAGAAACAAATAAAAAATCACATACTAATTGGGTGAAATGTATATATTTTTATGTGTTAAAACTTGATTAACACAAATTTTTTGTGTTATTTGTTGTTATGTTGCTGCCTGTCATTTCCTTAAGCCCTGATTGGTAGCAACATAATCTCAATGGTGACTACCAGGAAAAATCAAAGTTAAGTAATTAAATTAAAAATCTATTTCTACATAGAAACACAATCATTTTAATCTAAAATGAATGTGTGAAATTCTGCTTTTTATTTGCTGGTATTTAGCTAACTACAGCTGCAAGCTTTGCTTTAAGGTGGTAAAACAAATTACTTGTATTTGATAAATCCCACACACTTTGCAGATGACATTTTTCTGCTGTCTGACAGTGACATCTGCCGCACTCTTCTTGAGCATCGCTCTAAAACCGCGGGAGGTTAAACCCGAACCAGGTCCAGATAACTGATGTTTGTGCACCTGCCTTTATAAGGAGCTCTTCCTTTGCGCTCTCCACCACGCTGCTTCCCGCTGGTTGATGATTACGTCATCAACAAGCATTACCGTGATTAGCCGGTAGACTGACAAAAAATCTAATTTCTATCATTTCTGCTACATATCATTTATATTTATATTTACCACTGTAAATATTTTAAAGAAAATTTCAAAACTAATGTCAGTTTCTACCAATCATGTTGAATAATATCTTAATATTGTATCAAAATGTATTGTTCCGTTTTCCATCGTAGCATATAACGTTGCATTGTTCAGCATCATATTCTATTATACCATTTTAAATTATTGTGTATCATATTGTATCACACTGTGTTGTCTATATCATATAATATATTATACTGTTCACTATTCTAAAATTAATAATGAAAACAATTTCAGCTACCTATTTGCATACAGTATGTGGACTGTTGCATATAAAATTCCCTAGCAGTGAATATTGCGCTAGTATCAGTATTGGGCCAAAGAAAGAAGGCAGCTGGAAGTTTTTAAAATTATGACACTTTTGACGGTAAAATAGACAAGAAATTGAACAGTAGCTGCGCAGGGGGGCCAATTAAATTTTTTTGTCATGGGACCCAAGATTCCTGGCAGCGCCCCTGATCATACATAGGTCATATTATGGAAGAAAATTATATTATATCAAATTACCATAATTTCCCACATTTTTACAGAAATACAGTAATATCATATTGTTGTTTAAAAAGAACTTCCTGTCTTAGAGGGATTGTTTTTGGGGGGTTTTTTTGCATTAATTTGAGTGATGCAAGAGAGCATATTGGAGCAGTATGGTAGTAAAAAAAAAAGAAAAATGTTCACATTTTATCACCTTTACGCAAATGTTCACATGTACTGTGATGGTCAAAGGGTAAAGCCACAAAGCTGACTTTAAAAGACCTCTGGGAGACACTCAGTTCTCTGTAAGCTGCAGGCTTCAGAAGCCAGTCTAAAAATGTAAGGTCTTATTTTCTCTGAACACAGAGTAGAGCAGAATGTGAGAAATGAGTCTTCAAAACAACAACAACAACAACAAAAGACAAAAAGAAAACACAATTTAGGGTGTGTAAGTGAAAGGAGAAAACCCAGTGAAGGCATTTCTGCTGTATCCATTTTTCCCTTCAGACATGCTCTCAAAAACATCCATTTAGGCTCCTTGAAGAGAAACTTCCTTTGTGAAGTAACTATGTTACTTCTTAAAACTCACAAAGTGAATTTCCCAACATCACACAAAGTGTCTGTAGTACTTTGCAGACAAACTCATGAAAAGAGCTGAAAGGAGCAGAAGCAACTCAACTGGGTTTGATCTGAACAGCTTAGAAACACACAAAAACCTTGAAATGTATATTAGAGATGTCTTCTGCAGTTCAATTCTAGTGTTTTTCTGTTAGTTCTTGGAGAAATTAAATTTCCCATTACAGTACCTTTCAAAAGTATGCATCCACATTATATTTTTAAACCTTTTTTACATTACAGCCGTAAATATTAATGTATTTAGTTGCGATTTTATGTAACAGACAGAACGCATGGTGAAACATAGAGGAGGCAGTATGATGCTGTGGAATCATTTGTTGGAATGGCATAGTCAAAGTACAAGATGCGATTCTGGATCTTCTACTGTGTCTCAATAAATTTCTACAAAAATGTATTGTCCCATTGAAGGAAACATATTAAAACCTGAAAACTGAATATAATATTTGCTCTGTAATCTAAAAATAATAAATTTCTTTTCGTAGTCACTATAAATCAAACAATTTAGATTCAAAGACGTAAATCCAAATGAATTACTGAGTTGGAGGTCTGTGGATTTTTGTTTTGTTGTAAATAATGTTTAAAACAATGTAAAATTATGCGCCTGTTTGTGCTTGTATATCAAAAATCACAACAAAATACACTGAGGTTTGTGGTTTTTATGACAACATGTAGAGAGTGTATTTACATTTCAGCTGCATCCAACTGAATTTTATTGCCAAAGAAGCATCTGTGTTTCCTGCACTTATTTAGGTTTTCACATTTACATAAAAACATATAGACTGAATCAAAAGTAAAAACAAAACGGCAGTGATGATAGTAATGCTTTTTTCTTGCATGGACATGAATGAATATCTGAAGGCTTTTTATATTTACCAAATAAACTGATGTCTCACTGTGATTATCTCATTATTGTAGAAACATTTTGAAGCATTCAGACAAGGCTGACAGCAAGGTTTCTGGGATTTTACACATATTTCAATCCAGATTAGAAACTGAAAAAAATGAGAGCAATTTGTAAACATGCTTCCAAAACAAAAATTCATAAGACGACAACACAGATTTTTCTTTTATTCCACCTAACATGGCACAGTTTAGTTACAGAAAGCACAAATAATCCTCAATCAAGTGTCAGACACATGATTAGGATATTAAGTTTAGCTTGGTCATAACCCCACCATGCCACAAAAAAAAAAAACAACAAAAAAAAGAAAAACAGACGCAAAGCGGTGCAGCTGCATGTCAGGTCTGGCATGTTTTGCACCATTAACCTCCATCTCAATGTCTGTCTCATAACGCAGCAATTCAAAACATTACAGTGTGTCATTTCCAACCTTCATTACACAACTGGGAAGTGAGATCCCAATGGAAATTTAATATAGTCATAAAACGAAAGTAAATACAAGGCACTGTCTGAGGTTGGATCGGTGATGTTTTCTCAAAGAAAGCAACAGTTTTGTGTTTTTCTTTGCTAGATTGTCAGTATATAAAGCTTCTGTGTATGTTTCAGGTCCAATATATGTGACTTCACGACAGACACAGGTTCACAGTATTTATTCTAACTAAAGAGAAGTTCAAGTAGGCGGTTAACATCAGTCCGGCAGCTTCTGCCCCAATGTTACAAACAGCAACAGAGAAAGAGGCTGATGTGATCGTATAGTGGTATTTAACATAAATTTATATCATTTATATCACATAACTAATCTCATCTTCAACTTAAACAACAATTAATATATATTTTTAGTTCAGGAAATAAAATCACACATGTAATATTCAAAGAGTATCTCACAATTGATAACTGAAACACTACTTTGTATTAAACATTAAAACATACCTAAAAAAGACGAAATGAAGTTGGTGGTTAACATCAGTCCAGCCGCTTCTGCCTCTATGCATTAAATAAAATATAGTAAATAACCCTAAACAAACTACAAAACAATAGCTCTCAAAGAGTAGTTAGCATTATTTAATAGCAGTTAGCATCAGTTAGCGGTTGTAAAATTAAACATAGCTAAAATGCCCAACATCAACAATGATAACGGTTAAAAACATATAACATAGCAAAATTACTCATGAAACAATGTGTATGATTAAACTTGTCTAAAATATATCTTAAAATATAATACTTGTAAGGAAAACAAAGATGCATATCACAGTTACGCAGGGGCTGTCAGTTATTGGTTGCTACGGTAACCACCAACCGCCAAGAGCAGCGCAACAGAACTTAATACACCAATAAATATCTGGAAAAACTACTTGTTGACTAAACAAAGTAGATTAAAAAATAAATAAACACATTTCGACAAACTTCATATCTGTAATATTGTTAAAATAAAACCCTGTTACAAGTTTGTAATGAAGGTCTTCATTACTGGTCAGGATAACACTTTAATTATGTGCAAATGATAATGAGACGGGTACAAATAAGATTGAAGTATTTTATTGGGTGTTTTATGCAGGGCATCTCAGTGGGTATTGAGGGTGTCCTGGGGGGGATAATATAAATGAAGTAGGTATGGTAATTATGAAATGTATTACAAATGTTTGTAGATTAAGGCTTACCTCTGCCTGAACACCTGGTAAAGATTCCGGAAGAGACCAAGTGCAGATGGAAGAGGGGGAACAAAGCCTGAGGTATTTTAGAAATGATGAATAAATTAATATTTATATGAGGGTAGTTTTAGATAGCCAATGAGTATGTAACCATGAAGTATGTTTGTTATTTATGTGTTGAAGATTGGTTGTTTTGTTAAGTTGTTTGGTGTATATGTGGTTTGTTCTATCCTGTCTTTTAAGAAGTGTGTTAATTGGTACCGCCCAGGATTACAAAGCCTGCATGTTGGCCACATGATGGGAGTAATAGGTGCGGGTGCTGCGACACCTCATAACCATGTAAGCAGGAAGTCATCTTTGTTAAATGTTGGAGATTAAAACACCTGGTTGGTTGCACTACCCCTGCCTCCAGACTCCTATTTCAGCCTCCCGCTAAGGGCCATCTTAACAAAGTTCACTGATTGTTTAGTGAAAGCTGCATGTACAGCTCCATTTTTAATACATTAAGGCTCGAATAAGAACCTGCATCCGTGTTTCAAGTGCTGTGACTAATCTCTTCTCTTTCTTTGCCGTCCTTCCTGATCCGAAGCCAAGAGGAGTGCTTTCAGACTCCCCCTCTCCAGCGCCCCACTCTCCGCTACTCCCTGCATGTCCAAGCATACTCAACTAATGGAGCGGCGAGGGACGCTCTTGAAACAGCGGCTGAAAATGGACATGCTCTCCAGCACAATACACAGCCTCACAAACACAAGAGTCCACTATATTCAGCACTCTCTGTGATGTGAAAGCTTCCAACGAGCCCCGTCTGTCCACCAACAACCCGGCCCGTAATGGCGCCGTTTCATAAATGTGATTAGAAATTACAGTCATAATGGGGATAATTTATTTGGATCACCACTGTGGGACGGGTCCCTAATCAGTCTTTATGTGTAATTGAGACAAATCATCTCCTAGAGCCGGATCTGGAGCCAATGTCCAATCGAAAACAGGAAGCCCCTTCCTGACCTTTAAAGTTGAGCGGCGCCTATTAATTGTGCCCTGGCCTCCAGGGAACAATAACCACTAAGAAACACTCACTCAAGACGCAAACAGCGTTAAAAACCCTAGAATGGTCTCACATTTTGTAAGATTTAAATCACACATTTCAATATAGTTAAGGAAGATTTTATGTGACGGACCAAAAACAACCATTGGCGGGGATTTGGTTTAATTTATGGGCCTAATTTATGTTGTAGGTTCAGTTTTTGTCTGGACATCTCCCATTTTCTTTTTAAAAGTAAGACGGTATGACATAGTATTAGAGACATACTAAGCAAATAAAAGAAATAGGGGAATAAAGTCATAATATTACCAGAATAAAGTCTAAATAGTACAAGAATAAAGTCATAGAATTATGAGAATAGTCATTACAACTTTATTCTCGTAATATTATGACTATTTTCATAATTAAATTTTTCTATTTTCCTTAGTATGGCTCTAATATTCCATCATAAAATGGCCCATGTTAGAGATTATCTCTCAACAGATTCTCTCACCTGAGCTGTGGATTTCTGCAGCTCCTCCACAGTTTAAATCACCTTCTGGATGTCTGATTAATTAGGATTGCAGTTGTGCTATTCTTTTTTATTTTCAGAAACTGGATTGAACAGTGAACTGTGAAGTGTAATATAGTTGTTCAACTTAATTCTGCTTTAAACGTCTCTACAACTTTATTCTTAACCCATTTCTTGATATTTCTGATGATGTTTTTTCCACTAATGTTTTCCAAGAATCCTCATATTCGTAAATATATTAATGGATTCTATTTAATAAGTTGGTGACTTTGGATTTAATTTGCCTGCACTGTATTTTATTTAGGGGTGTCAGAGCATGTGTAACCCTTCTGTGTTTGTCTCAGGTCCAGTAGGCCGACTTCACAACAGACATTCAGGTTCACTGCATTTATTCTAACAAAAGATTTAGTCAAGTTGGTATTTAACATCAGTCCAGCAGCTTCTGCCTCTATACATTAAATAAAATATAATAAATAACACTAAACAAACTACAAAGCAATAGCTCCCAATGAGCAGTTAACATCAGTTGATAGCAGTTAGCATTAACAGTTGTAAAATTAAACATAGCTAAAATGGACAACATTAACAATAACAGTTAAAAACATATACAAAGCATAGCAAAATTTCTCATAAAACACTTTGTATGATTAAACTTGCCTAAAATATATGTTAAAGTGTAATACTCGTAAAGTAAACACAGAGCTGATCCTAATACCACAGTTACAAACGGCGACAGAAAAAAGGGGGAGGAGCTGTCAGTTGCTGGTTGCTATGGAAACCACCACCGGCCAAGAGCAGCGTAGTACACCAATAAATGTCTGGAGAAACAACTTGTTGACCAAACAAAATAAATCCTAAATAAATTTTTGACAAACTGCACATCTATAATACTGTTAAAAATAAAACCGTTACATAAGATTATAACCTATTTGTGTTAGTTTGTCACATAAAATCCAAACAAAATACAACGGTTTTGATTGCAATGTGAGGAAGTTGTGGTTTATTTTCTTACTTAGTCATTATTCCCTCCATCAAACTTACTCTTCTGTTATTTATTTAAGAATCTCAGAGTATTCTTTCCTCTGCAGTGCTTGGGGTCAGACAGATATGAAAAGTTTTGTGCTCTCAAGGTTGCAAAAGAGCACCTTTTTCCTCTTCACACGCAGTCCTGATAAGCCATGCTGCACCTTACATGCCGATATAGTTGAGGAGAAATTCGCCTAGGGCGTTGAACCGACAAACCGTTTTACCTGAGGCATTTGTCTGACTGTCAGTTCTGTTTTCCTGCAGTCATTTAGATGCTCAGGTTTAATTAAGCTACCGCTCTCATTAACAAAGGATCTCATTTCCGAAGCTCTCAATCTCACGCCACTTTCTTCTTCTCGTCAGACAAACACCTCCACCTTGACAGCCACGCGAAACATGCAAACGGATCTCCCCGGCCAACCGTTTATTGAGTATTCATCATAAATCCAGACACCTGCTGGTTGTTTTTCTTTTACATGGACTCCAGAGAAATGATATCTGTTGGGCTGGATTTACACGCCAGGTATTGATGAAACTTCTGGAGAGCAGAAGCAGCGTCCCTGCATCTTCTGACAAGAATCGTCAGTTTAAAATATGAGCTACCTTCGGGGATGGGAGAGTGACACCGAAGCAAATTAAATATCAGGTGCTTGTTCCTGTCATTGTATGACAAGTTATTCATAACCGTGCAAACTTATCAGCTTATGCAAAATGATTGTGGCTGCATCTGTTGCTTTTGGATGTGTTATTTTCCCATGATGAGAGAGATCTATTATCATGAGATTCCAGGGGCGTGCAACACTTGCTTTATTCACAAGATGGTGCAATAAGTGCACGCACTCATCCGCTCACACACTTCTGCAATCCCTCCTGTATGAAATAAGATTTGCTTCTCAGCTTTGTAACATTTATGAGGGCTGAGATTCCTGTTTTTTATGCACCATAAATCATTCAAGTTAGCAAAAGTGATTGGTGTTTTTGTCCTGCAGACAGATATTCTTTTAAATCAAAGAGACAAAGCTGGAACCCATAAGAGTTTTGCACAACCAGAGGCTTAAACTGCACCCCTCTCCTCCATCACGGGACTTAAAGTAGATAATGAAGCGGGGGAACAAACTGCAGGCAGATCAAACAGAAGTAACAAAAGAGAAAAGCCTTGGACCCTTGATTCTGTCCTTGAGTCCAACTGATAAAAGAGGAAGAAGCAAAACGTTACAGGAACAAAACCGACCACAGAGGACCTGCAGGCGACTGATAGAGCTGGTGATTAATTTCTGGAAATTAATGATTACAAGTGAGGTGCTGACATTTCTGGCATTGTAAACTCACTTACAGGTGCTTATTCTGTATCTGGATAATAGAAGAAAAAACATTTACTGCCCACCCACTTCCACACATCGTGCAAAACTCACCGGATGAGCAACCTGCTCACACTGCAGTTATGAATACCAAGCATTCCCCAGAATAAATCACTAAAATTACATTGTTTTTATAATTATCCCACAGTTCATAACTTCTCCACTGGACATTTCTCCTCAACCTCTTGTGGATTTATTTCCTTTTCTCCCCCTCTCCTCGGTGCTTGAACCTGATCTATCACTGTTGTTGCAACACCTACCGTTCGCCAACGGAGGTCAATAAAGATTATGGATGTTTCGATGGCTCTGTAATAGCAGGTTGTTAAAAGCCAGAGCGAAGGACCACGGTAATCCCTGTCTGCACATCAAAGACACGTGGGAAATCTGGCCTTGACATAGCAGAGTGGCCGGACGCCACCTGCCCAGATGTTTGGCATGTGGACTCTGGTTCTGCCAACACAGGATTCTGAGAACAGAGCGGGACTCCCAGAGTGAATCTGAAGCCTCCCAACCTCAAGGGCAAAACCAAAAAATATATATAAATGATAAATCAATCTAATTTCTTTTAAATATAAACTAATTCATCAATTTTCTAATCTGAAGTGATCAACTGGTTTGCTACGACAGGGGCAACACAGATAACACTGTTCTATTCAAAAATACTGAGAAATTCAATAATATAAAAAAAGTACTATAGTAGAAGTACGACGTTACACTAGTTACACTAGTGTATGACTAGTATGCCCATGCAACTGGCCATGGGAGAACTCATGCTCCCATTTTCAGGTTGTAAAATGGGAATCTTATTGTGGTGGGAAATTATATAGGCATCAGCAGCTTTTATTTTGAAAACTGAAAAACAGCGGGTAACTTCCGGTTTTCAAATTTAAATTTTATTTGCATTTAAGATGTTGTTATGACTAATTGTTAATCATTATCTTTACAGTAGAGCATATTAATCTCAGATTGTTATTTTGGGTTTACGTTGTTAAACACATACATTTAAAGGATCGCACCATTATCGTTTCCTGGTGCTACGAGACGGTCTCGTTTATTTTAGTTTCCGTGGGAGAATGTAAGACGTTTTTTCTGTGCTTAGTAAGTGTATAGTAAATGATAGTTCAATCACTATTATTGTAAAAATAATTTGCTATGGAGCAGCTAAGCCCTCTAAAGAGAGGTAGGACTCCATTAGCAGATATTTAGCAACTCTCATGCTACATGAAAGATTGCTAATGAAGCTATTGTTGACGGTTGAATGCTGAGCTACACTAAATACACAATAAAACAGAAAAAAGACCTTTCAAATTTTCAGTAAATTACATAAAATCACAGAGACCTACCACACCAGGTTTACAAGATGAGAACATGAATCAAATTGCTACTTAGCATCTTGAAGGAGATTCTCCCCTTTTTAATGCTCTGCTATTTACAGTTGAAGGCTGTTATTAAAACCGTATTTGGTAACCGCTGATAAAAAAAACTCCATCAAACAGTGTCTCGGATTCTCCAACACAAACAGAGAAAGTAAAGCAGAGATGTTTTATCCATTGGGTTTCAACAGCTAAAAGAAGCTTTATTTTATGTTTTCTAACTGCACAAGTAAAGAACATGTTTATGTCTAAATGTGAGAAACTGACAAAAGTAGGACTTTTCCTCCCACTGGCTTGCAGCTGTGTGAAACAAGTTAAGATTTAGATAGATGTTTGCAGACTTCAGAGTGGTCTGGTTTGTCTGTTTAGCTGCCTACCAGCTTCTCAGATTTCATCTACTAATGTTTGGGTGGCCTGTCTTAACTAGACAGGAAAGCCAAAAATATACAATAAACTAAAGCCAAGCTGAAACAGTTTGACGACAAGCATCTGTTTGTCCAAACTGTCAATACAGCAGATGAATTGAAACACAACTTATTGCAAATCTCCAAAATAAGAGTCTATAAAACATAAAAGTCACTCTGGTCTTCAAAAACAGTATTCTCTGCAGACATGAAAACACGGCAGTGTGAAATATATCACTTTGTATACATAACATCACCGTATTGCTATCAATCAGGTAAACACTTTCTTTTGGATGTAAGTGCTAAACTGCATCTTTCTTTTTTAAACATTCCTCTAAAATCAGATAATGTGCATAAACTGTTCAACCAAGCAATAAAACCAATGGAAAACTTTTTATAATTTGCTAAATTTGCAGAAACATTTTAGGATTGTTGTAATTTCAGCTAACTAAATGTGGGTGGGCTACACCCTGCACAGACTGCCCCTCCATCACCGAGACAAGGGACAAAAAAACACGTATAGACTCATAACTATGGCCGATTAGTGAGACCAATGATACTAACAACATTTTTTTGTATTCTGGGAGTAAAACGTTTACCTGGAGAGAATACACACATACATTTAGAAAGAGCCCAGGCCGGGATTTGAACCTGTAATCTTTTTCCTCCAAGGCAACAGTGCTGCCAACTGTGCCAAATGTAAAACAGAAGACTACTTTCATCAAATTCTGGGAAATCTATCACAGCAAAATAGGCTAATGCTGCTTGTTTTGCTATTTTATCATTAGTTTGCACATCATGATAAAAACAGGTTCATTTTGTTACATTCTCCTAATCCTAATGGGGTTTTGGAACAATGACACGGGAATCGCCGGCTCCACACTCATCTTGGAAAGTAACGACACCAGGATGGTGGATGCTGGCAGAGCTGTTTCTGCTTTAGGCGTTGGATCCCGATATTCATCTGACTGTGAAACGCATCCAATGTACAACCCATAATGCAAACTGTTTTTCTTAATGCCAGATGTCCCTTTGAGCAAGATCATACACACTTCATGCTGGACTCTGGAGAAATAGTTCCAGAACGGTTTCAGGAATTTTAAATCCAGCTTAAAGTTTTGACGTTCAAAATTTAAGAGATCAACAAGGAAATGAAACTTTGAGAATGCGAAACATCTGCTTCTGAGGTTGGCTACCTGATGCCGGCGCAAACCTGGCTACGTTAACACAGCAAATCTTGATGCTCAATTTAAATTATTTTCTACAATCCATTTTTTTATTTTTTGCATGGATGTTCATACTATTAATTAAGTGCAACCACGATGAGACTTCTGTGTGAACAGTTTATGTCCTCAACTTGTAAACGTTCTTCAGCAGAAGAAGAACTTGGACGTAACAACAGCGCACTGTTATGGAAGTAATAATGGATGGATCCGTTTAGGGAACAATTTAAAGTTTATTCAGCAATGAGAGTCGACAGTATTGTTACAAGATCATAACAACACGAAGGAAGATAATAAAAAGAAATCACAACTAACAGTGATGGCCTTTAGTTGCCTGTTTGGATGCGTAATTAGAGCCACTAGGGTGGGATTGTGATGTGATGCGCTTAATTTATTTCATGATTTACCACGTCTGTCTTCTGCTGGTGCAGATTTATGACACAAGTCTCACATCGACAACGTAAAAGCCAGATAAAATCAGCATCACCGTTCAGACTGCAGACACTTTGAAAACAATTGGATACGAAGACGAATTAATAACACATATGGAAATGGGCTCAGACTGGATTTTTCCTGGGCAAAACGATCGGAACATGCCATACAAAAGTCGTATGGAGGTCCAATCTGGGCAAAAAAAAGCAACTTTGGGTCACATTTTCCTGCTGTGTGAACTGAAGCTCCAGAATGTAACTTACATAGAAAATTATTTTTTTTTACATACTTGTTGAAACCATCTCTTTGGCATGACAGCATGGCATGAGACAGATAATCTGTGAAAATCTTTTTAGATTCTCTGTCTTCTCCAGGTCCAAACTAGAAATAACCAATGAGAGCCAAGAGGAGGTTCTTAGCGCTGTCAATCATGTTCCAGACAGTAGAGCCTGTCAGGAATCCTCATGCTAGTTAGCATAGCCTCTGATGATGGCAGATAAACCGTTTCCTTGTAATGTTAAATAGTTTATCCACCATTAGCATATTTAGCAACACCTACATGAGGATGATTGACAACACCAAGACCCTCCTCCTGGCTCTGATTGATTGTTTTTGACATGGAGCGGTGCATTTCTACAGATGGCAGTAATAGCACTGAGAGGAGGCGGAGGAGCTCGATCTTTTCTCTATATTGTTCAAAAAACATTTGTTTTAAATAAAAGTTACATACTGCAGCTTTAAGACCTTTTCTGGATGTCAGATTCTGCCAGAACCTAATTCAATATTTTCTTTAATATCAATTTCCCAGCTTGCTAACAAGGTTACCAAATACATGTTTCTGCAAAAACATGAAATCCTGCACCAGAAGACAAAAAGCTCAGTGTGTGTTAGCCACAGTTGTCTTTGTGTGACAATCTGAGGGCTGTTTCCTCGACTTTGACTGTCAGCTAAAGAACTCGCCTGTGATAGGGGCTCAGAATCATTGGAAGACCTCCAGTGGTTACAACCCCCAACTGTCAATGTGCATTTCATCTCCGCAGAGTCCATTCACACTGAAGTCGTTTGCTGTTATTTGCAGCCAAAAGCCCCTCAGATCTGGTCTGAACGACTGAGGTGTTGGGAAGGTCGAGGTGATTGTTGCAATTATGTGGTCATTACTGAAACACATTACAGGCGGTCAGAATTAGACCAGCAGAGAAGCTACGATTTAAAACACATAGAAGTGAAAAGGTTCACTGTTGAGTTCATTTTTTTAATGCCAAAAACATTTTCTAGTGAATTAAGCTGTAAATTGTAAGCAGTGGGTAAAAAGGTAATGAAATGAAATATGGAAGCTGTTAACTCAAGGTTTAAAACAGTCTGACGAGAATCTGCTAAAGAAATATCTGAAAACCAAAGACTTAATTACTGCAGGAGATAATGATTTTTATTTCATTGGTTCTGGTTGGAAAGGAAACGTGGTGTGACAGAGGAAACAGGAAGTAAGCAAACCTAAAAGCCTGTGGGAAACAGTTTTTAGAAATGAAACCGGAAGTGGTGTTCATTAAACACATATAGATATACACCGATCAGCTTTTTTCTAGGCAGCGCCAATTTCTTGGTTATTTTTAGGCATTCAGTTTAGTTTAGTTTCGATGTTTTTCATTCTAGAAACAGTTTTAAGTGATTTTCTACATCTGTAGCCATGGAAGTCAACCTGAACTTTAACTCAATTCTTTTCAAATGTACATTGTTCTCCTGCGACGTCACACACTTGGTAACTAACAGCCATCTTGGCAGGTGGTTGCTTTGGAGTTGCTATGACAACAATAAATAAGCCACAACCTAAGAGCTAGCTATTGCCTGGTTCCCAACTTACAAACAATATAAGAACATTACAACTATTACTCGATCACAGTTTGTGAGTACTCTACCCACCTCTGTGTAATACTAAGATAAATATCAATGATATTTACTTAAGTACTTCCTGCCAAAGTAGCAAAATTAGCTTAGCTAATGTAGCTTTTAATTGTTAGCTAACACGGAACAACTACGTGTATGTTATTATTTTGTACTTACTCTGCTTATCACCAGAACCTTGTTATTCAATTTAAGATGCAAGTTGTGTTTATTGACAAAAAATGTGGGAAGTTTTGGTTGGACTTTTGTCATTTTTTACTGTTTGACCTGGTTTTCACCAGACAGAAAAATATTTTATATCTAAAGACGGTGGATGATTTCTTTCTTCTTCCGAGGGACAAATATTTTCTCGCCATCTTCAGCCTGAGATTTATTTCTCCATGTGAACATTGTATGGATTGACGGACGCTTTCCCACAACAGAAGTCGACAGATGGTTCCTATCCAAACGGTTTCTATGAACAACATCACAGATGTCTTTTTGTAACAAACCTTTAGACAGGCCAGGCGATTAAAATCTCCCCTCAAGGCTATCACAACCACTCAGTTGTCATAGTCTTAACATAAATCGTCTTAAATTTACAGTTCCTTGTAAAAACATTAAAACTTGTTGAACTTTGTCACATTTTACAGCTGGCATCCACAAAATTTAATGTATTCTATTTGAATTTTATGTGAGATCAACACAAAGAAGTGCATAATTTTGAAGATTTCTTACAAGTAAAAACGTGAAAAGTGTCCTAACATGACAATATGTAAAACAGTTGAAGAAAATACAGTGTAATACTTTTATAAGATGCTGCAAATGTGTTTATTTCTTTAAGAAACTATAATGTAATGGAAATCATTCATTAAATAAGTCAGTATTGATCTTGATCAGAATGATTTTTTTTTTATCTGTGAAGGGATCAGAAATAACTCTTAAAATAAAGTTTATTTTTAAACCTCTTAGGAAAAACATGCAATAAGGAGTTCCATTTCTCATTTGCGTTGCAAGTAGTGGCATTTATGCATTATTACTCCCTCTGCAGGAGACGAGATGAATGCATTTTCCCCGTGTCATAGGTGAATATTGCTTCAACATTTCTAATACGACAATATCAAGCAGTATGCATTTTTTAACGCGCATTTGCTGCACGCGGATGAATCTGTGTCAAATCAATTTCAAAAGGGCTAGGCGTGACTTTGACCTTGTCTCGAGCCGCTCAAATTGTGACTGAATTCCATTAATACAACTCAAAGCAATTTCGTTGCGTTTAAAAGACACAAAGCCAACCCGGATGCTCCCAGCGACAGCCTGCTTTTAGATGACGCAGCCAGAAATATCCGCCAAATCTGGGATTCGGTCCATTTCCAAAACAATTCCAGCTGAATTAAAACAAAGAAATCAACATGTGTTATGCTTTGTGCTAAGTATTCTGGCTTATTGCTCTGTTGGATTATTTGCTTTGTATCCAACACATAAACAAGTTCGCAAAAGAACAAAACACACACATACTGGCGCATACACACAATCAGCATCATTACCTGAAGGTAGGGAAGCAGCTGCTCTGTGTTCTCCTCTTGTATTCTGCCTCTAGAGCATGTGTTATCTGTCAGATTTGAGTTAGACCCAAAGAAAAAAACTCATCTGACGTTTTTCTTTTTTTAACAGACTACAAAGCTGCACACCAGGAAGACGGAGGAACTGTGACTTGTGCAACTCCTCCCGAGATCTATAATTCACTTTGACAGATGTCAGAGACAAACAATGTTTATTTCGGCTGTGACGTGACAACGAGCTGAATTGGACCTGTTTACTTTTTCTGTGTGGAACGGTGAGATGGCTTTTGTCGTAAATTGGTGCTGCGCAAATAAGCTGATTTGATCCGAATTGCAAATATACGTCTGAAGAAAGGAAAGTGCTTTTACATTGTGCAGTCTGTGATTCCTGTGTTGAGCACCGGTGCGAAAGATATGAATTAATTATGATTCAATAATTATTTAATGAATTAGCAGCCATCAAGGCTAAACTAGAGGAACCTTTGAGTAGCAGATTCCAGGGAAAATTGTCTCTTAGGCCATTAATTAAGAAGAGATGTTATTTTTTAACCTAGACATAAGGTGCATCTCAATAAATTAGGAAAAAGTTTCAGTAATTGAATAAAACATTACAGTTAATAAAGTACTGTTGTCAGGGTTTCTAAACCCGGTGGTAGGCTGCTGGCTCACCGCCATTTTGTTGAGCAAAAAATATTTAAAGTTGACAGGAAATTTGAAAATATCACTTGATAATTATGTGTTATTGGAAGATTAATACCTGAACACCAAAAATAAAGTCTTAAAAGGGCAAACATTAAAACTAAATAAATAAACAATGCTTAGCCTGGAGGAGGCACAAGTGAAGCCTGGTGGCCCGCCAGGCTTATAATCCACTGAGGGAAACCCTGGTCCATGTTGTTGTCTAAACAATCATGGGGAATATGGCTGAATGTCCACCAGACATTTTCTAATGTTCACCCCGAGAACGTTTCACGTGTCTGGTTTACATTCAAAGTCTATACAGAGGAGCATCCTGGGCCGTCGCAGCGCGTTTCGACCGTCTAGTGCGGCGTGACTTGAAATGTTTGGAGTGTTTGATGCACCAAGCGTGACCAACAAATAGGCCAGCAACGGAAAACAGAAAAAATGTGACTTGCAAAATCCTGCTTAAAATCCTGCTGACGGCATTTTGCAGGTCATATTAATTTCAGTAACTCAATTCATTAAATGAAACACATTATATACATTAATTACACAGAGATTGATGTCCTCAGGTTTTTTTTCTGTTTATTATGATTATTTTCTGCTTGCAGCAAATGAAAACATTTAAGATTAGAATATAACATCAGACCAATAAAAATAATGAAAAGCATATTTAACACCTTGCTTAGAGGTTATTTGCAAAAGGTTTATTCTGAGAAATGAGCTTCATCAGAACAGATATATTTATGGAATAAGACTGAATAAAATGTGTTAATTGATTCTATATAACATTTCATGAAAAACTGAATTTAGCTTCAGGCCATAATCATAATTAACAGAACCATAAATGTAAGAAATAAATCAAGCTGTGAGCAATGAATCTGTCTAATATGAGGGCTTCCTTTTTAAATTGAATTAATGAACTAAATTAACTTTTCAAAGATATTTTAGTTTACCTGCACCTGTGTACACTGGACAACAACATGATTAGGTGTGTTTCCACTGATCATATAATTGCACAAATTGGAATTACAAAAATTAATTAAAACTTAATGGAAACGTGTCGGTAAATAAAAAAAAAAAGTAAAGTTTTGCGCTACGTTGAGGTGGTTTTGCAACTGGATTGAACTTGGTTTATTTTGCAAAACTGCAATGGAAACACTATTTTGTCATCACACGAGTCGTGATCAACAACCGGATGTTACTACTGGCAGAAACCATGAAGACGACAACAGGAAGTGGTCAAAGAATTATGCTTCTTTAACTTGAATCATGACCAAATTTATTTACGTTTGATTTTAATTGTTTCTAATTTAGTGGAAACACAATTGCGAAATAGTTTTTTCAACATTAGCAAAATAGCAAAGTTTTGTGCACATTTGTAACGTAAACACATCTAGAGATGTGAATAAATTGAGTAAAATGTCTTATGAATCAGCAGTCGACTAAATCATCTTTGAGAGTTTCAGGGAAACCTTCCAGAATTCAAGCAAACTGCTCCAGGAGGATCGATTAAGTGTCGTCCTTAAACATAAACATTTAAAAGGAAGAGTGACTCGTTGAATTGCCTCTTGAAATGCGCTGCAGAAGGGAAATGGAGTGAAGTACAATTATTTTTGGGGCAGAACGGCGATAAACAAAACAAGCCTGTGACTCTTCCTGCTCAAGGTCTTCCAGCTCCACCAAACAGTGACAAACAGAAAGTCTCTAACTGATCAGCCCAGCAGTCGATACATCAGTGTGTGCACTGGGATGAAGAAATCAATGTCAGTCCATTCCCACAGCGCGTCCATCTCTGCCAGAAACCCCTCATACAAGGAAGGAAGGCCATCAGCGGGACTTACCCAAAGGGGATAGCAGTGCACACAACCCGATATTGATGTTTGAAAGGGACGCACGGATGCTAAAAAAAGGCCTCCTCTAAAATCTATGGTAACGAATTACTGAGGCAGGCGTGTTTGGCTGCTTCCAGTGTGGGAGCGAACGCTGGTTTCCAAGCCTTCACAGCGTTTTGAAGGGTCATTTTTAAACACAGCGAGAGATGAAACGAGCAACAAGAGAAGCAAGGAGGGACCATCCATCACGTCCTACTTGCCTGTGCCCTGCTGTTTGCTGAGTAGGAGATAAAGTTGGTCTTATCTTCAATTAAGCCTCGTGAAACATCCCAGGCCCAATCTGAAATGCTAAACAGGAGCGGCTCACCTGGTATTTGGGCCGCTGCTGATGTGGATTTAATTAATAGAAAGAAGAAAAACTTGCTGTTGTAGCGACTATCAGTCTCTCTACTAACCAACCAGTCGGTCTGGTTATCAGCTTCAGGCCTGTTTTATTACACAACTGAATGGGTAAAGCCACAGAAAGTTAGAGTTGCAGCTTCCAGGGAGAAAATAAATGTTTTAAAGTAATAATAACAAAGAAACTGCTTACTAAAGATGGTAAATGTCTAGTATTAATTCAACAATTTACCAACTACTAATACATTTAACGACTTTTTTCTTTAACTTGCTGTGGAACAATAGAGGATATTTCTTTATTGAACATAAAATAACATAAAATAAAGCAAACCCAAATAACTGAGTAAAAGTAAACAATAGGAAGGACAACAAATAATTGTAAGACATACTTTATTTTCTGAGTGAGGGACTGGAATATATATAAAACAATACTCAATTAAATCATTGAAATCCTCGTGCACAGTTATGTATAATACATAACCGTTTTTTTCTCCCTGTCTGACATTTATTTTAGTTAAACAGTTTCTATACCTGAATGCTGAATATTGAGAGAGAGAAAGATGAGATCACAATGCCTTTAAAACATTTTGGAAAGTACACATGATGATTTCATGGCTTTGTAAGCTTCAAATTAGTTAAATTCCAACATTTGAATAAGTCTGCAGCTAATGATAATTTTAGTTATCACGTACTCCAGTTATTATTCTGACTAAATTGGCATATTCTGAAGATTTTTAATAAAAAAACATAAATGTAAATAATATACAGTTTTTAGATATCAAAATGAACATTTTATTGCACTAAATCCAATGACAACATTTCTTTATCGTACATATTCACAGAGAGAGAATATTTATAATCTTAAATGTAAAATTAATATTTTTTGTACAGTTTTGGCTCAGATGTAGCTCTTTCAGTAAATTACATGTTTGAGTCTTCATACTACACTTAATGATTATTTGATTACTAAATTAGCAGACGATTATTTCAATAACCAATTAATCAAATTAATTGATTCAGCCCCACATTTTAATTAAATTGAGAAATTTTGAGAGAGAGCAAGTTGGCCTATAAATCATCCTCTGTTGTGTCCAGAGGAATAAACTAAAATCCAACCAAGCCGTCGTGAAAAACTGGTGAAATGATTGGAAAAACATTCGACTCCAGTCATACAGTCACTTAACTCTACCATATGCTAAGGAATTATTCTTAAACTTTTCATTTTGATGAAATTAATAAAAAAAATGTCTGATTATTTTGCCATTTAACAAAAACGAAATAACATTTTGGTAATCCTAACTGACCTAAAACAGGAAAATGTTGGTGAAAACAGCTACTATGCGACTGTAATAGTGTATATTTAAACAAAACAGTATCAGGTGACTTATTTATTTTATATTAAAACAGTACTATGTAGAAACATGTTGTTTTCAAGGAGGAAAAGGATAGATTTTGCCTAAAGAATGAAATATTAACAGGGTTGCTGAATGACTCGACGACCACAAGGCCTTTGAGATGGAAACGTTAAAGGTTTGGTTCACGCTAGACTGGATTTATGTGGAAAAGCAGCAGCCTCTTGCCAAACGAAATAACAAGTCGGCATTCTGGATCAAATGTGTTGTTTTAATGCGTCTACATTTAGTTCAAGGAAGCATGAGACAGAAGGTGAAATTCTGAAATCATCGAGTAAAACGTATTTTGACTTTGAAGTAACAAGTGAAAGCAGAGCGCCTGCTGCGGACGCCGTGTCAGCGCAGAGCTTCGTGTCGAGGTTTGGAAACTGTTGCATGCAGCTCAGCAGAGAAGATTGATGTGCCACAGCTCTGCCAAACAGACAATATAATTAAAGTCACGCAACCATGGTTGGTAGTTCTGGTGAGGCACATGTAGCCACATTCTTCACTCCGCTGACGGCTGTGACACAGATTCTGAATTGTTTTGGTTTCTGTCGGAAATTACAGTTCAGACAAGGCCAAGTTTTGAATCTGTGAGTAGATTTATGTCTTCTGTCAATAACAGAGACACAGCAAAATAAGACCATTAATCAAATATTATTTACTTAACATTAGGGCTGCATCAAAATACTATTTTCTGCAATTACTCTGATGATTAATCAATTAATGAAAAATGTAATTTTTTTAATAAACTACTTAATACCACATTAAAATACATTACAATTAAAACTTAAAAATATTAAAATACATTAAAAGATTCAAAGGAGCAAATAATTAAATTACTTTTTTGAATAAAGCTGCCTAAAATCAACAACACACCATTCAATTAGAGTACGCCTTACCTTTTGTAGCAAAGCATGAATTTGCAGCTAAAGAAATACTGTAATATGTTGATTATTTTATTATTTTTTTGATAAATAAATTAATAAATAATTTAATGAATAGATGAATAAATGCATTATTTGAACCAGGTGAAGCTAAAACTTCCACTTGAAGAGTTCTGGATGGAACAGATTTACAGACAAATAAGTTTTAATATCTTAAATATGATCTTTATATATCTTTTGTACAGTTTTGACTTAATCCCTGCTCTGAAGATGTTGTTCTTTCAGCAAATTGCCTTTTTTAGACACTGTACAGTATATCCCAGTTAAAGATTAATTGATTACTAATTGATTAATCACAAATAATTTGATTAATTGTTTCAGCCCTACAAGATAGTAAATGAGTAAATGCATAAATAGATAAACAGTGGATTATTTCTTGTGCTTGTAAGCAAATTATACCTTATTTTATGATTATTAATATAAGACGAGCATCGTTGTTCACTTCTTTATAATCAGGATTACTTCCAGCTCCTAATAACGACATCATTTCCTCAGCTTCTTGCTTCCTGTTATAGATGTTATGTTATTATGTGTTGGGCGCCTCAATCAGTGTATCAGAGTAATATTTTGCTGAAACAAGAGTCCCTGCTGTGCCTGGAAACTGTGAGAAGAGTGGTGATAGTAAACAAAATGAGGCCAGACTCTGCAGAAGATGAAATCCTCCATCGAGCGAAGAGGAGAGTCATTTGATAATACTCTGTGGTTTGTTACACAAATGTCACCTATCAGAATACAGATATTTATTATTTGTTCGCCGTTAATATGAAAACACTGACAGGAGCAGCTTTAAAAATGTCACTGAATGTAAATCGTGCTTTTCGGAGAATTGGCCAACATCAATACTCTCTTTGGCATTTAGGCCGAATGTAAACACATGAATGGATTCAGAGAGGAACTGCATCGGCTATGAGATGTTAAATAAGACGTTGATCCCACAGCGGAGGTCAGGAAATGCCGCGTGTTGTGGTTTTAATTTCTCAGGACCGTAATAAATATTTCTCAGCTTTAGCCTTTAGTGGCCAAGGGAGAGTTTGACCTGAGAAACGTCAATCAAACGGCTAGTGAAACCACATATCGAAATATGAGTTTTAGAATCACCAGTAAAAGAGATTTACAAGAAAATCAGTTTTTTATATTAAATACAACATCTATATTCTTTTGCACAGTTTTGACTTAATTCCTGCACTGAAAATGTTATTCTTTCAGCAAATGGCCTTTTGTAGAGACCGTTTACTCCAGTTAATGATTAATAGATTACTAATTGATTAATCACAAATAATTTGATTAATCGTTTCAACCCTACAAGATACTAAACAAGTAAATGCATAAATAGATAAACAGTGGATTATTTCTTAATTAAGACTCACAGAGGCACATGTGTTAAACTCGAGGCCCGTGGGCCAAATCCGACCCGCCATAGCTTTTGATTTGGTCCACTAAGTTCTAGTCTAAACACTAAATGTGCTTAAATATTATGTTATCAATCACATCAATACAGTTTTTATCTCTTTACTGACAAATTATATCAATCAGTTCCTCCAGTTTCTTGCGATTTATCGTGGAAACTCACACAAGATCAACAAATACCTGGACTTTTTTGCATTCATACATAATTGGGAGTGTATTGCAAATTTTTCTCAAAAATGGTCAAAAACTGTCTTACTTGTACTAAACATCTGCCTCAGCTTTAATTTTTGTCAGATTATAGTCCATAATCTGTACAGGGAGGAATAAAATTGCATTTACCGACATAAATAATCGCAAATATTTCCAAATTAGAACCACAAACACTTAGATTTTTATTGCAAAAAAAAAAAAAAAAGTCACAAAACAATCATAAAATCCAGGAGGGACTGAAAAGATGTTCAATATTATTTAATTTTAAGAATTTATTGATATTTTAACAGTTTGTGAGCAGGTTTTACCAATACATTCTGGCACAACCGACCCGTATTTACTCTGACAAAAAGTAGCGATTTTATAGCTAAAATCTATAGATGTGAAAACTGATTTTTAGATAAAGAAAAAAAAAAATCCAAGTTACAAGTAATAAAATTAAACTTATCCAAGTAAATATTTAAACTGTTGTTTTAAGCAAATGTAAATAAAGTGAGTTTGACAAACTTGTTTCGATTACATAAAACAAATTAACTAATTTCTTTTTAATTGGAGCATAAAGTGCCTCAATCTGGCAGAAACACACCCAGCCATATATTTGTTTTATTAAAATATTACACTTCCTGTTGGTTTTGCACGTAAAAACCCAAATAAAAACCATTCAAATATGTTGTTGTTACATGAGAAATCCTATGTCAAGCCCCTGTATCTTTGTTTCTATGTTTTATTTGAACCAGCAGAAAGAAAACCAAGTTAACTGCAGTAGGTATTTGTTGGAACAGTTAATTGTGGTATTACTGATGTCTCATCACTGTTCTGTTTCAGACAGACCCGCAGAGAATACAAACTCAGAACAACAACAACACAACTCTCGTTGTTTATTGCCTGCCAACCCATCTGAACTTTCGTCTGTCGGGTCAAGGCTGCAAACAGCATTAGCCGCAAGTTCAAGCATCGTAACAGAAAAAGGAATCACAGCGGTCAGCTGTGGCAGGACGGTAAATTGCTGGCGCTTTTAGTCCTGAAAATTGCTGGTAGCTGCTGAGTGATCATTAAAGTACAGCAGAAATAATGGCAGTTACAGGCTAATGCATGTTGCAAGAAACTTTCTGCTCGGATCCTCTGTAAAAGGTTAATTTGTAAAACGAGGTGACGACACTAAAAACTGATAATTACAAGGAATTTACGAAGACAAAAATAATAATTTTGCTCGATCTCCCGAGGTGGCTTTCAACATATATTTTTCATCAGCTTGTGGTTTTTATATTGTGAGACATAGATCACTTCTGTCTCGTCCATGAGAACTGCCATATGTTTGTTTTTACCCAGGAGCAGTGGCCTCAAAGCACCAGGCAGTCTTTACAGAAGACCAAAGCAATGGTATAAACAGATAAATATGAGAAGTTGACCCTGCTGAAATCCCCAGTTTAATTAATGCCAGGTCCCCTCTCTGTAATTTGAAGTCTCCTTTATTAGAAATTTTAAAAGTACCTTCCCCAGGGAGGCCCTGAGTCACAGGGAAATTGTGGCACAATATGCTTTTAATTTCCCCAGAGGTCCTTGCGCAGCAACTATTTAACAACGGAGCAGCTCGGCTGAAAGAAACCAAAAGGTAGGCTTTTTTTCCTCTTTTGTCATAATGACTGACCCCGACATGAAATATTCTGCCTATCTGCATGGAGCTCACTTCATCCCCCTCAAAGACGTGAGACTTTTATTTGCCTTCCGCCGGCACACATCAACGCTCGGCTCTGTCAAAATACAATGTCTCTTATCTCTGTGACGAACCGTTGTGTTTAATTCTTCATCTTTTCATTAAGTTGCTGTAGTCATGGCTGTCTAACAAATAAATTAAATAACCTTTAGTATTTTTGTCCAGTCTTAAATTGACATTTTAATAATGTAAGCATTTATTTATTCGAAAGCAAACTTCCTCCAAAGAGCAGAGGGTTGTAGTTTCTGACGTCTTACATTTTACACTCAGTCAGAGCTGCGTTCATATTTGTAAAAAAAATAATAAATCAGAATACAACAGAACCTGGGGAAAAAAAAGATAGTAATAACTCATGGCCATGATTGTTATAATTAAGTCGTTCCCACATGTTATGAAGTCGTGGCCACATTTTATTTTGTCTTGTCCCGTTTTACCAGATGGACTCTGCAGTTTTTTTTTTTTTAAAGAATAAACAAAATTTGTTTATTTAATGAGGGCAAAGCTTCTCATCGTGCCATTTTACATTTAGGTTAAAAAAAAAAGCAATCTAAGACATATTAGCTGTTCTGGTTTCACATGAAAACCTTTTCAATGGATTGATTTTTTAAAAACTTTCTTTATATTCACAAGTTTGCTTTATTTTCCTAGGATTCAATAGAACTGCCTTTTAAATGGTATAACTTGGTAAATGAGTATTCTTTCAACTTTGACCACTTTGCTGGGATTTTTTTTTTTTGTACCCCTCCAGGGGGTCTTTTTTTGTGGGCTCTAGTGTCCCTTATATCACAGTAGGCTGACAGGAAACAGGGAAGGAAACGGGGGAAGACATGCGGCAAATGTCGTCGGGTCCGGGAGTCGAACCCGCGACGGCCGCGTCGAGGACTCAAGGCCTCCAAATACAGGTCGTGCTAACCGCTACACCACCACGGCACGCCCCAGTTTGCTGGGATTTTGGCCCATTCCTCCCGACTGAACTGATGTAACTGAGTCAGGCTTAGAGGTCATGTTGTACCATTTCTACGTTCTGACTAAAACCAGTAAGATAGAGAACATCAACCCAGTTCTAAAGTCCCTACACCGGCTCCCAGTAGCTCAGAGAATAGACTTTAAACTACTGTTGTTAAATATAGAAATAATAAAGAAAATAAGGAAATAATACAACGGTGTTTATCAGAAATGTCTGTGTATTTCTGGATCAACAACGTCCTGCATTCATGTGTTTGTTCCTTTCCTGATTCTGAATGATTTTGATGAAGCAGCAGCTGATGAGCAGCTCTGAGCAACGCCGTCGACAAAAACATTAAATCAGTCTGTGATTCACAAGCCTGAACTCAAAGGCGATGAATGTTGAAGTGCGTTTTTTCCCCGAAACATCTTTCTTTGTACTTGTGCTACATTTTGATTTGTTTCAACCCCACAAAAATGTCAATCTTTGGTGTGCAATTACAAACTTAAAGATTCGACTTTAAATCAAATGTATTGATTACTTTAATGAAATGAGTCAATAATAAATGTCTAAAGCAACCGAGATTTAATGGAAATTTTATGACTTACTTCAATCAGCTATGTCATAAATCCAATAATATTTCAGATTTATCAAAATTAAAGCAAAACTATAAAATGAATAGGCATAATTAAAACTCAAACTCCAAGCCTGCATCGATTCCTAAGATGGTTGTTGTTTTTGTTATATGTGTTGTGGCTCACTGCCCAGGGCGCCCTTCCATCAGGGGATGGCACTTGTCTTCCAATTGAAAATGTGAGTTTACTATTATCTTTTTCTCATGTGGAGTTTCCCCCAGAAACCTTTTCTAACCCAGTGGTAGGCCGCTGGGTTACCGCCATTTTTATTTTTTAGCTAAAAAATATTTAAAGTTGACAGGAAATTTTAAAATATCACTTGGTAATTATGTGTTATTGGCAGATCAACACCTGAACACCAACTATAAAGTCTTACAAATGGGCAAACATTAAAACAAACTAAAATAAATAAATGTTTAGCCTGGTGGGGGCACAAGAAAAGCCTGGTGGCCCGCCAGGCTTATAATCCACTGGGGAAACCCTGCTATAAAGGAAGTCCAGAGTTGTGCACATTTTGAGACCTGCAAAGCAACATGGCGGAAACCTTGCAGCTTGTTGACGACTCCAAAATTGGTATCTGAAGAAAAATCCTTTAAGTGCTAAAATACAAAAATTAACAGATTTTTTTTATTTTATTTTAAAAAGTGGGGAAAGTCTTTAGTGCCAAAGTCTAAAATACTCAACTGGTTAAAGCTGAACCTTAATACAGAAATGTCCTGTATTATTTTATAAAAAAATAACTGGATGTTTTTTTGGCATAAGAGCCATTTGTGGATTGAGAGGAAAGTAAAAAATCCAAAAATATTGGCAGTTCAAGATTTGACTGAGTTTTTCCAAACTGGTAGCAGATTATTTATGTGAACGTATGGATACGGTGCAGCACAATTAATCAGAATATCAGTCATCAAATACCATCAAAACACATAGAAATAAGTACATATTTAATGTATCTATTTGTGTCACAGTTTGAATTGAATTTCTGATATAAATTTTTTAAAATTATATTCTGGTTTATTGATCTGTATCTGAAGTTTCTTCTGTTGCAACAAGCATTCTCAGTATGAGGGATTGCTGGCAACATTGACAACTTGACGCAATCAATTGTCATCACATGGAAATCCAGGAGTGATTGCTGCAAAGCCAGTGACTCAAAGCAGTAACTCCTGGTTTTCCTGAAACGGAGAATATTTCACCAATTGGAATAAAAACATAAACATTATTCTTTTTAATATTTAATAAGGTTATTCAATAATTTAATTCTCAAACTTGAATCTCTCATTATTTCTCACTGGACATCAATGGAAATGCTACAGACCTTCTGCAATTCTGATATTCTTGTTTTGCTTTAAAAAGGAAAAAATACAGAAATAGCAGACAAATATGTAAAACACAAATAAATATAATTAGATAAATTGGCTAAAGATTAACTTTATTGATTGATAAACATTCAGGCAGATTCTGAAATAGATTTTTCCACTTTTCACTATTTTTGGTATGTAAATGTTGCAGCTTACCTGTTTTACTTTAATAAAAACTGGGGTAGGGATGCTTGCTTTGATCTTGTTTTTATTTCCTTTTCAAAACTACTTCCTCTATCAAAGAGTCTCCATCTTGTTTTTTTCTGTTACACTACTGAGTCAGGGAGAAAACTGGAAATCAGAAAAAGTCAGGAATAGTTTCATCTGTGAATATCCACTGTTGTTTTTGCATTTACATTTTTATTTCCCTGTCACACCAACGGATCAGAAATGTCTTTAAGATTCAGGAAAGAATCGAAGTTGTCGTCTGTTCAAACAAGATTCAGGATTTCAATAATCTGAATGACAGAGAGTCATTGATGGACTTACAAGTTAGCCAGAAAGTATTTACCTCAGCAACACTGGACAGGCTGAGAGATGTACCAAAATGTAGTTTTGTAACTTTCATTAAAGTTACAAAAATGAAAAAATGATGTTGTAGCTAAGCAGGTTGATGTCAGAGGGCAAGAAATAATTTTTGCTTTGCTGTACGCTTAACATGCAACGGTTGGCTTTATCAGCCCCTGAGCTGGTGTGACACTATCAACAATCTGCAGACTCACATGATCAGGCCTTCTGGTTTTCGCAGGTTTAAGCAGCGAGGGCTGCTCAGGTGGAGCGGCGGCCTCCGCAGCGATCCCACCTTCACCTCACGTACGTTTTTCAGATCTGCAATTATCAACTTCATGAGGTTTCTCCCAGAGCACAGAAGTCTGCTGTCCTTGTTCGCAGATATATATGTAGTTATTTATTTATTTTATTTGGTCTTTGATGTTAGAGTTCTAATGAAACCCCATTATTGCATACCTGTCGGGAAGAAACGCTCCCACTGAATCCGTAAGCAGCTTTTTGAAGCAGCGGTTTGCCATTACTTGAAAGATACTGTCTACTAATGTGATGGTGATATAGTGTGTGTTCTTCATGATGACACAAATCAATAGACACACTAATCCGGCTGTATCCAGTGGGGCATTCCTTTATCCAGCTGGATTTTCACACACTAACTTAAAAACTCATTGAATGGACTTTAGGGTGAGTTACTTATTCCTGTCAGAAGCAAGTGGGATTAAGTACAATACTTAAACCTTCACCCAGTTAGAGGTTAACTTTCCCCCAAATTAGTCCAGAGGAAAATCTAGGAAGGAATAGTTTTATCTGTCTGCATTATTCTTCCTTTCTCATCTTATGTTATTCTCTATATATAATCTAACAAACTCCATCTCTTAAAAATAACTTTTTAGACTCTATTAATTGATTCATTGAATGTCTAAATTTACCTGCTTCTTACTGATAATTTATGGATTTATTATTATCACCATTATTACTTTATTGTTGTTATTTTAATTTCTTTACATGGTATGCAATAGGATAATATTTCGGGGAAATAGACAGGGGATGCATATATTGGCAGGCTAATAATTAGCTTTGCCAAAAAAATGCATCCCACTCCTAGCTTTCACAAATAAAGAGTTAAGGGTCAAATGACTTTTCCTACATAATCACACTTGTACTCTGAGCCACTGGTATAAGTTTCATATCAATAGGACAATAGACAGGGGATGCAGATATTGGCAGGAACAGAAATTAAAATGCATCTTCTCCTACTTAACAGACTGGACAGTTAAGGGTGATATAATGTTTTCCTGTTTTCTCATGCATTAAGCTATTAGGTGTCAAAAGAAAAAGTGGGGAATTGCAAACCATTAGCGGAGAACATATTCATCAAACACCGACTGTAAAACGTTCGACTCAAATGTCTCAATAAAGGTGTCACAACCGTATTTATTTCAATTCATCTGCGAAATAAAACCCACCGTTTCAGGGCTTTCATGGTTAAGAAACATAATATCTTTATAAGTCGCCTCTTCAGTCATATTTCAGTCTGTTTTCTCATCAACATGCAACAGTTTAGAGCGATGCGCGTTCCCTCGTCAGGGCATGCAATTCTCGGCATTACACCTCACTGGTTGCCATGGTTACCCGCATTTATCTTGCTGTTTTAGTGTTAGCTAGCACGCTAGCTTTAACGGCAAGGCTGATAAAAATGACATTGCATGCCACAAATGTTTATCACAGCGTGAAAAGTTAAACTGACACTGGTGAATGAGATGCGTCTTAATGACCGATAAGCATTAAATGCAGGCGAGTCGATAAATGACTAGAGAAAATGGCACTGCCTGTCTAGCCTTCACCTCAGCGTAACTCATGTTGCCTAGTAACCGTGACAGCATGAAGCAGAGAGCGACAAAGGAAAAAAAACGGAGCCGAAGTTTGTTTTTTAGCCACGTATTACTCCTTATATCAAAAGTAGAGAGAAATACTAGTTATTTCACACATTTATGTGAAATACATACGTTCCTATTTATATATGAAGAAATCCCGCAAAATAACACACCGGTAATTGCAACAGATGGTAACTATCGCCTGCCTTGGCTTAAAGTAATCAAATATTTCTAAATCAAATATGTTTTATAAAGGCTGAAAACTCAAAACGATAAAACAGAGAATGGTTTCTGTAATCCACTCAGCCTTGCTGTTGTGTGCTGCGCTGCCTCAGCTGGACAGCTGTCACCTAAACAGATCCCCTTTATTTCAAAGACATTTAGTGAAAGCACAAAATGCTACGCTTGAGCTTTCCTCACTTGTTAAAATAAATAAATATCGACAGTGGTTCACCGCCTCAGACGAGGACTTGAGTCACAATTAGGTCACAAAAACAAGGATTTCACACTTGACTTATGACTTGACTCAGACTCGACGTTTTGTGACTTGAGTCACACAAACAATCTTCCCCTCATGTAGTCACGGGTAAAAGCAAGCCAAGAACTGTTAAATCATATGAGTAAATGATTGATGAGTTACCATAGGGTATAAAAAATGACTGGTTGTCGTGGCAACGCTACACAGAGCAGATAGGGGTCATCTGTAATATATATTAACGAGGTTAACAGCATCTTCTAAGTTTGTGTGTTTTCATTTAAGGACACCATGGAGGGGTGAGTTATCCTCAGACCACAGATCTGACAGATATTCTCCTGTTAAAGGTGTGTTTGAGTTACGATTCAGAGCCGAGTCTGGGCTTTAATTGGTTCATAACGACCTCTTCATGCTAGCTTTCACGCCAAAATGATGACCACATTAATTTATCTCAAACTTAACTCTGCCGTAAATGACTTTGAGACTTTTAGAAGGAAAATAACATTAACCTGTGTATTCTTTCACTGCTAGTCATCGCAAAGACCCTTTGGATTTCTTTCAAAATGACACAAACTTCAAGTTCAATATTTACTTTTTAATTAGCAATTTGTAGTTTTAAACATATTTACTTCTTGGAGTTAAAAAAACAACAACTTTTGAATGCAAGTTTAGTACATTTAGAATTGATACTCAGATTAATTAGTATTAATTATTTCAGTACAAAGGCCAAACCATAAAAAAAGGACAATAATTTGTTTTAACCTATTTGTACAAGTTTTTTTTAACATATATTGATTTTCAGTGGGGTCAGTATTACACCTTATTAACTTTATGAATAATTCACAGCAGTTAACAGTATTTTACATGTCAAATTAAATGTTTCTGAAAAAATGCCTTAGGCAATCAACTCATATCTACAGTTTTTTGTCATTTAGATAAACAAAATGCCAAACAACCAAGGTGAAAATATTAAATTCAGTCATTTGAGAGATGAAGATTGACTTGGAAAACATTAATTTCTGGCATTTATTGAGTTAAAGAGAGAACTAAGTTCAGTTACCAGCCAAATGACTGATACATCACCAATTAACAGTAAAATACATATCAATTAAAGTAAAAAATAAGATTTGAACTGCTTTTTGTGTTCTTGTAGATCACAGGTGTCAAACTCCAGTCCTCAAGGGCCGGTGTCCTGCAGTTTTTAGATGTGCCACAGGTACAAAACACTGGAATGAAATGGCTTAATTGCCTCCTCCTTGTGTAGATCAGTTCTCCAGAGCCTTAATGACCTAATTATTCTATTCAGGTGTGGTGCAGCAGAGGCACATTTAAAAGTTGCCGGTCAGCGGCCCTTGAGGCCTGGAGTTTGACACCCCTGTTGTAGATCTTCAATTTTATTACCATGCTTTCAGCATTTTCTTACACTAACTGGCAAAAATAAATCAAATCTATGTTAATGTGAAAGTGAGTTCATCTGCAACTTAAATATTAATTGGATAGAGAAAAACAAATAGCGAAGGGTGGTGTTAAGTGGAGGAACCAGTGCGGTTAAAGCTTTTCTGCAGCATCCAAACATACAGCTGCAGATTTATCACATGAAAAAAAAAGACACGACAAGCAACATTATAGCACATTGAGACTAAAATCGCATTTCAGTTGTTTATTAATGAGGAGCTCCGGTTCAGTGAGGCAGATTGCAGCCAATCGAGGAGTGCAAATTGGTTTTGAGGACTGCGTCTATAGCCAGCCTAATTACTGTGTGGAAAGCACAACGTGCCAACAAAGGAGTGGGTTGAGTTCTTAAAGTTCAAATTAAAACCTCACTTGGAGTTTGACACACCGCTATTTGCGTCATTGTGAGCAATCAATGTTCATTTTCTTGTCCAAATGACGAAAATGCGATTTCCAATTCCTACTGTTGCTGTTCTTGGTCAAACACTGACTTCAGACTGACTAGGTACAGAATAAATGTGCTTTAATCCACTTGTGTGTGCTTCACTGATCTACATTAAGGGTTTTTTGGAGCCGACATCTTCCTGCCTGCTCCCTACTTCCATCAATCGGCAACTTCAATGCTGCGATTTGCAGCTATTTTAAGCTTAAAACGAGGCACCTGATGGTAAATTATCCCCCCTCCTCGGTACTCAAACTGTGCGTCAAAGCTCAGATTTGTGACTCAACTCACATCTACGAGAACTTGAAGATCTGACATTGTCACAGAGCAAAGAGGTGGCGTGTAATTGAATTGAAAAGCACAAAAGCAGCGGAGGATCGCAGCGGAAATTCCCAAAGCCTGCAGATTTGAAGCCACAACCCTGGTAGCCATGAGTGGAAGCCAAGTCAAATCCCAGTTGCCCGCGAGAGCGTCTCCCTCTGTCACACTGAATCCAAACTCCCTCATCAATCGTGGCGGTGGGCGACACGATCCCCGACAACTTTCACATCAGTTTGGGGATTAGAGGCATGAGGTTTACGCTGGCCTTGCCAGAATCCAGGATAACATTTTTTGATTCAGCAATTTAAACTAATTTCAAGGCTGGCTCTGCAGCAATTTTCTGGTTCAATGGAATGTCATATCCCACTTGGTCACTGGGCCCCTCTTATCGTCGGTACCAAACACATGGGGATGCTATGCTAATTGGCTGGTTTGGAGAGCGAACGTAGCAACATTTCCTCCATCTGAGCCGGAGCTCACCTCAAGGTTTATGATGGCAGGTTACAGGATTCAGCTGCTGAACAAAAGTCTGCATGTGCAGAGTTAAAACGATAACATCACTTCTGGTCTTATTTTTAGTCACAGAGCATAATAATTAACAGCTGCTCTTGTAAATGTTGATTTATGTGCGAGGCTTTTGGTGCCATAAAACATACAGACTTCCCAAACTAAATAAGGGGTGTCCAAAATTTTTGTCATGTGGGCCAAAATTGCCTAAAAGTGAAAGGTACTAAAATAGATAAACTAAAAATCAAACAAATATTTGTAGGAAAGCAATGTAGTTTATTTAAGGAATCATCTAATTTTCAAATTATTTTGGACCCAATTCAATAAATTTATTTTTAGTTTTGAAAACAGTATTTGGTTCACTTTCTGTCAAAACGCTTCCTATATTCATTGCGAAATAAATTAATTACAAGCTGATTTGGATGCAGAAAGGTCTTTGGATAGATCTGTTTCTACTTACTATAAAAGCACAAATACTTTGTGTCGTACTTAGCATTTTATATTGTAACAAAATTGTGTTGGTAATTTTATCCTGATAACAAATAAAAATTCTCTATCTGCATCAACCACCTGTACTGGACCGGCTAAAGTTGTGTTATTTTTCAACTGCAGTTGGGGGCCACAAGAAAAAAAATATTTTAAAAAATCAGTCCGAAGGCCACAATTGGCCCCTGGGCCTCACTTTAGACACTGCTTCAATATTTGATGATCAAACACAAGACAAAATAAACTCATTACATTTTTTCTATGTTGTTTTGTCTCACTAAATTCAGCCAAAAACTGATGGCTCAGCATTTTTCATATTGAGGTTATTTTTGAATATCATCATCTGCTAATATCTAATCAGCAACAGAAAACCTTTTGGCGCTTTCATTTAATATAAATTCAGATTAATTGTTTAGTCGGAGAGACTGACCATAAGCTGACCTACTGTCTTAAAAAAACAACAATGATTTGTCAGGAGGGAATTATATGGGAGGCTAATGGTGCCATAAAATATACAGACACTAAAATCAGGGTTGTCCAAACTTTTTGTCATTTTTGACAATTCCGAATGCCATAGCAGTTTATGCAGAGGCTATTTTATAAACAGTTACAAATACAATTATTTTTAACCAGAAAAGTGTGAAATACCCTCTGAGTGCAGATAGTACCAGGGATGTTGCTACAAAAAACCTTACACGGACACAGGATTAAATTTAGATACATTTTCTTGTTTATAAACAGTTCAATGCCACATTATTAGGAAATCCTGAAGTCTAGTTTTTTATATTCAAACATGAAATCATGGTCTCACATTTGTGAAACAGTGCAAAAAGCAATAAATTTAGAGTGGTGTGTCAGTATCAGGCCTGATACTGACACATTTATGGATTGCATAACAGACTGAGTCCACCAATATAAAAGCTGTAGTAATTTGTTAAGGACATTCATATTTTGATTATTTTATAATAGTTTTCCTTACAGCCTAAAAGAATACAACAATAATTCAGGAGGAATCGCTACAGAGCAGCAACAAAAAGCATCACCAGGAACAAGGAAGCTTGAATGCATAATGTTGTTTTGTTCCTTTTGACTTTCAGTCTCTACAAGCCATGGAGCACATATTGGTAATGGACACAGCGAGGTTTATTTTTGTGCACCAAGTAGAGAAATGTTGGTTTGTCCAGAGTGGAAATCCAAACTACTTGGCTACAACAAACTAAAAACAGAGATTGTACAAATTGTGAAGTAACTTTCAGGTAAGAGAATTACTAAACATCTTCAGGCCAAGTATCAGGTTCACAGTCTTGTTGGGCAAAAAAAAAAAAAACTACTTTGCTTTTCCATTTCACTTGAAAACTATGGTTGCTGGAGTCCTGTACATGTATTTCAAGAACTGCAATACAAAGTCATGACATAAATACAATATCTATGATTAGTTTTGTGGTGTTGCTTCAGGACTGCACAGCTAAATACTTCATGTTTATCCGCATTTATGGCGTTTTTTTCCCTCCAAGAAAATATTCCATTTTAAATCAGATGCAAGAGATAAAATGGTGAAAAATGTGGCAGCTTTCCTCTTTTTTTCTGTTGAGACTTTCTTTCAAGTGTGGCTTGAGGTGAGAGCTGAACAATCCAGAAGTAAAAACGCTGTTTTGTTTTTGTCCTGGCAGGTTTGCTCTTTTTTCTTATGTTTCAATTTGGAAAAGAGGCGCAGCAGAAAAAACCCCCCACACAGGGTTAAAAAGCAATTTCCCACATCATGACAACTGCACAAATGTATGGTGGCAAATGTTGGAGGAGAAAAGGGGGGAGTCGGGGGCAGATAAGGGGGTGAAAGACACCGTGGTGGCAGTGGTGGAGTAGAGAGGTTAATCCTGCTGTTTAATCTGTGGAGGTTTGGGGGGTCTTATCTCTGCCGCCTGCTGCCACCACGCTCTTCCTCAGCATCCAGCATCCCTGAATGTCTGACATCACTCAGCGCTGGGTGGGGGTGGAGGTGGTGCTGCTGGGGTGAAGGGGGGGAAGAGGAAAGATGTACTAGCTGCAGCAACTCTAAGTGCCAACGCCACCCGCTGCACACGCGGCGCCTCCCACGTAGGGCGGCGTTCGACTTGGTGACAACCACTGGGAATCCGGTACAGCGGCGTCTCCAGAGAGCGACACATGACAACTCTTCGTCTCCGTGTTTGTTTATTCGGGTGAATTGTGTTGAGTTTTCAACCAACCCCAAACAGCAAGACGACAATATCAGAAAAACATGCTAAATAGATGTTTATATTTGTAAATGAGCCAATGTCACTACAATATTAGCCTCGTTTACAAATTATGCACAAATGCTGCTATAACCCGAAGCTCAAGTCAACAATGAAAACAACAACAAACAGCAACTGACTTGCCTCGGGAGAGAGTGAACATGAAATTTAATGTTTTTAAAGATGACCTCAACTTGACCTTAAAGAAGCCATTTAGGTTTAAACCTTGGATACAAAACACTTTGCTTTAGGGCTCAACACATCAATAGCCTTGATGACCAAAGTTGTTTTACAACTGCAGAGTATTTTTCTGCTTTGATTTGCAGAGAACTATAGGAATTAACATAACCAACAGCTCATTCCTTGTTTTTCTCCCACTTTAACGATTGCTAAGGTGATTCAACTACTAAAACAGACTCTTACTGTTTTAGTTACAGTCATAGGTGCTTAATTATGATATAAAAAACCCAATATATAACTTTAAAGCTTCAGCTGTGGATTTTTAGCACATAATTTATTACAAAGGAGCCTCTGCAGAGGAACAAGGCAGAGAAATATATCGACTTAGCGTTCACAAAACCTGACACTGCTAATAAAAAGCAACTGCATAAAATGTCAAACTTTATCTTAGCTGCCTATATGCATCTCTGTGGGACATTAAAACATAATTTGTCATCATTAAGCAGATTATATTTCATAACCAATGTGAAAAATTAAGATTTTTCTCAAACTACTCAGATAATTGTGAGCTGAAAATACCAAGTGACCCAAAAATCTTTGAACAGTAAGTGGCTTATAAACAGGTGCTTAAATTACTTGTAGAATTGGGTCAGTCACATAAACAAATTCATATGAGCCTAATAGTGGTTAATAGTGATAAAGTAGGGTTAATATGCCACTGATATGCATATTACTAAGCAGCTACTGATTAATTTATGTTCCCTAAAAAGGTGTTACAATATATTTTTAAAAGGACGGAAATGCTAACAAAATATTTCATCAGTATCACTGTTAGATGAGCACAGAACAATATCAGATTAGTCTGAATCTTGTCTTGTTTCTGTTTATGTACGAGACAGCACTGTCAGCGCAGCAATGCTAGCTACTAAAAATGTTTAGAAATAGCAAAAAATTGGTCCTAAAATGGCTTACTGTTGATATTTATTGTATAATTTAATTTACAAAGTGTGACGCTTGTTTGGCTGGAAAACATGGCAACTTCACTCCATGAAAACTTGACACTACTGTTTGTATGGAAGCTAATATTAGCACTACAGCACAGCTAACTGCCACAGGAAGTTAAAAAAGCAGCAGTTTATTCTGTCTCATCACTTTCAATTCAATCAGATAAATATTGTAAGTTTACTTTTTACGTTTTAAAAATTACTTGCTATAATATTACCAATTAAAAATATATTTTCCTCCAGTAATGCGTTTCCCATACAGCCCGCATTCACTCACTGCCAAAAAATAATGGGGTGGCATGGAGGACTGTTCCTGTTGACACATAGACACAGCTAATTTGTTGAGGTCAATACATTTTACATAGACTACATGCTTTAAATCAATAAGAAACCGGGGTCGTGTCCAGGGTGTACCCGGCCTCACTGACGGAGACAACACCGCCCATCGCCATCGGCCCAACCAGTCTACATGTGTTTTGTGGACTTGGAAAAGGAGTTCGACCGAGTCCCTCGGGGAGCCCTGTGGGGGGTCCTCTGGGAGTATGGGGTACCGGGCCCTGTGATACGGGCTGTCAGGTCCCTGTGTGACCATCAGTTGATGGCCCTGCAAGGAAAAGGGGGCATAGAAAATGGATGGATGGATGGAAATCAATAAGAAATTTGCATTAAAATTACTATTTACATCTAAAATGTAGCAGTATTTGGTTAAAAAAGTGAATCTTGTGTTTTCTGGAGCATGCCAACTGTTTGAAACCTTTTTCACAGCCTAATTTTGGCTTCTATTTCCTAACCTATAATTTCACTCACTGTGGCTTTCTCCTAAATTAGTGAAGTTGGGCGTAAATGAGAATTAAAATTTAAACATAAAGCAGGAGATATCTGCTGGTGTTTATTTTAATTTGTTTTCGGCGGAAAGTAAGAGCATTAATAATAAAACTGCCAGGAGTCAGTGGGATTGTTGTTCTGCTGATATCAGCCTAAGAAAGTCAGTTAAAAAAAAACAAAAAAACAGGAGAGTTGGGAACGCTATTGAATTTTACATATCACTTTTTGACTTTTGCTTTTTATTCAGTGTACAGAATTAAAGATGTTAGGTAGGAAAAAGCACTATTTCAACCCAATTAAAATGACCTGACAATCACCCCTTTTAAATCGTATGCTCATGCAGAAAATAGGCAACCTTTAGCTATGATACAGACAGAATCAAACAAACCAACAAAACAAATCTGCATCCCAAGCCTGAGGCTACAAAAACAATTACCAGAAAATCCATTTATACATAGACAGCTTCCTATTCTTTTAATGACACTATTAATGAAAATGTTTCATTGGCTGGCAAAAGGCCAATCTGTGTCAGCCACTGTGGGCCTTTTTATGTCCACAAAGGGGAACACACTACTTCAGATGTTTACAGAGAGAAACTAGAAATAAAAGCAGCTGTTTTATAGTCAGCTGATGTTTCTGATAGGTATTTGGTTCTGCCAACCTGTTCATCAGAGTTTGGAGATAGTTCAATGAGGCTGAAGCAGTTTTATCAAGAACAAAAAAAATCATGATATTTGTGCATGGGAACTAATGGAAACCTCATTCACGAATGCTTTCAGAGTTTAAAAAATTCACTTTTGCTCAGCCACTTAAAAAACGGACCTGCTGCAGTTCATTTGAAGGACAAGAGAGCAACACACAATAACCACAACGCTTTCTGATGAGGAGAGGAGCAAAGTGGAAGATGAAGATTAAAAAGTACAAGAAGCAAAAGAGTGGAAAAGAGGAAACTTGGCACATGTTTTTTATAACTGGTTTTCTATAAATCAACTTAAAGTATTTTTACAAAGACTGGCATTTTCCTTATTCCTCAAATAAGACTTGAAAGGGTAGAGAGAAGGCACTCTACCCTTTTCTGGCTCAAGACCATGGCCTCAGATTTGGAGACACTGATCCTCATCCCGGCCACTTTACACTCGGCTGCGAACCGCTCCAGCGAGAGCTGCAGATCACGCCCTGATGAAGCCAACAGGACCACATCATCCCCAAAAAGCAGAGATGAGATCCTAAAGCCACCAAAACGGATCCCCTCAACACCTTGGCTGCGCCTAGAAATTCTGTCCATGAAAGTAACAAACAGAATCAGTGACAAAGGGCAACCCTGGCGGAGTCCAACTCTCACCGGAAACGAGCCCAACTTACTGCCGGCAATGCGGACCAGACTGACACCGGTCACACAGGGACCTGACAGCCCGTATCAAAGGGCCCGGTACCCCATACTCCCAGAGGACCCCCCACAGGGCTCCCCGAGGGACTCGGTCGAACTCCTTCTTCAAGTCCACAAAACACATGTAGACTGGTTGGGTGAACTCCCATGCATGATTTTTTGAGAATTAATTCAAAATTATTTTGTATGGGGGAGCCAGTTAAATTTCAGTGCAATAAGGACAGATTTACTTTTGCAAATTATAAACAAGAATATTTTTTGTGTCTGCTTTATGTGTGTGTGAGCCAGTGTGTGTGTGTCAGTAAAGTCAGTGAAGTTATTGAGACTTTAAACTCATGATTAGTTTCCTTTGTAGGGCAACAACAAGGTTTTACTTTATGGTTAACACACAAAATGTCTGCTCTCAAAATAGGCAAAGCACGCGTACTTCTGACATTGTGAGAGTTTCAAATTGCACAATTTCGATGTAAAGAATGCCAGGCAGGCGGTGTAGTGTAAGATTTATTAGTTGCCAGACTGTACAATTCCTTGCTGCAGGACAATCACATCACAACATCCCACAGAGACATCAATCCTTCAATGACTGGAAGGCAGCTGGGTGTTGTTAATGTTCTTATTACCAGATGCAAACCCCAGGTTGCCACAACAGTCAAATTGCACAAATCTTAATTTGACAGGTGTTGTCTTTGACATCACAGAATGGGACAGGATAAGCCCGGCTTCTGACGAATCAGTAAAATCAACAACAAATTTCCATTACTACATGTTATTACAAACAACGTACATCTACTTTTGCAGTTATTATATAGTTAATCATTTATATTATTCTTATTAATAATCCTTAGTTATAATACATACAGTACTATTAGATTTATTTCTGATGTGTGTATGCTTTTGAAGCACTAGGAGTCTTTTGCAGAAACTAAATTAAAAAAAAAAATCACAATTTTATTGCTCAATTTTGTCCCATAAATTATCAAGAATATTTATCACTACCATTTGCTAATACTATATTAAAGAAAGATGTCTCCCATATTTTCAAGTTAAAATGTCACTCGGTGAAGAGCCTCTTCGTGTTCAAATTCCTTTTGCTCTCAACAGAACGCATTAACAGCCAGGTTTTAATTGAGGCAGGACTATTTCTTCGTCTGTAGTAAGCCACAGCCAGCAGTGTTAATGCACAGCTGATGGCTAATGACAGGTGTATTAAGTGATCATGGGATTTTAATGGCCACTTATCCCCAACTGTCAAGGCAGAGTCTGCAGAAAGCTGCTGGGAGCAGCTGCAGCACCTGCCTGTCTGCCAGAACCGACAGTCCTCCACTCGGTTTCTTTTTTAGGTTTGTTCTCCTCATCTCCTGGAAACACCAGGAACAGCTGAACTACACGAAGCTCTAATTTGTTTTCCTTTACAACAAACCTGATGGTTAACAGATTGAGTATAGCGTGACTGAGCAACGTTAAATAAAGCTCCAGTCATTCTCACAACTGATTAAAAATACATCTAAAGGATGAATTATTGACCTTTGCACAGAGCAATCTTTTTTAACCATTTAAAGATTAATCAAGAGATTAAGAATAAGCAATAAGGACCAATCACTTCTACTAAGGATAATAAGAAAAAATATTTAATCTAATCCATTTATGATGGATTATTTAGGTAAAAAGAAACATAAAAAATAGAAAAACAAGGGTATCAACACATGTCTAGGAGAGGAAGCTTTATAATTTTTTATATAAAGTGATAAAAGAGTTTAAAGTCACCAAATCTGTATCCATCTCTAGGATTTTAAAGGAAGAAGTTCTCACCCTAACTGTGAGTTGGTCTGTACTTTAATCTGAGAAGAAGAGGTAAAAGGAGAAGCAATTCAAACTCTGGTAACCACTGGGACCAGTCAGTTTTAGGCAGGAGAACCGCTTGGGAGAGAACAGGAAAAAAGTGTCTGCCTACTGCGGTGCGAAATTGGGTTTTTGGACTTCTCCAGAAGTGCAGTTCTTACACTCCCGTCTATCAAATTGGCTGAGAGGGAAGTTTTGGTGTAAACAGCTGGCATTTAAAGTGAAAGGTCACTCTGGAGGTGGCGGTTGTCGGTTTATTTAAAGTTACCAAGCGACACTGGACACCCATGCTACGTGGATGGAGGAAAATTAGTTTTACGTAAAAATACATAAACGCAGTGTAGCATATGATGCAAATAAAAACAAATATTGCAAACCGGTTAGAAAATACGGTTAAGTTTCTGTGATCCAGTTGAGCCAGGCTACTGTCTTATTCTAACATAGTCTGAATCTGTTCCTTCAGACAAAGGGAGAGGATTCGTCACAAGAAGCTCATCAACCAATCACAGACAAACTTACAAAAGCTATGCTAAGCTAAGCAGCTAATATTAAAGCAGAGTACTTTAGTAAAAACTATGCCACATTTCTTAGACTCAGAAGCAAATGTTGTTTTCATATTCAAAGTTTAAAACATGTCATTATTCTACTGATTAAATACGTTTCCATTTAACATTAAGCACATCAGTCTGAATAAGTAATTTAATATAATCTATAATAATTGTAGGTTAAAACATGGTTTGTATTTTCATATTTTGATGTTTATGTGTTACTGTTGGAAAGTACAAATAAAATTATAGTGCTGCAATAAGTAAGACAAGCTCATCAAAACTAGTTCTGTTACAATATGAGTATTGTACCCAATATATCTTCATTCTAAGGTTTCACATAATAATTAAAAAATTCAAGGAATTTTCTAAGTTACTAATTAGTGCCAAAATCACCATAAACGGAGTTGTTCTCTTCTCTTCAAGCTGCTGTTAAAAATACAAACCCTGCGCTCTACTTCCTTGCAGCTAAACAATAATGGCCGACAAAGCAGAGAGCTGCAGCTGGAAGTTAGAAACAGCTGTAACAGCGCAAGTGAACCCTACGAAATTCCCTTGCGGGTCTCTTGTGTTAAGATCGACAGAAAACTGCAAAGGATATGACCTTACACAAGCTTAGCTACAAAGCAGTCACTAAACTTCAGGAAGCATCACAAAGACTCCAATGTTTTCTGAGAGTTAAAGAAGATCAGGAACTCCTTCATTTCTACACGACAACAAAGAAATAAAGGTGACCTATTATGCTATTAACAGGTTTGGATATACTGTATATATATATAAAGAAAAAGTTTATTACATTTTTTGCTCAAAATCATTCTTAGATAATGAGATTTTAATCTGGTCAATTCTGCCTCTTTTGAACTCCTGTCAGAATAATTTTATGTTTTAAGGTCTCTTGTTGCTTTAAATCAATAAGTTGCAGCTGGCCACGCCCCCCAACTCAAAGTTTACGCTCCTGTACAACCCGCAAGAATCCAGCAACTGGTTTCTGGATGGTAACTCATCAACAAAACACTTAGCTTTTTCACCAATCATTTTACAGCAGTAAATCCAGCTGACCAAAGTGCTAGAATTCAGCTTGGGTTGCTAGGTAACCAGCTGGGTTGCTAGGTAGCCAGCTTTGCTTTGCTGGGGTTGCTAGGTAACTGTCTGCTTATTTGTGACGTTACATCCAGATGTTTTTTGAAATGGCTAATTTTCCAGACACCAAAAAACATTAACTTTGTGCTAAAAACCTGTGGTTTTTTTTGTGTTTTTTAAGTGCTTGGGCTTATTTTAGAAGCGATAGAGACCCAAATGGAAGTACAAAAATATGTGAAATGTATGTTTTTCATAACATGTCCCTTTTAAATATGGTGGACAGCTTAAGATATTTGAATAGTTATGCAAAACCTTCCCATAATTATTCTTCAGTTGTAAAGAAGTTAGCAGCTGTGAATCAAAACACATTTTCAAGTTATCTTGAGAAACGCAGTTAAAGTAGATGAAAAGTCGACTCTTGAGTGTTGGAATAAGCTACAGGAGGGACTGTGGTTGTGTTTATGAAATGAAAGAAGCACAACACACCTGATTTAACCTGATGAAATCCATTAGCCCTCCTCTTTTTGTTCTGATCAAGACTTCTCTTATTTACAGCCTGCAATCTACAGATAAGAGTGCCTCCTTCTAATGAGAAATGAATGGAAATATAATTACCCTACAGAGACCTAGCAGGTTTACAAGAGTAAAAGAAAATGTTTTTGCTGTACACATGTTTGTTTGAATATTTTCAGATGAGATCTCAAATGCTGTCTGATGCAAGCGTGGCTTTAGGAAAAGTATAGAACATCTGACAGATATATGGTTAGTAATACAGAAGAAAGTTCACAGAAAAACATCAACATATTGGACAAACATACGGGAGGCAAGTGGTCTTGTGTTGTATTTTGGTGACACAACAGGAACGATGTTTGTTCTAAAATAATGAGATGAGATGAGGAGGCTGGCGGTTCACCTTTGAACTGTGTATTTTTTAGAGAAGAGGTAGGAACACGGCTTCGTTTTCTCTCACTCATCCTTCTGGCAAAGATCATTTCTCACCGTGATTCTCCCGGGGAACCAACTAAAACACATCCAACACCCACATAACTTCAATTTAAGATCTGTTCCTCGGTTAATGATAGCACAGTCTAACATTTCACAGTATCATTTCCCGAAGCTTTGTCTCTCCTTCCGATTGGTGTGATTACCCCTGCAGCATCAGTCCTCTGCAAACGGCGCCCGTAATCCCTTATGGTAAAACTCAGAGCTGGGTTTTGACGCCACAGCTGGACGGCGGTGAGCTTCGGGTCACCAGTGCCAGACTCTTCCTCAGAAAAGCACTAAACAACACCAACCGGCGACATGTTTAGGTTCCTCCTCTCCGTCGACGTAATTTCTGGATTCGTGCGTTTGTCTCTGTGGCTTCACACATCTCATCAAGCTGCGTTTGAAACACTTGTGAACAATTTCAACGCTACAGATTATTTAACGCACTCCAATGTTTTTTTTAGATCAGGGGAAGTCAAACTCAGTTTCATTTTGGGCCGTGTTAAAAATCTGAATACTATTAAAGGGCTGATTATGTCCGAATGTATTGATAAGACCCATTAAACTGTTAAAATATTAGCTGTTCTTCCTGGATTTTGTGATCGTTTTTGTGTTGTTTTTTTCAAATCATAGATTTTGTGGCGCTAATTCAGAAATATTTGTAAGGAAATTTTACAAAATTTCCGCTAATGTGTCACGATTAATGTGACGTTTTGTTACTCGTCTTATCAATCAAGGCCTACAACTTGACATCAAGTAAGGCTGAGGCAGCAGTGACTTAAACTCCATGTTTCTGACCATTTTTGAAGAAAATATGAAGTAAAAATCAAAAAAAGATCTGTTGATTTTGAGTGAATTTTGAAAAACGTAATGTAATTTGGAGTCAAGAGGGCCATATAAAAAGCTATGGCGGGCCAGATTTGGCCCCCAGGCCTCGAGTTTGACACGTGTTTGTACTTCAGTGTTCCATTTAGATTTTTTTGGTTTCTGTGAAGTTTATTCCCACCTTTCCACCTGCCTCCATACTAGGAAAACATAAGACAATCTCAGCTGGATTGTGGTGGGAACCAGCGAGCCGGACCTCTATAGGACACACTTAGGCACTAAGAGCCGTTTGACGGTCCAGGGGACATACTTGAATGTCATGTTAGATCACATCACACATCCTCAGGGTGAGGTCAGAGCAGAAGAGAGGGAGAGAGGAAGTTTTAAATTGGTGAAAAAACAGAGCTGAGTCTCGCTGCATCCAAAGAAGAGGCATAAATAATAGAAATATTCATGTGCTTCAGCAGTTTACCATCAATATGTACACAGAAAAAGTGTAAAAACAATTATACAAACTGTTATTTCTACTCCTTATAATTATCCCAGTGACAATAGCACAAGAATGAGAATGAAAAACTTTATTAAAAGTGTTCTTGACTGAAACGTCATGAAGACTCTTTATGTTCATGACAGATGTGTCATATTTATGACGGTGTCATGTCAGTCTAATGCATACTCCTTCAAATAAAAACTAAATCTCAGATAAAAAATAAAATAAACATGAATAAAAGGCATGGACTGATCGAGGAGTAAAAAGATTTTTAAAAGGTTTCAATAGCACCAAATTTTCCATTGCATCGTTTCTGCGGTTAATGTCTTTTTAATGAGATGCCAGAGAAAATGCTGAATAGAGCTTTTTTTTTTCTCTACAGTGAATCTCGCTGTTCCCCCACTTGTTGCTGCTCACTGCTAATGAGCTGGCTGAAAGAAGGCTTCTTAAAAGGCTATATTTTCTGCCACTAGGCTGGCTACTCGAACAGATTGTCTCACTAATTAACCAGATAATATCACCTTGCTATACTTGAGTGGCAAAAACGTTTAACCTTAAAATTTGAGGTATATTTAGTCAAGCTTAATATATTGTGAAAGTCTCAGGTGTTAAGATTTTCCATTATAGGGATTAAACCATCATCTTTCTATAGCAACCAGTCAGCTCTGGTTCTGTTCATTCATCATGTGTCCAGTTATTTTCATCTAGAATTTCAGATAGTGACAGATAATATCCTTCTGGTTTTAACTTTGCTTGTACTACTGAAGAAAACTTTCATGGTTATGGTGCAAACCTATATTCCAACTTAACTAGTCTTGGATTATGTAAATCAGCTGTTTTGGCCACTTTCAAGCAATTTTCTTCTCATAAAATGTTGAGGTCAATGCTAAAACATGATGCAGCAGAAAACAACATATTGAAAACATTTATTAATACCGAAAGAAATCAGTTTTAACTCATATGCAGCACTATTTACGCAATTGCAACTATACAATTTGCTTCATGTATATATAATCAGGTATTTTGCAGAAAACTGCAGACAAATATGCCACCATGCAGCTTTTGCAAGAGATGTACTTATTATATCAAAGTACAACATGACTGTTGTAAAATGTTTCAAAATGAAGTAATTTGGTGGACGCGTTGTTAGCTTAAGTCATTTTGGGCATCCTGGAGGGAAACTAAATTTTTATTTTAATCAAATACAATTCTTAAAATTTTGTAGAACAGTTTTGACGGCATCATCCCCTCCATCATTATCTTTATTCATGCCATCATGAAATATTAAAACTACTGAATCAGCCTGACACATCAGCATGGTGCACATTTTGTCACCTGATCTAAGCGCCTGTGTGATGATCGCGCCTCTAAGCTGTCAGGATCAGACGGAGTCATACGTGCCACACGTAGCAAGAGCATTACTGGGACTGCCTTCGTCAGCAACACGAGCTTCTTAACTAAATGTCAGCTAACGAGGCTAACAGAAAAAAAGAAGCAAGCTCATTAGGACGTGCTATCATCCGACTGGCCTCCAGCTGTAAGACTGGGTGGTTGTAAAGAAAGTTTAGCTGGGGAGAAAGTCAATGAAGTGATGATGAAAATGAGGCCCCCTGATGCAGCTGATTGATTTTTTTTGCCAGTGAAAAATGGCAGGTGTGCAGGGACGACTTGTCGGCTCTGCACAAATCGCAAACGGTATGGGGAATCATTTCCAATTGGTATTCTCATGTTATCTGGTTTTATCACGGCGTATGAGGGTAAGCCTTGAGATTCAGAGCAGAAAGGTGTTGACCTTGGTGGAAAAATTTCAAACCATGCACAGATTTGAAAACTCAGTCTGGGATCAAACTGCATGGCTGAAATGAAAGGGAGAAATACGTGAGCATCTTTTTTGGTTTGACACGCAACATAAAATAGGTTTTAAGTGAGAAGATTAGGAGAGTTTAAAGTTATCCAGCTGACAGTTTCTCAGATGCAAAAAATAATCAGTATTGATGCAGCGCCTTAAGTACGGGTTTAGTCCGCATAGAACAAAGATGGTGTCTTCCAGAGATGCTGGAGGTGAGATTTCAGGTTATCAGCATTTAAGCCCAACTTAATACCTAACCAGGAAAAAAATGAGTTCAGAATCTGCAGATGAAACAGTTTAGTGTGAGAACGAGCAGAGCTCATTTTTCAGTTTAGACTCAAAATACAGATGTGAAGTGGATATAGTAAACATTTTTATCTGTATTACTGCTGTATGAATAATATGGCACTAGAAATATTGAAAGTGTTGTTCAGTGATGTTTTATTTCAGATCTTAGAGCAAATAAATTACGTTACACTCAATCAAAAATTATTTTAAATTGACTTGCAAAGCACTAACAAGTATGATGGAGAGTTAGGGTCATACTAGGAAAAAATTTATAAAATTATGAGAATAAAGTCATAATAATATAAGAATAAACTTGTATGACAATAAAATAATATGAGAATACAGTCATAGTGTCTTGAGAATAAAGTCATAAAATTGTCAGAATAAAGTTGGAATATTATGACTTTATTCTCGTAATTTGATTTTTAAAAATTTTCTGTTGGTGGCCCCAATACAATTCAATTTCAAAAACATTTTATTGATCCCAAAGGGAAATTCAATAATAATTATATAATACTCGATCATAAACAAGAGATTTGGTTGGTCAAAATTGGCCTCCATGAATAACACACACAAAAGTATAACATCCAAAAGTTGAGTTGTCCTGATCACCAGTTATTGTCTCTGATATTGATCGTTTTAAGTTTTTACTAATACAGAATCCCATTTATGAAAATCAATAAAAACATTAAAATTAACACTGTTTATGTTTGAAAGTAAATGTCTGTCTCATTTGGCCATGGATGTTTACGTTACAATTGCAATGTTTCTGTAGCAGATCTGATCCCACCCAAATCGGTGACAGTCACGTTTGCCAGTTTATTAGAAATGTTCAGTTTGATAATCTGATTATTCAAACTGCCAGCATTTTCTCAAAACCTGCAGCTGGATATTGTCGGAGTGATTTAACCTTGCGGTGAAATTATGTTCTTAGACTTCAAATCTCAAATGAATCCTTTTTGCCAGAGTTAAAAGCCCCTTTTTTTGCTTCTTGCGCAGATTTGGGTTGTGTCAATTTTAATACCCATTAGTGCTGAATGCGTGTAAAGTTCATTGGAGATAATGAGAACTAAATAAGAGATGCTGAAAGGACCATTTTTGCACTCTGGTAAGACATGCCAGCAATTTCTAGAGTTGTTTTAGTGTTTATAATTAGACAACCCTCACGGCTTTTTAAATGTTTCTTTTGTGCTCACTTTTACAGTTTAGAATAAGAAAAAAAAAATCAAGCCAAAGTCAGTATTGATGTGTATGACATCAATTTTACATCATCCTGCTAGTTTTTTTTTTTTTTAAATCTTTCCTTAGAGCCTTTTTATTCAGGTGATTTCACTCAGTGGCTGGAGCTCCTGTGATGAGAAAGCTAAACAGCATTTCAACACATTTTTCATGTTAAAGTTCGTTACTTCTCCACAATCACAAATCCAGAGATTTCTTTACTTTCTGGACAATTTTTGAAATCTATGGACAATGTTTTAATGGATCACAGTAAAATGAGCAACATAGTTAATTTCAACACTGAGCCTGTGAACATATATACAGTGTTAAAGTTACACTGATCTCAGTGACAAATTTTACTTTAATTAGTGTTAAATTGGGTTGTAGAGTAACAAATTGTTAATAAACTTTTGCTTTACGGAGATAAATAACTCTTCCAGTGTTATTTCTTTGCAACATTGCTACTTTTTAAGTGTTATTCTAATTAATATCCAATAGTGTAATGGTGCGTTCACACCAAACGCTTTTTGAGCGTGAGGTACATCTGGTTTCCATTCAAAGTCTTTGTGGAGCGTCGGACGCGCTCGACGGTCCAAAGAGTTAAAAGTTTGCTGCAATAGATGCACGAAACACGCCTCCACAGTCCTTGAGGGACTGGAGTTTGATATTGTCCTACAGTATCAAACAGTTTTTAGATGTGGCACAGGTACAAAACACTGGAATGAAATGGCTTAATGACCTCCTCTTTGTGTAGATCGGTTCTCCAGAGCCTTGCTAATGACCTAATTATTCTATTCAGGTGTGGTGCAGCAGAGGCACATCTAAAAGTTGCAGGACTGCGGCCTTCGAGGACTGGAGTTTGAGACCCCTGACAGACTTTGAATGTGATCCAGACGCACCTGACGCTATTTGGTGTGAACGCACCATGAGATCTAAGCAAGTCTGTTAATTAAATTTATTTCATATTAACACTTTTAAGCGTTAAAATATATCAAATCCAGTCAGTGTCAAAAGCATTAATTATAAGCTGCTTTATTATAAACCTACTCAACATATACATTTATTAAAATCAACAATAAAAACATTTAATTTTAATATTGCTCAAAGATATACAACTTGAACTATACAATTTGTCCTACAACTAGAAGGACAAAAAACATTTTCCATGGATGGATTGATGAAGATAAATAATAAAATACTGATGAAATGTGTGGTTCTGCTGGCTGAAAACGATCTTTGCATGTCTTTATGCTGAGAGAAACAAATCTATTTGTATGCAACAGGTGTAAGGTTAGCTTTACATCCTCCGTTTGAGCAATACCTCCAATTATGACGCCCGAGCATCCGTTTTAAATGTTTTATTTTTACCACAAGTTGTTCTTGGGATGTCGGAGTGCGTTTTTGAACTCAGTCACCTCCTACATGTTGTTCTGCGCTTCCTGTGAGCTTCCTGTCAAGCCCGTTTCAACAAATATGAAGAGAAAAGATCAAGTGTATCAACAAAGAGAAAACAATCTTTAATAGCAGCATCCGTGAGCATCTTACTTGCTTTTTTATTTTTCATTTTACATGAGTGGGTAGACGAGGAGCAAGTGGGCGGTGAGTGGAGGAAGAAATGGGTTGGGGGTGGATGGGAAAATGGAGAGAGGGGGGTTGCTGCTGAACAGATGAACTGATGGCCTTTTGCTGTGTTTTACAGCTCTACAGCCCGGCCAAGATTGTTCTCTGCTTCCCAGAAGACAGCAGTCAAGCTTCTGGAGTCTGATGTTAATTAGAGCCTGTCAGCAGAGCGGCCTTTTAAGAAAGGGGTCAGTGAAGAAGGTCAGTGTGCTATATTATAATTATTTTACATGCTTAAACCATGGTGCCATTTATTTTTGTCTTTAGAAACTTGACACCAAGACAATGTAATACAAAGGATGGGTTACCTGCGCTCCTTTTCAAACTTTGTTTGGTTTTTTACTAACTGTACAGTCCTATGACTCATCACATCTTTCGCATAAAACAAGCTGTACAACTTCATTTATAATATAAATGCATAAACTAGACGAGCAGCCTCCACTCACATCGAGGTAACAGAAAATCTAAGCAAATAACATAAAATAACCACCACTTTTTCAAATAGAGTGTCAGTATTGCATTTCCATCGAGTTACTTATGAACGTGTGTAAAGAGGAAAGAGAAACAAAAAGAGAAACAGAGAGGACCTCCAGGAAAAATAAATAAATAAAATTAAAAAGCTTAAAAATAATAGATAAAAATACTAGAAATACACATATAGTAAACTAAGAGACAAAAAAAAAAAAAGTAAACGCGTAATAATAATAATAATGGCAGCTAAACTGGTACAGAGTGTAAATTTACACCAAATGAGTTTAAATTGTTGAGAAGAACCACACAGCATCATCCTAATTTTCACAAGTTTACGAAGGTAAAGAATATCTTTAAGCCAGTGTAAAAACAACTGAAGTTGAGGTTTTTTCCATCTGAGTAACATTTCTCTCATAGCGATGAGGGCCATTAAAGTTATCATGCGATCACAGTTTCAGAAGTAGTTGACTCACAGTGATGATGTATTTGATGGTTTAAAAAAACCCAAACATTTCCTGTTCACAAATGTTAATTAATCAGTCCCAGAACCATATATCAATAATCTAACAGCATGTTACAATCTTTTTGTTTTAACCTGACAACAACCTCCCACTGACTCCGATAGCATATCCCCGATCATTTTGCAGTGAAAGCATTTTTAAAGGCAACAAATTTTTCAAACCCAAGCAGATTTTAACAGATAAAAACATGGAGGAGGAGAGGCTTTAGAAACACACAGCTCTTAAGCAGAAACTGGTATTGCAGAAAATAAACATTCTTATTTAGAGTATCTTGAAAATATATCCATTGAATTCTGAAGTGGAAGGAAAATCAGACATGTTTTCAAGTTTACAACTAGAAATATTAGTAGTTAGCGCTTAGCACGTTCTGTTTTTTACCACTACACTGCAAAAAAGCTTACAGAGCCTAGATGCAATACATGTACCACATACCAACATCTGGATTTCAATTGAAAACATGGAAGAAGTGTCTGCAACGTTAAATGACGTGAAAGGCTGCCCAATGTTTGATGGAAGTTACTTTTCCAAATAGTGTTGGGTCGGATTGGGCAGCTTGTTCCCCTTATTAAATAAAATCAGAGTTGAAAAACTGCTTTCTGTAAATAGGTTTGCCTGAAATGTATGAAAGAGCAAATCCATTTTCATCGCGTTGTATATAGTTAGTTAATCTTGTTAAGTAGCTGAGCAGAAATACCTTTAATTATCTGCAGAATAACAAAGGTGTTACAAAACGAGAATATAACCAATATTTAAATGCAAAAAACCCCACAATTTATCGGTTTCTTTTATACATCTATCATAATTTATTGCTGTTTTGCAGCACATTAAGATGTGAGTATTGAATATAAATGAGCAGAAATTTGGTCAAATATTTGCTGTGCTGATGTTTTGAGTGAGAAACGTGCAGCAGCAGCAGGAGAGGATTCAGCTTCATTTCATAGTTGTCTCTCCTGTGAGCTGTGCCGATGGCAACACGGTTGTGAAGCTGTTAACCCACGATACATCATGCGACACCTGCCAGTCCCGTGCTGACCTTTCTATTTTGTCCTCGACCCACTCCTGTCTGTCCTGCCTGGCAGCGTCGGGCGGAAATCTCCCCGGGCCTGACTGTGCCATGTCCATTCACTGCTTCCACCCTGTCAACCAGGAAACATCTTCAGATTGGATTGCCTGAGCCGCTAACCCCCCGCCATCCCTCATAGCTTCTGGCTAAATACATCCCTGCCCTCATCCTCACACGGGTGGAGACAGGTAAAAATGCACGGCTGTCCAGCCAGACATTCATCACACCTGCTTCCCAACATAGCAGAGATAATACAGCATTACAGTCCTCACCTTCATCATGCTGACATTTGTAACGCCTCGGCAGAGCCGCTGTTTGATCCAGCACATGTTTCAACATCACATCTTTAATCTGTGTAAACAAGTCAAAGGCCAGCATTGCACGGGGAGGGAGGAACATTATTCAGAGCGAGGCAGCGCAAGGCACGCTGGTCTAAACTCTGACGGAGATCAGAGCGTGCAGCCGGGTCCGGAGCAGACAGACGTGGCTCGGGCCACTCTTTTCCAAGCAATATTTGAGGGAAGATTCCTTGTTCGGATTCATGTGTGCATTCCCAACCCCAGGCTGTGGCTATATCTGAGGGTGAGAGACTGTGATGTTTGAAACTGACATTTTTAATCTGCACCGCTTTTCTCCCCATGATGTGATCTGCTGTACTGTTGACAAGGACTGGGAGGCGGATAAGTTGTTGATCTAAGAACACATTTCTTTTGGGGGAAAAAATCCCCAGTGTGTATATATATAAAAATATACATTTCTCTCTATATAGTACAGTACCCTTTCAAAACTGCATATACGAGACATCATGCCACTATGTTCAAAGCTGACTTATTATGCATCCTTGGATGCATTTTTTTGTTTTTTTGTGTGTGTGTTTTTTTTTTTTACCAGTTATTTGTTATTTCTTACATTGTGTGTGAATTGTGAGACAAGTTATTTTTTGTTTTTAAGCATATGCACTGACTGATGGCACTTTTTAAATTTCGTTGTTCTTGTGACAATGACAATAAAGATTTATCTTATCTTATCTTATCTATCTTATACTGTATGTCTGGGTTATATAAAACATCTTTTTTTTGCACAGAATAATTCTTCGAGGAGATTTTCGCCTGCTCAGTTCTGCCTATATTGAGCTATTTTAGGGGAACTTGTCACCTTAAATCCAAATAAGCTGCTGCTGCTGGCCATGACCTCCAACTCAATGTTTACGCTCACATGAAAATGGCCAAAACAGATGTGCGATTATACAACTGCATGTCTTTGAAAAGCAGAAGTGGAGCCTCCTACACAACCAACAAGAATGCAGCAAGCTCTATTGTAGAATTGGTAAGTCAACAATAAAACACTTGACTGTTCTAGCAGCCAATGTATAGTGCGTACACAGATAAGACCAGCTGACCAAATGGGTGGAGCTCTGCTTGGTTTGCTAGGTAATGGGCTGGGCTTTGGTTTGCTGGGGTTGCTAGGTGAGGAGCAGTGCCTGATATGTGAAGTTACATTTGGAAGATTTCTAAAACATGAACTTACTTCCAAAAAACAACTGTTTTTTTTGTTGTTTTTTTTTGTTTAGGCAGTAGAAACCCAAATAGTAGGAAAACATGCAAATCATGAATTTAGCATAATAGATCTCCTTTAAAACATTCAAAGCACATGTCAAATTATGTTTCTAGAAGGAAATCTGAATAACAATTACAGTTCCTGTACTCCAAAAGGCTGGACAGGAGACAAATGGCTCCATTGCAGCTAAAATATGGATAATACATCCTTCACCACTCTGCTGTCTTCAATCTCTGTAATGCTTGTTGCCAGCAAGACTGAGCATTTGTCCATGATGACTAATGCCCAGGATGTTGATAACAGGCATCATAACAACCCATGATGCATGGGGACCATTACGCTCTATTATTACATTTGTTCTTCAGGCAATTTCATTTGTATTGCTGCGCATTAGAAAATTCTTTTACAAGATGATATAATGCTGATTGTTATTTTTGAGGGCCAGAAGTCGATGCTGAGACAAACCATGGAGCCAAAAGGCCACAAAGACATAATTCATTGGCAGATTAATGACAAGCTGCGCTGTATTCATCCCCACTTGTTAATATGGCTGCGTTGTCTCAGTGTGACATTTTGCTTCTTAAAGCAACATGTTCAGGTTTGCCAACGCTTTGTGTGCAACAGGTTTAAAATAAATAAATAAAAGAGAGAGAGAAAGCTCATGAAATCCCATACAGTAGCTGCGGCAGATCAGTCGGCACCCTGCGGAGGCTTGACGGTACATATACGGGTTGTCACATCTGCTCAAAGCCACATCACAATTTTTCACTGACCAGAGATAAAGTATGAATCTTTCACTGTGCGGCGAGGAAAGATTAGAACATCAGTCAAAGCAGAAATTCTGTTTGATGTTCTCAATTTAGAGAAAGGAAATAACTCGCTTACACAGCCTGTTTCAGGCCTTTCAAAAACAAGGTAGATCCTTTTCTGTTTGGATTCTTTTAAATAAAAAATATAGATTAATATTTGAAAATACAAACAAACCATTATTTTACTAAACTTAATTTGTGCTGAACAGCCTAATTGATGTACGTTATTGATTGTTTATTGGTGGGATTTCTCCAGTAGTTGCATCAACTGTTTGAAAAAGGTCACATTATTGATGTGCAGCCATTTATCCTATGAAGCCTCATGTTTTAAACCTTCAGTAAAGTGTCATTATATCTGCTTTCAGTAGACAATGGCTGGCTATTTGTGTCACGGTATAGCAAGTTTTTATAAAATAATTCAAAACTGGATCTTTAATAATACTGTAGCTTTGAAGTGTAAAGTAGTAAAGGTGTTGGTTCTCACTCGCTCATTATTGAGCACTGGCAGGCAGAAGCTTTAAACAATTCTTTCCATCAAGAAAACTGGGTGATTGGAAATATTTACACTAGTCAAGACAAACCAACAGTCAGATGAATAAAATAAAACAGCACTACCCATCACATTTAGTCGAACTGTGAGCAACATGTCAGCTTGTCATCCGGCTGCAGGCTGGAGCAGAAATCCTGACAAATTAACTGCTTATCGTACGCTTAGTGTTTCTCCATGAAGAACTCAAAGTCTTTTGCAACAAGCACATCAAATTTTTTAGTATGCATCAGTTCAAAAACACAAAAATATTGCCAAGTGTTTTTTATCAAATGTCTTAGTACTCTTGAAATAAGACAAAACTAACTTACAAGTAACTTTTCAGCAAGATAGGAGCTTGTTTTAAGTCAATAATTTCTTAACTCTTATATAAAAAAGTATTTGTTCCATCGGCAATTTATTTACTTAGAACATGGGAAAAGATATCTTGTTAAATTCAGAATTCAGATTTATTCAAGTCCCAAATGAGCAATTAAAGTTGCAGCAAGTACGTGAATATAAAAAGCAGAAGAGACAAAGTGTCAAAAGTTAAAAAGTAAAAGGCAATAAAACATACCAAAACAGACATCAAAAGAGTACAGCAGCCTATGTGATTATCGACCAACAGTTACTACAAATATCAGTGAAATATGTGGAACACTGCAAGTTTAATAATTTGCCAATGGAACTAGTACTTTAAAAAAAATCAACATTAAGGAATCATTGACTCCTGTTTCTTGCTAAAAAGTACCTTGTAAGTTAGTTTTGTCTTATTTTAAGTGTACAAAGATATTTGCACTAGAAACTAGAGAAAAATACTTGGTAATATTTTGTGTTTTAGCAGTGTAGCAGTTTTATGTGAAATATATGTACTAAAAAAACTATAAACTGGTATCTGTAATGTTATTTTACCAATAATATGTATTCTGTGTGGTAATTTTTGCATTTAAATATAGGCAATAAGGTGCAGACTTGCTCTGACCTGGTGAAACAGATTTAAAAATCCAAAATGGTTTTTAAGAAGTAAAACCAAACAGCATTCTAAATCTATTTTCTTCTCGTCTTCCTGCAATGAGCAGTCATTAAATATTTAGATTAGGAGCAGCATGAGTGTGAGAGCGTGCTCTAAAATGGATTTTTACCAATTTAAGTCAAAGATTAAATAATGTTTAGTTTATATTTTTAATTATTTTTGGTATTCTATATTATATGCTTTCTTACCTCAACTGGGATTTTCAAAAAGGCTGCCAACAGTTTCAACATGTTCTGTAACAGGTAGTGTTTGAAAGCTCAAAAGAAATAAAAACAAAGAGCATTTCAGCAAGCCTGTTATCTAGAGAAGATGGTGCATTTCTGCTGTGTCATAAACGTCCACCAGCAGACGGTAAGGAATATGATTGACACGAAGACATGCGTTCAAGAGGTTCAAGGTGAGTTTAAAGACAGCAAAAAATACAGGAACTTCTAGATCAGCAGAAAAAAAGGGAAACATGAGAAACCAAACAAAAAGGCAAACAAAAATATCAAACAAAACATGTTTAAAACAGGATGGGTTGTATATAAACTTAAGGACGGGACTGGATGAGCCACTGCTCATTCCTGCTCACTTTTCAAACGCCTTTCATTTTACGTTTTGTTGAAGTTTTAATTGTTCAGAAAGAAACGTTGGGAGAAAATGTGAATGAAATTGCTACAAATTTCAACAGGAAAACGATACTAAACAGCCCAAACAGCTAAAATAAGAAACACAGGAAGTTAGCAAGACAGAGCACAAGGGAAGAAGGCTTTTCAAAATAAAACAGGATCGTAGAACTACACTGAGCAAAATAACTAACAACCATAAATACATAAAACCATCAAAGCTGTAAAGGTAAAGGTAATTTCATTTATATAGCACATTTTCAGCAACAAGGCAATACAAAGTGCTTTATAGGATTTAAAAGGAAATACAAATAAAATAAACCATTGTAAATAGAATACAGCACATAATTGAGTTTGATAAAACAAACTAAGACAACAAGGGTTGTCTTAGTTTGGAATTTTTCCATTAATTTATGGAAAAATAATTAAGAGTGAATTACAATTAATACGCAAAATACAAAGACAAAACATAAAACCAGACATGACGGCTAATTTACATATCCAAAAAAGTGGTGGTATGAAATGCTACCTGCAGAAATACTTTTTCCATTAAATACATTCCTTTGTCTTCATCTACTGAAGCCAAAATACCTAACGTTGAGTCCTTCTTCACTTTCACGCTTATACAATAAAAAGTTAGTGGTGCTGATGTTCAGTCTCTGATTTGTTGGTATCTGGACTGTCCAGTAAGGCTGAAAATAATCTGAATCTGGCCTCCAGATGGCAAAGAAATTTTATTAACCTGCTTTTATTTCCTTTTTTATTTAATAAAAGACAAAGTTACTATTAGACTGGGGAAAAACCCCTAAGAGTTATGAAATGAATCACCAGGACATGCTAATTGGTATATTCACATTACTGAGGACTGCAGATGAAAGTAGTAGGAGCTGTCTGGAAACTTCATAACTTGATGTAAAGGCTTAACGCAATACCGCCCGGAGAACATGAACATCACGGCAGAGCAAGACAGTTCTATGCTTTGTTAGTAAAGGTCAGGCTGGCACATTGATGATGTGCCTATTATCCATCTCTGCTGCAATCTGTTTAAAATTACCTCATTATGTTAATGACCAAATCAAGTGCACCCCTGGGCCCCCGTGCACTCCTCCTTAGATACTGCTTATGCTAAGTCACGGCCTACCAGCGCCATCAAGATAGACTTGATTGGAGCTATTTAACTCTACATGTATGCCACAGAAACCATTATTAATTACATTAAAGCCCTTTCTCTCAGTCGTCTCGATCTCTGTATGAGGGTCGCAAACAGGTGCGGCTTCAACTTGCTCCATCCATCAGAAACCTGATGAGAGCAGCGAGCCGACGTCTTACGTTTTCTGGAAATGTCAGCGTACTGCTGGGAGATGAAATGAAAAGATTCAGCTGCGTCATTCTCCAGATAACTATTCTGTTATCGAGATAGAGAAAATCAGGGTTTGTTTTAGTCAGTTGTTTTAACATTGTAAAGAAATGTGATTAATAGACAATTATAAGGTGTTGCTTCAGGCATCAGAGCTAATTATAGAACACACCGTCAACAACATGGCATGTGGAAATGATTTGAACTGTGGATCAAATTACAGAGAAAACTTGCAAAGCATTTTGTCCAAAGTAAAGGTGTGTTTACTTGATTAATTCTCTACATTCAGGGTTTGCCTCAGTGTATTATAAGCCTGGCGGGCCACCAGGCTTTACTGGTGGCCCCACCAGGCTAATCATTACTTATTACTTATTTAAGTCTTTTTAAAATGTTTGCATTTTTTAAGACTTTATAGTTGGTGTTAAGGCATTAATCTTCCGATCTTTCAATAACACATAAATATCAAGTGACATTTTCAAATTTTCTGTCAACTTGAAGCATTTTTTAAACTCAAAAACACGACGGGCCCCTGGATGAATGACTGCCGAGCGCTCCAACCACCGGGTTTAGCAAGTTTTCTGGGGGAAACCTTGACAATAATATAGATTCTTACTGCCTTCCAGAACAAGTCAGCCATTACATCTGCAGAAATGCTCTAAATATCCTCCGTTTGTCTGTAAATCAAAGGAGAAAAAATTGGTTCACTGCATTGTGGTGTGATTTGAAACAAGTATCTTATTTTCAATTTGAATAAAACAAAAGCGATGACTGTAGATTTTACGTGAAACAGGGTAAGGTCAGACACTATTTCCATCATGGGAGAAGAAGTTGAAGTGGTTGATGTATAAATACCTCAGTGTTCATCTGAACAATTGGAGTGAATCCGTCCTCAAGAAAGGACAGAGCAGATTGTACTTCTTGAGGAAGCTTCTGTCCTTCAGTGTTTGCCGAAATTACACTTAAATGTCATATTGTTCAGGCATGCAAGGGAATATCTGAACATATTTATGTAAATTAAAATCAGTGTCAAAAAAACAGGGGTCTTTGATACCTAAATTATTTAAATTATTCAAAATAGGTTGAAATTTTGATTTAGGATTAGATAAAATTAAATGGTAACCTGCTGTTCATCCGGCATTATAAACACAGATATAGGACGTTGCACTTGATCTTACTGTTTCTCAGTTTGTGTGATATATGTTGCATTTTTGTGAATTGTAAGTTACTTAATCACTTGAACTTATTTTCTGATTTATGAAACATTTAATGTTTTCTTTTGTACAGCTGTTTCTGATCTATGTCTTCAAATGGTAGAAAATGGTAGGTGGTAGAAAATTTGTCTTATCTAAATATCTTGCTGGAGTTTAATTACAATGTAGGCACACAACTACATCAAAAACAAAACACAAAGGTAGTCCAGATAAAACGCACAGAGGTTTGCTATGATTACAAATAACATCAGCATAATTTATTTTTGAATGAACAAAACCTTATGTTACTCTCCAGTAAAAGTCACGGTAATTGATTGACTCCAATATAGCCTGAAGGAAAGTCAAAATCCCATCATGGTGCTTTCATGAGATATTGAATTAGCATTCACATTTTTCACCTATAGAACCTTGGCTGGTATTTCCACCAAACTTCACTCAATTTCCTCAGAGCTTTGTTTTCAGACAAAGTGAATGCTTTCATGCAGAACATGTAAGTGGCCTCCCAAGTTCCTATTGATTAGTCTGAAACCCGCTGAAAGATCAGACACTCTCAGTCTTTTGACAAAAATCAAAACGCTGACCGCTGACCTGCTGTGATCTGTAAAATTAAACAGCTCTGTTTGTTGGGTTATTTGTATAGCTGATGACATTTGACAAACACAAAAAAGTCAAACAAAGCGACCGGCTGGCAGTGGGCCTCGATGTACAGCCAATACGTAAACGAAATAAATGCTACTTTTGTTTCTGAAAATGCAAACACTGGCAAGCAAAAAGGCACAGCAACAAAGTGAGTCCACTGGCCTTAATCACCACTCAGCCGCCACTTCAAGTGAAGGTTTTTGAAAAATGCTGGGGAAAAAAAAAAACTCACTCTGGTAATTCTGACCATCATTAACCTCCAGCTGACCCTAATTCAGATTCAAAATCCCTCGGATTTGGAGGATTAATGCTAACTTTAAATAATTAGGGTCAGCAGCGGACAAACAGCACATATATAAAACCAGCGCTGACATGACCACAATTGAATTTAATAAGACTTGCAGCCACAATAAGCTGTCATCCTATATGGAGGTGTTGGATATAAATGTGGAAGGAAATAACATGTTGATTAAACCGTTTCATGCAGCAGGCGTCATTCTGATTTATCACACACCACAAACTCAGGATGCCATTCATACACAAATGAGCTGCTGTTGCCAGTTGTTGGTTTCTATTATAAAAATAAGTCCCCAGTTATTAGCCGTTAAAGGAGAAGCATTATAGCCATTATTACAATATGTGTGGACTAAACAATAGGAAAAACAGGAAAACATTTTTCTTTCTTACTGAGCCACTGATGCTTCATGAAAAGAGTGACAGGAAAATGTTAAAAGTTACAAGATTTTGAATAATTTAAAAACAAACAATTTGGATAGAGAAATTTTTTTTTTAAAAAAGTAAAAGGTGTGATAACCAGGCTGCATAAATTAGCACACCTGCTGACAAATACATTGTTTTATGCACATTTTGGTCCAATATGCAACTATAAAATGATCTTAATATAGTATAAACAATCACATACATCAGCTCCAACCAAGTACCTTAAGCAGTATTAAATTCTTCCACTGAGCTGAAGTAACTTTACTTCCGCAAGTAAACGCTGTATGATGTGTTCAGCTAAAACTTCCTCTAAAACATGTCAAGCACTGCAAAACATTTAACCCCAGCAGGCCTCCAGAGCTCCATAAATGTATTTATTTTTTCCACGGGTCAAATGGACATGCTGAGCTGGAGCCCAAACCAGTCGACTGTTTTCTGGACTGGAAGTAGGGTTGAAGACGGATTCCCTTTTTCCTAAAGAAAACATCCACCATATCTATGAAACATGACCGTGGCAACATCATAATCTGGGATTGAATTTAAAATGAAACAAAAACTTTCTGTTAAAGTGAATGAAATAATAAAATTGCTAACATACATTAAGTTTTAAATGTGCATTTTAAATCAATATTCTTGGATTTGGCACACCAAATCCTGCCAAAAATAAACAATAAATACAGAAATAAATAAACAAATGGCTTCTTTTAATAATTATTGTCCATACAAATTCAACAAAAAAACTAAAAAGAATTGTTTTTGAAAATAGTGTATAAACTAACAAATTATTTTTGTATTTTATCCATATCGTACCAACTGTTGTAATTTTGTCCATGCTACATTATTCACATTTATTTATTGTAAAAATGTATTTATCTCACTTTTATTGGTAATTTCTGTTCATTTATTTATTTACTTTCACAATACAAAAACATAAAACAAATCATCTTAAATTTAGGTTATTTTCAACCATTCAAATTGTATTTATAAACCACATCCTTACCACAACTTCAATCACTTATTTATTTAGTCTATAATCAACTTAAAGCAAATTTTAACATTAAAGTACTCAGAGGAATACTTATGCAATGTTTGGAAAGCCAGGAATAAAGAATTGTAAAGAAATGGTTGCATTATTAACTAACCCAACATTAAATATAACTGACTGAGAAAATAGAAAAGTTCCCAGTGGATTGTTGTTTCTCAGCTGCAAGAGTCTTGTGAAAGAATGCAATATAACCTTGCGTTATAATTAAATGCTATTTCTTCTTCAGTTTAAATTACTCCATGAGAGTTAAAAGACATCTTGACTTATGAGCTACACCATGGAGCAGTGTAGTACATCAAGCACTGCTTAAACATGGCAGGACCTCGCTGATGGTTTCTTTCTGCTGGTGGTAATATGCCTAGAAATGCTGCAAAGCACCACATTAATGCAAAGAAGAAAAAAGGCTACCGGCAAGCAAGTGTGGATGTAAACAGTTGGTTCCCTTCGTTCGCCTTATTTCACGTTTTCTTACTCCTCAGGTGGCCTGGAAATCAATCCAGTCCGGTATAATGTAGGATGTCTCAATTCCCAGGTCTGTGCAGGAGAGGGCTTCCCAGTGGAGGCCAACCTCCACAGAGTCCTTTCAGCAGACATACGCTTTTATTGCAAATTAGAGGCAATAAGAAGGAATCGAACGGCGTTTTTCTTTTCATAATCTGTTATTTTTTCATTTGAGCCAACAACATGGATAATCCTATTGTCAGGCAGACAATGAAACTGTTATCTTTCACCAATAAAAATGTTTTTAATTAAGTGCTGTCTTCATAGGGGTGAGAAATTCACCTCATAACCTGGATAAGTAAATGTATTTACACACAGAGTATCAATAAATCATGAGGCAACAAGAAATAAACACAGCCTGGCTGGCTGGAGAGCTTTTGTTGTCAAAGTTAGTAGTGGTTTGATGAATCAGGGCGTAAAAAAGTTGTAACAAACATGCAGGTTCTTATTTGTTTACAGTAGAGGGGAACATGTTCTTACTTGTTTTTGTAATGTTGAAGTACAGACTGCAGTGTTGGCAGTAATAACCAGGCACTCTCATTATTATCTGGGAAACACATTACATTATCAGCGCTAACAGAAACTCCAAGGCATACAGAGCTATTAAAGCTGGTCCAGCTGTGCTGTCGTCATCAGAAAACAGACGAATATGAGGCAGGAGAGTTTGTTCAGGGGAACACATTAGCTTTGAAAATATAGAAAGAGTTTCTAAGGGGCAGTGATCTGGAGAAAAACCGCTCTTCTGCACGAAACGTGGGATTAACACAATCTGACCTGATGTTTCATAATAAAAGGAAAACGTTCTGTACTTTTTTATCGCGTTATTGTCAGCAATAAATCAACTTTACACAAAATTGGTCAATATTTTCCTTGTTGGGACGATAATTCTTGGTAACAAATCTTAAAGCGTTTTATATCACAGCTGTCAAACTCCAGCCGTCAAGGGCCGCTGGCTTTCTGCAACTTTTGGATGTTTCTCTGCTTCAGCATATCTGAATCAAATAATTAGGTCATTAGCAGAAGTCTGGAGATCTTGACTGCATACTGAGGAGATAATTCAACCATTTGATTCAGGTGTGTATAACCAGGGACTCATCTAAAAGTTACTGCTTTAAAAAATGCCACAATTGTAAGAAAACTGCATCTATTTACTGAGCAGCAGTTTTGAGTATGTGAAATTCCCAAAAATTATACTCAACAGTAGCACTACTTCAACATATTTTAACTCAAGTAAAAGTAAAAAGTAGCCAAGTAAGAGCAAAGTAGTATTTAAAAAGTCTACTCAAGTACTGATTAACTGATCAAATTATCAGTCATTTAATACTTAAAAATTACATTGTGAGATGGACCAAAATGTAAATTTAAGTAGAAAGTTTGGTATTTTAAGGATGAAAATGACAATAATTCATACAAGTAACAAAAAAATAAAATCAAGCAAAAATATTTATGTTTCCTAATCAGTTTCTTTCTATAAAAAAAACTTATGAAACTTTAACAAAACTGCAAGTGTGTGCCTATGTCTGGTGAATTTTTGGTTAAAACATGTTTGTTTTTTATTCACTGGATAGAGAACCCAGAAATTTTACTCAAGAGTAGCGATATTTCGCAACAAAATTACTCAACTAAAAGTAAAAAGAACAGCGTAGTAAAAATACTCGTAAAAGTAAATTTTTCAAAAAAGTTACTTAAGTAAGTATAATTGAGTAAATGTAACTAGCTGCTACTCCACTCTGATTTTAGGGAGGGAAAAGTTTTTTTTGGTGTCAATCCGCATCTAAATCACTGGAAAAACAAGGCTAGGTATCTTAATCCTTTAAAGCAGGGGTGTCCAAAGTGTGGCCCGGGGGCCATTTGTGTCCCTTGACGTGATTTTATTTGGTCCCTGACCACAAGTCAAGAATGGGAAAAATTTGAAGAAACTAGAAAATTCATAATCCCCCCAAAATTTGAAAATTGTTTTTCTTCCAATAAGGCAACAGCCGAATAGCTATTTGCTTTGGATCTTTGGATGTATGGAGGGACTTTCCTGCCATAATCCAAGAGCATACATTTTCAGTCTGAAAACAGGAGTTTATGTCTTTTGTTCTCAAAACTTTTAATACTTTTGCTTACATTTTCGTTTTGAAAGCAGGACTTCATGTCATAACTTGTAACGCTTGTACTTAAAACTTGTCCGTGAACTCAGACTTGGTCTCTGCTCGGACTCTCTGCTCGCTTACGAAACATGGAACTGCCTTTTGGCACCGTCGCCTAGCAACCTCTCAGCCAATAGAATAAAAGGTGTTGATATTTGGACTTTTTCTTTTTTAATTTCATTTATTTGGTAGGGACAATGCACATTGGCTAACATTTTTATAAATGTCTCAGAATTAGCCAAAATGCTATTTTTAATATGTTGTCTCTGCACAATGAGTATTTTGTCTTACTAAAAACAAACAGAGGTTATACAAAGAACGTTGTATGACTTAATTACATACATTTTCTCAATAAATACAATTAATGCAAACAGTAAATACAAAATAAGGAAACTACAACACTATTATTATAAAAAGTAAACCACTTATGGTTATGAAACGGCCATGCAATACTCAATGGATACAGTTTCTATTTCATTATAGTTCCAGAAATCAAAATAAAACTGTTAAATGCTGGAAACATATTTTACAACTTCTGTTTTTTTAACATCTTGTACAGTGAACCTGAAAACATTAAGACATGCTAAGAAAATTCAGTTTGAGACCAACTCTAACATGAGCAAAAACTTCTCCTCTGAATTTGTACCAGTGGCTATTTGCCAGCATGAATTTAACACATACTGCAAGGCTGTAGGCAGGGAATATATATTGGATTAAATATAATTAAATAAATAAAAAATAACATGCATAACACCGGGTGTTACCCCCCCCTCGTCAACCCACAAACATTTCTCACACTGAATCTCATTTAACACCTGCTGTACATATATTGGTGACTTGGTCGCTGAGCATTAAATGTCATGTTAAATATATCTTACTGACAGCGCGCATACAGTGAGGAGCTTTCGGGCTGCATGTTCCAGCATTGAGAAGTCAATCTAAGTTTCCGGAGAACTGCGTTCGATGCGTGAGAATTGCTGCAATTTAAGATGACACTTCAAACAGCTAATTGATCCACTCATTGGAAAGTATCATCTAAATTTTTAACAAGCACTTTATGCTGCTTTCGAAGTGCTAATTAGGGATATTGATCCAATGCGAGACTGTTTAAAAACACGGAGCTGGTCTCTCACCGTGTACTTTGCTGTGAAAGCGTGCCAGCTTGCTACTTTTGTGAAGGGCATCTCTCCCTCGAAAGGCTTGATGATATAATGCCCACTTTGTTTGAGAGTGAAGGGATGATTTCGGGGGGAGTGGATGGAATTGGCAAACATTACTCCTTTTTACTCTCCTTATCTTTCTGTCTCAATGTTCCCCGCCCTCTTCTCTCTTTCTTTGATCACAGCTAACATCTGCCCAACGATTTGGGGTCAAAACTGGCGGCGCCTTCAGCTCTAATGGCCGAATGACTGACAGGTCAGTGGCAAGAAACAAATGTGCGCCTTCATCGCATGAGGCATCCACATAAACACTCAGCAACCCCAGGGCCACGCTTTGAATTGCTAATTTGTTTGTGATGAGGGCGGCGGGGAACAGGTTTTTAGAAAGTGAGGGGGAGCTGTGGGTGTCGCAACGTCTACCGCGGCTTCTGTTTACAAAGTCATCAATTCAGTGTGTTTTTCACTTCCCCCACTGCTCCCAGAAACAACAGACAGTTTTCTGTTTTCAGCAACATTGATCAGCCTTTGAGCAGCTGGGAATGTGGATATTAAAGGGAAAATGATTGGCTGGGCTTAGAGAAATGGCTTGACACTGGGAGGCTTTGATTGACTTCCCTCAGGGAGGACACTACTTTGAGATCTCTGTTGATATAGTAGTTCGAAATGTAGCTGAAGGCAGGTAAGATTGGGTTTGCGTGTGTGCGTGTGTGTGTGTGTGATGTTGAGGAATAGAAGTAACAAAAGGCCAGCGCAGGAGATGGTGTGATGTCTGGCCCACTCTGCGTGGGATGTAAACGAGTGTGTTTTCTATTCTAGGTGGAGAGGAAAGCTGCCCGGTGTTAGAGTTTTGAGGCCACAGCTCCAAAGCTGAGAAACAAGAAATGAACATTGAGTTTAAGATTCCGGCCTCACAAACCAAATTTAAGATTAATCAACTGGAAAGAGGTGATATTAAATTGCGGTGGAGGAATTATTCTCATCTTCAGTACTTTAATGCCACTTTAACCACAGTGAGACAACGCCTCGCAAAGTATTAAAACCGCTTAAGCTTTTTTACATCTCGTCGCATTACAACCATCTTTAATGCAATTTATTGGGATTTTTAGTTACTCAAGTAAAGTATTCAAATAAAAATCATACCTGTGTTTCAACATTTTTATGAGTAAAAATTGAAAAGTGGCTCATGACATTTTTTAAATTCAATAGCAGTAAGTGTCTACCATCAATGCCCATCCAGAAATTGGATTTTTAACCCATTCTTCTTTGCAGAGTAACTCAAGATCATCCCTGGACATCGGTTTTCCAAGTCTGAGCTTTATCTAGGCCATTTATATGCATGAATATGCTTTGATGTAAAATCCCGTTGCAACTGTTTGTATGTTTAGGGTTGTTGTTCTAAGTGGATGTGTAAAAACTTTAATTCCTGGAATAATCTTGTATTTATCTCCATCTATCCCCCCAATCATCTTTCAGCACTTCATCACCACAGCATTATGCTGCCATCATCATATTTCCTGGTGATTGCAGTGTTAATATTCTGCTATGCAGCTTTTTGCATGTAAAAAACATTAATTTAGGTCTCCTCTGACCAGAGAACCTTCTATCCCGACATAACTTGTGGTAAAATTGGATTTTCTATGATTTTCTTCTTGCATTGCTTGCATCATCTGTAGCTCTTGCAGAGATGCCACTGATCTATTGGCAGCCTTTCTAAGCAATGCATTCTTTATTCTGTTAGTTTAGGTGAACAGGTGGTCTTTATTTTCTACCTTTGAAGGCTGTGTTGAATTTTATATGGGGATATAGGAGTAAACGAGTGTAGATACAAATGCACACCCCATTTTTGGATTTTTTAAATAAATAAAAAAATTATAAAAATGTCTTCCACTACACAATTATACACACAAAGTCTGAAAAAGGACTGAAGTTAAGGTGAAAAGTTAATTCTTTTGGTTATTCTCCAATATGCTCAGATAAAGATGTATTTTATAATTTCAAAACAAAACATCAGAATCTTATTCATAAAACAAGGAGTATCTAGTATAACATCTATCTCGACAACCATTTGGATGATTCACATCAAATTTGGCAGCTGCCACTGGAGACAGAAGTGGGAGCCGTATCAACTGTAATGGCTTCCCAGGAAAGTTTGTTGTCATTGTAAAGGTTTTTGTCATGTTCACTGGATTGTGTTTAAGGCAGAGCCTGACTTCCCTGATTGTCAAAAGCAGTGAAAACATTGGTAACCTCACGGATGACCTATTTTAACCTGCATGTACCCTTAAGTATACTTTTTGGAGTTAAGTTTAAGGTTAGGGCAACATCCACGAGAAGAAAAGTAACCTCACCAGGAACAATAAGCATTCAATCTGGTGAGCCATAACATGCTGTAAACAGTAAGACCAATCATGTGCTGCACACTCCAGCTCTACTGAGACCTCAAAATGGATTTTAATGCTCTGCTGCACTGCTGGATGTTGCACCAAAACAGAAATGAAAAAGCCGGGCTTCAATTGGAAAATAGGAGTCTGGAGAATCTATCACTTGGTCATGAGAACTAGATCTTTTGGAGATAATAGTCATACTTGTCAATCTGTCTACAGAAACTCTGATAATCGCCAGAGAAGGAAAGAACACACTTTAGTGTATGCAAAAAAATAAATAATAAAACCCTGCTTGGAGTCAATTTGTGTTTAATTTTTGGTCTAAAATAATTATCAGTCTACAGCTGAATAGAGAGTTAAACAAACGACCTTCCTTCACACTGGAATATGACAATATTAAAAATTAGCCAGGACATGCACAGCCTGTGGTGGGTCTCTTCTGACACATATTAAAATGCTCAGAAGCTCCCCGTCAGGCTTGAGAAGATATGAGAGATCCCCAACTGTTTGAGTGTGCACCAAACTTCTGTAGGAAGGTCATGATAGTTTATTATCAGGGTTGCATTTATCCGTTTTAGGGGCTGTGCACACCGGTACGCCTTGTTCGTCAGAGAATATGAAGCAAAACTGGTAGATCTGATTTCAGGACAAAGCTACAACCACACACAGCTGCTATTTACAAGGTCGAAGGTCATAGTTCTGGCCTCAACCAAAACCTTGTCACAAAACAAAAAATAAACTCTCAAACCATTAATACTGTACCGTGCTACATACCCATTCATGTACATAGCAATGTGGATTCCCTAGGCTCTAAAAGGATTACACACCCCCAGATTACACACACATACGCTTATGCTGATTTACTGCAAAAATATCTGTGTCTTAATATAGATATAACAAAAAATAAACGTTAAACACATGGAATGACTATTATATTCCTGGTAAATTATTATGAAAAATTACAACATCAAGGACTGAGAGTGTGATACGATGAATAATATTTGACTTCTCCAGCTGCAAAGAAAACTATTCCTTTCAAAGTAGAATCTGTTTTTTTTTATACAATTGACCAGCAGTCAGCTTAACTAACTAATAAATTAACCAAATTACTTGAGGACAAACAGATCAATTATTTTCCTGATGCATATAAGGAGTTAAAGCCTTGTTGTTTTGTGCATGTTCCTCCACCAGCTTCAATACCTCCTTGCTCTCTTGCAGAATTACTTTCTGTTGTTCATTTCCCCACAAAATAATGACCCATTACAACTACGTCACTTAATCATTTGAGGCGCTGTTCTATCATATAGCCATACATGTCAGAATAGCATACATATGGTAAGAGCGCATGCGCATTCTGCAGGAGGTCCGCGATATTGAGAGGAGTCGTCAGCTTGTCATACGCGAGAAGAGACACAATAAAAAGTAAGTAAATAAATTAAATTTAATGCTGCTGCAGCTGCAGTAAACTACAAAACACGCCCTGTTTAAATTCACGTCCCCCAGCTCCTTGATATTTTTGGGTTGGATAACATGTCTGCTAACTTGGATAGCATGTCGTGTATGTGATATGTTAACCTGAAAAGCCTTCATGTTCCGGTGTTCTATCAGATAGCCATGCGTGGTCAGATCGTCATACGCGTACAGGGCGTGTTTGGTAGTTTACTGCAGCAGCATTAAATTTAATTTATTTACTTACTTTTTATTGTGTCTCTTCTCGCGTATGACAAGCTGACGACTCCTCTCAATATCGCGGACCTCCTGCAGAATGCGCATGCGTGCGCATGCGCTCTTACCATATGTATGCTATTCTGACATGTATGGCTATCTGATAGAACAGCGCCATAACGGATGTAGGAAGTGAGGGATGGGAGTACTGAACAGAGCGATTTAGATTGTTTTCCAAAGTTGTTTTTACCTATTTATTGGCTTTTACTTGTTCAAGTCGAGCTAATTTGTCTGTGGACGTAACACACCTGGTTGGGGCTCATAAAGTTGGAAATAGCTAGCAAAGAAACCGACCCGTACCTCCTCCTCCCTCCTGACGTGTTGATCAAATTACAGACTTCTCCTGAATTCACACCACATGATTTATGTCACTATGTCATAAACAGCGTTTCTCCTTAAACCGGAGCCGTAGAAACGGACAAAAGACGAGATGCTAACCAGTTTTCCCATACATGCTAGGAGGCTACGCGATGGTGCGGCACTGTTTCCATGGTTACTAACGGTTAGACACGTACATTCTCCATAATGCATTAACTGACATCTTTCTAATCTTACTTACTAAAAAAGTATATGAACGTTAATCTTACCTTGTAAAAACTGCTCCGCGGTTATACCGGGGGCTGCCAGTCATTGTTGACAGCTGACCGTCATTATTACTGACAGCTGCTATCCATGGCCGCCGCATCTTTCCTCATTAAAAGTTCTAAAACAAAATGCCAAGTTTGGTTTGTATCCTTGTCTGTTTATGTAGTCGGTCGCGCTGCACCCCGTGGCCATTTCTAAAGTGTAAATCAACGAAATGAAAGCGATATTAGGTTACAGATGTCTGATTTTAGACTAGCTTTAAAGGAGCGCATCGGTTGTTTTGACGTACGTCATGGCGGAGTGGGCGGAGTTCTGGACAGAGTGACGTCACGTGCAAAGGGTCAATAGATTACTGTGTATAATAAAATACTTTAATACATTACACCCTGATCACAGTTCTGTGTTTTGTAGATCTCATACAACACAAATTGTAATATCTAAGTTCTAATATCTAGATGTCTCAGGTTAATGGCGGAGGCCCTCCGTTTAAATCCAGACTCCACAGCAAAAGAAAGAAACAGCTTCAAATAATGTTGAAAGCTTATTTGCTTTACAACTGTATTTTCAGATGTGGCTGTAAATGTCAAAGTCATTTGAGAAAATTAGCTTTCCTCACCTGCTCCTTCTCATTGATCTCAGCAGTGTTTTAAAGCAAAAAACAAAAATGAAATCCGAGAAGGTGGCTGCAAAAGTGACACAGAACCACAAGCACCAACACTTGAGATAAGTCATTCTAATTGACCAAATATATGACCCTAAATTTACTGAGCGGGAGAAAAAAAGAGACAATCTTAAGCCGTTGGGCGAGGCAGATAAATTGCTCAAATGGTGTATTTATTGCTTGATCTATCAAGGCCACCGCACAGGCATCTCTTTTAGTTTATGTTCCTGTCTGGCCCCACGCAGCCTCAGATGACGCTGCTGAATGCTGAGGGACTCGGAGTGCAGTGAGGCAGTGAGTGTCTTTGGACTGCTGGTGCAAAATAAGTGCTCCGGTTTTGCGTGGTGAGACCTAATGGAGCAAACACACATTCTTCAAGGTTTGTAAAGGTGGAAGAGGGAATTTGGAGGAAATGTTTGCTCAGTAGCTGGCCATGGACGCATGAGTGTAACCTCAAGAACCACAGCAGCTTTATTTACAGAACAAATGGGTACAAAAATGTAAATGTCTCTTACGTCGCAACTACCTGTCAGTGACAGCAGTTGGTTGTTTAATGGAAACTTTACTAGGTTTTACAAGCTGAATAAAGATCTCATGTGTGATATTTAAGGTGGCCTGCATAATATTGTTAATGATGTTTTGATTGATAAAGATTGTATTGTAGAGCAGAATGTGTTGAGAAATTTGTGAGTAAAAAACTTTATTATATTGTGTCTGGGTTATAAGCTCTCACCTGTTGCAAATGATTTTCCCTGATTTCTTGAATATTAGCCGACATCTATTTTTTACCTTTATTTCTGTGGAAACACCCAAAATATCATCTCAATTAAATTTAGATTAAATAGTCTTAATTATGTCCAGATTTTCAGTATTATGGTAAAATTTTGCATCTGTTGCTTCTTCCTTCAGTTCCTTTAGTTATTGATTTATTTTTATGTTATGAATACTTTGGCTCAGGTCCATGTCAGTTCGCTGCCTTCACTAATTTATACCCCTATTTTCCACCAACGCTTTACCATTTAATTTTACTTCTATTTATTAACTGTAAACCAACAAGTTTTTACCTAAACTGTTATAGTTAAGCATTTCTACGACAAAGTGTGGTAAAAATGGTCAAATATCACAGCTGAAAATGGTTTTGTATAAAAACTTTGCATTTCAATGTACTCTGGCTCTGATTCCCATTTGCACCACTTCATTCTCAATTAAATTATTCAGGTTTTAAATTCAAAACAAAAGTTAAACCTATCTACTGAAACTTTCAGAAACCTTTCTCACTTTTGTAATATTTACTAAACATTTTTAGACCTTCCTGTTGTGGATCTTCCTCAAATATTGCTCCATATTGATTAATTTGCGTATTTTCTGGTTCCCTGAGCTGCTGTATGCTGGAGGTTCTGTCGCTGCTGAAAGTAAATGGTGGCCTTTTACAGTAGGCCCACCGCTTCCTGCCTGAGACATTTTTGTGGTGTTTTTTCTTAATTTCTTCTCATTCTTTTTGCACTTGTGGGTGTGATGGACGTTACGCTGCTGCTGTATTCTAAAGGTGAGAAACCAGAACCTGTTAGTGGACCGGACCATTTTTAGCAGCTGCCAAGCGTCTTCTGTCTCAAGTATTTCAGATTGAACTACATTCTACAAGAGTTAAGTAATCAAGCTCTATTATACATCAGAAATGTATTAATTAGATTATTTTAATTCAATATATGAGCCGTTTAACTCGCTGAATGAATCATTCAAACTGGGATAGTTACCACTGAGGTGCATGTTTGGATCAATTTTATTCACAAAAAGTTTTTTTTGTTGTTTTTTTTGCATATCTTATCTAACTCTGCAATAATCTGAGTCATTCATCCCACACAAAGTCAGACTCATATTGTTTTATCTGCACTTCCAGCGATTCTGTTTGGTTTCCTGGAATCTACCAAGCCATGATAAGTCAGGAGTTTATAAAGTTTATTTCTCTCAAACTGAGCTTTTTACTTCAGATGGTATCTTATTTGTACCTTTTATGATATTTAGCTATTTTAAGACATTTGTTTGAAAATAACCTTTAAGCAAGGATTAAACACACTTTCCATTAAGTCCACATTTCCGTGTTAAAATGTTTTTTTTTCCTTAATTATTTGTCCAAAAGACATTGATTTCTTTGGATGCACCTGTAATATTTCATTCTTAAATGCTATGTATTGATTAGTTGTAACTTAACAACAGAAGCAAAGGCTTCAAAACATCAACCTGTGTTTAATTCATTTATTTAATGTATTTTACTTTGCAAATTTTCACTAATATTCTGTTTTACTGTACATGATTATAGAAAAGTTTTGAAAATATAAAATATTCATCCATCTGCTATAAATTCATTGTCATAAAAAATGACTGTCTCAATAATCTGACTCTGTAAAGGTCTGGAGTTTGAAACTATGTGCAGTAAATCTGGCAGTGTAAACGACCTGCTAGTCTTATTTTAATCAGCAAGTTGGTTTCTGTTTATTTAACTCGTAGAAATGTTGCAGTTTGATATAAAAAGAACTGATTTTTCTTCTGTTTGTCACTAGTTTTACTTTAAGTGTAGTCTGTGTCCATTAAGGTGTATGCTCAGTCAGAGTCGAGATTTCTTTAAACCTAAACATTGTATGCATTCATCAGTGTGAGTGATTTCTCTTCTTTCCGGTGTGTGTGGGTGTGTGTGTGTGTTTCAAAGAACAACTGTGTCCTTAAATCAGCCCATTTCAATTCTACTCCAGCTCCGCCATTCTGGTCTAATAGCCAAGCATCCCTTGTGGTGCTGCATCTTTTTCCATCTCACTGCCAATTGTACAGGACATCTTTCATTTTCCGTCTCTTCTTTGACATTGTCTCTTTTAAGCTGCCAAAGCAAAGACGGAAAACACAGCGTACTGTTGGCGAAACTGCAAACAGCACTCTGAAATACCACTTAGAAAAGCAGTGCTTTTGAAGAGTACTTTCTTAAATGTGTGCAAGCTCGTTAAGAGCATCGTAGAGTTTAGTGCAGGTTTTTTAATACGTCTACGAGGACAGAATTTCCTTTTATTATTTACAATTGAGCAATATTTCTTAATGCTTTCAAGAGAGCTTTGAAAATGTATTCTTTTGTTGATTTTGGGATGTTTTTCAGCATTGTTTACATGTAAGAGGGATTTTGATTTGATCTTTAGCCACTTTGTAACCAGCATCCTGTCACAAAGGTACAGTTTGTTCCAATCAAGCTAAACAAAGAAAGATGATCAAGTACTATATCAGATTTTTTCAGACTTTTCATATAAAAGCTAAATCTTTAAAAACTCAAAACATTTAGAGACCTACAACGCATTGATCAAAAATATTCCTAGAAAGTCTGGCTGCTTGTTAGACAGTATAAATAATCATGGTTTCTTCAGGATAAAACCAGTAAAATCAGCCTGAAAGTATTTTTATCTAACGTTATTGTGGTGTGAAGACTTAATCTGGACATGAAAAATGTTAAGATCTCTAACTTTAATGTATTGTATTGGCGTTTTGTGAGAAATACCACTAGAAATAAAAGGATATGTTGCCTTAAAACTGTTTTACAAGCCCGCTTATTTCAGAAACACTTTTCCCTGCAGTTAAAGCTGCAGCTCTTGTATCTCCACCAGCTTTCCAGAAACAAAATGTTTTTACTGCCAAGCAGCCCAGACTCAGACTGGATGAAGAAAATATGTAAAACTAAATTTTCAGATCTTGCTACAGATTTGACCTTTGACTTGGCCAAATCCACACATGAATAAGTTTGATCAAAGTCATTGTGGTTTTCGCTGAGCTGCTGTAAAAGAAAACCTCCAACCCCATCTAACATCTTCACTTAGAGATTTTCTTATAGGATTAGATTCTTCTATTTTCCCATTAATTAACTCCAGTATCTCCACAGCATGATGTTGCCACCACCGTGTTTCACCAAAAAGTTCAGTTTTTGTCCCATTTGACCAAAATGTCTCATGTTGCTTGTGTTAACAGGATGTCTTATGCTTTTCTTTCAGCCGTATCTTCATATGTCTGTAGACTAATAGTTGTAATTTCCATGCATGCATACATTACTGTGGAGGTAGAGATATCAGAGTAAAATTACTATAAAAAAAGTCCCACCAGACTTCATATTTTTAGGTGTAAAAATCTTTTTGAAAGTGGTTTGATTCCACAATTTAAACTTATAGAATAGAATAGAATAGAATAGAATAGAATAGAAGTACTTTATTCATCCCAGCAGGGAAATTACTTCGCAGTTACAGCATAGAGACAAGACAAGACAAGAGACAAGACACAATAACAACGTCCGGGTGTTGAGTCTAGAGTTTGGCTGTGGCAGAGCTGATGACGTCACAGGCCACCGCTGCATCAGCTGATGGGGGAATGTAAACAGTGATCAAAATGGCGGACGTAAACTCCCTCGGTAAATAGCACGGCTGCATTCCCACAGCCAGAAGTTCAATGCAGTATTATGTATTTCCCAGGCATATAATGCCATTTTATTGCACAATCACGTAACTATGCCACCTTTCAGTCTCATAAAGATGCTGTATATGTCTACCATGACTCAAAAGAAATTTAAGTTGGGCTTCTGTCTCTTTAAAAAGCTCCTGCTCTTTCTGACCCTCTGCCTTCAGCACGTCATCGCAACACCGCTCCTCCATTAACCTTTTTATATTGTTCTGAGGAGAGTTGGACTGAGAACTAGTCCATATGATGAGCTCAGCAGATGAGCATTTCTATCAGATGTTTGCTAATTGCTGCTGCCGCTAGTCTGGAGGAGCTGTATGGAAATAAACAGCAACCCGAATGACTGCATGAAACAATCAAAACAACACTCCATGTATGTTAGTAATAAGAGGGTTTAGCATGATGTAAAGATAAAACACAGCAGATTTTACATAAATTCCCCCTTTAAGTTTGTGTTGAAAATATGAATAAAACTTCTGCAAAGCACATTTACCAACATTCCTGTTGAATACAGTAGTATTACAAATAAAACAGTGTAAAGTAAATAATCTAGCAGTTCTTCCTTCTGCTTTAATCTTTATGAGTTTCTGACAAAGTGCATTTTAGTTAGTAGTTAATTTACGGAGATCTGACATATTCAGCTTGTGGAGATGAAGGCGCTCACACATCAGACTCTGATGATCAGAGGCATGCGAAAGTAAAAGAATAATGCTCTGAGCATACGGGGGCAGACCCATACATGACACTAAAAGACAAGCTCAGTCTATGATTGTCGACAGCAGATTTGTGTGAGGGTGGGTACAGCGCAAGCTCATTTCTGTGAATTACTGATGTGTGCGTTATTTTCACAGCCGAAGTGCAGTTGCAGGACGAGGATTTTTTTTTTCTGTAACCCGGGCAGCGGAAGATTTACATTAATTCACCATGAGGACTCATCTGAAAGGCGCTTAGATCCAGCAGAATTCAAACGAAGTTTGCTCCCAGTGGACGCCACCTTACATCTCGTAAAGTCCTGGTTAACATTCAAATCATGAGCCTCTTGGCTAGTTTAAATATATATATAAAAAAGAAATGTCAGGTCATTATAGATCGCAATTTTTGCCAGGGTAAAGCGAATACATGAAACCTTTATTACCCACAAGGCAGAGCAGCGAGACAAGACACCTTCAGAATAATTCCTTTCTTCTCCAGGTTTACTGGTCAGATCAGACGATCTTGCTGCTTCCCCCTTCGCCGAGCTGCCTTTACAACTTCCTGAGCCAGTCACGTCAGGGTCACTGCCTAATCACATTAGGGCTTGATCAAAGTTGCAGGAGCAAGAGGGAGAGCGGGAGAACCTCATTTCTCACAGTGCAGGGATTAAACCTCAAGCACCATCTCAGAATCATCAGCATAAGGCCGTGTCCCCGAGGCCCCTCAAAAGGCTTCGGATGAGTGGTGGGCGGCGAGCGGGCTGATGAACCCGCTGTAATCTGGTTGACAGAATACGGAGGGCAAATCCAGGATCCACACGTCAAGCCCAGACAGAGTGCCGGCTCGATGGAAATATAAGATAAAATACAGTGAGTAAATCACCTCTATTGATGTCTGAGAGGGGATGATCAAATGGTCTTAACTTTTCCAGCTTGGGCACATGGCTGGAGGAGCGGCTCCCAGAACCTCCTGTCAATATGTCACGGGAGGAGTTAGCAGCTTAGAAATTATTTCAGCAATATCTCACCATGATATAGTGCCTTACAAAATATTCATATCACCTCAACCTTTTTGCATTTTTTTAAGTTAAAACCACAGATTTCAGTGGATTTGATTAAGATTGTATGCAGGGCTGGATTTAGACGAATTAGGAGCTCTAGTCTGGAGTTTGCTTTGGTGCCCTATCCCAGAAAAAAAGATTACTTATGCAAATTACAAAATATTATTAGGCCTACACATTTAGAGGTACACACTGATGGATGGCTAGTTTAAAATTCTTTATCTTGGTCCCAAAACATGATCATTTCAAAAGATCTGAGTGAAGATTAAAGTAATAAAAGTCCAACAATATTTTTTAAAACCCCAAATGAAACCATGACTTTAAAATGAGATATATTGTTTGTAAAACATGCACAGCACACACAAAATAATTTTTTTTGGGAACCCAAAGCAATTGCATGTAACAGACCAACAAAAAGACTGTGCAGTTGTAAAGTGAAAGTAAAGTTATACATCTTTTTTTTTTTTTTTTTCAAATAAAAATCTAAAAGGTGTGGCATCTATTCATGCCTCCTAAATAAAGTCCAGACCAAACAGTTCCCTTCAGATTTCACTCAATTAGTATAAAATGTACATTCCCACAGTGACACATGGTGAAGGCAGCATCATGCTGCTGGGGTTGCTTTTCTCCAACAGGGACAGAGAAATTGATCACAGTTGATGGGACGATTGTTGAACCTAAAAACAGGGTAATTTTGAAAAAATAATCAGTTGAAGCTCAAACTGGAAACTGGAAACTGGAAACTGAAAATGGAAATTTTTCTGTCATTAGTAAAGAAGAACGGGCGAATGGTTCAGTCAGTAGATTTACAAATCTAGTCTAAAAAGACATTTAATTTCAGCACAGTGTGGTTTTACGAATTACTGATACAAGTGAAAATATATTTTCTAAATAAAAAATACATAATGTATAATTGCCCTTGAGCTCAACAACTATATACCACTCTGTGTTGGTCTATCACAAAAGAGTAACCTGAAAAATGTGAAAAAGTTCAAGAGGAGCCGATACGTTTTGCACAGAAAAAGCAGCACCAAAGCAAACCCTTTTTGTGGTCAGCTACGTGCAAAACAACACTAACATTTTGCTGTCATTTATCAAATGAAAAAAAGAAAACAACAAACATGTGAGTTGATCATTTTTACTAAAATCAGGAAGTGAAAAATCTATGCAGTCCCTTTGTTTGTGTTTTATCTTTTGTAAATTGAAAAACGCAATTATAGCCATTCACAAGCCTGACAACTGTAATCTGCTGAAATTAACACTGTCTGTTAAGCAACAATTCAATCCTCTCCTCTCTGTTTGTCACTGCTTGCCTTCAGACACACTCTGAGGATACGTCAAAGGAAAAACAATGGGTTTTAGTAGCTTTCCATTATTCAGCCTATACAAAGCAGTAACATTTAGATGTCTGTTTTTCCACAGTCCAGTGGTGTTCACCCACTGGAGCTTTTTTTTTTTTGTCTCGGTTCTGTCTGATAATGTTTCTCTGTGCCTGTGAATTTAAAAAAGGAATTACACGTCTGGGCTCTGGAGTGGGTGATAGAGCATCCCACCCGTTTTTCATCAAAGCCCATGCTTTGTCTTTTCCCTTTTCAATTACAGTAATAAGTATATATCTCTGTAAACTATGTTCTTACTGGTGCTGATGACATAAACAAAACGAAAGCTTCATCATTCATCGTATTATATACATAAACAATTAATCTGTTCTTAGCGGGATAGTTACGAGTGCGAAGCAAGGACGACAGGTCTGATGTTGCTCAGTCTTGACAAGGCAACGTTTGTTCTCTCGTATTTTCAAGAAAAAGGTGCACAGAAACAAAATAAAAACAGAAATGTAGATGACTCCTGCTTGAAACTCTGCCAATAGTATCACTAAAATGCACCTACACAAGGTGAGTGTGGGTTTTAACTCTCAGTAGATATCAGCTGGGAACTGCTTCTATCACCAAAGCTGCAGCAATCAGTTCCTGTTGTGCATGTTACTGTTAAGTTTAGAAATTTATTGAACTGTGATTTTAAAACTTAGGCTTTGTTTTGTTGTACTTTGCAAAGTACCAGGTGATATGACATATACACTTGATGCCACAAATAAGCGTAAACGTATACCAAAATATTGAAACAGCATGAAATAGCCTATAGGTATGAAGTGCCAACTCCAATACGATAAAAATAAATAAAGTGAAGCTTTTACTATGCATGAATTCAAAAATAAAAACCTGAATATTCAGCATGTTACAAATGTCAAATATAATCAGAATGATATGAAAATAAAACACAGTTAGGCCTCATTTCAGTCCCAAGTGGAGCTCCAAAGGAAAAACAACCTGTTAATTATGCAGGGGAAGGTCAGCATTTAACAGTTAATTGAGCTTCTCGCTGCAGAAAAATGTGTCTGAACTTCTATTTCTTTGGTTACTATTCATGATTGTGTCTGATGCTGATGCATCACTTTGCCCTTTTCAGCAAAATTATTGAAACTTTTAATGTCCAAACCTTGAACTTGAACTACTCCCAAAAATAAAAGGGCACATTTCACATTTTGCATGTTTTTGTGCTTAAACAAATCACCAAGCTTTTTATTTTTCCATAACTTTTAAATATGCTTTTTGGTGTCTGGAAAATGACCTGTTTCAAAAACCTCCGGAATGTAAAGTAACAAGTCAGCAGGCACTGCCCGTCTCCTAGCAACCCTAAAGAGGCCCACCCTGTTACCTAGCAACCAAAGTGGAATTCCTACAGTGTTTTGCTGCTGTTGTTGATTTACTATCCAGAAACTATTGTGTGTATTCTTGTTGGTTGCGCCTGAGGCTTTAGTTTTGCTTTTCAAAAATGTAAAGTTGTATAATTGCGCATTTGTTTGCAGCCATTTTCACTTGCGAGTGTAAATATTGAGTTGGGGGGCGTGGCCAGCAGCAGCTTATTTAAAAACTAGACTAGAGGCCTCATAACAGCTCATTCTGAAAAGCAGAACTGAGCAGACTAGAATCTCATTACCCAAGAATGATTTTGTGAACGTGATAGGTTTATTTAATAGTATTTCACAGAAGAAAAGAAGTCAAGTAACATCAAATAATAATATGAAAACATAACCTTTCAAATAAACTCACAAGTAAATGAACTTAGATAATTATTCTAACAAACGTGTTTTACATAACAACATAGAACTATCCTAACCTGTTCAAGGAAGCACAATAGGTCACCTTTAAAAAAGATAAGCCTTAAAATCTTTCACAATCTAGCAAATTCAGCACTAATGTCCACCATGATTCTTTTCAAAGTGTAGTTTGGATAGAGCAGACCAATGAGTGGCTCCAAATTCAACTCATGTCACATACACATTTTGAAGGCCACAAGTCAAAACACACTGGTCTGTTAATAAATTTGGTGTCTTAGTGTTTCAATTGGACTCACATAACGGGATCTCTGCCCCCCCCCCCATCCATCTTGGAAGTAGAAGTTGTGGCAGAAACTTTTGGATCACAGCACACACACACACACACACACACACACACACACACACGCAAAAAGGACCTGTGCAGAATGCAGACAGGGGCCACCCTGCACACAAGATGCTGTGGAGGAAAACTGTTGTTACTTTTGCTAAAACAGTTTTACAATAAAAAATGATATCATCTCCATCGCAGTTTTGCGTATGTGCCCTGGGTATGTAACACTGAGGCTTCACCTTGTTATGCATTTAGCATCATTGCATACAATCACCAGCTCAGCCGGGTTTTCAGCAAAGTGAGCATTCACTTGAATTTACTCAAATATCACAGAAATGACCCAGCTGCAGAATTATTCAATCTCAGGTAAAGATTCACTCATCCCGAGTAATAATAATTGTAGTGGCACTCTACGTCCCAAAAGTTCGTTGTACCACCTTTGCAGTTTGTCTAACAACAAATATTTGAATCACTCGACTGAAACCAAGTCTTCTTTTATGATGTTTACTTAAAGAACTCCAAAAGTACACTTACAGAAAAGAATGAAAGGCTCGGTACAGATCGGTCAAAAAATTGTGTTGCTTCCACCGTATCCAACTGCAATCTGCCCTCAAACGTGCATACGGGCCATGTTAATGTTATGCATTGCGTAGTGGAAGCCAAAATTACTTTTCACAATAAAAGTATCCCTTTACATTAACGAAGTTATACATTCCAGAAAATATACTCATCATGAATTTCTTTAAATTAAATTAAGCATATTTATACATTTTTAATCTAAATTATTATTCTATATGAATTCCCCATTAACTGGCTCTTACATTAATAATAAAATTAGACTTTCCTAGATGGTCAGTCAATGCTTAAATGTGGAAAAAATAAGACTTGAGCCAAAAGTAACATGATACACTGACGACTAAACTATTAATCCCAATAAGAAAGCACGATTCAATAATGCATCTACAATGACACACATACTCCTAAGACATGACAAAATCCTATTAACTTTCATACATTCAAACTTCACCTGATGTATTTAATACATATATGGTAAGATAGGAACAGCAACTTGAAATGATCTAAATTAGGAATCAAATAAAACTTTTGATTTTTAGGGATTTTTATAAATGAGGGCATCAGAAAGTTGCAGCATCCCAGGAAATATGAACAAATATCTCTGTTATTCAATAGTGTACATGCACATGGATGTATTCTACCACAAACAAGGATGTTTGAAGGGGAAAAGAAAGGTACAAACTACTGTTTTTATATCATGGTTGCAGACTTTGTGAGTTCCTCATTATTCCTGAGAGTTGCATCTGGCGTTTGTGACGCCTACGACTAACAATTTCTTCTAAGGCCTCTAGGGTGACCCAACACTGGAGATAAATGAAGCCACATGAAGCAAAAACTCACTAAAATGTCATTGTTTGATTATTCTTTGCAGGTCACTATTTAGGGTGACAAGTCACCAAAACTCAAATGAAAAAGTTTTTGGCTATTCATGTTAAGTCGTCTGGTTTCAGAAAATGTTGCATTGACCAGAACACAAAGGGAATCATTGGCAGAACCGAAACAAGTCTTAAAGGAAGACAGGAAGTGTCTGTGTTGTTCACATCCACTTAGAAGTGTTTCCCTTTCTGGAAAACTAAATCAAAGTTTGGCAGTGCCGACAGTTCAAGCTTTGTTCCCTTTATCTTTCCAATATAAGGTTAAATTAAACGAATTTCCTAAGTAGAGTGTTTTATCAGCTCATTCAGTTGTGCACCCAGAAGAGCAAACACGAGTGCTCCAGTTTTTTAGTGCTTGTTTCTTTGTCACATTTGGCCTTTTGTATCAGCTTCAGAAATCTTTAATAGACTGCTCACTGTGTGCTTGAAGAAAGAGCTTTCTAACCTGTCAGCAGGTAGGCAGGCTTTTATATTTCTCACAAGAAATCAACCAGTGAGCTTTTAGAGCAAATCCAAACAACTGAAAGCTAACTGTATAGAGAACCATCAAAGACAAATGAACACAATTTAACTACAGTTTTTAATATGGCGAAAACAATAGCAATTCAGAGGTTTGAATGGTGTTATGATTACATTAAATTTTAGAACAAAAAACTTGCATTCTGATGTATTTTAATGATGAAAAAAGTACTATTTTAACTGATAAGAGGAGGTTCTCTTGGCAGGTAATTTTTCTTAGTCTAAAGCCCTTGGCAGCCAGCTAAGAAGTCAATTTCAGACTGCCTACATGATGACAAGGCAGGGCAGTTTAACTTCAATAAAATTCACAGTGTGATTTCTCACCAGGTTCATACTGACGTGATGATTTTTCATGATAGAGCTGCAGACTAACAAGGAACGTCCTCTGATTGAGAGATTACAGTCCCGTCAGCAGCCAGAGGTAAACACATCGCTGCCGTTTCACTCAAAACATCCATTTGCAGCTTATGCTATATATCAGTTCGCCGCATCTATGGAAATAGATTTTTCATATTCCATTTGAGAATAAAGGCTCAAAACCAGATAAAGTTGCTGTTCTAAACATATGATATAAAATCACTGTTTCAGAAAGAAGTTTGTGACGTTTGTATTAATTTTGTGCTTTAGGCGATGTATTTGAGCACTCTTTTTTTAAGCAACATAAAACAGGAAAAAATGAAGAGCCCACTGCACTGAACCCCATTGAAAACCTCCTGGTTATTCCACCAAATAGTGATTTCTAAACTCTTCCTGAGTTAAAACATTAGTGTTATTGTTTCTGAATGAATATGAACTTGTTTTCTTTGCATTATTTGAGGTCTGTAAGCACTGCATGTTTTTTGTTACTTTGACCATTTCTCCTTTTCTCATTTTCTGCAAATAAATACAAAGTTTTTGCTTGAAATTTCAGAGAAATGTTGTCAGTGGTTCATAGAATAAAAGAACAATGTTCAATTTACTCACACACATACCTATAAAAAGTAAAATCAGAGAAACTGTTCATTTTAAGTGGTCTGTTAATTTTTTCCAGAGCTGTTAATAATTTTTGTATTTTGTACATTGCTTAGCACGTTTTGCTTTAGCCACAAACGTACTGGCTGGGAATTTGACCGCTCTTTTCTGCAGAGTTAATTTAAATTGGTCAGTGTTACGGTACATTGTCCCCAAGTTGGTAACAACTTGCTTTCGGCCTGCTTTATCCACTCCAAAGTGTTTATCCAATTAGAACGTCCAACTCCAACCCAAACAGTCACTCTGAGAGGGAAGACAAATTGCCAGCAGGGGAGTAAAGTTAATATTGCCAGACCTAGAGAGTGACAACCAAGAAAGAAGCTCGGAAAACAGCATCTTCAAATCTGAGGGAAAACAGCATTTTTCCACACAAATGAGTCATAAAACAAAAACAAATATTGTAATTCCTGACCATGATGTATGTTGGAGTCCAGGTTGATCTTTCAAGCTTGAAAACTCTATTCCAACATGGCTGCAGCAGCATCATGCTGCGGGACTGTTCCACTGAATGAAATTTCCAAAACAAAGAACGACAAAGAAATTCTTTAGATTCACCTTAAATCTAAAGAGTCAACAGTCTGAAGGTTAAACAGTTTGGTTTAGAAACATCAAAACTGGAAATTGATACGAACATTTAGACTAAGATCAAGCTTTTCTAATGGTCTCAACCTGAACTATTTTGAAACTTTAAAGGTTTATGCCAGAAAAGCAATTAATTGAGATGAGCTCTCAGCCAAGTTTTCAGAGAACTGTGTTTAAATATTCATCCAGAAATGTGCCAGTAGCTTGTTGATGCTCCTACAATTGTCATTTAGCCAAACATTAGTGAGAGTAAATGTGTTTATTTTGAGATAATATTACAAGAAATCACTGAATCTGTATGTTTTATCATCATTTCATATCACAATTAAATAATGAAAAGCCCTAATTTAATGCAGCAATAATACAGATGATAAATGTACATAAACATCTTACTATAACTGTAAATTTCACCATTAGGTGAATCTATTTTCTAGTGAAATAGAGGTGACGGTGTGGTGTGTCTTTTAGAAATGTTAGAAATTAAATGAATAATAAAAGGTTTCCTCTTTGAGTGCCTAAGATCTTGTGAATCTGTTTGAATTAGGGTTTGGATCCCGTCTCTTCAGGCAAATTATACCCACTGTCTTTTTGGGGCTTGTCCTTTGTAGTTTGCCGCTCTGCTGAATGTGTTTACTTAACCGTGGGGGAGCACAATCAAGGGGAAATTGCATGTTCGTGGCGCAGATAACACAGACTGGCCACCAGCAGGAGACACTTTTGCTGAGGCCAATTTATCTCTGAAGCAAACTGTCACCAAGTTTCTGTTTTTCTTCCAGTACGACTATTCTCTAGATTGCACCGTCTCTCTGGGTGCATTTTTGATGCAATAACCATAGATTATCAAGAACTAATCCACTATTTGAACTTCATATCTGTCAGGTCTTTAAAACAATAAAAAGTAGATGTTTTTTAATCATGCAAAGCTCTGTAAAATATATTTATTTTGCTTCTCTGTCCACGTACAAATGCAACCGGTGTCTAATGAGATGATAATGCAGGCATCTTACGTTGGTGTTTGGTAAGGCGAGGTTTTTTATTTATTCAGCTGCATCTATTCTGCACACAGGTAATGTCTGGCAAGATCAGGCCTCGGTCGTCCATAACCTGCATTAGAAAAAGGCTCGGTGAAAGGTGACCCCTTCCGAGAATCATCACCAGCTCCACGAGGAAAGGCTATGATTTATTCTCCATATCATAACGGATTTATAAGTGCGGCGAGCTCAGCTATACAGAGCGCGAATCCAAACAGGTTGTGTTATGAAAACAAAAAGAAAAATTCATGCTGACATCTCGGTCTTACTGGTGAAAACTTGTTGGAATGCTAATTATTTGGGATGACTCTCCTCTCTGTGATTCCTCTACGCGGGGAGGTTTTCATGCGGCACGAGTGAGCAGCTGACTTACTTGCTAGCTGAGTGGGACAGCAAGGAAATGAAGCAAATAATGGTGTGATTTGGAACACTTGAGCAGCATACGGCAGGTGGAAACAAGGAGGGAGGCTCTAATTTTGCTCTGGAGCCAGCTGGTCCTGAAGCGGGGCTGCAGCCGGGCGTGCTGGCCACTCTGCTTCCCACTGAGCCTTTTCCCAGCCACAGAAACTGTGCCAAGAGGTGTGGTACCTCTCTTCAAAGCGCCTTCCTCTCTTCTCCCAGTGTATTATCGTAACATAATCATGTGCGTGACATCTATTGATCTGTTACACTTCCACTGGAGAAGCCAAACGGTATCCTCCGGCAAAAGCTCTTGCCAACAGAGATATGATGACACCTATTAGATTACACTGATATTCAAATGCACCATGGATTTATGAGGCGCATGTTGCACCCTCACACTGATTTTGGTTGGTAATTTATCCACTTGTCACACTGTCCCAGAAGTCCCTCAATGTCATGCTAATTAATTATTTATCATTAACTAAACACGCTAATTAATTGTCAGTTTAAGGGCGTGCTTTTATGGCAGACATGCCCAATCTGTCTCAAGGGATCACTTTCATCATAGTATACATACTGGTTATTTATTAATATCCTGCTAATTCTCTTTAGGATAGATGGAGTGAAGGTCAGTGGAGGAGAAAAAAAGGCATGGCAATTTCTCAGTGAGGCCTGCTGACATTTATCTCGTCCAATGGACTTTTAAGATCTGTTTAGAGGGATGTCTCTACCCCTTCCTCAAAGTGAATGTCAAGGACATGCATAAACAGGGATGCCATAGCTCATTACTGGCCCTATTTAGTCTAAGATGGTGCCCTTATCAAAATGAAATGGATTAAACCAATTTAAAAAATGAAAGAAAGACAAACATCTGTTATTTTCTCTTTCCCTACTGGGCATTTGTCTACTATATAAACTACTTGCCTTTTTGGGACCAACAGTGCAGAGTAAAAATGGAAAGTTTTTTTGTTATGATTCAAAGATTACATTTTATGTCAGAGATAACCTAATTCTAAAAAAGTACTTACATACTTAAATAAAACCTGGCCCCGTCTTTTTAACTTTCTTTTTTTCATCTGGCAGATGTAATAAAACATTGGTGTATGTTAATTTGCAGATGATATCTGGTTATTTATCTATTTCCAGATATTGTTAGATCTTTTAGACTTTTGTTTAAATGCTTAGATAAAGATGTGTGGATTTGTCCACAGTTTTCACAGACAGAACTGAGATTCTTGTTTTTTAGAAATGAGATGCTATAAAGGGTCTTAAAAATGTTTGCTACTTTTGAAAGTTTCAAAAAATCCCTAAGGGTCAAAATCCTTTAAATCATGCTTGTTTTATTGTCACATTAGTAAAGTTTGCAAGGTAACATGTTATCGCCAAATCCATATTCTGGAGATATAAACAAGTTTTGTACGATCTTTGACAAAATTGGATAAATCTATCAATGAAATCCATTGTAAAGTTTAAACAAGTTGAGAACACTGCTGTCAGAATTTGACTCTTAAGATTTAAAGCAAATTTTGGGGGGTTTATTTCATAAAACTGTATATTTATTGGAATTTAATTGACCTATTTTTGTTTTCCTATGTTCTTATGTTCTCACATTGTCGCTATAAGCTGTTTTCTTCCTGTTTCTGTTCTCTTTTCTCTGTAAAACACATTGACCAAGGTACAAATGATATGAAACTTTTAGTTTGTGATACACAAAATACGTTAGATACATTAGAGAACTGCCACTCTTCAAACAGAATCATGACATTTTTCAGAAGCTTATACCCAGAACTTAAAAATATGCGAAGGCACCCATCAGCTGCTAAAGAGACAGAAACCATATCCAGGAATTCAAACCTATTTGTCTTCAAACAGTGTTAAAGGCAGTGTAAATGTCAAGTCTAAGCGCGGCTAAGAGAAATCAAGAACAAAGCAGAGATTAAAGTCTAATAGGAGTTCACTTGGTATCAAGTAAAAAAATAAAAAAAACTATTCATCTCCAAAGCAAGATTTGTGAAGTAGAATGATGACACCACTTCTTATGGTTTCACTAGTAAACCACATGGTGTAGAAATACATTGACAGAATGACAAAACCTCATCGTGAGTTATCAAAAATATATTCATGTACATTCTAAGTTTGTTCAAAATCGATGTCATTTCTGTTGCTATGTGGTAGTATTATTATCCTGACTGGGTTTAAGAATACTAAGTATTGAAAGGTTTTTATAAGTCATTAAATGCTGCTGTGATATAACCATAGAATATTTAATCAATCTACGGTAATAAAAATGTTTCCAATCTAGATTTTTGATTTATAGGTCTGGGTTTTTATTGGCTGGTGACTGCTGATTAGTAATCAATCAAATAACACAAGCAGTGTAACCTCATGCACTTTTCACTGCTATTCAGCAAAAATGCATTTGAAATACAATTAAGAGACTATTTTATAAATATTGCCCTCTTCCAGGAGATGGTATTTTTATTTTTTGTGTGTAATCTCCATTTAAAAAATGACTGCCATTTGTTTTGGCTGCAATTTATATAAATATGCATGAATATTTGCAAATGTTTCCCGAAAAGCATCAGCATAATCTCATCACGTCAATGCAGACACAGAGCTGCTTTACCAAGAAAATGTAGGTCTGCAGCCATTCAGAACCAGCATAATACTTTCACGAATTCACTTGATGTCTTAAATGAATCAAATATGAAAATGTACCAAGGATAAATAGTGTCAAATAAAAACGTAGGTGACAAAGCATCTATGAGTTTATTCAGAGAAAAGGGACTTAGCAAATAGCACTGAGAAGACTTCTAGATCCCTTGGCGATAGCAGAAGAAATACTGAGTTATCTGTGCAACGAGCTAACTATTCCAAATGCAAGCGGTTCACTTGCATTTGGAAAGTTGTGGGTTTGAGTCCATCTTCAATTGCCACAAGGAACTTAACTCCACTTTTTCTACAAATCTCTGAATATGTAACACAGATCTGTAGAATTAAATTTTTGTATAAAAGATTAAAACACTCTTAACAAAAGAGGAAGACAAGTTGGTGGTTAACATAAGTACAGCTGCTTCTCCCTCTATACATTAAATAAAATATAATAAATCACCCTAAACAAACTACAAAGCACTGGCTCCCAATGAGCAGTTAGCATTAGTTAACAGCTGTAAAATTAAAAATAGCTAGAATGCACAATATTAATAATGACAACAGTTAAAAACATATACACAACATAGCAAAATTACTCATGAAATTGTGTCTATTATTAGATTTGTCTAAAATATATGTTAAAACATAATACTTTTAAAGTTTTAAAAAGAAAACACTGAGCTGATCCAAAGGAAACACTGAGCTGATCCAAAGGAAACACATTTGTTCAGCAGAACAAATGGGGAGGAGCTGTCAGTTACTGGTTGCTATGGTAACCACCAACTGTCAAGGGCAACATAACAGAATACACCAATAAATATATGGAGAAACAACTTGTTGATTAAATAAAATAAATTTAAAGAATAAATATACATGTGTGCGCATTGTGTGCATAAGCACCAAGAGGGCTTGCTATGATTTATTATGTCCATTCAGTGTAATAAAAATGCTTTGTTCTGATGGTAATTCATATGTTTGTTTAAAACCTTATTTTTAAATTTATTTAAATTTTTTTTTTATTTAAAAACTTATTTTTAAATAAACAGAGAGATTCTCTCTCTGAGTGTTCACCTTTATTTGAGCTCCAACTATCAATGAAAATTGTATTATTTCCTAATCTGCGAGCATAAAATATGACTAAATTATGTGTTTTCTGGTCAAATGAAAGTACCTCTTCTGTCACTTCTAGGGCTTTAAAGTATACACTTGGTCTTTACGAAGTTACAAAGTTTATTTAGACCAAACTTTAAGTGTACAAAACCACGTAAATTCAATTTAAAGTCTCTATTTATGGTTAAACAAGCATCAAGCCAAAATGGTAAACCTTCGATAAATGTAAAGTATATAAACCAAATACATAAAGAGCTGTTTGACTGCTTAAGTCCAAAAAAGATTTGTAAACTTTCAAAGGATGTGAAGATCATCTACAGTCAACTAAATACTGAGTTTAAATAGCATTAAAATAGTTTACGTTTTAGACCACAGTGTTAAGTATTCCTTGAGCAGATTTATCGGAAACAGAAAATCGCTTATGTCGACCGACGAGGAAAACAATTTTAGCCAGAGCACTGCCTGGAAATGAAATACATTGTGATAAACAACACAGCTCCCAGGGATAGTTAAAAAAACGTTTCTGCTATTCAATGTCCATAAAGCTTTTGCCACTGTAGCTCATAAATAAAAGCATTTTAGATGGCCTAAGTAAAATCTGGGACAGTAGGCTATTAATGGTCAAGGGACTCCTCTCCTGGGGCAACAGTGTTAATCGGAGCAATAGGTCTCCTTCCTGCTGGATCAATGTCAGCACAAATTTCAGATTGCTTTCCTGATGCGCGCCAAGTTATCTGTGATTCAACTTTAATAGGATATTGAACGGAGCCAGCATTTAGGGAGCAGAGCCGTATTTCACGTTATTGACAATCAAACGCACACGACTTTCTCATTAGCATGCATTAGGAAAACACCAAATTAATCTTGACAACAGCGGAGGGGAACATGACTGCTGTTACATGCTTATTTAAGCAAACATACCTAACAGTGACTTAGTGCACATAAGAGAAAGAGAGATAGCGGGACTGTGGGGAAATGAAGCCTGCAAAGACATTACATAGGACAAAACGCTACTGTGCTAACTCAAGGGGAATTCAGGAGAGAAGCAGAGACCAGATAGCCTGTTTTCTAAATATAAATGAAACATTGCATGATAAAACAATCTACGATTTCGTCTTAAATCTTTCAAGACCTCGGTGAATCATGACTACCCCAACTGTCATTTTGGATAAAATCATAGCTTTCAGCATGGATGCAACTTCAAGGATTTGCAGGGCATATATTTAGTACCTTTTGTCCTGCAAGGAAGCAACAATCTAGATGGCTCAGAAGCTTGCGGGTGCTAAACACTGAGTGTCTATCAGTTTTCATATTTACTTTTCTGTGTAATTACAACGAGAAATGCTTCAGCTGTGAAAATGCCGTGCTGCAATTATCACAGAAACCCAGACGTGTGTGACTCTCGCCCTCCAAACAAGCTCATCACGCTGTAATGTATTTGCCGTGACACTTCCGCTCCAAAATGCAGTGCTGGGATGACAAAATGAGTGGTGGCAATTCAAACTGGGCGTATTAAATCAGATGGCATTTCACTGCATCTGAAGGTCAAGTGTTTTGTCAACAAGGACAGAGGAGGAGACGACGAGGCAGCAAACACCAGGTGAAAGATTTAATGTCCACACATTATCCAAACAAGACATAAACATGTATTTTTAGGGATGGGGGACGGAAGAGTGAAAAGCTCAGAGACTGGCAGGTTGCTGCAAGGGAAGGTAAATGTAAATTATGCCCCACTAGACTAGTATGTAGATTAGATGAACTGTACTTTATGGCTGCAATGGTTGACATTCAAATTTATTTAAAGACAAAAGAGATCTCTGGAAAGGTACAATATTTGATTTTTATTTTTTTCCATACTGACACTATAGTTAACATTTAAATTTTTTTATGTAAATATTGAAAAGGTTACTAGATCCAACTCAAACAATTATGGAAGAACATGTATATACACTCAAGAGCCATTTCATTGAGTCTCCCTTGCTATTATTATGTTAGACCCCCTTTTGCCTTCATAGCATCCCTAAATATTCATAACATAGATTCAACAAGGTGCTGGAAATCTCCCCTGGAGATGTTGGTCCTTATTGATAAGGCAGCATCATGTGGTTTCTACAGATTTTTCAGCTGCACATCTGTGATGCAAATCCCCCTCTAAGCAAATCCCAAAGGAGCTCCATTGGATTTAGATCTGGTGTCTATGGAGGCCACTTGAGTTCACTTAGCTTATCGCCAAGTTCAATTAAAGCAATTTGAGATTACTATTGTTTTCTGATATGGTGCATACTTTTACCAGAAGTAGCTACAGTATATCCACAAGATGGATACCTTGTGTTCAGTAAGAGATAGAAATTGTCATCAATAATACTCAAGTCTGTGGTGTTTAAAATGTGTAATGGAGACTGTTCAGATTAGTCTCCATTTTCTTCCTGTTTTCATAACTTCAGTGGTAGAACAAGCTGCACCAAGTCATGTATTGTGAACAAGAACAGGAAACTAATGGTGCATTCACACCAGTCTTGTTTAGTCTGCTTTAATCAAACTTTAGTTTGCTTGCCTAGAAAGTCCGGTTTGCTTGGAGATGTGTGAATTGAACCACGGACTTTGGTCCGCTTAAAGACCAAGGTCTCAGTTTGTGCTATTCAAATGCATATGTGAACGCCAAGTGAACCAGAGACCATTTTAAAAACAGGAAGTGGACTATAGCACAGGGCATTCTGGGTAAATACAACAACCCTCCACCCCCCAAGAAATCCTACAACCATTAAAATCTGATGTTTCTCCATTTCCGTTTACATTTTTTGAAAAAGGATGTTCATGTCTTCTTCTGAGTTTGTTTTGTTTGTGGTTCTTGGTGCAGCGCCTTAGGGGGTAAACTGGTCTTTCAAAGGGTTTGAACCAAGTCTACTGGACTGTCAGGTGTGAAAATACCTAAGATTTCTTTCCAAAACCAGACGACAGATTGGAAAAAAGTTGTCTGGTCCAAGAAAGTTGGATTTCAGCTGCATCATCCAGATGGTAGGGTCATAATTTGTGAAAGTGTTGATTCATCCTGCCTTGTATCAATGTTTCAGAATCTGCTGGCATACTTTGAGCCCCTTTATTAAATGTGTTTTCTTTTATACATCACAGCCCAGTTGAGTATCTCTCTGGTCCATGCCTATCCGTAAAAGACCTCAAATGAATCAAGTCCCAAAGCATCTTCTCTAACTGGTGTTCACTGTGCATCACTGGCCTGCATAGTCAGCAGATCTCATCCCAGCAGAGAACCTTTTGGTTTTGGCAGAACAAATTTTTATCACGAATGTGCAACGAGCAAATTTGTTACAACTATATGACGCTAGTAGGTCAATATCGAAGAAATATTGTACTATTTACGGTATTATGGGCTCCAAACTGGTAAGCTAAAGTAAAGATGTAAAGCATTGATGGGCTTAGTAGACGTGTACCCTAAAATGTATACGTAGTTCATTTATAAAACTAAAGTGACACTTCTGGTATTCAGCTTTATATTGATCAGGCAGGTATGGCAACCAGCAAAAGTTGAATTTCTATAGTTCTGTTTGAAGTTAATCTTGTTTATGCTGACTTATTTCTTCAGGCATAGTTTCGCCCAAGGAGAAACAGAAAAAAGGTAATTTAGGTGAAAAACTATAATTCTGCACTGGTTTGTATTGGCTTTATACAGGAATGTAAAGACATAAAGGTTCCTGCAGCAAGTGGCCTCAAAGAACTGCTAGCATTTGGAAAGTACTAACTTGAATTATTTAGCATCTTCTGTCATAACGCAGCCTTTTGTTTCATAAGGATGGAGTACAATATTAAGCAACATGAGAGGTAATGAATGAACACAGAAAAAGTGCATGTAGTGCATTTCCTGGTAAGATAGCCTGGAGGCTATTTGGTAAATGATTATGTGCACCTCCCAAGAGGAAGCTAGGAGCCAAAGATCATCATCTAGGAAGGCTTTGTTCAGGTGGTTCACACCACCAACTTATATAGATTCAGACAAAATATCACACCTGTCACAACCTCTCAGTGTTCATACCCTGAACTCTGTTTGCTTGAATGTAGCTTACGGTAAAGCGAGGCACAAAAACAAGACAGGAATGGTGGAAAAGCAATGGTAAAAAGACACAAAGCAACATTGTGGATGTGGTACTAAACTTGAAAAAGGAGTAGGGGCACAGCCAAGTGTGTGACATTAGACGTAATTCAGAATAAGGGCCAAGCGTCCAGCCAAGCGGACAGATGAGACCCTCATGTTCAGACTGTGCCAGGGGTAAATATTCACTATGACATTTGTGCTGAATTCAGTCTCCATAGGCTGGATCGCTGCCGACTGACATTTTCATCCCAGTCACACTGGCTTTGCTTCTGCAATCCTTTCTAAAATATCAGTCTGCAGACAATGGCAGCGATCAACTTATTGTGAAACATGTGTGTAACGCTACGTCTGATTAGCGATATGTGCTTTAGGCCATATCCACTGTTCCTGCTTCAAATCAGTGAACTTTTGTGTAGATATGCCTTTAACCTCGCTTCTACCTCAATAGGAGGGGAAAAAAACAAACCTGCACCCTGAAAAGGACAAATTTAGCTCAGAACATTTTTTATAGGCCAGCGTTTCACATAGATTGGTGGCACACATGGGAACTTTCTGTAAAAATATATCAACGATTGCAGAAGTGATTGTCAAAGTAAGGTTGTGCCATTGATAATTATTTCTTATGCTTTTATTGAGCTTGACAATTAAGCAATAATATCGACTCTATATTACAGAGTAACAACTTGTGTAAAAGCTCTGAAGAAGGGGAATACTTTAATGAAAGAGCCAGACCTGTAGCTTCTGCTCCAGCTTGTATTATTATGTCAGTTAGCTTACAGACATACACAATAATATCAAACATGAACAACAGTATGGTAGCTAACAACGGCGCTAACAACAGAGCTAACAATGGAGTGTGTTAACATATGGAGTGTCAAAAATATACTCACAAGCTTTCCAAAAATTAATAAACTAATTTACAACCATACAGGTGTTTATATATATACTCATACCAGAAGAAGGGGAATATTTTAATTAAAGAGCCAGACACGGTTCTTGTGCTCCAGCAAGTATTATTGTCTGAGGAGGAAGTTCCGGTGCTCTTCACTATAGCGCATGCGCTACACTCCCCCTGCTGGTTGCATCTGACCACTACATAGGCCAAATCAGGCCAGACAATAACATCTTTAGCCCAAACTGATGGTAAAGCATTACAACCAAAAAGAGTAAATGCACCTCTAAATTTCGGTCCATCACACTTGTAGTGTAGCAGTGGATTTCAAGAGCTTAATACACAGAATCCTAACACAACACAAATATATTTGCTAGTAAACTTGTTTAGATAATTGGGCTATCTACTCAAGTAGCTAGCCTGCAGTTGTAGTTTACCAAATTAGCCTTACTTCACTAAAGGACTTAAAGCCTTCTCTTGTATCTCATTAAAATTACTTTAAAATAATTAAAAAAAACTACTTAATGTCAAATTTTGAAGGTTTAAAACAGTTGGAAAAGCACATACCATAGGTTCAGTTCCAGATTTCATACCATTTTCTGCAAGTATTTCTATTCTCTCTCCATCCTGTTTACTGTTCAATAAAAGTCAGTAAAGTCAAATAATTTAAAACAAGAACTATGACTCTGATTAGTTGTAATCAGTAATCACCGCTTGCCAAATTAGGCAGGATGCTGAAGTTTTTGGCTTCTATTATAAAACTAATGCTTTAGTTAGGACACTTTTTCTTTTTTTAGTCCTATATTTAGTATTTGTTATATACTGTCATTAATTTGAAGCCTTAAGTCTTTAATTAAAGTGAAAATTCTTGGTGTGAAAATATCTAAAGGCTAAATATAAGTTCTGTGGAAGAGTTTTGAAAATCAGACTTTTAAATTAATAAAAAAAAGTCATAAAACATTAAAGTTTGCCCTAAGTAATTATTTACCCTTCAGATGAATTACATGTAAATTTTTTAGACAATACAATCTAGCTATCACAAGTAAAACTCTTGTATATGCACCAAATAGTTTTTCACCATGTCTGTTTTCTTTCCTTTTTTGGTCTACAAGTGTTTGCAGTTCCTCACATACTAATTAATCCTTATATGAGAGGGATGAAGAAGCAGAAACCCATTATGTGTCGACCTAAGAGCAAGCTTGGTTAATTTTTCAGAGGATTTTCCACTAATGCATTCAGAGACTGGGAAATATGACAAAATAGAGAGCTTACATTGGCAGGCAGGATGACATGTGAAATTAAAGTGGGCTTAGCCAGAGTTTCATAATGACAGCTATCTGTACAGTAGCTGAACAGATAGCTACTGTCTGTACTGTCATCATTACAACAGTGTGAAAAAACATTATAAAAAATGCTACTGAGAGACAAATTAATAGATTGTATTGCTAAAATTCTTGACTTTAGTCAGCCTATTAGGCTGCGTTCATGCTGCAGCCCGTAGTGATTAAATTCCAAATTTATTTTATTTTTTGCTCTAATGCCAACCAGGCCATGTGGACATGCGACTCAAATGTGACCTAACGTCCAGGTCGCTCCCTGTGATTAAACTCACAATTATTATCCTCTGTACTGAGCAGCTCTCTGATAGCAGAGGGTGTGTCTGTAAACAAGTTTTACTAAATATTGTACAATAACCGAAAAGTGAGATGTAACCTTTATCATGAATATAGATTAGCAAAACCCTACAAATTACAATAAAATACTGCTACTACTGTGCCGGAAGTAAGACCCATAATCGTTTCCACAGTAAGTCTCCCAGGAATAAGGTGGATAGAAATACAATAAGTCAGGGTGCTCTCAAGTGTTTATTTGTAAAAAAGCATAAGCAGCATTGTGCCTTTTTAAATAGTTTCTAAAGAGTTTAATGACCGTGACAAACAATCATAAATGTGAACACCAAGGAATTTAACTGATTAGAAAACTCACCAGAGAAAAGTAAAATAAAAGAAAATGGCTGATATGAGTTTTAAAAGGCCACAACCTTCATTAGCGAGACTGAAACAGTATATAGAGAAAAAAGGCATCAAAATAAAAGTTAAACATAAACACACACAGCTTTGTTTTCAACGGCCAAATTAAAAAGTTCTGTCAGATTTGACTTGAATTTTCTAAGTTCCCCTACAGTGGGACCATAAAGGATATTTCTATTTTTTTGAGGTGTGACGTTATGCAGCATTAAGCTGGAAACACTATAATTTTAGTACAGATCTGATACTGGAGCACATACTGTTCAATCTCCAGCTAAGTCAGGCTGTGAAGGATTTTTTTTACATTTCTAAAAGATACATGAGATGGGTGTCAAACTCGAGGCCCATGGGCCAAATCCGGCCCGGCATAGTTTTTCATGTGGCCCTCTAAATTCTAGTCTAAACACTAAATGTGTTTAAATATTATTTTATCAATCAAATCAATGCAGTTTTTATCTGCTTACTGCCAAACAATATCAATCAGTCCCTCCAGTTTCTTGTGAATTATTGTGGAAATTCACACAAAATCAACAAATCACACACTTTGTTTTGAACTAATACAATTGGTAGTTTATTGCAAATTTTCTCAAAAATTGTCAAAAACCTTCTTGTACTAAACAGCTGACTCAGCCTTAATTGGTGTCAGATTATAGTCCATGATCTATACAGCGAGTAATAAAAAGTCACATTTACCAAAGTCCAGCATTAGCAGGAGGAAGAATAAATCCAACAACCTTAGGCTACTCTATTTTTGTAAAGAAAGATTCTGCTCATGCCTTCTTCAGAGGTTTTTGTGTTGTTTCATTCAGTTTCTCTTGGTGCAGTGCCACCGCAGGATAGGAGTGGAACAGGTTGAACAAAAAGGGTTTGGTTTGCTTGTGAAAATGTGAAAGTGAACCACACCAGTTGAAAATGTAAAAATAAAATTGCTATTTTGGTCCTCAATCAAACTGAGTCTACCAGAAATGTCAAAACACCCTAACGCACTTCACGGAGCATAATGAAACTTCACAAAAGGTGTTTTGTGCAGAGTGGGTACGTTTTTGTCTGTTTCTGGTATTTAGACTCAGTTTAAAGACACCAAATTTTTTCAATAAAGCACCGATTTAAAAAAAACACTGGATGACTAAATTGCACATTGTTGTTTTTGTGCTTCTCTTTATCTGAGATATTCCCAACTGGAAAAAGCTTTAGAAGTGTCCTTTTCAAATTTTTACAACAACATTAAATGTTTCATAAATTTAAAACAGTTTTTACTAGCATTTCTGAGTGCAAAATAATCCCATTGTGTTTTGGTTTGAATCATTGTCAAAAGGAATAAATAATAAAAAACTCCTGGGGGCAACTGATGGGTAATTTTTTTCAAATTGGTAGTTAAAACCACCCCTGTCTGACTGTCTGGCATGGAGATAAAGATGAAATAGCCGACACTGATTTAACCTCAGACTCCTTAAACATTTAAGATAAATGACACAAAGTAAATGGCTTAAATATTAGAACTATAGCTTTAAATAGCAAAAATATTTAGCAGAACTTGTGGTGGGAAACAGAAATGCTGTTTGTTTTAAATGCATAATAGATTTAATTGTCTGCTGTAAACATTTTTTAATCACTCGATGCTTAGACATCTACAGTTCTCACAGACAAGAAAAATATTTCTATTTTTACATTTTTAAATCCTGAATTGGTTAGCCTCAATACTTCCTCGTCCTCAGCATGATGAGATGTGACTCATCTCATCTCCCTCCGTAATTTCAGCGTCTTTTGGGAAAACGGTAGACGGTGTATATTGATTGATATGAGCTGGATATAAGCTAAAATAAACAGATATCTTGTTCTAAAGATCAGATTGTCCGCCTGCCCTCACGGCATTAACAAATGCAGCTGAGACTGGGCCCAAAACACAGACACAAGATAATTAGTCACACCAGGCTTGGTGGAGGGAGGGCAGGGAAGCAATCTGACTGAAGGATGTATCGATCCTCCAGAGAGGGAGGGGCACCCAGTCAGGAGTCATGATCAATCTTGCGAGCCGACTCTCTCAATCTGTGGTGAGACCTGTGTGTTTGTCCCGGGAAGCTTTCTACCTGCACGACACACACTTGTGTGTGTCGTGCAGGTAGAAAGCTTGTGTGTATCTTTGCAGCCGCATTAACAGTACTGGCAGCTTGGTGTATGACTTGTCAGAGAGAGACAAATGTCTGTGTGAGTAAAAGACTCCCAGGGGTTAGGAAGGGGGGGTTTAGCTGCACCACAACATCGGAAGCCTTTATCGTGGAGTTAAAAGCCTTACCCCAGCTGCAGATTCTCCTCATCAAGCTCTTGGCACAGACAGCCGGCGAGAGAGAAAAAGCAAACCTTCCCCAAACATAAACTGTTTGCATATTGCCGTTATCTAGTTTCTGGTCACAGGTGGGTTTCATCTGATTAAACAGCGGTGATGCATATCAGAGAGGGCAGCCGACCAGTTGCACTGTACTGCAATTCATCTTCCACTGATACACAGAAGGAGGAAGAGGAGCTGGAGATTCTCCTCCGGATCCTTTTGGGTTGGAAAAAGGGGGAAAAGCATGTAAAAAGTGGCATGAATTTGTTTGTTTATGGGTTGTGAGGGGCGTGATGATACTCCATGCCGGTCTCCAGGGCTGGGCGTGTGTGGATCAGATATCAGACAGCATGTTAAGCTACAGGGACTCCCACAGCGGAGCAACTGTGGATGGCTAATTGACAGGCTGCTGGAGACGAAGCAAGTCAAGATAGCCAGTCACTTTCACGCTCCTCCACTCCGTGTTCCCCACCAGGGGGAAAGGCTGGTAGCTGGAGAGGGTGGGTGTGGACGGGTGCATGCATGGGTGTGCTGCTAAGTGGTGTGTAGACGTTTAACCCACTAGGGAAGTGGATGTCACTCTCACAGCGAGATGCATCTGACATTGGTCCAAATAGGTTCCAATGTCAGATATTCTGGATGTTGAGCTTAAAAACATGAAAAATGACGTCGTTCATGGCTTTAATATTCTGTCATTAAAAAATGTCAATGTTTAGGTGTATTTTTCGACAGGAACCAAGGTAGTTTTCTGAGACCACTGCTGCTTCACTGAGGGAATCGTGGCTAAATCAGATTACTTTGGTAGAAAGATGCGTCAGAAAACCGGAGTGGTAAGGAAGAAGTACTCTTCTATAGGGGAAGTTTTGTAACATCAAGTTATCAACCTTCAATTAGAATACTTTCATTTTGACTTTAATCACATGCAAATGTTTTATGTGCGCCAAAATCACATCCGGTGCTTCCATTTCAACGCCTGCGCACTTTGAATGCAGACGCTTCACATTTTGCTCTACACCTAGCGTTTCGTGCATCCGGTTTACATTCAAAGTCTTTGTGGAGGCAAAATATTGGATTGGATATCCGATATACTAAAACTCATCTGGTCGATAAACGGTACCAATACTGATATTTTTTTCCTATACCTACTTACTGAAACTATATGGCTTGTGGAATTAAAATACTGCTTTGTCAATGGAGCCTGCTCCCAAGTGCAAATGCTAAAAAGGAGGCTGAAAATGACGCACCACTTTCAACTTGCAACTATCAATACCATGCAGAAAATATTGTGCATCCATAGTGGAGGCACATCAGACGTGTCAAAATCGCTCTAGCCGTTATTCTCCGTTGCCGCCCTGTTTGTCAAATGCGTTGGATGCTCTTGACGTGTCAAACGCTCCAAATCGCTGCGCGCTAGGTGCGTGAAACGCGCCTCCACGGCCCTCGACACGCCTCCACATAGACTTTGAATGTAAACTAATCGCGCCCGATGCTCAGAACACGTTTTTTTGTGAACGCACCATAACATATTTTCTCAACGTATAACTAAATGATGACAAAAACAGAAAATTGTAGCTGAAATTTCTGATTTATTGCAACAGAAACCACAAACATCTTGTGAGCTGCAACTCTTGTAAACAAATGATTTAAAACATAAAATACAAAGTCAGAGAAATTAAACAGCTTATTCATCTATGCTCTAAGAAACAACAAACATTGACCCATCATGATGTTTATTATTTCCCACTGTTCACTTACTTTAAACATATAATTATGTATATTTATGACATGAATCGATTCGTGTCTCGCCTTATCTCACTTTTAAGCTTGGATAAATATTTTAGCATTTTGAAATCATCAGATGTTGGTTTTGCATAGCCTGTCAACGTCAAACAAAAAACCAGGAGAGATTTCTAAATCTTTACATGTTAGTTGACAGCAGCTCTTAAGGTGGCCTAGATTTCTTTATTTTGAAAGATCATGCTGGTTTGATTAAAGGTGAGCTATTTCCTACTAGCTGTATGCTACCAGTGTTACATTTAGAAGCATCTCCACTTTAAACTCCTTCTGCTAACTTTCAATTATTCACCATTCACACTCGTCTGCTTTGATAAATACTACTTTGCAGTGCTTATTCAAATACATGAATAAAATCAGCTATCTTTAGTGGAATTATTAATTAAATGAATCAAATCGAGTGTGAACTTTTGCTTTCAGCGTCCTTGGAAGCAGAGAATAAACGTTGTCATCAGAACTATTGTTAGGTACATTTAGGCAGAGCAGGAATATTTTATAGACTTTATTTTCTGAAATAGAAATTAAAACAATCAGTGTCCCAGGATTGTGTTTAATCAGCCAGTTGTTAGTTTCTGCATGTGGTTTTGGTTCGCTTACTATCAATATAAGTGTGATTTTAAACGTTATTTGGTTGATAGATAAAGGCTTGTGTGCGATTCTTTGGAAATCATAAATTGGAGTAAAAAGATTATGTAATTACAATATTCTGAAAAATATAAAAAAATATTTTGCTAAATAAATAAGCACCAAAATACTCCAATTGCCACTAATGTAATAAAACATGTCTATTAATCTGGTAAAAGTAATGTTAATTATTGTTGACAGAGTAAATTTTATTTCTTTTTTATGATTTTAATTACGGGCTGCACAGTGGCGCAGTTGGTAGCACTGTTGCCTTGCAGCAAGAAGGTCCTGGGTTCGATTCCCGGCCGGGGTCTTTCTGCATGGAGTTTGCATGTTCTCCCTGTGCATGCGTGGGTTCTCTCCGGGTACTCCGGCTTCCTCCCACAGTCCAAAAACATGACTGTTAGGTTAATTGGTCTATCTAAATTCTCCCTAGGTGTGAGTGTGTGTGTGCATGGTTGTTTGTCCTGTATGTCTCTGTGTTGCCCTGCGACAGACTGGCGACCTGTCCAGGGTGTACCCCGCCTCTCGCCCGGAACGTAGCTGGAGATGGGCACCAGCAACCCTCCCGACCCCATTAGGGACAAGGGTGCACAGAAAATGGATGGATGGATGGATGGATTTTAATTAAAAGAAATTATAAAGCAGCTGATTTATTTATTAGCATGTTTTAAGTGTGTGTTGAGCTTGGTATGTAGCTCTTTATAGAGGAGCACGGGGGATATAAAAAGCTGATAATAAATGGGAAATCGAGCTTAGGTGTTCAGCCTAGTTGGAGGCTTTAAAGACGTGTAGCTTGTATTTTACTGCTTGCAGTCTTAAAGTTGTATTTCCTTCTTAAAAGTAATGGCAGGGACCTTTTTCATTTCCACACCGTGGCAGTCCACACTTTTTTATCATAGAAAATGTTTCTCTTCAGTCACATTTGGTTTTGGTATTAATCAAGGGAACTTGCAGTGACCTTATTCCTACTAGCAGTGTTCAGAAACAGGATGGGGAGGGGCAGCATTTACTCTCTGCTTTATATAAAAGGACACAAACTCAGGTCAATTACTTTTTCTCTGGCGTCTCTCGGCCGAAATTTCTACAAACCAGATTTGCGGTACCGTAACTCTGCAATACTTTGTGCAACAGTTTCTGAAAAGTGGAGACGTTGCTCAAAACTTGCCATAAATATATTACTAAAATACGACAGATGAGAGTGAATCAGTTCTCCATTTTAAGTAAAAGCAGTTGAAATGATAAAATTGCTGTATTTTCACTCAGTGTTACCATACAGTAAAGATCTCATCCCAGCCCATTATATCTGTATGATTGTACTTATGACTCTTTGTGATGTAAAAAAAGAAAAAAAGCCTTTTCTACAAGTGTAAAGCATTTAGGCTTTATTCACTCTGCAATCAGTTTTCTGTTCTGATGACCCACAGAAGGGCAGCGCACTTCAGATTCCCTCTTTTGTTACAATTCTCTATATTATAAAATTACATTTATGTAGTTTAAGGTCCTTTTCTGCTGTGAGGGACAGAAAAACAGGGTAAACGGGATAAACATCGTCAGTGCCTTTTACCATTAAACGTTCAATTATCTATAAAATACACAACAGAGGCTTCAGTCAGTGAAATGACAAATTGAAGTCGAAGAGCACTTCAGTGCCGTCCGCGTTAACACAGGTTTTTATAGATCACCTCAAATGCCACCCCATAGGTGTTTCAGCTATCTCCATGAATATATGCAGTGGGGATCTGTCCTTGCTGAGAGCAAAATCTGATAATGCAGCAGCAAACACAGCTGAGAGTCAGAGCAAACCAATTCACCGCTTTGCTTAAAAAAATAAAAAAACAAAAGGCTTGCTGCTCATTTCTGCGACAGCTCTAAACACTAGATTAACAATTATTCAGGGAGTCAGACTGGGAGAAAAATATTAATCTATGTATTCATGGCTTGTTGAATCAGCTTTATCTTTTGAGATTAATCCAAGTCAATAATGTTATCTATAATTATAAGGAATGGTCTTTTCACCTACGCCAAATAATCATGGCAGTCTGTGATGGCGAAAGGAGCAAAACAAATTTCTCTGTAAAATGACACTTCATTTTCCTGTCATAAATTAAAACGGTCATAGGGCTTCGCTTTGCTTTGTGATTTATGTTTTTGTACCGTGAGTCAAGAAAGGGCTTTCTGGAGTAAACTAATATTAAAAATGGACGTTTTAAGACACATTTAAAAGAACATTTACTAACCAAATACAATAAACAGGGTTGCCACACAGTCTGGAAAACTAATGGACTTTGATGGAAGTTTTGGATAAGTATGGCAAAATATTTTAGACTTTATGTGTCAAACTCGAGGCCCGGGGGCCTAATCTGGCCCGCCATGGCTTTTAATGTGGCCCTGTAGACTCCAAATGACATCAGTAAGTCCCTCTAGTTTTTCACAAATCTGCAAAACTCACACAAAATCGACAGATTTTTTCAGATTTTTACTGCACATTTTTCTCAAAATTGGCCAAAAACATTTGGTTTAACTGGCTGCTGCCTCAGCCTTACTCGATAGTCCGTGATTGATACGGAAATTGATAAAAAGTCACATTTAACATCATACATGAACACAAATATTTCTAAATTAGCACCACAAAATCTGTGATTTTGACTGCAAAAACCCCACAAAAACAATCAAGAAATCCTGGATGGACTGACCAGTGTGAAAAGATGGTCATTATTATTTAATTTTAAAACTCTTATTGAATGCTGGAACAAACAGCTATTTAATGATATTTTAACAGTTTAATGGGTTTTATCAATACATTCTGGCACAACTGGCCCTTTAAGGACATTCAGATTTTTGATTAGGCCCAAAATGAAAAGATCTATCCATCCATAAAACTGGAAACTTTGCAAATTTAAATCTCCAACTTTTTATTCATTTAAAATTAACAATGGAGATCTGAAACCAAAGCAAACTGTGGAAAAGTTTATTTTCCAGAGTTGGATAGGTATAGTAAACACATCATTTAAAAAAAACACCAGTATTTTGAGATGTTACCTCCCATTTCATTTTCAAAAAGTTACACCCATTCATCATTTTATAATGCATAAATGTGCAATTGTTTTGCTGAAAATGGTTAAAGTGATGCTAACTCCAAACCTTCTGTACTTCTTCTACTCTGCTTTCTCCACCTTATTTGATGTCAAGTTATATTCTAAGAGCAATACGGTGAGTAACGAAAGTCACGTTTAATTTAATGTATAAGCAAAAATATTGCAAAATTCTTCGCAAATGTTTATAAAGTAGCAACAAAAAAATCTGTGAAAAAAATCCCTAAAAACAATCTGGAAATCCTGAAGGGAAAAGTACAGATGCAGAGACATTTATTTATTAACATTTTAACAGTTTCATGCATTTTACCACACAACTGGATCTTTGAGAACATTAATGATTTTTGATGTGGCCCAAAATGAAAATGAGTTTGACAACCCTGATTTAAAGCCTGGCCATTGTAAAAACAACACCTAAATAAATAAATAGTCATATTTTCATTTAAAAGTGAGCCAAAGAAGATCTGCATAAACACAAAACATTTCCATAATTTTACATACATGCACATATCTATGCCTCCAGCTCCTTACTGTCTGCAGTTTTTACAGGTTAATTTTTTAAGACTGACCTCTGCAAAAATATTCACTATAAACTGAAAGTAAACTTGTGTCCTTTAAACTGCACTGAAAAAAATACTACTGTAGAAATTTGAGATTAAAAAACTGGAAATATGTGCAGGAATATCTCAGACTAACAATCACATAGAGTAATATAAATATGAATTCATCCATTCTTGATTCATGCAAGGCAAATGCAACCCACAATGCAATGCCAGAGGTCAGGATCTATTTACAAAGCATCGAATGTTAGAAAACACAGAAGCTGTATTTATTTCATCACTTCTCTCTCCCGAGAGCCACAGATTCACAGAGCTTTTTACTGAAATAAAACATCTGTCGCTCCCTGTATGATCGATCGAACAAAAACACATTAACAGGAACGGATCCTGAAGGAGGGTCGCAGGAGAACAGCAATAATGACCGAACTGTACGAGACTCGTCTATGCGTTTGTACATGTGATCAATAGGGGGCTCAATTGGTTTTTAATATAAAAGATGAATAATGGGAGTGCACCGATCAGGGTTTTACCAACTTCCAGTTTCCTAGTGTGAACTGCTGATTTCAAATCTGAATTAGTGCACAAGCAGAAAAAGGTTGGTAAAATTTGTAGTTTTGGAAGCAACACAAAATGAAGAATTTGCAAGAATTTTTTTCCATTTGTGCGTCAAAGTTTCCAGTGATCGCCTCTTAAAGTGCTAAAAATAAGCTAAGAACATTAAGAGACAAACTCAATTACCAATCAGAGCCCATCGATCCCTCCCTGGGTGGTTTTTTATCATAGCTTGTTGTACGCGTGTCACAAATTTGTCAAGACAGTTGTTTAATTTTGTTTTGATGCTCTCAGACATCTTGTTTCCACAGGTTGTGTGTCCCCACCAGGATGCAGAGAGAGCGAGTTGTGAAGCTGCCTGAAAAGGATCAAACTGCCAACGGCAAAAAATGCATATCACACAGCTGACGGGAGACAAAACATTGTCTGGCGGGAAACTTTCTACAGGTTTGCAATCTGTGATGAAGTCCGAGGGAGGCTGACTTGGAACGGAGGATTACTGGATGTCTTTTTATGTGTGAATCCACCAGGAGGGGGAAGCGTGTTGCATATATATCACTTTTACTGTATTTTCTTACTTCAGATAGAATTTGATAAAAACTTTCCAGCTCCCCCGAGGAGGCTGACATTTTCCTTTGCCTGATTGAGCAATTGTGAAAATTTCTTCAAGGGGCATCCATTTTAATGTCACAGGTAATTCTGCATCCAAGTCTGAGAGGCCGCTTCAAAAACAAAGACATAAATATCCCAGAGTCGCAGGGATAAAAACCGAAACAGAGATTTATTTTTTGGCTGGTTCAACCTAGCACATTATTATGCATCATCTTAGGGATAAGACTGAATCTTTGTGACCACATCAGTGTTCAACATGCCCTATTAAACTGTGACACCTGCAGTTAATCATCTCTAAATCAATTGGATATTTCTGCAGGGAAGATGGAGGGGAAATCCATCTCCTGTAAGGACAATGCCTTAAATAAACATCCCACAGACAACAGGCTCAAACTGCCCTTCCTTCACCTGATCTCCCCTCTTCCATCCTCACACACACACTTGCATATAAACACACTTTGCCTCTCATGGAAATTGTTTCATTCCTTTTAGTCAATCTAGCTAATGCAAAAATCATGTATGTCAGTCTTTAAATATTTAATCCTAACAGCAGCAGGATTGAAATACAACATTGAAGAAGCATTACTCCTTCTCCTCATGAAAGGTACGAGAGCTGGGAGAGCGGGATAGAGAGGCAGCCGCTCTCACTCTACGATATCAGGCAGAGAGAGAGAGAGACAGCGTGAAAAAGAGAGATAGAGAGAGTCGGCTAATTTCGATAACAATTTGGTTGCCATGCGCTCTCAGCTGCCTGGCGTAGCGGTGGTGTTAAAGTGCAGTTTGCTTTGCAGGAAGATAAAAAAAAGTGCACAAATGCCTGTGACAGCTCTGTGTTTTCCAGTTGTAGGAAGCAGACTTCGTTCTCTGACATGAGAGGATCTGGTCTGACGGGAAACACTGTTGCTTCTTGGAACTTAGCGAGAGACGCAGCTCAATGATCCAGCAAAAAGCAATGAATTCTGCATGCAGATCTACATCACGGGAATCACATTCCCATCCTTGTAAGCGTGGACATAAAGGAAAAGAAATTCACTTTTCCCCCCCCTCTCTGTTTTTTTTCTTTCCTATTATTTCTCACTTGAGAAAACTGCAGAAGTTTTAAGCAAAGATTTAATTCAGCAAAACTTTCCAAAAGTTTGGCACTCACCACAGAGAAGTCGTCAACTGAGCAGTTCTGTCCACTGAAATTGCAGCTCATCAGCATCTCCTCCAGCTGATGCCCCGTCCTGTTGAAGATGTCCTGCATGTCAGGTGCAGGATACATCAAATCAGTGGGTTTGTGCCCATCCCTGTTCTTGGGGGGCAGACCCGTCAAGTTTGCCAGGTGGTAGATGTCTGCGTCGGTGAGGGCTGAGAAGCGAAACCGGTTGATGTTGCAGATGGTCACGGCAGGGAAGACCATCTCCGGGGTTGCCTCTTCGTTCAGCGCCGTCACATGAGGGTGCTCCAGGTAGGAGATGGCACACTTGGCTGCTTGGTACAGAAAGAGTGCCAGAGAAGTCAAGAAGGCAAGAGCCCAGAGAGTCTGCCGGATCCCCAGGCGGCCAGAGACGAAGATGTGGTTGATCCCATGGAGGGAGCAGGAGTTAGCAAACCCTGCCAAGTCTTTGGCCGGCGGCGTACAGCTCTCCTCGATCAGGCTCTCCTTATCCCCATCTTGCTTGCTTTTCTGCTTCTCATCCTCCTCTGCAAATTTGATTTTGCAAACAAATTCGATAGGCATGTGGGCAGCCAGGTCTGCGTTTTTGTTTCTTCTTGATGGCAGCTTTCAGCCCTGGATCACTTCCCTCCTACTTCCCCGGCGTTTGTCCTCGGTGCGGGATACAACTCCAGAAAGAAGAGGGGGGGAGAAAGACGGGAGAGAGTTTGTTGCTGCTGCTGTCGCTGCTGCTGCCTGCGCTGTGACTGATAGTGCTGCTGCTGCTGCTTTGGCTGCCACGGCTCCTTGTGACTACAGCGCTGCTGCTGTGCTGCTGCTGCTGCTGCTCTGAATGCTTGTCTCACTACTTGATCAGCTCACACAGCCCTACTTATCAGCAGTAATACAGCTGCCAAAAACAAGTAATAGAAACAAAAATACCTTTGCATGCTGCCTTAAAGGTAAAGAGGAAAGACAGCTTTTTATTTTTAAAGCCGGGCTAAAATAGGAAGAGGGAGATTAATATTTCATGAGAAGGTAACATTGTGATTATTTCCTCTTGACTGGCGCTAGACACAACTTCTCCCGGTCATCCTCCTGTGTCCCCCCCCCACCTCTCCCTGCTGCGTAATCCACTTGTTTTGGTCGAGCTTTCACTTCATGACCCGAATGCAGTCTGGTTTTCTCCCACACAGCTGGACCACATGTTTTAACGTCACCTCAAGAGAACGTCTAATTGAAGCAATAATTAGCACAAATGCGATTGAGCACAAGACAAAAACAAAGTAAAAGACTTTTGATTGAGTGAAATGTGTGTAGGAGATTTTAAAAAAAAGTCAGTGTAAAGATGTTGCTTTATCTCAAGCATCTGAATCAAGAAATGCATCACCGATTCGGAGTCCGATGCAACTGAAGATGTTGAAATAAAAGTATCGATCCGAATCCAGCCCCTAACCTTTACAGTGTGTGTCTCGGTGCCGTTAATGGCTCCTTGCCAAGTTGCCAAACAAAATTATGCAAATAGAAGGAAGAAAAGAGAGAGCCCTAATGCATGTTATTCCCCTTTAAAAGGAATTAGTCATGCGGGTCACATCACAAGGGGCTGAGACCTCCAGAGAAAAGGCATATTTAAAAGTGAATTCAGCCGCTCCGAACACACGTGCCAAGTCAAGTCAGGGAGGGCGACTGAAATGTGACTTTAGTTGAAACCGGAACAATCGCAGGTACAAAAACACATAACGGGATGAAAGGAAATTACTAATTATTACATTTTCCAAGTCTTTTCTACTGAAACAGACTATTTGATAATATTTTAAAGGAAGAATGTGTTAAACTAAAATGATAATTTGTGAAACAGCAGAAGTTTCCTGTGCATTTTGAAAACAATGAGGGGATTTGGTTGAAGTATTGTGTCAGGATTCCAGGTTATTGTGTTTGTGCTGTAGTTTTTCTACTGGTTTTAGAGCTGCGGGTTCTCCACTGGAGGGTGAAGGAGATGAGATCGCCGCCAGTCAGTAACTGCATCTCCATTGACCATATAATTGCACAAATTGAAATGATAAAAGTAAAATTTGCTTAATGGAAACGCGACAATTTTGAACCCCCCCACCACCACCACCAAAAAAATCCCCAAACAAACAAACAAAAAAAACTCACAAAAAAACTTTTCGTTCATTCATGAACGAAAAGTTTTTGTACTTGGGATAAGGTGATTTTTCAGTTGTATCAAAATTAGTTTATTTTCCAAAACTACAATGGAAACACTGTTTTCTCACCATATGTTACTACTGGTGGAAAAAAATGATAAAGACGACAGGAAGTGGCAGGACAATAATTTTTCTAACGACTGGGAGAAACTTATTCACATGCAATTGCAGAAGTTTGTTTTATCAACATTAACAGAATATCAACAAAGTTTTGCACACATTTGTAATGGAAACGCAGCTACTGGTTGAATAAAAGTTAACTTTCATAGCAACTTGTGTCTCTTAGTTGCTTCTCCTCATTTTTCCTGGACTTCCTGGTTCAAGATGACGGTTCTGGATCATGTTCACGACTGACTCCTCTTCCTCACCACCTTCCTCTAACAAGCCAACCTGTCTGCTCTCTAATGCTTTCATCGTTCCTCCAGCTCAAGTCTCCCGTATCACCTCAATGTCTTCAGCTCCAAGCCTCTTGGGTCCATTTGGATCTCTAACCATCACACAAACCAACTGGATTCCACTCCTCCCTGGCGGGTTTTAGCTCTCATCAACCAGTAAGCTCTTCACTTCACATCATTTTAACACTTATTTACATTCATTGCTCTGCTCTGGTGAGATCACCTCTTACCCTTCCCAGCTCTCTGCTTCCCATTTCTCCCTTATCCAGACCGATCCGAAAGCAGGAAGCTAACCACAGCGCAGGTCATTCTGCTTAAAAACACCTAAAACAACACGAGAATCTAAGCTAGCGGGACAAAAAGTTTATGTTTTTTTTACTAAATACAAAAGAAAAATTCTACAACCACTAAAAGTTGATCCGTTTTTGTTTACGTTTTGTGACAAAGGAAGTTGCGCTCATGTCTTCTTCAGAAGTTTTTATGTCGTTTCCTTCAGTGTTTCTTGGTGCAGCGCCCCCACAGGCAAGGAGTGGAACAGGTTTGTTTTACACAATTCGGTGTGAAAGCAAAACAAACCAGACAAAAATTATACCAAATGCTGCAGCTGTGGTTCTTAATCAAACAGAGTCTATAGGACTATCAGATGTGAAAATACCCATATAAGTTCTGAAAAATAAAAGGTGCAGGAATCTCTGGAAATTAATTTCTTATTAATTTCCCGAAGCTCCTGCACCTCCCACTCCTTTACTTGCTTTGTATGCTTGTTTCCAGTTAAGCTCGTGTTTTACGGTGTGAGAGAACCAGGTATGCAGGATATTAGTTTTAGTTTTGCAGAAGTGAAGCGCCCCTGTTTGGGCTCAGCCTCTGGCAGACACTGCGGTCCACTAACAGCACTGTTTTATGTTGTCATCCCCCGAGGATGCTGGGGTTATTTTCAGTCTCACAGAGGGAATGAAAGCTCACAGTCCACACCACGGCTAAATACCAAATGTGAATAAAAAGCATGCAGACACATCTGGTGCATGAAAACCACTAAAGGAGTAGATGGCATCGTATTAGTTTGTCAGAGCCAATTTTACTCCGAACAGGCGGCTCGCTTTGTGTGTGATGCCCTAAAAACAAAACAACACAATTAAATGCCACTGACCTTCAAGTTATTTTTGACATTATGAATAATGCCACATTTTTACAAAAACATTAGCAGGAGCTCTTTGTACTTTAGGACCTCATGTTTGCGAAGGACTGCCTTTGATTTATTCAACACAGTTTTTGAAATATTTGTTCAGATGTGTTATTGTGATGCAGAAAAAGCTTGTAAAACTGGACAATTTATGTCCTCTCAGAGAAAAGGCAGATCGTTTTAATACACAAGAGCTCCATCTGTTGGATGTCTCCTCAGCCAATGGTTGCTTTTCATCAACTGCTTTTCAGTTTGAGGCACTAACTAAAAGTTATCCAACAGGCTCCATGTATCAAGAAATCTTATTTTGTAAAAATTTTATATGTTTTAAACTCAGTTCCAGATAAGAAAATGTCACTTGTTTTGCCGCCCGTCTCATGAACTCCAGACTTAGACAGCTTGTTGTGGAGAAAGTAAATATGGCCAACAACACCCACGTAAGCCATGGTTATATGACAACAGTCTGTCAAAACAACCTTTTTGTTTTTCATTTATCTTGCAAACACTGTGCTATTTTTAGAAATATCCACATGAAAACACTAAAAGTGACCCAAAGCACTACAGTGACTATACAAAGTTTGTATGTTGTGTTTTAATTCTGCCACAGACACACAACAGCAAATAAAAGTACACATGAAGTCAAAGCACTGATGTTTCATTAAAGGTGGTACTATGACATCATTGCTCTGAAATGGGTGGATTATGAGTTATAAACACAAAAAATAAAATATATTATTTTGGGTTTCCCATGGACCAAAACCAAAAATAAAAAAGATTTTTGGGCTTTCAATCTAGACTCATGATTGGGTATCCAGCTACAAAAAAACCTCCACCACTTCTGAATCACCTTTGTGGGAAGGTTTTGCTAATTGGTAGATAAAGAAAGAACTAAATTTCAACTAAATGTACCGCTGCTAAAACTCGATCTGTCACTACTTGTTTGTGTTGGTGTATCGATCTGTCACTACTTTTGTATTTTTTTCTGCTAACTAATTTAGAAGTCTATTCCCCTTAGTGATTCAATGTTTTTTTTGTTTTTTGTTTGTTTGTATGTCTGACAACATACAGTTTGTAAACAACATAAGACTGAGTGCAATGATTGGCTAACAGCAAATTAGCATTAATGCTAGCCTAAAAAACTATTTCAAGGTGTTTTAAGTGAATTTGGACTGGGATTGACCATTCAAAAATCTCTAGACTTAAATGATTATTGTTGAACACTGATCCTTTAAATCCCAATTTGAGATTTATGAAGCTGTCAGTGTTTGGTTGGTGTACAAACCCAAACGGGATTTGAAACAAAAGGGTCAAAATGAGTGCAACAGGCAAAAAACATCATAAAAGTTGTTACTGAAAGCTGAAAAAATGTCCAAATGAGGTAAATCAAAATAAAAAGTGGCAAAAATTAAAAAGCGATTATAAGAGACTGGGACTGTGGCACAAAGAACAGACAACAACAGTAAAACAAACTGAAAAAACGAGAGAAATATAAACTGATGAGGTGATTAGTGGACCGAGGGGCAGATGGGAGGCTAATTACCAGAATGAGAACATCTGAGTGAGGAACCATGAAGAAAATTAGATCAAGAAATTTTATGGAATAAAATTCTGAACCAGAAAACAGAAGAAACCAAAGCAGAACACAACGAATGAATAACTAACTGCTAGATCTACATGACATCGTTCTGTTCCTTAACACAACTCACGACTATAAATTGATCTTTCACAAAATCTAAAACTCCCTAAATGTATTTGACTTAAAGAGTAGAAGACAGTAGACACAACTAAATGTGGCTCAAATGTTTTGCCAACATCTACTGTTTAATTGTTATTTAAATTCTAACTGGTGGGTTTATTGTTGTAAGTTGTTCATATAATGGACCACTGTTTCATGACTCTGGCTCAAGCCACACCTGTTGCTAGGCAACATTGTCACATGTTACCATCGGCGACCTCCCAGAACATGTCAACCGTTTAACAACATGCTTGTTACAGTGGGGCACACACACTGCTTGAGTTGGGGCTGAATCCAAACAAACCAATGAGGGCGGACATGAAAACCTACACAGCTGCAAAAATAAAGGATTGTTTGCAGTTTTTGTCACATTTGATTGTTTCAATCCAGGAAGTCGATCTATCAACTTATAAAAAAATATATATCAACTTATTATAAAAACAAAACAATGACTTTAAACAGATATTTAGTGATCAAAAATCTTCAACTGTGGTTGAATAAAAACTATGCTTATTGTACACTAAAAGCAAATTTTAATTGGTTGTACATTCTCAATAAATATATTGATACAGAAAAAACTATGTTTATAGAAGAGAGCAAAAAAAATAATTTATTATTATCCGTGTGGATTTTCTTGTCTTGTTATGAGAAAGTTTGTAACCATTTTGTCTATGTAACAATTTATTTGTTGGTTCTTTAGCACAGCATATTGAACAGACACATGAAAATTATAACATGAAATTTTAATTACACATTTTAGATAATTATTGAGTTGGTCAGTAATATATTTCATTAAACTGAGATAAGGGGATTAAATAAGTGTTCACTTCTTCCTCCTTATTTGTTCTTGGTAATGTAAGTTTTCTCTGTCTACCTGCTGATTGCTTGTTTTTTTGTTTTTAAAAATCTGAAATAAATCAATCGAGTTATTAGGTTTATATAGCTTGCATAGGTTATTTTGGAAAAATAATTTGAGAACTTCTTTCTCTATTCAATCTGGCTATCTTTGTCTGATTTTAAAGTTTGTTTGCTGATCTGAAAGAGTGACACAAAAGCAAAAACAAAAAATCTAAATACTTTTCCATAGCGCTACGTTCAAAGATACAAGTTTTAATTGGATCCACTGGATATTTTGAAAACCGGAAACCTTTAATATCTTATCTAAGATGAGAAATTGATTCTACTCAAATGAAGTATCAATCTTTTCTTTTTGCTTTGTTGCAGCAAAATATTTCTTCAGGCTACTTGGTCTTCTGCAAACATCCCACGGATGATAAATATGAAGTTTGAGTCACAGTGAAAGGCACCCGTCAAGTGATCAGTGGCAGCCAACATAAATTACAGCTTAATTGTGGTTTTAACATCTAGAAGACGCTAACTGCCGAGCTCCTGGCATGGAGCAAGCCTACATTTTCCAGAAGAGCGGACTAATTAGCTGAGGAGCACACACCTGGGTGAGCTGATAGACTTGTGTTGGCAGGAAGCTGTGGGGAAAACACAATATTAAAGTCTTCATACAGACAATGATAGAACGACAATAATTTCCTCATTCTATTTGTTGATTCTGTCAGGGGAACTAAGGGTAACTTGCCGTGATGATATATATATATATATATATATATATATATATATATATATATATAAATAAGACACTCACTGTTTAAACTGTAACAAAATCAACAGAGAAAAGTAGAGATATTTTCTAACCTTTTCATGTGTTTGTGTAAAAAAATAGAAAAAATTTCTTCTAGTGTTAAAAAGGCATATTTTATGCCGACTGAATGATCACACTAATAAACAAACTGTAATTTTTCAAGACCTATAAAGTCTCTATAGCTTTCCCTGGAGGGTGAAGCGTTCATTAAACCCATAAAGAGGTCTTTAAAATCCAATGTATTTATCTCCTTGGGAGCACAAACATTATCAGCAAAATTGAAGCTATCAGATTTCAAGCTTGTGTGTGTGTGTATGCAAATAATGTTTTTACATTAAAGTGTTTTCTGAGTACCCTGCTACCAATTGTAGCAATTAATAGTGCATGAATAAAGGTTTTAACCCAATGAAGATTCATGTCAAGTACTTGCTGCTGTTAAACTCTGCAATCTGCTGACCGAGGGCTTCCTAATGTTTTATGTTAATCTTTGTCCTAATTTGATTTTCCTGCTTTTACACATTGAGTACCAGAGTACATGTATTTTACATCTATAAGGAGGAATGATATTTAAAGAACAAATACAGATCTGGAAAAAATTAAAAGACCACGTTAAACGATCAGTTTCTCTGATTTTACTCCTTATAGGTATATGTTTGAGTAAAATTAACATTGTTCTTTTATTCTATAAACTACTGACATGTCTCTGAAATTCAAAGCAAACATTTTATATTTATTTGCACAAAATGAGAAATGGTCAAAATATTTGAGGTGCTTTCAGACCTCAAATAATGCAATAAGACAAGTTCATATTCATTTAGAAACAACATCACTGATGTTTTAACTCAGGAAGAGTTCAGAAATCAATATTTAGTGGAATAACCAGGAGGTTTCCAATGAGGTTCATTGATTCTACTCAAATGAAGTATCAATCTTCACTTTTTCCAGAGCTGTACATGAAAAGGCTTTATGAATATTTATTTTTAAATAGGTAAAAGGCAACATGGAAGTTGCAGAAAGTACGTATTCTTCGGTGAAGCCCTGTTTTCTACCAATCAGCTGTCTTTCTGATTGGTTTCTTCCAGATGAGCTGTGATTGGGGAACTAAAGAGCTGCAGTGTCTAACCAAGCAACGATAGTGGATGTGCTGCTGTCATAACAGTGGCTGTACAAGTGCAGTCATTGCTCACAAGCAAGCAAAGTTGTTATTAGTCACCATTAAAATGTTATTTATTGCATCAGAACCATTTGAACTCTGTGTTTGTCAGATTAGACTGGAAAGTGTTCAGAGGGACTGAAAGGGATCCAGGAGTTATTTGAGACAGAATTGCAACAGATGTAATTTAAGTTGCTGCAAAGTTGAAACAGGCTCTCTGTAAAAGGTTTGTTTGCCTGTAAAGTGGTGTTAATTTTCAAAAGCCAATAAACAGGTTTTCCATAAGAGGAAGTCCTATGTGTGTTGGTGCCACTAATTGTGAAATTACTGTATTTCTACCGTTGCTTCCCAGTAAAATGGGCCAGCACTTCACCATTTTTGACTGCAAAATATTTTAAAATGGTTCAAGAGTACAGGGGTGGGTTTTAGATGGCCTGATCTCTGAATTCGACGTGGGGTTGGACCTGGACAAACAGGTCAGAACCATGGAGATTAAATTCACAGCTCCCTGATAGGGTGCAGAATACTACATCTCTTGCAAAGCTTGTGATTCAATAAGTCTCATAAGTGTGCTGCCTCAGCACAGACCTGTAAAATAACGCAGACATTTAGAACTAGATGTTTACATATGCTGTATGAAAACACATTTAACCTTTTTTCCTCACAGTCTCACCTAAAATCAGATGAACTATTTTTCATGTAATTCAGTAAGGATCACCAACATTACTTAAAATCTCTAAGTAAGTAGAGATTTTAAGTAACATTATCTTAAAACATTGTAGTTTTAAGATAATGTTTTATTCATCTTTAAATTCAACAATTTACATACACTAAGATCATCATGGCTGCAGTTTGGGAAAGTTCAGATTATGATGATATAGATTTGTACGTTTCTAATCAGTTAATACACACTTTGAGTAATTAGAGACTATTGAGCTAAAATACAAACTGGATCTTAGAGCTGTGCAAATAATTTCCACTCGTCTCAAACAGAAGTCATGCAACATGCTGGATTTTGATTAATCACTATTAAATCCAAGGTGGAAATATTTTTATTTTCTTAATAATAATTCTGATTATTCTTCTCGCTGCTTCTTCATTGTCATCCCATGTTGTTGATAAAAACAGAGATCAAATCAGGATATATCCACAGATTTTCACTGCAGTAATAATAGACACTTGCACCTTTAAAACCTGGAGTCAGACTAATCAACATCATCCTTTTGCTCACAAGGTTTGCTGTGTTTTCTTGCCTTTGATCATCTTTTGAAATACACGATTTGCTGGAGGCTGTTTTCATGGATGCGGGTCAACAAATAGCACTCAGGTTTAGGTAAAGCTATTTCCACAACAGAGATATCCCTATTCTGACTTTAATTATGTTTCACATGTGTGCTGCTGATTAAGAAAGCCTGGAGTTACTGAATGTGTTACACTGTGATGATAAAAGTTAGGGAAAAAAAATATCTGAAGAGATGAGAAATGAATTGTGTTCAGGTCATGCTCCCATTTATGTCAAATGTTGCAAATATCATTCAATATATTGTTTTTGTTACAAATATTGCAGCAATGTTTTAGAGGAAACGTGTTATTTAGAAAACCAATTACAACCTGATGAAATTGGTATTTCGTATTAAAGGTCAGGACTGCATCTTTATGCTTTTTCCCCCCTGTGAAAGAAAATACAACACAAGTAATACAATTACTTTCCCAAGCTGCAGCCAAAAGATATGCATTTATTCTCAGATTTGGTGCACATGTAACTCAGCTTTAAGACTTGCATCAGTGTAATTTTTGTATTTGACTGGTATTAATGTGATGATAACAAATAATGAACCCTGAATGCAACAGGGGCTGCTGCTACCTCAGCACTAACACAGGCAGGTATCTGTGGTCAACAGAAAACCTGGCTTCCTAGAACCAGCGGGGGAAATGTCAAATTTGCATAAAGGCTGCAAAATATTGCGTTTTTTGTTTTTTTGTTGTTGTTTTTGTTTATTTTTTACATGTTCTGTATTTGAGTGAGTGGGATTGTAAAGTCCCCAGACAGCAGGCTAATATTTGTCCTTTCTTTCTTGCGCAAACAGCAGAGATCTCCGCTTATTGAGTGGAAAATTTCACTTGAACTTTTACAATCTAATGAAGAAATGTACTGAAGGATACTCCAGTGGATTATGTCACTAAAATCTTTTTGCAGAGCTTCTTATTAAAGTGTTTTTTTCCTCTGTTCTCATCTGATATGTTGCTTTTCCCCCTTTTCCCTGGAATTACCTTTTTATCTCAAAAAAGCTTTGTATTACACACACCTTGTTTCACTTCAACTCAACTGACTTTTTTACTTGGATTTACTTGTTCAATCTATTTCCTTGAACTATAAGGTCTACTTACTCTGAAAATGATTAAATGAACATTTTGCTAGTTGTTGGAGGATTGACTAAAATGAAATCCAAAGATTTTTTTTTGCACGAAAATGTTCTGTGACTATGAAATGGGTGAAAAGCATCCCACTTCTACTCCTACTTTGAAGAGAAGATTGTCAATAACATTCATCAATAACCTGATTAGGAGAGAGTAAGACTAGTTCAGATGGGTTTTCTTGGGACTCAGCTGCACATACAGGTTTACCGCTAAAAAAACTATGAATCCCACAATGCACTGCACTAACCCAATATCAATTACCAGGAGGAAGAAGTTTAACTAATGGTGTGTTCACACCAAACGCGTTTTGCCTGACACGCAAAATGCGTTTGGTGTGAACGGATGCATTGGACAAATAGGCCAGCAGCACAAAACAACGGCTAGAGCGATTTTGACATGTCTGACGCGCCTCCACTTAGACTTTAAATGTAAACCAGATGTGCGAAACACGTTTGGTGTGATGCAAAATGTCAAGCGTCTGCATTCAAAGTGCACACACGTCAAACTTGAAGCGTCGGATGCGTTTTTTTGACGAGCGTAACAAGTTTGGTGTGAACGCACCAATAATGTCTTAAGAAACATGAACAATTAAGTGTCAGTCGTCAAAGTTTGTTGATTTCTAATTCAGAAAATTCCTTAATTAAACATCACTTTATGAAATTAATGTTTCTATTCCATATCAAAGTAGCAGCGAATAGTTTGAAAATTACGGTAATATTTTTGGTGTCTGGAAAACGAGCCGTTTCAAAAGCCTTTCAATTATAATGTCACAATCGGTGGCCACTGCCCCTCATCTAGCAATTGACCAGCATGTTTGGTCAGCCGGTGTTATCGCTGTAAGCACTGTATCATGGAAAAATAAAGATATTTTGTTGTGAACTTATCGTCTGGAAACCACTGTACTTCTTCTTCTTGGTGTACATCTTTCACTCGGGGTGAAAGATGTACGGTTGTACAATTGTTCACCTGTTTGCAGCCACTGTCGCGTATAAAGTGCGAGTGCAAATGTTTATTTTGGTGCTGCCATGTCAGTAATTTATAACATATTTGTTGTAAGCTAATCTTGAATTTAGAAATTGAAAAGCAGAGAAGGTTTTTGTTCTTGTTGCAGAAACAGATGTGTTTGATTTTGCACCTGTTTGGTGGAGGAACTCCTGGGGGAAGAGTTCATTACTATTTCTCAGCAGTGCCACATCCACATAATATGTACCTGATGGCTGTGCCTCGCTTTATTTTTAGTGTAAACTTTGTTTCCTGTTTCAAAACAGACTGACGCTGAGAAACTGAGAAAAAATGCTGTAAGCCGCAAGTGATTCCAGCTACCTTATGTAGCTACAAAGAGGTGGAGAACTTTTGTAAACAACTGAAAGCCTTTAAATTAATGTCATAGAAACTAAACGATGTAAATATGTTACGGTTTTAATTTTTTTGTTTCTTTTGTCATGAGCAATAATGTAAAAACGGAGATGGTTTTTGTTATGGACAATATGGCTCTTTGTCCAGGGCGCCCTTCTGTTACAGGTAAATTTGAACACAAGGAAATTTGTTTTACTTGAAAGAAAGAAAGAATAGGACATAAAGATGCTAAAGTTTGCAGCAAAGCTAAATGTTTGGTTCCCTGTTTTTCTGGAATCAGGAATCTTTGATCATTTGCTGTTCAAGATGTAAAAATCCCATATTGGTCAAACTTGAAATGGATTAAACACTGAACTGTGATTCTATAAAATACAGGAAAGAATTTCTGAAATCCTTTTCCAGTTTAGACAACTACAGATTTAGACAAGCATCAAAATTACAAAATGTTGTGAAACTTTGACTGATTTTAATATTTATTTTTTAAAACAGCTTTGATTTGTTAGAACATTGTTTGGTGAAACACCAAAATGGAGGATTTTTACATTTACAAAAACACTTAAAATTTCTTCCCATTTCATTTTTGTAAATGTAACATTTGGCACTATATCACAAATCAGTTGCCATTCATGCATTAATTGCCACTGTGTCAAAGCTGAAACTCAAGTTGGCATCAAGACAATAAATAGTCACCCGATCAATGTAGACACTTTCTGACAGGTTCTATTGTTACGGTTTTGGTTTTAAAAGTTGAAAGACCCAAAGGTTGTTCCCCCTCTAAATTCCTCTTCTTTCTTTATACTTTACCAAAACCTTTTCCTCAAATTACCTCCAGATATCATAAATCAAGGTTAGGCTGATGGAACTGTAGAGAAAGAGTCAAAATACATTAGCAAAACAATTAATTTAGTTTTTTTTGTTGCTCAGGTTGGATATTAATTTGAAGCTTATTTTCTTATTTAGATCTTATTCTTATTTTCGATTTTGTACATTGTGGTATTAGTTTGGGATAAGTTAGCATTGTTATTGTGTTTAATTGTACTTCTTTTAACAGAATAAATCAGCTAAATCCTAATTATGAAATTATTTTAACAAATTCTCAGAATCTCTTTGCTTCTCTAAATTTCGTATAATTCCTCCTCATCACATACATTTCAATAGGTACATGTAGTTAATCCACAGCCTCAGTTTCATTGAGAAATGATGCAGCGCAGTCACAAGACGCAGAGACAGAATCATCACATAAACCATAAATGGATTCTCATGAACCTGCATGGTTTGTCTCAACGTCCATTTTGTGATTAAGTTTCAGGCTTTTGATATTATTCCACAGCTGGGAAATGAAAAGGCTTTCAGTTCGGTCGCTGCTTCGTTGAAAATGCAGAACGCTTAAGTTATAATGTGACTTTCATCTTTATTAAAATGCTGAAATGAAGTGGTGTGGCTTGCAAGGTAACATATCAGCTTGCATTAATGCTGAGATTGGACATGGTGTGGTTCAGTGGCTTAGTTCAGCCTCTGTGAGCACAAATTCTGCTACCATGTTATAATAGCAGATGAAAGTCAGAGGTTCCGCTGCCTAATGAGAGCTCTTATTATTAGGGTTGTGCTATCTTCTGAGAGACCATATGCGGACATTTTTTTTTTGTGTATGTAAGAACACACAGCCTGAAGGGATGAGGAAATATGGGAAGCCTGTGCAGTGGACTGAGGAATTGCCATGCTTTGCACATGAGTGCAAAGAGCAGGGTTCAGTGATTTTTTTTTCTTTTATAGCCCTCAGGCTCACTCCTCTTCAACGACACTCTCAGCACGTTGTTCTGTGAAGCACAGCAACTTACACACACACACACACACACACACACACACACACCATCAATATTTAAATAAACAATATAAAAAAGCTAAATGTTGATCTAACGAAGGTGTTATTATGTTTGACTACTTAAGAGGTTGGTTTTTTAGTGTAAGATATTTGTGGAGTTATGTTCTGGCAGAAAAAAGGACATTAACAAATAATTTATAAGAAAAAAAACACAATTTTAAGAAATACTACATACTATGTAGTATGTAGCTTGTGTCTTCTACCTGCTCCCTTTTGTCAATAGGGCATGATAATTTGTTTTACTTTTTTTTGTTTTTACTTTGTAAATAAATTTACTATTTATTTATTTAAATAATTAAACAGCTGTGGGAAAAAATTAAGAGCCCACTGCATTGAACCCCATTGAAAACCTCCTGGTTATTCCACCAAATATTGATTTCTGAACTCTTCCTGAGTTAAAACATTAGTATTTCTAAATGAATATGAACTTGTTTTCTTTGCATTATTTGAGGTCTAATAACACTACATATTTTTCGTTATTTTGACCATTTCTCTTTTTCTGCAAATAAATACTAAATCTTTGCTTGGCATTTCACAGACATGTTGTCAGTAGTTCACAGAATAAAATAACAATGTTCATTTTACTCAAACATATACCTATAAAAACTAAAATTGGAGAACTGATCATTTTGCAGTGGTGTCTTACGTTTTTCCAGAGTCTTAGATTAAAAGAGGAGTAACTAATTAAAAAATAGCCATTCACAGCAATAGCAAATCATCTTGAGTGTTTTGCAACACTAAGATTAGCTGAATCTGAACTGTAAGTGAACTGAAGGATCTTCTAGGTTTTGTAGGATCTTTTGTCCATCCACTGCAGCTTTTTGGAGTGCCTTCCACTTTTTCTTTTACCCTCCAGTTGTCTTCTTCTTTTAACTGCACAGGGAAGCTCTCTGCACCATGCCAAAATATATTATGGCTGTCATGATGGTCTTTCGCTCTTGTTCTGGGAGGATGCTCCTGCCAGCTATCACATCAGATAGTAAGCAAAAGAGTTATGTGATGCCTCTTTCTCACATCTGCTTTTTGTAGTACTTTCAGTCTGTACTGTCTGGACCTGTCCTAATACTCTGTCATTAAATGTATCTTTTCATGTTGGGAGTGTGGCCTAGACAGTTTTTAGGTTCAGAGGACAATCACTTTACTTTTCCACATATTTAAATTAAAATTAAAAAGGAAATCAGGAAAGGGGAAAATACTTTCAAAAAATGGAGACCACTCAAAATGATTAGTTTCTCTGATTTTACTTTTTATAGGTATATGTCTGAGTAAAATGAACATTGTTCTTTTATTCTATGAACTACTGACAACATCTCTGAAAGTCCAAGCAAAAATTTTTTTAGATTTATTTACAGAAAATGAGAAATGGTCAAAATAACGAAAAACATGCAGTGCTTTCAGACCTCAAATAATGCAAAGAAAACAAGTTCATATTCATTTAGAAACAATAACACTAATGTTTTAACTCAGGAAGAGTTCAGAAATCAATATTTGGTGGAATAGACAAGAGGTTTTCAATGGGGTTCAATGCAGTGGTGTCTTTAATTTTTTCCAGAGCTGTATGTCTGTCCATTTATAACAGCATTTAATTTAAATTGTATTTGATTAGTTCTGTGATGTGATAAATGTTCAGATTTTGTATTTTTAGTGATTTTTTGTTCTAATTTCTCCTGATTTCTGTCCATTTCGTCGGTCATTGAGCTTCTAGCTCTACACATCTCTCTCTCATCTCCAGTCAGTGCAGCCGTCCTCAGTTATCACACACTGGAGCACTTACAGTACACTCTACAGGTGTTTTCACACATGATAGTTTGGTAGACTTGGTTCGTACGTTACTATTGTTTGTCCTTTTCTCCAGTGATTTATTTCCTCTGTGTCTTGGGGAGTGACCGCAGTTTCTATGTGACAGTCCCTCCATGTAAACAATGGAAGGAGGAGAGAGATGCGCATTTTGTTGCTGCAAAAACAGGAACTATTTTGAGTTTCTGTCGCCAAGTCCGAATATTATAAGTGACTTTGGGCTTGTTTTGTACAAAGTTGCTTCCCGGATGATGCTGTGTCTTTGTTATTGTCACATTAATATATTTGCTGTGAATGACGTGGAGCTTTGCGTTGCGCTCCAGAAAACTGCAAACATTGAGACTAATATGAAAAGTGCAATAAACGTGAAAACAGACAAAAATGAACATCTTCGTAAACGCGTTATAATCTAAACCCCATTATAATCATTATGATTAAGATAAGTGTCACAAGTCTGAGTCGTGGAGCCGCAGGAGGAGCGCTGTGCGCTGCGCTCTGACAGTAATCGCAGGGCCGTAACACAGAGGGGGATTAAAGGGGGCTCTAAAATCCTATTAAGAGTTTTATAGGCAATAGTGGAACATGCAAAAATTAATAAAGTTTTTTTTTCTTTTTCTTTGGACTGTTGTAACCATTGCACAATCTCCCCTTCAATTCAACCTTATAAGTGGAGACACATTGTAGATGTTATCATTATAAAATAACTTACAATTAAGTAAGTATTGACAAAGCTCAATGTAATTTTTACAGGTGGTGGAGGGTTGTTATCAGCAGCTACTGAAAGTAACTAATAAAGTAACTTGTAATCTAACTTAGTTACTTTCCAAATCAAGTAATCAGTAATCTAAGTTACTTTTTCAATGAGTAATCAGTAATCCGACTAAAGTTGCTTTTTCAAAGTAACTATGCCATCACTGGTTGCATCAGAATGCCTTCCGCTGCTTCCTGATTTTGGAGCGATCTGCGGCCCATTTGGCATTAAGTCTTTCACAGTTCACTTCTACTGAATCAAGACTTAGGCTTTTAGGGTTTTTTGGTCTGCATCAGAGATCGATTGTCCATTCACACCTCCCCAAATGAACCAGTTTCCAGTTAATTAAAATTCAATTAAAGCTAGAGCTGATGTAAACGCACCTTTTGTTTTCCCTCGCTTTATTGTAAGATCTTTCTGTTTACACCCTAAATTCAACCTGCTTCTGTTGTTCTATGAGAAACTCTGGTTTATAAAATGCTTTTGGCGTTTTGTTTTACATCATAAAAGCACATTATTATATGTTGAGATTCTGCTCCTCTACCATGTTGACCATGGATTTGCCTCCTCCATAAACCAACCGCTGTTGGTAAGCAGCACATTTAAGCCCAAAGAAGGAATCCCATTCAGAGCATTTTGCATGTGATTATAGTAACTTCGTTGTTGAGTGTGCATTGTTATAGTAAAGCAACCACTAACATCTGGTATTTTAAAGCTGAGCTGGGAACTTCTTGACTGGCCAGATGCCGCGTTTTTATTCTTTGCACATGCAGTCGGAGCAGGACAGATGGGAGCTGGAGAGAGAAGACGGGTAGCCCAAGAGGTACCCATGACCCCCTTCCCCGCCCCGTCAGCTGCAGCAACAACATGCCACACATATCATGATTCTGCTTCATCCTCGACTTTGGCAGAAGCTCACCTACCCTCCAGCTTCTTAACAGAGCGTGATTTACAGCAGCCTATGTTGAACAGCTTGAGCCACTGGCCCATTGAGGCCTGAACAAATCCTTTATTCACCACTGGAGGACTTCTTGTTCACGAGGGCTCGGATTGTTGCAAGCGGAGAAATAAGCACGGCTATTCATCAAGAAAGAAAAGAACATATACAAAGAATGCTAATGATAATTTCTCACCGGCTTTTCTGGAATCAGTTTCTGAAATGAATAAACTGATTACATTATTTGAAAGAATGACACAGACGACTCGCTGGTGTTTGCCCACTGGAAGGAACATATGGAGAAAGTGGTAATTCAGGCGAATATAATCTCTAGTCATGCATCTGTGCAAACTCTCTCTTCCCCCCTCCCTCCAATTCTGCAGCGTCCGCCTGTATTAGCATTATGAACATGTTCACACTGCTCATCTTCGGCTCTGCTAGTGTGGATTAAGAGACTTGAAACAGGTTGTGTACATTTTGCTCATGTTCTTTTGGAGAAAGTATTCACCACCTGAACATTTTCGCTTCCTGTAACGCACCCAATGACCACTGACTACCAACTTCAATGTATTCACTGAGATTTTAGGCGACAGGCTAACAGAAAGTAGTGTATATTAGTGAAATGGGGGACAGAGGATAACAATAGAAGTCTAGAAAGTGTTATAATTAACACCTGACTCATTAGTTTGAAGCTGCAGCTACAACTCCAAGTCTTTTGAGGTATATCTTCACATGCTTTGCTCATCTAGAGGCTTTCAGGTTGAGTGGCGTCAGATTAGATGGTGAGCCTCTGAACAGCAACTGGGTTTAAGAATAGACTTTTACTGGGACAATTCAAGTCATGCATGTGCTTTGATCTAAACTTTTTATCTCTAGCTACAGGTTAAGGGTTGTTGGCTTGAACCTCCAGCTTGCAGCTGTTCATCAGCGTTGCCTAGTGTTCATGTCTTTACTGAAAGAGAGACATCCCCCCAGCATGGTGCTGTCACTACAAAACCACTGCTTTCAGGGTTAAGTGCCACTTCTTTCTTCCTTATTTAGTGTTTTGTTGTTTTTTTAATTAAATTTGGTCCATCTTGGTCCTCAAGTTAGTTCTGTTCTTTAAATAGTGTGTGGCAAATCGAGAAACAAAACCTCTTTGATTAATTGATCAGTTGTTGGGTTCGTAGATGAACATCATCATAGATGTTCTCTTTAAGATGTTCAAAGCTTAGAGTATAATAATTTAATCTAATCCTGCTTTAAAACTCTTCATAATTCAGATATTTCTTTATTCAGTCAGGTATTTATTTACAAATGGTTTTAATGATTGTGCACTTCTACATGTTGTTCCTTCAGATAACAACTAACTAAACTGCACCAACATCTGTATTTGCTATATGAGGAAATGGGATAAAGCGCTGTAATATTTGAGTCCTTGTCCTTCCTTGTCAATGACCTAAAAAGTGAGTCAATTAAATACATGTTTGTATTTCAGCATCTATTAAATGTGTAGTATCAATACTGTTTGTTGTAATAATGGTGTTATATACTCTTACTGTAAAGTTTATGTTTTAATGCTAGTCAAAATTAAATGATTAATTTCTCTTGTCAACGTTCATTAAATAACATTCAGCGTTTTACTGTTTCTTTCCTTCCACTTTAAGCCTAAAACTTTTTAATGTCTGCACCGCTGCTCTGCTAAAATCCACAACAAATTCCCCGTGTGCCACTCGGAGGCAGTTTGGGATTTGGTGTGCTCTGAATTTTTTGTGAGGTTTTGTGAACAAATGGCATAAGTAAAGCATGCACATGTGTCGTGAGTATGTCTAATGCACCGCAAATTACTTCTCCCAGCTGATGAATACTAATGTGTTACTTTAGATGGGCTGGATTGTCTTGTTTTGGTTAAGGCTTGTTTTGGAGAAAGGGAAATCTGCTTATTGGCTTGCTTTATTTCTATCCACAGAATGTTAATGAGTGAAACAAAAGACAAGAGAGAGAGAGAAAGCAAAAAGCAGCATCGACATCATTAAAGTCACAGCTATATGTGCTTGCGTATGGTGGAATTTATTTAAAATAATCATCATCTATGTTGTAAGGTCTGTAAGTCAGACCTGATACCTGGACAGAAGATGAAAGTACGCCGGACCTTGACAAGTAATTCCCAGAGAGCCGCTCTGACGCATGATATTAGGACCTGAATAAATCATGTGATGCTGCTGTATCATCCATGCCCTGATCAATCATACACGATCAATATATCAGTCTTCAGGCAAAATATCAGAGGGACAGTTGAGCTTACACCTTGTCATTAGCATCAAGTGAGTGATATGCTGACAAAAGCTGCAGTTAGGAGTTTTAATACATCAAGGGCAACAAAGGGTGAAAGGCATTAATAATGCAAAATAGTCAAAGCAGTAATGAATTTCTTTCTACTGCAAACACAATTCAATTTACACTGTTCTGTGAGTCTGTTTATCAGCCATCTGCTGTGTCAATTCTAAGGATGGGCATTGGTTATTATTTCTTTGAATAATATGCAGCTCTAGGTCAGTTGTTAATAACAGAATCTGGCTATTCAGTGTGATGTTCAGCTATCTGACAACAGCGCAGCATTGTTCAGTCAGGTTATGAATGCACATCGATTCTTATTTTGTTCTGTGCCGCAAAGATAAAGAAAGCAATAATGCTTTTTATTAAAAGTATTGCCATGGCTCCTCCAGTTCATCGGGGCCCTCTGTGAGATAACGCTCACTGTGCGACTAGTTGTTGATTAATTCATATTACACATGCTCGCAGCAGGGACAAAGAGTCTCACTCCAAAATGGTATTTCTTTATTCTTTAATCATTAGTGAAGATTTTAACTCTGCTTTATCGTTTTGCTTTCAGTGCACAGACACGGTGTGTTTTCATGACTTGTTCCCCTGCTTCCTTTTGACTTTGTGTGTCCATATCCAAGCCGTTACCAGGAATTTTATTAATATATGTTAGTTATAGCTCAACAATTTATATTCATTTGTAAATTCAAACATTTCCTGTTAGAGAAATTTTGTATTTTACAGAAACTGTCATTACAGATTATTATAACTCTTAGAATATTATATGGAAAATATGGCTAAATATTTATCTCCAACAAATGGCATTTCTCTTAAGAAAAACAAAGCTTTTGTTAAAGACATCAAAGGTTTACTGTACCAGCTGAGTGATGAATTATGTATTTTCTGAGGAAAATTTCACAAAATGTTAACATTTCTAAAATTCACTGTTATGAAAAAATAAAAAATAAAATTTGCTCTAAGTGTGTGTTTGGGTTGATGACATCACAAGACTCATAAGGTACGGTAATTTTATTTATCTTGCACATTTTCAGCAATGAATCAGTTCAAAGTCATTTACATGAATTTGAAGGAAAACCAACAAAACCAAAAGAAGGAAAAGAAAAGCTTAGAGAAATATAAAATTAATGTTGGTTCCAGTTGAGTTCTAGATTTGAATAAAGCTAAATGTTGGTTCTCCATGTTTGATTCTTGTTCTGGGTCGCTAAGTAAACTAACAGGTGTTTCTCTAGGTCTTACTCTGATATTAAAAGTATAAAGCTAAATGTTAGTACTCCACAATTTATAAAATACCTAAAAAGGTATAAAGTTAAATGTTGGTTGGTTGTCCATGTTTGATTATAAAACTAAATGTTGGTTCCAGTTATTCTGGGTTGTGAAGTAGATGGTACTGTTTAAGTTTGTTGTTAGTTCTTCATGTTTGATAAGGAAACCACTTGACAATCAACTGTTAATTAGCTTCTCCATGGGTTTCAACTAAAAATCATCTCTGACTCCCAAAATGAAGCAGCCAGGGACGATGACAACCTTCTGGTCTCTAATTGGTCTGAATTTCTTTGTTCCTGTTTAATTTTTCTGCCTGATGAGTAACTGTTGTATTCTGCTTTTATCACCTGAAATAATTAAAGTTTTTCCTGTACAGTGGCGCTCCAGGCAGTCTGAACTTATTCTCCTAGTTTAGCTTACCTGTTAAATGTGCATCTTCTCATTGTTGTGGACTCAAATGGTGAAGACAGTATAGTCTGTGGAGATATGCAAGAGTGTTAGTGTGAATAGGAACTACACTGCAAAAATGAAACATTTTACCAAGTATTTGTCTAGTTTTAGCGCATTATCTTAGCACACTTTAAATAAGAAAAAAACAAACTTACAAGTTATTTTTCAGCAAGATATAGGAGATTGTTTTAAGTCAAAAAAATTTTAATACTGGCATATTTCTGTTATAATTGAAAGAAGTTAGCTTTGCCTTACTTCAAGTGTACTAAGATATTTGGACAGGAAACTAGAACAAAAACACCAAGTATGATTTTGTGTTTTTGCAGAGACAGAATATAACATTTTAAAAGGACTTTGGCTTGGGGAGGTTTTGTTTACAAACATCTAAACACCTAAACAACTTCACTTGAGTTTTGACAAGAAAAACAAAAATACAAACAGCAAATTCCTTTTTAGCTAAATACATAAAGAAACTGTGGCTTTTAAGCTTACCTTAACCAAGCGATTGTTAAGTATGAGCATCAAAGACTTTTGTCTAACACTTGGCAACATCTGCATTTTTTTCCATATTAAGTTTTCCTATGAAAATGTTTCTGAAGTGGATGCAAAGTGGCCTAATTAGAGGACCTGGCTGGATGCCGTGAATGAAAAGCTGATTTCAGAAATATTCCACCTTGATCCGCCTCGTAACAAGAGCCTTTCACAGCACTTTTGACATGGCTCATTATTGTGTGACCTGACATTTTGGAGTCAATCATACACCTAAAAATAGACATTATTCTATTGGGATTTAATTAAAATAATGAATGTGGATGAATGAAATGGTTTCCATGCTTGTTTTGGTCCTTTGTTTCCTACTGCTACACACCAGGGGTCAGGTACTGTGGGATTTCACCCAAATTAGTCATAGTTTTAAGGTATAAGTAGCAAGTTGTGCTGACTTACTACTGTAGTAAGTAGTTTTTAGATTAGTACTTATACAAACTGAAAGAAGAAAAAGACAGGAGTGCGAACCGTTTCCCAGAATGCTTAGTGGCAAATAAAGTAAAAAACTAGGTTGGTTGAAAGAAGATTATGTGCTCTGCTTTATTGATATTTATCCAACATGGACTTTTACCTAACAGCTGTAGTTTGAGCAGTCATTCTTGCGTAAAAACCACCTCAAATAAACAGCTGCAGGCCTGTACGCTGAGCCAGATGTTCTGTTACGAAGCTTAGAAATTTAGGCTCACCTACACGTCCAGGAAATCTATCTGAAACCTTACAAACACTATACATCTGGTAATGTATTCAAATTTCCAGGGTATTACTGTACTGAAGGTAATACAGTCAATATTTGAATACTTCTGATGATGCTTATGCTGTATGGCTGTCAGTTTTCTTCATCTACCTGTTTGAGAACAGCTGAGTGAAAGAAACTGAAATGTTTTTTTCTCCTCTGCTGTCTGACATTCGACTCACTGACATCACATTTAATGACATGGTGTTATTGCTCTCTTGCCTTCTCAGGTGGAGGTGACACATTTCCTCTACACAATTCAGCTAAAAAAAGGTAAAGAAAAATGCATATGTATATTTTATTTTACCTTGTTCAGTCGAAATATACCAGTTATTATTCCTCAAGCATTTCTTTTTTTTAGAAACAATATGATCAAAATAGTAACTGTGTTTTCCTTAAATTACACATCTTAAACATAGACAATCATTTAAGCATAAAGCATTCACTTTTATGTCATCGTATTTGTTTAAACTTTGGTAAGCACCAGAGTCCATAACATTACTGTTAATCGTAAATTTTTACTGAATTTTAAAGTTGATCTCATTGTCCAGGACTTCATTTTTCTGCTATGGTGTAAACATATCCTAACATAAAGGACTTTTTCTTGTGTTCAAGTCTCCAACAACCATTTATTTTAAGGCTTTTGACAACAACTTTACCAAGAGAGCCAATGATTATCATGGGTGCCACTTTAAGACCTTTAATAAAGTTCAGAGCTCAGACTCTTTACCTCAGTTCTGTCCAAAACCCGAATAAAAACTGAGTGTGTTTTGAAGGAGAACGTTACAACTCAGGTTATTGGTCTTTTTAATATTTTCTTTTCACATATTTTTTGATCTAAGCTGCAGAGCCTTTATTCTTTTCTTGTCTTTCAGTTTTACATTAGCACTACAAAAGAGACAGCCCCTTCAAGGTATGTGGGCATGAGACACCAAAACTGAAGGGGACTCTTTCTCTCCGACTAACAGATTAAAAATCAATGGAAGAAAAAATCTCATTTCCTGCACCGAACAATGCAAACTTTAAATCAAAGGAACGGGTATATTTTTTTTTATCTAAAAAGTATTTTAACCAGTGAACCAAAGATGAGACAATCTGCAGCTAATAAGATCACAACATTACATAATGCCTCATGACCTTTTGCAAGGCTTTTGGCTTCACCTCCAGATTGGAACATTTAGCTGTCGCTGTAGCCAATTATTTCTCAGGTACCTCCTGTTGTGCAGGATAATAACACTTAATTAGCCAGAGAATGCAGGGCAGGTTCCCTCTTTTCCCTCTCATCTCCCGTTCTCTTTATCTGTCGGCCTTTCTCCACTGGAACACGGCTCTCCAGCAGGGTTTACAGTGAGAGCCAATCATGTCCACTCTACCACTCCAGCACAGCGAGGGGTTGTGGGCCTCTGCAGCACGGCTGGGACATAATCAGGGTCTGCGCAGGTATCATGCTTTCAGGGGAGAAAGGTCACAACAGCAGCAGGCAGGCGGGAGGCTGAGGGTCCATCTGCCTCTACAGCCCGAAGGCCGATCATCATCATCATCATCACTGTCCAGCAGGGCAGAAACAAGAGGAAAGAGGCAACGCTGAGGGGAATTGAAATGGTGGATAAACTGTCCTACAAAAATAATGTATTTGGGGTTACATTCAAGAGCATGACCCAGCTTATAAATAGACTATGATAAGGATGAAGAACAAAATAAGGATGTTCACAGGATGAAGCTGAAATATGAAACACGGCCAAGCAATGAAAGTCATCTTTATCTTTAGCTTGCATGCTGCAAACACAACCCTGTGGCCGTAAGAATCTGAAAAGCATATTTCAGATTTTTTAAGTGAGAGACTGATAAAACCTCATAAAAATGGGAAGAAGATATCTCCAACCACTGTTAAAATGTGGTAACTTTATTAATTAGAGGGTGAATTAAAAAGATCCAGTGCCATTTTTAACCATATCGCTCATTTTTACAGCTGACCTGTAGGGGGAGCAATGCAGCTGAACTGCTTCATAACTGCAGGACAGCTCATCATCAGTAAAAGAACTAACTAGTATGTTCATTATATTCCTGCATAAAACAGTTGGCAAAAGATCATAGAAGAACGATCAGGTTCCCGATGGTCCTCTTTGATGAGCTAATAATATAAAAACTCTTTTTGAGTGATAATAGTTTATGAATAAGTGTCACAACTTTCATAATAACTTGAAAACAGTCATTTTTAAACTTATTTGAAGCCATTTTTCTCTGTTGCACTGCACTAATTGCTAAGCATGGTGGTGGCAGCATCATGCAGAGGGCTTATTTTCCTTCCAGTTGTAAGCTTCAAAGACAAACATAACCTCCAATTTTTTCAACTTTACCTCAAATAGCTAGACACAGCATTGACTGCTCCTCCATAACCCCAAGCATAAATAAAAACTGGTTTTGGAATAGAAAAATCATGTTAACGTCACGTTTCTGCATTGGCTTCAATAAAAATCAGGAGACCAGGTTTTAAATCTCGATAAAACCTGTTCTTCATAAATGAGCTTCGCTGATTCTGATAGCAAGATTAGTCAATAACCAGAATTAAATTGAATAACAGTTTTCTCTCAAATAACAGGCCTTGAATGTGAGTGCAACTTTTTAGCTGCCATTCTTCTTTATCACAAAAAATACCTTTCCAAAAATAAAAATACTGGAGAAACAACAAAATAAAAAAGTAGATTTACAGCAGAACAATGTCCATGTCACTGGAAATTGGTACCATCTGCTGCAACCCTGCATGGATTACGCTGGTACTAGAAAATAGACGGCTAGATAATCCCCATGTGTAACTGCAGCATGGTATAATACGCATGTATGTCAAAAGGAAGCAAACAGTAAAATAAACAAAAAAGAAAAGAAAATCAGCGTGTCAGTGAGATTTATTGGGTTTCTCATCTGATGCTGGACGGATTCATATTTCGCCTGCAGCAGTTCTGAAGTCTGACAGCGTTTTTTGGGGAATTCAGATGTCGTTGATGTGGAGGTCATTAACTATCCAGTGTAGCTGATGATGCAGAAAAATAGAGACAACAAGCCTCTTTCGGTTTTTACGGCATTTATGGTTGCATCAGAGTTTTACTCACTGAAATAACCCTGACACATCTCTTGTTCAAGCAAAATGATGCATCAGGTGTGACAATGTTAGCGCAAAAAAACCCTTAAATTTATCACAAAAAGTGCATCCATACTGTCATTTTCAATCAGCTGCTTAGGGAATGTTTCAAGAGTTGAAGTGAGGTTTTGGTAAACTCCTAAAAGATAGTAAAACATAGAGGGAATCAGGAAGTTTAATAAACAAAATGGAATGGGTGTTCTGCAGGAACATTAAAGTAACAGCAAAACATTGAAAATGACAAGGGAACTAATGGAATTCACAAAAATGGAAATTGAAAAAGCAGAAATTTGGAGAAAAAAATTAAATAGATTTTGGAAAATAGTAATGAAACAATTTCAAGGTAGCCATTGGAGATACAAAGAAAAAATAACAATAATCTCAGAAATTTTCTAGTAAAAGCATAAAATTTCTCAGTTTCAAAGGTCGATTTTTTTTTTTTTACTTATAAACTTCAGAAATTTCCTTTTCTTTTTATAGAAAATGTCTGAGTTTTTTTCTAGCAATTCTGTGGCTTTTCAAGCTCAGCAATTTTCTATTTCTTTACAGAAAATTTCACAGATTAATCCCAAAATTTCTGAGTTTTTTGGCAGACATTTACTCCTTTTTCCTATCTAGAATTGTTCTAATTTAATACGTCATTGTAGCTTAAATTGAGCTGCTCAACCATTGAAATCCATTCACTCTGTATGCACTGATTTTCTGCAGATCTAACATTTGGAGGCTCAAAGCCAATGATGACCTCTACACACATTCAACAGAAGCTGAACCCATTCTGTAATTTTACATATCTGCTTCCATTAGTGGCGAGACAATTTTATGACAGGAATTAATCTTTTCATGGTTCTGTACTGGAATTCACTGAGCTCCTAAGAATAACCCATTTTATCAGAAATGTAAGTAGAAGCAGTCTGCATGTCTAAGTGTTGGGATTTTATTTACCGATGTCTGTGGAAGGGATCGGAATAAAACATGATACACCTAACAGCTTGTTGAAACATGCTCTCAGTAATTAATTCATCTCAGTCAACAATATGCTGAACATGAAAGACTATATTGGTCTGGAAGGAGGGCAGTGAGTTGGACTGCAAAAATATTAATTTGAATAGATTCCTGTCACATTACAGATGTGTTTTCTTTTTTTTTTTTGTAAGTCTGCTGCTAAACAGGGCATGCTTTAATTCAGGGTTAATTTAACTGACCTGTAGAAGGACAAAATGCTCCCAGTATAATATCCACCGTTATAATGGGGTGGTAAACCTATTATCATATTATGTGAATGTCATAAAAAGTCTCAGTTGCACAGAAGGTTATAGCATTATGATTTCATATAGATTTGCAATGTGATATTTCTTTTTACTGTTTTATCTTTTTTATTTACTACAGTGTTAGTGTGGTATGTTTTTAACTAAATATTCCACTAAGACATATCTTGATGTGTTTTGTTCAAATGTAAGCATTTGTGCGAACGCGGATAATAAAAATGTAAAAATGCTCTCCGCTGCCACAGTAAATGCATCTGGCAAAAAGGCCACCAGAATCAGAATCAGATTCATCAATTATAGCTTAAAGGTCAAACATAGCCAGACAGGAAGCTGGAATGTTTGGCTCCACTTCTCTCTGTGCAGATTTGATGATTTTTCAATGAGTAATTCAATGTTCATCTCATCCGAGCTACGAAGTAAGAACGCAGCTTCCATGAATAGCAGAGCAAAGTATTTTTCTTTTGATTTGTCCACGCTGACGGACGGCCGATGCCCGTGGAAACGGGCAAATCTCCAAGGTCGCGGTCAGTGTGTGTGAAAGTGGCAGACAGCTGCGTTGCGATCAGAACAATAGAACAGCCAGCCGGTAAAAGACTGCCGCCACTCATCAATTACCCTCAAGTCTGTGTGGGAAGTACAAAAGCCACCTAATTACATTTAATCTCAACTCTAGATGTAAAACAGGAGGTTAACATAATATCACTTAACCATCTTTATGGTTCAGCGATGCCAAATGAGCAGGCGAATGAAAGCCAGTGTGCCTCACTAACACCCTCCGACTGGTCATTTTTTGCCAGACAAGGCTGTCTTGAAAATCCAATTTTCTGTGTGCTTGGTTTTCCCTTTATGTCTATTCACTTGTCATATCTTACGTCAAAGAGATTACTATTTTTTCTTTGCAGTTTTTTTCTCTGCTTCTTTCTAAATCTATCATTTACAGCAGGTACAATGCTTGGATAGGGCAAATCCTTTCTGCATGAGCTCCCCTTCTTTGGCAAGGACTTGAAAGGGGAAGGAAACTATTCAGCAGAAGGAATGAGTTCGGGGTTTTGAATATGTCAGAGGCTTTTTAATCTCAGGGGGTAAAAGCCAACCAAAGAGAAAAACACTGACATTAAGAATTTAAGTCATTTAGGGATCAAGTGGGAAAAGTCTACAAGTCAACTTTAACAATAAATAAAGTCACACTGACAAGAAAAACCTACACAGGAATAAGCCCTGTGCAGGTCATACGTTCCCACATGTTGAATCATTAGAGGTTATTATATTTGTGGATAATAATGGATCTGTGCAGGTAACCACAAGCTACACTAAGATCAGAAAGAACTCGCACAACTTTACTTTTTCCACATTTTCCAACATTACAGGATCCATGTTTGTTGTAGCTGTGGCCTGATTTTCTTATATAAACTTTTGCTTGCAGTCGTGGCCTCAAATTGTCTGGGTTTTCTGCCATCCTCCCAGGCTTGGATGGGCACCAGACACTTTTAACAGATATTAACCTACTACACTTAACCTAATGTTTATGTTTGTACAAAACCATAAAAATCAGTTTTTCTTTTTTCCTGGTTAAAGAGTCCATCTGGGAAACCCATCCATCCCTCCCCACTATAGTGACTCTTCCAGCTCTTTCCCAAATGATTCCCAGGTTAGATCTGTATTTAAAGGGCACTATTATATGTTTTACAGTGTCATTTTATAGCACAATCAAGTCACTTCATAGATTAAATTGTTTTTCTGTCTCTTTAAAAACTCCTGTTCTTTCTGAAACTCCGCCTTCAGGAAGTCATCACAACATTGGTCCTCTAGTAGCACTTTAATAACATTTTCATCAAGCTCATATAATGAGCTTAGCATATACACCGTTCGATAAGGTATTTGCTAATTGTTACTGGCTAGTCTGAAGGAGTTGAATAGAGGAGTCGCGGGGAAAGCTGCTCTGTGAGGCGGAAGCTTGGAAAGTGGAGCTGAGACTCGAAGGCGGAGCTAGGTCCACTCCGGCGTTTTGCACAGCTGAGTGGTTGCCATGGAGATTAAAGGATTTCTCAAACATGCACGAAAGAATCAACGCAACACTCCAGTTTTGATTTTGATGAAGGAATAGGATTATAACATGATGTAAAGCTGAAAAAAATCCCTTCAACGGCTCACAGTATTTGTAAAATTCTCTCTTCGCTACAACCTGACACAATGGTTAGGTAAGCCAATCAGAGACTGGCTTACTGATCTGTAAAAAATGCAATAGATGGATGCAATCTGTCCACGTCCTCATGGACACTTTACACAACCGAGTCATAACCCAGGATGGAAACAGGCCAGCTGATGTGACTACAGGTCACTCTGGAAATAAATAATGTAGCAGGGCTCTTCCTCTTTAGGAAGCAGGACTACACACTCCTCTGATCAGGACATAACTTTTCTCAGATACTGGTCAAAGCATTGATTTACAATAAGACTGGAACAACTTCTTGTCCTGCTGACCTCCAGAGAAAAAACCTGCAGGCTACTAAACACATCACCTTGCATCCTAACCTGACCACCACAGCAAATCTGAACAACTTTATTCTCATCTCATGGAGAGTAGAAATACACATTAATATTTCCAACATATAGCAGCAGGGTAGAGATAAAATTGCTTTTGTGTGTGTTTTACTCTTCTAACTCTATAACAAAAAATGTCTGAACAAATTGAAAACATAAGTCAAAATCAACAAAGCCTAATCCCCGAGTTTTTCATAATTATTTTTGACAACTTAAATGTTCCCCGCTCTCCTTATTTTACAAATTAGAGTTTAGAATAAGATAAAAGTGCAGAGAAAAGTTCTTGCAACCACCTTGTGCTATTTACTAACAAAGAAAACTCCATTATGTGGATTTCCACTTAACTTGGGTACCTCTGAGAAATGCTGCACAGGCCTGTGATTATACTCAAGGGCTTTCATTATGTCTGAACAAAAGGCTGCCAGGATCATACTGATTTTCATCTAAGCTGTTAGGCCATTGCAGGCATTGGGTCTAGTGCTTATAACCTTTCCATTTATTTTTATTACATGTTCAAGAAGTCATTTTTATGGACTTAGCTAGATAGAGAACCAAACAGAACATAAATGTTGATATCCTAGATTTCCTTATAACAGCGTCATCAGAATCATTAAAAAGTATAGGTTTGAATATGAAGGCTGTATATTCAACATTTATTTAGAGTTGAAAGAAAATTTATCAAGAAAATTTCTACAACTTTTTCTGGTGGTTTGTTTGAAATTTGATCATTTTGTTCAGGTTGTCTTTATGTTTCTCAACTTTTCAACTATATTGACAGCAAATAAAAGTTTTATTTGCTCTGTGGGCAAACCTTTAAAATAACCCTTAATTCAGTGTCTATTGCTTACAGGGTGCAGGGCACATGAGCAGAAAACCAACAGGACAACAACCTCAGAATATAAAAAAGAACAAGAGAAAGTAAAACCAACTTTGAAATATTAGGGAAAACAAAACCAGATTTTTACAGTTTTTACACCATAATAGTGTTGTTTCCTTTGACACTAACAACATTTTCGCAGGCTTGACAGTTTTCAATCTCCTTCCTTTCGAAGATGCTCTTGTCCTTTTCGCATTCACTAATTCAAACTCTATCAGCAAACTGTAGCTAAAGGATGAAGGGAAAAATTTTAAATTATCCCTCTTGTGTGCACCAGATCTCATACATACAAGCAAGTTCATTTTTTTATTCAATGTTCCTTGAGAGGCTACAATGGAAGAGGATTAGGGCCATTGAATTTTAAAAAAAAAGAATTAATCTCAGAATTCTGACTTTAATCTTAAAATTCTGACTTTTGTCTCAGAATTTTGACTTTTTCCTCAGAATTCTGAGGGAAAATAATTCTGACTTTGATCTCAGAATTCTGACGGTAATCATAAAATTCTGTTTTTTTCCTCAAATTTTTGACTTTAATCTCAAAATTCTGAGAAAGAAGTCAGAATTATTTTTTTATGGCCCTAATCCTCTTCTGTAGCTACATATAAAAGTGACAGAAAACTTTAAATCAAATAATTCCTATACAGACTATGTTAATAAATTTTACTACACAAAAAAGTGTTCCGAGATCCTTAAGAGATCCAGTTTCGTTGTGACTAATGTGCAAAAACCTCCTTCCTGACATCTGAGACTCATTCAGAGTTCAAACTTCTGCAACAAACAGGTTAACTGTCTGTAGCATCATCCTTTTTGTGTGACTCCTAGCGCTGATCTGAGACTCTCTGGAGAAAACTAAACTGCCAGACGACACAACGTTGCTTCTGAGGAATTAACTGAACATACATACAGACTCCAATTTGCATTTGCTTCAAGCTTGTTCACAATAATTTGCTAAATTTAGTGTGACAAGCAGCAGGGAAGTCTATGAGATGAGCAGGTTTTGCTTGTAGGATAGGATTTCATGTTGGCTGTAGGTTTGTGATTAGCAAGCAGTGTTCTCTGCTACTGGAGGACTTGATAAAAGTTTTTTTAAAATATATTTTATCTAATGTGTTTTATTTGTCTCCATCAAGTGTATCTCTAATATCAGGGTATCACGTAGCTACAGGTCACTTTTGTACACACAGAATGACAAAACAGCTGCCTTTACTTTTTACTTTTACTTTATGCCTTATTTTGCCTGAATTATGAGTTCTTCCATAATAAAGAGGTCCCAATTCCAACATTATTTCTCATCGCAACTTTATCTTGAGCTCCCCTACAATCAGGTTAACAGACAACATGTGTTTTTCTGGGTACAATTTAATCTAAACCAAGTATTGATCTTCTTTTTTTTTTTATCCTTAGCCATCTGAAGTAATGTTGGAGAGCTGATGTACTAGTCAACCGTTCACATTAAACAGCTGCTCTAAAAGTAGTTTCTTTGCAATCAAGACTCACTCCACACTACGATTGAAAACAAAGAGTCAATTGTGCCGATGCAACTCTTTTTTTTTATATTGAAGCCTCAAGTAGGTAGAAGAACAAAGGAGTGACATAAAAATCCTCTTGCATTCTCATTAGCACAAAGAAGGCATCTCATAAAGGCTGACCTTCACACCATGTTTTTGAGGGAACCTGCTGTTTTAAAGTCAAGTCTTTATGCCAGATAAGCAGTAGTGCATTTTAATCCTCTCTCTGCTGAGTGGGGCATCTGGTTAAATAACTGCCTTTTCACCTCTTTTCTTTGTAGTGAGGATTTCTGTTATGGCTGCGCTTCCCTCTGCAGATCCCCAAGACTTCAGATCCACCCTTTGTACTGGCACATTGTGTCACGCTTAAGCTCCTGATCCGAATAGCCTTCGCAGGCTAAGGCAGCATATTCCTGCACGTGGTTTTAATCATTTCTTATTTCCGGTGAGTTCAGATTAGGAAAACATTTTTTCAATACTTCTGTTTCCATCTGATGTTTACAAAAGCTGCTTTCTGGTCACTTATGGTAGAATCTCAAAACCAATTACATTTTTTTTTTTTTTTATCTCCTCAGAGAGCGGATGCAGTTTCCAAAGTTTTCTTACTCCTTACTTGGCATCTATGTTTCCAAGGTAACAAGGTATCAAGAAATTTGCTTTCAATTTCCACTTAAAACCATTATAGTTTTACCACTTCAGCCACAATAATTACTTTGTAAAGTTTTTCAGAGCATATTGACATGGTGGAAACATGTACAGAAGAGCTTGGATAAAACTCTTTAAATATTCTTAACTTGTACTCTGCTCCCTGATACAAAGAGTGCGCCCTATAAATATGCATCAGCTGATCTTCCTGGTAGGCAGTAAGTCCAATCAAAGTGTCATGTCTCTGTGTCACATCTGTAAGATCACAGGATGTGTCAGTCTGCAGCGGTGTCAGTGTTGCTGACTTTGGTGATGGTGTGGTGATCTCCCTTAGGCAGGGGATTCTCAGTCAGGACGGATAACTGAGTCTCAGAAATGATGCAAACTAGTTTTACCAAAAGGCAAAGAATAAAAAAAACTTTTGAGAACAGAAAACAGCTAATTTATTTTAGTATGTATACATAGACCATCAGTCAAACTTGGCTGCATCCCCGTAAAGCTGCACTACACTCACCGGCCACTTTATTAGTATAGGGTTGGACCCACTTTTGCCTTCAGAACTGCCCTAATCCTTTGTGGTACAGACTCAACAAGATACTGGAAACATTCCTCAGAGTGTCTGGTCCACATTGATATGATAGCATCATACAGTTACTGCAGATTTGTCAGCTGCACATCCATGATGCAAATGTCCTGTTCCATCACATCACAAAGCTGCTCTACTGGATTGAGATCTGGTGACTGTGGAGGCCATTCGAGTTCAGTGAACTCATTGTTCAAGAAACCAGTCTGAGATGATTTACGCTTTATGACATGGCACATCATCCTGCTGGAAGTAGCCATCTGAAGATGGGTACACTGTGGGCATAAAGGGATGGACATGGTCAGCAACAATACTCAGGTAGGCTGTGGCGTTGACACAATGCTCGACTGGTACTAATGGGCCCAAAGTGTTCCAGGAAAATACCCCCCACATTGCACCACCACCACTAGCCCGAACCATTGATGCAAGGCAGAATGGATCCAAGCTTTCATGTTTCAAATTCTGACCCAACCACCCAAATGTCACAGCAGAAATCGAGACTCTTCAGACCAGGCAACGTTTTTCCAATTTTCTATTGTCCAATTTTGGTGAGCTGTGCGAACTGTAGCCTTTGTTTCCTGTTTTTAGCTGACAGGAGCGGCACCCAGTGTGGTCTTCTGCTGCTGTAACCCAGCCGCTTCAAGGTTCGACGTGTTGTGCGTTCAGAGATCCTGTTCTGTATACCTCGGTTCTAACAAGTGTTTATTTGAGTTACTGTTGCCGTTCTATCAGCTCAAACCAGTCTGGCCATTCTCCTCTGACCTCTGGCATCAACAAGGCCTGCAGAACTGCTGCTAACTGGATATGTTCTCTTTTTCAGACCATTCTCTGTAAACCCTAGAGATGGTTGTGCGTGAAAATCCCAGTAGATCAGCAGTTTCTGAAATACTCAGAAAAGCCCGTCTGGCACCAAGTTCAAAGTCACTTCAATCACCTTTCTTCCCCATTCTGATGCTCGGTTTTAACTGCAGCAGATCCTCTTGGCCATGTCTACATGCCTAAATGCATTGAGTTGCTGCCATGTGAATGGATGATTCGACATTTGCATTAATGAGCAGTTGGACAGGCGTACCTAATAAAGTGACTGGTGAGTGTAAGTTACACCAGCAACTTATTTCCCTTTGAAATGACCAAAGTATTTTTGAATTAAATTGTACTGAATTACTTAAGGTTATGTACTTTTGAAAACCATATATCATTTCCCTTCCACTACACCATTACTCAGAACTTTCTTTCACATAAAATACAAATGAAATATGTTGGAGTTTGTGGTAGCAATGAAACAAACTGAGAATGTTTGAGAGGTATGAATAAGTTTGGCATTCAGTGCGTCTATCATTGTGTATATGACTATTAAGCTACAGGCTGTTTCAAAGTACAGAGTGATATACAGCTGGACGAACGGAACAAAAAGACAACATGGGGATATCTATATATCATTAATGAAAGTGTAGACTGGGCCAGGGGAGAGGTCATACTATACTACCAGCTTCCATCGAAAGGACACAAGGTGACTGATGGCATACACAGACTGAATACGTAACAAAAAAAAAAATATCTAAGAAATAATATGAAAACATGAAGACAATACTTTCTTTAAAAAAATATATGCATCATTTCTTTGATCTTGTGAATTTTGCATTGTTTGAGAAACCAGAAATATGACTTTCTTGGTATATACATGCAATTCTTTATGACAAAACTTGAAATTGAAAAAGGGTCCCATCTAAATAAGGTTTTACATTGCAAACATAAATTACGCCAAGGTAAGGCCTATGTGTTTGCTTCAATTTACTGTTCTACCAGATTTTCTAACGTGTCTATCAGCCACAGTTTGGGAATTGCTGTGGAAATTTGTAGGACTCTCCAAAGTTTTTCTCTGTGAAATCCTTGGAGACACAATGTTGAGAAAGCATTTCAATGAATGAGTGAAAAACAACACAAAAGTACATTAAGTGGTGTTTTTATGGTGACTAAGTAAAAGCCTATTTGTTCATTGTTTCCTGCAGTTAGTAACCTATTTCTGCCATGAGGTCACTTGAGAAGAATTAGGACACCTTATAAAAGTATGAGTTTTTTTCTGGAATTACGCCACTTAGGGTGTAAGACAGAGTAGCTGGGTTATTTTTATTCAGATTTTGTCTCTTTTTAAACTTTCATTCCTGCATTTTTGGCAGAAAAATTGCCTTTTTGGACGACTGCTCTCTGTGGTTTTGGATGCTTTGCAGCTGGATGAATTTTTGTTAAATCTTTTAATACTTTATTCATTTGTTATGATGCATAACAATAGCAACAAGGTGGTTTACAACAGTGAACTGCTGATTAACATTACAAAAGCTGAAATAATACCACAACAGAAGCCACAAATCCCAAATGAATTGAAAAGGAGCAAAGAAGGAGGAAGTGCAAGCCATCTCTTCCATCAATCATAATGGCAACGTAAAACTATCAGCTTCTCATACAGAGAGATCGTTCTTCATGCCAACTGCAGCAAACAATTTCCATATTGATCCTTTGCAATTACGTCACTTATTCGAAGCGCCATGATGGACGTCGGAAATGAGGATCGAGAATATTGAACTTAGCGACTGAAATCGTGGCTTCTACTTGTTAGCGTCGAGCTAATTTGTCTTTGAACGTAACACACCTGGTTGGGGCTCATAGACGGCGATATTTACAAAAGTTGGAAACAGCTAGCTTAGAAACCGACCCGTACCTCCTCCTCCCTGCTGACGTGTTGAACAAATTACCGACTTTGTCTGAATTCACACCACATGATTTATGTCACTATGTAATAAACAGCGTTTCTGCTTAAATAGTAGCAGCCTTAAAAACGTACAAAACACGAGATGCTAACCAGGTTTTTCCGTACATGCTAGGCTACACAACGGTGGGACACTGTTTCCATGGTTACTGATAGACGCGTACGGTCTCCGAAATGCAATATGTGATATCTTTCTAATCATACTTATCTATAAAGTATATGAACGTTAATTTTCTTACCTTGTAAAAAGTGTTCGCTGTAAATCCGCGGTTAACACCGAGGGCTGCCAGTCATTATGATTAACGGCTGCTATCCGTCACCGCTGCCTCTTTCCCCGTTAAACGTTATAAAAATAAAATGACGAGTTTGGTTTCTATCCTTGTCTGTTTCTGCAGACGACCGCGCAGCATCCCATGACCATTTTTACTGCGAAATCAACTAAACGGGTTGGTTGTTTTGACGTCCGTCGTGGCAGAGCTAGAGGGAGCCCCAGGTTAACGCTGTTCTGTGGAAACTGGGTCTGTTTTGATGCATTTTGGCTGGGAAAACAGAGATTGTATTGACTGAGCAGTGTGGGACACCATCACAATCCGAACAAAGAACGAACAGGTTTATTATCAATAGCATTTTTGTATTTGATTGGTACCCAATCCATCTATTGGATGGGTCATAAAGCCATCCAATAGATCATAAAGCATCATTAATGCTTTATGATGTACAGTACAGACCAAAAGTTTGGACACACCTTCTAATTCAATGGGTTTTCTTTATTTTCGTGACTATTTATAAGGCAAGAAATCCCACTTATTAACCTGACAGGGCTCACCTATGAAGTGAAAACCATTTCAGGTGACTACCTCTTGAAGCTCATCAAGAAAATGCAGAGTGTGTGCAAAGCAGTAATCACAGCAAAAGGTTGCTACTTTGAAGAAACTAGAATATAAGTGGTATTTTCTGTTGTTTTACACTTTTTTGTTTAGTGCATATTTCCACATGTGTTATTCATAGTTTTGATGCCTTCAGTGTGAATCTACAATGTCAATATTCATGAAAATAAAGGAAACTCATTGAATTAAAAGGTGTGTCAAAACGTTTGGTCTGTACTGTATATTGGCAATAAAAATAGAAAAATTGTAGTTGAACCGCCGCTTGTTATCACAGGTAACATCTAATGACTAATTGGTGACTCTATGTAAGCACAATTGCAGCTTCTAACTCAATGAGCTAGCATACACAACCACAAAACTAGCTGTGAAGCACAACCTCACAAGAGTGAATGTAGTACCCAAACAGAATAATGGGTTAGGTTGAGGGACAAAGTGGGTCACATCCTTTGAGAACTTAACAGGATCATATTCACATTCATGTATCCTGGACTCCACTAATGCACTGTGTTGAGTGGAATAAAGGTTCCTTACTCAAAAGCAGTCCACTCTCCTTTACCATGCACAAAATTACACAACAGTACTCCCCTTTTATATGGGAGGTATGTGAACACAGCATAATTGTGTGGATCTCAGAAAGCATGTTGAAAGTATGCGGAAAGATGTACAGCACATTATTTGGACTGAACATAATGAGAAGATGTGAGGAAATCTAATTACTATTTAAAAGCAACGTCCACTTCAGTGGTAATGGTGAAATGCATCTGTTTGAAAAGAAAAAGTGCAAATCTTTAACTAAAAGAGCAAAATCTAAAAAGGAACATGCTTTGTACAGATAACACATTTCAAATTCAAAAATACTTGTGTGACTTGTTTGTATTTGCATAGAAAATGTTTGCCAATTCTTTCTAACTGTTGAATTATATTAAATAGAAAATAATAGAAAAATAGCATGTTTCAAACAGTGAGAATCCAAATACATCCTTTTAAAGTAAAACATACTGAGAAGCTTCAGGCTGTAGCGCACAGACCAGCTACCTTTCACTATTTATTTCTTGAGATAAAATTTTTTACTAAGACTCGAGTTTCAGGCCAGGAGTCCACTTCAAGTCTCAACGCTTTAAGCCACAAGTCTAAGTTGAGTCTGGAGTATTTTATTTTATTCCTGCTTTTTGAGAAAACAACATTTTATATTTTTACTACATTATCAATCAATCAATCAAATTTTATTTGTATAGCACATTTCAGCAGCAAGGCATTTCAAAGTGCTTTATATCATTACAAACACAGAAACACAATGCAACATAGAATCAATAATCAAAACACAGCATTAAGTCAGGTTAAATTTGTAATTGATTACGTTTCAAATACAATCCTAAACAGGTGGGTTTTCAGTTGAGATTTAAAAGAAGTCAGTGTTTCAGCTGTTTTACAGTTTTCTGGAAGTTTGTTCCAAATTTGTGGTGCATAGATGCTAAAAGCTGCTTCTCCTCGTTTGGTTCTGGTTCTGGGGATGCAGAGCAGAACCAGAACCGGAAGACCTGAGAGGTCTGGAAGGTTGATACAATAAAAGCAGATCTTTAATGTATTGTGTTGCTAAGCCGTTCAGTGATTTGTAAACTAACAGTATTTTAAAGTCTATTCTTTGAGCTACAGGAAGCCAGTGTAGGGACTTTAAAACTGGTGTTATGTGCTCTATCTTCCTGGTTTTAGTGAGAACGCGAGCAGCAGCATTCTGGATCAGCTGCAGCTGTTTGATTGATTTGTTGGACAGACCTGTGAAGACGCTGTTGCAATAATCAATACGACTGAAGATGAATGCATGGATGAGTTTCTCTAGATCTTGCTGAGACATTAGTCCTTTAATCCTGGAAATTATGAATCTAAACAAGTTCCTCTATTACTGAAACAAAAAATATCTTTCTTTTTATTCACAATTCAAGAGATACTTGCACTCTAGAAACTACAACCATTAAAATATTATTGATATTGATTTTAAAATAAAGAATTTGTTGGGAATGTTACTCTTAAGGCCATACTGTCTTGGATGAAAAAGAAACGTATTTAAAAAATGAGGGACAGCTTTATAAATGTGACGTACATCTATCCATCCTGCTTGACAGAAAGAATTTAATTCACATGTCCACTGAAGTTCTTCGATGTCAGTAGTGGGGATTAGTCCAGAAAAAGGTAAAGTTTGTGGGGCTAAGTGAAAATATCCTGGGCACCATGTCCTTTGGTGCCTGTTGTGAAGGACATTAGCCACTTCCTGACTACCCAATCAATCAGCCTCCTGCATGGAGAGGGAGCTTCCTTGCCCCTGTCACAACAAGTGATTGCCTTGGCTGCAACAGCAGTGGAACGTAAAGCTCCCAGCAGCTCATAATCGTCCTTACCTGACAAAAACCATCTCGGCAGATGAAGGCATGGAGCTGAATGAAGAAGATGTGTTAAAGGCCAATAATTTTTCTCTTTTTTTTCATTCGGCAGATTAATGAGAAAGCATGCAGTATGACAGTCAAATCATCAGAAAGGAACATGAAATTTATGTAATGATGGGGTCGTTTTATTCATCCTTATTTTTACTTTAGAAGTTGTAACTCTATGGTATGAACTAAATCGCAAATATATGTATGATTTATTTACTTTGACTAAAATCCCCCAATAAGGGCCAATTAGTATAAATTTCTTGCAACGCAGAGTGAATAGCGTATAATATCAGTCAGCAATGGTACAGCATATTTAATCACTGGTTAAGTTAACCCAGAATCCAGAGTATAAACTATGTAACATTTTACAGCTCTTACACTAAAACAAAGTTTTAAGTAATCCTTACTGTTTTGGATTAGGTGGAGTTTTAGAAAAGGTAATCTCTTTTCTAAAAGAATCAATACGGCACTTTCCAAAAGTATTCACACCTCTTGACTGTTTCACATTTTGTTGTGTTGTAATTACAGACTACCCATATTAAAACCTATAAAAAAAAATACTGCATGGGGAGAAAGCAAATATGGCACGGTATAGTCAGAACCAGCTAGCTTAGGAAGATAAATGGAGCTAAATGCATTAAGAAAGGCTGTTACATTAAAAATAACCTGAAACTGGAACGGAGGCAACGATGCTTTATATACAGAGAGATACAGCCTGTTCATATTAAAGCCTTTTCAATTGAGAATCTGTGGCAATATTTGATCTCCCTCTAATATAAATGAGATTAAACTGTTTTCAATGAAGAATGGAGAAAACTTTCAGTCTTTAGCGATGAAAAGCTGGTAGTGGCGTTCCCCTAAAGGTTTACTGCTGTTAATGCAGCAAAGGGTGACTTTATGAAGTGTTTACATAAATAAAAAAAACATTTCTATACTTTTATTTTATACTATGTGAATCCTAATCCTAATAACATAGCATCTCGTTACAGAGAATCTTGACTGAAAGTAACAGCATGACCTCAATAACTTTCATGGGTCATCAGTGAACTTGTTTCTTAAATTGTTTGGGTGATGAGAAGATGATCTCTTTTACAGCAAAAAAAAAAAATCAGTATTTGGTGGAAGTAACCATGAGGTTTTTTCAGTGGGGTTCAGTGCAGTGGGCTCTTCATTTTTTCCAGAGCTGCACATTTTCACCAGTTCCACAAAAGTTAAATTCTTACCCAGTTTGTAATTTAGTAATAATCCAACTCTAATATTACAGAGTCTTGTAAAGTCTTTGCCTGAAGGGCATTTCCTCTGTTGAATGCTTGAGGTGTCTGACATGACTTTGGACTTGGTTCTGTCTTCAGCCTTCACTGCTTCTGGTAACAGGTTCTGGCAGTGTTTCAGATTGAGATGGTATGTGACATTCTGCTGCTGGTGAGAGGAACTTGCATTCTCTATGTCCTTGTACTTTTTGGATGTTTTCCTTGCATGCTGTTGCTGCATTGCACATATGTATTTGTCTCCCTAAGGAAAGTTGTGCCTGAAAAGAAATGAAAAAAGACAAGTTTGCCTTTCATTTGAATATCATGTAAACACAGCTGAAAGTGAAAATCTGTCCACTTAAAGGTATTTGTTTATGTCTAGATTTAAATCAGTACAGTTTATGAAACTCATTTAATCTCAACACAAGTCTGATTCATCTTCAGTTATATGAAATCTAGTTTGATCCAAATTTAGTTTGGATGTGTCTAAAAACTTCACAAAGTTGATTGGATGAGCTAACCAAGCCTGATTTTCAAGATCTTTGTCCAGACAATGGATGACTGGTGATTTGACAGAATCACATGTAAATACAAACTGTATCTTGAAACAGTAGGCCTGGTCACTGAAGACTGACACAACTATTTTAAGAGGAATGTGTGGTGAACTGTCAGATTCAGTGGTGGAGCAAGTACTCATACAATGTACTTAAGTAAAAGTACAAATACACAGACAAAAATTTACTCAAGTAAAAGTCAAAGTACCACATTATTATTTTACTTAAGTAAAAGTAAGAAAGTACAAGCTTTTAAAACTACTTAAGTATTAAAAGTAAAAGTACTTGCCGACCATAATACCTAACGGCTTATATAATGTCATTAAGTGTACCTATCGTATTTAGTTTTAATAAATCAGTAATGTACCATTTTAATGAGCAATGCTGTTACTTGCAAGTTCATGCTAGCTTATAACAATATACAGTAATCGTATTTATTTACTGCAGTCGAGTTCAACAAAAAGATTGCTAAGATTACATAAAACTTCACTAACACAAATTAATTTAACATCGATAGCGTTTAGCAACTTAACTTACCTCAATATGTTTTTTCAAATTTGATGGTGAATTTTTGAAAGATAGAATTTCATGCTTTCGGGGAAGGCAAAGGCGGCATTGGAATCTCCAGGAAGCGTTTTTTGACCCCGTTATTTCAAAGAAATGTTTTAAATAAGGCCATGGGTGGGGCAGGTCTTCTGGAGGATGACTATCCTTGGACTCCATTCTGGGAGTTAATGATTCTGCAGGTCCTGCGTACTGTGCTGCTCTTCTTGAGGGAGGGCCTAATGGTTATTTCCCGCTTTGGATTGGTTCAGCGGACTGATTCTGCTCTCGCCATTGGATACTTTCAAACTAACGAACAAATCAAAAAACTGAAATGCGTCTTGGATGTAACGAGTAACGAAACGCTATATAGAAATGTAGTGAAGTAGAAAGTACAGATACGTACTGTTAAATGTAGTGGAGTAAAAGTAGAAAGTATCCATTATTAAATCTACTTAAGTAAAGTACAGATACACAAAAATTGTACTTAAGTACAGTAACGAAGTACTTGTACTTCGTTACTTCCCACCACTGGTCAGATTTATGTACTTTAAAAAATCAGTAACTGGTGGCAAATGACGCCAAAGATAGTCATCACAACTGCTTAAGGCCCCTTTGAAATACTTTTACAGCAGGCATTTGCCCAAATGTAAATGCCTGCTATTTACATTACTGTAAATGTAGCATATTGACTCTTTTGTTCTTTGTGAGGGCAATCATGCTTGAGGTAAAAAATGAAAAAAATAATTTAAAAAAAGTCACCTTTCAAGGGCACTGCACCATTCCCTGGCAACCCTGGTCAAGCCCAGCCCCGTTACCAAGCAACCAAAGCGGAGCTCCAGCATGTTTGGTCAGCTGGTTTTACCGCTGTATGCACTGTATAATGGCTGCTGGAAAAAAACTCAAATTTGGTTGTTGATTTATTGTTCTGAGACTGGTTGCTGCATTCTTATTGATTGTGCAGGAGGCTCCACTTCTGCTTTTCAGAGATGTATAATTGCATATAGTTGTATAATTGCAAATATTTCTGCAGCCATTTTTACATGTGAGTGTAAACATTGAGTTGGGCCAGCAACATCTTATTTGGATTATTAAAGGAGCTCAAAATAGGCAGAACTGACCAGTGTAACATATTATATTATAAGAATGATTTTGTGCAAAAAATGTAATGAACATATTTTGTACAGCCCATAGACGTACCCTAACCTTTAAGATAAGTTTACCCTGCCTCAGGATTTTGTAGGGTTAACTGTTCAGATGCAGTCAGAACAAAAGTGCATCAGTGTATGTTGTATCAACCTTCCACATCTCTCAGGTCTTCTGGTTCTGGTCTGCTCTGCATCCCCAGAACCAGAACCAAACAAGGAGAAGCAGCTTTCAGCATCTATGCACCACAAATTTGGAACAAACTTCCAGAAAACTGTAAAACAGCTGAAACACTGACTTCCTTAAAATCTAGACTAAAAACCCACCTGTTTAGGATTGTATTTGAAATGTAATCAATTACAAATTTAATGATGGAACTTTACTTAATGTCGTGGTCTGATTGTTGATTCTATGTTGAAATTGCACAAAAATCTGTGAGAGTCGACGGAGTCCCAGAGCGAAATTCCATGAAAGAGGTGTACAGAGCCTGGTGCTGGAAGAAAAACAGCGAGTGACTGAGGGTCACTGCGCGTAATACAAACCCTGTAAATTCTAGACACTAACAGGTACCATAGAATTGCACAAAAATCTTTGAGGGACGGCGGAGTCCCAGAGCGAAATTTCGTGAAGGAGATGTATGGAGCCTTGTGCCAGAAGTCCATTAAAATGCTGTCTACATTGTTTTAAACTGTGTGATTGTGAGCGTGAGTGGGAATAAAAATAGCAACAGGTATTTTGTTCCATGTAACACAGTAGGAGTGTAACAGGTAAACCTTCTATGGATGCAAACTCGACTAAAAACCCACCTGTTTAGGATTGTATTTGAAATGTAATCAATTACAAATTTATTGATGGAACCTGACTTAATGTCGTGTTTTGATTGTTGATTCTATGTTGCTTTGTGTTTCTGTGTTTGATATGATGTAAAGCACTTTGAAATGCCTTGCTGCTGAAATGTGCTATACAAATAAAATTTTATTTGATTTATTGATTGACTGATAGTGCTTTGTTTATCTGAGCTCTGAGAACATGAATTATTATAATGGAGAGTGTGAAGTTTTTCTGTCCAGGTATGTGATGAAATCCAATTGTTTGAGTCCAGAGCAGCTGTGAGGCACCATGCTCATAGATCATGATGCCAGTCATGCATCAACCAGATAATCTAGCTCCACCTGTTCAGATATAATCTTTGTTACCATTGTTTCTGGCTCTTTTTTTAAATGAATGTACTCTGAAAACAACAAAAAGTAAAACGTTTATCCCGAGCAACCTAAACCCACCCACCTATAGTGTTGAAAAATTAAAAATAGACTTAAAATTAATTCAGCTTTTACTGAAACGTTGAGTTTTTACTAGTTATTTTAGAAAACTCATTAATGTTTCATATTTTCATTGCGACAGTTATTCTCCTATCTCTTTCTCTGTCCTTCTCTGTTTCTGCGCCGTTTTTTCTTTAGAACTTCCAAAGAACTTTTAATTGACACTCCATGACATTTTGTTTCTCTGGGGAACAGATTTGACAGTGGGCCATTCTTTTAGCCACTGGCCACTACGCTGGACAAGTACTCGTATTTATCCTGTCACCATGCATCAGGAGCACGCAGAAAATCTCCAAAGCTCGCTGCAGCAAAGTGTGGCATCTTGGGGTCACTAAGATGCTATCTACGTGCCGACCGGCTGTTTGGGAGTGATACCTGAAAAACATCTTTTCTGCCCAGGGTCTCTGCGGGATCTTAAAAAGTTTATCTATGCAGGGGAGGGATACACTCTGGAAAAGTCACCATTTACTCCTAAAGGTGTTAAATTGTATCTTAAATTTGTGTGTTTGCTCATTCAGTGCTTCTTCCATAATTCTTTATTTCTTATAATAAATTCATTTCTTGTCCTGAAACAACTGCTTTGCAGCATGTTGAGACAATTAAATGCCCCCAAGTTTGGCTTAAAAATTGTTTTTAATAACTGCCATGAATTTCACCACTAATGGAAAGAAGTCATTTTAATTAGGTGACCTAAGTGTAAAATCACTAAAGTTACAAGTCAAAGTAAACCAAATGCTACATATAGTGTCCTTCTTTTATTATGTGCATTAAATATGATTTATTCAGTTTCTGTAATTCATATTAATCTTAATTTAAATAACAATGGCCTTGAAAGGTCCTAAAGAGTCTTGCATTAAACTTACCAAATTAAATTTACCAAACACACTGCCTGTGTAACCATGACAAACAGAAGTATGTGAGTTTGCTAGATGGTATTTGAACAAAGTTTGGTTTTTGGCAGCTGTTCTCCTCGGCATGAAACCGATGATCAACATGTGGAAAAGCGACTCATGCCCATGACAAAGTGGACAACCTGTTTAGTAATATTTATAATGAAAAACATTGTAGTTAAGAGTTGTAGTTCAACAACTGCTACCAGTTGTTGAATAAAGGCAAACATGATCTCCAGCGACATTAGAAACTTTAGGGAATGTTTTGTGGAAACTATGTTGTGTGTAGTTGAAGGTATAAAGTTGAAGCTGTCAAATTCTCTCAAGATATTTGGCATATTAAGGTATACCGAAGCTTTATAATATGTTAACATGATGAAAACTGAAAATGGATTAACAGTGGGTCTTTCAAGAGGGTAATGATCCAAAGCTTAAGTCCAAATAAACACAAATAGTTCCCAAAACATAAAACATAGAACCTTAATGTTTCTGATGTTCCTTAGAACGAAATCCTGTAGCCAGAAGAACTTAGAATGAATCTGAGAGTTTATGCAAAGAAGAATGATGAAAGATTTCTCATTCTGTGAGCTCCAATATTTGGAAATGTTACGTTTGAGTAAGTACGGACATTTTTACAAAGTGTGGTTATGAAAAGTATGTCAACAATAAAAAAAAATCTACATTTTAAATTGTAGGTTATGCTCCAATCATAAGAACAATCTTATGACTATTTTCTACCAGGAGTGCCAACAAACGTAATTGGCACTGTACCAAGAAACCCCTAATTTTTTAAATTACAACAATGTAGCGATTGAACTTTAAAACGCTGCTTGTCCAGACGTGGTGTAAGTCCCGGCTCAAATGACCGCTGGCTGTAATGTGCTGGTAAATGGACCCTGGGGACATGAGAAGCAGGCAGTTCGGGCTGCTGTGATGGCAGCACAGAGCAGGAGACAGGGAAACAAAAGAACAGTTACAAAGTGAGAGTGGGTGCTTTTAGTGCTATTTCTGTCCTTTTTGAATCCAGGTGAGTGATGTGAAGCTGTTGCTTGTCTGTTCTACTCAGCCTCAGGCCCCACTCTCTCCTTTCTCTTTCTTTTTAACACTGAATTGTCAAATGGGGCCTTGCTGTTGGAAGCCGACGCTTTATGCTTCAAAATTGCAGGGAATAATTTCCAAAAATATTCTGGGTAAGTGGAAAAATAAGACTAGATCTTTTTGGGGTGGGGGGTAAATAATCCTATTTAAATTCACATTTATCCAGTTCCACTCTAACTATTATACATCTGTGAAAGTACTACCACACATTTATGGAGGTACTTTGTGGAGGGAAGGCAGTAATCTGACAGTTTGAGCAAGCTTCCAATTATTTAATTTTGTTGTTGTGTACAGTGCCTGCTACATAAGTACAGCTAAAAGCACACCCTGAAGGTTTCCTGAAATCACCCTGAGGTTTTATTTCTTATTTCAGGCCATAATGGATAATGCCAGATTCGCTGAAAGGAGAGTTTTTCTGTATACTTGCATCGGTCTTAATGAAAAGCAGAGCTGAAATGAGTTTTGGAAAGAAACCGTGTCGTGTTTTTGTTGTTCACCAGCGCATGTTGTACAGAAACATGACTGTGATCCAGATAACCTTTCCTACATATCAGATGTGAAATCCTCTTTCATCAGGGGAGCGGCAATGGAAGCCGTGTGTCTCCACAGATGACTCTGAATCCCTGCGACAATAGGTGGACAGGTAGATCAAGAATAAAACAACCTGGCCTGGAGGTAATATGTCCTCCGAGGCTGTAATATAATGGTCCAGATCGTAGCTTTGATAGATTTTCCCTTGACCGTGTGTAAAGAAAATTCCCCCACTACACAATTTTCATTTCTAAGTGCAAACAAAGCTGAGATGGGTTGCCAGTTTATTTGTTTTCCGTTTGTTCACAGCTCCCTTTGGGTAATAGTTTGCTGAGCTGTGTCATTGAATAAAACAGACAAACATTTAGGCTGAGAGCCGCCCTGACTGTAAAACAGTCTGTGAAACCGGCTCTATTGATTTTTGTGTCCCAGACACACAAATACAGTTGCAGGCTGGAGCAACGTCTCGACTTTCCATCGCCACGTTGAATGATAGCCTCTCTGCTAACAGGGCCGTGCTCTACATACGTGGTCAGTTAAATCAGCTGCACATTGTTGTCCGCTCACACTTGGCTCCAATGGTTACAGTATTTGACAAATGGACTGATGGTATCTCAACTATTCTCGAACTTCAATAAAAAGCAATTCGGTGGGACTTTTCGGTATTTATAAATGTCAACTTCAGTAGAAGCTAAGGTCTCCCTCAGCAAAGGCTTTCTAATTAAAGGTCAGCATTTCTGATGGTTCTTTTTCAGACTAGTTTTGTGTTTTTTTCCCCTCTCATACCACAGAAAAAGGCAAAAAAAGACATTTGAAAAAAAAACTCTGTGTGGGGAAAATGCTAAAGTTATCTCCAACTCTATATCAGAAAAAACTTCCCAAATTCTCCAAATGAAAGAGGAAATCTAGAGGATCTACTCCAGTCTGGATGAAAACCTTTCATTTTCCTGAACATTTCTGTTTTCAAACAACCTCAAAAACTTCTGTCAAAAACAACTTTTTCAGGTTTTCAGGTCCTTATTTTTTTCCAGGGGACTTTTTCTCAGTAAATAAGCAGCTAAAGGTGTCTTGCTGTCAACCACAACTACTGCAGTGACTGTTAGAAAGACTCCACCACTTTGTATGGAATATTGTTACTGCTGGTTTTTCACATTTTCACACTTTATAGCCACAAACGTCATTTTTATTCAGGGTATTTTTATGTGAATGACCCACAACAGTAGAGTGGAATTGTAAAGTAGAAAGGAAATGATACATGCTTTTGTAAAATCAGGAGTGTGGGGTGCATTTCAGTCCCCTCTGTGTCAGTAACAATATAGAACCACCTTACAGCTGCAAGTCTTTTGAAGTATGACTGGATTAACTAAAAACCATTAAGATTCAAAGGCAAGAGAATGTAAATTTCAATTCGTGTTGGACTTTGACTGGACCATTCTAACACAAATATACATCGAGTCCTTTGCCTTTTTGCATGCTTGTTTAGATTGTAGCATTGCAGTCGTACAGAAAAATGAATCTTTGCGCTAGTCCCAACTGTTCTGCTGCCTCTAACAGATTTTCCAGTTGGATTAGCCTGTATTTAGCTCCATCCATAAATCCCATCATCATGTTGTGGAAAAGGATATCCACCTGTAAGCCAAAATACCAGGGGAGAAAAAAATCCCTAAAAAATTTGAATATGCAATTATCCAATTAGACTTTTTTGTCAAATTAACAGTACCTTTTAAAGTAACATAATGTAAGCAGGCATAAAACTATAACCTCACATTTCTGCATTAAAATGCTTTTTTATTAGACTACTGTAAAATTATTAGGCTTGAAAACATCACTCTGTGTGCAATTAATATATATAATGTGCTTCACTTAGTGAATTGAGTCATATATATATATATATATATATATATATATAGGCTCCATCAGACTAGCGGCAGCAGCAACTAGCAAGCAGCTGGTGGGAGTTCAAGTCTGCTGAGTTTATCATGCAAACTTCTTCACAGTCCGGCATAATGTGGAAATTTTGGTGTGATGACATGAAGAAGAAAAAGTGTCGGAAATAGCAGTAGTTTCTTAAAGAGACAGACACCAATTTCAAATAGCAAAGTCCAATTTCTTTTGAGTTATTTTTATAACAACTGAATGCAACATATGTGATTGTGCAATAAATTAGCACAATGTGCCTATAAAATACATAATACAACCCTTCTAAGAGAACTTATTTTACTCAAATACCCCCAGATTTCTTTTTAACCGTGACTTTAAATACATTTTGCTCATTTAAAACTAATTATTGGTGTTGATTGAATGAACAGATGCCGGACATTTCATTTCACAGTATCACAAATTAGAGCCACAATGTTCCCATCTTCACAGGTGTTTCATGATCTTTATAAAAATCTGTGAGGTCACAGTGATATCGCAGGGCCTTTCATTATGATGGAGGTGTAATCGACCCAAAGAAAAGGAAAGAAATAAAATCTCCCAACGTAAAAACACCTACAGTTTAGATTAGATAAATGATTTTCAGAGAACAAAATTATATTTTAAAACAATATTCTGATGGGGCCAAATTAAATATAAAAGACTATTTATCTATGTGGAAGAAATGTGATTATTTATACAAGGGAGTTAAACAATTGTAATCAATTAGGAGGTTGGATGAAGTGTGAGGTTAATGGAAAAACATTTCAAGTTTGAAGATGCAATTTATATTTGGCTTTGAATACAAAGTGTTATTAGCAAGCTCTATGCAAGTCTGCACAGAAAAGAAACACGAGGTTCGTGAGGAGGGCAACATAAACAGTTTTTGAAAAGCAGGCCTGAATCTTTGAGCTGTTTTCTGATTATCTCAGTAGAAATTTGAGGCAAAAGACTGATTAATCACAATATTCATGGGATCCCAGCGACAGAGTGGGAGTGACCTTGACTCCTCTCTCAATGTGCTTTATGCAAGCCCTGGAGTAATAGAATATCAAAGAGGACAAAGTCCTGCAGATGTGGGGCAGAGACATCACCCTCATCCGTCACAGACCTCTGGGCTAAACCAACTCTTGGGAAGTCTGAAAAAAAACCTCTGGTTGATTCTGACTTCTGTTTGGCATCTCGAGTTCAAGGACTGCTTGTATCTGAGATGTCTGTGTGTCATGCAAAAGAAAAAGAAAATTTACAAATAACCTTATCTTTAAAATAATCTGAGAATAAAACAAAAAAAAATGTGCCCCTGATTAGGGAAGTTCAGATTAATCAGTAATAATTAATGCGATTCTTCCTCTGTAGTTTTTACAATTCAGCCAATCAAGCCTCAGCCAATCAGGATGTTTGTTTAGGACAGACAATCAGTGGTTTAGTGTGGGGTTTAGTTAAAAAAATTAACTGGTGTTGTAAAGAAAACAAAGAAAGGACGGTTTAAATCTTCTTTGTGACAGAAAACCAGGAATCTGTAAAATGAAAATAGACGGAAAAATAATAAAAGTAAAGACAGGATTCACTACAGGGCTTAACGTAAAAAAAAACAACAACAAAAAACCCCAATCCTGAGTCTGAAACTTTTTCATGGTAGTGGTAGAAATGAAATCATAATGTAGTGTTGAACGTTTATTAAAAATGGCCTTTGAAAAGTGCATACATTTGCTTCTAACACAACAAACAAGCAAACCTTAAGTGACAGGGACTTAAAGGTTCCAATTGAAGAAAAAATTACATATCTGTGTCCCGAAGTGCAGCCTTCCAGCTAAGAAAAACTCAAACAAACTCAACACCACTTTCAGCAGAGACATTTCAGTCATTGGCAAAAAAATTTTAGAATAGTCAACATCACAACATAAAGGGAGAAGTTACACTGAGGTGGTTTAAGGACATCCCTCCGTCCGTCCGTCCGTCCATCCCTCCATCCATCCATTTTCTAACACCGTTGTCCCTTAGAAGGGTCGGGAGGTGCTGCTGGTCTCCAGCTAACATTTCGGCGGGGTCACCCTGGACAGGTTGACAGTCTGTCGCAGGGCAGGTTTAAGGACTTAATAATAATAATGATAATGATGATGATGATAATAATAATGATAATGATGATAATAATAATAATCATAATAATAATAAAAACACTATTTTGCTTAATTTAACATTCTGGATTATAAATAAAGTCCAAAATCACTTCTTTTCACAGTTTTGAAAATAAGTGGTTGGTAGTTTTGGTTGGTCTAGAGAGATGAGTGGTCCAAAAGAGGTTGTCGCAGATTTATTGTGATTAAGCCGAAATGGCTGCAGCAGCAAAGGCAGCCAAGAGTTTATTTGCTGAACTTATTGGTCTGGAGGTCGTTTTGGTTGATTCTGTTGAAAGAGCATGGTGATTATCCGTCTATTTTGTACCATTTTACATCTTTCCCAGCAAAAGTGCTTTATTTTTTGTCACCAAAAAATGGTTTGATACACGTTTCATTTTTGCCAAAATGCAATATTTTGATGAGCTGAGTGACCAAGATGAGCTTGAATGGAAGATTTGCATGCCTTTGTCTGGTTTTGTTGTAAAGAGCACGACAAACAGCATGTGCAATACAAATTAGTTTAGACTTCCTTCAGGCAGTACATGGTATGATTTGTGTTGAACTAGCCATTCACAGCATGTCCCAGTTTGGAGTCGCATGGCGTCACATTAGGAATGTTATTAATAGGGAGTGTTACTCATTTAATCCATCTCATCTGTTCTGCGCTGTCTCCCATTTCTGTCAATTTATGGCGCTCCGAGGGAGGCACCTGATGACCAGACAGACCAGCTCAACCTTTCTTGAGCTTCACGTTCTGCAGCGCCAGCACTGCCTGTCAGGGACATTTAACAAAGAATTTTGCATTATTTATGAGGCTGCCTTTGAAATGCTTCTCTTAATTATGTTCTAAATTTCTTCCTGGAGTTTGTGTATTCCACTTAAGGCCACCTCAAAACACACTCCTCGCTCAGCAACGGGAGCAAAAAATGGCCACCTTTCCAAACTGAGTTGTGACACTGTTGCTGATTGATCATGTTTACCTCAACCACCTCGTAGCTCAAATTACAGATAAACTCATTTTAGCCAATTTACAACACTTAACGCTGTGTGGTTTCCTAGGTTTCTTTTTTTGTCCAATCACAAAGCAAAATGTCTTTCCTCACCACCCTTTCATTCAGCCTACAAATGGCAGATTAGGTTAGTGGAGCTGGATAGATCCATTCTAAATAGCCTTGGGTTACACTAAAACAAGCAAAATAAGGCAGGAACTAAATTATCTATATTTGTGCCAGTGAAAGATATCACTCAATGTCACTTTCATACAAGAAATCGGTGGCAAACCCTGTTGATTGTTCTGAAGAAGTGGTTAGCAAGGCAAAAAAATATAAAATTTTCATTTGGGCTTTAGATAAAGCATCAACTACTAAAACATACCTTTTCCAGTATCTTTTTTTGCTGCCTTTTTAGTATTTTAAATAATGTAAACATAATATAAACAACAAATAGCACATTGAAATAGCCTTGTAAACAGACACATTTTGGTTTGTATTAACGTATAAAGACATAGAACATGTAGAAAGAAAACTAGTGTCTTATTTTAAAATAAAAGGAAAAGTCTGGCATTTGGAAGGCAGCATACCTGCTTACATTAAGTTCAAACCAGAAGCTGTGTACTAGTTCGGTCCTTCATCTGATAACAATAAAGAATTGCACCTTTAGAAATAGATGCAGTCTCTTGCTTATACAGGCTCTGAAACTAGCTTCCTGTAGGTTTTCTGACAGTTTCTCACAAGACAATATTTTGATAAAACACAACAGTTTTGCCAAAATGGCAAATATTTCACAATAGTTAGAAGGAATTCAGACAAGTGGGTTTAAATACCCTTTAAATATAGCAATAAATCTAGATTTTTGTTTTCCTTCTGTCATAATAGTCACTTTCTGCCATTATAAAAATAAAATATTCTAATTTTATTATCTTTACAATCTTGGTTGTTTGAGGTATAAAAAGAAGCAGCCTTTCAGAGTTTGTTTTGCACCATCAATGCATCAATTAGCATCTGCATTGAGGATGTTTTGAAACAATTTTTGTATGAACTAATTTTCTATGATGCAAGTAAATCTGGTTATGTGACTGTATTTAATAATTGTAGCAACCTATTATCCTTATTTGACATGGTTTTGGTTCAATTAGGGGTCATTATTTGACAGATTTTATAAGAACCTACTGTAGCTCAGAGGTCAGAATCAAAATGAGCATAAATAGCATGTATAGTAAACAAATAATTTATACCAACACATATTCCGACATGCAGACCATCTTTCAACGTTCTTACTGCCAAACAACTTTCTGCTGGCTGTATAAGACGCAGCATGCCTCTGTTTTCACTGGTCAGCTCCCACAGGCTTGAGTAAGCCCATCATCCCAGCTTCAACAAGGGGGAGAAAACGCCAAAGTCAAATGACTGGTCCACTCATTTGAATCAAAAATTCCCCGCCTGGCATCTAAGCCTGATACAATTTCCGGCATCTGTGTTTGCTTCCACATTCTGTGGTTCACCGCATGGCAAACATCGGCACCTCCCTCGATGGCGCCACCTGCATGTTTCCACTCAGGCTTTCAACTCAAATCTTTTCCCCTGGATTTGGGAAAAACTGAATAAATGTGCATCTTATTGTTTTCAGTTATGCTCAGTTTTAAGCACACACAGTTGGAGCTGAAACCACATATTTCAGTAATACAATATGTGAATTGAAACTTGTAATATGATTTCACTTGACAGTCTGTTAATAATTTAGTCTCCAGTGTGTAATTAATCAGTTTCTCAGAATAATGTAAACATTAAATATGTTAAGTCTTTCCTATGATATATAAAATACATTTTTATCTACCTTCTTGGTTTGATATTAATAAATTCAATTGTATTTTCTACTGCCTTTTTATTTAGTTGCACACAGGCTACAGCTAGGAACAGTTGTTCAAAGATGTTTAATAACTTTCTAAGACCAGCCTTTATTAGATTTTGCATATTAAAACTGTGTATGCTGTTGTGCAGATGCATTACAGCGCTCATGGTGGCTGGTTTGGGAACTGCAGCGGCTCTTTGTAATCACGTGGGGAGGTCCGCCATTTTGTTTATTGGAAGCATGCAGGGAAAAGCTGGATAGTATCCATTTGTATCTGCCTGTGTTGGGACATGGAGAAGTTTGTAAGTTAACATTTTATTTTTTTATGCTAATGGCACAGTATTGATGTACATTGTTTTTTTTCATTGTAGTTTGAGTAAGTTTTATAAAGGATTGCTGTAGTTTTACGTAACCACAAGTAATTTAGGTAATAGTCATGTGAGGCAAATAATTGGATAATATTATGGGTTAATTTTTATGTTTTTATTTACAGTTTCACAATTCGTCCTGGAAATTTTGTTAATGAACACTAGAATGGCTGGGTTTTCGATTTCTCCCTAGAATGGCTGAACAGGGCCAAAAGGCCCTGAGTCCACCCTGACGACTCTGATGGCTCAAATTAGCATTCTTCTTCAATTGTAAATGTGGCCGTTGACCGTCAGGCCAGAATGTAGGAATGTGAATAGTCCATGTTGGGGGTGGGTATCTATGATACCTACAACTCGTCATGAAGTGTTTTTGGAGAGATGTGACCTTTTGCAGCTGATCCATGATGTTGTGCTGCATTATCCAGGTTATTTTGCCGAATGTACATAGAGTTCGCAAAACATACAATCTGTTTCAAGAAATATGCAAAGGTTTTTCTAAAAGAAATTAGTAATGTTTCTCTTTGAAATAAAGCTAAGAGGGTATAAAATGACAGTTTAGAAATAAACTAACCAAATTAATTGTGTTGATCCACCTCAAAAAAATCATGCAAAAAGTGTAAGCAAAAGAAATCTGGGAGACTTTGCACATGCAAATTTGCATGCAGCCTTTTGTGCTGTGGAGGATAAATAGGTGACTGCTTCACCTATTTAGTTCACAAGAACTAATGGCATTTATTTCAGTCATAATCTTGCGGGGGGTGACTAAGGTTCCATCACTATGTGACAGCTGGTCAGCAAACCTGGCAAACATGATTGACATGGCAGCACTGAATGCACATGTGCTTTATCAGGCATGCATTGGGGTGCAGGAGAGACGGGTGGACTTCCTGGTTGAGCTTGCAAAAGAGTTCGGTAACTCTCATGTGAGTGAGAAGAAGGCACACAAGGAGAAACTGCTTCGGCAACAACCTTCCACACCCAGCTCAGGCAAAAGGGCGAAGTGTCAGGTCAACCATCGATGCAGGATGCGTGTCCTGAGGCCGAAACATCATCAGTGACCCCTCACACCCCCACCATGGACTGTTCTCCCTGCTGCCCTCTGGAAAGAGGTTCTGCAGCATCCGGTGCAGGTCCACCTGGTTCCGAAACAGCTTTTTCCCACTTGCCATCAGACTGCTGAACTCTTAACTGGACTGCACTCAAAAACTGGTCTCCACTTTATACCTTGCACATGTACAGAGCTAAATAACTTCTATTTTACTGTCAGTCCTGCACTTTATATTTTATATTTAGATTTATATTCATATTTTATACTGTATTTTATTTTACTCACAACATTGGAACCTCAAACATTATCCTGAGCCGTATGCAACGAAATTTCGTTCTGTATACACCCTGTGCATTGAAAATGACAACAAAGTCAGTCTAAGTCGAAGTCGAAGTCTAAGGAACAATTGTACAACTGTGAGATGCGTTGAGGCCATTACCAGGGTACTGATAAGGTAATGGCCCTAGGTAATGGCCCTATTTACTGAACAAAAGGGCTTCAGTGCAACGGGCTTCAGGCCAGTTGGACTATCTCTAGCCTGAATAGGTATATGTCCAAATGGCCTAACTCCAGCCATTCTAGTTTAATGAAGATGAAGACAAACAAGTAAACCGAGTCATTCAATTCTTACAATACTCAGTTTTTAAGCTATCTGTCACTACACGTAGCTGTATGGGTTTGGGGACAGAATATATGAAAAACTATGGAGTTTTAATATATAGTGAAATAATAAAGGCTATGATGCAGTTACAGCTGCAGTCCATGCTAATGTGATTGGATTTCGTTCAAGAACAAAAAGGCAAGGTGCAAACACGAAGACATGTTATAAACAATTCTGATGTATGTTGGTGTTTATTTATGCAACGTGTAACTGGAAGCACTTGGTGCATAAATATTAAGTACCAAAGCAAACGTGCAGAGCTTGAAAGGCAAAAACAGCTGGGTGCCCTTATCCACCATGGACATGACATAAAAAGTAAAGCAGTTTATAAGTAAAAGAAAATTACTGACACAGAGGGATTATTTAAAGATTTTAGATTATATCTCTTAGTGAAAACCTCCTCAAAGTATGCAAAGTTTTCAGAGTTTGACAGGTTGCCTTAAGGGTTTAAGTTCTCAGATGAAATGTTTAACTTTTCTACAGCAACATATAAATTCTCAAAATATACCAAAACGTCTCTGAGATCTGAACATAGCCATTGACCATGGTTGTCAGGAAGATGTACAAGTAGAACCTTTCAGAGAACCTTTAATTTATTCTGCTGCCTTTCGCTCCCACAATAAATTTTAATATTAAGGCAAACTGCATATTTTCTGATTCTCAAAAAGTAGCATTGCATATTAGATTGTGTGCTCCATGTAATTAAAGAAAGGTCTGCATATCTTTCATGCTATTTTATCCTGGTCCTGGGAGACAGGACTGGGCTGTTATTGAAATGAGCTGCTTCTGAATATACTTAAAAAAAGCTATCCCTTAAGATAATTCGCCAGCTTTGCACAAGATGTTCAAATTTTTACCTAAAGCATTTCGGCAAAATAGTTCAAGCTCAATCATATTGGACGAACAGCACTGTAAAAATATATTTTTGTTAAGTCTTGACACAATCTTCAAGTGGGATTAGGTCTGGATGTAAAAATGCATCAGAGGTGTAGAGGTGTCTGACAAAATCATTTTTGGAGGCCACAAACATCTTTTTCAAAAAGGTTTTGACTGTATATTCAGGTTGAAGCAGCAAAAACGCTGCAGTGGCCTGTTGTAACTGCATTGCTTCTTCCTATGCTTTGCTCCAGTCGCCTCAGAAATCAGAACTCATCCCAGGAAACAGCGTTAGAGTCGGCATAGTCGGAGAAGATGGGAATTCAACATGGTGACACCCCCTGAGAACAGAAAGTGTAATGTTTTGCTTCAAAATGTCCACATGTGACCAGTGTGACCTAATCAACATGACAGTATGCCCTGTGACAGAAGACATTTTGGTGTAACTTGGTCTCCAGTAGAAACAGCTTTCAATGGAGGGTGCGCATGTGGCGGCGTGGCGAGGTCAGACGTCACGCCATGCCCATATACAGCCATTAATAGAGTTGACTTCTACTAATCCCCATCTGTCTTCTCAACTTTTACCAGCTTCCATGTCACTGCTGAGTATTGGTGTGTTCAGGGTAAATTGCAGTTTTAATTTTCTGTTACAATTTGCATTTCATGTGACTCGTCTCACCAAATCAACTTCTTCCTTCAAGAGATCTACCTACAATACCTGTTTCTGCAGCTCCTCCAGAGATACCGTAGGGCTCTTAGCTGCTAAATAATGAACTCCTTACTCAGTCTGTCAGTTCAGATTAATGGCCGTGTACTGGAATATGTAAAATTTTCAGACAATGGATTGAACAGTGCTTGTCAAAACATGGGATATGGTCTAATAGCCTAGCTCTACTTTGAACCTGTCTAACTTTATCTCCACTCAGTCTGGCTTGTTTCTTTAGTGTTTTTTTTCTTATGAACTTCAACAAAACAGCTTTATATATAGAAAACAGATCCTGTCATCTGTGAGCGATTTAAGCTTCGCTATGCTTCATCACTTCACATCACAATCATAAGGGAATATTTTACCAATAGGTCAGTGAACATGCACTCACTTAGTAGAAGCATTAATCATTGGTTTTTCTGAAAACTGAGAAGTCCATCCACATTCTTTGCATGAGAAAGGTGATGCATAATCTATATTATCATTTTGTAATGAGGCATATTGTGACAGTGGCAACGAAAGCACTGCAACAGATGGTGTGAAGCATCCCGTCTTTGAGGCGTGGATTTTGGATTTTCTATTAAGCACCCGTTATCCTCTGAAGGACTATCACGTGGACTGACAGCAACCCCTCTTCCAAGATTCCTGTGCACATTTCGCACATGTTCAAAAGTGACAACATCTTAACAGCGCAGCTTACAAAAGGGGAGGGGAGACAAGCGAATCGACTCAGAGTGGGTGGTGTGAATCAGCTCTGAGGGGACAGAGATGCACATGAAGTGAAAATGTGGGAAAAAAACACACACAGGGTGCAGAAGAAGTCTCCAAGAAAATGGACGTAGACAGAGAGGGAGAAAGGGACTGAGGAGATCTAAAATAACAGTGACATTGTCTCTAGACAGCACTCATTATTTCTCTATTCCGAGAGCGCAGGGCTTAGTGGACACGGTTGAAATACAACTTTAGAGTACATCTGACAGCAGGAGCAGAGATGAAGCGGTGGATTTACGATGCCATACAGTATCAGAGTAATATTCAGCTCCTGTCATCACAAATCACAACATACCACGCACAAGATAAACCCCACAATTTATTTGCAGACTGGATACTTTCTATTTGATCAAAATGAGAAGTATGAAAGACAAAGGCGATTTCATTCAAAAGCTCTAATCTCAATCTTAAAACGAGGGAATGAAATGATTCGTGGGCATTCAGACACCTCCTGAGTTTAGGCCGGATGCTGAAGCAGTTTGACTTTAGATTTGTTCAAGCCTCACAAAAAGCACAATGACAGCCTGAACATTGATTGTTATTTTCAATCAAAAGGCAGCATGGATGCAACTACTGTGTAAAAATAATTACATGTGTTTGTTGCCCCCACTCCATTGCATGATATTAGCAGTTTGGCTTAAATGTAGAATTTTTGCTATTCAAAGCTAATAAATAATTGTATGTCAACACAGCACTGTTACTAGTATTATAGTAATTTCACAAACTTGCCAACTACTTTTCTTAATTTTAATACTATTTACTAAATGTTACATCCAACCTTTAATTTTATGTGTTTATTTTTAATGTTGAAAAAGGAAACATTTCCTGATGTTTTAGAGTTAGCCATTCTTGTTACAATATGATCTGTCTGCTTTGTTGGTACAAAACATTGAAATTATTAAATAAATTTTCTCCTGACTATGTTAATTAAAGCTGATTAATTAATTTATTTTTACTTTGCATATTTACTTTTGAAGTGAATAATGTAAACTTTTGAATGTTGTTCTGCAGAACCAGCACAGGTAATTTTGCACTCATAGTTTACAAAAGAAAGTTGATAAAAAACTTTCCACCTACTAAAAGTTTCTCCACAACATCTTAACAGTAGTCTTGGTAATTATTTTCTTCTGATATAGCTTGTGGTTTAGACAAAGAGACTGAAACCATACACTGCTAGTCAGCTGGAAAGATCAAGTTGAAGAATTATTTTATTTTTTTAGCATCTGAGTGAGTCCAAACAAATCCCAAAATCAACAACAACAAAATAGATCCAGTTTAAATTTAAGTTTTAAAATGATCAGAGTTTACAATTAAATCTAACAGAAAATGTGTTGTGTCACCTGAGAAGGGCTGTGGACAAGAGAACTTTATCATGCAATAGATAAGAATTGATAAGATGTGAGCTGAAGATCGATTCCAACCAAAAAATCTAAATGTCCCTGAAAAAATTATTAGCTTATTAGTATTGACACAATTTTAAGTTTGTTTTTTCAGGGGTGTGCAAAAAGTTGTAAAATGTATCGTCTTGGTCTTTATGTTTTTATTAAAAATGTGAGATTTTAACAAGGGTGTGCAAACTTTTCTGAGTCAAGGTTTAAGGCGTGAAAATTATAACCCTCTCGCTTTCCATCTTAGTGACAGAACAAGACAAGTGTAAGACAGAGGAGAGCGTTTCCGTCAGAGGACATGAATAAGTAAGTAGAAAAAAATTTGTATGCTCAAAACGAAAGACTCATATTAATCAACTAAATGACTGTGCATAAGTTGCCCTTTTAAAATCACATCTGTCCCTGGGGAAGTGTTAGCTGTTAATATTTAATACGTACACGTGTAGTGTCGCAAATCAATCTGTCGCACAAATTAGTTCAAATTAATTCAATTGGTGGTCAAAAAGCCATCTGATTAACAGAGTGCTGACGCTGCTCCTCTGGAGGTTTTAACTATGATGTGAGGCTAATCATGGTGCAGGTTTAAGCTCTTAGTTCACACGCCACACATGTCAACCCGTCACATTTTGACCCCCTGCAACTGTAAATCGCTCAGATGGGAGAAGTTGTTCTGTTTTCTGTTAGATTTAGGTCAGAAAAGGCCCCGGTGGGTGTGACAGGTTCAGGATTACTGCTGTACTGTGGGAAGCATCGGAGCGGCCCCAGGTGTTAAACAGATATTTCTAGCTGGCTTCAAGGTGGCAGCGCATCATAAATATGGATGTACCAGAGCCGCTCATGGAAAGCAATAAGACATCATCATCACAGCGATCACCCTGCTGTCACTACCCTCTGCAGGGCCCATTAATAAACACTGACAATCAGAGCCCTTGACCTACCCCTGGCATCCTCCAGCTCGGAGTGAGAGGAGCATTTTGATAACTTTGATAGTCAAAAAAAACAGCTTCAGTGTTTCATTTGGAATTAAATTAGGGAAAAAAAGAGTTAACAGATCTATCCTTCAATTTTTCCCATCAATAAAATTATTGGTTGGAACTTGTTGCAGTTTCTTCATATGACGTTTTAAAGAGCAATGTTGGAATGAATGGAGATGTGACATTGCAAAATTAGAGATAAGCAAAAGTAGTGGTGTAATTTGTGGTTGTAGAGTTTCTATAGCACATTATGACTTATGGTTGTAGTTTTCAAATACAGCTCTGAAGAAATAAAGACTCCACTGCATTGAACCTCATTGAAAACCTCCTGGTTATTCCACCAAATATTGACTTCTGAACTCTTCCTGAGTTAAAACATTAGTATTTCTAAATGAATATGAACTTGTTTTCTTTGCATTATTTGAGGTCTGAAAGCAGTGCATCTTTTTTGTTATTTTGACCATTCATCATTTTCTGCAAATAAATACAAAATTTTTGCCTGGAATTTCAGAGAAATGTTGTCAGTAGTTCATAGAATAAAAGAACAATGTTAATTTTACTAAAACATATACCTATAAAGAGTAAAAACAGAGAAACTAATAATTTTAAGTGGTCTCTTAAGTTTTTCCAGAGCTGTGTTTTGCTGTCTTTGTTGCACTCTTTGAAGATACTTTTTACTCCAGTTTGTGACACTTGGAAACACTGATTCATTTGTACTTTTCCTGCTTTGTGTGGACTAACAATTATGCTTCTTGACTCTAGGCAGTTTTTCTTTTTGGGTGATGTTTTGACAGTCCAGATCTTTATTGAAGTTCTTATGTTATCTGAAATTAAGACTTCAGTTTTAACTTGATTTTCCAGGCTCTGAGAATAAAAATGTAAAGCTTATAACTGCATAAAATAGTGGTTTGTGTAGCTGTTCAAAGTAATTAGGCTGAAAATATAGTAGTTTTCCTCCATGCCACACTGCATTAAAGAGGATCCCCAAACAAGTATAGAGATAAAAGGATTGTTGTTGTTTAGAAGCCCGATATTTCTATTTAAAATATTTTTTTCAGTGATCTTAGGTAGTAGTCTAATTCTTGGAGACACATAATTTGGGTTTTTTTATTATCTGTAGGCTATAAAAATTACAATCACATGCAAAAAAAGGCTTGAATTAAAAAAAAAAAGGAATTTCTTAATTAAAAATTAGTGACTAAAAAACTTAGCTTTCCTATGATTTTTTTTTAAACAATTTTTAAAGATGTTCCTATAAGTGTCCAAAACAAAGTATAATGTTTGAAATAAAAAATCTTTTTGTTCTGTTTTGGAGAAACTTTTAAAAATAATTACATTTTCATGGGTGGGGTGTAAATTTCTTCTTAATAGTTTTTACTAAAGCTTTTCATCAATAAAAATAATAATCGCTGTACAACACTGTTGTATTTTATATCAGTTAGAAATATTTGGTATAATGTTGGAGTACCACTTCATTGCTTTTATGTTTTACTGTAATAGATACATTTGAGCTTTCTATAACATGCAATTAGTAGCACAAATTTAAGTGAAAAGAATAAAATAATAGAAATTTACTTTTAACGTGAGAGTTGATCTTTAATTAAAATGTGCGGCAGACATTGGTGCTGACCTCAGGACAAAGGTAAGATGCACGTCTCCATTCCATGAAAACCTTCAAACTACATCTCCTTTCACTCCAGGAGAGCAAGTGTCAGCCCGCGTTTAAGCAAGCAGCCTTTATCGTGAGACAAGGAGAAATTTGCCTTCAGGTAATAAAAGCATCGAAGGCTTGGCCCAGAAGAGCTGCTCTCCTACGCCTGTCTAAGAGGATTGACCTTTGTTTATTCCTGCCTCCCCTAAGACAGCTTCTGTAGCTAGTTTTGTGTCTGGGAGCTCGGGGAGTATGAGCACACACTCCTCACGCTTAATTCACAGTCTGAACGGCGTATAAACAGGACATGAGTAGCAAAAACTATAAAATCAATGACTAACTCTTGTTGAAGTGAGTAATATTTTAATGCAATCAAATTTTATAGGCACACTTCACATTACTGGATATTCCTCTACCAATTTTTCAAAACCAGCACCGGTTATATGCATCGTTTGTCAAACAGTTTTGCAGGTATACTGTATTATGGTGTTAATCTTTAATAACATTTCCAGACAACTAAATTGCTTTTCACCCTTTACAGTCAAGTTCATAATGAAAGACAGACTTTATTTGTTGTTTCAGTTCTGACAAAATGTCTGTTAGGAAAAACTGATACACTCAGCATCCAGAAAGTTATTGGTGAGTGAATTAGGTCGCACACTGGGGCTGAACAAAGTTATTGTCATGTCGCCATAACAAGTGTGCTTATCGCGAATAAGGGCTTGGACTGCAATAAATGTTTGGAGACCCTTGTTGTTCAAAAGGTTTTAGATTAGTGTAGTGGTAAGAAACTGAGGAGATGCCAACCAGAGGGAGCTTTTCATTAAAACTTGTGATCAAAGTAATAAATTTAGTTGTTTTCCTAGTAGATAGCTAGTCCGCCTAACACCTTAGAGCACGACAATTGCTGGAGCCACTGAACCCAGGTACTGACTCTACTTATTCTAAAAAATAAAATCACTGGTTTTGGTTTTATTTAGGAGCCTGAAGCAACCTGTTCATTTGAAATCAATTACAATGGACCCCCAATGTAACTGAATAACTGAAATCTGTAAAACTCTTGACATTGCCTCTAAAAATGCTTATAACTACCTATTTTAACAATTCACACACCAAGTAAACGTTTAAATGCATCATTATGCCCAGTAGAAACCATCTTGGCATTACCACAGAACCTAAGATCAACAGTCTTCTTGATTTCTGATCTTGGGGCTACAGCCAATCACTGGCAAGGACAATTATTGCCGCTCTTTGATTGGCTGTTTTCAAATGCCAGCCAATAGTGTTTGAAGTAGCAGCAAACTTATCTTTTCTCTTCGCAAGCTGCATTTTTTAAATACCTTAGAAATGCTCTATGAAAAAAAAATAACGTATGCACAAATTTTCCACAGATATTCGGGAGTTACATTCCACAGAAAGATGGGTCAAAAGTTGTTTCAGTATCAACAGCCAGAGGTCAAAAAAAAAATGTAACACTGTATAGTTACATAGTTGTACCACGTTTAGAGTGACAGTTGTTGGCTTTTAAACAATCTGAGATTATAGCTTTATCGATCAGATTTTACAGGCTTCAGCGGACATCTGGACTCTGCTGTCGTAGCGGGAAGATTTGTTGTGACAGTCATGCAGGAGAAGGACCCGGTCAGCATGAGCAAACAGAACAAAATGGTCTGGTTCTGGACCCCACAGTGGAAATACATGCATGAAATCCCAAAAAAAGATTAGCATAAACCCACACCGTATGATGTGAACGATCTCTGTACTGGATTGTTATGTTTTTGTCTTGTTAGTTTCGATGGAAAAACCACAAGTTTGTCTAATTGTATTTTAATTGCTACTAAGACACGTCTACACTAAATAATGTATGTATTTTTATTTAAAAGAAGAGCTCATTCAAACTTTAAAGTTCACACATCCCACTCTGGAGAAATGTCACATTCTGTAATTTATCATATCTAAAAGGTTGCTGGATGAATGCATACGTTCAGCGTGAAGAAAATCCACATGTATGGGGAATTCTTTCAATCCTCTCAAAAAAGAAATGAAAAAAACTTTGAATATAAATGGGAAGACAATTCCTTTGAGGTAGCACTCCTCTCTGGCTCCCATTACTCTCTGATTTATGGCTTCATAACTGTAATTGCTGAAGGGCAGCTGCTTCTCTGCTTGATTCAACACTGTTTCCATTGTCAACTGCATCACCTGCTGTTCTGCTACCATCTAAACATCTTAGGTAGCCTGCTTCTGACAAATAACCTAATTCCTAACCAGGCTGCACACACAAAAAAAATGAAAACCCTCTCATGTAATTCATCAAACAAAAAACCCTGGAACTGTTGTGATTCAGAGGAAAGACTAATGAAATTACTGATACTTGATCCTGATAGGAGGATCCGGATAGAGGATGCAGCTTCCTGCTGAGCACTGTCGATGTAACACATATGTACGTTTAGAGATGTCTAATAAGACCTATGTGGGGAAGTTTGCTTTACTTTGTAAAATGCTGGCAAATCAACAGCCCTCCTGCCTTAAAAAGCTTGCCTTGTTTTGCATTTCAAATGCAATCATCGATAATTCTGCTGCAATTTATTTGAGTGACAGCGAGATGGTGGAGTACTGAGCGAGAAAGAGCAGTTCATCACAGCTTCCAAATGTAAAAGATAACCCAGAAAAGCCATAACTAGTCAGTGGGTTTTATTTTTCCTTCTCAGTCTTTGAAATTAGATATTTAGACAATTCCAATAATTATCCAGGGTTTGATTTTTATCATCAAACAAATTTATAATCACAGTGTTTATCTGCAGGTCTCAATCTGATGTTTTTATATGTTTGTTTTAGCCGACCAGTCAAAAAAAAAAGGACTTGCTTTTGATCCTGACAGAAGCAGAAAACGATTGTGAGATTGGCTTGGGGAAAAAAAGTTTTTTCTTTTGTAGTTCACAGGATGATTATGGAAAACAAAAATTGTGGTTCTTCCACCCTTCCACTTGCTTTGGTCTAGTTAATAATTGGTTAAGTTTGAGTTTTCAGTGAAAACACAAAGAGGAAGCCTGATAAAAACCGGTCGTTTGTTTGGTACAGAGGGTCTGGACATAACAATTTTAATTAAGGTAAAACCAAACAGTAGCATGAAGTAGATAATGTCCCAAAAGTACCTTTTCCCCCCAAAAAATTAAACAAGTAGATGTAACTGAGTAAATGTAACATTTCTTAGACTCAACACCAATTTAGAAGGAGAGCTACATGATGTGGAAACTGCAGAGCTACAGTTTTTTAATCTTCCTTGGGATTTACAGCAGGACAATTGTGTAGTGCAAATGTGTCAAACTCAAGGTCCAGGGGCCAAATTCGGCCCCCAGTAATTCTTCATGTTTTGAGGAGCACATAAATAAAATATTCAGGATTTAAATATAATTCGTTTTTAATCAAAGTGTTCTTTATTTGGATAGTACCAAGTTATATCACAGCGAAAAGATGTTTAATGTTTAATTTTAAGAAATAGTCATTGAATGCAGAAACAGCTGTTTATTGGTATTTTAACAGTTTATTAAAGGGAATATGTTTTATTAACATATTCTGCCACAGCTGGCCCTTTGAGGACATTCATGATGTTGAAATGGCCCAAAATGAAAACGAGTGACAATGTTTCACCACGAGAAACAAAACAGTCTCCATTGTCTTTTATACATATAAAACCATGTGCACATTTCCCCTGTTAAACAAATTAGGCTGAATCATGTGTCCATATCCCCACTCTAGCAGTGCCAGATATATTTTGTCTATAAATGCCCTGGTTTCCTGAAGCATAAGATCTACTGCGTAGTGAAATTGTGATTGTTTATTAGCAGCAGTCGCAATAAAATAGGTTTTAAATGACTATGTGTGTTTGCAATCAAAATTGAAAAGTAATGGCATTCCTACCAGGGCATCAGTGATGTGATACAGGTTGCTTATTGATTTTAGACACTGGAGCCACATGTCTACTCAAAAATTGATTAGTTTCTGTATGTGTTTCCATGAGAGCAAATCAGCAGCTGTTATTGAACCCTGCTAATCGGTTGGATGAAAGGGGGAGGGAAGCTGGTTCCAGCGTCACTAAATAATAATCTTCTGTTTTATTTGCAAACATTATTGAATCCAGAAACTGTTATGAATACAACTGAACATTTACTGTCTTTTAGAAAATGGAAAACAACTTCACTTTTCTCCACTTTACTTTGAAACAGGACATAATCCTGATATATGACAATTTCTGCTTAAAAGTTTGGTTCTAACTGTTTTAGAGGGTTAATAATAATTAGTGCTAGGGTTAAATCAGCATTTAAATAACGATGAATACATTATGTACAATAAAGACATTCACAAAGACTGCAGGAATCCAACAAAAGCTTTTTAAAACTTGCAAATGAGAGGTTTGACGTTTGCCGTGGAATCAGAATGTGACGAATGTTTCTGTTCTCAGCATTTCTAATACAATAAATTGAATGAAAAAGTCTGAACTTAACATTCAATAGATGAGCACTACCTTAAGATTTTCCTCCATTTTTGTCATTATTGGTCCATGATAATAGGTTTCAGCAAATCTACCTATAGCTATGATTTTATCTTATTTTTATCTGTCGATCTTACAGCATGTGCTCCCCTGTTTTGACATCTGCTGAAAGGTAGGCCATCTGCTTCAACGTGACAGGTGACTTGAATAACTACATTACTTCATCTTCTTGTTGGCAGCTGTCTAAAGGTGGGATATATAAGGCAGCAAGTGGTCAGTGATTGAAGTTGATGTATTTTGGGTAAGAAATATGGGGTTTTCTGAAGCCAATGTCTTGACAGGTCAAAGTCTTTTGGTGGATTTTTTTGGGATTTGTATATTATAGGAGATGATTTTTAGTTTGAGGCTCAGCCACATGTTATGAATGTTACTTTTGCTGCATGAACAGCCAACCATCTTACATGTAAAGATATGGGAAGCTTTTGAATTTGCAAAAATATACAAATAATGAAAATGTCTTTTAAACTCAAGGGCTTGGAATACAATAAATCCATATTATTCATCAATAATTAACAGCTGAAATATTCTATGAACATTTTTGACCATTTTATTTTCAATTGCCTCTTTTAAAATACCTAAGTTTCAAATCTCCGCCTGGATATTTTTGCTTATTTTATTTGTACGCAGTTATTTAAATGTCCAGTGAGTAAATACATTTGCCCATTTATGCGTAACAACCAGAACTTTTAATATCTTGCAAGTTGTTTTCACAATTTACCGTCTATTAACAGAATGCCCCTGAGATTAATTTCATTCCCTGGGGCATGAAATTACCGTAATAACCTGATATTGGCTCCCCTTCCAGAAACCGTTGGAATTTTTCAGATAGCGCAACGTGTGGCAGAATTACGGTACTGCATATTTGGCTGTGTCCTCTCCGATACGTTTGGTCTGGAAGGGCTAAACGTTTTTTTTCAGCCCACAATTATTGGGGACAAATTGAGTTTTGTTTGTCACTTGATTAATTACACTGACAACATTTCAACCACGTTAAGACATTAATATATTTCTTTACATAAACATGAAATTGTCTTTTAGTTTTCAACCACATTTCCACATTGTTTATATATTGTTTTCCTGTCTTCTGAACAAAATTTGCTAAGGGGTTGACAGGTTCTTCATGCGCAATTCTGTTGCCCTTAAGTAATATAAAATCCATATTGATACCTGAAAATATATTTTTGTCACTCCATATTTCTCCTAAAATTACTTTTCTTCACTCCGAGATGTTAAGAAAATCTGACTGTCTCTAAGCTGTGTCGAACATAAATTCAGTGAGAGCAGTATTTATTTTTCCTTTGAGATGCTTCCAATGGCATGTTTCCTCAGCTGTGCCTGTGACTGCTGTGTTGCTTGGCACAGAGGGATTATTACGTGGTTATTTGATGACAACCGTACAGCATGTGAGCAAAGAACAACAAGCTCCTAACTAAAGGCATCCAGTTTTTGCCGACAACATCCAAGCAACAGAAAACAAATTTACGAGGAAGCTGGGGAAGAAAAAGTAGTTTCCTTGGAATTGCTGTAAAATGATTTATCATTCTTTTCGGTTATCATAAACAAGTTTTATGAACTTTATTTTGAAATTTGGTTTGACATATTTACAGCTGCAATTTCTAACTAATATTTGTAATAAAAAACATACATGTGCTATTTGTTGTGCATACAAAGTAGAAAGGGAAGTACAAACACAAGAGAAGTACAGATTAGACAAGAGATAGATTTTTTTCTGAAGGTAAATGCTGTAATAAATGTTTTACTGATCTCCGGTGATGCAGTTTATTTTAAATATGCTAAAGAGACTAAGCTAGATCCTTCTTTCTTGAACTGCTATAAACCAATTTCAAAATTACAGTTTCTTACCAGGATTACTAAGAAGTTTGTGGCTAAGCGGCAAATTACTCCTGTAGATAAATACAACATTCTTAATTGTAATCAGGATTCAATTAACAGAAACATCTGCTACACCTTGGTCCTTATGCTGAACTTTATCTCCACCTTTCATCACCAAGTTTTCCTCGGCATGTTGAAGTATTAGACAGGTGTATTAGGGTCTGATTTTAATTGGTTTTCTAATTAAAAGCAGATCCTGCTCATATTATGCTAATGTAAGAGTGAAAATTGGAGTTATGAAAATGTAAAATGTTTTGGAAATGTTTTATTTTGAAAGGCTCCCCGGATGGGGGAAATTAGCGAACGTTGGGGAACAGCTGAGTTCGGTGACAGCTGATGGAAATTAAATGTTCGACAATGAGAAAGAGCTCAATTGTTTTTATGGATTATTCTACAGAAACAATACAGTAATACTGTGATTCTACAGTATCTGGACACCCACAAGCATTACACTAAAATGTTTTCTTTATATTTACATCATTCGTTTGTGTCTTCTTTTATGATTTTGACTTAACCATACTAATCTGCAGTTTTAATGTGTTGTTAGAACACATTAATTTAAATTTATGAATAAATGAATAAGTGAATGAAAATATCCCTTTTCCCCCCATTTTAAGCAGCAAAGTCTTAGAATTTACTTTTTATAAAACCAGGCAACATATTGACATAATGCAAACCTAGTCTTTGAAGGATTTTCCTCCATTTTATTTTTTCATGTAGTTCACTCGCCTTTCTGGCTTCAGCTCCTCAGACTCTGGAAAACTCACCATCTGAAAATGGGATAAGAGATTATTTTTCATTATTTGGCTCCATGTGTAATGACAAAAACTGATCACTAATGCGCTGACTGGGGTCCTGTGTAACACACTCCCTCTGAGCTTTGGGCCTCTGTGCTCACAGAACGTACCCATAAAATATTTAGTACTGAAAAAATATTACACACAGTGAAATTGCACCCATATGTAAGTACACGTCATATCTGCAACAACTTACATTATATGTGGAAATAATTTTTATGGCTTAAATAGCAGGTATGACCTGCAGAGCAGGAAGGTTATGCAAAGAGAATAGCAAATGGTCAGCCATATTGAAATGCATCGGTGAAACAAATGGCCTCAGGCTAATCCACAACACCAACACAAGGATAATTTTACTACTTTTTATTATTACACTTATCACTTATTCTAGATACATCTAAACAAGTCAGTAGGACCATAAGAAGGATATAAATTAGTGTTTAAGATTTGTATTAGATTCAGGGGTTTATGCAGCTCTAACATGAGTCCAACTCCTAATTCCCACCTGAAAAACAAGTGAGGTCAACCAGAGAAAACCAGCAAATAATTATGAGGTGGATATCCAGAAGGTTTTTTTCTAATGCCAGATCTGTGTGATAACTATGTAATGTACGCATGCGCAAATTTCAAATCTCCGCCTGGATATTTTTGCTTATTTTAATTGAACGCACTTCTTTAAGTGTCCTGTGAGTAAATATATTTGCCCATTTATACAGAACTTTCTATATCTAGCAAGTTATTTTCGCAATTTACCATCTATTAAAAGAGTGTCCCTTAATTTCGGGAGTGAAATTACCATAATAACCCCATATTGGCTGGAAAGTGCAACGTCTCCCCTTTCACAAACCGTTGCAATTTTTCAGGTAGCGCAAAGTGTGGCAGAATTACGGTACTGCAAATGTGACTGGATCGCCGGCTCTCCGTTCGGTCTGGAAGGGTTAACATGTTGTTGAAGATGTAACCAATTTCCTCTATATTCTATTCTAGTCTAAAAACCAGGATTTATATTTTCTGCACATCAATATGATAAAACATGAGAAAGTTAGTTAAAAAAAACAAAATTATGGGCAATCCTGACCATCCTCTTCATGAGACTGTCTTGGGAAAACAGTGTCTTCAGTCAGAGGCTTCTTCAGATTCGCTGTTATACAGACTGCTACAAGAGATCTTTCCTGTCAACAGCCATCAATATAGTTAAGATGCTCTATCTTAACTATATGAGTTACAACAGCACTTCATTTCCCTTTGGGATCATAAAATACATTTGATTTGAATTGAATAGCCACTTGCCAGTTGTGGTCTTTGTAGACGCTGTTCCACCCCAGATGGGGTGGGATTTTATCTGGCACCAACATGTTAGCAGAAGACTCTTTAAGCATCAAGTTGTGAGGTGGGCCCTCTACTGCTCAGACTTGTTTGTCCAGAAAATGCCACAGATGCTCACTTGGAATGAGATTTGGAAAATCTGGGGGCCAAGTAGACAGCTAAAACTCAGCTCCCCAAACCGTTTCCTTAACCAGCTTTTGCCTCTTGGCAGGAGCCATTATTTTGCTGAGAGGGGCCAAAGCCGTTGGAATAACACCAAAGCTGTACATTATCTGCAGTAATGCTTAAGAAGGCAGTACAAACGTCACAATGCCTCTGCTGGGTGTAAAGGTCAAACCAGGCTGTGGCTACCTGCCTATTATTGGAGGTAATCAGCAGGGGCACAGTTACTGGTGCACTATTTATTTTGACACTTTTCTCTCAGAGCCAGCAATAACTTTCTCTTCAGTTTGAACTACCGTAGTCTGTTGGATTGAGCCTCACAGGCTCTGGGTTTTACCTGGCTAGCATACATAGCTTTCACTTTAAAACACGAGAATTGATGATAGTCCCAAATATTACTGTAAAAACACCAAAACAAAAAAAAATATTCTGCCTGGTCAGCAATATTTAAGTAGAAAAACAAAAATGACTTAAAGCATTAAATCTTCAACCAGTTTCTCATTGGTAATGGGGGTTGATCAAACCAGTAAACTATTAGACTCAGGGCCGGCCCAAACCTTTTTGGGGCCCTAAGCATATCAACACTTTATCATTCCTCAGCTACTCTCCTGCTATGTATGTAACATACCGACTATTTTTAGCACCTTTTGTATCTAGCTTACATCACATCATGCCTGTGTTATTATGGCTGTTAATTTTAACCTTACAGGAGAAGCAAACAAAAAATCATAATTTGGATTTTAAAATTTGGTAACTATTTGAAAGTAACATCAACAGAAAAACATTGAATTTATAGTACACAAGTTAAGATGTTTAATATCTTATATTTCCCCAACAGAGGCAGTAGCCAACAACAGGAAGAGTTGAGTTTAATCTATTATTTGTGTACCAAATATAAAAGTAATATAGAAATCATTTTTCCATATGTAATGCAAGATTGTATTAGTGTTATTTAAAAAAACAATAATGCTAGTTTGGTTGTCTAGCATTAGACAAACACAGTTTAAACTGCATTCCGTGGATCTGACAGAGCCTCTTCCTGTTGCTGTCTGAATGTTAGGTTCCCTCTTTAAATATCCTCAGTTCATCCCACAGAGCCAGAGAGAAGCTGCAGCCTGCTGCGTAACGAGGCAGAGCCACCTGGAGCAACAGGTGGATGAGCTGAATTTAACTCTACCCTACATCGAGGGTAATCAGTTTAAAATAAGTTTAGTTTATAATGTCTCGAAGCTCACAGCTGTGGTCAGCTTAGATTTATTGATGTTATTCCGAGGTGCAGCTGTCCAAGGTGAGGATATGACTAATTACAGAGCAGCACAGTGTTTGGGGAAAAGCCAGGGAGGATTTTATGCAACTTTATAGGCCACGTTGCCAAAGTGACATGAGATCAGAAACTGCTCTGAAGAGATCCAGAATAGTGTTTTGATTTTCCATTTGGACATTGATACATTGGTTTCTTTTATTTTTGCAACTTAGGAGTTTTGTGGTTATTTTTAGCAACATATTTGCAACCAAATAGCAAAATAAGAGCTTAAATATGGGCTACATGTGCTTTCATGTACAGTTTTCTTTTTATTTAATTTGACAGACTTGACTCCTGTCTAAGTTAATAGCTAATAAAGCCTGCCTCTTGCTCCAACGTCTTCTGTGTTGTGCTTTTTATTATTACAGTGACTCTTCAAAGTCTGTTTAACTTTATCATGTTGAACTTGGCTTCAAAAAATCTGAAGTTATGCAAAATGTGTTTAGACGCTTGTTTTTATTGGGATACATGTTGTTGACGTGTTACAAGATACAAATGTCTGTTTAAACATAATACATTTAACTTTTCCTCAGGATAAATGCAGATGTTGTCATTGCATAGATATACATAGAGTTATAAAACTACATTTCTTGTGGAAATGTCCACATAAATGAAAAGAAGTCCAGCCAGTAATCCTTTGGCTTTACAGGCTGTCATATCATTGCAGGAGGCTAAAATGACAGGCAGTCTGGTCTGTAATGAGTGAGCATATGGGTGTACATGCGTCACTGATCATGATGTGATCAGCGATATTAAACTTTGTCAATAGACATGATCAAATTGTCTGTAATCTGACAGACTCATTTATCATGCAGTGGCAAGTTACTACCTGACATGACTCAAGTCTTTTCTGCTGTGCTGCACTCATCTCAAAATTAAAAGAAAAAACATAAGCATATTTTAAATACATATAAAACTTTTTTTAATTATCAACGCGTTTAAACTCTTGAGACTGATCAGTGTACAATGAATCTATTTTATACATTCTACATTTTTTCAGGAACATATTTTCAACCTAAGTCCCACACAATTCAAACCTGCTTTTATCTTGTGTGCATTTATGCAAAGAAGTAGTTTGGTTTTTAAAAATACATTAGTAGTATTGTCATTACTTGTGCATTGTTGCCAGCATAACTCTGTTGTTTTGTCTGATCCCTCTAGTAAAGCAACAAGAAATAATTTTAGACATTTTTTAAGGTGTTCTTATAGACTTTGAAGGCTTGTAAAAAAACATGTATCAATAATAACCTCTTTCTTAATGAGTAATGGATGCTGCAATGGGCCAGAAATCTCAACTGGTTTTAACCTGACCCACCCCCTTTGCATCCAGACTGATAATGAATCCTTTAAGCCAAATGGTCATTGGACAATAATCAGGACACACTGGACAGTTTGCCAGTTATCACAGGTATTTTCACATTAAATGAAAATACCAAAAACTTTCTAATCAAACTGAGGTTTAACAAAAAGAAGCAGCTGTGAAGTGTTGTGTTGACACGGTTGCCTTGACAAAGAAATACATCTTGTTTTGATGTTCAACACACTAGTTGCAAAAAAAAATCAATGGCTTCTTAGTAACATATTTTAATGTCCTTAAGTTGCTAGAAGTCACTAAAAAGTCACTAGATGATATTTAGATTATCCACATGTAATTGTAGTCAAAGCACACTGAGACAATTTGGTCTCTTGTCATTTTTTGTTCCAATTTAAATGGAACAAAATTACAACAACTGGGATCTATTTCAGTGAAAGAACCCTGACTGAAATGTCTATCCAGAGTAAAATCCAGAGTGATTTTACTCTGGATAGACATTTAAAACAGTTGCAAATTCATAAAAACCTTGCTCAATTTGTGAAAACATAAAAAGAGAGCATTTTGTTAGGTTGTTCAAATGATTAGACACATTCAATTTAGTATGAAAACAGCAACATATAGTATAGTAAGTGATGGACTTTCAATTAGCTTTCAGCAACAAGGCATTTCAAAGTGTTTCACATCATAAAAATACAAAGTAACAGATTCTTTAAAAAACTGTTTATGACTTGGAAAATGTTTACTCTTCCACAAAAATGATTCTCATTTTTCCCTAAAAATTCTGGTAGAATCTGTTTTTTTTTTTTTGTTCTTTAGAAATCAAAACCATCAATTATCTGTTTTAAATTGTTTAAATGTGTCACTGCTCACTTATTCACGCGTGATCATCGAGTATGGGTTAAAGACACTTCTCTGTACGAAACACAGCAGCAGCAGCAAGACCACATTAAGCAAAACTTTAAATGTAAAAGTAATACTAATGTCTTCCACTTAAGACTAAATGAAATTGTCTGCCACAAAGTATTCGGTTTGTGGTGTGGAGAGATTACCTCTTAACCCAAACCAGGTGATGCACAGCTCCAAATAAACAATACTTATCAAATAATTTACTTACACTCCTCATTTCCTAATTAGGGATGTTTACTTTGGCAATAATCATTTTCAATTTCACGCCATTTTAACTTGAAGTTAATTAAAACAAGCTTATTCATTAGTATGGTTCCAGATCCCAGCCACTGCACCTGCACTATAATGCAATGCAAATAGTTGGCAGGAGAAAACATAAGTGCTTTTTACATTTTGCTCAAGGAAGTCTCCAATGAAATGATCAGAATACGAAATACAAAAACAATCCATTAAAACAAAACACAGAAATGTCCCCAGAGATAGACACATATGCAATCATTAAATGTTCAAAATGAAACAGGCAATACATTGAGACCATTCCCCACCAAAGACATGTCAATTTCTAAGGCGTCAGAGCATAAAATGCTCATTTCTATGCTCTAATATTTCCAGACTCACCATTGCCCTGGTGTAATAGGAGCCAGACACAGGAACATTCGGGACCTTATCAACATTTTAAATGAAATACTCTCCAGAGGGCCGTGCTTGTCCCATAAAAAATAACCCAATTAAAAGAGGCTTGACAAATGACCTTTCTGAAGGTAAAAATAATGAGCAGAATAGTGCCTTGTAAATAATTCTACAAAGAAACTCTAAACCTAGAGGCTCTAAGGCTCTGTGACTGAGTGGGTGGTGAACTCGACTGTCGATGCTTAGTGACAGAAAAACCACGAAATCTGGAGAAAAAAAGTTCTGCATCAAAACCCAATTTTTTTAAAAACAAAAATAGAGTTATAATCAGACTTTTACATCCAGTCATTATAAGCAGGAATATCAAATTCTAATAATTTATGTGAGTTTTTTCACTGTGGACAGATAATCTATCCCTCTATCAACTGTATATCAGCTTATTCTGGCAAGGTTGCTGCTTTCATTACGTTACACTGTAAAACATCTGAAGCTGGCTTAATTCGAAAATGAAAGTCCATCTGCTGCCTTTAAAATGCAATTTAAGTCAACAAGAAAATTATTTTGGTTTTACCTGATAAATTAACCCCTTCATGCATGAATTATGATCCTTTGTGTCAGGATTTATTCCCCAATTTAAAAAAAAAAGTTCTTTAAAAAAGGTAGGAAAACATTTTTGTACAAATTTTTTTTTAATTAGTTTTTTTTTATGTGATCAATTGTAAGTTTCTCCAAATACAAAGTTGTTATTTGAAAAATACATCAGTAGTTTTGTTCTTTAGGGGTTATCTGATGTCACAATATGTTTTTCACCTGCAAGACTCGTCTACAAGGAGGGACCGGTACGGAAGTAAATATGTGCCATCAGAATTTGAATAAAAAATGCCTCTGAAATTTGAATGTTGTATATTAGTGCTTACTTTTTCAGTGTTAAAATAAATTCAGAATATATTTTTAACCTAAAAAAAAATTCAATGTCATTATTTGTACATGGTTGCAATTATCATTTATTAAAAAAATTCACATTTCTATTTCAAAGTGATCAAATTTTCAATATACATATTTTTCACAGTTTAAATTTTCAGTGTTAAAAAATTCAGCATATAAAAAATGTCAACTTTTCAAAATTTGAATGCAATATTTTCGGTGTCCTCCAATTCAACTTGCTCAAGAATGAAAAAGAAAAACAACCGAATGCTCAACCAAACCATAACTTGCCAGTCAGGTTCATTATTGTTGTTGTTCACAGTGAAGCAAATTAATTTAACAAGTTTTATTGCAAAAAGAGACGATTTACCTGTTTTTCTACCATGAAAGAATCAGGAAATGCGTCACAGAAACAAATAAAGCTGATTAGAAATAAGCTTCTTTTGTGGTGTTGACCTTGAGTGTATTTTATTACACGAGTTTATCACCCCAGAAAAAATGAAAATAAAAATAAGCAGGTCTGAAATGAAAATGGCACTGCTATGGAAGATGAGTGTGTGTAAAGTCCTAGCCAAAACTGCATGAATTTGGCAGTGCAGTCATAAATATTCGCTACACAAAACAGTCATAGCAAATTTTAAAAAAAGGTTGTTTCTTTTCCCAATAAAAACTGAAAAAATCCCCCCAAAAAACAAATCTCACTGCTTACCTAAAAAAAATCCCATAATCCAAAGATACGCTTTAGAATCATAATCTCTTTCTTTACAAGCAAAGCCAATTCTACACAGCAATGCAAGATTTTTATTTCTTCTCGCGGGAAACGTTGACAGAATCAGAGCTCTTAGCGTCGCTACAGACTTGGCTTGATTCTGCAGAGGGGCTCTCAAAAGCTGTTTGTATGCGGGCGCGCTTGTGCGTTAGGTTTTGCATGTGTGCTTAAACAGAATAAATGGATTTAATTTTAGATTTACTGCAAAGTTTAAGTCTTGTATTTGTATTTACTGTAATCTTGTGTTTTAGGAAAATCTCAAGAGCTTGTCTTCCATATCCTACATTTAAGATTCAGCGTGTATGCAGGAATCTCTTCTGCACACGCAGCATTTATATTAAGTTCATAAATAATAATTGCCGCTGTGATGTGGCCAGTTTAGTGTTTTCAGCAGCAACGGTAAACAGTGGAGTGAGATGTTTCCTTCAATTGCAGCCTTGCATGTCGTCATCATTAAATGAGCAACAGAGCCCGTCTTTTCTTTGAGTCTGGTCCTCAGTGTGGAGACTGGGGGTGGGGGACCTGGTGGTGTTTCACAACCCGCGGTTTCACAGACCATGCTCCCTGATTGATGTTTTTATAAGTAAGACCTTGCACTGCTTTCCCCCTGGGCTGTGCCTGTGCTTCCTGGCATCAATCACATATCATTTCCATTCTCTCGCCGTCTCCTGACAGAAATACTGTAAAGGTGATCTATGTGTGTGTGTGTTAAGTAATTATTAAGTGTCCTGCTACACTAATAAATCACTCCCATCAGAACCAACACCTTATTTCTAGCCTCTCTGCCTTTCCTCTACTCCCCTCTTTACATTTTCTCTGGATGCTTTTGGAAATAACGTCAAGGCAGCAAAGCAGTAGGTTGTGTTTTTCTTCCTCTCTAGTACAGTTGCTTTCCAGAGGGACATCTAATCACACCACAGCAGTCTGGGTGAGAGAGGATGTGTCTACAGGACATTGGTCGAAGGCCTTGGACTGCTGTGCTCTTAATGAGATGGCTGCTATCAATCAGGGCTGCAGGAGATGACTGTAAATAAGGCTGTAAGGCGAGAAGAGACAGGCGGGTTCCTGGCCTACTTTGCTCTCTCACATTTGGCCAATGTAAACATGTGTCAGTGTGAGAGAGGTCACGCTTTGGAGTGGATCTGATCATGTCCTCATAATTACCGCCCCGCAGCTCAGAAGGAAAACAAAGCAGGAACCAGCTAGAGTAAAAAAAAGCAGAGTGAGCATGTTGTTGTTTGTAACCTACTAGACTGGGATATCACAATGTCCCAGTCTAGTAGGTTTAGGATTAATCTCTGATGAGATGCAAATTGTTGCCACTGACTTGAACTTCAGGTAAATGACTTTGTTGTAAGCATGCCTTGCTTGCAACACAGAGATATTTTGAAATATGTTTGGTCATTAAAACACCAACAGCTGTGGAAACTAAAGGAGCGCGATTCTTAACTTATTTAAAGATACAGTTAAACTGTGAGCAGCAAACTGCAGACTAATTACTAGATCAGATAACCTGACTAAGTAACCAGTTAAAATCAGCTTTTTAAACCGGTTTCACATCGTGTGCCGCTTCTGGTGAAGTTTATCATAATCTAAATAGCAATATTTAACTAAATTAAATTCGGCCATATTGGTCAAGCTTGTGTATAAACAACTTCAGTTTACAAACATTAGATTTATCTAAAGTTTAAGTAATTAAAACATCAAATATGTGCACATGAACATATTTCCACCCAGTAAACATATTTGTTTTAAAAGATTTGTTAGAATAGTACAAAATATGATAATATGATGGGGATAATTGTGGTAACTTTGTTAAAATTGTAAAAGTTAATATGTTATATCATTTTAGCAGCAGTAGGATATGTTAACCTGGTCCATCTCTATTTATGTATTTAATTGTGTCACTTTTAACACTCCATACAACTTTGTTTGTGACCCAGTTTGAAGAAAAAGAACAGTTGTCAGTAGAAATTTTTCAAAGAACTCCAGCTGCATAATCATCTTTTTGCTGACCAGCTTATGTCCTTAGAAAGGCTTCAGCAGCAGCAATCAGACTGAGGGCAAATTATGTTTCAGTACACTGTTTCAGGTTTTAGTCTTGCATTTCTTAAACACCAGAGGTAATAAGTTTTTGAAGGGAGAAATGGTTCAACTTTAAGAGAACCTACCCAATTTGGGTAAAAACGATGTGACCGACATTTACTCAAACAGACTTTAATGCACCCAAATCTGTTTTTAGTTATTTTTATTAAATTTGACAAAATACAGCAAGCTTGTCTTGCTGTATTTGCTGTATTAGAAGATTTCTTTCTTCTAATAAAGCAAATGTGCAAAAAAAATTCCAAATTTCCAAGCTTGGATGGCGAAGCTTGTTAGAAGCAGCAGTGGTGAGTAGCTGTGCAGTTTGACACTCATCAGAAGAGAGACCGACCATGAACTGATGACAAGGTGTAAGGTCATGTGCTACATTGTGTTGGATCAAGGTGTGTGTAAGTCACTGGATTTAAGGAAACTGCTTCTAGTCCTTGGTGATAAACTCCACAGAGTTCCTGTCTCAACGAGTCAGAGGTGATTTGGTGGCACGCAAATAACTGACTGGACATTATGTAAGAATTAAGCATAGCTAAAGGTTATCGAGACATGAGATACGATGTAAAATCTGACTCCAAAGACTGACTGTGAACCATCCAGGATTAAAGGACTAATGCCTCAGCCAGATCTAGAGAAACTCATCCATGCGTTCATCTTCAGTCGTATTGATTATTGCAACAGCGTCTTCACAGGTCTGTCCAACAAATCAATCAAACAGCTGCAGCTGATCCAGAATGCTGCTTCTCGCGTTCTCACTAAAACCAGGAAGATAGAGCACATAACACCAGTTTTAAAGTCCCTCCACTGGCTCCCTGTAGCTCAAAGAATAGACTTTAAAATACTGTTGTTAGTTTACAAGTCACTGAACGGCTTAGCAACACAATACATTAAAGATCTGCTTTTATTGTATCAACCTTCCAGATCTCTCAGGTCTTCCGGTTCTGGTTCTGCTCTGCATCCCCAGAACCAGAACCAAACGACGAGAAGCAGCTTTCAGGATCTATGCACCACAAATTTGGAACAAACTTCCAGAAAACTGTAAAACAGCTGAAACACTGACTTCTTTTAAATCTCAACTGAAAACCCACCTGTTTAGGATTGTATTTGAAATGTAATCAATTACAAATTTATTGATGGAACTTGACTTAATGATTGATTCTATGTTGCATCGTGTTTCTGTGTTTGTTATGATGTAAAGCACTTTGAAATGCCTTGCTGCTGAAATGTGCTATACAAATAAAATTTGATTTGATAATTAAAAAGGAAAAAGGCTTTCCAAAACATTTTTATAAATTGTTATATAAACTGTTGTCCATTTGTCATAATCATTTAAATCTTCCTTTTGTATTCGTCAGGAAAACACGGAATGGTGAGGAAGACCAGGGTTGACGACCCGGTGAGTTCAACAAAGTATCTCTTTAATGTTTAAAGAGCCAGAGCAGCACAAAGTGTGTGAGAGATCTCAGCAGAAACGACTCTGCAGAACACAAAAGAGAATCCGACAGGGCAGAGGAGGCACAGGTGAACATAAATATACACAGGAAACAGAAAACAGCTGGAGCAATAAGGGTTAACAGAGAAAACAAAAGAGGAGAAAATTTACCAAAATGACCAGCGACAAACTTGGATCATGACAGTACTTTTAATATTTTGTGTGATTTTTAGTTTTGTCATGCATTGCAAGCCGTATTTCGCTCAGTTTCCTACAGATTTACCAACTGATTTGTGCTGTGGACTTTAGCATCTTCAGTAGTTCCTGCTTTATGTTGAAATGAGCATTTCCTTGAGATCCAGGGTTTTTTCTTTTTACATCCTGTTTTCCTGTAGTTCCTCTCGCTGAGTTTATGTCATATTTTGTTTAGCGTCTTGATTCGTCCCTGTATGTTTGGTTTGTTTGTCTCTGGTTTGTACACTTCCCTGGTTTTTGTGTCTTCCTACATCCGAGTGTATTTGTTTTGTTCATTATTCATTTCCCTCTGCCTTCAGATTTCTGTTTCTCATAGCTGCAATACATCATTTAATCACCTGCCTAGTTGCTGCTCTGGATCCTTCCTCCTGGTATATAATGTTATTTGCTCCATTCTGTTCTCAGCTGATCCTTCTATAAACCTCCTGTTTTGTTCCTATTTTTTTTCAACAGTTTGTTTTATTTCTTGTTTTTGTTTTTTGTAAAGCTTTATAACATCTGTAGTAAAGACTCTTTATTTTAATTTACTTGCCTCATTTGCAATTTGGTCCAAAACAAACGCTGAACAGCATGATATGTACACAGCCCTCTACTTTACATTTTGCTACACTTACAGATGCTGGTTTTGTATGTATGTTTCTGTTAGCGTTGAGAATTCAGTTTTTGCCAATTCTTTTTAGAAAAATGGTTCAATCTTAGTTTTGCTGTAAGGGTTCTGTTATTTTTAAGTTATTTTTATTTGATTGTGGCTCTGACTGCATGTTTATAGCTGTTGTCCTACTGGAAGGTGAAACCATCAACTCTTCTTTGCAGCCTAACAGAATTTCCTCCATAATTTCCCTTGAATTTCACTCCATTCATCTTCCCACAAACTCTGACAAGCTTCTCTATTCACCGTTGAAGAAAAGCATTCAGCATCACCATCCTGTTGCCACCATTTTTATTAGAGTGGGAAAGATTTTTAATTCTGTCACAAAATGTTCTGCATGTAGGTCAGGAAATAAAATTTTTGTCATATCCTTTTTGTTTTCTTTGTCACCTGGCACAATTGCGTACTTTAAAAGTTTCTATGTTTCTAATTTAAATAATACAGTTGTGTGAAAAATTTTTGTTCTCCTTTCAAAACAAAAGTAAAAAACATACATCTAAAATCTAGCCTTACAAGATTTAGTCATAACATTGCTGGAATAGTGCTATTTATAACAGTTATTATTTTGAATCTGACATGTAGTAAAGCATAAAACAAATACACGCTCAATGTAATAGTAGTTTTATAGTATTTATTGGATAGATTATACCCTTTAGCTGTTCAGTTCTGTAAGTATATGAAGTTGATATTAGCTAGTAAATTATTCAGGCTATCCACAAGGACAGCGAGACTGCAGTCCGCCGCTTAATGGACGTGCCACTCATAACTTTCAAATGTAGAGTAGAAACGGTGTTGCTTTAATAACAGTGACGCACGGCACTCCGTTCTTTTCCATCTCATAACTCTCCATGTTTTTCATGACAGAAAATAAGTGCAAATCATTAAATGGAAACTAGAAGCTTCTGTGCTGAGTTAGTTCATGATACCTCTGCTTTTGTATTACAGGCTGGGATTATTTTTAGATGCAGGGTCAGACAGGGTTGAGTGACAACAGATTTTTTCAAGGAAGGCCTAATTCCCTCGTGGTCTCTCAAGCAGTGCAACCTGTGAAGGGAATTGAAGGTCCTGTGCATCCAACAGTGGCTTCCAACCTTCATGGTGATTTCCTTAGACTTCCAGTATTTTTCAGTGATAAGGTACAACTTTTTCGTTATTGCTGTTCTTTTGCATTGTTTCTAATCTTTTGCACTGAATCCCAAAAGCCTGCATCATCATAAATTATACAGTTAATTGCAGAATCTCTGCCACTCTGTTTGTCTTTGTTATTTCTTCATATTTAACTAAAAATAAGTTTGTCAATCAATTTAATGAATTGATGGATTTCATGAGTACTTTTTCTGAAACAGCTTTACTCCAATAACACACATTACTCCAAGGATAATTCACAAGTCAGTGTACAACTTCTGTAAGTTCAGAACTTAAAAGAAAAAGAAAAAACAGTCGCTGTATACCGGCCTGTCTCCTCAGAGTCAGTGCCATCAGTCATGATCTGATGCAGGAAACCATTTCCAGTCCATTATCTTTCTTGCTTCCTTGCTCAACTGCTAAGACCGTAGTCTCCACCTTCCCTCACCCGATAGAGCCTGAACACCAAATCAAAGATATAAATCTACTTCTGAGCTGTGGCAGACGAGGTGAGTGAAGTGATACTAATAACACAGAAGACAGAGAGAGCAGATCACGTTGGAAAGGTTGTTGAGCATCATTTATCTGAGGCGCTGCTTTGGAAAACCAACATGGATCTGCACTGTTCTGAAAATGTCTGCTATTAACAGTGGAATTAATAAATGTATCTGTAAGACAATATAAGTTTTGTTCCAATAGATAAATGTTACTTTTCAGATTTAGATTATCTCTGTCATTCAACACGGTGTCACTGCAGAATGAAGTTACGATGCATTTTAGGTCAAAAACAGAAACAAGTTATATAAAACTATAAAATAACATAGAATAAGAGCCAGATCAATAAAAGTGGAGACAGTTTTAATATAAATGCTAACTTTTGCACTTTGTGCAAGACATGTATAAGCAACAATAAGTGCAAAACAATTAAAAACAGATAGCTAAATTGGTACATAAAAATTTTTTTTTAAGTTTTGTTTTTAAGATCTCATGAGGCAGAACTCCCAGATCATCATGCTTTCAACAAAAAGAACATATTACAATTTAAATAAGTTTTCCTTTTTAAGTGCGTTCAGGTTTGAGGATAGTTATATTCACTTTCATGTCTAAAGTTGACAGTATATGCAATAGCATAAAAGAATAAAATAAAAATTAAGCCAAAAGCTATAAAAGAGTGATGAAAATACATTTGGGACGACTTGGACAAAATGGCCACGCATGACAAAACCAACTCCATGCGCTCAAAAGGAGAAAAAAGAAGCAAACTGCAACGTCCAAAAGCAGCAGATTAAAGACTTAATAGGCTTATGAAAGTTGAATGTAATTTTTTATTGTGAATACAATTGGGATTTTGGTTGTTTCTGGTTTCAAAATGTGACATTTGGAATATTTCATAACTTGTTTTATAATATCTAAAATAAGACATTACCCACTAAACAAAAAAGGCAATTGATATGTCCTCTAATCAGAGGGGGTAGTAACTAGTCACATTTACCTAAGCAACTTTTTTTTTTTTTTTTTACTTTTAGGAGTATTTTTACTATGCTGTTTCTTTTACTGTTACTTGAGTTATTTTATTACGAAGTATTTCTACTCTTATTTGAGTAAAATTTCTGGATTCTCAGCCCATTGAATGAAAAATAGACATGTTTTAACCAAAAATTCACCAAATAAAGACACACACCTGCAGTTTTAGTTAAAGTTTCATAAATGTTTCATTGAAAGAAACTGATTTCAAAATTTGTTTACTTTGCCTGATGTAATTTTTTGTTACTAATATGAATTATTGTCATTTTCGTCCTTAAAATACCAAAATTTCCACTTAACTTTATATTTTGGTCCATCTGCTGAAGTAATTTTTAAATATTAAATTACTGATAATTTTATCACTCACTTACTCTTACTTGAGTAATTCCTTGGTTGGCTACATTTTACTTTTACCTCAGTAAAGTTATATTGAATATTGAAGTAGTGCCACTCTTACTTGAGTACAATTTGTGGGTACTCTGCCCACCTCTGCCCCTAATATGATCAAATAAAACACCAAACATCAACCTATTTTCAGAACAAATCAAAGGAAACTTGTGAAGGATTTATTTTAATGGGTGGAGCCCTTCTGGATCTTATGACACAGGAGGCAGCAAGACCTAAAGTCCATTCTATACAATTACAAATCTAAAGCACTCATCCATTTCAGTTGTTTTGGAAGTGCCTGACATTTCCCCATGGCTCCTCCATCCTTGGCAGCTGACAAATGTGTAATGGTTTCTTCTTTCCAATAAAGCAAGCTCCTTTCAAGTTCTATACACGCAGTATAGAGAAGATAAGGCCATGGAGACGCGTTTACAAACTCTGTTCACGTCTTTACACTATCATAGATTCATTTTTTCCACACTTTGAACATGACGAGGTTGTTCTTTTACTTGTAATTATCTAACATCTGATTAACTTAGATGTGTTTCAGATTTTCTGTAATGTATTCACACTGTGTGAAAATATATATGCTTCTCTTACAGAGTTCTTGTTTTCTGCTAATGATGAGTAAATAAAACTGTAGTTTTTTAAATTATGTCACTTGGTAAATTTAAAAAAGCGTTTAAAACCAGCATAGCACAACATGAAAAAGTAATCACTGCATTTGTTGAACCATTATAGCAAATTTTAACCAATTTATTTGGAAAGCTGAGTTAAAATTCACTTGCCAAATAATCCAGGGTGAATTATTTGTGAAAATACCCTGTTTCTTATTACATCTATGTAAAACTCTCATCAGTTCAGTTCAGAAAGAACAAAACAAAAATAAAAAGTATTACTGAATTATGATGGTGTTACGTACAAATCTATACTACCGACGCCATATTTGATAACCTCACAAATCGAGGTTACTTTGCATTTCAAAGAAACTTATTGCACAGTCAAATATCACATTACTGCGCTACATGTAGCACAGAAACAATCCCACAAAATTACTCCCGCAGTACATACCGGAAAGGAAACCATAAACGAAAGATGTCGGCAGAAATTCACTCCAACCGGACATCACGAAGTGGGTGCTGACGCCATGTTGTCAGCTTAACTGCTACTGCTGTTCAATAAAGTTTTGTTTCAAATAAAAAAAGCTCGCTAAGTTGCAATTCCAGAAAAGAACACACGAGGGCAGGCTTTCCCCCGATTTGACTTACATAAATGAACTTAGTAACTGAAAACATAACTCGGATCAGGACAGCAGGCTGAGTTTGAGTTGGTGCCTCCTGTGTGCAGCTTTTCAGGTATACATGAAAAACCTACGTGAATTCTCAGTATCAAATGCTTCCATTTTATAGCTTTATCTGATTAATGGATGTGGACAGGCCGGCGTTTGAAGCCCTGGAAACAGCCGTTGTTGGTTTCCCCTGTGGGATTCGGGGTTAGAGATCAGACATGGCTCAGCGTGACCCCACTCATGCCACTGTGACTGCCCTCGGTTTGCTTTATGGAGCATGTGGCTCAGTGTGATCCCCACGTATACTGTTTCCACATGTTATTCCCGGCTAATGCAACCTTGGCTGACTGTAATGGGCTCCTGCTCACCATCAATGCCTCTCCGACCCCTTCATCTTGATTAACATGGAGAGGATATCCACCTTTCACAACCAGACGCTATTTCGTCTTCCCTCAGCATCCTCCTCTCCTCAACCCCTGGCAACTTCGACTACAGAAAAAAAAAGAAGAAATAAATAAAAAATTGGAGAAGCATTGATTTTCTAAAGCCGCCATTTGATGCGGAATGATTCAGTAGCCTCCCGTGCCCCTCCCACTGGTGTGAACTCCATGCTTGAGCCTGTCCAGAGCAGGGCAGGGCTGAATAACTCAGACTTGCTGATGGATTTGGATGAGACCGTGTCCGCCCTCCTGTCTCCATAGCAGCAGTAATGACGGCAGCAGCGCCAGTTAGAGTGCACACATTGTAGACAGCCATCTATACAGATAAGGGAAACAAATCATAGCTGCTGTATTTTGTAGTAAATTAATGTTCCTCCTACTGAATTACAGAGCAAAACCTGTGTCTTATCTGCAATTATCAAAACTTCATGAGTGAAAACTAAATTCAAGGATACTACTTGCCATCAAAGAGTTTAATCTGAACAGTTTATTTATCATTACTATGTCCTCCATGTATCCAGGTAAAAGTATTGATTTTAATCAAATTCTCCTTTCAAGAGAAACTAGTCAATTTCTTGTGATTTCTTAATAAATATTTAATTATTAATGCATTTCTGCATCTTGGCAATGTGAAAATAAATTGTTGTAATCAAAACCAAGCATCAAATTGGGAATGCAAAGGAATTTAATTGACTTTGAATGTGCCATCTGTAAGTAGTTTTGGTCTAGTTCCTATCACAAATATCTTAATACTCTTAACATAAGACTAAAGTAACTTACAAGTAACTTTTCAGCTTGTTTTAAGTAAATAATTTCCTAATATTAATGAATAATATATAAGTTACACTGGCAGATTATTTAAATAAGGCATTTTTCTAATAAGTGGAATAATCTGCCAGTGGAACTTCTACTATGTCATCAATACATCAATACTAAGGAGTTATTTACTTAAAACAAGCCTCTAACTGTCTGAAAAGTTACTTGTAAGTTTGTTTTGTCTTATTTTAAGTGTACTAAGATATTTGCACTAGAAACTAGACTAAAAATACTTGATAAGATTTTATTTTTGCAGTGTGATTTTTGGTGCTAGCCCGATTTGTTTGAGTATTTCAGAAACTGTGGGTGTACTGGGATTTTTGTGTACAAACATCTTTAAGGTTTACAGAGACTGGCAAAGATAAAGAAGGTTAAATACAAGGAACGTTGAAAACCGTCTCTGAATGCACAACCCATCTCCAGATCTGAGGGTTTTCACAGCAACAGAAGCAAAACAACCACAACAAGTGACACTCCTGTCAGATAAGAACAGCAAATTGTCACTGCAATTCTCAGGCTCACCTATATTGAACGACAGATTGGAAAAAAGTTGCCTGTTCCAACGAGTCTCACTTTAAACTGAAAACTCAGAGTGTTAGGCAACATTAAAGAGTAGATCTTTTTAGCCTTATATGAAGGATTCAGGGTGCTGATTTGGTGTAATTATACAAGATGGTGGTATTATTTGGCATTATTCAAAAAGTTGAAGCCTGAACATGTTTATATGTTCAGAACCGAGTTTTCCCATCTTCACCCCTTCCATCCTGGTAATTTAATGTGTTAAAGCTCAAATCACAACTAACATATTTCTTAAACATGACAAAAAGTTCCCTGAACTCCCATCGCCTCTCCAGACTGAGAGCACCTGTGGGATGTGCTGGAACAGGAGACATAAAACATTTATACTGTTGTTGCGCAACACCCCCCCCTCCTTTCTGTCTCTACTCTCTCACTCTCGTACTTCCTCTTCTGAGAGGGGAGATGTGCTACCAGCTCTCCGTCTAACGGGTACGTTGAGTTTCCTAAATCTGCTGGGATTTACCCTGTCCAGAACTGAAGTAAACTCTGTTTAAGCTGGTTTCGAGAAACGATTCGCCTGGTTATCTGACGGCCTACATCCAGGTGTCCCACCCTTCTTCCCCCTGTGAATTAGCCAGACTGAGCAGCCTACAGCCAACTAGTTTCACAGAGCACACCTGTTAACGGTCGCTCGTTCTCTATTTTGCAACTTGCATTTGTTATTGAACCAGGTAGGTTTTAGTGACTCGGTCGAGTCCCAAGGATGATATTTTAAATATGGGCTACCAGCAACCTAAAAACATTTTCCACTTTTTCCTCTCCAGAATCAAACATCACAGCTATTTTACAACCATCAAAGAACTTTAAGGCGACTCATTAACTGAATGTCCACAACATCTTTAGATTTTCTTTATGCTAAATATTTTATTAGTAAGGCATTTTTGCAAGGGTCAGTACAGCTTAATTCAGTAGCAGAAATAATCAAATAAGTAAAATCAGTCATCTAGTCTATCTTTCCCTACTGCTGACACTGAGAACTAAAAAAGGGAACCTTTGAGAGAGACGGACGGAGTTTGGCGTCTCGAACCCCAGACCTGGCACGACGACGAAGAAGGTGCGGCAGCAGGAGGAGGAAGTTGATCGACGAAGGCAGGGATCTCTGTAGGTCCGATGAACTTCTTCTCCGCATGGATGGTGAGGTCACACAGGACTTGGTGCTGGCAGGAAAAAAGGCACCAGTTCTTCTTCCTTGTCTTTGTCTTCATCTTTGTCTTTGGGGTCAGAACCCAGCCGATGAGAGAAGTGCGATTCGAAGCCACAGATTGTGGGCCAGACGGGTTGGTCTCCATGAGCGAGACAGTCTTCGGCTCCGTGGCCCCGGGTCTTCTTCAGCTGCAGAGTTCTTTGTCCATCTCGATCTTGGCTCGAAGCTGCCCGGAGGATCCAACGAAAGGTTCCTCTTTTGCACCCACCTTATATAGGGTTTATCTGTCTGCTTAGACAGATGATCTCATATCCGTCACTGTCTTAAGAGACATCATGTCATGATGTCTGTGCCAATGTCTCAGGGTTGCTCAACCTCCTATGTCCAAATAAAGCGCTGATCATCTCTGCTCTCCTGTTAGTTCCCCTTTTTCCCTTCCTGTCACCTTTCACCTACCATCTACCTCCAACATATCAGTGATGTTTAATTGCAGTTTTACACCTTTTACACCATTTCAAGTTCAATGTCAAAATCACATTTATATCACATTTATTTTCTTTAGCTTCTCTGATTTAGCATTCATTTATAATTTTATAACCATAACTTATTAATTATTCTTATTATAATCTTAATGTGAGTTATTACAGATGTTTTCTGAAAAGAAACCAAGAATAATCTATTATTCTAATTATTTGATACCAAAGTTACCTTTGCTTGTTTTTCTTATAAGTGTTCTCACAAATATAAGTGTAAGTATTATTACAAGTAAATCAATATTAATATAAGTATTTTACTTTGAATCTTATCAAATTACTCAAAATGTTTAGATTTAATTTTTTAAAACTTTCATGCTTTAAAATAGTCTCAGCTATTTTTATAAATCTGCAGGCTGGAAACTTCCTCTTTTTCCAGGAAACCTGCTTTTCCTGTTTAATGACTCTCTCTGACTGACTATGATTTCTTATGATTAGATAGAAAAAAGTAGAATTAAAGCAAAGTTTGCATGAGACAAAAACAACACACACAACCAGATTTATTTTATTGACACTTAAGTCTACTGTTGGGCCTTGATGTCACTTGAGTGATTCATTTTAAAGATAACTTTATTTATTATTACTGTTAAACTAACTTTATTGACACTTAAGTCTACTGCTGGGCCTTGATGTCACTTGAGTGATTCATTTTAAAGATAACTTTATTTATTATTACTGTTAAACTAAAATCTCCAGCATGGGGAAATGGGATGAGCTCGGATTTTCTTGACAATACGCAGCAAACAAATCTGCTGCAACTGCATGACGCTATTATGTCAACATGAACCAAAATCACTGGAGAATGTTTTCGTGACGAATTGGAGACTTACAAAGTAAAAGATTTAACCTACCTGCTTTGTGGACCTAGCTGGTGAGTGTTTGACACATAAATATAAAAAGGTATGTCCCTAGCAAAGTTTTTATTACATGATATTACAAAGAAGAAAAAGGCTGTCAAAAATACTGTCAAGAAATTTACATTTTAATGCGATCCCCTGGAGCAGTTTTTATTGTTAAGATGCTAAAGTAACTCTGAGAATATCATAAAAAATTTTTTTTTACCAATTTAAGTTGTGTTAAAGTGAGCAAACAAAATTGTGGATATTCAAGCATCTGAATTACTGATGTCCTCTAGGTCTGGGAGCTTATTGTCATGGATAAAAAACATGTTAAATATGATTTGAGCAGAAGACAATTGTGTTATCTGCATAAAGACGGAGTCTGGTACTTTTTGAATTACTGTGCTGCCCTCACCATGTGTTGCTCTTACAAAGCTAGACAGCTAGCAAAGCATCAGAGTTGAAAACAATCCAGTCCCTGATAGTTTTTCTTGGTTTTATTTTGGAATAAGTTATTTTTTGTTTGTAAAATTGTGACAAACACAAAACAAAGTATACATCCACCACAGAGAAAATACAGAAAGCAACCAGACCCCTGCAAACAAACTAGCTAACAATGTAGCTTAGCTTAGAATTTTAGTTGGAAAATATAGAAAAAAATTTCCTGACAAAATATTACACAATACTGAAATAATAATTCATAAATGAACTTACAGACGAATAATGTCCCAGGGACAAAGGTGTCTGAAGGACAGCGGCTGACACAATGTGTACAGCCAGACCGGACCGGTTTCGAACCGGTGAACAAAGCCCACTAGGTGTCAGTAAGGCTCTAGTATGCCACTTACGATTTAGTATAAAGTAAACTAAACAAAACATTATAATGGAGTCAGCACAATTATCACAAACATTTATTCAGAATGTAAAAACCAGGGCCCTAATATGCAGCCATGAGGAACTACGGAGCCCTCTAGGGGACATGGGGAATTTTTTTTCTTTTGCGTTACCTCGCAATACTTTTGCGTTCCCTCGCAAAACTTTTGCGTTCCCTCGCAATACTTTTGCGTTCCCTCGCAAAACCTTTGCGTTCCCTCGCAAAACTTTTGCGTTCCCTCGCAAAACCTTTGCGTTCCCTCGCAAAACCTTTGCGTTCCCTCGCAATACTTTTGCGTTCCCTCGCAAAACCTTTGCGTTCCCTCGCAAAACTTTTGCGTTCCCTCGCAATACTTTTGCGTTCCCTCGCAAAACCTTTGCGTTCCCTCGCAAAACTTTTGCGTTCCCTCGCAAAACCTTTGCGTTCCCTCGCAATACTTTTGCGTTCCCTCGCAAAACCTTTTGCGTTCCCTCGCAAAACTTTTGCGTTCCCTCGCAAAACTGTACTGGTCAGTTATGCAGCATAATTGAATACTGCAAGCCTTTCTTACGGTGGGCGCCGTATTTTCTGCTTTAATATAAGGTTATGTGAGGTTTTTCCATGAATGTTAGTATCTTTTTGTGAAATATCTGAAGTTTTATATCTTTCTTTAGGATAGAAAGGCACCACAAACCTACGATATAAACAGAAACCTTCCGTAAGTAGGAAAGAAATAAAAATACATTATAATTTGGACTATTTCTGAGTTATTATCGCGGGTAATAAATCATCTGACAGTTTTGATTGTGTCTCTATTGTGTTCGTAGTCTGAATGGTTTAAAGAGCTGCTTTCAGTGCCGCTCCATCTTCGCCTTAACAGACATAAACATGCAGTAATAAATCGATTTTCAATCAGTGTTTTGCACCAAACAGTTTTTACTGTTAACAAGTTTTTATTATTAAAAACACAACAAACTAATGATGGTAAAGGGCCGCACTGGGTTAACTCTGGGAATCTCATCTGTCCGTTTATCAATCAACTCCAAACCTTTTCTTTGTTCTGTCACAATTATCGATTTATTCCATTTTGATGATCAGGTTCCAAACTTTGCAAGGACTGACCGCCCCGCTCATCTGCTTCCTAATACACACAAAGCCAGTATCCTTCCCATTCATACCTGGTGACGTCACGCCCACATCGACACACCCACCACACAAGTGTCAAAGCCGCTGCTCCTGTCATATCAATAATTACTTATTTCATTCATATGGCTCTTACAGAGCCTCAGTGAAAACTTGTTTATTATTATTAACTGTTTGGTGCAAAACACTGATTGAAAATCGATTTTTTCCTGCATGTTTATGTCTGTTAAGGCTGAGATGGAACTGAAAGCAGCTCTTTAAACCATTCAGACTAGAACACAACAGAGACACAATCAAAACTGTCAGATGATTTATTACCCGCGATAATAACTCAGAAATAGTCCAAATTATAATGTATTTTTATTTCTTTCCTACTTACGGAAGGTTTCTGTTTATATCGTAGGTTTGTGGTGCCTTTCTATCCTAAAGAAAGATATAAAACTTCAGATATTTCACAAAAGATTCTAAAATTCATGGAAAAACCTCACATAACCTTATATTAAAGCAGAAAATACGGCGCCCACCGTAAGAAAGGCTGGCAGTGTTCAATTATGCTGCATAACTGACCAGTACAGTATTGCGAGGTAACGCAAAAGTTTTGCGAGGGAACGCAAAAGGTTTTGCGAGGGAACGCAAAAGTTTTGCGAGGGAACGCAAAAGAAAAAAAATTCCCCATGTCCCTTAGAGGGCTCCGTAAGGAACACCTAGAAAAGTTAGAGAAATAGTTTCTGAGTTTTTTTTAGCTGATAAATAAAAGTCACTCGCCCTAACGGTGTATCTTAAGTTGTCACAGTGCAGCAGATATTCATTTATATTACAGATAAAATAATGCTGACAAACCATGTTCTTGCTCTCAGTATCAACTTAATAAATCTCATCTTCAAAGAGGCGACAAGAAAAGAATGAAACCATTTTGTAAAGAATGTCATGTATTAATACACTCCTACTCGGTGTTTCTACCAGCAAAGAAGAGATTCCCTGAAAAATATCATGATTTCTCTAGCTTAAAGCTGGTTGGACTTTATCCCTTTAGCTCCTCACCACCCAGTTAAACATCAACCAAGGATGGATTCATGGTGATTTTCCAGTTTAAACACAAGGAAAAAGAAGGAAGCCTTGGAAATAGGCTCTATTCTTTAGCAGCTTAGCATTCAGAGCATGCAGGCGCTCAGAGAAGAGAGCAAGAGGCTCCAAAGGTTTGCTTTGACTTACAGAATGAAACAGCTTCATTGTGTGCGTATATATAGTAATATAAATGTTCAGGTTGCCCTGTAATAATTAGATAGAGGATGGTTCAGTAGGTTTAATAATATTTTCCAAATCAATTTAGCATGGCTATAAATGAAGCTGACTGCGAGACAGACAATAAGTCATGCAAAACTCATTAGGCATTCCCTTTGTGAGTGTGCATCTTTAGTAGTTATTCCATTTAACAATAATGCAGATTATGTGATAAAAGCTTATTAAAATTCAAAGTTCACTGTGGCCGTGGAAAATTAATTTGAGGCGGCGAGGCTTCTGTAACATTTAGGTATGCTAGACTTACTTAATTACATGACAAACAGAATGAATCCTGTGGATAAACCAATATATAATTGCAACACTGGATCTGTTGCCCTTTTTTCTGTGTCTACTGCAATACTGGAAGTCTTATGTTCATTTTTTAAAATTTGACTTACAAATTATTGCCATATTTTGCTTCAGAAGAATTTAGGACTTAAAAGAGTCACAACATAAATATTATGTAATTGTATATGCATTAATACTTATGTTAAAGCACTATTTCTTTAACCATTTGGTGGCTTATTATGCTTTATAAAGACCTGCAGCAAGTTTCTCATTGCTTAAGCAACTCTCGTCATAGAGTACACTAACCCATCAATATGTTTATCTGCCATGTCACAGTTGTCCAGGAGGGAATAAATATATCAGTGTTTCTCACACCTTTTCAGGTTGAGAGCTTAACTTATTTAACAAACACTTCGGATTACCTAACAAAAACACAACATCTTAATATATACAACCTGGGAATGAAAACATTAGTCTCTAAACTCAGTGTCTTTGTTCTTCCTGATGTGAAAGGTGGCGCTGTTTTGTAAATGCGAGGCCACGATAAAACATAACATTTTAGGGCTATTTGTCATTTAGAAGCATAATGCAAGAAAAATAGACTTGGGTTGTGTTGGCAAAAACAAACTTTCATTCAGCCAGTAGATAGTCAACATAAATAATTTTATTTTAGGTGTTAAGATGCAGTTAGTCAGGGCGGGGCACAGCACTGCTACTCACCCTGAGAGACTTTCCAATTATCTTCAGGGTTTATTTTTAGTGTCCCAGTCTTAAGTCATTTATTAATTATTATTTGTAAACACAATCCTTTGGTAAGCCAACTGTAGCAACACACTTTGAGCTCATGTCACGGCAAACAGATAGTTGTTTACATGCAGTTCCTGGTGGACCAACGGTCCAGGGACCACAGTTTGAGGAAAAACTGAAATAGACATAACTTTCTTGATCATCAAGGAAATTCACAAACTGGAATGCGTGCAGGCCAGCTGGTTTGGATTAAGTTGTAGAACCAATGTTTTGGTTTCAGATTGGTAGTATGAAAGGTGTGGCATGATAAGTCTCAGTGTTGGCGCTGTTTGTAACCGAGACAATGCCTTTCTGCATGGAGTTTACCACTAAAGTCTTATCTATCAGGACTTACAATAGTTGATGATTATTTACCAACACCTGCTAGTCACAATAATCCACTGACTGACATTTGGGGTAAAACATGTTGATTGAATGGATTATTTAGTACTGATTCCTTTGACTTTAATGTAGTGTCCTGATGTCAAAATATAAATAAATCAAAAACGTTTCTCCATTTTTGTGTAATAAGTAAAAATATTCAATAAAATACAATTGAAAAAAAGTACAAAACAAGTTTTGGATCTTTACCGGGCCTAATTATGTAGTGTTTCTTACAGTAAAGTCGGTCCTGGGTTTAAATCAAAGTCAGGCTTTTTCTACATGTAGCTTGTTCTCTTCCTCCGTCAAACTACGACTGTACAAGCAAGTCAAGACAAGAGATGGACGAATGACCACGATGTGGAACATAATTTATCACTTGCAATGCACAAGCAAGTAACTTCAATTCTGTTATACAAGTGGGTCATGTAATTATCGTAAACTTACTCTATTTATCTAACAACATAACTTCTTCTAATTGGATCTTTATTGCTCCCGTTTATTCATCCTTCTCTGTCCTTGTTCTGAGCTACGTTAACCTGTTTAGACTGTAAGGCGTTTAACAAATCATTTTTACTGCTGGGCTGACAACTAGATTAAATACCCTTCAGGCCGTAACGGAAAAAACAAACAGTTGAACAAGAACAAAAAACCCAGAAAACAATTATCAAGAAAAAATAATGATAAAAAATCATTAATCATTTTTTAACTGTAATTTAAAAAAATAAATAAAACAAGTGCACTATGCATTTCAACAGCACATATTTATTTAAGTACCTACTAAAGATAGAAATCTCCTTTAGTATAAACTATGGAAATCAGAAAGGAGCATTTGTCAAAATCAGAAGTAGTATAAGCAGATTGTGCGCAGTGGAGCAGAGCTTAAAGAGACACCTGAGTTTTAAGCAGGACTTTGACATAAACTCCCACTCTTTTTACCTGGCTGAAAATAGGATATTATACATCAGTGTGTCACAAAACTTAGACAGATCCTCTTTGCCTCTTCCCGGCTGCCTTCATCATCACCTGCGATAAGGATAAATAGATCAGCTGTCTTTGCTCATCACACTCAGCTTCTAGAAGCTCCCTTGGTTCACATTTCTCAAGATACTCAAGAACGACTGAGACGTCAGGAATCCAAAGCAAAGCACCTTGAACTCCTTGAAATCATTTTACATTTCAAACCTACGGCAAAAGACAATGTTCAAACAATTAACTGACTATTTAGTGTCTGCTGAGAGATGGCGGTGACTTTGATGCAGGAGATAAAAAGCAGAACAAAGCTGTAGATGACAAAGAGGGCAGACGTTTTAGAAAAGTAACTCATTCTCTTTTAACTCAATGTCTCTGACATTGTTGCAAACCATTTACATAAATTAGGAATAAATTAAATGAAATGGAGTAAAATGTGGTTCTTATGGTTTGAGATTTCATTTGAAGTTAGTAAACTTGATAAGTTGTCTTCGTTGTGAAAATTTATGAATTGTTATTTTTCTGGTAACATTAGGTATTCTACACTGTTAGCGTAGCTGCAACACACCGGAAATCTTTAGCTTGAATGATGGTAGGTGGGAAAAGGCGTGTACACGAGCATGATTGACACTGCTAAGATGTTCCTCCTGGCTCTGATTGGTTGTTGGAGCTGATTGGAGCTGCATATCTCTGCGTCTGGGAGTAGGATTATTTTTCACAGACTATATTTTAGTACGTGGACATAATAATGGTTTTAACAAAATATGTAAAAAAAATACATCTTTGTAAAAGTTACCTACCGCAGGCTTTACATCAACTTGTTTTTAGTGATTTAGTGGAAACTCATACTGCTTTTGTTTCTAATTTGTGGCTGATTTCTAGTCACATCAATCAATGATGTAGGAAAATCTTTTCAAACTTAACTAATTTTTTATGTAACAAGTATATTTTGTAATTTTGAGGAATGCTTCAGTACCTTATTGTTAAGTTATAGGCGTGGCCGTATTTTGAAAAGAAAAAGAAAAACAAATCTTTACACTTGCTGTACTTGATAAATGTTGATATAATAATTTTATTTACTTTATAAAGAAAATTAAAAAAAAAATTAACATATATGGCACCAACCTTAGCATATCAGGGCATTTGGGGGATTAATATGGTTCATATATGAATTTTGTGGAAGATTTAAAAACTGTAGAGAAAAACTTAGCAGTCAGGTTGAGCTACATATGAAGCCTTTAAATTGACACACTGATGGCACAAAGGCATTTCAAGCACAACTTAAAGTGACAAATTATTCTTCTCAAGTTGTTGAAGTGTGGTATTTAAATTTGTCTATCACATCCCACATCGTAACAGATGGAAGAGCAGTGGGATTTAATTACTGGGCTCTGTGTTGCAGTTTAATCAATGTAGGTGCAATTCTGGATCTTCAAACAACAAGACATTGAAAAAAAGACAGAGAGCAATAATAAATGCCAATAAATGTAAGTTAAGAGAGAAGAAGACAGAATCCCAGAGAGGATTATAGATTTTTCCAACCTGTCAGTGGATATCAGTGGATTGTCATTTCAGTGCTTCTCTATGTAAACGGAAACTTTTCTTTTACGCTTCGAGTTTCCATCAAGACAGTGATTTGTCTTCTGAATATCAACTAAACTGAAAATGCAAATTTAACTGCACAGTGGTTATGCTTTCCGATCCGCCCCTATGAGCAGAAAAGTGGATCTTGCTGATGCACTTATGCACATCTCCTACTTTAGCCACCTCCACGGTGTTGCTGGATATTTGTGTGGGAGGTCTGTTTTCATCTTGGTTAATAACGATCTCACTTAAATCATGTGTTCTCTCTTGTGAAAACATTTGAAGCTTTCATATTCGGCGCGTGATTTTAGCATAGCTGAGGTCTTCTTGGACCATTAGTCTTCCTGAGCTCCTGAATAAAGGCTAAGGAGCTGAAAGCCCCTCATGCGCTGCCAGTTCTGCTAACTGTACATCTCTCCATTAGCTGTGTCAGCCTGTCCTCCTGATCACAGCCACTCTCACACACAAAGACAGAGACACACGGCCATGTAAGCACATTAAAGTTACACTAACACACAGTTGGAGGTTGCAGATGGGCAGTGTCATATAGCTTTGCTTTGCAAACAAGCTAAGGAGGACAACATCAAGCCAAAACAGCTCATTAAGCGCTATTAGCCTGTCATTTCATCTAAGTGAATCCCTGTTTTATTCCTCTGCTTTGCAAACAGCTTTGGGGTCACAGCTAAGGCTGAGCAAAATAAGACAAGCACGTGAAGCAGGGCGACTTGACCTACTGGTGCTTCTGGAGCTGACATTGGAGGATAATGTGTTGTCAGCGATCAGAGTGCAGGATTTCAATCTAATTACACACAGGGAAAAGGCTGTAATGGATGTTGGTGGTGTGTTCGTGCCCCTGACAAGGCATATTTCACTTTTCATCATATTGTTTAACTCAGAAAATAATAAAAAACGGAGGACGTTTTTTAAGTCCTTTAATCACACCAGTACAGGTCATGTTTGTTTATGTCTGATGAATGTAATAGTTGTAAAAGTGATTAAAGGCAAGCAAGTCCAGTTACAGCATCACCTTTTTCATATGATGTCATGATAGAACCACCGACTCCAATGTGTGTTTATGCAACAGTAGCTCATAACAGTGAAGTGGAAGGAAAATGATGCATAATTTTCAAAGATTTTGCAAATAAAAATCAGAAAAGTGCAGCATGCGTTTGTTGTCAGAGCTCTCTTTCTCTGCGGTAAGTTTTTGGGGATATACTGTATCTCTACCAGTTTTACAACTATTGACACCTATATGTTTACACAATCTTAGTACCATAGCTCACTTTTCAATGTTGTCACAAGTTCTCATTTGGACTTTGACAGGGCCGCTCTCCTATATAATCTTTCTTTCATTTCATAGTGGCTCTGACTGTATCTGTATCCTGCTGAAAGGTGAACCTCTGTTTTAGTATCTTTCAACTTCTGTCAGATTTTTTGCAGTATTTAGGTGCATCCATTTTCCCATCATGTCTGCCCAGATTCCTTTTCTTTGGTGAAGAATATTATCTCCACAGTGGGATGCTGCCATCACCAAAATTTACCATAGGGATGGTAAGAATTCGATTTTAATTCTGCTTCTCACTTAGAACATACTGGCTTCATTTGGTATCAAAGTAAAGGGGACTGAATACAGATGCAAAGCTCCTTTTTAGGCATAATTAAATATGCTTTTAAAAATCCCAATTAAATATATTAAAGTTGAGGCTACAAAGCAACACAATCAGGGGAATGAGTTTGCATTCACTGCAACCTCCAAAGAAAATCTGGAACAGAAACTGTGAAGTTATCTGTGCACCAGATAATTTAAATTGTATTTTTCACATTTTTCAAATATAGTATCTAGAGAGATTTATGTTGCTTAAACAGCCTGAACAGAATAGAAATGGAACGGAAATATCATTTATTGTCTCTGTGTAACTTTCCCAGCTGTTTGCAAGCGTTAGCAACCTTTGTTTGTATTCATTCTTGCAATTGATTTCTGCCAAATTTAAAGTAAAGATGGGATATTTTCAGCTTGTCTGTGTTGTCTCCTGGACATCTGACTCGGTGTGTTTCAGCTCGACTGCAAGTAAACATGTCAATGTTGATTTTAACCAGGAGTGAATTCAACTTTCCAACAATGAAGATATGTGTTTGACCCGGAGCGTAGTCATACCATGCAAAACAATTTGCTCCTTAGAGATGGATCCTCTTTTTTTGCCTCCTTAAATGTTTAAGATCATCAAGTTATTATATTAGATCATATGAATAAAGTGCCAGGACTGTTTTAAAATGATTTTGTTTAGTAACGCAGCTATCAAAACCAACATGAAAATGTAATTACCTCCTAAACATAATTGTTCGTGCAAGCCTGTAAATGAAGGTCAAATCAAGTCTTTTAGATTTCTGTGGGAAAAATATTCCCACTCATTTTAAGTGTTTTAATTTAAGTTCATATCTGAATTTTAAACTGCAATGAAACACAAACTTACTTGTATACCATACCTCAAGAATTTTATGTATTGGTTCAGACCGATTTTAATTATGATCATAGTGATATAACACATGGACATGTTTGCACAAATAAGATTACACAAAGACATGTTACACTGAATCAGATGAACTAAACAGGGACCTGCAAAGCTCCTGCTGGTTGTGTCAATTTCTTTAAATGGAAAAAATAAGTGCCATTATTTCTTTTAATGTCTTGTCTTTAATCTGAACATTGATCTACAGATTTATTGTTTTATTGTACAGAAACTACAAAGAACAAAGCCAGTTCTGAATCGAATCCACATGCGCCATTTTTCAAAGTATCATGGAGCCTCTTTTACTAAACTTAACTTTCAAGGTGTTAATGTGAACTTAAAACAATAGACACAAAGTAAGAGCTCCATAGAGAAGTGATATATTTTATATTTTGATAAGATTATTGCTGTGGAAGTTTCTTTCTGTAATATTTATTTCTTCTCATTATTAGGCCCAGGCTCAACAAAGCAATATTAGCAATATTGTCTTAGCTTCTATGGGGGGAAAAAAGAGCAGAGTTTTTTCCACCTGGGCAGTGAAGGGCAACAAACATCAATGTGGAAACACAGACGGACGTACAACCGGAAAAAGTCTCTGTATGCTGAGGGGTAAAAATCTAAAGTGCTGATAGTGTGTCGGTGCATCTTTTATGTGGTTCATGTTAACATGTTAAGACAGTACACACATTTTTACAAAATAATAACATGAATCTGATTTAGGTGATATTTACAGGAGCCAATGAGCTAAATGAATGCTTATACCAAACTTGGGTTACAAAAGGTTCACTTTAGATTTAAAGTGAAACACCAAGGGCTGTACATGAGGATTTATATGATCAATTAATTCAGTTGAAATGCAAGGCATAGCGCCACCTAATTGTCCAACATTTTTCTCCTGCGTCTCCTTGAACTCTGGTTTATAAATCAATGTGAACCACAAAGGCAGACCAAAGCCTTAGTGGAACAAAACAAGTGATTAATATGCCTTAAGGTTTTTGTAAAAGGTCAGTTTGGTAAAAATATGCATCAGTTTGAAACAATTACCACCAGTGATCTTGCCCCACCTGAAAAATTGTAGTTGTCATGGATACTTGGAGAGCAGGAAACTGTGACGCTCATCCTACATGGCAACATTTTAAATAGTTTCATCTCTGTCACGATTCTTCCTTCCTGCTTTGGATGAATTTATTCTTTGATTGTCTGCGTTGTTTTCACAAGTTAAACTAACTCAGTTTAAAATCCAACATGGCTGCACACATATATAATGTACTGAAGACACTGAAGACTTACAATTAGTGGGAGGATGATATTAAATAAACTTTCTATTTAATTTATCCTAATTATTCATATTTCTCTCAATTTTGGTTAGTGACTGAATAAATAGACACACAGAATGTGTTTTATAAAGTACAGCAATTTCTACCTTAACTTACTAGAAACTAGAATGTTGTGGCTTTCATTCATCTATGCAGATGAAATTAAATTCAAAATGTAATTCTAACCAGGAGTTTTACACTTTATATTCTTCTTAATAACCAACTATCATGGAAAAATGTGACAGAGTTTGTCATACAGTTCTGTTCAGAAGTGTTCAACCTCATTCTGTTTTACAAACGGTGCATTTCAGAGAAATCTTTTTAATCCTCTTCATGAAATGTAGTGTTGTGAATACCTCACCCTCCATTCTTAGTGCTGCATAATTAACCAGCCATCCATCCATTGTCTGCAGCAGCTTACCCTTGCAGGGTCACAGAGGGGCTGTGACCTATCTCCAGCAATCATTTGGCAAGAGGTGGGGTAAGAGAAACACACAAAGGAAAGACGTTACACACTCACATTAATACCTAAGGGCAATTTACAGAAACCAATTAGAGATATTCGCACAGGGAACATACAAACTCCATGCAGAAAAGGATTCGAGCCCAGCTGCAACTTCCTGGATTGAAAGCATGTTGGCATAGCAACACTGACATATTCAGCAGGGTTTTTTTCTGCTCAGGATGCCACAATATATATCATTTTAGATTTCAACTGTTGCAACAATCATTTGTGAAGTTTAATACCAAATGCAAGTTTCAGTGTGTGACTTCTCCAACTAATCAGAACTTCTTTACATAAAAATGCCACTAAACTGTGCTGCCCTCTGGCATTTTGTATTAACATTAAACATGTTTTAATGCTTTATTTTTTCTGAAATTAATGAAGATGAACATGTTAAGCTCCCAAACTATTTCCATTTCTGACGGTTTGTTAGATATAATTTCTGCACCAAGCACAACTGCTCTGCAAGTTTGTCTTGACATTAATGAGAAATTGTTTGGTGTTTTAATACCATAAGATCTTTTTTTAAGGTAAGCTCTTTTGTTTCAGTTGTCTTCTGCCTGTGTTAGCACCGTCCCCCGTGTATAAATACTTAATTACAGTAACATTTTGGTACAATAGTGTCAAAGCCTGAAGTTGTGATCATACAACTAAAACTAAAGTTACCTCACTCAAAGCACACAAAAATGTTTTTCCAGGATGTTGTAAAGGCATTAAGGTTTTTCAATGAAACCGTCTCTCATTCATTGATAATTCATAATCTAATTCTGTCCTTTCCTTTCATTTATTTTCTTTCAAATGCAGACAAAGGCAATAAGTTGTCCCAATGTTAAAGACTGGCATATTCTTCTTATTCTCAAACAGCCACTTTCTGTTTAGTGCACTTTGATGAAATCCTGACGGTCATGACATCCATAAAAGCTACACTTTTGAGCGCAACAATTAAAATCTTTTGGGGAGAAAATATTGCGGGAAGGTTTTGTAAGTGCACTCAACCTTCAGTTTGAGAGACCAAGGTTATAGGAAAAAAAAGGGTTCCTGTTCATCTGAGTCTTGTTTGGATGGAGATCTGTTCTGTCACTGGGCCTGTCACAATAAACAATCAATCAATTAATCGCATGATGAATTAAAAGAAACTCAATCTTAAGTTGCTTGATTTATTGTTTTTCTCTTTTTACCAAAAACTGAATGATAAAAGTCTTCAGTCTGGTGCTTTGGTCTCAACTAGCCCCCTTTATATGAAAGATAATTTAGTTTAAACGACTTCATAATTTGTAATTTTTGTTGTTTTGTTTTTTTTGTATTTTTAAAATGTCTTCCACTTCCATTAGAATTTAAAGTTTATTTATCCTTGAAAATGTGTTCTTGTATTATTATGGAATTATTACCATTATGTTACTTGAAAATGGTCTAAAAACAATATTATCGTTTATCACAATAAATTCTGGGACAATTTATCTTCCAGCAAAATTTGTTCTCCTGACAGGCTTCACTCAGTCCAAACTTGGGAGAGGAAACTTGCTCAAGCTTTTATCTAAAAAGAATAAACTTTTCTTTCAGAATTGCTTTTGGATTTTGTGAATCTAATTGTGGCGACTTGAACTTGATTATAATCGAACTGGAATGGACTGTACTGATGTGGAATAAACTGAATCTGGTTTTATGTTGTAATTCCCCTGACTCCATGTACAGAGGACTCGTTGTGAATCTTCAGGTACATCCGGTTCCTTATCAGGCGGTGAGTAGGATGGCAGCAGAAATTATTCAAATGACTCCAGGGTCTACTTCCCATGCATTCAACATTTTATCTTAAGATGGAAGTTTTTCGTCTTCTCTCCGGCAATTGAAGAAGCTGTTAGAAAAATGCCAAACATTCAGGATTAAGGGACAGTTCCGGTCAGACAGAGCCTTTTAAATATGCCTTTAAACACCACTTCTACCAGACTGGGATGATACGACAAGCAACTTTACTGGTTTAAATATTTACTTACTCAGTCTAGAGTATAGCCAAATGTTCCTTAGTAAAAATATACAGAACCCTAAAGCTTTTTGTAGTCCTGTCTCGATATTCAACTGCTTTTGGCAGAGAAATGGACGGTTTAACCTGGAACAAACTGGTTTGAATAAATTTAATGTGTTTGGGATTTTTCCATGTTTCCATCATCTAATTGTTGATTTTAGATAAACTTTGAGAATCTGGATCTTTGTGAAATGTGTGAGTGCCACTGGCATTAAAACAGAGCCACGACATGATGCTGTCACCGTCATTCATGACTCTTGGTTTAATGTTATGTTTGTACATCTCACTTTCGTCTTGTCACTATGGATATGTTGTTTTGTTCAAAATTATCTCTAGGAAGTGCTTGATTTATGCATGTTGGCAGCTGAAAATGTCAGTCAAGATTAAAGGTGCCGGTTATGGAAAATTGTTCTTTTATTGTTGGCACTCTCTTGGTACATATCAATGTAAAAGTTGATTTGCTATAGTGACAGTAGTGTTTTTATTTTTTAAGCAGTTTCATGGTAGCCCTAAGCCTTTGTGGTCCCAGATTTGAACAGCATAAACAATTTCCTTTCATCTGAGGGTGATAGTTTCAATGGTTAAAATAAGGACAAGGATCCAAAACATACGTCAAGCAGGTTTTGGTTTGGATAAAGCAGCTTCTGGAATATGCTATGACTTTAAACCTGTTATTTAAACTTCTAATCTTTAAAATATTCAAGCACATGGAGGCTTCCTGAAGGAAAACATTTCTTGAGTAGCTGACAAACTTAAATTATGACCACATTTTGGACAAGTATCTGTAACGAGTACAACAGCTACCTGCCATATTACAGTGGTCAGGCCACTGGAGACTTTAGACTGATTTAATTAGTAAGATTAATTAATGTTTGCTTAATGTTAATATTTGCTTCTGCTTCAATAAATATGCAGCTGGTTATACTTTCAAGGCATGTCCTCCATGTTTGTGTACTAAACTTTCTAGTGTCACATTTGACCCACGGCAGAATTAACTATTGCTACATAGAGGAATATGGAGAAATACAAATTAAACATGGTTCTTTACAAACTGTAGACTGATTTAATGGATTAGAGCCTGAGACTGAGCGGAAGATGGAACGGAGACGGATGCTGGCAGAGAAGACTGGACACCGAGGGAGCTGGTGAGGAGGAACTGGGTGGGCTGGGTTTGAAGTAGGAAGCCAAGAGACACATGGTACAAGCAGGGATGGGAGCAATTATCCAGGCGGAGATATGAGAGCAGAAACAGGGGAAAGCAAAGTTAAATGTAAAGATAAAAACTTTATGCAAAGAAGCTGAAATAAACTGAAAGTGGGTGGATAGGAAGCCAAGGTTTTGCCAACAATACTTTCCAAACTTACAGTATCAGAGCCCATGAAAAGAAAAAACACAACAACTTCCAAAGGTGTGCACAACCTTGAATGATATTTTGAGATTTTATGTGATTGAGCAGGAGACATTTTTACTAAACTATGAATGCAAAGAACATGCTAGGCAAAACTCTGAGCGCATTTGTATTCAGGCCCACAAAGTCATTCCTTTTAGATGTAAATCATAAAAATAATTTTAATATTTGTGCATTGTCTTTTGCATCTAATGCAGGGGAAGCAATTGGTAACTTACATGACAAATGAAAACATTTATGACATTTTTGTTTGTGTTAGCTGGTACAGTGCAACCAGAAAGTATTCACAGTGCTTCACTTTTTCCACATTATATTCACAGCCTTTGCTGTAACTTTGTTACGCTGACAGTTTATAATACAGCAAATCCTTTTATTTTATGCCTGGCATTTGACCTCTGACCTGCACTGTCAATTGTGGGTCCTTATATAGACAGATGTGAGACTTTGCTAATCAAATCCAGTCAAATTAATTTACCTCAGAGTCCATTTAAGATGAAGAAACACCTCAAGGATGACCAGCAAAAAGCTACATTTTTAGTTTATAGATATTTACATAAATGTGATTTCTTGTTTTTTCTTGTATAAATATCCAAAAATCACAAACATTTCCACATTGTCTTAACTGGGAATTTGTGTATAATTTTGAGGAAAGAGATTAATTTAATACAATTCAGAATAGGGAATAAAATGTGGAACAAGTTAACCACTTTCCAAATGCACAGTATATCAAACGTAATGATTCATATTATAGTAAGGTTTTATTTGTTGTGCAGTTAATTTGGGTATGTCGGGACGTCACAAAGGGTACTTAACATACCCAAAAAATGTTAAGTACATGGGATTTTCCCAGCAGTTCACATCATCTACTTTTATCCAGACAGAGTCCTACTGCAGACACGTGTTTTCATTTTACTTCTGTTCCTTTATCTTTTATACTTCGCTTCATGTAAAAATAAACCATTCTGATTTCTGCTTATGTGTTTTGGCAACTTTTCTGAGGCATCTAATTCCCACATCATTATTTCTGAGCAGTTAGGCAGACAATTAAAGACGTTCACAGCTTGGCTTCTCTCACTGGCAGAATATTGGATGTCGTTTTTTCCTGGCACCATATCTTCAAAATATGGCTGTTATCAAATATGATTTGCCATCCCTGTCATTGTCAGTCACACGGACATTTATACAAGGTTGGGACAAACGATAAAACATTCTGGAGGATATCCTGGTGGAGTGACATTGCCTTCTGAGTGAGTTGGGTTTTAATTAAACCTCCAAACAGCAGCGGAGCTATCGATAAAGTTTTCACAACTTAATGCCCTGTGAGTGGCTGCCGTGAATGTGGAGAGATTTGTGGGGGTTATTTACATCTTGGGGGCAGAGTTAATCTACCTTGATGCTTGTAGATCTCTAATCAAATATACAGAGATTGTAAATACCACAGAATAATCCACCCAGCTTTTGTGGTGAGGAGGGAAAAAATGTCCAGTTTACACCAAGAAAGACTATTTGCACATTTATTGTGAATGAAAATGTTGAGATATTGAGAATAAACTGCACTGGAGTCACAACCCTGATGCTGTTTTCATATTTTTATCTTTGTGTGAATCTGCATGCTGTCATAAGGTGCAGTGTGAGGTGGTGAGGCAGACGTGGTAGACCCAGGTATAAATGAGAAATGAAGATCTAATGATGAATAATGCTACAAAGTCCAAATCCCTGGCAGCACTGCTGAGCGGAAGCTGAGGCTCAACACAGGTAGCAACAGAATGGACTAACCGGACACACGGCAGAACAGAAGCCAAAATGAGACAAGGACCCGACAACGACACAGACACACAGGTGACACTAAATACACAGAAGGTAATCAGGGAATGAGACACACCTGGGAGTAATTGAGGGGAGAACAGGACAACAAAGAGACTCAGAGACACAGAAACTCAAAATAAATACACAGAAAAACACAGATCATGACACATGCTTTCATTTACCTCTCAATTTCCTGCTTGTAAACCTGAATTTCCCCAAGAAGGTAAATTTTTCTATTTTGTTCTATTCTTTTTACTTTGATTTATTTTGTATGAATATTTCTCTCAGATAGTTCACATATTTTGCATAACAATTGCGCTTTGAGAAAAACATTGGCACACTTATCCTGAATGATTTCTTTGTTAGACTTAAATGTTTAATTTCATCAAACAAATGTCCATATTAGACCAAGATAAGCTGAGGAACCACCGAAATAAGCTTTCAACTGACAATTTCATTCACAATCAAAACCTAAAGGTTTATGTCCCGCTTGAATTAATTGTAATTAACAGATTTTGGAAAGCTGAGTTCAGTTTTACCAAATCCAGACCTGATTACTGACACACCTGAACCTTTCTGACAGCATGAAGAAGGCAAAAAAGATCTCAAATAGAAACCTATCATTCCCCAAACGTAAAGGAATAAGAGAACAGATGAGAAACAAAGACACTGATGTCAATGATGGTTACAAAACACTTTGTAGGGCTTTGAGACTCCAGGGAACCACTGAGAGTCATGTTTGAAAAATGGAGAAATCACTGGAAACTGATAAACCTTCCCAGGAGTCTGACCAATCAAAATTGCTCCAAGGACACATAAACAAGTCATCCAGGACGTCACATTGGAGGCCAGATCAACATCTGAAGCGCTGCAGGCTGCACCTGCCTCTGTCAAGGTCATTGTTCAGAATTTAAAAATAAATATAAAAAGTTTTATTGTGCTGTTAGGGAAGAGAACAGAAAGGCTGTCAAACATTTACTAGAAAACGTCTTAAGGATTTGTTTTGGTGTCAAAAAAAGTTTAATATAAACAGTCCAAATACTCAAACTACCAACTAACTGCTAACAATGACCAAAACCAACATACAAACTAATATAAAGCTTTCTGTTCCAAGAATTAGCATTAGACTTGAACATTTATTGAATGCAGCAGTATTAAAGTTGTAGGGTAACTACTCAAGTAAGAATTTAAATATATGTAATGGTGCGTTCACACCAAACGTCAGGCGCATCTGGTTTACATTCCAGGTCTATGTGGAGGCGTGTCGAGGGCGCGTTTCAAGCGCCTGGTGCGGCGCGTTGTGAACCATTTGTAGCGTTTTGAGCATTTGAAAGACATTCCCGACATTTCACATAAGACTCTGAATGTCAACCAGGTGCGCCTGATGCTCTAAACGCGTTTGGTGTAAAAGCACCAAAAGTTCACACACGTTGAACTTGAAGCGTCAGACCCGTTTTTGGCCCACGTAACGCGTCTGGTGTGAACGCACCATTATAAATTAAAACTGTAATCCATGCTCATATTAATGCGTGGGTACCAAATAGGAAAAATGTTTTACTTACTGTCCAAAGAGGGATGAACAAGATCTACACTATTATTATGTTAAACTTAAATGCCGTATAATTGTCCCACTATTAAACCAACCACACTCTCAAACCAGGTAAAATATATTATATATAAATTCAAAAACTCTTTGATTCTGCAATACACTAGGAATTGTATTCATATTTCTTGGTTTATTCATATCTCCCGAACAACTGTGACAGCCTAAAGGCCAAAACCTCTGTTGAAAGGATTAAGTTCAAAGGAAAGCTAGAAAATTTCTCACAGACTGAAAGTCTTCAGCTTTGCGGCTGGCCCTCTGAAAGCGACAAGTCTTCACCAAGTCCCACAGGCGAAGAGCTGAACACTCGTACAGCTCCTTGCACTTTAACTGGCCAAATCCAGAGACTCGACGCCATTCAGGTATATGAAACCTTCTGTATTGGTCTCAAACATCAGACTTGTGATTTTCTCTGCACGCTCTACAGGTGCGAGCCAAATCACCTTCAGACATTCAGACAGGAAGTGAGCGCAGACTTTCTAAGTGGATTTGCTACAGAAACTAATAGCAGGGAAGATTTCTCGAATAAATTTTTTCCCCAAGCTTGGTGATGTGATGGAGCTGAAAATAGTACACAGTCCTTCTAACGCTGGTGGTAGATAAAGCAAACATCCAGAAGCGATACTGGACTTCAGATGATTCCTCACGGAGTAAGAACTGACAAACCGATGTATTCTGCTTTCTTCTTGACTAAAACGATCATTGCAGGAGGTCGACACTGGATCAGTTTCACCCAGGGTCCAAAAATGATAAATGTGTTGTTTTGTCCCTCTTCATTATCTAGCATGAATAAAATAGAGCATGGTGGTTTTACAAGAAATATTATGCTCAATAATAATTTTAAAAAACTAATTTCCTTTGAAATACGTTACATATATCCATGACAAAACCCCTTTTTTTCCCAGCTATTCAACTTACAAAAACAAAAAGTCAAGTTCAAGCCTGTGTGGCCCATTATGAAGCAAATAAAAGTAAAGTTCATGCAAAATGGAAGTTAATGTAAGCTCACATTAAAAGCTCTTGTTTTGTTTGAGTGAGAGTGAGCACTTACTAATGCAGCTCTCACTTGCTGGTGCTGATGAAGAGGCGAGATGGGAGTTCACATGATTGACAATTAAATTTGATCTCTCCGCCACAGCGTCAATAAATTTGAAAGGATTCAAAATGCATGTTCTTGAAAGCACTGATGCAAAACAAATTTGTTTTGTAATTGTTTTTTCTTTAACAATGGCAGAATAGCTGTAGCTCAAAAGCTCAGAGTCTGAAAAGGCAGTAGCTCAGGTCGGCTCTGTCTACACACTGGTAGGTTATGTTGTCCTGTTGCAAATTTCAGGATAAAAATCTGCACACAGTTAAAGCAGGGTAGTCTCTTCCCGGTGTCAAAATATGATCCGTATGGAGTAAACCGCTGCTGAGAGACACCAGAAAAAAAAAAAAAGAATTAGAAAACATAATTGAAGCATAGACAATCACCGACAACACCCAAAAACGTGAGCGGGAATAAAAAAAGGAATTTAGAAGACTAATATGAGAAATAACATTTTGTACATGATGTTATTTTATTATAATTAAATTGCAAAATAGGTAAAATCAGCCAAAAATGGGATAAAATGGAAACAAAATTTACTGAAACAAAAAGTCCAGCTAGAATCCTGTCCATGGCAAAGTGAGTCCTGAGAAGTCATTGTTAATGTTTGTAATATGTAGAAACTCATAATTACTTTAAAAATTGTATATCTATTATAATTTTCTGATATAGAGGTCGCCATTTTTTTCACCTGCACGATGCATGCTCGGCTGACGACGAAGGCAGATTATAGTGGACTCAAAACTATAAACATAGGACATTTACCCAGGATGCATTGGAGTGTAAACAACGTGGTGATATCTTTGTGACTATTTTTTATTTAAATTCATAAAAACTAAATGGCTAAGTATTTGTTTACTGTACAGTGAACCCTCGCTACAACATGCTTCACCTTTCTTGGCCTCACTGTTTGGCTGATTGTTTTAGTGCAGTTTTTTATGCTTTTTTTGCATTGTGCTCTGCTTCCCGATTCAATCTCCTCCGTCCCTCGTCTCTGTCCAGTAAAAAATGTGTTCAGCTTGGCAAATTTACATGTTTGCAAATTTTTGCTCCCTCTCATGAACCAAAACATGTTGGCTCTAAAAGGACCTTAATTTATGAGAATTTGGTCATAGGCCGCTGTCCTGTGCAAGATGAACTGCATTTCTTTTGGTACGTTTTGACTGCAGATGCTCAAATAATACAAATTATTCAAATTGTATGGTCACCCTAAAAATGTATATATTTGAATCATATTTTATTCCCTACACAGCAGAAGAAAAACTACATGATAGCAAGACTCGTGTGAAAATTCTTTTAGGCAACTTAAGGGCTTCACTTTCGAGTAGACGGTGCTTAAACCAGACTTTTTTCGTCCCTAAGAAGATGTAGAGAAAACTGTATATCTGAGATGAGCACAGTTGATCAGCAGAGCTAAGGCCTGAGAGGAAAGTCAAGCCCTTTGGAACAGGAGATTGGCTTTTCAGAGCCCAGAAATCACAGAAAACCAAGAACATAGCCATCCACTGCACAGAAATACAAGAGTCAAGATCACATAATCACTTTATAGCTGCGGTCAATTCACTAATTTTCATGTTTTTATAAAAGGTTGACACAAATGACTGCTATATTAAGCAACAAATGAGATCTCAACAGGGTTTTACCTGGTTAAATAATGGAAATTAAATGGTTTGACAAAACTAAATAATCAATAAATTAGAAACAAAAATTACAATATTTAGTTAGAAGTGAAAAGAACAATGCTAAGCTCATAGTCATACTGAACCTGGCATTAGTTTTGTCTCATTTTTGTTTTTGTCTCTTCAGGATTGTTTTCGTTTTTTTTTTTTTTTTTTAACCAAACTAGATGTTCATTCAAAAGGGGGGGAAAAAAAAGGAAAGAAAAAACTGAGTTTAAAACGGTTCTGCAGTTCTGATAATCTGTAAGGCTATCTTTCAGAGTCATCAGTGTTTAGGGATTAAAGTTTCTGGCCAGATCCTTCAAGACTTTATCACCATCTGATGGCATTTAGCCGCGCTTTGTACAACTAAACCGCTAAGATTTTATATTTAAAGGTTGCAATAAGCTGCCTTCGGCATCAATTAGTTGTTATTTGTATCAACTGATTTATCAGCTACATCTTCAGTTTATCTTTGCAAAAATATAATGGAGTTTAATTTGTTCCATTCAGATATAAAACTTGTTAATGACCGAGTTACAATGAGTGTACTCTCAAGCTGTACTGTTGGGCAAGAAAACAACAGAAAGAGAGGGGAAAACAGTTTATAGAGAGCTTTTTTAAAATAATTATTAAATCTATAACACCTAAATTTTAATTAAAATGTCTTGTTTCTTTATCTATCTTTCTTGATTTGAGTCAAATCAAAATTACCCTGAATTAGCAGCTTCATCGCTCAGGGTTTCAGCAGTTATCACCCTCAGCAGTGTTCTGCTAACTGTAAATACATTTATATTGTTTCACAACCCCGCTAATTAATATTTTTAAGTCTGGGTACAGTTATAGAATGATGGATTAGATTAATTGCACTTCTCCCCTGCCAAACTAATCTTAAATTGCTACAAATAAGAGGCTTATTTTAGAAGAAACTGCAAAATTTAAGCTAAATAAGTGAGCTGGGTAATTAAATACTTTTGCTACAATCTGCAGAGTGGCAGATTGTGCTTTAAAGATTGCTTAAAATAATGTAAATGACTAAAGTTTTTGGACTCAGCCAGCAATAAAAGTAGGTTATGTATTGGAATATTCAACATGCCACATATAGTTTATCAAAGAAATATTTTTTTTCTTAAAGCTGAGGCCCACTCAATGTTAGTCCATTTATTTCCACATAATTTTCTTGCAGACTGGTGCTGAAGGATTTAGAGATAACTGGCGAACTAACAGGCAGGTAGCGTGCAGGTAATGAAGCAATTTTCTTTAGATAAAAAAATAAAACAAAATGGTTTGGAGAAGCAGAAAGGTCAAGCGGAATAGACAGAAGGTCTTGTGTGAGTAGAACATGAAAAATGATGAGGATCTGGAAAGAAATAGAGGAAAATTGTTGATGTGAAATGAAAAAAATGTATTTATTCATGTGTTGGTCATTCATGCAGCTTCTACAACATCCAAGTTTGGCTGGTGTAGCATTTTCACGTTAGATACTTTTACACTTCATCAAAATACAACCACTAAATTCATATGAGATTTTATGTGATAGACCACATATTTCTAAGAAAACGAATATTACTTAACCAATTAAAATCAAAAGTCTGGACAAGAACATAAGTATTTTACCACACAAAATAACTGGACTTTTATTTAGGGGTTCCCAGCTAAATAACTGAATAGAAATGTACATGATAATTTTTAAGGTTGAGGGGCAAAAAAGCACAGAGAACAGAAAAGCACCGTAACAATTTATCTACTATAAAGTAACACATCGTAATGGAAAATGGAAAAACAATTTAGAAACTGTAAAAGCAATAACAAAGGCAGCTAAAAACCAGACAACATATTTCCACATCATTTCCTACTTTTTTTGTATTTCTACACTGGCAATTCCATTACATTACAACCATTCCATGCAGCCGACATCTAAATAGATTTACCGAATCTTTATTGTGTTAAAAGACTCTGGGCCTCTCTGTGAAACTTCAATTACAGACTTTAAAAGCTATATAATTAAATTTAACTACATACCCTTAGTGTATTGATTATCTTTTAGATTCACATGCGTTTAACACCATTCTTGAAATTCGACCTGCTCCCGTTTATGCAGTCAGTGTGTTTGCTGTTGATTTAAAACACATCTAATTAATTATTCAAGGGTATTATTTTCCACACTGAATCCATTTCCTGCATCAGCGGTGCCAGTAATGGCTCCCAGAGGACTCTGAAGTGCCACACGTTCACCTTCCCTGCTAAGAAGAGAGTGCCTTCATAGCAACGTCGGCAAAGAAATTCAAAACACACAAGCACGCATAAACACACTTAAACTGATATTTCAAGGACTTTAATTGTTTAAGTTAGGAAATGTTTGGTTCATTAAATATAGTAATGAACCTGTAAGTTAAATATACTTTGTTTATGTTGTATTTGGAGTAGAGAAAAGTTTTCACAGAAATTAATTTTCTTTTATTTGTCACATTAAAGAAGCAAATTCTATTTCACTGGAAAGAGACCAACATAACCATAATTGTGTTTCTTATTATTGTTTATTTCACTGTTTTGCTAATTATTGTTGTTGGCTTAGTTTCTTACTTCTTGCGCTTTCTTTTATGCATTTTAGTTTATTTTCTTATTTTAGCTTCAGGGTATGTCTTTTGGTTTTGCAGATTCTTTTGTGTCTTAGTTCATCTCCATTCATGTTAAGTACTAAGTCCTAAATCTAATTGAGAATTGTGATGAAACATGAAAAGAGAAATTTGAAAAGGATCTCCAGATGTTCAACGCTGGTGGAGCAATGTAACTACAGTGAAAGTGACAATAGAGTGTGACACTTTCTATTATTTTATTTGTAAAAAATAAAAGCTGAAATCTGTGCAACTTCCTTTCACAGCTACGTGATACTTTGTGTTGGTATTATAACACAAGCATAATAATTTGCTGGGAAGTGTTAATATGTCTTCAAAAATGCAGTACAGGCAGTTTTATATAACTGAATTAACACATTGGACTTTTATTAGGTGCATATACTATAATCATCAAAAATATTTAAAGGCGTGAAATGTTTTAGTGTGAATCTACATGTGTCACTTCCTGAAATGGGTCTCAAAAAATAAAGAACTTTTTCGCAATCAAATACAAATTATATCTTTCTCTGTGACATGACATTTGTTGGTGCTAAATAAAAAAAACAGAGCTCAGTTAAACTGTATCAAACAGCTTTTTTCTTTTCTTCCTCTTTTGTCAATAACACTGAGTGTTTTAATAAAGATGCAGCCAAAGGGACAGAAATGGTAGGATCAGGATCACTATAAATGAGATTAGCGCGTGTACAAGCATGATATCCGTTAACTGATTACATAAGTTGTTGGGTCACAAATCAAGCATGAAAGTCTGACTTAGATTTCCTCTAAAGTCAGAGAAGACTGACTTTGAGTGGTTGGTTGGACAACTTAAACAACAGGAAAGAGGAAGAACCACAAAATTCAGCATCTGGCTCTTTTCCCACAGAGTTTGAAGAGGATTGTTAAAGATTGTGAAAGACAGTAGAGACAGGTGATAACATTGAGAAGTTTCCGTTTAATCATTTAAACTAGGAATTTAAGAAAGCAATGATCTGACTTGTCTTTTTTAATCAAACAAAAGAAACACTCCAGACATTTTAAAAGTGAGAGGTACATTAAAGCTAATAGGAAGAAGAAATATGACAAAATAAGTTTCACTTCTTCATAGCCCTTTCCAAACATAATCACACAATTACATTCTTAAGTGTAATTCTTGTAGCATGTATACAGGGACTATATGTCACGTTGCATCAGCAGCCGCTCCGTTAAACGCTCGCTGCCAGTCAGGTTGCGCGCGCATCTTGATTATTTGTTTACAAATGAATAATCCCTCCGTATGTGTTATTTGTGTGAAATAAATTATTCATCCATTTAGTCAAAGTGATAATTTCAACCGCTCTGCTATGAGCGTCGTCCTTGTTGTAGCTGCTCTTTTCTTTCATAAGCTTCTTAAATTGTCTCTCCCTGTTTTGTGACGTTTCTCAATGAAAAAGATTCAATGTCAAATCTCAGAGTTAATTGTTATTGGGACCAAAACAGCTTTACCTGTCTCCTTGCTGGTGGAATTGATTTGGCAAAGCTGCTCTGATGGAGACACTAATTGCAGCTGCCATTTTGAAGTGCATTCTGTTAATTAACAGTTTCAGCTTTAAATATAAATTAGACAAGCGTTGCTCTTTGTACAGCCAAAAAAAATAGCAAGCTGAGAAACTAACCCTTAATTTCTCCTAAATCAATTTTTCTCTGTGAAACTTTATTTCATTATCTATATCAAATGCAAGAGCAGGAATGCTTTCTATTGATTTATTCACCATCATCTGATCAATGTGAAAATGTTGCTTTCAGTTGTGCTAAATTCATTCATTATAAATACCTTGAAATCAAACATTCACTCTAAATCAGATTAATTATTAATAGATAATTCAGCACAAAACAAGCAGCTGCAATTTACAGTCAAGGAGAAAGAAAATAAATATTCTAAAATAGTCACACTATTTCCAACTGAATTATGTCAAACACAAGTGTAGGCTGTCACCTGCAGCAATGTGTTGGAAGGGAATTTATTGGAAATGTTTTCAGATAAAGGAATGAGTCACCCCAACGGCTGATGGGCTTGCGGTGATGAAAAGCATTTTATCACAATCTACTATGCTGTGGCTGTAATCTGTTCTTCACGGCCACTAAAGGCCTTGTCACACTGGACAAAAAACCCACAAACACCCACTATCCGGCTTTTGTGCTCAGCGGGGAAAAGGTACAATTGTCATTGCTGTCCAGCTTAAATGGCTCCAATGGGTATTTATTGGCATCTGCATTTATAGTAACATGAGACCACTGTCGGTATGACAGTTTTCGCCCTATCACCAGAGCAACGCTGCTGTCAACAACTGAGATAATAAAGGCTTGTCAATATCATTGGAAAACTCTGAAAGAGAGACTGTTCTTTTATTATTATTATTATTATTAAAATTGGGTCGTGTGAAATATTTCTGCAGTCATTTGCCTTTCCAGCTGTAGGAAACGCTCCTGAGGCTCCCAGTTTAGAGAATCTTATTTAACTTGGAAAAGTGGTTAAATGCCATTCACAAAACAGGATAATACAGACAGCAGTAAGACATTATCTTGCAGAAAATTTTAAAAATCTTAAATGAATGATTTATTTATAAAGTGGCTTCTTCCTCAGATCGCAAAACACAAAAATATGATACCTAATTAAGTCTAGGAAACAAAAACATTAAACCATGCATAAAGCCATAAATTTAAGTCCCCATGCCAGCAAAAACCCTTAGCAAATCCCTGACTACCTAAAAGAGTGTTTAACTTATTATAAAATAATTCAGCTTGAGGCAACCCTGGAGGCACACTGATCTCCTTTATTTTCCAATCCTGTTTGGGGAATATCTAACAAATTTAGATTTGATTGAGAACGTTGAGGGTGAGAAACTGTTAAGTCAGAAGATTAGACAGATATTCTGGTGCCTGATCATTTATTGCCTTATAAGTAAGCACTAATACTCTAAAATTAATTCTAAACCCAAAAGGAGGGTAATGAATACAAAATAGGAATTATATGTGTGCATTAGAATGTCCTATTAAATTCACTTATAAAATCTCAATCTTTTTGGTTTGTTTGCTGCCTCTTATGTTTCAGTTCTTTACTGGAATCACTTGTTACTTGTGCCTTCATCTACCTAAGTATGTAGCATTAAATCAAGCTCCCCAGTATAAATACTCCTTGGTTCAGTTACTCCATTGTCAGATCCTGTGTTGTCCTCACCCTGCTGCAGCCATTCGGGTCCTGTCTCCTGATTTTTGTTATTAAACTCCTTTTCCCCGTTATGCTCATCTCATCCTCATGTTTGCATTTAGGTCCTCACAAACACCAAAACAGGACAAAGTGGTTCAATAAGCAACTCCTTACAACAGCCCTTTAAAGTCAGGCAGTCAATCAAGGTGGTCCTGAAGAGACATATAACTAAATGTTGTTCCTTATTAAAAAGCAAAATACTAACTAACATATCCCAAGCGAGGAATATATGAAAACAGCAATAGACTAAGTATTAAACTATGCAGAAATCCACAGGTTACAGAAGAAATTATCGGTTTTAATACAAAAAAATAATGGAATATCAGTCAAACACTGAGAAAATAATAAAACGTGAAGCAAAACTACTTTATTTGAGAAATTCACTATGTAGTAGTGATGTTACGTGATGTGCCGAGGCTTCGAGGCGTGTGTCGAGTAATGGAGGGGGCGTTTCCGTAAAGCGCGTATCGAAGCTTGCTTCATTTAGGGGAGGAGCCGAAAACGATGACGTCCGAAGCCTCGCTGCCTGGCTGTACCACGTGACTGCTTCGGGAAGTGGCTCAGAGTTTGGCGCGGGGTTTGACAGCTTTAGAAACCCCACAGGCTCCATTCAAAATGTGGGTTGTTGTAGGCGAGTTGCGGTCAGTTGAGAGAGTGGATAGAGTTTTGATAGTTTGGATAGCAGAGTTTGGATAGTGGTTATTTAGTTTGAGACAGTTAGTTTGGTGTTGAGAGAGAGAGAGAGAGAGAGAAAGAGAGAGAGAGAGAGAGAGAGAGAGAGAGAGAGAGAGAGATTTAGGAGCGCGAGGACAGGATAGGAGTAGGATGGAGCCAGCGAGAAAGAGGAGGATTTCCCCTATGTGGGAATATTTTGATTTGATAAGCCCTAACAAGGTAAGGTGAACTGAACATTTGCAGATGCATTAGGTTTGCTTATGAGGAACTGTATTTTTCACTGTTTCTTATTTTCTGTAAAGGTGAGGTGTTTATTGTGCTCCAAGGAGTTGGGGTACAATAATAACACCTCATCCATGTAGTGTCAAAAAAGAGAAATCGTTTGAAACCAAAAACTGTGGAGAAATTGTTGTTTCTTAATAAAAATGCATGAAATCATCCAAGTTACACAAGCATTAGCCTATTCACTGCCCCTCCCTAGTTCCACAAGCACTTTCACTGTCCTCTGCCTGATTAAGCCCAGGCCATTTTTCTAGAGTTATAGAAAAACATTATTACACAACATGCCATATCACATGACACTACTATTTTGGGAATAATTACACACAGAGAATGCATTCAAACAATATTTTATTATACACATATGTGTATACATAATTTATGTAGACAAATGATTTCGTCCTACACCTTTTGTGAAGTTATTCTCAAGAGCCATAATAGACAAAAATTCAATGCATCACACGTGTTAAGATACAGCTGGCTGTGATTATACACCTGGCCAGTAGGTGGTTTCGTGTGCACATGAAGCCTCAAGAAATGAACCCTTTCTCAAACCAATTGGCTCAAGTGGTTCAATGCCTCATGAGGCTTCATCTCACCATCACTACTATGTAGCATTTGTTTGACAACCTCGCAATTACACACTCCCAAAAATTTAAGTACTACTGCAACATTTTCCACTGAAATAAAAGTAAAAAAGTAGTCCTCCAAGAAACTATTCAAGAGTAAAAAACATTTGGTAAAAAACAAAAACAAGCAACAATTCCTTTGCAAAGATTCTGTAAAGTTCTGCAAAGGTTCTGTTTGGTTTCTTACCTCTTTACTCTGGGAGTTTGGTCAGACAAAAGACTGTTCCCAGGGCTCAGAGAGGTTAAATACACGAATGCTAATTGGATTGTACCATTGAGTCCTGCTAGAGAAGGGGGAATGGATGGTTAGTATTTTTGTTTATAAAGGTATACCTTTACCTTTATTAGATTACTTGCAGACATAACAGTACGTTGTTGTTTCTCTTGTAGCTAGTGGTGATATGCTGGTTAGTTATCCCTTCTGGGTTGAAATGATCTGACCTGCCATTATTTATATCCATGTGTGTCCTTTGTTTGTTAGGACAGTTATGTTTGATTTTGAAGTTAATGTTTTTTCCCCTCCTTTTGTTTCTCTGATCTCTTTTATGAGCTCAGATGAATTTTTAATCATAAGTATTGGGTTAATATTAAAACAAAACTTCTAATCATTCCGGTGATTTGATCTGCCTTTCAACTCGCTCCATCACACAAATGCTCTTCATCTACTCTGACTGATCTCAAACTATTTTGCAAAGAAAAATATTCCACAGAAACATGCAGCTGCAATGTCAACAAAAGTTTGCTGTTTAAAGGATTGACTCAAGAAGGTACGATACAAAAGAACAACAGATTTTACAGATTTTCATCTGGAATTAAAGTTGAAAAATGTGTGCCCTTTTCTTCCCACTTCACATATATGTGCTACTTTGTGTTGGCATATCAAATAAATCACAATAAAATACATTGAAGATTGTGTTTGTGACAAAAGAGGTGCAATACTATTATGAAGCTTTATAATGCCTTGCAAGAGTTTCCATACGTCATGCCTCTGCAGGTAGACAAGATTACTGCGCAAAAACTACTATCTAATCTCAGGAATCTTTAGTAGCCATGAGTAGCTGTGAGCCATGGTTTTACTTTCTTTGAGGTAAATAAATGCATTCTGCCTCCAAACAGAGTTGGAAGTTTTCTGAATGTTGTTTAGTGATTTTTTCCACCCTTCATAATGAGACAAGCACACATTCCAGATTGTAAATTAGAGAGAAAATTAGACAACTTAATGAGATGTTTTGAAACCAGTAAATACATAATTCCCACGTATGCACCAACTAAATGTTTTGCTATATCTATGTAAGGCTTAAAATAGGGCTGTGAAAAAATTATTTAACATTTTTCTGGGTAAAATAGTGGAAAATAACAGAGTAAACATTTTCCCAGTTATCTGACATCTGGTTGATGGTCTTTCTCTTACAGCAGCCAAAGTAATCCAACTTGTGAAAGCAAATATTTCCTCTCTCAAAACTGTAATTACAGTTAACGAGGACAATTAACAAAATTTTTCATAAATAGACTTGTTTTCATTAAAATAAATATGCTGAGTAAACTCATTGTTTTATAACTGACTGCTGATAATGTTGAGTGTTTTGTAAATAATGTTTTATAAAGCTGAGAGGATGACAGAAGGGCTGTACCCATCAACATGGCACTTGACTGTATTTTTAATCAGTGAGGCTCAGCAAGAGATTTTCATAGAAAGTAAACTTTTATTTCTACAATCACAGCTGGTCCCTGGTGTGGACAGGCACCAGTAATAAAAACCAACGAGTTTGCATATTTTGTTTGAGCAGTAACAGGGGTGGAGGAAGAATTGGTCAGCAGGAAAAGGAGTCGTGCAACAAGAAAGATATATTACATTTTACACAAGAATGAGGATCCACATGGTTCGCTGATAAAACTGAACCCATTTCTCATTCCAAAAGATCACAGAGACTGCGTGAGGAAATTGGAGACTCACCTACAATATTCAAAATCACTCTTTTCCTCTGATGTATCAATTGTCATTTGCATCACAGTTGGAGGAGTTATGATATTCATTCAAATTCTTATGAAGAAACTGATTTTCACACAATTGGACTGTATCAGTGCCAGTGTCTGTTCTTGCATCGCAATGGGCTGCAAACCAGAAACTTGTATTTTGTTTGTCAGGGTTTCACACGTGTTATGTTTATGCATAAATCTACATGCGTTTTAAGGGGATTGAGAGTTTTTCCGTCCTCTGTAAAGGCTGACAGATCGATGGAAAATGTGATTTTAATAGTCATGTGTATGCTTTCCTGGTTTTACAGAGAGGCGACATTAGAAGAAAAAAATGGCCTCAAATGCCACCCCTGCTGACTATTTACTGAGTGCCACAAAGTCAAGCAAATATGGCACGGCTTTGCTCAAACACTGTAATCACTGGGGTGGTCACAGGCTCAGACGCACAGGAGGTGACAGGCCTCAGTGAATACCCACAGTGCCCTCTACTGGAAACAGAGACACGCACTTACAAAGGAGACATCTTAAATAGGAGTCCCAGCTTTTAAAGTAGACATTTTCATCAATCATCAATCACAATGGAACTTCTGTTTCTATATGTAATTATAAATCCTTTTACTTCTGCTGTATTGTGATAAATCTGCTTAAAAATTGCACACATAGTGCAGATACTCTGTCAACACACAGGGTGGTCCGTTCAAACTCTAAGCACCCAGCTCACTCCGAGGGAGAGCGATGTGGATGTGTTAGTGATCATAACTATCTTCTGACAAGACATCAATATACATAAGACCATTTTATTGCAGGAGCTGTCTGACAGCTGCTGCCAGCACAGCACAGCAGAGGCAAATACCCCAGAAACCCCTCTAGGACAGGGCGTTTCTCGGATGCTTTAATCTTAGCGGCGCAGAGTGTGCAAAATTACGATCTTATGGAAATGATGCAAATAATCACGCTGCCATCCTCCATTAGTGTGTCATGGCCTTGAATTATGCAATGTTATGCATAGTGTTCTGTCCACCCACCACTTTTGCATTCAGAGAGCAGAGTGATGGCTTGCATGTCTGATAAATATTGCAAGGGGGATACATTTGGTCCATCTACTTCACCTCATAAATCAAGACACTTTCCAGCCCAAATGTTACCAAGGCCAAACCTATCGGCATGGAGGCTTTTGACCTTTGTCCTTTTCACTAGCAAAGATTATCTGTAAGTGTAAATATGCCATGGCTTGATCGTGATATAGAGAGTTATTGATAATTCTGACTGTTCCCTTTAAGCAATTTCCACCCTCCATTTGCAATTATTTGCTTTTAAAGAAGAAGCTCAACGTTATTATTTATAAAAAGAAAACTAATATGAAGAGAAATTTAAGGAGGGTAAATTGTAAATGATTTTCTTCAGTATGTGAAATTCACAGGTTTTGTTGCCTCGCAACCACAAATAATAGATTACATATATGTGATCTAACATACAATAGATCAACTCAAAGAAGTGTCTAATTTATAAAATGGATGAAAATGGCACGTTTCATTGTATATTTTTATTATACAAATTCAGAATCCTTTACTCTTATGCGATGAAATAATAGCTTTTAGATAATTAGTAAATGAAATCTTCATTGTGCAGCTGCTTTATGATGGTTTATTAGAGAACATGAGTGAACAAAAAGCATCAAGTCACAATGTGCTCTGGTCAGATGAGGCCCAATTCAAATGTATTTATTATTTGGATCCAAAATGCTGGAAGATGAACCATCCCCATGGTGAACCATAAGTGCCAGAATCATGGAATAGGAATGCTTTTCTGCAGTACAAACAGGGAAGCTGTTCAAGGTTGATGGGAAGATAGATGGACCTAAAAAAAAAAAAAGAAAACCTGTTGGTGACTGCACAGTATTTGGACTTTGGCTGGATGATTTACCTTCCACCAGGACAAGAACCCTTACAGCCAGAACTACAGGGAAACAGTTTCTATTAAAACATATTCAAGTGTTAGAATCCCCAAGTCAAAGTCTAGACTAAAATCCAATTGGGAATTTTGTGGCAAGACTTGAATATTTCTGTTCAGAGATGCTCTCCATCCAGTCTGGTTTCATCTATTTGCACAAAGTGAGGAGAGGAAACTTCAAAATGTTTTCAGTTGTCATTGCAGAGGATGTTTGGACCAGGAGTTGTTGATTTTTGTTATTTTTGTCATTTTTGGTGTTCCTTATGTTTTTTTTCTTTTTCTATTTAGTTGCCCTGTTTTCCACCTTTGTTTTTCCTTAGTAATTCTAGTTACGAGTTTTATTGTTATTTTCTGTTCCAGGTCATCATGTTTCTTTTGTCAAAGTTATTCTTTCCCTCCCCAGCCTGGCTCCTGCTCTAACTGCTCACACCTGTAATCAATTAACTCATCAGCCCAGGTCTTTTGTCATACTCACAACTCCCTAGTATTTAAGCTCCTCAGTCTCACCCACAACTCGCCGGATCCTCACGTCTACTCTCGTCAGTCTTTTGTGCTTTCTTGTGTCCTCCCTGTCTCCCCTGACTGGATTTGTTTTGGTCTTATTTTCATAATTATTTCATTAAATCACTGAGCTCAGCTACTGCCTCCGCCTTTCCGCACTACACCAACCAACATCCTGACTGAAGGAAATTGTTCTACAAACTACAAGCTGATAGTGTCATGTTGAAAACCATGCATCATTTTAGGATCAAACTATCCCAATAAAATGTGAAAAAGTCAAAAAGGGGAGTGAAAACTTTTGCAAGACACTGTTGCTATTATTTGCTGGTTTCTGTTGATTTGTCGCTTCTGTTTTTGTCTCTGTTTCATGTTTTCTTCTGTGTAGCTGAGGAGGAAAACTTTTCTGTCAACCTCAAGGCTGTTCGTGGCTGTGGTCCCCCGTTGGTTTCTTACCAGCTGAAATCTGTTTTCTGGTCTGTTTTTCCAATGACATTACATTCCAATCCTATTCAGTGCATAAATGTCCTATAACCTAAAACTACACATACAGAGTCATGTTGATATGGTGGGTGGCTGTCAGCCTGTTTCTTTTCCCCTTCTGTGTCAGCGACATATTTCCTAACTGTATTCCCTGTCTGATGTGTTGCCATAGTGACAGAAAGATGCACTACGAGGGTTACATCATAGCAATGACAATACACTTATGTGATCAGATACAAATGTGGTATTTTAAATCAATTGGAAACAGAAATGGCATCAAATGTACAAATTCAAAAAAGGTTTTTCTTCCATTTACCTGCTTATCCCCCATGACATCAGAATGAAACCTTTATTTAATTTGTAAAATGTTTGTCTTAAATGCCTCAAATTCTGCAGCTGTGCTTTGAGAAGCCCAACATATGTTGGACACTCAACCACACTGACAAAGGTGTGAGATGTTTGATCAAATCAAGTTTTATATTTTGTAAGAAACACAGTTTTGGGAAGTTTTCACATCAAGTGATGTTTTCTAAAATCTAAAGTCAACTCAGCCATCTACCAGGAAATTTTAGAGCACTTCAAACTTCCTTTTTCTTTAAACATGTCCTGTCTAACAGTGTAGCTCTCAGAAAGTTCAACAGATTTACTTTTACAAGGGGAGCATTACAGCTTTTGCTATAATACTCCACGTGATATAAAAACTGTATTAGAAATTGCTTTGGGTTTATTTCAAATTCAGTGGACACAGAGACAGTAAAAGAAGAAAATAAAAAAACACTCTAGAAGTCTGTTTCTACACCTGCAGAAAGAGAGAAAAGAAACCTCACAGTGACACACAATGCATAAATAACATCACTGAAAATTACAAGATACTAATTAATGCAAGGTGAATTTACTGCCAACCACAGGTAGAGATCAAGTGTGTCTTTTAACACTTGAACCCAAACATGTGTGTGTGAGCATACTTAAGTCCAATAGTGCTGCTCTGCTCTTCTTTGCTCCCCAGAGAGGAGCAGAAGATGGCCTCAGGGACCCACCCATTAGCCACAGCGCAGAACCCCAGGGGGCTGCAGCGCTGCACTTCCAGCTTCCTTCTGCTGAGAACCTTTATGTAGATGCTAATTTAATTTTCCTGCAGGTGAAGGCACCTGATCAAACTCACAAAGGTACCAAGAGCTGGTTCAATCACTGTGTTGCTGCTGCGTTTAATTGGCCAGCAAACTGGCTTCGCTTGAACCCCATAGAGAATATATGAGAGGAAAATGAGAGACGCCAGACCTTACAATGCAGATGATCAAAAAGACAAATCAACATGGATGGACTCCATGATACACCGCATTGGTGCAGTAAATTATGCAAAAGGAGATCTAATCAAATACTGGGTGCAAATGAACCATCTTTTAAAATAATGACATTTCTGCTTAAAATATCTCTTTTAATTGATCTTATGTAATATTTTAATACGTGACACAAAATTTTAGGTTCTTACGAAGCAATAATTGATAAAATATGGAGAATAGGGTCAATACTCTTGACCCTATTCTCCATATTTTTATTTATTTTTTCCCTTTTTTCCCATGAATCTAAAACTGTCTTTTGTAAAATCTCGGTTTGGGGTAGAATTTCGTTGCAACCATCCACAAACGTCTAGTTGCAACAAACTTCTGGCTGGATAATTGACTCATATCTGCAAATTTGAAAGCGTTTGGTTAAAGTGGTTGGTTTCGTTGCAAAGACCTCACTGGTAGTCTTTTTTTATCCTATAGCCAGCATTGATGTGTGTTTGAGAACATTGTTCTGTTTAAAAACCCCATTGGACCCAAATTTAAACAATTTTGCCCAAGTGGTCACCATCAAATCAAAGGAAATTGGTGGATGTTCAGACACAGTCCAGATACTTTCCAGTAGCAATAAACGACTGCAGAAGTCACTGGTTGAATCACGGATTCAATTAGGTTTTCCAACAAATCAATGATCCCATCATCAAAACCCGTTTTGGAATGGTCAAGGCGGGTTAATATTAAGTTTCTGGAATGCCAGAGGAATCAACCACATTGAAAATGATTGTCCTATGCTTAAAATGTCACTCTGTGTCAGGAAATCAGCTGATTCAGATAAGCGCCGTGAAATCTGATGATAATGATCTGGGCAGAATTATGTCAGGAACTTGTTAACGGCTCCAAAAAGCAGGTTTTCTCTGCAGCTTGCTGAAGGACTATTGACCGCAAGTACAGGGGCTGCGTGTTGTTCTGTATTTGAACCACAATAGATTAAACGAAACACGTTTTTTCATATTTATTAAACAGATGCAATTAGATGCTTAATAATGTTCAAAATGAATGTGAAGCTTTTAATGGGTTCATGTGAAAATCTTTCTTGCTTCTTTTATGCACAGTCAAAATCACCTTTTTTAAAAATTCTGCTGCTATTAATTGCATTAATCTTGTTTTCTTTTGCTTTAGTCAAATATATCCTCCTTTTTCTTTAAATCTCAATTCCATTTTGTTATTATCCGTCAGGATGAAGCTGCAATCCTTTTCCATTTGTAAAAACTGAAGAAAATTTTAATATTAACTCTACAATAAAAGAAATTATAAGCATATCTGTTAAGAAGCTTATTAGAGCATTCTGTGTAAACAGGGAAAATAAAAATAGCCACATTTTTGTTCGAGGAGTTGTCGGCGGACGCATTTTTCTGACTGTGTTTTTCATTTCAGACTTGGTGTGTAATCCTCTACTAAAGAGTTGTTTGACCAGGGAGAAAACAGGGGAGTTTATGCAGGTTTAGTCTGCTGAGAAGTGGAACTAAGATGTGTTCAGAGCACAGATTCTGGCTTGGCTCTGGTTCTTTATGTTACAGTTGCCAAAGTATACAGAGAGAAAAACAGACAGTGGAGCTAAAATACATTTTTCTCTTCTGTAACTAATACCAGAGTCCAGTAAAAACAATCAGTTTTATCAGTTCACCTTCAGGAAGACGTTATATTGTTGCTATCTAAAGCTGTGAAGACCATAAACACTGATAGATAGAAATTTGAACTTATGTTGGAGTATCTTGATTCAGTTATTATACCTCTCAGACTGAAGAAAGAGTTTATTTTAACATGTTAAAGCAAATCTTTTCATTTTCCACCTTCAACAGCAGCAGCTGCCTTCAGGCGTTTGAGATAACAGGGAATGACTCCTTTGTATCAAAATGTTTGCTCTGCTGAATTGTTTTAATTGTGTTTAGAGCATGAATGGACTGCTTAAGCTCATGGTTGAGAATCTCGGATGCGAGACTGGACTTTGACTAGGTCACTCAAAAACCTAAATTTTGAGTTTTGTTGAGCCATCCAGAGGTGAACTTGATATTCAGCACAAGTAAAGAAGCTCCAGGCTATCATACTACCAGCATCCTATTTCCCTGTTGGGATGATTTTCTTCTTTGGAAATCAATGTTCGGTGAGTTTTATGCCAGACGCACTAGGAGGCAAACCTTCTGCTCTTGGCTCAATATTTTCCAAAATTTTGGGGGAGTATCAAGATGTTTTGAGATGAGTCTGTGTTATTTTTCACCAGTTGTAGCATTGAAACCCTACCATGGATTCCCTTTGCCCTTTACTAACAATGAGCTAAACAGAGACAAGAGAGGCCTGCAGTGCTTTAGACGTCTTTCTGAGCCATTTTCTGATATTCAATGTGCCCTTGAAGTAATACTAGTAGGCTGGCCACTCTTGATAAGAATCACCATTATTTCATGTTTTCAGCATTTTGTTGTTCACTGGAGTTCCAGGAAACACATTTCCGATGTGTTCTTGAATTTTGAGTTTGCAGAGGCCAGTTTCTTTTATATTATCATTACCGTTACCATTTTATAACCAAGGTTTGTTGATGAACATGCTTATCAAAAGCTGGCCCATGTTCTTATCCAGCTGAACTTCTATAGCTAAAACTGACAAAAATGTAATGCTTATTCTGATTGCCGCTGTATGGATAGTGAAGGTGCCTACAGCTCTTTGAAAATGAAGAGCCCATTGCACTGAACCCCATTGAAAACCTCATGGTTAATCCACCAAATATTGATTTCTGAACTCTTTCTGAGTTAAAACGTTAGTATTGTTGTTTTCTTTGCATTATTTGAGGTCGGAAAGCACCCCAACCTTTTTGTTATTTTGACCATTTCTCAAATAAAAAAACATTTTGCTCTGAATTTCAGAGACATGTTGTCAGCAGTTCATAGAGTAAAAGAACAATGTTCATTTTACTCAAACATATACCTATAGAAAGTAAAATCAGAGAACCTGATCATTTTAAGTGGTCTCTTAATTTTTTTCTCCTGGACACAAAAGCTTCGGCCTTAGACCACAGACCGATGGAGGAAGATGGCCCTGTCAGCTCAATCTGGTTTTGTTTTGGGATAATATGGAGGATCTGGTTTGTGTGCATCACTATGGAGAACACAACATGACACCGGGGTGCATCAAGAGACGAAAGCCAGGAAGTAAAGTCAGTTTTTTGGTTTATGCTGAATAAATAAGTTTGATCCATGGAGGCTCGTTTAAGTCGCAATGGGTCAGAAGTTTTTTTAAATCATATCTTTTCAGTTTGAAGGTGAGTTGCATTCATCAAAGACAGTAATTTTTTGCCTTCCTCTGCACTTGCTGGGTAGAAACAAATGTCTATTTTCCACCTCTGGAAAGAACTGGCACATTCAGATATTTCAGAGGACAGTTTAAGAAAAGATTAGCTTTTACCAGTGATGCATGGCAGTACGGCGTTATTTCTCTGTAGCATATGAATCTGAGAAGACGAAATTTCGGCTTCTATTTGACAGCTCATTTGTCACTCCTATAGGCTTTTGTGAGTCATCATCCTTATCAGCCGTTTGGTATCCAGACAGGAACTCTCCACCAGTCCTCTCGAGTGGAAACATCCCTGGACCTTTGCCTGCAGCCAGTTGTACGTTCACCTCCTGAGCTGTAGTCTAGCACACACTCACACGGCGCCTGGAAGCAAATAAAAAGAGGTGCTGAGTTTATCTTTCCACCATCATCCCAAGCAGACATGTTTGTCTGCTGAACTTACAAACATCTCAGTTTTTGTTTAGGGATTTTTTAAAAGTCAGCCATGAAAGCATATCTGTTCACCATTTTCATGTTTTTTGATGATACGACCTAAAGTTTATTTTTAGGGAGATTTTTATGTAATAGACTAATATAAATCAGAGCATAATTGAGAAACGAGAGGATAAAGAAACACCTGCCAGTTATCTCTACTCAGTGAATTCAGGGTCACAAGCAAAAGGGTTTCCGTCTGCAGCAGCTACTGGCAGGGAGGTTGGGGGCGTCATGAGGTAAGATATTACAAACATCCCAGCAAAAATACAGAAAGGCCAGGATTTAAACCTTGAACCTTCTTGGTGTAAGGCAGTGGTTCCAAAAGTGTGGGGTGCGCCCCCTGGGGGGGGGGGGGGGGGGGCACAGTGCCATTGCAGGGGAGGCGCGGGAAGCGGTATGAATGAATGAAAAAAAAAAACAGTTACACAAAAGTGTTTGTAAAGATGGTTTGTAGTGTGTTTTGTTGCTACCTGAAGTGTGAAATAAAGTTCAGTGGAGTTTGAAAATAAAATATGTGTATAGGTTTATGTCTGGTTGAACGATGTGTGTGCCCAGTTGATTTTTTTTTCAATTTTTTGGGGGATTTTATTGTAATCCATAGGGGGGCCCAGAAAATCTTTGGGAACCAGTGGTGTAAGGCAACAGTACCAACAGCTACACCATGATATAGTCTAGAATATATGTTCTTTGGCAAACTTATTATAAGCAGAACTCTGACAGGTGTGTCTTGCATTTTTATTTAAGACTCATTAAGTCAACATTTTTTTATTGTTTTCTGGGTTTATGTCTCTATCAGTTTTCCACATTGAGAATTATGTAGATTTTCGCTCATTATTCTGTGCAAAATTAATTTAGCTCAGATTTGTGAGAGTCTGTGAAAAGTTATTCAGTTCACATAAATAAACTTAGTCTTTCCCTATAATTCATTCATTCTGTTCTGTCAGTGATTTTTTCAGCTTCTAGATGTAAAAAGCATCAAGATACGTACATAATAATGTGTGATGGAGCTCAAAAATATATATTTTTTATCAAAGGAATTACAGACTCAATTATACTTAGTGACAAAATCTGAAGAATATGCAGCAACCTACATGAAGGAATACATATGACAAGATGTTTGAGGTTGAGTATCCAGATAAATCATAGTTAAAATAAAGTGAACAGATATTTTTATGGGCTAATTTTGGCCAGTCAGACATTTGCCAGGCTGCCATTATGGTAAGGGTCTTGAACTACTTTTCATCACATAACAAATGAAGTTATGATGGCACTGAAGTTGGTCATAGTGTGTCCATTTGAATAAATCAGAAGGTCTTTGAAAAGTACATTACTTCACTAATTCAACAAGTCATGAAACAGAGTGACACATTTCAAGTGCTTCAATGATTACGATGTATTGATTACAGCGAATAGAAACCAGAAATAAAGTTTATCAGAAAATGACAACATCACATAAGACCAAAACTAAATAGAGTTTAACAAAAATGTGGGGCCATGGCCTTCTACACCATGGGTTTTTAACCTTGACAATCCAAAAACCCATTTTTACCTCCATTCTAGGTAAATAAAACTAGCTTAGAGCTGCGAATGTTAACTTTAAAAACACAGTATAATTTTTAATAAATATCTACCAAAGAAAAATAGTTAAAGAACCATATTTACTCATTTTTTATCTTAAAAAAAAAAACCTTTACAAAGAGTATGGATACATATTTTCTTCTATGTAATGTTGAGATTTGCGATAAATAGTAAAAAAAACAACACATAACTAAAAATTCAATGATGTAATTATTCCATAAAAATCATGAATAAATCGCTATAAGCTGCATTAGTTATAACAAATTCTAAAACATTTGTGGGTTCAAAGTTATTAGTAGCCACTGTCGAAGGTTTAAAGAGCCTTTTGCAGCTTTATGGCCACAAGTTGCAGACCTCTGACCTTAATTATCATGTAACAGTTAGTAACTCACATTTGAAACAAATTACAGAAATTAACGCCCATTTTGATAATTTTCTACTTCAAGATCCACCTGCAAATATTCTTGTTTGGATGCAGACGTTTCCATCAGTGTCATGAATAAGAAAAGCAGATTGCAAAACAGTCAGTCGCAAAATATATTAAAATGTATTTCTTTTTGCCAATTTCAAAAGTGAATAAAATTTTAATAATGAATTACTGATTGAAGAGAAAGTTTGCAAAAACAACCGAAGAAATGCTGTAAAATATAATTTAAGAATTTCATTATTCTGCAAGAAAGAAAAACTGCCAAGTGTCTCAACATTTAGGATTTCCAAGCAATACCATTACAGATAATTGCTCTATATTTGTATTTTCATCAACCTTCAAGTGTGAATTCAACAATTGTAGGAGATGAAAGTGTAATGATTTTTAGGATCGCCTCTAACGTTTAAGTTTGATCTGTGCTGATGAGATTCCTGCAGACCGCAGTAAAGGCCAACAGAGAGCCATCTCCATTAAGACAGTTAATAAAAACAAACCTCAAATCAACACAGGAAAATACTGTACATTAACAGACATGATTAAATCATTACGCGGCTGCTCCAGCACCAAAATTTTCATCTCTAATAGAGACTCTTGTTACACTAATTTGAACAAAACTGCTGAAGTGATCACGAGAGCTCAAGGGCTTAATAAGTAAATGTTAAAGAAGCTGAAGGAATAATTTGGAGCAGCTTCTCCAGTGATTGCCAAGGCACTGTTTAAGTATGCATGGTACAGAGGTGGAGCAAATCCACATTTAGAAAGGCAATGCTACTTGATTGCAGCCCAAGTCTTAAATCCTGTTGATTTTTTTGATGGTAGTCAATTTCATGAGTCTAACAAGGAAGCCACTAAAAGCTTTCGATCAATGTTTTTGGAAAAAAGTGATCACATCAAATTACCAGAGGTTTTGTTTTATTATTTTAAAGAATTACCCCTCACATTTAGGTTGACAAGTGAAAATTGCAGAGAGAAGAGCGAGCCTAAAAGAATATATATTGAGATGATATATTGGCATGACTCAAGGTAAATCAACATGCATGTGGCTGCCCAGTGTTGCATAAATTCTTAAGAACAAATATATAAACACCTATTTTTCAAAAACAGTTTAATGAAGGCTTTTCATATCCATCTTAAACATCTTATGTACAGTAACTCTCCATCAGAGCCAGGGCTTGGCCAGCAGCAGCCTTCATTGTTGACGGGAACAGAAGTGAAGCAGATACTAAAGGATGATTTGGTTTTTGAAGCCGCGGTTCAGATCTTTGTGTGGAAGCACAATCGAGTTCAGTATGATCACCTCAGAAGGAATGGTCACGTTGCAACCTGAGGAGAAAGAAAAGAGCTTTAAATCCTGTGCAGAAAACAAAAAAATTACACCAATAATGAGAGCAAAAAATGAATTCTCAGTCAAAACACAGTCAGTGTGATAAGAGAAATTTAAATTGGATGCAGCGCCTCAAAAAGTTCTGTCCTTTGCTCTATTAAAAATTAATCACCATTAATGTACAGTACACATCTTGTTTCATGACTACAAATTCAATCTAACTGACTGGGATTTTCTGATTTTGTGTCTCTGGACTTGACTGGCTATCACTCCTAAAAGCCAGTTAAAAACATATTTTTAATCTGCTTTTTATTAATTCTTGTGGGATTTTATGCACTATTACCTAGTGCCTATATTGAAGTATGTTGTAGTATCTATATATTGAAAAATGCTTTGTAAAACAAAGTTTTACTCACTTACACAGGTTGCGTTCACACTGCAGCCTGAAGTGACCCAATTCCGATTTTTTTACGTAATGCGACCTGCATCTGATCTTTTCAAGACTTTTGGATTCTTTTTGAATGCGACCCAGGCCACTTGGTTATCCGATACGTATCCGATTCAAATGTGACCCAACGTCCAGGTCGCGTTCATCCGACCTGAACGTCATTAATACTCGACAAACGTCACTATTCTGCGTCCTCATACGCGCAAGTGGGAAGAAAAACAACAACCATGACGGACTGCATGAGGATTAAGTTGTTAAAGTGCTGGTTCCGGTAGAACAACAATTTCAAGATCATAAGCTATGCTCCACTGTTAGCATCCATGTGTACTTCTGAAAAACACTGAGCATTTCTTCTTTTTATGGCAGTTGGCAAAACACTGAGAACGCTGACGTTATTGCGCCCTCTACTGCGCATGTGGGACACTTTCAGGTTGTTCGCATTTCACACTGGAGATCACATACTAGTCGCATATATTTGGAAGTGCGAAAGGTCACGGCAAAAAATCCGACTTGACAAAAAAGGAAAATCGGAATTGGGTCACTTCGAGCTCCAGTGTGAACGCAGCCTTATAGACTAACAGAAAGTTGTGAAGGAGAAGGTAAATGATGTGCGGTTTTCAAAAATAAACATTTGATGAAAGTGTTTTGCCTACAGCCCAATTTACTCTGATGAACTGAAATAAAATCCGAGGCAGCCAGCCTTTAGAGGTTACCTAGTTAGGAAGTAGAGCCCTCCACTTCATTTGTGTCCGACATGGGTAATACACATAATGTCACAAACAAAGACATTCAGCGAGGCTTACCAAGAATAGTTATAGAAGGTGTGAGTTTTCCATCTCTGAAGAGCGTCTCGCTGTCAATCTTTGCAAATGGATCATTTGGGTTTGGGTCACTGGGAGTTCCTTCTACTCTTGCCCACTTGCCTATGGTACTATCCCATCCCACAATGCTGTTCAAAACACAGCACTGATCCTGAAAAAGAATGCAATAATAAAAAAGACGCAATAAGGTAACAATCATTTGTAATCAAGAATTAATTAACAGCTGATTGTACTTTGACTAAAACATCAATGGATTTCAGATATCCAGTAAAATAATATTGAGACATCCAGCAGGGAGCGTTTATTTAGAGGAATACATCAACTAAGAATTTGGCCTTGTATGCATTATGCAATGAAAGCCAATAAATCTCCAGTGGAATAAATCCAGTTTAAATGTCCCCCGGTCTTCACAGGAGACGTGGGATTAAATTATAGCAGCCTGAAAATCGTTAACCATGACATCTTTGTGCCAGGCAGTGGCAACAATATTTTTGGAGACAGATGAGGGTGATGATGTACTTTAGGGATGTCAGATGCGAAGGATAGATAATGCCGGCACTAAAATATAAAGACAGTTTCATTTTTAGCTCTAAGGTCACCTTAATATTAAGCAAAATGTAACATTTTTACTCGGTAAGAAAATATTAAATTAAAAGAAAACATTATAATAACGTTTCACTTCAGAGTTTAGTGCACAGAATGGCTTACCTGTAGGTTTGCACCATGAAGAATGATTGATTCTCGCACTCTGACCCCAGCACCGATAGTAACACCAGTGCCAATGGAGACGTTGGGACCTAACTGCAAAAATAAATACAAAAGCAAATAAAAAATTAAAAAAAGAACCCAAACTCATCACAACAAAATACATGGCAGGGTAACATTTCACTAGTCCATTGCACAACTATGGAAAATGTTCACTAATTATCTGAGAGGTAGACTGAATCATGAGGAGTCAAAACGGAAAATAATCTAGACTTTTATAGATATTCTCACAAACAAATTCTAGGCAAAAACTGTTGCCTAATATATTTTATGTGTGATGAACTTGCATTTTACATACTAATGTAATATTTAGTCAGTTGGACAGCAGCAGATGCTCCCCACAGATACTAGTAGCATTGATCAAGATAATATAGGATAATAAATAAATAAATTATTTATTTATATATAAATAAATAATAATATTTATTATATTAGATTGTATTATATCTAACAATATCTACAATATATCATGTATTATATATAATAAAATATATATCTTATATATATTAACATAATATAATATAAATAATATCAATAATCCTTTAAAATAAATAATATATGCTAAAGTTTAAAATGTTGGAATGTAATGTAATGTAAAGTTTCAGTTGTCAGTGAGGCACGTTGGAGTTTATTTATGCTTAGTTGCACTGACTGTTACCAGTAGAGGACAATGAGGAAGCCCTCAGCAACAATTAAAGTTACTCATGTGACTTTTTGGGAAAACAAACTGGTCACCTCTGACCTCGATCAAGCGAACCACGATCGCATTGCTTCAAAAACAAGAGGCTAACAAGTGAGATTTTGAGAGCACCACCACTTAACAGATGAAGCCGACTTGTAGCAATAAGCAACAATCACCTACCAGTAGGTTTTATACCAATAAGTGTTAGAAATGCATGCAATAATAAAGTAGAGGGATCCCACGCCCCAGTATGACTAAGTCTGCCTCTGCTGTATTTGATGTCTTCTTGGCTACTGTTACATTGCTGTATTTAAACAGAGGTATTGTGTTTCTATTTAGAGTTCTTACCACAGCAGTGGGATCAATATTGGCTGTAGGATGAATATAGACATTACCTGGGCAGAAGGAAAGTGAGTGTGAGTTGACGTGTACCAGTCAATATTTTTTGGGGTGGATGCACAGCAAGTTTATAAGTCGTACCAGTTATTTTGGGTCCTCCCTCTTTATTAGGAGCCAGTCTTTCAGGGTGAGTTGTGTGATATTGATTGAGGTACAATCGACTGGCATAAATTGCAGACCTGTGAAACGGAACAAAAATAGTTTGACAGCAAACCAAAGCAGAAACAAATCAGATTCTCGTCTGAATGACTCACAACTGAGTGGGTTACCAGATTTGCTGTGACCACATAAAAGATCACGATGTCTGTGATGCGGCAGGTAAAAATGTTTCACTCACCCTGCAGATTTAATCTGGCTCCAGAAGCTGAGAGTTTTGTAGACGTAGAGTTTGCCCTGTCCAGCCAGGGCAGTAAATATGTCCTGCTCCAGCCTGATGGCTTCCGCTCTGTGCCAGCCGTTGGTTGGCTCCTCTCTGCACCAAACAGATTGTCAGACTTAGGCTGAAAACTTCAAAGGTTTAGGCAACAATTAATAAAAACTTTATGAAGTTTTAGGACAACGTGGGCATTTGGGCTAACGGCAGTTTTTTTGTCCTTCCCACTCAAGAGTTTTTTAAAATTTCTTCTGCACAAGCTACTTAAAATAAATTGGTGGTACGTAAACGGCAACTAAAGTTTTCAAGGCTTGTCCACATAAAAATAGAATGTTTCCAAAACAATCATTGCATTTGAATTTTCTAAAAAACCTTGTAAAACATGGCAGTATGTCATGAAAGGTCTTCTTAAAAAATTAAAGGAATTGACCTAAAACTGTGATAATAATTGTGACAAACATGTATGTTGTGATATAAAGCAATCACTAAAAAGCAAAGGAGACGTGAAGCATGCAATGAAAAGCTTTGGGTTGTGGGCTGGAACACATTACAGTGGCATCAGTTTCCAAGAACCATTGTGTTTGCATCAATTTAAGAAGAAGATGTCACTCTAAACTCGATTCAGAAAAAAATAACCAAACAATTAGTCCAACTGAGCTGTTCCATATACATAAATATTATCAGTATGCACAAAGGTTTAGGTTGAAATTACCGTTATGCTTTTTCTTTCTTTTAAAGGTTTTAATCAACTTTTATTTAGCCACATTGTTAATACACAGCCTGCTGTAAGATGTTTTTACTCTTTCACCACGCAAAAGGACTGCTGGACAAAAGGCGGCCATTTTTAGATAAATGAAAACATGAAACTCCTGTTTAATTATTTTATTATGTAAAGTGGTAAAATTGCACATTTATGAATCAATATGCATTGAAACTATTGTTGTATAAATTGTGTTATTAATGTTATTTTTATGATGTGGACCCCACATTGTCATGGCAATAGTGAATAGAGATCCAAATAAATAAACAAATCCAGCTGCAGGTTGCACAGGAACCTCAATTATATTGTTATATTCAAATGCTTAAAACAAAAAAAGCATATTTTATCTACTTTTAAGACATAACTTGTAAACAAAAAAACAATCCAGTAACAAAACTATCTAGTTTTTCTTCCATTATTTTAAGAGTTTGCTGCAAAATTTTTATTGACGAGAATCAAACGGGTAATAAGAGAAAAGGATCATGCTGCAAAGGTTTCAAGGTTAGGAATCAAACCTGTTATTATTATACATTATTATTAGCCTCTGTACATGGAGCACCCGCTCTACATCTACTGTATGTCACATGCTGTCCCCAGTAACCCAGATTCCTCCGAAAGACGCTTTTCTTTAACAAATAAAACACAGCTATGATTAAACTATTATCTAGCCTGCAGTTTCAGATGAGACACATAAAAGGCATGTAGACTTTGATGGCTTCAGTGGTGAAACCAAAGCTAATTACTTGGTGGTAACTCCTCCCAAAAAAATTCTTAAAGAAGAGTTTACATTCTCCATATTAATCAGGGTATCTGACTTGGTGCATTGTAAGATCAAAGAGAGTCTTAAATATTGATGAAAAAGAATATTTTAAAGGATCAAACCCATAATCGAAGACTTGCTAAGAGAAGAGTGGATGTGAGAAAAAGCAGAGCAATCCCTGAGAGACTGCAGTAAAGTCCTTCTCATTTCTATCAAGAATCTCTGATGTGCTCCAAAGTTTGCTGATTCAGCACCCGCTCCAGTTAAGGTCCATTGATGTTAGCAGGTGAATTATTCATGGTGCGGGTTGTCTTTTCCTCAGATTTCTTAAATGTCCTTTGTGTTCCATTGTGAGAGCAGTGTGGTGTTTAAGCGTATGTAAGCAGCTGCAAGCATTACATGTAGGAGGGTAAAATGTTCTAAAGTTAAGAATAAAACAAACAAAAGAAAAAGGCATAGAGGATCCCCAACAAAATTTCACCTACTCTGCTCTGACTCCAACACTATAAATATTATTCTAGACTAAACAAATGCACTCCAGGTCAATTTGCCCCTTTGCCAGTTTATTTCCATTTTATGCCTTTAAACCATTTTGTAAAATGTGTTAGACCATTGGGCATAAGTTTGTCTCTCTTGGTTGTTAGACATTTTACATGAATCATACAGATAAATAATGATTAAAAAATACTAAAGTCTAGAATGTATGTAAAAGTATTCACGCCCTTTGACCTTTATCATATTGTCTCATTCAAGCCTCTGAAGTAGGGCTGAAACGATTAATCAGATTAATCTTCAACTAATTTAGTAATTGATTGTAAACAGGAGCATACAGACTCAAAAAAGGCCATTTGCTGAAAGAACAGCTTATTCAGAGCAGTAATTAAGCCAAAATTGTATGAATTATATCTACATTTTGCATTTAGGATAAAAACAACTTTGTATGTTTCACCCAAAACTCCTCAAGTGGAACAGCTTTATCTTCACCTGGTTCAGTTTCACTAAGGAATGCTATGTTATTGAGTTTTCAGCACTAAATGTTTTGTTTTCTTATTTTAAAAAAGGAACTGAAATATTTATTTGCATATTTACATGGTGTTGTTACATAAAAAATCTGTACAATTCCCAAATTCTTTTTATCTGATTAATAGATTAATCGTTAGAAAAATTTATAGAACACTTGATTACTAAAATTATCTGTCCCACTTTGAAGTTGAGTCTCCACCAGATTTGCACATTGACATTTTTGGTAATTCCTCTTGACTAAATACCTAAACAGGAAGGAAAATATCACTTTCCAAGGTACTGTCAATGATTCTGACGTTAGGGAGACGCTACACAAGTTTCATAGTTACCAAAGGTTTAGATAAAAATAGGTGTTCACACTAAGGCAGTTGGGGGATCACACACCTTACAACTGCGCCAGCTGAAGGATCACAGACTACAGGATTTTTCTGACCAAGTAAAGCCAACTGAATATATCAAAGTGTTGTGATGGCAACCATTTGAAGGAAGAAACAAACATACCAGCAGGTGGTGGAGACAGAATATCCAGACAAATCCAGGATAGTTTGTTATTTAGAAGAAAATCTATTTGACTCACGGATTCTTTTCAACAAAAAATATATTAGATATCCACTTCTCTGATTTGAAGTAAATTACTCAAAAAAATAAAGGGCCACCTTATAAACAAAAGTCTCAACAACAAACACAAAGCATTCTTTAGAAAACTGATTTAGGCAAGCATTCACACAAAAACCATTGTTATCTCAGCTTTTTGTGCATTCAAACTCGCCACATACTCTAGTTGTTCTAACGTCACACCACACAGCCTAAACATACCAACTTACCCATCGTATGGATAGCTGATGATTGAATAAGGAAACAGAAAACATGGCATAGAAGGGAAGAAATGGAAAAAAGTAAACAAATGAAGAGGATCAAAGAAATGAGAAAATGGTATCCACATGCAGCCTCAGACCCTCATGAAAGAGAAAAGTGCTGCAACTTACAGAAACATGTCCTGCTGGTTCTTCTGAAAGACGGCGCCGATGTGCTGGAAGATCTCTGGGTTAAACAGGTATATACCACAGTTGATAATATCGCTCACAAACGTGCTGGGCTTTTCCACATAATGCAGAACCTGAACAAAAAAATAATAATTTTAAAGTCTCATTTTCAATGTCTTTCAAAGTTTTAACACTGATGAATGGCTAGGTGGACCAGATAAGGGGCAGTGAATACCTCATTTGTTTCCTCGTTCTCCACAATGCAACCATAATTCAGGGACTGCTTCCTGTTTGCCTGAGAGTCGAGAAGTTTTCACATTAAGAGTCTGACAGAAAAGTTTTAATAACAGTGAGCAAAGCAACAGTGGCCACTAATCGTAAAATCTCACCGTTGTCCCTAGAATAACAAAACTGTTTGGCTCTCCGTGCTCTTTCTGGAAGTTGAGCATCTCTGTGAGAGGAAACGCTGAGCAAACATCAGCATTCAGAAAAAAGAAAGCCTCTGGACTGCCAGAGAGAATCTGATCTCTGAAGTGATAAATGCCCCCTCCAGTGCCCAGGGCTGCAAACTCCTGTAAATACCTGCAGTGCAGAGAGGGGAACAAAGCGATAGCTGTAATTGTTTAGCAATGTTGGTGCATTAGAGCTGTAAAGTTCCTCCTTTCCCATGGATTTAAATAACAAAAGATGATACGTATGTTTTAAAGAAAAATGTTGCCACTGTTTTTTTCATGGATTTCTCTAATGATGAAAATAAAAGCTCTCTTGTTCACCTAATGGACATTTTAAACTCCTGCTGCGCATTAAACAGGAATCGGTTCAGTTCTTCATTTGGCTGATAAAAGCCGATGAGCAAAATCTCCTTTAGGCTTGGTACCTAAACAAAAAACAAAAAACAAAACAAAAAGAAAAAGAACAAGAAAATTTATTTGAAAGGAAACAAAGACTGTCAAAAAAACATCATGAAAATTATGGATAAAGCTGGTTTCCCTAACACGCAACATGCTCATCAATTGGTAAAGGTTTAAATTCAAAGGTATAATAATTTGTTTGTGGCTCGATTTAAATAACTCTAATATAAAATAAATGACGGATCATTTTAAGTTTCAAAAAACCTCACTGAAAAAGTGAAGTTGGGTCAGAAAAGGAAACATGCAGTCAGTCTTTGCATCACTTTGTAAAGTTATGTCACAATGTACAAGCTTTAACCAATAATATGCTTTCTCAGAACACCGGACCCAGAAGAACAATTTAAAACCTAAATAATTAAATGACTAAAACTATTTAAAGTCAGCGAGTAAAAATGCAAAGATAATTTAACAGATGAATAAATGCACCATTAAGCTATCATCATTATCTACAATGTTTACAAATAATTATTTCACTATTATTAGTAGTGAGTGTACTACTGGTCAGTGCCCAAAAAATATAATTTCATGTTGCATTGCAGTGTGCATAAATGCAATTTATCAGTCTCTCAAAATTGAGAGAAATCACAAATTCTCGTTTATTGAGATGAAACTGTACATCTATACACAACCTGGGAGTGATGAGAGAGGCACTCACTTTGACACACGCCTCAATGTGGTGCTGAAGCATGGGGACACCAGCCACTGGAAACAATGGTTTGGGAACTTCAAAAGACAATGGTCTGAATCTTGTCCCTGAAAAGCAAAAAAAAAAAAAAAAAAACAGATTGCCTTTAACAACACATTGTAATATATTATTATCTGGAACAACACTGGACCGATTTGAGTCTTACCTAAAGAACAGAGACTTATTTGTGACAACATGTAACTTTTCATCTGAGCTAACATAAATCCCATCAGGGGTACACCAGGGTTCCATCTTGGCATCCCTCTTATTTAATATTTACATGCTCCCACTTTCTCAAATTACAATAAGTAATACAAATAGCTGCCATAAATACACAGATGACACACAGCTCTACTTTACAATGTCACCATTTGAACCCTTACAGGCACTGAAAGAAAAGAAAAAGTCAGGGTGTAAAAAAAGTGAAAGTGCCATAGCTGTCTTCAGTTGAAACTGAAGTTGTTACTTTTGGACCTAAAGAGGAACAACAACAGTCAGCATAAATATAGATATAGAGTCTGAGAGTACACAGATTTGGTTGTTATATCTAGAAATGAGTGATCAGGTGTGAAATCTGGTTGTACTGATGAAGTCAGACCTGAACCTTCAGAGACACAAAGACAGTTACAAAGTTGGCCTTCCATCACCTGGAGAATACCTCCAGGATTAAAGGACTAATGTCCCAACACGATTTTGAAAAGGTCATCCATGTGTTTATCTTTATTCACATTGATCACTGCAATAGTGTCTTCACCAGTCTGCCTAAAATGTCAATCAGACACCTGCAGCTGATCCAGAACGATGTGTCTCTTCCTCACTACGATTAGAAAGTTCACATCAGCTGTACAGCATTTCTTTTTAGAAAAACACAACATTTATGCTGAAATGTTGCTCTTTTATTCTTTATTCAGCTTTTATACATTTCTGTTTTTGAGTGGATCTACATACATTGCCTGTCATATTGCTGCTGTTGCACAGAAATTTCCCCATTGTGGGAGAATATAGGATATACTTATTCTATTAAAGTGGCAAAATAAATCTTGTACAAGTGTAACTGCAAAAGAGTTTCTCCTTCGGCTTTAAATAGGTTGAGAGCATAGACGTGTGGACATTAAACATTACTAGAAGATGTCTTGATTTGTGTGTCTTCGGGTTAAGCCACGTCAGTCACATAAACAAGCTCAGCCAGTTTGTTAGCATTAGCAGCTTAGCTTCCCTTCAATAATACCAAAACCACCGACTATGGAGACAGGACAGGATGCAGGTGGACTCTCACCTTTCTGGGGACCTCCGATTAAAATGACCGCCTTCAGCATGTTGACCGAGGAGCTGTATTGTGCCAGAACACCTGCCTGATGTCAACCTGTAACAGCTGGCTGCTCACTTCCGCATCCACGTGCCACCTGTGACGTCACGAGATTACCGTGAAAACCCGGAGCAGAGTGTGTGGCAGAACGGGATTTAAGAGGCGTTGTTCAGTTTCTAAACTAGAAATCTTAAAAAATATCTTAAGATTTAGTAAAACAAAACAGAATTTGAACGGTTGTTACTTTAAATGTTTGTCTATAACGCTGATCATTGGTAAGTGTCAAAGATAAAGAAAGATGGAATCATTTATTTCTTAGTATTTTGTTACAAGACATACAGAAATGAATACAAAGCATCAAAACTCAACATGTAATATTATTTTACACAACAAAACCGCACATACAGCCTAAATATTAATGAACCTTGACTGTAGAAACTTTTGTGCCTTTCTTTAAACAATGGTTTTCTTGTTGCTTAATAAGGCCAGATATGTGGCTTGCCCAAGTGTCCTATTAACAGCTTCTTTCATCTGAATTGTGGATGTCTGCAGCTCCAACAATTTCTCTATTAATGCTCTTCTTTCCTGTTGGTTAGGTGAACAACAAAGTCTTCATAGGTTGGAAAATGTTATATACTCTTTCCATTTAGAGTAAATGCTCAGAGAAATGCTTTAAGGCTGGGATGTTGTTTTGCAACCTAAACTTGCTGAAAATGTCCCCACATTTTTAATCCTGACCTATCTGGTGTGTTTCTTGGCATTCAGCATTCACTCTGCAGAACCAATACATTCTTTAAAATCCCACCTGGAACTCACTTTTTCACTTCGGGTTTAGTTTGACTTCAATTTAAGTCCAATCAGCTTCTTTATGCTCCACTGTTTTATAGTTTTAGTTACTTTTATAATTTAATTTTATTATATTTATTAAACTAATTGAAAACATTTTTCTTTGAACAGGGATGCATACTTTGAAGTTTGCAGAGGACACAGTTATAATTATATATTATGTGGTGCATCAATTCTTACTAAACTAAATTTCACCAAAACCAACAATTTTAGAAAGTAAAGTTCAGATTTTAGAAAAAGTCCAGACCACCGCCTTTAGATCTCATCAAAGAATAACCAGTGGAGCAACTTATTAGTAAGAGAGAAATAAAGGATGAAGGAAACAGTAAAAGTGTTTCACAAAATTATTGGTGCTAAATTACTTTATTTAACGGAAAGATTTTTAGAGTCACACAAAAGGCGACATTTACCAGTCCCCTTAATGATGGATTTGACGCCTTACCATCTGGAAAGATAGTCAGAAATGGACAAACTCGAATTCATCAATCCATTATTTAAATATCTGAAATGTGATTGAGTGTGATGACTTTTATATTTTAGCATGATCTTTGTAGATATTTCTGTCTGAATTTTATTTTATTTCAATTCAATTCACTGGTAAATACATAATTAATCCCAAAGCGAAATTAAATGTTGTTTTAACTCATATTATTCAGCATAACACACAGTGATTGTATTTGTGTTTATGTTCTTCACGAGGGTGCAGGAAAAATTTCCCTACTGGGACAACAACAAAGTAATACTGATTCTGACAGTCCAACGTTTTGGTCAGCCTTGTTGTTTTTCCATTACGTTGAAACACAAAAATGCAGAAAACATTAAGATATGCACATCAGCCATTACATTAACAACTAAGCTTTCAAATCAATTCAAGCCAAAAATAATTGAAGGTATTCACACTTTTGTAAGTTCTCTTAATAGAAAAAAACAAAGCAAAACAAAAGCTATGTTGTTGTGATGTAATTGTGTTCAGTGTAACCAGACTCCCATAAATGAGAAATACAACCTGGCAGTGATACAAAATGTGAGTACATGATCCCAGATTTTGGCTTAATATTTCCTGACAACGCTCTGTCACCTGAAACTTCAGGTCCTTGTCTTGTTTCTCAGAGAATCTTTTGCACCAACACAAAGTAGGTTAAGTTGTTATTTAAGAGTTATTGCAGAAAGCAAAATAACTCAGCTGTCAGTTTGAAAGACTCATAAAGACAGCAAATAGTGTGCAGTCATCTCTAATGGAAGAGTCTGCTTTCATTCCTCCTCATTAAAACATAACCTGAAGTAAAACAGTCTCCGGAGTTCTGGTGTTCAGAACTCAAACATATGCAAATAAGGTGTGAGTTTTCATCAAACAAAATGCAATAACATTTCAGTCACCAAGGGGTGAAGGGGCTCTGGTGTAGGCATCCTTTGGAGGAGAAGCAGAGGAATGTGAAGCACTTTCAAACTATCTAAAGTTTAAAGATTTATTTATTTTATTCACCGACTTCTCCGCCTAAACAGATTGTTTTCTTTTATAGTGCTTCTAAACAATGTTTTTTTATAGGTTGCTGCAGTTTTGGACAGTTTTTAACTAATGAAGATACAAACTGAATAAATACTAAATTCTTAACATTCAGTTCCAGTGGTTCTGCCTGTTATTGAAGACTAATAACATGCAGACTAATAACTGGTCCAGTTATTAGCCTGCATGTTCTGACACGCCCATTTTGGTTCTGAAAGATGGCAGATCAAAGTTGGGTCTAAACTTTTCCCATCATATTTCTTTATACCTGTCAGATTAATGAACGGACTCGGGTCAAAATGAAGCCATAAAACCCATTTCCTTTTAATTCTGAGAGTCTGATAAACTCACCCAAATATTTTCAATATTCATTCCCTCATTAAAGAACATCTTAATATTCTGTAGTGATAGACTAGAACTAGTTCTGCATCTTTATAATCTAAATTTCATTTTGATTAAAAAGGAATGGCATATATTAGGTTAATATTTACTATTAATTCTGACCGTCAGTTCCTCTATAATTTCAGTAGCACTTTATTTGACGGGTTGTGAATAAGACTGTCATGATACCGTCATAAACATGTCATAACACCTGTCATAAACATGAGTAAGTTTTCATGAATATTTATGACTATTGTCATAAAGTGTCATTCAGTAAATCATGACACTTTTAATACAAAGTTGACATTTTTCAAATTGTCTTTGTTATGACAACTTGACATTAACCAAGACAAAAATGTCTTCGTTCTGCCATAATCTTTAACTGAAGTATTTATTTTAGTGTTTTGTTTAATTCAAATGTGATGATTATTGTTCAGTGATTACTACGATGCATTGCCCTTTTAATTTTCATAAGTTTTTAGACTGTTATTGGTTTATGAACAATAAAAATATTATGTGGAGTATTGAGGCGGTCCATGACTACAGGGTCTATAACAATGCACAGCTTAAAATACTAAATTCTCTGAGCATAAATGATGACATTGAGAAAAGTTTATATTTGATTTTTGTTCATTAATTATTGATATAGAACTGTTAAGAGATACTTTTATATATACACTGCTATTTCTACAGGCTCAGATGTATTAATTTCAGCATTTATTGTATATCAGGGATAAAATGACAAAAGTTAATTTATTTTCAAACCAATAAATCATAATAAACATCTTATAATTTACAAACATATCTAATTGGAGTACCAAAAAACTCACAGAGATAAAAAAAAAAACACTGACAAACAGAAAGGAGCAATAAAAATAATATTTATTGAACATTTCTCACAGATTTGATAGTTTCACACTGATAAATCACTATTGTGCTAACAGGGAGGTTGTTCCTAAGTAAACCTCAACAGAGGATGTCAGCTCTTGTCACAGCATAATTCATCCCCTAAGGTATTTCATATTTAGGGTGAAGTGGTCATGAAAGCCAAAGATATGTACATAACTGTGTTTCTGGTTGCGTTTGGTTCAGATAATGGACAACAGTTACATTTCTTTTTAAAGAAAATGCAGTGGTTTTGCTTTGATTCACTTTAAACATAAAATAACCCTCACAAAGAAAGGCAGAAATATAAAATCAGCCCAAGCAGTGATAGGTCCCCAAAGTAGCAAACAAAGTCACTTTAACATAAAAAAATAAAATAAAAATCACATTCGAAAATGTTTGTTTTGACTTATTTGGGCTCAATATTATACAAATTAACATTCAGTACAGAACTGAATATTGTCTAATGCATAAGTACAGCATAACTCAATAATTCAATGGCAACAGTTATTAAAGTGGTGTTACAGTAGATGGCGCTGTTCAAGAGCCATCAACAGAGGTGTTTATGTCAGCTGGTTTCTAGCCGCGTACTTAGTGAAAAAGAAGCCAAACACCAACATAAAATACGTATAAACTTGCTCTCAGGACATTTCTTTCCCTACAGCACCACTCCTTATCCACTGTATTTTTATCACTGTAAACTAATTCTGTAAACGGTTCATTAAAATCAAGAAACCTAATATTTAACTTGTGCCTCATTATTATCAGTCATCCCTGCATTGGTTTGGTGTGGAGGGCTTTAGGTCGTAGCTTAATCAACCCGAAAGCGATAAAAGCTTATATCCATCCTTTTCTGGATAAGTGGTCAATATATTTTTTTTATCTGACTTCATATAGCCACAAATTAAATCCGTACCGCGATGGTTCAGTACCAAAATATTTACCATTTTACCCTTATTTATAAACGTAAATAAGTTTGGTATCTACAGTTTTAAACTGGTCAAACATTCCTTCAGTCGATGCAGTGAAGATTCATCTTTCAGAGAGAAACACTGATCACAATAACGTTTTTGTTTTTAACTCATTTGGAACATTTAGCTGCAAATCCTGTTTGTTTTAACACCATTAAATGCAGTCTCAGTTCCACATGCTGCCATACGAAATGTTCCCTTCAATAATAGTTCAGTAGGGGGACAGAAGTTAGATCACAATGCCTTCACATATTTTTGTTCACATTCATAAAGTGAAGCATTTTAAGATCTAAAATATTACTTCTGTTTTCTTATAAGTGAGAAAAGCATTTCAGTGTTTTACCTGCAGTTAACAGCGATCAGAGTAATGGGAGGTCAGACGATGAAGGTGGAAAATTTGTGTAGTATGCAAGTCAAGATCCAGCATGAGGACTCCAGCGTTTAACTGGTAAAATGAAATTACTAGAAAGTTTCAGAAGAACTGAGCACATGCTACCACATGCTCCGCACTTATTGCCAATATATACAAAACCTGGAGTCGAAGTCATCTTATATTACTGCAGCTCTTTAACCCCATCGCCTCTTGTGTCCTCATCCAGCTTACAGTTTACGCCATTTGTCACAGTTTCTTTGTGCTACTCTACACTGGGAGATTTCTGATTCCCGTCTACTGCAGATAAGACACTGACAACTTGTAAATATTTCACACATCCCCTTCTAAAACAAACAAGCCTCCATCATGGACACAGCTGAAAAGCAAAAAGCAAATATTCACTGATGAGCACACAACAAAAAACCTTTAGCAAGGGAATAGTGGTTTTCCATTTGGCTCAAATCAAACTGTAGAAAAATCCAGACTATCGCTAGAAAAAGGAAAAGATACCAACAAAAAACCTCCATCATTGGATTTGTTAAATTAAATTCACCATTACCTTTGAAGTTTACATACTTATTCCCAAAATTTTAACAGTCAGAGAAACATACTGCTGGACTGTTAAACAAGGTCTGTACGGAAACTTGTGTATCATATTATTATTAGCAAAAAGTCCTAAGAGTTCTAACTATTTAACAATTCAAAACCTTGCAGGCTAAACTACTTAAATCACCCATAACAGAAAACTGATTGTACCTATTTGTAAAATGACCAAACATTACTCTTGAAGGTCTACACTACGTGTGTTATTATGTGTATGATACTATAAGATGAACATGCAATTCTCTAAACAGGAACAAATTTATCATTACACTAAAATCCTGGAGAGAGAAAATAAGACTACTATGTTACTATTAAATAATAAGGATGGACTTCTATTCCTATTGGTCACAGATTCAGCTCAAAATGTCTTAATGCCCATTCATAAATTTTCCAACCAAAGAACTGGTTTGTCCGTTATGTAGTGCAGTCTTCTGCTTTACTACCTCCTGTTGAAGAGGTCTTTCCGTTTTCGCAGCTCCTCTAAGACCCGCGCCCTGAACTGGGTCCAGTCCTCATCCAGGAACTGCTGGATGCCCAGAGCCTGATGGAGCTCTGCAGAGTGGCTGCGCAGGAAAGGGTTGTACTGCTTCTCCTCCCCGATAGTAGAGGGGCTCTGACAATGAAGTGCATGACAAAAACAATTCAGTCTCAGAAAGCTCCAATCACTTTGTTCTCTTTTTGGTAGAAAGGAAATGTATGCAGCAAAGGATTTCTGCAGCTGAAAATCAGCTCAGATTTACATTAGTGGATGTCTGACCCAATTTGAATACTGCTTTGTGTATTCATACATTTTTGCAGCTGCAATCTTTGGACCCTGAAGTGACTTATGTAGCTGAAGAATATGTATCCAGGGTATTAAAAATATTTCTGAATAATCATTACTTACCAGAATTCATTCAGGTTTGCTGTACCTCTTGGCAAAAGTATTCATAATGATTTTGTAAAGGCAGAGCCACAACATTCAGTATATTTTAAAAGGATTCCATTTGAAAAACCAATGCAAAGTCATAAATAATTATAAAAATGAGAGGAAAACAACACATAGTTTTCTATTTTTTTCCCCCCAAAATTTGTGCATCTGTAGTCAGTATCCTTTGGTACCCCTTAATTAAATCCAATGCAATTCAGCAAATATGTGGAGGAATATATCAAGGAAGCTGCTCAAAGGCTAAGATGAATAAAACTTAGTAATGGGTGATCTCTAAATGTGCAAAAGAGGTAGACACAAATCAAAATATTTGATGCAATGGAAGTTAAAATTGTGTTCCAAAATTACTTGATGCTGGAGAACCTGAAGAATGCAAATCTTTAAAAAACTTGTACATAGTGGGCCATAAGTTCACATACATAGGAGAATATAACATGTATATTTCTTTTATATTTCAGATTCCCAAGAAGATGCGTTTGACAAAAGAGCAAAGAGCAAAATTATACTGCTGGCTGGATCGGGAAGCAGTCTCATGGTTGCATGAAACTTTAACAGAAAACATGGAACGAGCATCAAACACGACACTGTAGCAAAACTTATTTACAAGTTTCAGAAAACTGGAAATGTTGTAGATCAACCACAAAGTCCAAGACGTGCAGCGATTACACAGAGTCCCACAAAAATAAAAACGGTTGTCCAATATAAAATGTTTATTTTTTCTATGTTATAGCCCATCTATGCTCAACTTTGTGTTTGTCTGTCACATAAGATTCCACAAAAATACATTTAAGTTTGCAGTTTTAAAGTGAGAAAAGCTATGAATACATTTTGCATAACAGACATGCAGCTTCATGAAAATCGGCCACAAACAGAAAACATGAGCAGAGCCTGAATCTCATTAGGCTGCTTCAGTGTCAGAGTCCTGGCGTCGTTCGTACTGGTTCACCATCACACTGCCATGGCTTAGAGGACACACGGATACACTGGAGTCTATGCTAATCTTATTAGTAACACCTGGCCTTTCCCTTCCATGAAAAGCCAAAACGCCTGTCTGAAGTCAGATGCGACTTTCTTTTCCAAAAGAAATTCCCGAATCAGAAGCCAATAACACCTGGAACGGAATACGTTACCATAAAGCTGCTCTGTTTTGGGATTAGAAATGAGTGAACACTGGCCTCTGATGCCAGGAACCAGCTGTAAAATAGTAGGGATTTTATTTCATGAACAGGAAAATAATGGGCCAATTAGCTTTCACACAATGTCACATCTAATTAAATGTGTTCATGCTTTTCTCCAATAACAACTGTCCACTGTGTAAAAAATGTGATGTAGAAAATCTATCTATGCACTGCCTCTTAAAATATTAGTACGCTTTTATATATTTTTTAATAAATTTCTGTAATATTCCAACCAAAAACAAAAAAATTTATTGAGCTCTTATTTTATAACGCAAAGTAGTGCACAACAAAAAGGATTATTTTAAACAGGCTTTTCTACATAAAAACGTGAAAACTGTGGCATGCATTTGTCCTCAGCCTCCTTCTACTCTGATTTAGGGCTGGAACGATTCCTTGAATGATTCAACTACCTCGATTATTAAAATTCATCGAGGAAAATCTATCTGCCTTAAAGTTTGGTTAAATTATGCTTTATTATGTCGCACACCGCGTTCCGGCCGAATCATTGTTTGTGTTGGGCAGCGCTCTCACTTCCGTCTATGAGTCGTGTTCAGTGCTAACTGCATAATGTCAAATTTTCCAGGTTTTTAGCGATTTTTAGGGGACCAATAAGCATTCTTAAATCGACTGGTGCGATGCTTGGAGTACGGCAGCATTTCCCCTCCCAGAAACAGAGAGAGAGCTTTGAAAAAAAGAAAGAGAGAGATTTTTTTTCCCGATTACTCGATTAATTGTAACAATAATCGATGGAGTATTCAAATAATAGAATATTTTTTACAACAGATTTTCCCACAATAAAATTCAGCTGCTGATTGGATTTTTACTGGTAGCGCTCCATACAGATGTTTCCTTTTTGAGTCAATTTCCTGATCTGCGTCTGATTGGTTGAGGTGTTTTCATCCACCTTGCCCACATTAAAGAAAAATGAAGCAATATGAGATGCAGGTGATCAAATACACAAAAGTTCAAGAGGTATAAACACTTCTGCAACATGCTGTATTTTGGAAATGGAGGTTGACAAAACTCCGGGAGGTAAAAACTAATGGAACAGCCTCTGCAGTCATGTTGTATTGATAAGAGGTAAAAAGCAATCTAAATTCCAGGTAAGACCTGAACTGAGAGCCTTTGCCCAGCTGCAGAGTGCATCACAGATGAAGCTCTACAGTAAGCCTGGAAGGTTAGGGAGGAGGGGTGTCGGGAGTGTGCAGACCAGGCTTTGACAGCATGTAAACTGGATGCAGCGATAAGCCTTGTTTTCCGGGTGCAGGACAACACGAGTCCTTTCTGGGAAGACGGGCTTGAGGAGCATAACAATGGCAAAATATTATTCTCACCGAGCAAAGCTTCTGGCCTCGCTGCTGCAGCACCCACTGACATTTGTTTTCTCTGGCAGAGTTGTGTGGCTCGACCTCAGCAGCAAACAGCAGGTTGTCCTCTGCATACTCATGACCTGCGGGGTCGTCAAAGGACACGCGGAAAAAAAAAATTATTAATTGCATGTACATGAGACTTAAAAGCTTTTACGAGGTAGGAAGAACACGAGGAAAGACATAAGAAAAGAAGGAAAGACTTGAGGAAGGAAGAATGGAAGGCCACAAGAGGTAAGAAAAAACATGAGAGAAAAGAAGGAAAAAAAGAAAGGACACAAGGAAGGGCAAAAAAGGAAGGAAATGAAAGAAGGCCATAAAGAAGGACAGAAAGGACAATAAAAGAAAATAAAGTATGGAAACAAATACATTTCTAAATATTTACCTAGACCTGAGAAAAGCTGAAATCAAGTTCAGCACATTTCCAAACAGTTTATGACTTTGTAAGAACTCTTGTTTCTAAAGTTTACAACCTGAAGTTTGAAAAAAAAGCTTTGCTGTCTGACAGTTGAAGCAGTTTACACACCTGGCCACAGTAAAGTATCATCACTTAAGGAACCCACTGTGTCCAGAGAGGAGAGCATTGTTGTGGCACTGCCCTCAAACATCCTCCCTGAAAACATTAAGTTCAAATCATCATGTTACAGCAAATGCATACAGAGTATTTATCAAAAAAAATAATAGAAATGTCCTTTATTGTCCCTTAGAGGGAAATTTAACATGTACCAAAGCAAATGGACACTAAAGACCATTTTTTCAACACCATAAGAAAAAAATACAGTACAGTTCAAAGAAATGTGCAAATGAGTAGGACAATCTGAAAAAAAAGATGAAAAAATTTGAACCTAATAGGTACAGCAAGTGGTACTGTAAAGTATTAAGAAATATAAAATCAAAGCCTATCATTTGCATTTTTTCACTTTTATTTCAACAGCTGGCCTGTTTCCAGTTGACCTAAGTTGTTGTGAAATTGATGTTTTTCAGCATTGCACAATCTTCCCTTCGACCCATGTCCTTACTTGTTCAATACACGTTGAGGAAATAATGATGAGTATCACCCAAAGGCAAAAAAAAACTAATAAAAGAGTATGCAGGTGGAAAAAAAACAGCTTTTTCCCCAAATAAATGATAGTTCAAAGGTTTTCTTATAACTTTATGCTAATGAAGACTTTACATCTAAATACAACATTGACTAACAATCTGGAATGTTTGATGCTGAAAAGATCTGTCTTGGTGTCATTTGGTCCAGTTAAAGTCTCAGTGCGGTTAACATTTGTACAGAAAACTGGTCGGTATGTAGAAAGCATGCAACGGTTGTTTTATGGATTTGGAGATCCAAAGAAGTCTCCTTTTGTTTCAGTTTTCCAGCAGTGAGCGTCAGAGGTTTACTTTACCTCCATTACCATCATGCTCACAATGTGTGAGAGCAAGATAAATGTGAGACAACTGGAACCTTGTTTGTCACAGTTCCTCTTGTTGTTTTAAAGTTTTGAATTTTTGCTCTGACTCTAGATATAAACAAGTTTAGACAAGCAGCTACCTTTTGTAGCCAGCTTCTGACTCATAAAGACTAACACATGTCTTTTCCATTTCTGAAAGTGTCTAACAGGAATGTGTCGCATCATATTTATACCTCTGGGGAATGGCATGCCATGGATTACAAGTTAAAAGTTTCAAGACAACTCTGATGTAATTTAAGTATAAATTTAAAAAGAATTATTGGCTTGCAAGAGTTTTTCAAAACTTTACATTAATTTATGCAAAGAGAAGAAAAACAGAAAAATGAAACAAAGCAAGAAAGAAGCGAGGACACAAGTAGAGAAGAAAGGATTGAGGAACCCAAGGACTTGAAGAAGGTAGGAAGGAAGGCCTTGAGAAAGGATCTGAGGAAGGACAAAAGTAAATTTAGAAAAAAGGAAAAAAAAGACCACAAGGAAGAAAAGAAGGAAAGGAAGGAAGAACATAAGGAAGTGAGGAAAGAATTGGAGGATAACAGCATTTATGCAATGGGATAGGAAATAAAGTCTGGAAAAACTATGTTTTTTTATACTAATTTTTTTTACTACTTAAGCAGATCTGGAAAATAATATTTTTTTTACTTTTCAGACTATATCACAGCCCTGCTGTAAGGAACTATTCAGGGTCAAAAGGTTTGTCAGAACAACTGCAAAGGAACTTGAACTCGAGCCAATGTGCCACTGAAATAAAAGATCATAAAAGATGATAAAAAAATAAATGTTAAGGGTTTGAACATATTTTAACAGAAACTAACAAGCATTTATCAAAAAAGATGTGTAACTGACCACATCCTGAGAGGAACACCAGATCCCCAGAGAAGAGGCTGGAGGGAGAACCGACTGCTTGGCCATCCAGGAGGTAGATCATGTGGCCCACGGTGTGTCCAGGAGTGAACAGGGCCTTAAAGTGCAACCGACCCACATTTACTGTGTCTCTGTGTGAGAGTGGGCTGGGAAGAACAAACATAAATCAAACTGATGTCCACAAAACTAACGCTGATTACCATTAACGTAATTAGAAACAAGTAAAAGCTAGAAAAAGAAAACAGGAAGTCATTCACCACGACCTACGATTTAAAATAAACCCCCGCAAGACAAACAAGAACAGTTTATCGCTGCGTGATAATTTACTGTGAAGTCAGCTGCTGCTGCGAGCGCTGACGGAGGGAAAAAAACACGACTCATTACAGTAAAAGGCAAACTTTGAAAGTCTGGTGTGCTGCCCGTGCAGGCTGGTACTTACTGTGTGAGGCCAGGAATGTTATCAGCTGCGCTTCCGTACACATGACAGGAGCTGTGAAGCCTTTTCAGACCTTTGTTTCCCCCGCTGTGGTCCCTGAAAACACAAGAGACGATAAAGACTTTTGGAAAACAGCCAGAACTGACACATCTGAAAAGTTATTTAATTTAGATTTATTTTGTTGCTGAAAATAAGCTAAATGTATATATATACTTAAATGTATGCTTTCCAAAATTACCAGATACTCACCAGTGCTTGTGGGTACAAAATATAGCTTCTAACATTACTCCCTCTTCTTCAAGCACAGTCTGAAAAGTTATAAAGAAACAACATCAACAAAGTGTGCCATTTACATGTAAGCTAGGAGAACTAATAACAAATGCTTTAACTTTAGCATTTCATCACTGGAGATTTTACCAGGAACCTGAAAAAGTATACTTCCCACATTTGTCGAGAATACAGCTTCAGGTGTCAAAACGCTTCTGTATTAACAAGAAATGACAGCTGACGTGTTCACCTGAACTGTTTGAGGGTCTGCAGGGTCTACAGCAACTGCAACACTGGAGGCTGTGTCAATAATAAGGTAGCTGTAGTTGTCAGACAGAACTGAGATGGGAATTATTTTTATACCTGTGGACAAACAAGAAGAAGACAGATCAGAATACACACAAAATCCATAAATCCATGGAAAATAAGATGACTTCCCTGCTGAAGTTTACAGAAGAATGTATACCAGCTGAACCTTTTACAACTTGTAAACACAAACATTTACAACATAATTCTGAAGAATACAACATTTTGTTTTTTCTACACCTTTACATTGTTCCTCAGGGTTTGTTATTCTGATGGAAGGTGAACCTTTTTTTTTAAAGCATCACAGCAGGATGCTGCCATCATGTAGGTTCATGGTTATGTGCAGTTATGTGTAACTTTGCAGCCACTCATATATATATATATATATACTGCTCAAAAAATAAAGGGAACACTTTAAGTGTGAAACACCTGTTTAAGTGTTCTCTTTATTTTTTTGAGCAGTGTATATATATATATGTGTGTGTGTGTGTTTGTGTGTCTGCAAAAAAAGCAGTTTAGCACAGGGATCTCTGCAACCTTTACAATTTGGCTATTTAAGCCCACAGTCAAGCTAAACAAAATTTGATTAGAGCCGCAAAGTTTTTTCAGAACCTTTAGAAAAACCTTAAAAAATGTATTATGATTTGATATCTACTAGAAAATTCAATTCGTGAGACTGTCATAGAAAAACAGAGTGACTTCAGTCAGAGGCTTCTTCAAATGTGTTGTAATACAGGCCGCTACAGGAGATTTTCCTACCCATAGCCATCCCTACCCACAATAATTCTTTAATTAAATGAGTTACAGCAACATTTAATTTAAACTTAAACACAGACAAACACAAAAGAATGGATGCCTCTTCTTTTATGGAGATGTTGATATTTATCGAACATTATGTTACCACAAGCACATGGTTTCCAACCTAATGGCAAGAAAAATAGATCTAAAAATATTAAGTTACTTTGAGTGTCTATGAAAATACTACTGTTATTATATCTACATATAAAAACACTTGCTGGTTACCATTTTTAGCCATTCAGGAAAGGTCCAGAAACTACTGGAAAGAATACAAATAGATGGAGGGCTTTACAAATATATGCTAGAAAAATAATTATTTTTATTTTATGTCAGTCTATCATATAAAATCCTAATAAAATATGCTGCCGTTGTGGTTGCACTGCTAGGAAAATGTGAATAATCCCTGAATGTGCATCGGTACCGTTGAGCTCCATAGGATGAGTTGTGGAATGGCCAGCAGGATAATTCTCCCTGGCTTTCCTCATTTGCCTCTTGTAGTACAAATAACCCAGCCTGGTCCTTGTGTAGAGTGTATACCTGGAAAAAAAACACAATAACCCCAGCTTTTTTTTAATTTTTATTATTGTTACCATGCTCAAAGATAAACAAGATATCCGTATGTTTTTTATTTTATTTTAAACTTTAACAAACATTTGATTTATTAGCACGTAAACAACGTTTTCCCGAATCTAAAAGAAAAATGTAGGCTTGCTACCAACAGCCATCAAAACAACACATGTCGCTAAGCTACGCGGACAGAAAACCGACAACTGAAGTTGTACTGACGCGATTCGGAACAGCGGCTTCTCGGTTCGAGCCATTATCCTGTTCAGCAGCTTCCTGAAGGTGGTCCGTCTGCACCGATAAAACAAACACAAGAAACAGAGGAAGGATGCAGCGGCCAACGATGTTACTGTCCAGTCAGGAAGCGCCATAGCCTGCTGTGCGTTGAACTCAACGTGATGACGTCAACGTTGATGGGACCATGTCTATGGATGGGACAGCGTGCCTTTGCGGAATTTATGAGTTTGGCTGTTTGATCAAAATAAAATAAGGCGGAGGAAATAAAAGACAAGAAATGCTACTGTTCATACTTAGAAGCAATAATTATTGTTTTTACAGTTAAAATAATGAAGAAAAAAATGCATGTACATTTACATTAAACTGTACTTAAATTTACAATTTAAAGAATAATTGTGTATTTCCTCTGTTTTTGAAGAAACATAAGAACTAGGGTTTTCTTTGCTTTTGTTACATTAAGTTACACGTCAATATGACAAAAATAAAAATAATAATAACAAAACAAAATCACACCCATTATGTGAGTATGTTTAAACTTTTGCCCAGAACAGAACTATAATTATGGGGAAAAGAAAAACAAGGAAAAAAGTTAAACTTGAGGTTCAAATTTTGTTCCTTTTTTCACGTTTGTCTTTACATTTCATTGCATTCTGATCAAGTAAACAGTGTTGGTACCAGTGTGTACCAGTTGGCATGCTTTCTCTGAAACAGCAGTGTGAGTTTCAGTGAGTATAACCAGTTTCACATGTTCCAAGGATGACAGTCATTAAGCAGAGAGGACGGAGGGGCATTCTGCTCCCATCACAGGCTGAGGCCAAAAAAGGTAAATTTCTATTTTTCACATTTATTCAGTTATATTCAGACTAAATTACGATACGCTGGGGAGTTTAATTAGAACCATGTTCTCAGATTACCTGTTCTTTTTGTGATAATAATACTGGATTACTAGACTTTTAAAGTTAAGTCATCAACGTAACCCTCAGTTTAAACAATGTGGTTATATTACTGGCTACATAATGCTATCCTGTCCTCCTAAAAATTAAAACAGCTTGGCTGGAGTTACTTTAAAACTCAGCAGCAAGAATCCTGAAAATGGTGAAGGTAATCAGAAAGTGAGCATTTGTGTTTTGGAATCAATATTAAAGTTTTTCTGTTAGTTTTCTTTTTTACTCCCAATGTCCTCAAGTTATCTGGAAAGAAGGTTTTCTTAATAGCGCCGATAAGAACTAAAGTTCATCAATATCTTATTATTGCCCTCATCTTGTTTACAGCCTTCCTGGAGATCTGAGGTCATCTCAGTGTTAATGTTTTAAAAGCAAACTAAAAACTTTTCTCTGTGATATTAATTTACTTAATTTTTTGTTTAATTAAGTTTTATGTTCTTATCTATTTAATTTTATTTGGCTTGCTGTTATTTTGGCTTTATCACAAATATTTTGACTAAAATAAATTTTCAAATCACTGTAATTTTTTGAGTCATTTCTTCATATCACAGTTAAGTTTCCATTGTTTTGACCTGTCTAACAATAATAAGAAATAATTAATTTACTAAAGTATACATTTTTAACTTTTTTCTTATCTTTTTTAATATGTGCAATGCAGTTTCTACTCCACTTATTTGTATGAGAATTGCTCTACATTACAAGCACACAGTAATCATTACCTGAGTACTCAAAGTACTCTCTGTTCAGCATGTTACAGTCATTAGTGCATAAATGCATCTCATATAATTCTGTTAATTTTCTTTTTAAGGTGGTCCAGAGAAATGTCTTCCAAAACCGATTCTCCTCCATCCTATGAGGACACCCTGAAAGATCCTAAGTTGAATAATTACCCCTTCCAGACACAACATGGCGCCCCTCTTCCCCCTCCGCCGCCCTACAGCCCCAGTCCCGGCATGTGTCCAGGCCCCGGCTTCCCTCCGGCTGCCATGCCCATCCCCACTCTGTCAGCAGGACTGTCTGCGTCCAGCCCAGGTTCCCAGGAGCTTACACAGACTTTCATCACTCAATTCTGTTGAATTCAGATTAACTTCTGAAGCTTAAATTGCCTTTTTTTGCAATTCTCAATTCTGCAGGAGAAATGGATGACTTTTTCAGCACCCAGTGGGAAAGCACGTCCATTCGACACGCCTTCATCAGAAAAGTAAGGACTTTCTTTTATTCTCTTCGCCAAAGTCAGGGACTCAAACTGTTCCTCTGTTGTTCAGTGTGCCAGTAATCACTCTGTTAATCTAACCTCCATGTCCGTGGACAGGTTTACTTGATTTTGACTGTGCAGCTTGCGTTCACCTTTGCAGTCGTTGGTGTCTTTACATTTGTGTAAGTCTCCCTGTTTAGTCCAATAGAATGCCACTTCTATCTGTTTAGTGCGGCTGAATAAAAGAAAGCATTGCTGCGCTCTCTGGTGACCCTGTTGTCTGTGGTTTCACAGTAACCCAGTGAAGATGTTTGTCACCCAATACCCAGCAATCTACTGGGCTTCTTTGTGAGTTTACTTTCCATCAACAGTAACTACACTTTTAACAAAAATGTCTAATTTTATTGAAAAAAAAAAAAAAAGAAGAAACTTTTATTACGTTTGACGGTCAGCCAAGCAGAACCACATTCCTGATTTATTTCTCCATAGTGCTGTTTTCTTTTTGGTGTATTGCATTCTCATCTGCTGCAAAGAGCCAAGGTAAAGCAAGGATCATTCCCAAATAATCAGAAATTATTATGTGTTTTTAAAGACATCACATTATTTTCCTTCATTTTCTGTGTAGGAGGCGTTTTCCATTGAATCTGGTTCTGCTGGGAATATTTGTAAGTATTTATCCTGAATCTGAAGCCAAACCCTGGGTGAGGAGTTAGGGCTTGAGCCAAAGACTGGCAGCAAGTAAAGATGAAAGAATAAAACAAGCTCTTAATTAACAGAAAACATCTTGTCGTGTTTTATCTTGCAGACTGTTGCCCTGTCTTATATGGCTGGAACAGTTTCAAGGTTTGTTTTTGAACACCTGAATTCACTGCACAAGTCTTTTCTTTACATTCTGTCAGGTTATAGACACAAACTTCACTGTGTTTCATTCAAAAAAGATCAACACAAAGTAGAAGAAGTAAAAATCTTGGAAGTGTGCTGCACCATGCATCTGAATTCAGTTTTTCTCAATCAGCACTTTGGAGGAACCACTTATTTATTTATTTATTTTTTTTTGTTGCACTTACCATTCTTTGGGTGTATGCTATGCCAGCTTCGCACCAGAAGGTTTGCCAAATGTAGTTTTAAAAATTACTCAAGCTCAGCCAGATTGAATGGAGAGCATCTGTCAATAGCAGTTCCCAATGATTCCCTTTTGCTTTAGCCCATTTTAACACATGGATTTATGTGCTGATCTAAATTATTCTGTTGTTGGTCCAGTTGGATCCTCCCAACCATGTCTGGGGTTGTTCCAGGATTGTCTTGAATTTATCTCCCTCCATCAACTGTGATTAGCTTTTTCAGTCTGAAAAGCATGCCCACATCATCATTCATGTTTCACAGTGATGTTGGTTCAGGGTTATGCAGTGTTTTGCATGTATGTTGAAAAGTTTCAGTTTCATTGGTTCCACTGGATTTTAGCTGAAGGTTTCAAAGCAAAGGAGATTTCTATTTGTAATAAAATTGGAAAGCAAATAATAATCTTCCATTTTCTGTCACATAGAATCCAAACAAAATGCCCTGAAGTTTGTGGTTGAAACATGGCAAAATGTTATTCTATTTAAATCTGTATATTCTTGTTTTTCCAGCTATTATGAAACCAAAGCGGTGATAATCGCCATGGGAATAACAGGAGTAGTGTGCATAGCCGTGACAGTTTTCTGCTTCCAGACGAAGGTATCTGAAAATGGTTTTTCTGCTGCAGCTCAGCAGCCTGTGGCTTGTCAGAGGATGTCTTTGTTGTCAGTGTAAAAGAACTCCTTTGTCTCACATTACAATGGGGCACTGAGCTCCTTTAAATATTTATAATATCGATGTGAATCCCATCTGATGCAACTCCAGATACGTAAGTTACATGTTTTGGCCAGTACATGGCACATCCAGCCAACTTTTTTTTAATTTTTATTGCAACTTCACTCAGAAACCTAAAAAGAAAAGAAAAAATATATTTTCACTGCTCCTTTATGTGTGGCTTGAAGCGAGTTCTGGCTCCCTTTCATCCTTTTAATGACTTGTTTCTAATCATAGGTGGACTTCACCTCCTGCGGGGGATTTCTCTGCATAGCTGCTGTTTTGCTCATGATCATTGGGATTGTTACATCCATCGTGCTCTCCTTCCAATATGTGAGAACTCTTTGGTCAAGTCCTTTAATATATTCTTGCTTCTCTGTGTGAGCTTCAGCAGCAGCTCAAAAGGGGTGTACATGTGTGACCAATTTTCTCACTTGAAGCCTTTTTTATGTCACCCAACAGGTCCCCTGGCTGCATATGCTCTATGCTGCAATCGGAGCCATCGTTTACACTCTGGTGAGTGAACGCTGACATAATTTCAAATCATTTCAGCTTTGTGTTTCTATATTGTTCAGTAACAAAAGGTAAATTGGTTTTGAGCTATATTGAGAAGAGGTAAATAGCATGTTTGTTGTTTTTATAGGAATTGCAGCACAGTGCAACTCTATTTTTAAGCAATGCTTCATTTCCAAATAACCAGAATTTCTCACAGTGTCAATGCTTATTGATGAAATTGGTGAACAGTGTTTGGAACTGTGCTTGAAAAGGATTTATGACTTGTGAAGTGTAAAGTTTAATATACTGGGATTCTGTGGGATAAAACAGCACAAAGTAGCAAAAGCTAAAATGTAAGTAATGGGGATGATTTGTTTGAAAATTTTCTTACTTTGTAGAACCGCCATTTCCAGACGTCTTTGGAAACGTTTTACAAATTGTACCTTAAGTGTATGTTCCCCTTTGACAACGTTTAACCGTTTTCTCCTTTTACTTTTCACCAAATCTCTATGACCGTAGTACATTCCTAATGATAAACCCTGACACTTTGTCGGAGGTTTAGTTCCTCCAGCTAAGAGGCGTTTACTTCAGGACAAATTGTGACAAACCCACTGGACTGATTGACAGATGATGTCAGGTCAATTGCTGTTACACATCTTTCAGGTTATGTCCCTTCCAGTTTTGCCCATTCTTTGTAAAATACCTCAAACTCAGTGAGACTGGATGGACAGTGTCTGTGAAGAGTAAATTTTACATTCTATCAGAAATTTTCTGTTAAGTTTTGCTCTGGACTTTATCTGAGACATTCTAACACCAGGATATCTAAACTGTTTCATTGTAGTTCTGTCTGTTTAGGGTCGTCATCATGCCAATGCGTCATCTATTTCGCAGCATCCAACAGGGTTTTCTCTAGGATTTCCCTGTATTTAGCACCATCCATTCTCTGTCCATTTGTGAAGAAAAGCAAAGTTATTGTGCTTAGAGTGAACCAGTTTTGCAGTCTACCTAAGTGCTTGTTCTCTGAAATATTCAAAGCTAACCCTGCTTTAAATTTCTCCACAACTAAATGCCTGATCTGCCTGCTGTTTCTTGATCTTGTTCATTAAGGTTCCGTAAAACATGAGACTGAAAAAACGTGTTAACACTAAAACGTTTCAGATTCTTCATGTGAAACTGGTTTTCTGCTCTTTTCTTAGTTTTTAGTCTACAACACTCAGCTCCTCATCGGGAATCGGGAGCTGGCCATCAGCCCAGAGGAGTACATCTACGGAGCGCTCTCTCTCTACATTGATATCGTTCAAATCTTCCTCTTCATCCTGCAAGTCAGCGGAGCGGCAACCGAGTAAAGCAATCACCCAGCAACATTTTATCAGTAAATCCTGAATGTACAGAGTATTTTGGGGAGCAACGTCACATGTATGCATGTGCACCAATCAAAAAAATACTTTGTGTAAAACTTATTCACCATTATGTAAACTTTATTATAGTTTTATTTATGTTTGTAACACTGAAGCACTTTGATGCTCTCTTTGGAGCAGGAATAGAAATCGGAGGCCTTAGCCAAGTATGAGTGAAGAAAGACACTTATTTATGATGTAATATTTAAGTACATAAAGCAAACATGTATCTGAATTATTAATCCTTTCAAACCTAATTATTATTTTGGTAATTTATGTCCTTTCAGCTCCCAGCAAGAAACAACAAAAAAAAATTTTATTAGCCATTTTTATTTCTCATTAATTCCTTATAAAACACATTTAGTTACAGGCAAACTGTTGAAAACCACAATCATTATACTTAATATTCGTGCTGGTAATACAAAGGACTCTGATTTGTGTTACAGTTGTTTAATCCACATAATTAACCCTTCGAAAACCCTTGTTAATTAGAAGATTAATTAAACGTGTGCAGCCTCCTCTGCGAGTGTTCTGGCCAATTCCTTCCCTCTTCAACACGTCTGTTTTTAGTTGTTGAAAACTATGCACACAAATCAATAAAGTACCTTCTATTACAACTGCTTCATTCTTCTTAGTGATAAACTTCTCTCAGCCTGTTAGAAACAGGGGATGGAGCTATATCCCACTCATTGCCCCCTTTCTAGATTGTGGATTAATTGTAATCTCCGTCACCTACAGCTTTGAGTCCGGTTGATATGGGATTCTTCCACAAGGCGCTGCGCTCAGGGTGTGAGACGTTTGGGGTCACGGGGGAACATGGAGGTCTGACGCACGTTGTGGAGACCCAGGTACAGCATGCAGACTCTCTCCAGACCTGTGAGGGAGGATGGGTTGGTAACTCACCAGATTCAGATTCCAGTAAAAAAGCTTAAAAAGCTTCTTACCAATCCCTCCTCCACCATGTGGGGGAGCTCCATATCGGAATGAGTCGATGTATGACTTTATCTTCTCCAGATCTATAATAATCAGAAAAAACCCAGAATTGTTACAAAGTAGCACATTAAACATTTTGCTTTTTTCTCCACAAATGCTCCCCATCCTTTTCATGTTCTGCTATTGTAATACCTGCCATTTGTCTGTAGAGGGAGACAAATCCTTTCAAAAACATTCTGTGAATGCGTTTACGTCTAAACTTGCTTCTTACCAATCTGGTGATGCAGAGCCCTTTCGGTCAGCAGCTGAGGGTCGTGGACTCTCTGAGCCCCAGACAGGATCTCCTCTCCTCTCATGAACATGTCATAAGAGTTGGAGTATTTCTGGTTGGAAGAAAATACAGAAAAGAATCATGTTATCTGTTAACTAATAGAAGTCAGCATAAAAAAATTTACACTAAGTATATAAGGTTTTATATACAGATAAGTAAACAACTTTCTGAATATTAATTAGGGTTAAATGACTCTTCGTACCTCGACCTGCTTCACAGTTTCACTGCATAAACAAACTTTAGTATTGTTTATGCAGATTTTATATGATGCATCAAGTCATCATATTACATAATTGTGAAGTGAAATGAAAGTGGACTTTTTTTTCCCCAACTAAAAACCCCCTGAACATTTCTCTGAGTTCATCCACTCTGAGTCAGTAACATGTAAAACAACCTTTGTCTATAGTTGGAGCATTTTGTCACTTCTTTCCACAGATTCTCACCTAGAAGTAGGTCTGGAGTTTGACTAGACCATTCTAATGCAGTTTTAGCAGTGCGTTGAGGACTGCTGCAAACTATTGGACCTTGGAAGATTTTCTTCCAGGTCTGCTCTGTATTTATCTCCATCGACTTTGATCAGTTTCTTTATTCCTGCTGAAGAAAAGCATCCCAGTGGTGAGACCAGGGAAATTTGTCTTTTTTCTGCCACATGCAGCATTTGGCATGAAAGGAAAATGAAAGTTAAATTTTGATCCCACATGTCCAGAGCACCTTTCCTCTGTTTCTTTCAACAACTACAATCCATTTACCATTCCAGTATAAAAGGTCAGATTGGTGCCAAGTGTCAGTAATGGATGTCCAGAATATCAAATTTCTCAAATTTTCTTTGTATATAAAAAATTTACATTTCTTAATTTCTTTCCATTTCTCGATATTTTGTTGGTCATGAAAAGAAGTTAGTGGTTATAAAGTAACAACATATGAAATTAAGAGTCATTAATAATTTTGCAAGAAACATTTCAATAAAATAACTTTCTAAAAGTAAGAAAATATCAGTCTTTTTTATGGAGCTGAAGAGGTCTGTCAGAAAACTTCCTTCTAAAAATGTATGGAAGCCGATTTATTATTACATATTTTTGCTTTTCAGATGATAAGTGTTTCAGTGTTTTGTGTAGATGAGAAACTTACAGGGTTGTTTGGATCCGGCATCGTGTAAAAAGGTCTAACAGAGAGTGGGTACTTGTCCAGCACATAAAAGTCAGTATCATACTGTGGAAAAATAAAAATAAGAACAATAGATATGGTCAACAGCTAGTTGCATAAAAGTGAAACAAAAGGAACCAAATCTTGAATAAAGCATTTTTGTTTTTGGATTTAAATATGGCAGTGGCCAGCGGCTCCAGTCCTGCAACATTTGGATGCCTACCTGCTCCAGCAAGCCAGAATTAAATGCCATAATCAACTCCTTGGCATGTCAGTAAGTTTAGCAAATGTCTCATCATTAACTGTCCATTTGATTCATGTGTGTTGGAGCGGGGATGCACCCAAAAGCGTTGCAGCACAACGACCTTTGAGGACTGGATTAAACTCTACAAACCTTTTCCTTGACAAGACGACCCAGCAGCTTCTCATTAGGAGTGCTGCAGAATAACAAAAATCATCAACGTTAAACATTTTATTTACCATCAGCAGAAACTTTCACACAGCCTTCAAATTCTTTCATTTCCTGCTCAACAAGAAAAAGTTCAGAAGAACTGGTCTTATCACGAGAATTACATAAACATCGAGTTCCTTAAAGCTCATCCTGACTTCTGTATTTTCAAATTAAGCCATCTGACAAAACATGGCATCCCGTGCAGAGGGTGTGTAACGTAACCTGACCTCAGGTCATCTTCGTCTCCCATCTCCACTCCGGCGTCGCGCAGCATGGCCAAGGCCTCCGTGTATTCAAGCCGCAGAGTGGGCTCCAGGAATTTAAACGGCTCGCTGGGGAACTGCTTGTTCACTGTCTGAATCTCAGTCTGGAAGCTGATGCAGAAAAACCAGCAAACATTTTTAATTGCATTATTCACTGATTTTCAAGGATTTAACATGAAATATATAATGCAGGATTAAATTAGGTTGTTTTCATCACATTAAAAGAAAACAACATTTTCAGTAGACTTTACAGTTTTAGCACACCTCATGCTTTTTCTTTATCATCAAACTGAAACACTGCACATCACTCTGAACACACTATCTCCATGGTTTAAAGTGGTATTGGTAGCATCATTCTGTAGGGACGGTGTTCCTGATGTTAAATTCAAAGTATATTGCAAAGAAGAATTGATATATCATTGTCGAAATGGGCAAATAGGGCTTGGAACAAATTAAGAGCCCACTTAAAATGATCGGTTTTACTGATTTTACTCTTTATAGGTATATGTTTGAGTAAAATGAACATTGTTCTTTCATTCTATGAACTATTGACATGTCTCCAAAAGTCCAAGCAAAAATTTTGTGTTTATTTGCAGAAAATGAGAAATGGTCAAAATAAAGAAAAAGTTGCAGAAAAAATGCAAAGAAAACAAGTTCATATTCATTTAGAAACAACAATATTAATGTTTTAACTCAGGGAGAGTTCAGAAATCAATATTTGGTGGAATAATCATGAAGTTTTCAATGGGGTTCAGTGCAGTGGGCTCTTAATTATTTCCAGAGCTGTATATTAGATTTATAGCCAAAAAAGCTTTAGCAATGAGTAGTTCAACAAAGTATTGACTCAAAGGAGCTGAATACAAATGAATAAGTATACAAAAACAAGAAAATATTTTTTTCCCCCTTTAATTCACCTTTATGCCCTGGTTTGTATAAATTTTTCACTTAAAGTTTGTGGTTGTAATGTCACAACATGTGAAAAACTCCAAAGGTTCTTGAAGTTTTTACAAGGGATTGTAAAGAAATGAAAATCCCTCACTATTTCCATAGACAGAGAAAACATGAATCAGATGCTAACTGTTATATCTTCTAATAAATATTCTTTTTTAAATTATGTCTAAACAGCATGTGATGACTGATGTTTCCAGAAAACAACAGTCATCTGTTGCTCTAGAGTCGGAGTGAGAGCTCAAAATAAGCACATACGTCAAAGGAAACAGTCTGGGAAGTCATGAGAACAGAAGTAGCAAACTGGACTTAGGAAAGAAAAGAGGAACAGCAGTCATAAGGTAAAACAAACCAACAAAGGCAACATGAACTGCATTAGTCGGTATATAACCCTGATGGAGCCGACTTTCCCTGGACAGATGCTTCAATCTGTAATTCATGAAGTGGGACTTTATTGTTTATTGTGTTCTCCTTTTACTGCAACGCACCAACTGACAGAAATGCTGCAGGGCTTTATGTGTAAGATATTTACTCTACGATTTGGCCATCTGCTTCTTGCTGCACTGATTTCTGCCACTGGGAGGCAGTAAAGCCACATCATATGGTGCAACTGGCTTAACATGTTATTTTGGATCTGTTTGTCTTCCAAATCATCTTTTGTTTTAGTTTAACAAATAAAACACAAAAAATTGAAACAATCATTTGCATACATATATGAAAAATGATTAAAACTCATTTTGAAAAGAGGCCAAGAGAAACTGGGTTTTATTTATTATTTATAATTATAATCCAAAGAAACATCAAGTCATGGATTGTTTTTCAAAAATGCTGGTACATATGATCCCGGTCATGATGCCTTTTATTTTGCAAAGTGCACCAGTCCCTCCTGCAGCTAAACCTTCAGACAGCATGATGTTGCCACTGTCGTACTTCACAGTTGAGAAGACGGTTAAACCAAACCAAAACCTTCCACAATGGTATGATGGCTGGACATTTTCATGGTCTTTATACTTGGAAATAATTGTTGTAACTAATGATTGTGGCTCCTTCAGGTATCTGGGATTGTTGATTTTAATTTTCCATTAAGTCACAGATGGCAGAATGTTGAATAAATCTGCAGGTGCATCTTCATTTAACCCAAATGTTTGAATTATTCAGTTTACAGAGCTTTAGTATCGTCTTGGCCTTTTTTCAAATTGTTTAAAGAGTCCTTAGTGTATATAAACGTTTGAATTTGAACAAAGAAAAAAAAATCTAACTTGTTTTTCTGGTATTTAGTAAATAGGAATAATTTTGGTAATCCTCACTGACCTAAAACAAGAAATGTTTAGCCTGATGTAATATATAGATGGAGATGAAAAATGTTTTTTTACACTTTCATACAGTATAGTTGAATGTTCGTTTTCATCTGTATGTTTTCTTATTGTGTAAAAAATATTTTTCTTAGTTAACTCTGATTAATAAAGTAAAGAGTCGATACTCCCTTTGTGAAAACAAATAATGAAATATTTAAGCAAATGTAAAATTTATTAACCCAGTTTTATGTTGTGTTCAGGTTCCTGGGATCCAACCCAGCTTGGCATATTTATGCTCGTACAAAAACATTGTGAATAAAAAGTATTATTATGTGTAATCTTTGGACACAATCTACAGCTTGAATAAGCAAAGTTTTCATCACTTCTCAGCACATTTATTACCTTCTAAAGTACGTCTAACTGTGACTTGGTAAATATCCTGTCTGGCTTCTTACTTGTCTCTGAGGCCCTTGAATATCTGCACCATGGTGTCAGTGATGGAGTCGATCACTTCGTGGTAGTGGTAGTTGAAGGCCATCTCAATATCCAGACCCACAAACTCAGTCAGGTGACGGTGAGTGTTGGAGTCCTCTGCCCTGAAAACTGAACGTCGGACATTTAACATCAGGGTCAAAAGAAGTTAAAGAGAAGCAGAGACAGTTTTAAGAAATCATATGTTAAAAATGACAGAACTAACATGCAACCTGACTGGATCTTAAGGAAGAAGAGGGTAAAATAAATGTGGATTAAGAGTTATGTTAATTTTTTCTTTGCTGAATTTTGTGTGCCAAGTCTCTACTGGACTTTAGAGACTTAAATTCTTACCAATCGGCTCAAACTAACAAATCAGAAACAGCACCTCTGGATTATTCAAAAAAAGAAACCACACTATTCCAAGGATCTACAAAGTATAATGCTATGGTTTACTATGGTGATGGTGTGTTCAATGTAATCTCCAGTAATAGTTTCCAGTCACACAAAGTTTTTAGCATGTAGGCCAAAACGTCCAGATGTTGTCTCATCTGACCAGAGCATCTTTTTACATTTGATGTGTCCCCTGCATGGCTTAAGGAAAACCTTTATGGCTTTCTTTCAACAATGTTCTGTTTTTTCCCCACTGTTCCATGAAGGCCAGAATAGTGGAGAGCTCAGTTAATTGTTATGTTGAGAGATTGTTTTTCAAATCAACTTGAGCTCCTCTGAAGTCCCTCCTTGCTACTTCTCTGATTAATAGTCTGCATAATATTTTACAAACAGGCCTTTCTTTAACTTTTTTACAACTTGATATCAGTTATCCGAAAGACTGTGTTCCTTGGTCCTTATGATGCTGTTTGTTCACTAATGTTCCCAAATAACTTAGAAGTTATATAACTGAAAGTGAAAAGTTAAAGGGAATAAAGACTTTTACAAGCTACTGTATTGTGACAGTGGAGACAAATCTTCAACAGGCTCAATTCCTCCCCTGAACAAATAACCAGCCACATACTGTAGTTGGACCTTTTTTCCTCTTGCTTCTTTTCTAAAGCGCACCATAGATGTAGGGGCTAAAGCTGAGCTTCTGACCATTTAGATATTTGAGCACATTTGACCTCACTTCTTTATACTGAACCTGCATGACTGTAACTACGGCAACAGCAGCGAGCACAATGATGCCCGAGAAGCAGTAACGATCTTGAGCCGTTTGATTCCTCAGGTGCAGCCACAGAGGAACTGGGAAAAACACAATCCACCGAGTGGTGTTCTCTTCCTAAATATACATCAAACAAAGTGTTTTAGATAAGAACGTCTTTGTATAAAACCAGCTACGCACTCATTGAAGCGATTTAAGTGTTTGCTCACCTAATCAGATGGTGGCAGTATTTGCTGAGTTACAAAGCATGAGGCTCTCCCAAGTCTGTGTAAAAAGTATTTTACAAGTCCCTTTATGTCACTAACGGACCAGCTACAAGCTCTGCCCACAGTAACAGGACCAGTGGGATGTATGTTAAACTTTAACATTCTTAAACACATTTGGAGCCATTTTAAACGTGTCATCTAGTTAATAGGGTCTACCGTTTTCATTACACTCCTGCTGCTCATTTTCCTATTATGCCTGTGAGGACTTTGCCAGCTCATAAGGTGTCAGACGAGAGGCATCCCTTTTACCTGGGCCGACGCAGAAGACCTTGTCAAAGTCAGCACAGATGCACATCTGCTTGTAGAGCTGAGGGGACTGGGCCAGGTAGGCGCTGGATTTGAAGTAAGACACCGTGAAGACGTTCGCTCCACCTTCGCTGGCAGCTACGAAAGGGCAAAGACAATTTTCAGGAGTGATGGGGGGGGGATTTTTTTTTCAGCTCAACCTGCAAAAAAAGATTACTGTGACCTGCAAAGGCTGAGAGTGCTTTTCAAAACTTTACCCAATCTTACCTGAGGCATGGCACTCTACAAAACGTTTTCTTTATATTTTACCTAAAAGGAGCAAAGAAATGTCCTGTAGTGTTTTAAAGTTTTCCTTGGAAACTATTTTTCAAGTAGTCTGAAGGCAACTCAAAGTTCCTTGACTTTTTTTTTTATCCTGTCTGACAAATTTCAGACCTTTTGTGTTTTTTGAGCCTCTTACTCTCACTGAAAAATTAACCAGGGATAAAAAAGGTTCTAAACTCAAGGGATGAACCACTGTTGTGCCAAAAAATATCTAAAAAATTAAAATTGAGACTGACAAATTAGCCCAAAATCAGCCGAGATTCCAGCAGAACCCAAAAGCACGGTGAGCATGGCAACAGTTTCCATTTATCTATTTGCTGCTGGAATAATTGTAAGACTTCAATAAAATCTAATTAGGGAGTGATGAGTTCCAACTAGAAAGGTCTCAAAGCAATTAACTAATATTTTATAATCTGGACTGGAAAGTATCTGCTCTTCCAAATCAGAACTGGAAACATGATGAATGATGATTGCTTGAAATGTCTCTACAACCAGATCCATGAAGTGTAGAGAACTTTATCTGCACAAAATGGAAGAGTAGAACCAGTGTGCAAAACACTAATAAAGTCTCAAGTTTAATTATACAGAAAATCATATTAGTCTCATTATATTATGAAATGTATCACCTGTCCAACTTATCAAAACACAACAGATCCGTTTTAGCATCCGATCCAACAGAAAAGCGGCTCTGATGATGTAAGCAGCAATTAGAAGATGTTAAAAATCAATGGAGTCTAGTGATTCCCTGTCAATGTGTCTCCAACTGTCTGAAGAAGACAGATTCGGAGGTAAGTAGCAATTTGATGGAAAAGTGATGAGTACAACAGGAAGTGAGCCACATTACAAAGTAAAATGCATCCACTTTTGGGGGGGAAATGCAAATTAGAATCGTTTACTTACTCATGGTAGGAATTCAGAAGTACAGAAAAAATATTAAACACCTATCTTCTTTGAGCGGATTTGAGTTTACTACTGGACAACCCGTCAAATAAAGTGTTACCCTTCAACCACCTGAAGGAGAATAACCTTCATGCAGCTGTCTACCGATGTCTGCCTCTGAACGGTGAACTCAAGGCTTTTGTGCATAATTTAGATTCTCAATATCAGACTCGGGGAAGGTTTGGAAGAAAAGCAATACTTGGAAAAACTCCAGGAATGTCCCTTTTGGTCGATCAGATCAGATCAGATCAGATCACCTTCAACTGCAGTGTCTCCTCCCTTTGGAAATCAAGTTTGGACCTCAAACTCAGGTTCGACCTCCGACCTTTCTAAGACTGTCAGCGGAGGAATACCTCGACAATCAGGTTGGCTTGTGGCCTCTCTCCTGGCTCTGACCTCAGAAAGTCTCAATGGTTTCCCTCACTTGGAATTCTGAACCGAAATGTAAATTCACAATCAAATCTGACATGTTTTTAGATAAACCAACTTCTGCTTCACCTGTAGGTGAATGAAGACATCTGCAGAAACTTTGAGAAAAAAAATACAGCAAACTAAAACAAAAATTTTAACCACATGGATCAGAATTGAGAAATTCAACTGGTTCTGATTGCTGTCTCCACACCTCCGATTGTGGTATGTGGAGGTGAGTGTGTGCGCGTGTGAGAGTGTGCGTGGGTGGCTAAAAATAATATAGAATTTGTTGAAACCTTGTTTACATTTTACAGATGGTTTCATACCCTAACACTGAAGGTCTCAGACACACACTGAACTATATTTAGCAGGGGAAAACACAAGGTTGCATTCAGAAAAGAAGCTTTAAAGTTATTACTGATCGTGAATTACTTATGGTTTTAAAGTAGCAAGAAAATAGTTGAAAGATTATTTTATGTGTATTGGGATGCATCTAAAAGCTTAGTCATTTTCTGTCTCAGATTATCTTATCTCACTGTCATGACAAAGGGGTTGATAAGCCTAAAAAACTGACTTCTGACCCTTTCCAACACTTCAAGCAGCTCTGCAGGAAATGATTCTTAACAGAGTTTGCTTCTGTCCACCACAACGCAGATGATTGATAAGCAAGAAACTGATCTCAGGAGAAAAACAAAAACCAACTGATTGGGGGTGGGAACAAATGAACAACTTAAAATAAGAATAATCATTCTGAAGTATCGGCCACCTGCTGCTCCAATTCATAAACAACAAATGGGTCATGGAAAATGAGACTTAAAAATTTCATACCACTTTCCTGTTTTTGTTTCTGGAAAAACTGTCACCCTTCTATTATTTTCAAGATAATATTCTAGCAAACACAAAATGATGCTTTTGCAGATCTGCTCATGTCATACCTAATGTTTCACGGAGAGCCATTTTGCCAATTTAAAGTAATTTTCTACATTTGAGCTATAACTTAACTAAGGACCATTGGTGGGACTGCATTTAGTTCACCTTAGAATTAACTTTGAATAAGATTTTCTGAAAGTAAAGGATGGATTAAAGATTATTTCTTTAAGCACTTTGATCTTTGTTCAAATAGAAACTGGCATACGACAAATGAGGGTGGAGTCATTTTCAGCTGTGATTTGAAGGTGAACCACAAACCTGTTATGGCGGTTAATTGCGCTCAGACTCAACTGTGCTCTGATTCCAAGATTAAAAACTGTTAAATTGATTACATTGATTACACTTTGAACACCAATAGACATGCAGCTAATTTTTTTACCTCAGAGGTTTATAAAAATCAACAATAGTGTTTGGATTCTGACTGAAATGGTTTGTTTTCTGGTAGGAATGAAGCTGCTGCTGACAGTCTTGACCAGGATTCTCTTGCAAAAGAGATTTTAATCTCAATGGGATTTTCCTAATAACAAAGCCTTATAATAATAATAAAAAGAAAGTTTGTAATATCCTTTGTATAACACACAGCCTGTGTAATATCTGCACTGCCAAATCTATCGAATGTTGGAAAGGTTGAGTGTTAGAAATAACTGGACGGAAATATTGATCATTAGCTGCTCTTATGTTTAAATATTGGAAAAAACTTACATTTTCCAACATGGGTTTGGTTGAATTCAACTAAAACAAATAATACTTCAGCTCAAATAACGAGATTCCCAAAGTCGTGTTAGATGAAGACTTTGTATTTAACAGGCATTATTTTGGGTAAGGCAAAGATAAAAAATAAAAAAAACTCAGCTAAAAAAAAGAGCATAACAAAGTCCCCTTCAAGGTCACTTTGCGCAACAGCAAAGTCTCCGAACTTAATATTCAACTACTTTATATAAGTTTTCATATTGCGGTACAAACTTATTTTTAACCTTCACCAAGACTGCGGTGTGTTTTTATTCAAAAACAACAAGTTTGAGGATTACATAACAACCAGCCATGCAAAACACCACTGCAGCTTTCTGTTCGACACAAACGTCATCAAGGAGGACTCTATCTGATGTTCTCGTGCCACAATGAAAATATATAATAGGGCGTGGGCAGGGGGGTTCTCACACAGCACAAACGGTACGCTGCGTATGTGATGGGTGTAGCCAGGCAGGAAGATGTGGTTTTGCAGAAAGCACATCATGTTGCTTGGCAGGTGCCGCCAAAACGAAAAAATGCGGCAGTTTTAAAATGTGGCGAAGACGCAACGATTGGCTCCCACACAGTAAAAAAGGAAGTGAGAGCAAAGCTGTTCATTTCAAATGTGAGAATCACGTGGGAGTCCAGGGATAGCACAAAGACACTGCCCTTTTATGTAACATGTTTTGGAGTTTTTTACGTAACCTGCTTTTGCCGCCTCTGTCTCAGGTTTTAGCTCAAGTTGAATATTTCTACTAGAATAGATTAAAAAATACCAATAGGAGAAGAAAAACAATTCAAAGAGCTCAAAAACATTTGAACTCTGGAGGAATCTTTTCTTTTGCTTGTTTTATATTCTCTCCAGCTAGTAACTTCTTCATCTAATTAAAACCTTGGAGTGTGAAAAAATATGAAAGTGGAGAGGTGAAGGTTTGATGCTACAAAAACAATCTTCTGAATAGACTTTGACAAGAGCCATGTTTCCCAATCCTGGTCCTCGAGGCATCCTGGCCTGCAGGTTTCAGATGTTTCCCTGCTTTAACACATCTGACTCAGATAATTGCAGTTCAATAAAAGTCTGTTAATCGGCCATCAATTGAAATCAGGTATGTGTGAAGCAAGTAAATTATAACTTGGGGAAATTGTCATGTTCCAATGGCAGATTGTTTCGTTATACTTTTGTAATTTTTCATCAATATTAAGAAATGATTCACTTAAATCAAGTTCCTATATCCTCAAAAGCTCATTTTAAGTTGGTTTTGCTTTATTTCAAGTGTACTGAGATATTTGCACAAGAAACTAGACCAAAAATACTAAGAATTTGTGTTTCTGCAGTGTGAATGAATAACAAGCATTGGTTGGTTTGGTTTGCAGTTTCTTTTATGCTTTTGGCTTTTTTTTTTCAAAGTGGCTTAACTCTTGCTACAGTTGAAAGCAAAGCAGGGCAGAGCATTGTTAAAAATTAACCCTCAAAACAAAATTGTGTAACAGTTGAGTGAAAGAGCACACTGAAACACAAGGGTAGACTCCCTAAAGTAAAGGGCCGATTTGTGGAATGAACAAACATCTTCTCCTCCTCCAGAGCTGCCAGGGGCCACTTTGGCTGCATATCTAAAACTCTTTCCATTTTCAGATGATGGATAGAACAGTGTGCAGTGGATTAAACTTCCTTACAACTTGATCCCTGAACTGTGCTATGTTTTCCTTGGTTTTCACAGACTTTCTTGCTACAGTTTTAAAATGTTTGCTTTAAGCAGTTGAACATTTCTACTATTTTTTAAAGTTTGTTTTTGTTCCCTATGATAGGAAAAGCTGGTAGGAGGGGTAACAATTCAAGGAAAAGCTCAAATACCTCTGAACTCTGAATCACTGACAGAAGAATTATGTTTTTTTTTTTTTATTATTATGTTCTGGACCAAAGATGGTTAGTACGTCCCTAAAACGTCCCTTCTCCAAATATAAATTGGTGTTCACTTAAAATAAAGCAGAGAGGCTAATGTTTTAAGATCCAGAGTGGCCTAAAATTCTTTCACGTTCCAAACTGTTTCATGTTTGCATGACTGTTTTGGTTTTATGACTAAAGCTGGGAGATTCAGCTGAACTTAATGTTTGGTTTATGATTTTAAAATGCATACTAGTAGAGGAAGTGTGATTTACAACCGTCACTTCATGACTCACAGGGCACCTGCGGGCGGTGGGATGGAAAAAGGGTGCCTCCACTGAGATATGTTTAAAAAAAAAAAAAAGATCAGTTTCCCCAACTGGGGGAAGATAAGAAAACAGTTTTACCAGATATTATTTTGGGGGTTTGGATCTCCACAAAGCCCTTTTTGGTGAGGGTGTCTCTGAAGAGCTGGCAGACTCCTGACTGCAGGCGGAAGATGGCCTGGCTGGTGGTCGTCTTTGGGAGGAAACACACACATACATACACACGCATAAAACATTGAACCACAAGCAGAGCAGCGTTACCACACACGGAGTGATTCATTGGACTCATTACCCAATCGTAACAGATGTGCAAAAACAAGATTGCCAGTTTTTTTTAGTTGTTTTTTTTTTTTTTTTATCTTGCACCTCCCGTCTGCACGAAGGTTGAAACATTTATTTGCTGGCAAGGGCGAGACCTGCATCAGAGCCCGGTGGGAGCTCCGGGAATGCAAAACCTATCATTATCAATGTAAATGCTGACAGCGAGGTAGGGAAGATTACTGTTAAAAATTAACCCCCAAACCAAAATGTGTAACAGTTGAGTAAAATAAGCAGACAGAAACATAAAAGTACACTCCCTAAAACCCTTTGACTCATCTCAGATTACCACAAAACCTCTACAGTTTACTGGCCTACAACTACAGTTATTACATATCAAAAGGAAAGAAACTGTTGCTATCAAGTCTCATCTGTACCGACGGCCTAAATTTGAATAGACATCATGACTACTTTTTGACAAAAAAATGAAAAGTGATAGCGTGCGAGTACTGGCCAACTTGTAACTCTACAGACGACGCTTCAGGGATGTCTGACTGAAATCTGAAGCATCAGCGAGAACAATTGGTAAAAAGAAGAAGTGAAAAAGATATAAAACTTTCCTGAGAATTTTTATCAACACCTTTGCAAAGCTGCGAAGCAGAATGCCTCTGACTCATTTTTGCTGTGCGTCATACGTTTTGGCCCAACCTTTCTTTTAATCTGGGAAAAAAAATCAGCAAAAAGCAGGTCTGAGTGAGGCCACGCTTAAACCTTCGAAAGCGCTTCCTGTTTACAGCAAGTCTGCAGCGAGAAGGTGCGATGGGGGATATGTAGGTAGCAGTTGGTCCCCTAAACTGGCAGCTCTTCTGATGCTGCGGTAACTTATAAGAAGCACCTGAATATCACTATCACTTACGACTGAAGAGGCAAACTCTACGGTTTAGAAACCCAGCTGCGGTGGTGAGATACCACAGACGGATTTCAAGGTCCAAAATTTAAATTTATGGTTAAGTGCGGTTTCAGGCCCACGTTGCAAGACGAGCATAGAATTCATCCTGTGGGAATTTTTTTGCCCTTACTATAGTAAACGATGACAAACAAACTCCAAAATGGTTAAAATACTGTTAATACTGAAATTTGATAGTAATAAAAATTTCTAAAGTTAATCCTACAACTTAGTTGTGCTTTCAAAGTATTTGGCAAATGTGAAATACCTTAGAGAAATTATAAAACCAGCTCCAGAGAACTGCAGAACACCTAACTATGCAATGACCTGCATTGCATAGTTAAACTTCTGCATTTTATATTGTGACATATTAACAGATAAAAAGTAGTGTTGCAAAATATATAGGAAGTTTATTTTCTTTGGATAAAATCTCAATATCTTAAAGAAATGCAAAGTTATTGGTGAATTACACAACTATCACATTCATGCTCACTTTGCCAGGGAGACATTTGGTAACACTTGTTGTTTAAAACAGCAGAAAAATGTTTTAAGACGGTACTGAGATGTTTCAACTTTTCAATTAAATCATGCATTTGGGGAAAAAACGATATATTTATTTTTTCCAACTGGGTAGATTGCTCACTATAGAGGGTCAATTTTTGCAATGTACCATTAACACATTCACCAATGACATTACAAATTGTATGTTTTCTTGAAGACTCTTGTTGAAAGTTACCATGTCCTTGCAACCATTATATTTAAGCAGAAATTTACCATTATAGTTTATTTTCCAAACTTGCATGTTGTGATGAGGTGAGAGACAGTTTTGCTCTGATAAGTTCATAAGTAGAAGTATATTTTACATTTTGCACAACATCTGGTCAACTCAATTTCATTTACAGAATCATTCTGGAACTTTAAATTGCATATATTTTTTCAGTTTGATACACTTCTCTTTCAACAGAGTTCCTGTATGTGAAGCTGTTTAAATTATCTCCATATGTTGCAGTTAAAGCATAAAATCAAATGAATTCAACCAACTTGTTATTTGTCACCCAATAGAGCACAGGTGTCGCACTCCAGTCCTCGAGGGCCGGTGTCCTGCAGTTTTTAGATGTGCCACAGGTACAAAACACTGGAATGAAATGGCTTAATTACCTCCTTCTTGTGTAGATCAGTTCTCCAGAGCTTTGGAGACCTAATTATTATATTCAGGTGTGGTGCAGCAGAGGCACATCTAAAAGTTGCAGGACAGCGGCTCTTGAGGACTGGAGTTTGACACCCCTGCAAGGAACTAGAAACAAAAATATACTTTAAAAATGTTAAATCTGCAATGCTGTTTAAAATTAACAATGGCACATCTAAAAAATTATGATGCAACGGTCAAACAGCAATCAGCGTACATATATTACTCAAAATGTTTTGTAATGCACTATTTCAGTCAAAAAAATGTTTTTAATTTCTGTATCTATTTGACACCAAATAACTCTGAACAGATTGCAAGTCCAAGCTTTATTGCACAAACTAAATTAACACAACTGAACTTTCTCTGCTTTTTATTGTACGAAGCACCTGATGTTAAAGTATCACATGAGAGAAGTTTCATAGAAACTCAACTATTCTTAGAGGAGCTTTATTGGTCCCTCATCAAGTGTTTATCTAGCAGAGTGGGAACCGCTTTATAGCTTCACCGGGCCCTTAAGTGTACAAGTGATGACAGACCCTCGTCTGTGAGCTTCAAGTGTTACAGAAACAGGTGTTGTTGTGAGCCTTTAGAGCGCCGTGTCTCTGTGCTGTGGTGTTGCTGCCTTCCTGCCAGCCGTATCATCCATACATATCAAAACAATGCGAGACTCGGCAGCTGTGTGCCTTCTGCTGCTCATATAGATTTAGCACATCTCCCACACAACACGGCAGCATGCTAAATCACAGACGAACGTTTTTTCTTCTAAGGTGCAGCGGTTTGCTCAGTCGTTTTGAAGTTATTAGGTAGTTTGCGTTCTGTTTGATCTAAAGTACCGCGCTTCAATGCTATGGCAGTTTTAGCTTAACCTGTAAAGTCTGAATGAAGACGTTTCTAAATTTAGACGACGGAATGTAAAAGATAAGCTTTGAATGGCGTTGCTTGAATTTTTTACTGAAAAAGACACGGCATCAAGCATGCTTTTAGGAATGTAAACTGAGATTTTCCTTTCCTTCACCGAGAGTCACTTTTAGGATAAGATCCACCAACTGATAGTTTTGACACCTTTCTGTTGTCTCTTACCCTGAGATCAATCACCCTGTTGTCCAGTCTGGTATCCTGGTTAACAGTGGCTCTTCCTTCCTGAGGGGAAAAACATTGTAACATCACAACCAAACATTTGACTTATGAAATATTCAAAAGAGCTGATCTGCTCTGCTCCTGTTCTTTACACAGGGGTGTTTGTATTCAGTGATGTGTAAATATTTTACAGGCTTTTTAAAGCTCACAAAAGGTTAAAACATAAGGAGTGTTGCATATCTGGATATGTTAGGATGTAAAACATATAGGAACATTCTCAGCAAATTAGAAAAGTTACTTCATTCTACTAATTCAGTTAAACTCAAACATTCATTATACAGAGCATGATGTGTTTCAAATGTTCATCTGTGTTAATTTTGATGATCATGGCTTAGTTAATAAAGCTGAAAATTGACTTTTTTTCTGAAAACATAAACATTACATATTATGCAATAAAAGTAAAACAGAAAACTCACGTTATCACTAAACTGGAAACTATTTTTAACTTGAAAGTTATCCAGTAAAACGGTCATAACATCCTCCACAAGGAGGATACGGTGCCAGAAGTGTTTGCTAAAGAAGCTTGCTGGTCGCCGGCTTATCAAAGTAATGTTTAGTGGAAGGAAAAAGTGTGATAGAAAAAAATTAAAGCAGGTTTTTATGAGCTTTATGCCATAAGCATCCAAAGAAGAAGAATTTAATTTTGATTATATTCTAATTTGTCGAGAAACATAAATTAGCAACTGCAACAACAGAGATGTGCTAAGTAGTTTCTATTAATACATTCGAGGGAAAAAAGTAAATGAAAATCTGTCTAATTTTGTTTATATATTTGCATACAAACATTTCTCTGTCCATTTCAACGCTATTAAAAATGTCAAGAAAGCCATTAAAAGAAAATACCTCTTTTAAGTTTCTTTAAAAATTAAGTAAAAGAAATTCAAAATCAAGTGAGAAATTAGTTAGGGCAATCCAAAAATGTATTCCTATATTAAATAGAAAATAAATATTCCTTTATTGTCCCAGTGTGTAATTTTGGCCATTTTAATTTTCCCACTGAGGTGACAACTCGGTATGCTAAAGATGATTTGGGTCGTTTAAACGTCAGTCTGAGAGCTGCCAGAGGACTTAAAAAAATAAGACTGCAGCAGCTAACAAGGGCTCATAAGGATTTAATAAGGCCTAAAAGATTTAAATCATCCTTTGCATTGTACAAAAACCATGAAAACGATGTGAATATAAAGTAAGGATTGCAGCAAATTTCTCACTTACGTTATTTTAGCTAAAGGTGCTAATACTAGCTATTAGGCGATAGAGTGACCAACTTTTTTCCCTTAGATAGAAAACAGATTTTTAATATCTTTTGTTTAAATAAGAAAGCACTAATGTGCAAATAAATTATTTTCCCTGAGATAAATAAAATGTGACATCAACCCTAACAACTCTGAATAAACTGAGCACTGACATGTCTTAATATTTTCACGACTGTAAGAATGTCCGCACCAAGCACTATGGGAATGGAAATGGGAAACAAGGTCAGATGCAGATTCAACAACAAAAATGGTCAGCTGCTACAAGACATCTGCTGTTCAAGACAATAGGGAACCAATTCAGAAAAGGGAGAAATATAAAGAAAAACAAAAAAGTAAACATTTCATCACAGGCTAATGCTTCCAGGGTCATGTTGTGCTTCCTCAGAATGTCCTCTGGGGCGCGAGTTAACAGCCCATGTTGCTACATCCTGCCCCAGACAGCCTCATACAGTGGGGGAAAAGCGTTAGGCAGACAGTCAGAGCCGATCTGGCCTCCGTCTCTGGGGACGACAGGTGCTGCTACAAGTGTGTGACTGACATGTTGAATCCCAACAGAAAACACCTGAGATCCTGCTGCAGATGTGAAATGTAGCTGGTGGATACAAACAGGTGTGTTCACTGCAACAAGGCACGACCCGTGTACATACAAGGACAAATTTGTTGACACCCCTGTTTGAAATGTGCTAAAAAGTCTTTAAAAATTTCACCCTTCACTTCAGTTTCATGCTGCGAAATACTGTAAATGGTTTCACCAAAGACATCAAAAATGGCATTTATGATACCCGCAACCATCCCTTCGCAATAAATAACTTCACCCTTGTTTCTTATTTTATTTTTTTAAGTTGACAAGAGTTTAAAAACAAGGAACTTCCAATTATGAAGTGATGTTTTTCTGTTACCCTCGGGTAGAAATATGCCGTGTCAGACGCCCGTTTTTCTTTAAAATGTCATACAACTTCCTCTGAAATGTGCTGGTCTAAATACGTCTAGAAACAGCTACAAGAAAACAGCTGCTTTCCTAGTCCTCAAAACAGAGCTACAGTCAGAGAAACAAATAAAGTTCAAAACAACTGCAACAGGGACCAAAAACGGCTGTCAAAGCTTCTACGACAATCAGATGCTTTCTATGTACCATCTGTCCTAAAATAACAAATAAATAAATAAAAACTGGAGTTTCAGAAACTCCAGTTAGTATACTTTAAGTAGAGTTTAAGTAGAATATAGTGTTCTGGTTGAACACTATAATTTAACTTTAATTAAATTAACATTTAATTAAAAATTAAATGAGCTTGTAGCCCAAAAAAACCCCTCAAGGTAGGTTAGATGTAACACAAAGAATACACTGTTGGATACAGTGGAATATATGCAACGACGTGGGCCTGCTTCTCTTCCAAAGGACATGGGATTATTCTGAGATGTGCATGGTGACATAAACTTCAAGTCAAACCAAAACAGTTCGCATGCATTCAATAAACATCCTTCTCCATCAGCAGAATTAAAGCATATGGAAAACTTGTGGGATGGGCTGAAAACAGAGACCATAAGAGATAGGCTATTCTTGTATGCTTTAACCATGTGAAATCATATCACTAGAGATAAGAAGCAGCTTTTACAAATCATGTCAGAACAGCTAATATTGAGTTAAACTGGTGCTTTAGTTCTGCACAACAGCAATATGTAACTAACATTTTAACACAACTTGATTTTTTCCCCCACATTTGTCACAATGGAATGACATCATTCCTCAAAGTTTTCTCAAATAAAAATCTGAAAGGTTTGTATTCCAACCCCTCCTATATAAAACCACTTCTTGAAGCAATTGCAGTTCTTTTGACGTACACCTCTACCATCTTACAGTCTAAGGTTTTTTTGTCCATTCTTGTTTGAGAAACGGCTCAAGTCACCTCACCTCCTCCCCATCTCCATCCGGCCTGACTGCGTCCTCCAGCTGCAGGGGGAGACGAGGCTCTGCCTGGCTGATGACAAAAATCTGAGAGGAATAAAAAAAAAACAAGTAAAAGAAAACTAAGCTTAGCACAATAAAATGTCTAAAACAAAGCTGCAATGTTTACATAAGGGCTTAAGAAAATGGAAAGTACCTGACCTCCAGACATCTACGTCAAAGTGAAACCGAATAAGAAGTGACACCCCCCTCTGTTTATGTGAAAAACTGACTCCAGCTGACAAACGTGCGCGTTTATTGTTATCGGTTTGGTTATTGTTTCAAGTGTAGAGCCTGAACACCTTGTCTCATAGCTTTGAAATTTTATTTCTCCACATCTGCTAGCACGAGGGTTACCTGGTCAATGATCCCAATCTGCTTGAACAATGAGTTTTAACAAAGAGGTAAACATTAGGTGCACTGTTTTGCCTACTCTAAGAGCAGCTGTGTGCTTCCTGTGAGGGGAGCTGTGTACCTGCCTGAACAAAATGAACTATAAAGGCCTAAAAGTCTGGATGCTTTTATGCTGCCAGGCAGGAAAGATGTACAACTTTGTGTGTTTATTTGGATGTGAAAGGGAACAGGGTGCATGAGAAGGCCTTGCAGGTGAGCTAACCCTCTCGATGTGGAGCTCCACGTCCTGCTGTGAACAGCTCTCGATCTTCTGCTCCACTTTCCTCACCATGGCCTCCACATCCACGATGCTCTCCTTCGTGATGCTGCAGAGTGAAAGGAACAAGCTGCACTTAGAAAACAAACTTCTGCGCCTGCATCAAACCCACATCTCTGTTAAACTCTGACCTCAACCTGCAGACATGAAGGAAAGCAAGCGTGTGGGACATGGGTGAGTGATTTCTGACTTGATTGTGCCATTTTTCTTCTTTTTTTCAATCATGCTGGAAATACAACTGTTGAAGTGACATTTGCAGAAAAGTGAAGAGGTATTTCAGATGCCACGTGCACTTGTGGCTTTCATATCAAAACCACCTTCCCCTATTCCTCCGGCTGCTTTAATCAGCAGGCTGCAATGACATGTACAATTTCTCTACAAGCTCATTTAGAACAAAATACAGACTGCTCAGGTAGTTTGAGGGAAAATATTTTTTCAAATTTAGACTATTTGTAATTAATCATCATAAATAAAAAATTGTTAAAATATATTTTGGGTCATTTTTGTTAATTTCAGGGGTCGCGTTAACAGAATATTTTCTGTATTTGAATAGAAAATTACTGAAAAATCTGATGGCATGTAGCAAAGAAAGATACACAAACAACAAGGAAAACTACAGCCTTGAGATTATTGTAAACCAAAGTCCATTTGATAGATTTACAAGGTGTGGACTGCAGCAGTAGTGAGTGCTTCAAGGACCACTAGATGCAGACACCATTTTGTTAAGTCAATCCTGAATTAGTGACATCTGATCTAAGCATCTTACCTGGGCTAAGGAGTGAAAGCAATGGATTATGGCTGAAATTTTGTGTTGCATTTGAAAATCAAGCTCCCAAACTCTAAAAGAAGAGAGGATGGGCAAGGATTTTAAGTTGCTTAAGATCCAGTGTGATGTTTCTACAGACAGCGAAGATTTGGGGAGCCTTGTGATCAGCTGGTGTTGGTCCACTTTAGACTTTAGTTACATGGAGATGCCATTAAACTAGTCTGACCTAAACTTCACCGGGTTTCTCTCAGGTAGGTGAGAGAAAGCTGAACCAAAACTCCAGTCAAGCTTAAAGCAACTTGGGCTTTCCGTTTTGCTGTACTTTTATGGCATTCAATCCAAAAGGAGTCCTAAGAAATATTCAGTGCATCTACTATACAGTATATGGACATGCTTATAAGTTAGGGTATACTTCTGGATTATAATCTTGTTTAACTGGTTTTCAGTACTATAATTTTATGAGAAATACATTTTGTATTTTGTTTATCTGAGAAGCATAATAAAAAAAAGAGTAAAAATAAATGTTTGAAATATGTTATCAGTGATTCATCTGTTTAATGAACCTATACTATAAGAAGTTACCTTTCCAGATAGAATAATGGAAATACATTAACCTTATGATGACAGTCTAATTTATTAACAAACACCTCCATCTACTCAATACTGATCAACTCCAAATAACAACTCTACCCTATGTAAGATTAACAGCAGATCATGCAAACAACTGAAGAACAGATTTAAAAAGCAGAAGTAGAAATCAAACAAAAGGTATGGAGAGTTTGTCAAATTCTCAGAAGCTGAAAAGAAGAGACTGTCACTCAATTATAACACCTAACCTAAGGAAGAGGATGTTTTCAGTCTTCAGAATCATGCAGAAGTCATCTAACTTCCTGCACCAACAACTACCTGAGAAAGAACTGATCATCACTGATAAGATTATATGTTGTTTTTATTAATCAAATTCATCTTTAACCTTCAGATAATCAAATAATTTTGAACTTAAACCACTAATTGTTTAAAAATTCAAAGTTTTAATTTTCAAATAACAAAATTCAGAGTTTAATAGTTTTAAGTGTGCATAGAATAAAACAAAAGCATCAAGGTGAGGAACTGCATCATATTTCAGGATGTAGGAAGTACACAGCTATACAACAAAATCATCTGGGTTTTGTTCCCATTGTGATCATTTTCCTGTCCTACATTAAATTTAAAGTAAATATGGAGAAAGGCCATTTTTTATTTTTACTTGATCTTTGTTGGTTTCAAAACCAACGCCTGGCCCCTAGATTCAAGCTGGTGGAAACTCAGTGTACCGTGTTAGAAAAGCGAAACACCCCCCTGCTTGCCAAACAGCGCCGGGCCAGATGGGAGACCTGCTGTAATCCGTCACTCCTCCTCATTAAAAAGCAGTAATGAGGGACTGAACGCCGGGGCACTGCTGTCCCTTCAGCCCCGCGACAGCTGCCGCCATAGTCCTTCCCATCCAGGAGGAGATCAGTAAAATAAATAAATCCCCTACATTAATGACCGTCTTAAGCTCGCCCCCAAAACTCTGAGGATACACGACACGTAACTGACATCACCGCATGGAAATGAGACGGAAGAGAAGAGAGATGAACTTGAGTAAATGACCCAAGGAAAACCAAGATGGTGCGATTCTTCAACCTGACAAAAACTGACCACGACATGGGTTCAGTACTTGTGGGTCGTCTCCAATCACTTTAAGAATTTTGAGGAAAATACTTTTGATTCGACTAATCCAAGTCTGAAGCCGTGGTTTAAAACCGAGGGAAAAATCAAAGGTCACGCTCCGGCCTCGACTACAGATCAATTATCTTGGAGTCTTGTTCTGATTAACTGGAGCTTGTCTGCAGAAATGTGAGCGCTGATCTTTTATATTATGGTTTTAAAAAAAGATTAAAAGTGAAGCTCGTGATTACCCGCTATGTTGGCTTCACAAACCCTTTACATGTGGTCATGAGATACTGAGTACTACTATAATAACCACATAACTTATAAAGGCAGTTCAAATGTGATGCATCTGTAGGGAGGCTGGGCTCACCCTGAGAGCTGAGGTGTTTTCACACCGGATAGTCTGGTACACTGTGATTGATTGAGGACTAAAGCCATCACATTTGCTATATTTTGGGCTGGTGTGGTTCTGTATCCAACAAACCAAACCCTTTGAAAAATCTGTTTCACCCCCTCACCTGTGGTGGCGCTGTACCATGAATCACTGAAGAAAACAACATGAAAACCTCTGAAGACAACATGAACGCAACGTCTTTCTTCACAAAATGTTAACAAAAATGGACTGGCGGTTGTAGAATTTATATTTTGTCCTTGCTTAAAGACCATGGCACATTTCTCTTGCTAGCATTAGAGTCTTGTTATTGTTTTTGGTTGCATTTACCCCAAATGCCCTCCTCTATAGTCTACTTTCTGCTTTTGGAAAGGTCTCTAGCGTTGAACGCATTAGTGATCTCCAAGCAGTAATTTGTAGAGGACTCCTGCTTCTAATAAAGAATTAGGAGGTCTATTCTATAGAAAGAAAACTAAACTACAGTAGAGTATGGGTTGAATTGGGAACTTCACATTCAGCTCCGCTTCGCTGGCAGTAGAGTAGAGATTGCAGAGCTTCTGGAGCTCTTGATTAAACTGTGTGTGAGAAGAGGATGTCCTGGACATGGGATAAATGAAAGGCGACTTCCCACTATGATGCCACCTTTGGCCTCGGTATGATTATGAGAGGATTTCCTTTTAATCTGGGTTCCCACTCAGCTTGTCAATCATCAAACCACAGCATGTGAAACTAGATGGGGAGGGTAGAAACCCACCAGTTGCGTTCTGAGAAGCGGTAAAGTTTAGTAAAAACAAGTTGCTTTGACAACCGTGTCGTCACTTTCACTTGCTCCGTTGCTAGGTGCCAAGTTTTGCAACACAAACCAACTGTCATGCCACAAACATTGCAGAAGTAGATTGAGGAACCGTGATACGTAAGAGTTGCAGATACACCCGAAACCTAAATAAATGCTTGGGGAAATACAGTACAATAAGCTTTGATAAGAAGAGTAATATTTAACTTTATACTACTGACCTCTAGTAGATTTAACTTATCTTGGATATCTTTTGGTTATCAACCCTTACTATCAAGATCTTTCTGAACAGTAATATGCTGTTTGCTATCTACTTTATCTTTTCTCACAGGTGATGGGGTTTTTTCCCAGTAAAAAATGAACAGGAGGGCAAATGTTAGGCAAAGTTTTCTAAGCCCAAGATCTCTTTCCCATGAAGATCATTTTATGATTGAAGATGAAATGCTTTAACAGACAGAAGAGAGACAATTACTCAGGAGTCTGAAGACATTTTTTTCTCTCTAGTGTTTTCAGAGATGGGTTTCTGTGATTTAACACGACAACAAAGAGCAAACTAAGTTCATGGCCGTGAGAACCATCAGTTATTTTGCAGAGTCACTAATCCCACATGATGGCAAAGTGCAGCCCAAAGGTCATCTAAAGAGGAACTGCAACAAACATCAGGAGTTTGAGCCATATGCTCAAGCTGACGTCAACACTCCAGTCTGAGCATCAGTAGGTTCACCATCATAATTACAGTGTGAATCACTAAATAGCAGAACAAACTGTAGAGGATCCATATAAAACATGGATGTGGTAAGCATATCTTGGATGTAAAGTATGTGTAGAAGGACTGCTAAATTAAAAAAATAAATAAATCAAGTAAATTGTCATTTATTAACTAAAAATGCTGAAATTACACATCTTATTTCTTTTTGAGTTCCTGCCTAACAACAAATTTCTGTCAAATACTGGTTTTGTTTTACATATAATCCATATATCTGTACTACTAAATTCAAAGGAACACAATATTCGATTGTGGTAGCCTTGTGTCATGTAGATTTTTTTCTTTCTTTTTTTTTTATGGATGACATGTCTTGTAAAACGAGATAAAAATAAAGACTATTCAAAAAACGGTTTAGATCCTAAACATAAAATCAAAAACATAAAATCCTAAAAATCAAATCAAAAGACTTATGTGTTAGCATCACAGTGAGTCCAGGCATACATGTAAATTAATTTAAAAAATGTTAAAGAAAATTTTATTTTGGCATACCTTAGCCAACATCAAACTAATACTTGTTGGATGACAAGATGTTCACAGTCTTTGAAGCTCTGCAACAAAACAGTGGGGCTTGTTAGAAATTCAAAAAAAATAATAATAATTTTCAAGCGGAAATTAAATGTTGATGCAGCTCATAATTTTCCTCAGTTGTAGATGCTGACGGCCGTGTGCAGGAAGGATCTTCTATAGAGGTCTGTATTACAACTGAGTCTAAAAAAGCTTCTGATTGAAGCCAGTCGGCTGTTGCACAACAGTCTCAAGAAGAGAATGCTCAGAATAAATTATTTCATTTAACACTAAATAATTCTATGAATATAATTGTGCGTTTTAGCAAAGCTTTAGGTTAGCCTTTGCATACTTATGCAGCCAGTTGTTTGCGCTTTTTAATGTTTTATATTAATCCGACTGTCAGAAGAATAGATTAATAAAATAATTGCTAGTTGCAGTCTTACTTGTTTATACCACTGAAGTTATAACTCTTGCTAATTTTCTCAACCGTTAAGCCAAGCCTTTATTTCCTATTGCTAAAATATATAGAGCAATAGTCTAGTAATATTATTGCATACATTGAGCAAATGGTGAATATTAATGGAAGTGAAGATTATGCAGGTAATGCATCCAAAAATCTATAGGACTTTTACTTGATTTTAAGAAAGGCCCCTGTAAACAGATGCTTAAAGTTTCTTTGAAATGTTTGGTATTTCTTGATCTTTCGTTGCTGATTTTAAAAATAACCAGTGAGAGAAAAAGAGGCCAGGAAGGCCAGCTCAGATCACAGTGAAGATGTCAGAACCTGCAGAGCTTATGAGGCAACTGTCTGAAACAGTTACAAAGCTCAACATGTTCTGTAAGCAGGCTTGACTCTGCTCTATCTGAACTGTCTGGCTAACTGCCTTTACTCAGAGTATTTACTTTCTATCATTTGAATGGCTTCCTGCAGGAATAGCATAGAATACAGATCTAGGGAGGTGCTTTTGAACTGAGCTATGGTCACATCTTAAACGGTGTTTGTTATTGCAATACCTGAATTGCCAAAGCCGAGCATCAACTGCCTTTTTCATGTGGTCGATTACAGCCGTGGGTGTCACCGTTGTACTAATTTGGCAACATCCACAGAAAAGCCATTAACGTTGCATATAATAATTAAGGTCTCACACGTGAAATTCACTAAGTACAGGGCGTAAAAAAATGCTTGTTTTGAAATCAATGTGCTGCATATTTCAGCACGTGCATGATTTTTATCATGCAGCATTTTTCTATCTAATTCAAGCTCCCATTACGAGTTATTCTATAATCAAGCTCTTAAGTGAACCTCTAATGTGAGCCTCAGTCAGCGCGATTGTGTCCCTTCCTCCGTCCTCGGAAAATTGCTTTCATTCATAGACTAGCAGTAATGGGCTACAATTTAGCTGTTAAAATGACTAATGATGTTTTGCACTTAAGTGTGGCTTCCACACCGTTGTATCTGCCATCTTAACAGGAAGTGCTCCATTAAAAACTGCGTCGTATTCCACCCTGTTAAAAGCCAGCCTCAGCTGTCATGTGAAAAATGACTGATTGCCAACCCCCTCCTCCTCTCATGGTTTAGAATGTGTGAAAATGGACCAGCGAACGATTAGAGCCCAGGATTTTCCCACCATTGTCTGCACCGGCTGACAGGAAAAACAGTCTCGGTACTCACTTTGCGGCAAACTTGACCATCTGCTTGCTGGCACGATCTCCCACTGCGACCAGCGCCTGCACGTTGAACTGCTGCTGACGCAGGACCAAGAAGCATTGCTTCCCTGCAAAAGCAAAGCAACAACAATAGGTGGTGCAGGCCTAACAGACTTATCACAAAAAAGAAAAACACTTAGTTGGAAGCAGGGTTGGTTTGCTGAGTGAAATAAAAAGGAAGACTGGATCCTGCAGCTGCAGAGGGTCAAACATTTGCAAACAAAGCCTTGTGTTTGAACAGCACTTTGTGGAGAAAGTCTGATAGCTACCTTAAAGTCAAACACACACCTTGGAAGAGTGTAAACAAACAAGCTCACAAAACCTCAGGTCTGCACATAGAAGGACCACCCAGATACTTTGATGTTTGCTGGGTGAGAGAAAGAGGGGAGTGGTGGGGATAGCGCCGATGCCAAAGTCCCACCAAAAAACAAACCTCGTTCCACACCGAATCAGGATGTTGGTCTGCTCACACGGACATCCCACAGCGAGCACGGAGAATTAAAACACAAGTGGATAGGAAGCAACTCTTGACCCTGGAAGTTATCTTGAAAGGAAATAGTCAAAAAATACAATAATAGGTTTGTTTATGATGTCAGTAGGTTTGTTTGTGATGACAGGTTTAGCCGAGCAGAAAAAAGGTGGGGTGTTTAATGCCGAGGAGTAACAAAGTCAAGCTTAGGCAATTCATTGTATTCAAACTCAAAAGCTCCAAGGCTGTCAGTTGCTGCAACTGAGTTATCTGATCTTCCTGTTGGCAGTGATAAGCCAGTCTGAGAATTTTATTAGAAAACACCCTTAGACTGTCAAACTGCTTGACCAGGAGAGGGTGGGAAAAGGGAAAATTGTAGGCAAATAATGGGACAAGTCCAATTCAACATAAATTCTGTTTGGTTTGAGATCTTAGAAGTTTTTGCTTGTTTTTAACAGTTTCTTTTAAAAAGTATTCATACCCCTTCAATCATTCCATATTATAATATTAATCCACCAATAGTGACGTTTAATAACGCATAATTTTCAAACGTTAGGTGTGCTTCTGTATTAAGACTCTTCACTCTGATACCTGTAAATATAATCAAGCACAATGAATTGCCTTCAGAAGTCACCTTATTAGTAAACAGTCCATCTTTCTGTAATTTAATCATCCTAAAATGGAAAGGGCAAGGCAAAGCTGAAAACCTACTTGGCTGTCCACCTAAACAAGTTTAGGGAAGGAAAGCATTAATCAGAGAAGCAGCCAAAAGGTTCATGCCAACTCTATAGAGAAGCTGCAGAGATGCAGAGATCAGGTGGGAAAAATCAGTCAAACTATTGTTCTTGAACTGCACCTTAATTTGACCTCTATGGAAGAATGCCCACACAAAAGTCATTGTTGAAGGAATGCAGGGTTTTCCCCTGTGTATTATAAGCCTGGCAGCCCGCCATGGTTTACACTGGTTTTATATTATTATATAATTTTTTTAGTATTATTTTTCCGGTTAAATGATGCATCAAACCGTATCAAATGCTTTGTCCACTTAGTCTGCCGGAGTCAATACGCATGGCTGCGTGGAGATCTGAGAAACTCGTCCCATAAACTTGAGCAACCAAAACAGTTTCTGTGACGCTTATTAAAAACTCAACCAACACGAAATGGAAGAGCTACTAAAGCCCCATTAGCAGCATTGAATTAAATCTCCCATTGTGCAGCTTTTTTAACTCATCATGCAGGTTTGGTCCAAGACTTTATGAGGCCTTGAGCAGAATTTGACTTAGGATCACCTTTTGATGCTAAAAACAGCTTCTGTGTTAAATTTAGTGAATTCTGGGAGAGGGGGAGTAGTTTAATTGGCCATCCTAAAAAGCAATAAGTTATAATTGCAGTTTACTAATTTGTATTTGTGAACAAATAGAGCTCAAATTCAAAGATTAAACTCATAGCATCAGATTGTTGCTATGGTAACAAAACAAACTAACTATGAATATTGTTCTTTTAATACCAAAACACTGTGCACCCCCTTGGTGCCCGGACAACTGGGCTTAGCAAGTTTTCTGGGGGAAACTCTGGGAATGCAATAAGTAGTAACATTTTCAGGTTGCCACCACCCATGTAGGTGAATGCAGCAAACATGTGGGAGGTGTTTGGGTCAAATGAGACTTTTGGTGTTGAAAGAACCATCAGTGGAGACAAAAAAAGCTCTGTTAGAGGAAACATGTTAAAAAATGTATTGTAGGCTGCAGAAGAGTTGAGGCTCACTAACCTAAAAATACAGCCAGAACTTCAGTGGAATGATTTAGATCAAACTGTATTCATATGTTGAAATTGTCCAAAACTTGGGAACTGATGTTCATAGACACATTCCATCCAGTCTGGCAAGTGTCGAGGTAATTTGCCCAGAATTAGCAGATATTTCCATTAAAAGGACGAGCGAAGCTGTCAGAGACGTATCCCAAAGAGGACTTGCAGCTGTAAATGCAGCACAAACTGGTTCTACAAAATGTTGAGTCCAGAGAAAAACACACTTTAGATTTTTATTTGCAAAACACTTATTTTTCCTGTATTTCACAACCTTGTATTTCTTTCTCTTCATTTATGCATCAATTAAAAGTTCAAATAGTTTTAATACTTTTTGCATTATGTAGATAGCAGTGGGTGGTAAAAGTTAGTATTAAAGCTAAGGGCAGTGATGTCAGTTGTTGAGGTCATAAGAAATCCAAGAAGTCCACATCACTGTCGGCTGCCTCTGCTGTTTGATGTTGAACTAAAAGGAGAGCTGTGGAGGAAAATGGCTCAGGGGCAGATGATTTAGTCTGCAGAGTATAGGACACCGAGGATAAGCACAAGGGGGGGCATCTCAGCCTGGCTCTTTGTATGCTCTGATATAAAAGGTGAACAAAGCGCCCAGAGGCAAAGGAGTGATCTCACCTTTGGCTCGGCTGGTGTGGACCCGGGCACGCAACCAGATCAGCTGGTCAACTTTCTGTGGAGTAAGGTCTTCGACTCGGACCAATGCCCTGTCTGGATCAAATAGACATACAAATTTTTCATTAGTACAAAGAACTCCCCAACTTTTGAGCAAAAAAATAATAATCTCCCTCGACTATCCTTCATACTCCCAAAGGTAGAACAAAATGTGAAGAAGCAAGCGTGTGCTTGTGGTGAAACAGGCAGTAAAACTGCTCAAATTACAGGCATGCCTAATAAATAAGACACAGTAGAAGAGCTGCTGAAAGCTGTCTAAAATTTGGCTATTCTCCCTGGGCTTTATGACAAATTGAGTCTAGTTTCACTTGTATCACTCTAAGGCATGCTTACTGCTGATAATCATGCAGAGACACTAAAGAAAGAGCTGCCCCTTTGGCTGAGAACTCTCCGTCAACTCTCCCGCTCCCCAACCCCTCCCGCTTCATCCCTATGGCTGAACTTAGCATGCAGGTGAGGGAGGGAGGCCCCACTTTGTCTGTTGCCACTGATGCTGAAAGAATATGCAGACAGATGGACGGCAGCAACAGGTCTGTCTGCTGCTTTCCCCATCTAGGGAGTTCTCAAACACAGGCAGTTTGATGAATTATCTCTGGTATCGATGAAATTGCTACTAGAGGTGTTGTTTTGTGATGTTTATCATAAGCCTGTTTAATCAGTTTGCTTGACTGGAATACTTCTAGCTCTACTACCATGCTGAAGGAGTTCATGCAGAAAAACAGGTTGAAACACTCTTACTGCATGTACAAACAGATGCACAACCTGTATTTCTCAACAAGTGTAGATGAAACGTGTGGAACAATAACTGGTAATTTCCTCATGTCTTTGTAATGAGTGTGTAAACTTTGTAATGTCACCTTGGTAACAAACAGCAATGGAAATTAGCACTTAGAGATTTAAAGTGGTACAGTGCATCTCTCCTATTGTGGTTAATACATCTTGTACATTGTCCCCGTTTTAAATAAATAAATCATACAACCTTTAAATGCAAATACATACATACGCTTAAATATTTTCACATTTTGTTGAATGTATTTTATCCAGATTTTGTGATAAACCAAAATAAAGGGGTTTATTACAAAGTAGAAGCAAAAAAACTATATCGTTTTCAACTTATTTATTCTTTTGTTGGACCAGAGACGGTTCTAGACTAAGTTTAGGTAGGGCAGATGTAGAGTCAGTGAACTTTGATCCAGAACCGCACAGCTATCTGGGGGATCTAGGCAGAGGAGAAAGGTTTTAGCCTCTCAACCTCTCATGTCGAGGGAAGCAAGGTTTGTGGCATCAACTAACTCACTCTTTGGTTACCTAGCAACAACCTGCTTGGTAACATGTAGTTTCAAGTTGCCCCAAACTTTGGTTACCTAGCAACAACCTGTTGAGTAACTAGCGCAGTAGCAGTTTCAGGTTCTGCCACTTTGCCTCATAATTGGGGTGAAAACAGAGGATAAATCAGAACAGGTCATGCTACCAGTTTGATAGTATTTCAAATATATAAACAAAAAACTAATCAATGATTATCAAAATTGAGAATTATTATGAAATGCCTGTATCATGATGGGTTTTCCAGCCATATCGTCCAGCCCTACATTGTCTTCAGGTACTTTCTACTACTTTCAGATACTGCAGGGGTGCCCAAAGTCGGTCCTCGAGGCCCGGCATCCTGTATATTTTAGTTCTCTCCCTGGTGGAAGTAACACCAGGGAGAGAACATTTCAGCAGGTCAATGTTCTTCTTAGGCCTTCTAATGAGCCATCATTTGATCTAGGTGCGTTAAACCAGGGAGAGAACAAAAACATGCAGGATGCCGGCCCTCGAGGACTGACTTTGGGCACCCCTGAAATACTGTGTGATTCTTGAATTGTTCAGAGAAGGGCTCAGTGTATTGGGATCTGATGAACAGTTCTCCTTTGTTAAAAAGTATTTCCATTTCAGGTTGACAAACTGTTAATATTTGTATTTGCAATAAAATGTTAAAGACATTGTATATTTCTCTTCCATTGCACAAACATGCACTTCGTGTTTGTCAATTACATAAAATTCCAATGAAATAAATTGAAGTTTCTGGTGAATGTGAAAAGGTTACAGGAACATGTATACTTTGTAGAGACATTGGATTTCTGTTGAATAAATTAAAAGTGGACCTTTTCTACCTTACCAAAGACTGAAATCATCTGCTAGACATCAGGCTAAAAAAGCAAAATAACATACAGATTTGAATGACGGTGAAAAAAACACAGTATTTAGAGATATGCATAAAACTACTATTTATTTTTGGATTCCGTCAATCAGCTTATTAAATTGATGATTTATCAGTGTTTTTATTCATTGTGAGGGTTTAGATGTGCTGGTGAGTCGAGGTAGCTCCGATACCAACCAAGTTTTTGCTGCGATTGCACCATAGCTGACACCCCATATCGGTCCTTGGCAAAGTCCTTTAAAAAGACAACAAAACACATTTTAGTACATAATGCTATCACAGTTGAGACAGTCTTTTCACTTTGTTGTAATGACGTCTGTCTGTCTACTACATCTACGATAAGAGACACAGAGATACTAGGGCTTATCATGATCCTAAGGAGAAGTTGGGCAGCAAAAAAACAGGATCCAAGAGTCATGCGTGCAGGTATTTGCATACCAGTTGTTGCAACAGAATACCAAAAGACAGAAAAGCAAAAAACTACCTAAAAAATAAGCCAGAGGTTATTTGAGGATACTTACATCTTCCTCTGCACTTTGTTGTTCAGCTGCCTGAAAGAAACAGGAAAACAACAGGAAATGTCAGGGGGCATTACTGGTAGATAGTCATCTTATTATTTCCTAGCTGTTAAATTAACAAAAAAAGAAAAGAAAACACCAAAACATTTGCCTTCAAATGGAGAAACATTTTGCTACAACAGTCATGTAAATTGCGTTTCCATCTTTTGCTGTTGAGGATTTGAATAAAATTAATAACTCATCGTTCAACCCCAGAGCCGAGCGTCAGATCCCTGGAATTCACAGCTCTTCCACACATTGCTTCGAAACATCACGGGCAATGAGTAATGGCAGCACGAGATATTGCTATGTAATAGAAACAGTGTAAGTGGACGGATATTCTTTATCTCTGCATGGACTTCCAGGCAAATGACTCCCAGAGTGCGATGAGATCCAGCCCTGGCAATGTTGTGGCTCCATTTTCTATGCAAATTGATATTGGGGCACGGAAATGGCTGCTGGCAGTGGAGTGAATTGGAATCACCCACCCTTGATATAATAATTCAGTCACATGATGGATGATATTGCAGCTTATGATCAACTGAATATAGACCCGCTTTAGCCGTAAAGCGGCCGAGCCCCACAAAAGTGATAAGTGTTTGCAGAATGAACGTAGAGCTAGCAGGGGCAAAGAAAAAAAGAGAAGAAGAAAAAAAAACATACCGATGTTCACTCAATAAACATTCAACTCAGCTTTCAGGTCTTCCCCAAGGCGATGCCGACTATGCTTCAGTGATGTGAGCAGCAGCTGGTGGATCTAACAGTGACAGCAGCCTCTGCCTCCATGAAATGATGCTGACTGGTTTAATTCAACTAGAAGATGACACTTCACTGCTTTCACCTTTCAAAGGCACCTCAGCTGTGATAACGCTGCACTGTATCAAAACTACATCTCTAATTTAGATGCACTTTAGTATACTTTGGTCAAACTGTGAGATTACAGTAATTAGGTTCTATTTCATTGCCTGCCTTTCAGTCTGATTTTAAGGATAATAACTGGATACTTTAATAATTTTTTTTCTTCTGTTATGCAAAGAATTGACAGACTGTAAATTAAGCTAAATAACTATGAAGGAATGATAAAATAACCCACCAAGCATTTCATGACAGCACATAGCAAATAAAGCAATCAAGGAACAGGTTGTAGGACCTCAAGTGTTCTCAAATATTTACATTTTTCCTGTCTGCAGTTTGCCCTGAGGTAATTGGCAATGATTCATTTTTCTTGTGTTATCTCATTGCTAGTTGTACGTTAAAATAAAATAGGTTACTAAGACAACATTCATCAAATACAAACACTGGAGTAAGACAGCAGCCGGCCAGGCGGGTTATAAACCGTTTGGACCATAATGTTGTAACTTCTCTATGACTTATCTGTTGAATTAATTTTACAAGGCTCTTGAACTGTTTGCAATCCCTGATTTTCTGAAACACAAATCTGTTCTCAGTCTACTTTTGTGTTTATTTAAAAATATATCCAGTTCATACTAAGCGTACAGCATCTATTTGTAACTTCAGGTGACATTTGTGAAAGCAGAAAAGGAACAGAAAGCAGAAAAACAACCTGGAAAAAAATCTAAATTCAACCAAGAAACTGCTAGAGTAGAATATTTCAAAGGTGAAATATTGGGAGAATTTAAAGAAGACTAAGTCTTATTGAACCTGAGCAGTAGAGTGCTTTTCTTCAGCTAATATAAACTCCTCACTGAATGAGTTATTTTCAAACCCACAGAGATCCAAAAGAAAGAAACATGCCTGCGTGTTTGAGGCAGTCAAAGAGAAAGTTACATTTTTCAGCATATTCCTCCTTTCATGTTTGTTTCCCTTTATCTTTTAATATAAGACAATAATTCAAAGCAACACACATACAATTCTGAAATATTTGGAGGAAGGGAGTCAAAAGAAAAAAAGATGAGGAATAATTAAATGGAAAATGAATGAGTTTTCTTAAAAATGCTGATGAACTAAATTGCACAGCATTGCCTTTTAACTTAATCAAGCAGTCAACCTTTAAATAAAAATCACATTTGTAGTCAAGAAAACCAAATTTGATGTCAAAAAATCGACAGAACTTTTGAGAAAACTAATGAAAAAGGACTTAAAGGGAAGCTTTGATCAGTGAATGCAGCAGTGTGTGGCTGCAGAAGGTGTGTATATAAAAAAGTGAAGTTTATAGTCTCTTTGTTGAAACTTCAGTAGCAGCAAAAATCCCATCTCCTGTATGGCAAAAGGGGGACAGGATAAATCTTACAAATCCTCCATCTTGATGTTTAGAAGTATATAAAAGAGAAAAGCCACCAAAGGTGTGTATTATAATTTATGAAGTTATAAGAGGCCTTTGGTAGAAGGAAATGCATGTCAACGTCAGATAAGGAGCAAGGATATTTGTATTCTGTAGACAAGTTCATAAGTGACTGGACATAAGGTCTGTTTACATCACCACGAACATTTACATATGACTTTTTTTTTTTTTTTTTACCCCTCCAGGGGGTCTTTTTGTGGGCTCTAGTGTCCCTTATATGTCAGTGGGCTGATGGGAAACGGGGAAGGACAGGGGGGGGAAGACATGCGGCAAATATCGACGGGTCCGGGAGTCGAACCCGCGACGGCCGCGTCGAGGACTCAAGGCCTCCAAATATGGGTTGCGCTAACCACTACGCCACCACGGCACACCCTACATATGACTTTTTACACACATTTTACAGTTTTCTGTCAGTACCTTTCATGATTCTCTTACAGCTGGCCAGACACTTTCTTATTCTGCACTGATATCATTCTGATTCCTGACCATGAAACTAGTTTGTCTGAATGTTTGTGAATACATGTTAAGTAAATGACCTGTATTTGTATAGTATTTTATCTAGTCCAGAGGACTACAAAGCATATCACACTACTGATATTCTTTTATCCATTCACATGCTGATGGAGGTAAGCTACACTGTAGCAACAACAGAAACTGATAAAAGTGAAGGACACAATGACTGAGAGAGTAGGAGTTTGAACCGTCAACTGACAGTTTACAAGACAAACTCTTCTAGAGTTTGAAAAACTGTATTTTTTATGAAAGTTTTTTTTTCATTTAGAATTTTAGTAATAAAGCTTTTTAAATTATTTCAATTTAAATAGTGATTAATGTGTTTCACCCTGAAATCTTATTATTCAATAAGATGGACGTGTGTTGAAAACGTCAGAAGTTTAAATGACGTCTCCTAAAATCTTCCTCTGAAAAGTTGCTCAGGCCTACGGCTGTACAATATTAAAAGAATAACTATTGCATTGACGATAATATTGATAAATATTGCAATAGTATTAACAGTTGTAATGTATGCCAATTTTGTTTTTTCCTCTCGTTTTCATCCCTGCTTCCAACACTTCCTAATGTGGCCTCTGCTGATGTCCAACTGGCTAAATATGACACTTCCACGTAAAATGTGAGGTCATAGCACTTGGACTACATAAGCCAGGAACAATTGTACTCCAAACAATCCTTTGTGATGACAGTGTTATTCCCTGACCTGCAGGTGAAGGTGAAGACCAATCAAGTTTGGATGAAGCCCAACAACCTTATCAGAGCTCAATTGAAAGAAATGTTAGCTACATTGCACAGTTTGTTATTTTTGACTTATTTCTGCATGGAGTTCCTGGAAAAAAAATCCATTGTTTTTCCGAAACATCTCCAACAATACAGTAACTTTTGTATCTAATTTGGTTTTGGAGTGACCAGAGAGGGCAGATAAGCCACCACCTCCAGAAGCATGATGTCTTTCAGGTTGTCAGAAAACCCCCGTTAGCTGAGATGAGAAACGAAACAATGAGATTCACAAGTCAAGAGACTCAGACCTGTTCACAAAGACATGGCACAACAACATCCAGACTACAATTAGGCCACAATAACTCTGCTTGTTTTGCTAAGGCGGTTCTGAGCTGATAAATGTGTGAATATGTATTTGAAACATTTAATCAATTGTATAAACTACAGAGAAACCACCAAGTAAAATGTTGATAAGTTAGTTTTAATCAGTTGTATAATATTTTGAACATGAATTTCTATTTAATAAAAACATCTCTTAGCTGTAGGAGTAGATCCTAAACTGTTGGTATTTTTATGTTATTTTGCTTCATTTTTACCTACAGGAAATGGACCTTAGTTTGAATAATACGAAATACAACCGTCAGGGATGTGTAATTAATTTCACACAATCTAAACCTTAAGTTTGATAAATATTTAGTCCATCTTTGCTTTTTAAGTTGGCAAAGAAATTGTTCCTCAGCATGTTACAGAAATGTGTAAAAAAAAATCTATGTACTTTGCAGAAACTGTTCTTATTGTTAGTTATCTGATTAAAATGATCCAAAAATATCTCTATAATCCATCTGTCATAAATGCAAAAGTGCTTTAGTAAATATGAGCATTACTGTGTAGGACGTGGGGATGATTCAATAAGAAAACAACACTACGCATGGACATAAACATGACCGAAATGACAGGAATACTTGAACAATAGAGTTCAACACCCTGTTGGCTCACCAACCCTGCTGGGCCAACAATGCCCACCAGAACAACACGTCACATCTTCCACAGCTGTAAGATTTTTGGCGGATGTGAAACATCAAAACTGAAAAAAAATGCAACAACAACACTGACCAGCTTGGCCTGTTTCTCAGCCTTCTTAGCAGCTTTCTCTGCTTCCTTCTGCTGTTTCTTTAGGGCTTTCTTTGACTGAGCCTGCTGCTCCTCCTCCGTTGCACTGAAACAGGAAGAAAGACACAACATAAACATGAAAGTCAACTTCCACCTCCTATTTCTCCTGCATCCCACGAGGAAGTAGTTGAGCGCCTGGGAAAATTAATTCTGAGCCATCACTACCTCCAGCTTTAAAGTCTGAACTCTCTTTAATCCTATTGTTCTTCCAAACAAAACAGCTGGAGTTGAGATGAATGGGTCGGAGAGAGCTTGGAGAGTAGTTAAGATTGAGATATCAGAAAGTAAGATTAGGTAGATAAACATTCCAGCTCTGAGATAGACTGACAATCTCTAACTCTGTAACTGTTTGTAGAGAACACAGATTATCCCATTATGATAACATAAAGGTGTCTTTATTTACCAGATTAAAAACTCTTTACTTGAGCTCTTAGGGATGTGAAATGTACCTACATTTTATAGTATAAACAGGCTAACAAATTGTGACATGACAAAACCAGGAGTAGCCAAAATTACCCCAAATGTACACAAATACAGAGCATCTGCCTTTTAACACATATAGAGATGTTTTTGTTCAGGTGCTTTGAAGATTTTGAAGGTGCATTTCAAGGGCAGGAACCTTTTCCAGAAACTACTGTAGAAATAAATTTGAATATTGCACAGTGTTTATGTTCTGACATATGAATTAAAGCTATCACAACTTCACAGAACTGTTGATTTAGATTGTGTTGATTGTCCGAATGGAGCAAACATGCTGTAGCTGATGTTTCAACGCTCACCTCGAAAGGCTTTATTTATTAAAGTTCTCTGGATTTTCTTCAGAGATAAAACTGATTTTAATCAATTTTCAGAGCCCAATGGCCATGAAAGCATTATAAATTGTTAAATAGAGATGGGGCCAACACACTTTGGTTACGATAAAACGATCCTTTTGTCTCTTTGCGTTAACACGCCGCCGCTCCTTTTGGTCGGATAAACAGCAGAGACCGAGAGAGGGCGTCTGCTGATGTGCTCCAAAGTTCGGCTTGATTTGGGTAATGTGTCGCAGCAGAAGGCAAATTAAAAGAGCAATCATGACAGAAGCTGCATTTGTTCCACGTCAGCTTAAGAGTTTTTACTTCAGCTGTCCAAAGTAAACAACAAAACAATATATTCTTATGTGTTTGCTCACAGTTTGGACTGGCAGTAAGTGGTTTTTAAACTGTTACAACTATGAAACAATCAGACATTACTGCAGTTTTGGTCCTATCTCACTGTTTGAATTAAACTATGGATTCTGCTGATGCAGTGGGTGGAGATCCATTTCACCAGATTCTAGCAGCACTTCTTCAAGAGGAGAATCAACTCAAAGCTCACAAAAAAAAATAAAAATGACATAGAATCCTAATCAATTATGCTGTAAAATATGATACAATTCTGGGGTTATGGATAATCATGCTTTGGAATAATTTCTCTCTGTCTCCTAGTTTTAAATTTTCTATTTAGTTTTTAAAAGTGTGTAAATGATTTTTTTCTGAATAATAGCCTAATAATCTTTCTAGTTGATATTTTAGATTTAAGAACAAAATTCATACAGTTTGCACTTTGGACTCATCTATTAACTCATAATTATTTTCTAAATCTGCAGGTGCATCAACAGCAGCTGGTTGGTTTCCCAAAACACCAGGAGTCTCGACCTGAAGGAAGCCTGTGAGATCAGGAAATAACAGGGAGCAGAGGATAGCTATGAATAGCAATAAAGCCCAAACAAAAGTCAAAAACAGCAACATATTATGACTTCCAAGGGAGGAATCAGATCCCGGTTCTACTTCCTCTATTGTCTAATGTGCCATTGATACCACTGCTTTAAAGCAAAGCCAACAGCCCAAGTTCTCCCTCTATAAAACCTGAAACTAATCTTCAGTATATGGATATCTGTGATACGTAATGGTTCTGATACAGCAGTAGTGGTATGCAACCATCTAAAATGTTGTTTTATTGTTGTTTTGATTCTGAAGAAATGTTCTGATTCTGAAGATTCATATTGTGCTTACAGAAAGACTCAACTATTAAACAAATGACAGCTCAACAAAATTAAAAATAACTATGTAAACATGTCCAGGATCCAACAACTTCAGTCCCCAAACAAAATACCTCTTCTGCTGTAAAATAGTAAACATTTCTAAGATAACCACATAAAACAACAATAAAACGTGTTTTATGTGATTAAATAGAAAACAAAATGACATAATTTTTTGAGCAAAGTTCACAAAGCTAAAGTCAAACAGAATGAGAGCCATTTCCTATAAAATGAAGTTAAATCTAAAAGTTTACTTTAGAGTAAAACATTTTAATTTTAGAGTCTTCATCTGAGTGACTGCTGTTGAGTTTGAACGGCATCTTACGTGTTTGGGTGACCACAAAAGGAGCTGCTCAATAGAAGTTCAATGTTTTGTACTTTTATAATCTAATGAAACAAAATTAAATTATATTTCAGATTGAACCATCTCAATAACTGATCAAAAATACTTTAGTACCTTCTACAATACGCAAGTTCTTTAATATATAAACAAGAAAAAAAAAGTCTCCTATTGATTATTGGAGCTGAGGATGTAGCACTGTCTTCTAAGCAGTGCTACATGTTTATATCTTAAACAGGAAAAAATAATGTGTAAAGAATTTTAATCAGGCCTGTTTTCAGTCATCCACCAGAGGTTCAGCAAAGATCACATTTTAAATATTTGGTCCATGCTTGCTTTTTCTAAATCCCTAATGGTCTGCAAGGTCAAGTTTAAATAAAAAAATCACTAATGTAATATATGCTTTTAAAATTCCTGAGAAATAAATATCAATTCAATCTTATCAAAATTATGATGTATTTGGGATTTTTAACCTAGATACACTAAATTGAATTCAATTGAGTTTTTCAGCTTTTTCACAAAGCTCCAAAGTCTTGAATGTCAAATCACCAGAAATATAATCGAGAAAAAAAAACCTGCCTCGATGAAATATCTATCAAACTTCTGGTGACAAGTCATAAAACGTTCATTACCAGTAATGCATCCTTCATGTCACCTCAAGCAAGGTGGTGGAAACGTTGATTATGTAAAAAAATAAAACAAAATAACAATACATAGTGAGAAAATTGGGAGCAACTATGACCCCAATTGTTGCCATAATTAGATAACAGTGCGTGTTGTATATGGAACAATTAAAAAGCACATGATGAACAAGTTTTACGAGATTCCTTTCTAAATGTTTAAAGCTAAGAAAAGTTTTATTGGAAATTAGAATCAACAGTCGTTTCTCGTAATAATAGTGTAAATTTTGCTGCTGAATGGCCAACGATTGTCACAAATTGTGAATACTTTATATTGTTTTTAATTTTTAAAAAACCATCAGGCTTTAGCACAATTATGAACTTTGTGTTGAAAACAGCCAGTTTAGTCATATCAACTTTCAATAGTTTCTGACATGAAAATATCCTGCTTACGTATCTATACCGTGGCATGTAGTTATCTTGCTGTTTTCCGTGCTTTGTTGTTTGTGGTCTTCCGTTAATTTCAATAAGTTGCTAAATTAAACTTTGTCAAACTGAAATGAAACTGATTGCTGATGCAATTTGTTGCAAGTTAGCTGCTAGCCGTGTTAGCACCTTGATGAAATCAAAACGCCGCTCTGACAGCTGTGCCACAGCAAACGCCACTTTCACAGCGCTCTTACCCGTTTGCTTCTTCTTTCGTCATCTCCGGTTTTATTCTTGGAAAGTTGGAATATTTTTTTTTTTACAACTGCTTGTTAGGGGAAGAAAAACCGCATCAGCTGTTCACAGCATGGACGGGACCAGCAAGGAAGGAGCTGTTTTGACCGAGCACAGTTCCGGCTGGAAACGAGTCACAGACTGTAGTTCCGCCTTATTAGTGTTTGTCCGGAGCAGACAAAATACACCAAACATCTGTAGGGAAATGCGTCTGGAGTAATTTCCTCAGGCTGTGCAGAGAACTTCAAAGCAACAAATAATTCAAACTAAATTACAGAAATGAAATTATCTAATGCCCAGATTTGCAGAACCTATTCTGATTTAAATTCAGTTCATATCTATCCAGTTCATTCCAAGGTACTCTAATAAATTGTAAGAATCAGGTCAAATCCAGTTCCAAATACAACACAATTTAATTAGGTTAAGTTTAATATAAAGTAGTAATAGGCCAAAAAATAAAAAGGCATTTGTCTAAGAAAGTCTAGCTGATTGCATGAAGCCATCCAGTTTATAGGATTTCCTCCTATCAAGGAGTATTACAACAAACCTATTTATATTAAGGACCAACACAATTAGTGAATACTATTGCGCTATAAAGAAAATGAAGCATTCTTTTTGTTTGTTTGTTGTTGTTTTTGTTTTGCATATAAAATGTTATTTTGTCATTATTTTTTGTACAATAAGTCAGGCTCAAACAGATTAGATGCAGACCATCCATGAACATCCATTATCAAGTGTTGCATCATATTCTCAGTTGTAATGTAATTCTGGACTTTGCCTAGGTCATCCTAGTCTTAAACATGAATATATTTTGACCTACAAAAAGATGAACCGTTGTCCCAGTTTTTATTTTTTTATGTATCTAACAAGTTTTAATTTCTTATTGTCATGTATTTACCTCCATCTTGCTTCCGAGTAGGTTTCAGCAGCTTCCATCTTCATGATGAGGCAAATAACTCCCTTGGCAGGCATATGTGCTACTTTGTCTCAATCTCTCTGCTAAAATCCAGATAAAGTACTGCTGTAATATGTAAATGTAAAGTTCAATGGAGGTGACTGGCCTAGTGCAACGCAGCTCACTTCAAATCATCTAAATACATTCCAATCCAAAAACTCATAAATTACTTTTTTGAACATAAACAACTATGAAAAGTGCCTCCTTTTCTTTGAAGTATTTTTAAGAAAAATCAATTTAAAAACATGGTATGTCTAAAGAAAATACACCTGCTGTCATCTGAACCTTAGTGATAAATCTTTGCCCAATCTATATGAGGCATGAGGAACTGCAGCATTGCATTTGTGGTTGGCTGGTGGTCTTATCGTGGCGTTTTTCTTCTGTTTTGTGGGCTGGGGGTTAGACTTCGCAGATTGTTTTTGACCTTTTACACTGATGCCACAGTTAATTATTGACTTCAGAGACTTCAGAAAACATACTTATGTCACATGCAGCAGTGATAATTTCGAAAGAGTTTTAGTACCATGTAAACACTTTTTAACTACACTTATTTATATGACCTAGATAAATTAGTCCACATGGAATACAGGTCATATAAACAACTAGCAGCAGGTAATTAGCATGAGGGGGCTGCTTTACTCTCACAGCAAGTGTAAAATTCAACTGCACATTCACACCTTTGCTTGAGTGCTCTAAGTGCACACAGGTATCCAGTAACCTTTGCAGGAGCGGACTGGCACAGCGAGTGACGGTGGTTTGAATTCAGCGGGGGTGTCTTCAAAGCTTTTCTCAGGCTGCTGGCCACAGGAGCTCCTGATGCAGGAAACAGGCTTCCTGTCATTCACTTTCCTCCCTAAAACAGTGCAACCTTTGCGAAGCGTGTCACTGCACAAAAGGAGCTCGGGCTATTAGTTGTTCTTTTAAGCCGGTGTCTGCTAAGCTATACCTTTTTTGTTTAACAGTTAGGTAAGGCTGAATAATTTTAAGGAATCCAAGTTTAAAGCTTGAGATGTGGAGGTGTAGAGATAATGAATCACCAGTGGGAGCAATTTCCTGCTCTCTCCAACAACTTTAGCCTTTAACCCAGGATACTGACTTTCCAGCAGGGAAATATTTGAATGAGTGTGTTTTAACTCATCAAATGTAAGTTTAAAACATTCAAATTGAACATCAGTTTTCTCCATTTACTCTTGAAACTTTTACATCACAGAAGGTAGAAACTTCCTAAACCGCTCCTGTGAAGGAGGCGCTAGAGGTGTGTGATGTTGAATATTGTAGTTTGTCTTTGCACAGAGAGAATGAAAGCTTTAATAATGAATGGAAGGGAACATTCTTGCACCCAAGATGTGAATTCCTAACAAGACTGCCTATCTAAAATTTAAGCTTTGGGGACCAAAGTCAGTTTGTAGAGAAGCAGAACCCATTCATCTCCTTACTTTAATCATCGTAGTCGATTACAATTTTAAAGACAAGCTTCAGTGCGTTTTATTTGGATTTTATGTGACAGACCAACACTAGGTTGGACATATTTGTGAAGCAACAGGAAATAGATAATGCTTTTAATAATCAAATGTTTAAAAGCGAGGAGTCCATAGTAAGTCCTTTTTATTCTGATGCCCCTAAATTGAATACAATGCAAAATGTGTCAGCAAGAATCTTAAATTAAAGTAAAAATGTGTTGTGTGCATTTGTATTCAGCTCTCTTGAGTTAATCATTCACTTTTATTCACTCTTCTTTGGAAAATCTCAAGCTCAGCCAGATTAGATGGGAGAGGATCCATGAATATCCGTATCAAAGTCTTGCACATCCTCTCAATTGATCTTTAGGGTTTATGCTTTGACTGGGCCATTCTAAGACATGAACATCCTTTCATCTACACCATTTCATAATAAATCTGGATGTATTTTGGGGGGTTGTTTTGGTGTTAGAAAGTGAACCTCTGACTCAGTTTAAAGTCTTTTGCAGCGTATATCGAGTTTTCCTTCAGGATTGATCTGTAGATCTTTATGTCTTCTTATTAACCCCTTGCAACTCCCTCTCCATGCTGAGGACAAACACCTCTACAGCATGAGGTTCTACTTTGGTCTCATGTGAAAAGAGAATCTTCTTTTGTATTCTTTTTGGGTCCACTATATGGTTTGTTTCAAGTTGTGAAAAGAACTCTTATCTCTTCTTTCTTGTTAATATAAACCCAGTTTGTTACCACCACCACCACTCTGTTTTATGGTCTGTAGTACTTTGAATGTCCTAAGTTGAGTCCTAAGTTGAACTTAGGACTCATGCTGAGGACACACTGCAAAACCTACAGCAGTGCTTAAAGCAGAAGGTGGTTGACTAAGATGAGATGAATAAAAATACATGCCAAACTTTTCAGATTTTTAATTGTAGACTCACTAAAGTTTGTCGTTACAGAACAAAATATGAAATAATTTAAGGGACATGAATACTTTTGTGAGATTTATTCCCCCCACAGCAGTTGCTGTATTAATTTAAACTGTAAAAGCTGTGCTTTTTTTTCCAGGCTGGGAGTTAAACTTTCTCTCGTCTAAGCATAAATGCAACTGAAGAGAAGAGCACAGGATGAGGTCTTATGCTAAATGAGGCTCATTTGGCTATATTCCCAACTTTAAATAGCTCCTCTTGTTTTAAACTGGTTCACTGCACCAAAACAGGCATTAACACTTTGACTTAATGGAAGCACTTCACACTTTTGTCCTCTCCACGTAAAGATATGGAAATGTATCTCCATGGGAGTTTAGAGTGAATGGCAGGGCTGTGGTGTTGTACAAAGGGCTTTTGATGGCTTCATTCTCCTTGACATCAATTGTTATCCGCTTCCTTTGGTCTCCCAACTTGAACATCAGTCTTTGTCACTAGTTCAGCGCTGATTACATGTATAACATATATCTTAGTTAAAAGAGATTAATGTGGATAAATGTCTAAAAACAAGCCATTTTAAGGTCAAATGTTGCTATTATCTTGTTGCAGCAAATTCATGCAAATGATATATCACAAAACCCCTCATGAGAGACAATGCCTGTCTATTTGCATCTACTGAATACATTTATTTCAGTTTTTGTGATCCATTTAATGGTTAAGCTGACCCGATGACCCTTTCGATGAGTTGAATGAGAATATTGCTTGTTTACAAGCCAAACATAAAGAAGGCAGTATATCTTGCAAATTGGAAAAGAAAGAAAATAAGTCAGAAGGAAAACTTAACATGCTAATTGCTTTGTTTAGGAGCCATATGGATGCTAATTCCAAGAGGTTTCTTTTGCTTTTGTGTCACTGTCTGGTTAAGATGTAAAATGCACAGATGTTCCTGCAATTACAGGGTCTGTCTGTGCAGTCCTTCTGCATTTCAGGCCAGTTCAGGTGGTGACATTTGTTAGGAGACTTTCTACCCCCCACACCACTACTCACCCACAAACTCCCCACAGGGGAGGGTTGGTAAAACCCCCTCATCACACAACAGTCATGGAAAGTACAAGACACTTTTATTTTTTACAGTAAAAAACAAGTACAAAAACAACATTCTTAAATCAAGCATAAGCCCAGTGTAAACGACAGCAATAAATTATAGCTTTCATTTATTTAACTTACGTGCGGCACACACACAAAAATGATGCTACAAACAGAACTATGTACAAGGTTTGCAAAAGCAGCTACCAGTGGAGGAAAACAATAAGATCCATAGTGGAGTATCACAGTCTGTGGGGATAATACAGATAATGGATCTTGAATGGGAAATAAGTTCTGACCAGAACAAAATCCTACTTCAGAAGATGAACAATTGGGAAACAAATGTAACAAGACACACACAACTGCAGTTTTCAACTCAAACAAACAATCACGTATACAAAAAACCTCTTCTTTTTTTTTTTTTACATGTGTACAAAATGTAGTAAGTTCTTTAAAATAAAGCTTTTTCTTTGTAGTCTCTCCTGAGAGTGTAAAGTCAAGAACTCCCAACAATAATAGCTGGTTAACTCGATAAAACGCTGGAAGACTCGGATTCTGTGGACACAGAAGAAATCTGCCCGCGCTTTTTGGCCATGAGAGTCACTTTCTGGCTTGATTTGCTGCTACTTGTGAGCGTGCTCCTGGCGGTGTTGTTGAACTTCACCCCCAGGAAGGCATAGAGGATGGGGTTAAGGCAGCAGTGGAAGTAGGCCAATGCTTCGGTGATGGAGATCCACGTCTCCACCGCCTGCTGCAGCTCACAAGAAGTGCGCACGACGTCCAGCATTATAAGCGTGTCCAAAAAGATGCCGGTGCAGTAGGGCAGCCAGCATCCGAAGAAGCAAATGATGAGGATCACTGTGGTCTTCAGAGCTTTCCTCTTCAGCACCTGGCCCCTGGCGCCTTTGGAGAGCTTGGAGATAATGATGCAGTAGCAGATGAGGATGACCAGTCCGGGCAGGACGAAACCCACCAGGATGTGCTGGAAGCGAAAAACCACAGTCCAAATCAGACTGCTTTCCCTAGGGTAGATGCGCTGACAGATAGTTCTGGAATCGGCACTCTCCATGCTGTCCTCCGCAAACCAGTAGTTGGAGGAGTTTACATCCTGGACTCGGGCAAACACCAGGTCAGGCACAGTCAGGATGGCAGCCGGTAGCCACACTGCAACATAGATCACTCTGTTGGCCAGCAGCTTCCTTTTGGCCTGGCTGTTGGTGGCATGGACAATCGCCAAGTACCTGTCCAAGCTGATGAAGGCCAGGATCAGGACGCTGCTGTACAGGTTCAGCGTGTAGATCACGTGCACCGAAACGCAGAGGAAGCCTCCAAAGTACCACGTCTTGGCTGCGTCCACGGCCCAGAAGGGCAGCGTGAGGACGAACAGGAGGTCAGCCACAGAGAGGTGGACCCGGTACTTGTCGGTCATCGTTTTGACCTTCTTCTGGTAGCCCATGACGGCAATGACCAGTCCATTGCCGACAATCCCGAGGATGAATATTATTCCAAAAACCGTTGGGAGGAAGATCTTGTTGAACTTGCTGCTGAGTAACTGACCACATGGCTCCGGGATGTTTAGCTCAAACTCTGCAAACTCCTCGGAGATGTTGTAGGTGTTGTTATCAGAATACTCAGTATAGTCGTCCTAAAAGGAAAATACAAAATTTCAGTTTTAAAAAAATAAAATTGTTTACAAACTAGGTTTCTAACCACAACATCCGTCTTAACTTTAACTGCTCTTAAGAATAAAAGGAAGCAAAAATAAAACTTTAAAAAGCTGTAAATCACGTTTAGAATTAACTCTAATTAATATAGGAAACAACCTTTGCGTCAGTTAAGGAAAACAACAAGACTCACCTCTTCCATGTTTAGCTTTCGTCGATCACGAAAAGTTTTGGCAACAGGGAACGTGTGTTTGCGCGTTTAGCGAGGTGATTAGATGTGGCTTTCTGTAAGCGGACCTACCCCATTAAGTAGGAACAGTCAGCCGGCCCCCCAACTCCGCCTCCCCGGGGAGGAGGAGGATGGGGAGGCGGGGCTGTGCTGCACACCGGGTCTCCAAAAACAGCTTCACTATAAAACCCGAAAACACTCCGCATGTAGTGAAGGCGGAACATGTGAGACTTCTCTGTCTGCGAAAAAAGACGTTAAAGCATTAAAATAACGGCCCCAGACAGGGGCGTTGCTAGACCAAAAAAAAAAAAAAAAAAAGCAGAAGGGGTTCAAGATCTAAAATTAAAAAAAGGAAATAAATGAAAAATTTAATTAAAATAAGAAAACTAAATTATTAATATTTGAAGGTTAACTTATCCTATATTTTATGTTTTTTTGCTCTTATGTTATGTTATTTGCAATTGTGGGGGAGACTGATGAGGAGAAATTTTGTCAGCAGACAGTAACTTACACCCTCCACATGGAGGACAGGCCACAAAATCAAAGAGCTTTCCTCCCATACGACTTTCTTTCCCAGTACAACTCCCAACAAACCAGATATTTTCTTTGAATTCCCACTGTTCCTTGCACAAATCTCCATAGTTTTGTACAGAACATATTTCTACATGAACATATAAATGTAAGATTTTCTTTTACTATTTGTGTATACCTGCAAAGTTTTTCACTGCATATTTATCACAACTATGTATTATTCTATTTTATTCTATTCTATAGTTGTAAAGGATGATTACTAAAGAGACTAACTCTTCACAGTGTTGTAGTCAAGAATATTGAAAATTGACTGGAAGGAAAAAGTAGGACAAAAAGGTGCATGAGGTAACTTAGAAATATTTCATTAGCAGCTTTATTCACTGCTTCACTGAATCCAGGACAATTAATGCAACTGCATTTCTTTTATTATGCCACTTTTTAGAAAGGGATCACAATAAAAGCATTTTACTTGGGTTAAGGAGAAAAATAAACCACACTGTTGTCCAGTAAATGTATTCTTTATAATTCAAAGTTTGAAAGTCTGAAGGAAGAGTGAAGAGGTTGAGAATCCAAGTTGCTTGAGGTCCTGTGTGAAGTTTCCAGAGTAGATGATTTCTTGTGGAGCTGTGTCATCCTTTGTTGTTGTGCTCTGTGTTTGATCAAATCCAGGTCAAAACCAAGTCAGTAAATGTTGGGAAACTTTATGCTTCTCTCTGCTGACCAGCATCATTGCAGATTTTATTTTTCCAACAGAACTTAGCACCTGCCTACACTGTCAAAAGTACCAATACCTGCTCCTTTTCCCACAATGTTACTGTGTCTCACCTAAGCCACATACAGACTATTGAAAACAGGAAGATCACCGACAATAAACCCGACACTGCATATTAATTAAAAGTTTAATTTAAGTTTAACACCTTAGCAGATCATGTAATCACTTGGGAAACATTTGAAACATACGTAGTAGTCTGGCTTTGTCACCAGAATCCTCTAAACTAGATGGCATCATATAAAGATACAAGCATATCAAATTTATTATTTCCTCTAAAGTTATCTTAAGAGTGTTCTGTGATCTTTTGCAAAACAATTTCCCATTTTAAGGTAAAATTGATATTTTGGCTAAGTAATCAAATTTGGACATAAGCATGTTGCATTTCTAATTAGTTTGAAATTTTATAGTGAATAAAGAATGAAGAGAGTAACTTGCTATTAACCATACTGTGCATAATTCTGTAAGTCTTTCCTTATCCCTCTATGTTTTAAGCTGACGTTTGTTTAAATCTTTACCTTTATCTTTATAGGCTAAATTGGGGGCAACTTTCAGTTGAAATAATATTTGGTAAATTTACTGAGGTACAGAACAAAGAGCTCTGGAAAATAATTATGGGGTTGACAAAAACCTCCTGATTATTAAACCAAATATTGATTTCTGAACTTTTCCTGAGTTAAAACATTAGTATTGTCGTTTCTAAATGAATATAATCTTGTTTTATTTGAGGTCTGAAAGCACTGCATCTTTTTTGTTATTTTGATCATTTCTCATTTTCTGCAAATAAATACAACATTTTTGCCTGGAATTTCAGAGAAAAGTTGTCAGTAGTTCATATAATAAAAGAACAATGTTCATTTTACTCAGACATATACCTGTAAAAATTAAAATCAGAGAAATTTAAGTAGTCTCTTAATTTTTTCCAGAGCTGTATACTTTATGGGAATCAAACAGATATTCATGTTTTATCCCGATATTTGACCAGATACAGCAAACTGCTCAGTTTCATTTTCAGGACATTTTGTTTATTTTTGTTAATACAGTCAAGCACAAAGCACACATGCTATCACTTTACCACAACTACAAGTCAAACCTTGTAAAAGGTTTGCATAGTTTTTAAAGAATCCTACAGTCATTTTTAAAAAAAAGAGCTGAAGAGAAACGGTGGAGCCTGTCAACAAAGCCCCTTTTTGGAAAGTTTTATGCAAATCACAGCAATTTAAAGATTACAAATGCTTCTCAGGCCTCATCTCTGCAGGCTCAAGCATGCGTTATCTCTGCCTGAAGTGAAGGCTTATGTTACAATTTTTGGGGTCCTTTCCAAATATACATTCCCTCTCTACAAGCCACTTCATAGCCATGTCTGATGACAGTTTTCATCACAGGAGGATTCCACATTCTGTCACTTCTCAACTGCTGTTATGTCTGAGTCCACAGTGGATGTGAAAAGTGCCACACACCCAGTGACGTGTGAGTTTCTTTCAAAAACGGCTTTGGGGACTCGGTGTGCTGAGCATTCATGCTCTACGGGGTTCTGTTAGAGTGGTGGTGGTGGCACGGCGAGGCCACACGAAACTCCCCGCCCTCCTCTCTTTGACACACAAGGGCTGACGGTTGTTTGAAACTGAATATCCTACTTGAGTCTTTGATATATGAGAGCAATGACAGATCCAGTGACTTGATCTGCACCATTGATTCCTCTGATACATCCCACTTGTCTCAAAGAGAGATTGCAAATATCAACTCGCATCTGCTTTAGGTAGGGGATTAGATTTAAGAGACAGATCATGATTGTTTTCATATCGGACAGAGCAGCACTGAAAACATATGTCACAGATAAATGGTTTGTGGGAGGTTTATCTGTGAAAACTGACTCTATTAGAGGTGCAGTGGATCTTGAAAAATTCACCGCGGTTCTTTACTGTTTTTGAGTGTGAAATTCACAGATACAAATGGGGAAGTTTCAGGGGGAACAGGTTGTTATTATTGCTGATTAATAAAAAATCAGGCTATCAAATGAAACTCGAACTTGTTTTCCTTAGAAGAGCTGGACATTTCTGACTGTGTTGACATGTTTTCTCAAACATTAAAGACTCCAGTTCACTATGACTTATGTCGTATTTCTTCATCATATGACTTGGAATCATTTGGCTGATGAACGTTTCAACACTTTCCGTTTCCCCTGATGCTGTGTCTAAAATCCCCTAAAACTTCAGAGATGTGTTTTTCACTTTCTGTTCAAACGTGGTTTGCAGGGTTTGAATCACACTTCGGTAAATACCGAAGTTTTTCAACCAACACCTAGAAAGGTCATGGTTATGTGTAGTGTACTCTGTGCTATTTGACTGAAAAGAGAACAGAGATGAATTACAACATTCCTGTTGTGTTTACCATTAACTTTGAGTGGAGGCTTTTTGTACATGTTCCACTCTCCAACGTTTAGCGCCACCTACAGGTCTGGGGGAGTAAAAAAAAAATCACTTTGGGTCATTGGAGGCCACTGATTTCAGAAAAAAGATGCTTCAGTTTAGAGCTTGGTCAGCAGCCACGTTAATTAGCAAATGCCAGTAGTTTTTCAGTCTTTGTATTCCAAAACACTTTTAAGTTGTACTTCATGTCATACCCAAATATAGGTTTTGAAGTCAGAAACTCTGTTGTTAGTGCTTATTTCCTCTACGATAGTTAATATGCTCAGTTTAATCTTGCAAAAAATTGATGCCAACACTTCCTGAATACTACTAAAGTCGCCCCAAATACTAACAGTGGTTCTTGTGTTGACAGTTTGAGAGCCAATTGATTGCTGTAAAAAAAAATTACAATTCATAAATCACAGAAAATGAGAAGCTCTGTATGTATTTGAAGTGGAAGTAAACAATTATAACTTTCGAATATAAGAATGTGCAGCAATTTAGACATATATATAATAACATAATAATAACATAATATAGACACAAAGGAATGAATTTAGTAGCTGGATTAATCTTGAGCATGTCATCCTTCAGATCTGCCTGCAGCTGCACTCCTGTGGAGAAGAAACTCTGTCAAAGAAAGCCCTCTGTATGGGTATGATGCTCTTATCAGCTCTATTCAGAGGCAGGCAGTTGTTACATTATCTAACTGCAAGCAGAACACTGGCATTTCATCAAAAATACATGCAGTATTTCACTATTTACATTGTCCAAATTGCTTTCATTACTGAAGGATTAATTTTCTGATGCTATTTGAAATTAGAGAAACTCCAAAAAACCTGGAAGATTTTGTAAACTGTCAAAACTCTCCAAAAGACTGGGCCTTGATTTTCTTTATTTCAGTTGTAGGGTGAAAAATGGCTTAGTGGCAGATGTTTATGTTTGTTTCTTTTCTCATATCAGGTTATTTTTAATATTCCATTTTTTTCTTCACAACTAAGTGAAGAAATTTAACACATAAAGACCAAAAATGTTATTTTTTTCGTTTGCGATTTTTTTCTATCACCTCTTAGCTTGATATGCACACATCATTTGGTTGCATTACAACAAATTTCACGCTTCAAGATGTAAAAGGCATTTATTTTGGCTCCAGGAGGATACCTACAGCCCCCTCGTCAGCATCAGAAGTCAGATTGCGATCGGCCTGGAATACAAAAGATCTGCGAGCTACTTAGAATACAGATCAGGAAAAGTGTGAATGACCGCAAAGGGTTCTCTCTAGTGAAGAATGGCTATTGAAACGAGGCAGTGGAAAGCCGGTGAGATAAAGAGAAGAATGAGCAGAGCTGCTCAGCCAACAACACCACCTCTCTGGTTCCAACTCATCCCTGCAAGTCTGCACCGGATCATTTTTCATAATGATAGCTCGGCTCAAATATCACTTTATGGTGTTTTTAAAAATCAGAAAACAGGGAATGACATCCAGGGTTTGTCAGTCAGGCTGATTTTGGGCGTTGGCCACAAAAGCACTAAAAGATTTGACTCAAAAACCTTTAATCTCATGTCTGGACTCTGAAAAGCATGTTTGCATTTTGGCTCAGTGCGTGCAAAGAAGAATTACATATTCATCATAAACAGTAAGAGACGGGTTTTTTTATGTTTGTACTCAGGAACGTCTCTGTTTGTTGTTCTATCAGAATGGTTAACCTCATATTATTCTGTTAATATTCACACAGTCTGAGTCATGTACAGAATCTGTTTTGGGTATAACTTATATGTTGTAGCCTCCACAATCCTCTTGAGCTGATATGTGAACGCTGCTGTTTCCCAATGACTTTAAATTATCTGAATGCATCCCTGCACCTTCATGCATACTTTGTTCATTATTCAATTGGAATGCTTGTCTTCTTTATCTATTCATCAGACAATGCTCTGCCGCCTTGCTGTTGTTTTTTCTGTCTGTGTGGTTGTTCTTTCAAGGCACAAGGTTGGCTGTGGTGTGCTTGTGTGTACGTTTGGTGGCTCAAGGCCAGTACGAGAACCATCCTTCACATGCTTGGCGCCTTTGTTTGGGTTTTGTCTTGTTCAAAGACACGACACATCAAGCCTCAGTGAGTTAGATAAAAAAAAGGACGCAACTTTTATTTTCTTTTTAGGAGGCTACAAACTCACGCAGAGGGTTGTTCTACCTCTGAGTGACTTGTAAGAGCTGTTACTTGCAAAGGATGTGGTTTGGTTTGCAAAAAAGAGATATGGATTATTATAAAGTAGGCAGAAAAAAATGTGAAAAATGTAAAAGCTTCCGGAATGCCTGTCATCTATTTTTGTGTTCAAAGAAAGTGTTTGGATTTGAACAATGGAGCCACTTTTAAGGACAAAGCTAGCCTCTTATCTTTGGACTTCACCCATTTAAACTTCCTACTTTCTGTGTTATTGGCTATTTAAACACTTTGTTTTTTGACCCTTCCAGTCAAGTTCAGAGTACTTTGGTGAATTGAGTGTAAAATGCAGGTTTGTGCATTCTTTCTTTTTAGATCATCCTGTGAGCTCGATGCCGTCTTCTCTCGCCTCACCCTAAATGTTTACCAAAGGATTTAGATCTATTGTCTGACACGGCCATGGAAGAAAGTTTGTTTTACCTTTGGTGAAGCATTTCTGTGTTGTTCAGACCAAATTTTTTCCCTAACTCACTATTTCTTAAGAGAAAAAACCCCATAGAATCACAGATCCTCTGTACTTAACAGTGTCCATGAGGTGTTTTGCTTTACAGTAATTGCACCCAGAATGTTTTTACTAAACAGCACAATCTTAAACTCATCTGACTAAAACACCAGTTTAAGTCCCAGTAGAGTTCCATTAAAAGCTAAACTCTTTTAAGTCTGTGATGGGACAGAATAGGCCTTTTCCTGATGTCCCTCCCAAACAACCCATTGGCATGTAAACATCCTTTAATGGTTGTAATGGAGACTTGGTGCTCCCCCAAGATGTCACTCTTTACCACACTTCCTTAACATTGAGGTTAGGAGATTTTTTTCTTTTACTATCAGTGGTTGTTTGTCACAGTTCCAGTTTGACAGTTTTTAATTATTGCTCTTACTATATGGACAAGTTTTTGCCAAATTTGGGTGATGGCAAGGAGGTGTTCCCAACCTCCAAGAGTTTGTGTTTATCAGCATAACTTTTTTTAATGAAATGTTAATGAGAAAAGATTAATATTTTTTTTAAAACTCATTTGTTTTTATTGTCTTATGACACTTGCCTGACTTGTTTATGGCATTGTTTAATGAAAAAAGAAATAAGTTTATGTCAAAGTCTGTGTGAAGGTAAACCTTAATTTAATGGCATGTGCTCATGTCTTTCTCATTTTGACGAATAGCTGATAGAATGTAGCTTTCTGTACATAATATGTACAAAAAGTTAAGGATTGATTATGAAAAGTTCCTAATATCAGTTCATTTTATTCTAAAGAAATTGTTATAGCTGCAAATAGATATGCTACCAGTGAGTTTGCAAAAATATCATTTGAGCTAAAAATAAATCATAATTTCCTCCACATAAAAGCACTTAAATTAAAGGCTTGTTTTTTCTATTTTCATTAAATTGTATATTGCCATGCTGCAATAGAATAGAATAGAATAGAATTACTTTATTCATCCCAGCAGGGAAATTATTTCGCAGTTACAGCAGCATAGAGACAAGACACAACAACCACCACTGAGTAGCAATAAGCTGGTCTTAGCTATTAACAGAGTGCTGTGATCACCAGCGTCTGAACAAAACTGTGAAAGTTTGGAGTAACCTCGTCAGTGGATTTTACTGATGAAACCTCAAATATCTAATTCAGTTTCAAATATTGATTTCACAAAACTGTCACGCTCGAGGTGATTTATCATTCCTGCTACTAACAAGCTTACGCACAGTGTTGGTCTGGCATCGTCAGTGGGGGTCAAATGAAAGGCAGCTTTTTTTTTTTTTTACCACTCTTAACTTTTTCACGCTGATTAACCCGAATCCGTCCGCTGCCTGTCCTGACATGGACTCCATGCAGACTGAGACACAAGGGCATGAACCTATAAAAAAAACTGAAAAGGGTGACAATGCCCTCAAGCAGTCAGTGGAGAAATAGATCCCACGTGTGGCATAAATCCAAGACAAGTCACAAGGCTGCTTGAGAAAGGCAGTCAGTTGTTGCAAAGGAAGGGTGTTTTCTATGAGCCCATGATAAATGCAATCAGGGTTGCTTTTCCTTTTCACTAAAGTCTCCATTTTGGTTTTTATCTTGCGACAATATTTTAACTCTGGCCGAATGGCCTCCTGTGGATCAGGGAGTTCATTTGTGGCAGCTGAACAGTAATTACACAAAAACAATGCAAATTGGCCTCTTTGAAAGCCTTCATTTGCATGACAGTTCAGATGTCAATTTATAAACCTGCTCTTTTACATTAAAAAAAATAAATAAAATTTAACTGCCACTGCCTCAGTGCATCAACATGCAAATTAAAAAGTTAAAATTATTTTTTGTAAAAGCTTGTTGATAGAATTTTTGTAATTAGGAGAGAAACCTGTTGGGACAGGAGACTTTAGTGAGTGTCATTCAGTGGCTCTGCAGGTGGAGGGCCACCATCTGGCCTGTGTGTATGGTTCAAAGAACTCGGACCAGAACAGGGGCACAGCTCAGCCCCGATTATCTGAGATAACGGGAACAATAGGCCAGATGAGAGCAGATAGGCTTTCCAGAGTCAAATGACCAAAGAAAAGAGGGAAGCAATCTGCTGCCATCCGGACTTTCTCTTGACATAAACCTACCACTGCGATTGCAGTTTTTACTGTTAGCTAATATTAATTCAAAATCATAAACAGGATTTTATTTTTTTTTTTTAGAACTGCTTTCCCTGCCATAAATTGGGATCCATGCAAATTTATTTAGCATCCTTCCAGGTTTATTTTGGTCGTGGTTGTGTTATACTTTACTTTTTGAACTTTTAAAAATTCAATAAACTTCTAAAATTTTTGACACGTGAAAAATATCTGGCATTTTTTTGGTAATTGACTTCAATATGGAACAGTTTCATGAGGCCTGACAATAATGAAGGAGCTGCAGGAAGTTATATTGAGAACTCGATGTGCTCTACCTGTAACAACAAGAATGTGCTATGGTTGGATGAAACCAAATTTTTCTCTAAATGGAATTAAGCATTTTGGCAAGATGGAATAAATTATGAACCGTTTTGAATGCCAGTCAAACCTCCAAGTGTCTGCTGGAAAGCTGAAGATGTTTTTTTTTTTTTTTTTTGCATTACAGTGAATCCAAGAGAGCATCCTAAATTAAACAAAAATAATGACTAAAGTGAAGTTGCACAGACAAAATGTGGGATCACCTGAAAAGTGTAGTGAGCAGTGCATCTCACTACACATCTGTAATGAATAAGATATACAACCATGTCAAGGTGTGGATGCAATCAGAAGATTGGCATCTTTTTTGCCTTTATTATAAGTAAAAAAGATCAAAAGAACCTGGATTTTTAACAGGGGAGGGAGTGAACCCTTTGAAGAGATACTCGGTTTGACTCCCCCATAAATAAGTGGTAAGTAATAAAAATAAATATGTACAACCCAATCATCCACATTTACTTCGCAAATACAAGCTGTAATTGTTAAGGAACATGATCTGTTTACATAAATTGTTGCAGTTTGCAGATAATAATGTAATAATGTTACATGCTTTAAGAAAAAAAGCTTGAGGGTAGGTTGTGATGTTCTGCACAAAAGCTCATTATCTCCGCTTTTCCAGACTAACCTAAACTTTGATGGTTGCGTCCTGAGGAGTCATAAACGTGTGTTCACAGGCGCTTCTGCTGCACAAATGGCCTGCATTTGGTATTCACGGTGTAAATGGATTGATAAAAGTCAATTCAGTTGGTTTCTTTTAAACTTACTGTTTATAATTATTTTGGTAAATTTGGGAAAACCTAGCATAAATAAAGAAGTGCCAACTGATTCTTTTAAACAGTCTGCATTAACCCCTCAATGGCTGCGCGCATAAAAGCCTGTGGCAGTTTGCTGAACGATCGCACCACTCAGCACAGCAAGACACATTTCATTTATCATTTAAACACAATGATGGAAAGCTGGACGCACACATGTGACCATCTTTTTGTTGTGACATTAAGCTCTGGTCTGGAGCGAGTGTCCAGCACCGGACCAGAACAAAGCGCAGGCAGAGGAACATGCATCAGCCGGAGCCAGAGGGATGCTCCGCCGCCTCTGTTGTGCCTCCCTGACTGAAAGATGACACCGTCTCCACTGACTGCCTGCAGCCAAACCAAGAACAAATAGTTGTTTTATTTTCTTCTTCCTGTGGTTTCTAGGACGTAGCAGTTGGTGGTACAACATGAAATTTTGTTTTTCTGCTTTCACTCACAGTTTATGAGTCAGACGTTTAGTCATAGTCTGCCGATCAGGCTGGAGCCTCTCGTGAATGTTAAACACTTGAGATTATGAGCCAACTTTTTGTTTTACCTGGAGCTTGCACAGGTACACTCATTGTTTTGTTGAGTGGTTTCTCCTCTGTGCTTTCCAGATGAAAACAAAAGAAGCTCTTAGACAGTAGTCAAACGTTTTAGTTACGTACTCATGCTTGTATGGAGCTGAACTGGTAGTACCTTTTGGAGATTAAAAACAAAACAAAACACAAGCATGTACAACAAAACAAACCCATCTGGAAGGCTCCCTCAGTCCTCTGATAGCAACTCTTCAACTGAATCCTAAAGGCGCTCACTTGAGAGCAACTTCCCTTTTGTACTGCAGCCTTCAGGTTTATTTTTCCTGTACAATTGGAATTCTTAACTTCTCTAAAGGTTGCAAAGATTGTAGATCCCTCTGTTGATATAACGCGCCGCCCCCCGCTCCCCTTCCCCCGACAGCTCTAAATCTGTGAGGATTATTGTGTTTTTGTGTAAACGAAGACATGGAGAAAATAATACGTGTGGATTTTCTGTACCCAGAAGAGTCTCCAGTCCTCTGGCTTTGATTGTTTTACCTTGGAGTTGTTTATGACAGGATACGCGTTGGGCACTGGTCAGTGTTTTAGCAAAGCAAAAGCACTTAATTCCCACAGAAAGGCCAGTCAATCAGGACAGAAACAATGCAACCGGCTTCCATTTTTACTTCTGTTTCAAAAGTATTCACAAAATATTTACAAAAACTTAAACGTATTTAATGGGATTGTATGTGAGAGAATAGCAAATAGGGCATGACTGGAAGGTGCAAAGAAATGAAACAATTATTCATTTTTCTCTTTACAAATAACGTTTGTTAAATGTGTAAATGTAAACTTATTTAATTTGTTTCATATAAGAAAAAAACTAATAGAAAAGTACAGGAGCTTTTTAGTTTCTTCTTATCTATCTTTCTTATTTATCTAAGCGTCACTGTCTTGCCTGAAGTTGAGCCTTAAAGTCTCAAGTGATTTGCAGCCTCCAAGAAGTTTTCATTCACAACTGACCTGTAATTAGCTCCTTTTGTCTTCCCATCATCTCTGACCATCTGTCCTCCACACATGGTGTGTTTTGGGTGATGTGTTGTGATTTGTTCCTTACTTGACTTGAAGGGAACTTCAAACAGGTCTTCTTTTAGGTTATCTGTCAGCAATTCAACAGTCGTGAAATTTTTCTACAAAGGGGCGATTTGTAAAGAGCACAACTAATAACCTGATCTCTGAAGTTCTGCAGCTCCTCTTGCTTCATAATTGATGATTGTGATGTTTGCTTGATGTAAAGCACTTGGACCTGCATTGTCCCTGAAATGTGCTATACAAATAAACTTGACTTGACTTGACTCCAGAGTGACTTTGTGTGTCTTAGCTGCTTCTTTCAATCATACCCGTCTTGTCTAGCCTGTTCGTTCAGGTGACAGCAGTGGTTTTTGTTTTGCCAAATTAATGACATTTTCAGAGGACAAATGGAGATTTTCCACCCTTAGAATATCGATTTTATAGTTTACTAATGTTCCCTAACAAACAGCTGTATTTACACTGAGATTAAATCCTACACATATGGACTCTAGTTACTTATTAAGGGTCTTCTGAAGGCAGTTGGTTGCACTTGATCTAATTCAGAGCAAAAGAGGGCTCCACATAAATGCTCTCCACAACTTATGGACTTTTATATGTGTTATGCTGAGAGGTGTGGTGTGGAAAGAGAAGTCAGTTTACCTTGGCTGTAAACAAAGCTGGTTTATTAAGACTGGTGCAAAACAGCAGATTTAAAAAATGGCAGCTTCAATCCTCCTGCTACATTCAGCAATCCACCTATATCCTGCTTAAACCCCGCCTTTTCAAATTACATCGGCCAATCACCTCAGCCTTCCAGAGTGGGGAAAAAGGAAAACAAAGTTAATTTTCACATACACAATGTAAACAGTAACAATTACTTTTCAGTAATGCAATATCAGGCAAACATTTGTGTATTTTACAAATCATTTTATTCTTTTAATTACTTTAAGCGTCAACCAATCAAATTCCAGCTCTTATCACTGCACTTTTTATAAAAGAGCTGGGTTTGAGGCAGGCTTCCTCTTTAGCAGGGTTCCAAGATGGCTGCCACAAAAGACACACCCACAAGGTAACAAACATTTCAACCACATTCTTTCACACACTCAAAGACTAAAAGAGGTAGAGAGAAACGTATTATTTTTTAATGTTTTAAAAGTCATCCATCCCATTCTTTTTTGTTCTTAATTACACAATAATTTGTGTTGGTCTGTCACATAAAACTTTGATAAAACATTGTTATGTAACAAATGGGGAATGTTTAAGTGGTATAAATGCTTTGCAAGGCATCTTCTCAACCTTTAGAAGTCTGTTTGTAGGAAAACTTGAAATGTCAACATGAGTTACAACATTAGGTCAACGCAGGAAGTGATAAAGTGTGACCACTCTCAGGACAGACAGAGGTTTTTCAGGCCTCAGGTGGGAAGAGGCTCCTGTGAGCCTGTAATGTTTAGACTGATTATTATCTGTTGAGCAGTGAGACACTCAGATTTGCTTTGAGCTGCAGTGACCAGAGAGGACAAACCCCAGGCAGGTGGCAGAAAGTGTCATTATCAGGAGTGTCAACAAAGCTCCTGGGTTATCGTCAATAACATCTGGATGACAAAGAGAGCAGCATGTGCTCTTACTCCATGCTTTGCTGCTTCTCACATTTAACCAGTTGCATGCAGGTTTGTGTGTTTTGAAGTGTTTATTGCATACAATTACCTGGGAATCTCCCTACCTCACATTTTCTATTGAAGTTTCTGTTTTTATGTTTCCGTTCTGCAGTGGTACTGTTGATTTTGTGTTACGGTATCAGTGAAACTTAATTCTTGTTTTGTTTTTTCTTCCTTTTGGCTTCTTTACTTTTCTGCATTGTATTTCACAGAAATAGCAGGTGCAATCAGATTGCTTCCTGTACACCACAGGGGTTTTCTTGCAATATTTCACACTGTAATGTCAAAGATTTTTGTTACATTTGATTTGTCAGAAACTGGAAACTCAACTCAATCTTAAAATAGAAATGTCTGGGTAAAAAAAAAACCTATGGTATTTGGGTTTGCGCAGTTCTGGGTTAATGAAGAATCCCCTTTTATAAGAAAGTATTCTAGAGTCACATCAGATGCAACTTCTCTAACTGGATACCTCACAGAAAACTGTGCCATGAAAAAGGACAATAATCTTTGGAACAGCAACAAATGTAAAAATAGAATAAAATGTGTTTCAGTAGCCTAGTCCATGCCTCAGTGAAAGTTATTAGGGAACAGTGATTTATTTGACCTCAATATTGTGTGTGATAACTAAGACAGAGTATTGCAGACAGAAGAAAACAGAATTGGCTATGTGGGTATAAATTTGTGCCAAAACCCCCAGACGTTTTTGGATTAATTTAACATATTTACAAGAAAAAACTGGGATATTCTCTGATGTTGAAAAATAATATACTTGTGTGAAAAACAATCCAAGCTAAAGGATTAAATGCATGATTTTAATTTTACCGCTTCAATGTAACAGTAATCTTTTTCTTGTAATTGTATATTTTTCTGGCAAATTTATGACAATGAAACTTTCCCAAGTTTTTCCTTGTGAGTATGTGAAATTAATGTCAAAAATCCCTGAGGTTTTTGGCAGAAATTTACTCCTGTGTGGCCAGTTATTTTTTTCTTTTCTCTAGAACAGCCTGGCGCTCCGTCATAGACAGCATAAACATTGGATAAATAGAGATCTTTCTGCATAGACGGTATTTTTCTTTTATCTGATGTTTTGGAATTTCATTTGAAACTTCCTCTGAAACTGTGATTCATTCACATGAGAAGGAAATGAATGGCGACACATAACACATTATTTCTTCTTGTGTAAACAGAAGAGTCACAGGTAGGTTGGTCTCCATCGCCCAAGAAGCAACTCTAAGATCGTTTCTATTTATTTACTGCCATGGAAACTGCAGGAAAAACAAATTTTAACAGCAGGTCAGAGACAGTGTCGTGATGGCGACACAGCTGGCAGAAGGAATTCCCTTTTTTCTGTTCCACTCTGTGAATCAACAATTCATTTCCAGCTGATTTGTACAAAAGGTGATTGTTAGCAGCGGGTCCAGCCTGTCCACTTACAGTTTCCTGAGTGAACCCTCCAGACAGTCATTGCTCAATCATGGTTCACCTCTCTGGCAGAGGGCAACGACAGCAGCTTTCACATTCACTTCAAATCAAATCAATGTGTGATCCATCATGGGCCTCCTGTCCCTGGGGCACCTCTAGAAATCTAAGAACTAGTTTCTGTGGTATCTACAAGCTGCTTATGTCTTGGATTGATGTGTGTGTTTGTGTAATTATGCGTGTGTGTGAGAGGGAGAGAGTGTGCACGTGGTAATGGAGTTAAAAAGGGCTCCCCTCATTCCTCTTGGGAGCTTTCCATCTGGTTTGATATGTTTTCTGTCATAATTAGGTGACATAGACCTATATATATATTAGCAGATGTCAGACAGGATGCTTTTAGAGGATGTATTCAATATTGTGACACTCAAAACTTGGACCACCAAATCACAAGTTAACTGCATCTTAGCAGATGTTGTCTTTTTCCTCCCACAAAAGACAGAGAACAACAACAAACTTATGTATTTTTTAATGATGCATTGCTATTAGGAGCATTTTATGTCTGTTCATGTAAGCAATTATTTAATTATGATAAAATGGTTTAGGTTTATTTTGTTGATGGTTGTTTACTGTGATGGAAATTCAGGCGGTTAAAACGAATGAAAATCCAAATATTAAAGATCATGATAGGCGTTTCTCTTAGCATATAAAAATAGTAAATGGTCTTGCAAAACTGGATTTATCAGAACTGTTAGCCACCTGAATTTCCATCACAGTAAACAACTGCAACTGTCAACAAAATAACCACAAAATAATCTTCTGTGCTGGCCATTTCTTTGTTATTGATTTACGTTTTGTCTTAGAGTATTAAGCTAATTTCTCTGTGATTGTTATTTTTAGAAAAGTATTCTCTTGTGTCCAGTTCTCTCTACATTTTACTCATTTAGTTAAGTAATTTCTCTCTTGGTTTGTAACTCCTTAGTGTCTAATTCGACTTCCTTTGTGTTTTTTCTTCTCTGGCCCTCAGTGTCCTTCACAACTGTTCCAGTTTCCCCTGATTAAGCTAATTTGAATCCAATACCATTCTTTGACCTTCCACCTTGTTACAGACCAATTGTGAAGGACTACAAGAACATAGAACTGCAGCTCTAAAGGATTAGTTATCTGACATGTAAAGGTGTCAAAGCAGTAGTGAATCGATACACACCCCCACAACAACAATACGAGGCCGCTCATTTTAAATGTACAGGAAAAAGTTTATCTTGCGTTTAAAGCAGTAGATTGGCAGAATTTACAGCATCTGACATTTATAATTATGAATAAAAATGTAGACTTGGACAAAGGTTTATTAGGTTGATGGCCTTTATGTGAATTTAGTTTTTTGTGTCTTTTTTTACCCCTTTTCCAAATTTAACTTTTGCAGTTTTATGTATTTCTCACCTGCCTTTTCATGTATGAAAAGGAGCCATCTGCCACAAGATGTTTCCTAACAAAGTTGTGATAATTTGAATCCATGTTGCAGAGATTTTATGCCTGTTTTCAGAATCAATTTATTAATTCTAGAGTTCATTAGTCCAGAGGTTACTCATGGTTATCTTGGTGTGACTGGGGGTTATACTTTTTATAAATCTGTTTTCCTGAATGCAGGTTAAAACTATGATTAATGGAAAAGACTACTATAGAGAGAAGTCTTTAAATAACAAAATAGGATTCAGTAATATAACCATAAAATATAGTAAAAAAAATTAAAGCGAAGAGTAAGTATACAGCTACAGAATAGTTAATAGAAAATTGAAGCAGATTATAAAAATATGCTCTTCTTTTGGTTATGAAAAGAAAACATGATCCTAACATTTGCCCAAGATGCAAGATGTGATTAAAAAAAAAGTGAATAAGGTCATTGCGAATACCAAACAAGACGTTTACAGATGGTAAATGGAAAAAAATAACCTTGTTTTTCTCTGTTTTGTATTTGTGATTTATTTTGGTGGTGAAACTGAAAACATGGCATGTCTGCCAACCAACTCTGAGACAACTGAACTGCGTTCCTTTTTCTACTTTTGTTCCTACTTACGGCGTCATGACCTCTCTGGAAAGTGCCACAGTTTATGGTGACATCAACATTTGAGGTCAAACAGAAGTTGTGCTCAGCAATTGTAATAAAATGAACTCTGACAACAGATTCATTCATGCCACACAAAATTAACAGACAGAAATGTCTAGAAAGCAGAAGGCAAAACAAGCTAGAAACGCAATAAGAAAATCTCAATAAGGTAGTCAGGTGGTTGTGACCCAGAATGAGTTGTACATATAAAAAAAACTGTTCATGACATTTCAAAAAGTAAAATCTCAAGTAATTATAGAAGACCAGAACTTTTCTTCATTTCTTCTGATAATTTTCAGATTTGAACAGATATCAGATGGAGCAATAAGAAATTGGGGATTTGGCATTTGTATTTATAAACTGTATGTAGTCTTTACAAATATATTTAATTGCAAGTATATATTATAGTATATAAATCTGACCCAATGAGTATAATTACTTAAATCTTTGGCTTTTCTTGGCTCGCTCCCTAACGAGTCTGGACCACAACTGTGCACTCAGTGTTCTCCCACAATGTTGCACAAGTTAATTACTCAGTGTTAGAGCTGTTAGTGAATAGTTCACATGTTTGGAAAGAGAGTCACACTTGAAGCTTTCCCACTGCTCCCAGTATTCAGACTAAGCCTGGCTAATTGACCTTTGGCTTCAGCTCAGTAGTTGCAGAGCTTACAGGATGCAAGTATTGATCCTCTCTTTTGTTTTTCCCAGGAAAGCAAATGAGCAATTTTCCCAAAATGTAAATCCTTGGCATTTATACAGTCCTGGGTGATTTGGTGCTTATCAAAAACGGGGTCAATTGGGAATAGAAGACAGTAATGTTATGATTAAACACATTTGGGAATTCAATCAAACTTATTTATGTAACTAACAAGATCTTAACACCAGGGTTCCCAAAGTGTGGTACAAATGTCACTAGTGGTACTTGCCTGCTTTTAGAGCTACTCAGAAAAAAGTTTGATTCTGGCAGAACCAATTAATCAACTGTAATGTTGAGCTACAGAGCAGAAATGTAATTACTACCCAGAATAGACTGAAGTGGGCAACAATAAACAAGGAACAGTGGATTGTGCCAGTCCCATTTAACCACACAATTTGGATCTGGAAATGACATCAAACCCAAACTGTTGTTTCTGGTTGAACTGGTTGAAAATATTCTCATTCAGTTTTTTTTTTCTCCCTTCGTTGAAACTACATCTGGATTGGTAATGTCTTTAAGTGTTTAACCCTGTCTTTCTGCTAGACAAATCTACTGGCTGAACTACTGTAACTGGATGTGGCCACCTTCGTCCTATAGATGTGAAAATTAGCTCAGAGTTTATCTGATGTTTTCCCACCTGACAGTCCGGTTGACTCGGTTCAGTAGGGAAACAAAACTGTAACATTTCTGGCTGGTTTGCTTTCAAACTGTACTGTGTTAAACGATACAAATTAATTGAAGTGCCTGTTGGCACCACTCGCCTGCAGGTGGCGCTGCAAAAAAAAAAGAACCACTCCAGGAAACACCATAGAAGTTGCGCTCAGTGTCTTTAGGTACTTGACTTTTGAATTGTTGGTTTGCATTGAGATCTTTTTGTAAAGTGCCTGAGACAACGTGTTGTGAATTGCTTTCTATGTAAACAAACTGAATTTAATTCAAAGTATTTCCCAGCACCGTGTAATTTCAAACATTAATTGCTTGTACCATATTTATATGAAATAATGTCATAAGATACACAGGCGCAAAAAAGGCATTTTTTAAAGCAGTAATTAGCCAAAATGTCATATTTTGTTTTCAAAGTCAGAGTTGGAAAAACCCAAAACTTAGACTCCAACTAAAAAATTTTAAATTTTAACTTCTGCAGCTTAGAGCTACCTTTGTTAGTACTCTGAAGAAATATTGGTCTCAAAAAGAGGCATTTACCTGCAAATTATCTGTAACATAGATCCACATCCACATGAAAAGATGATTTGGTTAAGCACAACAAATAAAACAGAAGAGAAGTAGAGAAAATTTCAAGAACTCCTAGCAGCATTTGCCTCTGAAGTAGGAACATGAATAAGGGAATGACTTCTATCCCAGATTAATTATGCAACAATGATTAATTTCCATAGCAGCCTCAGTGGACGCTGAGGTCAGTGAAATTATGATGATGTTTTGATTTTAGTGAACTAAAAACCACCTGATCTGTTTCTGCTGAGATAAGTGGTTGGAAATTTTGTGTTTATTACCCCCTCAAGTCTATTTATGCAAGTGAAGTGAAAGGGAATGATTGTATAATCTGACCTAAAATTGCCAAATACATAGAAAACAGTCATGGGTCTAATACACCTCTCTATTAAATAACATGACATGTGAATTCAGGAAATATTTTTAAAAAGAAAACATTAGCATCTGAAGCATGTACATGAATCTGCAAAAGTCTATTGTGTACAAAGCAGCAGTTTTTTAAATATCTACATGTGCTTCTGCAGAGACAATATAACACTTATGCTTCATGGCAAGTCAGCCATGTTACAGTTGAAGTATGAAACCTCTTATTTTAATACTTTTAATTCTGACCTATATGGACCTTGCAATTTTGGGGGGGAAAAGTTTCAGAAAAAATGCAATGCATTATAAAAATCAAGAGGGTGGCACTTGGAAAACATGGTAGGAATTAAGTCAGAAATTATTATAACTTTGTGAACAGCTGCCTTAAGAAATTGCATAGAGTTCCAAGTTCTGGTGGCGTTCTTTACTACTGTGAACACAAGATAAACTTTCTCCTGCACCTCTAACATGAGCTGCTTCATAGCTCTGCTGTTCAAACTTTTTATCAGTCTTCCTCACCCAACATTGCCTGTAATCACCAACATGACTTTTGGAATTGTGACTCATGCATCACATTTTACTTTTTTTTTTTTTTTTCCGACATCATGGAGCAACTACCTTTTCTTTTCAGTTCTGCTTTCCTCGTCCAACGTGATTCATGAGATTTAACGTGTTTGAATGCCGGTGGCTGCCTGCTGTAATAATATGTTGAGCAAAATTGTGTCTTTCCATCGTCAAATTTCTGAACTATCTTCAGGGCTTTTCTATTCCTCCTTCACAGATAATGATTGCTTACCGGCTTTGTAATGCTGAAGCGCTGAGATGTCATAAATCAAGTTTTTAAAAGCATCCATTTTGTATTCACTTGTATGATGCATAACTGTTAGAAATGCTCGTCTATCTTTGGTTGTGTGATGTTTTTCAGGTAAGATTCCTTTGTATGGCGTTGTCAAAATGTTTGTTCGGCTCTAACCTATCAGCATTTGAGCCACGGAGAACTGATTTGTAGAAAAACTCACAGCTCTTTTAACTTTCTACTTATCATATAATAAAATAAACGTATAGAAGTATAGACAGCATTTTTTTTTCAAACACATGTACCGTGTGGGTTTGCTCCACCTTCAAAATATGTGAATTATCAGCCCTGTGCTCCATTTTTTGGCATCATTTCTTATTTCTGGCCCATGCAGGCACATTTTTGCTCTGCTTTGATAATTAAATGATAATGTAGCTGCCGATGTGCCTCTTATCTTCTTTAGGGCTGCCTTTTCTTGCCCAACTCTTGCAGATCTTAACTCCTTGTGAGCAAGTAAATACTTTCATTCTCACTTTCCAGAATGTGTGGAGGAGAAGCAAACCAAAATGTGGCAGAGCAAAAAGAAAAAACAAAGACAAGTTACTTATGACAGATGGATAGTGAAACAAAGTGAACTTTTAGTGAACCTATTTGTCTTTCACTGGTTGCCTGCCTGCGTCATCACAGGCAGAATAAGGGGAAGAGATGCAAACCAACATGTGGTTTACTTCCCTGCTCTCGTGACTGACAAGCAACCCCTGATAGATGCCACAGATGTCCACTGTGAGATCAGATCAATAACCTTCCTCTAACCCAGGGGTGGGCAACTCCAGGCCTCGAGGGCCGGCCTCCTGCAACTTTTAGATGTATCTCTACTTCAACACACCTGGGTCAAATAATGAGGTCATTAGCAGGACTCTGGAGAACTTGACTGCACTGAGGAGGTGATTCAGCTGTTGGATTCAATGTGTTGGACCAGGGAGACATCTAAGAGTTGCAGGACACCGGCCCTCGAGGACCAGGATTGCCCACCCCTGCTCTAACCCATTCCCATTCAGGCACAGGCCATCAGGTGCTGTGCAGTAGTCCTGCCCGCCTTCCCTTTTCCACGATTGCGTGAGAGTGGGTGGAAAAAAAGAGCTAATAAAGCAATGCAGAGGTTCTTGTTTTCGTCTGAGCGGGCCGCCGCGTTGGCGTTAGACCATGTCAAAACACAGTTTTGTTGACGCAGCTACAAAGTGTTGTGTCACAAATTCCTTTGCATTTAATGCACGTTCATGTTTTAGCTGGCTCACAGTTGACCTTTGTGAAGTGTTGCTTTATATTTTTTAGGTAACAGTTAAGTTAGTCATATTTACCACCACAGAATGTGTCAGTGCCTTAGAGACAAGCAAACCAGAGTCCTAACATGAACCTGCTCACAACTACAATGCGGTTGCTCAAGTGTTTGGGGTGTCGGGGGTATGTTGATCATTTGACAGCAAGACATAGAGAATGAATTTTTAACAAGAGAAAAGTCCTGCTCATTAGAGCTCTCTTCTGATCTGGTCATTGTGCTGCTGCTGCTGCAGGTGACAGATGGCAGTCCGGTGGGGGAGGGTATGCTAGTGTGTTTGCATGTTTGAATGTCATTAAGGGATAGACTGGTTAATGGCATAAAAGTATACCAAGGGTCTGAAAAATATATCCATTTAAAATCAGTAAGGGATTTTGTCATCCTGGCCTTTCCTTTTTATGAAAATCAGTGGAGTGATGGAAATTTATCTGGCTCTATGTAGACTGTGTCTTTTTCCTCCAGAACTTCTTTTTCCAGATTTTGAATATGTCCAGGCCATTTCTGTAAACATTTGTAAGTCCAAAACATTAAGTGAGGGTCATTAATTATAGTCTACCATATGGTACAAATGGACAAAAAACGAAAAACGATCAAAACTGTAAATGCAAAAAATGATGAGGGGGCAAAATGATCAGCATCTCTAACTTGCCTCTCTGTGTAGTGAAGTACCCTGACATACATACCATAGTGTACAGTGTTTTTGTTATCTGTAGAAGCTTCCTGTTTTGCTGGTGTCCAAATGGGTGAAAATGCCTCATTTAAATGAGGTTCTTCAGGATAACCTGTCAAACCCCACGAAATCCCTTTAAACTATAGAGTATAATAAGAAGAAACTAAAAAATAAAAACCAACACATTTTTCAAAAGTGTCAGCTTTAAATAATGACCATCAGACTAATAGCAGTTTCGGATTATTCAGAGTGGGCGGGCAGGCACTAGCAGCGAAGGACTAAATGGCCGGGTATCTCACCATGAATGCGAATAGACTATAAGCACTGAGCCCAGTGTGTGCTTTGTTGTCGCTGACAATACGGACCTGACAGCACATCTGGCATCATAGCAGGGCCTTGGTGTTTGTCTCCCCCGGTGGGAAATGCTCTCTGCACCATTAGCTGCTCAGTGGGCAGGAAAAGACCAGCTACAGTGACGTCCTGCTGTCAGTCATTCAAGATGCATCTTTCTAACACACCCAGCCTGCGCCATTTTCCTCTATGCGGATGATAGAGCGATATCCATTTGCCAGAGTGCGCCTCATTCTCTGACATGGCCTAATTGTGAAAATGGCAATGCTGCTGTGATTCCTTCACAGCCACCTGAAGCAGTAAGCATTTTCCACCAGGCGGCCAAGTCTTCGGCAAGTCTGGTTCATATTTAGGTCAGCGTTATTTATTCAGGAAGCCTCATTCAGGTCAAAAACTCGTTTGCAAACAAGGGCAGACGTCAAATCTCCTACCACAACAATGAATGGGGCTATCACCTAAAGCAACATAATGCGAATGGATCAAGAAACTTAAAAAAATGCAGATGAGCCACATGATCAAAGAAAAAAAATGTCTAAACAGCAAAAGGCTATTTGCATGTTGCCGGTACTTTAAATTCAAATATTCTTTATGCAAAACTCTTTAAGGAATTGAATTAATACTTTAAGTAAAAACAGTTTTCAATGATTATTAGGTCTATTCATAGTTTGATCATTAGTAGCTTTTCATCTCCCATTACAGGACAAATACAAAAAGTATCTGAGTCTTTTTCAGAGATTACGTTTTGAAGCCATTGGGTTAATCAAGAGCCTTAATCCTGAAGAAGGCTGATGTGTTTCTGTGTCAAATTCTGCGTTAAGGGCCCTTCACGCAAACAAACAAGCCTGACCCTGGAGTGAAAGAGGGCAAGAAGAGCTGCGTGACCTCTCAGCTGGTTGTGTGTTTGTTCAGTGAATTCTCGCTCATTAAAACACCAAGAGCCCCAGAGTCGCCCCGGCCCAACAGAGGGTCTGTGAGGGGGCTATAAAGTCACCCACGAGTAATGGCTGAAACGGGTAAACATCTTTACAATGACTCACTTTCATCCTCAGCCGTTTAAACAATAATTGCCAGTAAAACAAATCGAAATCTTTACTTGGCCCAGAGCTGAAGTGAGTCTGGATGATTAGGATTCAGTGCAAAGGCCAATAGAGTTACAGCTGTAGATTTTCAGGTGAACACCTAGCAGCAACTACACAGAGAAAATACAGAGCTATTTCGAAAAGTTGTGTGAAACAAATTCAGCAGAAATGGCCCCCCCTATTTGAATTATTAAAGCTTCCTGAGGTTGATATTACACATTGTTACTGAAACAGCCGGGCAAACGCAATCGTATTAGGACACATCATGAAATACATATGATTGGTAGCAACCTCCTCATTCCTGTTGCGGTTTTACTCTCCCAGAAAACAAGTTTTATTGCAAGAAACCCAACATTGTGCTGTCACTATACTCACCAACGTGGCTAAATTTACTGCCCAGTAAATTTTGTTATATGCTTCGCCTCAGAACCTTGCTGTTTTCAGTGTTTGACATTAGCAACATGAATGAGTGCCAGTGTGACCCTTGCAAGTCTATAATGGCTCTTACTGGTTAACTAAGACAGAGCAGGGTCAGGGACACCATAGCTTGGACCACCTGTGTTAAAATTATGGGCTTACCATGTTAGAACGGAAAGGGTCAGACAACAGAGCCTTGCAAAAATTATTCACAACCTTTTCAAACAACATATTAAAGCCACAAACTTCCATATATTTACTGAGGTTTTATGTAACAGATCACCTCAAATTAGAGCATTATAAATGGTTTTTAAATAAAAATCTGACAGTGTTTATATATATTCAGTCCCTTTTAAACTGATATCCCTTAATGAAATCCAGTCCATACCACTGTCCTCATAAGACACCTGCTTAGCAAACAGAGTGTGTATTTTATATTGATTTGTTTTGATAAATAACTTTGTGGTAATCAGACTTCACATTCTGAAAATAGTTTATTAGTTATTTATTTCCCTCGCTGCACTTCTCTCTTCTACTTCACAGTAGCAAGTGGGATAAATTAGTGAAAACGTTTAACAGCAGAGAAAAAAGTAATCAGACTTTACAAGATTGCTTGTATTTACTCTGTAAAACCACATCAACATCAGCGACTGATTTAATTGCTGCTTTTATTTTTAATTTATTGATGACTCAGTAAATAAATATAATGTAAATCATCAACCTTGGGCCAGCGTCTATAACCAGATGAACCCAATGGAAAGGGTTAGATCAAAGCTCATAACCATGTATTAAAACAACCCAGTTGAAGTCAAGAAATGAGAATTTGTGGCAAGATTCAAAACTGATGTTCACAGATACCATCCATCCAATGACTGAGCTTGAACTGTTTTCAAAGAAAAATATATCAGTATCAAGATGTGTAATGCTGATAGAAACATGGTGAAAACTGAAATCCATGTACACTTCTGCTGTGCTTGGTCTTGATCCATTAGTCTTTTACACTAGAATAAAGATTAGCTGAGTTTGCAACATCACAAAATGTGGGAAAGTTCAAAAGGGCCTAGATACTTTTGTGGAGCAGTGTGCTCTAATCAGCTGGGAGAAACTCCAATGCAAATTGAGTGTTTTTGTTTGCTTATTCATCCATGGTAGCTCTTTTTATTATTCATAGAACACAAATAGGACTGAGGGCATAAAACTGACAGAATACCCAGGCTGGTCGTTTATTGCAGAATCTTGTGTTGCAAAAGGAAATCCTATTTAAGCAGTTACTGACCTCCTTGCACTTAATTTCCACTGTTGCAATGATTACAAACCAAATGCAGATTTCGTCCTCATCACACGGAAAGTGTTATAAGACCATAAAAACAAAATCCACCAGATGGTGCTCCTCACTTCCTCATTTGACTTGATCTTTAGTTTTCCCGTAATGTTTTATTAATTCCTAGGCAAGGATCACTCTCACCTTGTAATCTCCCTTCGTGTGTTCTTACGCTTGAATTGGGGATGACTGTAATCATCAATGTTCCCTTTTCCTGGGCCTACGTGTCTGCTTTAATGACTTATTGATGGACGACTGCCTTTCATCTGAAAGGGGCTTTCTTGCCCACTCTAGTGTCCGGTGTTCCCATGTCTAAGGTTTCACGCTGGACTTTCTCCTTTTTGATCATCCCGCAGTCTCTTTCAATCTATTTCAAGTCTTATAAGCCCGCATACCGCCTCCTTGCCGCAGTGCCTCTTTGAATTCTCTATGAGGATAAATGTGTTGAGAAGAAAGGAGGCTGACAAGCTTGTGTTACCGGAGAGAGATTTACATGGGGCCATAAAAGCCAGGGTGAAAGGAGAGGAGATACAGCCCATATTAAAGGGTCAGTGTATGGGGACAGAGAGGTAAACTGACCCAGTCCGGACAGCCCATACACACCACCTGGACATACTCCCATTCACACCCTGCCCTCTGGTCGAAGACATTTTAGCTTAAGACAAAACACCTCCACCCCACTAGACCCTCTATCCCACTCCCCTTGCTGTTTTCAATTTCCTTTGGCGAACATTTAGCCAATTTGCGTCATTGTCTACAACCCATAACTCTCAGAGAGAAATGGTACCAACTCTGCCTGAGCTAAAGCCTTGGAGCCATGTCAAGCCTGAGCAGCCGCATGAAACCTCATGTCCCAATGTGTCAGCATGGGTCGTAGAGTTGCAGACATGTACCCCAATGAAACGCCAGGTGAAGTTTCAAGAAAACATTGCACTTCGTTGTTGCATCTAACAATGAAATGTTGAAAGAGCCACTTTGAATTTTTACATGAAAACTACTTGGAAGAAAAAAGTACAAAGTAAACTAAATATTTATGCATAGTAATCTACTCTTTTTAAATAAGCACATTTTAAAAATGTCAGAACATTTAAGAAATGATGCACACATATCTCAAAGTATAAGTCATCCATCTATCCATTTTCTGTACACCCTTGTCCCTAGTGGGTTGCGAGGTGCTGGTGCTTATCTCCAGCTAGCTTTCTGGGCGAGAGGTGGGGTCACCCTGGACAGGTCGCCAGTCTGTCACAGGGCAGCATAAGTCATAAGTCAGCCAAAATGTCAGGTTCAAGTCTAAATAGAGATATGGTTTTGCAAAATGATGAAGATTTGAAACAATAGATTTAGACAAGAAATTAACTTGGAAAGAAGGTCATAATTGATTTTTAAACTATTTTCCCTAAGTGTTGTTCCTCTAAATCTATTTCCAAGTACACCAACTTTTTTGTGTTTTTTCATGCTTCCATAGGTTGAGACAAATATAGTCAATTGGTGGACCTAAGAAAATTAAAATTGACTCAGATTAAGGCTCTTATTGGTGATGTCCATAAGGACATGGGATAAAAGAACTTAAATCAAAAATTTCTTCAAGAGTCTCCTTCTGCACCTCAAACTTATTGGACTATGTAAAATAGCACTAAAGATGGAAAAATCAATGATAGAAGATGGTCTGGATTGTCCTGGTAGCACTCATCTTTGAAGGCATAACAGGGAGATGCAAAGAAAATATGTTATACATTAGACAGTGAAGAAGGTTCCATCAAAATCTGGGAGCTTTTTACTCCGATGGAATAAAAGTACTTCTGGTTGTGAGTGGGAATCAAAGTGCATCTGGTTATTTGGAGATGTTGTGTTTGGCATCCCTACAGTTTATAACACCTGTTTGACAAAAGTCTTGAAGGAAAATAATGTCTCTGAACTGTCTCTGCATGATTGTTTATTAAATAGCGATTGGTCTTTCTCTTTTTCCCATCATGCACTGTATGTTTTTCAAAGGTTTTATGGACTACAGAAATGACAGTGGCTCTTGACAGACGAGACTGAATGGCTTTTGGCTGGATTAGGAACAGGCTCTAGAGCTCCACTAGGAGCCAGATGCCAGCAAGGGGGGTGTGGGGTTCTGCATGGGCTGGTATTATTAAAGATTAACCAGTTTTACTTTAATGGGTTGAAGATGGACTCAAAGTCGACTCCCAAACCTACATTAAAATACATTTTCTTTAAGCATTGATGCAGGAAGAAGGTTGCGCCTTCAAAAGACAAACGTTTTTATGCAGGACAACACTCCTTTACATGCATCCAAGTACTTCTCTGCATGTCTAACTAGTAAAGGTATTAAAGAAGAAAAACTTTTGAAACAGCCCCTTTTTCACCTGACCTGAACCAAATTGAGAACTTGTGGTCAGTTTGGGAGATTTGAAGGAAAAGAATCCATCTCTCTGAACGGCATCTGTGAGGCGGTAGTTAGTGTTGCATAAAAAGTTGATTGACAACAGATCAATAAACTGACAGATTCCATGAATTGAAGGATTATCAATGTTATTGAAAGCAAGGATGGCTATATTGGTGACTGATTTTATTTTTAAAAGTCAGGAATGTTGATTGGAAACACGCAAGTCTGTTTATAATTCTCAAATAAAGAGATGAAAATTAAAAAAGTGAGATGGTAAAACATGTCTTTCATTTAATTGTGTAATAACTCTCCACAGTGACAGTTGCCCAATAATTTTGCACATATTCTTGTGAGAAAACCAAAAAACTCACCTTTACTTTCTTAAACGTTAATGTTTGAGGTTTATCAACATTTTGGATTGACCAAGAACACTGTTATTGGTTAATAAAAATACTCCTCAAAAATAAGACTTGTGCACACAGTGTGACTAATTATAACATGACATATGATTTACATGCTTTGCGTGGGTAAATAACATCACACCTTACCCAAAGACCAAACAGCAGAAACCTTGTAGTGTGTGTGGATATGCATCTGGTACAGTGGTGTCCATCAGGCAGCTCAGGAGGGAAATCCATCATTGCATGGAGAGCAATTTATGTCCAATGTGAGACATGACTGACATCTCCCAGCCTGCAATGTGGTGCTTCTGGTTTCACCGAGCTCAACCTGCTAGCCTCTGCACAGGACGATTTCTTCCAAAGAGCAGATAATTGCAGCCAGTAAGTGAAATGATTTCACTATCAGGCGTTCTAAGATGATTGCATGTGAAACAGTCTAGTGAGCAAACCACTTCCTCAATTGGGGAGAACATATTGTACACAGCTGAACACTGACAGGTTGTTTTTCAATGACAGTGGCTATTTTTGGCTAACTGCGTAGCTTGGGATGTTTTCATGCGAGAAGCACTTAAGCCGTTTCCTTTGCACGACATTTGTTTATGATTTTATGCAATTTTATGCTTTGATGTCTGATAGCAAGAAAAGGCAATGGGCATCAGAGTTGGAGCCAGCTGGAATTAACTTGGAGCATCTTGCAAAGGTTAAAGTTATTTTAATTTTAAAATGATGTTCAAAACATTAATAAGAAACCCCCTTTTGACTTCAGCTCCCCTTTTGTTTGAATTTCCAAACAGTCTTTGTGAAATTAGAGTCAGTTGGGGGTTTTCCAGCAAAAAAAAGAAAGAAAACAAAACAAACATAATAATAAGTAGCAATCAGATCAAGTGGTAATGAAACATGACTCCCAAAGAGGCAACACAGCTGGGTGCAAGGGCCATCTAGTGGAAACATGTGCGTCATTACACAGATGAATTTGCCCACAGATTACTCTCATGGTCAATTATTTTCCCTCAATAAGCACAGTTTCGCGTGAATGGCCACTCAAATTTAAGCATTCATTAGATCTGATCACCCCCATTTGTGAAGCAGTAATTTATTACTAAACAGCCATGATGAAATGTGCCACATGGAGAAAACACTTCTTTGTTGTGGCTGTCCATTGTTACCCACTGGGTCCAATAATTTCAATTCACACACAGAGAGAATAATAGCTTCCAAGTGTTTGTTGGAAATGAACAGTGCTTTGAGGTAAACGTGAATTGGCTTTTTTGTATCGGTGCTTTTGACAATCCAATACAAGAGTCTCTTGGGCACAGTATCAATCGACAGAAAGCAAACAAATAAAACATTTGTGGGCTTATACAATTACAATAGACACATGTGATACTCAGGGTAAAAAAAAAGAAAGCAAGAGCAACAAAAGGATAGTAACAGAAGTACATACAACCGCCATTCTACTATAAACAGTGTTGAGTGTTTCTTTGCATTTAGCTCCATCTGTCTTTCTCTCAATTCCCTGTTCAAAAAAGTGTCATCACAGTATGATACTGCCACCACCAGTTTCATTTTGGGAGTGGTGTTTTGAGGACAATTTGTTAATTGTCAGACACAATTTTTTGGCACATCACAAACAATGTGCACCTTCTTTAATGTTACAGTTTATGGTTTTAATGTAAAAAATGTACAAAGACTGTTGTACCAGCGACTATCCAGGCGTAGTTACCCTTGATGACCAACATTTGATTTATTTATTTTTTTCTGACTGTGGCTAAATTGTTTGATTGAGAAGATTGTTTAAACACAGAATTGCAAAGGGGAAAATTTCACTACTGTTTGAATTATGGCAATGTAGATAAAATGCCACGCAGAGGTAATTATGCAAATTGTGCTGAATTAAATTATTGGAAACTTGTCAAAAATGACATGAAAATGAGATGTCAATAGGCTGTTTAAATTATTTTATTTGCCACACACACCCATGCAATTATGATGATTAAGTGAAGATTGAAGAATGCAGCTGACAAGGCTTTATTCATTGAAATTATTTAAATTTAGATAATGACATTTCACACATAGAACAAACTGAAATCGCTGATTTGCACCTAATTCCATGACAGACTTATCTATTTGCATCATGTATATAAAAACTCTTCACACGCCTGTTGAGATACTATGATTACCGTGACATCTCTTCTAAAATGGCAAATTTTGTGACATAAAAAACATGCAGACTTAAGTTAATACTTTACTAAACCACATTTTGATTCATTTCCAATATTTGCTTGTGTTCAGATTATGAGAACATTTCTTCTCCACAGACTTCTTCAGCTGATCGCACAGATTTTTGGTCAGTAAGCTCTAAATAAAGGGAATTCCTAAATAAAGGCTGGTGAAAACAATTTTTTGTTGTTTTTTATGTGTGCTATAAATAACTTACTGTGATAGTGAAAAATTAAATCCCTTTTTTGTCTTCAGATTTCTATCAGATGCCAAAAGTTATTGAGTAAAATCTGAATGGTGTATAGGATGGTTCTTAATTTCATCCACTTTGAAAAAACAACAAAAACAACAATACCATTTGAAGAAAAATAATCCCAAAACCCAAATTTCGCACTTAGTATGAATTATTTATCTTTGTTAATAAAATAATCCAAGAATTGTGCCACATTAAAAGAAAAAAATTAATACAATATCTCATGGTTTAATTTGTTTTTATCACAAAAACTTTCAAGTTACACACAGCAACTTGGAGGTACAAGTTACACCAGAGATCTTTGTTTTACTAAACAAAGATTTCTGGATTTATCTGGAGAAAATTGTACAGCGAGAGAAAGTCAAGCTCGTAACAGGGAAAGAGTTTCCATCACATAATTATGAAGTATTACCAGGCTCCGTTGGAACCATCAACAAACACTAAGTGGCTACTGTAAGTGCCACTGATACACTGCGTAATCCAAACGGGTTCTCTGTACTGATTCACTGAGGCATTTATTTCTGTTTCCATAAACAGCTCTGTGTTTATCAGTCACAATTGAGATAGAGCTTTCTCATTTTACCCCAGCATTCAGGAGGGCTAAATACCTTAAGTGCATAATGACCCCTTCGTGTGTGATTATTTACAGCCCTTGTTCACTGAAAGGACAAGAGAATTGGTAGGATTAACTCATTTATCTCCGGGAACAGGCAGTTTGTCCAAGAAAACGGCTCTGCACAAATCAAGGCAAACACAGACTGTTTCTCCTAATGTCAGCAAAGCTATTTGTGGAGAGGTTGTCTTACCGCTCGCTTTTGTCAAATACCGCATGGGTCTTTTAAATCACGCTAGCAACATTTAAATCAGATGTTGGAGGAAATGGCACTCATTTTTCATGGTCCAGACAACTGTGTCTGGGCACCGTGGCTGTTCTCTAAACTGCCATAAAGTCTCCGAAAGCAGAATAAAGTAATGGCTGAAGGAACCCCAGGGGCATTTACTTGAACAAAATGGAAAAGTGACATGTATATGCCAAAGTGACTGCGTATAAATCAAGCATCAGAATTTACTGCGGAGGAAACGGGCTCTCCTCCATCAGTGGAGTCACTCTAACCTGAAATCTGTGGTCTAGCTTATCAGGAGTTTAATTTTTATATGTGATTAATTAAAGACGAACGTCTTGACATAACTTTGCTTTAATAGCTTTGCTGCTTTCCGCTTGGATTGAGACACTCTTAATAGTGTTGAGGATTGAAGTGGGCAGGTCGGGGATCACTGTGAGGCAGGATATTGGGAACAAATTGACAAGCCGTCTTTGCTGTCTCTCTCCCTATTTAGCCCAGAACGATCCAGACCAACTGGCTGGCAGCCAATTTATCTTGGAGATGAGAAGGCGAGGAAGGATCCCTCTGAAACAGTTCCTGAGGAAATCTTGAAGTCTGATGAGAACAGCAGAGGGAAAACTTTAACTGCTCTTTGTTACAAGACATTGTCCAAAAAATGACACATTTTTTATTGGATTTTTTGTTAGGCATTTACACATGCAACTCAATAAACTGAAATATCCTGGAAATTCTGATTTATTTCAGTCACTGGATGGAAAAAACAACATTATATAGATTTATTACACACTATGCTTAATTTAAGCATTAATTTCAGTTAATTTAGATGATTAGGGTTTACAGCTGACAAGAATTCAAATGTTAGTTTCTCATAACATTAGAATATCTTATAATATCTTATATATACTGGCCTGGGCTCTTTATGCATGAATGCAATGGCAAAGAAGTGATCAGACTGTGGATCTGCTGAGCTATGAAATAAGTCCAGGTTGCTTTAATAGTGGGCTTAGACTAATTTGCGTTGTTGGCTTTGGTGTTTCTTTTCTTCCTCTTGACAATATGCCCCAGATTTTTGGGAGGTTTAAGTCAGGACAGTTTGTTGGCCAGCACAGATAAACTCTGGTCATTAATGCAGGTGTTTGTGTTTTTGGAACAGTGGGCAGGTGCCAAGTCCTTCTGCAAGATGAAATCAACGTCTCCATAAAGCGTCAGCAGAAGGAAATGAAAACACGTTTATCCAATATCAGCAGATCAAACAATACCGAATCATAACAGACTGTGGAAACGTCATGTTTGACTTTAAGTATTTTGGATTCTGTGTCTCTCCACTGTTCTGCCAGGTTCAAGGACCTTGATTTATAACGCAGAAACTTCTCATGGACCTTTGCTCCTGTGTTTTTTGTATATCTGCTCTTTCTTCAGTAGTTGGTTGCTGTACGACTGCAATTGTTAAAAGTGAGTTGTTTCTTACTGCCTCTAAGCCTATAGTGAAGGATTGCTGCAAATTTAGCTATTTGATGCAAATGGCTGCAGTTCCTAAGATAGAAATTTCATAATAACTAGGATTAAATTGGAATGCATGCAATCAAAAGTAAATCTATCAGTATGATTTGGTTGTATACTTTTGTATGTAAATTATATCTTTTTGTCTTGTCAAGTGTCTTTAGATGGGAATTGCTATTAACTGACCCTTTTTTATTTTGTGGTTTAATGGGTTTTAATATTTTAAAGTATTGAACATCAATCCTATTACTTTTCTCTTTAGTCCAGGTAAAACACACCCAGTTGTCTTTAGTTTAGAAGTCGCTTAACAGATCGAAGGTGAATCTTTTAGCCTATATCCTCGATATGTATGTACGTGTCAGGGCGTATGTATGTGTTGTGCCTCCCAAGTTGTGATTCTCCATAGACTCTTCAATGGGCTTTCATATCTTCAAAACTACAATTTAATTAAACCACATTTTTTCCTTCCACTCAATTTTACATGAATGAGTAACGGTATTTTGCAGACATTCAGTGTCTGAACATCTGTAAAGTCAGCAGTGACATTTCTGTATTAAAAATCACTTAAAATAACGTTGACTGAATCTGAGTTTAATCATCAACAATAACAAATAAATATATCAATGTGTGCACTGAATCTGAGTTTTCCTTTTTGAACTGAATTACTTGAATAAAATTACATTTGAATAATACTGTAATTTTATTGGGATGCATCTGATTTTGACAACTTGAGCGTTAGTCTTTCTTTAAATTATGGTAATATGACATAATCAGCATACAAAACATACTCAATATCCACCTAAATCAAGATAACCAGGAGATGATGAGCATTCTCTACTTTTGTTCCTCTGTGTCTTAATGACATTCACTCCAGAGAGAAAAAATACAGCTCAAAAGTGCGCTCCTCAGTGCCAAAAAGTTTTCCCGTCACTATTGTTCACAATGATTTGGCTGAGTGGGACTCATTCTTAGAGAGCTTATCCTGCCAATATTAACAGTGGGTGTTTAGAAAATGTAGAGGAGCCATTTGTCTTTGCACACAGGCTAAACACAGGGAGAACTAAGCTTGTTTGTGTGAGTAAGAGGAGAGCGACTCGCTTTAAAGAGATGCTGTTGGATTTGTAAGTGGAGAATAAGCTGACCGAAGGCAGAGGGGAGAAATACAGACTCTCCGATGAATGAGTTATAAGAACTATACTCTTTTGTTGCTTGAGTCTTTTGATTTTTTCTCCCCTGTAAGGAGCTGTTAACCATCTGCCAACAAGACACTCTTCATGGTCCAGATAGCTTCCAAGCCTTATCAAAGATGCAGTTAGTGGGCTGGATTTTAAATTGGCAGGGTTGAGCAGTTTTGCTTGACTGTCATATTTTGCCATTTTTACATGACAGCACTGACTGTTTTGCATTAAAAGAAGCTGACACCGACATCCTGAGGGTTGCTTGAATCAAAACTGTCATTGGATGTACAGTAATGGAAGTGGGTGAGCTGGAACACTACAGAATATATCATTCAGTTCAGATTCAAACTCAAAAATACAACATTTAAATTCCCTTTGGTGAAATTAAATGTTGTAACTCATTACAGTCTGTATCATAGTAAATTTGAAGAAGTCTTCATCTGAAGACTGTTTTTGTAAATCAGCCCCATGAAAAGCAAATTCCCATCAAACATATGTTTTGTTTTAGATTATTGAGCACATTTTTAAACCAAAGATAAACTGAGTAAGTACTACGTGCACTTTGGTCCACTGGTGCCATAAATCATCAAACATAAATTTTAACCACATACAGATTAATAGTTAACTCTATTTCCACATGTTATTGAATTTCTTTTAGAGACAGTCTTGACGTTTTGCTGTTTGATTTGTTTTTTAAGCCAACTTCATGTTGTCAGACATGTTCTGTTAAAGTGATTCTTGATTGTGAAGGTCTGTCAGTAAGCAACTCTGGGAATGGCCATTAAAATTTGAACACTGAATTTCAAAAAGATGTGTATCGTTGCAGTCAATTCATCCATACCGTGGTTCATTTATATGTATCTTAGAGGAATGATTAGGGTTGCATTAATGATCGACTAGCCAAATAATCGTAAAACTTTCTACTAATAGAGCCTAAGTTTAACCTTAATGGGGGAAAAAACATGATTCAAAACCTCTAAAAGACGTTAAAGCGATTCAGAAAATGTATCTACATACAAAAATGTTTAAGCTAATTACAGAATTTTGATGATAAATTTTAGTTAATTCCTGCATTATTTTTTTACTAGTAGTAAAAAAATGTTTTCTAAAATGTTGGTAACATTTTAGAACATATTTTAGAATATGCCTTGGGCTGGTCCTGGGTATACTGAACACATTTTGGTTCTTCAAACCTTCTTAAAGAGAAACAGTATTCAGTTAGATGCCGGGTGACTCAAACCGACATGAAACTGTCTATATAAAAACATTGAAGAGGAAATGAGACAAAATTGACCAAATGTGTAAATTTTGTGCAAAATGTGCATACAGACAGTTTAAATATTCCAGATATAAAAAAACAACAAAAAACTGTCAAGAAGTGAGTTTAAATCAAGGACAGACAAACAAAAAGTGTTAAAAGATTGTGCTTTGAAAGTGTAAGAGATGACCAGTTATTGTGTAGACACCAAACCAGTCTAAAGAGATCAGGGCATTCCACTATATTATGGAGATTATACCTTATAAAGGCATCATTTAAAAAAAACTGCATTTAAAGTGATGAAAATACCAACATTAGGCTGACAGACAAAATCTAAATGACCATATTAATCATATCATGTCAGTGTTTTACAGAACTGTGAAAATAACATCTAACTTAGTCAACGTTCAGCATTTGCCTAGCCTTGTGTAAAGAAATATAGTCGCATTTATATAATCCTATAAGATTTTTTGTCTATGTTAACTAAAAATTATAGAATAGCGCAAATTGAAATTTGTGTAATTATCAAACCTTACTCATAATAAAGTGTTTTGTTTTGCATAAGTCTATGCAGTTAAACCAAACACTAGCAGCATTTTTGAAATTGCTTCTTTTCTGTCTCTGTTCTCTGTTGCTATATTTCCTCTTGAATGCTGGTGCCGCTAAAAGCTGGACTCATTGCTCACACCGGCGCTACCATTCATGGTAGACGGGGCTAGAACAGCCTGAGGATATAACACTGCTGCTCAGCTCAAAAGGAGGTTATTTTAGGAATTATCCAATGAAGAAAAAAAAAACAGCAAAGAATCAACTTTGTAAATCTAAAACAACACCTTCTTCTTCACAATACTTTCCACCAGGAAAAGAAGCTGCTGCTTTGTGTTTTTAAAACCCAAGATTAGATATCAAATTATACAAACAGGTAAACTTTTCATAGCCATAGACATTGGCCATTTAGTAAAGACTTGTTAGGAACTCTTTTAGGGTTTTCCCAACCTGCAGTTTTCATTTACAAAACATTTAATCCTAACGAAGAACTGTTAGCCAAAAGAATCACAATAACACTGTGCACTCTGTTAAACTTTCAGTAAGAATTTATTGCTTCAGTAGTCAGTAACAAGTAGCATAAAATGATTGATAATCACCACTGACTAAGTATCTACTGAAGCAATAAATTCATACTGAAAGTTCAATTAAGTGCTGGAGGTTTGTTCTGCTATTTTACTGGTATTACTTCTTCTTCAGTGTGCATGTATTCCAGAGCAGTGAATGTGCAAAAACATGTTTTGGTTAGACCCAGGAAAAGTCAGACGACTTATTGCAGAGTTAAAATGGTGAAATAAAAAGTAACAGGAGGAGAGCGGAAAAAGTTCCAGCAGGATTTTCCAGACTTTGCAAAGCATATATCACATACAGTATATATGTGACATTCTCACATTTTTTTCACATTACAAACAGAAACTTCATTGTGTTCTGTTGGGAATTTATAAGCTAGACCAGAATTGAAAGGAATTGAGCATTCCCAAATACAAATTGAAAACGTGTGGAAGGCATTTGTATTTGCTTTGTATTTACTCTGACACTCACCTAAGTTGAAAGTAGAGCCCACCTGTGTGTAATTTATTCTCAGTTATAATCCATCTACTTCAGCAAACAGCATCATGAAAACCAAAGAACAAACCACACAGATCAGGGATAAAGTTGTGGAGAAGTGTAAAGCTGGGTTTCGTTTTGAATCAATATCCCAGATTTTAAACTCACTGAGTACTGTTTAATATATCATCAAAACATGGAACGAGTACAGAGCAGCTGCTACACCTACCAGGCTATGGCCGTCCACCTAAACTGACAAGTCAAGCCAGGACAGCACTGAATAGAGAAGCAGCCAAGAGCTCCAGGTGAACTGAAGAGAAGGTGAAGATAAATTTTAATGTTTGGCCTTCGCATGGTGAGGGGGTGTAACACTGCACCCTGGAGAAAAACATAAATAAAAATAAAGGCAACAACATAACCCAGCTGAAACATGGTAGTGGCAGCATGATGCTGTGGGAATGACATTGTCCAGAAGAGGGAGAGAGGCTGGTCAGAGTTGATGATGGACGGAGTAGTAAAAAAAAAGTATTAAATGAGGTTCAAATTGTATGGTTATACCAGACAAAATATGTTGTCATAAAATAATTGAATTTATTTGATTAAAATATTCTGAATTATGTTTATTGTTGAGCAGTAAAAGAAAGCAAAACAATAAAATTATTTTTTAGCTTTAATTTCAAACACATCCTAATGTCTGTGGTCCTGCTATTGCTTCATATTTTATAGGATTTTCCCCCTTGGGAAAAACTGTGTTATATTAAAGCCATGTTATATTAAAATATATTCCAGAGATGAAATGCTAGAGAACTGGCAGAGATATATTCCATTGCAATGAAATGTGGTTCTACAAGCACTGAATACAAATTCATGGCCATTTTCCTTTAATTTCACGTTTCACACTACTTTCGTTTAGCATATTAGATAAAATCCTATCAAAGTTCATCATTTATGGTTGTAATGGGACAAAATTCAGAAAGGTTCTGTAAGGCAGGCAGGTCACAGCTGATGAGATCCAGAACCATAACTACATCGGCAAATAATCAGCAATTGGTTTTTTATGTTTGCTTGTAAAGTTGACAGAAACAAAACAATCAAACAATACTTTTCAGATATTTTCCCAATGAGTCTTCAGTATATTTAGCTCCCGATTGTGCTACATTTAGTTAAATGATGTGATTTTAAAAAATTTATTTCATGGTTGTTGATTCAAAGTAAATTGACTTGGAATTATCTCCATTCCCTTGCCTACTGCTTAGCTTCTACGACATGTCTACATCGTTGGTCCCTGGTGCTATCCATCTCATTTTCTGGCTCTATTGAGCAGTGAGGCTCCTTATGCAGGAGTTGTTTGTTTTCTGAATGTTAACAATGACCTGCCACTCATCACTGCTGATCAGAGTACTGAATGAGCTTTTCCTTCCCGTCTGCACCCCTGAGTTTGATTTCCAGCTCCCCAGGCAATTACAGCTCATTTGGCTGCATGCGAGGGAAACAGCACTGCCCTACTTCTCAGGCTCCGCTGCTGTGTTTGAGGCTACATACACTGTACTTAAAATATGAGTCTGTTTTAATCCATGTTATTCTACTCAGCTCGGTATCTCTGCATCCAAGACTTGTTATATTTTCTGTGCAGGAGATATAAAAAAAAAAATCTGAACAAAGCAAAACTCCCACAGCAAATGATCACGGCGAAGCGCAGAAGAGAAGCACAGAGACGAGAGCGTTTGAGTCTTTGCAGGCAGTGTTATGAGTTTGTGCCTCAACACCACGGAGTATTAAAATGTCACGTTCAAAGATGAAGAAGCTGATATGCAGAGAAGGGAGCTCGGCAAAGGCGCAGCGGGCTAGACGCTTGTCAAGAAACTGATGCTGTAAACCACAAAACGTGAAGCTGTTTGTGTTTAATCACAAAAGGTTTGTGTGCATCCAGCAGCTGCGGTTTGTTCCTAGATGTCTTTTTCAACATTTTTTTTCTTCTTCTTTTTCAGCGTGACTTTCTGCATTGTTCACCTGAGCCCTGCTGGTCTTTTTGATGCATGGGAAATCAATGATGCTGTACGGAATCCATATGAGTTTATCTCTGGGCCATGATACATATTAGCAGCCCCCTCCTGTCCCCTGCACCTTTATTATAATGATCTGTCATTTTCAGAAACTGCAGTCATTTGTAAGAGGTGCACCAGATTAATCAATGTTGTTTACAAATTCAGCAGGTAGGTATCCAAATCCTCCCTGATAAATCACGCAGTCCACCTGCTCTCCGAGATTTTCCAGATCCGTATCTGCTCACAATGGCATTCCAGTCAGATGAGTGGGGGAGTGAAGGAGGTGCTGGCTGCATTCTCAGGAAGTGGCATTTAATTAATCTGGACAGCTTCCAACAACCTGAGAGGCCCCACACGGGTTCATCTCAAGGCCCTTGAGGTGCAGAGGGAAAACTGGCCACACTTTCATTTTTTAGCAGATTTCTCGGTGTGCAGTCTCACTCTTTAACCTCACTCCTGTGAGCCTGGCCCACTGCCAGATCATCACGGCTTACGTTTAGCAGCAAAGCTTACGCCAGTTTAGTTAAAAGAACATTGAGAGTGTTTCAATTAAATTTCAACCTACATTAATCAAAATGTACTTTTCTAGTGAGCACATCTTAACATTTCTTTTATCATCTCACGCTCCTGTTTTTGCTGAATGTCTGCTGCTTTTGTACATCTAGAAACAGAAATGTCACTTTTCATGTCTTGTCACAGGCTCACAATTTTATTCATGTTTGGACTTTGACTAGGCCATGAAAATACTTTTAATCTAAACCCTTCTATTGCAGCTCTGGCTGTATGTTCAGAGTTATTGCCATGCTGGAAGGTGAACCTCTGCTTCAGTCTTTGCATTTTCTTAACAGTTTTCTATTCTAAGATTGTCGTATATTTAGTTTCAGCTTCCTATCACTACTCACAAACTTTCCTAAGGAAAAGCATCCCACAGCATGATGCAACCAACATCTTAAACATTTCGCTGGGAGTGCAGCATCTAAGATGACGCAGGAAGTAGCTGTGTTATTTCCACCCCACGAATAAGTTTTTTACTTTTAGACCAACTAATCTGATTTCACCTCAAAGGATCAGATAAATATATCTGTATAAGAACAAAGGGACAGATTCTATGTTTCTATTTCTATCTGAGCCTACCAGAAAATCCCTCAGTCTCACTGTTGGCACATCTTATTGCGGGACTCTAATTTTGAAGATCAACTTTGTTGAGGTCAGAAGATAGGGATGTCAGCGTACACCTCAGATATGAATTGTCGAAGCCTGAAGGGAAAACTATAACTAGAATGCCATTAAGTACCTCGGGTTCATGTTGCTTGGCAACAAAGAGTCTCCGAGAAGATTTGAATGCAGCTCAGACACGACTAAATGAAAAGCTGCTTGAGGTAAAGATCTGCCTTAGCTGCGTCTTCTCTGTGATGTTTTCTAATTATAAGGCAGCCGGGCTGCTGAGTTTGGAATATGCAAACCGCATCATAGCAGAAAACTTGGCGAATCATTCCACCTTCGCTGAGCCATTCATGATGGAGCAACTTTGTTTTTATCTCACAGACAGTGGACTTTGGGTAATTAGCTGTTTATTCAGGAGGCTTAATTAGCGTTGTTTAATTACCCTAATCAGATGTAATGGTCCATTTTTACCAGCAGATTTGGCATCTTTACTTTGTAGGCTGCTCTGAAACAGAAAAGTTCCTGAGTGTGCAGGGAAATGTATGGGCACTGAGGTTTCTGTGGCAGCAAATTCATCAACAAGGAGCCAAGACTTTATTTAGATCCAGTCTTATACAGGATGCCATGCTGGGTAATTTTTTTCAAAAGTAGCTTTTGTCAACTTTAAATAACAAGAAGAAAATATATTTTCTTACAAAGAGAAGATTCAGAGAAAACCATCTCTGCATACAGACACACATGCAGGAAAGCTTCTCCGCCCCCTCACTTATTCTCACATTGTCAACCATAGTGACAAATCACCTTCAGCTGCATGCAGACAGAACCTCCTTCTCCCAGCTCAGCTGCCCAGAGCTTTATTACACACACAGAGCCGATCTCAGCGATCAACTCAGTTGAGCACCGGGCTGCATGTTAGTCAGTCCTGCCTCTACAAGCCAAATCCAATTCAACATCTGCCCACACGTGCGATTAGTATGAAAGCTGTGAGCTGCACTACAACACGCATTGAGCAGAAAGTTAGATCCAAAGTCAAGCGCAAAAGTTGATTTTGGGCATTGTAATGGAAAAGAGTTTGCAGCCCTTATTCACCCACTCTTGTGATTATTCTCCATTCATCTGTTAAGGAAAAGAGGAGGACATGTGAATAGCTCCTGCACTACCAGGGCTCAGCCAAATTAAAACCATTACAATGAAAGCCTTGTGCCAATGGACTCTATCTGAAACTCCCTGAAATGGTTTCATTGTGATTCATTATTATTTGACATAATTAGCTGTCTTTCTTCTTGCTCTTGAAGGAAAGGCGGCCGATAATGCGTGGTCAGCAGTAGCGCCAGCCACTGTGTGTGTTAGATAGCATCTCATTGCTCCCAGTCTCCATCTGCTAGTATTTCATTTGATCTTACCTCCAATTTTTTCATAGGATCTTATCTACATTTCCATTAGCCTCTGGCTAAGTCTTTGACATGATTGCTAATTGGACGCTCAGGCCAGACTGGGTCTTCAGTCTGCTTCTGTGACCCAGGTCTGTCTGCTGTTTCCTATTAGTGCCTCCCAAAATGAAATTTACTGTGGTTGTGCATATAGAGAAAAAGATCAGCCTGAAGGTGGGCTCTATTTTAGCTCTTGGTTTTCCATATCTCCCTCAGGCTTTACTCAAGTCTCCATTAAGTAATAGAAAATACCCCCCTCTGCAGCTTCAGCATAACATGTCATTTCGCTTGCTGAAATGGTACGTTATAAGCTAAATGAAATATGACATCCTGTGACTGCAGGGTCTTTTGACGACAATGATCCTCTGCTTTTGTATAGTTTAGAGAAATTACGAATGTATTACTACAATACAGCAATAGCTGATGAGCTTTGCAAAGATCTTTTCTACATTGCCACATTTTGTGATGTTATTACTCCAAATTCCAGAGTATTTGAACAGACTTTTATGTGTTACACCAACCCAAAGTAAGAAGGATGTAAGGAAAGTGGTTTTATGTATGCAGCCGCCTTTTCCTTCTACACTCATCTAATTTGAAATCTCAGTATAAATGAAGCTTTGCTGTGAAGGAGTCCGATATTTGTTAGGGAAAAGAGTCAAACAGGCAGAATGAAAGCAAGAAACATTACAGACACATTAAAAGTGACCTATGACATAATTATCCTTCCTTGAACAGGTTAGGATGCCTCTATGGGCCACACAAAATATGTTCATTACAATTTTTGCACAAAATCAATCTTAGATGGTGAAATTTTAGTCTGGCCACGCCCACCCAACTCAGCGTTTACACTCATTTGAAAATGGCTGCAAACATGCGCAATTATTCAACTGTACATCTTTGAAAAGCAGAAGTGGAGCCTCTTGCACAACCAACAAGAGTGCAGCAAGTGGTTTCTGGATGGTAAGCGAACAACTTTCTTCAGCAACACAGAAAAGCTGGTCAGATATGGTGATAAGGACTGAATGCATATGCATGCCACACTTTTCAGATTTGTATTATTTTGTAACCGTTTAATTGTGTAGCTACTAGCAGTTGTTGCATAACCTTTGCTGCCTCTTGTTCAGGACTCCCTTGAAAAAGAGGATTTGATCTCAATGGGACTTTAAATAAAGGCTAAAAAAGGTTTAAAAAACAATCTAGAGAATCTGATTAAGGTGTCTAAAGGGACTCATAAGAAGCCAAATTAAATAAATAAGTTAGACTATCCATCAAGGCATGTTTGTCATTTTAAAAATACCATCATATTTTTTAATTAGTCAAACTTAATATTCTAATGTTAAATGTCTTTATTTAGAAATAAGTGAAAAGTCATCATGATAGAAATACAGGCTTGTGTAATTAACCTATATAATGTTTACTTAGCTGAGTTCTTAAAATAGATTCTAATTTATTGACTATCACTGTATTTCTGTCTCAATCATGTTTTTAAGTTACCCCACAGGTTTACACAAACTACATATCTTGCATAAATTCAAAATTTTGAGGAAGATGTATTTTTAGTTCCTCATCTCTGCTTAAGTCAAAAACATAATTTATTATTGCTTCAAAAGAAAAACAAACTGCCTTCTAATGAGAGATGATCTAAATTAGTGTAAAGCTTGGGTAAACAAGCCCAAGCTTTACCAGACTTTTGAGTATCATTCCAATGCTGTTCATTAGCTAACCACTAGATGGCAGAGTATCATGCACATACATAATGCAGCAGTACCCGAGGAGGGGCTGTTCTCAATTCAGTGGCCTGAGCCTACAGTCACAGGAGACCATGCAATCCAATTTTAAACCTTTTGTGTACAGCTAACATAGTTCTTCCAATCTCATTTGTGGATGAAGAATCGTTCCTGTCACCATGAGGACTTTATCATAGCCAAACATCTTCAAAGAAAAAAAGATAAATATCCATGATATATATTGAATTTGACAGCTGGGGACTGAGTTTGCTCTCATGTCGGTTACATTTTGAAATGCTTGGCTTTTATGCTCCTTTTGTAAAATATTCAGTAAGTGCAGCAAATAAGTTAAGGGACTGACAGAGCTGTTGGATATTAGGCCAGCAAGAACACCACAGGGGTAATGCATGCAGGTAAAGTTAGAGGTTCTACACAGAAAGCAGTTTTCTGTTAACTTTTCTGACTAAAGGAAACTGGAGGAAATTATGCAATATCTTGAACAACCTTAGCTAAGATTTCCTTTTACCTCCCATTTTTAGCTCTGTGAAAATAACCCCTTTTATTACAGTGAGAATATCCACCAACTGAGGTACAGAGCTCTTTGATTGGAGGGGAAGAAAAAGCAATTCTTTCTTAAAGTTGATGCCTCATGGCCTCAACTGGATAATTTGAGTTGTGACTTTAGAATCAGTATACATTGACTTGGACGTCCATGCATGGTGGACTTTTATCCAGAGTTGGGGATAAGTCAAAGTTCATCAGGTGAAATCACACAATACACCGGAACAGTGGCGCATACATTAGGTTTGGGTCATAAGAGTCGGGCTTTTTTTATAAATAAACAATGGATGATTAAGGGTCGAAGTTTATGAACCAGAGACAGAGGAACTGTACATGAGACCACGGATGTACAAGACACCTCATTGTTCTGTGGGTTCATCAGTTCCTGCATCGTTTCTACAGAAGGAAGTAAACAAGAACTCTGAATTTTGCATTCTACATTACAGCAGCTTGTAGGTGCAACACACCTGTGACTCAAGAGAACAGAAGAAGCAGCTACGCTATGTGATTTACTCAAGATAACCAAATAGGCTATGTAATTAGGACCACCCTAAGGAAATAAAAAGAAAGGGTCTGGGAGGAGCTGCTTTAGAGAGGGTAGGAGACTGTAACTAAAGCACGCTCCTGTCCATTCTCCTTGCAAGTAAATCTAAAACTCACTTGTCTCTCGCTTCTTTTTCAGTTTAAAAATGCTTAGGCAGATGAACCTGACAGAGACCAAATCAACACAGAACTGGTTCTCCACGGTTGAAATTAACTTTCTTCTAAGGCCATTCGATGACTTTAATTATTACTCTGACTTTCGGCCAGATTAGACCAAGAATGAACTTGTTGGAGAAACAATTGGGTTGGCCTCTCATGCCCTCTGTAAAGCAGATGCTATGGGACTAGCATCTGCTTTACAGATGCTACAAATAACCTCCAAACCTGTGAATTCCTCGATTTTTAAACAAATACCAAATAGTCTTTGTTAGAAAGATTAAAAATGTGTGAGCATTGGCTTTTTCAACCGGATAATACCTAAATCAACATAGTTTGCAATACACAAAATTGTCAGAAGGTCCCCACACCAAAGACCTGTAGGAAATATTTGGGTTGACTGACGAAAACAGAGAATAAGGGATGGTTTTGCTAGATCCTATTACAGTGTGAAACATACAGTAATAAAAAAGATCAATAACGTTAAGGCTTTTTACAGTTCCAATAAATGCACAGGGCAGTGTATTAAAGACTAAAAGAGAAGGTGTTTATTGAGAAAGCAATCAGACTGACTGAGTGTACACTTCCAGCCGATGACATCCATCACTACCTTTCCACAACCATCCTGATTTGTTTCTTCATTCCCTTGTCTTCAAATGCAATATTTCTTTGTAATAAGCAGCATTTTTCCAGGCTCTGTGCTGAAATCTGGGGAGGAACAATTGAGTCTGCAGGTGTTTTCCTGCACCAGCTCAGTGAGACGATGCTCTATCTCGTGTAATTAGGAGATAACGAACCCCTACACCCCTCCTCCTGCTCTGCCAAATCATCTGCCTCTGTTAAACTGTCAAACCTACACAGATGACTCTGATCGATCTTCCTCATTGTGCTAACGTCTAGCCTGCCAAAAGTCCTACTAAATGCTGGAAATTAAGGAAAATATTACAAGATTTATTTTCTCTTGTTGTGTAAAATAAAACTTATGAGTGAAACAGAGAGGAAAACCATGTTGGGAAGATGCCAAATTTCAGCTTTTTTTTGCCATGTTATGTGATTAAGTGCTCATTAAGAAAGCATCATAGTGCATCATTAAAGTACCTATTTCACTAACATTGTTTTCACATTTCGTCATATTGCAGCCGCAGATTGTATGGCATGTTAAAGCTGCATATAATTATGAAGTGGAAGAATAACTTGCTGTAGACGATTAAGATAAAATCGAGGCATTGGTCTGTTAATAAAAATGTTTCCCACTTGTACTTCAAGTGTTGCTGGAGTTTTCACCTCACCAGATATTTGACCCTCTATGTCCACTTGGGATTTGGTGAAGTTGGGTATCTTCTGTAGACAAGCCCACAGCATAATGTCACCTCTACTAATACACTTCCAAGGGCTTTGTAGAGAATGTGTAAACTAAGAAACTTCTCTATTTACTTCTTGGGGCTACGTCTGATGTCAGATGGTTGATCTGGATTTTATTTACTGGTGTTAGAGAAAGTAGCTTGAATATTGAGGCACTTCACAATGATCATGTTTATTTTGTACAAATTTATTCTTTTCACTCCTCAATTATGCATTATTTAGTGTTAATTATTAAAAATTCCAATAGAATACATTATGTAAATATGAAAAATTTTACTTTATGCAGGGCACTTTACAAACCCCTCACATAATTTTGCCTTGTTGTTCTCCTGATTTGATATTTTGTTGCAGCCAAAGCCGATGGCTGTGGCTGATGATTAAAACGAGAGCTCGGAGAGCAGGCTTGTTACGACTAAAGCAGCTATGCGGATCCATCTGGCTGGAAAAGACAGTCAGGGACCAATTTGGACACAGTTTGCACTTTGTCTTAACACTGTTCACTTTCAAGAGCAGCCACTAAGAAATGTCCACCGAGATGAGAAACCGACATTGTGAGTACTCACACAATGGAAACTTGCTCTCCTGTAATAAACCGAACAGCAAGGAGGAATTTGGTAACCACTTCATATACAAAGACTTTAACCTTATGCACGAAGAAAAGCATAGACCTCTCAAAGAGTGGTATGCTTTTGAGTTACAGGACAATTTATTTTTTACTCTGCATGAATTGCCACTTAGTTTGTACAGCCTGGGGATGAACAAAATCCACTGTGAAGGTTTGATTTGTGAATACTTTGGATTTTTCTTGTGAGCCTGTCTGAAAAAAAACCTTTGAAATGCAGAAGGTATTTATTTAACCAAAACCATGTCACAGCATTTTACAGCTTGTTTTTTTGCTGTTCTCAATTTGTCAAGACAGTTGGTAAAACTGTGTTTGACAGGTGACTCAGGATGTTCTTAATTCGTCTTTACAGCCACATGCTAATCACTGCAGAGGACGGATCAACCGGTGCAGCTGTGATTAGGGCAGCTTAACATGCTCCATGAAGGCCAGCAGTTCCAGAAACTAATATGATATAAAAGTAAAATCATGAATGTGAAGCTTTTTTTGAGAACTTTTCCAAAGCAAATGTTATGAGGTCATCTTATGTAGCCCTGAACCAAAGCATGATGATATTAGAAACCTGTTGCTTACCCTGATAGAGCCACAGAAAGTGCCCAAGAAAACTTGAATTATATCAGAGATCTAATATTTTTCAAAAATATTCACACCTTTTGTGGTTTTTAACTTTTTTTATTATCATTATTAGCATCAACTTCAAAACATTTATCAGGACTTTATGTGACAGAGCAGCACAAATTTGACATGATTTTCAGATTTGTTACAAAAAAACTTAAATCTAAACTTTGTTGATCCGTCCACTTAAGACAATTTGTTACTGGTGGTAATGTAGTGAAATTTGTACAAATGTTGATTGGCATGAATAGTTTTACAAGCCATTGTAAAACTAAATCAGTTGGTAAAACTGATTTTAATGAAACATGCAAAAATAAACGTTGCTTTCAAAGTTTGCAAGTATTACATTTAGTTTTTTTTATATGTGTTTTTTAAATTAAATTTTAGAATAAGTCAGTGTAATAAATTGGCTTAAGGTTTAAAATAGAATAGAATAGAAGTACTTTATTCATCCCAGCAGGGAAATTACTTCGCAGTTACAGCATAGAGACAAGACAAGACAAGAGACAAGACACAAGAACTGTGAGATGTGTTATTCCTGCAATGATACAGAGTTTCAGTTATTTAACAGTGACAACTATTTCTGCTCCCTGTCTGCTGCAATAATATTTAATCTTCACAATGACTGCAAATAAATCTAAATATCTCACAATGTTGTTCTTTGTTACTATCACCAATTAACCTTGCCCCCACTGAGTCTGTGTTGAAAAGCTGCACACAAAACATGACAGCCAGAAGAAAAGAGTAAGTCAGAGAAATAAAATTGCCTCCAAGATTCATTTGCAACTGTTTATTTATTAAATTATGTAAAATAGCTACTGTAAGGCCCAAGCTAAATTCATTCTGTAATCTTGTCAATTTAGCTGTAGGCTTATTAGTAAACCATGAAATTCGGGGTGTTAAATGCTGTTGTGGTTGGTGACTGATAAGCTTAACTGCAAGTGGACTTCCTAAATCAAATTCTGCTTCGGGCCCCATGAAATCTCGTGCCGGCTCTGAATGTATTATGAGTAAACGACATGCTGCTTAAAACGGGCAGAATGGGAGCCAGGAATACTTTACAGCTTTTACTTGAATGTCGTTTGAAAAGCTTTACAAATGGCCTTGAAGATGCTGCATAACTGCACTTAAACACAGAGACAAGATAGGATGTATGACTTTCTGATAAACCTGAAGTGGTTTTGGATTTTTATCATATTTTGCACAGTGACAGACAGCAGGACTTTGAAGTGGGGGCTTGCCACTGAAAGGCATGACTTACCAGCTGCACTTTGATTTTATTGCCCCCAAAATGCGGTGTGAGAAAAGGGGGATGCCACATGGTAAAAAGCTCAATTTCAAACTGTCTGCATCTCTGCTAAAATTTAGATTCCTTGTCAGCGGTTTACATGGATGTGGTGAATTTGTTCTATCAGACGTTTGTTTCTCTGGAGTTTATGTGCCAGACAGCAGCTTTTTCCAGCTTTCACCCAAATACCTGCCAATTAAAACAAACTGGGCACACAAACACTCCTGCAAAGAAGTTCCATGCAGCAGTGAAAGAATAAATAAAAATCTGTTTCAAATAGAGAAAGAAAACATGAAAAATGATTAAACCTTGCCATGATTCATCTAAACCTCCCTTTGATTGTAAATGTACTGAAATTAAGCCCGCCTCAAGGTTCCCTAAAGTCATGCATTAATTAAGTGCAATCAGAAAACTAAGAGCAAAGGAGTTAATCAAACTAATAACCCTGAAAAGATCAAATCTTTATGAGCAATCATTGCTGTTGACCTTAAAGTACCAGTGCAGTTTGCAACAAGATAATGCTCATCAATGCAAAACTAGGAGCAAAGTTGCAGAAAGTGAACTAAATCTAAGAAAAATCAACAGATTAAAAAATGTTTCCCTCCCATAAATCAAATGTTATACACTTGAGAAACAACATTATGAATTAGCAATAACATAAATGATAATGTTACACAATGTTTTATCTCAATTGGCTCTTTGATTTGAGTTGTGAAGAAAATTAAAATCTGAGGACATAAAAGATGTAAAATTGTTAATGGTATTTTCTGTTTAGTTTCTTACATGACACAGGATTGATAACATATGGTTTAGTATTCATGAATAAAACAATGAAAAAATCAAGAACAATTTTATTCCTGCACATCTTATATAGAAAATAATCTGCAAATGTTTTCATACATTCATCAACGTCATTTTAAGCTTTCGTTAATGTATTTTAACTGTTCTTTTTCCTGGTTGGAATGATTGTAAAACATGCATCTTAAATGATTTTTCAAAACGAGAACTGGGTGCCTAACTGAGTAGTTTCTCTAGTACTCAGAAGATCAAAGCTGCGTATAGCAGCCCAGTCATATACTCACACCTTTATCAATATTTGAATGAATGTCGGCTTTAAGTTGTAGAGAAACCACTTGCTTTCTGTAGCCATCAGGAAGCTTATGGGATAATTCTGGATGAACATTTGATCACTTGTCTTGGCAGAATTAGTAAAGTTCAATTAAATTTTATAAAATATGTTTTACTTTCAATTGACTGGTTTTCTGATACAAACCTGGATGAGGTTAAAATGTTTCAACCTTAAAACACAAAAGCTCCACCTTTAATTAAAAGATCTTGGTAAGGATGTTTAAGAACAACCAAGTAACTGGAACATATTTAAACAGTGTTTTTTAATAAGTGTCCACAGTAGCGCAAGATATACATTAAAACGGATTGAAATGTAAAATAAAAAGAATTGTCAACTCCAAAATTGATATGTCCATGCTTCACTTAAATTTGCAGCTTTTGCACTATGGATACGCTAGGAGGAATCCATGTGAGGTTTTCAAAATTAATTTCAAAACAAAACAATGTGATTTACAACAAAAAACTGTCACACCTGAAGAAAACATACTACAAAGACTGTTGTAAAATAATAAGAGAAACAAGTAGAAAACAACTCGCACTGTATTAAAATGCACTGGAAATAAGTGTGTTTTTAAGAGAAGAAGCCTGACTAATAGTTAATGGAAACTTGTTCTATAATTCTGGAGCCATGACTAAAAAAGGTTGATCTACTCTGAGCTTAAATCTACTTTTGCTACTTTTTGGAACAACCAGCAGAAACTGGTCAGCAGAGCTGAGGCTCCTTAGTGAAATGTAAGGCTGAAGCAGGTCAGAGAGGTACAGAGGAGCAAGACTATTAATGCATTGGAAACCCAAGAGGAGGAATTGAAAATTAATTTTCTGGCACACTGCTGCCAGAAGAGAGATGATGGAACAGGTGAGATATGTTCGTGTTTGCGTGTACCAGTGAGAAGACGAACCTTCTCAACGAGCTGAAGGAATATCCATGTTATTTCTATGCATGCGTGTTTTTGTAATGAAATATTTTACTGGAACAAAACGTGGTACTCTGTTAAAACCAGAATCTTTCGCAGATTACTAAGAGCATAAGAGTCAGAGTTCATCCTGGGAATTCTGCATTAAAGGTGACCTATTATGCTTCTTTGAAAAAGTTAGGATGGGTCTATGGACTACACAATACATGTTAATTAATTTTTTTTTATACCAAATCATTCTTAGGCAATGAGGTCTTAGTCTGCTCTTTTCTGTACATTTTGAGCTTCTATCACAAGGCTATCTTTTAGGCTATCTTGTCACTTTACATTTAAATAAGCCACCAAACTCAACAAAAATGGCGCCGGCTCAGCTGGCTGCCTGCAGACGCAGCTCCCGTCGTGTGTGTTAATCTGTGTATAAAAAATTCTTGCTGTAACTGCGAAATAATTTCCCTGCTGGGATGAATAAAGTAATTCTTCTTCTTCATTTACACTCGCATGTGAAAATGACTGCAAACAGATGGACAAAAACAGGACAATTACATTTCTGTCGTTGAATATTATACAAACATATTTTTGGAATGATAAGTGAACAACAAAACACTTGTCTTTTCCAGCAGTCACTACACAGGGCATGCATTGAGAAAACTAGCTAACCAAACAAACTGGAGCTTCTTGGGTTGCTAGGCAACAGACCGGGCTGGCTGCTGTTGCTAGGTAATGGCACCGTGCCTGTGGAAAGTGACTTAAAAATTGAGAGGTTTCTCACTGTTTTTTAAAGTTTCTTTTCAGTTACGATGTTAAACTGAAAATTGTTCATTTTAAAAATAAACAATTGTAGAATAAATCTAATATTGAAACAATTAGCTTGTTGTACAAAGCTGCTTGCATGGACCTTACCACAGGGGCCGCATTTCATTGTTTAAGGCTACCACGTGTGCGGCCGTCTCACAAACACACCGTTAGCTTCCCGTTAGCTAAGTACAGCATAATGGCAGAACTGATAAAACTTCTACACCTTGAAGCCTGTCTGCTACACAGTCTTACGTTACCTAAACAGATCAATATGCAATGTGTACTGTATCTGACATACACTAAAGATTTTATTTTAGCAGAAAAGGCTTTGGACTAAACTGTTTCTCGTGGTAGCCACTCTACAGTGTATCAGGCCTAGGCACACTCAAACATTTGCCAACAAACCACAGGAATCACCCACTGATTTCAAAAGTAACCTACAAAACAATGCCCGACTTACCCAGCCTTGCAAGAACAATAGGCATCAGTGATTTTGTCCACAGCTATATTGATGTAGAGGGTGTGTGAATCTGTCGTTTTCCTAATCAAGCGAAAACATTTTGCTGTGCCGTGCACAATGTTGGAGGCATCGCGTGGCTCAAACACCTTGAGCTCATCCAAAAAAGATGACATGAACTTCTTAGTTCCTCTGTCCATTGTAGTAGCTGATATATTGTGAAATTCCGGTAGAAATGTTGCACTAATCGAGTCAGAAATACACTGCAGAAAATCAGTCGAAGTGGAAGACGCCATGTTTACATAAAAACAACACGCTGTGAGGCTTTGTTTGTGAGACCACGTGGGATTTTCTAGGTCGGTTGTGGGCGGAGCTTGGTAAGGTCCATTATTTCCTGCTCTCCCTCGGCCCCTCCCACCCTGCCACACTTTTAGACACGTCCCTAATCACACCCAGTCTTCCCATGAACGCACCTGATTGGTCCGCTGTTCAAACTAGCTTGTTTCCGGTTTGTAAAGCTGGCAGTTTCCCTACTTAGCAGGAACTGTTACAATAAAATCTGAGGCTGTGTAATCCCTGGCATGTTTCTAATTGCATCACTGTCACAATCACTGTGGACCAATAAAAAGAAAACAAAAGTAGAAAAAAACGTCTACTCTTTTGTGCCAGCATTTCCAGAGTGGCAAGCCGGAAGTCCTGGGAAGCGTGTGACGCCAAAGAATCAAAATAATTTACTCGTAAGTCCTGGAATTAAACTAAATTTAATATTACTAAAATAATAATTTGTGCTCTGTAATAGAATTAAAATGTTACATTTGTCCAGTGCAGATGAAAAGAATGGATTTCTGGTTCTGCTTTTTGTTTGATATTCATAATTGTAAATTTTTAAAAGGTTTATGGGGTTATGTATTTTTTGTTTGTTTATTCACAGCTATTATTTTGGGGTAAAATTTTGTATGAGAGCCATTGTCTGCCCTGTGAAGGCAAAAAAGAATTACAGACATTTTTTAAAAAAAACTTTTGGAGAAGGGATTTGTGTGAACGTTTAAAAATACAAAAAGGGAAAAAATGAATTTACGTGGGAGATTTTTGTCATTGTTGGTTTTTGTGTGTAAAGGAAAAATAAACTTTTTGCCATTCATTGCACTAAAGGCATCCTGTTGATATGCCTTTAAAAAAAAGTAAACCAACCCAAGTATCCTTGTAAGGCATCACGATATATCAAGACTATGTTGCCTCTCTCAGACTTCTTGCATTTTTGTAGTCTAATTTTTAATCCTCATCATTTGGGTATTTTAGAAAACAAATGCGTATTGCATTCGGGGAATCCACCTTCTAAAGGTTGTGCTAAAGGGCAGCAGCCGGCCGGGTGGCCAAGGCCCTGGCTGATATTGGCAGCATCTCTAAGTGATGTCTCCAGATCCTCATACATTATTCAAATATTGACGGGGGGGGGGGGTAGACGACTCTCCCCAACCCAGACTTCCCTCGGAGATTTCACACTCACTGGTGTCCGTGTCGTCTCCGTTTAGGTTAAAGAGCACACCTGCAGGCAAAATACTCTCTGTTTATCTTTTATGTATTTATTGGAAGTAAGTACCTGAAACAAACCAGTAATCTGAATGTGGCCTTGAGAGCAAAGCTGTGCTATCAGCAAAAACAAAGAGAATTTACAGAGTATCAAACTCAATTCCTCTTGGTATTCCACTGTTGTAATACTATTATAAAAACAGCTCTTCATAGGTCATCCTTGTGCTAATTAATATAGCTAAAAAATGGATAATCATGCATTATCGCAGACACCTGGTAATTATGTATAACAGTTTAGAACTGAATCATTTAATATGTTAATTAAAGGCTTCAAATTTATAGATGTCCCTCAGAGACAGATTTTATTTTTAAAAAGACAATATAACAAATTTTGAGGCACTTATATTGGTGAACTTTTCTTTTCAGATTAATATGAATGTTTCATCTGTGACTGATCTTTTAGCTGCCACACAATTGATTATTTAACTAACAAGAGTGATAGATACAGCTGACCTTCACAACCTAATGGAATGGCATTTGCACTGCCAACAAGAGGACGAAACAATGTTGCTCAAACAGTTAAGCAAACATGTTTGTCTGAGTTTCGGAAGCCTTGCAAAAATATTCATGAACATTGAACATTTTCGTATTTTCTTATGTTACAACCACAAACATCGATGTTTTAAAGCCATTCTATGTTACTGACCAACTGGAGTACTGTATAATTTTAAAATAGATGCAAAATAATACAAGGCTTTGTGAAACCAACTTTTGTTGCAATTATAGTTGCAGTTAAATCTCTCTCACAGCTTTGACTCTCTAAGTACATACATACATTTTTGTCTATTCTTTTTAAAATGCTTTCAGCTCAGTCACACTGAATTGAGCGTCTGTGAACATTAATTTTAAAGTTTTGCTGTTTATTCCTGAATGAATTGACATCTGTACTTCGACTGGATGATTGTAACCTCGAGTATGCTTTATCTGATCACTTGGTTGCATCTTTGCCTCTCTGTAGTTATTTTGCTCAAAGGTAAAGAGCAACATCAATCTCAAATATTTCATAGTATGTCCTACAAATTTTCTTCCATAGGTTTCCTGTATTTGCCCTGTGCTAACACTACCATGTTGGAGATGGAAAGATTTTAAAATATATGTTCCATGTCTTTTTGTTGGAGTTTTAGAGACTCCAATAAAGTCAAAAACAAAATCCATGTCCACATTCACCACTATTGAGGCAAATACAGAAGTGACCATTTATAGAAAAAATAAATATAAAGTATATAGATGTATTTCTGCAGAACATGCTATTCATGGAATAAAAATCAGGCATTCAATTTTGATATTCTTTCTCTTATATTTCACACAAAATGAGTGGGTTGCATTCGGCTTAGGAAATCGAGTACACATTGGTGTCTGCATTAAAACAGGCATATAAAAAATATGCAGAGCAACTAGGTAATTATCGTAGCTCTATTACACAAGACTCTCAATCCATTCTGCTTTAACTGACCATACTCAAGAGAATGTCAAGGGTAACAAGTGCGCTGATGGATATAATGCTTTTTTGTGATGCAGTCTTTTATTGAAGGTAAAAAAGGCCAACCTTAACAATGGAGAAAAAGTGGTTGGAGCTGCAAAGCAAAAGGTTATAATCCACTTTTCTTATCAAAGGGGTCACATTTGACGTCTGTAATGTAAGTGCTTTGACATCTGTGAATGTATGCAAGAGCAGCATGTACAAATATTGATTTTGTTTGTTCATTTTAGGAGAATAATTGAGTTTCTTCAGTGAAAAGGATACGTTAAAGAAACGTCTTTTTTTCAGGCCTTTTCTTTATCGCAGAGCAATTTCTTTTGGTTAAATGACAACATCAGTGAGTGTTATTAAAATAATAACTATGAGGATGTTAAACAACTATTATGTTTTAATCTTGTTTACTGTTCTAATATTGTAAGCTTTTGTACTAAAATTAGCTGTGTTGGTGTCCCTTTGTTCTTATCTGGTCAGGCTTGCCACGTTATTGCGATGGGAGTGTGCAGCCCTACCCACTCATATTTAATGGATTACAGGAATATGTTTTTTTGTCTCAGTCTTGAAAGGAACCTTTTAAAACCACAGTTCTTTACATTTTCTAATCAGACATTCTACATCTGCTGCACTCTACTTATATACATTACAACAGTCATCACGGTTTATTCCACTCATCAGAAAGTCACCTCTTTCATCTTTTTGCCCTTTCTTCCCAAAAATATTTCTTCACATTAAAATTATATTTGGGTTTAGTTATCTGTTTTCAAGCTCAGCAATATCTGTAAACTCTTTTAAGTGTAAATGTACAATTGCATCAAAGCAACAGGTCATATAACAATTCATCATTTGCATATATATATATATATATATATATATATATATATATATATTTCAGGTACGTTTAGCACCCTGTATGCTTGTATCTCCATCTCAATTATAGTATTTTTTGGTAAGAGTTGCTTGTTGCCAATAAAAATAACATTAAACAATAGCAACTGAGGGTGATTTTTGGCAAAAGAATAAAGTGTTCGGGCAACAATGACATTTTTTTTGCAAAAAAAAAACTAATGAAAGACTTAAAGGAAAAAAAAATCTTCATTTTTCATCAAATTAAACTAAAATGACAAACTGCAATTAAACAAAATTTTCGTTTGGGTTGATGGGGCGGGGGGAACAAAAAAACGAGGAACATTTACTGTATAATAGACGTTGGCCATTTTTGTGGTTTTGCTCAGGGAAGATTGTCCCCAGTGAAGCTTGGACCTGGCTGCAGGCATTACAGAGACTCTGCCAGGCCTGTGACATGTCAGATAAATGCAAGATGTCCAGGCTGTAAAACCTTATATTCTGTCGCAGGTGATGTGTAAATAGACAGTCTGTCACCTGTGAAGGTAGTGATACTGCTTTCTGCTCAAGCCTTATAATAAGTGCCAGTGATGAAGGCCGGAGACTAAATTATATGGTGTTATTCAGAGATTCTTTTTATTTTTTCTTTGCCTTGGATAGAACATTTCTTGCACAACTCCTTACATTTACATACATCAATGAAAAACATTGTTTGCAAAGCTATACTGTTCCATAAGGATTAAATGAAATTATATTGTGGAAATAAATTCGAAGAAAGGAAGTGAATTGGGAGTGATGATCTTAATCTATACAATGCATGTATATAATTTGATGATTTGGAAATGGATTTGTAAGAAACTGATAGACGTTGTGTCAGGTTTTATTGTGGTGGATCTCCCAAACCCAAACACAAGCCAGTTCATTGGAAATTATTTGTAACATATTAAATCCAAAACAAAGTCCAAAGAGAAACACGTCTCTTATGGTTCTCTTACGAGACGTGTTTCTCTTATGTCAGTGAATGTGACTGAAAACCGATTTTCAGTCACAATCATATTGGAACTGAAAATCAAAAGAGAAAGCGACTTAACATAAAACACAAAAATGAACTAGAACAGGAAAAGCGCAATAAATTATCCAAAACTTTGGTTAAATCATAGCAAAGAGTGATGGATTATGTGGCAGCCAAAGGTTTTGGCAATGAAGTAAATGTTATTTTTGGGGGTCTAAATGTTTATTTTTATTATCAAATACATAAACTTTGTGCGATGAGTCAATATTTACTCTTCCCCATTTCTCGTACAATTGACTCTGGTGTCTTTGTTCTCGATTTCTGTTAAAAATTCTTCAGATGATTCGTTCGTATCTAGTGGTTTGTGTACGTTGAGCCAATTACAAAAAATTGTCTATGCACTTGGAAAAAGTTCAGTATTATTATTATGATCTACATACATACTGTATATTCTTTGCCTTATATCATTGCGTCGCTCCCAGTTTAGTAACAATCACCACCTCTGTAACAACCAGGTTTATAGTACAATCACAATCACACATTTTCTTTAAACATTAGCAAAAGAAAAGATTGGAAAAAGAAAGAAAGAACATTCTGATCCACCTCTAATGCCATGTTGGTTGTAAGATGTGGTTTATTCATGTGTTTCCTTTTTATTCATATGTTAAAATTTTCTATTTTCAAACTGGTGACACTAACAGAAGGGCCATGGTTGCACGTAGCTTTCCTGACCTCTATGTATTTCTCTGATTATTTGCTTAAAATATATGCACAAACCTTTTTGCAATGTTTTACTTAAATTCATCTATTTAAAACTGAACTGGCAAATAATTTTGGTTTTCCAATGTGATGAGGTGCAGGCCTGACAGTAACCATTCCTGTGTCCCAGGAGAACGACTGACACCACTGCGCATCAGATTTTCTCTCTAATCTGTTTCTTCTTTCAATTCTCCGTAGGACTTGCACTTATCTGCTCTGTTGATGGAGGTAAAGGACCTCAGACTGAGAAGAGAGAATGGAGCCCTTGCTGCACAGACAGCTGGGAACAAAAAGTCTGCCATCATCATAGCTCCACTCTTATCTCACCTATCTATCTGGTGGCTATTTGCTGTTATCGTCCCATTCCCTTTTTTACCCCCTTCACCCGCTGCAGGGACTCTTATCAGATCCACTTTCAGCTGTTTTAATGTCTCTTTGCTGTGCAAAAGAATAGCAGAGTTACTGCTGCAAACCTTACCTGGCATAATTGCAAACAGCCTCTATTGCAGTTAAAAGTATCTGGAGACCAGTTTGTTAAAAGTACAGGGTTACCCCCAGAAAACTTTGTAAACCCGGTGTTAAATTGCTGGATGACCGCCATTTTATTTAGTTTAAAATGTTTAAAGTTGGCAGGAAATTTGAAAATATCACTTGATAACAATGTGTTATTGGAAGGTTAATACCTGAAAAGCAACTATCAATTCTTAAACAAAGGCAAACATTAAAAACAAACTAAAATAAATAAACAATGCTTAGCCTGGTGGGGGCACAAGTAAAGCCTGGTGGCCAGGCTTATAATCCACTGGGGAAACCCCGGAGTAGCATGTTAAAGGACATAAAATGCATATTGCTGCTCCTTGTGAAATGTTTTTATATATTTGTCTTGTTACAATCACAATAGATCAACACAAATTATTGTTAATATGCATTGCATTACTATGATGAGAAACAGTTACATTGTTTTCAAAATCTCTTGCAATACAATTCTGAAATGTGTGGCATTCATGAGTCAATATTTTTATCAAGCTACCTTCTACAGTAACTGCAGCTGTGAGTCATTAGAGGTAGTGTCACTGCCACTAATGCACATCAAGAGATTTAGGTTTTTGATAAACCTTCCTCATAAAATGTCTTAGGCCAAGTCAAATTGGATGGAGAACATCTGCAAACATCAGTCTTAAAGCAGAATATAGCTGATTATTTAGCATCGTTCTACTAGAAGGTCAACCTATGGCCTGCTCTCAAGTCTTTTCCACCCTCCAGCAGGTTTTCTTTAGTTCTGTCAATCTTCCCACATATGTTTTACTTTGCCCAGCTTCCCTGTACCTGTTGAAGAAAAGCATCGCCACCAAGTTTCACGTGGTGCGTTCAGGTTTATGTGCAGTTGGGCCACCACTTCTTCAAACTCCTGCCCTCAGGGACAAACGGACTAGAAACAGTTTCTACCCAAGAGTTGTTGTTGCCCTGAACACAACTGATCCATCTTAAACATTTATGTATTTATTTATTTATTTAGTCTTAACATCCCACTTGCTCTGTTTCTTCGAGACCTGCTATTTTTTTACATTTTGTTGTGTTTTACTTGTGCACAATGACAAAAGAAATTCCAATTCTGAATCTGATTCTGAATCTGAACAGTATTTTGAGTTTGACTAACCAAACTCTCTTCTTTCGCTAGTTTTCTGTCTCCCCTAAATGCTTTGTAGAAAACTGCAGAACATACTTTTTATGGTTTCATTTCAACAATACTTTCTCCCTGCCTCTTTTCCGCTTTAATATTTAATATTCTACCACCTTTGGTAAATATCTCTGCAGCTCCTCCAGAATTTTGTAAAAATTTTTAAAAGCGCTGTGCGATGCCACTTGAGGTGTGTTGATCATGTAACATTGACCTAAATAACTTAGTAAATAAACTCAGTGAAACCGTTGATATTCTTGGACTGATGCTGTAAAAACAAGGACAATTTTCAATATTTTTCTAACTCGTTCCTGGGTTGGACCTTGAACATATTCATCTTCAAAATCTATTTTAGTTGTGGTCATTGCTACATTGAAAATGCTTCTGTGTTTTAATGAACTGAAGCTTAAATTCTTGTTTTTGCTTAATATTTTACACAGCCTATTCACATAATAGCTTTACGCTGCCTTAGAGTCTTCCATTTATATGAAAATAAATAGACCATTTCAGGTCAGATAGTGCACTTTATGATGAAATGGAAGGAAGTGACAATATGCTGTGCCACGTTTTCTTATTTGTTGAGCTGTTAACACAAATCTCAAATCCTAAATTTGATCACCTTTAAGCCCCAGTAGGCAGTAATTTTTTTTGCCTGTCACATTTCTTCTGGTTTATGAATAATGAATCAGTGGACAAGTTGAGAATTGTCCGCTCTGGAGAGAAGTCATGAATGTGCAGCTTGCGTGATCTGTGCTGAACACCATCTGTCTTCTGTCACTGAGCTCCATGTTTTCAGCTAGAGAGCCAACATGAGGGAGGTGGCTGTCATGGAGCGCGCAGCTAGGGTTAACATAGCTGTTGCCCCAAACAGTGCTGCTTTCAGGAGATGACGGACTTATCGTTTTTCTTCTTTTTGATCATCTCACAGTTGCATTTAACTGTGCTGAACACGAAGCACTTAACATAAATATGCAAACACGTTTGAAAGATACTGCCAGAGATGTTGGTCAGGGAATAGTTTGAGAAAGTGATTTTTGGTGTTTCTGGTCTGTCATTGTTGGAATTAACTATGCGCCGTGAGTCAAGAAATTTTGCTCGGGAATAGCTACTGATATTCACCCATATAAGTTACATAATGTAAGCATGACTCATGGAGCCACAGCAATATCACTGGGATATGAACCAGGTTGTTACACAGAATTTATCAAACATCTCAGCGTTCATTCAGTGGCCAGGCAATAACAGCAACACGAATGTCAGCGCAACAATCAGCTATGATTAGTATATTTACAGACGTTGGTCTTCTTGCAGCTTCTTGCTTTGTGTTAGAGATTTCTTTCACAAGCAAAAATTTAAATGTAATTCATGAAGCAGTTTCTCACCTTTAGCTTCCAACTTAAGCATTTGGTATTAGACGTGTGAAAAAGCACATTTAAGGAAAAACACAGCTAATAATAAAAAATTAAAAATAAAGACTTTTTATATAATAAAGGTTGTAAAGTTTTTAATTATAAATTAGCAATATATGTAACAATATAGCGTGAGTATTCTAAGGGGCTGGGAGCTACAAATACTAAATCAACTTTTAAAATACTATTTTCTCTCAATAAGGTGCTAATAAGTTTCTATTTCCTAAAATGTGCTTTAAAAATCTATATTCCATAAACTGATACTAGGAACATCCTGATCAATCTCTTAGCTTCCCAGATTCCAGAAATTTAAGGTTAGATTTGCTTACACTGGGCCCACCACTAATATTACATTAACTTGAATGAAATCAGTGTCCTTTACAGTGTGCTCATAAGCATGTCCTGCAAAATTTACTGACACAGCTTTTGTCAGCTTTGTTTGGAGTAAAACCTTTCCTCCAGTATTTTCTCATAACTTGCTGGACTCTTCCTGTCATGCATTCTTACTAAAACCTCTCTGGGAACTTTATAGCACACATATTCCCAAGGCTTTAGCGATCCACCTCCATGTTTCACAGTAAAGTTTCACTCCTCTCTTAGTGTAAATATAATGATCGAGGGCATACATTTAAATTTTAATGCTGTTTTACATAGTGAACAAACATCTTTATGGCATTTGTACAACACCGGCTTTCATCTGGCGAACTGACCTTACAGCCCATTTTTTATTCAAGTGCCTCTCATTGTCCATTTTGAAACAGCCACAATTCTCTTTTCAAAGTTCTCTAATTCTGCTTAAGATATTTGAAGGTCTTTCTTTCTCTTCATTGCAAAAAGTTTTAACTAGAAGATGTGACTCCATTTCTTTGGTCTACCTGACCTGAATGTGGCTCGGCGTTTAACAGATTCTCTCATTGTAACTCAATTTAATTTCATTTTACTAAGTAAAGGGTGGAAATTGTTATTTGGCATTTTCAATTCCTTGAACAAAAACTGTTTTGTGCTTTTCATTTATATTCTCAGAAAAAATTCTGATAAATTACAGATTCTGCTAGGCCAGGTCCATTAGTCAGGTTCAATAAATGATGTGTTCCGGTGAGGATTGTTTGTACGTTTTGAAAATAACGTCTAGCCTTCTAAGAAATTAAATGTCATGTTTTTATTAGATCAGCATTATAATAATTCTAATTAACAGAACCATATGCTCTAAAACGATAGCGTGTGTGTAATTGAGCCTGACAACGTGTCTTAATGACTTACGAAAATAAGTGTGCTCATTAATAACATTCTAACTTGACAATCCATCCATCATTTTGAGATAGAGGAAAATGACAGACTACCAATCAACAGCATTACATGATCTACATTCATACTGTGATGGTGTCCCACTGAACACACTCACGTTCTGGATGTGGATGTGTCCATTTTGTTGACAGTGACGGATATTCTGTCACAACTAGGAGCTTCTGCAAGTCAGCCTCAAAATTCTGATCCGACGTGACATTAACTTAGCTCAGGAAGCAACAAACATGACAAAACATTATTTAGCTTATATGGGATTTTTATTTGTTTAAAAACATGAAGCTGCCATCTTCATAAAATATGCAGCTCTGGAAAAAACTAAGAGCCCACTGCATTGACCCCATTGAAAACCTCCTGGTTATTCCACCAATTATTGATTTCTGAACTCTTCCTGAGTTAAAACATTAGTGTTGTTGTTTCTAAATGAATATGAACTTGTTTTCTTTGCATTATTTGAGCCATCATATACTAAAGTAAATAAAAATATGCATTGCTCTTGTTTTCTGACGTTGTGTACACTAAAGACAATCCAAAGGTTAAAAAAAAAGAAATGAAAATAAAAGAAGCTGCCGGTCGTTTTTTGCAGAAAAAAAAAAGAAGAAGACGGATTAGATGATGTCTGCATATGAGCAAAAAGCCATACATTTTTTTCTGCTACTTTGACCAATAAATACTAAATCTTTGCTTAGAATTTCAGAGACATGTTGTCAGTAGTTCATAAAATAAAAGAACAATGTTCAGTTTACCCAAACATATACCTATAAAAAGTAAAATCTGAGAAACTGATCATTTAAAGTGGTCTCTTAATTATTTCCAGAGCTGCATGTTGTTTCTGCTTTTATATTGCTAATTAATCATTTGGCTCATAAAGTATTATAATGCAGTTCCATTTAATTATGGATAGACAAAACTTTTTTTTAAAATGTCGTGCATGTTTTAGATGTGTCCCTGCTCTCACGCAAATGAATAATTAATTCCCTCCTCAGCTTGACATCACATTCTGCAGAGGCCTGGCAGCGAAAGATTCATCTGATGCAATGGGTACTGAACAAGGAAAAGATCTAAAACATGCAGACCAGAAGCCTCGAGATCTTACTTCGGACACAGCAGATTTAAGGCTGTGGTTTAAGGGAAAGAGAAGTTGTTTGTCAATGGGAAGGTTAAGAGTTTAGTTCAGGGCTTCCTGCTTCACTTTGATTTCTCCTAAATCTTTATTGATGTATTACTGAAGAAAGACTGGTGTCTGGTAAGACGACACCAGCACTGGCAGACAGTTTAAATGTGTGTGAAAGTTGAATTTGATGTGTAGTTTAAGAGAGCCCTGAGCGCTCCATGAAAAAAAAAGAGCAATACTGATGCAGGCCATTTAACAGATGCTCTACAGGGTTTATGAGGTTGAGAAAAGAAGACTGATATGCACAGATATGTTTGTAGGAATAACAGGAAAGAGGTGTATCAGTAAGAAAGATGGTTATATTCAATAACCAGTCAGTGTTGGATGCAGAATACCACAGGTTTGTGGTTCTTAAACATTTAATATTTGGTAAATATGAAGTTTTCCACCAAAATATTGTTAGTTGCATTTCAAAATTTCACTGGATCCAGCAGCAGATTGTTTTTGAATTTGTTGTTTGTTTTACAGCATTCTTATCTTTGAAATGGCACCAGAAATACAAGAGAAAAGGCAAAGCTTTTTCACCTACCCCAGGCTGAAAATCAAATATGGCTGCTGTCTGTCAAAAACACAACAATAGCTGCAGCAGTACAGCTTATTTGCACGTCAGGCAGTTTAAATCAAAATAAACCTTTCCTAAATATAAATACATGTGAAACATACGTCTGTCAACATGTTCCTTAAATGTAGGAATTTATAAAATTCAGAGACAGGCTTTGCTTTGAGCTTTAAAAACAGTATTTGACCGAAGCAACACGGATTTTCTGACGTCCAGAAAATCAGACTTCAGTTGAGGGTCACCCAGTTACCCCCACTTTAGGGGCAATTGGGTAACTAAAATTCCTGAAAGGTAAACAGGATTACATTGGGTGGTTTAAAAGACGGCACCCAGACTGGTGCCATCTTTTAAAGACTCGTGTCTCCTGCTCAGCACATTAATCCAGGTGGTTCGACGGATTTTCAAAGCAAGATGTCTGAAAAATGAAATGGAACTGCATGAGTGATATTGATAGATAGCCAAGTTCATGGGTGAGTTACTCACTGTCACTGCAGTGTCTGTGTAAATCAAATTAGACATGAACCATTTTTTCCTTCTTATCTGGCAAGCTCTATCCTGTCTGTCTGTAAATATAAGGATTAGTTGCTTCATTACAGGTGAATTTGATAGACTAGACTTCAGATTATAACAGACTAAAGAAAAAAAAAGTTGAAAATGCCACAATGTACATTGATTGACATTTCTTAATAAAATTGGCCCATTTTCAAAACACATGTCACATGCTTGACAATGGTGAGCACAGTGAGATTTTTTAGGCTTTGATTATTCATCCCGGTGCCAATTTAAATCTCAAACCGCAGCGCATTATCTACAAGGCGCACGGAGTGGAACATCTGATCTCTTACCTCTGTGGTTTCTTTTGTCTTTCCTGAGAGAAAGCGCCCTGCTGAGCTTTGAATGTGAACTTGCTGAAATGCAGTGCAACTAATACACATGATTTTCATCTGCTGTTGTTTCCTTTGCAGAAACTTCCTGAACTGTAACAAGGCTTGAAGCGTATTTTAAGTTATTTAAACTGATACACTGACAGATACATTACTTCCTTCTGGTTTCCTTCTGATGCAAGACTTCAGCGCTCGCTCACTTTGTGACGCTCTTGTGGTTAATCCATTCCCAGTCTAGTTTATGATACAGAGTTTTACATCCCAATTGTGGCAAGAATTACATCTCATGTCTGGTTTAATAGCATGTTGGTGTAACATTGCCTCTGCAGCACATTAAGTATATTTATTATCACCCTTTTCTTCAGGAAATAGCCTTGGCAGGGTGAAGTAGCGCCAGGAAGGGCACGTCCTGAAATTTAAGTCTGCGATTTATAATTCAGCATCTTCAGAATCAGGTGCCACATTTGTAATCTTACAACACCTCAGCGCCTTGGCTCAGGTACAGATGCCAAGTCCAGCTTAACGTCTTTTCATTGTGATCTATTATTGCTAATGGTGAGTGCTGTCAGGTGCAAAACAAGAGACCTGAAGCAGATGCTGTAATAAACCCTTTTCTTAGAGCTTCAATGAATTTGCTAATTTCATGGTACATCATGTAAGACTGTGTTATATTAGGTTTGCATATAAATGATGCTTTTAGCCATTTTTTCTTTGATAATATCAAAGTTTCTATTAAATTTTCATGGTAAAATGCCATACCTATAAAGTCTCCAGTGTTTGGTTAATTTTCATTCATTTTAAAGGTATGAAGGAATTCATGTAAGGTATTTCTGCAACAGTCAGGCAATAACGATGAAACCTTAAATAAAACTAATCTTTAAAAAAAAAAAACACTATATGGGGATACCTCAGTTATTGTAGAAAGCCAGATGGCAGCTGGAAGGAAGATCGTTGCCCTATGTGCAAAGCGTACCTAAAGACAGCAGAGATCAGGGAAGGCAACACATAGAACATAACACATCTGGAGGAGCAGGAACATTTAGCGTCTGGCTTTAGTGAAACAGATATTAGCATGTTACTGGTCACAACTTGCCTGCATGACTGTTTTGGAGTTGTTGGAATGAGCATTTGATTCATTTTAAGTGAAAGGCAAAAGCACAGAGGAACTTTACCTGATGATGTCATGACTTATGTGTGTGAAGTCCCTCATCACCGGTCAGTCAGCTCTGCAGAGGCCTGGTAGCGAGAGCTTCATCTGATTCAGGTATGTTGAAGAAGGAATTAATAAACGTTTCAGGACAGTAGCTGTTCAGGACTGGACTTCAACCAAGTGTTCAAATACACTTAAGATAAACTTTTAAAAAAACGATTACAGTAATTTTTTCCATGGTTTAGTGTTTAATGCTAAAAAGGCAGAAACATTGCTAATGTTACTAATTCAACCCTATAATTGTGGTAAAAGGTAACCTCACTGAACATTACAGTTACAAAGTAATATTCTTGAATGACATACAAATGATTGTTATAGCTAATATTTAAAACTCTACAAAATTCCCTTTAAAAGTACAATTTATATGTGGACATCTGGCTTCACCCAGCAGCCTGTTGAAAAAGTCGGTCATATTTATCCTGTATTTCAAACATCTGTTCAGCAGGAACTCATGCGATCTCACACGGTCAACTAGATTGCTTTGTTTCCATGTGAGCTCTTAGTTTCATATTTGACGCTTGCCCCAGTGTGTCTTATTCTCCACACCATGATATCATACCTTGTTCCCTTGTTATATTTTTTTCCTATTTTCACACGTCAGTCTTTCTTCCAGGCACACATTAACTAGCTGCTCAGATAGTGAATACTGCAGTGGTGCACAACCTTATAGGGAACGTATCAGAAATGAAATGGGACAATAAGTTGTCCAGAAACTGTCAAGGGAAAAGGATCTGCCGATATGGCCGATGTTCTTCAGGGACATTGATTAAAGCAATATATTTTTTTCAAGACAGAGCGCAGAGCGTGGAGTAACATCAAACATCCACTGAGTGGGGAAAGCTTGTTGTGTGGAGGGCTTGGAATAAAACAATCGCATTTTCATTGCAGCATGTGGTTACATTTAGTCACAACTTAAAGCTGTAATGCTTCCATTTTTGTTCTTAGTTCTTCACATGCTGCACTCCAATTTGCAATTTGCAAGAAAGTTACATAAAAACAGAATGCAATGATGTTCTTTTCATTCAAGTTCTGAATTTACAGAAAGTATGAAAGCTGTGCTTGACGGTCCACTCAGGCAAACGGTATAAATTGCTTTATGACATGTCTTATCATGATATTTCCTGATTATCATTATTTTATGTTTTGGATAAAACAATAAACTTGAATATTTCAATTAAATACCAAAGGGATAAAACAGAACTTTCTGGCCTTCTCTGCGGATCAGGATAAATTCAGTTACCCGAATTGTGTCTCTTTCAAGCTTAGTGGTTATTATTTGAGTTAATAGGTAAATTTAATGTATAATAGTGTTTTGCCAATGTACTAACATGTACAACATATACACGCACAAAAATTTTTTATTTAGCAACGTTTTTTCTGTTTGTTGTTTTTTTTTTACCAAATCAGTCATGATTCAAATATGAAACATAATTATTAGGATTTTGAGACTGTATTTTAAAAATCTTGAAATATTGCAAGTCCATATTAACTTTGTCATAAGGTGCGGTGTGAGGTGGTGAGGCAGACACGGTAGACCCAGGTATAATGAGAAATAGAGATTTAATTATGAATAATGCTACAAAAACAGTCCAAATCCCTGGCAGCACTGCTGAGCGGAAGCTGAGGCTCAACACAGGTAGCAACAGAGAGCACGAATGGACTAACCGGACACAGGGCAGAACAGAAGCCAAAATGAGACGAGGACCCGACAACGACACAGATGCACAGGTGATACTAAATACACAGGAGATAATCAGGGAACGAGACACACCTGGGAACTAATCAAAGGGAGACAGGACAACACGGAGACACAGATACACAGAAACTCGAACTAAATACACAGAAAAACACGGATCATGACAAACCTTCTGACCAAATCTTTGATCAAAGTGTATTTTTTTTTAATACAGCAAGTGTCCAGTTCTAACTATAAAGGTGCGTCTTACTGCTACATTTTAAAAGCTGACTTCAGTGAACTTATTCGTTATGTGCTGTGTGTGAATGAGTCGTCTTCAATGGCTTTGAACGTTTTGAAGCAAATGAGAAGTGACAAATACTAGGCTGATCCCACATGAACTCCTCTAAAAAAGGATTTGGTTGCTTTTGCTGTCTTCTTTGTGCACCAGATGAGCTTAACACTTACATTTCTCTTTCCTCTGTTTTATTAGTTGTTATTTATCACTTTTCCAACACAAATCTTGTAGCAACACATACACTGAAGAAGCCCAAGTTGGCAAAAGCTCAAAGTATGAAATGCTTAGTAATGGGGAGCAGGCGAGTAGGTGGCAGAGGAGGAAAAGTCACACTGTAATTCTTGATGAAGGTACTGTAAATATTTAATAACAAAGGGGAGCTCTAAATGTACAACATTTTAAATGGGAAGAATCAAAGAAAATTCCTGCAGGAAATTGCATGTTCAGCTCAAGACGACTTTCTCGGGAAGTCGTCTTTGTCTACAGTTTCACTTTGAGCTCCGGCTGACAGGACAAATTAGGCTGCAAATGTGAATGTCTTGCTGATTCATGGTAAAAAGACTATCACATTCTTTCATTTCTGAGGCTTCAGCATACAAATAATACCATCTTAAGTGCTCTGAAAGTAATTCCAATTTGACTTTAAGCACAGAAAGCCATAGCACTCATTTTGTGATTATTTACAAGATAAATTACTACCTTACTTCATTGCATACTTTAGGATGTATATATCTATTTCACAGCTGTATTTCTTTTGCACTTTTTCATGTTATTCTTAATAATTGCATTGTAATATGTGCATTTCATTGTGGTTTAATTTCCTATAACTTTGGTGCCACATAATGTAGATTTCCACATGTAGAAACTTGTTTTCCTGCCCTAATAAATTTTAAATAGCCTTCAGGTGAATAGCATGTAGCTCTCCATTAAAAATTTCTGCTTAGTCATATAGGGTTTTAAGACAAAACCACTGAAACCTTCTCGTTTGATTTTAAGGGGACTGAGACCATATTCTGTAATTTTTTAAAGAAACACTAATTCTCTCAATAAAAGGAAGGACATTTTGATTCTGAGGCGCTCATGCTCGTCAGACATAGCGAGTATTTAATACAAACAATTTTCTGGTACATTGCATTAATTGGAGTGCCTGGAGATTGTTTGCTGTAAACACATTTGTAATCATTCACACTCAGGAAACAGATATCTGGGTCTTAGGCTGTAAACTACAGCCCACTGAGACTGAAAGCAAATGCAAACCCCTGCTGCTTTGAGGATCTTTGAAAACTACCCATTGATGGTCCAGGGTCTCCTGAAGGGTTCAGACGTAAGCTATACCACATGAGGATATGGAGGTTTGCCATTGTAGAGGGCAAGGAAAGACATTAGAAAGCATTGAGGAAAGCTGTGAAAATAAAAAGGCTGTAGCTATTTGTCTTTTGCAATTATTTTTATTTACCAACACACAGAAATTTAAAGACAGTGGGCATCCAAACTTTATTGTTATTTTGTCTGTCATTTGGGCAATAATTGGTTGCAACATTTTGAATATTCATACAGAATTTCTAAATTATGAAAGCCTTTGTATTTAGTGCACTATGACTGAAAATTCATAAGGGACATTCATATCATGTGGGCAACATGGATGGAGCATTCCAGGCTCAGACAGAGGAGTAAATCGCTGTTTTTACTCCACACTCTTTTTCCAACTGCTGCAAAGAGAGGGAGAAACAGAGAGAGAGAGAGAGACTGCATAATATTTTAAAAAGTCCTCTGGATTGACGAGGAGTAGAAGAAGTAGACTTAGGACAAGAGCACGAAACACCATAAAAAATGCAAAGAAGAAAAGCTGCAACACATTTTACTGTACCTTCGGATAGAATCTTTTTAAGGTTTTATAAACTCTTATAATTTTTATGACTGGCTTTTTTTGACTCTTCCTGGATAAGAAGCATCTATTAATCCTGGATGTACCTCCAGGTGACCACTGACTTCTAATATATGTTGGAATATGAAATGGAATATAAAAAATATTAAATAAATTTGGCATCAGAAAACCTCATTTCTAGCATTGACATACAAAAAATGAATTTCCATTTTGAAAAATGAAACAGACGAGGATGACAACATACATCTTTCATCTAAAGGTAAAGATTTATGATAAAGATTAAAAGCAATCTGGTTTATAATGTGATGTCATTGCATCTGAAATGATTATTGATGATTCTCTCCATTGTACTTGTAAAAATGTAAAAGCAGGTATTTATAATGATGGATTGCTTGCATCAGCACCACAATCTATGCAAGATGCTTCTAATATGTCTCTGAAAACAATGAGAAAAGGTGTTAAGGTAACTAAATTAAACATTTAACTGTTTTTTTTTTGTTTGTTTGTTTGTTTTACTAAGTTCACTGCTGTGCAGTACACCGTCCTGGACCTCAGCTTATCACTCATGTGACTCTGTCTGTCAACAGAACATTAACAGACAGTTAAGTCTTTCAAGAGGAAGTGAGTGTACGGCATCTGAGAATGGCTAATCTAAATGTAAATAGGAGCAGCATTTCTGGGTGAGCTTATCCTTTTCCCAATACTCTCAGCTGTAGTGGATAAGACGGCCAAACCTTCAATTACTCACTGTCTCTTGCCAGCACTGCTTTCATTACACCCTTAGAGCAAGCCCCCAAAATGAAATGAAATAAAATAAAAGCAGTGCTGTTTACGCTGCTGATTTGATACCCTTTTTGACATTCCAGCAGCAAACTGGAGGCCTAGGGGCCTACGACTGGTGTTAGGGTGCCCAGATGCATTTACTAACTTATATAAGACTAATTTAGTTGGTTTAGTTATGATGACATTTATAAATGTGTTTTCTCTATTGACTTTAAACGTCTCAAAGCTGCACAGGAATTTGGCAGGCTTTACCTTCTTATCAGTTCTGGGGCATCATATATATCTCATTTAGAGAAAGTTTATTTTGAGATTCCACTGTTGTTGTTCAAACATAAACGTAGGCAATCAAGGCAGTAAGAAGAGCATAAGAAGCTGCTGCCTCTCGCACTGTACAACATTACTGGGTTAAAAATAACCTAATTTAGGTAATGTTGCTAACCCAGTAAAATATGGACCAACCCAGCCTGGGTTGACTGATGACAGCAGGATGTGGCTGTTGCTTTCACCCAATTTAAAGTAACTAATGTCTAACGCAGGTAGACATTGTGCGGATGTGGAGTGAAATGTTAATGTAATGACAAGGGTGACCAGCAGGTGGCACTGTATTTTGGAGAAGCTGATGGTTGCCAGCATGGGTAACATGGCAGAGATGTCAAATTCATTTTTGTTTTGGGCCAAATCAAGATCATGAATGCTTTTAAAGGGCTGGTTGTGCCAGAATGTATTGATAAAACCTGTTCACAAACTGTTAAAGTATCAATGAATTCTTAAAATTAGATAATATTATTGCACATCTTTTCTGGGATTTCGTAATACTTTTTGTGACTTTTTTTTTAGCAATGAAAATCAAAGTGTTTGTGGTACTAATTTGGAAATATTTGTGATTATTTATGTCGGCAAAATGTGACTTTTTATTGCTCTCTGTATAGATTATGGACTATAATATAACATAATTTAAGGCTGAGGCAGCTGTTTAGTACAAGTAAGAAAGTCTTTGATAATTTTTGAGAAAAATCTACAATAAATTCCTAATTATTTTCCAAAAGTTATGTGCAAAAAAGTGCGGGGATTTGTTGATTTTGCATGAATTTCCACAATAATTTGCAAGAAACAGGAGGAACTCATTGATATAATTTGTCAGTAAACAGATAAAAACTGCATTGATTTGATTGATGAAATAATATTTAAGCACATTTAGTGTTTAGTCTTGAACTTAGAGGGCCACATAAAAAGCTACGGCGGGCCGGATTTGGCCCACTGGCCTCGAGTTTAACACATATGGTGTTGAACAATAAAGTTTGGAGTTGTTCTCATGGGTTAGACGTGTATCTTGTGTTACTTTTAACAAGTACTACAAGAACATACTGTATATACCAAGAATAAAACAGACTGCAATCACTAATTGTGTTTATCATGGAGAGCATAAAGCCTTCAGATGGACTAAAACCAGTGTTGAATGTGGACAACTGGCAGCAGTTTGAGCTGTATAAGTAACAAGTGTTGTCTGGGCAACCATGCTATGCAATATAAGACATTTAGTGGCAAAACTTAGAATTTGGGTAATGAGATTCAAGCCTATAATAAGATACTTTATGAAATATTACCCATTTATATTGATTTGAACATGGAACACAGCTTGTGACAGGAGAGGCCAGCTATCTTTTACATACGGTGCCCATATGCTTCAGAAATATGCTGGAAAAAAGGGGTCATAATGGTATTTTCAACAAATTACATCATTATTCTTATGCATCTCAAATGCCATCTAAACCCAGCTAAAATGCAAGATTTTGTGATTTATACAGATACAAAAATTATGAATTATTTCAAGATGTATCTTTTTACATTGAATAATATATATAATGTCTTGAAAGACATATAAGTCTGTTTAAAAGGAAAACTACAGAAAAATAAAAAAGCTGCAAAACCCATAGTGGCATACGTGTGCACACTCTTCAACCAATACATTGTGAAACTCTTTTAGGATTCTGTCTTTTTTAATTAACATCTACCATCAATTGTAAATAATCTGACAAACCAAAAATGAAGTTTAGCTGTCATGGTTGGATTTTCTGAACATTTTCTTACTTTAGCCAAAACCATAGTTTGCAGTGAGGTGATCATTTGTTCTAGGGTCAAACATTTTACCAAGATATCATTTAGGAATAAAATATGAAGACTTGGCAGCAATACATAAAACTCCGGAATAGTAAAAACAGTAATTAATGAATCCTGAAAATATGGGACAATAGTAATATTACAGAAACTGGAAGAGCTGCAGGGGTTTTATTTCACCAAATTCTTTGGGATTCATGTCACAAAATGTCCTCTATTCTCCATTTGTTTTGAATAAAGAGTAGGGATGCAAAACAGGAGCATTGTGTTGCACGTTAAGCATCCACGCCTGGTTAAAATGTGCCAAAGAAAAGATTTGTTATGGTCTGATGAAACCAAACTAGAAATGTTGAGCCACAAATCCAAACGACAAACAAACACTAAAAGCAAATCATGCCCAAAGTGAAATGCAGGATCAGCAGTGTCATTCTCTGGTGTCTCCTAGCTTAAGATCAAGATCTGTGAAATCATGAGCAACTCCAAACACCAGTTATCTTGACTCAAAACCTTCAGGTTTATCAAGGTGAGTCTCAGCTTAAATCTATATCAACAAAATAATTGATCAAGTTAGTAAATCTAGTAAAATCAAGACGTGCAATGTTGACTACTACCAAAACACGCAAGAAAGTGAATCGGAATCAAAGGGTGGTTTAACAAAGTATTCGTTTAAATTTGTGTAGTTTTTCCTGCTAAAAAAATCTTTTGGTTTTATAAATATCACATTACTAGTTTGAAAAACTAGTTCAGGGAAGATCAACCAGGTCGTTGTTCAAAATGACACCTATTAAAAAATTATGATGTTCTAGTCTTTTCTTTTGCCCAACAAATTAGTTTATAATTTTTAACCCTGTGTTAGCTCAAACTCTAATGTCTCTCTCTAAAGAAGAAAATTACATTAAACAAAAGCAGGGGAAAAGTGTCTGTGTGGGAAACACATGATAACTGTCTTTTAGCAGAAACTGTTTGACCTACACAAGATGTACTCCATACTGAAGGCTCAGAGGAAACCTTTTGCTGACTTCTGTTCACTCGCTTTTCAGGAAGTAGGACAAAAATAGTGATAATCTGGGTCACAAGAGTTTTACTTCAGAGACAGGATCTAAGCAGTGCCACCCCTTGTCACCTTCCATTTGGTTCACTGACATACATTTTTGAGTGCCTGTTACTTTAAGGACATCCTGAATGGCTAGCAGTATTTAACACATGGGTCTAATAGGAAGCAATTCCAGTGTGAGGCATTTACTCTTGTCTGACTTTCCTGTAAAACAAGCAATAAACCCTATCATTTCCACCGCTGTCACTGTTCTTTGGTGGTTTTTTGTGGCATTTAACTGACATTCCCTAAGTTACTGTTGTCTTTATGTTTTAACTTTGAAAGTGCTCTTCATAAAGATGGGTTTTCTCAGGGGAACATTACTTGTACTTTGGAAACAACCTGAAATTTCACAATAAACAACTAAAAAGGTTATCAAGAAGAGTTGAAAGACAGTACATGCCTGTTACCTTTCAGACCATCCTGCAAACCTATAATGGCTGAAGCTGTATGAATCATGTTTTAACAAATATTTGAGATAAATCTATCCATTGTCTACACCTGCTTATCCTCAAGCAAGTGTAGGTGGCAATTATTTTCCAGGGAGGTTTGGGTCCCGGTATTGGATGAGAGGCAGCGTGCAACCCAGACAGGTCACCAATCCATCCCAGGGCAGCGCAAAGACACATAGCAAGTAAGAATTAATAGAATTTTTAAACTATGGGAGGAAACCAAAGTACCTTGAGAGACATTCAAGCTTGAAGAAGAAATACCTGAGATTCAAACCTGAGCATCAGCTGACCACAGTTTGGAGAAATTGTGAATTTTTATTAATCTGGAATTAAGAGTTGTAGCCCAAATTGGGTGCTCGATATGTTGGCTAGCAAACATTCAAGTCGTTAAAGCTACTGTGCCTCTGCTGAAACATGAAGCTCAACAATTCCTATTACTCAGTGCTGCACCAAAATAACTTTTCCCCTGATGTGTAATCTTTACCTTTCTGCTCATAATCATCACAAAACACTTCTAATCAGACTACAGCAAACTGTTGTGAAGAAGCGTTCACAATGTTTAAATCTCCTCAGCAAAATGGAGATCAAATTAGTTTCCTTGACAAGCCGCACTAATTACAGTACCCTACTTTTACAATATCCTGCAGAGTGCAATTATTTTCCAATCGTATAAAAAACTCTCCAAACTTGCCTGTAATCCTGGTAAAGATGTGTAAAAAGCCTGAAAATATATTCTGCACTAACTACTTATATACTATCACTGAATTTGTTTCATTATTTTATTTCAATACATTTCATTCATTCTTCATTGCAGAAGAAAATTTCAATGTTTAGAAATTACTTTCTAGCTAACTAAAAACAATTGCTACCATTTGTTGCCTCCCTAATAATCCCTAAAAAAATAAAATAAAAAACACTAGCTGAAGCTGTCTGATCAAAACGTTTTTGATATTGACCAGGAGGGTTCAATTTGTGAACTCTCCTGGTTCACAAATTAAACCCACAAAACTCTCTGTTTCATGCAGGCCTGTCTGACTGCACTCTTCAAAATGGGAAAGACAAGAAAACATGCTATCTAGGTAAGGCAGATTCCTCTGAATAAGATAGTAAGGCAGTACAAAAATATTGGCCTAAACTTGTGCATGATCTGCAATTAGAGCAATGATAATTTTTTGCTAACATTGAACATTAACGAGAGGGCAGGAATTAGAAAGTTTGGTACATTTTCCAAGGTTGTAGCATTATTTTTGGTTTGATGTTATGGTAGTGCAATAAAAGTTTATTTCTGCTTCCAGCAAAGGAACTGAAATATCATCATGTCTTGTTTACGAGTAAGAGTACGAAGGACTGGAAGATGAATGAACGGTTTAGGAACTTTGACTTGAAAATACCTTGGGACTCCCTGAATGAGCTGGAGGGATGTTTGAGTTTCTCTAAATGGTAGATAGATGGACAGATGGGTAAAATACCATCTTAAACCATAACGCATTGGTTTGCGTCGTAAAACGCCATCAGTGCTGTATTAGTCAACACCGTATGAAAAATCTTCCCAGGCCATTCCTGAGGAGGAAGTTTTTAAACCTCACTAAACAGAAACAGTGTGAGTTGGGGGGAAGAGACAGAGGCAGGAGTGATGTTCATAGTGCGAATGAAGCCACACAAGTTCAAGCAAGGTGCTCTACTTACTTAGTAAAGCTATGGAGTTATTTGATGTGTTAATCTTAAGGATCACATGTAACATTTTTTTATTTATTTTTTATTGCTAAAGGGGAAGGTAATCTAATTTTTGCAGCTTTTTTACTTACAACCTAGCTTGGACTTAATTTTGCCTGCAAATGTCAAGGGCTGGGTGATATGTTCTACTTTATAAGTAGACAAGCTATCTCTGATGAACTATTTCGTTTCACAAAGAGACTGATAGCGAGGAGTTCCCATAGTGCCTAATGTGATAAGTGAATTTAACCACTGCCATTTAAAGATATGGAGAATTGTGCCTTTGGCTGACATTGACATTTGAGGGTAAACGCTTCTGAGCCAAAACAGACAGGCTACCTGATGAAAGAACCTGATTGGGAGTTGGAAAGAACAGCTTTAAATAAGATGCATAGTCAGATAGCAAGCTGCAGCCAGCCAGCCGTCGTACTTTGTGTGTTTCCATGGAAAGAAAAGAGCATCCCCAGGCGGAGATGCAATGAGTCAGCTATCAGCTCCGACAGCACTGGGTGTTTTTGAATTTACTGTCAGGATTAATGCCATCACCAGATTTCCATTTGGTATGTGTCTGTTCAATTTGTGACTGAGGATGTTGTACTGTTTGTACAGCAATGGGAGTTCTCTCAGTGCGCCCTTTTCAAAGGGAAAACCTCAAGAACAGGAATGACTTGAACTCACAAAGCCTAGTCACTCGTGAAGCTCAAAGTGAAATTCTTAATGATAACAAATGAGATGGGATGACACTGGAGGACGGCTCTGATTTTTCCAATCACCGCTAGAGGAAGATGGTCTTGCTCTGTTGTTCTTTCCAGTTCATAAATAAGCAATCTTCCTTTCTGAGGGAGTGAAGTATTTTGTACCCCATGCACTCACACAGTAGAAAGGCTCTTTAGCTGTCAAATTAATTGAAATTATTCTGTTCTTAAAAACTTGGTTCTAAAGTGTTACGGGTCAGCTGTTATGTGGCTCTTGTCAAATGGAGGTTTCCTGTTTCCAAAGAGTGGGGGGAGTTGACAGAGAGCACAAAAAAAGAATCTCAATTATTCTAGTTAGATTTCCATTTTAGTCGAGGGACATGATGGTACAAATCATGTCAGGGCAGAATGACAAGAACGCCAAAGGCTTATTATCAACACAGCCAATTACCTTCCACAGGGTCAGAGAGAAAATGAAGGGTCAAACCAATGGGAGTCTTTAAAAAACTCAGTTACAGAGTAAATGCCACAGGAATATAAGCTTGTTCTCAAAACAGTGATATAAAATAAACATTTACAACTAATGTAAGTATCGTAACAGAATACATTGAAGAAGAAATCCGACTACTGATTACTGATCCTTAAAAAAACTACCTTTGTTACTCTACTGAGTCCAAAATACCCCGTCCCCACACTCACCTTTTGTCAAAACTGAATTAGATTATAAATTACTTCTTTAGCTACATCCAGCAGCTACTGCCTCAACCTAAAAAATAACAACATATCTTGCCAATACTCACTTTATTGTTTTTAACAATATTTCTGTTGACATTTCAAGTTCAAGTTTAAAACTGTTTCCTGAAGAAAATATGTTTTTATAAAAAAATAAAATAAAGATTGTCTTTCTTGATTTAAGATGACATCATTACTTCTTTTCATAGATAAGTACAAAATACACTAACTGGTTTAGGACCAAAGTCCAGATTTTGTCGTTTTAGGGTGGAGGGCCTCTGGTATTAGTCTCAGCTTTTTGATTTGCACCACCTGGTGGATCTCTTTTTGATTGCCTGTGCCGTAGCGAAGGATCAAGCTCAAAATCATCGGTTCTAACAGCCGATTCAAAAGAGTCCCGCTTTTTTCCCCTTTTTCTGCTCAGCTCTCACTCTCAGTGGCTCCGCCCTGCTCAGGACTGATTGTCAGCAAATAGGGCAAATAACCAGGAACTGCACCGGGGACATCGATTGGTCATGGAGTTTGGTCCTGTTTCTGTTATGGTTCTGTTCAGTACATTTCTCATCAGTGTTTTGCTCATTTGTGTTTGTGTGAAATAAAAATTAAAAGTGAAATCAAAATTTTACACAAATGTAAGAATGCCTGATTTTGTAACAAAACAAATACATAAAATTCGGCAAGTATAAAGCTTCTCATAAAACCACTAAATCCAAAAGGATTTACTAACATACAAAACCTTCACATTTGCCAATTTAAGCTAAAATATGAGACTTTTTCTCATATTTTAGCTTTTCTATGCCTTTTTCTCACCCTTGTTTTGTATACATTCATTGACCATTCCACTTTATTAGGCTACATTTAATGTACGGAGTAAGTTTAATGGATTTCTTTATATGTGTGCATTGGTTTGGTTTTTCATGTTTTGTGAATTTATGTAAATAATCTGTGTTAGCATACTCAGTTTGTTCATAGTGTGACAAAAACTAAAGTTTAAAAATGAACAGAAATGAAATCTTGTAATTCATTGTAGTGTTTCTATTAAGTCCATTTTAATTTGACTTTTTTATAAAATTACTAAAATGGATTAACTTTTTGATGCTTTTTGCAATATACAAAGATGTCATGCTGCTCACTTGCATCATAACTTATTGACTACATGCATGATTTTTATTTTGTCTTACATAAGAAACACATTGTTCTCCAGAATATCTTTCAATAATAGTCAATGTGTGAGTAGGCGACATATTACTCATAATTACTGATTTTATTCAGTGATGCCACTTGAAACAATAAATTGATTTATACCAGGTTATTTATCAAATTTTGCCTCCCACACGTTTGAGACAGCAGCTAAACATTGATGATGGGTGAGGCTAAGCAATTTACCGTACACCTAATAGGTGGTCAGAAGTTCATGGAACTTTGAAGTAAACAAATAAATAGACAGAATAATTCAACATAGTATCATCAAAGATAATTACATGGCCTTTTGAAAGAAAAATTAATACCCCGCCCCCACACTCACCTTTTGTCAAAACTGAATTTCATTATCATCTATAGTGGCTAAAAATGTTCTGTATTGGTTAAAAATTCTCCATAGACATTTTCTTGGTTTGCAATCTTTTGGAAAAGGCTGGAAATATCTTATAAAACAAGACAAAATTGGAGGGGAAAGCGATTTTTAGCTGAAACACAACTACACTTTCTCCAACAATAGTGGAAAATGTCAATGCCCCTATGGAGGATCCCCTCAGAGAATAAATAGATGTCACCATGTCAAAAAGCTGAAAGAGGAAAGTGAGGACAAAGGCTTGACGGAGACTTTCTTTTTAGACTGTGCAGAAGAAGAGGTAAAAAGAAAAACAGGATTGTGAGTTTGTGCATGCATTTGCATACCTATATGCTGTAGGAAATGAGGAGTGGGTGTGCTCTCTTGGAGACAGAGGGGATGGCTTATTAGGAAATCATACCTCTTAGCCAATGGTTTTAAAGAGGGAGGCAGATGTCATTTGCCTGAGCTGCAACACCTCCCAGAGCCAGCACATCCCCTTCAGAGTGTCGGTGCGCTGTGTGAGAGCACTGCTATCACTGCTCTCTCCACTCAGTCTGCGCTCCTCTCTTGTTGTTCACGGGCTCTCTCTTGCCGTCTCTCAGATTTTTCTCGCCTCATCTTTTTTTTTGCTGTCCACCTCCACCCCTCCTGCTCCTCTTTTCTCCTTCTGTGATTCTGCCCCACAGGGAGAGAGATAGGATCTGTTACACACCGCAGCTGTTACACATCAAGAGCACAGGTAAGTCTCTCTTGTGTTATTTGTACACTTCAAATTGGGGGGCTGTAACACTGGAAAACAAACACAAGTAACCTTGATTGCTTGCTTTCCACTGTGCACAAATTGATTTCTCCACATTTGTAGTTTCTCCTCGCTCAGTTTTTTTTTTTTTTTTTTTTTTTTTTTGCAGTGATGAATTTGAAGTGCAGCTCTGACTGTTTTAAAGCAGAGCAGTGGGTGCTAACTTGTTTCATATGTTTGTTGCACTTATATCAGATTTTTATAAGCACTCTCTCATTTCTGCAAAGTTTATGCACTAGCAGCTAGGAAGAATTAGGCTTAAATTGCAAGGTTGTTACTGATACATGCTTTGGAGGCTCTAGTCTTAATTTAAAAAAAAAAGGAGACACTCTAGAATATTGTAATTTAGGAAAGATAAATAGAGGTAAGCAGATGTGCTTTGTTTCTGTGGTCAAGGCTGGTGGCAGAAAGTAAGTGAAGAGTTGCACCATGAGCTTGAGCTCAAGTGTTCACACATCAGAAGGGGACAAGCGGACTCTCTATTGATCCGAAGATGGCATGCTCCCAGAAGTAAGCTGAGGGGAAATCCAGAGAGACTGATGGAAGATATTTATCTAGGCTCTCTCTCTTTCTTGCCTTCTCTCTCTCTCTACATACAGCATATATAACTTTTTTTTTTTTTTTTTAAAGTCTATATTTTTATTGTATTACATAAACTATTTGTAAGATTTTTTCCAAATTTTAATTAAATTATCAGCATTTTGCATATTATTTACAGAAAATAATGGGACTATGAGCATTTTTTTTCCATTTACTGATTCTCCTGTTTGGAGTTACTCCTCTGCTTCTTTACTTGGTGCTCAGAATTTGTTTATATTTCTTTTTTTTTTTTCTTTAAATCCCCTGTGTTCACTTAGTTTGTTTTTATCCTCTGCCATGTTTATATAGCTTTACTCAGTTCATGGTCCCCCCTCAGCTGTAGCAGATTCCCTTAATTGGACTCACCCGTTCATTGTTCCACAGTCCAATCCTCCCAGTGTATAAGATGTCTTTATCATTCACTCCTTGCTGGATTCTTCGGTTGTCATCTCCATGTTTCTGTGCTCTTGGACCCTTGCATGTCTTTTGAATGGCATGGATCTGTATTTCCTTTTGTTAAATTACACTTTTCCTGCTACAAAAGGGTCCTACACAACTCCAATATACAGCCATGTTTTTAAACTTTAAAAAACACAAAAACGTTCATTTTCAGACAACACTATGTAGTTTAAACTTAAACATTCAGAAATCTGTACTTCAATAAGCAACCGTTTTTTCAGTCACAGCTCTCATGGATTGTGGCATATTCTCGTCCAGACTTTGACATTGTTGTTGGGTTCAGGTGAATAACCCTTTAATTTTCACCATTAATGTTTACATCTACAACTATTTTATAGTGCATAGCGTAAATCTAAGGTACCAATGCAGATTATTTGCTAAACTGCTATTACGTATTCATTACTCACTTCAAACTTCAAGCTTTCTATTTCTTCCCTCATTTCTAGAAATTAGCGATGAGTCTCATGACCAAATTATGCATCTCCTTTAACTGTTTAATAAACAAATAGGACAATGTAAATTCACATTTGCAATTCAACAGCAAGCACATTACTGTCACTTGGATCATGTCTCTTGGTGGCTTTGACTATTTTACAGAGACGCTTTGCAAGATGGCTTTTACTACAGTGATTGATGTTTAATTATTGCACAGTTGAAAGGTGGTCCAGGCTGATAAGTAATCTCTGGAGTTCATCTTTAGCTAATATTTTTCTCAAGGACCAATGCCCCACTGGCTGTGGTCTGTGGTGTAAGAATAATCATCACGCTGATGAATTTAAATGAAATCTGAAAATAGCTCTGAGCAAAAGTTGCGTTAGGTCTCATAAGTAATACAGCGGTGTGCTTATATTTCATTCATGACATAGTTTGCTGCACTCTCTTGGGCTGCGGAGAGAAATGAGAGAAATAGCTTTGTGATGTGAAAAGACACTGGTTGTTGAGGTGAGAGAACATCCAGACTCACTGCAGTGGAAACACTAACAGCAAGAGCTGAAACAGCACTTTAATGGTGAGGATCCACACAGAAAACTTTCTCATTTTACCTGACAGGCGACAGTCCATAGAGTCGCGGGATTTATGTCACTCGGTGGGTGTTGCATCCCACTCTGCACGCAGCTCTGAGACTAAGGAACAGTCACTGGACGCCTAGTAACGACACATTCTTTACTTTGAGCTGCAAAATAACATCAGGGAAGATAAGTGTTGCTTTCTTCATGCTTTGTGGCGTATGCACCGTCAGAGACGCTGTGCACAATGTCTCCATATAAGACAAAGCCTGATCTTATCCATAGCAATAAAAGAAGCTGCTTTAGCGACTTGCCTGACAGGCTCTGTCATTAACCCACCACTCAGTCGGAGACCTGCAAAAATATCTGCAATTTGAGGAAATTAGAGCCCGAGAAATGGGAGACCTGGTGCCTTTTCAGTCCACTGAGGCTTCTGTGCTGACAGCTACACTCCGTCTTTTTTCTCTCCCTTTCCCTCCGCCCGGCTGTGAGCTGCCCCAGGTGTGACAGGCAGCCGGAGTAATGGGGGACATTTGACAGATGCATATTTCCAGCCTTGAAAGGTTCGTATAAAGAAGATAGACGGCACGGATTCAGACCGAGGTTGGGACAAACTGTTGGGCTGTAAATCACCTCAATGAGTGTACCACCTTCTCCTTCAATTGATCCGTCACGTGACTCCCGCGATCCCTCCAACTTGCTAATTGCAACCCAACCTGATTATTGATTGAAATATGAGGGCAGCATATTGGATGCCATGTTATGCTCCATTCAGCAGCTGGTAAAGTTCTACCCAGCATGACCTGGGAGTGTGAGTAATCAGTACTTCAAGAAATTAATATTTTTTTAGTGAGAACAATGCCTTTTGTGGAATATGTATGCATCTTACTGTGTGTTAAAGTTATTTTGAAGACTTATTGATGTGATTAATCTTTTAAAAGGTTATCTGGGCACATAACCTCAAGCCAAAGCAAAAGGATTACATTGCAGTTTGTACAGTAGGGTGCAGTATTTCTTGGCAAATAGACTCTGCCAGACTGTTCAGGAAAAGACAGTAGACAAATGAACTTTTCCGTTTATTATAATCTCTTTTGTATGATGTCTGATTCATGCAGATATCATCTAAAATGTCTGCATGAATTTAAAGCTTGTTAAGTATTATGGTGCTCAGATGTTTATCTGTGAATAAAAGGGGTTTTCCTGTTTAGCAGGTGAAATGTTCTCAGCTTAGTTAAATGGAAATAAACCACATGTACCTTATGCTTTTGAGCATGCCGCCCTGTTTTTCTTAGAATAAAAGCATAATGTGACAAGTTAACATCCTTTCACAACTTTTCAAAATTGGAAAACACAAAAACATGGCCAGTCCAGGAAGTTCTGAAAACTGCTGTTCAACTTATTTGACCATATCTACATGTACAACACCAAATAAAATTTAAAGACATGTACTTGTAGCTAATAAGACTGGATGTAGATATGGTTTTCTTCTGATCACACATAGTGAGGAGGATGGTAACCGGTATTTTGGAGCTCTCAAAGAAGTATCTTAAGAATTTCATTTTTGAAGTTACAGATTGCGATCGCTTTGCCAATTAGTACCCACGTTTTGTAGCAAACCATTGCTGTTGGGACTGAGAGCTGGCAAAGTTGATCCCAGACAGTGTTTGACTGCGGTTCTCTGTGTCTGACTTCTCTTCTCTCTTCTGCAGAAGAGTAACTTGTGTTCTTGGTTGATTCCTTGCAGGTTGGGAGCCAAAATAGACCCAACAATTGCCACAACTTCTCTTGAGTATTTTGATAGAAAACCAAGATAAATAAAATGCTCAAATTCCATTTATGATTTGTTTAATGTTAAATTATCTTCTGGAGATTTTTTTTTTTCACTTTTAGATAAATATGGTTTTAATTTGGACAATCAGACCCTCTATAATACAGGAAATTTTGATTTATGACAAAACCAAATTAACATCGTTTGACTTTCTGTAGGTAGATTTTAAGTACTAGTCACATAATTGGTTTTTGGAAACATGTACAAAATGTCCCAAAGGTGGTGATGAACTGACGATACTAACCGTCCTGTAGAGGATGGCTTATTTTCTTGCTGAACAAAGACAGGTACGACAAGACCACAACTACAATATTGAGAAACGCTGAGGGGTAACAATGTGCTGCACCCTTCAATTATTCATTTAAAGTCATGTCTGTTATGAAGTGTTATGATTTTACAAAATAATTCTAACTTGAAATAGAAAGTCAGTTCCTCAACTTTGTTTTCAATTCTATTATTGCAGTGTGTGCAAAAAAGGTAGCTGTTCAGATTTGACAAGCTTAACAAGTGATTTATGAAACTACATAAATTTACAACTAAATTGCTAAAATAGGTAGAATAAAATATGACATGAAAAGTAGTAATAATGTAAAAAGTGCAAAACCATTTAGCACTCTATGATAAACTCATTTTCAGCTTACATAGATTTTATTTTGCCTTTGGCATTCAGCAGCAGTATCACAATATTTGCAGTCTAATTTATGCAGTATCACTGGATCAATCATCAGCAGATTTTCCGATTACAACTTTCCTGGAATCAATCTTTGCATTATTGAAATGAGAAAAGTTTTTGTAGGCATTTCAAAGAACACTCAATCTTTAGATTTTAGTGACAGTTTGTGTGATTTGAAAGCAGTTGCTGCCTGATTCGTCATGAACTGTTGGCAGGTGGTCTTGCCAACAGAAAATAAAGTTTAAAGTTTCTAACCACCTCCTTTGTTTACACAACATCTTATATCTTAAATGAAAGAAAAAAATGACTAAGGGATAAATGCTGATTCTTTGCACGTTTAATAGTAGGAGCTTTCATATTTTTATTCCGACTGAATCCTCTGAAAGTACAAAACAAATAGGAAGCAATTTGTCAATGACATTTCTCTTCCAAAATGATGAGTTGCAAATGATAAGCTACTCAAAGCATTCCATATGGTAAATATGTTTGTCAAAGCATAATAAATGGATAAAAACACATCTTGGCAAGTGAAATGTCAAACAATTTCTCTTATAATTGCCTATGATGTGTTTGTCAGGTTGTCCGATTTCGTATGGCTTCCTAATGTTTGTGCGAACGACAGATTTAGTTGAAACACTTGTTGCATTTTTGTGAAGCTAAATAGTTTTGAAGTTCAAAATAATCCGTTTTTTTAGCTTCTTAATTCTTATTTATAAGCTTCTTTGGTCAAAATTATATGCCAGGCGATGTAATTATTGGGCTCTTTGTCCAATGAGTACAGCTCAGATAAAAAAAAAGTGCTTAGATATAAAAATGGGATGTTATGTTTCTCATTTACGTTTTTATTAAGAGTTTGGATTAATATTCCCCATCTGTTCAATGCATCAAATTTCAAACTCACTTTTAGCTTCTGAACATAAATTCCTAGTTCAAAAGCTAAAACGTTGGTTTCACATCAATACTAAAACAGTTTGTCAACTGTGGAAAGGGAACTGGAATCCTGCTGGATGTGCTCATGGTGCTGGTAGCTAACTTCCTTTTTTGCAGATGATGAAAATTTTTGAAAAAAAATATTAAGTCCCTCAGCAGTTTACCTTTTCATAGCAAACAATCTGGATGGTGTGCTTAATGATCTATGGATACTGGGGGATTGGGGACAATGGAGCTTCTTCTCAATAATATGACATGTATAATATATATTAAAAGGATTATTCCATTGTACATGTACAGTGGAATAGTCCACTGTGTGTGTGTGTGTGTGTGTAAGGCACTATGTACTTCCATAACCCTCTAAATTTATTAAAGTTTGTTAAAGTTAAATAAGAAACATTTTAAGCTCCTTCAATGCTACAAATTTATCCTTTCATCAGTTTAAAAGCCATATATCATCTATGAAATTCATAAGTTATGTCAAAGTAGCAGCAATAAGCCATGCATTTTTCTAGCAAAGATCTGTCCAAAAACAATGATATTTTCAAACTATAAGCTACCAAAGTTGCAGTAATTAACATTCCACATACCAGTCTACTTGTTTCCACAAATGTTATTGGCAACTTATCAGGTGAGTCATCTTTTTGTATCTGTGACTAATACATGACTACCATAATAATATTCCTCTAATCACTGCCTGTTAGATCTCTGTATGAATCCTCATTGCTTTCTGAATTACCGTCACAGGAGATGTAGTTAAGAGGTTTCTGAAAAACACGTCTGACACTCACAAGCATCATCTACATAATCTTTTATTCACATTCTGGAGCTAAACTTAAACTACAACTTATCTCCATCATGTCTAGATGGCTAAATGGAATAAGTTTTTGTCATTTGGTTAGGTGATTAGCTTTTGAACAGGTTTACACTAAAAAGTGACCAGTGAGTATTCTACATGGTTGCATGATGGCGGGACTGATAATACCCAGTCACACAAAAACTGGCATCTTTTAAAACATGTCAATCAATGAGGACATGTATCTTCTTTATGTGCACATTCTTTACATCTTTTAAGATTGCATCTCAAACTACTTGCAAACTGGCATCATCCCAGAATAAGCACTTCATATATTTTCATTTAAAAAGGTTCAACTAACAAATGAAGACTGTTACCTTCAGGAATATAATTTTCCTCCAGTTAGACTTTTCTTTCTTTAAAAATAGCTTTGGAAACAATGAAAGGTTACACCTGGAACTGAACCAAGGAATGTTTTCATGTTTCATTTCCACTGAGGAAAGATCCTCTCATCATATGGGAATCATACTGTGTAAATACACTGCCTAGAAAGACTCTGAATTACATCACTGCTTTAATATTCAGCTCATCCATCCAGCCTCGCATGGTTTAGGATTAGTGAAATGTTCAGTATAATAGTGCTGGAATAAATCTGTTAATTTTATTAGCAACAGCTCTTTTGATTTTCACATCTATTTGCCCTTGCGGTACTAAAATCTGAGTGAACATCAAGTCCCGCCACACAAATTTTAATGACCGTGGAGCTTAGCACACTAATAATAGTCATCAATGAAAATGTGGTTTTGTTTCAGGCTGAAATCTACTTTAAGAGTCAGCTCACCAAGTGATTAACCATGATAGAAGCGACCTGGGATTGCTTGATCTCATTACCTCTACTTGACACAGGGCAGTAAAACATCCAGCTGACAGCTGAAGAAGGTCAATATTCTCTATAGAGAGCTTCAGTCATGCCCTTTTTGAAGGATTTTTGCTATCCTGTTAATTTATCCACGTTTCAAACAGTTTTGAATATTTTTCTATGCCTGCTAGTAGACTGGCAGGGTAATAATAAAGATTTGTGACAAAATATGTTTATATGATGTGAAAATTCTGCACAATGTTATGTAACATTTGGTAAAAGCTGGAGTATTAGACTCAAAATTGTGTTCTTATCCCATTACTGTGAGGAGTCGCCAAGATTTTTTTGGCTGTCTAAAGGAAAGAGGAAGACTCCTCCCATTAAAGCGACTGGCTAGAAGTATTTATGTTGTCAGAAAAATTTCTTTTTTCAGTTTACCTTTTTAAGGATCTGAATGAAATAAAATATTAGCAATTGACCAGACATGTAGTGTATAATACTGCTCTGAACAAAACATTATTTAAAATGTTTAAATAAGATTTATGGATTTGTGGATCATCTATTCAATTAGCCGCCCCTTCCCCACCCAAAAAAACTCTTCTTGGACTAAGACTAGCTCAAATTGAGACAATTATGAAAAATTCTGCAAAATATTGTTGAAATTGCCTTTTGTCTTGCTCCTGTGGACTCAACACTTATACGTTTTGTGTTTTTATTATATTTTATTACACTTGTTTGCCAAAATATTAATTATTAAATTCTACATTATTAAAATTTGTGATTATCACAAATTAATGTTATTTTAGCAGCAGCAGTACTCATTCTTGTCCTTTGTTCTGTTTCAAATGAAAGCAGAAATACGATTAATTTAATTAAGAAACAACAAAAGACAGTCCAAAGACCAGCTGAAGTAGTTTCAGCTTCGTCCCGTGCAGCTTCCGCTGAGCTGAATCCACTTAGAGAAATTTTCCTCTTTTAGCGTGGCATTATCATCGACATGGTTTGTGGCCATGATTTCACGCTCCTATATCCCGCTTTACGTGGGTCTAATGGAGAACAGGATGGAAGCAGTTATTTGGGGAGGAGAATCATAATGCTGAGCTGGGCTATTGCCGCTCCATATCGCAACTCAGAACACAAAACACTTATTCTTTTTCTAAAGTCTATTAAATTTGCCGACCCCAACACCCCACCAGTTTTCAATTACATTAGCCCCTACCCCACACCCCACTTGGAATACAAATGCAGGAGCTTGAGCAAGGCTTATCTTGAGGGTCTCTGTCAAGTATCCAGCTTATTTGTCCATTGCGCTTTCCAACTCGCCACACAGGTTGTTCTTTGAGTGCTATCCAGCTGTCAGGCAGCTGAAGGAGGCTGTCAAGGAACCTGGTCAACCTCTTGATTGCCCACTGGCCTTTTAGCTCAAATCCCCTGCCTCCATCACCCCTATTATCTTTGGATCACTGGCTGTATTCTCCAAATCATCCTTGCACATAATGGAATTAGTGCAGCAATACAATTCCCTCCTAATGGCCAAACGTGTGTGTTTTTGTCCACCTGCCGTACAGACCTTCTGTCTCAGTTGGCATTTCTTTGGTATTCTCCTGGTGTGTTTGAAGTGTCAGCAGTAATTACGTCTAATGAGAGAAAGGAAAGGAGTTGTTCACCTGAAGCGAACAACATTATCTATAGCGAAAATGTGTTACTGCCATCATGCTGATGAAAACGTACAGCTGCAGTCAATAAAATCTGATGCACTGCCACTTTGATTGTTCAGGGTTGGCAGCAGTGTTGAAATTCAAGCTCTTGTTTGTGTCTATTGGATTTAGAAACAGAAAACATCACACATAAAGGGATGTCACAAGTATTGACCGGCAGGTGAAAAGGTATGTGACTCAGGACTTAGTGATGTGTACTTGGGGGGTGAGAGGTCAGAGTGATATCCGTGGAGGTGCTTTATGGTGGTTTTCTACGAAAAGCAGCCGTCTTCCAGGAAAGACATCCGAACTAGATTAGCAAATGTCAAAAATAAATCTTAATGGATTCATAGAATATGCCGTTAATACTTTAGCATTATGTGTAATGGCTTTCACATTATGTGGTGAGCCAGAAGGGTTTAGATAAGTGTTTGCCACACAGTTAAGCTTTCTGTTGCCTTTTCTGCAGACCACCAACTATGAAATCAATGGAAGGCCCAATTCAATCATGCGAGAGGCGTAAATATGTGGAACAATAGGCAGTACAATCTATTAGTGGTTAGCACAGTTGGCTTACAGCAGTAAGGTCCTGAGTTCAAACTGGGCACAGTTTGACCAGCATTTGACAAGCAGCTATTTAGGGTGCATCTAGCATCGAGTCTTCTGAAACCCTGAACATATGAAAAATAAATAAATGAGTTCACAATCTACTATCAGAAACCAGGAACAGTTTAGAAACTGTACTGTACTGGTCAAGGGGAAAAAAACTATAGAGGAATTGGTCCAAACTACATATATACGTGCTTTGTAAGAGGTTCAATACACTGATGTTGCAATGGAGCCCATATTCACCAAAATCATTTAAATGGGAGAAAACATTGGTTCAGGACATTGCAAATTGAGGACGAACCAGCTGATTGGTCAAAATGTGTGTGGGTGTTTTTATTTTAGCCCATAAATAAAGCGTCTCAACACTGATGTTCAGCTGCCCTGATGGCCAATTTGGCAGTGAAACGTCAGACTGGGTTAGTCTAAAATTTTGTACACTGAGGACATATGAGCGGCCCCTCCCAATTTGAAAAATTAAAGAAAGAAAGAGGATAAGGTTAAATTAGCCAACGTGCCAAAAGGAAAAGAGACGAGTGGGGCTGAAAAACATGGGGGTAGGGGAGTGAAACCAACACTATACCAAGCAGCATGACTGCATCATTTTACCTACAAGGCTCTAACATCCCATTCCAGACTTGGCACACAGATAGTGTGACTGTATTTTTGGATGTGTTCAGGGTACAGACGACATATAAGGAAACCTATCAGCAATGCTACACCATGGGTGCATAAATAATTAACGTGCTTGATAAATTAAAATAAATCCTTAGGTCGATGCTGAGGGTCAGGAGAAGGAGAGTGGTGAAGAAACCACAAAAAAAAGTACAGATGCAGAAATCAGATTAGGTTGGCATTACATCTTTCCCTAATATCATATTAACCTCTTAAGATCAAAGGGTTGTAGTTCAAACCTCGGCTTTATGAAATCTGAAAACAATCTAAAAAATTAATTTCCTTTCATGAAGAAATAGGTCAGTATCATTGGGGGTTGTTTTTTGTTCCTTAAAATGTGCTTTGATTCTTACAAGCTGCTTATTGAATCTTGTTGAGCTAACCTTTGTTGACCAATTTTTATTTTATAATTGTAAACAGGAGGCTAAGGCCATGTAGAAATATATATATATATTTAAGCTTGAAATCATGATATAATGTTATTTCGTCATCAAAAACATACCCAGACTGGTGCTTCGATTCTTTCATGCACGTTTTAGGACAAGGGAAATTACCATCCCATTACCAAACATTGTGTTGGTGCATCTTTTTATAAACAGACTGAAGAGATGATGTGATGGAGGAACCGTCACAGAGCTGGGACTTAATTAGAGAGTCCGTGTCAGCATGCGAGCACGCCCGCACACACAGACACACAAATACATACACAATCGCTAACTTACTTTTTGTTGCAGCTTAAACTGATGCGGTTCATCGTGGGTGCACACGCGGTGTTCCTGCTTCAGTTAACATTCAGCCTAACCTGTTATTTTCAGCATCAAACATTTTCCCGGTTCTGTTTTCAAGTAGGGTTGTTTCCGGATTGTGGTGTGCCGGGAGGAAGTCACATGATGTCATCAGATTCTTACCTTAACCTCAACATTTCCAAATACTGTTTGTTTTATGACAAAGTGGGGAAAAAAGAAATAAAGAATATAACAGAGTAATACCACCTTTCATCTTTCATGCAATCTGATGATCTCTTGTTCTCTCTTTTAAAGTAGTATCATTTGAATACCTTCTTCCACATTTCCTATTTCCTCTGCTTTATTTTCTAATACCTTTGTGAACATAGCTAATGGTATTCGTTCCTCCCATAGCAACAACTTTTCAACCAAAATGTGTGAGTATTTAGTGTTCCTTAGTAAAGGCTAGTAAAGATGAAAATTGTCTGACTGTGGTCACCATCTCCTGTGAAGATCACATTAAGGTATGCTATCTTTCAGGGAGCACTACAATCTATTTACCATTTTCTAGAGTTCTTTCCCTCCAGCCAAGTCTGAGAAGTCAGACATTTCAGTCTCGCAAAGCATGACATTTTGACATGGAAGATGTGCAGGAATGTTGAATTTTTCACCGAAAGGAGCATGTTGATGGCATTAAGCAAGAGGGTTAATGTTTTATTTTTTTAAAAGCTACTGTGGAAGTAAGGTTTCTGTTCCAATTAATCATTCACAGTTAAATACAATCCACATATTCTCATATGCAACTAAGTGTATGCACAACCTCACACTTACGTATACTGAATTTAATTAACAACCCTTACATTTTCTGACTATGAAAACACCTTTTGTATGTAGCACAAGGTGATAATCAGAAAATGGTTTTGAAAAAATATAAAGGTACTGTTATAACTTCATAACAGTAAAGTTATAAAGGCTCTTATATAAGTAAAATATGGCAATTTGTTCTGTCCCCTGTTCTATTAATATTTTGTTGCACTTTGTCTCCATTAACCTTGTCTGTGTCTTTATACATGAATTGTACATTAGTTTATATCTAACTGGGCTTAAAAACAGCAACTCCCAACTCCAAGCTGCTCAACTTTGATCCTCCAGGATGGAAAAAGACTCCTGTATACATGTAGAAACGTCTTCAGAAAAAACTGAGCAAAAGTCTGGTTGCCTTCCATTTAAACCTGTTATAACCTTATATGAATATGAAAGCATGTCATAATTTTTTCTAACAATCCTTCATTTTAAGAAGTGCAGGATAGAAGTTTACAAATTAATTAAAACCCTGAAAATATTAATTCACTTAATGATTAATTTTAACTATTGTGAAAGGGTCACACAACATGTAACTTCAATAATTTTTAAAAACAGCAGTTGGAATACACCACTACCATTGGCAGTGAAAGAGACCCTCAAGAGGAGCACCAAATGTTTGGCATTTTGTTCAGTGTTCTCTAATTTAAGCCTTCCAAAACCACTTTTAAATTATTCTGCCTGAAAACCCAGTCTTTTGTACGTTTCAGTCATCCAATGGCCACTGTCACATCTGAAACTGGTCACGAACTTTAAGAAAAACTCAGCAACCGCCCAGATTCGAGCAGATCATAAACTGAATATGCTAAAACTTCAGGAACACTGTCCACAGCACTGATCATAAACGTAGGTTGAGAGGGAGTAAACTACCAAAGAAAAACTGCTGAAAATGTCTTTGGGAGGTATGTTTTATGGTCATATGGCACAGTTAATGAGCTACCACCATCCAACTGTAGATAGGAAGGCAACATGGCAGAATGACGTGGAGAGCTACAGAGAAACAAAAGAAAAACACAAATCAAGTGGTGAGGAAATGTATAGAACAGGTTTTAGGGAGAAAACCTGGAACAAACAGAAAGATGTGACAAAGGAAAGACTAAGAGGGAGTAATATACAGTGGAGTAGTGATTACTGGCATGTGACTAACACACACACACACACGTGTGAGTGAGAGAGAGTATTGAGGGCAGCAATATCTTTCAAATGCTTTGAAGTCTTGTAAAATCCTCATTTTCTGGTTTAGCAATTTTGATATTTAAACAATATAAAATCCTCTTTAATCTGCTGGCGAAACTGATGAGAAACTACAGATTTCTTCAAAAAGCAAGAACAGTGAAGACTGAGGATTTTATAGTTCTTAAGCAAAGTCTTCGCCACCTGACTGACAAACAAAATTAAAACACGCAGAATGTGGTGGTCGAGTTCATTGTTTAGTGTGCTGTGAAATACTGAGACTCTCATAAAATGCAAATAAATCGGTTATTGTGACATTCTGTCAAAGTAGAAATCAGGTCTTGCTTTGAAGACACTGAAATAATGCCTCCTGAGAAGCCTCGTATAGAGAGTTAACTCAGAATCAGATTAACATCCTCTCATCCTTTGAAGAGCATGATGCTTTTATTTACTACCACTTTCTGTTTATTGCTGCTTTGGCCCTGTAAGGATGTGCGGATGAGCTGCCGTAAGGATCAATGTTTATTGATCATTTTTCAGCCTCATGTCTTGACACCCAGAACACAAGAATCAGTCTTTTTTGTGATGGCCTTTTGCTCTCCACAGTGGGTGATAGTTTTAAAAGGCTGCCTGCTCATGTGACTCACGTTTTACAGGAGTAGAGCCTGCGATGCTTCGTTATTACACTACTATCGAACCAGCAACAGCAGCTCCTGAGATGGATTTTCTCTACCCTCATCTTCAGAGCCACTGTATACAATTTTCCTTCTCTTCTGCATTTAATTAGGACAGGCTGTGTTTCTCTAAACAAACAATGAGATAATGAGTGGCGCTGGCGGGTTCTGTTATGATGGCTGCCTCCTGGCCAAGCACCAGAGCCTTGAAGTAGGAATCACTCCTTAAGTAAAATGTAATACAGCTAAGAGTGCCAGGTCCTGTATCAGCAAATTGGTTATGGATATTAACTTATAGATGTGTAGGTACTTTGTGTTGCCTGGTCCTTCAACTGTTAAATACTTCCCCAAGACTCTCTACATTAAATAAATGTTGCCAAAAAAATAAAATATTAGGTCTGGCAATGCACCACTCCCATGTTAATGAATTTTACCAATTATTTTCTACTTTTGATTCAAGAAATGGCTGAAAGTTTTTTTTGTTACCTGTTGGACATTTTTCTTTTTAATTTCATCACAGATAAAACACAAAAAAACACATGCAGTAATTTTGACTTATTTTATATTTATTTCTGCTTGAGACACCATCGGGCAGCAGTTTTTAGAGAAGAATTATGTTCTATTGTATGTCAGTCAGTGAATGAATCTTTAAAAAAAAAAAAAACAGCCCATGTCAAAGAATTATTTAACTTCATATGAAGCCAAATCCTAATTTATTGTGTCAGCAATCTGCAGACTGTCACAGCCAACCTCTGTAACTCATATGGAGATGTGAGGATTAGACTCTCTCTCAGATATGGAGCCCTGTGGTTTCTTCCTCAAATAGCTGTGTACTCCCTGGAGCAAGTCTTTTCAAAGGTTCATAAATCCTTTATTTTTTCAATCCAATATTTAGATAACTCTGACAGACATTTGAAAACTAAACTGTTCTGGTCTCCCGGAAATTCAGTGCATATAATTCTGTCTGTAGCACACAGAAGAAAACCTTTTCAAACAGGGATCAGTGCTGCCCCTTTAGATAGAGCGCCTTGCAAAAAGGAACTTTCTACCTTTTAATGTCACAGTGTATTTTATTTGGATTTTTGTGGCATAAAAAAAAACAAAGCAATTCACGTTTATGGTCTAAAAGGAAGGGGATACACAGTTTTCAAAGACTGAAAAATGAAATCTAAAGTGTGCTGGGTATTTGTTTACAGCCTCCCTGAGTCAATGCCCATTTATGGTACTATCGCAGCTGCAAGTTTTTTGGGGTATGTTTCTACCAGCTCTGCACATATAAAGACTGACATTTTTCCCCTTTTTCTTTGCAAAACTAGTCTAACTCAGTCAGGTTGGAGTCAAGTGAAGTGATTTTGTCGTCTCCAATGTGAAGTTACCTATTACACAAAGAAATCCCTGTTCTTTGAGTAAGATTGGAGATCATCTGTGATAATAAATGTATAAGTCTCTCCACAAATCCTGAACTGGTTAGATCTGGGCTTTTTTTAACAGATCAATCTGACCCACAGAGTCACAACTCCAGTGTAAGTGGAGCTGCACTCCATGGGTTCAGTGTGTACCCATTAAATTAATGGCTGAAAGACCAACTCAGAATGATTTTATGTTCTTCATAGGGCCAGGCAATAAACCATTAATTTGACGCAGTCGTGTTTAGCCGTTTGAGCATTTTAACCATGAAGACACCTTATCCTCAAGACTGGGGAAGGACAACCCTGACTGAAAAATTTATTTTATAGCTCAGGCTGTATATTAAGGCTCAGAGCCTTGCTGACTGATCAGCTTTCCAGTCTGATGAAAAACTGGTCCCTATAAGTTTTTTTTTGGAAAGCTACAAATTTGGCCTTTGTGGATTGCTCAAAGAAAGTTTTCCTGTACTCCAGACTTTCCCTCCTGAGCTGTGTGTCTTTGCATCCCAAGAGTTATAATTTGCCTTCTTTCTGCTTATCTGAATAATGCTTGGCTTTCCTGGCACATCAGTCTAAAGCAGTCTTTCTCACCACCAGTGGTCCAGGGTCCACAGTTTGAGAAAGACGGCTCTAGATGGATATTCATGTCTTGGTAGATTTGTGTGCATTGATCAGGGCTCTGTGAAATGTTCCAAACTAGGATTATTATTTTACAATCAAACTTTTAACGATTCTACCACTTTATCACCGACTCTTTTGTAGTGTTCCTTGTTGTTCTTTATTCTGGATGTCCATTAAAGTTTGCTAACAGAAGTCTGAAGCATTCACAGAACAGCCTTATTATTACTGAAATCATAATAAACACATATGGACTCTACTTACTAATTAAGTGAACAAAAATATAATCACACAATCATGATTAATATTACTTTTCTTATCTCATGCAACAACAATAGGAGATGCTGAATTTAATATGTATATATATATATATATATATATATATATATATATATATATATATATACAGTATATATAGTCTTGTTACATGCCATCTCTCGAAATGTTGTCTTCAAACCTATTTGGTTTGTCATTTGGTTTACACAGTATTTTGTCTTATCGGTCGATTATGCTTAGATTGATTATGATTATTTTTAATGCAACAAATCTAGCAAGTGTAGAGATAATACTAGTGGCATCAATCAGGAAGCTGCTTACGCTCTGCAAACAGAGAAAGGAGGACTTCTCACCTGTCGATTTCCTGATGTGTTCATGAGTACAAACCATGTGCTCAAATTTCATAGCTGATAGTCTTCCATACTGCCTGATAATTTGTCAGAAGTGGTCGATATTTTGCCTTTACTCCAGTCATTTTATCACTAATTAATCATTTTTGGGTGATAAATAAGCCCTTTACTGTTATGAGGTTGGTCTTTATGTTTCAGCAGCGCTCATCTTGTCCAGCTCTACCACAGAGTCACTCAACCTGTGAAGTTGTGAGATGTCAAAGACCTAGTGGTGAATTGTTTGTTTTATTCTCCACGCTGCAACCAACATTAATCTGAACCTAACCATCTTTACAAATGGTTGCTGCTGATTTCATCACCTGCTGAAGCAGCAGGTTGGAATTTAGCCAAATGATTACCAGGTGTATGACAGCAACCATCTCCAGTACAGAAGCACCAGGGATTCCAGCTGCTGGAAGGGTGACCCTTTTCTTTGATGTGAACGTGGTTGTTCTGTTAGAGAAGAAATTTCTATTTCAAGTGAGTATATGGAGTTACTCTTTCAGCACTGAAGTACTCTTAGTGGACTAAAGATGTCATGGTTGTGTCAGCCTACTGCTCCCTCAAGTCACAATCGCCTCCACTGCTGCAATCACTGTGATTTCACTCATCTCTGATCAAAAAAGCTCTGTCATCAAAAAAGAGGAGTAAAAGTGGCCAGATGACTTCAACACTGGAGTTAAAGTCAACTTGCTACTTTTAAAATGTTGTAGTGCCTTGTTTTGCCAGTAGGTGAGATCAGAATTTCAAAAGACAATCCAGAGCGTAGCCAAAGCAATGCTGAGTCAAATATTGAAATTCAGACAAATATTCTTAACTAACTATAGTTTTGCTTTGGAGACTGTCCATAATCTTTCTCTCAATCCAAAACCTCTACAATACTTTCGACTTCCATTTGAAGTTTGATAGAAAGAAGCAAGACACAGTAAGTAAAACCATAATACTGCTCCACTGTTATTTCCAGCTCAAAATCAGATGAACTGCATGGGTAAGCATCCCTCTACAAAATTGTTTTTAACAATATTTGGCTGTTGTGCAACAGTGATAGCATTGTTACAAAGAACACAAGATAGTTGTTGTTGTTGCTGTTGTTAATTTTATTGCCGAGTGCTTTTACACGGTTAAACTGTAAATAAAGTAAGAAAAAACAAAACATCAATACTTAGTATTGCAGAATTCAATCAACACAAACTTAAACATAGATTTATTAGCTAGGTTTGACTAGCCAGTTATAAGGCAGTTTACTCTTAGAACACTTCGTCATATAATAAACATCGGCATTCAACTAAAAGTGCAGCAAACACAGCTAGCATTGGGCTAATTAGCGCTAGCAAGTTCAGCAAGCTCAAGCTTAGAACAGATAACAAAAAACTCATCTCCCCACAGTTTACAGCATTAATAACTCACCACGTCGGGCAACACTCGTGAACGCCAGTAGAATATGATTTTATTGTAGCTTCAGCTTGTTAGCTTCAGCTAACGGCAGTCTCGGTGCATTACTGGCCTGCCGTAAGTTTCTTCTCTTGTTTCACCTCCCCTCCACTACCAATGCAAAACAACTACAGAGCCCCCTAGCGGAATGGGAGGAGTGAATCCAACAAGCATCAATGTTTGTCTTATGTAACTGTTAGTAATTGTTATTACTATTTTATTATTCATAAAATTATTAATACAGTTGAAGTTTCTTTTAGTAAAGAAAAAAAAGTTGGGACACCACCAGGGACTCCAGAATCAGTAGCCAATAGATGAGTCAGACAGGATCAGTCGCTCATGAAGGAATGGATTCAACCCTGTTGACAGTAAACACTGCACTACACACACACCAGAACAAGCACAAACAACTTCTGTTTGAAAGGATGATAATTCAGTGACAAAAATAGATCAACCTTACAGCCATAATATTAAGAAAATAACCCCTTTATCAGAACTAGTAAAGAAAATAGCAGGACCAGTTTGAAGTCTTAGTGCAATAATTCAAACTCTGCTCTTGGATGCATTCATTTCAACATATGGCAAAAGTAACAGCAACAATGGGAAAAAATAGAAAAGAATAATCACACAATATTAAATCATCAACTCTTCAGAAAGCAGTTGGTATAGCCAGTCAAAAAAAACCTCAACATGTGAGGTGATCAGTCTCAGCGTTAAAATAGGACACATTGCTCAAACAACTAGATGAGCTCTCTGGATGAGCTGTTGGTGCAGTGATTGGATTACCATCCAAGAAGAACCTTGAGTTGAATGGACAGAAGCAGTTTCCAGGAAAACTTCTGCAATGCACTGGCCACAGTGGATGTTTCCCCACAGGTCATAGTTCAACCATAAAAAAGAACATGGAGTGGAGGTTTTAAGGTTTCTCCATCCTGCAGGCTAGGAAAGAACAGTTGATGTGGGCATGCAGGAGTTTCTCTGTTCAGACCATTTACCTCTGCAATGTGGTCATATTTGTAAAGTGTGTGATGTCAGCAAGATGGCCTCCAGCACTCTGGGTGCTGGTAGATGCAGTTTGATTGGTCTGCTTTGGAATATGGGGTCCAACATGGTGATCCCTTCCACACCAATGAATCTTGGTGTGTTTGCATGTGAATGGGAGGTACAAATGCTGCTGACATTTTTTATTTAGCAAAACATTGGTTTAAGTGTTTTTGCAAAAACTCTGTTGAATTTAACTTAACCATACATCCCAGTTTAACCACAATAAGTTCAACTGCATTATGCAGTTGCATATGCATTAAAAGTTTCTAGTCAACAAGGCAGTTTTGTTTCAAATCTTAAACATTATTTGTATAGGTAATCTCTGGGTTTTAGTAAGGGTTGAATTCCAAGAGGTAACGTGAAGATAATTATGCATGAAGTGTTCTGCGACTTCACTGTTTTTATTTGCTTACTGGTTTGTGTGCCTGTCTGGATGCTCATTACACATCTGCTGTCATTTAAAAAAAATCCATAACCATTCATGCAAACTGTTGACACCAAAATAAAGCTTTGCTAGAAGTACTTTACATTTGCTATAATCTCAATTACATCTTTCTCATAAACAAAAACAATGGAGCAATATACTATCATAGCCTTTAAGCAAAACAAGGAGTAGGTCAAATGAAGGCCCTCTCGGTTCTTTGCCACCCAGTGTGGACTCAAGGAAAAATGTTTTTACACATTAACAAAAACGTATACACATTTATTTGTGAAGTAGTATGGTTATTTTATCGTTTTTGATAGCATAAATGCTAAATCCTGCACAGAAACAATCTTTTGAGGAGAAAATACCTCTATTTTAGAAATGATTATGAAGCCCATAATGTTGCATTCTGTCTCCTGTCTCCTCTTGCTGAAAAAATTGTGTTTGTTTTAGTAACCCAAACCTCTGATTGCATTTACAGAAGTCAGGCTCTTTTTGGTCTTTTAACAGATCTTTAATAATCTTTTAGACATTCAAAGAATCTAGTTGATAATAAAACTCTTACATGACATCCCAGCCAAAACTATTGTGTGACATTCCGCAAGGAAAAATGGATTTTATGTTACCATAAAGGGAATAAAAGTGAGAGTTGTGTTGCAAGCAATTTGCCTTGCAGGAATGATGAAAATATTTTTGATTTATAATGTTTCAAACCATAAGGAAAGAGACAGAGAATTGAGAGACATTACTTGGTTTGATGCTACTTTGATTACTGGTGCTCTTTATTTTTCCACCAGCTCAGTATTTCCTCAGGAACCTCTTTAACTGTAAGCTCGCTTTCTAAATTGAAGGTGAGCGGTAACTAGACGATGACAGATTGAAGCTGTCACCTTCCAAAATATTTGATTGGATTTCGCCACTGTGAGGTCTCTGCTTCTGAGCCTTCCCGGCATTCTCCACAGAGACAAAATGTTCAATAAAGTCCCACTTTCGGCCTTTTCTTTCTCCTCCCTCTCTTATCTGGGAAGTGTGACCAGATAAGTGCCTCATCCAGCAGAGAGGATAGAGCACTCACACTGCGAGTCCATTTGTCATACTGTGTCTTTTTACCCAGGAGTTGATAGAGCAACAATTAGACTGAAGTGTGGGAGGTTAAATAATCTTTTAATTGTTATCAATAGCTAATACAGTCCTGAGGGCTTTCTATCAGTGCCTCAATGTCCACTTGTGCCTCAAACATTTCAATAATCTAGTAGATTTTCTCTTTTTTTGTGGATGCATTAATTCAGTTGAACAATTTCTGTATTATCAGCGTACTTCTGAATAGATTTTTCTTTGAAGCTGAAAGAAAGATTTAATATTTCATACATCTTAACTGAAATATTAAAACAGAATGCTAAAGAGGATCCTTCAGTGGGACAGCAAGGCAATTCTCTTCACTGAAATGAATTGGGAATATTGAGGCTCAATTGGTGTGTTTTTTGCAGTGTGCAGTGGCTGGATCTGTATATTTAGACTGGGTCACTGAGTGTGATGTTATCTTTTCAGATCAGTTCACAAATAACATCAAAGAGTATAGACATTATTAAGCACTCTTTGATTCTCATGTCTCATTTCTTCTTCTAAAAGCTGCTCAAAGACATCACTCATAAAGAGGTAAACAGCTAATCTAGGCACACAGAGCAGAACTATTCTCTGAGAGGCTCATATTTAATGAATGTCAGCACTGCTCACTATAATTTGCATGTTTATATGGAAATGTAATTTCTGTCACACCAAACTGCAACCTCTTGATCTTTTGCAACTTTTTTGTGAAACTGTGAAAGAACCCATAACCTTTGGTAGCTTTTTTCTAGTCCTAACAGTAGTTCAGAGTAAGAAATTAATTCTTCTAAGGAAGGCCCTTCTTACATTAGAATAAAACAGCACCACAAGGACAAATATTAGCCAGAACATGTATGATGTCTCCAAAAGTGTGGCCTCTTCCGGATGCATCAAGTAGTCAGTGAACCAAAAATGAAGAGCCCACTGCACTGAACCCCACTGAAAACCTCTTGATTATTGCACCAAATATTGATTTCTGAACTCTCCCTGAGTTAAAATATCAGTATTGTTGTTTCTAAATCAATATAAACTTGTATTCTTTGCGGTCTGAAATCACTGCATCTTTTTGTTATTTTGACCATTTCTCATTTTCTGCAAATAAATACTAAATTTTTCCTTGTAATTTCCAAGACAGGTTGTCAATGGTTCATAGAATAAAAGAGCAATGTTCATTTTACTCAACATACCTAAAAAAAAAGTTAAATCAGAGAAACTGATAATTTAAAGTGGTCTCTTAATTTTTTCCAGAGCTGTATAAGTGTGCAGATGTAGGATAGTTTGCAAAGACTACACTTGTAGTTCTGAGTACTACAAATGTATTTTTGCCTTATTGCTCCTCACACTGAATCGGGACAAAAAGAAACAGGTATTGTGAGTCCCACTAAAGAGCTGATTTATTCAGGGCAGAGCTTAAAATCTTTTTAGTAATAAAACTCCAATAGAACATTTCACAAGAAAGATTTTTTTTTTCATCTTTGAATTCTGATTCTTGTCTTTTACAATATGTTACAATCTGCAATTCTTACACAGTTTTGCTTGTAGCTTAATTTGATTTTACTCAAAAGTTATAAAAAATTATAGAAAGTAAATTATCTACCAAAACTTGACAGCATTTCATTTTAATTAGCAACTTTTATTACATTCTAATGAAGAATGCAACATTGCAAATGGCAGCATAAATCATTTTTATTGCTGCTGATTTACAGTGCCTGTATTTTAGACCTGTGTGTGCTGTATTGATAGCCGTGTTACTTGTCAAGATTTCAATTACTACCTAATTCACAACAGGCACTGCCCTCCTCTACTCCGTCTCACATGTCTGAGCCACATTGTTTTTATGAGGTATGCATTATTCAGTGCAGCAGTGACTGTCTGCTGTGTGTTGATCCAAGACTCCATTTCCTGTTTCAGATGTGATTATTTAAATTTGACAGTTGTTAAGAAGTCGTCTTGACGATCTGCCACTGAAGGTCCTGAATACATTACAGTTCCTGAAGAGACAGAGATGTATCTTTCCTGTGTGGCACAATGACGAGACGGAGACAAGCTGCATGCTGTTAGCGTCCTACAAACCCTGTTTTCTCTGAGCTTTCATTTACAGGCTAAATCATCCACCTTTTCTGGAATTAATTTGTTGCTTGAAATTCATTTTAAAATTTGTTGCTTATTCAAGATTTGTAATTGGACACTTTTTTTTTTTGTTTGCTTGGAAGCTGTGCGGACTGGGATGTTCTGCATCAATGTGTGTGAAAGTGTGAATATGATAGACTAGTTTTAAGTTGGCAGCACATTGCCTGCAGTAGACAGCAGTACGAGCAATCACATGCTGGAGAATCAGGGAGGCATTTTCATGGGGAAATACACAAATGATGCACATTTTAGAAATATATAGGATCGTTTTAAAGAGTGACACACATTGACAGTACATTTCAAAACGTGCCACAAGTTTTTTGGCAAAGAGCAACAAAACAGAATTACTTATGTTAACGTTTAGCACAAAGCATTTAAATATGAATCTAAAAACGATGTGGCAAGGGCACAAACATAAAACAGTCTTCCTTATTATGTTTTCTAAATAACAATTTAAAGAACATCAAGATGAGCTCCAAAAATTTCTGCTTTGAAACGCAAATTGTGAAAAAGAACGTAATTGTAATCGGGAAAAGAGCAGATAGGAAAAACAAAGAAGAAAGTTTCTTCTTTTAATCTGCCATCTGAACAAATTCTGCAAAGTTTGCATTCGAAGGAAATTGTTTGTTTACAACCTAAGCGCTACTGTGCTTTAGAATGCAACATTATATCTTTACTAACAGTAAAACTAACTGTCAAGACTGGGGAGTTATTTCCAGCACTAATGGGATCTGGACACTTTTATCTGGAGCTTTAATCAGTTGATTAACTAATGCATTGTTCTTGGTTGCCATGTAGGGAGTTGTTGCAGTCACCCCAGGTTGAAGAGGTCAAGCCAAGGTGAGATTAAATCAGGCCAGTAGCGCTGTGCCAGGCTGGAGGAGGCTGGTGTAATTACACTCTCCAAGCATCCTGGTGAAGCTACAGATAAGGTGTGGCATTGTTAGGCGCTTCGGGAAACCTTGTCTGTACAATCGTACTGTTTCACATTTTTCATGTTAATTACGTTGTCAAGATTTGGTGTAGCTTTGCATCAATGAGCATGAGGTTTCAAGGTGACTTTTTGGACTACAAAATATAGGTTTTAAAGTCAGGTGTGATAAATCTTCATAACTTGTGTTTAATACTTTGCTGAGTCTATATATTTTAATAATTACACGCACTGATAAAGCATCATGCAATAATACCTCATAACATCTATCTTAATGACAGGCAATGGCATTGTTAAGGGTTATGAAATAATTAGCCTTTGTAGCTTTACTATGCAGATGAAAACTCCCAAATTGCTCATTGCTAATGAATTAGTTGTGTAATTTATTTCTATCTATAAATAATAAATAAATAATTAAGCACAATGAAATATTGCCAATAATGCAAAGGTAATAATATTTCTCCTGGTCACAATGACGCACAAAAACAAAAATGATTTGTAACGTTTTAATTAGAAAGTTTATTTTCCTTTAGTGCACCTCAAACATGGAAATGCTATGGCAGCTACTGCTTGGTATAAATACCTGTTTATCTTGGCAGTGGGCTGGTGTTCAATCCATCGCAGGGCAACACAGAAACACACAGGACAAACAAGCATGTGCACACAAACTCACTCACACCTAAGGACAATTTAGAAAGATGAATTAGCCTGACAGCCATTTTTGGACTGTGGGAGGAAGCTGGAGATCCCAGACAGAACCCATACATGGAAAGGGAGAACATGCACATTTCATGCAGAAACACCCAAGGCCCGTATTTGAGCCCGGTACTTTCTTGCTGCAAGGCAACAGTTCTACCAACTGCATTCCTAAACCTTGCTTTAATGATCCATTTAATTAATGAAATAATTTAAGTCATCTAGCCATTCTCCCCCAAAAGCCTGTAATATTATTTACTATCCAGTATTTATATCTGTATGCAAGCAGATGCAAATACTGCTTGCATGCAGTATTTGCATCTGTTCTTCAAACCGCATGCTCCTCCTGTCCCATTTCATTCAATTATTTCCAGACTGAATAAATCATATTGCAGTGGTAAAAGTAGATGGATCAGAGTGTGTTAAAGAATTAGATTATAGTCAGCAATTCCTCCATCAATGATAGAGAATCCCTGTGAAGCTAACATGAACTGTTAGGATCCATTAGGTAAGCACATAGCCACTAATCAGGTTTTTTTGTGGCATGTGGAATTAAATTACTTTTACCGTGTAGCTCAGCATATTTCCTATGCGATCCTGTACACTGTTGGAGTATCTTAGTGCCTGTGCCATACTTTTCATACTTCCCTCTAAAAGCTTATAGTGCAGCAGAGTAAATTTGTTTCCCCTTGTGTGTAGGTGTGTCTGATTGGTAGATCAAGTTTTATGTCCCCCTGTCTGTAGCTCTCATTGAATTACCACCATGTGGGCTGCACAGCTGTTCCTTCTGGTCGCAGCAGGATGCTGTCGTTAATTGAAGTGTAATGGGCTCAACAGCAGGGAAGGTCAGATGGAGCACTCTGTTGATGCACAGCCCGTGTGTTTCTATATACAATATACTTAGACATTTTTCAGCTCCTCTCTGAGGTTACGCTCCAAGGCTGAAACTGATTTCACAGAGCTCTTATGCAAAATGTTCACATTTCAAAGGTTTGGGTTGGTTTAAAACAGGATGCTCTATCTCTAATTTGCAAGAATTAGCATTAGAAATGTAATGCAAAAACAAGTCTCATGGTGGTTTCTTGGATATACCGGTATGTTAAACTAACAGTTGATATATCCACATATCCCTTTTATGTTGGGTTAATCCTTTTTAAGGTGACTGGGGGGCTAGTGTTGACATTTTACTTTCTGTACAGAGCAGAATTTCTGGTTTCAATTAGAGCAAGTACCCTGTCTATCGCCCAATGGTTGTTGGAGATAGTCACCAACCCCTAGTCACCCTGCAGGGATAAATGGGTGGGAACAAAGAATGGATAGGTCTGGAGCATGCCCTTTAGGTCCTAAAGACACAAAGTAGACCACTGCCAAAAACATACATGGAGAGTCAGAGGTAATGATTTAACAAGGAAGGAACTTATATTTTAGCATCAGGTTGGTTTGAATAGCTTTTGTTCACTTAATTAGCAAAATATTAAAAGGGTGGAGGGTATTATGTATTTTCCAGATACATAGTCCCATTTTATAGCATAATAACTACCTTACCTTCAGTTGTTATAAAAATGCAGCATATATCAAAAACAACTTTAAAGAAACTGGATTTAGCATTTTTAAGTCTTGAACTCTTTAAGAAGCTCCTACTCTTTCTGATAGTCCACCTTCAGCACATTTCTACAACAGTGGTCCTCCAAGATGCCATTAACAACCGTTCTTAGGAGCGTTAGATACATCAGCAGATGTTTGCTAGCCGCTAGTCTAGTGGATTTGAGTGGGGAAGGCGTCGGCTTGGAGATTTCAGCTCCAAGGAGGAACATTATTTAAATAGACAGGACATTGTATGAGCAAGGGTCTATAGATTGGAGATCCATGAAAGAATCAAAGCAAATCTCCAAGTGTGTTTTTGTTGTGGGAAAGCCATTATAAAATGACAAACGTACATAGTACCCTCCTTCTTTTAACTTAATCTGGTTACTTTTAATAGTAAAAATTGTTTTATGTTTTGAAATATGTGGGTTTTACCAAAATACAAAATCTGAAGTAATTTGTATGACTGCATAGACTGTTTCACACTTCCTTTTTGGCAATGCTCTCTCTCAACCTGCATTAGTGCCAACCTGATTAATGAGTAGAACCTAATTTCTTTTTTCTAGGAGGTCTAACTTATTCATTGAAGAACTTGAATCTTACTGCATGGGCATAATGAGTTTTTGGTTAATATGAAATTTAGATCACTAAACCCAAAAGATTCAACATTCAAAAACCACGAGGAGGATTCTATGCTTTCAAAAACCTCCCAAGGTACACCACTGCACAGTTTCTCTCCAGCTGCTTTGGCAGATGAATTCCACTTTATTGAACAACATTTCCTGATGCATTGAATGAGCTACATTTTAATTTCTTATCAGACATCTGGACTATTGCAAATTTTATTGTTTACATTTGTTGCTCTTCAGCTCTTGTTGCATAAGAAGCTTTGAAACATACTTTGACCATGTTGTATGAGCAGGATGTAAAAACTGGTCTTGCAGAGCTTAAGTGTGCATACTTTTAATTATTCCTGTCTTAATATAATTGCAACAAAGTCTTTTTGTTGTCTTAGAATAAAGAACTAATGTCATGAATCATGCTACCAAAATTCAGTGCTTAACCTTTAACAATGGGGTGATGTCATTAATAAGAAATACAGTCTGATGTTGACATTGTTCTGTATGTTTACTGAGAAAGACTTTAAGACATAAATTGCCATTGACACCTCCTAACCTCAGGCAACTCTGTACAAATCACTTATATTTTTGAATCTTAGATACCTTCAGCAAACTCTGTCTTTGTCTCCTTTTTCACTGCAAGGATGGTTTGTTCACCTTCTGTGAAAGTTAGCTGTCAAGTTTCAGTCCAGTCTGGCTAGTTTGGCAGAGTAAATCTGCCCAACTGTGCAGACTGCTGCAGGGAGACAAGGGTGTTTTTACCTTCTGTGATAAATTACAGACTACAGGGACAGACTAGAGAAAAGCCATATTGAGAGCTGTTCACTCCAAGCATCCATCTAGCTGTCTGGTGATCCTTTAATGTGTGTGATTGATGCTTATGCTACATTTGCTTCGGTTAAAATTCAGGAAAATATGATGGTACAATTTTAGTCTTCAATTCAGCAGCAATGGTCACAAGTTTAAAAGTTAGTTGATAGTAATGTAGTCTAAACATTTCCAAAACTGAACAGATGGTTATGCAGTTAAAAGTGGTCAGGGTGTGTTGTGATAATAGGGAATATTCAGATCAGAAAATCTTTTGGTCTGCTGGATTGGTCCGGACAAAAAGTGAATTTTATTTTATTTTATTTTTTGTTTAGTGTGGTTTGCTTTCACATTGTAGTTTTGTGCAAGCAGATAATATTTAGTAAACAAAACCACATGGATAATGATTATTGTTCCATTGAACAGAAATGACAAGTTTGAACTGATGATGCTGAAAATTGCCTGATTCCAGTTGAAGTACATCTAAAGAAAGACTGACTTGTATAAACTAGTGGCTTAACAGCTTGCAGGGGATCATCATAAACAGTACAATGATCACAATCTTTGGGATTTAGGCTTGCAGTAGGATTCAACAAATTAGACTATTATTACAAAGTTAACTTATTTCAGTAACTCAATGCATTAACTGAAACTTTATATAGATTAATTACACACAGACTGAGGTTTTTAAAGAGGAGGTATTATCTAAAATCAACTTTTTTGAGCTTTATACCATGTTGTCATATTATTCCCTTATTAAAACGTACCTGAATCCCTGACTCTCCCCTGGCAGCAATTCAGTGGTGCCTAAATGTTTGTTCTCACCACTTATTTCTGCAAAAGTCATGTTTTGTGTAAATAGGCTGCAGCCGCAGCTGACCTTCTGTCTCACAGTTCACCCTTCCCCCACGTCTTCCCCATTAAACTCCACCATACTAGCAGCAGCAGCAATTAGGAAACACCTAGCGGAATTGCAAGGTAACGCTGTTACTTCATTGTGCTATAAAATGAGACTATATTCCAAGAAAATACATAATACCACCCTTTAAACCTTTCTTTATTAATTATGATGATTTTCTGCCATGTAAGATTAGAACATTACATGAAACCAACAATACACATTTCTAATACAGACATGTGGGCCTAATGAAAGCTATATTTAACACCTGCTTAAAGTTGTTATCTTCAAAACATTCTTTTAATCTGACAAGAAAAGGCTCATCCGATCATATATTGAACATGAGTGTAATAAAGAGCGCTGATGCCAATAACTAAATTAATGCTTGATCAGGATCCAATGCTTGGGACCAGATAAGGACATTCTCATTAAGTACAAAGCATTACGCAGCATCAGCCTGGGATTTGATCCTTTAAAACAACATCGGCTCTGTCAGAGTAAAGACATCTGTTGGTCTAATTGAGAAATTTTATGTTTTTCTTCAACACTACACCCAACAATAACAAGCAGTAAAACAAGTCAGGCCTCACATTTTTTGGAAAGTATGTTTATAGTAGATAGTTTAGAGAATAAGATCAGAGCTGAGGCTGTTGGAAGGTTGGCAGTAAAAGATGGCACAGCAACAAAAATGACTGCTAGATCAGCACAATGGACACCACTATAGATTTATCAGTGTACAACCCAGTTAGGGTATTGATATTTCAGCACTAAGTGTGAAACCATAGATTCTGCCATGGCATGCAGGGAGGCAAGAGTGTTTTTACCGTCTGGTTAAAAACACCCTTAAGTCATACAGAGTCAATGAGTCATATTGCAAAACCATTTAACCCCTGAATCTTTTCTTGTATATCTACATGGGAATGGGAGGTCAATGAAGGGAACTGCACCTTTATCCCTCTCCTTTGTTTTGTTTTCCAGCAAAATTGAATGTCAGAAGCTTGTGGATGTATAAATGAACAAATTAAATGAATGAGTCAATGAATCTATCAACCAATGCTTTATTTCAAATATACGAGCTTATAAACACAAACAAACAGTGAAGCCATCATGTTAGTGTGACAAAAGAAGCTATATCATCAAAATATATCATCAGTTATGATCTATAAATTATATAATATTTAAAAAAAGAAATCATAAGACTGATCTTTTTCTTTTTCAAGGAGTGTAAAAGGAAGTAAATGGACATTAGTTCCTGTTTATTTTTAATTCCTCCTGAACTCTCAAAGGTATGAAGTTAACACTTCCTTTAAATGTGGATAACTGCATAACTATCTCATCACATAGACACATAATAGGTTCACAGTCTACACTATAAACATTTGTTTAAATATTTGCAATTAAATGGTTAACAATTTAACCACATCAAAACAGGGTTTTCAGTGTTGTGTGTGATAACTGTAAACAACCGCAGAAGCCTGTCAAATCCTTCTTATGTGTGGTAGCACATTGCTATGGGATGAAATCTATTCTTCAACCAGCATTTTCGACTTGTGAGTTATTGAGATTATGTTGGTCACAATCACAACAACATAAAATCTGACAGTTGTCCAATGGGGTAGAAGACAGGACAGCTATTTTTGTGGAAAATATATCATATATCATATGTCATATTTAATCATTATCAATGTGAACCAAAGAGTGAGCAACCAATACACAAATAATTGTGCAGATTTATTTGTTTTTTATGCCAGATTTTCATTTTTACATCTCCTTCAGATATTCACTTCACTGACTGCCATGCACATTCTTGGATGTATTTTTATTTTTCCAATTTGTCGAGTATTTGACCAGTTTAACTTTTCATTGAAGCCATATATTGGAGAATATTTGTTTTTTAAGTTATTAATTTGTGTGCTCCTGACATTTAACTATCTTTCTGTGTGTATGTGTGTGTGTGTGTGTGTGTGTGTGTGTGCGTGTGTGTGTGTGTGTGTGTGTGTGTGTGTGTGTGTGTGTGTGGGTGTGTGTGTGTGTGGGTGTGTGTGTGTGTGTGTGTGTATAACATGGTTGTGTAGCTTCAAAGGAGATACTTAAGCATTGATGATCTGACACAATTCTTTCTTTCAAAAATGTGCTTGGAACTTAATTTTTATTCTTCCACCAGATACTTTTACAGATTTGTATTTATAAACTCTTTTGAACAATATCACATTTATCACATTTTATTATCACATTTCCAGCACCTGCACTATAGCACAATTTTTCATCTTAATGCTCACACCTTAAAGAGTTGTGAATTATCCTCCAATTTTTACTTCCAGTTGGGGGATCCAAGATTTTCTGGTTTACTGGCAGGAGATCAGAAAGTCATTCTCATGAATCAGAAAACCACGTTGCTTCTGAACACAATAAACCCAGTGCTGACATTGTTTGGCTTGCTGAAACAGATTTTGTCTTCTATAACCGGCATCACAAGCATTTCTCTATACAAAGACTTGCTTTCGTAAAAAAGATCAGTTGAAAATCTGGTTTATCCTGAGAGCGAAGCGATGTTAAAGAATTATGATGTTGCGGATCACCCCCAATGAGTGCTGAATTAGAGATGTAGATTATGCGTGCTTGTTCCATATTTTGCTGTATTCCATGCTGTTGGATCACCATGATGTCATATCCAAGTCTGATGTAGGAGTCCTACTTTTCCCATCAGCCTGAATACTTAGTATGATTTTAGAAGCATGAGGAACATGACCCAGCTTAAAAATTTATGTCAACAGAATTAAATTATATGTAAGACATCTTCTGCCAATGCCCTCCTGGCTCTTTATCACAAGGAAATATATTGCCAGCAAATGGCACAAGCATTCTTAAAAGCCAGGTGTGACATACTTTAGTATTAGGGTTACCACACTGATATGTATGATATTCAGAGTTTGAGAAAACTTTTGAGCTACATCATCTGCCGGTTTGGCAGAAAACATGTAGCTCAAAAGTAGATACTATTGCACTGACCTCAAACATTTAAATATTTTACAAGGTTTGTACATAACAAAATGTATGCATAAAGAATTTACAGCTGCTGCATTGTAAATGGACTGAACTTATTTAGTTCTTTTCCAGTCATTTTGACCACTCAAAGCACTTTACACTAGAGTCACATTCATCCATTCGGACACACATTTATGCACCAATATGCACAACTTAGGGTCAAGTGCCTTGAACAGGGCATGTGACAAGAGGAAGCTGAAGTTAAAACTATGGTTGCCCCAGTTTTATAGTTTTATATTTAAAACTTCTAAAGAGGACAGTGATTTGCCAGATGGCAGGGGTTTCTGAATGGTAAGAAAACAATAAAACATTTATCTTTTCCAGCACCAGTTGTACAGCGCTTACAGCTGTAAAACCAGCTGACCCAAAGTGCTTGGAGAGCTGTTCTTGGGTTGCTAGGTGAGGAGCTGGGCTCGGTTTTCATTGCTAGGTGACGGGCAGTGCCCGCTGATCAAAAGATTAGAGGAGAAGCATTTATTGTTCGGCTGTGGTAACACTGATACAAAATTATTATTGACACATTGAATTTAAAAGAATTTGGAAACCGAACATATGTACAATTAAAACCATTTTTAAACCATTACTTAATACAAATAGTTTAATATATGGTTAGAAATTAAGTTAATAATTATGTGCATTGTCCTGGCGGCAGAATAGAGTGGGTTGGATAAGTCACATTCGTGTGCGCAGTGGCGGCTTGTCCATAGGGGGCGCTGCGGCGCGGCCCTCCCGGATGTGGAGAGGGAGAAAAAGTAACCGCCTGTGATAAAGTTGATAATGGCGACGACGGTGGTCGAGGGATTTCACATACGATCGGTAAGCTATAGCTTTTGTTCCTCCGCGTGTTTCGTTAAGTTTTAGCTAACATATTTCTCTGCTCGTGTTTTACCTTGTTTAGTTTATCTACTTATCACTGCCGTCATTTGTTTTTCGCTGATAATCAGTATGAACGTTGCTGTGGTTTATTTGATACTTATATTGCTCTGGTTAGCATGATGCTGCTCTGGATAAATGTTCCTAAAATGTACATTTTACATTTGTACATAACTAAAATGTACAAATAAAAAAAATCTATATGTTTTTTTTATTGTTGTTAATAATTATGATGCTAATTGTTTGTTGCCTAATTTGAGTTTCTGTTGCAACGTTAATGTTTGCTTGATATCATGATGTTTGCGAGGTCAAATGGCCAATTGGCCATTCTGATGTGGTGTTGTAGGAGCTGAAGTCCTGTTTTCTGACTCAGATCTATGGACAGTCATATTTGAAGATTTTGTTGAGCTTCTAATAGTCAGATAAATCCAGGGCATTACTTGGTGTTGTGGTTCCAGCAGAACTTGGTTAAGTCTTTTGGATTTCTGCAATAAATGTTATTTCATCCTATGCCAATGTGTTAGTTATTTTAGGTTATTTAGGCACCTGAAATAACAAACTGATTTAGTTTGATTCAGTGTTGGCTGTTTGCACCTATTAAATGATAAAATACTGGATATTTTGCAAGCTATTACATATATTTTACTTTTAGCTCATCTAACCCTTTGTTATTTTGCTATATGAAATTTGTTATATTTTTGTGGAATTGTAGTCATTTTTCTACTGTATATTTGGTCCAATTTTCCACCACAGTCTTTACACCAGACTATTGGCACATCAATCCAGGCAAGATTTATTTTTCACCAAATGTTACAAAAGCATTCCTAGCAGCATTACTAATTTCAGACATGTTGTTCTTAAAACATTTTTTAAGCCTTATCAGGTCAGCTAATGTTATTTTAATCTTAAAATAATCTTTTTGACAACTTGACTGCATCTGGTGTTTGTGGCTGAATACAGAATTGTAACCTAATGCAAAATTCAATTCAGTTCATTTTTTTACAGATCACTTTAAGAAGGATGTATGGAAAAGTGGTATGTTTCTCCCCCAGCAGCCTAAACCTATATATAACTACAGAGTTAGCTCAGGATAACCCAACTCCTTAGAATGAGGCATGAGAAAGGCAGAGCCTAAAGTAGGTGACAGTTGTTCTGATCTGCTGAATTAATGCTATGTTTGCATCAGCATTTAATTTGTGATGTCCTGCTTGGTGAATAATGCAAAACAGTTGTGAAATATGGATTTCTTTTGTTCACGCAATACATAAACACACTTGTTAGGACAGCAGGCCACTAGTAGGCCACTCTAATTGCAACTTAGATTATGTGCGTCTGTCCTAGGTTCTTTTAAAAACTAAACCATGTTTGCACATTTAGTAGATAGGGGATGAGCACCTAAAAGAGAAAAGATTTCTGTACTAAGGTAAAAGTCTACCAATGCTGTTACTGACAGACAGAAGAAAAAACTCTTGTCTCCTGTATGACAGTTGTTCTGAATTTAAACTCAACCTAAACGCCTATTTGTGTCCATTTTTGACAACGAGATAGCATAGAATTTGAAACTTTTGCACAGTACTCTGTGAATGAAAGAAAAAAAATTACAAATGTAATGAAGAAGGTGAGGATGAGAAATGTCTGTTGGCGGCCTGGCACACCCCAGGCCATAGATCAATAGATTACATTTGAAGACAGTGTTGGAGATTTTGTTCTTGTCTCAGAGTAATTTAATGTGACTGGCCTCATTGTTTTTTTTTTTTTCTTTTCTGACTAGAGTTCTATCTTCTTTCAAAATCTGAATAACACTAAAAGAGTAACAAGACAGTGAACCTCAATCAATGTAATACCCTTCCAACATTTGACTGAATAGGAGAATGATAGGCTCAGTTTGTTTTCTTGATTTAATATGTTGACTTTCACTCCAATAACCTCTGGTATTTCCTTTGATTTTGCCTTAATTTTGTCGTTCAGTTTTTGGGACTTGCTCAAATGCAGGGGAAGGGTGCATTTGACCGTCACATCCGGACCAAAATGTACAAAGCACAACGAATAAATTCTGACCAGCTTTTTTTAGAGGCAACTTTATACAGCATTTCCTAGCTTCACTTTAACATGATGCATCTGAAAATTTTCAGTCTGCAAATGCATTAGAGAACAACCCCAATAGTCTTGCAGCTGTTATTGCAGATAAAGGTGTTTCTACAGTTTTGATTCAGCTTGATTGATTAAAAATTTATGATTTTCTCACACATCACAGTTATGAGTTACCAACTGTTAATCTATCCCATAAAATCTTAGATTTTATTTTATAATGAATTTGTAAGAGACAACTGATATGGTAGAATTACCAACACACATTGTAAACCGTTACCTTAGTGACAATATAAATAAAAACTCTTAATTACAATATATAAAGTTGATTAGTGTAGTAAAAACTAGTTCTAGTCCTGAGGAACTGATATAAAAAAATCTTTATCAGCATCACAATCTCATTTTCTTAGGAAGAATTTCTTCATAATGTGCTAAAGTGGGTGTAGCCGGCTTTTGTTTTTTAAGTCATGTAAGACATGAAGATTTTGATGCAATCACTACAAACTTCTCAAATTATTGTGTTTTCTTCTAATATGTTTGAGAAACGAATACAGCTCGGTGGATTTTGATCACACAGAAAAGAGCCTAATTGTCTTTGCCAAACAGAGTACTTATTCTCTTTCTTGCTACGCCTCTACATAAACACCCATAGCGAGTGACAAATTGGTTTCTATCTTCTCCATTTCCTGCTCATCAGCATTGGATGATACTGACACTCTTGAGTGATGAGCAACTTGCAGTGATGTCTTTTTTTTTTCTTTTCTTGTAGAGCATATCAACATCCGGGTCAGACACTGCTTTTAAAATAATTTCTATTTAAATTCACTGTGGTACCCGGCAAATCATTTGTGCTATTTCAGGATTTGTCATTATTTTAAAGAAATCATCTCATTTTATCTGCATTTAGTGGGAAATATAAGTGTGTAACTCCTAGTTAAGTCTCTCTTCCTGACACATATTAAACCTTTCTGAAGTATTTATTCTCTTAAAGTGAGCTGGCTCAATGAGGCATTCATCAGTCAATACAGGAAGTTGTTTATCTCAGTGCTCTTTCTGCCTGAAACCATAGTTCCCAGTAAAATGAGCTAAACAGGCTTTCTTCTACATATTCATGGATATACTATCATAATCTTTGAAACAACAAACTTATCATCCAGTCTCTCAGATGGTGCACGGCTCCTTCAGTGCTGAGAGATCTTATCTCTTAGCAGAATTATATATCAAGCCCTCCTTAAAACACAGCTCCACTGTGCTTCCGCTAATTCCCTCAAATTGTGAACTGGAGAGCTTTAGACTCATCTTTTAAGGTGGAAATGTCAAACATTGATTGTCTGCGTGAATTAAACTGATGTTCAGTCAAAAGTTTTTTTTTTGGTTTCCTTTAATGATGATTTGATGGTTTCCTTTAACTTTTCTCAAATAGTCACAGTGATTAATGCGCTTGTTGGATAGTGCAAAGAATTTTTTTTTTTTTTATTAACTGGAGAAATTAGAGATCCTCTGATAAATTGTAGTTTAGTTTAAGTGAGAATGAGCTGTATTTTTTCCCACCATCTTGCAGTTTGATTCATCCATGTCAGGATGTACTCAATGGTTCTTTGGAGTTACTCTAGAGGTTAACTTGCCCCTTTGTAACTATAGTTAGTTTCAACGAATTGCCATTGAACCCCATGTACTTAAATTATTGTCTATTAATTTTATTTGTAGTTATGTAATTCATAAGTTATTAGGATAAATAAAATGTCTAAATCTCACACATAGTTTCATTTTAGTACGTATCTTCTGTTCACCTGATTTTCTCTGATTATTGTTCTGAACTTGTTGAGGATAACTCAACTCTTATGAGATATTAGCGATTATGACCCCCGACCAACCAAATGAGCTCTTAAATGACCTTTTGTGGGTAGATACAATCGATTGGAGTCACATAGCCGCATTTCCTGACAGTAAAGAAGTAGCGTATAGAAAATTTGATTAGATCATTGAAATTTGGTTGCATCGCCTAAGTTATTATGGTCTTATTGAAGTACTTTTTACTTGTAAACCTTTTTTCAACTTCTCTTTCATTTTCTAAATTAAATATATATTTTACACCACAACAAATTTTTTCTATGTATATTCCAAAGTAAACAACTATTCTTTTTGCAAAAGAAAATCTCTATATTTCATCATGTGAAAGTGCATGTTGAGGACAACTCAACAAGTGCAATAAGTACAGTTTGCACTCAACAAGTGCAAACTGTACAAGTACAAATTGACCACTTGACATACAGTTCAGCTAAGGTATTTCTAAATGTAAAATTATAGGAGGCTTGACGTAACAATATAAATGTCATAAAAAAACTAAGTTACAGCACACTCTTTAAATAAAATATTAAGTCAGGGATTCATTTCCCCTATGTGCATGTAACATTGTCTTGCTCCGACATGGTGGAACCTGGGTTGAAAACAACAGAGTTTCTTGCTTTTGAATAAATAAAGAGACTGCACATCACAACTACTTATCACTTGCATCAGGGTTTTAATTTCACCATTCATTCCCTTCTTGCTCACAATTTTTTCCCTCTGCATATTGACTTTTTTCAGGATTCAGTCATCTCTGGATAGCCTCTTCGGGCTAAGCAAGTATCAGCTCCTCCTCCAGCCCACCCACACACGTATGCGAGTACACACACACACACACACACACACACACACACACAAACACACCCCTATACGTGAATACACATCACCACCACCACCCACGGTGCATTAACAGATATTTTCCAGAGGGACACCCGTTGCTTCAGGGTCCAGGTGTCTCTGAGACTACTGACCCATGTTATCTGCCAGCCTCAGCAAGCAGGCCTCCTCAAAAATTAATCCTGAAGCTGTCATGCTGCTCCTCTTTGCTCACAGTGGTGGCTCCCTTTCTGGGCAACAATCCCTTCTGGATCTAAGGCACTTGGGACTTAAATATGGTTACCCGAATACTCTAGCTGATAGGAGAAGAGCCTATCAGTTAGAAAAATGGAGATAGAGTCACCAGGATTACAGCTTGTACTGTGGTAATTATAAGTTTTTTTTTTTAATGAGAGGGGAGGTTGGAGCAGTGAAGCCTTGTGAAACAGCTGCACAACACAGATCTGATTAAATGGGACTGGACTTGATTCTCTCTCAAGTTGTCATTTTCTACATTCTCTTCTACTTTGTTCACTAATTTTGTAGCACTGTTACCTTTGCCATTCCTTATATCCTGTCTATCTAGTATGTCTGGTATCATGAAGGTGGAAGCTAAATAGATTTTCAGTTTTATGTCTTATTTAAAATATAATGATAAAACATTTATTTGATACTGCAAAAACAGATTTTAAATATATTTTTTGTCATAAACCAACATAAAGTAGAACATAATTGTAAAGTAGAAGGAAATGTTGTTTTTTTGCTATCAAATATCTCAATACCATGGCTTGCATTTATATTCTTGTACCTCTACATAATATTAGATGTAATCAATATCCTTTAAAAGTAAACTAATGAGTAGAGTTCCCTGATGTATGCTTTTGCCTTTTGGATCTAAACAAAATAAATAATTGCCCAAAAATAGATATTTTTCATAATTAAGTACAATGATTTATCTCAGCATGTTGCATTTTTGCAATGAATGGTTAAAATATGTTTAACAATATATTTACTTGATATAGCACATTTTTTAGAAAAGTAAAATCTTTATTAAGGAGGCAGAAATAAAAAAGCGCTGGTATTAAAGTGATATGTTTGCCTTTATAGAATGCCACTGTTATATGAAGAATTTTTTAGGTTTGCTTCTGACTCTCTGGGTTTCTTCAGAACATTATTGAACAAAAGGCATCATGAATATCAAAGATCACACATGATATATAAGAGATAAAGCTGTGGAGAAGTTTAAAGTAATGTTAGAATGAACAGCGTCCCAAAGAATTGAGAAAAATATGAACCAAATGAAAACCTTTCAAGATGTTCTGAATACAATCACAAAACACCAAATCAATGTATACAAGTTTGTTAAAACAAAAAAAGTTCAAGGGGGATTTATTCTTCTGCGAGGGAGTGTATTCCTCAAAACAGATAAATATTTTTTATTGTGGCGCTTTAGTGCTCCAATTGTTCCACACTGCTTTAACATCCCATATTTTTTCCCACATATCTTTGATGAAAAATTTATGGTGGGAAAAAATATTCAGAGAGAATTATGGCACTAACGAGACAGTGCTCTCTGACTTTGTTTTAGGCATTGCATCAATTAGCGTCAGATTTCCCCAAGGGCCATTGAATCATGTGCCTACATTGAGTGGGGAAAGTGTGTACAAGAGTAAATGGTGTATGACTGTCTAGCTGTGTAATTTAACACCTTTTCACATGCCTGAAGCAGCCTTGGTGCACCAAGGTGTTTTTCTCTTTTAAACATCCATGTCTGTTAACATTGAAGTACATCCACATATCTTTAAAATGCATGGCTGCTTCTGACTCTCTGGGCTTCTTCAGTATTTTATTTTTTTTAAGATATGAAGCTGAGCTGCGATCAGTCACTCTGGGCAATTATTCCTTTCTTTTTCTCATCCGAATGCCGTGTAGCAGAAGGGATAGAATTTTAATACAGCTTTGCTTGATTTATTTGTCTCTACCTCAAGTGAAACACTAACCAAGACTGAACAAGAATTTGTAAGACTTATTAAAACATGTATTAAGGCATCATGGCATAAATATTTTCTTTGTGCTACTATATTTGATGTGACTAATGTGATCAGTTTCACCGTTCATCTTCAGAGGACATGGGCCAGGACATTCATGTGATATAACAGTGAGCAAAAATGACACAAAGTTATACAAAATCCATCTCAAGAGCTTCCTTATTTAATTTAAAACAGAAAAGTATTCATTACTTGATGCTGCTGACATAACATATTGATTATTAGATGAATTGTTTTATTGATTCTCAGTACATTTAGTAAACATGTTGATTAATGCTTGCAATTTTTGTTCTTGTCTTATAGTGTAAGGCAGTTATGACAAGCTGATATTAGCTGGTTAATCAGTCAGATTATTTGCACAGGTTGCCAGTCTGTGGTTGGCAGGTTAGCAGACATACTGATAGTAGCTTGAAAACTGTAGTTTAAATTAATCTTATCATGCAGGTCATCTTTAATTTTTAGCTCAACCAATGTAAAATATGCTTATTTTACATAGTATAGCTACTATGTAAAATAAGCATTTCTGATGCAAACTGGGCTCGTATTTTGTGAAAAAAGTGAGCGATGTATTTCAATACCAGCCTACAATTGCCTCCAAACTGTTTGGGAAGTAAAATAACATAGATGTATTGTATACTGCACTTGTTTACAATGGAAATTACCAAGAAAAGTATCTAAGCCTAAACTAAGTGCAGATGTTATTGACAACATCTGGTGATGATATGAAGAAAATACAGTACCTAAATCCTAAGGGAGCTATAAAAATTATCTGTAATATTTCAATAGTGATTTGTTTAAAACATAAGGCAGAAAGTAGGGCATTCTGATTTAAATACTGAAATTGTGGTATAATTAAGAACTGAAGTACTCTTGCTGCTTCAACATTATGAGTTTCTGACCCTCCTGGAACTCGCGAGTTTATGCTGCAGCTGGGATCAGTCCTTACCGCTGTAGTGCTTTCTGCAGTTTCCCTCTCCTTACTTCTAGTCCAGGTTTCCATTTCTCACTCTTCTGAAGCGGAACTAAAGCTGGCACCCTTTATTTATCCATCTCTTTCTCACTATAAGTATGGAAAGTACCTAGAAGCAAAGACCTTTTTTTTTTTTTTATCTTTCGCTGCTTTTTGTGTTTCTATTATGGCAGTTATAACATTTGATTTTTTATTATGGGAATCTCGGTTCTTTAATGGTTTCAAGCTAACAAATATCTTATCCAACGTATCTCTCCTAAAGCGCAGGATGGTTCTTTAGAGTCTGAAATTACTTATTTTAAGTGTGAGTCATTTGATATTAAACTAAGCAGCCCAGAGGAAAACATAATTGTATGGTAGATATAGTAGCATATGTATATTATTGTTCATAGTTATTCTTTGCCTAAGGCATATGTACTTAGCAGAGGACATCTTGTGAGACAGCAGTTTCAAAATGCAATACCATTTTCTTTGGAGAGATGAGACAGTCTTGTATTATCTAGTTGTAGTCTCTGTGAATATTATGAGGTCTGGATGTTGAAGGCAGTCTTTTACATTTGACACATGTCCAAGTTTGGTACTCTTATTTAAAACCATAAAAGAAACAGTTGACTTTTCAAAATAGAAAAAGGAAAAAGAAGCTTCCCTGTAATGTAATGTTTGCAACCCAGAAATCATTCTTCCATTTTTTTTAATAATAAACAGAAACTTATTTGATAAATTTGCATTTATCTTTCAGGGTGCACACCCTGCTTGTAATGACACTCTGCTGTATCATTGCTGGGTATTTATGTAGGAAATAAAAGATGGCACCTTTAAAATATGAGCCATTTAACCTTATTCAGCCTGATTTTGTGTTTCATTTCATTTAATTGATATTTGTGGTTGGTGAGCCTGCAGGTGTGGAACATTTTAAAAATTCTTCTCCTGGCATCAGTCCTGCTCTTCTGTCTGCTTCTTTAATAGCAATACCCCTGCACCTGCAGCACAGGGAGACAGGATGAAAGAAGCATAGTATGTTTAAAAAAAGTGATAAACATGCAGCTGATTGAGTTGATAACCTCAGTTCCAGGAGCAGCTGCCTTCGGAAGGCGGACTTTTTGAGACTGGTAGGGCGGAGAGACCTACCCTTTTCAGATAGTGCCACGTGCAACATCTCAACAGCCTAGAAAAATTATTTTTGCTCTCAGAAAGAACTCCAAAAAGGGCCTGCAGTAACTATATGTGTTTTTTTGATAAAGCATTGCAACTAAGTCTTATGTGTGGTCTTGTAAAAATAAAAAAAGAGATAAGTTTAATGAAGAATTCAGAATTTCAAATATCATCTTTTACATACTGTATGTATAATACTCCTTAACTACTGTAAAACATAAAATTATTTTCTTCCATATCAAAACTGAAAATTCAGGAATATGGCAATCTTTATATAAGGTTTCCCCCAGAAAACTTGCTAAGCCCGGTGCTAGGGCAGACAGTCATCCAGCGGCCCGTCGTGTTTTTGAGTTAAATTTTTTTTTAAAGTTGACAGGAAATTTAAAAATATCACTTGATAATTATGTGTTTTTAAAAGATTTGAAGATTAATACCTGAACACCAACTATATAGTCTTAAAAAATGCAAACATTTTAAAAAGACTTAAATAAATAAGCATTACTTAGTCTGGTGGGAGCACAAGTAAAGCCTGGTCACCCACCAGGCTTATAATACTCTGGGGCAAACCCTGCTTGATATCAGTGCAATGAAGATTGCAATGATGCTTTTTGAATTCTGTGTTACTATTGTGTTCTTAATTCAGCAGCATATGTAGGTCTTCATTTCCCAGCGTGGTGCAGGTTACAGGAATATATCAGCTTCACTTTTCAGTCTGTCTTTACAGCTTGTCATATTCAAAACTAAAGATCTAACCTTTGCAGTGGGAATATTTTGTCAGCTTCTTGTTTACTAAGTTGGAAATTGAAACTAAAACAGAATTAATAATTTGCAACAGCATCACACGTGAAGTGAAAGATACCTTCAGAAAATGACGGGCGACATTGAAAACATGCACACGGTGTGATGAAACAGAAAACAACAAAGATACTGCAAAGCAAAAGCTCTGTTATTAAATAAAGCCAGCTTTTAACTCTCAGACTTCAGACTACAAGATGAAGCCACAGCAGTTAAACAGAAGCCATTCATATAATTATAGTAGAAATGTTCCAACGATGCTTTTTTGAGTTCCAGTCTGAATCTGGTGTCCGCTGGAATGGGTATGTTCCCACTGAGAATGCTTTTGCTTAAACGTCTGTTTTTGCTCAAGATATGCATGCTAAAATAAACCAAACCGACACAATGTGCAGTACTGCTATAATTCTTACATCTTCAGCTGCATTTATAATTACACGATTTACAATTAAAACAAAGTGTCATAATTATCTTTTGATGCTTATATTTACATTCTTCTCAGCTGCAGAGCTGCTAACTCTGAATACAGACTGTTAAGATGGAGTGGTAAGGCTTGAAAAAATGGGAACGTTATTTAACAAGTGTAAGGTTATGCATTTCTAAATTTTTTTTTAGACTCAAAACAACACATGGTCAGATGCAGTCATTATTCAAAACAAAACAATTAAAAAGCCCTTTAAATCTAGCATCAGTAATCAAATACATTTTGGTATGCTTTATACTGATATTAGCTTAGACTTATTTTATTTATTTTAATAGCAAACGGATAGATTAGAAATATTTTGTGATATATATCATAACATTAATACCCACAATTACTTTTGAAGCAAAGCTGTGATAGTGCCATATAACTTAAAGTATAAATCATCACTCTTTCAGTATAAGTAAATGACTGCAGTATTTGTATGTGCAAAGACTGCACATACAAAGTAGCAAACAGAAACTAGATTTTTGTCTTTGCTTCAATTTTTACAAATGTATTATTAGCAAGAGACCGATAGAGTTTCATGGTAATACACAGATTTACATTAAATTAACTATTTGTCCACAGCTGAAATTGGTTTGTTTTCATCTGATTGCTCCATCCTCAATAGTAGCTTGCATTCATCCTGTTTGTTAGCCATCTGTAAGCTGTGAAGTGCAGCTGCAGAAACAAGCTAATTTGAACAACAATAGAATGGCAAAGAAAATGCCCTTAAAAGCTTTAAGTAATAAGTTCTGGGTCAATGGGATCTGGGGACCTGAGGGCCATGAACAGTCAGGTCAGTTAGAGAGCAGACTGCAGAGCTTCTCAAAGTACTAGGGAGTGGATGGGACCTAAAGGCAAAGAATGTTAATAGAATCAGTTTCTTGTGGGTGAGCTCGATGAACAGCCTTGGCTACAGGACTGACAGTTAATCACTGAATAGCAAAGAGCAAAACCCCCAAAGCTTCAACTCTTGTCTTTGATATCAGAATGTGTTTTAAGAAATAAATAAGAGACTCTTCCTTATGCTGTTTCAGAAAAGATTCATAACCAACACCCAGAGCTTCATTAAAATGATGCTCAAGGGGCATGATTTGTCTCCTGTAGTGCTGCAGTAAATCTGAAACCTGAAAACATAATATTAATACTTATTTTCATGCGCAAACTCTGTGTTCATTGCACTAGACTGAAGCGTTATATTGGATGAGTGAATTGCAAATAGTCTTAGTTTTATTCCAGTTTCTGCTGATGGTGTACAAAATAAAAAAAAAAAGACACTGAACTCAGGGGTCATGATCATCTACAATCCACTTTTCATTCTTTTTTTCGACATTTGTAGCTTTGCAGCTATCCTGAAACAAGTTTATATCAACCATTTGCTAGTCTCTGGTCAGATGTTTATATCTGTTTTATTTTTCTCTGTTTTTGTTCTCCTCAGACTCTTTACAGCTGCCCATGCTTGTTGGACCATCCCCAAACGGTACTTGAGTGAGTGGGCGCTTGACAGAGTTAGCACCTCGAAGGTGCTCGCTGCTGCAGGAGGTGTGACATAGTCCCAGCCTACCACACATTCATTTGTAGCAGATTAAGCTATTTCATGATGCTGCAAGCAGAAGGCCTGGCACAGGCGATTTACCATCCCTGCCAGACTTAACATCTTCAGACGCCTCCTCTCTGCTCGGCTAACATCTTCTCGGGAAGGACTATTCAGAGTCATCTGCAACTCTACTAACAATATCACCCAAAGGGATGACTGGAGGTCACCTTGCACAGGTGGGTTTCATATATCATGCATTATTCCAAAATAGGACTGTGCCTATCTCCACCACTGGACAAGAGGCATTATGCATAGTGAAAATCAAAAATTTGATGCATTAAACATTTTCATTTGGACTTACAGTGTTTTAAAAGGTTAGAAAAGATTTGTGTTTTTCTGATCCCATCGATATCCTGATCTCATCCTTTTTTTAAATGAAAGTCAAGAGGGAAAAAAAAGCCCCTAATAAGTAAACAGTAGCTTTTTTATCCTCCTACTAAATTTAAGTTCACAATCATCTAGAAACCCATTAAATCTTTTTTATTTTATTATTATTATTATTTTTTTTAGCTTTTTCTTAGTCTACATTGTAAATATAGTAGCTTATGGATAAAGTAGAGATAGACAATATTTGTATATAGCAGGGTTTACAAAAGAAACTAGATGACCCAGCAATCAGTTCAAACTTTGATTTAACAGTAGATGATATTTGTACTTTATCCAATTCTCCTTTAACCTTGAATATCTTGGGTTTCAAACATCATGCTGCTGAGACAGAAAGAACAATAAAAGCAGAGAGATATAACTGCAAAATAATAAAAGGAACACAAAAACTTCAAAATCATTGAATTCAAAACAAAACCTAAAGCTCACCAAAGTCCAAAAGAAAACAAAAAGACATCGCAGTTTGCATCATAGTTGTTTCTCTGCTTCATGGTCATTCATGCATCTGTGAAGGAGAGATGAGGGATGGAGTGGGATGGGTTGCCGTGTTTTTATTGCTAGCAATCAAAAGCAATTACATGCACAACAATGTGGAAAAAATACTTACAGCCTTGTCAACCAGACCGTATTGAATGCAGACCAGAAAGACAAGATAGGAACAGAAGCGTGAATATCAACACAGAATGTAAAGACAGAAAGACCTGGTTGGCTAAATAATTTTGTGGAAATCCAGTGATGAAGGTTGCATCTCGGGCTGTAGTCAAATGTGTTTGTTTCCGCTTGAATTCAGCAGAGTGTTTGGCTTATTTAAAGAGAGCCTGGAGGATCACATGTTGATTCTTTAGAGCCTTGGCAAACCAAATGAGCTTTTTTCTTTTATTTGGAAACATCTCATCAAGTCTTAATTGTTATGACCACCTGTGAAACGGAGGGTTGCGGAGTTCTGCGCATCTGTTTCCTTATGATAACTGCAGGATTTTCGCTGACTGAGTCCAGTGAGTGGGCACCAAACCAGGACCACAGGAGACAGGGCGACAGATTGCATTCCATCAGATCATGTAGCTTCCAACGCGATACGCAGCATCATCCTGGCCATGCTGCTGATCTCCAGGTTTTTTCCATCCAATGAGAGCCTGGCATGGTGCCTTTGACCTAGATATTTAGCTGCTTTAAGCGCTGGTCTTTTCCAAAAAAGAAATTTAATCCACTTTAGCCGGTGTTTCTCTTTATAGTGCCTTGGACATTATCTGTATCCCTGGAACCTTCTCTTTTACCTTTTTTTTTTTGTTTGTTTTTTTAGCATTTTATCACACAATTAATGTTAGGATCTTAGGTCGTTTTGTAGTTTGATTTGATTCTAGTTTAATTATTATTTGTTAGTTTTTTATTTTGGTTAGACCAGTCTTGTTGCTGTTTTTTTTTAGTTCAGTCTTTTCTCAGTGATTCTAGTTTATTATGCTAATTTATTGTGTATAGTTATTCTTAGTTACCCGAGTTTATTATTTTTAATTTGCTTTACTGTAAGATCCCTGGTGTACTCTTCCTTACCACCTGTGTCACTTTGTCTCTCTCTCTCCCACTCCTCAGTCTGCCTTCTGCTCTTTCCACTCACACCTACAATCAGTTAACCAGTCAGTCCAGGTCCATTGTTTCAGCATTTTACCTCCCAGTACTAAAGTACCTCTTTCTCAATCACTCCTTGCTGGTTCCTCCCATCAATTCCTTGCTGTCATTTTTTCTCCTGGATTCCTGTTTTTATTTTGTCTCTGGCTTCATGTGATTCCTGTGGTTTTTGTAATTTTTTTCATAATTTTTTCATTAAGTAATTCTTTACCTACAACCTGCCTCTGGCTCTCTGCATTTGGGTTGTTCATTAACCAGCCTACAACATGACCCGTAAAACTCTTTTAGGAAGGATTTTAGTATAGAATAAGATAGAAAGTGGTCTGCAGTTTAGAAATAGAAAACAAAACAAAAAAAAAACAAGCTTTCAATTTCTTTGACAAATGAAGTGTAGTGCGTAATTGCACTCACCCTCCTTCAATCTAATACCCCCAAAGTAAAACTCTGAGCAAGCAAGAAAGCATTAAATTGAGGAACAGCCAAGTGATTCGTTGCAACTCTGGAGAAACCAAGGAGATTCACAGTGCATGCCGAAGAATCTGTTGATACGAGAACTGTTAGTCATGCATTACAAGGATGTAAAATTGATCAAAAAAAGGCTAAAAGAAAGCTATTGTTAAAATAATCTTCTGATAAGTCCCATAAGCAGTTTACAATAAAGCCAGTTAGGGACACTGCAAACATCCGAAAGGAGGTTCTCTGTTCAAATCAGAGAAAAATGAAGCATTCTATTCTGTATGCACAATGTTATATGCGGCAGAAAACTAATACTGAACATCCCCATTGACACACCATTTCTACCGTGAAACATGGTAACTGCATTATTTTATGGGGATGCTTTTCTTCAGCAGGGACAGGGAAGCTGGTTAGAGTTGATGGGAAGATGGATGGAGCTGAAAAAGGCTGTCCTGGAGAAAAACTCAATAGAAAATGCGAAAGATTTGAGACTGGGGAGAATGATTGCATTCCTACAAGACAATGACCCGAAACATACACCAGAGCTATGATAGGATAGTATAGAATGGTTTAGATCAAAGCACCTTTATGTGTTAGAAAAGCTTAAGACTGATTACTCTTAATTAGTTTAAGACCAGGCCTCAAACTAATTGCAAATACTGTTAAGACACAGTCTGACTGAGCTTGAGGAACTTGTTCAAGGAGCAGTAAGTGGGATACTTTGATTGAATGCATCTGTGCCTGAACTTTATGTGAAAAAGTTTGCAGCTAAATTTCTCCAAAAAAAAAAAAAAAAAATCTGACCCTGGGATTAAATTAAATGTCCATTTTAAAATAAAGTCTGGCATTCTTCCTGGACATGCATGTTTTTATAGGCTGTTTCTGTTCCAGATCTTGTTTCCTAATTAGTCCTAATGTGCTCTCTTAGCCTTAAAGAGAGAACTGCTTGTCCTGCGAATAGTCAAATTAGACAGACTGGAGGGAGGATGTAATCTAGGATCAGTCAGGTATGCTTTCCAAACTGTGCCGCAAGAGAGAAAGGGTTGTAATCAGCAGCTAGACGTGTGTAATTGGCATATGGGTGTGCAAGCGTCAGGGTGGGTTGTTCAGTCAACCGAACAAAGAGTACATTCTGGTGATAGAAATGTGAGAGAAAGGCAGCAGTAAGAAGAAATAGAAATTACTTCAATTACATGTAATATAGATGAAATCTTTAAAATACAGATCTGCAGAGCTGGTGGAAGGGTGAAGGCTGGCAGCTTCATATTGCTGCTAATAAGTTTGCTGGATTGCCAAATGTTGAGATTTGTGTGTACACTGAATCTATTTTAAAAATGACTTTGGAATAAAATGCCAAAGCTCGAACAAAATTAGACCGTCCATCAATAACTGTGCATCTGGGTCCCCACGTCCAGGCACCACGCCATCCTTTTCTCTACATATTTTTTCATTAAACAAAATTCAGCACCATGAAAACACAGAAAAATCACCAAAGCCAGACATTTAATCTCTCCAAACAAGATCAAGCAACAGTAATTCAAAGCTTTGGACTGCCACAGAAACACCATGTAAAAAAAAAAATCAAAAATATCAAATGCAGAATTATTTTTTGGCAGTTAATCCATCATTAGATCCTCTTCATGATTTCTAATCATTAAGAAAAAGCTTAGTAAACTCATTATTTTAATTTGATCTGCAAAATTGAAAACAAATACCATTTAAGCGGACATCCATGTTGTAAAGATGTATTTTATTATTATGCTCAGTAAGATAAAATGATTTTTTTGAATTAATATATACAGATATCACCATTAATAAATGATAAACATTAAGCTTTAGATGAAAGGATACTTTAATCTTTGTAAACACTAACGTTAATGTCTTTGTCAATGTTTATGAGGAAAGAGTTTCTTCTGTTGAGCACATAAAGCGCTTTTATGTTGGACTTCTGAACAGCAAAGTGAGAAGAAAAAACTGCTGGGAGAGCTCTTGCTGAAAAGCTCATCAACAATAGCAAATTCTTCAATAACCATGTGCTACAGTGCAACAAAATGTTCTTAGACAGTGAGTCAGTGACATGGATATCTCAGGTATCCCAGTAAAATCCCAAATAAATTGAGAATTAAAAGTAGCCGGAGAAACAACAAATTGCAAGTGAAACATGCAAATGTTTTGTTACTTTGTAAACTTAAATCTTTCTATAGGCCTGTCCATCTTGCTGTTCATGATATGCCTGCTTGATTTGTGTTGTCCGTTTAGCAGAAGAAGCTTGCATATTCCCCTACATGCATACTGTATGTAGTAAACTGAAATTGGAAATAAACTGTTTCCGTTGGGTGGAACAGTGTGCCTCATTTTGAATGGTGGCACTGCATATTATGTTTCTGAACTCAAAGTTCTTGGTTTTATTTCCATACAGCAGATAGTCTCAGTGACATTCTCGTCTTTTCCCTTATGATCAGTCCCTTCCCACCTCTGGTTATTCTGGCCCAGGTTTCTGGATATATTTCTTATTAAGATAGTGATGAATTTCATTTTATCCTCACAGGAGTAAGAGAGGCAGCAATGGGCTGGACTATGACTCTGAAAGATGACTTTGGGGTCAGCGCCTGGACACGGCACACTGGGAACTTCCTCAGCCTTTTCCTTCTCATCTCGTCTCTCTTTTCCATTCCAGCCCACTTGGACATTGTTCTTTCCAAAGCCCATCATTTTTCATGGAAAGCAGGTAAAATATTTTATGATTGGCCATTGCTGCTTTAACACTTATGATAACTTTTTTCTGTAAAGGAAAATTGGCTCAGTCAATTAAAAGTATTAACATTTAGAAAGTGAAATGTGTTGTATTTATTCCACAATGATGTTTTTCCACATTTTCTCAAATAAAACATAGAATAGGATGTATCTCATTGGAAATAAATGTCAACTTTTCGACCAGCTTCCCTGTCCTTGCAAAAGCAAAGTGACCTAACAGCATAATGCTTCTCGTGGGTTTATTTGGTTTTTTAGTGTCAGTTTTCTGCAACACAGGGTTTATCATGTAGGCAGAAAAAAGGTTTTGATCTCATTTGACCATAGCACTTGTTCCCTAAATGTTTGCTCTGTTGTTGCTATGCATGTTTTATAGCCTAGTTCTGCTCTAAACTCCTCCTGAACTTGATTCCCGCTCCTATTTCCTGATTTCTAACAGTTCCTGGGTTGCACCAGGCACAGACCTTGCATCATTTCTCCATTCAGTGGGCCACTGCTTCTGCACCAGATCCACTTATTTAAGCAGTTTTTTGAGAAAGCTAAGTTTCACAATAATTTTCACAAACCCAACATTTGTTTTTGAAGAATGAGGCCACATGATGCTATCCACCAAGTGGAAACTACTTACCCCTAAGCGTTTTTTTTAAAGGTAACTGGTTGTTCTACATTTTATTTAGGGGTATCAAAACCTTTCAGTCCTAATGATAGAAAGAAATTGAAAATTATACATCATTTTCCTCCCATTTCACAAGTAAGCACTACTTTAGTTTGGTCTTCTATACAAGATCTCAAAAAAATATATAAAAGATTGTGGTTATGGAATGACAATATACTAGCAGGACACTTTATATTGGCTGTCCTATATCTAGTGGGATTAAGTTACGATATAGTCAAATATACTTTAAATACTAGGATACCTCACTAGTCTTTACTAGTAGTAGTCTGAGTATTTATAAAACTCAATAAAACACATTTTTCTTTGAGTCTAGCATGTCTCATAAAAAGTGTCAAGTTGCATATTTGAACGTGCACACCCACCTATGCTTAGGTATGTTGCCTAAAGTGTAAGAGTCATTAACATATTTAGAAAACAAAGAAGCAAGCACTAAGCAAACAGAAAAAATACTTTTATTTTCAGAGAAACCCACTCTTTTTTCTTACCGACACAGGGAGCATAAATCTTAGTCTGCTTGACATCATCAAGCCTGCCGGTCTGTATGCCTCGATGGTTAGCATAATAATACTTTTTTCTGAGTGACTGTTCACCAACACTCCCATGTGTGACAAGCGGATTAGAAATAACAATGTATATAAAGCAGTTAAACTTCAGACTCATCTGTGCGCACAAATTTCGTCTGCTGAAATGGGTTGAGAAGAAATTCTACCCTGTTTAAATTTTTATTAAGAAATGTGTCAATACAAAAAGTACATGTACATTTTAGATTCCCTGGTTTTATTACAAGTGTGGAAGCTATAGGTTTTTGTTTATATGCAAAAATATATATTTTCTGAGAATCATATTCCAAGACACTTCCATGTTTCAATTTTCTTCACAAAGAATTTTGAACAAGTTCTGAATTTAGTCTCTCCTCGCCTCAAAAACTCAATTGAACACGCATTTGCAAGGCTGCCAGAGCGGGAAAACTTGGCCTTTCCACACAAAGGCCCCACTTGCTGTGCGATTAGCACTTTCATTTCTCACTCTGTGGTTGGGTAATGACACTGCCCGTGTGATAAAGAGATTGATTAATTTCACTTGAAAGCGCTTATGTTCAAAAGGGATGTAACCAGGACACTAAGCGTTAGGATTTGACACCCTTGCAGAGCTAAAATGGCTTATGAGTTGTTTCTTGACTGGAAAAAGGAAATCAATTCATAATCGAGAAAGAAAAAGTCAGTATCCAACTTATGTCTGTTTGCCTGCAGTGAATCAGTGAGAATAGAACAAATGGTACTGAAATGTCTTGAAGTTAAATCCTAAAACAAACTTCAGTCAGATGGTGCAATGTGGGTCGCTGGTGTGTGGTGTTGCAATAGGATGCAATGTTAGACTGAATAAAATTCCACAAAAGTTGCTCAAATTGACAAGGTTTGGTTTTTTTAATGAACGAAGCGTTTACTTGAGCTTCAGATTTTCTTAAAAAGGAAATGACTTTGCACCAGTTCTAGATTTTACATGATGTAAGCAATTGTTAATTGAACTTCAAATGTATCTTGATTAAAAAAGTGAAATGAGTTATGCACTTTCTTTATTTTCTGAAATAATAAAATATAAAAGGTTTTTGTTGCAAAAAACAAAGTGACTTTCTTATCAAGATTTTTCTCCCGAATACAGATTCAACCTATTTAAGACTAAATACTCCTAATTCAATGGCTGCATTAGGACAAATGTAAACACTACAAATTATGACTTGTTTTTAGGAAGTCATCAGTCGTCTTCCTGGCTCTTGGTAATTGTACTGCTGTATAAACCACTTGGATTCTCTGGTAGAGAACAGACACCTGGTACCATCAACTCAAGGTATCCACAGACTAAGAAAACAAAGCAGCCCATATTATCACATTAGCGCCATCGTGTTTAACAGCCAGCGTAATAATGCTACTTCTAAAATGCTCCATAAGTTTCAATTGTCTTCTCAGTGCATAGGACACTTCCAGTCATCTCACAATATTTGTAATGAAACAGATAACGGTGACATTGGATGACACCTTACAGCTGACAATGGCACACTTTCTTATCCCCCTTGGGTAGCACTATGTTGATTATGAAGTGTTGAGAAGGAGAAATGTACTGTGGCTCAGGCAACAACAAGAACACAATTTGGACATATTTTGTATAAATGAAATTATGTAATTCCTGGAAGCAAAGCTGTAAAGACGAGAAAAAAATAGGCAAAAAGCTCATTTGATTCCAAAAACAATATTGAAATCCAATATTACCATGACAACTACATTGTACTCGGCACATTTGAATTCTAAATTTGGCTCATAAGCAGCCTTTTTTTAAATGTGCAATAGCCTAAAGTTTGATCTGCTCTAAATTAGCACAGCCACACTATTGTGTTTGGTGTGCCTATCTAGGCCAGCAGCATTGTTGGCGGACTCTTTTGTGTGAGCCAGTTCCCAGAGCTGTAGCTAAGCTCAGAGTCTACGGCTCAAACAGGGAGCAGCAGCCATTTATGCTTGACCTTCATCGATGCCTTTAAGAACAGAATACAGCACTGAAACAGTGTGCCTAATGGACCTATTATTTAACTCTTTAAGATAACTGCTCACAGATATTCTCTTGCAAACAGCCTCACTAGCCTATTTTCAGTGCTGAGTAACACATTTACCACAAAATGACAGCGCGGAAAGTATTACAAGATAGAAACAAAAACACCAAGGTTGCCTGTTAGGGAATATGTGCTACTTTACAAAGGATAACAGTTTTCTATTGATTTCCGATTTAACATTACTGCTGAGAGGACATTATAAGGGCTATCGCTTGGAAACTTAAAAGCTGCACTTCACACCAGTGGTGCCACCTACACAGCACAGGGTTATCTATGCTCACCTGCATGTTGTGTGATTAATACGGTTACAGTCATGTTGTCTTAGGTGTATCTCGTCAAAGGAGTGTTGGCTCCTGATAAACATGATAAAAACAATCTATACTCCTTCCTTGTGTCATTCCATGATGATGGAATGACCTACCAAGCATGACCAGGACAGTGTTTTATATCATTAACAAACCCTTGCAGACCCTGCTCTTCTGAGAGCGTCTCTACCCTGACCTACTCCTTTACTGCAGCCTGTTTGTACAGTGTCACCTCTGACAGAACTTGACTATTGGTCATCCTTTAAAGTGGCTTGTGCTAGTTTGCATTGTCATATTCTCATGTATAAAGGCGAGGCAGTTTATTTGTACTACACATTTTCAGCATCTGGGCAATTCTAAGTACTTTAAATGATTAAAACCACAAAAGATGAGATGAAGAGGAAAACAAGGAGAGATTGAAAAATAGACAACAGTTCATGATGTTCCAGTTGTTACTAATCAACGAAAACGCTAAGCAAATGGGGTTTTAGTCTTCATTTAGAGGAACTCGGTGTTTCTGCATTTTTGCAGTTTTCTGAATGTTGGTACCAGATTAGAGGAGCATAGAAACTGAATGCTGCTTCTTCATATTTGGGTCTGATCGTAGGGACTCAAAGTATCCCTAAAATACTGAGCGTTCTAAAAGGTTGATACAGTGACATCACATCTTCATTGTATTCTGGTGCTAAGCCAACCAGTTGGTTTGGATAAAAGTGACTACCAAATGTATTGGCATAAATATAACTTCCAAAAAAAGTATTAGTTTCTTGTGAATCACAATTGTTTTGTCTCTAGATATTTCCAGTTTCAAAGACAGTCATAGAGATTATGATCTTTTTCCGGAGGGGATTTATATTTGATGCTTCATATAGGGACTCGTAAGCATAAACTGTCTTGTCAGTGGTAGAGGGTGGGAGGTGGGGAGCAAATGTCCAGATAGCACCCCCTAACCAGTCAGCCACCGGAGATGTTGCTTAAATAGTTTTGCACATCAAGCATACTCCTCATGCAAATTCTTGTTGAATTTGCATGAAGAGTTTGACAAAAAAGCTAAAGGCAAGGCCGTGTTGTTCTTTAGATGTCAATACAATTAATTGACATTGCTTAGCCTTCTCTCCTCACCTCTAAATCTGGAAAAGTCACAACTTCAGACACAATAGGATATATCAACATGGCCTTTTATGGGTTTCACTTCTCAGAACTAGGTCATATTTGTATTCCAAAGTTCAGTTTAGAGAGCAGGAAAAGAATTGCTTTTATACCTATATTTCAAGGCCTTTCTTTTTTTTCCAAAGAGCTTTATTCATTGTTATTTTTCTTTCTTTTTTTGCTGCAAAACAATAATCCAAATGCTGCAAGCTTCCTTCATGGCTTTTAAAATTCACTGAAAATTGTGTAGAAAAGTAAACAATATCATTAAAAGCATGCTTTTTAAATATATAAATAGTTTTCCTTTTAGTTTTCCTTTACAGGTTGCCTTGTTTGACTATAAAAAAAAATCTAATTTTATTTCTTCTGGCCAGATGTCCTGTAAGCTTTAGCTGAGTGAAGATAATTTGCACAAGATTGAGAAATCAATACAAGTTTTCCTTAATTAGGGGCCTCTCAGTGTCTGGTGGATTATTTAGAGATCTTCTGAAAGTTACCCACACTCAGTACTTTACTGTATGTAATTTATAATGCATTCACTAATGAAATCTTCTCTGCTGTCTTGAAAAACTGACCTAAATAGTATCATTTTATCTAATTTGTTCAGATTACTGTTAGTTAAAAACAAAAGTAAAGTAATGAATGAATAGGCCTTTCTTTGTGGAGTTTGCATGTTCTTACTCTTACGTTCTCACACCTGGAGGTATTAAAGTAAATCTGTTATATGCAAGGCTGCTCCCATGTTCAAGCTTATTATCATGATGTGAAAATGATTAAGACTGTTCTTTGAAAAACAAAATATATAAATTGCACAAAACATTGTAATTTCATTGTTTTGGTAAAATAAGATGTTCCAATTCTAACATGTAAAGGTGCTATTAAAAAAAATCTTTTGAATGAGTCAGGCAAAATATTCACAATGCGTTTCAGCGCCAGTGTATTTATTTGAAATATCGCCTCACTGTTGCGCCATCAAAGCTGAAATCAAATACAAGTGCTGCTTCAGTTTGTCTTGTTCCTTGAATAAGCTTGACGGAAGGCAGTGTGCAAGCCTAGGAGAAATTCAGTTTTAACCAAATACCACTGAATAATTTACAGAGGGATTTGTTTTAAATTTATGGTGACAAAGAAAAAAAAATCACATTAGTCAAATCTTCTCACAGAAGAAGCTGTTGGAGACATATAATATTAAATTACATTAATAAAGTTATTGTTCTATTGCATATATCTTTGAGTTAACACTCTGTTGTAAATGTATACCTTCTAATAACATTATAGTTTTATAACGTGAATTGAGATGTAACTGAGAGCAAGAAATGTATTAATTTGCTAAATATTTCTGATATATAACATGCTACAATAAAATATATACAACACATCTCAAAGCTCTTCCCATTTATGACAGAGATATAACTTCTAGTGCAACAAGCTTATGAAATATTTCTTATTTCTCTTATCAACCACTGCAGATGGTTGTAACATAAATATTGTTCAACATTGCCGCTGTTCCAGCTCTTTCAAACATCTTGGTTATTTCTCTGATATGCTCAATTTTTTCATGTTAGTTTTTCATTTCCTGCCTTGTGAGGAGTAAAGAAGGAGAAAGCTTCACATGCAGTGTCAGATACACTGCTCCAATCTATGCCTATTCCTTTAATTGTACAAGATCACCCACTACTTAGAGAACCTTTGAAGATAGATAGATCTTGATAGATATTGAACCTTTGAACCTTAGAACAACTGGCTTTATTTGGTGTAAATGGATGTTAAAACGATCTATCAAGTTGTAACTTCAAGTGGCACTACTTGCTTAATTTGATAGGCTTTTTGTGCAGGAATTGGCCAACAATTGTTCACGTGCATAGACAAAATTATACAGCATGTGTATATGAGAGATTAACAGAAAGAAAACTTTTACCTGTAATTACAGTTCTTAATGTCCAGAGTATGAGGCTCATCATTTGCTATATCAGAATGATTCAATTTTGAATTAACTAAATGTTATGTGTTGGTAAATAAATTTTTTCAACACTGACTAACTTAAAACAATAAGCAAATTTCAGTAATATTTTTGTTATATTTAATTTAGATCATTTGTTATGCGTGCTAATAACTGTAGTATTAGCCATTGTTTTCTATATTTTTAACTTATAATAAATGTATAACTAATATTTTATATATAGTTAATAAATATATAATGTATAAAATATATTCAGATTTATTTATATATATATATAAATAAATAAAATCATAATTACATAAGTACCCAAATTTAAGGTAAGATTTTCTACATTTTCCAGCATGAGATTATTCAATTGACAAAAAGATACATTTATTTTTAATGTTTTCTTTTTACCAGGTGGGCCAATGAATGTTGGATGCTGCATTTAGTTGGTTTAAAGCACCTCTGGAAAGAATTCTAAACTGTAAAAAACAAAGGAAGGATATTAAAAACAACCCGCCTCATTTTGTTAAAAATCAGGAAATCTGCTTATGTGACCCTGGCTACTTCCGTAGCCTGACTTCAGATTCAGGGTGTCAAAATGCTTGCAGAGAAAATATTAAAGGGACCTTCTCTTTGACCTTCAAAAACTGCATATTCAGTAAATTTAAAAATCTTTAACTCGGTTTGACATTGGATTTAAAAGTTTATGATACAGATTTTTGCCTTTCTACACTAAAGTGAAAATTTGATACTACTCCCTTAATGAGCTTTGTCATTTGAATTGCCTCAAGTGTAACATTTTTCTCATTATTTCATTCTTCGCTGTATCCTTGACTTCTTTAAACTCAAAACACGGTTTGATTCTGAGCATTACTGAACATACTAAAGACAACCACATGTAAAGGTCATATGCTAATAAAAGCAATGTGGTTCCTAATTAGGGCTCCAGCAGTCAGGTTGATGGAAAGTGGATAGCTTTCTTTGACAGCTTAAGGATGGGTTCTGGGTTGTGAGTTTGGTGGCAAGACTTTTAGCAGTTTATATAAACTAATAAGATACCAGACCAAAAAACAGTCTTCTTTCATAAATTTTTATTATTTAAATAAATTGTATTGACAAGTAGCTGAACCAAATATGTTATAAAATTATGTGGATTAGTTGTGAGGGAAAACAAAATTAATAGAGCCAATTAGCCATGACTGGCAGTACTGACCACAGAGAAAGAGGAATTTTGAAATTGGTGTCAACTTTTAAATGAATATTTTTTTAATTATGAAACAAACTTGTAATCCTAACATCCTCATCCATTTCCTGTAAACTCATTTGTTACTTGTAGGACTTTCAATTTTCAGTAAAACTGAATCAGCTCAGTTTTTGTAAGACAACTTTAATATGCTTTTAAAGAGCTCCTATGATGTCCTGACAGGTCTTCACCTGTAAGATTCAAAGCTTTATCATTTGTGTGTGACTTCACACATGACACAGCAGACAATACAATCTCCCTCTGAGCATTATTATAAATTGTGATAAACAATTGTTTTCGATGCAAACCCAAATATGGAGAACATGCGTACCTTGCTCAAAGACTTGAAGCCATCCACAAAAATCAGGATTTGATTTTTTTCAGGTACTTTACTGCATTCTTTTTCTTCTATTTTTCAGTGTGGCTATACACACCAAACTATCTTCTCTCAATCACAGAGAAGCATCTTTTTTTCATATCACCTTGAGTAAAACACCTAAAACATACATTCCCTCACAAACTCGTATTGTGTTAAATGTTATTCAACAGTTCGAATAAAAAATTCTTGCAGCATTACATAATATTTGTGCTTGCTAAAATGTGGAATGTTTGCTCTACTAAAATTCTGGTGCTCTCTGGTGCTGTTTTCATTCCTTCACATACTAAAATAATACAATAACACCTTGTTACATAGCACACACAGAACCTTTCAGAAATTGTGCACAGGCTCGATGCCATGCTTCTTCAGCAATGTAAGTTGACCCAAATAGGGTATAATGGACAAAACTGCCGTAAAGAGATACTCAGTGCATTTCACTTTTTTTATTTTGGCATACATGCCGTAGTTCTCTTTCCTAACCATAGGGGTTGGTACAAAAGTGTAGCTTTGATCTAAGAATAAGGGGGAAAAAAGACCATATAGAGCCCAAAGATATATTAAATTTAAGATTCATGTTTCATCTGAACTGATCAGGTTTTGTGAAGTTAACCTTTAAAAACTAATGTATGAAGATTAACTGATGCACTCTCTGGCTGTGGAAAGCCTAATGATACTCTCTTTTTGATCATTTAGGCAGCTTTTTATAACTGTTTAGAAAAAAATGATTAAATCTATTTTGTTGCACTTTAAAATAAATTTTTTGGCATGTTTATATGCATCTCTTTTGGACATGCCAAGCTACCCCACTATTAACATCACGTTTCAATATTTACTGTTACAAAAAGCCTAAATCAATAAGAGAATTTCCAAGAGAAATTTCTCCTATGGGAGACTAATAAAAATGATCTTATCTTCGCCTTCAAACCGCTCTGTGGTTTGTTCTCCCAAACCTGTATCCTTGAAACTGAAAACAGATTTAGTCTATTATGAGAGCTACTGGACAGGAATGCTAAAATTTTTATCCAACTGAAAAGTTAACGTTAAAGGTTAGTGCTCTATCATGAGAAGTTCCTTTCAAACAGCAGAGGCCTTTCACATCACCATTTTGCAAAATGTTTCATTTCGGGACAATTCTCACATTTTTTATTTTTTTTTATGAGCGGATTGCAGAAGGAATCGGAAATGAAATGGGACTACTTTGTAATTGGAGACAGAGTTAATTACAATCACCTCTTGTGACTACTGACATTATTCCGCTAGCAGTTCCTTTGTGTAACTGAAGGAAGTCCAAAGTAGGAGGTAATTTTGTTACTGAATGGCTCCTAGAGCTCCAATTAATACTGAGGCTAAAATACTTGAAAGGCAGCTCTGGATTTTTTGCCTGATTGGAGCCACATGGTAGCAGATTGTAGCTAACTCAACAGTATTTGTGGAGACAAAGTAAGTTTTGTAGCTTGTTGCTTTAAGCTAATGGTCTAAAGCAGGGGTGTCCAAACTTTTTGCAAAGAGGGCCAGTTTTGATCAAGTGAAGATGCCCGGGGGCCAATAGTTTGTTCGGACATTTTTTGATTTTTTTTTTTTACCCCTCCAGGGGGTCTTTTGTGGGCTCTAGTGTCCCTTATGTGACAGCAGGCTGACAGGAAACAGGGAAGGAGAGGGGGGAAGACATGCGGCAAATGTCATCGGGTCCGGGAATCGAACCTGCGACGGCCGCGTCGAGGACTCAAGGCTTCCAAATACGGGTCGCCCTACGCCACCACGGCACGCCCTGGATATTTTTTAACTACAAAAGTTTCATGCAAATACACAATTTTCATTGTCACAATTATCTTTATTTTTCAAATGACAAAAAAAACAAATATAAGCCACTCAGGCAAATGAGAACAACTCTAAAAACCCAAATTCTGCCTTTCTTTCATATCTGGAGAGTCAGATAACATTGAACAAACTGTATGAAATACCTTAAATTTACATGAGTTTAAAAATATCTTTGCCTCAAGAACATTTTAAACAGGAGTTATAAGTAATGCAAAGTTGTCTGTTATTATTAAATCTTAAAACAAGTGAATTTTGCTCGTCATTTACTATATCTACAGGTTCATAACCAAATCTTACTCAAGAGTTTAATAAAAATAAGTGCCATAAATCCAGGTGCATAAATGTTCTTTTGGCTCTTCACTGCTGATAGTGACAGACGTTGCCGTTCAAAACACTCAGTTTCATGTCCTCAACTCTCAGTGCCACACTGTTACTGCCAGGCAAACATTTTTCTCAAATTCTTGCTTCTTCTCAGGGCAAAATGTTCTCCACCATTTTCATAACACAGTTTTGATAAATGTACCTTCAGTAAAAGGTTTGCCATGTTTAGCTATTAACATTAACATCGTAGCTTGCTTTGGTGGTATTTTCTTTTGACTCACAGGCCCGCGTGAAGAATCGCTGTTGTGATGCCAGTGCAGCTTGGCGTTGCTTCACTTTTTCAGCACGGTCACTTCCTGTTAGCTTGTTGTATGTGTTAGCATGTTTAGTCTGGTAGTGTCCTTTTACGTTGAAATCCTTAAACAAGGCAACCGTCTCACAAATTAGACAAGCACAATTGCCTTGATTTTCAGAAAAGAAGTATTGTAATTCCCATATCTCTTGAAAGCGGCGGCCCTCACTGTCAACTTTCCTCGTTTTCTTTGCAGTGGCCATGGCAGAAATGAACGGAGAGCGGTTCGCTGCACGGAGGCAGACTGGTAGTATTAAAGTGGTGCTGCCACCATTTGGTGAAAGGAGGAATTACAGTTTCAAGTTTTATGATTTATTTATTCTGTTTCACAGTGCAGGCGGGCCATAAATAATACATTATAAAACCGAAGCTGCGGGCCGTATGAAATCTGACCGCGGGCCGTGATTGGCCCCCGGGCCGGACTTTGGACATGCCTGGTCTAAAGCAAATCTGTAATTGCTGTTTTTCATGACAAAAGTTGCAAAAAAAAGGAAGTGCTTGCTTCTAGAGAAATATTGACAAACGGTTTTATTGTGGCAGACAACTCAGATTCTGAGAACTCAGGCAGAACCACAAAATAAAAGCAAAAATAAAGGCAAACACAGAACTAGTTGCCAAAGTAAATTTTGAGTACACGGTACAACTGCATCACAAGAATGAGAGTCACAAATGATCCAATCAGATGTTTGAAGTCATCGTGGATATTGATGTCACAAGAACTATGGAGTTTAAAGGCTGTATTTGGACTACTCATTTTCCGGGGTGAAATGATAAGTAACCAGAATTACAAAATGGACACCTTCATTTGTAGCATGTGTAACCCACAATTAGCAAAGGACTTTTATTTTTGCGGGCCCACTTCCTGTGTTGCCCGAACGCTGCTAACTTATTTAAAGCCACGCCTCCAGTGCGCAGTAAAAGATCCTCACCTGTTCCACTGTGATTGTGGCTTGCTGTTGGCGTCTTCCTTAGGAATTCCTCAAAAAATCTTTGAACATATTGATTTGATTGCTGGGTGAGTTTATTTGTTAACAGTGTTATTTGTTCTATGTGGTACTTCTGCTCAATTGCTCATTGGAGCGTTGTTTTATTAGAATCACTGGCATTGTTTACCTGGACCGTCACCAGGATTCTGTTAGTGCTGATTGTGGCTAAGTACGCCCCACTCTCTTCAAAAAGGTAACTTGTTGCTGAAGTTTGTGCGTATTCTGACACCTTTACATTGATGCCGAGGCACTGAAGTTTAAACTAAAATTGATCAGAACAGAATGTAGCTACACTTAAATTGATATTGCGCAGTATATTTATTTATTTATTTATTTATTTATTTTTCTTCCCTCACTCTGCTTGAGTATTTGACAATTAATTTATTTTATTTTTCTTGATTGATATTTTGGAAGTGCACTTTAACTTTAGCACTTTAAGTTTAAATTGATTAGTTGAAATATGATAGTTTTGTTTTATTTAAATTATGGTTAGTTTAACCTGATTGAAATGTCTGTTTAATTATTAGGAATCTAATTATTGCATTTGCATTTAGTATGCATAAACTAGATGTTTAAATTTAATAATTATTTCCTTTGTATTATATTTGTTTCTGATAAAACACTTAATGGGTTTTCTGACCTTTTAGGTCGGGTTTTTTTTTTCCACCTGTCGGATCAGATCCTCATCTGGATCGAAAGATGGCGAGCTAGGAATGGACTATGGACTTTATGATTTGGACAATCAATTTATTCTGAGTCAATTCTCATGTGTCTCATTGTGTTATTGTAATTGTATGTTTTTTTATTCAAATCACTTAATATATATTCACCAAAACTAAAAGCACTGCCTCCTGTGTTTTTTCACACCTCAGGCTCCTTAAAAGGCCACTCTTCCGATGCTGCTTATGTAGCCGCAGTTAGCTGCCTAGCCCATAACTGTTACACATGGAGAAGCCAAACACACATTGGTTAAAAAAAAGAGAGCTGATAACATGGCTTAATGGTTCAAGCACCTGAAACCTGTTTAAATTCTGTAGAATTTGTGAAAACACATGCAAACATGTAATTGACTAAAAATTAATGGTCCCATAATGATTAATTAAAGTAACATGTATTCCATTCAATTGACTAATAACCTTCTTTCAACGTTGTAGTGTGGCCGCCATTCAGAAGAAGGAGCCGCCGGTCATCCTAAAGCAGAGTCTGTTGATAGTTGTAAGAGAAATAATCATTCCAGAACAGGAAAGTTAAACGATCCAAACATATATTGGTGTGGGATGCCAAATGCACCATATGTGGTTCTGTTTTTAAATATAAACATTTGACAAACTCCCTAAGTTTCACCTTATCAATTAATCATTAGCTGATAAGATCAATCAACTTTAGATCAACTAATTAATGGATTACTTGCATCCCTACTATTCTACCAGCTCTAAAACAAGCGGCTTGTGAACATCTGATTGGAAAAGTGACTTTGGTCAGACATCTCGAGATGTTTTAATGCAAATGAAGTAAACCTGCTGACAAGAGGTTTTTCCGTTCCACTGCTGAAAACTTGCTGAAGCTTCAAGTATTCCGTAAATCCACAGTAGGATGGGAGTACATCCTTCTTTTTTTTTGATGCCTTACGAGAACAGGAAAGAATTAAGTTCTCAGACCAATGTAGCTGTCCTTGTGCTTTGGGTGTTCAACGTCTGAAAAGGTCAAACACATAAAAAGAACATAAAAGCAAATTGTCTCTGCAAGAAATGAACAGATAGAGCCAACGACATTGTCTATTCCACAATGCAAAAATAAATTAAGCTTCAGCATCATTACACCTGCATCATACTCCTTTTTTTGCCAGGGCTTTTATGCTCTATAAATGCTCTTTAGTGAGGAAAGCTTCATGTATTTCAGGAAGCTACTTGCACCCTTTCTTACTCTGCATGCATGTTGTATTTGTAATTGTTTTAATTAGACAAACTCTTCTCAGCTTTGTAAAAAAAAAAAAAAAAACTCTGAACATGCAAACTTGATTGAAGCAGCATTAGCCCAGGGATAGACATTGGTATACACAAGGGAACTGAAAGCCTCATCTTTCCTTGGTGTTCATATTCTTCATGACACAAATTAAACATGAATATATGAAACATATGAAATTTGTTGCAAATTTCATGTTTTCTATTTTTTTCAATTAATGCCAATAATCTTTTAAATAGGCCCTGTCATTTCCGTGAACAGATCTTTTGCTTATTATGGAGGAAAGGAACTCTGTAAATATGCAGTATGTATGGTAAGAGGAAGAAAAGAAGTTAATTATGTTCTTTGTATTTGAAAGGAGGCCTCTTCAGAGACGGGTTAAAATAGCTTACTCTGTTTACTGCTCAGTCGACCCAACAGGAAACACCTGGAGAGACTGTCAGGTGAAAGCCAAAGGGATTTATTTCACTCTACCCTGAAAAATTCTCCACTATGAGTCATTTTTTGATAGCAGAGCACAGTCTATCAGAACGCTTGTTTTATTCCTCCTTTGAATCAGTGGCAAAGCAGAAACAGTGGTGAAAGCAACGGATCTACAATTAGAAAACGAAAGGATTTGTTGGTGGATAAGCTTAGTGAAAAGATAAACACTTAAAAAAAATAATGGCATACATCACTCAGTTGCACTATTTTGAGGTTACCTTGGTAATGCAGAGCTTTAAATATTTTTGTCTCTGACACGACAGGTTGTTAATGAATTCATTCCTTTAGATGTTTCTTTCCTTTAGATATTCAATGTCAAATGTGAAAGTTTTATGTTATAGAAGATAAAACGTATTTTTCCCTCCTCAAAGATTTTTTTTTTTTTGATGTTGCAAACTGTGTCTTCAAAAATTGTTATGAAGGTCACATCTGACGATGGTCAAAGAGGTGAAAATTCACTTTAGCTTTACTCAAAGACCTGATGGTTGACTTGGGCTCCATAGACTCTGAACTTGACTCAAATTTTGGCACTGAGGACTTGATTCACACCCGGCTTTGTAAACTCTATGCAGATGTTGTTTCTCTCTCACTGCACTGAACGTTAAACCTTTTTTTGTAACATTCAGCATGCATGTTTAATATTTAACAAAGGCTTTTATTACAATTCCACTTCCATTATGCATTTACATTTAATAGCTTATGAAATAACCCTGATTCTACTGACTATAAAAATCTGAAATGGGGGTAATAACACTTATAAGGTGTTGTCTAATTAGCAAGAAACTTCTGTTTGAACAACTTTTGTTTGTCTCTGCAGCATGTCATTTGTTTTCATTCATTTGTATTCCTCCTGTCTGGAGACAAGCGGCTATATAATTATTTGTTGTTGAAAGCAGTGAAAGAGCTGCATCCACTTATTGATTCGCTGGGTACAAGTAAGCAATTTAATTAGATCTAATTTCTTTCCCTTTTCGGAAAGGATAAAGGGTAACTGCTCAATCACAAGACTAAAATTAAGGTTTAACCAAACATTTTACGAAATTTAATGATTAGTATAAAATATATGTTTGCCCACGTCACTTACATTAAAAAAATCTGTGTTTTGATAAAAAATAGTAAGAGATTTTAGGCTAATTGTAACCACATCTGGAAATGGTAATGGAGCTGCCATCAACAGATAGCATAGTTTATTTATGATTTTAGTGCAATAGTTTCAGTTTTGGAATAGAAAAAGCAATCTAGTATCAAGATTCTACTATTAGCTATACAAGATTCATGGGTCCATGTAGGAACACCAGCCAAGCACTTTGGCTAAGAGTTGTCCAATGTTCAGCCAGAAATATTTAAAATCTCAGAAGGTTATTCATGTATGAATAAAACAACTGGGTAAGGTAAATTACAGCAATAGCAAGGTATATATATATTTTGTGGGCATGTATCATATTGAAATGCTTGGATCAAAAATGTAATCAATAAGCAGAAATTTTATGAAAATATTTTTTTATTCATTGCCGTTTAAACTTTTAAATTGATTTCCAAGATGAAAAAAAACAATAGAATAAATGCATCAATAATATCTCAAAAGAAAAAAGGCATTTATGACTGTGAGTGTGTAAACTTCGAAGTACAGTAGTAGTAGTACAGTACCTCTCTGCTCAAAAATTATACACTCATGAGGTAAAACATTTGGATCATATGTGTTTATATATCAGTAACAATACATAATTCAAACTGTACTTACATGAAAGTGAAATTATGCAAGCGCACATAATTATTTGTATTTCTGAACTGGGAATTGGGGGGGGGGGGGGAATTAAATTACATGATATAATCTCCAGAAGGTACTAAGGGGATTTTGTGCACATTTAGTACCAAATAATAAATACCAAAATAAGTGGCTTACACCAGGACTACATCCCCCCCCAGCCATCAATTTACAGATAATAGTAACCATATAGAAATATAGAAAGCACTCAAGAGGAATTTAAATGAGACATCTGCATAGAGGCATTTCAATAAGACGTAACACATGGAGAAAACAAACGCACAGTGAGAAAAAGACAATGATGGGAAAAGGGGGCTGTTGGGTTTTGCTGTAGGGGAGCTTGGGGGGGTTTCCTTGATCAGGAAGGATTTTCTGTCAGAGAGACTTTTATTTGGCTTTACGAGACCTGTGCATGAGAAGAAACTTAATGACAAACTAGGTATTTTTAAATATGCTCCCTTTTCTAAATGAAATGATTTACTAATAGTCTGTTGAGGTAGAAACTTATGAGCAAAAAATAAACTCATATTCTAACTTTTGCGCTCATGTTTTGCCAGATGGACAATAATCTCAATGGTCTTGTTTTGCAGCTCAACATGGCTGTCACTGTAATGTATGGGCAGTACAAGCTTCAGTTTAAGTCTTTTGTTCAAAGAGATGGTCATTTTAACGAAAACATATGTTTTGATGTTGGTTCTGTTGTTGTATATTATGTAAACTTGAACAAACAGTGTGTATGATACAAACAGTATCATACTCACTAGTAAGAGACACTAACAATGGCCCATAAGAGTAAATCTACGCTAATGCGTTACAGTTTTTCATAGCAGTCCCTGTTTCACAGCTGGGTTAAATATTGTGAGACAAGAAGAGACAAAACAAAAGAGAGTTAGGATGGGAAGCTATGATCCAAAGAGCAGAGTGGGACTTGTGAAGGAGGTCGGCTTCAACACTGACCAGCTGCTTTTAGCTTACTCTGGAGAAGTCAGTGGTGATTTTAGGTTATGTATACGAGTGACCAGCATGGTTTTAAAGTTACAGCACACAGTTTGATTTGTTTAGACGCTCATTTCCTAATTTAAGTCGGGCTTAACATCGAGTGAAGCACAACAAATGTGTGTAAATAAAATTCTGTGGTCAGTTTGGTCAGTCACAATTTTGCGTGATTGTGTCAGTAACAGATAAGAATCATATTTACTGTTCTTATCAAATTTATCATTTGAATAATTCAGTCTGTTCAGTCACTGTGACTTTTGGGCTCTTTTAGGGAAATCATGTGCTCACCCAGTGGTAAACATGACCTATGTTGACTGATGAAAGTGCTTTACATAGGCAGGCTTTTCTAATTTGCACAAAGCTTGGTTCTTCCAAAGTGGACAGGATCATTTGTTGTTGTGTAAAGTCCAAAGCAAGAAGGTAGATTTTGGTAAGTTTAGTTTTAAAACTAAACTCTTGCCACTGTTACCTTAAATTATTTTGTCTATTTGTTGGATACGTGTTCATTTTTTCCAGATTTTTATTTGTATGTACTTTGTTTTTGCTTTTTCCCCAACCATACATGTTTCAGGTCCCCCAGAAATTTTAACATCAGAAAAAGACATGAGTAAAAGCAAAGTCATTATTTAAAACGGCCGTTTTCAAGTAATTATTCCAGTTATTAATGGTACAATGCTATCGATGTGGGAAAGCTAATGGAGAAAACGCAAAACACTGTTGAAACTTTCTTTGAGATGATCAAAGCTACACTTACTGACTCACAGTGCAATCTAACAATGAGAAAATGATGAGAAAAATAGAAATAAAGTCAGAAATATGCAAATGTTTCATTTGAATTCTTACTTGAAGCTCCATTCTGATCACCTTTAAATCAACCAGTGTTTAAGGTCATTTTGACATTGAACACTGCCAATCTAAATTCATTGACATTAATGGATCCTTGAGTCAAGCAGCATTTTACAAGGCCAATTAAAAACTGACCTAACTCTCCACATGCTGAAGATGCAATGTCAAGTTGCAACAAATAAGAACCCTTTGTAATCAAAGTTGATATGAGAGAAGACTGTTTTTGTTTTTCACTCATCGTTGATTTTGCACAAGTTAATGAGACAGGTTTCAAAATACACAAACCTTAATTTATATCTAAGACAGTGATAATATTTAAAGACCTAAAAAGAACATTTTAACATTTGTCATGTAGTTAAATTCTGCTATGGCCTGCAGTCATAGCTGTAATTATGTTTGCGTCAGATAACCATCTTATTAAGCACAGCACTTAGAAAACAGACTATACTAATACTTACAGAGTTTGACTCCATGTCCCTGAATCCTTGTAATTAGATGACCATGTAGATACACAATGCATCAGAGCAACAAGCTAAGCTCATTATAAAACTAAAACGAAGGACCTTGTTAAATTCTCAGTTTCTTTTCAGCATCCAATAAGATAACAATTGTTGTGGAAATACATGAGGCAGCATAAGGACAGCTAGAACAGAAAAGCAGATCTTCTGTTTTTGCTTGTTTGCTAAACTTTAAATTTTCACATCTACAAATTATTATTTATTGTTTTCAGACAAAGATAACTTGAGAAAATATAAAGTGGCGTTTTTTAAGTGAGGATTTCAATTAGCAATTAGCATTCCTTTATAAACTACATAACTTGTGCCACCCTTTACTGCAGTAACCACTATGAAATCACATAATGCCATTTTCTTGACAGCCTTTATTCAATCAAAAATGAAATCATAAATTGAAATCTGCATTTTGAATTTGCACATTTACATTGTAATATAATGCATATTCGTAATTAGCACTAATTAGCACATATTGTTTTACTGTTTGAATTTTTGTTGGTACTTCACTTTGAAAGTTGGGTCGAAGCTAAGGTGTTGCTGGATGAAATTCTGATAGACCTAGCTAGTAATTAAAATAGTTGGATATGCCATGCATCATTTCCGTGCCTGAAACTCCCAGCGCTTAATCATCATGATAGAAGCCAGGTCAACTTTTAATTAGGATCTGTGGAGTGATGTTTGATCTTTTATTATCCCAGAGTAATTTGATTGCTTCTGACTTTCTGCGAATGTCAAACTTTGAATGTACATATTACTGAAAGGGGTCTTGCCTGCTAAACCCGATGCCTTCACCTGGAGGCCAACCAAATTATAACCATCCATGCTTTACATATTTTCTTGACAGTGAAACAAAGAGATTCAGAGAATTTTTCTGTCCATTTTCAGTTTATTTATTTCCAGAAGAAGGTTTTGTACCTGTTTTTATAAATAACTAATATTTTTAAAATGTTTCTTTTTTTAAGTAATACCAGTGGATTGCCTACTATTAAAGCAAATGTTAGTAAAGTCTTTCCTGTTTTTTTTAAAACAGGACAGTGACTTTTTATCATTAATTTCTTCAAACAGGTTTGTTTTGACAGGCTCCAACAAAGTGCAGGGACTCTAAACACTCATTTCAGTTTGTAAAGCTCACTGAAATGCAAAGGATTTTAGAAAATCCTTTGTTAATTTACTAACCTGGAAATGTTCCTGATTAATGTTTAGTCTACCCTAAAATGTCAACAGGAAGAACAGATTTCTTTAAAATTAGTGTTAGTTTGACAGGTTAAACGATGTATCTTTGCGATCAGATAAGCTGGCCAGACTAATCCTGACTAATGCATAATTTGCTCACTGTTGATCAGAAAAACTGTAGTAATTTCAAAAGTTTACTTTCTGATAGGGTACAAGTGTGTTATATTATGCTGTCTATAAAATATTTTTTTTGTTTTTGCAGGTTTTTATTTTAATAAATCGCTCCATGGACTTTAGAACCTTTATTTTAAATTCTAGCACTAATTTAAGGGCTTTAAATGAGACGGTTGCACCTACAATATATGTCAAAACCAGTGACTATGAACTGAACTGATTGCTTATATAGAATATAAAAATACCTTATATATATCATTATTATGCATATGGCATGACATAGGGATATAAGGACTAAACCCGTTTGCCTCTCTAATGAGCTCAGCTCATTATTGGAAGCAGAGAAGAATGTACATATGCCTCCTGGTGTTGGCAACTGTTTTACACAGCTGATTTATTAGATGTTAGTGTAAAAGGATATGGAAAATTTACTTTTAAATATGAGAAATAACCACCTAAATAACTTATACTTCATAAGTTGCCTGTTTATGAATATTCTCCCAGTTTTGCATCCTCTAAACAGTTTTTTTCCAGGATTGTCCTGTATTTAGATCCATCTAACCTTCCAGCAGCTCTTACCAAAGTCATGTTCCAAAAAAATAGAGGATAAAATAAAATCACTACACCATGGTGCTGCCATTTTGACAGGTTTGGAGTCTTTCTTTAAAAACCTTGGACGCTCTCACAGGACATCTGTGCTAAATTACGCAGAGTTGGAGTCTTCAAATGCTAAGTGGCCAGCATTTGTACCACATTTTATCAAGTCTAGGGACTCCACAACACCTTAATCTCCTATCTCCAACTTGCCTTTCATCTCTAAAATTCTTGAGAAGATAGTAGCATCGCAACTTCACACTTATTTATCCAACAATAACCTGTATGAACTGTTTCAGTCTGGTTTTCGTCCCCTCCATAGTACAGAAACAGCTCTCATAAAAATCACTAATGATCTCCTTATGGCAGCTGACTCTGGCTTGCTGTCTATTCTTATCCTACTTGATTTGAGTGCAGCGTTTGACACTATTTGTCATGTCACCCTGCTTAATAGACTGTCTTCCATTGGTATCACTCAGACTCCTCTAAACTGGTTTAAATCATATCTTTCTTGCCGCACTCAGTTCGTTCGGATCAAAACCTTTTCTTCCCAGCCTTCCTCTGTTACATCAGGAGTTCCCCAGGGCTCTGTCTTAGGGCCCCTTCTTTTTATTATTTATCTCCTTCCCCTGGGTAATATTTTTCGTAAATATAACATTGATTTTCACTGTTATGCGGATGACACCCAGCTTTATGTTTCCTGTAAGCCCGCCTCCAACCTTCCACCATCCTCGCTTACTGACTGTTTGACTGAAATTAAATCCTGGTTTTCCTCTAATCTACTTAAGCTTAATAGTGATAAAACGGAGGTCCTTCTCATTGGTACTAAATCTAATCTGGCCAAAATCAAAAACTTTAGGCTTGAAATTGATAACTGTTCTGTTTTCCCCTCCCCTCAGGTAAAGAGTTTGGGTGTTATTCTTGACAGCACCCTTTCTTTCCAGTCTCATATTAACAATATTACCCGCTCAGCTTATTTTCATCTACGCAACATCAACCGTCTTCGCCCCTCCCTTACTTCCCATTCCGCTGCCATTCTTGTTCACTGTCTTGTGACATCACGCCTGGACTATTGCAATTCCCTTCTGTTTGGTCTCACCCAGAAATCTCTTCATAAGCTTCAACTGGTCCAGAACTCAGCTGCTCGTATCATTACTAAAACCCCATCCATGCACCACATCACTCCTATCTTGCAAAGACGTCATTGGCTGCCTACCAAGTTCCGCATAGAATACAAAATTCTTCTGTATACTTTTAAGGCTCTTTACAATATTTCCCCACTATATCTTTCCAATCTTATTCATATTGCCACTCCCTCTCGTTCCCTCAGATCATCCTCCTCCATCCATTTGTCTGTCCCCTCTGTCCGTCTCACTACCATGGGGAGCAGAGCTTTCAGTCGCTCTGCTCCCCAACTCTGGAACTCATTACCACCTCACCTTAGAAACATAAAGTCATTCCCTAAATTTAAAACCGAACTTAAAACACACCTTTTTAGATCTGCCTTTTCAATATGACACAATTGGTTTGCTTGATTTTTATATAGATTTTTTTTTACATAGATTTATATATAGATTCCATATAGATACATTGTTGTGTATTTATTCTATCTATTTTTAATTGCTACATTTTATTGTTTCTGTTACTTTTGCTCTTTGTACGGTGTCCTTGAGTGCCAGAAAGGCGCCTTTGAAATAAAATGTATTATTATTATTATTATTATTATTATTATTAAGTACATTCAGTCATTTTCCCATTCATCATTACCTCATGCCACTGTTACCTAATCAAATTAGGTTATTTCTGAAGGCAACTGCTTATGCTGGACTTTATTTAGAGGTATGATAATAAAGTAAGTGAAATAAAAATGCACATCACAATTTGTGGTTGTAATGTTACAAAATGCATTTAAAACATTGGCTTGATTTTATTGACGAGAAGATCCAATGTATTCATTTGACCTTGTGCCTTGTTGTTTCTTGTTCCTTTTTCCTGAGTTCAGACTAAAATAAGAACATATTTTTTTCTGCTGTGAAACTAAAACACTAAAACATAATCTTTCTGTGATGCATATAAATGTACAGCAGTTAGTGTTTTTAAAGATTGCATTTTAACAACATTAGATATAAATATAAAGCAACAAATAACCTCAGTTATGATTGATTATTTTATTTATGCATGTACAACATAATCCATTCATCCATCTGTCTGTTTGTTCATTCATTCATTCATTCATCCATCTCAAAAATGGATATTGCTTAACCAACTTTATATCATTTATTTTCCTTCCTAATTTGCAGATTCTGAGAATCCAAAAATTACCTTTATGCATACATGAATAAATACTTAAAATGAACAAATCCTTAAAATGTTTTTTTCTGAACATATTTTAAAACCATATCAGACCTAAATCTTTACCCAAGTATTGTCTTTATCAAGTATATATCAAGTATTGTCTAATGGAAATGACCAGTTTCCTATTGTCATACATTATGTAACCAAATTATTAAGGATTTATAGAGTCATTGCTTGGCACACTTTACAAAAAATGTGCAATGCCTCATTTTTTAACACTTTACAAAAACGATCAGTATAATATGAAGTTAGATTAGATTGCCACAGTTTTGAGTGGAACTATATGAACCTCACATTAAAGGAAGTGTTTGAGTCTGCACTCCTCCATCATCCTCTTTGACAGCAACAACACAAACTCATAGTTTTGCTTTGATCCTTTATAAATACAGATCAAGTATTGTTTAGCTGTCTTTTATGGCAGAGTACTTTTCCACAGTAAAGTAGCTTTAAAGAGTCTTCCAAAACCTTCCAGGATCCCATAGGGAGTCATTATTTTGTTCTGCGGTGTGGCAGAAAAAGCAATGAGATGTGTTGCTTTGAATAACTCTGCAACGTTCACTCGACCTGTAATAGATGTAAACAAAAATGATAGCTATTCAAGACATTTTTAAATTTGACCTCCTGCAGATCACCATTAAAAGAGCAAGTGACTGATTAATTACTGAGGGACAAAGGGAACGCCAGTGACAGATGGAGAACTGGTAAAGTATTTATCCTCTTTAGGTTTGACTCTGCAGGCTCCCCGACTGGAGTAATCACTCTGCCCGGGGAGCCCTCCTGTCTTCAGGTCCTGTAGGGCTGGATTTCTGGCCTTTGATCACTTCACAGATGCCTCCTGGAGCATAACAAATTACTCCAATGCAACTTTGTACCAAGATTCTCAATTAATTTGTTAGTGCAAATAAATCACAAATATTAAATAACAATGAGGAACAGTAGGACAAGAAGAAAAGTGCTTTCATCTACACTTTGCACAAAATCTTAAACTGGAAAAGGTGACAATTAGACACAATGAACAACATTTAGACAAACTGAACATATTCAGTGTATTAAATAGTCCACTAAAAGGCATTTGTAACCCAGCTGAGTACAGCCATCTAAAAACAGAATATTGACATATTATGTTTCTACTCCTGTGTTTCACATTACAATTTGCCTACTTCAAGGATGCGTTGCCTTGTCGGTTTTTTTTTATTCAGGCAATTGCCGAGTGGTTTTATTTCCATGAGAATATGACCCTGTGTATGTTTTGCAGACTGAATAACTTTAACCACAATTTCACTGGTGAAAATATCTTAGATCTATCAGCTGCCCTTCATTGGAATCTGTTTCTTCCCCAACTTTCTGTTTTTTTTTCTTCACAAAAATCTAATTTATTTTCCACTAAAAGTTTTTTGCCACTGTATATTTTAACACTCAAAGAACAGTACAGTTAAAGAGCCTTGCAAAAAAATTCATACCAGATCAACTTTTGCATACTTTGTCACATTAAAATGACAGACTTGGATGGAGGAAGTGGAAGGAAATGCAATGCCACAAAGTGCACTCACAAGTGACATGATTAGCAATTTACCAATGTGTAATTTAGTATCAACATTATTATAGCTTCTATGTGAAGACTTCAGAGACTTGTTAAGGAATTGTATAATGAAAATATCAGCTTAAATTGTGGAGAAGTTGGAAAACAGTATTCCAAGAAATTGGTCACCATTTTCTCAAAAAATGAAAAGAGAAGGGCACAAAATGTAGCTATAGCAAAATATAGCCATCCACTTAATGCCTAGTTCAGAATAAATATGCTGATTTTTGACCTGATTTTTCCTTGCTGACAATCTTAATGATGATAGGATTATAACGGTGGCTCAAAACTTAATCTTAGGTTAAATTCAGGAGATAACAGATCAACTGGAATATCCCAGGAGAAAAAAAAATTTTACTGGTGTGTTAAGAGAGATCGAGTCCATTTGGAAGGACGTGGGGTGTTTCTGGAGTACAAACAAGCATGTAGTCTGGTGAATGTGACGTTAAGTTTTCAGAAAGTGATGGAAACACAGAGAGAAATCAAAAATACAGGCAAAACTGCCAGAAAGTCCAGTGAACATATTGTGTACAATTGTGTTCCAGTAAACACAATGTCCATTGTGTTCACCGAACATTGAATGCATTAAAATGCACTTTCTGGACTTCCTTTTTGGTGTTTTTTTTTTTTTTTTAATCTGTTAAAAACTGACTATTGCTTCTTTGTCAGCCATGTTTATTTACTCTGAACTCGTGTTTGATCTCTGGCGAGATTCTCCATCTGACATCTGAATGTTTGAGAGTGAAATCTGTTGGTTTGTTGTGTTGAATTTGTTGTGTGGCTGTACACTACACACTGTAGGACCTGTTTATATCTATGACTTTTTTTCTTTTCAAATCAACTAAGAATTTTAATCCTGCCGTGTGAACTACACATAACCTGTAGGGAAAGAAAAGCATTGATCAGAGAAGCAGCCAAGATTCACAACTCAATTTGGAGAAATCTTTGTCAGAATAACCATTTGTCTTACAATCTGCAAATTTAGCCTGTACGGAAGAGAAGGCGAATTCAGCAATTATCAAATTGCTGAAGTGAGATGGCAAACATATGAAGGAAAAAGCTCTGATCAGATGAGATCAAAGCAGAACTTTTGTGCAGAAATGAAAAATATTCTGTTTGGTAGATGCAAGAACTTAACATGCAGCTCCCAACAGTAAACATGGTGGCGGCACCATTGGTCTGCGGGATCATTTTCTCATCAGTACTAAAAAGTAGTTAAAACGTATAGGAAGATGGATGGAACTAAATACAAGATTATTGATAGTTTTGGCAGATAATCTGGATCTGTTATTAAAAAGCCAATAAAACATAATAAAAAAAATTAATCTGTTATGTTAAGCAAAGAAGTGAGTGTTTTACACATAACCTCCCTTTGGGTATGAATTTAGACAGTTGGCATGAACTCAACATTGAATTTGAAAACTATTTTCAGAATAATAAATATATTGCACTCTTCATGTTGTACTTTCACTTTGTCTCTGTCCGGTAATGGCCCGGTCGCCTGCAAAATCATAACACCAGGGTCTTCCCCCTCAAGTTGCTGCTTACAGGTATGGCCATTAGTTCAGCTCCTGTGCTTAGAGAAGTGAACTCCCAGGTCAGCAAAAGGCAGTGAAACACAGGAGTGAATGACATCCCATCCAATTACTTGTCACCCCTGCACATACCAGTGTAGGGACTCGAGAAGACCACATGAGACACGCAGTTACACTGAAAAAAGATTCTGATCACTGCAGAGCCATATCACACAACTGACTGCTCCTCGCTAACTTTTTATGTCTTAGAATTACACACAGTGTGCACTGTTTTAAAATTTTTTTTTAATTCCTGAAAGGTTTTTGCCAACATACATTCGAAGTTGGGCTAATGTATCTGAATAGAACCTAAAAGGCCATCCAATCCATGCTTAGCATTAATGCAATGGCACAGAAGGGGAAAAACAATATATATTTTTTTCAATGTATTCACCATTGTTTGAGCTTATTCTAAATTTCACCATGAGAATATTTCAAGCTAAAAAAGTGTAAAAAAAACGTTCAATAACTGCTTGAGTATAAAAGAAGCTAACTCCTTGATTATATAATTTTGCACATAACTAAGTTATTGATAATTTTTTTCATTGCTTTAAGAATTATGTTTTTGTGCTTTGATAAAATTAAAAACGTTAGGAAGCTCACAGGAGAAAAAAATTGAACGGACACAAATTTTTAACCAGCTATTTTCAGTTAGAGGTTTGCATAAATGCCATTTTAATTTTGGGGATTTTAATGATTTATTTGACCACTTCTTTTTAATATTGACTTGAAAAACAACATAAACTTTTAATAGTTTTTCTAAAAACAGGGTTATAGTGGAGTAAGAATTTATCACTGATGTTTAGTAGACCATGTTTTGTCAAGCCTTTACATACAGATTTATGTACAAAACATATTTAGATTCCCACCCCCGCTAATATTTGGTCAAATGTCTCTGTAAATTATAGAGAAACCATGTGGCTTCAGAAATGTGCAGTCAAGTCCTGCACATTTTTGACTGAATATTTCTCTTTCACAATAGGTCATTTAAGTTGGTTGGTTGCTGGTACAACTTTTGAGCACAGTCCATACATTTTTAATAGGGATGAAGTAGGGGCCATTCAGAAGCTTAATGTCATCTTACTTTATCTTTTGAAAAATTACCTGGTAATTATGGTGGCATAATTGCTTTAGCTGTGGCCGACCTTAGTCTTTGATCATAAAATACATTTTAAAAAATTTACTTGAACTTGTGAGGAGCTGCATGTTTAAGTGGAGCTTGAAGGTGTCGATTTTGGATCTGACCAAATGCTGTTCATTGACCTTTGTGTCCCAGCAGGTTCCGGCTTGTTATAATCTTGATGGTTCCTGGATCGTTCTTGAACATCGTAAGCTTTCCGTTTATGTCTCTTTGAGTAAAAGACAAATGGACTGAATTTATATTTGGCTTTTCTAGCTATTCTAACAATGCAAGGTGCTTTACACTGGAGTCAACTTCACCCAGCCATATGCATATTTTTGTCCATAGACAGAACTGCAGGCAACTTAGGGTTAAGTGTCTTGTTTAAGCTTTGTGAGAGGAAATAAGATAAGATAAGATAAATCTTTATTGTCATTGTCACAAGGACAACAAAATTCAAAGGGTGCCATCAGTCAGTGCACATGCCCAAATACTCATGTGGCACAAGAAAGCTGGAATAAAACCTTTAAGTATTCATTTGCAAGACAACTTCTCTACCCACTGAGTCACTGTCGACTGAACGTTTGAAACTTGGACACAGTTGGGTGTTTCACTGGCTTCCACTAGTTCCAATAACTCAAAATGTATGTTTTTTTTTAAAGCAAGCTATTATGACTCTTCTGGATTGGTCCTTTGGAATCAAATAAATCATAAACATCTAAAAATTAATATGACATTCATACCACTGGTGAGAGAATGTAAATTTTGGACTGTGTCTATATTTGAGTTCTAGTCCTCTCTAATTATTATGAATAAATTAGTTTTAAAGTAAATCTTTGGCAAAAACCATCTGAGAGCACTGAAATATTGCCCTTATGATGAACAGTCTGGCTCACTCATTAAAATTCAAGGAGTCGGCTACCCAGGAGTGAGTTAGTCCAAGATGTTTGTCACAGAACCCTGGGAAAATAATGTTCATGCCTACTGCCGAAACATTTTTACACCTGCCTTCGCTCGTTTGTTTTGTTGACTTAACAAAAATGAACCTGTGTTTCCAGCAGTCTCCATCTGAAACCTTTCTGACGGCCCACTGCTGGGGCAAAAGTTACACGGACAGAGTAAATACCCAAAGAAAAACAGAACTTAAGGAAAGTCAAGTTGAAAAATGTCCAGCAAAACAAGAGATTTCATTTAAAAGGGTCACTTTTAAATGCAGTGCAAATTATAATTTGAAAGAAATCAAAACCTTCTGATGCTGCAGGAACATGACTCATGAGGTTCTGTTCAATTCATAATAAATTAATGTTACATAAGGATCAATTAGTGCAGTACAGATTATTTTAAGAATACAAAGGCAATCCTAATAGATGCATACCAGTAAAATAAAATAAAACAAGAAACTATTTTGTTTATTTGTTACTTTCTTAAGAGTCTTATTTTACAAGAAAGAGTCAAATATCGTAAGTAAGTAAGGCCCCTGGTGGAGCTTCTTCAACCAGAGCTAAACAAACAGCATTGTTCCAAGCCATAAGAAGAACAATGTTGTTGTTTTTCAGCGAGTGTGATTATTCTTAGAAACACTGTTCCTTCAGGCCATACTTCTGTGAAGTTTGAATCACATCAGGGGTAGGTGGTTTATCAGCAGCTGTTTACTCTTCCAAACATGGCTGAGCTTGAGATTTTAAGCGTTCTGATGCTGATGACATACAAAGCTCTTAATATTTAACAAACCTAAAAAACAATGTTGAGAAAAATAAAATTTTTGCATGATGAAAACATTAGCATGCTGGGGTGTAGAGGGTTAGCACGCCCCACGTTTGGAGGCCTTAGTCCTCGACGCGGACGTCGCGGGTTCGACTCCCGGTCCCGGCGACCTTTGCCGCATGTTCACCCTCCTCTCCTCACCCTTCTTCCTGTCTGCCTACTGTCAAAAAATACGAGCCACTAGCACCTAAAAAACTCTTCGGAGGGAAAAAAAAGGATTACCATGCTGTTTTGACTCTTTTTGAAGAATATCACCTGCTTACCTCGAGCTATTCACGTTATATACTGTTTTACATTAGTTACAAGAAGATAACAAATATCGTAATTTTAAAATATACACTACACAATATGTCACTGTTGAAAGGGTAACATAGGAGTAACAACAAATGTGTAAGGAAGTGTCTGGTTAGTGGAAACCAAAAATGAACCTTTTGGCCTTTATGTAAAACCCTTTGTGGGGGAAAGCTAACACTGCATCCCTCTATATGTGATGCAAAAAAACAAGACTGCATATCACCATTAATTTACCATATCTGTCATGAAAGAGTTTGGAGCTTTCCTTCTCGTTTAGAAACTGGCTACTGTAAAACATTTATGTATTTTTTGTTCTCCGATTATATATTTTATCTTTCATTTTGCATCTTTTTTTAACATTCCATTTAAAAAGCTGTTCTGAATGAGCTGAATCAGGTCTTTTGGAGATGGATCGACTTCCTGATGATAATCTTATGAACTTCTACAAACATGAATGCTGTAATTGACGATGCACCTCATCACTCATAAATTAAAGCTGAGGGTGTGTGGCATGGGGGAGGGCTCTGCGCATAAGGCCTCGGCAGCACACGTATCATTTAATTAAAAACTGCTGTGACAAAGGAAGCATGTATCCAAACATTCAAGCTCAAGGGGAGAAGGTGAGGGTGGATGCTCAGTAAATGCAGCAAATGGGCGTTTGAGAACTGTAGAAACAGCGACATAAACACAAGAAACAAAATAAACACAACCGATAAAAGTGTTATGCTGTTATTGTGAGGTCCTGCACTCTGTTCTGATTTGATATGATGTAAAGGTTTGTCCTTTAGGTCAGGGTCTTCATGGATTGAACTTGTTTGGTCTGAAAATCCCAAAGTTGCTCTATTGGATTTGGATCTGGGAAATGTGGAGCCTAAGGTTTTGTACATGCAGCAGGCAAATCAGACCCTTATCTGACTTTTTCATGGCAGTCTGAATGGCCTGATTCTAATCTTTTTACCCTCCCAAAAAATGGTGCCATTGCCATGCGTGGTACTGTTTTAGCTTCCTTCATCTTGTCATTATCTTGTGACAACACAGGCAACTAACATTGCTGAATAACTTTAAAATAGATCCACCGACAGCAGCATCCATTATTACGTTTTTAACATTGCGCTGCTGTGTGACATCTATGTTCTTCTACACCTGTGGGTCATAAGCCATTCACATCATTCAGCAGTATGAACTACCACACAAAAAGTTGATTTCTTTGAGCATCAAGACCTGCTGTGTGAACGTTGACCGAGGAAACACCTGAAACTCTCTTCGGCATGTTTTTTGTCTTATTGCAGGGTGTATTATCCTGATAAGTAAGGCAGGAGGATACTGTTTCATTAAAGTTTACAGGAATGTAGCAGGCAGTTAAGTGTGTGGATCACATCCTCGGATGCTGTGACCCAAACTTTCCCAACCAACGATTAAAGATTGACCAAATCATGCCTCTGACTCGACCGGCCTGTTTTCTTCTTGTGGTGGATTCTGGAACCATGAGGTCAACCGCCGAATGATTTCATTTTAGGTGTGTTTACCTGCTTTGGGGGAGTGAAAGACTAACTCCTAGACCAGTCTGTCTGTTGCGAGCGAGGGGGGCATTAGCTTACAGCTACATTTCCTTTACAACAGTACAAATATAAGTAGAAAAACTTACCTTACTGTCTGTGAAAGCATGAACATATCTTAATGTCCTTATAATTGCAGAGTCACATGGGAGCTGATCCATGTCTCCAGTGGTCATTAGGGAAGGTTATAACTGGACAGGATAGCAGTACATTAATGTTTGATGTATTAATGTGTTTGTATTGACAGAATTTCTGTTGTTTTATTTCAACTGACAATAAAATGGAAGTGCAGAAACATCAGGAAGCATAAGCAGTAAGATAAAAACCCTAAAATCCTCCAATCATTCACTGGACCTCCCTCACTGATGCTTTGAGAAAATGTAATTAAAGGGATCAGAGAGGCATAAGACTTAACAGTGAGAGATTGGTTTTCTTTTGGCGCTGCACCGCTTGCTGAAAGTTTACTCTTCGTTTGTTTGCATCTTCTCCGCCGTGATCTATCTAGTTTTAATGTGCAGTGGAGATTGCTTTTGTTGTGCTGCTTGCTGTTATTTTACAGCCTTTTGGTGCAATTTATCCAGCTTAAGTGTTCAGCCAAACCTTGCTGAAAAGGACAATTCGTGTTTAGTCACGCTCCAGGAGCCGCGTTTAATTTCAGTCTTTTCCTGTTTTGCAGCAAGGTCTGCACACCCTGTTGCCCTCCCATTTAAATTCTGCTTTGCGGACATAAAATAAATAGTAAATTTAGCAGAGCCTCCCCCTTGGGTACCAGAGACCCCCCTGGGGTGCGCATAAGGCAGAAACGAAGGAGCTGTGGGGGACTGGTTCCTCCTGAGGGGTCAACAGATGCTGATGCCGACAGATCAAGAGAGTGATTATTCAGAGCGTAAGAGATTCTCTGGTACTTGTGTTTGTTGACTCCCCTGGGAGTCAAATCATCCCACATCACACCTCCATAAATCGCACACTCATAATTAGCACAGTTTGAAACCAGCAGCAATAGCAAAGGTGTTCCTGATGATGAAAGGTTGCTTATCAGAAAGGAGTGACCATAAGGGTGGTGCTACTGAGCTGAAGAAAGCTTTGAGCTACGCTGTAATGTGCGACTCATCTTATTTTGAAGAACTGCTTTTCATGTCTGTATTTAGATTATAGTTCAAGGATTCCTTTTGTGTCCCTTTCATGGCAATGACCTCACTTTCTGAGCTAAATTTTGGACTGGCATCTAAAGTAAAATGTGTCCAAAGATGTTTTTGTTCAAAACATGAAGCCATTTTAACAGTTAAATTGGAGTGATCCTCTCTTTGGACAAACAACACATTCATGTTTGTTCAAACAGCAGTGAGTTGGGTTTTTTTTTTTTTTTTGATGTCAACAAATAGTTTCTGTTGACATTGAATCAACTGAAGTTCACACAACAAAACTGGAATAATGTTTTTTGTTGTTTCTGAAAATGTTTTAGCCTTTTCCAAATTAACTAGGCTTCTGTTCAGAGGTTTGCATGCGCTTCTCATCAGCCTGAGTGTCATTTGTTTGGGAATTTCAATGCTGCATTTGAACTATTAATACAGCTTTCATTTTCTCTAATACACACAGCATCAAATTATATGTCTCAAATATGCATACACCTCTGCTATTATTTGTTTAAAAAAACTTTAGCAAGTTGCACCTCAGTCGCATACGTTTTATAGCCATTAACAAACTTCCATAAGAAATCTGACTGAATATTAGACCACTCCTCCTGACAGAATTGAGTTTTTTTGATTTGGTTGGTTGGATTCTTGTCATGAATCCAGTTTTTAGGCAGAGTCCAGAAATTCTCACAAGGCTGAGTTCAGAGCTTAACGTTAGCCTACCATATCTGTTCCAAAAGCAGTCGTGATGTGTGTTGAGGATCATTGTCCTCTTGGAACAACTGAGAGGGTTGAGAAGTGCTGATCCAAAACATACAGCTGCTAGTTAAAAACTCCTGCTACATGTGCGGACAAGCCAAATGCTGTATGGAAAAAAAGTGTTATCAAAGCCAATAGAAACTGAGATATTTGGCCACAGTGACAAAACAGTGTGTTTGGAGGAGTGAAACTGAGGCGTTAAAACTCTGTACTTGTTGCCAAGGGTTGTAGTCAGAGTGCTTGGAATAAGTTTTAATTTCAGATATACTATTGCGTTGTAAAAAGGTAAAGAAAGCTGTTAAAGAAGATGGAGTATTGCCCTAAAAATGATCAACTCATGTCAAATTACTATCAAGAAATTTTAAGCAATGATCCCACATACTGTATATCAGTGCTGTTTTATGTGGAATATCTCAGATTCGCATGAAGTGTCTGGAGTGACCTCACCAAAGCTCTGACTAACCCAACTGAAAATTCATGGACTGTACCTATAACATCATGTCAGTGCCAGGAAGCAATCAATCTAAATAAGTTCTACCTTTTCTGTTGAGGGGAGTTGTCAAATATCCAGTCAGAATTATGTCAGGTAATTTTAAATATTAAAATTTGTAGATAATCTGCATGAATAAAGCAAGTGATATCAAAATAGTAAACTATTAAGGTTTTTATGGACACAGTGTTCTGACATACTGTTCTGACCTGAACTGTATGTCCTTATAAGCACTATGAGAATGGAATGCAATGTTTGTCTAGTTTACCAGCCAACTATGTTTATGTTTTTCTTTGGCCTTACTTTTAATGAAGTTTATCACCTCATTAAGACAGGGAATTCTGTCTTGTGTAAAATCTGATTTCTATTTTTAAAGAAGCCTAAAATAAACAGGTTTATTTTAAAATATATGCATTCTTTTTTGAAAAGCCAGTCTTTCTTTTCAAAGGCAAGTCTCACAAGGAAGGATATTGTAATTCTGCTGCTACCTTGTAAAATACCATCCACAGCACAACTTAATTGTAAAACATAATGGTTAATATTATGTTTCTGAATAATAGGAAAATTGCAACTTTACAGTGTGGACCATAAATTACAGACCAGACAATAATTGGTTTGAGATTTCTGCATGATACATTTTACCTACTTTCAAAGCAATTTATAGCAGAAGCATGCTTCAAATTATAAGAGAGAATATGAAAAGCTTGCACCCCCCCCCCACCCCCCCTTGTCCCTGCTTGGACTGTCAGTTTTTTCTGATTAGAAATTTTTATGTTTTTGGAGACTGAGGAGGAGTACTAACTAAAATCTTAACTTTTGAAAAAAAAGGCCATAATATAAACAGAATGTCTGAATTATGTATTGAAAATGTAAGAAAAAAAATCGAAAAGTAATATATATGTAATTATTAGTGTTTGTCCACCTAAGTTTAAAGTTTACATAAACTGAGCACCATTGTGTTAAATGTTCCCTTCTTTGCTCTTCGTCCAGATTCAGATCAGTTTTTATTGATAGCTTGAGTTACAGTAAATCATTTATACCTTTGCCAAACCAAAACTTTCAAACTTGGGAAAACATTAAATCCATATAGTGTTTTATTCAACTATTTTAAAAAAATGACTCACTGAAACTAATGCTGTTGGGGTTATAAAATCTTTTCAAATATCTTTTTAAAATCACATCTTCACAATTTTCCACCCACAAATGTCATTGTATATTTTACAGCAAGAGTGCATTAATGTTGTTGTTACTCTAATTAATATTGCAAAGCCAGGAGGAAGAAAATTCAGCTGTACGCTTTAATGAACTTGTGCAATAATTCTGCACTGTTGGATTTCTCAACAAGCTGTTTTATCATGTTAGTTCTCAGCCTGGAAACAAAGTGTTAACAGCAGATTTCTCTGGCACACAAAACTCAGAGCAGTTTCAGTGTGTTGTCATTCAAAACCAATTTACGAAGCAGTAGGATCTCATTATTACACCAATTTGATTCCAATTAGAAGAAATGAATCAAATTATCATTTTCACGGCCGGCTGCAAAATAAGTGGTTGAGAAATGAACAAGACTGACATATATAACTACATTATATCAGCAAATTGATCAGAGCTTTTTGGTTTCAAACAATGATTGGTCCATTTCTTTTAAGTACAAGGACAAAAGGTCAAACAGTTTAATGTAAAATTTTATTCAACAGGAATTATCGTCCTTTTTTGTTTTATGTTATACATTAGGCAGATGTTTAACCATGAATCTGTAAATTTGTCCAACCAATTAATGGTAACAAAAATGTCTTAGTATTCAATAGGTATTGCGTACACGATCAGTTAGTGATCTCTGTTTATTAGAATTGCAGTTGAAGAAACAAGGTTTCTCAGTGGCAGAATTATGATCACTTCCTGTAAAGTTTTATTTTTACTTGAAGGACCACAAGCTTTTGCTGAAAAGGTACAATTTTGTACCTACTTTCACCTGTTTTTGTTCACATTTTCTTCCCATAACTTCACTTGCATATCCGTGTAAAATATTCAACAGTTTCCACATTCTGTCAAAGTCTGTGGTCAGCTTCAACTCCTGCAAGAAGCACATTCCAAGATCCAGTTCAAAGCTGACAGAAGTTTTTCCAGAAAATGTATCAGCAGTTTTGTTTCCTCTCTGCCCACATTCTGCTTTCCTCTGTACAGCAGATTTAAAAAATTAAACAACCAGACCCCTGTCACGAAAAAGCTGATGCTACTAACCGGCAACTGCCAAGTCCAATAGAGGTTCACCACAACCACATCATCAGCCAAATATAATGGAAAATATCTAAATATAAAGTTGCCATGGTAAGTTGTAAATTAACCGTGTGTGCATTTTACTTGAATGAGTGTTTTCATAAGTGAATATGTTTTAAACTGGGTATACAGCAGTTTTTCATTTGTATGACATGCAGCTTAAACTGACGACACGTTAAAAGAGAATAAGTGAAGGCTGGCAACTTTGTGATAGTGAGGAACGGTTGAATCTTCTAGAATTAGCACCTGGAAGTGTAGGGGGAAAAAAGGGTCTGCTTACATTGCATAAAAAATGTCCTTTTTGGGATCGCTCCAGCTTAATATTAAAAATTTTATAGCCTTGCCAAAACAAAAGTTTACCCTTCCTTGCTGGTGCATTCAGTTTTCTGCTACACTAAAAGTCTTTCAGGTCAGTTGACAGCTGAACCATTGACACCACTTTTGGTATTTTGTAGCTTTTAGCGAAAATCTGTTTTTGTCTTTCTGTCATTTTTTTTTTCTTCATGTTTTGGTTTTTATTCTAACTGTTGGTATGATTGTACAACATTTTATGAAAGGCTCTACTGACCACGACTGTGGGCAAGTATTTGTTTTCAGCTTGAAGTTACACTGGCTGAGGATATTGATGGGTAGTAAATAGGACACATTATCTCCACCATGTGATAATGTGTCATGTGAACATTCTGTATTTCTTTGGGGCTGTCAAGAGAATCATTGTGATGAATCAATTTATCTCTGAAACTAGAGTTCTTTCAGGGTCTTCCCAGGCTGCAGGGGTCAGCGTCTATCAAAAGTGATCCAAGAAGAGTACAGTGATGAACCTTTGACAGGATCACGGGCAACCATGACTCACTGATGCATGTAGTCTGAGCAAGCAAAGAAGCTACTGGAACCTGAACTTTTTAAAATAGTTTGAGCCATTTCTGAGTGATTTCTATCACTGATCAGCACTGTTTTGACAAAAAATGTGAAACAACACGCAATTAGACATTTTATCACAAAATTACGCCTCATTAGTTTATATGTAAACACAAAGATCGTAATACTGAATGTATGAATGCAATATTCACATGCCTATATCAAAGATTTTGCAGTGTTATATGCAAAACCAACTCTGAACAACACAGAAACATTATAGCTCTGGAAGAAAACCTAAAAAAAAGGTGTGAGAGAAACCAACTACACGCCCACTCCACACTTTTCATATTTGAATTAAAAAAGAAATAATTTGGATTAATCTATTATAGTTCTTTCATTTGACAATTGTTAACAAATTTGTGTTCGTCAACCCCATAAAACTGCAAAACATGCATTATGGTTTGTGACTGAAGTGGGACAAAATGTTGAAAAATTGAAGAAAAACTTAATCTTAAGAGAAAGCTACGCTACATAACTTGCTCTTTATTGAAAATATGCAAGAGCTTTTAACATAGTGAAGTCGCTAATGGTGTGCTCTAAACCATATTAGAGAGAAATTATGAACTTTGATCACACTTTTATTGAATGCTCTTTGCTCCCAAGTCGGTAATTACTTGTGTGCCATGCACAACATCCACGAAGTTTCATGCTAAAGATTTAGTTACTAATAGAAAGACATAGTTTCCATGTTTGCAAATATATTGAGGTTTTTGGAAAGAATATGGCAATATCACTTAAGAAATATAACAAGACTAATACCTGTGGTAGTCTAACATATTGATCCAATAAATTAAGTCCTTGTGATTAAGAAACTGACCTTGTATTTTTGTATTTGTTTGCCACCGGTTTGATTACTTTGTGTTCCTTCTTCAGTTCATGAAAAAAGCAATCATTGAGGTTAAGTGAATGGCCTTGAATTGGGCGTGATTGCAAACCTCCAGATACCTGCAATTTAAATCATTGCTCTCTTCTCTTCCACTTCCCCAAAGCACACGTTTTTAATGAAAATGTACTCTGTGTCTTCTTTTTTGTAGGCTCGTGGGGTCAGTGTATAGGGGAGGTGTGTGGCTCAGGTGGGGTTCAGACAAGGACGATATGGTGTGTCCACATGGAGGGCTGGACTACCCATAACTCGCACTGCCAGCATGTGGAAAAACCAGAAAGCAAAAGGCAATGCTTTAAGGTCTGCAACTGGCACCAAGATCTTTTTGAGTGGGAGATTTCTGACTGGGGGGCTTGTGTTCTTGTCCCTTTCTTTTCTAATGAACTCAAGATGAGGACTACTGAGTGCATTACAGCACAGCATGGCATTCAGAGGCGCAATATCCACTGTGTTCGCACTTCCAATCGAAACACTGTCAGCATAAGGATATGCGAGTTCTTTTCCCAGAAGCCTCCTGTGGAGCAGGCCTGCCTCATCCCCTGCCCTCAGGACTGTGTGGTTTCAGACTTTACCTCATGGTCGAGTTGCAGTAAAACTTGCAGTGCTGGTCTACAGCATCGGACTAGACACGTCCTGGCCGCACCGATGTATGGAGGGGCTAACTGCCCTAATCTAACCGAGACCAGGACTTGTACTAACTCTGTTGACTGCCCTGTTGCAGAGGGGGAGTACCAGTACAGCCTTAAAGTAGGGGCCTGGAGTAATTGCCGACTACCCCATAACAAGGATGCCGTCTTAAATGGAAGGACCACAGTGGACTTTGGTGTTAGCTCCAATGAGAACAACTCTATCACGACACAAACATTGGATTCTCACCACCAATTCCGTCATCACCAGTACCACCATGGTCAAGCCCACATAAGATACCCCATGTCATGGGAGCTAGAAGTGGGATATCAGACACGACATGTACGCTGTGCGAGAAGTGATGGCAAGAACGTTATGCTAAGGTAAGAAGACTGTATGTTTTTTTTTGTTATAAATGCATTTTTTACACATTTGAAAACATCACTTTCATTGGTTACTTCATCAGGTACACCTTGCTAGTACTGAGTTGCATCAGTCTGGTACTTTACAGTTTGGTACTATAGTTCATCTTCTTCAAGGTTTAACATGAGATATGAGATAGTGTTTTACATACATTGTTGTTATGCAGCTGTTTGAGCAACTGTTACTACTCTTCTGAATTTAAAAAATGTATATGGTAAAAAAAATGTAAGCAAAATGATTGACTGCAAACTGCCTATTTCACACGGTAAATATCATTTAATAGCAGTTCTACCAACATGATCCATCTCCAGTGTGATGCTTTCATCATTCTCTATTAATTTTCATTCAAGCATTACTCTCGTTGATTTATTTGTCAGGAATATATTGGTCCATAAGATGTGATCTTGACCCTTATATAGCAATTATTGAAAGACTGTAATTTAAAAAGACTTGTCTCACTCAGCCACATAAAATGAGCATAACTACAGAATATGACAAATAGGATAAGTAACACTGAAATGTTTTACTGCAGCGATGCAACAGATCTGAACATGCTTCTTCTGACTTCATTAGATACTTTGTGCTGTAATGAATCAACCACAGGTTTTGCAAAATGGTTTTAAGATTATTTTATGCATAGAAAACTAGAAAGCATAGCATTATCTCTTCTATACACAGCAAATTTCAAATCATAACCAAATATATGACTTACTGTGATAGATTCTAGGCAGAGGTGGCATATAATGACACATTACTTTGTAAAAAAAGAACACTTGGGCATGTTTATTTGTCACCTGATTATGAAGAATCTGTTAAAAATTTAGTTGCCTATTTTAGAAGCTTTGTGTTCAATTCGAATTGGTCATTTCTTGATGACAGTTTATTTGGGGAGGAAAAGTGAAATTAATTAAGAAAAAGGCTTAATGTGTTTGTCTGGTTGGCTAAATAAATGGCTTATTTTTAAATTTATTTTCTATATTATAGTCTCTCTTATCTAATTACATCATTGCTTAGTTGCTATGTTGCTGGCTTATTTATTGATTAATTACTTATTAAGTAGATTGTTTGCTTGCTTATTCACTTATTCAGTGCTTGCAATGTTGGTTACTTTCTCATTTAACTTGCTTACAATGTTACCTACCCGTATTTTGTTCTCTATGTATTTATTTCATGATTTTCTTATGTACCTACTTCTCTCACTGCTTAATAATCTGTTTGCTTACACGTGACTCCATTTTGAACTTAATTATTTACTTCATATTTCCCTCATTTTATTTATGTCCTTGTTTACTTACCTGTTTACTTACTTTATCTTGTTGACTAATGTAAATTCACTGGCTGGCCAAAAAAAGATGACTCTTAAAAAGGGGACACATTTGGTTGCTTTAAACAGGCCAGAGTCTTTCTCCCCTGTTGATCCGGATGTTTTGTGCGAATCAAGTGAACCTTGATGTGGACAAAACAACTCGACTGGGCTTAAGAAATGAAAAGCTACTCATTGCATCAGCTGGGGTTAAATAACTTGTTTGCTGGAAGTCGTTATATGACAATATCCAACAGGAAGCTCATACCTACTTGCTCAGTTAAATTCAGGTGGTGACTTTTTTTTAGCCTGGCAGTGTATTTACTTATCTTCTCACCTACTCACTTTTGTATGTACATACTTATTGACCCACTTCTTTACTAAAGAATTTGTTTTTGCAATGTATGTGATCCCCTATGGTTTCTATTGGCTGTTTTGTTCATGTAAGGATGGATTCAGTAACACAAAATGCTTTTTACAGATGTCTGTTATTTATTCCATTATAACTAGATTATGTGAGAGCTAGTGTTTCAGCAGCATGTTGGCAGGGAGGTGAGGTATTATTGTGTTAAATGTTAAGTGGTACTCCCCTCAATCGCTGCTTTTTGAGCTGACCCTGGTATTTGGATTTGATAAGAATAGATTTTGCTGCACACATTTAAACACAAAAATGGAGCACACGCACACGCAGTCATGATTTCTTTGCCCCCAACATCAAGGGAGGAAAATCATTACATCTATATTATGATGTATTGTCTAAATGCCACTAAATACTCTTGGTGTACAGTGACACCTTTGAGTGGCTGTTGAGCTCAATATCAGACAACCATCCATACAGGCAAGCATATCAGAAACAGTATTTCAGTTTAACACTGTCTTTTTGATTATAGTTATTGTTTTTGATCATTTTACTGTTGAGGTTATACACACTAAGAAATGTTTCTTATTTTCTGCCTGTTTTGGAAGGGAGGTTTTAAACCTAAGTGTGGATTCTTGGTCGTCCATGTCAGGTTGTGAATTCAAGGAACCAAGGAAGCATACATCTTACTCAGTTTAAAATCATAGGTCATCCTTCTCAATAGTTCAGTGGATTTACAGGTTTTGTACAAAGGGACCATTTGCAGTTTAGTATCCATTAACTTGCTTTGCTATTAGATACATTTGGAGTTTTTTAGCTTGTACTTTTTCCAAATAAGTCTCGTCTTATTTTACTTTAGCTTCGGTTTAATTACAAAATATAAAATTAAATATGCTGTGTGCTCACATCTTAATAACCTCATTATTTGTATTGCCCAATTAAAGAACTTAAACAGGAATTTAGTGACAAATGTACTTGTTTCACAAATTTAAAGGAGCACATTGGCTCAATGAATCTCTTATAAAAGGTGGACTTTTTACAGAAAGTAAAATAACAGATATTTTTATTTTTTTAAATACAGAAGTGGATGTTTCAGAGTTAATTTGTTCTTCATGGGTCTCAGTATAACTAGCAGATTCAGTAGATTCTCTAGGCATGTGGTATTTTAAATGTTACTTAATGAGATCTGTCCACTAATCCATTTAAAGCTCAACTACACCTGGGGTCTGCACTATAATTAAAGTTCAGTGTAACTAGCAGGCCGGTAGCAAAAGGGCTGCATGTCCTTGTACAAACACTAAATGCAAAACCCATGCTACTATGTGCATTTGAATTCATGATCCTTAATATTTTTATTCTATCCTCAGTGCTAGAACCTTTAAGGAATAAATAAAAACATCTGTTTTATATTATAGAAGTCAAATTAGTCTTTAAATGTGCAGGCACATTTTAGTCATGTATTTCAGGCATTTGCTATACAAATTACTACAACATTGCTTAATAGATGAAAACAATAAATCTGTGCCAACATGAGTAGTGGAACATGCAAATATTTTAATACATTTCTGTTTTGAGCAACTTTGGATCACAATGTCTCAGTTAGGAAAGATTTTTCTGTTCTTTTGAGCGAGCAACTGTGATAGCTGATTCTTCAGGTTCAGACATAACAATGTCAGTTTTGTTTCTGTTCAGCTATGGAAAGTTATGGTTAAAGATTGTGATGTCATCTCATGGCTGTGTGTATAACAATAAAAAGTCAACAGATGAACAGGTTGTTAGCACAGACGATTTGACAGGTTTTAATACACATAATGGACAAACTCAACTCTGCTGCTCGAGCCACACATACATTCTCCTTACCTAGGGGGAAATAAAGAGGCTTTCCAATAGTATTACATTGTTTGCATTAGAAGTATTGTTACAACAAAGAAATAATCACCAAGCACATTTTCTTGCTTTATTACCACATTTATTATGCTTTATTGGAACAAGGTAAATTGAATGAAATATTTTATGCTGTAATTATACTGCCATAACATAGTGACTGTTTAGGCAAGTATGCAAAAAGCTTCTTTCTTAAATAAAAGTTACATACTGCCACTTGAATGAAGACAAAATAAATTGCAGACAACATGATCATGAATCTGCTTTATTGTCTATCACTGCCTAAACTGTAACAGAAGTTAAAATTGTTTAATGTAATTTATCAAAGCCTGTTTAAGGTGGCAGACTTGGTAATGAAGTCTTCTCAATCTTCAGTTTATGTACCAAGGACACCTCCCCCCTGACCTTCCAGGCATGTGTAATGCCCAAAGACTGTCAAACCTCTGATTGGTCATCATGGAGTTTCTGCTCAAAGACCTGCCGATCCACCGATCTGTCTCCTGGGTATCGCGTCCGGACTCGGATCATGACACAGATCCCACATGGAGAAGGAAAACAATGTCCTGCACTTGAAGAAAAGGAAGCCTGCAACATCATAGGAGATTTACTTCCAAAATGTCCCAGGTATTCAAAATAAATGTTTGGTTTTATGCTCAGTGCACCCAGAAACCAGAACTCTGTTAACCTATGATCTTCTGTTTACAATATTTAGATCACATAGCTGGTATTACTTAATTTACTACATCTGGATTCATTTGAACACTTTATTGGCACAAAGCTCACAAGAAGCAAGTTTGTACTTTTTGCTGTTTTATTCACTGAACTAGTTTTATCTCTGACTAGTAACAGTAAGAACTGACTGGATGAGTTATTTTGACTTGGAGGGAGAAGATGCCTGATTCTCATTGCACTAAAGTTAGAATAGGTTTTAGCTAATAAAACAAGCACTGAACAAAGTACTCAGTGGAGAATTACATTCTCTGCTAGTTAGTTTTTTTCCCCCTTTAAATTTACATGGAGTGCCTGAGAGCAGGGGATTTACATGATTAGGGGAAAACTCATTACGGAAATTAAGCATTTGATAGATTACTAGGGGCTGTTGTTCCAGTAATCTCCTGAAATATTATTGCTTTCTGCATCGTTGCATATTTCATAGTTGAAACCAAACATTTATTTAAAAGTTCTGAAAACAAAAAAAAATATTACAGCCTCCTTCTGATGAACTGAAAGAAGCCTGTGTGTACACTGATTGTTGTTAATCCCCCCTAATGGTTTATTCTCATTCACATTCATTTAAATCTTTGTTTACTGGTTGTATGGCAGATTTACTTTTAAAAGACCAAAATGTAAAACATCTCTGGTGTAAATTTCATAAAACACTTATCCAGCCCTTTGCTAAATGGTCTGTGACACTTGAACCTTTTCACCATTGCAACCTATACTTTAATGCATATTTTTGGGATTTTTTGTGTAAAAGACCAACATGATATAGAGTATAGTTGTGAAGTGGAAGGAAAACAAAATATGGTTTCCACAGCTTCTTCTCCCAAAAGAAAGAGAGAAAGAAGGGAAGAACGGTCTGGCAGACCCCTTGACTCTGATACCCGTAAAAAAAAATCAGTTCAACCAATTGCCAAGACAGAGCCATTTACCTAACCTGAGTGGCCAGGCAAGGGGAACATTAATTAAAGATCCATGGTAACTGTGAATGAGCTGTAGCGAATTAGATTAGGTAAGAAATTCTGCTGACAGGACTGTTGTGCATTTCATAAATCTGGCTTGTGAAATCCTGTATCTTTTAAAACAATGCATCCTTGTTTTTCCATTTGGCAATTAGGCACTATTCTGGGTTGGATATTACATAAAATCCCAAAATATTACATTGATATTTGTGGCTATAAAGTGAACATATATAAAAATGTTCAAGAGGTATGAATACTTTTGCATGGCGTTGTATTTCCACTTTGTTGTGTTTACTAAGGTACTCCTGGAGGACCACTGACTGGGGTGAATGCCGCATCCGACCTTTACTGGGCCAGCAGGATCGACGGCGGGCAAACATCAGTTTGCTGTGTGGAGGTGGAGTCCAGACCAGGAAGACCTACTGTGTTCAAGTCCCTGATGATTTGGCAGCACATTACAAGAAGGAAGGTGAGACAAATAGCTTCATCCTATTTGAACCAGTACTTCCCAGGAGCACATATTGGCTAAAAATATCCACTGTTATGAAACAGAAATTTATGTAAACTTAAAGCTGTGATCTGCATCATCAACGTGAATTATAGAAACAGAGTTGGTTATGTGTATGAAAACAGGCCTTCTAAAGTGTGTCCTAATGCAAATTTGAAGTATCTTCAATTTATTCATTGTATGATTTACTGTCGCATGTAATGTGCCACAGTGAAGGCTTTGAACAACAGGGGATCCCTGCTCTGCATATAAAACAGCAAATCTTTAGTCTAACAGTTTAATTCCCAGGCCTTCAATCTTATTTAAATATCTTTCCAGGTAATAGTCATAAAACAAAAGAGAAAGAAGATATAATTCCACGTGCTAGAAAAAAAAATGCACCTGAATTACATTGTTTTATATGTTGTAATAAAAGAATCCACTGCTGCTGTTCAGGGCATTTTTCAGAGCAAGTTCATTAACCCTTTAACTCCTAACAATTTTGGTGCTTTACTACTTGATTAATATATTTTGTACTCTCAACAGAAAACTGATAAACTGAATGCACAGTGGCAAAGCCTGTTGAAATGAACCAAACATCTTAAAAAATAATTGTGCGATTAAATTTAAAAGCAGCCATTAATTTTTATTCAGTTGTTGCCCAGACTTTCTGGGAACAATTAGAGGCTTTTATTATTGCTTACTTACCGTAAATGCTTTAGAGAACCCAAATTGTTTTATTGGATTAGAGTATCAATTGTAAACCTGGACTGCAGGGTAAACACATTATTACAACTTTTGCCTTGCAAGAAAAATAAGTGTTATAGTCCAGGTAATGGCCTTTCTGTTTGCATGTTCTTCTTTTGTATGCCTGGGTTTTGTCTGGGTATCTCAGCTTCCTCTCACAGCCCAAAAACACACAAATTAAATTAAGTGGTCACAATAAATTGCCCTTAGGTGTAAGTACACTTTTTCTGATGTACAATGAAGGTGAATTTGACTGTCTTGAAACAACGTAAACAGTAATAAAACAATTGAAACCAAAGCACGACCTAATACAATCTTATTAATGCAACAGTATTTTCAAACTATAGTTGTCAAGTTATCAACTTCTTATGTTCCTGCTACTCTACAACGAATAGCATAACAATAAGGTGAAACATTCAGCCTAGAAAGCACTAAAAAGTTGCCAAATAAATTTGGCATGTATATATATATATATATATATATATATATAAGCCAAAGGAATAAGTATTGCTGTTCTGTCTTAGATAAATTAGATCATGGTAAGCATTTTTTGTGTAACTATTGTTGAATTGTAAATAATAATTACAATTCAACAATATCTAACCTAGTTCGTATCATACAATACACATATAAAAAGTATGTACTTAATTCTAAAGTTCATAAATGACCACAAATTAAGAAAAAGAGAATAATTAAAAAAGGAGAGTCAGGCTGTGCCATAAGTATTAACCATTTATCATTTTAATTAAGCACAGTGGGCCCCTTTTAATGACTATCAATTGAAAGGTCCTTTATTCTTTTTGCAAATCACACTCTTTCCTGCATAATGGATAAAACAATTTGTCAGTAAAAGCAGCTAATTTAGACATCTATATTTTGCCCTAGTGTTTGAGAGAAGCCATCCTTTTGAACAATGTTGGAGAGAAATATGAACACCTTAAGTGATAGATTTGTTACAAGAAGGCCTTACAATTTGATTCAGTAAGCCCTCAGTTCATTTGCCTTTATGTGAAGTTCTTTCTGGTTAGATGAAAACAATTTGTGGAACAAAGTAAAAATATCTTTGCTGCACTTTATCTCTGTGTTTAAACAAGCATGTCATTTTCACATAGAAGATCAAACACCATGTAAATTATGGTGGGTAAAATGGCAAAATGCTCTGTGGACATTAAGTAATTTTTCTATGGGCTCTCATTTAAATGGAAATTTGCCTCTCAATGATGTTCGAAGCTGCATCACCATGGAACATTAGATTGAAATCTCTCTGCTGTGGACAGGCAGAAACGTACCCTTTTACTCTGAGACAGAGACCCGTGTCGGTGCTCATTACCGGTGGTTCAGCTGTCTGTGATCTTTGGATGATGCCAGCCTTGCTTAGTCATAAAGGTTTCACTATGTCTTGATTTAACACCTCCTGGTTTTCGCATCAGTTGCCAACTGCCCTATGTTTTATGTTCTCTTGAGTCTGACATCAGATGAGCGATCCCCTCTGGCCTTTTCACTTGTTACTCTCTAATAAGCTTTGCTAAACTTCTTGCCACAGTGTGCAAAGTTTGAAGTGGTAGCCTTTAACAATAAATGTTATCCTGTCTTCCAAGTCGGAACTGAATTAAATCAATACTTTTCAATCTGACAGCAGCAAGGTTTCTTGATCTTCTCCTCTCTCTCCTGGCCCACATGTGTGTTACGAGTCCAATCCTAAACATATTACCTGGCAGCAGTTTCTATCACTCACACACACACTATACAACTGAATGTGTATGGTTTTGGTTGAGCACGGTTTATCCTTCTGTGTGTGCTCTTTTTCTGTTTGTTCAGTGTCCAGGCCTGTGAATGCTTGGCTGTGTGATGGAGATGATCCTCCATTGGCCGCTCAGAACTGCTCCATTCCTTGCCAGCATCAGTGCTTGCTGTCCAAGTGGTCGCCCTGGAGTGCCTGCCTTTATGAAAACTGCAAAGAACCCCAAGGGAAGAAAGGTATGTTAAAAAATAACAAATGATGACATGAAAACAGACAAACCTTTGCTTTTCAAAAGTTTGGGGGAAAAAAGATTGAAATTTAACAGATAATGGCACTTTAATGATTTTACATCAGATGTACTGTATGTGGGAGTTGTTTGTGTCAGCATTACCAACTGTAATATTGCCAAGTGTTTCTTTCAAAAGAATAGTTAAAATTAAACTCCTTGAGGACAATAAACATGCACTTTGCACAGAATCCATAAAAAATGCATGTTTATAGGTTTGCAAAAGTATTTTGCCAGAATAACATTAATAAGAATTTTGAAAGTTTTTAAAAACTTTCTTCTTAGTCAGACTCTCAAATTTACTATATTTCTTTAATGTTTGGTAGAGTGACATTTAAAATGTGCTTCAGGAAAAGTTTTTAGATATCCTACCTCAAGCTTACTATAAGTAGCTACATTTTAGTTCATTTATTCCTTACACATGTTGTGTGTCTGATTCAGGTTTATAATTCTGTTTCATTTTATGAATTGAACACTTTTTCAAGTCTTTGTACATGTATACATAAAATAATATATAACATATACATTTTCTGGGATCAATAAATGTGCTGATATATATATGTGTGTGTGTGTGTGTGTGTGCAGTGTATTATTTTTCAGTGTACAACTATGCTACTTCACTAAAGTTTAGAGCTTTGTTTTAAAACACTGGGTCTCAATTTGTTTTTAGAAACATGTTGAACAAAAAACAAATAGAAAAAGGTTGGCAAAACACCCTAAAGACATACAGCTACAACATCCCCTAAAATCACAATCTTTATTTGAACAGATGTGCATGAGGTGAAAATCCTATGTCTCTCAGTCAGCAACAATTAACTTTGTGTTGTATTGTAGACAGTGTATGTAAAATCAATAAAAACTGTTGCCCAAGCATTTCCAGTATGATCAACATGGGGCTGCATAACCCTGAACGCTGCTACTCATGTGTGATGGGTTTTTTTTCCAGATTTGTTTGCCAGTCCTGAACTAGTCAGATGGAGGAATATTTTGTCTGACATGGGTCATGAGTTAGAATTTTAACCGAATGGACCTAACAGAAAAAAGTGCAGAAACCTCTGGGTCAGAATTATAAACATATTTCAGCCGGAGGATAAAATAAGTCTGTTGGGATGTGGCACAATATGCAGTGTCTTACAAAAACAGTTGTACCACTCAAATGTTTTCACATTTTTCCAGGTTACAACCACAGGTTCCAATGTAAATAAATAAGAATAAAGTTTATGGTAATATTTATCAGCTCTCTTTAATCTGACACCTTTAAAATTCAATTGCAAGTCAAATTTAAATCACCTCTACATCACCTTTGGGTAATTTAACCCCAGTATAAATACAACTATCCCGTGAAGGCCTCAGAGATGTGTCCATGAGTTTTTGTAAACAAGCATGAAGATCAGGAAACACCTGGGAGACTTAAAGGAGAAATTATGGTGAAATGTAGAGCAAGTTTTGGTTGTAAAACTATTCCCCACCGTTCAATCCGTCATCCAAGAAAAGGAAAGTTGTGAGACATGCCCTGCCCAAGCTAACCTGTAGAGGCTGCAGAAAGTATGTAGAAGAAGATGGTCTAGTTTGGAGGGATCAAAAACAACTTTCTTCCATAGGAACAGGGATGATGGTCAGAGTGGAGGGAAAGATAGATGGAGCTACATTCACAGTGATTCTAAAATTTTTATAATTCATAAAATCCCCTTGTAATGTGAAAAACTGTGGAAAAACCAAGGGATATGAATATTTTCGCAGTGTCCCGTAGATCAACCACTGAAGCAATGAAAAACAATGAGACCACTCAGCCTACCTGTCTTTTCACACAGGTGAAAACATGTCGTATCTGATTGCTCTGAAAGACAGTGTGTGTGGAATGAAGTGTATTAACCGTTATTGTGTTAGAGCTGTGTTAAAGGGGCATCATAACCTCGTCGCAGCGGTGAGTAAATGTGCATGAAAGCCCCCTGGGGAGTGTCGTCATTGCAGATCGTTCAGGTCAGCATTGGTTCTCACCAGCTCTCTTTCGGATGAGCCGAGTCCTCTCACACACACACAGTCATTAATATATTTGGAGGAGCGAAAAACAAAAGCATCTGTACATTTTGTTGCGGCCTCTCCTGAGGCAAGCTGTCTTTAATGGCATTTATAAAGACTCAGAGCACACGGCAGGCAGAGTGTAAAGCAACAGAGTCATTCACAGTGAGCAGTGCTGCCCGCGACACATTGAGCAGATATTGAGAAGTTGAGTATTGTTGTGATCCATTTGCTTGTTGCCCCAGAGCTTCTGAGAATTTCTTGCTCTGATTGGACTGCCGTTATGCTTTAGAGTAAACTGATCCGCCTCTAACCGAAAGTCCCGTTATATCCCTGTTTCTGGGTGTAGGAGCCAAGCAGCTTTGCTCATGGGAAAATTGCAAATTTAGATTGCCTTGCTGTAGCTTCATGTCTTTTCATGTTATCTTGGCCTATCGTATTTGCAGCTGTACAGGGAAATCAATTGAACACGGGAGACTACTGGATGAATTCTCAGCAATGTCTCTACTGGAACTTAGACAGCTGGAGGGAAGGTATATTTCTTAAAAAGAGTGCATTAAGAAAAAAAAAATCACAGTTTCGGTCCTTGTTTTCCTGAAATAAACTTGGTATGTCCAAGAAACCTTTTAATTATTAATATCCTAGCCAAATCGTTTCTTGTGGCTTGGATCCGAGTAGCGGTAAGTGCTCTGGGCTACTCTGCAATCGATCCAGAGTGTCTTTGGTGTTCGAGAGGTAGCTGCGCTCAGATCAGGCTGCTAAACAAAAGCTTCACTTCAGTAGATGGTAGATGTCTGTAATTTGCAGACTGGTATTCTAAGGGTTAAAAGGTGCTACCCTCGAAATAAAAGAATTTGGGGCCCTTCAACTGGGTAGTTGGAGTCAGAGTAAAATAAAATGAGTATGTCTCAAAAAGACATACTCATGTCTGCTGCTCAAGTGTCACTAAGGGAGAGACTAGGGCTTAGAAATAACTATTTCATTTGTCAGCTTTTTGCCAGCAAGAACATTGTACTGTCATCAGGGAATTGGAAAAGCTTAGAAGTCAATTCAAACTATAAATGTGAACATGTCCAATCAATAGAGACCTTTTCATGGAAAAATGAATATTTTATGAACAATCCATCTTTAGGAAAATCGATATTGTAGAGTGAGGAATATGAATGACATTACAGGACACTAGGGTGATGTGGATGACTAGGTAAGTGGCGTAAAGATAATGACTCAACGTGTTCGTGTCATTCAATAATTTTTATGCCGTTTTATTGTTTGGCCCATCTTTATGACGTGCTTGCCATTCTTCGAGTCAAATTTTTGCTCATTCATATTTAACAGATTTTCTCTCTGAGGTTTTATGGTGCTACGACAGGTTTTATGGTCGCAGAACTAAAAATCACAGGAAAAAAAATATTGCTGAAGTAATTTGTTGATAGGATTGTGACAACTTGTCACAGACATAGTTGTCACTGACAGCTGTGTTAAACACAAAAAGAGAAACGTGATCTGGATCTCAACGGCACTGTCAAAGTCTGGCAACTTAATATTAATAAAATTAGTGGATCACAAAAGTTTTCATACCTTTTGAATTTTCTTCACATTTGATTGTGCTACTGCCCTAAACTTCAAAATATTTATTAGGATTTTACTATGATAGAAAAAATAAAAAGCAGGTCATGAATGCTAGTTTGATGAAAGATATAAAATGTTTTTATTTTAGTTTTTCACAAATGCAAATCTGAAAAGTGTGGCGTGACGTTTTGTATTTCCTTTACTCTCATGTTACTTTATTGAGTCCACCAAAACCTATTCCCTTCAGATGTTACCTTGCTAGTCAATAGGCTTCTTGTGTGTATATTATTATCAGTATAAATTAAAGTGTTCTCTGAATGCCTCAGATGTGTTTTACTGAACATTTATGAACAAACAGCATCATGAAGAATGAAAAACAGAGCAGCCAGGGATTAAGGACCATTTGTGATTTGTAAACGTTAAAGAAAATGTTCAAGGCATTTATATACTTCTTGGTAGTAGACAGTTGACCAAATTGGGAAATTTTCTTTCAGCCATTACTTTGCTGATTTGGCCCTGACATAGAATTAGATGACTCAACACCTTCTCTGGTGTTTAGCTTCCTACACATAAGGATCAATCACCAAATTTCTTGGAAAAAGTGGATATGTCTAATAGTTTAAATAATATATATATTCACAACAAATTTATTTTTAACTTAAATCATTTTACATTAATGATTAAATGATCTGCTCTTGTTGGATCTTGCAAAGGTTTCTTCAAGTGATGTTCCCACCAGGATTGTTTACTCTCCCATACTGACCATGTGTTTCATCGGTATGACAAGAGCTACACCAATATTATGATTGTGTAGCACTTGTTTCAATCACCAATTACTTCCAGGAAGCTGCAGTCTGTCCTGTTTCTTGAGAGCAAAGATTTTAGTTGTTACTGCTGCAGTTCTGCCTCCTCATGCTGCTCCTACAATCAGTTCAATTAATTACAGGATTCTTTGGTTTTAATTTGTTGGCTTTTGGTTTAATTCATAGGTTTGGTTTTAATTCAGTAAATTTCATGAACCCATTAGCTGTTAGACCAAGATGTACATGAATATGCTATATGTTGCAGTACATTTTTATGGAAAAAGACTCATGCTGCTTAAAATTACCATCACGACTTAGTTTAAAAAATACTGGCAGTAATAAAAAAGAAAGTGTGACTCTGTAATTGGAAAGACGGGATGCTATTGTTAAAAATATACAATCACTGCAACTTGACCCTGCTTCCTGGCTTTTGTCACACCGTCGCCTCTGCTATGTTATTATTTTCACCGTCTTCCTCCTTCGTGCCTTAGAAATACTTCTTCTGCTGTCTTTTGATGAACAGTCTCTTTACTGAAGTATCAACATTTCATTGAACGCGAATAAAAGACTCAACAGTTTTCTGTAAATATAAACAGTCAAGTCAGAGCAGTTACCTTGACGCTGAGAGGTTACTCCTAGGGCAAAATCCCACATGCAGTAATGTCCTCTACAGGAGATCGATTTCTGTCTGTCTGTCTGTCTGTCTTGGATGATCATTCTGGCTCTTTTTCAAAACTTCTTTTAATTTCAGTCTGCTGGTAAAAGAGCTCCTGTTCCTGAGTTTACAGCAGGATAAATAGATGTAACAATTTCGCCTCCATAACACAATCTCTTTTGCTCTGCTAACTTGGTTCTGAAGAAAGGTGAGAAAGTTTACAGATGCAGACTGATATGTATATTTTTTTATTATTTGATTATTTCCTAAGAATTGTTGAACCTACAGTGATCTGAATGGACAATACGTCAGTGTTTTTGTTTTGCTGCAGAGATATTTGGACTGACATCGAGGGGAAAACAAAATTGCATCTCTGCCATCTCTTCTTTGAAACTCCTATTTTGTATTCATTTTTATTTTTTATGAGAAACATGACAACTATTATCCCTGCCTCACACTTAGCTTATACAAAAACAAACTATCTATTCCAGTTAAAATATATCAATGTGACAATATAGAGAATTATTGTTTGCTGCTTAATCTATAAGAAAGGCAACATGCCTAATCCTGAACACAGAAAAATCTGTCATTTCTCTCACATTTTCTGCACTTTTTTTGCTGTCTGCCCTCCATCAGGTTTCAGACAAAGGAAGAGAGAGGTGTTGTGGGAGTCCAGTAATACTCTGGGGACTTGCCCTCATCTGATGGAGTTCATCCCCTGTGAGGATCCTGCCTGCTACCTGTGGCAAATCCAACAAAACGGAAAATGCATTCCCACCAATAGCTCATGTGGTCCTGGAACTGCAGTACAGAATGTGACCTGTGTCAACACTGAAGGTAATGCTCAGGAACCAGAACATACCTGCTATGGCTCATTTTAAAATGTTCTGTCTTTTTTGATTAAGCTTCCTGTTTTCAGCAAAATTTGAAAGATTACTACATAAACAACACTTACAATAGAATTGGAATTTCTCCGAAATGCTTTAATCTACAGTAACCAGCAAAAAGTATATGAATCTTTGATTGATTTTTGCCTTGAATATGTTTAAAAAGTTTTCCACCTATCTTACCTCACTAGAGGCCCTGTCTTTACATGTTTGCTGTGTCCTCTGCATTGCTTGTGACAGCCTGCAACCAGAACTTCTTCAGGTTTTCTTTTAACAAAGCCTTTTTTTTTCTTGCCTCTCCATAAAGGCCATATCTAAGGAGTGCATGACTACTACTTTTTGCGTCATCAGATTCTTTTTACCTGGGGTGTAGATAACTACAGCTCCTTCTGTGTTACCATGGTTACAAGCCTGTCAGATAAGGAATATTATCATGACATATAGTAGGTTGTATTTGTGACAATGCACAGTGCTCTGCATGGAATATTTTGTAACTTTATCCTTGGTAAATATTCTACATAGCCTTATCCATTCATGATACAATATGGTCATTAATATTTGCTGAAATTCTGAATTTATGTTGAAATTAACATAAATACAGGCAGACTATGTACATTCACTACTTCGGTGGCTACTGTCGGAATTTAGATGAACTAGATTTTATTTTGGGTGTTTGAGAGTAAATAGGGAGGAATACAAAGCCATGCCACGCTAAATATTTTTATTTGTAAAACATTTTCATAACATGTCTTATATCACTTGTTCTTCCACTTTTCAATTATGCTCTACTTTTGCTGGTCCATCAAATACAATGTAAATAAAATCCATTTTGAAATGCTCAAGCCATTATAAAGATGGTAATATGAGCATCACTAAAATGTTGTTCCATAATTAATTAGACATTGCAAAGACAGATAAACCTCATTAACACTGCCTGAAGTTAAAGTGCATTTCCATTTTTACACAGAAGGTGAGATGATTATTAACCTTACATTTAAAACCTCAAACTATACCTTTAACAATTTTTATACTTATCCATATAATTATTGAGTGTACAGTTTATTTTATACAGCCTAGTAATTTCTATTTAAATTAACCAAGCTACTAAGAACCTGAAATAGCTAATCCTAAAAATTCAAATAAATAAGGAGCTATAAAATTCATCAAGGTTACAGTAGTGCCAGCAATGCAGTGATGTAGAGAGACCTTACCATCAATTTTATTGTGACGCCTGAACCACCAAGTGTAATGTGATCTGTTGTGCTCAGGCGTATCATCAAGGTGGGTGATAGGAACATTACCATTAACGACGCATGCATTATTCATTATGGACCACTGTCAGCTTTATGGGCACAGAAAACATGGGCCTGATTAAAAGTCAGAATCCCTGCTTCCTACCAGGCATTAATTGCTCATCTCCATTGATTATGGGCCTAATTGGAGCCTTTTTTGTCCATGTTTTATTACTCTGTCACAATGGATCGGGTGTATGTTTGTCACGAATCCAGATGAAAGTCCAAACACATTAGCCATCCCGAGAGCCTAATGAGTTTTGACGGGGCGGGTAAGGAGGGAAGCTTTAGAAATTTGGTGGAAACAAGCTCATGAGATTATTTAGAGTGGATTTTGTGTTTGTGGCTGATGAAAGATTGAGCTATACTGTTTTTTTTATTCAGATTTTTGTCCTTCGACTTACCAACTACTAACTATTGTCTTAGTTAGGTTGCATACTTTTTTATGTCTGTTTTGAGTTTTTCTAGGGAATGTAGTTTCACAATTATACTTATTTCCAGATTTTCATTAGTAAAGGAAATAAATATTGTGTAGCATTAAACAGCAACATGGCCTTTATAAATGTTATGATTCTCTTTTACGTAACTCACTTACTGCAGTCTTGAAAGCCAGATATTTTGTCATAATTAACTTGTCTGCATGAAAGAAATGAGACTATAGTGACTTTCCTAGCAGCATTAAAAAGCTGTTTCAACAGTTATCCAAGAATTTCTTCTGTTATTTTCTTGTGGGTTTTAATTTTCTCAAGAACATGGATTAACTTTTAAAGTGAGACATAGATAACTCAAGTAAATATTAAATGCAGTTTTTAAGGGATGATTTTATTAATTTTGTTTTGTTTATTCATAAAACATCCTAACCATATGCAAGGAACTAATCACCCCGAAGCCTTCTAACGGCTTTTTGCAACCTTACCAGAAACAACTGCTGTCAGACATTTGCAATAATTGATCGATCTGTAGCTTAATGATGTATAAGAAGTTCTACCTTCTCTTCTCTAGAAAGGCTTTAACTTAGCCACACTGAAAGCCACTTTTCTGTCATGAAAGTCATTTCATAACGTCTCAATCAGATTTAAGTCTAGACTTTGACTAGACCACACCAAAATCATTAGTTTGTGCTCTTGAGCCATTCAGAAAAGAGCTTGCAGGTGTGATTTTGATTATTGAAATTTAGATGAATAACCCCAGTGATTTTCAGATAGAGAGCAAAAACTCATTGTTCTACCAAATACCTGATGAAGCAGAGCGGTCCCACACCATCACCTTACTGAAATCTCTCTACTGAAGTAAATAAGGTTGTCTCTAAGCTAAGGAGAATTGTTTCACATATTGAAAATTCAAGTTCATGTAGATCATAAAGAGTGTTAAGACACACAGGTTTTGAGCCCATTTTGTGCTATATGTGTCACAATTGGCTCTGACAGAAACGTGACTGACGGAGGATGAGCCTTCTGTTAGCAATGTGTATGTTTTATAACAGCTGCAATCAGAAAGAAGGACACGAATGCTCTGCTACTTCTGTTAAGAAAATGAATAGCAGTAAACCCATTGAAGAAAAACCTTAATAAATAGATTAACTTGGACCATGATGATTAGTTTTGCAGCCATGCAGTCAGAACCTACTTGACCAAGGTCAAGTTTCCGCCTTAGAGAGATGATTCTTTCGGCAGTTTTTACTGTTGTGCTTGAAATATAAATTTCGTAGACCTTGGAGAAAGCAGCTTCTAATTGCCTCTCTGACTACACATTCAGATTCAACACACTGAAGGTCCCTTTCCCAAGTGTTGCACAAATAAGGATGATGGACACTTTCTCTGTAGAGAGGAAGGCAACGAGGGATTATTGGTCCTCAAAAAATATAAAGAATAAGTACATTTGAAGGTTTCAAAGACTCTGGGATAATATAACTTCAAGTATTTTTTTAAGGTCAGGGGTCATTTAAAGCTCCTGCTACTGCTATACCCTCAAGGAATTGTGGCTATCATAGGATGAAATGACATTTTATATACAATTTCAAAATAGTACTAGACATGACAATAATTTTTTGTATTCTTCTTCCCCTGTTTGTGTGACAGAATAACTTTTTTTGTTAGAATTGACATATTTAGAGCTTGTTAATTAAATTCAAACAGAATGCGTAAGAAATAAAGAGACTGGCAGCACCAGTTATTCCCCTCTCACTGAATTATGCAAAGATTACCAGTAATATTATATTTTTGCTGCATTCTTGATGTGTTTTGTTTGTTAATGACTTTCTATAATGTTTTATAGAAATTTCACACTTTAATCGAGAAAACAATGTTGTGAAGTAGAAATAGTTTTGACTGATTGCAAGGTGGCATGTATACCCACAACCTTCTTAGCTTCTGTTATCTTTTTTCTTACAAAAGGAGAAAGACATAAATGTTATGTGAACAGACTGTTAGTACTAACCATTCAAATACGAAATAATGTGATACTTTACGATGCACCTGCATATATGTTGGAGCATGATCAATGATGGCAAGTTCAAGGATGAACATGTTTAACAGTGTGGGTGGTGTCTTCAGGTTCCTCTGACCAGAGCAGCTTCTTCCTCATGTTTGCCGTTTCCCTTTTCTTCTAATTGCAAACCTTTAGTAGCTTTATTTCAACAATGCCTTTCATATTCTCACTGTTCTGTAAAGGCCATTCTGGAATGCATGGATAACAGTTGTACTCTCAATACATTCTAAGGCTGGAGCTGTGCAGCTCCTCCAGATTTTCAATTGGCCTCTTTGCTGCTTCCATGAGAAAACTGTCATTTTAGGTGGATGACCATGTCTTTGTAGGTTTGCAGTTTAACCATTTTATTGCTTTCAGTTTGAAGTTCTCCATAAGGTGCTCGAATTTTGGGCTAGCTTGTTTTGGAAACTAATCCCATTTTTAACCTTTCCACAAGTTTACAGCTGACCTGTCTGCTATGTTTATTTGTGTTCAAGATGCTGTTTGTTCACAGTTTCACTCACAAATCTCTGAGGCATCAGAGGACAGCTGTGTTTTCACTGAGATTAAAATACACACAGACACAAAATGTGCATGGAACTGGTCGTACTTTCACGGCGAGTATGAGAGTAAAGGCGGCTGAAAAGTATTGTTGGAATAAAATAAAATGTGAAGAAGTTCTAATGGTGTAGATACTTTTGCAAAGCACAGAGTGGTAGACAAAAAAAACAAAAAAAAAAACAAAACTGTAAAGTGGGTTGTTCCGAAATTTTACAGGTGAAGAATTATTTTCTTTCTTTCTATGACATCAGCTTTGCATCAGCGGCTATTTAATCACATCCAAAATGTTGTGGGAGGAACCTCTGTTGATAGCTCTTACTTTGTGTTATAATGACACCTTTTCTGGGATTTTTGCATGAATTATTGTGCACAGGGTTTGTACAGCTGTTGTTGATTGCCGGGGTGTGTTTGAGGGAAAGGTCAGCAGTAGAGACCGTTTCTTCATGGCAGTTTTGTTTACATAATACGTCTTCTATTAAAAACCTGTTTTCATGTTGTGTTTTTCCCTAAAGTATTTTGTCAAATGAAGAATAAATTTGCTTCCGCCGTGAAGCCCATTTGAAACAAATAAAAGATTAATCTTCTATATAGATCATACTCAGAGGGTGCCATTTGAAGACTTGCAGGCTTCTCTCTATTTTATCTTCCCACATAATGTAAGCTTTTTGTTTGCAGTTTTTCTAGTATAAAACCAGAGTGCTAGACTGCTTTTCAGACCTGTAAAGGTATGAAATTGTCTATGTCTCTGCTTTTGAGGAGCACAGATGCATCACTTTTCAAACAATCTTAAGATGATGGAGGTTTGAGGAAGCAATCATAAAACATTTCCTATTACCAAAATGCCAGGTTGTCTTGCTTAGATAAAGTAATTCATAGAACTACTCAGGGTCAGATGGAATAAAATGAATTGTTCAAAGACATTTTACAGTTCAGCTAGAGAGGCATAATACTATGGAGTGAAAATAGTGTCAAAAAGATTTGTGTGTGCGTAAAATGATTTGTGTGTGCGTAAAATGATTTGTGCGTGCGTAACAGGATTTGTGCGTGCGTAACAGGATTTGTGCGTGCGTAAAAAGATTTGTGCGTGCGTAACAGGATTTGTGCGTGCGTAAAAAGATTTGTGCGTGCGTAAAAAGATTTGTGCGTGCGTAACAGGATTTGTGCGTGCGTAACAGGATTTGTGCGTGCGTAAAAAGATTTGTGCGTGCGTAACAGGATTTGTGCGTGCGTAAAATGATTTGTGCGTGCGTAACAGGATTTGTGCGTGCGTAAAAAGATTTGTGCGTGCGTAACAGGATTTGTGCGTGCGTAAAAAGATTTGTGCGTGCGTAACAGGATTTGTGCGTGTGTAAAACGATTTGTGCGTGCGTAAAAAGATTTGTGCGTGTGTAAAAAGATTTGTGCGTGTGTAAAACGATTTGTGCGTGCGTAAAAAGATTTGTGCGTGTGTAAAAAGATTTGTGCGTGTGTAAAAAGATTTGTGCGTGCGTAACAGGATTTGTGCGTGCGTAAAAAGATTTGTGCGTGCGTAACAGGATTTGTAAACCTTAAAAATAAAATACATGTTGAAAAAGTACACACAAATCACCTGGTACGCACACACAAAACTGCAGTTACACACAAATCCGGTTACGAGTGCACAACTATTTTTGAGACTCATTTCACGCCTCGGTGGAAGCTCCAAGATTTGTGTGTAGATGGTGCGTTTACATGCTAGTAAAAGCTGGGACATCTGAGTTTTCTTCGGACCTGTTTCTTTTTTCCACAGTTCAATACATATTTCTCTCTTTACTTGTCTCGTGGCTTAGACATATTTTTGTGAGAGAAAAATACATATGTCATTACACCCACGTCTACTTTTTAATACTATAAGATTGTTTATATATGAATCCGCATTTGGGACCTATTCAACTGTAATTACTTGGGTAAAAAATTCAACCACTAGGTGGCGGAAGTTTATTCCGCTCTGACTGGGAAAAGCCTTCATTCAAACTGAGAGAAGAAACAAGAGGATGGCGGGTCAGCCAAGTGATCATGTTCGTGGTTTACCGTCCGAAGTTAGTGGATGTTAAAATTTGCACGTTTTCCTGACCGTTGTAATGCGTATTTGTTAGATTATTTCAGATTACGTTTTACGTTTCAAGTAGTTCGACCCAAAGTTCTCGCCCTTCTATAGCAATAGCTCATGTCTACGTTAGCTAAGCTACTATTAGTCCTCGATTAGCATCGGTCCAGTTTAAAACAGTATCTTCCTGGCCCATTACAGCCATGTCTACGTTTATCACCATGCTCAGCTAGTTTTATGATGCCGACAATAATGTAGGCTTAGGTGACGTCTTTTATTATTTGAAGGATTCATCCCAGTTCTCCTCACTAATTGTAGTTTTTGATTTAAATTTTTTTTTAGTTCTGCTACAGACTTATGTTTCGTCTATCACCTGTATATTTTATATCTTACTGTAATCACTTAAGATTTACTCTTCTCTACATTTCTTCCTGGAATATGATGGTCATTGCTTTCGTACCAGAAATAAATACGTAGAACATCTCTTAACAAATGTACAAATGTATTCTATGCCATACATATACATCTGCACCGTTTTTTATATTAGATTCATGCAGATCATCAATATTTCAAATTTTGAAAATATAACCTCATCCAACACTGAAGCCTTTGTAAGCAGCTGAATATAAGTGTAGTAACTCGGCTGAATCTTTAAAATATTAATATTTCTGTTACTTCATTATGAGCAAACCACATTTCTCATTACTTCCATGTGATGACTTACATTTTTGGACAGATAATATGTTAAGTTGTGCTTCACATTAACTAAATTGTAATTGTAGCCATCTAGTGAAATTATATTTCTATTGTCCCCAAAAAGTGCTAATAATGTATGTGTTTTCCACATTTCAGTCAGTGTTCAATTTTTCACTTTATAAATTGCATAGTTGAAAAAGGACATATACAAATTAAATATGGAATATTTTATTAATTATCTGCCAGATAATTAATAAAATATAATTATAATAAATTATAATAAAAGACGTCACCTAAGCCTACATTATTGTCGGCATCATAAAACTAGCTGAGCATGGTGATAAACGTAGACATGGCTGTAATGGGCCAGGAAGATACTGTTTTAAACTGGACCGATGCTAATCGAGGACTAATAGTAGCTTAGCTAACGTAGACATGAGCTATTGCTATAGAAGGGCGAGAACTTTGGGTCGAACTACTTGAAACGTAAAACGTAATCTGAAATAATCTAAAAAATACGCATTACAACGGTCAGGAAAACGTGCAAATTTTAACATCCACTAACTTCGGACGGTAAACCACGAACATGATCACTCGGCTGACCCGCCATCCTCTTGTTTCTTCTCTCAGTTTGAATGAAGGCTTTTCCCAGTCAGAGCGGAATAAACTTCCGCCACCTAGTGGTTGAATTTTTTACCCAAGTAATTACAGTTGAATAGGTCCCAAATGCGGATTCATATATAAACAATCTTATAGTATTAAAAAGTAGACGTGGGTGTAATGACATATGTATTTTTCTCTCACAAAAATATGTCTAAGCCACGAGACAAGTAAAGAGAGAAATATGTATTGAACTGTGGAAAAAAGAAACAGTTCCGAAGAAAACTCAGATGTCCCAGCTTTTACTAGCATGTAAACGCACCATCTACACACAAATCTTGGAGCTTCCACCGAGGCGTGAAATGAGTCTCAAAAATAGTTGTGCACTCGTAACCGGATTTGTGTGTAACTGCAGTTTTGTGTGTGCGTACCAGGTGATTTGTGTGTACTTTTTCAACATGTATTTTATTTTTAAGGTTTACAAATCCTGTTACGCACGCACAAATCTTTTTACGCACGCACAAATCCTGTTACGCACGCACAAATCTTTTTACGCACGCACAAATCCTGTTACGCACGCACAAATCTTTTTACACACGCACAAATCCTGTTACGCACGCACAAATCTTTTTACGCACGCACAAATCCTGTTACGCACGCACAAATCCTGTTACGCACGCACAAATCCTGTTACGCACGCACAAATCCTGTTACGCACGCACAAATCATTTTACGCACGCACAAATCCTGTTACGCACGCACAAATCCTGTTACGCACGCACAAATCTTTTTACGCACGCACAAATCCTGTTACGCACGCACAAATCCTGTTACGCACGCACAAATCCTGTTACGCACGCACAAATCATTTTACGCACACACAAATCATTTTACGCACACACAAATCTTTTTGACACTATTTTCACTCCATATAATACTCACTGAAGAACTTGCATAACTAAGAAGCATCACACTAAAAACCAGCTTGTCAAAGTCTAGCTCTCTGGATAAAAATTCATAATATAAAATTTGTAATAATAAATCTTATTGGTATGAAACTATCCACATTTACCACTCCATTTTTACAGATAAAAATGTATATTTGAGAGTTTTGATGGCAACAAATAACTTAAAAAGAGAGCTTGCTTACTGAAGGATTTTGCTTTACTCGAGAGTTTTGTTGTTTGATTATTGATATTACAACACAAGTGTCAAAACCTCAAACATTTCTGTAAACTTTTCGAAGTTAATACCAGCCATTACATTACTCGGTAACTACTTGTCATAAAAAATATTTATATTTTGATTAACAATAATAACAACGTGGGATGTCCTTTTGCATCAGTGTCAGGCATTCTGCAACAATCAGTATTTGAGGGCTGATATTGATCTCTGTCTGTATGTCAGTCTTGCAAAATCCCAGCTTGTGTTCTCATGTGTGGCTAATGAAACTGTATAATTTTATGTGCATGTTGTTTTGTTGATCCAATCGGAAAGGATTTTTTTCAGTCTTTGCAAGAACGTATACAGTGAAAGAGAAATTGCAAACTGTTCCAGCTTTTTCCCGTTTACGTATAGTATTGGTTGGATTATCGCCAAGTCACATTAAAACAGAGATGAAACTGCATCTGTAAGCCCAGCACGTCTACAAATTGCTTTTCATGACAGTGTGAGAATGAGAGAGTAGCGTCCTTCATTAACTGTCTGAAATTCACCTAGTGTTGGAGCAGCAATGTTAAGACTTTTTTGCAGAAACTTTGATTTAAACCAAAAGATTTTCACTGTCGAGAAAAGGGAAATCAAAGCCATAAAGATTACAGATGATGGGAGTTAAAGTGGGGGTATTATATAAAATTGACATTTTTTTTAGCTTCATGTCATGTTACAATGTCATTTCCTCATCAAAATAAACAAAAACATTGCCCCGCCTGTTTGCCCAAAGCTTCTCCTTGGAGCTTCAGTCTCCAGTCCCTGTTTCTTCCCCTATATATTTCCACCTAACCAGCAGCCACAGCAATTAGCCAACTCCTGGTTGAAATGCTCGCATGCTAAGCTTATTATACAGTACAATCTACTTTTCAGTCCAACACTACTTATTGCCATAGTTGGACTTACATCTTTTATTTATTGGACATAGTTTTTCTGGCCCCTGTTGTTGGCCCCAACTAAAGTTAATACCTGGTAAGGAGCAGAAATTGTCAAATGATGAAATGTTGTGTAAAACCTTAGAAGGGAAAGTGTGCTGCTACAGTGTGTTGCAGAGACGCACAGGACATAAACACAAACTGGGAGTCTGGAGTTTGTCAAGTAAAAAAAAAAAAGAAGGTTTTATTAATAAAACAAAAGGCATTGCAGTTCCAGGAAATCAAGAGAACACAGAATCAAAATTAATCTGCTGAGCGTGACAAGACTGAAAGTGAGACTTGATAATGCATTCACACAACATAAGAAAGGCAAGGATTTATTAGCAACCAAGAAGAAATCCTCAGTCTACATGTACTAATGAAGTAAATCGGGGACAGAGATATTTTATAAGCTAGAACCTAGTGCACTGAAATCAAGGAATTGATCAATTGAAATAAAAACAAAACAGACTACAACAGTACAGAATATTTTTAAAAAAAACAAGCAAAGAATATCTGCATATTAAAACAACTTCAAAATTACAAAAACTACTTAAGAAATCTGTACATCCCTTTCAGTTTCCATAAAACATTACTTCTTATAGAAATGTGGCGTTACTAAGCTTTGGTTTACATTATATTTTTAAAATTAGGGTTTGCAATTATAGATCCAGACCACTTGACCAAACAAAACATTGTTTAGGCAAGAGCAGGACAACAGATTTAACAGTCCCCCCCTTTTTCTTTTGCTTACATATTGTTATGATATATTGTTATTGGTTATTGGGGCTCTAAACTAGCATAAATAACTGCTGAGATGGCTTACCCCCTGGGTGTTTGCCCAAGGCTGAGTGAAGTTGTTTTGACACCTCGTTCAGCTCCTTCTCCTTGCAGAGTCAACGCGGAGGCTGCTGACTCAAATATACTCAGTTTATGTGTAACTGATGGCTGACATGACTGATTTTCTACCTGGTGTACTGCACTGGATGGTGACTAACCCAAAACCTGCAGACTCTCTGACATTTGTGAAACTAACAATAACAACAACAGTGTCTCTCTCCAACTGTCTGTCTCTTTCCACCTAACTGGTCAACAGTATGTAGTCAATGACAAGCCCAGAAAAGCCACTGGAAACATGGACATATGGATGTCAGAGGAGATGAAATTATAAAGGAATATGTTTGGCAAGCTGATGTAGCCCAGACACTAATTGGTCATCCAGGCCAGTTTGTCACAACCCACTTGAATGGTGATGGGATTTTGTCCAATTCACCTTATTGCAGCTTTCACCTAAAAGCTCCCCCGATATGTGATTATTAACGTTTAAGAAAAGTCAATGCCAATTTTTTTTTCTATGGATTTACAGCAGAATAATAACAATGAGAGAGATTAATTGGTCGGTGGGCGTGCAGAGCAGAAATCATGTTGAAATTGCATGCAGTAGGCAGCGATATTATTTCTGAGTAACAGCCCTAACTACAGATCCCTGTATTAATAATGCAGGAGGACCCCAGGGGCAGCCATCTTTCCGCACAACAGTACACCCTCAGACGCACACGCCCACACACAAGTTGTAGCTTTGTGCTGTTATGTCATTTGTCCTCAGGCAATGGTTCCAGGCAGTTTTGTGGCTTTTTGTTTGCTATTATACTCATTAGGCCCTTTTGTTTTCAGAGTAATTCATAAATGAATTATTTTAATACAGTTTATTAAAGAAGAAAAATAATCCCATACTTAGAAATAAAATTTTACCATAGAGTCCTTAAAATTATTTTTTAGCCTGTAATGTTTTATATGTCAGAAGATTTTTTATGTGTGCAATTGAGTGCAAACATGTGAGGTAACCTTGCATATGTTTTTTTTTTAATCTACGAATAAACTTGCTTATTGTGCCCTTTCAGACAAGATAAGAACAGTGGGTGCTGGATAGCTGAGGGCCTTCAGGTTGATTAAATTCCAACTCATGAAAATCTAATTCCCATCTTGTGTTAGAGCAAAGTGGCTGGAAATAGAATTAGGCTTTCATTTCTGAGAGAGCAGCAAGAGTATTCATGGGTCATCCCTGGTGTCAAGATATGCCAAGGTTTTAGAATGTTTTGGTTTGAAATGGCAAACATTTTTGATTATGTTCTTTCAGTTTTCACTCATTTTAATTAGGAAACAAAGGAATAAAATTTTTTCCTGCTGGATAGAGCATGAAGGAGTGCAGCACAAACCCTGCGCTGCACTCTGTGCTCTCTGTGCACTGTCGGTCAGTTGGCTGAAACAAAGCTTCTTCACTTTTCTCCTGTTAAGAGGAAACAAAAAAAAATCATTGCTTAAAAATATTTATAATCTCGAATAAACATGGACATTGTGAATGTAAAACTGTTTCACAGGAAGAGTTAGCAAGATATGAGTGACATTTGTGATGACAGAATGGCAGATAGCATCTGGCACATAGCTAGTGTCTTGTACGTGTGTCAAAATGTGTGTTGAGAGATTTCCCAAAGGTCAGCACTGGGCAGACAAAATCACATGAAAGATTTTTTTTTTTTAAATAGGACTTGCATTAACAGGAAACAGGAGAATATAGAAATTGCTGAATGAAAGAGAGAGTAAATCATATATGTGCGCACAAGGGGTGATTACTGGATCAAGTGAGAGTTATTAACATAATGTGGAAAAGCTGGGGTTAAGCACTGACTGGAGGATCTGAGTGGAGAAATAATAAAACAATTGTAATTACAAGGAGAACACAAAGAACATGTGAATAACAACTTGACTGAACATGACTAGACGACAAAGTATCAACATGTCAGGGCCAAGTGCACAAAAAAATCTGGCACAGTAACTCACTGCAGGACCTAAACTGACACATGAACAACTGAAAAAAGAAAAAAAAAACCTCACAAATGAAGTTACACTAATATGCATTTGAGAACTATATCAAAGTTAAGAGAATAAAACTTTCTGCTTTGTTTTTCCCATTTAAACTTTTTATGTTTTCTGGCTGCATCTCATTTTTTTATTTAGGTTTTTTTATCACACAAAGGTGAAGGTCAACTTATAGAAATGTGTATATGCAGTGTTTTATTTCATTCTCTCTTTGTATAAAGCGTTCCAGTCTGAAATAATTACATGGGTTGACGCGATGGTGAACCATGACAATGAATACCCACGCAGCGTAAAATCTCAGTCAGTTCAAAACAATTATGTTAAATGCAGCTTCGATTCAGGTGCTGCAGCCCCCAGATCACTGGTTGGTTAGCTGCACTTTGGAAATGTATGCATATGAGGAAATGTAAACTTTTTCTTCCACAGCTTTCTTTGATTTTAGACTTAATTCTAACCTTTCACCTTACATCTCTACATTGACTTAACATTGTGATTCAGTGCATTGCAGTTGTGTAAATATTGTCTGCTTTAAATTTTTACTTATTTTTCTATTCTTATTTCATCAAAAGTATACGGTGATATGTTCTTGCAATATATTGTTGTGTATTGAGGTTTTGGTGTTTTTTTGCAAATGCATTTATTTAAAATACATTGTGTTATCACCTAAGTTTAGTGTATATGTTTTGTAGCACCATTAGCAAAGTGTTTTATGCTAAAAAAAAATCCCATTTTGTAATTATTGTAGACCTGCTGTACTGAGTTTGGAGTAAAGCATATTAGTACATTCCTAAAGTGTGCTAAAACTAAATCACTGGATGCAATGGCCACGAGCTTTTCTCCATTATTTCTAGACAATTTTCTGCTGCACACATGTCAGATATTTTGATGTAGCTTTAGATGCTTTAACTCTGCGGGCAAAAGGTTTTCAAACTCCCTGAGGGAATATTTTACATTTATCTCATGAGGCGTTACCCAGGCTCGTATTTTTCTGCATTAACTGTATCCTCCAATATTAAGAGTGCATCCTTGGGGACAACAAAACAACAAATTGATAACAAATATGCCCTAGAGTTGTTATTGTTAAACTATATATCTTGTTGTTGTGGCAAGTTCAGCAAAGTTAATGACACAACGCGGTGGAAGTGTATATCTATAAAAACGATGCCTGGGCTGCTGCTGGCATTGTTTTGACAAGTTGATGACATCACATTTTTGGTTTTTTCTGTTTCTCTCTCATTTTATAGAGAACACTGTAAAAATAAAAAAAGTAGATATTATTTTGAGGCAGGTATTATATACTGCAATATTGATGAATAGTCGCACGTGAAATGTTTAGTTTATTTTGAGTCAATAGTTATACTGACTTATTTGCTTGACTTTATTAATTGAGAGAAGGTTTACAAATTTCACTACATGCCTGCGAGTTGAAAGCTGAGAGATGACTTAAAAAAACTATCTTGTATTACCAAAAAAACGAAACATAACACAGCGGACTATTTTTTCGATCCAACTGTATTCTCTCTGTGTTTTACCAAAAACTTTGAAGGGAGCTCTGTCAACTACAAGAAGTTGTTAGAGTTACTGTAAATCCATTATTACTACAATGTAGCAATATACCTGTGTGCAATGTGACTTTGAATCCTTTAGTTTTCATTATGAATATCATACACTGCTGGATTGAATGTAATATTTGTTGTAACAGAGAGAATTACATTTCATTTGGTACGTTATGAGTTTGAAAATGGTTGTTTTTAAAAAAGCAAAAAGAGCATGTTAACAAACCTGACTCCCAACAATGAACTCTTAAAAGATTCATGCTGAAATATTGAATCAGAACTGACTTAGGCTGGTGTCACACTGTTTCTCATCACTATAAGTACATTATTATGAAAACATATTTGCACCCTTACATATTTCTCCGGTTTTTACTTTTCTTGTCATACTGAAATCTTTCAGGCCGTCTAGCAAATTTTATCATCAGACAAAAAACCTGAGTTTATACCAGTGGCAGGCTGTACATTTGGTACTAGTAGGACTTTTAAATTTTGCAAGTCCTGAATCAGCCCCTACCACTTTGCTACCACTACCATGTTTAACTGTCAGTATTATGTTCATCAAGCGATATATTAAACTTATTGACACAAAGTCACTTAAATTGGGTCAGAGACTGACTGCCTCTTTGGTTGAAAAGCATAGCCTCAGACCTGGAGGAGCTGACTCTTATCCTGGCCTTTTTCCACTTGGCTGTGATCCACTCCAGTGCACACTAAAGGTCATGGCTGGAAGATGCAGCTCAGAGACCCCTTCTCTCCAGGATTACACCTGTCCATTGTTTTCCATTGCTCAGTTTTTAGTTCACACACATACACTTACACAAAGAATCAAGTTGGTTTATGGAAAAGAAAATACATTTCTAGGAATATAATAATTGAAGCTGTAAAAAGTGATAGATTCTAAGATGAAGCCGAAGGGTTTCATAAATAATATATGGATATGAATACAAACTAAAGAAAAATAAGCCAAATTTGACCCACTTCACATTATGCACATTATAAGGGTTAAGTAACATTATTATTGCGCTAGTACACCCGTATTTGCAGAATATGTTATATATTTCTTGTCAGTGGTGCCCATTTGTTGGATATATTGGAACTCGAAATTGCAAAAGAAATTAAGAGAGAAAATAGAGGAAGATTAGTTTACCTGTTCTGCTTTATCAGATGTATAAGAATGAGCATTTTTCAGATTAGTGAAGGCAATCTGAATAATATTGCTGATGCTGAAAAATAAAAGCCGAGTTTGTGTAACTAATAGTTGCTCAGTCTTTTTTATATGCACACTTACACCTGGACACAAATTGATTTATTGTCACACTTTATTGCTTTTAGTAAAAAGGAACTGTGTTTTAGAATTACATAATCTACCATTGAGTTTGGTATCACATGGTTGACATTCTTATTTCCGTTTTGTCAACTCTCAAATAAAATAAAAACTAAAAATGACCTTTTTTCTCCCTGTATTGCCTTAATAAAATGAATGTCAGTTATTGCACATAACTCATAATTTAGTCACAATTCCAACATTTTCATTTCAGCTGTGTTACTATGCCATGTTTAGGAGGTGATGTGCCTGACACCCACTGTGTAGATGACCCTCCACCCACTGAGGAGGCCTGTGATGTTGCCTGTTCTGCAGACTGTGTGGTGGGCTCCTGGTCCTCCTGGTCTTCCTGCTCACACAGCTGCGCTACAAAGACCGCAGAGGGCAAGCAGAGCCGCAGTCGCACAGTATTAGCCATCCCAGGAAAAGGTGACCTGAAAATCCCTCTGATTACTTTGACTCTTCTCCATATGTGGGAAATGCACATTTCTTCCACACATTTTACTTTACAACTAGTTTGATTTTTTTGTTTAGCAATGACAGACAAAGCAACAATTAACAATAGGTCTATGGACAATAAAAACATGTTCATTCATGTTTATCCACAAATTCATTCTCAGATGATAATATTTTAGTCTGGTTGGTTCTACCTATTTTGAGTCCTTTCAGCCATTATATAGCCTCTTGTCAGTTTAAATCCAAATAAGCCACGCCCCCCAACTTAACATTTACACTTGGACATGAAAATGACTGCAAACAGATGTGCAATTTTACAACTGCACATCTTTGAAAAGCAAATGTAGAGCCTCCTGCACAACCAACAAAACTGCTGCAAGTGGATTCTGGATGGGAAGTCGAAACCAAAACATTTGTGTTTTCCAGCAGCCATTATACAACAAATAGTAGTTGAACCAACCATCCAAATGTACTGAAGCTCAGCTTGAGTTGTTTGGTGGGAGGCGGTGTCTGCTGATTTGTGACGATAAATTCCAGAGGGTTTTGAAATGGGTCATTTTTCAGACACAAGAAACATTAACTAACTTATTGCCAACATTAACCTATTAAGCACTTGGTCTGTTTTTAGAAGCATTTAAGGCCCAAAGGGAAGCACAAAAATGTGCAAAATGTAAATTTTGTGTTATAGGTCCTCCTTAAAAATAGGCTAATTTAATTGACTAAGATTGAATATCAATTAAATATAAAAATTAACTTATAACAGTATGTATAAAAACCATATAAGATGTATTCATGAGTAAAGGTGCAGTGCCTAAGCTTTATTTTGTAACTAGAAATGTTAAGAAGTGTTTCAGAGTTAACTGAAAACTAAGCTCAGCAAATAGTAGATAAAGATTGATTGAGCTGAAGGTTTTATCAGAGTGGTTTCACCAGCATTGCGGCCCTTTTGCCTGATTCCCCAGATTTAAGAGTGTTATACAGACATTTTCCTTTCAGAAAACATTTGAGGTTTGAGCAGATCATCCATTATCAGGAGCTGTTCCTCTGGCAAGTGTTTCTCTGAATACTTCATGTTTCCAAGTCAGACAGCTTTGGCTGCCTTGGCAGGCGGCTGCTGCCCATTAATCCCTGTAACTAAACACATATCAGCAATAACAGCTGATGAAAGAAACTTGCAGTTTAAACCCAATTGCTGGATATCTGTTGGCTGGCAGAGGAGGCTGTGAAAGAGCACGTTTGTGTGAAACCACAGTACAGCTGTGGAATGCAAAGTAGATCAGAAACCGTAAGTATCTCCTTGGTTGTAGTTCAGTAAAAAAGTCATGGTCCTGGTCGCTGTGGTCCTCAATATTCTCCAGTTAACACATTTAGCACATCATCAGTTAGGCTTCTATCATTTTACTCCATTCAGATTGAGGAGCTCTTGTAATCAGAAATCACATTAACAACATGAGACAGTAGACTCAGTACTGTCTTTAGAAAGTAAGTGAAAGTTGGAATTTAGAATCACTTTTTGATTATTTTGCTCTTATAGCCATCTTTGCTACATGTTAGCATCAGTGTAGCCTTTGAGTTTGAATTGCATCAATTTTTTGAAGTCCTTTTGCATCATTGTTTACCAAGCTACTTCAGTTTATTGAGATTAGTGGACATCTACTGTTTTACTGTTATCTGAATATTATCGAATGACATTTTCAGAAGTGTTTGGGATCATTGTCAGGATAGATGACTGAATCTGATCATGTGTCATCTGTCAAAAAATAACCTTGTATTTGAATGCAGAATAATTGGGTTTACAGACAACCTCATTGTCAACTCACTGACTGCAATATGTCCAGTCTTTCTTTATTTTGATAATCTTCTGCTCCAAAAATTGCTCAAACAAACCAGCCTTGCCCTCCCTTAGAGAGAAACTCACTCGTATTTATGTACATTTATGTACATGTAGATCACAGCCATAACACATTATTATCTATTCTCCAAAACGAAAGCTGTTTGAGTAAAACAAATTGTGCTTAAAAATGACTGATAATAGCTGCTGTTAATTTTGGAAAAAGGGAAGAAAAGCTGCGGAAATGAAGCAATAGCTTACTCAAAACATTGGGAAACAAACAAGGATATTGCACTGCTTCTTAGTCTTTAGTCTTATTGAACTAGCTGCTGTGAATTATGGCTACTTTGGTCTCATTTCATTGGATATTTTGCAAAACTGTTTACTAATTGTAACAACTGGCAGTTGCTTCTTTTAGCAATGCATTTCTTAATGTATTTCCTTTTTAGCATTGTGTTACACACACCTGAAAGCTCCAGATCCTCAGACTGTCAAAACCAGTGCTGCATAAAGGTGATTCATCTTCTCTGAGCATAAGTTAACCAAGTGATAAGCAGCATCTGTCTGCTACTAAGCAGTTGCAGTGTAAAATGTTTTCTCAAAGTGCTAAGACACTTCATCTTTTGTGAAATACACTGCAGGTTTTAAAAACCTGAATATTTATCTGACATGGCCGAAGGCAGCTGGGTTTTTTTATTGACTGGTCAAATCCCTCTGAAATTTAGGTGATTAGTTGAAAGATTTATTAGCTGTTGGTGGAAATTTCAGATTTTAAAACTGTTGTAGACACATGCAGCAGATATATGACTGCCAGCTAAACAAAAAAAAGCCAAATCAAGAAAGAACTGTTGGTTTGCGTCCGAAGACAGCTGTCGGTTATCCTTCAATAGCTAGCCCCGCCCACTTCATCACAACCCTCCGGGGCTGACTACTGACCAGTTCTCTATCTAACAGGTCCGGAAAATCTCTAAGACCTGGGTATTACCCTAGACGAGATCTATAAGAGATAATCTATTCAAACTGGTGTCGAAAGCGATTCGTCTAGCTCTAACTACCTTAAATCCAGAAGCTACGACCCTTTTCAGTTAAGGAACAATCAGCTGAGTAGCCCTCACAGCTGCATAATTCCAATAACCACTCCTGTTAACGGTAGATCGCTTTCTAAAATATAACTTGCTCTTGGAACCGGCTAGATTAAATTTAGTGACTTGGATGTAAGTCCCCGGGTCATTATTTTACTCTCACCAAAGGAAATTATGAAGCCTCCTCTTTACTAGAACCCTGTACATTAGTTTTACCTTTATTAAAAGAACTGAAAAATGAGTAAATGACTCAATTAATTCCAATGTCCACCAACCTCATTAGAATTTTAGAGTATGAATTTATTAAGCAAGCTTAAGCAGGGATATGTGACATACAAATCAATAATCAATTGTATATAATTCAAGAGCAGTGTAATAAAATCAACATGTATAATCATACCATCCTGTCTCTTTTCCCTAACTTATGTCGCAGATTCTGAGATAGCTTTTTAGGAAGCAAGTTCAACTCATACCCAGTTGGAGGTGGATCTTTAGCAACAGGAACGTCCGAAAACCTTGGTATGAATCTTTGTCCTTTGTGTGGAAAAATCCTCTTTAGAATAGAATCAAAGTAGAGAGGGTTCAATTGCTTTGAAAACCCGACTCTTTATCCCTCCGGAACCTTTGTCTTTTCTCCAAGTCTGTTGCAATGTTTGGGTTGAGGCAAGACCGACGATCGAATCAGGAACCCGGGTTGGACGATTGGAACTTGTCTCCCTTTGGCGGCACGAAGCTTCAGCTTTTCCCGTAGCTCCAAGGTGTGGTCTGCTGTTGTCTCCTCGATCTGCTTCTTTGTGTCAACTCTACTTCGGTGCCGCAGACAAAGAACAGTTACTTCCTCTTTCCCGTCCTGTTTTATACTTTTTTCCTCCATATGTGTGTATGGGCAGCTCGGTTTACTATTTTTTTCTTGAACTTCTGCTTTTCCACTCCCATATGTGTGTAAGGCGAGCTCCTGTGGCTTCCTGAACATCTGCTGCTCATTGTGTAATCCCCGGTGTTCCCCACCCTGTTCACTGAGTCTTGCGAAAGTCCCTTGCTTCCCCAGCTTGCGACATCTTGTCAGCGAGGCCTCACTCATCATGAGACTGTATCCTTCCTGACTTCGCTATTTTTCCTGACTTCGCTATAACTCACTTTATCATCTGTTACAAACCTTTAACCATCGCATTAAAACCATAAATCATCTTGGCTTCGATATTCATTAAGTCCTTATAATTAATCACATTACAGATCAACATATTATAATTAATCACATTTTTCTCTTACTATAAGTCATCAATCATCTTCATTATAATTAATCACATTACCGATCAACATTACATTTAGAAATACAAAGTTATATATTGATTATTGATATACATATTAAACTGAAATGATTTATTTAAGTAAACCACTAAATTGCTTTATTTCTCTCAGGCCTTCATACACCTTTTCTGCGTGTACCTGGAAAGATCTCACAACTCCATGCCAGTTTACTTGACACAGCGTGTTAATCTGCACTTTTTGAAGGGCTACATTGTGACATGTTTTTATTTTTTGTTTTCTTTGTGTTCACCTCCAGATGGTAAAACATGCCCAGCAGCCCCGGTCCTAGAAGAATGGCGAGTCTGCAATGATCATTCCTGCACTGTATTTTACTGGGAAGCCTCAGAATGGGGACCCTGTACTGAGGACGCGTCTTCTACAATCAATGAAAGTAGCTCCTGGAATGAGACGTCCGCCTGCCCTGTTGGAGTTCAGAGCCGTAATGTCAGCTGCATGAGGATGAATGCTGGTCCAGTCATAAGTAAAAGGTATGTTCTCTGCCACAGGGTAAATTTGTTGTCATCAGGACATTTTTAAAGCATTTCACTACAAAAACACTAAATCTTACCACAGTGTTTTGGTCTAGTTTCTAGTGTGAATCTCTCAGTACACTTGAAATATGGCAAACTAACTTACAAGTCACTTTTCAGCAAGATGTAGGAACTTGTTTTATGTCAATAATTACTGGATGAAAAAGTACAAGTTCCACCAGCAGATTGTTTCATTGATAACACGAGAACAATGTCTTATAATCAGTGGAATTAGTACCTTTTTAAAAATTATTATTAAGGAATTATGGAGTTAAAACAAGCTTCTATATCTTGCTGAAAAGTTACTTGTAAGGTAGTTTTGTCTTATTTCTAGGGTACTAAAACATTTGGACTAGAAACAAGACCAGACTTGCAATAGATGAAAAAACAACTAAGATTTCATAGTTTTTTGTAATGTTTTGACTTTATTCTGAGTTGTATAGTTACTTTTTTTACTCCTGCATTTTGATCTTTACAAACCAACATATTTGTTTCTGCCTAGAATAGAAAGTCATATTTTCTTTTTATCTTTTCTTTCCATGTTTTTGCTAAAGGTACAGTAATCTATACCTTTTAAAGATTGTTGGGAAATTATGTGCAAGTAGTCAAATATATGAATACTCCTTATAGACTATAATTTCTAAATACACAATGTTCATTTAAAAAAAAAAACACAAAAAAAACATGTCTGGACTTAAGTATCATATAGATATTTAAAGATGACTCAGAGGACGGGATGCTCTGTGAATTCACATCCCAAGAGTTTTGTGAAGTGTCTCTCTTCCTTTATACTTTCACTCTGTGTTTTTGCTATTCTTTTATATATATTTATATATATATATGAGTGTGTGAACCCGAGATTCATCTTGCATCTGCTCCCCCATTATCCTTCTCTTTCAGCAATACAATATCAAACACTGCTAAGGGCTTTTGTGCTGTCACTTTAATGATGTTAAAGCCCGCACCAGAAAGACAGATTTATAAATAATTCACAAAGTTTGCCCTTCTTTAGCTCAACATATTATTGACAGGGCCATAAAATGGATTATAGAGAGGCTTTTTTCTCATGCGCGTCCTGTCTGCCACCACAAAAGCTTTAATGAAAGCTGTCATTTCTGCTCCTCCAACAGATCTCGCTCATACAGTGTGCTGTGAATTTAATCACTTCGCCTCTCTCATATCCCTGCAAAGTGTTCATTTATTTGAACACCACCTAAAACTTAGACCTGCATGTTGCTATTCATCAATAATGATTGTGTCTGTCAGTAACTTCTGAGTAAGAGCTTTCAGTTACTTATTAAATGAAGCACATATACTCTTAGGGATACACAACCATCATCAAAGGACATTGTTTTTCTACTTAATAGCAAATGTTCAACTGAAAATGTCTTCACATTTCTGAACAGAAATTTCAAAACAAAAACCAATGTTATTCGTAAAAAACAGGTTCCTTCAGTCAGCAAAACACCTAAGCATTTCATGGTGGGCAATAATCTCTGCAGGGATCTGTGGCTCTACCAAAAGCTTAGTGGGTTTTCTTTGGTATCAGGCCAGAGCCTGCAGGAAAAAGTTTGATTGATTTTCAGTTTTATTTCTGTTCCTTTTTTCCACATGCCGAGAATGGCATCTATAGTAACATCTGTGAACTCTATTCAATATTTCAACACTTTGCTCAAATACTACGTTCAAAATAGCACTTTGTGGCGATATTTTCTAACAAGGGCAATATGTATGAGAAATAAATAACATACTGCATGTCATGGTTAATAATTTAAACAAATAATTTTGCCACAATTGGTCTTCAAAATTGCAAACTCCAAGCATTTACAAGTAATAGAATAATGTATACTGTTACAAAATAGTAAAATATAAGTAAAATGATACATGGCTTTCAATTATTACCATCAAAAATCTGAAGTTTGAATTCGTATTCAACCGTCTGTACTCTTCAATCCTTCAAAATAAATCCAGTGCAACCAGTTACATCCAAAAGTCACCCAGTTTGTGAACAAACCGTTTGTGTAACATTGGTACATAGCAGTGGTTCACAAAGATTTTCTTCTGGGCCCCCCCATAGATTACAATAAAATCCCCCCAAAAAAGAAAAAAAAAAAATCAGCTGGGCACACACATCGTTCAACCAGACATAAACCTATTTTGTTTTCAAACTCCACTGAAGTTTATTTCACACTTCAGGTTGCAACAAAACACACTTCAAATCATCTTTACAAAAAAACACTTTTGTGTAACTTTTTTTTTCTTTCTTTTATTCATCCATACTGTTTCCGACAACAGCTACCGATAAATATGTTTGTCTCTCGAAAAAACATACCTGCACCGCGGGCTTTAGTAGAAAAAGACACTAGAGAGCGGAGTGAGGCTGCAGCATCACAGTCAGAGGAACAGTGAAATACGCGAGTCACAGTTTGTCCTACTGTACTTCGTATTGATGATTAAAATGATTATTTTACTGTAGTTATTTGTAAGAACGTGTTCTATTTGTTAAAAAATGCTTGGCCCTGAAAACAGGTTTTGTTCTTTGGTTCAATGTAGAGTATTTAATTATGCTGTATAATAATTGTAAAAAATAAAGGTAACTACTTCACGGATTTTGCCTATCACCGGTTCGTTTTGGAACGTAACCCCTACGAAAAATGAGGGATCACTGTATAGTATTTAATGATATAGTATTTGTTGGTGTGAATGATGAAACCTGTTCTGTGAAGGTCTCAGAGGTTGCTTAGAGAATGTTAGTACATAAATAAAACTATGAAGACCAAGAAACACACCAGACAAGTCAGGAGAAAATTACAGTCGTCTCTAAGCAGGGTTGGAGTATAAAGCAATATCCTATGCTTTGAAGATCTCAGGGAGCTGTTCAATCTGTCATCAAAAATTGGAAAGACTTTGGTGTAATTCTATACCTGCTAAATGTGTAGGCCATGGAAGAAAAGCATTAGTCACAAAAGCAGCCAGGAGGTACATGGTAATTCTAGTGGAGATGCAGAATCCACCACTCAGGTGGAAATTTTGTTGAAAAGATGAGTCTTATTTTCAGTCTCCTCAAGTCATGCCTTTATGGAAAAGGTAAGGCCAAAAAGCCTCTGAAAGAAAGCAATAATAGTCTTTCCTAAAGAATGCCACAAGCCATGTAGGGGACAAGGAAGGACCTCTAGTCATGTGAGATCACAAATTAAACTTTTGACCTTTTTAACAGGCATGACCAGTGTTTCCTGAACATTTTTTTAAACTCTTTTTTGCGTTCATTTTTAACAAGAGTTTATGTAGATTACATCACCTGACACAGAGCAGTTCCTGCTACTCCTGGAGTGCAGCTGTCATCCCCATCCACTGCAACTGTGGAGTCCAGAATACAATTTAAAACAGTGAAATCAGACTAATACAGTATTAATTGTTTCATAGTCACTATGGTTTAAAAGCCTTTCCAAACTGTACTGTGAGGGAAACGCGTAGATGGAGTGAATTTTACATGAACTGCACCAATCATAATTCTTGGAATGAAAGGGGGAAAAATGAGAGCTCTAAACAGGATTAAAGTAAGCTATCTAAAGTAATTATTTATTGCAATTTAACAACAGCTAAGCTCTAAAACTGAATTCAAATCTGCTTGATATTCTCCAAAAATCTTTAATGTCTGCAAGATGTGCGTCATGGGAGTAGTAATGATGCAGACACATGCTGTGACAGCAGCAGCAGCATTTCTGCTCCATTCAAACTGAAAATCAGTGAATGATCAAAAACCCTGGGCAGTTGTGATGGCTTTTTCATGTTTCTCAGGACATGAATATTGACAAATATTCCAACTTCACCAATTAAAATCTCTTAGAAAGGTTTTGATGAAAGCATTTTTCTCTGTATATCCTTGGAGACACTGAAAGGGGACGTTGACTTGTCCTTTAATTAAATAATCCCACTAATTTTGGTGGGTATGATCAGTGTGTTTAAATACAAACTCTGTAAAGTCCTGTGATATTCAGCGGCCTTAATGTTGTTTTCAAAGAAATTTACAGAGATAATGTCCAATATTATAAATCTACAAACACAAAAAGGGTCTGCAGAGTAGGACAAACCAGGAGATGACAGAAAAAATGTGGATATTCCACAAGGTAAAAATATTTTCAGTTATCCCACTTCATAGTGCCACCTTTAATTCAGAGTCCATCCTACAAAGGCCAATTTCAGTGTAGTTTTCTGTCTACTGTTGAAAAGCAATATCCACAGACATTCTGAGAAATTAAATAAATTCAATGATTATGGAAACTGTGGTGATATATTTTGCTATAAAGAGTACTTATCATTTTAGTATGGATTACCTTAAACCATGACAGCAATTAATTTGGTCTTTTACTGCACTCTTTAAGACATTTCCAAAAATATCTAAAAGACCTTCAATCCTTACACTGTTGTCACAGCTGAACCTCATTGCCTTAACTTTACGTCTGACATCCTCATTTTAAGCAAATCCCACAATATTCCCCCAGCTGCTTTGTTGCTTTGCCATGGCCTCTGGCATGCATCATTGCAAAAAGGCAGAGAGAAGAGAGGGGATAAAGCTAGGGAAGGAAAAGGCTTTATATATCCTGCCTTCTCATGCTTTGGTGTACTTTGATCTCATTCCTGTCCGTGCTGGCTTCTGCAGTCGGAGGGATGTAGCACCATGCTGGGCCTCCAGTGAATCCTGGATTTCTGGTTGTTGGGGGAAAAGGAGTCAGTCAGCCTGAAATGAAATTTGGAGATCTATGCATGCCTCTGCGAGACAAGGAGGAGGAGTGTGCCTGTTGTTTCATCAAAACATCAAAGCTTATGAATTATTTTATTTTGCAGAATGTTTTAATCCCAATCATGTTAAAACTCTACAACTCAGAGAATACAACACGGCCTATGGGGTGTGTGACAGAAGAAATGAATTTGCCTAAAAAACATTAAAAGATGACATAAAAAATATATTTTAGAGAAAGAAAGTGTTTGAAGGCACTAAAAAAACTTTAACAGTTCCTTTAACATGCCAGAAAGGACGTAGTGTTAAACAATTTTCATGTTGAAACATTTTCCCCAATTTAATTAGCACCCTTGTTTTAGCCTTTTTTTCCTAGATTACACTCAACAAAATGCTGAATTAGCTTTTCTTGTTATTAGAGTTGCACACTTCTGGCAGCTGGGTGTTATCCAGTTTCTTATCTTTGACACAGGTAGACCAAAGTGTATTTTTTGAAAACAAAAATGCTGCTGAGAGCTGCTACTTACTCCTTCTACACTGTGCCTCATTGGGTTATGGAGGCACAGTGGTTGTGGATCTCAAAAACAATTAGGCAATCTCACATAATAAAAATGTGTAACAGCTATCTTGGTCCTCTAATTAGCAGTAGAATTCATTAGTGACAAATGTTATTAGTTCAAAGTTGAGGCAGTGCAATTACTGGTGGATATGCTTTCCTCTGTTTTCACTGGTCTTGTGTTAACAGTATAATTCAGTGAAGTTGCTTAGTTTTTTTTTGGTAAAGCTACAGTAGATGAAGATTTGCATAAGGTGAGGTGTCACTGGGCTTTCACTGAATATCTCTTTACCTCTTTTAGCAAATTCATTGCTGCTTCAACACTGAGTTCTCTGACAGTTTTCAGGATTTGCATGAATAAGTGAAAAAGCAACAAGAAGGAGACCAGGAGAAGCAGATTGTAGAATACAGTTGGAATCAGAGTTCTGAGTACAGGAAGAGGGAGAAAAAAAATATTTTTAAAGGTTAGATTTTATACTTCAAATTGATGTACAATTACAGATCGGTCTAATTCCAAGGAAGATCTGTTGCAGCTCTACAAAGAAACTAGCATCTGTCTCTGCAATTAGGACAGATTCAAATGTGAAAGAATGAATGCACTCAGGGGTGAACCTGTTATGTATATTTATGTAATCTAGATGCAGAACGAGTAATGTCGCATTCTGAAAGAGCTGAGTTGTTTCTGTCACACTCAAGAAAACAGCATTGCTGATTAAAAGCTGATCATTTTAGTGAAATTATTAGTTTTCTGTTACTATATTTCAACTTTCTGCTATACATTTAGAGTAAATGTGTTAATTTTAAAATATGATGCGTACTATCTAATACTAAATGTCTAATATTAAACCCCTGTCTAAACATGGCTATATAGACATGTTGAAACGTGACATCACACACCCAGCTTCCTGCTGGGTGGCAGAAAAGTTGCTGACATTGTTTTTAGCTGTCAACAAAACGTACAAAATCTTAAATCTATGCATAATATATAAAAGATAAATGGATGGATGACTTATTGTCCCCACTATGACAACTAGATAGCAAGGTATCACATTTCAGTAAAATATTTTAATATAAAAAATAGCGCGAGAGAAGAAGTAGTCCAGCTATGCTTAACTTCAATAACCTTAACATATAGATGTTAGGATGTGCTGTGCAGTTTGGTGGGCTTCTGATCAGTTACCAAAAAAAATGAAATAAAAATAAGGTGACACACACACACACTTTCTGACAGATTAATAGTAGCACAATTGTTTAGCTAATCAACCTTTGTTGATCATTTATTAATAATTGTAAAATAAAAATCAACTGTAACGAACTGAACGTTCTGTTTTTTGTGTGGGAAATGTTGCATGTATACACTCAAATGTAACCTCAGCTTTCTAGGTTAGCGGAGGTGTTGTCATTCGGTTACCACGGCAACAAGTCTGTGTGTGGCACGAGATAGATGGATATGTGGCTCTATTTGACCCTGTGTAGGGAAACTGGTTTAGCTGGTACATGTGGGTGCTGGAGAATTGGCACCTATGTTAATGAGATAATTGTAAATGTTCACATACTGAACTGGCAGTCAATTCTGAGGACTGTCAACCCACAGATCATCAGCTATTTGGAATGGGTTTGGAAGCTTCGTGCTCAGTACAGTTAGCTTTGCTGTGTGCCTTTTCCAATCCTCCGCACAAAGACGATCTAAATGAATACCTACATCTCCAGGTTTCATTTTGCTAATGGAATTGTTCTACCGCAGTAGCTTGGCAATGGGTGGAAAGCAACATATATAAATGTGTGTGTGTGTCGATCATCAGTGCTGACAGTGTTATTGTCACAAATCAACCTATTAGCCTTCTTTGAAGTTAGCTAATACTAGTTATCTAATCAAGCTAGCTAACATTACTGCCTATACTTTATTGTGTATGTGTTTTATGTGTGTCGGCGTGTCTCTGTGTGTGTCTGACACCCTGGATAAGAAAACCAAAAGAGAAAATGTGTTGAATGACATGCAAAACCTGTTTTGTTCAATGTGTTCAAGGTTCTTTCTTTTATTATCTCAATAAATAAAACAAAAATCATATCTAAATAAATGCATAAATAAATGAACTGAAAAAGAGTAGTGCCTTCTCCAGGTTGGGGAGGATATCCTGCCCAGAGTGGAGCAGGAGATCAGCAGGCGGATTGGTGCAGCATCTGCAGTGAAACAGGTGTTGTACCGGTCTGTCGAGGTGAAGAGAGAGCTGAGCCAAAAAGCGAAGCTCTTAGTTTACCGGTGGAAGTTCCTACCCTCATCTATGGTATGAGGTTTGGGTCATGTCCGAAAGAATGAGGTCACAGATGCAAGCAGCCGAAATTAGTTTTAGTTTTTTAGGGTGTCTGGGCTGTCCCTTAGAGAGAGAAGCTCAGGCATCCGGGAGGGAATCAGAGTAGAGCCACTGCTCCTTCATGTCGAGAGGAGCCAGTTGACTTTTTGTCCACATTTGCAGGTGTTTAGAGTCTTCTCGCCCAGAAACTACCCGGCCCTGTTTGTTTCCCTGCAAGAAGGACTGTGTAGTGACCCCTTTCAGCGAATGGACAGCATGTCCAGCATCTTGTCTCCCAGGTAGGTCTTTGCATGAAGGATGATGTTGTTAACCTATAAGACTGACACTATGTAAAATAATATTCATATGATGTGGAAATAATCAGTATTAAATATCAGTAAACCTGCCAGTGCACAATTTGAGAGTTTGTTTCATTAACAATTTGTTGTGTTGTGAGGGAACAATTGATCAAGACAAACCAGAATGAACTGGCACATCAAACTAGTCCAGCGTGCCTAATAATTACATTTAATTGCAGATGACACCCTTAAGTGTTTATTACATTAAGCTGACACATCAAGAGGAAAATGAGTATTTAATGGTTTTTCCATAGGTGTACTGTAGTATCTTGGAAATCAAAAATTATGTAATTGTTTTTTTGTAGAAGTGAGCAGGCATAGCATCACTGTAAATATGCTGTAGTCCACTGGGCCTGCTGACGATGTAATCACTTTCTTAATTGCAGCATTTTGAATGTTTTGTAATTAGTTTTGTGTAATGAGCCTTGGAGCCCGAGCCAAATGAAGCCATTACATTGTGGTGTGTCCGAAAACAGACTGCAGTGAACTGGAGGACATCACGAGCATCAAGGGCATGCTAATCAGAGTCGGATCAATTTTGAGATCACTTGTTTCTTTGGCTGTCTCTTTGAGATGTCAGACTGTGCTGATGATGTCTGATCTTTGTTGGAGATATTTATAAGAAACGTGTGCTCTCATCATTTTAAATTCACTGTCCTTTACAAGGGTCTCCTTCATTTATCTGTTTAGACTTTTTGTGTACTGCATTATAAGAAGATACTTTTTGTGAAATTTGTGTTTTGTGTTGAACAGATAATTCAACTGCTGCAATGCAATCTCGGTACAGAATCATCATTCAGAAGCCTGCTAATGGAGGTCAAGAGTGCCCTGACACACTGTACGAAGGAAGGGAGTGTGACTCAGTTCGTGTATGTCCAGTGTTTAGGTAAAGACAAAATTTATAGTTAAATATCTTTTCTTTTCTTATCAGTAACGCACCGTGTGTGTAATGCATTGTGGAACGTGTTAAGGGCGACAACCTGATAAATAACTCTTGTTGTAAGAATTAGTTGATGTAAAATATTCAATAGCTACATTTTGTTAGTGAGTTAGATAATCCAAGTAAGTAACCTATTGAACAAAGACATATATTTTAGTTTGTCATGTTAGGTAGCTGCATTAAAAAAAAGAAAACTTAAGATTCAATTTATCCATATAGCTGTTATAGTAGGTTAATAGATTAACCTGATTTAATAGATCACTGATTTAAGTGAGCACCAGTGCCTGCTGTCTCAGCTATGCTATCCAGACTGATGACATTATCTGTAAGGTCACAGATGATGAAACCATAATGTCTTTGATGATATGGCCTAGCAACGTGGGTGAATCTGACTTTGATCCAACATGCAGGAAAGCAATCTCTAAATTACACAATATACTCATTGGTGCATAAAAAGGCTACACTTTTCTTTCTCAGGTCTCTAATTAGGTAAAACTGAATGACTTCATTCTAAGTTTAGGGTGGACAGACTGATGATTGGCTGTTAAACGTACAGCTTATACACTATCGTAAGGGTACTTAAATATTCATCAAATTTCCCCATAAAAAAACTAAAAGGGGGCTATGACCAATCCTTCTCTGTAGAATCAGGTACCATGACTCATGGGGGAGTCAAGCAAGCAGCTACTTCAAACAGGGCCTCTAGTCAAGGATATCTGGCTCTAACAGATGTCCTCTCGTTTCCACAGAAAAATGCATTTCAGCTTCACTTTCACAATCAATCATTTTCACTCTGCTGTTGTTGCTGTTTTTGGATTAGACGGGCTCAACTGCCAGTCTTAGCTAATTAATGTCAAAATCCTACTGCAGTTATATAATTAGGCTAGCTACTGATATTGTTTGGTGAAAAAAAAATAGTCATAGAACAACCAACTAACAAAATTTGCAACTATTTTGTTTAGCGTTCACACATAAAGTTTGACCTGAAGTTTTCTTATAATTGAAGAAAAGTCACCTTGCAGAAGCTAACAGCTAGCTAGCTGTTAGCTAACATAACTGGCTCATTAAAATTTCTCCCTGCTCACCACACCTCTATCTAAAAAGAATAACAATTTCTTCAGTTTCCCTCAGGTTAAATATGAAAAATAGTTGGTCCAAATTGTGAATGTATTCACTAAATATTTGCAACACTGCAGTTCTTGTTCTTGACCTATGCAAATCAGGTTGCCTATGCTATTCATAGAAAATTCCATGAATGGACTTTAGTCATCAGAACTCAACCTCGACTCAAAGGAAGAAGGTTTTTCTGCTCAGACGATGTTTTTATTTACTTGGTTGGTCAGGTATGTGTGTTTCATCTATCTGTGGAAACCACTATGAGAGGAAAGCATGGCAACAGAGACAGGGCGATGCTTTGGTCGGTGCTCTCCTGGGAGACCAACCATTTCTGTGGTAGGCTTCTCAAACAAGCCCAGTCTGGGCGGATGGTCATAGTGATCTGTGTATATATTTAAACAACACTTATCTTTTGGTTTAAACTCTTGAGCTGTTTCAATTAGAACAAGATATATAAATGATCTAAAAAGGTTTATTGCTGTTAGTATTGGGAATTAATGACAGTATCACCGTACTGAGTCAGATTTATCATAAAAATGAAGCAGGAGATGAAGAGGTTGGGAAACACAGTAGTTAAAAGGAGTTTCATGACTCCAATGATTAAACTATGAATCTCGTTTATTGTTATTTAATTTGGAGCGTTTATAATTTGCCACCTGCTAATCTAAATATGAGAAATAAAACATCAAGGAAAACAATTATTCACAATTGGTTCTCATTGTTTATCTGCCTTTTTAGAATGCTAACTAATTATTCTACAATGTTGCACAATGCTTCACAGTATACATGCAAATTAGTTATTTGGTTAAAAGATTCGAAATGTATTTGTGTTTGTTTGATGTTACTGTATGTTTGATCACCAATATGTATAAAATATGTATATAATTCTATTATGTATCCTATTTGGTATAGCAGTAATTTTAACGGGACATATTGCAACATAAACATAGCAAAATGCATCATGTAAACATTTTCTGTTAAACAGAGAATATGCTAATAGGACAAATTTAAAAGCAATAATAATGTTCTTGTTGATCTCTACAAGATGAGTAATGCTTCATCAAAGTTACATCAATTTACAAACTGAGTATAAAAAGTTATGATAAGATATAAAAGATATAAGATATGTGTTAAGATATAAAACTGCATTCATCCTTTACCAAATAAAACCTTTGTGTTTGTCACCCTATGTAGGTGGAGGATGCACAAGTGGGACAGTTGTACCCTGGTGCCTGATTCTGTTAGACGAGGATTATCGGGATCAGGAGAAGCTTGTGGAAATGGTTTAGAAACAAGAGGCAAGTATTAACCCTGACCTGTTGTCTTTTCCACACTTTCTGTTCTCCACACAGCTGCTGCCACCATGTTTCACCGTTCCACCCTTAAACTGTCTGTGTTTAAAAAAGATTAACTATCTTTTTCTGTTGGGCTTCTTGAACAGGAGATGTGGAAAAGAAGTAGACAACTTTTTTGATTTGTTTTTTTTTTTATAACACAGCATAGGCTTCCTACTAATGTATTCTGCTAATAAGGTACACTTTCAGTACTACTGTATTAGCACTCCCTTGTTATGTTACAGGAGCATGAATAAATATTTTGCCATTTAGTAATGGAGGTTGATTGGATCATCTTCAAATAATAACATTTCATATATGATATACAGTATGTTGTTTTTTATTCTGCATATTCAGGCTATGCAAAATAACATCAGAATGCTGTAAGGAGAGATTTAACTCCCAGCCATAAACAGACTTCAGGAAGAAAGTGGAATATCAACTGTGAAAAATCTGTTTAAAATCTATTTTGCATAAAGAAAAATGGCAAGCAAGCTGCATTTTCTTGTTTTAGGTAATGAAGTTTGATTTATATGATGTAATATTTTTACCTAATCAGTGTTTCCATGCAATCCATCCTAGTATGAAACCTAACTGTTTGTTTTGTTTGGCTTCGTCTATGGTAAAACCTGAGTTGCTAGGATTTCTAAATAAAATGGATTATTGTTGTCATGGTAATCATTATTCGTTCATTGTTGCATGTTTTAGGTCAGGACACACAGAGCATCTTGTCTCTTTCAGCTTGCAACACACATTTGCTGATTTCAAAATTATAAATATCACATTGCCAAATTTGCATTGAACGAGCTGCTCTTGACATTCAAAATGGTATTTCAGTTGTGATAACAGCACAAGTGTGCACAACAGAACAGCATTAGACAGGACTTCCACATTTACTTTCTCTCTCTGTCTGTTCTCTTTCCCACTCCTGTCATTTCTATTCATTGGGAGCAATGTTCGTCACCTGTTTACAAGTTAGTGAACTTGCAAAAATACAATGTGAATGCAAACTGCAACCAAACGAAAAAAGTAAAGTTTGCATCCAGACCAAATCGGCAAACACATTGGCTGAAAACAGCCCATTCCGTCACTTAGGCTTTTAAGCCTCATCCTGTGAGTGGCACATTTTCTGACATTTATTTCTGAAAAATGCTATGTGTTTAATAGATGGCTTTTATAGAAATAAACTCGTTGCATAAGTGTTCTTTATTATACTGTTAAGAAGAGTGTGAATACTGTTAAAAAGAGTGTTAGAATAGACCATACTTTTAAAACTAGATGTAATGAAAGATGTCTAAGGCTAGACTGTGTCTATAACACATAAAATGATTACACCACATTAACGTGTACTAGGAGGAGAGTGCATTTGCCAGTTGAAATCGTTAGAACATTTGATCTGAAAATTCCTTGCTTTGAAAATTGTAAAGCACTGCTGATTTGCTCCAAAGTAAAAAGGTTTTTAATTAGCATTTTAGATTCATCAGTGGAGATTGTTTCCATTATCTATATAATTAAAAGACCATTATGCAACATTATATGGATTTACAGGTTAGCAAACATCCAGTAATACATTAGCAGAAGGTTGGTCTGTTTAAATCTGTGTGATTAAATGAAGTGTTCAGCCTTGCTCTGTGTTGCCTTGAGAAGTTGAGCAATCCCGATCTCAGCAAGCGTCTCTCTTCGTAATTATGACTGACATTTCTGAAGTGAATTTTTAACGAGCACAGTGAAAGTGTTTGTGGCATTCCCAGGTTAAGAGCAAGCCTCATTGACCTTTGGAGCATCCTATTTGAATGTGATTAGAAAATGGCTAAGTTAAATACCTGTGACATTTCAAAAAAACTGAAGTGTGAGATGAAAATTTGTGATTAGTAGAAACACGGAATTTAAATATAGACTTACGAATGCCAAAGAACTTTGAGTTACTTTTGCTCCATGGGTGGCAGAACTAATTCACTGGGCAAGAATACATAAATGTCAGACTGATATATAATTAGGGCATAATAATTGGGAAAAGGACCATGGTAGAGGAAGGAAACAATTGACAAGGGCGTATTTAAGACTTCAGAACTGAAAACTAGAATTCTTTATTTATTCACAGACCTTTAAAGACTATCCACTTACCTCTGTATATTTGAAAATGTTACGTTATATAGGTAGTATTCGGTACTTTGTTCATCTTTGATTGTATGGATATTTATTGATGTTTGTAGTGTGTGAAAACCTAGAAAAGTAACAAATTTTATGTTTCAGACCTCTGGTGTGAAGAAAAAGATTTAAAATTACGCATAGTGGTTAACAGACCAGATTTCTCGGTGTCTCTATAAAGTGTGTGTATATTTGCACACAATGCAGGGGCACAAATACAAACGCATGCAACATTGTTCTGTTTTCTTTGAAAACAAAATTTCCTTTCACTACTCTTTCTGATTAGGGCATAAAAATAAAGATTTTTTTGCGTGACAAATTGAAAAAAGAGATTATTTTTGCAACACAAAGGATTTATGCCTAACATAGTTAAATGACAATGTTCAATATCTTGTATGGTTATTTTCTCAAAATAAGCGACGTGTTAGCTCGTTATCTCCGGGGGGGAAACCCAGCAGAGATTAGCATCCTTGATAAAGTCCCGTTCTTATCTAATTGCAACCATAAAAACACTTCTTATCCTTGAATACTTCCTGAGGATAGTAAAATCCCAGGTGTGGGAAAGAATATTTTAAAAATAACTTTGCTACAAGTAAAACAAAGCAACACAATGCTCCATATTTTCATTATAGTTGTAACAAAAATTTGACTTTATTTGCAGTATAAATTTGTCTCAAACTTTTTTTTAACAATCTTCTTTTTTTCCCCCACATAAATGAAAAAAAGCAGTCTTTGAGAGGGATGACAGGGAAATAAAACAATAAAATTAATTCAGAAATGTTCTACCCTATACAGACTCAATGTTTTATTAAAATATATAAAACTGCAGAGTTTTTTTATCAGGTGGAAAACAGATTATGTCAGTCTTTGTGAAGCACTTCCTCCTCCAAATAGCTAAAATTTAAAGTTGATCGTAGTAATAAAAACCTGAGTGGATAATCGCATAAATCTCCTGAGTATGAAAACAGCAACTCAGTTTTCAAGAAGCCACAAAAGCTTTCAGAGCACAAATCTTTGTTTCAAGAAAGCTCTGTTACTACTATTTTATTCCCGCGCTGCAAGACGTTGAAAAGAAACGATTAGTTACTGACACCCATAAAAATCTTCTGCAATTTAAGAAAGTATGCGTTCACATATTTCACCCACAACATAGTATCTAATGCATGGTTTATGTAGCAAAGATGGTTGTGAACAACATGTTAGAAAAAAAAATCTACATGTCGTGGATATAGTGATTGATTATTGGTAAAGCAGCCATGAAAACTTTTGAACCATTAGGTACACCTTCCCAGTTCTGGTTTGGATCCCTCTTAATCTTCAGAATGTCTTGAACTCTTCATGAAAGATTGTAGTAAATTATCAGAGATTTTAGTGCATGTTGACTTGAAATCAATGCACAGTATATTAAAAAAAACTTTTTGAAAACTTTGTTATTGACCCTGTAAAAATTATAGCATCAGTTTCCACTTATAGCTGACATTCAGAGTGACAGTGCACCTATAAAGTGGCTACTTTTTGCATAAAAAACATGCAAGCTTATTTTATTCTGTAAAATGAGCTATGGTGTAATTCTCATGCATTCCTCCTCCAGTAAACAATTGCATCAGCCATTCCTACTTGCAGGAGGTTTACTTCATTCAAAACAAGGTCAAGTGTAAATGTCAACCTTTCGAGCTTTAAAGCATAACATCAACTGTAGATTAACCTTAAGGTTTTTGTACTGTACACTTGGAGTGTGTGGAAACCTGCACTGAGCATGTTCAGCTGTACTGTCAGCCTCAATGCTTTTTAGGTGTTAGTCTACAAGCTGGGCACATTTTTTTTCTTACTTGTTTCAGGCAGATCAATCAAACTCAACAAGTTAGAGAAGGGACTTGGTTCACTGCAAATCTTCCCAAAAGACCTCACACTGCCTTAATGTTCAAAAACATCTGAAGTCACACCAAAACGTTTTGTGTTTTCCTCAGGCTAGGCTGTGTGTTCTTTTGTTTTGGTATTTTTAGCTATTATCTTGCTACAATATAAAATCTATCCTATATATATATATATATATATATATATATATATATATATATATATATATATATATATAAAATTCCATCTCACAGCACTGTCCAAGAGGCAGAAAAAAATCCCAACATAAGGATGCTGCTATCTGTCTGCATAAGAGCAGGAATGGTGTTAATGAGCTGATGCTGACTGCCCTGTTCCCCCTTGCAGGCTGTTTGGTTTGGAGGCCAGATAGTCAAACCTTCCAGCCCTATTGGCTCAATTTGGCTTGGAGGACCAAGTATAGGAAAGTGCATGTGGGTCCCAATGTCTTCTACATTAGAGTAGTTGGAGGCTAATAGAGTAGAATAGTGAAAATGGCTTTTATTGACCCCACAGTGAGGAAGCATCGTGCTTCTTGTATGTTTTCTTACAAAGCTGCTTAAACACCAAGTTTTTGTTTTTCACTTGATATTACATTAAATATGTAAACCTTATAGAAAGTCATTTTAAAGAGGAACACCCTGACAAACAAACAAAAAACATGATTCAATAGCTTTTAAAGCTCATTTACTTTACTTTCTGTGTTTAAAAGAAAATTTAGCAAAATGTGAATAAAATGTGTTGTGATATAGTTACTGTGGTAGCATTAACATGAAGATTGCTTTATATTAGGTATTTAAAATATGTCACGGTCCAACTTTATTTGAAAACTCTTAGAAATCTTGGAAACGGAACAGAATCCTAATCTATCTGATATGAAGGAGGCTTTACTACTAAATTCATAATAAAACATAATGAATTAACTAGTGCATTTAAAAAAAGTTCAGGTTAAAACCCTTAAAGAATATTTTAATTTTGCAGACTGTATAATGCTGTTTGCTTTTATAAGTTTCCCAAAGACCAGATACATATAGGATGCACCACTGTTCCCATGTTTTTTTAATTATGTCCTAAATAATGAAGACCTTCGATTCCACTGAATTATAAAACCATCATAAAACACATTGTAATATGAAAAACCAAATAGAGCTTGAACTCATCTCATCGTTGAATTTTTTAAAAACTTTACTACCAATGTTAATCATCTGGAAGATAACAAGCAATTAAAGAAAATCTTCATTAAACAACAAACAACTATGCAGAGTTCAGTCTTCCATTAACTTCAATATATTGTCACAATCCAACTCAGACCTGGCAGCATGTATTATGAACCTCTCCTGGTAGAACTGGAGCTCCTGGAAAAGATTACTCTGTGCAAAATGAGTTTTGCTGATGTGCAGGAAAGATGTGGCTTAATGGCTCTGATGATTCCGGTCTATATTACTCTTCACAGTACTTTATGAAGAACATTTCATACAGAATTAAAATGGAAATTATGCTTGATGGTGAGAATATGAATATGAAAAACCTGCTATTAAAAGTAATATTAGAAAGTGGATCTTTGGTTGATAACAGAAGGAAACCTAGCTTTGATCTTTAAAGAATACCTTTTTATGTGTACCCCACAACCATACAACAAAGATATTGACAACATTTGGTAAAATGTCTCCTTCGAGTGATTACCAGAGATGCTTACCTTTATCTAGTAATCTATAGTAAAAGATGATCCTTGCCACTGGTGAAGAAAGTACAGCAAGAGTATCACAATTGCTGAGAGTTTTCTTTGAAAAGCCACACAAATGAGCTTACGTAACAGACAGAAATAATTATTCTTAAATTGGCTGGTTGACACTTCAAAGTCAGAAAGTCAGAACAGAAATGCTAATAAAAGTCACAGAGAATGACAGAATGAGGCTGTCTGTGGTTGAGCTGGCTCTCTAAGTGAATAGGTGAAAGGATGGAACTAAATGTCACTGAAGACAAAGTAGTCATAGTGATAATAGCTGGATGACTTCTTTGCAGCTTGTGAATTTTTTTCTTCCTATAAAGTTTTTACTAAAAAGAGGAATAAAGCTCCCTCACCAACTATCAGTTTCCATCCCTTTTTTTAACAAATGTCTTTTGATTTTAGAGCTTTGTCTTTTAGTGTTATGTAAATGGACCTTAATACCGGTTATCATCGCCTTTGCTGGGCTTTCTATGTAAATGTCCGCCCCAGGCACCCATAGCAAACCACACAGCTTTTGTCAGAGGGTGAAATTTAAAAGCCAGATATGAATCAATACAATAGATTGTGTGTTTGTAGGTTATGCTCTTGTACTTGTCAGTGAATTCTCTAAGGCATCAAAGTTTTAGGATTTTCCTCGACAATGTTTTTTTTTTATCCCAAATGTTCATGAGACAGGTCTCTATTTTTCTATATAGTAACTGTCTCTGTTTCTGATTTGAAGAAACCTGATTCTCCAAATCAGTGGTTTGAGCAAGTGCCATTCTTTCTCAATGTCAGAATTAACTTATTTACTCACAAATACATCTGGATCTTACTACTTGCAAAAATAAAATATGTATAATCTATGCCCTTTTTCTATTTAATAAAAAAAAGTTATGTGGCATCACATCCGTTGGTCTTTATCAAGGGAAATGTTTATATTCCAATACAAATGTACAGAAGAGGATTAAGCCTCTGAAAGAAAATATATATAAATTTTGCCTCAAATACTGACTTTAATTAGGTACTTGAAAAGAAAATCACTTAAATCCAACATATTTTTCCAGAAAGTTTGTTCTCCTGCATGACTCACATCTCTGTCATTTGCATTCAACTCAAATTTATGAAATTTTTTCAGTGGACTTAATCATCTTCCATACAAACATGATCATGATTAATTTTTATTCTAAGTACTGTATATTTATAAAAATATTTATATGTATTATAAAAAAAATATGTAGATTGTTAAAGCTTAATCTAGTTTGAGAATTATGTGAAAAAACTGAAAAATAAAACATCTTTACCACTGCTACAGTTAAGCATAATATTATTTATATCTCTTACAGATTTGGATTTCAAATTATTTCATGTACCGTAATCAAGAAATTTGTTTCTGATCGGAATTGAGAGATATTTCTCAAAATATGGTGTAGATGAGGGATTACAAACAGTTATTTCTACCCTTCCCAAAACTTTTTCAATTTTTTTTAAATCATCATTTTTGTTTTTACAGCAAGCAAAGTCTTTTTTAAATTGCTGACCAACTTTTTGCATGTTTCCACTAGTATATTGACCTTTAATCTCTTATATTAGCTTGCAGTGTTAGAAATTGGAGGGCCTCTTTGCAATCACTCTAATATTTAGCTACCTGCTAAGCCATAACTCTAGTTGGATCAAAAGGTTCCTCCCGATCAAAACTTACGTTTCAAAGTTCTCAAGAACTTGGGGAACTTAAAAATTTGTTCAAACATACATCCTCCAGGCATTGGAATAATTAATATAACAGTGTATATGTCATAAGAATTTGTTTAGAGCTTCTACTGTTGCATCACTGTTTTTGAAATAGTTGCATATTTGAAATTTACATAAAATTGAAAACACCTAATAGTTACATAGTTTTGAACTTCTTTGGAAATGTAAAAAATAATGTTTGTGATGCATCAGTTAATTTGAAATATACCTCTCAGTCCTACTAAAGTCTTGACAAGCTATTGTGTGAATATTAGTCACCATGTAATTGGAATTACTTCCTCTCCATGTGTCTGCAGGAATCAGTTGTGTCGAGGAAGATGGGGAGCCAGCCAACATGACAGAGTGCCTGCAATGGGCTGGACCCTTTCCCTCTCAGATTAGAGAATGCCGGGTGGCGTGCAAGGACGACTGCACTCTGACTACTTGGTCCAAGTTTTCTGAATGCACCGGATGTGGCAGCTCACGCACTCGCAGGCGTTCACTTGTAGGTACGGACTTTTCTTTTACTTTTAATCTTGTGGGGACATTAGCGTCATACAAAAACAAATGCTTCATTCATTACTCCAGAAACAATCAAATCTTCCTCCGATGTCAAACGTTCTCACATTGCTGCTGCATGATTTCATTGATATGGCTGACTGTGACTTTAGAAATAAATTAAAGCTGAGAAGATGAAAGCTTTTGTCAAGCCTGACTATTGAGTGAGAGGTTGCAGCTATTTCCTCAAGGAGACCTTTGGACAGCCTGATCCTTATCGATCTCACCAAGGCAGCAGCAGACAGGATTTATTTGTTGCTTCTTGGACAGCACTAATTGCTGCATATTCTTCACATACTCAAAAGCATGTAGACTTTGATGTACTATTTGCAATAAACATCGCCTCGGCTGTAATTCAGGTCGTCTTACTATAACTTTACACTGTCCCTGTTAGCATTTCACCAGGTTGAAATTAGCTCTTTATAGCTTGTTATCCCCAATTTCCATGCAGATGGCAGAATATGAATTGCATGTCATGGTTGCAGACCAGACTGGATACTATTTGTCCTCATGAATATTTAATCTAATGCTTAAGGGGTTGTAGTAAACTTAGCCTTCCTCCCCTGATAATGCTCTGAGAAACTAACACATGACATCCGACATTGCTTTCCGGTGGGTTCCCCTGGGAATAATTTGTTCTAATTCTGATCACCCTATGCCGGTTATAAAAGGTCTTTTGAGCATTTCAGCTGATTATTGCTTAAATTTCTTTTTCAGAGAGGTTGATGGGTAGCGGATGAGCTGTTTTCTTGTAAAGCTCCAGTCTATGGTTAAGGAAGATGGTGGCATTCTATGGCCTACGCTTAGACACTTCATCTATTTTGTAAAGCCTCCTTGAGCTCGATGCTGACTACTTTCTCTGTATCTGAAGTGGAAGTTATTTTAGAGCCAAAACGCTCTTTAACAAAAGACTATTCAGTTGTACCATGTGGCTATTCAATTTCATGAATATCAGCTGAAGTCAGTGTACTTGAGTGGACATCAAAGCTGATATATCGAAAAATATTCCACACTTAGCTCTTCAATTCAGACAGAAAATTAAGGATCTAAAAATAATATGGATGAGGTTTACACAAAAAAAATGTAAATTTGAATAAAAATATATATATTTTTTATTTGCTTCTCCATTTACTTCGCTCCTCCAGTGGTCATGTCGGATAAATATGAAAGAAACAGAAGTGATTGCCACATACAAACTAACCAAACAAAAGACTTTGCACCTGTGCACTCAAAACTAAAAATATGTTTTTTCAGACTGTTGAAGGATGTCAAGAAAAACCAAGTATAGAAAGAAAAACTGCAGTTAGTATTTTGATACATGACATTTACTATTTAAAAAAAAAAAAATACCACTGATAAGGAATTGGCAGTGAAAATAAATCAGGAATATTTGAGCCACTAAAGTGCACTCTGAAAAAAAATTAATAAAAAGGTCACTTTGTTAAATTCTACTTATAAAAACACTGGCTGTATTAGAGGTTATGCTCTGCTGAAAGATAATAGGCAGTTTCATGGTAAGTGCATATTGAAATAATTCAAAATATGTTAATGGATGTTTATAGCATTATTAATATGATGAATTTAGTATAAACGTTCAGTACCTACAGATAATTTGTGATATAACAGTTTTAAATCTGTGGATCTCTAATCCACCAGACAGGTAGATGTTTGCTATGTGTGCTTAACAACTGGAAGAAAAATGTTCTCTATGTCATATTCCTTATAACCACAGTTTGTATAACACACTGCCCTGGACTGAAACAAGAAGAAAAAACACAAAATGAGCAGCCGCCCCTGCTCTGTGTTTTGTCAACATCTGACACATCCACCTGCCTGCTCTCCCACATGTCTGAAAGAACATATAAATCACTGAATTTGTACCTTACGGTTTTGAAGCTATACCTCGGACTTTAGGCTTTGGGGAATTAAAAACCACAAATTACATTTGGCATGAATAGAAGCATATGCCTTTCTCTGTCAGACACTAGCTCTATTTGGGTCTGGTAGGGTAGCACAGTCATTTTCTGACCTGCTGGTTTTCTTTGTGGAATTTGCATGTTGATGGCTTATGGAGCGTTGATTCCACAAAGCCTAAAGACATGCAAATTACATGAATGTATGGCTGCCTGTAGGTGGTGATACATTAATATATGTACGATGGATTTGCCATTATGTAGTGCATATCTGCTCATTAGTAGCAGTGCTGGGGAGTGTTTTACTGCTTGTTAAATTCGAAATGGGTTAAATCTAATCTTTAATCGGCATTGATGTGCTTATGTAATTACACTGAATAAATTTTTGCCATAATAGGGGTGAAAAAGCTTTTATGTTACAGAAGAAAAGACTAAAATTCAAACCATTTTTTTATGGTTCCTCTTTCATTGTGATTCATAAGCCATGTTTCCGTTAACATTTTTTTATTCACACTGTAAAGTTTTGCATTCGAACACGTTTATCAAGAACTTTACACTGTGAATAAAAAATGTTAACGGAAACATGGCTTATGAATCACAATGAAAGAGGGACCATCAATGCTTCATAAAAAAATTAAGCATTAGAAAAAGTTGATGGAAAACATTTTAAATAACTCCCCCAATTTCACAAAAATACTTTTAAGCTCGATTGTAGTGGGTTTTTAACTTTTTTGCAAAAGAGTTAGTGCCGTACAGCAGAGATGAAAACCCCTTTTTTTGAATAAGTTCTGATTTAGTGAACTTTAAAATTTAATGCTGGATTTGTGCAACAAACTCAGAAAAATTGGTGCCTTAAGAAAGCAAAGAGGCTTTCATGATGGTTTTAAAATTTTTCTGTCACTGTTTTTTTTTTTTTTTTTAATGGTCAAATAGGGAAAATGTTTTGTTAACACAACCCCTGAGTGGGTCTGTGCCTTAGAGGCACGAAGCTAATGTCAAAGTTCTAACTCCCAGCTGGGAGGGGAGGACTCTCCATTTTTTTTTATGTGTGGTCCATGCTACTTTGCAGCCTCTTCATCTTGTGGAGTCAGGAAATCAACAAATATTGATGCTTGACTCAACTATGCTGTGCATAGGCTGGTCGATTCACTCTAAATCAGTAGATGGACAGGTTCGCTCAAAATTTGCATGACAATTGGATGGAAGCACGGCTATAGTTGGAAGCTTTGGTAGCCTAAATTTTTTTGTCAAAACAGTCAGAAGCAACAAAATATGACTCTGTGTTTCGTATTATTCACTGAGGTCTTAAAACAGTTGCACAGTGTTATACAGCCAAATTTAATAGCTTAGAATATTGAAAGTTTTTTTTCTGTATCAATTGATAAAGGGAAACAAAATATACAAATTACACAAAATGATGTTTTCAAGCCTTTATTTCTGTCATATGTGATGATTTGTCAACTATAGCCAATGAAAGTAAAACATTAAGAAATTTGAATGTTACATCAGACCAATAAAAATAATTTTTATACAGAAATATGGAATTAATAAAATATATATTTTAAACCTATTTAACCGTTCTTACTAGTTTATTGAATATGACTGCATATCTTTGATTTTTAAATACACAGATTTATGCTTAGTAAACTGATCAGACACTGAGATTATTTTGTCTGAAATGAATATTTTGTTGATTTGTAGCCATATTCCCCTGCAATATGTTGTGATGCATAGTGATTCAAACAGGAATTATGTCTCCCACTGATCAGAGATTAGATGTGTGTGTGTTAGAGCTTAACTGCAGATAAATGGTTTCTATCCAGCATTGGAGCTGTTTGCAATTGCTCTTAGTCATTGTAGTTAGAATTAGCTTTTAAATCTCTGAATTATGCTAGAATAGTTGCATTTAGAAATACTGCAGATGCTATTGACAATGTCCCATTTAGGTTTGTAACTTCTTTCACTTAACTAAATTTTATGTCTTAATTTGTTGTATTTCTAATAGTTATACATAACCTTATTGTTTTCATTTTGACTAAAAATTTTTTAGTATAAATATATTTTTGAAATCTTGTGTTTGTTGTTTGCTTTAATATTACAGTTTAAATTTATATTAAAGAGCAAAATTGACACTTTCTAACCAGTGTAGACACAGTCTAATTTGTTTGTAAGGTAGTTTATCCTTGGCCACGATCTTACAAAATTCCTCTTTCACAGATGTAGTTTTTTTAACCCTCATCTGGCAAGGCTAAACAGAATTGGGTCTGCATATTTCCAGGTGCAAGTTGTGCATTAGTCGAACACACCTGAGTAATTTAAGTCAGAAATGATACACGTAGTTTCAGAATGAGCTGAAAATTGCTGATTTCAAATGCTGACTCTTTGTGATGCCTGAGGTAACACGGTCGCCATCGATGTCCTTGTCGAAGTTAAGTAACGTCGCATTGGTACTTTTCAATCAACCACCAGCAGTGGTGTAGATTGAACAGATTGTTAGTGGATTGCGATGTGACAGCAGCATATTCTCACTCTGGGAGGAATGTTTGCAATCAGAACCACTTCAGAAACAGATGGGCAGCTCAGCGGCTGTGAACTCAAGAGGATGACGACACCCTGGTTCCATGAGACAAATATGGCTGCATGAGAGGAGCAAGAGTTCACTTCTTTCACTGTTTCATATTTTTACTTCTCTGTCTGCTCTTTCCTTCTGGAGCAGGCCAATAAATTGCAAATAACAAGTTTGTTTTACAGTACACAAAGTAATTACTTTGATTGTGACTGTTATGTTGTAATTAGTATATTCTTAAGGGATTTGAATTCATTAAAGCTCTTACTATTTGGTTCTTAATGGGTATGTGATATTCTTTTTAACTTCACAGCCAGTCCATAACAATCTCCATTTCAACACTATCAGTAAGCAAACAATATAATGCCATCTGGTGCTTCTTTGTGAAGGTGTTAATGTCTAATCTGTTTCCCATTCAGGCAATGAGAAAAACACAGTTTGAACCTATGTTCATATGCATAGGTTCAAGAAATTGAGTATTTAAGGGGTTGAAAACTTAGAAAGACTCTATATGCTACTGCAGTTCCTGTTCTGTCAGTCATGTGACCATCTCTGTGCTCTGGTCAGATATTCTCAGCAGATATATCCAGCATCGACCTTCACAATGTTCAAATAAACTTCTATGTTGATGATGCAGATATGAATTTACGTTAACAATGCAGGGTTCACTTTTTTGTCAGTTTTGTCTTCCCAGGATTTCCTGATACAAAAATTATTTTGGTGAAAGAAAGCATACACACCAGTTAGGACAGTCTCTTCTAACAAGAAAAATGTCAAGAGACTGCAGCATCCTGACTAACATTAAAGTTGAACATTTAAAACCGAACTAAAAACAAATAAAATGTTCACTTTGGTTTTAGCTGTCTTTCACTAGTTATGTTTATTTTTATAAAATGATTTTATATTAAGCTAGCCATGTCTTTATTTTATTGCATTTTTAGTTTGACTTGATAAAAAAAAATCAAAAAATTTAATTTAGTTAATTTTTTGCTGAGATAATATACAAGTTGTTCAAGTTAAATATGACATTTTGTTTAATTTAAATTTTTGCCCTAATATTTGTTGATAGTTTTATTATTTTTGTATTATTTTACACAAGTTTTCAAGCCCCTTTCTGAATAAAACTGCTACTTCTGCTATATCTGGTATGGCTAAAAGATGATTTATAAGAATATTTTATTGATGGATCAGTTTATTTAGATGGTAAAAAATCATGTGTGTACAGAAACGACATGGAAACTCCATGCAGAAAGGCCACAGGCCGGGAACACAGGACCTTCTTGCTGCAAGGCAACAGTGCTACGAACTGTGCCACTGTGCAGCCTCCAGGCTAAAACAAGATAGTTTATTAGCTTGTCTCTCTAAATGAAAGAGGAGATTTTCCCAACATATACTCCAGAGAACAGAACCATATTTATTGAATGGCAAAACATTTATTTATTTTAAGAGTCAAAACAAAGATCAAAGTGTTTATTTTTCACACGTATCTGCTATTCATCATGATGATTAGAATATATTTTCTATTTTATTTTTTGTAATCAAGGTCTTACATACCCATTCAAATTGGCTCATGTATTATCAGATTTTCAGAAATCCTGTGTTTGCATAATAATCCTTCCAAAGTCAATACCTGCTTATCTTTGATCAGTAGCAAAGAGATTGGTCCTTATATCCAACAGTCATTTGGTTAGAGGGTTGGTAGACACTTACCAAGTTACCAGCCAATCGAAAGACAAAACAGGACAGACAACCAAGCAGACACTCACTCATAAGTACAATTTAGAGCTACCAATCGACCTGACATTCATGATTTTGTATTATAATTAGCCTATCTCAGTGTTTGTTGTTTATGGGTTGAATTTTTGACCACAAGAAATGAGCACAACGATCTTAAATGACGGTTGTTTTATTACATATTGACATTTCCAAAAGTATCTTAGAAATGCTATTTAGTACCTTTATTAAATAGCATTTTTGTTGGTGTTAGCCTAAATGAAATTTTCCTACAACAGGGTTCTTGAGTTTTAGGTGATGATTATACATTTGTCTTAAAATGCATCCAAACAAGAGACATTACAACTGGAAAAATCATTTCTCTTTTTAATTCTTACTGAAAATAAACCAAAGAATTATGTGAGGCTGTTTATGGTCATTATTTAATATTTGTATCTAAAATACACTTTTTGTATTTTAGTTTACTGAAGGACAAATGCCAATGACTTTTTATTCATGTCTTTCTCCTGTGGAAATCTTTTGGGTTTTATATTTTGAGAAAGCTATTTAACAACGTAGCATTACTGTATGTTGAATAAATGCCTGTATGGCAAAATATTTTGCTTTTCAATATCAAATTGAGCCAGTTGCAGGATTTTATTACTTGCTATGCAGAGTCTTGAAACCCTGTCGAGAGTGTTGTCCTTTCATCAAATCAATTATTTGCTTAATATTGACAAGGACATGAAGAGAAGATGACAGCTGAGTTTTTTTTAAACATTGCCCTACAGCCTTGGTGTGTCACTGAATGAAGAATATTCATAAATATAAACCAGCATGTCTGTCTTTTGTGTGCATTTATGTGTCTTTTGTTCTGTAGAACACTAGCCAGATCATGCAGGTGAAGAACATGTAGGGAAATTTAATTGTATCAAAAATTGTTTGGAATGAAGCAGAACATCTTATGCAACATTTCAATGTCACTATGTTTATTTCTTTGCCAGAGCATTTTAAGGAGATATAAAATAGTAATCAACCCGTAGGAAACATGATGTAAAAAAGTGAGATCCCAATATGTTATTTCATAACTTTGTTCATCTTTAATATGGTAAATGGACTAAATTTATTCACCACTTTACTAGTTATTCTGACCACTCAAAGCACTTCAGACAGCTTAAGGTTAAGTACCTTGCCCAGGGTCACATTAACAAGAGACGAGAGAAAGCTGAAATCAAACCCACAATGTTCCAATTGCAGGACAACTACAGTACACACTGAGCCACAGTTGCCACATGCACAGTTCAAATGGAAAACAAACCGTGAGAAGGAAATGAATAAAACAAATAAACAAAAAAAAGCTGCACCAAGCTGGTTGCAGATGTGTTTACAAAGTTAAACTAATTTTTTCATGATTCATCTTTTTGTTCGATTTCAGCACACAGTTTCCTTTGCTTGGAATCATTCATCATCCCACATCTTGACTTGACAATTATTCACCAGTTTATTTGCTCTTGGTTACCTGCTTGTCTTTCAGTCAATTATCTAAAAGGAGTTTTGTGGCTGTTTCACTGTGCTGCTATAGCACAGTGCTGAGGATGTTGCACGGAGCCACGTCAAGCTTTTTCCTGTATAATATCTTTGTTACAATGGGATCTTTTTGATCAATTATGACAGTTTTGCTCTACATTATTCTTTTAGTTTGCCTACATGTTTCTGTAATCATTTTAACATGGCTGGAGTCATTTATCACAAAGACTATTATAAAAGACGCATATTGACGTTTAACATTCACTGTATACAGTATATTTCATGAGAGAAGAGAAACCTTTCAAACTGAAAATTGGTGGAGTCAAATTATGTTGTTGAGGCTAGTATACACTTCAAGTGTTTTCAATCAGTTTCAGTAGTGACTGAGAATGATTGCGAAGTTTGTTAATGCCTTCATTCAGGTTGTTGTAAATCCTGAGACATATTTTATTTTTTGAAGGAATTAAATGGTTGAAATATCCCCTCAGTAGGTCATTCAGTTCAGCAGACCTCTGATAATGAGCTATCAAATTAATGTGTTTGTGTTGAAGTAGGGAAACATGAAAGGCATAAAGGGTGTTGAGTCCCAAAGACCTGGACAGGGAAAAAAATAAAGTCAGAACCTCTTCCTGCAGGCATTGAGATAATTGCCCTATTGATAATTCTTTAACCAAACAACACTTTGCCCTGACATTGCTGACAACTATTTTCAGGAAGCTCTATAATCATCTCCTTTAAAATTCATGGCTAAGTCAATTAAAAGGCTACAGGAAATTGCTGGTTGTCTAAGATGCATTAAAAATGTTGACATATGTTTTCAAATTACACTTACAAACATTAACGCATAATAATCTCAGAATAATGTTTTTTTAATTTATTTATATTTTAATTAAACAAATATTTATAGTGGAGACATGAAGAAAAAAAATATTTATGCAGTTAGTTTTGTTTTATCGCAAAGGCCTTTTAGTAATTACTTTTGAAATTAATCTATTATATGTATGCTGATATTAAAAAAGCTTTGCAGATAAATAACAGACTGATGCATTCTAAGTGTTCAGTTCTATAATTTTTGATGATTAAGACTTGCATTTAAAGAAAACACGTTTCTCAAAAAATCTGAAGGCTGCAAAATACTAATAAAGTTCAATTTATCCTTTGAATTGAAGCCTTCCCAAAGATATTCAGTTCAATTCAGTTACTGGTAATTGAATTTAATATAGAGCCAATTCTTAACAAATAGAGACAATTGACTCTTTTCCAAGAATCTATGAATCTATGTAGTCAACCCTTTTACTGGATTGTGTGTCTCTGATCATTACTGATAAACTACAACTTGGGGAAAAGAGGTGAACAACAAAGAGAGAAATAAAAGCTGAAAACAACTAGAAGAAAAAAACTAATTTCTTGTGTTCTAATTATTGTTTATCATTGTGAAATATGGAATTTGTTGTTTATTTCCATTGTTGATTATATAAATATTTGACAAAGTAAAGTATTTACATGACAAAGAAAAGAATTTTCAGCTACAAACAAAATGCAACTAGACAAGTAATTCTTTAGATTCCCATGGGTCCAGTTCTCTGTGGTGTAGCAATATAAGAAAAACAAGTATGTGCTTGCCCTTGAGGTTTTGAGCATAAATTGAAAATTAAAATTTTATATGCTTTCGAACAACACCAGTTGTTCTCTCAGGTTATTTAGGGATCTAACAGAAAGGAAGTATACTTTCTTTCACCTAATTACGATGCACTAAACTGATTTGGAATTCATTTATTCTACTTCTGCTGAAAAAAATTACATTTCGGTTGATAGGAGCTGCAGTAAAGTTGATCGTTGAATAAACTGACAAACATTTTTCCTGCCACTATTTGCTTTTGTGAAATAAGAAACTGAAAGATCTTCAATTACATTAAGCAACACTTACACTCCAACATTTGCTACAGGAAAATCCAAATCTTTCAGATGATTTGATGGTCATTTGACAGCTAGCATGTAGTTTTACTCAAATAAACTCATTCAAACAAATCTTAGTGAATGTTTAATTTAAGATGCTAATGTAACACTGCTTCCTAGAAATGCATCATGCAAATTTCTAAGCGACATGAATATAAGAAACACACTTTATGCTCCTGGGACATTTTGATGCATTTGAGAGTTTCAGATGTGGTTTACATTTTTGAGAAGTTTGAGAATGTGAAGTAGCTGTATATCCAAAGTATTTCACATTCTTGCAAAGTCTGCTGCAGAACTCGAACCAGTGAGTCTCACCACAGTGATTATATTAGCTGAGTCACAATACAGGTGGCTTCTGTGGACATATTAAATAAGTAGAAGTTGTATAATTGTAGAGATATTTCCCACAGTGGCATTAATTTAAACAAACATTTCACCCTCAATAAGTTGCTAATGTGTATTCTAGTCTCTCCACCTGCCCACATTGTTATATTAAGAATGCATGGCTATGAATAAATTAGCAACAAGTTGGTGTAGTTCAAATTGTTATAAATATTTAATATCAATTTCACCATTGTGTTCCCCAATTGAAAATCAGGGTTTGTTAGCTCCCTACCAATGAATACAAACTCAAAAAATAAACTGTTTGTGTATTCAGAAGTTTATACCCTTTTTGTTTTCTTCAAACTTCATTAAAACTTGAGTCTTGCTCCTGTTGTCACAACGTTTCATTGTTTTGTCTATTTTCTGCTTAGGCCGTAGCAAAAAGAAGGAGCGTTGCCTGAATGAGAATATGTACCCGCTGGAAGAGAACCAGACTTGTCCCTGTAATGAGTTTTTGTCTCAGCCATTTGGGAATTGGTCTGCATGCATCCTTCCAAATCCTCCAGTTTTTGAGTCGCTGCACGGTTGGATGAGGCACCGAGAGGTAAAAGAGTGTGGCCAAGGTCTCCGCTACAGAGCTGTGGCCTGCATTGACCAGCGGGGACATCTGGTTAACCCCACGCTCTGCACAGACTCAGGTATAATTGAATATCAAAAATTATCTGCTATATGAACTTCATAGAGGGTTTCCAACTTCTCTTCTTTTACAAATGAATCCTGACTGTTTCAAGATCTGCTAGTTCTACCAATTAATTATTTTTTTAGGCAAACAATAGGCTGAAGTTGTTACTTGTGGAGGGAGTCGTCTTTGCAACCATCAGTCTGGAAAAATATGGGATTTGATTGCTCCTTCTTATTCTGAATCAGGCTGAATTTTTTTGTTCAATTATAGGCTACATCGTGGAGGTTTGTCACATCCCTTGCCCCCTGGACTGTAAGCTCAGCGATTGGTCTTCTTGGTCGGCATGCAGTTCCTCCTGTGGCAGCGGGCTGAAAATTAGGTCTAAGTGGCTCAGGGAGAAAGCCTTTAACGGCGGACGCCCGTGCCCCAAGCTGGATTTGAAGAACCAGGTAAAGATGGCTTTGTGCTTTTATAAAACACGTCATTTATATAGAAATAAAACGGTCAAGCCAACAGTTATTCGTTATTGCAGTTGTTCTTGAATTTCTTTGTTTTAAAACATTACTTCAGAAAGCCTTTGCGTATTTCACTGAGATTATTAATGTGATAGACTAAAACTATGCACCACAAAATGGTGCATTGTTTTTCTAAATGTTAATCTAAAAAGTATGCCATTCATTTGTTCAGCTTTCATCCTCACTTGCCATTGACAATACTTTGAAAAATCACCTTTCACTTTACAAAATAGCTTGTCTGCTTTCAGATTGAAATATCCTCTGTTAAGATAAATTTTATGTTTTTTTCGTTTGGATTCTACACTTTGAGTGGACCATTCTAACACATGACCTAAACCAGTTCCAGTGTCGCTCTGGTTGTGTGTATGTAGTAATTGTGCTGCTGGAAGGAAACCTCTTTCTTAAGACTTTACGCCCTTTATTTTTTTCTTTAATTGACCTATGATAAGCTCTGCATCTCCTATTAACTATGATGAACAAAAACATCTCTACAGGATGCTGTGTTAGTTTTAGGCCAGACATGGCCTTTTACAAATAGGCTAAAAGGCTCAATTCAGAGTACCTCCTTGAAAATGTTTCCTGTTAAGTAATAAGTGGGTCTATTTGTGGATTTCATTCAACAATGATTTATTTTCTTCCCATGCTTCCATTAAGGGGAAGCTGCTTCACAGCTTATTGGTATGTCTGTCAGTTTAAGTGGAGGATGAGGTTTTCCTGTTGTGTCTTACCCCTTTTTAGATGGTTGGTTGAACATTTCAGCGAGATTTTCCTAAGCTTGGAAATTGTTTTACTTATAAAACCCTGTTTTAACTATCAGTACGTTATTCCTGGCCTTTCTGGTGTGTTACTCAGCATTCAGGATGTTACATTTTTATGTCACAAATTCTAACCAACCTCTTAGGTCTTTTTCAGAATCGTTGGAAAAGGCCTGATATCCTTAAACTTTACTCTGATATAAGGATATCAGAGTAAAGAATGCTGAATAGAAATGCATGCTCCACTTTTTAGACTTTTATTTGTACACAACTTTTTCACTCCACTTTTCAATTATGCATTACTTTGTTACTTTTTTTATTGATGTAATAAGACTAAGTGTGAAAAGATTCTTTTGCAAATCACTTGAAAAAGTGCTTCTAACTTTTTCTTAAAACTAAGTAAAACTCAAGATTTTAGCTTACATAGAGTAAAGCAATTTTTTTAAAATTTCTCTTCTTTATTAACATAGTTTTCTAAAATCCATACAACAGAATCCAGATAGGACAGACAGTAAGCCTACTTAATGCTAAAATTGTCCGGACATCATATTTTACAAAGACATGCATAACATTATCTTACCGGGTACATTAATATGGCATATACGTCAGTTCCCATCTAAATTCATAACATATTTGCAGTATGTTCTTTGAATATATTTCTTCATCCTCTTTGTTTTTAATCTAAACGCTATCTCAGTGAACTTGTTGCATTCTGCTCACACTTCAATGACAAGCTTTATTGCCCGTCAGACAGTGGGACTCCTGGGTGACCTGTTCATTTCCTGGAGTCTTCAGTCAGACTAAATCATTGGCCTTGCACGACATGCCCTTCCTGTGACATGAGAACGGGGAAAAGGCAGAGAGTGAGGAGAGAAGTGGACAGATGGGAGGTGTTGATATTCCACAGTCAGGTTTTCTCTGCATTTCAGAATACTCCGCAACAGCACTTCTCTCATGGGGGTCATGGTTTAAAGCGAGGAAGGGTTTTATGAATGCTGCCTTTATGCTTGGATGGACTGGAAAAGGACACTACCGCTCGTGGAGGTCACTATGGAGATGAGGCGTGGCTTTGTGAAAAATATTCATACGCGTTCCAGTGGAGAGTTGTGTACAGATGGTTAAGTGCCCACTAACAATGTCTGTGTGGGCCCTGTTTTAATGCCCCGTAATAACCCCTCCTCCTGAAATATGAGCTCTTTGTTGCCCTTGAGCTCGTAGCGTTATCCTGAGGGTGGAGTGCAGTATGTTGTTAACATTACCAAATTGGCTATTTGGAGTTAAGCACATCTCCCTGAGACGTGGGTGGAAAGACAGCCCAACCTTTACACTAATGCACTAAGCATAGATCTGTAAGGTTATTTGTCCATTCTGCTACATTAAGCAAGAAACTCCCTCAGGCGGCCCAACAGGGTGCAAGAGAAAGCAGCTTGCTTGAAATATCAGTGAATTTGCTCAGATTTCAAACCTACATTTAGTGTCTACAGTCTGCCCCTCTTATGGTTTTGGAGTGATTGTTAATATTTCTATCACAAACGGTTGCCTTCGTCTTTCACAGACAGTTGCTCTGCTTTTGCTGACTGAGAAGCAGTCATCGGACAAAGACTAGATTCCCTCCCACCAGCAGATGTTCCCCCTTGAGCCGTAGCCAGAAGTGATTGGCTTGACAGAGATGAAATTTACAGAGCACCACAAGTCATCCTCTCGTCTAATGGTTGAGTGAGCAAGAAAGATTAGGAGAAAGATAAGAGTTGGAGAGATGAAGGGCCACATAGAAATAATAAGCAAAAATAGTTGCAGTGTCAAAAGGGCTGCATGGAATACAGGCATTGAGTTTAAATGTGATTTCTATGTAGCGGCCTTTTTTTAATTTTTTTTTCTTTCCAGGAGTAAAAATCAGACAATTGGTAAATTAATCCACATGAATAATTCATCTATGTGAAACGCCCCCTCAGGTCTTCTTTGACAAATGGAGAGAGAAATAATTGAAAGACTAACTTTAGTAGAATAATACTAAATACACAAGCCACCTTTATCCCCCAAATCTGCATATTTTAGTTAGTTGTATTTGTGAAGGTTACCGAAATGTCATATTCCTAATTTCACAAACTCACCTGTTGTTTTGCTTTCTGAAGTTCAGACATAATTCTTTGGCAACATTGCTGTTATCTTAGAAACCAGGAAAACTTTCTTTGGCGGAGAAAAGCTGTCTACCGTGGGCAAAACATTACATTAGGTTTTTTGTTGAAAAATATAATAATCTGATAAAATTTCCTTGTAAAAGAAAGACGGAGATACGGAGATTTAACCTCTTTTTAACTGTATTAAATACAGTCACATATATGTTTCTCTTTGTTTCAGTTTAATTAGGAAAAACTATTTCTATTTGGTAAATGACACAATATTAAGACTTTTTTTTTTTAACTTTTTGTAAATTTCAGAATGTTCATATAATTCTTTACTATTTTCTTAAACTGCCTTTCTAAACAGAATGATTTTGGTCAAACATTTTGGATATTCTTTCACAAGTTTCACCTTTTCAGCTCTGCCCTGAGGGTTTTATGATGGCCTCTCTAAAACGCTGACCTTGTTGTCCTTAAGCCACTTTGTAACAAGCTTAGGGTACTTGTTTATCCAAAACATCCATTTGTGCCCACGCCTTAACTTCCTATCTGATGTCTTTAGATGCTACTTCAAGATTTTAGTTGAATGTTACTTTTTGTATGAAGTGCATCAGCCCACCTGCAACAAATTAACCTCACATCATAATGCTTTTTTTTTTACTTCACAATTCGGATTTCATGCTTATGTGTCTCCCCTTTTTCCTCCAGTGTACTGATGGTCATCATATTAAAACACTTCAATTTCAGTTTCTTCAGACCACAAGATATTTCTTAAAAAAAAAAAAAAATCCCCCAGACTGCATATGAAAACAGTAAACTGTCTATTTTTGCTTAGCTTTTAAAATTAGGACTTTTAGTTTTTTCAGCTTATGTCAGTACAGGACTCATGGATATTAATTTTTACCTACCAGCTTTAACCATCACATTCACTGGGTGTTTTGCTTGTAGTCTTAAATGCACATTTGATACAAAAACACCTCCTGAATTCCTCTCATTCCCTCTAATTCCTGTATGATGTGATGGCAGATGAACGTGGCATCTTTCAACATTTGGAAATCATGTCCAATCCTGAGCATAGATCTTTTGCAGATTTCTTTTCGTAACATCATGCCAGTTTTATTTTTATCATGATGTGCCACTAAGAAGAAATGTGTTTGACATGTTGCCTTAAAATAGGTTGTCATTTCTGCCTCTAATTAACAGAGATATTGTGAATTAATCTATGATGATGTCATCATCTGGGCCGTCTCAACTTGCAATTATAAATTATGAAATTTTAAATGGGTGGCATAATAATCTTGGTAATATTATAAATTTGAGACAAGTAATATAACACATACAAATAAAAAAATGCACATTATTCTGCTTACTACTGTTTAATTTAGCTATTCTGTGTACTATTTAGGAAACAGAAATAATTTGGGTAATCCTGGCTGAACAAAAAAAATATGTATATATTTTGAATAGTTTTATGTAATGAAGTGTGGAAATAACCTTATTTACCTCATTGAGTTGCTGTCACAGATAATAAATACGTTTTTGAACACTATCACATTATAACATGATAATTATACTGCAGAAAAGTGATAATATATTTCACAAAGGTGATAAATTCACCCGGGTGGTGGTGGTATTTAGACTGCACTGACAACACGATTCAACAGTAGGAAGAAGTTGGCATACAGGTTAATTTTGGATACGTGTGAGAAATGAATGGCTAGTTAGAACATGTCCATGTTGAACACATTTAAGGTGGTGAAACTTATATCCATGTAGCCTTTCATAGCTCCGCTGCTGGTCAATGAGGAAGAGTGCAACATCTAGAGGATTGGACTATCTTTTTTTTCCTTCTGTGCAGTGTCATTCTGTCTAGGATCCTGATTTCGTCCACAACTCCATGAGATACAAACTTCATGTTTGTATCTGCTTTTTGGGACTGCTCATTCTGAAACAGGTCAAATATCCACTGAGAGCTGCACTCCTTACCAAGTTTCAAGCCAACATCTAAACTTTAGGGATTGTTGTAATTCTGCCAAGCACATCTTCTAGCATATAATTACTTTATACATACTGTAATACGATACTTTGTTATGCAACATTTTTTGCAAATTAAGGTCTTACTTCCTTAATAAGATCAATTTAACAATACCCAGGACATCTAGATCATTGCCTGCACCCAATATATGTTTAAGACTTTTACATCTGATACCAATACCAATATTTTCTCAGATTGATTCCATCTAAAGAGATAAAGTAGAGAATTTACAATTTATCTCTTTAGTTTCTATTGCTTTGGTAAAGCTCTCCCTGAAATGCAATCTTTATCATTCTCAATTTGCCCCTTCACTGATTTGTGTTTGCATTTCGCACCCATACAACAAACCATTATTTACTAGTTTTAAAATAGCTTAAATCTGACATATACATGTCACATATAATATTTGATCTTGTTCTACTTGACCTCATGAGTGCACATTAGCTGAAACAGCCTTCTCCCACTGCACTATATACAACAATGATTGGTATGTTTTTTTAATATTACATGGATGATTTAAATGTATATGCACCGATTAGAAGGCTGTTTGCCAGATGATAACATGCTGGCTGGTTTTTATCATTTGGTTTTGGTAGAACAAAGGCTATAAAGCACTCCACAGCCAGCAAGTACACTCATTTCTAAACTGATTGTGATGCATTGAGGAAAGTTTGCATGGACAAATGGATGTGCACACTTTTACAAAATCAATTACTTTGTGCATTAATAGTATGCACAATTTTCTGAGCAAGGTCCATGATCCTGCAAAGCCCCTATTTATTTGAAGTGAGCACATGTTGAGGATCATCCACAAAGAGGGCCTTATGGCCTAGCAAAAACACCACTCAGATTCAGATTTTTCAGAGTGTAATGGTTTTCTTAAAGTATTTTTTTTTACAATTTAGACACACAAAACATTTGGCATATAAATGTAGGCCACACACTCTTATTTTTGCAATCCCAGTCAGGAGACACAAGATGCCCTAAGAGATTATAATAGAAGAATCACAGATGTCAAAGCTGAGCTCCCAGAGAAACACACAAATTGGAACTATAATTACAGGAGACATTTGAATTTCATCATAACTCCCACATGTGTTTCCTGTCAAGCTATCCAATGGTGGATGCACATTCCACATAATACAAAGGAACTGTCTGCACTGTCTGGCAGCCTCTGTGCCAGTCACATAGTTATTTTTTAATTCTGTTAATATCTGCACTCCATCGAACCTGGAACTGTCCTAGGTTCCAGGTTCGATGGAACCTACAACATTCATTGTTTGTTACCTGAGTTTTGTCATTTTTGTGTCTTTGTGTATTTTGGATTTTTTTTTCACGTGTAGCATAAATCTCTAAACAGTTTTTTATGGTGTTATCATGCTTTATATGTAAAACAGAGTTTTGCCAGTTGCTTCCCTTCTCATATGATTTCACATTTAACTGCTGTGTTGTGCAACATTTCAGTTCGCATCAAGATTTCATGGATATTTCACGGGCTTAAATTGTTACCACCTGTACTTTTCTGCCATGTAGAACTAAACTCAGATAAAACTGAAATGTTACTAATTGTCAGCAGTCCGCCCTCTTTAAAACCAATAACGTCTCCCTGATTGACAGTCCTCAATCTCCTCCTCAGGTATATGTGGGTGTCATCCATGACAGTATCGTCTTCTTTCAATCCCACACTAATAATATTGTCCCATGTGCTTATTTCCATTTTTGTTCCATAAATTGCCTCCGCCCCTCTTTCAACCTTCATTTCATCGCTGTCCTTGCTCATAGACTAGTCACCTCCAGTCTTGAGTATTGTAATTCTCTTCTCTACGGTCTCCCACAGAAGTGCCTCCATAAACTTCAAACGGTTCAGAAGTCTGCCACCCGTATCATCACCCAGACCCCCTCCTTCCATCCCATCTATTCCATTTTACAACACCTACACTGACTTTCCATCAACTCCAGGAGCCAATTATCGTATTATTGATTGTATTATTATCATTAATATTCCTACAGTATTAAAAATCTAGTAAAAAGGAAATATATATATTTTTTTGTGTGCTTGTTTATTTTTGTTTGTGGTCTTGGTGTTATTAACAAATATATATAAAAAACCCACACTGTCAGCTAGATTGCTAAACTCTGTACCCTCATAAGTAGTTGCCATATTGAGATAGTTAATACTGAAGGTCCTCCTGTCCTTCACCAGAACTATAGAAATTGGTTCTCCTTGACCTAGTTGTGTGACAAAGTTGCATTATCTTGTTCTCAGGGAGGGATCTGCCTCCCCTTCTCAACACCAAGTTTGGTTGAACTTGGTGTTCAACTAAGTTGAACACCAAGTGTGATGTGTTGTGTGATTGGTCAGAGGTTTGTGAGCTTGTTTTATGCAGTAATGCCAAAAAACAGCAATGATATTTCACTTCATCTAGTTCACTTCTGTTATACAGCTTTTGGATCCACAGAGTACATAAATACTTTTAAGGACTGTTTGTCTGATGCGATAAGATGTTATGTACATTCACAAAATATCACAAAATACCTTCAAAGATAATCAAATACCTAATAACTCATGGATGGAAAATGGAAAGTCATTGTCCCCAGAGGAGGCTGTCTGCAAAAAGGTGTGGCATTTTCTCTGTTAATCACTCACTTAGTTATCTATCTAAGGAGGTGGGGTGATCTGAGGTGTGTGTGAAAATGAATATCCCACAACCACATAACCGTACGCCTACTACTTAGTTTTACGTCCAGAATGGGAGAGTCTTAAGGAGGATAATTGGGGGATAATTAGAATTTATAGCATCCCAGTGGTTTAAGAACAAATGATAATGCAGTTTATCTTAAAATATTATTAAAGAAGGTGGTACCGTATAGCAGAGTGGGCTACTATATTACATGACTGTAAACAATTTATCTTGACACTGTGTCTCTCCTAAATGTCTCAAATTGTAAACACAAATCACAGCATGTCTCTTTCTATGGTGGGTTGAAACAAACTTTTCTTGATGTGTTAAGTCAGTTTTGCTCTGCTTGTTTTTTTTCTCTTCAGAAATCTTTATTGACTGAGCTTGAGATTTACCCGTCTTGTCATGCCACTTCAGCACAGATCCATGGAGGCAATAATCATGTCTGAGCAACATATTCCTCCACAGCTGTTGACAATATTCTGTGACTCCAAGCAATGACAGATCTAATATTAGGGTTGTTCACAAACTAAAACTTCTCTGTTGATACCGTTGGGTTTTTGCTGATGTGCCTGAATGTTTTATTATTTTTTCTACTGTTTGTACGTCTGTTGTCAACAGTCCTCTGTCAATCTCCCTGCATCAACAAATTAAGCATTTGGTGCTTTCATGTCATGATTCGATGTCTTGGCTCCCTTCACTGGGCTGTCGGTGTGCCTGGCAATTGAGCATTAAGGCTGTTGGTGCTGTTGGCAGAGTTTCCATTACAAGAAAACATGCCTGAAGAGTCATGCATTTGGTCATATAGATAGATTTTTAGTATTCCAACATTTTTTTTTGAAGAACATTAACTGCACATATGATGCTGTTTAATCATGATGAGATGATATTCTGCTTTGTGTCATCCTTCTGGATACAAGACATAAATACATGATTCTTTGTCATTTTTAGCTTTATTCTGTTGCTATTGGGGGAAGTTCTGTGTAGCAGGCTGATGTAATAAGCTCTGTTAAAGATAAGCTTATTGATGCACAAGTCTTTGGCATATCTCTTGGGTAACAATAGAACCACCAGGGTATGCAGAAAATAACCACACACAGAAAGATAAATCACATAAAACATTCACTAAAACCAGTCAAATCTGGCAATTGTTTTTTCTTGTTTCCAAATGTTTTAGTAAGTCATCTTCAAGACAGTAATAGTTGATTTTGTCACGGTCATGTCTTTGTGTCATGTTTTTTTTTTTTTTTGTTTAACAGCGATCAAAGCAGGACAACATAGGGTAAAAATGTTGGAAGCATTGGTATGTTCACAAACAAAACAGTTTTATGTATGCAGCAACACACACACACAAACAAAACATTTACCAGTACACCCCATTTCAAGCGTTACATTAGATCTGCAACAAGAAACGACTGTTCCCATGTCGATAGTTGCAGTTAAGGCATTTCTGGTTTTGTATTCCATTCATTTACTCTTTGAATTCGTCCTTGTTGTGTTATTTGCTTAGCACAGATATAATTTTGAGATCATTTTGTGTTGAGCCAAGAACATACTCAGTGTATAATTGTCAGCATAGCTCACAAATGAAATGATTCTGCCATATGGCCACAAAGAGGATCAATCCTTTTTCTACATCGATACCTTTAAGCAATTTTACCAGCTTTGTGGGGGTTTTTGTCAAGTTTCTAAGGCATATTTTTTTAACAGTTTCAATCTTCCCTATCTATTTAGTTCATATCTTACCACACTATGTTCTAGGTATTTACATACAATGAATAAAAAAATGCATACACATTTTTCTTCACTGTTTGAGGTTAAATCAGTTCATAATTCTCTACTTTTACATTAGTTAGAATCACCAAAATGTTGCCAGAAAACTTAGGGAGATCATCTTTAAAGATATTTTTGTAACTTTCTTCAAATTCAGAAGATTACATACATTTGATCAGTGTCAGGGATAATTGTCATAAACTTGAGACTCGGAACAAATCTTTTGAGCGCAGTTTGTTTAGACTGCATTTGGTTCAATACATATTTAACAGTCAATGCACTTCATTTCTCACTGGTTCTTTTGAAGGTATGAAGCATTTCTCTGTCTTTCAAAATCTCTATCATCACCTATTGATGAAAATGTCCTTTGACAAGATTCATTTTGACAGATGTTGCTCTTTGTGTTTCAAGTAAAGCCTCATTAGAAAAGGAACTTCAGTTATTGGTGTTTGCGCTAATTGGTCAAACCTGCTGAACTTGATGCGTTCATTTACTGCAATCTGGTTGGGAATCCAGTCTAGAAGAAGATTATGTTGTTCTTTAACATCCCTTCCCTTGACATTTTCTAAAAGGAGCATGGGTGAAAATTAAGCACTTTTTGATGCTCGACAGCTCTTTTGTTTTTACTGTAATGAGGGCTTAAACATGTTCCGGAAGTCATTACCATGTGCTGTCAGAGCTATTTTATAATAAATTGTATACATTCTAAGTGGAGAGCTCTGATGTTGTGATGCTAATTAGTCGAGAACATCAAGAACTTTTAAAATTACCCACATCTGAGAGACAGACTCTTCTGAGTTCAGTGGTAGAATTGCCAAGGCACAGTACAAAACAATTTTCCTGCTCTGACAGGGTGAATGAAGTGGTCACTTTCAATAGACTATCTGAAACATAGAAAATTACAAGAGCAAATTGGTTCTCACAATTTTTGCAGATCATAGAACTCCTTCAGGGCAATCTGTTAAAGGTACTCTGAAAAATTCAACCTTTAATATAATACCGATATAAACTTGTTTTACTGCAAATTAAAGGGAAACCACAGATTTAGAGATAACATATAATAATATAGAATCTTTCGTGACTGTGTGATGTCAACACATGAAAAGAAAAATAATGTCCAGAAGCATTTTAATAGCTACAAAAAGCTCAATAATGCAAAATTTCATAAGTGGAGAAAGACAGCCCAGATTTAGAGCAGAATTGTCGTTTTTTTCACTTATAAATCTAAAACTGGAAAGAATAAACATGTTTTTTCATTCAGCAGCCACAACGTCTATAATGTCTACAACTTCTTAAGGCTTAACATCAAATTCAGTAATTTTAGACTTTTTAATATCTAAGCTATGAGTGTGTCTTGTTATCATGTTACTATGACAACAGGCAACTATGAGTCATCATGCAAAACACTGAATCATGTGGCTATTTTTTTCCCCATTTTTTGTGGATTATGTTATGTCTGCTTTGCATAAAATATCTGACTTTATGGTAAAAAGCACAAAAAACTAAATTGATGTTGTAAACCTTATGTCCGGGGATGCTGTGACATCCAATATATCAACTTATTCTTTTTTAATCTTAAATACATAGTGAGTGACAGAGAGGACAAATGTGTCAGCCACATGCACCACTTTTTTTTTACTATGTGCACCGAGAAGTGCTTTTGACAGCTGCTGTTATGCCACATTTCACCACCTACAGAGGAAGAAGCAGCTCTTTCCTGCTGCTTTGAAATATGACAATCATCATTTCCTTTTCCTATTTATAAGTTTTAGCAGTCCAACATTTTATCTTGACCTTCTCTGTTTGGATTTTTGTACGCCTTCCTTAGTACAGCTGACATGACAAGGGACGATAAAACAGGAAAGAAGCAAAGCTCCAGGATTATAACGTCATTCAAGCTTCATTTGCTCCAAAGTTCAGGTGACATTACTGATGTATTCATCATTTAATTTATAGTTAGCTCAACACACTAGCGGAACAAGTCAGAGTCTGGCGGGGGGCAGGGCTAATGACCGGGCCCTTTATACCCAAATAATAAAGCTCATGATCATTTAACTTTACAACATAGACATGCCCGCAGTTTCACCACCACCGAGAGCGAAATCTATCTGACATGAAGTACAACAAACCAAGAGAACAACAGAAACATCAGGCTACTGGTCACTAATTTTTGAAACAACACACATTCAAAGTAGATCAGAACCGCGGATAGCGATCGGATCATTTTGACACTCTTATCAATTTCAACTCAGAGCCTGAAGCCTGGTTGACTCGTTGAAGAAGGTACGCATCTGGAAGATGCTCTTCCAGTGCTCCAATGTAAACCTTATAACCAATATTAACGATCCACTTGTAATTTTGTGTGTCATAAAGTTAAATGTAAGAGTGAAAATAAAGTCAGTCATGTAGCACAACATTTTATTCAATATTTTCCACCCACTGTGTCACTAAAATCAGTCAGTCTTGTAAAGTTTTTAGCAACCATGAGTCAACAGTAGGGGCAGCCTAATATATAATCTACTGGGGCCACCATACTATATAATCCATCATACTCAACATGAGGGTATGCCCCCACCCCAACATGACCAGGTGAACTGGTAATGTTGATAATGTACTGTAGTAAATAACTGAAGTCAATCTGAAAAAAGTCAAATTTACACAAATATGTTATACAACTAAGTAACCTGTACAGTAAGCCGATATTCAACAATATTGGATGTTTATTGTTATTTAAAACCTAATTTTATGCGGTTGACCAAAAATGTTGCAGATCATTTGTGTAAAATGTCTAAATTGTCTAAAATGATTGTACATTTTAAGTTGTGGAGTGATCAATTAAAAAAATTTAACATAAAAAAAACAAGTTTTTGTTAAATTGCGCAAATCTGGAAATACCTCTGGTCTTGAGCAGTGGCAGACACTAGTGAAGGCATGTTGCATTTTTCTTCTGTTTGCTAGCTAATAAAAGATTTCTTTCTACGGGCATAAGACATTCAAATTGGAATAATACTGACATTTGCTCTTCAAAATATTTACACTTTACAGCGTCTTTAATTCTTTGAGGTATAGATGGTCTCAGCTTTAAAGATCAATAGTTTCTATTATGTGCTAATAAGAAAATATTTCATTACACGTAGGAGTGAACATTAAAATAACATAAGAAAGTAACATCACTGACTTTAATATCATGTTGCACTCAGTGTTTGTATTTTATTACCATAATAGCTACGTCTCTCTGTGCATTTCAGTTACCATGTGGCCTTTACATGCATTCCAAAGGGAGAATTAGCTAGATTTATGTCTTTGAAAATAATACTATCCGAGCCTTCTGTATGCAATTCTGTCAGAAATTGTATATAAATTACAAGCTCCCAAATGTATAAAAGAATAAGCGTAAATTGTTGGTGCTAAATTTGTATGTACAGTATAAATAAAGACTGTATTTAAATCCAACAGAAAGTGTGAGAACATGCAGATGGTTGCCTATTTCTCTTCTTTGAGAGAGCAAAGAAGCAAAAAAAACTTATGTACAAAATATATACATAGGGAAACAGACAGATTTTCTTGGTAGGACTATCACATCCTAAAAGCCTTTATGTTGTGAGTAGGTGTGACAGACAAATCTATCCTCTCCTTTAAGCTACTTCACACCTGTCGAGATAAAAATGACCAGAGATAGCAGACACACCTCGTACAAATGCAAAGAAAAACAGGCAGAAAACTTCAGATAATGATATTAAGGTATATATATATATATAGCAAACCTTAATATATTTTTTATTAAGGTTTGCTAGTCTCAGAGATGCTTTTTCACTGGGAAGCACTTATTTGTTGATTTTACGAATAGATGTAGGAAAACAGCTCGGCTAAATAGAGATGTAGACAATAGAAACCGCTGAGCAGATTGCAGGGGGAAACCATGATCAAGTTTAGCAGCAAGAGGAATGGTATGGTTTTAGAGGATGAGTGGGGGATAGTGGAGTCAAGCTGGTGAAAAGTGGTCGCAGAACGAGGAGCAGGGTTAGGAAGAGCACGGGGAGATTCAAAACAACAAATGGTGGCAAGAATGGAATGAACTGGCAACTGAGTGTACAATCTTGCATTGGTGGAGATGAAGGTCTGTACAAATAGAAGAGGGGGGTTGGAAATGAGAAGCAGCCTGCAGCTTGACATGTGGTACAGAACTCTGATCTCTGATCCTTCCATTTCTGGTAACCAAGCACAAAACAGGCACTCTTATACAGAGTTGGGAAAAATGCTCTCCAACAGAAAGACGGAGAGGTGAAAGGAGAAAGAGCTCTGCAGAGTGCAGCTGAAAACATACATTTACATCACTGTTTAAAGCTGCAATATGTAACTTTTATTAAAATATTATTTTTCTACATTAAAATGATCATTCTGTCATTACAGATTTAACCAGGTAATCTGTGAAAACAAAATGAAGCTCTTCCGCCTTCTCACATTGTTCCCAGTACTAACTGCAGAAATACCGTTGGTCAAAAACAACCAATCAGAGCCAGGAGGAGGGCCTTAACATTGTCAATCATTCTAGTGTGTGTGCTGCTTACACCCTCCCGCCTTGCTACAACTGGCTTACCACAACTGAGCCTGCCATGAATGCTCCAAATATTTAGCATGGACACTGATGACAGTGGATAAACACTTTTCCTGGGACAATAAGTTTCTCTACCATTAGTAAATTAAGGAGCATGTACATGAGCATGATAGTCAGCGCTAAGAATTTCCTCCTGGCTCTGATTGGTTGTTTTTGATCGGGAGTGGTGCATTTCTGCAGATGACAGCTCACAAAGTTGGAGAAGGTGGTGAGCTAGATTTTTTCACAGATTACACATTTTAGGTATGTCACTGTCTTTATACACAAATGTTTACATGTAACAGTTTCTGAGCTTTAAATGTTTCTTTATTCATCATTCATTTTGCAAATGTTCTATGTTCTGCGGAATAATGCAATGACAGTGTTCAGGAATTAAGCTGTATGGGTTAAATCCAGGTAATTTTAGAAACACAAAGAATATGAGTCTATATATTTATTTATTTTTTTCTTTGCCATTCTTTCTCTCATGAATTTAGGCTGTTTCCAAGACATCAACATTACAAACATTGCTGAGATCTACTTTATTTGCATTGCATGTTGTTTCAATTGATGTGTCAAGTGATTGGGTTTCCAGAGATCTCTGGCAAATATTCAATTTCTCTTCATTAACTTGAATTTAAAAAGTCAGGCAGGCTTGACATCATGTGTTAAAGATGTTTGACCACAGTTGTTGTGCTACAGGGTTAAGTGCTTGTAAACTATATTTGCTAATGTATTCAGGTCTTGTTAAACTGACTCACCATAATAAATTCAAAAGCAAACAAGAAAGGGGAATTATTTTATGGGCTTGATAGCCAATCAGTTTTTGTAATTACAGAAAGTCATGCTATTGCCTCGCTGGAGAGCAGCTACAGACCTAGGTCTACGTTAATATTAAACATACTGTAAATAGTGTTGGCCCGTGTTTGTTCCACATCCTGGGTGATGACAAATCTGACAGGACGACAGTAATAAAACAGAGGCAGTCACGTAGAAAACACAAGGACGAAAAGCACGTTGTGTGGCCAAAGACGAGAACAGAACGTCATTTGGGTTGGAAAGCTGTGCATTGTAACTGGTTCTGACTACCTTTAAAGTAAATAATACTAGAGATAGTATTTGATATGTTACTGAGAAAATATGAGACAACTTTCAATCTTCATTTTATTCAGTTTTCAGTAGAGTTTAGTTTTGTTATGTAAGTTCACAACAAATGTCATCTCAAGCCAGTTCACAACATAAAACATCACAATTCTACCCAAATATATCAAATCCAATAAAGCTAAATTCAGTATAGATTAACATATTTCTTTCTTTTTGATACCAAATAGTCCGATTTATATCCAGTGGCATACCGGGAATGGTACATTTCTGTTTGTGTGGGTCTATTCATAATTCTCAAATACTAATTGTCCCTCATACAGCCAAATATAGTAGATCACATAACACTAGTAATTCAAAAGACTTATCTGCGTATTCCTTTATTAGATTTTATTTAAGGACTTCAGAGTAAAGGGGTCACATTAAAATGCACTTTTCAAATTTTTAGTAAAAACACTTTTAAATTCCATTTATAATTTTTATACCACTTCAAAATTAGATAATACTTTGTTGCTTTATGACATATTTTTTAATGAAAACAATTATCAAACTTTGTGAAAAGCTTTCAAACAAAAACGCAAAAAAAAAAAAAGGTTTTATTTTCACAGGAACAGTTTTGCTCTGAACTCAAATGTATATATTTTCTGTAAGCTTTGTCTAAATTATTTATCTTGCTCGTTTGTTGATTATGTTGAGAGGTCATCATTGCTGGAGAATAGATACCACCGGGGGTATTTTTCTCCTCTGCATCATCCTGCTTACAGCAGAAGCAACAGACTTTTAGAAGTCAGTCACAATGACAGAGATCTGAAGAGAAATCCTCTACTTCAAATCCCTGTGTCCCATTTTCGGTGTTTGCACTGAAACACAAACCCAGCAGTGAAACCTGTTTGCACTGCCAAGCACTTTTCATGTAGGTATTGTATACATTTGTTTGTGTGGGTCTATTCATAATTTCCCACGTATCTCTGCAGACATATATTGTGATTGCAAAGCAGTGTGGCAAACTAAAAACCAAATAGGCATCCTTGATCTGCACAGTAAAGGGATCTCACAGTGCCGGTGTGCTGTGGGGGGCAGATTTGTGGATTGGTTTAGGCTGCTGTCCTTCTTAGATAGCAGTCTCACTGTTGATCATGTTGTTCTGAGCTGATACCTTGCTCACTGTTTTCTTTTAGGATGACAGTACAACTTAGTTGATATTATTTTGGTTTTGTTAAATTTTCTTTAAACCATTCTTCTTTCAGGGTGACATAATCAGCCAATGATTTCAGTTGCTTTTAAAACCAAGAGCTATGTATACAAGTGTACATTAATTGTGGATTTCCTTGGATCTACACAGAATCAAGTAATACACACAGTCTGAATTATAGACAAGTATAATATTTGGTTAAGTGTCACAAATCAGAGGTATGAAGTTTCTGTAGAGAAACGTCACACATTTTGTTGACTTTAACAAGGTCAACAAAATGCTCCTCTCTTCTTTTTAAAAAACACTTGCTAGAGTGCGGTCAGCTTTAATTGCCCCACTTTGACTGAGGCAATTAAAGCTGCCTTTAAATGACAAGTGTTTCATCTTGTCAGATGGTTTTATTTTGTCTCATCACATCATACAACTTCAGTCTGTACAGCTGGAAATTGAAGTCATACTTGAAGGTTTTTCTTTCGGAGCAAATACTTTGTTTTTGTTTGGGGTCTTCATGGCAGTTTAAGCCACTTGTTCTACACTTTGCTCCACATAAGCGGTATGGACCGTCTGCTTTGGGAAATTATTGCTTGCATTGAACAAACTGCAACCATGGCAGACTACAATTTTAAAGCAGCTCAGAAAATTGTCATCATTGTTCATGAATCCTATTCCTGTTTGCTGATTAGTCCAGTTGAAATTGAAACACAGAAATTGAGTTCAATGGAAGAAATCCCAGAGGGAGCACAGAAGGGAGATGAGAATCTAGCAAACTTGCATAGGAAGGCGATGACAAGGTCAGGCTCAATGGAGCCTTTGAGTTCGTAGATTGCTCCTGAACATCCTGACAAATTTTCTGTCATCTAAAAGTTTGGGCCAGATGGTTGAAAATTCAATGTGCTTCAGTTTCCATAAACAAAACAGTTCAAATAAATCATCAAATATGCAAAGAAAGTTTACATTCATGCCCTTGACAATTAATGTCAACTTCTGTCCAGAATTGTTTCATGCGGGGAGTTAGTATTAAGTATAAAATAGAAAATAACATAATTCCAATCATAAATTCTCCTGTAAACAATCCATAATAGCAGTGAAGTTAATTTAGACATTCCCTAGTTTAAATGTACTGCTAGGAACCTTGTTTTTAAATCGAGCACACAGCCTATATGAGCAGATGTTTATTCACGCTCACCATCTCCAGACAAATTAGTTTCTTGGAGTTGCCCCTCAACTGCAGGCACAGCCAACGCACAGCTGTTACAGCTAACTGTGGCACTTCAGAAATCTCTCAGCAGTATTGAATCACTGTGTTTTGACCAAAAGAGCTGATGAAGCACCTAATCATCCTTTGCCCTCATTAACGAAACACTGAGCAGAATGCAGTAGCTTTTAAAGTTAAATTAAGGCAAAGCTATACATTTATGTCACTGCAGGCTAAATCTAAACTAATGATCATATTGTTTTCTCTCCCTCCTCAACTTCTGGCTTGTCATGCACTGCTAATATGGACATCCACGCAGGCTCAGGTCAGTGCCATTCATTGTGTACATATTCTCTGCTTCAGCTAATGAGGACAAAATGCATGTCAGATCTGTCAAATTCACCAGTCCTGCTGTCTTCTTGGTCCTTTCGTTACAAGCTTAAAAATCAGGCTTAAGGAATAGTTCGAACCAAACCTACTTCGAAAGTCTCTATATTCGTTTTACATTTTCTTACTCTCCTTCAGAATAATAGTTCTTCATTATATTCTAAATTGCCAGTTGTGTTTTTGAAAGTGAGCTCAAAGAAACTAAGCCAGGGTAGAGCACTTGTATTGCTTATCAAAGAAAATTGATTCCAGAACATTTTAAAGGAGAACAAAAGAGCGGAGGATAGAGACACTCAGGGTGTGATGAATAACTGCAAATTCTACTTTATTCTGTAAATGTAACCTTTGATGTACTTGGAAGAAAAACCAAAATTTTTCTCTGGGTTTTGCTCAGTCTTTGTAGTTCACCAGGTTTAACCCACCAACATTATTTTGTGTAGGATTTTGTTTAAAACGTTTCCCTTTTCTGTTATGTTCAGCCTTGTAGAATAAAACACTTATATTCATTACCATATGCACAATTTTTAAATATATATATGTACTGTATATATTTAAAAGTTTGATTGAAAACAAATAATCACAACTGCGACCAAAGAGTGACGGTGTTATGTTTGATGCATAACGCAGTGTACACTCAAAGGAAGTAGTGGTTTCAAATCTGCCAGATTGAACTTGAGTTAATAAAGTCAAAATTAATATTGTGATTTATTCAGTTAAGATGAAGATGTCACAATATTTGCCTGTGTGCAGTAGTTTGTAGATTTAAGGAAACAGCATCCTGAGAGCCTGAGTCAGTCTGGAATTCATCACAGTGGGGAATAACCACCTGTGAATAAAAATTATTCAAAATACAGAAAAACCATAGGGTTCAGATAGGAGTTGTAATTTCTGCTGCTGTTCTAGCCTGCATTATAAAATTGATGTCCATTGTGTCAGAAATCCTTTTTTTTTTTTTTTCAAATAAGTGATTTTGCAAATCTCACTTTTCTTCACGTAATCAGTCAGTGTTTTGCTAATGAGGGTTTATCTGCACTCCAGTAATGGACCTCTCAAATTCCCAGTATAATGTCTATCATATCTCTCAGACTTAAGAAGTCCAGATTAAGTTTTTTTGCATCAACATTTTATTTGGCCCTTAAAAGTTACTTAATGCCAATGCTACCTGTGGTTTATAGAAGAAAAAAATTTAAATTTCCAGGCAGCTTCTACAGTTAAATATTTTCTCCATCAAGCTCAGACAGAAAAAAATACAACTCTGATACAGCCAGTTATTAAAGTAAGCATTCACCATGATAGACTTCATTTTCACAAAGAATACCTGCAGTTACCTTATTGGTCTGGCTGTTGATTTCCTGCTCAAGCTATCTCTCCTAGCCACGGGATAAAATGTGTTTTGCTGTCATCCGACAGATTTGGATTGTTCCTTCTCTAGTATGAAAGTTTTCTTGTGTTTTCCAACAGAGAGACTGTTTTTATTAGGTGAGGAGAAATCCATCCTCCTACTGTTTACTACCACGGAGCTCACTCGCAATTCCTGTATAATCTTTGTTGCAAAACTTCTTACTGTATTCCTTTTCTGTGTTGCCACAGATTCATTGAACATTTTCCACTTAAAATGCACCTTTTGTTTATAACACTGTGGTAGGTCTACAGATTTGCAGAGATTTTGTCATCCTCAATATATGAAGGAGTGGGCATGACTTTGGGTATTGTTTTGTTTCAGAAAATGTTTTAACCCTTGCTATATCCTTTGAATAAAATGGTTTCAAAATGATTATGTTTTGCGACTGTAAAGTATAATGATGTTTCCCGTTTCATATCCGATTCATTATGGAAATTTTGACATTTTCATAACAGGTGTTCCTCAAAATCCAGACTTTAGTGGTCAGTAAACAATGTTTATAGTAAATGACTAAAAGTTCATTTTTTTTACAGATTTTTACAAACTATCTATATGCAGTGGTAGTGGTGAAAGTGGAAGTAGGGAAGTTGCCAGTTTTCCCAGCAGGGGCATCTGCAGTGACAGATGGGAGATGATGACGGTGTGTAATAGGCATCTGTGTGGCCCGCAGGGAAGGGAATACTCGACTCTCATTCCCACTCTCTAGTCTGAGCACACAAACACTCAAACGCACACGCATTCTCTGACACACATTACAGCTTGTCATAGCTTTTCCCACAAACTGTCCTCAAGAGCGTACCTTTTACCGTGGCAGACAGTTACATAGATTGAGAGTAAACATGTGTTTTACAGAAGCATTGTGCCGACTGCTCCCTGGCGTACACACACATGCCAGATTCATCGGCAGAGAGGAGAGAAGTGAATTAGCTCAAAATCCAGCCAATTACATCGTTGGCTGGAGGGGCTGTTGCCATGGTCATTGCCATTTCACACACCCCATGCTGTTCTCGCCATGTCTTACATAGGTTTCCTTCGGTATGGACAAAATAGTCTTTATCCCTGTCTTACTGCAGGGGTAAAGCTGCAGAATGTTAAGACTCAGAGGTACCGTTGAGCGTCTTTGTACAGGGCTTTTCTCATCTTTTATTTTTGGCATCTCAAAACATATTTCAGAGTTTCTTTACAGTCAGGCATACTTTGACAAAAATGGCCTCATTCTGCCTCTTTTATCTAATATACCAAGAAGCAAAAAAATAACTAAAAATACAAAATAAAAAAAATAAAAAAAGCTTTTAGCACATGTGTAAAATTTGACGAGAAACAAGAAACATGTTTGCAAAAAATACAAATTTTCTCTAAACTAGTCGTACCTTTGCATTTGGTATCAGAATGGTGCAAAGATTCATGTTGTGTCACTGCAGATATCTGTCACAGAGTAGCAAAAAGACCCCATGCCTACTGGGAATCCTATTGGGATTCCTGAATAAGCATACATTTTACATCACGGAAACTTGAATGTGTAAAACCAATTTTTTTATTCAGTTTATTTTTATTTATATACAAAATCAAGGAGGTAGACCCCTGCAAAACATTTAAAAACACTTTTTTTTTTTTTACAAAAATGCCATTACATTTTGAATGAGATTTACAATCAGAAGGATTAATGAAGCAATACATAATTATGGGTAATAAAAAGTTAATTATGATAAACCCTGATATTTTTAGTATTGCCTAACATTTTGGACCAGGTCCCTAACACGACACTCGCAAGCTTGGATGATTCAGCATCCACTTTTTGCAAACCTCTCTCTGCCAGTCCTTGAAAATGACTCTTGACCAAAAAGAAAAAAAAAGACAAATACGACATCTTTTTTATGAAGTCATAACGAGGAAAAGAAGAGAGAGTGCATCATGGGAGACGGCAGCAACACGAGGAGGCTCCAGGGGGTGCAGCAGGCTTGCTTATACACTTCTATCCCTATCCAGCACATTTGTGTGAGGAGCAAAATGTATACTTAGGACATTTAAATCCTGCTAAGATTTAAAAAACAGAATTGCGGCAATATGTGTTTTCATTTAGGGGTTTGATTGAAATAAAATGCACAAAAAACTGTGTGAGTAAGATGTCTTTGTGAAGATGTTTTGTTCAGGTCTGCAACATTTCATTCCACATCGTGGCACAGAAAAGAAAAGTTACTGCAACCTTTGAATCATAGCTTTACACTCTGAAGTTTATGAATTTGCATGCCACAAAAAACAGGCTCTTAAAGGCATCCGCTCTTTTGTTAGGTTGGAAGAAACAGTTCCTATTGAGAGCAGGAGCCTTTCGTTTCTGATCAATTCCATAAAAATCTTTGAAAGTCGTGTTGAATATTTTCTGCTCATAGTGATATAAGCGAATATCTTGTATGTTTATGTTCTCTAGTGAGCTGATTTATATGCATGATTGTTTTTAAAATCCCACATATTTTGGTTTTATTTTTCATGCATTTCTCCTTCATTCTGCTCACATCTGTGTTTTTTCTATGTGTGTGTGTGTCTGTTTGCTCATGCATGCATTTAGGTGTATGAGGCCGTGCCGTGCAACAGGGAATGCAGCCAGTACGAGTGGCGGATCGAGCCCTGGTCCATTTGCACCATCAACACTGTGGACGACTCGCCAGCCTGTGGAGAGGGAGTCCAGAGTCGCAAGATCAGGTCAGTGAGCAAGTTATGCTTGGCAGACAGTGGGGCTGTTTTGGCAGCACACAACCAGAGAAGTTGGATTGGCAACAGCACTGTAGCACGCTCACTCACTTGTCATTCACACTTACGCACTCAGGGGAAACGGTCACAACAAGCTATTGCTTCACAATGAATGCTGATAGATAATTTTCACATTCTTTGCCTTTCTTTGGCACTTAAAAAGCAACAGAGGAAACAGAAACATAAATAAAGCTGTACTGTTAAGAATAGACTGTTATCACAGCTGTTCTTAAACTTTTACTTGAGAAGCAGAAACAAAATCTACAATATCTCTACAATATCTAATAAAAGCATTCATTCCCTTTGGATGAACTTTTTGCATATTTTCATATTACAACCGCAGACCACTTTTATTACTGTTGTAACCAAAGTATTTTATGAGATTTGTTTTTGTAATAGACCAACACAAAATGCATAATTATGAAGTGGAATGAAAATGAAAAAAACTTCTTTATATACAAGGTCAAATTTGCCACTTTTCGTGCAGTGATATTTTTCACAACAAAAAAATCTGTAAACTGCACAAGGAGCTGCATTCACTTCAGTGAGCTAAAACCTTTTAGAAACTTTTGTCTGTTCTTTGCAAAAAAAAAAAAAAAAACAACAAAAAACCCTAAGCTCAATAAGCCTGTCTGAAGAGCATCTCTGAACAACAGTTTTTAAGGTTTGGAAAATTTGACAGGGTAAGACACTGTGTAGGAGATAATGAGTTGTTGAGACTGGAAGATTCTATATTGATGAAATCATATAGGAAACAAAACCATGAGTGATATCTATGAAAAACAATAGCAGTCACTTTCTTGCAAACTTGTTTATGATTAGCCACTTTACAAAAGTCATAAATGGATAATAGCATATTCCTTAATAATAATAATAAATAATAATGAGCAATGTGATATTTTTAATTTCAAAAACTTGTTCCCCTTTGGTCAAAAACTACCATCCCTCAACAGAAGCATACTAGGAATTATTTACATAACAAGAATATAAATCGATAAGTGAATAAATTATTCTAGTGTTTTATGTGGAAAATAAGCATTTTGACCTCGTGTTTCAGTTTTGATAAAAATATATTTTTTAAAAAAGCAGGTAAAACTCAAAGGCCTGATATAAACTAAACACTTAAAATAAGATTACTTCAATTTTTTAGCAATCCACTCTGAGTCAAAATCTTTAAGATGAGTCTACAAATTCCACATGGACTGAGATGTCAGCCCCTGGAGACTTGTTATAAAGCTGCTTCAAGTGCTATATATATATATTTTTTTTGTAGGTGTGTGATGAGGGGAACAGCAAGCAGGGAGGATGGCAGCCCAGACAACAGTGTGTGTGATCCAGAGGAAATGCCTCCCAGGGCCCAGGTTTGCTATTTAGCCTGTCCTAATGACTGCGTTGTGTCAGCCTGGGGAGCATGGAGCAACTGCCCTCTGGTAAGAGGCAAAAATTGTTTATTTTCTTTTTACCAGTGTATTGTATATATAAATAAAAGTTTTACTACTACTATGTGACTTAAATAGGAAAATAAATAAAACTAAATAAATAAATATCATCTAAAATTAATTCAGCATATCAAAATGTCTTGATATGCTGAATTATGATATCCATTTACAGGAACTTGAACTGGATTTAAGCCCAACTCTTAAAAAACAGTCCTGAGCTACAAACTCAGGACCAAACCTGAGCTACAAATCTTACACTTGACTTAACCAACAAAGGACAAAATTGTTCTGTAACACTTTATTTGACGGGTTGTGAATAAGACAGTCTTGACACCGTCATAAACATGATATAACACCTGTCATGAACATGAGTAAGTCTTCATGAATATTTATGACTGTTGTCATAAAGTGTCATTCGGTAAATCAAGACACTTTTAATACAAAGTTGACATTATTCAAAATGTCTTCGTTATGACAAATTGACATTAACCAAGAAATTATGATCTGACATAAATTTGTTATCAAAGTATTACTGATTAAACTTTAGCTTTGATAACATAAAGCTACATATTTTTTAAAGTTTATTTTTAACCAAGAAGTCACACTTTAACACTGATTCCATAATTTTTGGTGAAAGTAAATTCATGTTTTCATTCTCTTCTGAAAGGTAGGCCTCAGGCTTTAACACAACACAGCGTGTTCCCCAGTGTTGTAGCCACAGGCTAGTGGTTACACGGCCATGCAGTAACGTTATAGGTTTTCTGTCAGAAATAGCAGTTCACTGAACTGGAACATTGGAGTTAGAGAAAGAACAGAATAAAGAGAAAGGACCAATAGAGATCACTTAATTAATCTGAGGGGTTTCGTTTATGTTTTGGTCTGACAGACATGTAATCTCATTCAGACATTCATTCTGAAACCTTCAGCAGCACTATAAGACATGAGAAATTATGCTGTAATCTGTCCTGAAATATAATTACCACAAAGCAGCTCCAGATGGAAAATAATGTTGGATTAATTACAGTTATCAAAACATGGAAATGGAAGAACATGTATTTACTTATCTGTTTTTTCCAGCAAATTTGATCTAGTTTCTGCTTAAAGTGGGAATATGTACATATACAAAAATAATGATTGAAAAATACTATTTTTTTATTTGTAGTATTGATTTTGGCACATGAGTAGCTTTATAAGGTCTTATTTATAACATTGTTTCAATTGTTTAATGGCTGAGGACGAATTTGTGACACTTTCTTACTAAACATTACTACATTACTACATACATAACATTACTAAACACCATGTATAGAGAAAATAAATGCGTGACATTGAGGCTGTGTGACAGTGTGAACACATAAACAGAACAATGACTCTGTCCGATTTATGAGACCCACACAGAAGAGTTCTCATTAACCGGTGACATTGACTGCGGTGCATCTAGTCGTGAGTCAGGTGCAAAGGGACAGACACAGTTTGCTGCAAACTCTTCAATCACTTTCCCCTTTAATCAGAAGCCCAGGTACGATACGCATATCCTCTTCCTCGGGCAACGGACTTCCATGTTCTGCTAATGTGACTTTAATTTATCCTACCATGCTATTTCTTCCTGAAGGTAGGGCTGTGCTCTGCTGTGATAATTGCTCTCTAGGTAATTATCACCCTCACATTCATCTGGCTGCAAAGTTCTCAGATGGTGAGATTTACCTCAGATTAGTATCAGTGACTTTGTATTTGCATAAAATGCCATTAATCTTCAGAACTGATTTCTTGTAATAATTTTGAGAATTAATTTTTTTTATAATTATGGGTATATATTATGCTAATATAAGATGTCACTAAAAATGTGCCTTTGTATTTAATTTGGTATCTGACAACAAAAGTGATACAGTAAAAATAGCAGGTTCAATTCAATCCGAACAAGCTAGATTCAGTTGAGATTTTATCAGTTTGGAATAAGAGTTGAAAGAAAAGAAAATCTCTGCACTTTCCAAATTATGTACATTATATTTAAAAATATTAACAATTACACATTCAGTTCTTCAGTAAGAAATGTTTACAGTGTGATCGTCCAATAGAATTTTCTGATCTCAAGAAACTGATTCAATTTCTCTTTTAAGTCACTGTTCCAATACATTTTGAGTGTCTTATAATACTTTTTAGGTTTTCCTTCATGTACAGCAATGTGCATAAGTGTTAAGCTAATCCCTCGCTGCTTTAAGACCCCTACACATCGGATTTACTCTGTGCTGTAGAAAGTCAGCCAGCTGGTCTTTGTAAGGTGTTTTAGAGCATAACAAGGTCATAATAAGCTTCCCATTGCTTTTAATGGAGGATGACGAGTTGTGGAGGATTTTGAACAAGCAGTAATCGTCGTTAACGATGCTGTGATGGTGTGTTTTCATGCTACCACTGTATCAGGGCTCTGGGTGGGGCCAGAGGAACATAGAGGCATCAGTGTGACCTGGAGCCTACAAACATCTGCAGAACTTCTGCTGTGAGCACTTCATGCCCCCATTGTGTTGGTACGGCTTTCTTAGGAATAAATGTGGCTTCTCTGCCTACCATGCGGCTGCAACAATCTCACTACAACCAATTAGGTTGTCCCTCACTCACTTTATTTTTTTACACAAGAATGGAGCATTTGTTCCTGTCATGGCCAGGCCTTCTGGATGACAGGAAGAAAGAAGGCTGGTTGAGTTTCTGCGCAGAAAACCTTTCATCTGTTCATCTTTATGCTGGTGATAATGTGATTGTGAAAGCTGATAGTTAAATTATTAATGATGATCTGATGGCCCCGTTAGGTATGAGAAGGAGTTTTGTTTTTTTCTGTATTGCTGCTGAAGTTTACACTGGCAGCTCAGAAACTTTCTGTATACTGAGGGAGAATTGTGACAAGGTCTCAAAAAATGTCTACCTCATCTTTTATAGCCACGGTGGTAGCATTGTGTTTGCGATATGTGCTTTTGTAGCAACTTGGCGCAGTCTTTGAGAGTGATGCTCAGGAGTATCCTGGGTATGGTCTAATCACGTGCATCATCAACATCTCTCTATACATAAATGTGCTGCTCATACATGCAAAGTAAAGAGGAGGCAGAGTAGAATGCAAAAAACATAAATATTTTAGGGGGACGCATTTGCTTATTTTTCATCTAATTCTTTCAAAGGATCGTAAGGGATTTTGAAATAAGGATGTGGAATTTGCACAGAAGCCAATGATTGAATAGAGTTTGGAAGAAGTGATGATCTTACTGCGGGAAAAACATTACTGTATACTTTCAGAGTAACTGTTTGATGTTACCACACTGTCCCCAGCCTCAGTTTCAGATGTACAAAAATATTAGCTTATGTGTTATATACTGACAATTGTAAAGGTTTTAAATATCCCTCTCTTAAACTACAATGACTTGATGAGACTTGAGTTGTCTTAGATGGTAGAAGTCTGATTTGGTCTTCACTTGTCCTGAACTAGGTTTTAGCCTTAGGACTAAATCAGCATTTATGCTAAATAAAATACAAACAAACAAAAGAGCTTTACAGTATAGAAAATATATTAACTGCTTAAAACCTTTGAATCACCTTTTTGCATATAAAGCTATAAGTTTTTACTTTACAAACTTTGAGAGACCTTCAGCAAGCTATACAAACCGCAGCTCAGCATTGATAACTAAAACCATTTACTTTATAATATGATGACTTGATTCATGTGGTAAAGATTTACCTTTTCATATGAAAGTAGCTTGTTCTTTGGACTAGCTACGCTTTTCTAGAATGTTAAACATTACAAGTGCCTCTTTGTTATTCAGATCGTTTCAATTCAACTTGTCTTCATAGCAACATGGTTCGTTTTTCTTTTCAGATTTGTTCTCATAAGTTTTTATCTGAAATGTAAGAGTGAAATGTGAACATCATTACAGTAAGAAGTCTTGTCAAGTTTTTAAGAGGGTATTGAAATTATTCTCACAACAACAAATAAATTAACATTCATTATATTGTGTCCTTCGAAAATTACTTCTTCAAAAGAATGGCAGCAGGAAAATATATTCAGACTCTGTAAGGAAATGATGGATCAGGGGGATTTGCTCCTAAAGTCTGTGACAAATTACCATAGAAATAAATTAAAGTTATGGCAGTAAAGTGCAGTTATCTTGATAGGATGAATTTCTCATTTGTTCCTTCACACTGTTTTCAAAATTACCTACTAATCCCAGCGTAGCAGCAGTGAATTTCCTGAAATGGAGGGTAAGAGAATATTAAGAAACTTAAAAAGCACTTGCACTCAGATTTCTGAAGTGATTCTCTAAGGCATTTTTGCAAGATTCGAGCCAGCTTGTGATAAATCTGCAGGCACAGAGCAGGTTTAATTTCAGCTGGCTTCATCCTTCAACTGTTGTCTCTTAAACTAAGCTACTTTTTTTGGGTGCTGTCATTGTTGTGCAGCAGTGCGACGCTGGCAGCGTGAGGAACAGAAGCAGACAAATCCTCCGCCTCCCCGCCGTGGAGAACGCGGCCTGTCCAGAACTGGTCCAATCAGAACCTTGTCTTCTCAACAGTACCTGTTTCACGTACCAGTACAGAGTCTCGGGTAGGGTGAGCTACACATGCCTGTTCACGTTGTGAAACTATTGAAACACTTTTTATATACATCTTCGTGCAATCTGTTTTCATCTCATATTCATTTACTTATGCTCTCAAATATAATTTTGTGTCTCATGTGTCTGGAGACTGTATTAGAAAGACGCTTGCTTCCTGTGTCTTTATTTTCGCCATAGATCAGACAGTGTGTCCCAGAATAAATCATTCAGGTTTGCAGCCTCTAGTGGCTCCTAAAAGGGTTAAGTGCTACCTGCTTTAACAGCCATGTCTGTGGATACTCTCTTAAATTCCAAATGAGCAGCTGCCTTGTAGTCCATCTTCGTTATATCGCCGTTTGAGCCACAGTGGCTGACTAAGACTATAAATTGTGTCAATGAGGAGCAAATAGTGTTTTGTTAGTTGCAAGCACAGTTGCGAATTCCACTTTTTATAAATAAACTCTATCTCTCTTGCATGTTGATGGCATAGAAATATACTTTGACTTAGATAAATGATGCTCCAGCATCAGCTTACCTGATATGCATACATATACCGCACATACAGATAAAACAAAATATTTACATACTAAGGACAAATAAGCTTTTTTCTCAATGTCTGCACTGGCACAAACCAAACACTTCATGTTTGAGGTGAGTTAAGATTGTCGTATCTGTTTCAATGCCACATTACTGAAAGCAGTTATTCAAATTCAAAAGTTTACATACACTGAAGTAAATAAAACTCCTACTGCCAAAACTCACCTTTGAAGACAACTCATGGTAGAGAAATGGACAGTCGGTTCACGTCCAGCAGCTCTGGTGGACAGTCCTGTGCTCAGCATGTCAATTGCATGTTCCTTCAAATTCTGTGACATCTCTGGCAGAGGGCTGTGTGACAAAACTGCGTATTTTAGAGTAGCCTTTTATTTTTCTTTTAATGTATGCTAGCACACAAACTTAGCAGCAACCATTGAAGATGTTTTTTCTTTAACAAATGCGTAGCTTGATGGTAGATATCCATCACGAACGCTTTTTTTAAAGTATTTCTATCGCACATTCCATGTCTCCATTTCCTAATATTTATTTTTCTTAACTATGTTTGGGTCTGTCTCTGTAATTTCCTTCTAAAAAGTTCTCTGATCTGTCCATAAAAAATAAAAAAAAATGTTTGTACCCGCTTCAGTTAGTCATTTTTGTGTGTATTTTTTTTTGTAAGCTTTCATTGCCAAATTTAAAAAAAAACCCACAAAAGTGCTAATGCAGATGTAATGATGCCTTGTGTGTAGACTGGAGTACCTGCCAGCTGAGTGAAAATGCCATCTGTGGTCCGGGGTCACGGTCACGTCTCCTGGACTGTGTGCAGAGTGATGGGAAAACAGTGGAGTTGCAGAAGTGCCAACAGGTAATGGTCCTATAAAGAATGAAGAGCCTTAAATAACACGCCTGCAGGTAAAGGTTGTCTGAGCCCATACTTTGTGGATGTTAAATCTTTGCTTATTCTCCTTAATACAGATATAAGGGCTTAGGTAAAGGTTTTGTTTTAATCCTTTATTTTTCAAATTTATTAATTATATCTGGTTAAAGCCAAACAACTGCAAAGCAAATCAAATTGCAATGATCTTTTAATTTGTTACATTAAATTATTTAACGGAATATTTTAGTATTAGAATAAGTGTGATGGTTCTCCTTTCCAATGAGGAACTATTGGCAGCTAATGCATATCTGCTGCTCCTGCTCTGCTGCCTTAGATTACACATTATTGAAAGGCTTGTCGTTTCTTGCTTAGGTGTAAATGTTGCTTCTAATCCTGGAACCAATGTTTCAGGAAGCAGTTTGCCAGTAGGTCAACGGAGCTTAATGGTATTGTTATCTCAATTGTGGAAAGACAAATGGTTTTCTTACTGCGATGAAGCAAAAAGCAGAGACTCCCTCTCTGGATTTGCAACTATTAACAGATACAGCAAATTTGTTGGAAGTTCTAATAAAATATATGTATAAAATAAGAAAAGATTGAAAGAAAGAACTTTATTTTTAACTTTTCATACCCTTTGTTTCATCCAGTTTTATTTTATTTTATTTTTTTTAATAAATAGAAATAAAATAAAATAATTTACTTATTAATTATTTTTATGTTAAAGAATGTGGGATCTCCTCATTAGAAATCTATGATTTTCTGACACACAACAGTATGAACAGAGGCCAGTTTTGTTTTAGTAAGTGGCCACTAGTTTGGACAAGGACCAATGAACAGAGGGAACAGTTAAGCCCAAATCATTCATAATCCTGAATTATTTGGATTTAAAGCGTTTTTCATTCAACTAAAAACTTTATTTTTAGGAATAAAGAGTTAAAATGAGAATCCAAAATAATTTTTTAGCAAGTTGAAAGTTATTTCAACTACCTTTATGTCGTTCTCAGTAATCATTGAAAAAAAAAATCTTAATTTATAAATATATGCCAGGTTATTCTTATGGTTCAGATCAGATGAAAGCAAGATTTTTTTCAATTTTCATTATATTCATACTTATATTAAAGGCTTGACATGCATTTATCAGAATGCACAGTTAAAGTTTAATAACTGAAGACTTTATCATTAGTTGCATCCATTAAACTGCTGCATCTCCGCCATCCTACAGTGAGCCGCAGCTTCATTAGAAATGTGAAAATCTGGCTGTTTGTTTTTACTTTTCTTGTTGTTGCTGGAAATAACTAGCAGGCCCTCCACTCAGCTCGGCTCCTGTTTCCTACAGTTTGGTCTGATCAACAACTTGCAGATGTTGGAGAGCTGCGTTGTTGACTGTCCTGTCAGCTGCATCCTCTCCGACTGGTCGCCGTGGGCGGATTGCTCGCACACCTGCGGTACCCAAGGTAAGTATTATGAGAAAACAAACTTCAACCTAGTTAAATAAAAAAAACAGCAATCAGCGCAACCTGTTGAGCAGACGCACGGTGAACCACATACTTAGCACTTAATTATTTCATCTACTCAGACAGTCACCAAGATGCTGAATTGTGCATGAATACATTTAAATGCATTAAAATATTTACAAGCTGATGCTATCCACAGCCTTATTACATAGTAAAACTATCCACTGTATTTTCTTCTAGGAATTGGTCTGTTTGTCATTATAGCATACAAATCAAAATTCCCTTATTAACATAGGAACTTCTGAATTCTGTTTATATTTAATGAGGTTAATTACAACTAAATCCCATGCAGTTCACCTGTTCAGTTGCCATAAATTATGTAGCATGCTTAAAGATGAAGTCCGTAATCACCAAGCTGGCTTGCTGGCAATCACTTTGAGAGTGGCGTCTTGACCTCATGCAATATACAAAAGTAATGATTTAACCCGGATCCATATATTGTTTCCTTGGCTTCCCAAAGTCAGCCTCCCAAAGAGAAAGCTTGTTATCCAGCTAATTAGAGGGGCTCAGCACTGCCTCCTCAAGTTCATTAATTTTAATTTGTCCATGGCTGTCTGTCAGCTCAAACTTAACCCCTCACTCCTAAAGCTCACACTTGCAGCTGTTCTCGGCTGGGGATTTAAACTGGAGGCTTTCTCTCTCACTGTGCCTCCCATAGCTCTGTCACGTCTGCTGTAACTCTTTTTGCCACTCACCCAGCTCCTTCTTACAAATAGACAAATACGACTTTCAGCCTTGATGAGGGAATTGTGTCATATCTGTCAGGTGATGCAAAGATCATGTTTTGTTTTGTTGGCACACCAGGGAAACATCAGTGTTTTTGGTTTGATTCTTTTATTTTCTTCCTGTTCTTTTTTGGTGGAGCTGAACTGCTCTTTACTGTGTGTGTCTGGGGCTTACAGAACAACAAACCCCTAAAAACACACAAATATACTTTCTGTTGAATTGCCAATTGAAGAAATTCTCAGCCTCCTAGGATTCTGTAGACTAAGGAATGAAGGTACAGAAATTATACAGATAAAAAGTCACAGCTGCCCTTGTAAAGTAGAAGCAATGGACCTTGAAAGTAACAACATTTTTGATGAAACAAAGTGATAGCAGCATCATGCAAAGCTGAATAGAGCCAAATCCTCTCCAGTCCTAGAAGATTTCAAGTTTCAACTAAGAACTTTAATATTTCAGTCAATATACCACCTTAGAGTCCAAAGCTGTGTATCAGTTTGACTATATTGTATGGCTGCTATGACTGCGTCTACCTTTTCTACCTTTGAAGTTAAACAAACATTCATATCTAGTATCTGAACGACCATTACTGGAAGAAATAAGTTACGGTACTTCTATGATAAATGTACTTCTTAGGATAAAATAAAAGTTTTTTTTCTGTATGTGTTTCTCTACAACACACTACTCCATGGCTGGTTGCCAACAGTTCCCTTCACATATTATTAATGGCTCTCTTGAACGAGGCACTTTGGTAGAAAACTGCTAGTTCTGAGGATAAAGTGGCAAAATGACTCATGTGTTTGACAGTTGTGCTAATTCTTCTTTGTAATAAAAAAAAAAACATTTCTTGTAAAAATGAGAAGATGGAGCCAGCTTTTACTTCTAAACAATTTGATTAACTCGTACTTAATTAAGATTCATGTTTTTGCACATCTTTAAATCTTAATTTTTTAAGGATGTAGTTAAGTCTAAGTCCTACATTGTATATACTGTATTTCCAGCAGATGCATTTATTCATCCTAACAGTAGTACTTCAAAATGTCACCGCTGTGGAGTTTCACAGTATTTAATTTTGAAAGTAGGCTGCAGCTTGCAGATGTTCTCTGAATCCGTGTAACTGTTCTTCAAAATGTTGCGATGGTCTTGATGTTATGTAGGTCACTCTGTCCGCACACGGAGGATCCTTCAGGAGGCTCACGAGGAGGGTCGTCCCTGCCCCAGCCAGCTCTCCCAAACTAAGCCGTGCTCCATAAGGCCGTGCTATATGTGGCTGCTGAATGACTGGTCTCCGTGCGCTGCAGAGGTATGACCTACTTTGATATTAAAAAATGTTCATTTCTCTTAAGTTAATCGTGCAAAGTGGTGTAACATTGTGACTCTGTATGGCTAAGTGGGTTAAAAATATCCAGCTTTAAGTTTAGCAAATTTAACAAGTTTAAAATCAAAAGCTGTGGAACTTAATGAGGCTGTGACTATGTAACGCTCTCTTTTGCAAGTGTCATATCTTGTTATCACTCTTTGAAACAATTACAAACTTTAAGGCACTTCAAAGCCTTCCTTTTCTCGCTTTTAGTTCTGCTGTTTGGAGACTTAACAGATTTTCAGTTATCCATCTATGATGGGACTTAAGAAACCTAATTACACCAAAACAATTCGACTGCCTTCAAAATTTACTTAGCCTTTATATTGAAATTTGTATACAATTTGATCATTTTTAATAAAACTATATCAAGAAGAGAAGAAGTTGTATGTTGTCCTATTAATACTAGATTCAAAAATTGCTGTCACATTTTTAGAAAAGGTGACAATTATTTTCAGCCATTTTGAATCAACAGAAAATGATTATATCTACATTTGTGACACCAAAAACATACAAATAAAAAATAACATTTACTTCAGAACTCGAAAAGTCCCACACATTTCTGCACAGTATACATTTTTGCTTTGCTAATGACACTTCTCTTTTCTTAAAGCCTAAATATCCCCATTATATAAAGACGTTTACCATTTTGTTAACGTGTTTAATTAAAAAAAACATTTTTTAAAATATCTTTTTCCATCATCTTTTATCTACATGTGTAAAATTTACTTTTTAAAAGCTCATTTTTTAAAAAATTAGATTTTTATAACTTATTCTGTAACTTATTTCGATGCCCCTGAACAGTGATTCATTCAGTCCTCCCTTTATAGTCTGCAAAATCATCGTCAGTCAAGCAGGGGGTTTTGAATTTTCTTTCCCGCAATCTCTTGGTAGTTCTCTTTGAAAGTTTTCTTGGACTTGCAGACCTTAGCTTGACCTCTGCAGCTCTTGCTGTTACTTGAATACATTAGAAACCAAACTGGGAATACAGCAACTTGAAACTGCTTGGCTATCTCCTTTGAGGCTTTGCTTGCTTTGTGGGCACAAATTAATTTGGTTCAATGCTACAAAGCTGCTTACAAGAAGTCTAAGCAGGAGATTGTAGTTCGAATATTTGTAGATTTGATGTATTTATAAAGTTTTCTAATTTGGTAACTACAAATATGCGTTAGTTATTAAAAGCTGTAAATTAACTTACAGTGTGCTTTATAGTTTTAGAGACTGCAAGTCTTTTTAACAAATATATGAGCAAATAAAATGCCAAATGGTATCTGATCTTTACATATATATCTTAAGGAAATAGCATCAGTTTTGCTCTGTTTTTTTTTTTTTTACTAGACTTTTGCATGCATTCATTAAACATTTGGAGATCTGTTTTAATTAGAAAAAATACATCTGTTTGATTATTGTTTGGTGGAGGAAGGAATGTAATTACACTGAATTGTTTGGTCTCATTAAGAATAATGTGAAGCACTATTTTTCAAAGGTTTTTCCTAATTAGTTTGAATATGTGAACATGTGTTCTAATGGTTTCTCGCTTTATAATGGCTTACAAATGGGAAAAACAAACTGCAAGCCAATAATGCACCAACAATAAACAGAGAAAAAAAACTGACTGATGCCAGATGGAAAACGTGGATCGGCAAATGTGTTAGAAATGCAGTGCAATGTTTGCTAAAAGTAGCCTAATGGTTTGAGCAGTAATGTGCATAAAGAAAAAAAATATATGTTAGTAGAAATTTTGATATTGAAATGTATTTTAAAAACTGTAGAAATCCGTCTTTTTATGCCATAGTTTTTTTTTTCCCCCCTTGTAGTTAATGATTATCTCACTGTTTAATAGTCGATCATAAACACTGACTGGTTAAATGGAAAAATATGGAATTGACTTATAATATGTTTAATTGCTATCTTTACCTATTTAGTAGCTTGGGACTTTTGTGTTTTTTAGCAATTAGAAACAGAAGCAAACAAAGATCTCACATGGAGTTCCTCAAGGCTTCATTCTAGTAATCTTATATATTTTATATACAGTATATATACATATATATCTAATGTGTGTGTTTTGTATTTGTATTTGTACAGGGTGCAAAATGCGGAGAGGGAGTCCGGAGAAGAAACCTGTCGTGTGTTGTCCACTGGGGGAACTGGCAAGAGTCTCCTCCCCCTCAGCCTGTAGACAGAGAGCTGTGTGGAGATGTGCTGAGGCAGCAACTCCTGCAGGAAATGGAGCAGCCGTGCTTCGTCCCTTGCCCAGGCAAAGCCGCTTTACTTTTATTGGATTCCCATATTTGCTCTTTTAATGTATTGGCATTTTGTTTAGAAGAACAACCAAACAGCTTAGGGAGTTAACTCAGATGGTACGTAACTGCATGACTGGAGAAATAATTTATTAGTGGATCAGTTATTCCAATAACTGAAAACTCAATATTTTTTTATAAAGCATTTGTACCTGTTTTCTAAAGTATGGCCCTCTCCTTTGACTAGTTGACATTTTCAGACTCCAGGTAATTGCAAAATCCATAAAAGTCATAATTTCACGAATGGCCCGTTTCAATGAACATAATCCGTTTTGTTCTCCCTGATAAACACTAGAAGCCATTTCTCTCTCATAGAAATGACTGGGAGAATTTTGACTTAAAAACACAGCTCTAGAAGTTGGTTACAGTCTTAACAATTAAACAGATAAGACATTGTGATCAGTAATTTGAGATGAGTTGTTTCTTCAATGATTAGTGTAATAAGCCACGAGCAAATTAAGCATGAAAAAATATTCTGTGTTAATTGAAATAATTAACAAATCATTCCGCCTCAAGCAATCACCTAGTCCTTGGCAATCACTCCACTTATCACAAACACACAATTAATGCCAATGGGAGTGCTGCATGGGGAGAGTGTGTGAATGTAATAAATTTCCATTTGCAAAAATAAAAGCTACATCAGAAGCAATCTAGTCTGGAACAGAGGTAGATTGGACTGAATATGTTTCTTTATTAAAGCTAAAATTATTCATACCCCTGGCAGATTTTGATTTTAAATTGAATTCATTCAACCAACATCTTTATTTCTCACAGGAAATGAGATCAGCGTTTCTCAAAAGTTAATAAAACTGTGTAAAAGGGTTGTCAATTTTCAAAATGATATATATTTTATTGAAAAATGCCATGGCAAAAACAATTTAAACCCTCATTCATCAGTGGAAAAATTATTCTTGTCATTACAGCAATCAAACCTTTCCTATTATTGCTGAGTAGGTTTTTTGCATTCGCTACTATTAAGGTGATTATTTCTTCAGTGAGGAGCTACAAATCTATAAGGTTGGAATGGCTACTTGCCATCACCCTAATCTTTAGCTTTGTTCACTGATTCTGAATGTGTTTAAAGTCAGGACACTGGTTGGGCCTTTCCAAGACATTGAGGTTTCTTCATAAAGTCAGAACGACACATGCTGGTAAAAGGTTACTTTAAACTGGAACATGTCCGAGGTTTACTGTAATGGATATACCTCTCTATATACAGCGTTTAGAAAAAATTAAGAAACGCTATTAAATGCTTAGTTTAAAAAATTTATCTGATTCTAAACTTTTTTTCAGTGTAAAAGAAATTGATGTAATTACAGATAAAAATCTTTAAGGCAAAATGCAAATTGAAATACTCTCAGAAGGATTTTTTTAGTTGTTTGATGATTTTATCATTAAAGCTCTGTAGCACTTTTTATTATTATTTCATTAAAAAAAAGTTGTTTGGCCTTATTTTGTTGTTCGATTATTTTTACTGTATTTATGTTTTAGAAACTTTTTCAAGGGAGAATAGTTTCAAACAAAATCAGCATGATGAAATGTTTTTTTACTTTTTCAAGATGCAGCATGTTTTTCTTTAAGGACAATGGTTCTGTACTGTTTTACTGGTGATAAAATAGTGATCTGACTACAAAACAATCATCATATGATATTTTTGCCATATCGCCCACTTGTGCTTCCATGTCTCTAACTCTACTTTGGGTGGCTCAGTATAGCTGTTGGCATGCAGTGTCCAATTATCTTAAAAGATGGTTCATCTTTCAGCTTCACTTTCTCACATGAAGGTGGTGTATGCAGACTTATTTTGTTTTTCTGCCCATTTCCCGCTAATCAGCATCTGTGTTGAGCTATTTCACATCCAGGCTTTGATTACAAACCAAAGAATGATCGGTTCCCCAAGATCATGTGTATCACTGGTTTTAGACAGATCAAAAATATTATTAAAAATATAATTCTTCATTAAACAACAATGACAAAAGAATGTTTTAAATTAGTCAAAAGGTCAGGCTTCCAACAGCAAAGACACTGGAAGACTTGTAAAAGTAAGTTGATGGTAGCATCATGCTAAGGGCCGGTTTCAAAGCCAGGAACTGGCAATGAACATTAGCAGAGCATTGTGCTAATGTTCTGCTCAAAGTCTATAGAACACTGACAAAGGAGGACAAACTCAGAGTTCTTCAGCTTAACCTCAAATCAACACAGCTGAAACTCGGATGTAGCCTGGTGTTCCAGGAGGAAATTACCCAAAATACACTTGACACTAATTCTGAAAGAGGTAAAGCAGAAAATAATCTGACATATTGAGTTTAGGTCTGAGCTCATCCCTATTAAAACTTTGTAAACTGTGCTTAAAAAGTCAGGAAAATACCACTTTCAATGATTTCTACCACATATCCAGATGGAATACATCTATTAACTTCTTAGCTGAAGTGTAAATTAATCAAACATTTTGTTATAACTCGATCATTTTGTTGAGTAAACAAAATGATCAGCCATAATCTTTAATTGAATCTGTGCATGGTAAATAATCAACCTTTTCATTAGAATAATCACCATAGAAACAAGGAGACGGCATCTCACCAATTTGCTGATGTCATTTAGTGACAGTGGAGGTTTTTTATTTATTCCTTAAGCCAAAAAAATGAGCATTTAATTATTTTCAGAGATGCAGCAGCTGACCAGCTGGCAGCTAGTCTGCTTTACTGTCAACGTTTATCCCTCTACAACGAAGCTTTACTGTGAATCTTTGCATGGCTGCTGCACAGGTAGCAAAAGATTTTAGTTCATTTAAATACTTGTCATTTTTACAAGACACAGTGATTATCATTGATGAAAAGGATTCTCAGACCTGTGTTCTCAGTCATGTTGCCTTGTGAAGCCTTTTGTAAGGCTTTGCTATGAAGAGTAAGTGGTTGCCTGTGCTCATCTCTCTCCTCCGTGATCCTCTGCTTGATTCATCACTCAATCCGCCGATGCGGCGAGTCTTGGCTGAAGATCAGAAGTGTTTGATGCCAAGGGCAGACATGTGTGGGCGTGTGTGTGCGTGTCTTCATCGTGCATGGGTGTGTTTGTTGGTGTGAAGGTGCCAGCAGGTGAAATGTAAGGTCCAGCAGAAGTGCAGTGGACATACATGCGAGATGCAATGTGCAAACGCGGCTTAAAGCTGTTTAATGCGGCTCCAGCCGCAGCATGTTCCCGCAGATGAAGCTGTGTAAGACAAGAGCTGATGGAGTGAGTGTCTGTGTATGCAGATGAAAGATAATGAGATGCCTGAGTTCACAGATAGTCACTAATGGATGTTCAAGGCAGAGAATCAGAGGCTTTCTCAAGCTGAGAGACGGTGGCTTTGGATGATATTATCGTTGCAGGAAAACCCTACCAAGCGTCACAAAGGATATTTGTGTTTGACATTCAAGAAAGAAAGTCTTCTGTATCATTTATTGGCTCACACACAAAAAACATCAACCAGCCTTTGTCAGACAAATAATTTCCTCCCCTTGGAGACCTGTTTCAGTTACCTTCATCGGTTTTACATCTTACTTTAAAGTCTGACTGTGAAGGCCATATCCATTAATCTGTTTTTGTATTTTTAACATACGTTCTCACAGATGTGTTGTTTTTGATTCCTGTTAAATTTTGCATTGCTGCATATAGTTGGCAACAGGACAGAAGAAGATTATTTGTGGATCAGGATCAATCTGTGACTTGATGTTTTTTTATTATTATTATTATTTGTTCAGGTGATTGCCATTTGACACAGTGGTCCACCTGGAGCTCCTGCCAGCTGATCTGCCTGGAGGGCCGCAGTTTTGAGTCCACCGGTCGCCAGGCGCGATCCAGAGCTGTGATCATTCAAGCCATGGAGAACCAAGGCAGCTGCCCCAGTCAGGTCTTTGAGACCCAGCCTTGCAAAGGTATAAAGGAAGATTGACTTATACTTATTTTCACCAAAATATTGATAATCGTATTCATAATATAATTAATTCTCTTTACCAAAGCATATTAAAAGTTTTTTTTATATGAACGCCTTTAAATGCTATTGTATATTTAATTTAACTTTATAAAATGGAAACAAATATATCCATTGATCCTGATAGTCAAGGTTTTGTTGTATTTGTACATTTGTTTCTGTTGTAATAATTGTTGCTTAAAGTGGCTTAAAGTCCTCCATACGACTGTTTGGAGTTCGATTACCGGTTCCTGAGTTGTTTACTGCATGCCTTGCCCTTCTTCCCAACCAGTTACTAATGACTACTGGTCACTATTACCCTAATAACCTTTAAAAATGGCAGAAAAATTGTTAAAACAAAAAACTCTGTGTGTGTATTTATGAGCAAATACCTTTCCTGGAAAACTTACTATATTTTTCAATGAACTTTAGCATTTTTTGCTTGATGTTTAGACAATTTAAATGAATTCGACAGCATTTATTTTGCTGTCCAATAAATGTCCATTAAACTCCAGCTACACACATGAGGGCTGCGATAAAGATAAGATATTTCAACCTTTGACCTTTGAAACTATCCTGAAATGTTTATTGGGTTGCATCATGGCAGTGTGGAGTTGTGTTTGCTACTTGAGAGAACACTTAGGACTCAATATGGATTGAAGATGTCTTCTAGGGTTTTCTAAACTATCTGATAGAAAAATAAACTAAAAGATTATATGATAAAGAAGGTTTTCAGATTGTCAGATGTATTGTAAAATGTAATTTTAGGAGTTGTATTGTAGTGTTATCCCCTATCAGACATCAATCTGATTGATGCGTTTAATGCTAAAAGAGCAGGGGTCTCAGTCCTTGAGGGCTGCCAGTTGAAATGAGTCCCTGGTCTTGAATCAAATAGCTAAATTGCTTCTTTGGCATGCAGTGAAGCTTTACATAACTCTGGTATAGAGCAAATAGTTGAGACAAATGTCTTGAAGGAGAGCGGTACCGTTTCTACTTATTTTGGGTCAGCCACAACACAGAGAGAGAGACTCAAGAACGTATTGTTATGTGTCTGGAAAATAGTTGGTGGTATGTCTCACATGTGTTGAATTTAGAAAGATAAAGAAGAGAGACTTTTGATCAAGAATCCAATGTCTTTAATGTCCCTAAGTGATTAATTAAACAGATGTTGTTATATTTAAATCTCACTTCTCATTATTTTTCCGAAACAAGCATTATTGTTCTTTTTTCTTATTTTGCCTGTAAGCCATAATTGTCTGTTCTGTTTTATTGCAGAACACTTGCGTTTGTGTTTTACTGCCAACAGAGCTTGAGATTCAAATGGTTATAAAATCCTTGGCCGTATCCGGCCCCAGAGTGAAATTCCTCATCACAAAGGCCATGCAGTGTTACACATGGTCAAGCTGATGGTTGCGTGTATGAGCTTGAATCGGACATTATCGGTTTATGTTAGTTATGTGGGCTTTTTCTTGTTCCTGCTGATGACTCTTCTATTCTCACTCCTGGTCATTTAATCAGCAATAAAGCGGCTTTCATGCACTTGGATACTAGAAAAAAGGGAACCTTATAAAAGAGTGATGGGAGAGAGAGGATGCAAAAAAGCTTTGGCAAGGAATATTAAAAAGCTCCAATAAATGATTTAGACATAGATATTATTGTGATTTTTTTATTTTTTACCTCTTTTTAATTTGCTTTACATTTATCTGAACCCAAAGAAATCTATTTAAACCAAGTTTTAATCCAGATACTTAATACTCACAGTGAGCAGGTAGCATCAGTTCTAAGTGCTTAAATAGAAGTTGCTGGATTTTCATGTTTCTTGAAGGCATTCCACCTCTAACCCAGAGGCTTTTTCTCTTCTGAACACGGCTTGCTTTATATGTAAGCACTCTTTTAAGCACTTGTAATGTCCAGGATGGCTGAGTGTCTACACCAACTTGGACAGAAATAACAAGGTTAGTTTTAGCTGCTCTTATAGCCAAAGTGCTCCGATGGTAGCAAGCAGGTTCCAGTAAGATTTAGAGAAAATATATTTAGGGAAGCATTGGATTTTACGTCCGATTTCTGGTCTCCTCTTGTTGTAAAGCTTTGATCCTCCGAGACCAAGTTTAATAAATACAAATATCCTTTTAGCAAAATACAATTGTTTTTTCTTGTCTTTCTGCTGCGAGCAAATTTTTGTTGTTTTGTCTGTGGTCAAAGGTCACACAATATAAATAAATAGACAAGGATTTTACTTTCTTAAGCAGACTCTCACAATGACACTTACCTCAGTCACTCTACTAAACATGACTTACTGATGAAGAGAACATGCTACATAAATAGGCAGAAGAAGAAGAGTCTACAGTGAGTACACCCTTTATACATAAAAGCAATTTTTTAAGCCTATTTTTGAATGATTTACAATTAATTTGCAGAAATTTATTTTGCCAGCATATTTGGGGTATTCGTCCATACCATAATACCACATAATAACTGAATTGCTACATTGCTAATGCAGAGGTCCCTGCAGCATGTACATCACTACCTTGACTGAAAGGTCCAAAAGGCTGCCAACATTTCAAAATCCAGAAAATAACAGAGGTTGAAAGCTTAAATAAACAACTTTGTCTTTTTGTTAAAGCTGCAGTAGGGAGTTCTGAGAAAAACTGTAGTCTGAAATTCTGAACAAGGTTTTCCACCAACAATACAGCTGCAGCGTACTGGCAAACTTGAGCTTGATGGTCCACACTGAGCGGGGGAAGGGTGTGAGCATCGCGTAGAAGAGTGTGATTGACAGTGCAAAGACTTTCTTCCTGATTCTAATTGGTTGTTTCTGACCGGGAGCGGTGTGTTTCTGCAAATGGCTGCAGGACCACTGGGCGGAGCCAGAGGAACCTCATACTTATCACAATGATTTGTGTTATATTCTACTGTAGGAAAGTTGATTCTATTGTTCTCAAAAGCCATTTTGTCAGTTCATCTCTAAATTTATTTCTGTTTACTTTGTGCTTAATGTTTTTTTTATCACATATGGTTTTAATGTTTACCTTTCTTTATACTAAAAACTTTCTTTTTTCTTATATTTCATGATCAATTTTGTCAGTTTTTGCTGCTTTCATGGCCATACCACAGCAATTTTATTTATAAAGCTCTTTGAAAGAGCAGCAGCAGCAACAAAGTGCTGCACAAAGAAAACTATAAAAATTCAAAAATCACAATCATGTATAAGTAAGACCTAGGAACAGTAACAATTTAAATACAATACAGCAAATTAAAATAAGCAAGGTCAAACTATTTCTAGCTAATTATTGAAGGCCAAAGAAAAAGAAAAGGCTTTAAGAGGAGTTGTAAAAGTAGTGAAGGAACCTCTCTAATGTGCAGCAACTATTGTGAAACAGCAGTAGAAAAAGCCCTGAATACCTTCATACACCCAATAACCATAATAGCCTTCATTTTTTTCTTTTTAATCTGAACACATAAAACTTAAAATTACACATAAGTTCAAATATATTTATTTTAAAATTGTACCCACCGCAGTAACCCTTATGTGTAACTTCAATTCTGTATTTTCTGTGGTGTTACTTTGGTTCTTTTTGTAAGTTTGTCCTAAATTGCAGCTTTGTGTGGCTGCGATTTTTTCAGTCCGACAAATCAGTTCTATCTGTCTTTGCTTTTCTCTTCAAATCAACCTTTCTGTGGACTGTCCCTCAGGAAAATAAGAGCTTTGATTGCAAAAAGAGGCCCATTTCATATATTTTCAACCAATTTTACCTAATTTTATCCAAAGTTGCCACTGTCTCGCATGCTGCCTCAGTTGAGGGATTTCTATTTTTTTTTTCCTTTTTGTCCTGTCTTTGTAATCATCATATGTCTTAGCTTTATAATATAAAGGTGTAGGCCTGAGGAAAATGGAGGTTAACATCTATAGGAGCCTGAGAACAGATGTGGATACCCAATATAAACTGCTAATGAGGATTGCATCTATCTCTCTGCCATTGCTACAGGAGGAAAATGCCACAGTTACCAGTGGAAAACAGGGGGATGGACAAACAACAAGAGGCCAGTGTGGTGTCAACGCTCAGATGGTGTTAATGTCACAGGTGAAGGCTTACAGTCTCCAGTGACTGCTCATAGATGGGTTACATACAATATCTCCTAGGAAAACGGCGATATTGCCTAATTCCTACATGAGTCCAGCGGCTGAACGTGTGCTATTTCTGTTTATGTTCCCCTGCACTGACACAGTTGAACCCTTTTTTATTTCATTTTGTGTCATATGGATGTGTGCCACATTAAAGAATAAGTCGGTAGCTCTAAAATAAAATGTGCAGCTCAGACACGAAGTGAATCTCCTTTCATTCTGAAAACTGTCACACTGAAAACTTTTTTTTCCAGAAGTGGCTGAAGCAGGTGGTTTTGAGTTACATTTAGAAGAAAAGAGCACCTTATTGGATCAGGAGATAATAGGAAATGCAACATCTGCTAAGATCTGACAGTGCTGAATTGCAAAAGTATCATCTTTAGAGATTCCAAAACTATTAAGCTGTCAGTAGGCTTTGCTTCTACGGATAAGATCTTTTCCAGATATATAACAAAACTAAGATGAGATTGAAACTTTCTGTGCCAGCACATGGACTGTGCTTTCTGTCAGTCACAAATTCAGACAAGCATGGAGGCAGAGATGAGGATCCGAGTAGCACTTAAGTTGCAAAAACAAAGATTTTAGGCTTCAGATTCAACTCAGGCTCAAACTCTTAAGACTAAAGTCTCATGAAAAATTCTTATCTCATGTTATCAGGAGTGAAAATAGACCAGGAATTGTGGCTCATTTGATTCATGATTAAATTAAGTAATAATTTCCTGATGGATGTCTTTCAAACTGAGCTATGTATTACAGTGGATCCCCATTGTTCAAATTGGTTAGGGACCACAGCCGCCCGAAAATAGCTAAAATCCACAAATACTTGAGAATCACTTGAAAAATTATTATACCTGCCAATATTAATAGTTAAAAAACCAAACATTTGTTAAAATGCATTAAAAAGCAAAGTGAAAACCATCTTAGCACTACTGCAGAAGCTGATATCTACAGTTTTTCTTATCTCCTCTCATCAGCCATGTTTTAAGTTGCATCGTGCTTAGCTGTTTCAGCGTTGTGAAAACTGATCATAACTGAGGTACAGCCTTTCCACCAAACAAGTTAAATCAACATTTGAAAACTATTTTGTATTTATTCATTCAAAAAGTAATTTGAAGCTCTGAAATAATTAAGAGTGGCAAATCAAGCAAAAAGGAAATAGATACATTTTGCTAAGTTTTTTTCTGCCGTTAATGAAGTTTGCTTTGACATAGAGGCATATTTATGTCTTCAGAGGGTAACTGTTGTATGTTTTGACAGCCATTCATAGTGTCTTTGCATGTTGAATGTTCTGAAAAAGACAAACAAGTAAGTTATCTGTTGAAATAAACTGAAAGATGGTCATTTGATTTCATAACCTACATATATTTCTAGGCAGGCTAGACGGCATACATTTGATGTGAAATATTAATTTTAGTCGCTAAAGACTTGATTTGCTTCTGACTTGGCCATGCTGACTTCTACCAGTGCTTGAAGATTCACTCACACAGAGTAGTTTTAGTACAGTGTTCTAAGAACATTTTACACTTTATTTGATCTGCCTATTCCCACACCAGGGTCAATTGATTTCTTTCTTTTCCTCCCTTTTTAACGCAAGTAATCAATAAACCGCACTGAGCTGGGATGCTTTCAATCCATATAAATATAATCACGCATTTGTATTTATAGGAAGTAAACCAGCCTCGGAGAAACAGAACAAAACTACGACTGTTGTGGGAATAAAAAAGCTTTAGGCAGGCTTGATATGCTGTAAATAGCAGGCGAATGTGATCTTATCACTCCAAGGAAGTATTTCTGGCAAATATGAAACCAGAAGGGGGAAAAAAAATGAAAACCTGCTTTGGCAGGGAACCCAAAAGCCCATTGCATTACTCTTTGATATTCTGACATGCAATTTTCTGTGTTGGAATTAAAATGTTCACCAATTGATCAGGGACCCCGATAGGAACCTGAACTCATTAATCAGCTGTGACAGAGCATTAATTTACTGATCAATGGGTAAAGGAACAGAAATAAGAATGTGTTGTCTTCTCAGGGGGGTGTTTCCCACAGAAAAGGCCCACTACCCTTCGACACTGCCATCCTCCGTGCACAAAACCCTTCTCGCATTGCACGCCGGTAAGATTGCTGTGTTTCGACCAGGAAGCTGTGGTCTCTGCAGAGTTTTTTTTTTGTTGTTTTCTGCTCTCATACTTCTTGGTGGGAAGCTGCATGGATCGTGATAGATGACGTTTTTAATTTCCTAAAGCAGGCCATTAGAAGCTAATCGGATTCATTTAACTTTTTGTGTCAGTTAAGATGTACACCTGTGAGGTCATTTAGGGTGGGAATTTTGGGGTGGGGATAAGAATTAATGGCCACAGATTGATGTTATACTGCCCCTAAGAGTATCCTTACGTAACTGCACTGCACGTCTTGTAAAGTGTGAAGTAACAATTGCAGTAAATGATCCTCTACTGTTTTTGGTACCTTTTTGTGCAGAGTGGAGTGTGTGGGTGTGAGAAAGGCTACACTGAAGTGATGACCTCGCATGGCTTCTTGGACTACTGCACCAGAACCCCCGGGGTGGACAACAGCAAGAAAGCCGATGTGAAAACTAACTCTGGAAGATTAAAACCCCGGCCGTCTCAGTCCAACGACCTCTTCAGCGAGTGGACCTTAAGGCCCGTTGGCCCAGGTACTGAAATGGAAATTATCTGCAACAATCAATCAGCATGTCTGACATTGTTTCTGCTTCTAAAAATACCCTTCTTCCTGTAAAATAAATGGACAAAGGGACGAGCAAGTGTCTCTTTGGACCTTCCATAATGGCTAAACATTAATAGGGACCAGATAATGTAATAACAAATTAAACACAATTTACTGAATTTCCACACAGAATGTACCAGTATTATGTTTATGTTTATTTAATTTCCCTTTGGGATTAATAAAGTATTTTTGAATTTGAATTATCTTTATATTAAATCCTAAAATTAGAAATGACAAGAAATTTTATAAAGTAGATATTTGTCTAAAGAGTCGTGACAAACGTGTTCAGTTTGGCTGTCCTGAGAGCAAATGGCTCTTTAGGTTGCACATCTTGTTCTAGGTCAATGTCTTTGCACTACTCCTTATTATAATCTGTGGGGAAAAACACAACGGACTTCATTCAGTACCTTGTAAAAGTATTGAAACCTCTTGAACTTTTCAACATTTTGTCACATTGCAATCACAGGATTATGTGTATTTTATTGGGATTTTAATCCTGATAGATAATTTAGAAGTTGAAGAAAACTTCTAAATGGTTTTCAATGGTTTATTTTGCATTTGCTTTTATTTTGCAAAGAAGAATGGATGACGTTTTCTGTTAATTATGTGCAAAGCTGGTAAAGAGGCACATCAGACGACATAATTTTCTTTCCACTGGACAAACATCCACTTATTTCAAATGGTGTGTCACGCAAACTCCTGCTAGCGTTGTAGTATGTCAAAATGTGCAAATGGTTTGGACACTTTAGCAAGATAATTTGACCACATTAAATATCTTCATGGTGGTGTGTGGGAGCAGAGTTTCATGAACACCTAAATAATCTTTAAATGTCTTTATTTAAAATCTCCCTTTTGATTACACAGATGGAAGAGTAAAGCTGTGGGTTTATGCTGTAGCCATCGTTGGATTCATTGTAGTACTTTTCATCATCACGCTGTCATTCCTGATCTGGTATGTCCAATTCCACTCTCTTCAAAATGTTTTGCCACATACGATTGTAAAAACAGGAGCTTCTTTGTAGGTCTCTCTCTCTCACACACGCACATACTTGGTATGAGAAAAGCATAAACATGGAGAGGCAAAAAGAAATTTCTTTCCTCCAACACAGCCCTGTCAAGTATGAGTTATACTCCTCCACACTACTTTGTCTGTTGTGAGCTCCTGTTATCAGTTAATGAAATTCTTTTTAAAGACTGAAATCAAGTTGGACTGCCTTGTGCTGCACCAAGCTACATGCTTTCTGAGCTTTTTGTGTCTTGTCTCTTGGTGTTTTTTAGCAAGCCATCAAAAACCTCTAAGGCATCTCCTCCACCGCAGAAGCCCTTGACTCTTGCCTATGATGGCGATGTGGATATGTAACCTGGCTGCTGTACCTCATGAGGACATGACGGGCCTTGGGCAGGATTCTGACCTTGTTTGCATTGTTGCCAAGCACGTACCCCGACCTGCTTGAGCCGGGTTATGTTTGCTATAGTAAAGCGATTTGGTCTGCTGTTGACGGCGCGGAATATTGGCCAGATCAAACAAGCGGAGCCAAAGCCAGTTGAGCCAAGACCGAGACATGGACCTCGAGATCCTTTTTTCTATAACTGCCTGCAACATGAACACACGGTCCAAGCACCATTTGCAAATGATGAAGCAAGAAGACTTTCAGGCACTAAAGACAAAATGAATCCACAAGTGAATCTACTGTGGAGGTTTTTGAAGTGTCAACAATCAGAAGGGACCACGTTTCTTTGTTTTATTTTTTATTTGTTTTGGAGATGCTCCAGTCTGTAGTTACACATTCTACTGAAAGGTATTTTAATTTTTCTCAATAGTTACTGAACTTTGTAAAAGGTAATGTCACAAACTCTTTGGATAAACTCTTTTATTTCTTATTTTCAAACAAATAAGATGGTTTATGCACTACGTTAGTGCTGATTCTTTTTTTTTCTGATGACTTTTCTAGTGTTTTAACTGTAATGCAAGTCTTAATTTATTTTTGCTGTCTGATTGTGTATTATTGATGATGCAATATGTTGTGTATATGTGGAAACCAAAATCAAAGCCTGCCTCGAGTTTAAGGACAAATGTAATTTGGCTATTTCTCCGTTTTCACGTGACTCCCAGACATAGAAAATAAAATTCAGCAACAAGTTAATGTCATTTTTACTCAATAGGATACAATTTTGGTGCATTTTAGAAGAAAATAATAATTAAAAAAAACATGTAAATGAAAAGATTGGAAACCAGCATGATTGAAATCACACCTCATACACAGTTTTAATGTAATGCAAAGCAAAACAGCACTTATCTCTTAAATATAAAGGAGAATCACAAAGATGTTGGCTGGATTACTCATGGCATCAGGCATAACATTATGACCACAGGCAGGTAAAGTAAATAACACACACCCTTTCTGTGTGAGGACACCTCTAAAGGAGAAAGATTTAGGTGGGAAGTGAAAATGTTTTCCTCCAAATTCATCAGTTAGAAGGAGAAAAAAAGTGTAAGTGAGTGAGTTTGACAAGGGCCAAGTTGAAATGGCTATTCAGATCGGTCAGAGCATCTACAGAACTGCAGCTTGTGTAGGATTTTCTCAGTCTGCAGCCATCAGTATCTATCAAAAGAGGTCCAGAAAGGGGACAGTGGTGAACTGATTGCAGGCCCATCAAAGCAGAAGATTGGCTACTGTGGTCCAACACAACAGATGAGCTATGATAGTCAAAATTGCTCAATTGTTGTGTTTCTGTTTTTGTATCTCTGAGTAATTTTGGAGTACGACTCCTGATAAAATCCTAATGGGTATTAGAAATATTCTGCTTGTAGATATTCATTGGCCAGTGATCCCTGCCATGTGATTGGTTTTTCCATGAGAATTATTTTTTTTAACCTTTATTTTACCAGGGCCAATGAGAATAAAAACTTCCTTTAACTCGCCTTCAAGCAAATATTTGTCTTTAGTGAATTATTTTGGAAATACGGTTGTTGTGCTCTAAAGTGACTCTCAGTTGTTGAGCCTGGCAAGCTGTATGAATATTTTTTTGGCTACACTTCTGTTTGTTTTAGGCTCCTAAACTCATTTTCTTACAGTAGAGACCAATAGAATATTTCAAAAAATAACTTTAAACCATCAGTTGTCAAACCGTGAAAATGGAAACAAAGTGCAAAACATGTGCAAAACAGCAAAAATAGAGAACTGGATCACAGAGCAATAGAAGAAGGTGGCCTGGCCTTTGTATCAGGTGGATGGCCAGGTTAGTGTGCACTGCTGTATGATGTATGTTCCACCAGTGCTGCAGACCATGAACACCACTGGTGCAGCCTTATGGCTGTGACATATTTCAGCAGCATAATGCGTCCTGCCACAAACCAAGAATGGTTTGAGGTGCTGACTTGGCTGCCAAATCCCCAGATCTCTGTTTAATTCAGTATGTGCTGGACAAATAAGTCCAATCCACGGAGGCCTGACCTGCCATCTTACAGGACCGAAAAGAGCTGCTGCTGACATATTGACTCCAAATACCAGAGGAACCATCTAGAGCCCTAGTGGAGTCATTGAAAAGTTCATTATTTTCATTATGTCAACAGTTTAAGGCTGTTCTGGCAGCAGAAGGGAGACCAACTACTATTAGCCAAATGGTCATAATGTCATGTCTAATCTGTGTCTATTTGTTTTCAAGAAAATTGTTCAAAAATCTTCTTTTTTTAATCATTATTCCAGACACTGTTTCAATTAACTAAAAAAAAGTAAATATTTTGTTTCAGCCTGAAGAAAAGATTGCAAATACCAAATATTCATGAACACGTTAACTAACTTCACTCTCAAATCTGTGGAGTTTTCTGTCATTCAACCCAGTTTTATCTTTTTCGTTTATTTTCTCTTGAAGCTCAGTGCATCAATGATTTTTAATAAGTTTTCACCTTCACTTCTCTTTTCAACTCAGTGGAGGATCCGTATTTCCTGTGTTTGGTGATTTTCACCAGGTATTAAGCTGTTTCTCATTTGGCCTCCAATAATGAAAGAGATTCACATGTGCATCTCAATAAGTTCGAATATAATTGAAAAGTTACTTTATTTCTGTAATTTAATTAAAAAATGTAAACTCGTGTTTTATAGATTCATCAGACACAGTGATATGAGTGTTAATGTCATTCATTTTAATAATTATGGCTCTCAGCTAATGAAAATCTTTTTCTTTAGAAAATAGAGCATACTACATAATATCAATAGTAAAAAGCAAATTGCATAAATATAATGGCATGGCAATGTTATGACCTACACAGTCATTGTGAAGACTTGACAGTCTTCTTGCCGAGAGTCACTGAAACTCTCCACAACAAGGTTGGAGCTGGTAATTCAGAGTGCCATATCAAAGCGGAAAGTTGAATGTAAGAAAAAGTGCACAAGCAGCAGATATTTAACCACAGACTTCAGAGGAGTCAGAAACAAAGCCTGCTCAAAATTTGAGATTCAAAATCCTCTTCATGCCACACTACATTAATCTAGTAACTCATGTTACAAAAGAAGTGTTGACCAAATATTAGGCCAGTCACAGTAACAAATTTTACTTAATAACAAATAGTCCCTAAAATTATAGAGATAAACAATAAAGTTGACTTGTGACCATTTTCAAGTTATATATTGATAATGGCACAATAATTCAAGTTTGCCCTCTCAAAGTCTAATAAACTTTCATTCTGGAAAGAATATTTTATAGTGTCTTTCAATTACACTGTTAATATCCAAAATAAAAAACAGAACCAAAAACAAAAATAGTAAAGGAAATAAAAACCACACACCACCAAAACCAGATTGTAAAAATGCATTATGTACTCTCCCTAAAAGAAAATTGCCCTTCAAACAGTATTAGCTATCAGAATAGGAATTTTCGATCTCATTTTAATTTATTATGCGATAAATTGTTTATTGGGACGGGCTTAGCATTAAGTGCATGGCCTGATCGGCACATGGACACACTTTTCAGTAAGATCTCAATTTTCTGAGAACTTCCATTTTAAATTTTCAGTAGTTGTGCCATCAAAATAAGCAGAAATTATTTCTTGAAATTTGTCCAGCTGTGTATCGAATCTATGTAATCCTCCAGTTTCATCGCCTGTAACTGAATAACTGAAATAATCTAACTTTTCGCTAATATTCTTATTTAATGAGATGCACCCGTTCTTGTAGGTGACCTCATTTTGAATGTATTTATTCAGCCACTCTATAATCCTTCTGGTTGTACAAATATGATTGTTACGTGTCACAACAACTGTATTTCGGCAGCTGTCTCTGTACGTAGGCATGCTTGATCTATTTTGGCAGAGAGCGCTCCTAGTGGCCTTGCAAAAAGACTCTGTTTCATAAGTTGCCAAACATTTTTAGAATAGTCTCTTCTAGGGCAGTGTTTCTGAGATTTGGGAAGCAAAAAGCACACATGGTAAAAGTTGGGTACGGAAAAACCCAAATTTTAAGTATTCCGATGCTTTTGACAACATATCATGAGCTAACTAGAAACATTTCTGTTCTTAGATGCTTATGAGATCTCCTTTGGGTGTGTCCGACAGATTGAAAAACATCTTTGCCTACTGTTTACAGTACCTAAGCTATTTGTGTTACTATTGTGTGTACATGGAGAACTGGACAAAATGCAAATAAATTGTGAAATCATGTGAAAATCAAGAAAAGGGCCTGCGTTTCTCTCACTACCCCCTCTCTGAGAGGAATATGTATAAGACAGAAGCTCCAGACCAGCAAAGATCTTTCATGGCTCCTTGACTTTCAAGTCCTGATACATCTGATATATTGTAATTACCGCAGGCTCTAAAGCAAAGCCCAGAACAGATAAGCAGTTGATAAGATTCATTTTGCCCTCCAGTCAGATTTCCAGTCCGATAGTCCCAGGATAATCCCGGGCTGCGAGCGAAGCAGAGTTTAAATCTTTGTCTCATCTAATTCATTTATTTAATCCTGTCACTTTTGCTTAAGACAAGGCAGAATTAAAACGCTTGTGTCACGGCCATCTGATCCATGGCAAAGACGGGGGCCAATCTTGTCATGTCCAATTCATCTCATTTGCGCATCTTTCAAGACACATTTGGAGGGTTTAGTTAAGATTTATGAGCAACGTGACAGTTTGATTTTTTTTTTTGTTTTGTTTTAATTTATTAAATTTGTTCCTATAAGGAAACAGGAACACTCTAATAAAATATGGTTTGGTGAAATTCGTCAGAGCAGGGAGAAAAATAAAACTTCAACGTTTGTGGGGCCATTTCAAACAATTCATGTTTATTGCTTTTTTTTCCTTTTTTTTTTTTTACCTAGAAAGAGGCCTGTCGCGATAAACAATAAATCAATTAATCGTACCATGAATTAAAACTATCAACCTCATTTTAATTATCGACTTTATCGTCTCTTCCGGCCTTTTTCTCTTTCTGTTGATGACACTGAATGAAAAAAGGCTCAACTCCGGTGCTCTCCACTGACCCTCCCTTCCTCATTTCTTTAGTGAAATGCCCAGGGCACACTACACGATCTTAGAGTTGTCGGCCGATTGTCGGCCCACTTTCAAAACCTGAGACCAAACATTAGCCGACAGAAATCCTAGATATAACAGTTCGATTGTGTTGTGTGGTGTCCAACAATGGGCGCAAAATAATGGCTACAAGTCCAGTGAACTAATTTTAAAATCCGCGCTTTCTGATTGGCTACCTGTCACATTCAACAGGCTGCGTTAACGATCCCAGTCGGGGAAAACAACTGATTCAGATCGGAGCGGCAACGACGATCTACCGTAACACACCACACACTACAGGATGATCGGTTATGAAATCGCAAGCGACAATCTTAGAAAGACCAACGTTCTAAGATTGTCATAGGGGGAAAAACAGGGGCAAAAATCGTGTAGTGTGAACTATTGCATCAGGTAGAAAATATGCCCATCTTCTCTATTTAAATCTAATTATTACTGAAGGGCAACATAATATACAGACTTCATAATCTGCACTCTTTTGGTTGAATGCAGTATTTATTTCCACTTTTACTTTATGTTGTTTAGTTTTTATTCAAGTGCGTATTTTGTTAATGGAGACTGAGAATCCATTTTATTTTTGTTTTTGGTTGTTTTGTTTATTTTGTTTATCAGTTCCAGTGTTAAGTGTCCTTTTGAAAATAAAGTGTATCTGTCTTTGGCAGGAAATCGCATGCATTATTACGTCATTTATTTATTTATTCTCCGAATAGTTTTTGCGGAGAAAGTGGCTCGTATTTTTTCGACAGTAAGCAGGGTGAGGAGGGAAGACATGCGGCAAGGGTCGTCGGGACCGGGAGTCGAACCCACGATGTTCGCGTCGAGGACTAAGGCCTCCAAACGTGGCGCGTGCTAACCCCCTGCGCCACCACAGCACGCCCCAATATTAGCATTTATTGCAATAATTTTGGAGACAATTAATCGCTCAGCAAAAGTTGTTATCGTGACAGGCCTAATCAACGGTAGATCACTGGTTTAGTGTTGTTTATTTATAAATAACCTTTGGATGACCACCATTATGCATCCCTTGTGTATGCGTAACATGTGAAATTTTGATTGCCTGGGATTTCTTCTTGCAGCCAGTTTTAATTAGACTAACTGCTGAACTCTTTCAAATTATATCACTTAAAACTGTTCATATTACTGTTTTATTAGCAAGTCAGGCCCAATACTTCTTAATAAACTGAAGAAAGCCTTGGCATATGTATTTATAGTCAACCTTTTATGGACTGCATGAGAGGCATAAAACCCAGAAAAGGAGCATGGTAATTTGTAAGGAGAATTGTTATCCAACAGCAGCTACATTGTACAGCACCTTTAAAAAGGTTTTATAAACACAAATTTTACTTGTATTTGGATTTCACATTACTGGCCAAATCAAATTTGTACATGATTGGCAAACTTTTTATTTTATTTTATTTTTTCCAAAACACTGCCATATTTTTGCATATAGCTACAATGAATGTTTAAGGACATTCATTGTAGCTACAACGTCACAGTCTGAGTGCTTCTGCAGCCTCTAACATTTTGTATTTTGAGCCATCTATTCTTGTATTGTCTTTGACCACACAGGAAAGGAATCTCCACAGTAGGGTGCTGCTTTCAGGCTAACCTGCACTAATCATTTTCTGTTTCTCATCTAACCAGAACACCAATATTCTCTAGGCAAAGTTAGGACTATGTAATTCCATCCATCATATCACTTATAAAATATTTCATATTTCTTTCATAAAACTCATAAATAAAGTAGCAGTGAGTGAACCTCCATTCCTGTTACATCTCTCTGCACCTACATAAATTATTAGAGTTCAAAGAATTTTGGGATTGGTTTTCTTTAAGGTTTTACTTTACACAAGGAAGTTTGTCAGAAACACATATTAATAAATATTGAACATACAACTTCCTCCACATACTGTAGAACTGTGCATCATGGGGCAGAGTTATGAAATTCATATCCTCTTTAAATCAAAACATCAAGCCTTCTCATATTCCAATAACATCAAGTTTCTACAGATATCACTATAGGTTTCACTTACGTTACAACTTAAAGGGTCAGGAGGAATTACTTTTTATAAATATCTGAAATAGATGCTGGCTAAGTTGAACAAGAGCTAAAATCAGATGCCATTCCCATTTTAAAGGTATATAGTTAACAGCTTTCCCACTTCTAACATATACAATCCCGACCCCGAAGCTGCAGGAGTTAGCCATGCAACATGCAATGCACCTTAAGTAGTTTCTCTGTGAGTGCTTTGATAGGAACTCAGCACTCTCTGCATCCTTCCATATCAGAACCGTATCTGGTTTTTCAAAGAGGAGCGATGTGGGCTTCCTCTGCAAACCTTCTTTCCTGAAGTTCTTTTACCAACATGTCTCTGAGCCTAGAACTGCATCGGCATTTGCTGATACATTAGTGTTGTCTACTCTTTCCAAAACAATTGTTGATGTGGAGGAGTAAGTGATCAACCATTCTACCTTTTTTTTTTATCTTCATGCTCAAAAGTGTCGACATTCTCCACAGAAGAAAAGGAGGGACTGATGCTTTAGACTGAGTAAAGCAATTCTTGAAAACCTTTAAGAGAAATATCAATACGTTTTCTCTCTTATCTGAAGCTTTTGGTATCTCTTCCTCATCCATTTAGGGGCTCTCAAAAGTTACTTGCTCTGTTATTCTAATTACTCTGTATATATCAGTGGTTCCCAAAGTGTGGGGCGCGCCCCCTAGGGAGTGCGCCATGCCATTGCAGGGGGGACTCGGGAAACATATGGATGAATGCAAAAAAAAAAAAAACAGTTACACAAAAGTATTTCACTGTAAAGATGATTTGTAGTGTGTTTTGTTGCAACCTAAAGTGTGAAATAAACTTCAGTGGAGTTTGAAAACAAAATATGTGTGTAGGTTTATGTCTGAACGATGTGTGTGCCCAGTTGATTTTTTTTCTCTCTCTTTTGCGGGGGATTTTATTGTAATCCATAGGGGAGCCAAGAAGAAAATCTTTGGGAACCACTGGTCTATATCATTATCATTATTATGTTGCACATGGAAAAGCTGTATTCTTTCCTCAGTGTTTTTGACCGTATTTGGTAGTTATATTGTTTGCTCACAAGAGGGCAGTGTAGTGCCAGAAAGGTGTGGTTACCTTGTGTTAAGTCAGAGTTAGAGGTTTAATTAGTTTCAGCCAGACACCTGTTTGTTTTTCTTTTGCTCAGTGTTTGGCAACCACAGAAATGCTTTCGGTATGTATGTTTTTGTTTTCTAACTTACTTTTTATGAATTGTAAAGAGAATTATTCTTCAATTTCTTCCACCCATAAGATTATGTGCATAAATATTTGATACATTCAGATTGACTTTTTAAAAATGCACATAAAATCTAAAGTTAATGTACGTATTTAATGATTCATAAGATGATTAAATTGATATATTGGAACATGGATTTGAATTTAATTTATATATTTCTGCTTGTTGTTTAAGAAATCCAACCTATAACTAACAAACCAGCCAAAAAATAAATAAAAAAAGCAGAGTGAAGTCATCCAGAGTCTTGTGTAGGGTGATGTGCTTAGTCGATTTTGGCCAAAGAGAAACTAATTCAAAACTGAGAGATTTAAAACAAATGGATGAGATAAATCTGATAAAGCAATTACTGTAAATCTGAGCAGGCTAGTTTTGTTAATTTTAGCTCAGAGCACCATTTCATCTATACAGTCATTGTAGCACCTAACATCTGTGAGGTTGAAGAACTAATTAATGGTGATAAACTGAGTGTTGTGAGCTGAACTTGTGTGTGTAATTTTCTATTGAGTGCAGGTAGGTGTGAGAGTGTGTGCGTAAGCAGAGATAAAAGGAGAGAGGGAGGTTTTAACAGTGCTCTCTAATGAATATATGGCACAGAATTAGGTGTAGTTAGTCAGACTAAAAATCTCTTTCATCATTTGCAGGAGGGTGTTCATTCCAATTAGATGGATCATGGCTGAAAAGTGCTAACTTTTCCACCCCCTGATTTTTTTGGCTCCTTTTTAACCCTGTAACTTTGTGTCTGACGGAGAAAAGGTGACATGGAAAACAATGAGACCAAAGAGATAAGATGGTGCAACCTTGTGTAATTAATGAAAGGACTTTGAAGTCGAGTCTGACATGAACAGTGACCTGGCAGTTTTTTAAAGCATATGGAAAACTCAGTGGGACTCAAAAAAGGCAATAAATGATTCTCTCCCTGAACCCAAATAATGTTTGTTTCATTCCCAATTCAAATTTTTCAAAAGCTAATTGCAGGACTAATGAAAATGAGTTTATTTGAAGCTAACAGTATAACATTATTAGCATAACTCTGTGTCCAGTAATGAATGAAGTAGAAGGTTGGACTCATCAAGAGACCGGTGGGACAAGTTGCTGCCTCTCCAACTGTCTCCTTACTGCAGTGGTGCCCAAAGTCGGTCCTTTTAGGGCCGGCATCCTGCATGTTTTAGTTCTCTCCCTGGTTTAACGCACCTGGATCAAATGATGGCTACTGACATGCTGAAAAGGTTGTTGGTACTACAAGGGAGAGAACTAAAACGTGCAGGATGCATGCCTTACGGAAACCATCTGTGCCAGAGGACCTCTAAAAGCTTAACCCTTTATGTCCTAAATTTAAAATCTTTGCCTGGATATTTTTTGCTTATTTTAAATGTACGTAGTTCTTTAAATGTCCTGTGAGTAAATTTATTTGCTCATATGTCCGTAAATACTGGAACTTTCAATATCTAGCAAGTTATTTTTGCAATTTACCGTCTATTAAAAGTGCCACTCCCTGCTACGGCGGGAGTGAAATTACCGTAATAACCTGATTTTGACTGGAAGGCGCAACGTCTCCCCTTTCAGAAACTGTTGACATTTTTCAGGTAGCGCAGTGTGGTGGAATTACGGTACTGCAAATTTGGCTGGATTGTCACTGTTGCATTGAGAGGTTTAAACGCTAAATTATTCAGTTATTGAACATGTCAACAAGTTAATCTTTATTTTTTTTAATTAAATATATTGTGATTATTTGTGACATTTATCCATAGGTTTCTCTATAGAGTTATAGACAGAAATGAACACTTTTTAAATGCTGTAGTTTGTATTTTTATAGATAGATCTTTTGCATTCAAGTCTTGAAAATTTATTAGATGCAATTCTATTGACTTCACTGTAAATAATTTCAATTTTTTAAATGTTTATTTTGAAAACATTTTAACAAACTTTAAGTATGTACAAAAATATTAATACCACTAAATCCCACCACAGACAATTTAAAACTCCAAATCAGGCTGAAGTTCTGCTCAAGCGCCCATTAGACCTCGGACCCCCTGTGAACATGACATTTTCCTCTGTTTTGACCAAATCTATTACAATGAAATCTAAGGCAGTAAAGTCAGATTAGAAAGTCGGGTCTTTCATATTCTTAAAATAAACGCTTATCTCAAAGGAAAACGCACAAGTTACAGCACCCAGGCCTCGGGAAGACAGATTTCCTTTGACGGATTTCCTCCGCCACCTTTCGCCCTCCCTAAAGGGAAGAAGCTGTGACACATGTGGGAGGGTTCAGTCCAGCCTTCCACCTTCCCCGGACGCTGTTCTGCCAGAAGACTGTAGTAAGTGATCATCGTCACGATTTGCTTTTCGCGCTCATGACGGAAATCTTAGCGAACGATGAAACTTGCTCTTTGACGTTCACTGACTGGAGGACGGACGTGTTTTGTTCGTTTTCTGACCAGCTGCACATAATTATGTCGAGGGGACATGACAGCGTCTGTCTGCATGTCTGCCTGCGTGCAGCTCTGTGTTTCCGCGGCCGCTTAAGTCATTTTTTTGTCAATAAACCGGCAGCTCTGTCGTAATAAAACAGGGAAGAGAAAAAGCGAGATAGATTTCCAGATTTAGCGTTTCAATAAAAGAGAAATACGCTTTGGTGTGTTGACGTGCAACCATACATGACTGTTTTAAAGACAATAATAGTACATCCCGTTTGACAAATGTTATGTTTTTGTGTTTGTACTGTTAGGTGTTTAAGTCAAATTAAAACCTCATACAGAACATAGACGGTATGTTTCCAGTTTTATTTGTAAGGGAAATTTGATTTATACTTTCTTAGTTTACAGAATTTGCCAACTTGACTGTACTTTATTTGGATTTTTTTTGTGATGCACATCCCGAGTCAACATCTGATTAAAACACAGTGGCAGCATCATCCTGTGGGAATGGTTTTGTAGTAGGAATCAGGTCAAAGTTAATAGCAAGATAAACTGAACTAAATAGAGGGAGAACACCTGTTAGAGGCTGCAGAAGTCTTGAGACCTGGTGAAGGGACTATCTTCATTACAGGATATAAAGCATAAAGTTAATTTGATTAAAGTGTACGGCCCAGCCAAACCATAAACCTAAATGAATTGCCTCTTTTCCAGACAGGCATCATGGGATCCCCACTGAAGAGTCTGGTTCATGATGATGATAGGTACCAGAGATCCTTCCACCTTTTTCTGGAGCGATCCTCTGAGCACCAATGCATGCGGGACTTCATCCACAATAAACTACCTGACATTCTGTCCAGGTAAAGCTCCTTTAAAAATGAATTAACAAATGGACAACTGAAACTATTACGGTCTGTGGCTGCATTTTCTTTAGAATTTTGTAGACATGACCAATGATAAAAAAAAACCTGTGAATAGGTGAATTTCCTGTGAATAATTTGGAATAATTCCACATAAAAACTGAATTGTGAATATAGTGAAAACTGTAAAGATAAGTACGATACTAATAATCCTAACTTTCACCATCCTTGCCTGCACCGTCATTGTTTTCTACAAAAACATTGGTAGAGAGAATATTTCTCGACAAGATAATTGTAATTTTGACATGTCTTGACAAAATTATGATTATGTAGAGTTTGTTTGAAAGAGGAAAAAAAAATTATTAAAAAGTATTAAAGTATATTGCTTTGCATGAAGGAAACAAAACTTTATTAAATGACTTAGTCATTTTGCAAATCTTGCTTTTGGTTGGTGATTTTCATAGAAAAATTATTTGAAATTTAAATAGGAACTGACTTTCAAAAACATGCTGCCCAGTGCTTCAGCTGTGTTACAATTGGAATATGATCTTTTGGATCAAAAGTTCAAATGAACCTCTCACTTAAGGTTGTGAAAAAGATATTTATTTTCTTGTTACATAAAGGCTTCATTAATGGTGCCAAAATATAATTTGAAACAATAATGCTTTTGTTGAAGAAAAACAGTACAATTCATTTTCACTTGAAGATCAGGATTAAGATGAGACAAAAATGTATCTTGGCTTTTAAAATGCTTTAAGGGTAAACTATGTAGAACGTGATATGGCATCAGGGTTTTTCATTAACTGGAGTACCATAAAGCAGGAGATGGTCTTGAACTTTAAGCAACTGGTAGGTAAAAGAAACAGAAGTTAGTACTTGACCTAACCAGTGATCTAAAAGTAGGTTATGACTAATTCCACATTTGAAAGTTAATGCACAGAATATAAAAATATCACCTTGTGCTATAAAACTTGTTGGAAAACAGAATATGTGAATTTCATTGCAATGCATATAATTTGTACATGTCAGTTTGCTGTACGAAAAAGCAAATGTCTTATTAATTAGAGTGCATTGATTCATGTCTGAGACACATGAATCATAAAGATACAAAACCTGTGAAAATCAATAATCACAAACTGTGGTGCTTATTGTCACAGAAAACGGTTAACAGTTTCTTCTAACTAAACTTAAGTCCAAAGTCTGTTTCACAGATTAACAATGCTTGCCTGACAACTTAAAGGTATGTTTTAACCAGTCAAATAGTATGTGCATGGTTGTGAATTCCCAAAAAGTAAGTGCGTAAATGGTCTCTCTGCTGGCACAGGCTGTGGGAGGTGACTGACATGCTGCAGAGAACCGAACCAAACTCGGCTCTTTTTGACCTTTTTTTCAAGCAGATCCGTCAGGGAGCCGATGGGATGTGACTCGCAAGTTAATTAAAAGGTGTAATAGAGTTAATAAAAATGTACGTTGATTGACAGAACGCGCCACAGCAACATCCAAAGCCTAAGTTCTTGCAGAGGCTTCAGTCTTTAGATCAGAACATCTCACATTCCCGAGTGTCAGGCAGAATTGTCAGTTACAGGCCCAAAAAGATGTGACCCACATTTGGCAGGTTGGAAGCTGTGAATTTCAAGGCTGCTCTGAAGACACTCTACTTTTTCTTTTTTTCTGCTCTCCCCGCAGCATTGGAGATGGAAAGTCCCATCTAAATGTCATTGGAGTTGGAAGCGGAGCTGGTAAGAGCACAAACTATATGGCGCTGACACCGCTGAACTTAGCTTATGTGCAGCGTGACACGGTAAATAGCTGAATGACCTCTGCAGCAGATAGCTAAGGTGAGGGAACGTTGGTGAATCAGTCGGCTGCTGCTGAGCCGATGGGAGAGTTTATTCATGGCTGCTATGAGAAAAAGAAAAGACAGTGTGGAGGCTTTTTTGTTGCCATCTGACCATTTTATCTACTGTTAGTTTGTCAAAATGACCTAAACACTATGAAGCTTTACAGCACCAGGTTCTATTACAATGCAGTCATTTCTTTTCCTGTGCAAACTGAGCACTTGCCCTCAGAGTACTGCTGCCCTTTAACTATGTCAAAGCCAATCCTTTTACTTTACCTGAGCTGTCATTTCTGTATCATAATGGATTCTCTAATGGACTTGAAAATCCATTAAAATGGCTACAAACTTCCCTGCAAGGTATCATTTAACTTAAACAATTCACTGCATCTTCGCATCGGCTCCATGGCTTAAATTTACTCCTCTAGTCGTGGCAATTTGTCGCCTTTAATAAGAAAGAGAACAAAATGTTCTCCCTTTAGTCAAATGTTACTGACAGGATAATAGTTAGACTACCTGCTCTGGTTTTTAATCCATGTGGACTTTATGAGGTTACTTCACTTTGAATGTAAAATTTTCATCAAAATCCATTGTGACATTAAGTATTTCTTACATAACAGAATAATTGGGACTTTTTAATCTACTTTTTTGTGGTGACATCATAATGTTGTATTTGACACTGGGAATTATAAAGTAATGTCACATCCAGTATAAATGAGTTGTAGCTGCGAGGCAGAACTCCAGAGTGATTTACTAAATGCGCTGGTCCTGTCTACTGTTAGCATTACAAGATGATAAACAGTGCTTTTTTTCAGTTCTTTCTATGCAAGCACTAAAAGATATAATTCATATTTTTAAATTAAAGCTCTATTAAACACCTAGAAAGAATTTGGGTAGTACATAGTAGAGCAGACAGTCTATATTCAGATGTAAGTTGCCCTTGATGTAGACACCTAGGCTGCAAATTCTGATTTCAGAAATAAAAAGAAAAGTCCAAACAACATTTTTTACCTTCAGTTGATGATATTCTTGGAAAGTAAGTTTATAAATTCAAATTAGTTGGTCACAGAGGTTGAAGCAAACATACTTAAAACACATACAGTCTATGGGTATGGAATTAAGTTTATCATTCAATTTCATATTTTGCTCCCAATGGACACAAAGCTAAATATAAAAAATATATTTTAAATTGCCTTTGTCTTGTATTCTATGCTGACTGATGTGCATTTCTGCTTCTTTTGAAAGATTAACTTACATTTCTAAGTGTGGTGGTGTTTTTAAAAGTCAACACAAGTGAATATGAGATGTAGCAGCATTCGTTTAACAAAAAGGTTCAGTTGTTTCATTTTTCTATGAAAACTTTGGATCCAAAGCCAGATGTGGATATAAACTAAATGATGTGCAAGACTTTCTACTACGTGGTGCAACAGAACAAATCTGTTCAAAAAGTTGAAACTTAAACACAGTCACAAATGAGCGGCAAAAACAGAAAGTGGCTCAAATTTACATATTGGTCAATGTTCCAGTTATTGTGGGTCAAAAGCAATTCTAAACAGCTATATCGGAAATTTAACCTATGATACAATTTTTCTGTGGTTTTCTTTTTGTAACGCAGCATTATAAACACCAAGGGATTTCAGCAAGTTGACATTTATTTTGCCCCTACCTTTTTCTTTTCTTTTTTTGTTTTTAACCGTCTTGCTTTTTTTTGTATTTTTAGGTGAGATAGACCTAGAGATGCTCAACGAGCTACATAAGAAGCATCCAGGGGTGACAGTAGATAATGAGGTGGTGGAGCCAAGCAGCCAACAGCTACACAACTACAAAGGTACAGTCTTCTTAGGGTCACCCTCTTCTTACAAAATGTATCCATGTTCACATGATTCTAAAAGATGTTTCAATATTTAATTTTCTGGCTGGAAAAGGTATGTTTGTATTTTTAATGCTGAAGCATTGTGTTAAAACTGCCTTTGACCTTCTTATCAATAAATTAATAATTACTCCTCTTTTAGAGAAGAGCTGATCATTGAACCACAATGGCCAATCAGTAACCGACAACCCCTCCGTCTGCACTCTGATGCTTAACACAGTTGCAGTTCAAGGCTTCTAGTTTGCTTTACTGTACTTTCAGATATCCATAAGCTTCTTAAAATCAATGGTCATTTAGGTCTGACTTTTGGAGACAGACCTATCTTAGCGAGGAACAAACCAGGCTAGAGTAAGACTTGGCGATGGAGAAAGGATTTTAATGAGCAGAGAATGATGTTTATCGTGTGTATATGCTTACTGAATTCATATTCTGGCATGCGTTTACCTCCGTGTCTGCTCTTGCAACTTGACAAAGTTTATATAAAAGAGCCACACCACCAGCCAACCACAGACTGGTCTTTTTCATCCCATATCCATACAAATGCTGCATTCACTATTCCTGAATTTTCCTTAATTTTTCCACTGTGGGAACAAAAAGCATATTTCTTTCTTTTTTGACATTACTCCAAAAAGTCAGTGGAACCAGTAAAATATCACTTGATTCAGTTGTAGTAGAATGACACAGATTTATTATTTCCCGCTGTACAACTTAAAGGCTCATTAATAAATTACATATAGGGATCTTTTGCCTCATGTATAATAAAAAAATAATGATTAAATAAATATGAATGAGATACAAAACAGTCAAGCAGAGAAAGACATGTCTAACCTGAGTTTAATTGTGTTTTGTGTTTACCACCTTTTAGCTTTTTTCAACTGAAAAGAAGACATTTCCAAAATTAACTTGAACTTCACTTCGTAAAACAAGAAGTGCACTTGGCCTAGTTCTTTTTGAATTACTAAAAAAAACATTTTACATCAACATTTAGCAATGGCATGGTTTCTTAAAAAGAGTCAATTTGTAAAATTAAAATAAAATTATTTAGAAACATCTTGTGCAATTAAATTAAATCAAGTTATCAAAAAAATGTAAAAAGAAATGTAAATAGTGAGCATAAACTGCACATCCCTAAACAAATACACAGCTGTAGCACCTTCTAATTACAGTTGTAGTTATACAGAACTATGCAAGTCCCATCAATTATATTGAATCAAATTAACATAAAATCATGTTCAAATGGTCTTGCAGGATTTATTTTGGCACATTTGAATGTTTTAGTTACAGTCTTGGTTTTCTGAGAAGTTACACCTGAGAATATTAATCAAGCCAAGTGTGCAAAAAGGTTCTACAGCATTAAAAAATATAATGAAACACGGTAAAGACAGACATCAAAAAAGCAGAGTGGCATTGCAAAGAGCCTGATGCTTTTGCAAGATTCATGAAAAACTAAAATGGAAACTGGTCAGAGAGGCTGCTGGGAGACCTGCGTGAACAATGAAGGAGCAGTAGGAATTTTTGGCAATTGCTGGTTATCTTCTGCATGTGACAATAGAAGATCTGTGTGGAGGCATGAACACGGCTGCACTCAAAAGATGTCCACAAAATCTGACTGAGTTTGGGAACTCTTCCATGAAAGAGTGGACAAGTTCCAAGTCAAAATGTGAAATGCTGACAGACTCCCATCAAAGCAGATTGGATGCTGAAGCTGAATAAAAAGGTGCTTCCACAAACCTTCAGCTCAAAGGAGAGTGCAAACAGGAAATTGTACACTGCCTTGAACAGATTGTTTCCTCTTTCTAACCAATTTGTGTGTTCTTCAGATAACACAAGGTGAATTGGAACATTAAAGATGGAACAAGTTTGGAAATGATTTGTCATGGTCTCCTTTTTTTTTACATCAATAAAACCTGACATTTTGGAATGTGTACACTTTTCAGCTCAGTGCATATCGTTTCTATAAAAGGCTAAACCTCCCTACATAAAAAAAACAGTTGTTATATTTGTTAATTATCTGTCTTAAGTTTTAGTGTCGCAGAAACCTGAGTTAAACTACATCAAGTTTACCTGGAACAAGATGACAGCCTCGGAGTTTGAGGAGCACTGGAAACTGAGCAAGACGACACAGAAGGCAGACTTCATTCACATGATACAGGTTGGTGCTGAAGTATTGCCAGCCCTGGTGCTGTATTTCTGACACATCTAGGTCATATTCATTAGGTGGCACTCGGCAGCAATTAATCCCATTAGAGCATCTGTCTAGCATAGCAATATAATTAGGTGCTCCATGAATGCAGTTACCAGCTCATTATGTGTGGTGAAATCGACAGATGCTGTACTATGTGAAGGATCCCGGTGCTACCATCAGCTTCTTCCAGAGTCTCCTCGATAAGAATGGGAAGCTTCTCATTATTCTTGTGTCTGGTGAGTTGATTGACGTTAATTTAAATTAACAATTGTCCTTGTTATTCCTCGCTGATGTGAAGGAAACTGTTATGCTTCATTTGTTCAAGGGGAAATACAGTTGCAAACTTTTTCACATTTTGTTGTGTCGGAACCAAACATGTCAGTGTATTTTATTAGGGTTTTATGGAGCAGATCTGCAAAAAGTAAAGTAATGCATAAATATGTACTGGAAGAAAAATGAGAAATATGATTCACCTATTTTACTCTGATGCCCCAAACAACCAGCCTTACGTTTCACTGTCCACCTAAACTTTCTGTCTGTGCAAGGAGAGTATTAATCAGAGAATGAGCAAAGATGACTTGGGGGAGCTTCAAAGATCCATAGCTCAGGTGGGAGTCAACAACTATCTGCCATGGCAGTGATAAAGTGAGAAGAAGCAAGTAACTGTTGAGACAAACCCTGTTTGCAGTTTCCCACATGACAGAGCAAACATTATGACAAATTTGATATTGTCAGAAGAAACAAAAATCAGTATTTTGGGCCTTCATGCAAAATGCTATGTGGCAATACACTGACATAGCACATTGTTGTTATCACACCTACCATTCATGGCAGGAGAGATGGTCAGAGATGAGTGAAGATAGCTGGAGTTAAATCTAGCTTAGTCAGACAAGATGACTTCAGACTGAGGTGGAGGTACAAAAACCTAAATCCAATTGAGAATCTATGGCAAATTTGGTTTAATATTGAATTCACAGAGCCTGGACTATTTTAGAAAGAAAAATTGGCAAAAAATTATGTTTTTAGATAAAGCAAAGCTGGCAGGGACATATTCCAAAAGACTCACTTCAGTAATTGCGGCAAACTGTTTATTACAAAGAAGACAGTCTGAATATAAATCCACACAACACTTATTTTTCACTAATAAAAAAATTTTGACAACTGTGCATTATTTCTCAACTGTGCAGTGCTTCCTGTTGGTCTAGAACTTAAGGTACTTGTAATCATTGTCATCATTTGTTACCATGCTGACGATAGCATTGTTTCTGCTCCACCTGTTCAAGGGGAGAGTGGCTGGGGGAAGCTGTGGCGGAAATACAGGAACGAGCTCTGCAATACAGAAATAAGTCAATGCGTGACCACTGGAGACATCAAAAGCCTCCTGGACTCAAAGGGAGTGCGCTACCAGAGCTTTGACCTGCCATCTCAAATGGATATCACCGAGTGTTTCACGGAGGGAGATGAGAAGGGGGAGCTGCTTCTTGACTTTCTCACCGAAGTGCTGGATTTTAATAAAACGGCGTCACCAGAGCTGAAAGATGGCGTGCTGGAGCTGCTCCGGCATCCGGACTGCAGCACGGAGTCTGAGGGCAGAGTTATCTTTAACAACAACCTTGGTGTCATAGTCATCGATAAACCACATTAAAAACAGATCATAGCTGGAGTGAAGGTTAAATTAGTTATAGATGATGAAATATTTTCAAGCACATTGAGTATCTTCAAGCTTTATCCTGTATTAAATTTAGTTTTGTATACATGTTAATGTTTTATGAATTCTACAGTCCTCTAACATAGAATAAATGTATATATTCCTGTCAAGTTTTATGATTAAATTTATTTTATTATGACATCAAAGATAATTCTTACTCCGTTACAGACATTAGCTTCAGACTTTTATCCGGTCATTACAGCTTTTAATGAGCTGCTCTTGGCAGGCTGCTGCCCAAACCCCATTACACTGCTTCTTTCTCCGGCAGTGTTTTATTCCAACTGTACAAATAAATATAAAATTGGACAATTAGCTTTTCATTGAGAATCATTTTAGATAAGCTTAAAGTAATTGTACATTATGTTTTAAAATGATTGAAAGTATTATTTCTAGCAGGACTTGAACTGGGTAAGTGAAAACACAGTTGCTCCTAGGAGCCTTTTCTTTAGCTGTCAGTTAATTTACTTGCAAAATAATCTGGGTTTGTTGCTAATAGAAAAATTATGTTGCAGATTTTAAGCAGCTTTGTTGTAAGCTAATTTTGTATTTCTGAATTCAGATAAGCTTTGGAGTCTCACAGTGATGAATTTTAACAATCACATAGAACTTTTGTTTTTTTAATACACTTTGGTTTAATTTTTGATTCAACGTAAATGGTCAATTATTTTGGTGAGTAACCTGTTTTATTTGTACATGGAAGGGAATAAAAGACAAAATGACTTATTTAAGTAGGATGTATAGAGCAATATAAAGATACTGAAGAAATTTTCTTTTGTATTTTGTAAAGTTTTCTCTACTTTAATAACTCTAAGAACAAGTTTGTGCTGCTAATGAGTGTTGTGCAAAATCTAGTAGAAAAATCCAAAATAAAAACTACACTTGCCTACTGGGAATATTGCTCCACTTTCTTGTGTATTAAAAATTTAATTTCTCACTTTTATTTCTATTAATCAGTAAAAAACACACAATATTCAGAAAAAGGCAAAACACTGCAGTATTTTACAGTGCTAAAGTTTTCTTTGAAATAGAAGAAAAGACAGAATCCTTCAAATTACCTGCATTATCTAGTTTTACAATTCTTATCTTAGGAACTCCTTGTACCATAGAAATGTTATTTCAATGATGAGGCCTTGGTGAAGGGGTTCTTGTATATTATATTAATACATTACCACCAGAGTGATACATTTTAAGAAATTTTCTGTCTGTTCTGATGTTTGTCTTACAGTTAAGAACACAAAATTCAGTCTCTCAGAAGTTTATCATTTTTACTTGGAACCAATAAATAATGACAGTTTAATGTCTCTGCAATTTGAAGCAATCCCACACAGTGAAAGAAAATGTCTTCTCAACATTTAGTACTATAATCTGAAATGCTGAACCTTACTGATGTAAACACCACCAGCCATTCGTACTGCGGCTACATTATTCTTCCATTGACTGTTTTTGAGTTTTAACACAAGATGCTCTATTGTGGAATGTGGAATCTGTTTGGATGTTCATGAGTTTTTGATGTAAGATACATAAAATGTGGATTATTTATATAAGCATGAATTTCTTTCCCTCCACATTTACAATGAACTCAATAAATGCTACTATTGAGGATCTTGGGGCAGATGTGTGAACTTCTGGCACCATCTTGAGGGCAACAATAGTTACTGGAGGAAAAATGATGATTTTCCTGTACTTTAAAATTGTCATCCCGATAATTTTAATCCTAAACTGCATAATCACTAAAAACAGAACTAGTTTGTGTTTTCTCTTAGGTTAATCTACAGCAGTGTTTCTCAATTCCAGTTCTCAGGCCCCCCTGCCCTGCATGTTTTAGGTGTTTCCCTTCTGCTACACACCTGGATTGAATCTATGGGTGATCAACAGGTTTCTGCAGCACTTGATGGTCATGCAATCATTTGAATAAGCTGTTCTGGAATAGAGGCACATCTTAAACATGCAGAGCAAGGGGGCCTGATGACTGGAATTGAGAAGCACTGATCTACAGTAACTGTTCTAAGTTCTCACCAGACAAGCATGAAGTAAAATTTGATTTGGAAACCCCACACCTAAATCCCCTCAGCATGACTAACATCTCTTTTATTGTCTAAGCCTGTGTAATGCACAAATGAGTAACAAATTAAGCAAACAGATTTTGTCAGACAGACAGCAGTGGCAGTGGAATTACAATTATATAAAATCAAATAAAGAAATAATTAGCCTCAACAGGCAAGCTAAGTTTTTTGCAAAGCACATTTCTGTACAAAGGCAAGTCAAAGAGCTGATTATGATAAAGACATGAAACATCAGACAAATGTTACACTGCAGTGGTTTAATCAAGGGAAGGAACTTGTATGACAAAAACGGAATACAAGTGAAATCAATAATGTTCAATTTGTTATTAGAAGCAAATCAAAGAAATTGGCTTTTGCTTGAAGCATTTGTTCAGTTTTCTGAAAGTTAATTCGTAAGACTCATGCTGCTTTTTCTGTGTTTGGTTTTGACTCTTGAGATGCAGAGCAGAACCAGAAGACTTGAGTGATTTACAAGGTTGATAACGAAACTTTCCGTGGTGATAAAAAGACATTATGTGGGACCAGACCTTCTAAGTAAGTGGAAAAAACAGCACCTCCTACTATTATATATTATTACAGTATATAATAGTCACAGAAGTGGGAGCAATTTTTCTGTTGTGATTTTATTTTGTGAAAAATGTATGACAGTCACACTTTTATGACAGTAAAGACTATTTTCATGGCAATTAAATTATTAGTATTTTAAAAAGTAAATTAGATAACCACGTTTTCTATTGACGATTTCTGACAAGAACCTACAATTACCAAAACATAAAGGACCAAAAATGTTCAGGAGCACATTTCTGTCTAAGCAGAACAGCTGCAGTGACTTTTTTAAAATTTTTTTTAAGAGCCATAGTTCAACAGTTACATAACGCAACAACGAGCCTTCTGGGAGGGGAATCTGTCCTGCAGTGTGAAAGCAGCGCAGCACTTTGTGTTCCTCTTCCTACCTCCCAAACAACACAGATTTAAGGTGATTTTTTATATTATCTAAATGAAAAAATGTAATTAGTCTACAATGTGGATAAAAGTGTTTGGTTCGTGTATTGCAGGGTGAAGTCATGAGTGCAGAAACACACACTTGTTATGAAGGCTGCAATGTCAACATCTTTCAGTTCTACCTGGAAAAGTCCGGCGAGCACGCAGCCATCGTCAAGTGTCTGCAAAATGTCCTGCCTGCAGAATTTCAAAGGTATTACAAGGAATAATCTAATTACTCATTCATGCATTTTTCTCATCTTCAGAGTTAGTCGCGCATGCGCTTTAGAGCGCTTTGGTCTGCAGTGGAACCAAAAAAGCAACTTTATAATGTTTGCTGATTTAATGTTTATTTATCTATTTATAGAAAATTGGGCATTGAAGCACTTTCATTTAAAATTCATTATTTTAGTTGGTTTTATATGTTTTACAGAATTGGAGCTAGCTAGGGCAGTCTGGATGTTCTTGGTGTTGGGAGTGGGGGAGGTATGTGCTAAAACATTTCACATTTAAACTACAAATTAATTATTTATTCAAAAAGATCCCAGTGATTGACAACCTGTGAGGGGCAATGAAGTGAGTGCATGAAAACGAACCACTGATTAACTTCTGACATTCACAGATCAATATTGGCCAAGGGTAGCTACGGTTTCAGAGCAAAGGCTGCACATTTAAAGATATGGATAAGAAGAAAAGCAATATGCATGTTCCTTAGATATTTAACCGACTGCTGTCAGCAAAATTTACAATTCAGTCATAAAGTAAAACAAAAGACTCATTTTAGATTAATAAACGGGAACCTAAGAAAAAAACCTCAAGAAGCCACAATGAAAGATGACCTGTGAAGACACTGTTGCAGTAATCAATGCTACTATAGACAAACAGTAACTTTCTCTAGATCTGGCTTGGACATTAGTACTAATCCTAGCAATGTTCTTCAGGTGATAGAAGGCCGACTTTGTAACTGTGTACATGTCTTTGAAGATTCAAGTCTTTGAAGCAAGAGAGTTGTGCCATTCACCGAGCTGAACTGTAACATTTAATTGAAAAAAAACAGTTGTGTTTCATGGTCTGTTCCAGGTGAGGTGGATGTTCAGATACTCTCACTTCTGCAGTCGGCCTTCCCTTCTGTTCCCATAACTGCTGACATTGTGGAGGGCAGCTCTGAGCTCACAGCCAACTTCAAAGGAAATGAACTTGGCCTTTCAGAATTTTGTGTTCTGTATTATTAAATATACTGTATATATAAAAAACAAAGCATTTATTAGATGCACTGATCAGAGTTTTGTGGCTAATTTCCAGTCTCTGGTTTTTGAAAAGCTTCGACATGCTAAGAATGACTCTTAACCCAAGAATCAAGATGTATGTGTTGCTGAAATCTCTTTGTATGTCTTGAAAGCTTTGGCAGCCAAGACTGCTGACCTTAAGAAGATCCAGTTCTCTTGGCACATCATGTCCAGTGAGGACTACGAGAAAGCAAAGGGAGGCATAAAGAAATTTGACTTCATACACATGATCCAGGTAAAGTTGAAGAATGGTTTACCTTTTGTCTTCTATTCCCTGAGCTGTCAATGCATCAAATGTAGTGCAGATATGAATTAAGCTAAACTGTGACTCTTACTAAATAAAGGAATGAATCACTTTTTTGTACTGTCAGTGTTACATTTATAAAAGGAGTTTACATGTTTTCTAATGTACATTGTTTTGCAAAAGTTAAGCAATTTCACATTGTGACCATAAACAGCAATTTATTAATTTAGGATTATATGTCATAGACCAACAAAAACTACTTCACAAGTGCAAAGTAGAATTGAAAGGATGCAGTTGAGTTCTAGAACGTATTGCCTCAGGCGAGCTGAAATATAAAGGCACACCACATTTTTCAGAATATTAAACATAAGAAATGTAGACAATCGTGTCATTTCCCTTGTACTTCACAAGTATGCATAATTTTGTTTTGTCTCCTAAAATTCAAGTAAGGTTGTGATTAAAGAAAACAAACATGATATCTATTTGGTGTACATTTTGTAGTTGAAGTGATTTCTGTTGTTTGAATATAAATGAAAGCAAAAAAATAAATAACACTTCCTTGTGCAAAAGTCAAGCTATAGGAACAAATACGTTTTCTCAACAGATGATCTACTATATAAAGAGCCTGGCTGACAGTATCAAGTTTCACCATGAGCTCCTCAAAAACAATGGCAGGCTCATGATCATTGTTGAAGCAGGTAAGCAGACTTGGACTGACTGGTTTGCCACCATTTAAATGTACAAGATTTCTGTTATTACTCTGCTTATTCAGTATTCTTTAACAGTAATCTTACACAATGAAAGTAAGTTCTGACTGAAAAGCAAAACTTTAAACCAAGTTTGTCTTGTTACTTGTTATGGAAGAGAAAATTGCATGTCTTTCTTTATCAGCTTGGATCATTCAACATTTGCTTTTTGTTTTCTCTACAATCCAGCCAACAGTGGTTGGGACATCCTGTGGAAGACTTACAAGAAGGAGCTGTGTGTTGGAAGCATCACCGAGTACCGTTCATCTGGAGAGATCATTTCCTGCCTTAAGGACCAAAGCCTTACATTCGAGGAACATCCGGTTCCCAACAGCTTTGACATCACAGAATGCTTTGACCGGAGCAGCGTAACTGGAGAACGTCTGCTGAGCTTCATGACAGGAACAGAGCACTTCTACGAGTCCTTCAGCCCAGAGGTCAGAGCAGGCATCCTGGACATCCTCAGAAACAAGTGCAGCACTGAAAAAGACGGCAGGGTGTTCTTCAACAGCAACCTAACCTGCATTTTTGTTCATGCTTACGTTTCCTGACAAATATGCTCTTCTGTGCATTTTATGTCTTTTTGTTCAGCATGTTTGCCTTTTGGAACCAATAAACTCTAAATGGGTAAATTCAGCTTCTGTTCTCGTTTTAAAAGGAACGCTCGCTTTTAAGAATCAATTATGCTCAAATTCTAAATTAGTTTGTTTTTGAAATGTTTGATCAGCAAGGGAACAGTTAATGTCGTGACGAAGATGTGTATTTAAGTGTAAGCTTTTGAATAAAACTATTGTAATCAGTAGTGCAATAAAAATAAGAAGTTTCCTTAATGTTGCAGAGGCAACTTCTACAATGAGCCAATAGGCAATTATTGCCTAACTCTTGGATTTACAATCACTGCAGTCTGGAAGATTAAAAGACTCAAACAACAAAATACTCACTATCTGGTGAAAAAAAGTGGAATATTTAGTAGCAAAATGGCCAGATGTATCCTTAAGGAGTAAATGATTAAAACTGGTAGTAAAATGAGGGAAATGAATTTGCATTCCATTGATTTCATTCCTAAAAGCATGACAACGTTTCCTCACACAGTGTTGGATGTAAAGGTCATTACTGGTTTGTAAATTTGTGGATTTGCTAACATTAAAGGTATGTATGTTGTTTCCTCAACTCTTGATGTTTATAAGTAAAAATATACAGACATAGTGAAGACATAGTGAGAAAAAAATTATGATTTTTTTTTCTCTTCTTTCTTTTTTCAGGGTCTGCGATGTCTCGCATGTCTTGATTCAGTCTTTGTTACTCTGATACCTTTAATAAACACTTCAATCAGTGCCTTCCGAAGTCATCCTGAGTGTTTTATGAATCCAGCTGGACAAACGGCATCATGAAGACTAAAGAACACAGCAGGTAGGGAAAGTACTGTGAAGTTGAAAACAGGGTTAGGTTCTAAAATAATATTCCAAGCTTTGAATATCTCATAAAGCAGAAAAAGGATAGCAAGGTAACCGAGGGAGGCGTTAAGCAGAGAAGCCACATCATGATATTTCTAAAGGAGCTGTGGAAAGTCACAGCTCAGAGAGAAAAATCTGCCAACAAGACAGCTATCAGCTGTGCAGTCCACAAATCTGACATTTGAGGAAGATTGGCAAGAAAAAAGTAATTATTGAAAAAGATCCATAAGAAGCTCTGTTTGCACTTTGCCCAAAGCAAATATTACAAAATGATTCCAGTTTCTAAAGTTGAATGACTTAGCATTCAGTAGGTGAAAGCAAAGTGTAAAGAAAAAAATATTGCTGTAGCTGTATTAGGGCAACATGAAAGGCTTTTGTCAGCATAACTTAACACATTAACTATTTGCAGCACCTGTGTCCTACAACTACTTTCAGTAATGTAACTCCAGATGTAAAATGTTTTCCTCTTATGGTCGCATTTTGATTTTGTGATGCATGTAGAAAAGACAAGGAACGATTTCTGAGCAAGCTGCTTCAATACTCTGTCCTGGATGTTCTCTATGGCAAAATGGGAGTGGCCATTTGGAAACATGTTTGTGTAAAGGGTTATATTTGTATAAATCTTGGCATGAAAAGTCAAAATGAACGAATGGCAAGCCAGGACAAGTTTATTTGTCAAGCGCTGTTTGCACAAAAAATGCCAAAAACTACACTACACTTGCACAATTGGTTTACGTTCATAATATTAAAGGTTCCATGTTAATGTCATTATGCAATGTTTAGCGAGTGCTACAAAGGTGTTTGGGGTTTAAAACACGTTTTCTGAGCTTAAGATGCAACAGATCTGCAGTCATAGGTATTTTATAACCCTAAGATGTTGTGGAACTTTACTGCAAATGCTGAATATGGAAATGCCTATGGCAAGATTATTCTATCCCGATTTTCTGCAGAGATTATCCTGCCATCTTCTAAATTCAAAGTGTAAATAACATTTGAATGAGCCTACGGGGCCATGGAGCATAAAATTGTGTATGTGCAAACTGAAAATGTTTTTTTTTTTTTAAATACCTATTGCTTTTTCTTTTCTTTGTTTATGCTGCCGATATTTTGAAATGCATCACTGATATCAAAGCTAAAACAATCATCTTTGAAAATGAACTGGGGGGTTCATCTATTACCCTTGATGCAGTAAACAAAACATTGTTTCCACTTTGTCAGTGATGTCCTCTCTCCTGAGTGCTTTTCTCAGCTGACACTTCAAAGTATCTCTATTTGCAGGAACACATCTCGAGTACAATCTTCAGCACATGCATAAAAGGATTTTTTTCTCCATGAGGATACTAGGATAATGTCTCTAAAATAACAGAGAGGGTCAAGCTCAGATTTTTTAAAACAGGCAGTAAAATGGAAAACAAGCACAAATACACAGTTACAGAAGCTTTCCCCCCCTTGTGTGATTGGTGTGTGATTCCCCTAAGTAGAAAATACTTCTTCGTGTGTTTTCTTTAAGAAAATGTGCCTGGGGCAAAGGACTTTTTTTTCTCCTTTCGGAAAGCAACCAGTGTTGCACCAGTTTATTGTCATCAAGAACTGGCTCTGCTTTCATATTAAATATAATGAGTTATATAAACTGTGTTTATAGGATTTCAGTTCACAACAACTCTTCATGAAACAAAATCTGTAATAGATTACAGATTACAGATGCATAATAGATTACAGGCATAATAGATTACAGATGCCTTTTTGTTTCATAAAACAAAAAGGCATCAGTATCTGATGCTACACAATGACAACATCAGATACTGTCATTGGGTAGGTTTTGCACATGGCCTTTGCCAGCTTATTTTTTTATTATTATTATTATTATTATTATTTCTCCCCTCCACGGGGTCTTTTGTGGGCGCTAGTGTCCCTTATATGATAGTAGGCTGACAGGAAAGAGGGAAAGACATGCGGCAAATGTCGCCGGGTCCGGGAATCGAACCCACAGCGGCCGCACCAGAGCACGCCACCAGAGCATGCCCCTTTACCAGCTTATTTAAATGTATTTATTTATCTCCTGTTATTTTTGCTCACACATACTGTAATTCAATGTGACCAAACTCTCAAAAAGCTGCTCTTCACAGCACATTTTCTTGTTTAAGATATGCTTAAAAAGCAAAATGAGCCTGAAATTTGGGAAAAGATTTTGGAGATTTTAGCAAATGTCCTGCTGAAAAATGAACTGCCACTCTAAAAAATAAAATTGACTTGTAGTTTACTTCTACACTATTTATTATTGTCTACTTCTGTCTGGAAGGAGTGCAGTAATCAATGCAAAATTGAACAACAAACTCATCCAATTTAAGGACATAAATATGAATTCAATTCAGACAAATGAATCCAATCATTTGAAGAAAAGTGGGAAGAATCTGTTTCACTTAAACTGCATAGTCAAATGTATTATTAATATTAGTAATATTATTATTACACGATAGCCACCATAATGTTATTATATGAACAATACAATTGGAGAAAGCTACATTGAAAGCCAAACTTGTCCTACTGCCTTTTCTTTTAAAACCAGCAGATGTCAGTGTGTAGCAAACATTCATGAAACCCTTTGTGTTGTATTACCTCCAGCAGATGGCATTCTGACATTATATTTCGAAATAACAGGTAACAGCGAGAACACCAACCATTATTAAAGATGAAAAAAGTGTAACAAATAATTAGTGTACATACAGCTGGATTTTCAGCAAGCAGAAAAACATGTCTAACATCTTTACTGGCTGCTGTGACTGCAGAAAAAAAAAGAACAATAAAACCTCAGGTCTCGTCTCAGGCTATCTGACAAATGTATTCTGGCTGCCCATTTAGCTCATTAGCTTTAATAGATCAGTAATTGAAATTCATCAGAAATTCTTGTCAGTGCACTCCCCCTTGATGTCAGTGCGCTTTCAACACCTGCTCAGGCTCCATTACCGGGGGTCCTCGCTGGGCTCTCTCACACTACAGAGTGACAGAGCATTAGTCACTGAGATAATCAACCTCAATACACTGTTTCTCGCTAATGCTCTTCAAGAACTATTTAGCTCACGTGCCAATTGGTGTCTTATCACTTTAAAGTTCTCAGCTAAATAAATGGGTATAGTTTTTTTGTGCAGATCACCTTGTTTTTCAGGTGATTGATTACACTTTAACAAACTGAACAGCTGGACATTGTTACATTGTTAGCAGGATATTGTATTCATTTACTTCCTGTCACTTGCTTGTTAGCTGCCTCTGACATGACAGGCCGCACCTCTCAGGAGGATCTAAAACACTTTTCCAGCTTATGAACTTCATCGGTTTCATATAGTACTGGCAATTTGGTGCAAGCAGCCTTAAACATGGAATGTATTATTACTCACAGGGCGCAGCACGCTGGTTGGATGTTGCAGCTGTTAGAAGCAGCTTTTAGTCGTAGCTGTTTAAGTCATTCGGGTGAAAACACATTCATTGAGCATCTGGCTGGTGATGAGAGGTGAACATCTGACCTCTGGATTCTAAGACGCTCATCAGTGTTGCCTCACTTACCTGTGGTGGAATGAAGAAGCAGGGAATGTGTCTGACACCTTAAGTAAATATCATTCAATATTGATCTGCTTAAGTTATTTTTCCACATAAGCTGCTCATCATATGCTTGTGTGCCATATTTTCACCCTGGCTGTGAATACAGTGAATACAGTCACTTAGTTTTCCAATGTTTTATAATTGAAGTTAAAAGCAGTGATGAAATTTGACTTGTATTTGTAATATTAAGTAATACAAAGTGGTAATATATAATTCTCACTAAAAGCAGCCTTATATTATTTCCAAATAAATGGAAATAATTTATGATTGAATTTTTTTGATGATGTAAACGTGGGACTGCTGTCTTGTTCAGTTTGTATATGTCGCTGTATGTCTGTCCCTACCAAATAAACCAATTAAATTAAATTAAATTAGCAGTGTCAATGTATAACAAGATTTTAAAAAGTTAGTTTCACTGTACAGATATTGACTGATAAGTGATAGTTATTGTTTCTATGGATTAAAGTGTTATCGTAAACATGCTTTTGTGTCAAAGTTCTGGTTGGATCCTTATTTCACTGACCAAAGCACAGAGTAACGCCGTCCTGTCCCTCCTACACTTGTTGCCATACTCAAGCTGACTAAATGAAAGCTTCTAAACATTTTGCTTATTGATAAAATAGCAACAAAAAAAAATAGACAATAATAGCCAAGCTATTAACCAACAATTTTTCATTTGTAATATTCTAAGTACAGAGCAGATTAGCAAAAAGTAGAATATTCAGCTCAAAATGCAATTAGAAACTTTTAGATGATTTTGCCAGTGGTTAATATTTTTGTTTAAGTCTGTGAATCACAAGCATAATAATAAAGCATAACAGGTTGCAGACTGTAATTATCCATATGTCATAGTAAAACCTTTTTTTTCCCATTTAAAATAAAAGTAATTAAAACACATTTTCTGTAAATACCATAATATTGCAGACCTGAGGCCTTTTTTTTTTATACCAACATATGTCTAACCATAACCCTACCTTATCACCTTAAATTAACCCCAAACTGGATTGGTCTATCAGACCTATAACTAAGTAGCAAATTAACCATTTCAACCTACTCAACTTATTCTTTAAGGAAAAGCAAAGAAGCTGAATACAAAGTGTTTTGAGGATTCTCCTCTTACTGTCATCGTATGAAGAGTCAGACTAGAGACATCCTCTATCAATGTATAACCCTCTCTGAGACCAGAGCAGCACATAAACTGGCCCTAAAATACATCAGACACACTTTAATGGGCAGAGGATGTGGCCGGCACTTGAAATATTGCTCTGATAACCGTCTTGTAAATGGTCTGCCCCCTTCGGTATATTTCATTCCGGAGAATTAGTCCTGTTTAGCAGCTGCTGCTTTATAGCCACTGTCCTCAGCAGGTCTGAGTAAGGCAGAATATGACGATCTAAATGATGATTTTTAGGATTTTTCTTTTCCTAATCTGCCTTGTGAGTTACATCAGTGAGCAGTCAGTACAAAGCAGAATGTAGGTTTCAAATGTAGATTCTTTGATTTAGTATTTGTATTTTCAAGTGGATGAATTCAGCAGCATAATAATAAAATGTGCAAATTTAAATGATTAAATCAATCTTACAGCAATTAACCAGAAATCAGAAAAAGTGTAATTGAGTGAGTCATTGCTAAGTTTTTCTTTGTCACAGTCATTAATCAGGGGATTCGAAGCACCGTAATCTGATCCTCTGTATTCTTCCTGTGGGTGTGAATTTGAGGAGTTACAGATAAGAAAATTCACCATATTTATTCTGCATATCATCTGTATCACTAATTGACCCTCTCTTTTTAAACATTGATCCATTTCAGATGCAGTGGCTTGTAAAAGTATTCATGTCCTTCGAATGTTATTTTTTTCTTTTCAAATTACAAACAAAAATTGTAATTTGAAACAAGTGAAGATGCAATTCTTCACTTCTCCGCCAGCAATACTAACAATATTAGCATCGTTTAAATTGGAAGAAACTGTCAGATTTTAATGAACAAAAATCAAAAGCCTTCTTAACTCTGACACATGAAACAAAATTCAATGCAATGGAGTTGTAAATACAGTCTAAAGTTTATTCTTGTTAGAAATACTGCTGATCTGTGATGAGCATCAGAGGATGGATAGAGGATATTAACTGACACACAGCATCATAAAGACCAAGGAACACACAGTGATAAAGTTGTGGAGAAGTTCAAAGCAGGATTATCACAGAGACACTGTTCAAACTATCATTTCATAATGGAAAGAATGTGGCTCAACTGCAACCTTAACAGCAAATGACCTCCAATGTAAACTGACAAGCTGAGCACTGAGAGTGTTAATTGGCTAAGCAGCCGAGAGACCGGAGCGATCAGAGGAGCTGTTGCGGTGCAGGGTTGAAAACCAGTTGCGACCAGGCAGGAGAAGCATCAGCTCGACTCGCCGCAGCTCTACACAGGGAGCGGAGAGGTGTGTAGAGCTGCGGCTTTTCTCTCTCAAAACAATGACAGCAGCGTAGATTCAATAACGGGGTGAGAGCGTAGATTCAACAACGGGGTGAAAAGTGTCTCTTTTTGGGGATTTGATAATTCAAAGATTCCCCCTTCAGAATTTCAAATAAGCCAGGGAAAGATTTATTCTTTGGACTGAATTTAGTCACCGATTACCCAGAATATTTATTTTGGATCCAGTTTTGCTTCAAATGCAATTCCTCACTTCTCAGCAAAGAAAGGAGTCTAGCGTTTGTCCCCCTTGCGGGATACTGGATGGAAGAAAGGACAGCTTCTATGTCAGATATTCACACAGTGAAACTAACGCTGCGTTCCAGTTGTACTCAGAAAAATTTCCCAATCGGAAAAATCAACTGGAACTCCTGCCAAGGTCAGATTTCCAACTGTGGAAATGGGAGCACCTCCAAGTATCTCCAAACGCAGACTTTGCATTTCAATATGGCCGCTCCTCGCATCAGACGTGGTGGAAACGTTTATTTTACAAGAGGCACATGCAAAAGTGTGTCTAAAACCAATGTTGCAAGTAGCGCCTGCAACTCTAAACTGAATAAATTAAAAGTGGAGTTTGTTATATAAATTAAGGTAAAAATACGTTCACAAGAGCTATTGCAACAATGTTTATTGCCATGTTGAAATTCCTACTTCTTAACTAGAACGCTGTCAGAGCTCTGAGTTCCCACTTTCCAAGTAACTGCAGCACAGTTATGTGTTAAATGTGAAAAAGTGTGAATACTTTTGCAAGGCACTGCCACGTTGCACATTTAGTCCATTTATAAGCAACACGTTTCAGTCTAGACGTTTTTTTGTTCTATCACCACCACTGTAAAACTTTCACTGAGAGAAAGTGTTCAAGCAAAAAGAGACTACTTCAGAAGAATTCTTTATGTGCCTGAAAAACTGTGATAACATTTTTGAGTAATAACTTGATATTGACTCTAAGCCATGCTCTTTTAAGCCAATATTTGCTTGAGAGATAAAAAAGAAGTCGCTGTCACTTGTTCACGTAGTCAACCGGGAGAGTTTCTGAGGGCAAGATCCCTCATAATTACACTCGGTGACGTTTACCCCCACCAAACACCTCTCTTATGGTTTAGTGTTTGGGGCCATGCTTGTCATTTTCTGCTGCTGGCATGTGGAGGAAAAAAACTGTCTGCAGTTGGAGTTGTTTGCTTATGAGGTGCTACTTTGATAAGGTGAATGTCACAACATATATTAGAACTTTTCTTAATAAACATGAGCACAAATTGATGTCTTGTTGCATATATCTTAAAAGGCACAAATCAACAGTTTTAGGATTGTTTTTTTTTCTGTTAATTTCATTTGAATTTAAAAATTCACAATTCATGTCCATATCCAAAGTCTAGAAAAATTAGAAAACACATAAAAGAAGAAACTGAGTATAACACAGCTTTGAACGTAGCCAAAAGCAGGTAAACAGTGATAATGTTACTCAGACATGATTATACAAATGAAATGCCACCAAAGATGAAAGCAGTAAAAGTTGAGTACCCATCTACAGTTTGACTTTGTAGGATAAAGATTTATTTGGCTCAATTAATCCAAAGGAGGAGGAAGTCAGGAAAAATGTCTGAGCAGTAGCTTGGAGATTTATCAGACTAGCACACTACGCAGGGATTTAAGAGCGTTCTGTGACAAATCCATTGTGATGAGTGGTGACAAAAATTATGTTGTTCAAGATGTTGCAATCCAAACATATTAGCAATCATTTTGTACTGAAACTCTTAGAAAAAGTGTGTTTATGATAAAACAAACTCTTCTCTAATTAAGAAACTTTAATCCCATAAACAACACTTAGAGTTGATTTGACTGTTAATGTCACCTGATCTGTCTGATGTCGCCATGACATGAACTGTTTTGTCCTCATCGTGTGAAACTGGGTTGTTTTGATCCTTAAGCAAAAAATTCAATTACTGTATTTTCCGAACTATAAGTTGCTCTGGAGTATAAATCGTATCAGTTTAAAAATGCATCATAAAGGGGAAAAAAACATAAGTTGCACTGGACTATAAGTGGAATCTGTTTAGAAATTGTCAAACTTGAGGGAGATCTCGTCCATGTTGATATGATCCAGTGACACTTACGTGCTTTTCAACAAACTCACGGAAACTGTCAACTTTGTCTTGGAAGTTTGTTGGCAGTTTCTGACGCACTGATGTCCTTGCTCTATATTAAGGTGGTCAGAAATGATTTTACTCTGGTGAGCATTTCGCTGGCGGAGCGGAAACTCATGCAGTGTAAATCCGGGGTGACAGATCAAAACGAGTGCGTTGCATGAAGCGGTAACACCAAGAAGGTTTGCCTGCAAAGTAATTTATATTTATCTCCTTGGCCACTACCAAAGCACAGAGATGTAACTGCACAGCTAAGCCTTTCTCATTAACGTGTTCTTCAAGCACCCATCATTTGTTGGACTTGTTTCTCTGACCATCTTGCTTTCGGTAGCTACAGATGGTAACTCCTTGGTTCATGTCAGTCAGTATTAATCTCTTTAATAATTTCTGCATTTATAAAGTAAGAGCCATTTCCTATGCCTGAATTTAATAGTAAATAACCAAAGGTGACTTAGAGATTTTAGGAGTGAAGTTGCTGTGAAAGTAAAAAATCAGAAAGTATCAATAATTGCACCAGTCATTATGAGTAAAATTTAATCTCCTGAATACTGCAATGCTAAATGTCAGCAAAGTATGTATTCAGAGAGGCCTTTAAAAGCCTCTTATCCTGTGAGCCTTGTTCATAAAAATCAGTTGTTTCGTATTGCTGTTGAGAATGTGCAAAAGAAAAGAAGTTTCTGAAACAAAGCAATCGCACCAGAAGTTAATACCAGTCAGTGATATTTGTACTTAATCCCTGTCACGAGTAAAAGAAAATAAGACCTTACATTTTCCAGCAGGTCTACTGTGGCTTTATTATATTTCATTCCATTAATCAACCAGCTCTTCCTTTTTTCGCTGTTGCTAAATGCCTGCTTCACATCCATTCAGAGGATCTTAAATATCCTCCCTCTCCTGGGCGCAGGCTTGATTGTGCATAGGAAATGAAATTGGAAAGTTTAGAGCTCTATTTAAAGTGTTCGTCCCTGGAGTGACTTCATCCAACCTTCCTAACTCAATATCAGGATTTGCGCGTCCTCGTGTTTATATTTGCCCCATCTGGTATTTCTGACTACAGCACCGCTACAGCAGCCTTGTTTTTCATCCAAATAGGGTTGATTGCAGCTATAATACCAACACCTTGTGAGTCTCCAAAACGGCACAATACAGAGTTGGGTGTTGGCACCTTTCTCCTCACAGATCCCATGCTGGAGTTTGAACTCAGGACAGTTTTGCTGCATGGCAACAGCGCTACTGTTCAATCATGCAGCCCTCTGCTCTACCATACAGGCTTCCTTATGATACCACTGTGAGTAATATGGAAGTTCTACTTCTTGAAATCACATACAGCAAAAATTACATTTTCCAATCATGCAAGTCTTTTTTTTTTTTTTACTTAAAAACTGTGAAACTCTTTTTGTCTGCTTTGAGACCCTCTGAAGCAGATTCAGTTCTGTAAAAAGTTGTTATATGTATCAATTTAAACAGTTTATTGTATGAAAAAACAAAAAGTGAAGAACTTACAGTTTATTTTTGGGTGTATGAAACATTTAAAAAGTGGGCAACAGAATAATGTGTCCCTTTGCAGCTGGATGCGTTTGTTGCATATGCCCAAATACAGGATATGTCAAGCATTTTATTCCCGTTCTGTTCTCACACATTTTGATTTTACTTGCAGATCAATATGGGTATTGATGGGCATCAGATACAAACCATTATGACTAACCAGCTCTAATTCTTCAGCTGAATTGATTTCATTCAGAAGATCCATGTACATGCGTCAGAGCACTGCACCGCCGCTGTGAGTGTGCTTTACCTTGACTTCATACGAGAGAGACGTTATTCATCACCAACAGAATGTCCCCTTCTTCACACCCCAATAAAAAGCAGAGTAATGAAGCTTCTCTGGGTGCTGTCAACCCAAAACTGCTTTATAAAGGATGACACAATTATATTTTACCAGCTCACCAAAAATGCTGACAAGCCCTAGCTCAATAAAACGCAATTCCTTACCCAGAGAAGCATGGTGGGTTTCTCTGCCAGGGAGTCATAGCTCATGAGCTGCAGCCTTGGAATGCTTCTCAGATAACATGTTCTTTACAATTAAGCTGATAAAACGTTGCTGCCTTAATAGTTGGAGTGCAAAGTGATGTATAACTTCTTTACAGTGGATTTTCTCCACTGCGTACACTGTGCAAACTTACTTTTTCTTGCAGTAAAACAAGTTTCAAAAGTGTGACAGACAAATTTGAAATCCATATTTTCTCTGCTCTGAAATGCATAAACAAGTGTGAAGTTTGCCTCTGAGCAAACAGAAGCTAATGCTGCATTACCGTCAGTCAGTCAAGTTGGAAAATGTTTGTCTAAAGCATGATGGATGAAGTGTCGCTGACATTAAAAGACAGGCGCTTCCTAAACCGGAAATCTTGCGCTCTCAGAGACAGACGGTGTGAAGCTCCAGACAACTGGCTGCTGACGTCCCAGCGCTTGACGCTTACCAGCAGCAGCAGGAGGATGGAGCTGCTTCTTAGCGGACTGTGTTTTTTTTTTTCCCCTTGGAGAGAGACACATCTGGCCTTGGATAATCTCTCTTCAGTCTCTGACTCTGTAATGCATGCAAAGCTCTGCTCCATGTAATTCCCCAATTGCTCTTTTTTCCTTGACAAGGGTAGAAAAGGCCAGCAGTGTGAAGTGTAGTGATTGTTTTTTCTAACTTACTGTGGATTTAAGCGGAGTCAGTAAGTGTTAATTTAAGCAGAGTCAGTAGTTTGTCCACACAATAAGTCTTCTGGTTTGTTTGTTTTTTTTACTTCTACATGAAGCAGAATCGAGTTATTGGAAAGAAATCTACTTACAGACATGTTTCACTCCTCTTTAATGTTCCTTAAAATGTCAGGATAAAGCAGTGTTGAGCTTACCTGAAGAAATAGCAAAATCTTCATTTCATAACTTCTCATTTTTGGCAAGAATGTTTTGATCTCAGCCATTAAATGTTGTCTGGTAGAAGGTGAATCTATCTTCCAGGAGTCATTAATTTGTGTTTTTAATGATGGAACTCCATTTTGCTCCAACTATGTGCCAATAAACTCTCACCAGATTCTCAATCTCTGCCAAAGAAAATCATCCCCACAGCATGATGCTACCACCATCTTGTTTCACTGAGGGTGAATTGTGTTAAGGATGAAGGAATGTCTACCTCACATGGTGTTTTGCAATATTTCCCAAAAGGTATATTTTAGGATCTGCTGACCAGAGTAACTTTAACATGTTTGTTGCGTCCCCTCATCTCTGACTGAAGTTCTTGTTTTTCCTCTCAAGCTAATGTTTTATAAAATTAACTTGAGGCCTTTACAGACTAGCTTGGTTTATACTGAAGTATATTTGGGTTCTGTTTATAGATTGCATGATTTGCATTGGCATTTATTTAAGAATATGAAGTAAACCGGGCTAAGTACAAAGGCGTGCAATATTTTAAAAATTATTATATATAAAGAAAATGTAAACCGTTTCCACTTTACGATCATGTTCCCCTTTCTTTGAGTGTATCATATAAACATATACTACAGGGGTTTGGTTAATTTTGTAAAGCACTACATGGTAAAAAAGAAAAGAGTGGTATTCTATAGATGCTTTGTAACAAGAAAACCAGAAAATAGAGATTGAACATCATGCCATGTTAATGGTAATGAAATGTTCAGTTTGTCGCAAAGAAGCCGCAAGCATTCCTGATATAATATTTACTTGCAGTGCAGCACTTGTGTATTTATTAAAAGAGGAATTGTGTGCTTCACTTGCTATCACTGAGGCTTGACAGCTGCAGAGTCCAGGTGATGCATGAGCCAATATGTGGACTGGAGAGGGCTCAACATCGCACATCAATATGAAAATCAGTTTCTGGCAGAAATAGCCCCAGGCAGTACATCCAGCGCCGAAAAAAGTGACTAATCTTTGGGTCATAAACCCTGCACAAGACGCCCAGGGTCTTTTAAAGAGACACAGAATTCAGAAATGCCATCATTTTCCGTTCCACAAGCCAAGGACCTCGCTCCTTGCATTAGCAGATTTCTTTTAATAGTGTGTGAAATAGCAGGGTTGCCAGAACTAAGCAAGAGCAAATAAAAGAGGGAGAGGAGGGGTAGTGAAAGGTGACCTTAGTCTCTGGAGTTCCAGATTAAAAACTTCAAATACTCAGCCCGTGGCTCTCCTAAAGAAGCAAAAGACTACAGGCACAATGTTACAGTAGATGGAGGTGGCTGCCAAATATCGTCTTCTTACAGAGAGGGATTATACATTTCACAAGGCAATGGTAGTCCCATTGGTGGGAATATAAGTTCACATATTATTCTTCTGAATGGATTATTGTGTTTATTTTCTTCTTTTGCTTACTTTCAGAAGTTGCTTTGAATGATTAGGTTCTGGCACGGGTCACATGAAGAAGTATATTGGAATCTTAAGTACCTTTTTGCTTAGTACAAAATTAAGCAATACATGGGATTATTTCTATATAGAACAAATTATTGAAAATTAGACAATATATTTGACAAGCATTGTTTCTTTATGACTTTAGCTGATAAATATGTAAGTCACACAATGGTTAAAAGTTCTGAATTAAGCTTTGAATCAGCTCCGCTAATAGTGATGTTTCATGATGTTTACTGGTGGTTTTGTTGTGATTGAGGTGACTCCTTGCCCAATTTTAAATGCTTTAAAATGGACTTTGTCTGGAAAGTCAGCCAAAACAAAACTGCACAGGTTTTATTTTTGTGGAAGGTGTTCAAGAAAGAAAACTTTTGCTCTCTAAGAAAAACATGAAGGCGAGATTAAAGTTGCTAGACTGAATGAACACAAAGATTAGGAAACATCTTAATGTGGGTAAGCCTAGCTATGCGAAAGGTGTCCTAGTTGTTTTCTTAGAAAACTTAGTTTTGATTGATTTTTTAAAATTAATTAAAGATAAATTTTTAGTGTTTGCCTGTAATTAAATGACTTTTTTGTCATTAGGTAAAAAAGCTTAGGTATTACCATAGGATGATTCAGGTAGTTTCAAAATGTAGATTTTTTTAGAGGACTATTCTAGCACAGTTCAAAGGATTGTTGCCTTTCCAGTGTATGCAGAATGCTGCCAGATTTTTTGAATGAGGGGCATTCTGCATTATAGGTAATCAAGCATAACTTCCTCTTCCTCAGGCTTGATACTAACTTGGCTCGCCTAATTACCCAGTTTGGCAGAAAAAAGAAAGGGTAAAATGATTTTACTCATGAGAAGAGAGAAACAAAGGCTCGCCAAATCCTTGAATGGATTTCTATCTCAAAGCGCGTGGTGGAGACATTCTGAACTGTAGCATCGGCGGGAGCTTTAATTACTGTTCAATGACTTCACTCTGAGTCCTTGACCCAGTTTAGATTTCTTATCAAAAACAGCCATGCTCTGAGAAAAGATTACTTTTTAAACTTTGTGAAGAGGGGAGGGCAGACAGAAAACAAGCTAATGCTACTGCACAAATACATGGGGAGGGACACAGCCTCGAGTAATTTGGAAAGCAATAGCCCATTTTAAGATGCGGCATTGGGCTGGCATCCACACGGCTCTTAAATTCCTTTTCCCTAGCAAGATGGGTATGGAATTACACATTTTTTAATCTAAAGCTTCAATGTCTCTTGGCTTGGGGAAATCTTCTTGGGAAAGCCGTTTTGGATTTATTTGCAGAGGAGACTGTGTCTTGCCCTGAGGGCACTTAGTTAATATGAAGTGTAACACTCAATGTCCTGAGTCCTTGTGGTTAGACTCTGAGATACTGTAGGTCAACCTTACATTGCTTGCTGTAAATGGAGGATGAGGATTCTGTTTGTTCAAAAGATATACTTCATAGCTCATAGTGATAGACACACAGACAGATACACATTTATTACCAGTTTAAATGCTAGACATATTTTATTTACTAGTATTTATAGCTATAGCTATATATAGATATAGGTAGATAGAAATAGATATATACTTCCAGCTGTATTCTATTTTAATTCAGAGGAATTGGACTGTGTGTAAATAAATATGTATTCGCCCTGTTTGCTAAATTTGGTTGTGAGCTGGTGCTACGTAAGTAAAATGAACTAGTTTAGTTTAGAGTAAAGAGGATCTTATCTTATTAATGCACAACAAACACACAGCCATTCTAATATACAACATGGGTAAACACACGTCACTCATTTGCTTCCTGTGTTTAATTTATGCTGTCTGAATGTTTCTTTGCTCTGTATTTTTTTTTTTTTTTTGATGTTTTTAATAATAAATATTCCAAGTATTGTTCAGTGATCAAAATAAAATGCTAAAATGATACGGTACATGGAATACTAACTGATGAAATTGCTGCAAAGATATAAACATAGCAACTCTTTTGGGCCAATATTGATCCATTTTGCACATCAGAGGGTTAAAATATGAAAAAGCACACCTTCCAAAAGAAGGTTCATTCTTTATTGTTTTATTTGTCAGATAGGTAATCATGCTGTTCAAAGTAAGCGTGACATTCTTGAGTTAAATATCAAAGATAATCTCGATTTGTGATCTCCAGGTCTGTGACTGGGCTATACATGCTGGATCAATACAACATTGTTTAATTTTGGAGCAAAACCAAGATGACATTTTGCAGTTTGGATATTTTACAGCATCCATGTAAACCTCTGACCTGCAGACTGTGACATACACTCCAACGAATCCTCTGGAAGCCATTTCTGTTTTTTTATTAACTCAGAGAAATATGAGTCCAGCAGGTACTCACTGTTCTTTACACAGTAACCACAGCATCAAATGATACTTTTTCTAATTAACCTTTATTTGTATCTCCTGTGCTGAAAACAAATGGTACCAAAGGTTCCCTCTGCTGGCAGACGAGTTAATCTATGGCAGCTCTCTTTGCTGGTCCACCTGTGATCTGTCTCCGTCACTCAACTGATAGTCCCCCGCGGGCCGCCGAGGGGATACGCTCCATTGCACCATTGTGACTAGCCTGCTAATGAATACAAAGGAGTCCAGGACATACATACGCCCACAAAACGTCTGTGAAGACTCCTCTGGCTGCTTCGATCATTCTTTGGCTGGATGTCGGCTCAAATGAAGCGGAACAGGGCTGCTAGACTGAGAGTGCAGAGAGAAGTGCCACTCAACCAAGACAGTGATTGCTCTGATGTTTGAGATTCATTCAGCTGAACCTCAGTAGATCCCTGAGGGCGACAGGATAGCTTGAAGTCTGTGGGAAATCGAATGTGAACGTTTAATTTGTTTGAAGATTAAACTGATTGAACTGAAGATGGGTAATACTGGAATCAGGTGAAGAAAGGTCTTTTAATACATACGGGAAGTATTGAGAACACATTTTTATCTGACATTAGAGGTTTAAATTCAGACCAAGAACGTTAGTGGGTAATAAAATTGATACCTATGTACGTTTTTGCTCAATCTCAGGAAACTGTATCAGATTTTAACAAATCATTTTATTGATGGTGTGTAGTCTCAGCAACTTGCATGCCTTCCAAAATATAATTTGGCAAAGGTTCAATAATATTAAGGGGATTGAGACCTGAAAAGATCATGTATTTATTTTATAGAAGTTGCAATGGGCCTGTTCCATCCATCCATCCATCCATCCATCCATCCATCCATCCATCCATCCATCTATTTATTTATTTATTTATTTATTTATTTTCTTACACCCTTGTCCCTGTTGGGATCTGAAGGTGCTGGTTTCTATCTCCAGCTAATGTTCGGGCGAGAGGCGGGGTCACCTTGGACAGGTCACCATTCTGTCGCAGGGCAACACAGAGACAGAACAAACAACCATGCACACACACACACACACACACACACACACACCTAGGGAGAATTTAGAAGGACCAGTTAACCTAACTGTCTTGTTTTTGGACTGTGGGAGGAAGCCGGAGTATCCGGAGAGAACCCACGCATGCACAGGGAGAACATGCAAACTCTGTGCAGAAAGACCCTCGGTCGGGAATCGAACCCAGGACCTTCTTGCTGCAAGGCAACACCTCTTATATAAGTGTCAGTAAAGCTTAAATATGACTGTTGGCATTTGTAGCAAGTCTCCAGGCAACCTGCTAGGTTCATCTTTCACTTTCCAATTCTAACATTCACTTGAAAATGGAGGGAATCTGAAAAGCACAGCAGGCTTTTAACTCACAACATAATTTACTTGTCACATAGCCTTTTTTACATTTTTTATCAAAGGAGTCAAATTTATTCATATCCATCATTAGTTTAATCAAAGCTCTACCAATACAATTTCTTTAAAATTATTCACTCTGACGATTGTTAAACCAGTGCAGTGCAAAACAAAGTGCAGATTCAGATACTGGAGATTAACATCAAAAATATTTGAAGAGAGAAAAAAAATCAAAGCTAATGTGAGGCTTTTGTAAACTATTGATCATTATAGTTGTCTTGAAATGTTTATGAGACAGAAAAAAAGTGAATGAGCACCAGAAATATTGTTGACAAGAGCCATCAGATCAAAACATCCTTTGATTTCAGAAAACAGCCGATCTATTGACCTTTCTTCAAAGATGCAGAGAGTAGAAAAGTGTGATAAAATGCAAAATAAGACGATCATGAAGAAAATTGACTGACAGAAAAGTATTTTCTCAAAGCATAGCTGCTGTAAGTCTACAGGTTTACAGGGGAATCAGGATATTATTTAAATGATTGAAACTGAAAAAATACTAAACCTTATAAAGAGCATAATATACTTATGCATTAGAGAGAAAGAGGTTTCATCCAGCCCTGTTGGTTAGACAAACTCAGTATAATATTATGTATTTAAAATGCATACATGTTCCAAATCTCCCTTGAAAAACTTGCCTAAGATATTTTGATGCCTCTGTCATTTCTATTGGCTCTGTGTTTCAGTCAGAGCCCTTTTAGTACAGCATGTAATAAGTACATATGTTCGTCACTAGGGCTGCAGTCACAAACTGTCCCCAGAAGACCATAATAATTTTCCTGTGAGTGATAACAATCACTTCATTTAGTTCTACATTGCCTATGATAAGGCTCATTCACTGTGAGCCTGAAATGACAGTATATTAGGAGGAACACAGGCCAGTCTGAGGAGTGACAGCCTGGTGGTATAAAATCTTGTCCCCTTTCATCAAAAGAGTTATGATCAGTCAAGTTGGGCTCGTAACAAATAGCAGGCTTTGCACTTTTATCAGCAATGCCGTGACCCTCAACGCTGTGACCTCATCATTAATAAGGGAAAGCCAGATGATAGATCAGAGCATGGTTCAGTGGAGCATCCCTGGGCCAGAGTTGGCCTTGAATCGTTCATCACACCATCCCTGTGGGAACTTTACGACAGTCCGGAGAGAAAGGACGATCTCTTGGCTGTCACATTTGTTTTACTGCTTTTGATAATGGCTCGTTTTTAAAAGATGGTACACAGGAATTTCTCATTAACACCCAGGTCTGATTTTAGCTGTGATGACACCCAGACGATGGGAAACACTGGAGTTTTTCTGAGCGGGCTTCATATTCTGTTGCATGCTTTTTAGCTGACACAGTCAGTTCAGATGTCTGAGTCTGCTATTTGAAATCATTTTCGTTTGGAAATTTTATTTGAAACCATAACAACTATACATTTCAGAAAAATACTGAAGGAAATTGATAACTCTAATATATGTCTGCAAACAGAAGTTGTGTAGTTCTAGATTTTTTCATTAAATATTTTGTCTACACTGAGTAACTGTCTCTGGGGATATAACCTCAGGACGCGAGTTTTCAATATTTTTTAAATCATCATTGGAGGAAAAACCATGTATTTTTATTTATTTTGCACATTTTAAATATTTATTTGATCAACATTTTTTGCCTGCTCTCGTTTTTGTTCCATTTGCGAGGGAAAAAATATCCCATATATGCAACACAGGCTTTAAGAAGAACAGCTACAAGGTTTGGTTTGCATTGTCATACCCACATTGTTTTTAACAACTAAACCTTTCATGTTTCCATTTGAATGAAAGAACATAAAATATCGTTGCTGAAAGATAATCTTCTTTAGGACAAATCACTTATAGGGATTGCTGGGGATAAAGAAAACAAACACGTTTGTGTGTAAGGATGGCCTGGCAGCAGTTCCTCACCAGATGCCAGCTCATTAGTAGTGGGATAAAAGGGGGAGAAAGTTGTGCTGGCGACTTTCAGATCACAAAGATAGCTAGACAAAGCAAAGCTAAAACCAAGAAATGTCCAAGGTAATTGTCTCTCTGTTCCTGTTTTCTTAGGAATATATATGTACATTTGCATATATAAAACTCTTGTATTGTGATTTCATAATATTTCTGAATTAATTTATTAACATTATACACCAAATTTATGTGGATTATTATTTTTTTTATTTTTTAGCAAAGTACTATTTGCTAATTAAGATAATTATTTTATTGCTCCGGAAAAACTCGTCTCGTTCATCTGGGGTACTGAGATCACGCTACAGCAAGGCAACTAGCAGAGTTTCTCTTGTTTGGAATATACACTATTTGTCCTATACAAAGATAGAGTTGGATTCCGACTTAATAGCCTGATTCATAAGCTAATATGAATTAGCTTATTAGTTTGTTAAAGTTGTTAGCTCCTGATTATCGCATATTGGAATAATAATACTAATAATAATCTGGTTACATTACAAAGCAGTGGTTTTTGATAAGGGCAACATAGCACAATGCCCAGGGCATCTTGGGCATTGTGTGTTTCCTTTAAGAATAAGGAAATTGTCTTAGTTGTACCACCATTGAGATTTTATTGCTTACTTTCATCTTGTGTTACAGTGTAAACACAAGATGTTTACACAATAAGAATGTATGGCTGTACAGAATGGAAGCTAAATTTGTTAAAGTTGGTGTCTGATTTATAAGTTCTAAACATTTTTATAAGCATTCATTAATGTAAGTTGGTTGGACTATGGGAAAATCTGTGTCTCTAGTCAAGCAATTTATTAGCTGAATTCAAATACAATCTCATTCATCTACATACAGTTTTTGCTGTGCCCCACAGTAAGCAGCAATGTGATGGTTTGTCAACTATCCACAAATAAGGGCAGAGGACGAGAGAGAGAAATATGATTTTCAAAAACAACAGTATCTTGCCTTTATATACATATTTTTTAATTATTAATTATTTTGTTTTCTTGTGCTCATAATCTAACCTCTTTTTCTCTGTTTCTGCTGTGGATTTGGCAACACCCATTGAAAATAGTTGAACTGTTGGACAGACAAGCACGGTTACATGGGCTGCATATGGACTTCAGTAGAGATTCCTAGTACAAACTAGTGGGCAGCTACAGATAATGACATTTATGTTGTACAGGCTGTGCACCAAAACCAACAGCAGAGGGGACTGAAAGTCTGATTTAGGTCTTTGATGAATCAGACCTGTTAACATTTTGCTAGCTCAGCAGCAAAATGTAGTGAGGGAAGGTGCTGACTGGTCGTGTCAACCTGTCTCTGTTTTAGAACTTTAAAAAGCAGCTTAGTCTGAATGTGCAAACTTTGTACTTCAGATGGTTTTTTGAGTTGGAAGAGAAATACCTACATATTGAGTGTGTAAAGTTATCTACCCAACTCTAAACTCTAAAGAAAAACAATGACAAGGCAACAATGACTACAGGACTTAGGAAAGTGACGATGTTATCGCTTGTGCACTAGGGTATTTTTGGAACAAATTTGAACTTCCCCTAATAATTTTGGTTGTGTGTTTTAAATAGTGTTGCAAAAACAAAGTCAAAACTCCAGATGGGTATAAACTTTTTTTGTCACAGAAGTCATCCAACATTTCTTCTCACTGGACATATTTTGTTATAGTCCAGTCAGTCATATCCCTCTGGTAGCTTTTGTCCAACAATCATAGGGACAGTTTCTTTCAGCTCAGAGAGATATACCTCAGCTCCTACAGGTAGCAGATGACATGACTATTAGTCTTTCTTCTGATACTTGCAGGTGTCAGACTTGCCGGTGCTCACTTGTCAGTGCTGCTCTGTGTGCTGTCTGAGGTGATTCATCTTCTTGCCAGCATCATTAACTTCCTTGTGAAAGGACTGGCAGAAGGAGACTCAAAGCAAGGCTCCAAAGAGTTTATGTGCCTTGTCAGAAGCTACTTTCCCTCCTCTGTAATCAGATTGAAACTTCTCCCTCTTCAGTGTACTTTTTTGCTTGTAATTTATTTATTTATTTATTTATTTATTTATTTATTTATTTATTTATTATTTTTGCCGTTTATATATCAGGCTAAAAAACTGCTTGCTGAAAGTCCTTAACTTAAAACAGGAAGTGTATTATTTAGATTATTTTGTACAATTTCATGAATGAATTAATCTAATTGTGACACCGTTCAATAATAGAACAAATGTTGCAATTATGATAACAGAGTTAAAATACAAACAGAAAATGTGGCCATATCATTAATGCAAGCACATTTATCATCAGTAGACGCAAACAAACGGACAATGGCATGAAAACACCCTCGGCACTTTGCTATTTTGTTATTTCCCCATTAAACTAATGAGTTTCTGTTCCCCATTAATTGCTTCATTTCAGTTCTGTTGCAGATATTTATTTCTGCAACAGCATGCCTGCATTGACTGTTTGCCTTATTTGGGCTCCAAAATGAAATAACTTAATTAGTGACCATAAATATAAAGACCCTTCAAATTAACCTTTGTTACACTACATTACACTTTTGCATTAAGCCAAAATTATTTTTTTCTCACAAGGATGGCCGTAGATATTGTAGTATAAGTCACAGTTGGGGAAAAATTATATTTTGGGGATTTGATAAATCTTTCAAAAAAGAGTACAATATTCAAAAATGTTACTGTAAAAAAAGTAGTGATGATATATTCCAAATATATCTTACCCTGTTAATAACAACAAAACGCTTGTCAGTTTCAAAGGATCAAAATTAACCAATAACTAAATAAATTTAAAGTGTGTGATGAATAGTTTACTCATAACATGGGCGTGAATTTTACATTGAATCTAATGAGTGAATAATAATGCAACTACTTCATGGGGATTTTCTGCAAGACGCGCAAGTTGAAAATTATAAACACCATAGAAGTAGTTGGTGAAACATCCCCTGGGAAGATGCATCTCCGAAAATACTTTTTCTTTCCATCAAAAATTACTGCCTTAACTCTGGCTTACTAGCAGTCCATTCTTTTAGGCATAAGTCTATTTAAATTTTTAACTGTATTTAGGTTGATTTTTCAAATATTCTAATAAAGTAATCCCAGAAGCTTGTTGAGAGCTAAAGATGTGTTCAAGGCACAATTTTTCAAAGCACATTTTCCCAACACAAAACAAGCATACTTTATATAACTTTGACCCTGTGTGAGTCAGAATGAAAATCAAACTATTGAAATTTGTTGAAGTTGAGTGTTAACATCAAATACTTCAATACCCCAACATTAATATGACATTCCTGGTCTTGACAAATGCAAATAATTGATCAGTGAAACTGTAAATTTTGTTACAGATATGTTCATGTTTCATTGTGTTTGTCCACCTTACCTGCTTTGTGGAACTGTCTCACCAAGATTTTTTCTTGTGCTAAATTTCAGAGACTGTTCCTGTCAGCAAGAAAATAGGAAGAAGCTCACCCCTTGACCTTTTTTTCTGAAGCATACTTCTTTTTCAGCTGCTTGATAACAAGTTATTATCCAATGTGGCAGGCTTTAGAGAGCTTGTGAAAAGTGGCGAGGGTCTCTTTTGAGATGTTATTAAGCATGAGTAGAGACTCTTAAGGGCCTCAACAGGCTGTCCTTCCACTTCAAAATGTTTCAATAGGAAGCTACACAGCTAAAAAAAATAATCAGTTTAGGTCTCATCACCTTGGTTTTTTATAAAGTCATCTTTTCACAGTTTGAGTTCTTGAGTTCCCTAGCAGCATGGAAATCAGAATTTAAACAATAAATTTTTTTAAGGTTTCTATTTCACCATTATTGTATGTTTTTCTTTTGAACCCAATTAAGAGACAATACTTGTTTAATGTAGTTGTCCACTTCATCCAGGGTATGCTATGCAGAGGATTACAGCAATAATGTTGTGCCTATAAGCACTGCAGAGCTATAACACTCCCCAGATGATTCCCACTCCTTGTTCAGTAATGCAGCTCATACAGATTGCACACCCATTTGTTAAGCATCATTGTTTGTTATGTTGCAGAGAAGTGAGCTAGCAAACCTCCTCCTTGGATTTACGTTAATAGGGTTATAGGGAGGCAGCAAGAAGGGGGGAGGAAAGGGGAGTGCTAATAGGAAAAACACCAAATACACAGGGAGTTTCATCTCTTGTGTCTCCACATGATTAGTTTAACAGCTCCTTTGATCTTTTGCTGTGATTGAAGTGTTTAAGTGGAACATGGGGGGCAATGGCAGAGCCAGAGAGCAGCTGCCGACTACTGCGCCACAAAATGCCTAAGAGGCACAACATCTTAATGTCAGAGGGAAATTAAAACACTTTTCCATTACCAAGGCCCTTGAATCTTAATTCATTTGTCCACACACAAAACAAAGTAGGTGACAGGGTCAGTAAATACTCAGTGAATAAGATGTGAATGTTGACCTTTGAGAACAGGTAGAAAAGAGAATTATTTTAACATATACATTTATATGTGAGAGGGACAGTTCACACTGTGAAACCTTTGGAGGGAGAGGGAGGTTTTACACTGATTAAACAAACATTTTGTTTCACTTCTTGGTAAATCATAAAACACTTAAAATAGACAACAGATGGCACAAAATCTTATTGGTTTAAACTTCTTTCATGTGTTGCACATTTACACATTATTGCCAATCATGATTTAAATATTGTTATATTTTTTTAAAACAAAAATAAATCTACATTTAATAATAAAAGTTTTAACAAAGATTCAATGTCCATCTAAAACATAACATATAATCCAGACAATAGGAGGCAGAAGTGTATAAAAGCTTATACCATGCAAGTCAGCAACATAATGACATGGTTCAAACTGGGCGAAACCACACTTGTTCATATAATAGATCAATTGATAAATTTTCATAAATTTCTATTAGGGTGGAAACCAGTGCATCGGGTAAAGTCTCTAAACAAAAAAACACAGACAAACTATGATATATCTGGCAAAACGTGGATGATTTTCTCTTTTAGCTCCTTGCATTGTACTAGAGAACTTGTTAGTCATTGTGCTTTGACTTGTGCTCTACTGCAGTTACAGACAATTGCACTGACAGAGTGGGTATTCATTTGAAGTTGGAGCTGATTTTGAGATGCCTTTTTGGATGTTGCCATGATCTTACCTGTTATCCATTGAACTGTAAAAAACCACACAAGAAATTGTTTAGTTTTATTAATACTTTCTGTAAAGGTAACACTGAATCAATGAGCAAATAAATTGGTAGCATCTTAATTGAAGGATTTTTCAACCTGGCCTTTGTTATTAATACGTATGAAATTCATTTAAAACATGTTCTTTCAATTTTTTACAGATGCTTTCATACAAAAGAGTGGGTTGCCACAAAAGAGTGGCAACTGACTGACAGAGTTGAAGCGGTCAGTCTTTGTCATAAGTGAAGGAGTTTAAGCATGTTGGTGTCTTGTTTATGGGTGATGCTGAGACGGAGCAGAAGATGGATGAATGGATTAGTGCCTTGGTTGCAGAAATGCAAGTATTCTTCTGGTTTGTCATTTTTAGGAAGAAGCTGAATCAAAAGATAAGCTTTCTATTTACCACTCAGCCTACATTCTAACTCTAACCTGTGGTCATCAGATATGGATCATGATGGAACAAGATTCCAGCTAAAATCACCAAGCTGGGTTGTGTCTAACCTGGTAACCTGGGCTCAGCCTTAGAAACAGGGTGAAGACTGGTATCATCCAGGTGGAGCTGCTCCTCCACCTCCAGAGGAACTATTTGATTTGGGTATATATAAATATATACATTTCTTTATGTATTATATTTGTATATGTATTTGTATATGTATTCTCCTCTCTCTTCGTAGAAAGGGAGAGGAGAGTTTGGGTGTATGTGACAATTGCAATGCTGTCCAGCACAACAGGTTTAGCTGTGGTTAGTGGAGTGTAAACTTCCAACAAATCCAATAAAGAACTTGACAGAGGTACTAACGACACTCTGATGTAACAGTAGTACTCAGGTTGCAGTGCACAGTGGAAGAATAAATACCCTTAGATAGAGAAAAGTTTCTTCCTTGAAGTGATTTTCTTTTGCACATAAATATGTTTCAGCAGTTAGCATTTTAGCAGCCAGATATCAAAGCAAAAACTGCTACCTTGAGAGCATCTTATTAAATCTACTCTGTCAAAAAATAGTCTCACCACCATGTGATGTTTGTCTGCTTACAAAACATCAGCCATCAACTCTTGTAAACCCTGACACAGTTCGCAGCCGCGATAGTCATAAGCTTGAGGTATCATCCAGACACACTTCACAACACAAACAATTTGGTACCTGTAATGTCGTGTCAATACCGCTGGACACAAGACAGATGTTGTTATTATTTTGTCATTTCGACTTTGTGCACCAGTTGGAGAGTCTCAGAGATCCCGCTGCACCGTAATGTCAGCTAATGAACGGCGTGCCGGAAAAGCGCAGCAGATTTGTTACCACTGACAGAAAGCAGTGATGGATTCAGGAGTGAACATCCGCAGCACAACAGGCTGCAGACTGTCTGAGAAGCATGGTGACACAGAACCAGTGAAGAGTGCAATTGCAAGTGGAATATTTGTAATGTGTATTTTCATTTAATTTAGAGTGCACTTCTAATCTGTGAAATATGTGAGAGAAGGAGGTGAAAATGTAAAACTCATATAGATTTATTACACATAGTGTGGCTTTACTTTTTGTCTTTTTTATTGTTTTGTCACGTTGTTAAAGAAGATGCTTGTTCAAAGTGCTGTATCTAATTGTATTCATAGAAAGTTGAGTGGAAGGAAGAATCTGGTAGGAAGAGGTGCTCCAGCAACGCGAATGACCACAACCTTGAAAGAATTGACAAAAAAATCCAGTTAAAAATTTAAGGGATATTCACAGCATGGTCTAAAGCTGAAGTCAGCACATCAAGAGCTTGTATGCACTGATGCTTTCAAGCATTTATTTCCATCAATTATGATGATTTTCCACTTAGAACTAAGGAAAATATGAATATAATCCTAACCTGATGGCTGTATGTATATGCAATATACAATAAATCTTTCTCACAGAAAATATGGGCCAGTTATTAAAATATTTCAGACTGTAATCCATGTTTATAACCTCAAAGAATTTATTGTTGGGACATATAACATAATTATAATTCCATTAAATGAAATGAAATCTGAAACTTTAAGTTGTCATAGAGATGATCATGAACATCTATAACAAGAACCATGTAATAGAGGGGAAGAAAGATTAAAATAGGTTGAGGGAACAATAAAACCGATGCAGGCGAAATAAAATTATAAGTAAATCTTAGTAAAAAATAAATTCCTTCATACTTTGTTACTAACGCAGTAACTTTGTGCCGTGCAGGATCCCTAATTAAAGAAGATTAAAGGCTCCAGTGTTTGTCACTTCATTCTTGTGTGACCGTTTTTCATCAGTGCTAAACAGGGAGAGATAAAACCTTCACTCTTTCAGTCAGACGGGTAGACGACAGACCCTGCCTTTGATTAGGGTCCATCATCTGATAAACAAACTCAATCAAAAATCATCGTGGAGTGCAATTATTTAAACTCTGTGCTTCCATTTAGACGTTAATTTACCATTAAAAATTAATGAGCCCAGACTTGAAGCAGAAACTGTGTTTTTTGGGATGTTCATTTAAAACTAACAATGCATAATAGACCAGTGTAATGTAGTTTCTGAGAAGGTAAAGTGAACATATGTAGTCGCATTTCATCAAACCATCCCGAGTGAATGATTCTGACGTCCACCTTCAGCTGCAATAACAGCTGAAAGTCCTCTGAGGTGTGTATGTACCTATACCTCTAGATGCTGTGTACATCTAGAGATTGAAATTTAGGCCCATTCTACTTTGGAAAAATAGCTCAAGTTCAGTAAGATAGGATAGACATTTCAAGTTTCTCATTTATTTGTTTAACCTTTATTTCACCTGGAAAATCCCATTGAGATTAAAAATCTCTTTTGCAACAGAATCCTGATCAAGACTCTCCCACCTGAGCTTTAGCTCTCTCCAGCTCCTCCTCTGAGTCTTTTAGATAATAAAATTCTGAAGATTTCACAGAACAGCTGTTTAAGATTACATTAAACTGCACTCAAGTGGAGTAATAGATGGCGACTGATTTTATCATGTTGGTCCATACCATAAAATTTCTCCAAAATATTTTGAAACTCATTGTAATATATGTAAATTTGAATGTGAAATGTGAAGAAGTGTAAGAGATATGAGTACTTTTTAAAGCACACAATATTTTATTGTTTGTAAGGTTTTGTCAGTTGTTTATGCTATTGTGTGTGCAAGCACATGCTTAAATTGGCACAGATCAACCACTGATTCTTGTTAGAACTATAATCACATCAATTACATGCACCCCAAAGTGACTTTTCCCACTCATCCGGCCAGGGATTTCTTTACCCATCAATTAGAAATGTCGTTTCTAATCTGAGCAGGCTTCCCAGACACTGGTCATTTCCCATTAGAGTCATTTTCCCCAGGATCCCATGGAGCGATAGACATCTCCGCAGCTCAATAGAGGAGAAGTGGAGGAGACCGTAATTAAAGAGGTGGCATTTACTCTCAGTCGGGCCCTCTCAGAGATCTGAATCTGCAATTACCTTCCAGAAAATAGCATTGTCAGGACAGGACCCGCGTTAATAATGGGCCCCCATCTCTGGGGCAGGGTACAGAATGCAATCATTTCCAGTGAAGCTGCACTTTGATTGTTTATCGCTTTACCCAGGGTTATCAGCCACTCCACTGTAGTGAACGTCCACAGAGGGAAATAATCCTATGGGCCACAAGCAGGCCTGTTCAAGCATTTTGCTGAGTGGTGAGTGGAGTCATAAAGGGTAACTTTTAAAAACTGCTCTCAAAAAGGTTGCAACATCATGGATAAAATTCAACAAACCACCATTTCTCAGTTTCACTATCTATAGACTTGCTTAACTTCCTGTTTTGCTCCCTCCCTATTCTTACACATGCACACTCACTTTCTATTTCATTCACACACTCACTGCAAGTGCACAGACTCCCAGAAGTCTCTACCAGCTCATGCCAGACATTCCAGATACTTTATCAAGTGCATAAGGACCATTTGCACAGAAGGCAATTAAAAGCTTTAGTGGTTCCTGCAGGCAGAGGGGTAGTTTGGGGGCCCCAGTCGACATATGAGCCAGCACCTTATTGGAGGGGGCTGGCTTTGTGCAGCAAAATAGCTTCAGTAATTTATACCAAATAGGCTGAAGGTAGAGTACAAGAGCCAAGAGGAGCGCATCTGCATTAATCAATATGAAATTATCCTGGATGCAATTTGTGGATGGGCAGTCATGCACCTGCCCAGAAATGTGATTGGGGGAGGCTGGCTCATAAATAAAGGACTAGATGCTGCTAAAATTTGATAGCAAAGATTCAAAATCCCAAAGAAAAGATAAACATGAAAATTATAAACTAGAGTTATCACAATACTCAACTTTTACTCCTGATATCGATACTAAGGAAAATACTCGATAGGCTACTCAATATCATATTGATGCAACCTTTCTCAACGGCACAGAGTTCTTTCTAATAAAGAGTAGAACATATTATCACTTACATATGATAACATTTCTATTGCTTTACTCAAGATAAAACCAACAAGATGCAGGAAATTTGACACCCATTTAGAAACAAAATATTTAATTAACAGTTGATCCTTCCCCTGGTTGGTGTTTGTATTCTTTTGAAAGTATGTGCCTTTGATTCTTTCCTTCAATTTAATCATTTTTATTTTATAACTTTAGTGTGTATCTTTTTGTTCTGACTTGCACTGTCAATACACATACTGTATGTTTTCCAACTGAATGGACAAATGAAATATTACTCCTGTCTTAAAGAGTTTTCTTTTTTGAGTTTAACGATAGATCGTAAAGATCTGTAAGATTTTCCGATTTTACAAGGATCTGATCCATGCAAATGTATTCACAAGCAGGCCCCACGCCTCCAGGACACAAATGTTTTTCTAGCCGAGGGTCCAGCCCCTCTGAACGAAGCAAAGCGTAGAACAATGGGCTTTCACAAGGCTAAGAAGACTGCAGACTACACTTAGAGCTCCACTCTAAACTCTTGAAACTCGACTCAGATTTACAACAGATTGTTATTTAATCAGCTGTACAAGTAAATCAGTAAGTGCTGCAGATTATCCAGTTACATTTCTTCAGAAATTCTTTCCGATTTAATTCTTTCCGATTTACCTTACTCTTCTTTTGTAGTTTATTGTAAAGTGGTGTTAATATATTTATGTTTTCTTTTAAACAGAAAAAAATAGCTTTTAGTGGGGTATGCAACCACTGACACTGTTGCATGCAGCTAGGCTGGGAGTCAAATCCACTTCCTTCTATAAACTGTACTGCTATGAAGTCCCTTCTGAAATGATTTCTGAAAAATCTAAAGACATTATTTTTCATGTGTAAAATTTGACTCCACAGAGTAAAAAAATATGTTTTTCTCTGATAATTGGACTTGTAAGACATGCATCCACAAACAAATGCAAATGTATGGGGCTGGTAGGATCCTCCACAGTTGTAAGGAAATAAATCTATTAGCACATTAGTAGAGATAAGAGTGTCCTTAAAATGACCATATGCACAGGTAGCGATAGGGAGGGTGTTCAGCGGATTTGTACATTTGCATATCTTCTAATCAATCCACTTCCAATCTGCATTCAGACGTAAAAGGCCAAGATCATTCTCTCATGTTTTCAGACTAGTCAGTTCCTTACTCTGTTTTTGAAGACCCGACTCAATGTGCATGTTCACAGCAAAGGTTTTTTTTGTTTTGAACAAAACATGATTTTGTGTCTCTCCTGAGACACACCCAGGCTGCAAGCTTCCAATGTCATTAGTGTCAGAGACTGGAGGAAAAACTTTGGACATTCTGAAGACCGTCTGGCCCTTCTTTGGCAGCTGGTGACCTTCCTTGGTCCATGCGTTCCACGGCTCTCTCTAGCCTCTTTTCTTTTTTTCTTTTTTTTGCAGGTTTCAGACAGCCCGGCTCTCTTTATCACTCCCTAGGATCAGCAATTGCTCACTGACAGTCTCAGTGATGCCATGCTGTATCTCCTTAGTGCACGACTATGTGCTTTGCAAATGCAATGCACAAGCAAGTAATGAATACAAAAGAAAGGAAGATTGGTGCAGAGCAAAGCTCAGAGCATTTTAAGGACCATAGTAAAAAGACACATATTTAAACTGCACCAAAAAATATATACATATTTTTTTTCAATGAAATGGTATCACCTGTTTTTAAGCAAAAGTAACAGAGATGTGCCAGATTAAACCATCTGTTAATGAGAATATGATGCTAAGGGTACTACACAGTTGGAACTTTCCATCCGTCCATCCATCCTGCCTTTATCTCCAAGTTCTATATTTAAAACTTGACCACTGCCTTCAATGTAGAGCAAAGTTATGTGTTGGTATATTTATAAAAAATTGAGAAAAAAGACTAAATACTCAGAAAATCTGAGCCTGAAAGAGAAAAACTGTGTTGTGATGAAACATTCAGGAAAATTAATCTCACTTCAGTAACTGTCAGAATGACAATGACAAGAATTCAAAGGATAACAGGTAAGATCATGCTGCGCTGTTGTTACAGGCCAGTGCCCGTAACAAAGGTGGGTAATACCGGTGGCCGGTATTACCCACCTTTCCTTTATTCACTCCTCTCTGAATGCTCCAAATAAAATCCATGTACCTGGTCCATGTGATCGACTTGCTTTGTAAGTTCTTGTTTATTTATTATTTTTCATTAAACTTTCTAAACTACTTGCTGTTTCCTCCTACTTGCATTTGGGTCAAACGGCATTTAACAAGCATGACAGTTATCCTTTCAGAGAGTGAAAGAACATTGAAAAGTGAGCTCTCCCATTTATACACACATAACAAAACAGTACCAACATTTACATAACACAACAGGTTGTCATTAATGTCACCATTTTTCATCAGCTATGGCAAGACACTTGCCAATTATTCAGACTAAGATTCTGCAAAAACATTTAGAGCCCTTCCTCTGATGCATGGTTCATAAGCATAGAACCAGAGGCTTAATTGGTTGAATTTTTCTGTATGGAAGATGGGAAACTGTATCCGCAGGCACAGATAAAAGCCTCCTAAACTCTCTTTTGTGGAGCGAGGAGATGAAAGGGCAGAGAAGACAAGAGCTTGTCAGAAAGACGCCAGTTCCAGCGGCCTGTTAGTGTGCAGGTGTAGCAGACCAGAAGAACGACAGGTTATCATCAGCTGCCTGCTTGAGCAATGAGATGCCTCATCATCAAGCTGTGATGTCTTATTTCTTCCACCCAATCATCCTCTCTTCTGACATGACGGTCGGCATGTTGTTTGCAAATCTAAGAAGCCGACTGTGGAAATTTTTCTTCACACTTAATAAGCTTTTTTGTCAGCCATATTGTAAGTTCAATCATTAAACCAAATCTCATCGAAGATTCTACAATAACCCTATGATGTAGTGTGAACATAATTAGTTGCTGTAAGTTTAGCCTATTGAATGACTTTGCTCATAACTCTTCTAATCTCAAAAATCAAAGGTCATAACTTACTAAAAACAATGAATGCTAAATTAACAAGATCTTTATATTTAAAGACGTTTTAGACATTTTTCTTTTTGCTTCACAGGTATTTCAATGTTAAATTTTATTTATTTATTGTTTTATTTAATTACATGCAATATTGTGTTTTTTTTTTCTCATATAAAATCTCAAAAAGAGTTCTTGACGTTTGGAATTTGGAAAAGTTCATCAGGTATGAATGCATTTGCAATTCAGTTGCACAGACACTAAAACAAGCAAGCTTGGGCAACCGGTACTGTTCAGAAACAGCTTTTCAAGTTATCACTTTAGATTTGTTATCTCTAATCAACTGAAACTTGGCTGAATGTTGCTGAAATGGACTATTATCAAAACTAATAACTAGAATACATTTCCAAGAATGTCATAGTTCATGTGATAATCAAACCAGAACAAAAATTGTCTATTTTGGTTAAATTAGTCTCTCATTTGCATATCAAGCGACACTATTAATAAGACGGAGCCAGTATGCAATTTCTCTCTCTTGCTCCCTGGGAAATGAGCTATGAAGAATAGCAATAATTGTCAATGGACATTTTAGCAGCAGAGCATCTGCTTCGTACTACATAATCAGCCCTGTCAAATTTGTGAAAAAGGCTCAAAGATTGTCAAGAAACATGGGAAAAGCTTAATCAAGAGGAATGAAATTGGACACAAGTGTAATTTAATCTTGTTTAGAGTTGCACTCACACTACTGCACTCCATTTTCTGCCACTTTTGAAGGGAGCTTTGGCTTTTCAAACACTTGGTATTCCTTATTTATGGAAATTCTTTGATTTGTTGTTTTTTTAGCTGTTTGAATAATTACAAATTCTCTTACCTTTTTAAATAAATATAAAGTAATCAAACTCTGTCACAGAATTAGAACAAAATGTGACTTTTTGCATGCATTTATCATGTAAGATTGTCAAAGTGGTGTCATGAGCTCATTTCTCTGTTTAGTTTTGATGCACACTGACATAAGGTAAAGGACACCTTTACTGCAGGGGAAAAGAAATCATGCTCGTAATGTAGGAGAAGAATAATTTGCTGCTCTGCATATTTTTCAGGAAATAATCCACACATTCTTTTCTCAGGCTCTGTGATTAGTTTGGGGAGGTGTTTCAAGGTTAGATTGCATATAAAGTGAAGATCAGGCCACGGAAAATTGACATTCTTTGTGGTCGACTTCAAATTAATCATGCAACAAGATTATGTAAAAAAAGAAAAAGAAAAGAAACTCCAGCGTCTAGTAATACCTACAGTCTCTAGTCTTCTTTATTTGTTGTGCAGTACAATCAAGATTTTAGAAATGCCCAAAACGCTTTTCTATAATAATGGCTTTATGCAAGTACTGATTGGACTAAACATTTACAATATCACAGCTTCTGTCACTGGTCTCAAAATTAGCACTCTGTGGCATATCTAATGTATTATTTTTAAAATGTTCTAATGGCTCTTGTTTTTTTTCATACATAAAAATGAGGTTGTACTAATTATTTTCTTAATCTTCTTATACCCAGCTATATTAAGGCACATAAAGTATAGATTAAGGGTTGTTACCTAAACACTGTTTAGAACTGAACTGCTTGGTTGGCCAAATGGATTATTTACATCTACGGGTACACAACAAAAAGAAGTTGTTATGCTTTTGTTTATAACCTGCTCTATTTTCTAAGTCAGCTGGAAGAACTGTTGGCAACTAAAATCTTCTGCAAAATTGGATATGTGACTAAAATCTCAAAGCATTAATTTCTCCATTGTGCAACAAAAAAGAATATTTCTATTCTATCGCTTAAACGTGTCACTCATTACTCAGTAGTTGGTATCACGGATATCTATGAAATGACAAATATTCATCTATGCAAGAGTGTCTTCTATATTTATATGTATTTACTGTTTTAGTTAGATTTAGGTTAAAAAAAACTATTTGATTATGTTTAAGAATTTTTAAGAGCTTGTTAAAGTCCAGATCTTGTTTTATTATTGTTGTTCCTAGGCATACAGTACTTCCTTTTTACTTTAACAGAAAATGTGAACTTGTGAATGCTGCGTTTTGAACAGAAAACATTGCTTTTTAGAATAGGATGTCATTCAGACTGTAAAGTATGGTGGGAAGTGTGTCATAGTTTTAGTCTGCTACCCAGGTAGGGGTTAGAGAAGTCTGCTGTGCATAACTAAAAGAAATTCTTATAGCAGAGAACCATACTATATGGGATGGGCTTTTTTGAAAGTGGACCCTAAAACAAACTGGTGCAAAAACATAATGAAATAAAAATGTACATACTTCAAGAGAAAAATGGCAAATAAATAATTTTCCATATGTTAAGTTTGAAATGATTACAAAAACATTTTTAGGTACAGCAGTTGACTCCAAATCCTTAAATGTGTCATTTGTTCAATGAATGACTTAAAAAGCAAATTTTCTTTTAAGCTTATTGCAAGTAAACCAAATTTATTGTACTCTTTCATTTAATGTGCAACTATTAAACCTAATATTTTTTGTTTATGGTAAACGTCAGAATAATGTTGAATATAGTACATTTAACCCATCCCTGAGAACTTTTGTAATTTGCATAACGTGAAAGATTCCCACAGACTGAGCTCTTTAGAAAAAAAATGATGTATTCATGCTATTGATTATTTCAGAGAAAATTTAAATTACTTCATGAAGAACTTTCTCAAGAACTACTCATCATATTTTATCGCTGGCTATTTTTCATATCAATCTAATGAATATTTGGTTGTTCACCTATAGGATATTACTTAGATTTGATCAAATTAGATGACAGTGGCTTTTTCAGCTTTTCTTCTAACTCCTATTGTTTAGCTTATCTCTCTATTTCGAAGACAGCGGAAGAAAGTGTGACTAATGTCTAAATCAGTTTTCCCTGACGACATCTGTATGGCCATGTTCTGATGAGGTTCTGATGAGGTCACCGGGGTTCACGTTGTCACGGCAGCCTTTCTTCATGCTCATAACTTCTGTCTGGATCAGTCTCCATCACTTAAGGCCCTCAATGCTTGTCAGGAACAATATCAGGGTTGGTTTTTGATTTTCTTAATTAGAGTATTGTACATATGAGGTAAAAAAAAAAAAAAACGTCAAACTCATTGCTCAATGTGTATTCATGCAGAGGACTATTTATACCTGATGAATACATTAAATAGCACAAAAGAGTGATTCAGAGCTAATAATTTCATAGTCTAACTTGTAATTTAAAAAAATCATGTTCTTCCTTTATTATTTAAAATAATATCAAAGTATTACTGCTTACCTTGTGTATCTTACTCTGGTGTACAAAAACTGTAAGATTCAGATTTTGTTTTGGATAGAAGCAGAATAAGAACTCAAACACCCTTGACAAGTATTTGTTAATTAAGCATCCAAATGAATTGATCTGTAATGTATTTTTATAGTAAGATCTCACCCTGTAAATTTGAGAAAAGTCGAATATTTCTTTAAATATTTTCAGTAAAAAAAAGAAAGAGGCTGCTATTATATATAATATTATATATATATATACACAATATATATACATATGTATATGTATTTTTTTTCTGTCCCATCATCACATATGCAAACATATGAAGTTTGTTTAACACCTTAATACTTTAGTGGAACAAAGTGAACTGAATTCATTTGTCTTAATATGAGGTGCCAACTGCAAATTTAGCTCTATCACATCCATGGATTTTGTTCCCAACAATCAGTGTCAGAAATGATTTTAAATTGTGCAGCATGACTGCTACAGCAATCAACATATGATTCTCCTCTTTTTTGCTTATCACAATTTTACCAAATTGAATTGTGACATACTCAAGTCCTGTGCAACTTTTGATATTGCACATTGTGAGAATGGTGTAGGATTGAGATTTTCAACAAGAAAAAACTTCAGATGGGTTTGGTGTGAAACAAAGAGTGAACATTGTAAAAAAAAACCTCATGCCTGCTGTGAGGTATGCTGGGGGATCTGTGATGCTGTGGGTCTGTTTCACAATCTGGGCGGAAATGGATTCACAAAATCACCCTTCTTCAATTACATGGGCATCATCTTAGCATCGTAACATCTTAGCATCCCATTCATTAAAAATTGTAAAGAGTGATGAAGATAAATGTGATCCAAGACTTTGAACTATGTGGACTATTGAGAGATGCTGCTTTATCTGATAATCCAACCCCACAATATTTAACGATAAATGAAAACTGATAACCAACTAAATGGTGAGAACTCCATTGTAATTGAACTCTAATGAAAAAAACAACAAAGAAACAAAAATTACTATTTAATATTGACAAGTTTTAAGTACCAAAATGCACATGGATATGTCTTATCTGAAAAATGTTAAGGGTTTTAATAGAACTGAAGATAAATGGACCCACTCCGTTTTGCACCATTTTGCAATTCTAAAATCAAACTGATCTAAATGTGTGATAAGAATTCCTATATCCTCCCCATCCCCTTAAAATGTGATCATATCAACAAACGTTTTTACTTCAAGATAGGTCAGTGCACCACTGCTGTGGCATTAAAGGCATTTGATGTGGTCAGCAAAATGTGACATTTTACTCCCCAATATTTGACAGCAAAAATGCTTAAGCATCAACAAAAAAAACTTGAAGGGTGTGCCATACTTTGCACATGAATCAAAACTGGAGCAGAGATAGTCATTTATTGCTCTCTCTGCAGTCCATCCTTCTGAGAGGGAATTGGTTATCACAAGCTCACAAGAAGCCTTTATGGGGTATTGTTTCAGAGAGAGGCTTACAAGAAGCAGTATTGTGTTTGACACACCAGAGAAACCAGAAAGTGGCACATGAATCACAGGAATTGGGCCACGTATGGAGAATTTTACTTCCACATTTCTTTACTTATTAATGTTTAACAGTCCAACACTCATTGGTTGAACATTTCTTCATGAGCTTTCTAACTAAAAGTAAAGTGTAAATGTGAACTAGGGGTGCCGTCTGCAACATAAACCCTAAAAAAACCCTTGCCTGATTACCCTGCCTGTTTAACTCAGATCTTCACAGAGTCTCTGGAGCCGAGTGAGGTTCCTTTCTGCTTAACCATTATCCTGGTCGCCAACAAATGCACCATTTCCGATTAAATAATTACAAGCCTGTTCTGGTGTTTCTGATTATGAAATCTTGTGTGAGAATGGTGTTAAAGCATCTGAGGGACATCCCAGGCCCCCTGGTGGACTCCCTGCAGTTCACCTGCACTTCATTTTGCCTCACCTCAACCACCCAGGATCATATGGGACTTCAACTCTTAACATCTTAGTTCCACTTTTGTCCAATCTGACCTTAAAACATTTCTTCAGAAAGCATTTGGGTTAGCTGTGAGTAGCTGCAAATTTCAGTCAAGCTTGACTTTGTTGATTTTAGAGGAAGAGCTTCTTTTTTGGTTGGGAATCCTTTCAGCCTAAGATGATATTAAACTCACTTTAGTTTGTATAGTGACACGGGTGCTCCAGCAGTTTCCAATTCATGGCTATTTAAAATGGTCCTGCAGAATGATGCAACGGCTTTATTTGATATTTTCTGAGTTTTGTGGCTGTGTTCTGACCATAAAATCGTTGTATGTCAGTTTTTTGGTTGTCCCTGGGGATTATTTGAGATTGATCTCAGTGATACTTGGTAATTTCAAAAAATCATAAATAAACTGCAGAAGCTGCAATATAAAGATCTAAATTAAGATTTAGGAGTAAATCTTGTGTGATCTACAGTATGTCCAAACAAAAAGAGCTATAGAATGTCACTTACAGATGTAGATGTTTTGCTCTTGCTAATTTTTGAAATGAAATCAGCTAACCCTGCTTTTTCATACCACCAATAATGAATTGCCTGTTTGATTTTACAATTGTCTGCAATGCATTTTTTTGGAAACATATTAAGTCAAAAACAGGAATAAATGCAACATGCTTTAATGCAGAAATTGTGTGATGAAAATAGACAAGAATTTAATTTTGAAACATCTACTCCTCCGTTATAGTAACAGTATCTAGTTGCAAGGCACAAACCACCAACTTACTTTCAGTCAGTAGGGGGAGGGGATGTTTTCAGCAAGTGATAGTGCAAGCTGAACGGATTTTAGTCAGCAAAACCACACAGTATGGCTTTTTTGCTTAAGTGTGTTGAAATGTACTTTTCAATGTAAATAAATTAGTAATTTCCTATAAATCAGTTTGGAATATTTTCATGGATTTGCCTTATGCATATAATGCCCTTTGTTTCAACCTGTAATATTTATTTGTTTGAAAAACAATACTTTTATGTATATTTGTTGGGAATTATACATTCATTGTCGACTTTCTTCCTCAAAGTTTTGAATACAAAAATGTCTGATACAGGCATGTCCTTTTTAAAATTAAAATATTCTTTTAAGTAGTTTTGTTAATTTTTTTTTTTGTTCATGAAATGTCAGATTTTAAGACATATAAAAATAGTATTGCCTGCTGTTTTTTGTTAGTGCTGGAACTAGCCCAAGCTTTTGATTTGAATGTTTTCAAAGCACACACTTTTTACAAAAATCAGGCACAACATCCTGACCACTTGCCACACAAATTTCATTTATTTTTATTTAATTTCATAGTTACCCTATTCACATGTGTGTACGTATATCTTGTGTACAAATATCAAGACTTTGTTTCATTTTAAAAGCTACAAGCTACACTAAATTATTGAACTAAATATTCTGATCTGAATACTAAAAGAGCCGTTTTTATGTATTCACATTAGAGGAATCCAGTCTGTGAACGTTATCCAAACTTCGCGCATGCGCAGTGCCTATATTTTCTAGCCCGTGAAGCTACAAGCCAGCTAGACAACTGTAAGCTAGCACAGATAAATTGGACAAAGAAAACCTTGTGAAGAGACTGAATGAAAAAGAGTCCAAAGTGCCGCACGGTGGAAGGAGCGATTAAAACACAAAGCTATATGTTTTATTCGATATATATGGGAGTATAAAATTAAAAGGTACGTCATTACGACGTCTTTTTAAACTTTTTGTAAGCAGACAGGAGGGAGAAGGATTAGCCTTTCGCTAGCTGCTAGTTAGCCGATGTTGTTTTTACTTCCAGTAACAGAGCGTGAGGATTTACATTAGCTTCTGGTTAGCATCCTGTCATTGGGATCAGTGTAGGGCCTTTGTTTTTACCGGGTACTGCGGAGTCCAAACATCATCTTCCTGATTTAACTTGACGCATCCCTGATTTGATTGTGTTACAAGCGAGGAGTAACATAGCAAAGTGAAGCTTACAGATGGTTCGTGAGCAGATAAATTCGCTACATTTGCACTGTGATGAAGGCTAAAGTGAAGTTAATCTTGCTAGTGGAAACATTAGCTTGCTTTAGCCAAATATGTACCGTTTATTACATCATGTTTTCTCTCTGTCTAGTTATAATTATCGTTTTTGAACAACTCTTAAGCAGGGTTAAATGTGTAATAACTGTACAGTGAAGCCATGTAGATGACGATCGGAAATGACTGTTCTAACTGAAACCCGTGTTCGCTAACAGTTCTCTTTTCATCTTTTGTCGCACTCGTTTTACATCCTGAATATCGAGAATTGTGAGCTTTGTTCCACAACTTTAGTAACAGGAGTTGAAGATAATGCACAGATGCTGGAAAAATGTTTGTCCGCTTTGCATCCTCTGTTGCATTTTTGGCGTTATTGCAAAACTCTAGCTAACGTGTTAGCCAAACAGTAGTTTCTTTTGAATTCTCGAGTTCATCAAATTGATTTCACAAGAGCGTTTTTTTCCCCAAAACCATGTTTACCATAAGATGAAATATTCCAGTTTATTTCAGTTCTCTAAAACTCGTAGTGTAGAACAGATTTTCCTGACGTGAGCATAGGTCCGGATTTAATATTGTTGCAGTAATTCTGAACTTAACGTTCAACTTGATGGGTGCAATATATTTTAATGGTGTAAGTTTTTAGTTCGTTTTGATCTTTTCATAGATATTGCTATGATTTGTTGACAATGTAGTTTTTTATACAGCAATATTTTGATGATTTGCCTGCCCTAATCTATATTTGTTTTTTTTTATTACAGGAAGATGGGACAATGAAGGACTCTATAAACACATAGAGGGAAAAACTCCATATTTTACATCTTTCAAGAATTCAAAAGGTGATGCAAACGGTTTTTTTTATTCATTACCCATGTTGCATGACTCAGATTTTGTAGGTAAGCTAAGGGGGTGTGGGGTACAGGTACTGCAACATACTCAAAACAGATTTTGAGTAGCAAGCCTATGCATGCTAATACATGTATTCTCAGTATGAGATCTCATTACTGTTTGGCACATCCTGTTTCAAATGAACATACAAAACATGTTAGTGTTTTCTACATCATCAAAGTGTTCTACTTTGCTTGGTATTGCATATTTTCTTGGATTTAAAAAATGCATATATGTACATTTATTTAATCAGTAAATGTAAACGTAAACATGAAATCTATAATCACTAAAAGAGCTGCTCAAGTTAAACACTAGGCATAAAGGCATCATGCGGAGATTTCCACATTATAACTTTGAGTAAAAATACCACAATATTTCACATAATCCCTAACACAGAAATGTGCAACATGAATAAATTGTTTCAATTTAAAACACCAAAGTGACAAATATTTGTACTTGCACAAAAATATTGATACATTTTAATATATATAGGGGATCATTTATATAAACAGATTTTGACACATACACTGAAGCAAAGAAACAGAATGACGACCTGCTAAATTTTGTAATAGTTCCGAAGTACTTAGTGAGTATAAAATGTGTTTTAAGTTTGCTGAATAATTTGCTGAGCTTTCTGCTCTGGTACCTTCTTGTAAGCATGGGAAATGTGAGGTAGCATTCTTTAAATTAGCTGATTAGCAACACACGACAGCAGATGAGGGAAAGTTATTTCTGTTGTACTTTTTGCTAGGTACAACTGCAGAAAACTCCAGGACTTTCTCTCCAGGTCACGTCTCATTAAAGTGACTTTAATATAGAAATTGCATGGTGTACAATTTGTAGTTTTGAAGCTGTTCATTTTTAAAGCCTTGCTGTACCTTATTAGCAGTGACTGGACAATGCCTTTTATGACCTAAACACACATTAGACTATATAGTCAATAAGTTATCACAGCAAGCATCATAAACATAAATGGCAGTGATTAGTGAAACATTTACAGTCAGATGTTTCAGAAACTCATATCAGTGAGATGGAGCTTAAAATTCATGTGATTTTGGAGGTAATTTGAAGAGTTGGGTGTGGCATATTTAAGCTGAACTAAGTGGAATTTCATTTTCAGTTTTCCTGTGGAAAGAACTGTCAAATCTTAATTAGAACAGCAGCAATTCACACACAGAACAGAGACTTATTTCTTGTGTCTTCATGGTCATTGATGTCCTGGCGTTGGAACACTTTTTTTGTTTTTAGTTATCTTGTTTAGTGTTAGCTATTGGTGTAAGCTTTTTTAGTTCATAGTGTTTTTCTAAACATTCTTGATCGGATTAGAAGGTATAACATGACCCCATAAAATTTTGGTAATTTTCTCTGGACTGTCAAATTATGAAATGTTATCATGCATTGAACGATTTAGCAGCAGTAAATTTGCACTGGTGTGACTGCCAGATTTTGCCTTTGTCTTTGCATAATACTTTCATCAAAACGTGTCCTGGCCTGCAAAATCTCTGAAGTCAGTAAAATATCTAAATGTTTCTGGTCTGCTGAAGTACCAGTGTTATCTTGCAAAAAAAACAACTTTTCACCTCATTTGTTGATCATGTGTGTGGCATGTCCAAAGGTTTTCCTCAAATTTATTTTAATTCAATTATGATTATTACAGCGTATATGTCATTCTTTCTCTGTGTGCAAAATGTTAGCAAGTTTTTGTAAATATTCCCACCTGAATAGTATGTACAAGTATTTGAGAAACACTGCTTTTAAAGTTCAGGTGGACTTTACAGAAACTCATTTTCTGCTAAAAGTATTTGTTGTTCCCTTCTAGTGTTTTAATGAACACACTAAAATCATTATATCATTGATGCTTTCTGTATTGTCAGTTTCATTATCCTTGTTTAGCCGTGACCTTTCAAATATTTATTTACTACTAACATGATTTTTGCTCAGTTTAAAAACCTGATAAAGAGTTGAGCATTCACCATATCGTTATCATGAAAACCATCTTATAAGACTTTTGATTTATTGTGATAAATTCCAATTAATGTTTAAAAATGTCCAAAACTGGCTGTATTGTCAAGAATTAATTCATTTTTTTTTTTTTACTATTTTTCCTAATGTTTGTTCAACGAAGCATAAAAAAATGCAGGTTTGATAAGAAATACACATTTTTATATCACTGGTGTCCTAAGAAACTCATTTCAAAAATAATATTGTTTTCGAGCAGTACAGTACTTGTTTGTGGGACTTTGGCAGTAATGCCATGTAGTCAAATTTGACTGTAAAATCTAAAGAGAAGTGATATTTTTTTTTTACCATAGCTTTTTAGCTGTGATTGTGATTTTATTCATTTTGTTACACTTGTAGGAAGATTATTGTAATGTGTCAGAAATATTTGTATGAAAAAGGCTTTTCTGTGTATTTTACTTTTTAAAATTATTTGAAATGGTTTTGTTGCTAAATTTAACCAGAAAATCAAAAGTTGCCATAAACAATGTTTCTAACAAAGAACTTGAGATAGACTGATAACTAAACAACACTTAGTCGGCTTTAACTTAGTGTCTATAAGTGACAAAAGCAGAATTACTATGTGTTTGATTTACTATAATTTGTATTTATTATAAAATACAACTGATATAATTGCAGCACTATTTTGTCTTTCAACAACCAAACTATCTGTGGCGTTGTTTTTACAAAAGATACATCTTGTTTGGGTTTTGTTTATGTTTTAAGCCATTTATTACCAGAACAACTTTCCAATCAAATGTAACTTGTTAAATAATTTTAATTCAAGTTAGTGATTATTTTGCCAGGCATTTTCCACTAATATTAGAAAATGTTGAAACCATAGCTGATGGTAAGTTTTCCAGAAATAACACTGTGTTTTCTTTTTACTTGAAACTGTCAGAGCTTTAAGGACGTCAGTGAGTGGTACATCCGAGCCAGTGATGTCACGGGTTCCCACCCCTCCTCCTCCTGGGGAGATGTCAAGTGGACCTGTGGCAGAGAGCTGGTGTTACACACAGGTGCAGGAATAAATTCATTTATTAAATTATCTCTTTTGGACATCATATTGATGAGAAATAATTTTGTCCTGTTTTGAAACACGTACATTTAGGTTTAAAATGGGAGCTTGTATTGTTGGCATGAAATTAGCTCATAATTTTTGATACCCCGAATGCTACATGGATATTTATCTTAAATTGTCCTTAAAATTGATCAGAAATTGTATAAAATGTATTTCATTATATTGTAGAAGGTAGAGGACAAACCAATATGCTAAAATGAATTTTAAAAAGGCATCTTATCCTACCTTCTGTAAAATGCCCAAGTGCTTCCAGTTCTGGTTCTATTCCATGTTTGTAATTGACTTGGGAAATGACTATAATTTTTTTTTTTTTTTTTAATTGGAAAGCCACTAGAGAATACGTTTTTCAATTTAATTTAAACCTATTAAAATTAAAAAAACTGTTTTGAGTCCATGTACATTGGGGTCGACTGATTAATGACACTTAACAGATTAATGCCCCTGATCAAATTATAATAGTTTTGAGCATGCAAGTACTATTTAATGGAGTCATATGAACATATTTCTTATAATCCTTAAATGTAATTTAAGAAATTACTGGTAATCGTCAGTTGTTAAAGAGAGCACAAAAAGTTTTGTCAGTGCGAAGCGTCTGGAGGCAGACTGCTCTGTTTTGTATCAAAAGCAACATAAAGCAACAAAAATAGCAAAGGGGCAAAATGACCAGTACCCATTGATGTCTCCTTCAAATTTAAAAATAATATTTTATGATTTTTTAAAAAAAAGCAACTTACCAGTGCTGACTTGCATTTCAACCCTTATTATTTAGGAATATAAAGGGTTGCTCTAAAAATGTTTTATCATTCGACATAAACTTCTTTATAATTGGGATCGAATTAGAGTTTGTGTTATTGACTTTAAACCTGTTTTGGATTGATTGGACAATACATTTTTGTATTGAAACTGGATCTGTCAGTAAAATAAAGCAATAGTTTGAACTGATTAACTTCCAATCCATAATATTTGATAAAATCAAGTAATTTTTATTTCTGTGCTTTAAATAATAAAAAAATCTAATTTGCTTGATTTTTATTGGTTTTCAGGTCAAAGTAGTGAAGTTTTCCTACATGTGGACCATAAACAACTTTAGTTTTTGCAGAGAAGAAATGGGAGAGGTGTTGAAGAGTTCAACCTTCTCTTCTGGCCCTAATGACAAAATGAAATGGTTAGTATGAAAGTATCTTACTCTAAATTTCAGTTTAAGCTTTCTGTTGCCATAAAAAGGTTATTGCAACATATCATATTCATGCATAATCTAATCTTCATTACTTTAATCTGTGCCAGGTGTCTGAGAGTTAATCCAAAGGGACTTGATGATGAAAGCAAAGATTATCTATCACTGTATTTACTTCTTGTTAGTTGTCCAAAAAGTGAAGTCAGAGCAAAGTTTAAGTTTTCTTTGTTGAATGCTAAAAGAGAGGAAACAAAAGCAATGGGTGAGTTTTAGCAATTACAAATATTTTCATACAAACTTTACATTTATTTTGTTATTTATGAAGCTGCAGGTTTGAAGAATGTTGTAAAACTTGACATTGTGTTTCTATTTACAGAGAGCCAAAGAGCGTATAGGTTTGTCCAAGGCAAAGACTGGGGCTTCAAAAAATTTATAAGGAGAGATTTCCTCCTTGATGAAGCTAATGGTCTCTTACCTGATGACAAGCTCACACTTTTTTGTGAGGTAAATGTGATTCAAATAGTATTTTTTTGTTTAGTTTTTTTTTAAATAAATGGTATATTAAGTTGTTTTCTGTTGTGACTTTAAATCAAAGCCGCATGTCAATAATTACTAAATGTGATTGAACTATTTTCTTGTTCTGTTTTGTTTATCTTTACAAATAATTAAGCGGATTTGCTCTTGTTTTTTGGGGGGGGCGGGGGTTTTGGTTAAATTTCTTCATAGTGTTGTGAAGACAAAAAAAATGTGTGTGTTGATTTTTACATCCAGTGCCTACCCTTTTTAAATGGAAAGAGTAGCAGAATTATGTCATGGCTGGTTTGCTTCTGAGAAATGCTGAATTATGGCTCACAGTTTAAATTTGCATTGAATGACATTTTACTTCTACAGAGCTAAATGTTTCTTGCATCTTACATTTAAATTGATGCTTGTTTTCAAAATAATTAAATTCAGAATGTCAAGAAGAGTGAGTATGTTGGAAAATGTTCTTTCGAGGGACAAGCTAAATGAGGTGTCAGTGCAGCTGCTTTAATACTGCCATGATAGGTGAAAAAAAACACCACTTTCTATAAAGAGAGTAAGACTTTTGTCATAAATTATATGTACACTGCTTTGCAAAGGTATCCCTACATCTGAAACCTTTTCACTTTTTGTCATGTTACAACCACAAACTGGAATATCTTTTCAACTGATACACCACTACAAAGTGTGTGGAATAAAATCTAAAAGGTGCATCATGCTTTTTATTACTCAGCCTCTTTTACTCTGAGATAAAATCCTATTTGGCACAATACTTGTGCCAAATATATACAAATACTATATTGCTTTACAGTTAATTATGTGTTTAACCTAAAATTACACATATTCTGCCATATTGTCTTCAAAGTTGTTGTTTTTTTTTGTTTTTATTTCTAAAATTTGTTAGTGATGTAATAAAGTGATGTCTGGACCACTGTAAGAGTAAAGGCAGCATAGCTGCAGCTACATGTGGATCCTAAATAAGCTAAGTACATAGTGGGAGAACATCCTTTGATCAGATGAGACCAAAATCAAACTTTTTGGCTTATATTCAAAATGCTGTGTATTTACCTTGAACACTGTTGCCACAGTTACACATCATGGTGACAGCACAACGCTGTTCTGGACCTGCTTCCTCCACAAAAACAAGGAAGAATAACTTTTAAACGTGTCTAGTCCAACACGCCTGAATCAAATGGCTAAGCTGCCTTCTCAACATGTGGTTACATTTTTTAGAGTCCTATCAATGATTGATTATTTAAATCTGATGTGTTTTAAGCAAAGGTACATCTAAGAAGTGCAGGGCACTGGCCCTAGAGAATTGCAGTTTAGTACTTGTGGTTTAGATGAAAACATATTCATATTGTTCTACAATAAACTGTATCAGCAAGGTTAAATAAAAAAGCTTGTCATGTTGTAGATTTTTATTGGTAAGAAGTTTTGAAAACCATGTATCTTATTTCTTCCACTTGACAATTATGCATAACTTTGTGTTGGATTATTACATAAAATACAAAGAAATACTCGAGTTTGTGGCTGTAAATGTACAAAATGTGAATAAGTAAAAGGGACACAAGTACTTTTGTATAGAGTTGTAAGAAGTTGATTAATTTTTTGTTCTAAGATTATCTGTTTCTTAATCTATTGTTGAATTTGGTCTTTTTTTTCTTTGTCGTTTCAAAGAAGTAATAAAAATATAACTAAATATCCAAATGCTTCATGTTGCTGCTTTTTCTGTTATGTATGTACAGGTAAGTGTCGTCCAGGACTCTGTCAACATTTCGGGTCAGTCTAACATGAACATGCTGAAAGTACCAGAATGTCAGCTGTCTGATGACCTTGGGAACCTGTGGGAGTGTTCACGCTTCACAGACTGCAGCCTCTATGTGGGAGGCCAAGAGTTCAAAGCCCACAAATCCATCCTTGCAGGTAGGACATTTTCATCCCCCATCAGAACTGGCACGCAACATTCAGGAGCGCAGCGTCACAAGAGGCACTTAAAAAAAAAGACATCAATGCTTCTTGTGGATGACCTCTCCTGGAGAGCCATAAGCACCTGAGAGGCTAAGGAGGCTCTGTGCGCTGGACTTGATTTGTTATGGCCCAGTTCTGCAGTGGTTGCTAATCCACAACTTCACTCCTGCTTGGCTCTGCTTGACCCAGATGACTGGAGGATCCAGGAGATTGAGAGGCTGGCTCTATGCGATGCGCTTATCTCGATTAGACATGGTGGCTGCTGAAGTGTTCAAGGAAAAAATGCTTACAACGTGACTATCATGGAAATTACGCTGCAGTTTTGTTTTTTTGGCGGTCTGAATGTTAAATGTAGATTTTCTCTGCTCATTGGACACGGGCCTTAATCCAGAGTGACTAACAAGTGAGCAACAGCATTTGAGTTTTAGTACAGGAGGAAACTCTGGCTTGAGGTATTACCTACCGAATTTGTTCAAAGGAGAGAAGATGAGTGAAAATGTTTAAAGATGTGTGAAATAGGCATGTGATACTGTTGGAGTAAAAAGAGAAACCTCTAAGTGTACTGAAGCATTGACTAATCCTTTTTGCATGCAAGTTTATTTATTCATTTCTGTATTTACTTTAACAGCGAGGTCTCCAGTCTTTAATGCAATGTTTGAACATGAAATGGAAGAAAGTAAAAAGGTAAGAGCACCAACTTACTTCTGTCCTGTGTCCTCAATACACAAACTGCTTCCTGATTGCTAACATGCTGCGGCCATGGTAGCAATCAGGAAAATCCCACCAAATGGGATAAGTATTTGCTCTACAGTGCCTCTTTTCACACTTTTTTTAGAATTGTTTGTGTTTTGTCTAGTTATACCCTCAAACTTCAGTTTGTTTTGACTGAAGTGCCCCCAAAACATTTTATGTGATTCTCCAAAAGAAACAGTGCATTATTTGTGGAAAACAAGAAGCCCTAAAAACAGTGAAAGCGAGGCATGAACAGGTTGCTAGCCCTATTTATTCTGTTGCATTTAAATAAAACCCTGCCTTCAGAAGGCATATTGATGATTATTTACTGTAAGAAAAACTATTTTAAAGTATTTCACCATATTCTCAATTGTATTTAGCTCTTAACTTTGACTGGGCCACTAGTTTTTTTTTTCAGAATGTTGTGCTCATGCTGTTTAAGTTTTGCTCTTCATGTGAGCCAAAAACATCTAGGTTTGGCCTTATCTGATCAGAAACCTTCCTTTATGCATTTTCTGTCTTTCCAATGTGATTTTTAAAAAGAATATTTTTTGAAAAAATGTTATTTCTTTTCTCTACTACTTAACAAATGTGTATCAACTTTGTTGTTCAGATTGTGAAAAAAAAATCAAGGGTGTAAAAAGTTTTGCAAATCACTGTAATCCATGACATCATAATTTTATTGTGTAGTAAAGGAACATTTTGTTTAATCTGCAGAATCGAGTTGACATCAGTGATGTGGATCCAGATGTCTTTAGGGAAATGATGGGCTTCATTTATACAGGGAAGGCGCCAAACTTGGAAAAAATGGCAGACAATTTGCTGGCAGCTGCTGATAAAGTAAGTACCTGTGGAATTAGCTTTGTCAGCTCCATTTGTATCCGATCATTATCTTCCTTTAACTTTTTCTTATTTGGAATCCCTAGTATGGCCAATCCTCACAATTTCTAGGTGATTATCAATTAATAATTTGAAAACATACAGTAATTATATATGAATGATGTATTTTTATTTTCACAAAGAACGCTTGTGTAGCTTCTCAGTTACCCAGGAAGTGGGTGACTGAAAATCTAAGTGCTTAAGTAGAAGGAAACAGGACGACTGGTTTCTTGAAAACATTTCTCCTCTTATTCTAAAGACTTCTTTTTGTCAGGATTCTACTTAAGACAAAGTAGCTAGTTTAAATTACATCTTTATTAATTAAACAGTACATTTTGCATTCTATAGTCCTCGGCATAATTATGAACTTTCATATGCTCCACTAGAAATGTAAAATAGGTCAGAATATCCCGTTGGATTTACTGACAACTGCTGAGGTTATTACTCTAATGCAATGGGTCAACACCTACAAAATATGGATTTGACCCTGGAATGCATATGGCACATTTTCGCATCCCTGCTGAAGATCCTAAAAATAAATTATTATATAATTTTTATAGCAGCATAACAATAAAAAATTTTTTTATTTCATGTGGAAAATAGTCACATTTCAGATTGCCATACCAGCTCTCTAGTAAGATGATGCATAGTCTTGTCCTGTTAAATTTTTACATGGTTGTGTTCAGGAGGATTCAGAAGAGGGGATTTTAAGTGTCCTAGGGAAGTGTGTTTTGCAAGTTATTCATAGCCCATGCTAGGAAAACAACAACCTCCTAGACCAGTGTTTCCCAACCCTGGTCCTCAAGGCACATGCAGGGCACATGCATGTACCATGTTTTAGGTATTTCCTTGCTTCAGTCCAGCTGATTTCAATTGATGACTGATTAACAGGCGTGTGTTGAACTGCAATCAGTTGAATCAGGCACATTAAAGCAGGGAAACCTCTAAAACATGTGTGCAGTGTGAGGACCAGGGTTGGGAAACACTGTCCTAGACTACTGATGAATTTATTAAAAGTTAGTTTTAATTTTTAGAAATGGTTCAGTTATAAAAACTTCAAATTAAAGGTCAAATATTTCTAAAACTTTCAATTAGAAATTATTCCACTACAGTTAGGAATTTTTCACCAGGAGTTGCCAGAAAGTGTGACAGGCCATATAAAAAGCAAGTTGACAAGAAAGTAATCCTTTCAGTATATCGAATTGTAATTTTTGTGTTTTAGCAAATTCTTATATTCAATTTAGCGTGATATTTGTAAAATCAAAAATGTGTCTGATTGTCAATTTCTGAAACGTTTTGCTGTACTGTGTACACAGAGGAAGGGTTGTGTAACTCCCTTGAGCAGCATCTGAAAGTCACTGCCTCACATCTAGTTGGAAAAAACATCAGTCTCAGAATCTAATACAGCAATGCTAAACATGCATTTACACCATTTTCATGGACTTTAATTTGGGCATTTTAAACATGTAAGACCTCTAGCTACACAGTACTCAAAATAATTTGAGGTTTAATGTGTTTATTGGATAGGAAGAAAAATGACTTAATCACCTATAAGAGCTAATGAGGGTAACATTAGATGCTTCTGATCTGATTGTTGAATTGGTGCATTTTCATACTGAAATTCTCTTCACAATTAAGCATGACTATAGAGTTGTCAAGTTGCTTTATTTTCTAGCTGTAGAATTTGTTTTTGTTTAAAAGTGTCTTACCAAGTTGAATTAGTTCAAATACATGATTTTATTCTGAAATTTAGCATGTTTCTGTTGTAAATAAGGTAAAATGCATAATGTGTTCTATGCCCCTTTAAAAATTGCACAAGCCTGATCATTTTAAGCATGAGGCATTCTTTCTATCTAAACCCTCTGCTCAAAGCATTGCATTATTAAATGTTATTGACATGTTTTTGTAGCACAGGCACCTCTTGTGTCATATTAAATGTTATTGCAATGATTTGTTGCTGCCTGATTAGTTTTGATGATGCTGCGCTTTTGTGGACACACCTCTTTGAGCGCTCTGGAAGTCTGCCCCTCTTCCTTCATCTCTGTCAGTTTCATTGTAACAGAGACAGGAAACGCAGGGAAAATGCAGCACATTTGTGAGACACATTGCACATGTAACAACAACATGTGGAGCCTACTGGCAGAATACAACCAGTGGTTGCAAGCACATGGCATACAGGCAACATGTTATTTAGCTCTGTCCATCCTGAACATTTGTATATTGATGGAAAGGTGTGTTCCTGGATACAATAAAAAAGTTTTAGACTTGTTTGGATTTATAACTGTAGCTGATGGAAAGGCAGAACTAGTCACTTCATTAATAAAAGATTCTGTTTTTTAAATAATATTAGGAGTATAACCAAGCTTTTTGTAATGATCGTTGGTTCACTACGCACATTTTAACTGAAAACAGATTTGCGGACATTCTAAAATAATAAAATCCCTAAACCAAATGAATGTACTTCCTAACCTTTTAATCACAGATGTATTCTGTTTCCCCCTCTTGCTCCCACTCCAGTATGCTCTGGAGCGTTTAAAGGTCATGTGTGAGGAGGCCTTGTGCAACAGCCTTTCAGTGGAGAATGTGGCCGACACCCTCATCTTGGCTGACTTGCACAGTGCCGAGCAACTCAAAGCACAAGCCATAGATTTTATCAACAGGCAAGTATTGCAAAAAAAAAAAAAAAAGGCAAAGTGATAAATTCCTGCTGCCATTTCTGTTTACCAGCCCTGAATGCTTACCTTTTTATCTCCTTGCCATAGGTGCAGTGTCCTGAGACAGCTGGGCTGTAAAGATGGAAAGAACTGGAATAGCAAGTATGTAATTAGCTGATATATGTGACACAAGATTAATAACACGCTCTTATCTGTTCCCCCTACCAGATGCATTAGAATTCATTGTTTTAGCTTAGGCAGACAGAGTGCTGTTTGCCTTTTCAGTTTGAAGCCCCTTATCTTTGGATCCAAGTTATTAATAGACTCATACTTGGATAAAACCCGCAAAAAGGAATATTTGTTTTATTTTTTAAAGAAAGGAAGCAAGTTTTTCTTTTTGATGATGTAGTGCAATGTTCCAGGACACCTTGAACTGAAGAACTTTATTTTGGTTGTTTTATGCATGCAGTGGTGGATCCTGGATAGAGCAGAATTTTATGGCTCTATTTCTTTTGCTGGTTTTTGTAAAGCTTTGAGTGGCTGAAGTAACATCCCACCGATCAATAAATCAGTCTGTATAAGGAGGATTTTACTTTTTTGAAACAAAGATGACATTTAAGGTGTATTTGGCACTTTTAAACAGCCTTAGCTATTAGCGGAGCTGGCATTAATGACAGCTGGATGGATTCACTAGAGAATTTAGAGCACTTAACTGAAATTTGAAAAGGCTGCCAACATTTCTAAATACATTTCAAAACATAGATCTCAAAACACTCAAAGCAGCGTTACCACACTTAGTTCAGAATTCACATTATCTGCCTCAATTGTCCTTTAACACTTTTCACAGCTTGTATAAAATGGTGTTTTTTCAAAAGAACCTTCCTTTGATTTAATTTCCAAACACTTCAGTGATAATGAAAGTAGACACCTTTTAAGTTTTCTACTCTCAATAGTGACATTCACACAAAAGATTAGTGTTGCTATGATGATGTGTTAGTATTATTTTAGGGTGTGTTTGCTAATCAATCACTGATCAGGGCCAGTCAATTTTTTTTTTTGGTGCATCTCTTAGAATTAATTATCTGTTTATCTTTGTGAAGAAAAGTACTTCTGGTCCTTTTCTGGATGAAGATGCAGCTGCTGAGTCAGCGCTCTCCTGCATTACAATCTCATTTATGTTTATTGCTTTTTAATGTGCCGATCATGGCGTCTTGGTGTTAACTTCACTTTGCCTGTGCTTACAGTCACGCCACAGACATAATGGAGACCGCAGGCTGGAAGTCAATGATCCAGTCCCATCCTCACTTGGTAGCTGAAGCCTTCCGTGCCCTGGCTTCTGCACAGTGCCCACCCTTTGGTCTTCCGAGGAAGCGCCTAAAACAGTCCTGACTGCCCGACTTTGCTCCTGGACTATAAAGAAGGGTGTGAAGCATGGGGTTTTTACAAAGAAAAGGACTAGTGAGTGTGCCACTCTTTTATTTCCACCAAAACTGAACACACTTGAATAAAGAGGAGTGGAGCTTTCTGACCAGAGACGTGGGGGGGAGGCTGGCACATGGAAGTTTGACATCTGTGGATTGGAAAACAATTGATTCAATCGGTGTTGCTTGCTTTGCTGCCCCAGCTGAACTCTGTTTAGCGTGGGCAGCAAGCCAAGTTCTCTTCTACATTTTTTTTTCCTGTAATTTTCAAAATGGCCTTAATATATCTGCCATTGCTCTGGAGCTGCTCTAGAGCACTTCGTCTATTTTACTCCGTGCCTGCCTTGTCACAAAGACCAGGCCTCCTCCAGGTTGCACTAGTTCCCATGTATAGTCATTTTGATATGGAGTTCTATAGGAACGTAACAAAGGTTTAACTAAATGGGAAATATTATATATTTGTAATGTTTAGCCCGTTTTGTGACTAGACATTAAAAAGCATGAACACTCAGTGCAAGGTCAGTTCTTTACACTTTTTGAAAATATGCGTATGCCCCATATTGATGGCACCATTTCTATGTAAATGACAATTGAACCATCTTTAGAAGACCAATGTACAAGAAAGTGTGTTTTATTGTGTATTTGTCAGGGGGAGGGGGGTAGTAATCTGCTATTTTGAAGGCAAGTGTCAATCCATGTAAGATGGAAAAGTGTCTGTTTGGCCCAAATATACGAAAACATTGGAAATTTATGGAAATATGTTCTCCGTCTCCCATTCAAATTACATATTCCAGATCATACATCTGTGAAAAAAAAAGAAAATTTGTTCCTTCTTAGTATTGCCAACTTTCAAATATATATGCTCAGTATATTGTGGTGAACTAAAAGTGGAGAGACTAATGCATGGTTGTTTTATTGTCAAAAGAAAGTGTCAAAAGTTCCAGTTTTGCTTTTAACAGCTTATTTTCTGCAATTATTCGACATCTGTGCAGAAGTACATGAATTGAGTAAAAGGTTCCTCTAACATGCTTGGATGTCTGTAGGATGCTGAGCATCACATCTACTGGCGATGTTATTCTGTGTTTCAATAGGGGGGGGTATTGTCATGGTTATTCAGTCCGTCTTGTATGTAGTGTGGTGTGACAGACACTTCGGAGGATTTTGTAAAGTGAGAGTAGCATCATTTTTTGATATTACTCGTCAATCAGCGTCACGTTGAAAACTTTGGAAAAGATTATGAAGTTGTTGTCTGCAAGAATGCCTGCATTAACCCATTAAAACATTTTCCAGCAGTCTGAAGTGACTCAGCTTCATTACTTTTTTTTTTCTGGACTTAATTGAATGTTAGTCTCTGTTTTACCACAGATCTCGGCTTATAGAAGAGTGATGATCATCCTCGGTTTCTTTTTATGGTGTTGTTAATGGATGTGGATGTTATATTGCGGTGATTTGTCTTTTTTTTTTGCTGCATGTCTTTTTCAATTATAATTACAAAACCGCTTTACCGGCCTAATCAAAAGGAAATGCTCAGAGACTGCACTGTTAAAGTCCCATTGTAAATGTTAACAACCCCACCCCACCCCGCCCCCCACCCCCCACCTTTTAAAAAAAAACACATAAAAGACTTTTCCCCTCTTGTTTTATGTGAATGCGAGGCCCCAGCTCTAATTAAAGTGGATGTGCGGCCGCTCTTTCCTGCTAGAAGAGACGTCTTCATCAGCGGCTTGCTGATCCACGTCCGCCCCTCTCAGCACAGATCCTTCGAAAAGGCCTGATACCATCTCAGCTTCGGGATGCCTCTCCAACCTTTTATCTTTCTCCTTCGCTTTCCTCCACTAACTGCAGTGCTTGAAAGAGAAGCCTGCAGTTGTGCTGTCAAAATTGAAAAATTCTGCTGTCATTTAGATGGTAGCAAATATGCACTGGATGATGCCACGGCAAGAGAAACCTAAAGGGATCTTTCAGTATTTCTGAAGTGCTGAACCTACCTGCTGTTGATCATTTTTGGTGTACGTTTAGAAATGCATTTCACTAAATTGGAATGTCACTCAAAAGTAAATTTAGTTCAGTAATTTAATTCAAGGTAAGGATTTAATGTTGATTTTAATGCTTTATGCTTACTGCTGATGAAAACCCAAAATACAGTTACAGTTCTATATTTTATGACGCCAATATGGAAAATGACTTTTAACTCTAAAATGTTCACATTTGAAGCTCTTTTTTCTTTTTTTTTGACCATGAATGTTCTTGGCTTTACGATCCTTTCCAGGCTAGGATTATTGCAATTGGTTATGGATCTTTTTCTATCACACATTGCACATAACGCTATTAATAACCTTGGGCACATGCAACTCTGACCACCAGCTTCTTTACCAGTGACCTTTTGTGGCTTACCCTGTTTGTGGGGAGTGTTGGATACTGACCACTGGACAACCATCAAGTTACCGTTCTTTCCACTGAAAGAAAGGTTGGCTGTATTTGTTTTTTTTTGCTTTTCTTTTGCTGGTCATATTTTAATTTTTTTGTTGAAATGCACATGTATGAATCCAAATCAGTCGGTTCTGCTGGCTGAAGGTAATGACTAATTTAAGGATAGCCAGAACCAAAGTGTGCTTGTACCTTTTTAAAACAACTCAAATGTAGCTTCGGGGCACTGGTGGCCTTCATTTATTAGTAGCTGAACTGGAAGAAGGGTGGAGTGAGAAGGGGAACCCATGCAGCAAATGGCCTGAAGCAGGAAATCAAAACTGTTTGTAACTTCTCCATATTGTCACTTACTCCTGATTTTTGCAGTTTTTGATATGTGGTAATTGGAGATTGGAGGCAGTGCATCTTCAATGTTCTTCCTGAGTGAAACACATCCCAGTGAAAAATGTTTAGTGAATATGTAGAATGTAAATGGCAAAAAATCACTGCAATATTTTTCCATTTTCCACTACTATATTTTTGTCCTATGTTTATGCTCACGTCAAACGTTTTATGTTCCGTTCTTAGTCTTTGTTTCACACAGGAGAGTTCATTGGTGCTGCGCTAACTCAAGTTCCTGTCAAAATGTATCACCACTGCTGTCCAGTGTAAAAGTGCAGAAGATTTAATATTCATACAACGGCATTCAGTAGGATATTTCTGAGACTACTGTTGTTTAAAGATGATAGACCAGTTCTTTGTTTTGGACCCTCTCAGATTTTGCTGTTATCATTAGCATCCAGGACCAATAAATCTGGATTTCTACTACACTGAGAAGACACCAGGAGAGTTATCTACTACAGGTAAGATATTATATCTTATGATCTTTTAACAAAACCTAATTTCTGAATCATGACTTTCATCTGAAATCATTTTTTTTTCTTTGGTTTAGAACAGGGGTTTTCTAAGTGAAATGGTTCTCAAAGAGCAACAGACCTACCCACCTCTCAGCGAATGAACAACTGCATCCCTCTCCCTCAAACAACATTATTGCTATTATTTCTGTAAACTTTTTGCTAGATGTTCCATTCCTACATTTCACTGATGTGGGTTTACCTGCTTTAACTATGTGTAGCAGTACATGATACAATGTCTCAGTTGCTTTATTTACCTTGCTAAATGTATGAACTACTTTGTGCTGTGAACCCAGTTCATTTAGCCTCCTGGAAGAAAAACAAACAAAAAAAAATCTCCTGAGGCTTGACTAACAACATACAAATCCCAACTTTAAATAACAATGTCATGCTTCTTTTTTATGATTTTTTTATACATTGTTTGATCCAAACTACATCTCCCTTCTCACTATAGCTTTAGGCACTAAAAATCTATCTATTTTATCTCTGGCAATGGCATGGTGAAGTTGGGCAAATGTTCAGTTACTTTTTGTGGTTTAGAACAAACTTAGCAATCGATGTCACTACACCTCCATGTGTTACTGGTATTTAAATGAAGCTATAAATTATGTAAACTAATTTTATGGTCTCATAAGTGTGCAGTCTAAACGCCAATACTAAGAGAGGTGAAGCATGAAAACAGAAATACATATCAGCATGGTTTTAAGGGATTTGGATGAGTGCAGCGGGGGAGCCTAGTGTGACTTGATGCTGAAGGAGTAGGTGCCTCATCCTGATCAGATAAGAGTAATGGAAGCGAATGAAAAGACCCCTGTCCCTGATGGCCACAGCAAAATGGATGTGCTCCCCGAGGTGTACCTCTGGTATCATCCACGCCTGTGGACACAGATTTATTGCCCATTAAAAAGCTACACCGAAATGTACCTCTTAAAAATGGTGTGTTTATCCTGTTGAGAAGGCCTTTCAGGAATGAAACGAGACAACTCTGAGCACCAATAGACCGGGGCAGACTCAGTGTGACAAGATGCTGGGGAGCCAATTTCTTATAAGGTTTAATGCCATAAAGATTTAAAGTGATCTTCAACCATTAAATGTTAACAAAATGAACTTCCTGTGAAAATGAACATGTGCAATCACGCCACACACTGACATTTTTTTCCTATTTTACAGGAGAGATTTTTAAGCAAGTTTTTTACCCAAGCAGGTAATCAAAACAGGAACAATGTAAAACACAGAAATGGGGAAATAAAGCGATATGTAACAGTTGGCAATAATTTAAACATTTATGTACATGATAATCATGATAAAACACCAGAAATGAGGAGGGGTACACATTGTGAAATATCCTTAAGGAAAAACTGAAATAAACTGACATCATTTACTTTGAATCCATAATTAAACACGTCTGGTTGTAGTTACAAGTAGTACACAGCATCGACACGAGGAGTAAAACTAAAAATATCATTTCACTGTAGATTGACTCTGATTTATCATACACCTCACCTGACCAACAAGGTCACAGGATCATTTACAGATGATGGGACCATGAAGTAGCATCGACTGAAATAATTGCAGTGTCATCTGTGGCACATGCCCTAACCTAAAACCCGGGATGTGTGCAAGCAATGCAATCTACAGCTTTCCGTGTGATGGTGCTTTTCAACGAAACCTTTTAAAACTGTCTGGGTGATTGCAATGTCAAAGCACATTACACCGTGTACTGCTAAACTGCTTCTTTTCCACTTTAAGTCTGCCAGCTTAAGCTTGCTGTACATTTGGGAAAAAGCCAGATTTTTCTTTTCTCAAATATATTCCCACTTCTTGAAATCACAGACAAGTTTTTTTTTTTCCAACTTCTGCCCATTATCTTTCCTTTTTCAGTCTCTCTCCTCTTGGTGAATAGAAATTCCCAGGCTAATTAAAGCCTATTAAAGACAGGTAATGTCAGGGCTGGTAGCAGGACCATGACAAAGTGCTGATAATTGTCTGCCAGACTCACTAAATCCACCTGTCCTGCAATTATTGCATCCCCCTCCCCTCCTCTTCTGACACATTAATCCACTGCATGGCTCGCTCGGCAGGCTGCTGCCTCAAAGTGCATCCTGCAAACACAGATGTTGGATTTCAGACCAGTTTAGCACACACATGCCTTGGGATAATTGCAGCAATCAACACAGGAGAACTGAAATACATAATAGTGCCTGGCAAAAGTATTTATACCCCTTGGAGTTTTCCACATTTTCTCACATTGTAAAGACAAATATTTGTGTATTTTATAGAGATTTTAAGTGAAGTAGAATCTTAAAAAAAAGTAGTGCATAACTAACATAGGAAAGAAACTGTATTTTGTTTTTGTTTTTAAAAAGAATTCTCAAAATTACTGTCTGCATTTATATTTGGTCTCCTTTACTCTAATACCCCTAAAGAAATCCAGTGCAGTCAATTTGCTTCAGATGTTACAAAAACAGTAGGACAGACCAGTGGTAACATAGCAACTGATTTCAGAGATACACAGCTCAGGAGCGAGAATATGTTAAAAGCATTATAACTATTAGTATTACTTAGGGTGAACACTGGCGCAGCACTTGATTGCGCTGTGTGTGGGTTTTGCATGGATACTCTGGGTTCCTCCTGCAGTCTAAAACTGCATATAAGGTTATTTGTTTGCTCTAAATTGCCCTCAGAAGTGAATGTGTGCATGCGGGGTTGTTTGACTTGTTTGTCTCTGTGTGTTTGTATGATGGATTGGCGACCTGTCGAGCAAAAGCCCACTCATCACCCTTTAAGGTTAACCACATAGAGGAAAAGGATTTATTATTATTATTATTATTAGCTGTATAGTTCACAAATTTGGCCTTTATGGAGGAGCAATTAGAAGAAAGACATTTTTGAAATAAAACCTTAAGGGGTTCCATGTGCAGTTTGACAGAAGCTTTAGGGTTATACAACAAAAAATATACTGTGATCTACATGCAAAATGTCTTCTTGACATAAACCTAAATTACACTATTAAACAAGGTGGTGGCGACATCATGCGGTGGGGAAGCTGCTCAGAGTTGATGGGAAGATGGATGGAAATGAATATTGGGCAATGCTGAAGAAAACCTGAGGCTGGGGTGGAGGTTCACCTTCTAGTAGGACAAGTGCCATAAACATATAATCAGATCTAGAGTCAAATGATGTGGATCACAACATATTCATGTGTTAGAAATCCTCAGTCAAGGTCCAGAAATGCTCTAAGCACAGAAAAAAGAGAATTCTAGATTTGTAAAGCTAGTAGACACTCCAAAAGACCTGCAGCTGCTACTGCATTGAAAGGTTCAAGAAGGAATTGATCCAAGGCAGCTGAATGTGGAAAACTTCAAGCAGTATGAGAATGTTTGCAGGGCATTATATGCATTATAAACTTCCAGAAATCTGTAAACTGATCTGTGTATTTTGTCCTGTTTACACTGAAATAAGTTGAATTAGTAATTTTGATCATATTAATACATATATTAAAAAATTAACAAAAGATAAATATTAATAATTATTCAAATCTTCGAGACACTTATTGAATAATTTTGAAGTAAAAGACTAACCTTTTTGACTTTTCCAAATGCACAAATAGATATCCGCTCTAGTTCAAAGTCAAACTTTTTATCCATTCTCTGTTTTTGTAATACAGTATGCTAACATGAACATTTCATTATTGTATGCCTTTTTAAATGACAGTTTTTTTAGATACTTTTTTAAGATGGATCAAAATCTTGTCATATGTTAAATGATGACTATCTCAATTAGCTGACACAATTTTTTGGCTCCAGCACTGCCAGATCCCAGGTTTGCACTTTTAATTGGTGCAACATTTTGCCCATGGTCTAGCCTTGAAGAAAACATCTGGACAACACACTAATTACATCAGCGAACATGTGCTGTTGTGATGAGGATTTACGCAGGGTTGGGAGCTAGCACTGCCTTTTACTTTGTCAAACCCCTAAAACCAAGTCTCAAAAGACCAAACAGGTTTTTTTTTCTGGATACAACTGCTATATTTACAGAGGTTTTTTCCAAATATTTGAAGTGTGTTTGCCCTGATCGAGTTGACTTTTTGTCAGCAGGTGTTCAGGGTTGTTTTGTGGACAGAGACCAAAGGCTGCTGCACGCTAAGAGCTAGGTCATCCTGTGGAGGAGTAAGGTGTGTCGCTGTGGTAGTTGTAGTCAGGGCATACCTTCTGCACCAGTTTATAGTCCACACTATAAAAGGCAATGTAGATGCATATGACTTTGAAGGGTTTTGAGCACAGCCATGACACGTGGCTCTGTGTGTGCTCCTGATAGCACACCTTGGACGGGTCAAAGCCGCACAGGGCGGTCTTCTTGTTGCGGTCCGTCTTCTCGTATTCAATGCGACAGTTGAAGGACTTGGTGTCTTTGGTCTCCAGTGTTGACTGCTGGGCAATCTCGAACTCCACGACTTTGGAAGGCGGCACCAGGCTCACGGAGACGTTCCCCATTCCGGTGGAGTTGTGCCGGAAGTAAACGCTAAACGTGCCATTCCCGTGGTCCACGATCTTTCCTGTGATCAGTAGGTTGAGCTTGACTGTCTTGATGTTTGAGTGGAAGTCCCCCCACCCAAACATCTTTTTGAACTTGCCAGTCTTCACGATGGGTCTGCGTTTAGTTCTGGCCTGTGCGCCCTGAACATCTGTCTGGTTAGATAACCAGTCCCAAAAGTCCTCCAGGTTCTGTAAATATGTCATTTCCCTCATGTTGCTCTTGAGCTCAGGGGAGCCCTTGGCAAACAAACGCAGGGGGTTGAGAATCCGTGGTCTCACCCCCGTGGGAGAAATCTTCTGTTCGCTATCACTGTCCCTCCACTCGATGAGTTCTGTGGCACCTCCATGCACTTTCCTGCATGCGACCTTTACAGAACACAAAGGAGAGGTAGAGAGAAAAAACAATTTTAAGTGTTTTATACTTCTAAGTATAACTTTACAACAATTTGTTACAGATTTAGATGAAGCAATAATCAACAATCTGCCCAAATAATCCAGAATCAGTTTCTCATTAGATGTTGCCGTTTTAATGTGCTGAAACAAATGTTTTCATTGCATTCTATATTAGATACAGATCTTAGTACTGCATGGTGACCCCTGACTTTCTTTGAGGGGATTACAGCTTATATCTTTAACCCAAACTGATTATTATAAGCAGAAGAGCCGTGATTTAGGTTAAACCTCAGCAATATGTCACTATTTATAGCCATTTACCAGTCTCTGACATTGGTCTGATGAAGGGTTACCAGAATTGTCACTTTGTTCAACTTTTCAATGAGATCAAGGTCTAAGCTTTGCTTTGGCTATTTAAGGGCTTTGCTTTTTTTTTTCTATTTAAGCCAATCTGTTGTGGATTTGACAATATGATTTTGGTCATTCTCATGTTGAAGGGTCAAGTTCTGCTTCAGCTTAATTTTTTCCCTGACACTCTGGTACCCCGAGGGTCTCTTCTGGTATCCATACAACTCAGTTTTCACCTCATTTGTAAAAAAGAACATTATTCTAGAAGTCTTGGTCTTTGTCTACTTTTTTTCTGGCAAACTTTAGTCTGACCTTAATGTTTGTCTTGGGGAGCAAAGATTTTCTCCTTGCATACCTTGCCTAAAAGTTAAAGGTATAAAATCTTTTTTTGATTGTATAGGAATGTACTTTCATACGAACAGTTTCAAGATACTGCTGTAGGTCCTGAGATGATTTTTGGACATTTCTTGTTGCATCTTGTGGTGTGCTTCTGAGATGAAGCAGTTCAGATGAAGATACATGTTTTCAGCTCCTTTGAATATGTTTCAATTGTGAGAATAAATATGAGATGCAGGACATTTTCCTCACTAAAAAGTGCATTTTATCACATGTCTTTTGTACACTTTATGTTGTTTACATATCTTGAATTTCAGGTATTTTTAAATTTGATATTAAAAACCTGTACATATAGCAAAAACACAAGCCACTGTAGGGAGTCCAATTATATTATGTGTATATTATAATTGTAGGAATCATTCATTTTAATTTATTTTATAATTTGCCTTTTGCTTCAGGGGACCGGAATTCACTCATATGTTGAATTTTCTCAAAAAAAAAAAAAGTATTATGTCTGTATAAATATGCTTTATATCCTGAGCCTTTGAGTCAAGATGTTTCAAGATGATTCAAGTCAGCCAGAATTTTGAATCTCGCACTAATGTCCAACACTAAAACACTCCTTTGTAGCAGCATCACAACATACACCAAGCATTGTACTAATCCAGACTCTGCAATGAACTGCGATCCCTCCTCGCATCTCTCCAACCCTGTTTTTGCTTCGGGAGTGATTTCTGGTCCACTTCAGATAAAGCTGCAGTAATTCACAGCAATAGGCTTAGCTAGTTTTATTAGTAATTAGTAGTGCTCTCTCTCCCCAGGCCCTGTTACAGGGATCACTGAGAGAAGCAGATGTTGAGAGCACACGGCAGCGGCTGTTTGAATCCTCGCTGAAGACGCTGTGCACTACTCCCAGACTAATTATAATTTTGCTGTAAGCCTAACTGAAACACATGTGTACAAAGCTAACAAAGTAGGTCGTCTGGTTCAGTTTGTTTTGTCGCAGTCACATTACAAACCTCTCCATCTGACACGTAATAGGGCTGCATGTTTTATAATTACAGCTTCTTTTAAATGCTCCTAATGTCCCACACTGCGGTGGCACCTTAACGCCTAAAGGGGAGGAAAACGACTTGGCTATTTGGGTATGGAATGTGAAATCAATATGTCTGCTACAGACAGTGAGACTGGCCAGTCCATCAGCCTGCACAATGCTTAATTAAGACAGTTGCTCCCTGTAAACACGGATGAATGAGGCAACTCTGTAATAATGTTCCTCTGTGTAGTTCACGACAGCCACAGCCATTTAATCGACCAGCCACCAGTGGCAATATTCCCAGCGGATGCTCCTCTTTCAGTAATACCTCAAGTGAGCTCTGTTGTTAATTTGATTGGACTCTAACGACAACAAAATCACACTCACGCCTGGACGTAAAATCTGTGTACTCCCAACAGGAACGTTTCCTCACCCCTGAAAACAAACGGAGAGGTGACTATCGTTTTTGCCAACAACCTCAAACTGTTTTATCCATTACGTAGTAAGCGTCATGCTGCGCTGCTCCAGAGGTGAAACTAAATTGTCTTTCGTTGTGAATCTCAGGTGAGCTTTGTCTTGGATAATTATAATGGAAATGAGAGAGGAGTTTTAAGTATGATGAGCAACTGGGGAAATTGCTGTGACAACAAGCGGATCAGCGCAGGGATATCTAATACTTAAATGCCTCGGGAGAGATGAAGCACGGGAAACTTGAAAGCGTGTGCCGAAAACACAGGCTTTGCTTTCTCTTCCTCTCTCACTTTCTCTGCTAACACCTTATTCATTTAGGTGAGAGTGTCTGACGAGAAGAATATGAGTGTTTGTAAAAAAAAAAAAAAAAAAACCAGGCAAGGTCTGATGAAGGAGAATCTACAAAAGCTTAATTAAGATTTCTTAATCGGTGCAGGCGTGCTAGAGGCATTTCAGGGCGACTTGAAACAAGACATTATTATGATAATAACTGCAGACTTCGTTTCAGCAGTACGAGGCAAAGAGGTGGTGGATATCTGTCTCTGTGGTTCGGTTTCTTTCTTTCCCTGTACATCTAACAGAAACTCAAGGAAACATGCATACCGGCAAAGGTTTTCTCTTTTGCGCCGCATCATTCAATGTGATACCGGAGCCACAAACACATCATGAATCCTTAGCAAGCATTTCAAGTTAAAATTTAGCATCAGGTGGCACGCACGTTGATTCTCTGTTAAAAAAAACAACAGATTCATCAGACACACTCAACTACTGCACCCTCTGGTTTTGTTGGCAATCCCTGTCAAAAGTGTACAACACTTAAAATAAAATGTAGAAAAATCAAGAGATTTAAGATGATATTTATATCTGTTTTATTGTCCTGTATTCTCTGGTCACATAATACAATCTTATGGCAAAATCAAGTAACTTTAATAAACAAATCGACTCTGTCTTTAAATTTTCCTATCTGCATCTATAGACCAAACTTAAATCTTTTTTAAATCAACTTGGCCATTCACACATTTATTAGCTCTAGACTTGATTACTGTAATGGACTTTATCTTGGTGTCCCTCAGTCTTCCCTGGTACAACTTCAATGAGTCCACAACGCAACTGCCAGTCTTTTAACCAACACCTCCAGACGTGAGAATATTTGTTTGATCCTGTTTCTATTGGCTTCCTGTCCATTTAAAATTGGGTTTAAAATTTTATTGATTGCTTTTAAAGCCATGCCCCATGTTATTTTTCTGAATTTTTAAGTTATTTGGAAACCAGTGAAATATAAAAATATAAAAAATTTATGTAATTACTCTGTGTAAGGACTACTAAGTGTGCGTAAGTTAATTTCACCCTTTGTTGCAGTTTACTTGTTGTTTTTGAGGTATTTAGAAAAAACAACAAAACAAATGTCAGCAATGCTGATGTCTAACTAATAAAGTAATGACTGACTGTTTATGATGCTACAAAAGCATCAGTGGACTCACTGATTGCTGAGCTGACAGCCCACTTTGTGATGTAATTTTGTATGTGCAGTGAGTAACTGCAATCCAATCATTTGGATGGATTTTAATGCTATGTGTGAATTATAATAAATTGTCAGGCCTATTCACCTACTTATTTCTGATCAGCCAGGTCCAAGTTGTATTGGACCAAAGTCCCAATTAAAGTCTCAGCTAGGTTTAGCAAACATATGTTTAAGTTTATGATATTAGGACAGAAAATGGCTTCTTGTATCCCTCCCATACAAACATTTGGCATGAAAATAGTGGTTGCTTTGGAGACTTGGTTTGGAGCAGTTTTCTAACAGTGAGCTTAGGAAATTGTTTCATCTCAATCTTAATCTCCCCACTGAGTGAGTGTGGTGTGCAGCAAAAACATGAGCCCTTATACAGCCTCATGGCCCGTGGCTATGAGAAATGGGCCTCTGTGTCACGTTATATTTATACCACCGGGAGAGAGTAGGTCAGGGTCTGTTAATTAAGCATTTCTAGAAACTCTGAACAACTTAAAAAAGAAGAATAAATAAAGAAACTCAGTTACCTTGGTTTTATAGACACTGTTAGGTCTTTAAATAATTGTGCATCCAGTTTGTTTTAACAACAAAACTTAATGAATGTTAAAAGGGATGGGAGAGTAAAAAACAGTTATCTCGGTGTTACGAACCAAATTTGTTTTCTATAGCTAATTTGCACAGTCAGTGGGAAGTGGGCATCCCTCAGTGGTCTGAACTATAGAAGTAGTATAAGAAAAGATTCTCATATGCTTTGATAAGTTAATGAGACTGAAGCTGGTATCTGATTCACAGCTTCCGAATGGTCACTAAGAAAAGGGTTTATTTTAACATCTCAGTCAATATTAAGGACTATAGATTTCTCAGTATTTACACATTTTATTTTATAAACAGTGTGACATTTTAATAAGAAAATGCTTGAGATAGGCTTGGTATATTTCATAAGTTAGTTGCAATCATATGCCATTTCTTTAACTTTCAGAGAAAGTTAAAGAAATGACATTCAGAGAGGAAACAAGAACAGAAACAGAAAAAAATGTGAACCATTTGTAAACACACATATCTGAAAGGTGAAAGAATCTTCCTTAACAACATTCAAAGAGGACTTTCAAAGCCAATGACTCTCTTGTTGTATTAGATGAAGAAAAATACATGTTTATTGTTCAATTCCAGTCGCATCTACAGGCTTTCATCTTCACAAGCACTTATTGTAGTAGGTCTATTTTAAATTATTTCATGTTGGTCAGAAGTGCATTCTCAGCTGAACAAGACTTTGTTAGTGTAGCTTTGTTTTTAGATTATTTTCAAGATAGTGCTTATACAGTGTTTTAAAGTGCTCTCACTGTTTGCATTAAACAAAAATAGATAGCGCTGCATAAATCCTAACATAATTCTATGAAATGTGTATCATATTAAATGCTTAGAGGGTGCATATGACTTTTAAAAAAATATGCTGCATTTTCTGTGTTAGTCAGGCATTTCTTACTGAATAAAAACGCAAATGCAGAAAGCATAGAATGTGTTTGTTTTGTTAAATTTGAAAGCTGTTTTCTGTTCGCTTTTGATTTGTTTTGTTAAATTTGAAAGCTGTTCTCTTCACGTTTGATTTAGAGACTTACGCACTAAAATTCACACAGTTGCCTGAGCACCAAAGATTCGCACAGTGAGTCGGGATGAATCAGCTTTGACGTTTGTCTGTAATAAGCATTAAGGAGCTGGCTGCCTTTTTGTCCCGTGGGTAGACACATCTTTTAGAGCCCTGACATAAAGGTAATTGCCACAGCGACCAGAACTAGCCTCTAGAAAGTTATTAAGAGGCCAGTGACATCTGGCCTCTGCATCATGTGAAAAGATGCCATTAAAGTGTATTTGCAACAAGAAGCTGGCTACATTGCGCTCAGCTGTGATGGGTGTAGGCCTAGGGCCATGGGAGAAGTGGTGGTGCTGCTTATGATGGCAGCCACAAAAATGTGTGGCTCAGTTATCAGTTTGGCCTGTGATTGGTTTGCAAGAAACTGTTTTTGTTTAATTAAGATGCTGCCTCTGTAACAAAAATAATCAGTTTGAATTTTTCATACTGGATTTTTTCCCCCCGCACATAAGGCAGGGATATGTGTCTAGGGGAAATTGGTTTCAGGAATTTCTCACAATAAACAAAATGGGCAATTAACCTGCTCATCAGTGCAAGCACAGTAGTCCCAATCATGCACCTCGCTGTTCTTCATGGATTGATCTGTGCAAATTGACCTCTCTTAGGTGGTGCAATTCATTTCTCTGCTAATTTTCTGTGTCCAAAGCTTCATTAACTTGATGTGTTTCTGCGTTGTAAAAATCTGGACACTTCAGTAAAACTGCACCACCTTCACCATCGCCTGTGGTAATACCTTTCCAGCACCACCGAAACACAACACCTGTCAGCTGCTCAGGATGGTGCTGTTAGCATTAGGTCACAGATTGACTGCAGCATCTTGCTTTCAAGCGTCCAACATGACAAACCGCTCAGCTGACATTAAAACCACCACAATCTCCCACCTGCCCACAGACCTTCCCATGCCATCTTCTTCCTGATGTTACGGGGCATATAATTTGTAATGATTCACATCCAGAGCTGGTTCCAGGAGAGGAGGCCCCTGAGGGGCTTTGGGAGCACTGAGCAAAGAGCCTCCGCCCTGCCGAAGAATAGATTGGTGCTCTGATCACTGGAACAGCCTCACGCTCCAGAGCCATCACTTTTAATCAGAGGCCGGCCGGCGAAATACATGGCAGGTGCTTCAGCACTGTGGTGGATCGCAACAGCAAATCCACACTGGGGGGCGCCTTACCAATCACAGAAGGCTACCGTCAGTGTGTGCGTGAGCATGCACCATATCTGCTGCCCTCCAGTATGATCCTTCAGGCCATTACCACCTGACCTCTGAGAGAATGAGACAGCTTAGTGTCTGCACTCAACCTACAAATTCTAATTCACACTAATATGTGGTCAATTTGAAATCAATATTGACATAATTTAATATAAATTGCACTTTATGTAATCAGGTAACATTAAATCAGACTTGATTTGTTTACATCTGATCTGTGTCTAATATCAGTGTTGGCGTTAGGTCCTGCCAGATTTTATGGCTGTTTAGGATTCCTGCTGACCCAAAAGAAATATGAAATCAATTAGGACACTTTTAGAAATATTATGGACATATTAGTAAAACCTTAATAGTTTATAAATTACATTAAGACTTGGTATTTAAAAGGCAAATATATTTTATTACCTAAATATTTGAAGTATAAGACAAAACTAGTCTTTCCATAAAGTTTATTAAGTAGGAACATGCTTTTATTATATGTTAAATCAATAAATCAATCATAACATTCCCTCTGCATGTTTAACCATAATAACGAGAAAGAGAAAGTATTTAACTGCAGTCGTGTTTGGGTGTATATCAGTATGTCACCTCCCCACGACCTTTAAGTAATTGGTATACTAATTTCAAATGTACATTGAGCATGAGATATGTGTTATAAATGGTGTCTGTTATACTGTAGGACACATTAATGTAAAATAAACCATTGCGGTGATATTTATTTGGAGTCCTGCACTGACAAGTTTGCACAGATCAGACTATCAATGCTGGTCAGAACAGGAGCATAATTTACAGTCCATGTTTATGCTGACAAGATTTTAATGACTTTATAGTTCTAGTCGAGCAGACTGGGCTACCAACAGAGACCTTTACAATCCTTCAGTTGGGAGCTGGTTCATCAGGTCTTCACACTACTGCAAACATACAAACATATTTTGTCATACAGTCAGTTTAAGTCATTAATTTGTAACTGTAAAATAGTTGTGTTAAATGCAGCATATAAAAGTGACAAAGAATGGACAATATAAAAATATATTATACATATAAAATATAATACATTCTGCTTAGGGCCTTATTAAGCCAGCTCTATGACAACTACCATGTAACATGTTGTAAATGTAGATGAGAGGGGTATAATTTAATACAAAATACAGTGATGTGATTAAAAATAAATTATATATAAAAGACGTGTATGTTGACTTTAAAAAATAACTGCACATATGGTTTTGCTTGATTGTGAAGATTTTGTGTCTAAGTAAATTTAGACACAGAAGGTTGATTTTTTAATTCCTCTGAAAATGAAAAACTAATAAGATCATCCAGAACTTAGAAGCTCATCTGGGGTTTGAGCAATAGCCCAAAACTAAAAGTACAAAGCCCTTAAAAGGCACAACATCCACTTCTAATAGGTACCTATAATTCAAATAGTGCCATGTTAGTACACACTACTTTATGTATTCAGTTATTTGCTTCTTTCCAACCAAAGTGTATAAAGTGACCCTTTACCACCAGGCAGTCCAGACTGGCTTTATTTGTGGTTCCCAGTGATGCTACATATTCTTTTCTGAGCAAGTATGCCTCACTCCACCTTCAAGAATCTCTTGAAGACTCATTTTTGTAACGAGTACCACCTCTCCTAACACCTCAAACACAGCAGATCATACCTCACCTTTCCATTTTTGCACCTCATTCTCAGCCTTAATCAACATTTAAATGAATGTTGCACCTAATGCTAACTTTATAGTAATTCCTTATTTTTTCTTCACTAAGGCTTAAACGTTGGTTTTCACCAGTACATCCTGGAAAAGACAATGCATAAAATATAAAACTAGAGACTGGAGGCTTTATTATTGTAGTTTATTTTTCAGAAAGTAAGAGTCAACAATGTTCTTTAAAATTTATTATTTTGACATGTCACCTATCTTAAACTGTTTTACAGATGGTGTTTGAAAGTGTAAACATTATTGCATTTTAGAGCCACAATAAAACAAAAAAAATCTCAGGACTATGAAGCAGAAGTAAACTGCAATAGGTCTTTCCATTGTTTTTCATGTTACTTTAAGGCACAAAAAAAGCTTCGAAGCCACTAATGTAGAAACACACGACCATACCAACATTATCATATCCTAAAAAATGTAACAGTAGGCCATAGTTATTGTTTTTGTTTGTTTCCCACTTTTACTTCCACAAAGTACCATAAACTCTCTGGGTAAGATGCCCATCAAATCATTTGTTCAAGTGTAAACATTGAATATGAAGACTTTGAAACCACTCCGTTTTTCTTTGGAGACCATTGTGTTATGCATCGGTCCTCTAGTCTAATTTTCTGTACATAAAGAAGTCAACCACGTTACACTTTCAGCATTGTTCCCTCCTGCCGTGTGATTTTTTTTTTTTTTTTTTGCATATTTCTCAAATATAAGTGTTGAGAGCTGCAAGTCTGAACACAACTGAAAGGAAAAGTTGTAAAAAAATATCTGCCCTTTAAAAATTGAGTCAACCATCAACATGAGCAAGCAGGCCTGAGCAAAATTCTGTTTCTATATCTTCTGGAGTTATTGATCTCACTCTCTTCTGAAAAGGTTCTCAGGTTCACATTCTTCAATGAGAACTTTTGTATGCTTATTTAGTTCTTAAGTTTTAAATTTAAAAAGTATGTATTCTTCAGTTGAGTTATTCTGGTGTCAAAAAGTGTATTCAAGCAGCATTTTCTGTAGAGGACTTTTTTTGTGCCCTCCTGTTGTCACTCAAGGCTGTTCTGTGATTAGCATAAATTATGGCATGTAACTTAACCCTCCTCTGGCTACCATAAATCTTAAAATGTGAGTCATTAGTCATGTTTACAGTGTCAGTACAGCTCTGCTCTAGCTCAATCACGGAATTCAGTATTTTTCTTCTGCGTCAGAGCAGTCTGACTCAAATGATGCCAAGCCTCATCTCATTTGGACATTGACAAACTTGACTGCTCCAATGGGTGTTGACTTCATACTGAAACATTCTGTATCATTAGAGAGCCACTCCCTTCAAGAAGTGATGCACTAAACTCAACAAATTGCTCACAGTTTCTCCCCTTGCAATGAATACGCTGCATGCATAGACTTGTGGAAACTCTATCCACTGTCCAATAATAAAGAGCTAACAGTACAGCAGGTGTTCTTGGGCTTCAGCAGTAAACAAAGATACTCATTACTCAGTAAATAATGCTCAAGCATCATCTTTACAATGCATCTGATACTGCAGCATAAATGCAGTTATATTCAGTAAATTAGAATATGTGTTTTGAGACTGCTTTGGTCAGATTAAATGTAAATTTGAAAATAAAGGAACTAAAACATACTTCCAAGATGCCAAGACTTAAGATCAAATTTGTTCAGTTGTGCTAGTAAATTCACATAATGTCTAAATTCTAATTCTAATAGTAATAATAGAAAAATTGTTAAAGGAAACTTGAACAACTAAAACTGCTTCTGTTGTCAGTACTTTCATCATATTCCCAACACCGTAGCAAACTGATGTTTAGCTAGAGTGAAAGAGACAGGTGACATAAATAAAACAGCTCCAAATGAGTGAGCGAGTGAGAAGAGACAGGGAGAGGGCGCTGCAGTGAAGGTGTGCGTAGGTGTGTGTGTGTGTGTGTGTGTGTGTGTGTGTGTGTGTGTGTCAACCGGCTCTCGGAAAACAGAAAGGGTGAGAAAACACAGCTGATATGAGTTTATTGATGTTGCAGAAAATGAGTTTCTAAACTGCTGGCAAATACAAACACAATTTCAAAACTGTAATTAAATTCTGACATTGTGTTGTACAGATGTTAAGTTGTAGTCAAAATATTAAAATATTCTAAACAAGAAGGAAAAGACAGTAACCTTCACTAACATAATGGTGTTGTAAAGATATTAACTTGTGTCAAATTCTATTATTGTTATAAACCAGCCAGTATTATTGAATCCTTAAAAATCAATCCAAAGAACGAATTCTTTAACTTTCGACTGAGGGATTTTCATGATATACCTAAAGAAGAATTAGGAAACTTCTGTTTTTGTATCAGGATAAGAGTCTATGTAGAACAAATGCAAAGATTATTCAGCACTTGAACTTGAAAGATCGATGAGAGCTAATCACTAATAGAATCAGAAATTACATCTATTTTTAATTAAACAATCAATCCTCATTAATGATTATTTAAGAAAGTGAAACATTCTCTTGCACCAAACAAAGATAAACAATCCTAATTAACTGATTAAATAACCTATGCAATAATTTTTAAAAGGGTAACATTTTCAAGTCTGGAAATTAAATTGGTAATCTAATAAATAAAGAGATGTATTTTTCAGCTCTCTAAAGTCCAGCTCCATTCCCAGAGGGCCGGTCTCTGTCTGCTCCAACACATCTGATTCAAATGATACAAGTATCGTCTCTGCATGTCAAAGTTCTATAAAGGTCTGCAAATGAACCATGATTTGATTCAGGTGTGTTGAACAAGGGAAAGAACTAAAACATGCAGGATACTGACCCTTGAGGCTTGACTTTGGACACCTTTGGCCTAAGGAAAGTGATTTTATGGCCTAGTTCTAAGTTTTATTCTATACTTTAAACCAAAGTTAGGAAAACGAATACTTTTAATCTTCAGAACTAAGGTGGATTTATCAAACTTTCAGAATCAAATAACAGCTACATTAGGGAAAACTTTTCTTTGGTCCAAATCAAGCTTTACACCAATTATGAAACGTGTGGAATCTCTGCAGGTGTGCAGTTTTAAATCGCCTTTGTCTTCCTGTTTGGTTAACAAAGAAGTTGTCACACAAAATGCTGTTCAAAATGGCTGGAAAGCGCTCTCAATATGACCAAAGGAAACTCCCTTATATAACTAGATAAGCTGGAGGATTCTTCAGAGTACAACTGGAGGAAAACAAAACATAGACATGCAGAAATTTGTATTATTAGTATATCAGAACAGCCAATGATGAAGCACATCAAACCAGTTCCAAAGTCTTAAAACTGGCTCCCTGGCTCTCAGAAAAAATCTATATCAAAATACTTGTCTTAGCTTATAAAGCACTGAATGGCTTAGCACTGAAATATATTGACGACCCATTGTTGTTGTTGTATCAAACTTCCAGATCATGCAGGTGTTCTGGTTCTAGTTTGCTTTGAATCTCTAAAATCAGAACCAAAAGTGGAGAAGCAGCATTTATTTTATGATCCATAAAATAAATAAATTTCTGGAAACCGAAAAAAATATATGATGAAAACATTGACTGGCCCATTTGCTTAGAGTTGCCTTTAATTAATGATATCTGGGACCCTGAATAATTCTAGTCTTTATTCCAATATTTCTGATGATTTCGATGTAAGCATTTGAGAAAACGCAATGTGCTGTTTATGTCTTAATCATGTAAAACATCTTGTATTGCCTGCTGCTGAAATTTGCTGTATAAATAAAGTTGCCTTGCTTTACTAAGTAAGACAGATTTGCTTCTCACATATTCACAACCAATATTAAATTACAGTGTATTTATGGCTTTCTCCATGTCTAAATCAGTAAAATAATAATCCTGGTATAAGATGGACTTCAACATGTCCCTCTTATACCAGGATAACCCTATGGCACTATGACAAATTAGGCTTTTGATGCATTCCTCAGGTTTTCAGACTGCAGCTCAGACCCTGTGTGGATAAGAAATTTGCATTGACTCTGGTTAAGTGAAGTCTTTATGTGTTTATGTGTGCACTATCATGTTTTAGTGCCCAGTCTCTTTTAGTTTTACTTTTAATCTGCAAAATGGTGCAATGGTCATAATTTTATCAAATAAATGTATATTTATTGATTTTGCAATGCAATCTTTGTTAAGATTTCAGCAAATTTGTCATTGCATCTGGATTGTAAATATATTTCTACAAAACAAATTTAAATCAAAACTTTCTACAAGCATTCATAACTATGCTATTAAAATAGATAAAAACATACCTATGTTGATGATGCAAATAATCCAGCTTAATGACAACTGACTAAAATTTTAATTATAACAAACTTTTAAGATATTCTTCTTCACGTCCATTTGTGAATTAACTGCGAAAGGCCCTGCGGGTGAAAATGAGATGTTACCCAGCGTTGCTCAGTGTTGGAAATTTAAATGTAGCGATGCTGTCGGATGTTGGGGAAGTGTTAACGAAGATCCTGGCAGGAGAGGAGGAGTCAGCAAGCGGCGCGTCTGAGAAGAGAGCCTCCAGGTAATCTGGAAACTCGCCGTTATCTCGGCACTTGTCACATACGACAGCGGCAAAGCCCTCGACACTTCACTTTCAGGCAGCCGTTACCTTTCAGTGCATCATCACTTTCATAATCCCCTTACATGGTCAGAGCACTAACTCTGTGTGTAGGCTCCTGACACCTGCCGCACACCTCTGGATTTCTGATAGCAGGGATTGAAGGGGATAATACTGCAAAGCATTTAGGACTCAGTGCAATTATCTCTTAACACCTTGCAACAATAGTAAAAGCACTTGTAAATCTTTGTAGTTAATACGAGAGGAGGAAGTGTGTTTTTATTGTTTGTTACTTCACTGGTTTTCAAATTTCGACCGTAAAAAAACGTCTGAGCATTTCTTATTTGTGTTTCTGTGACAGCTACCGTTTATCATTTTTGCTCTTTTCAATACTGTGCCGAAAATGATAACAGTTTTTAATGAAAGAAAAAAAGAAAAAAAAATAGGGGGCTGTTTTGTTTGATTTGCTCAAACGTACATCCGCTAAATTTGACAGAGCAAATGTTTCCATTCTCAAAGCTGACTGCGCCGCGTCTGATTTCACAGAAAACAGCTCCCTTTGAAGAAGAAACAGGAGCTGGCAAGACGCTGCTTCCTTTCTCTCCGAGACGCTCTGAAGACAGGTACATCACAAGAAATACACAAAGACACTAGGGAGCTGACAGAGCTTTGTTAGGGCTGAAAATGACAAGCCGCAAAAGAAAGGCCTCAAAAGCTTAGCGGCAGCAGGAAATGCAAAAGTGGGAATAATCAGAGGGAGAGATTTATTGTACTTATTCTGAAGCTGTCACACCTTGCCTTTTTACAGAGAAGCCATGCACTTTTTAATTAAAGAGGTCAATCATTTTCCTGAGCTCTGACATGTGGTGTGATTGCCTGCTACAGGACCGAAGCGGGTGGTAATTAAAAACTCTACACGTCAGACAGTAAAAAGGAGAAACCGTTTGCTTGTTTGAGTCACAATAAGTGAGAGAACAGTTATAAATCAAAGAATGGATTTTGAAGAAATTGATCCAGATTCCAACTTTTCACACTTTTTTCACACCTCTAACTATTTGGGGCCAAGTTAAAACATTTAACAAAGAAGTTCTGGAAGAGATTGGAATCAAATTTCTATGAATTTTTACGAAATTCAGAAAACTAATCTCCTAAGTAACCATCTCCTAAGCTTTCATAGTTTCATACAACTTTCTTCTGATGAGCAAAATTGTTTTAAAGCAAACCACTGCAGAAATCATAGCAAGGCAGGCTATTCTATCGTGCTGACGATCAGGAAGCAAATATCTTAATTTAAAGGAACCCAGACTGAAATACAATGTCACCAACAATAAAAAAAAACTAACTGGTTTTACTTTTTTTTTTTTTTATCTTTCAGGCAAAACAATAACTTAAAGAAAGGAAATATGTGAACTCAGATCCATGTTTGCTGGACCTAAACAGGTTAGTACTTTTCCTTTTATAATATCTTGCTACTTTCTGTTATTGTTTTCTTAATCTTGTGTTTATCTTAACTTTAGTTGTTGTTTTTCTTAATCTAAATACATCATACTCTGTTTTTATGTCAGTCCTTGACTGAACAGGTACACACTATGAGCCTTGCTAATGATTCATATCATATGAAAATGTTGATCATAATAAAATCCATCTATATGTTTTCTTGAAATGTATGTGATAGACCAAAACCAACTATTGCATAATTGTGAAGTGGAAGGAAATTGTGCAATATTTGTTACAAATCCAAATCTGAGAAGTGCTCTGTTTACCTTGTAGAAGAACTTTCACTTGTATCTCAGCTGCAAACCTCTATGTTTCCACCAGAATTAGAAATCTTCTGACAGAAATTGTGACAAATTCTTCTTAACAAAACTGTTCAGGTTCAGACTCGATGGAGCTCATCTGTGAATTTTTACCAATGTTTTTCTTTTGGTTTTTGGTCTGGGCTTTGACTGGGCCATTCTAAAGTATATGTTTTGATCTAAATCCTTCTGTTGTCGGTTTTACTTTATGTTGCTGTCCTGTTAGAATTGCGATGCATTTATTTAATCTGTCCCAACCAGCTTCACTGTCTGCTGAAGAAAAACACCCCCACAGAACGATGCTGCCACCACCATAATTTCATGGTATTGATGGCATGCTCATGGTGTTAATTTTCTACAATGCATTGTATAATGTATTGACCAGAACGTTGTCGTTTGTTGTTGTCATTTGACTAGCATAGTAAACTGCAGAGGGGATGTTTTTTTTTTTTTTTCAGCTTAACTTCTAACTGCAGTTAATTGCACTGGATGTCACCATTTCAGATTTTTATTTGAAAAGAAAAAAAATTAATCTTTGACTTTTCTTCCCCTTTCAAACTATGCACTGTTTTGTTTTGGTCATCACATAAATGATAAAGGCATACAACGTAAATTATTAAAATGAAAATTTTATTTTGTTGCAGCACGGCTGAAAAAAATAGAAACACAGCCAACAGTCTGTTAAAGAGTAATAGTTCCACATCAGAACATCCTGCCTGTTTTTGATTTTGCAGAGCTGTAATGACGGAGCCATAAGGTAGCAGAAGCTCCCGGTTTAACCCGCCTGAGGCTGCACAACGGCTATAAAATTCATAGCTTTGGACCTAGACCACAAATCTCAACAACACATTTAACATAATGTTTCCTGCACCAGGAATACCAGCTCATATACGGCTCAAACAAAGAATCATCTGCATTTGAGTTCATCCCGAATACGGGTCAACGACGCACCTTTAAATTTTTGCCAGTATGTTTTGTGACTTTTATTGTAACGGTTATAAAAAATTAATTAAAATTCATGACAGAACTTTTAGTCAGAGCCTCATAAAATCAAACACTGCTCTAACAATAAAGCTTACCAGTTATATTATATTATGTTATATTTATAAAGCAGTAATATTCACCTGAACTATTTCATTCAGTCAGAGCTTGCAGACATCCCTAGTTAGAGATTAGAAAGACTAATTATTCATCAAAATTTAGGTTTTCTTTTTTTTTTTTTAACGATACCAATAAATGACACAATAATTGCCAAACAGCTCTCATCAAAAGAGCAGCAACTACAAAAATAATCATTGTGTTAATAACTGTTTGGCTCAAGTCTTTAATGGGCCTTCCAGTTTCCAGATTAGCGTTTTTGTCAGCGCAAAGGGCAATTGTGTCACAGCGATCAATCATTCAGAGCTTCTGTCTCTTCATTCGGAGACCTTTAGCGAGGATTCATCGCCGCGTTGGTTGTAAATGAGGATGGAGAAAGGAACAGCTTGCAGGGATCCATACAGTAAAAGCGCAACCTGTTGTGGCTGCGGGCTGCATTTGAGGGATTTAAGCCTCAAAAACGACAACCTTTTCCCTCACAGAGGTGATGAGCAACATGCGGGCCGAGGCCCGACAAATGCCACAGACGGGTATTGTTTATGAGGGATTATCAAGTCAAGCCTTCTGGCTGGAAAGATTGTGACCCCAATATGTGCACAGATACACATCAGCACCATGTAAGCTCCGAAATGATTCCTGGAAGGCTGCGCATGCATACATGCCCTCTTCAACTCCGTCAAATCCATGTTTTAATCACTTCCACAGAAATTTTCACTGGCCTTGCCTTGCCCATTTTCTCTCACATTTTTTCTCTCTCCACCCAATTTCTCTGGTGGCTTTTTGAAGACTTAAGTTCTTCTCATTTTTCCCCTCCTCGCTCTCTTTCTTACAAGGCAAATCCTGGGAGAGGTTGATGTGAAGACCAGGCAGAGCAGGGATGTGAAGAATATAAACACATTTTTTTTATTGTCCAGGGGGAGGAAGGGGGGCTGTGTGTAGTGCAAGTGTGCAAAAGGGTTGGGCGGTGGGGTCTGTAAAAGAGACGAGGACCTTATCACAGCCCAGCAGCTCTGTAATTCGCCACCATGATAAAGTGGCAGCGCGGAAAACCTTACAAGGCTGGCACAATCCAAAGACGGATTAGGTTTTTCTGACATAAGCTTCCTGAAAAACTAATCAATCAGCCCGTGCAGCATTATCAGGAGCGTGAGATTAAAGAGCTGCTCCTAATCCCCCCAACTGTACATTTTATTACACTTCCCAGTGTTAAGTTGTCTTTAAATATACAGTAAATAAATAATAAAATCAAACCTAATTGAGCATGGGCAAGGGAAAGAGGGTTAAAAGGTCCTTAGAGAGGGAATTTGTGTGGAATTTGTGTTTTGTTACGAAGACACGGATAAAAGTGTTGTCCTTGCTGGAGCCGACTGACTTTGAAAGGAGCGTCGCTCTCTCTGCCGCTGCAGAGAAAATAAGGAGCACAAACTGCTTTTATTTAAATAAACTAGTGGCAAATACTACATTCGGTTCGAATTCTGCCCTCCTTCATCTCCTGGTGGAGAGATAAATCATCAAACAGCCAGGGGCATTTTTGACGTGGCTCAGTACCCAGGGTGTCACTCTGTCAGGGGGCAGCATGAACACTCCGTACACTGAAATGGACTTTTGATTCAAGGGCTACTTTACCATTTTTTATTATTATTCATATTCTTTAGTTATTATGTATTTCTGTAACATGTCCACTTTGTCATTGAAGTCTACAATACTGGTTTGCGTAATTCTAGACTACATAATATGTTTTTCTCTTAATGCCTGAATTTATTTACAGTTATATAGGAAACTAAATAATGTAATTTTTCAATCAAACAGATTCTAGATTAATGTGAAAATTGTGCATAAAATAAAAAAGATTTAGATATTTAGTTTTGGTTAAGTTTAACTTTCACATAATTGGGTAAAACTCTCACATGGCAGCATGATAATCTGTGTGTTGAAATTATCTTAACAGGCATGAATCTTATGCAACTACACAGCCTTACAGTTTTAGGTGATTGTCGCAACAATAGTCTGCAAGGCGTTAAAAATCTAATTTTAGATTCAAGAAAACAATGATTGATCTGTGAAAACAAAAAAAAGAGCAGTTTTAATTTTTAATTAATTTATTTATTTTTTTGCATTAACGTAACAACGATTGAGACAAGCATGAGAAGCATGAAACCCCTAAAAGGTTAAGGGGTGCAGAAAAAAGGGGCTCGCCCGGGGCCAATTACTGCACGAGCTGCTGCCATTGCATGCAACACACGTAGATAGATAAATAAATAAAAGCTCACAACTACTGCCAAAAGCTTTGAGAAATCACTTGTAATCCCTTAAATCACTGCACATCAAAGTTCGATGGAAGAACCGCAGGCATGTCACAGTTCCGAAAACAAAATGCATCCAGGCTCGTTTCTTCACTCTGATCTAACCTTATTTATTTACTTTTTAAACACAGACATGTGTATATATATATATATATATATATATATATATATATATATATATAAATATATATCCTTTAGGTGACACAGGAGGTTAACACTGTCACTGATCCCATCAGCATGGGCCTCGTTGAGCCTTTGTTCCAACATATCCTGGCTATAACATCTCAAGCTGGTAAAGTCTTTGTCAATGTCTCTTCATACCTAATCCTAATCTGAGTTTTAAAAGCTACACATTCCACTGTGAGAAACTCTGTGGGAGTAGAGTCACGACAGGGCAGGCAGAGGGGAAGACAGCAGAGAGGCTTTAATAAGTTTCGTCTTCATCTACATTGTCCTGTTGTCATTGAGCTGGGGATAAGTGCAGCAGATGTCACAGGGTAGAACTCGTTCTCCCAGGATGCCTTTGACCCTCTTATTTGTCCCTGGGGTTTGACAGAGATGCTGGGACCGGGCTTACTTCTTCTCCACTTGAAGCGTACGTAAAGTGAGTGGGAGGACATGGATGAATTCCTACTTGTCCAAAAGCAACGTAAAATTTTAAGTATTTTAAACTGAGCATTGCTGCATCCTATTACAGCTTTGGCTAGGTTTTGTTTTGTCTATTCTATTATCTTTATGCATAAAGATCTTTAGTTCAGTTTCTTTTATGTTTTCAGTGAATCCCAGCTGGTTTTTTTTTAGCCTACAAAGTTGAAGTAATATTGATAAAGTCTAAAATTTCCCCAGTCAGACATTTGTGGGTGTCCTGGGAGGAAAACCACCGAGGCATATAAAGAGAGCCTCCCCAGGGAGGTGGCCTGCCTATTTCTCTCTGGAGGCGCAGCTCCCAACAGGCTCAGTGCTGATTACAACAGAACAGACAGCCTTCTGCTGCTGCTGCAGCTGCACGGTTCAAGGCTATCTTTAAAAGAAGCCCTCTTTGAGGATTGAGCACAGATGTGAAGAACTTCTTCAATCCGATGGCATTTCGTGTTCAAGTCCGATCATGGAAAGGGGATAATCAGGATAAAACCAACAATGATAAAAAAAAAAATAATACAATATATGAAGGAAAAATCTAGAAAGGACACATCAGCAGATGTTCATCAAAGAAGCGAAAACCCTTTGAATTTCCCCAAAGATCACAATCTTTCTTTATAGAGATTAATGCAATAAAAATAAAATTACACTAAGGGAAGATTATATCAAAAAAGCCTAGCACAATGAATTTCTAGTAAAGCCGAAATAATTTTCCTTGCACTGACGTAAGCCTTATGTGAGTTACAAAGAAGAAGTAGCAAAAGCTTTACAAGAAATCCCCTTTTCTACTTTAATCTCTTATTTGAATGTGTCCTTTTTAAAGCTCTGGCTTATTTTGTTCTATGCTGGAGCAAATATATTTACCAAATGTTACCAGTTCGACACAAAGGTTCCAACTCACAGCTGGGACCAAAAATAAATCTTACTGAAATAAAGGAGGTGTTTTAGGTCAGGCTGCAAGTCAGAAAAAAGACATGAAAGTCAGCTTGATGGAAAATAAGGAAACTCGGCAAAAACACACAAAAAAAGGACTTCTCTTGACATGTTCTCAATAACATTAATTTATATATATATAATTCACAGAATAAATAGAAAAAAGTAAGACAGTAATTACAAATATATAGCATTTAGATGTTATTTTTACAGAAACGGCAATGTGAGGTATAGGGAGTTTACTTCAATGTCTGATATTTTGTAAGCAAGTGATAAAGACTACAATAAAGTGATAGTATGTATCTATAAAGCATGGGACTCAAGCGTGTAGTTTTTCTCTAGTTTCTTCTACGTTCTTTCTGAAATGCTGAGACTTGAGCAATTCAGTAATAAGTGCCTTCAGTCAAGACTAAAATTTAGCACAATTTGTAAAACTGAATAGGAGGTTTGTGGTCTGACGTTGCTAAGTGTTATTTAGCCAAATCTATTCGATGCAGTTTCAATACATTCTAATTCAACACAATGAGGGCTTCACAGACGAAGTTTCAAAGTGCAACTTCAAGAGACAGAATAGAAATAAACTACTCAGTCACCCCAGTACTCACCTGGTGCAGGAGAAAAAACAACAATAATGTTTGCAGGGCTCTCATCTTCAGCGACTCGTCAGTTTTATTCAAGATGAGCGGCGGTTAAATCCTCTCTGAAAGACTTGGAGAGGAGAAGACGCGCATGCCGCTGAAACATCGCTGATATCACCTGCAATGAAAGTGGAGAGATTTACCAACAAAAAAAACCCCCTCAGTAATAGAGGGTTTTATTTGTCCTTACTGTTCTGCAAATGTACAGATACCTCGCGCTGGGATCCTTCCTGTTCAATCCAGCAAAGAGTTCTACAATCCTCTCTTAACGTCCCCGTCTCTCAGGATGCTGGAATTTCCTCTAATGAGGCGTCTTCAAACAGCGACTTAGTTGTCTAAGTTTCAAATCCCGCGGAACAGTTTTCTTCTTTTTAAATCCGGAGCGATTTGAGCAAGAAGTCGTCTCTGTGCGCCGCGAAATGCTACCAAATGAGTCCCGTACCGCCGGTGCCAAGACTGCGGTCAGTCAAGCAGACCGTTCCTTCAGCTCTACTTGATTCCAGTGCGCAAAATCCTCCGCTGCGCGCCTGGAGACTCTAAGGTCGGCGCGCATCAGCTCAGAGTCTCAGTACCTGAAGATTCACCTCTGAAAGTCTCCCCCTCTCCTTTTTAAAGACATAAGTAAGAGGCTTGATGTCACAGTTAATCGCTCTTTTTTTCTCTCTCTTTAACCCTTTAAGTGAATAGAAGCGATTAACTTCAAAATTTTAGGAAAGCGTGAATGGAGAATGTCGCATTTTCAAAATCGCCTGAGAAGCACGTAAACACGGTCTTATGGCGATATTAAGGAAGCTCTTCATATTTGGAATAAAACTTATTCGGTTGTTGTTTGTCTTCAGCTTATAAATGTATCTCCCTAAACTGGGATTTTTTTTTTTTTTTTTTAGATGGTGAGTAAAGGTTTATCGTTTGGGAAGCAACTGAAGATACACTTCCGATCATACAGGAAAAGATAGCAAATAGTTTCAAAATGCATACAGGTAAAAAGCCTTTTTACTCTGTCCACGGTGGACAAGACCGGACCGATGACATTTTTTAGATTCTGGCTCCACCGTGTGGTTGCAACCACATAGCAGACATGCGCTCTATAGCGTAAATGAATGGATTATTGAAAAGTTATTTTATTTCAGTCATGTTACAAAGTGGAACACGTTCTATAGAGTAACTTCACAGCGACTTACATTTTCATTATTTCTGAAGATTTTCCACTGAAGTTAATGAAAACATGACACTGTAGATTAGTCTTAATGTCAAACATTAAGAATTTTTTTTATGAACAAACGTGAGCTTAATGAAGAGCATTGTGTATTAAGTATGCTGGTGATTGGTATTTTCAAGTTACTTTTAACTTGGATAACAACCATCATCAAAATGCATGTTCTAAGTTACTGTACATATATTGAATGCAGAAGGCTTTACAACAAGTGTGTAATTAAAAACTGATTTATACCCAGGAGCCAAAATTATAACTCTTGAGCCTTTTCCCAAATTTGTTTTGCTTTACAAGTATACATTGAGATGGGTTGTATTCTTTGTTGAGTAGTTGAGCTGTGTCTGATTGTTTTGAGAGTGTCTCTGAACTTTAGTTTAAAAGGTTTTAAGCATTTTTACTTTCATGATTTCCCCTGTATGAGCTCCATCTAATATCCCAGCTACTCTGATCAACTTCCTTGCCTTACCTCATTCCCACAACATGCTGCTGTCACTGCTGTTTTTACCATAGGATTTGTGAGTTCAGGTTAATGTTAAATGTTTTTTGGAACAAAGCAATTTAGCAAAACCTTTTCTCTTGCCGCTCTTTCATAAACGCCACATTTATAAAGTTCATTGCTAATTGTTTTCTTTCTATAGATTGTCCCCCCTGAATGTCCATTTTTTCAAATTTGATGTTATTTTCCTTGAGTTTGATATGTAACCACCCGTACATATCCACTGTGTATTGGATTCACACTGATTTACTCTCAAAATAATATTTATTGCAAAATAAATTTCTGTTATGAAAGCTAATGTCTTATCTGTTTTTTAGCTTTGATAAAATACTTACTTAGTATTAATCAACAAACAAATGACATCCAGACAGGAACACAAAACAATTATAAAAAATAAATACACAGGGAGACATGATGTATTTTAAACATTTAATTTATTGCATCAGATCCTTAACTATTAAGTAGTTATAGCATTCAAACAAAATAAGCATGAAGGTAGAGCATGCAATACATAGTATAAAACTGCAAAATTAAAAACAAGGAACACATAATTTCAGTGTTCTGTATTGTAAGTATATAGTAAATGTTTTTTGTCACTTTGTACTAACTGACCCAGATCTATTGTATAAAACAGTGATAAGACGATCAAAGGCCAGTGCAATAACTGCAGTCATTTGATAATGCCCCAATACAGATGTCAATTTATCACTCATTCACATTTAATCTGACAAATAACCTATTGTGAATGAAGGTTTAAAGTACACAAAGTTACTTTTGACACATTGTCTTATCACTCTTTAATATAACTAAAGTACAACAATCTTTAAGCTAACAAATTTGATTATCTGTCTTTGCTGAACTGTTGATGTAAGTATGACTGCACATGAATACTATCAGATTTTATACCTCAGGCTGACTCAACCTTTCACATGAGTTGGACCTGAGCCAGTAGTACAAACTCGAAGACCTTAACAAATGGTTTCACATCATGGAGTTTCTTGCTTATTCCTTATATGCATTTGTACAGCTCAACAATATGGTTCTAAACCAACAAGAAAGAGAAAATTTAAAAAATTGAGAATTTTTGCTTTGTTGGTGTTTGGCGCCATCATGTGGCAGAATCTGTATATTGACAGCTACATTTGACAGTTCTGTGGTTTTCTTCATGCTTCTTTAGTTCGACTTGGCTTCAAAATGATGACGATCATACAGTAATAGCCTCATATTTTTCTAACTAAACCATTGCATAGGATTTTCAACAATTTCTCATCCCTGCAGTGTTTATAGTTGCAATTGGAACTTTCCAGCACACTTCATCATGTGACCTTGCTACAAACACCACAGAACCATGGCATATTACAGTAAGAAGCCTGAAATTCTCTTGTCACTAGTTTCCAAATTTCATAACAGATGGAATATGTCTAGTAAGAGGCTCTCAAACAAAGCACCACAGGGTACATGCATGTAGAAAGAGCCACAGACTTTTCTACAGAGGTGCGATACATATTCACTTAAATTATATCATATCCTTGATTATTTGTATCATATTTATTCTTTGGACTTGATAATTAACTCTTGCAATACTATAGGCAATGTTCAGTCCAGTGGTTGCATGATTGTATTTTGTGTGTAAATCGCAGAAATCCAGTCCACACCTACTTGTTATCAGTGTTTTCAGAGGTCAGGACAGTGGGGCTGAGTTCACACAGTGACACTTTATAATACTGACTGTTTGCACTGAACAGGACATTCAAGTAATGAACAAAAGATGGGCTGATAGAAAAGACTGGGTCAGAGTGTTTCCACGCTCTCTTTTTAGAGGAAAGGTTGACTAGAAGGACAGTGTACGCTGCTAGGTGTGTGTGCTCAACCTGTCATTCTTCTGCTGATTAGGCAGAAATATTTCAGACTGAATGTATATATTAGGGTGGAGATGGAAAAACAACCATTTAGCTGTCAATTACATAATTACTCTAAGAAAAAAAACATTGTTTAAAATGATATTTTATTGGATTTTATTAATCTTTATGTATCACTAAGGAATGTATGCCAAAGGAGAGGGCATGTGGCACGCCACATGGTCCAAACCTCCTAGTAGACTTATGAACTGAACAGTTTTCCCCTGTACTCATGGTTAGGTATTGCATGAAACTATGTAATGAAATCAGATTAAAAGAAAATAAAACTTAACAAAATATATATATACCTAGGGTAAGTCTTGCACTATGATTATATTTTAACAAGCTTAATTTGTCTGAGTTAGATTTATATGTTCCACTTGTCAATTTATGCTATTTCAACTAAAACATTTCAGCATAATTTCCAAAGAGTAAAATCTTTAAACAGAGGCATTTTCACCATTTTATTTTAACTTAATTCCATGAAAAACTTGTAAGGTGCTTAAGTGAGTAAAGTTAGAAAACAAAACACAACACAGTACATTACAAAACAACAGATTATATTAATCCTTTAACTGTCCCTCATGGATGAAATTCACAGTAAATCAGCACTAAGGTGAACAATATCAGCAAAACAAAAAAGTAAAAACATTTTCCATTGGTGCAATAAACAGAAAGAATATATTCTACACATATTAATTAAATACAATTGTTTAGTTTGAATCGTGATCTATTTGTTGATCATATAGACAGATATGTGTTGCCTGTCAGAAAACAGAAATTTTACAGTAAAAAATGAAAGGAACAAATCAATGTTAATGTCCAATAATTGCATTGTTTCCATGAAAGGGTTAAAAAAAGTCATGACACTGTATTGGTATTTTTATATCTTAGCAAATGTATTTGAACCAGGATGATATTAATCATTTGGAGATTTTTCACATAATGAGACCATATGAGTACTGGAGAAAAGATTAACTGATAATGAAGGTACAGCTTGCATGGACTGCTCTGCATAGTTTTAAACAGAAGTTGTTTAAAACTATGCACGAAAAGTACAAACTGTCCCAGGATAGACTTGATTGCCAACAAACGTCATGCAGGTGGCAGCGGTAAAAGAATGAACTCTTGCAGAGTTCAAACTTCTGCCGCAGAACTATTGCCTGCTTTGTCTTTAGATTATATATGATATGTTGCACAACAGATCTGCTTACATTTGAAATGAAGGGAAATGAAAACACAAAAAAATATGTCAAAGATTTTCTCTTTTAGTATTTGATTGAGTTTTGGACACATTTAAAAAAAGTAATAGGCACATCAGTTGCTTACATAAATCAGTTTAGTGGGCTGAAACAAGTTGTAACCAAAGCTAAATCCAAGAATTACTGGTTTGATAGTATCAACTTCCTCTTTACAGTGGGGAGTTGGTTTCCTATTACAACAGGCTTTGCACGCCACCACTGTCTACAAAGCCTGTGAGGCACGAGTGTGTCTGTTTTCCAGAGGGAGGGAACTTGTAAAGTAAACAGAGAGGGCTTTGCTCAAATCTACAGTCAGTACATGCAGTCACGCGATGACTTGCAAGTTATAATACATATTAATTTCATAACCTTTCACCACAAGTGCATTAGGAAGTAATGCAATAAAAAGACATTGAAAAACATCTTAATGTGCTTAATTAAAGAGATATAGGAAGACTTTCAAAGTAAACAGCAAAGTCATATAAAACAATGATTAACTGCCGGAACACTGAATGCAAACGTTTTCCACGCAAAGCGTTAGGAATCTGCCCTGTCTTCCTGCTATTATGTAACAGCCTGACATAAAATGCAGCCCGCACTTCCTACAGAATTTCGACACACACACTCACTCCGACTCTCAAAGCCACCCCTCAACAACAAGCAGGACCAGCTCCCACACAAAGCTCAGCTTGCAGCGCAGCGAGGAGGCAATGAGAAGCAGAGTGTGGTTTCCTTTAACGGGGCTGTTGGCCTGGCTATGCTGCCTTCGTCTCGGGCCCGTTCAGGGGGAGAAGGTGCTGGTTATGCCTGTGGATGGCAGCCACTGGCTCAGCATGAAGATTCTGGTGAAGGAGCTCGGCCGCAGAGGCCACGAGGTCACGGTCCTGGTGCCTGAAAGCAGCCTGTTGATCCAAGGTTCTGACAGCTACAAGACGGAGGTCTACAAAGTGCCGTATACTCAAGATGAACTGGATAAGAGCTTAAACAAACTCAGGGAAGGACTGTTTGACCAGCAGCCAGGATTAGCAGATTTATTTGTGAATGTGAACCGTTTGGTGCAGTTTACGTCTATACAATCGGTGGGCTGTGAGGCTTTACTGGACAATGAGCCTTTGATGACTAAACTCAGGACGGAGGGATTTGACATGATGCTTACAGACCCCTTCCTTCCTTGTGGCTCTCTCCTAGCACGTATGTTTTCCATTCCTGCTGTGTATTTTCTGCGTGGGCTTCCCTGTGAGCTGGATATTAAAGCTAACAAATGTCCCTCTCCTGTTTCCTACATTCCTAAGTTTTTCTCTGGTAACACAGACCGCATGAGCTTCCCACAGAGGGTTAAAAACATGATGATGTCTTTTTTGGAGTCGTACATATGCACGGTCATGTACCAGCACTTTGATGAGCTGGTTAGCAAGCGCATCCAAGACGGCATGTCGTACAAAGAACTAATAAGTGAAGGAGCTATCTGGCTCCTCAGATATGACTTTGTTTTTGACTGGCCCAAACCTCTCATGCCAAACATGGTTTTAATAGGTGGGATCAACTGTGCAAAGACGGCTCCTCTTCCAGCAGTGAGTATGACGATTTATGTGTAGAGAAAAAATAAAGAATGCATCCCATCTGGATTCACTTAAGGCAGTGACACTTAAGGCAACACAATCTTCGAATTTAAGGAAGTCAAAACTTTGAAACTTTGAAGACCAAAATTTTAATTTCATTGTGTTTCCTTGTTAACTAATTTTTATGAGCCATGGAGACAGTCAGAAAAAATGTATGAATCTGCACAAAGTTTTGTATAACACACCATTTCCTGGGAAATTATCAAAAATGAAGAGTCACAGAAAGCATGAAGTCATGGTGTGAGTCAGCAGATATGGCTCATTGTTTCAAGAATTGTTTGTGGTAGAATGAGTTTACCTTCTCATGCACCACACTTTGAGAGCAATGTAATCCAGATTTCTGGGCTATGTCCAAAAAAGCTCTAGGAAAGGAGATGTGGGGCCCTGCTGTGTCAACGGGGATCAAGTAATTTGTAATAACAACAGTTCTGTTTGTTTAGGCACAGAGACGGTTATGCTTGCAGATTTAAATGGCTTTATGGCTGGTAGTTGCATGCAATGTCAATGAGGTAAATTCTATTACCTAAAGATTTTCTGGGCCCCCCTATGGATTACAATAAAATCCCCCCCCAAAAAAGAAAAAAAAATCGTTCAATTGTGTTTTCAAACTCCACCTAAGTTTATTTCACACTTCAGGTTGCAACAAAACACATAACAAACCATCTTTACAGTGAAACACTTTTGTGTAACTGTTTTTTTTTGGGGGGGGGGCTAATTCATCCGTACCGCTTCCAGCGACCCTCCCTGCATTGGCACTGTGCCCCCCCATGGGGCGCGCCGCACACTTTGGGAACCACTGTTCTCTTAAGATATTAATAAGACAGATACAGTTTTTACACATGTAATTTATTTACACTGAATTTTGCTTTTGCTTTAGTTTTCTTGCAGTTATTTTTATGTCTTTTCCAACTTTTTTTGCAGGACCTGAAGGAATTTGTGGATGCTTCAGGAGACGATGGCTTCATTGTCTTTACGCTGGGCTCAATGGTGTCCGACATGCCTGAAGCTAAAGCCAAGCAGTTCTTTGACGCTTTCCGACAAATTCCTCAGAGGGTAAATAATACAGGGTTCCTATCAATTTTCATTGGTTTGATCTATGTACACTTTAAAGTTCAATCCAAATCAATGGGTTTTGTATGGCAGTTTTTTTTCTTCTTGAGAAAGCTACTGATAAGTTTTATGATTACAAGATACAACAAGCACATTGCCCTTCTTTTTTTACCCACAGTATAATCTACAGGTTGAATCCAGTTGAACTACTGGACTTTGTTCTCTACTTTGCTGCCCACGTGCCAAACTGATCATTCAGTACCAAAGCAGTTTGAATGTGCTAATGATCTGGTCTGATTCTTATTGCAGGTGATTTGGAGGTACACAGGTGAAATACCCAAAGATGTACCCAAGAACGTCAAACTTATGAAATGGGTACCTCAGAACGATCTTCTAGGTGTGTTTAATGACACATGGACTCATGAAAAATGGTACTGTATTTGGGTTGAACTACATGTGTTTCTTTTTCTCTACAGCTCACCCCAAAGCTAAAGTCTTCATGACTCATGGTGGAAGTCATGGCATCTATGAAGGCATCTGCAATGGCGTTCCCATGTTGATGTTTCCACTCTTCGGGGATCAGGGAGACAACGTGCACCGAATGGTGTCGCGCGGTGTTGCTGTGAAGCTCAATGTATTTGATATGACAACAGAAACATTGGTAGATGGACTGAAAAAAGTTATCTATGACAAAGGGTAAGAAACTTCAACTATAACTTACTAAAAACTAATGAGTAATAATTTATGAACAACATTTTATGCAGATATATTTGTATTTAGTTGTGTGTCTCTCCATCAGAAGACATCAGTAAGCGTCCTCTTTTTTCAGAAAAGCAGATTGAGATAGCTGGTGATCAACACCAGTTTATTAGAGAATGGACTTTGACAATCCCCATTTTTTCACATTCAAACCAAATGAAAAACGTCTTAGCAGTTTGAATTTAACTTTATAGTACAAACATTTTACACCAGTATCACATCAGAAGTAGTTCATTCATCCTTATATTTTTCCAAGGGCAAAAGATCAGGAGATGTAAATGGTAAAATGGACTGAACTTATATAGCACTTTTCCAGTCATTTTGACCACTCAAAGCACTTTACACTAGAGTCACATTCACCCAGTCACACTCACAAACACATATACGCAGATCGGTAGACAATTTGGGGTTAAGTGCCTTGCCCAGAGGCACATCGACATGTGGCAGGAGGAAGCTGGAATCGAACCTACAACCTTCCAATCGCAAGACGACTACTCTACCAAAGAGCCACAGTCGCCCAATGTAAAGATGTAAAGACCTAGCTTCTGTTGTGTTTTACAAATTATTGGGTATTTTGCACTTACAGCTTTCTAAGGCAGTTTATTGTCAGCCATAGCAGTTCCATATCGCTCTTTCTTATTTTTCTTCCTTTCTTCTACCCTTTTTGTTCTTCCTTAATTTCTGTCATGGTGTTTGTTCATTCTTCCATCCTCCATCTCTTTCTTTTACATGTTTCACTTGCTTGCTTCTTTTCTTATTTGTTTCCATTTTATCTGGTATTTGCCTCGATTTCCATCCGTTCTTAGCTTTCTTAAATCACTCCTTCTTTCCTTTCTCTATGTGTCCCACCTCCATTCTTTAAATGTGTTCTTTATTTATTTTTTATTTATTTCATTCATTCATTCGACCTTCCTTTCATCCTTCAAAACAAAATCATAATTAACTTTTATATTTCATGCCTAAAAGAAAGTAAAAGGTTGAGAACTCAAGAAAAGTGTGAAACTTTTACCTGAACATTATGTACTGAATCAGTCATCCGGTCTATGTTTGTACTTTGTTGCGTGATAAAACTTCCTGACCTGTGCTGGCATGTCTACAGTGCTCAGCTGTCCTGCTTTGTGGATTCCAGTGACATTTCATAACGGAGTTTTCTGCACAAATACTAATATTTTTTGTTCCATTACACACTTCCCTTGCTGATTATTTTAACACACTAGTTTAATTTATTTAATTTATGTTGTCCTTTTCAACACAGACTTCTTGTAGTATATTACAAGGAGTCTGTAATACACTAAGGTTAATCTGAAACTTACTGTTATACGGCACTGTTGTAACCATTTTGTCTTTTCTGTAGATACAAAGAGCGCATGGTGGGACTGTCTCAGATACACCTGGACCGCCCTGTTGAGCCTTTGGACCTGGCTGTTTTCTGGTCTGAGTTTGTAATGAGACACAAGGGAGCATCACATCTAAGGGTGGCTGCACATGACCTGAACTGGTTTCAGTACCACAGCCTGGATGTTATCGGCTTTTTAGTTTTTGTTTTTGTCACCGTTTTGTGGGTGACTCTGAAATCCTGTTTGTTTTGCACTCGCAAGTGTTGCGGGAAGAGACGTGCAAAGAAAAAATCTGAGTAGTGTCTGCCATGAAGTAAATAGTTTTAACACTGCTGTGAAGTTTTGTCTGGTGTACAGTAAAGTGTATATATGTGATTTGCCAGAACACATCTTTTTTAGTAATTGAACTGAATAAAATTTTAATAAAATTAATAAAACTTATTTCTTGAACTTCATTTATTATTTGTGAAAGAATATACAGACCTTGAACTCTCCCTGAGAATTAAAGATGTAGTTTAGTTCTGTTTCATAGGAATGCTGTTGGAATGGATTATAAAGCACGTTTGTTTTGTAATAGCAGTCATCTTTTATGTATGTACAGATTATATAAAACCTTTACATTTATTGCTTCCTCTGTACCAAATTTGTGAAGAAACAAATCACCTAAAATATTGTCCAGCCACATTTGTCAATTGTCAATTTTTCTAAACGTTTTTATTGTTGCACTGACTAAATACAGACAGGTTTAGGTTCCTGATTTATGAAAACCAACACAACTCCGACTCCCTTTATTGGCCATTTTTTGGTTTTTCCCCATTTTAAAGAGTAGCAAATACAAGTTGGCTTCTAGAGGAAACAGATTTTAAGATCAGAGACATATGTGATATTTATTGCTGATAGTTGTTTTGATTGTCCCCCGTGAATGTGCTTTTTTTTCAAATTTTATATTGATTTCGATAGCTTACCCGTACATATCCACTGTACATTGAATTTACACTGATTTACTCTAGAAGAAATATTTGGCTATTAGCTTTGATAAAATACATATTAATAAGTATTAATCAAAAAACTAATGACTTATGAAAAGGAACAAAAAAATAAACAATAAAAAATAACTGTCCTTACAAATACACAGAAAGACGTGTTGTATTTAAAACATTTTATTTATTGCCTCAGATCCTTAACTGACAAGTAGTTAAAGCAGTCAAACAAAACAAGCAATACATGGTATAAAATTGCAACAACAAAAAACAAAACAAGAAACACATAGGGTCAGTCTTCAGAACTGTAAATATGAAACAATGTTGGGAACCAGGGCTTTGGGTGCTGTATGGTTGTTTTTGTCGTCTTCCTTCACTTTCTCAGTTCCACCACAAGATGGAGCCATGGAGCTGCTGTCCAGCTGATTATCGCACACACCTGCAGATCGTCACCTGTCATCATCCAGGCTTTAAGAGGAGCTGGTTGTCAGTGCCTGAGTGTTAACATACTGTGGTACTCAGCGCCTTCTAACTCTCAGATTATGGGCAAGAATAGATATTTTTCTCCAACGATTTTATTCACAAAGAAGTGAATAAAAACGTAGGGTTGAAGTTAGAAAACCGTTACTATTTATTTTCGGAATTGTCCTCGCAATAATCCTCACCCATAAGCACAGAAGTGGTTCGACTGCAGAGGAAACATTTCACTTTAATTTTATCAGGCTGCCCCAGCGCTGAACTAAATGCTCTGTTATGCCGAGAACGCGCATCTCTCTCGCAGATTGATGAGAAAACGGACTGAAATATGACCGAAGAGGCAACTTTTAAAGATGCTGACGGGATCTGGGCTTCAGGTGAGCGGCTGTGGATAAAAGTTACTGCAGGACCTCAACTGCTAAAGAAAGATTCGGCTCATAGCATTTGGAGTTTAGAAAATATCGCATAAACATCAGCGAAAAATACTGTAGCAATGATTTGGACCGCAGCATAAAGCCAAGGATGCCACAATTAAGTAAATTAATTTGTCCCAAAAGCATCGGCGGACTGGCAAACGGGGCTACCAAGGGATTCTGAATCTGATTTAGCCGCCTCCCCCGTCTCATTAAGAACATCAGCATCACTAATAGTGTTTAGATTTAGACTTAGTGAAGTTTGTGGGAGTGGGCCCAGGTTAAAATCAGTCAGTAATCATTGGGCATTATTTGCTGGAATGTATTGGTGAACAAACCAAGCTCAAACACAAAGATTACAAAAAGCGACATATTGTAGCCATGGCAACACAGCAATCAAACTATCAAGATGATTTTTTGTACTTTTACAAAGTAAACTTTTTTATTAAATCTGAAATGTAATTTTAAAAAAAATTGATCCCTGCTGTGCACATTAAATAAGATTTAATAGCATCGCCATTCTCAATAAATGTATGCTAAAGTGTTAGAACTGTGTTAAAATTTCAACCATTTCTAGATGCCCCTGAATGACTGGTGGTGGGGAGCCTACCAGCAGCTACTGAGTTTTTTTTTTGCCTTCATACCTCTGTCTTACAATTCTAGATCTCTCATAAGTGCTAACATTGAAAAATTATCTAGACTTAATCCCCTCTGAGCTTTTTTGATCTTTAAAGCAGTCTGCAGCAAAGTTGCTATAGAGGTTACATATTATTAGGGTTTATTTAGTGAAATGGCAGCAAATTTGCTTGTTTCATAACATACATCATAACCCAGCAACCTTCTCTCAAGGTCTGTTTAAAAACTACAGTCTCAGATCAACAGCCCTCCAGCACTGTCAGCAGCAGAAAGAGCAACATTATACATACCATGTAAAACATAGACTACATATGCTTTGCATTGTCCCCACATAATGAAAATGATGTAGTATGATCTGATTAAATATTAGATTTTTGATGAATATGTGTTTCTGTGTTGTTGTACATTGTTTTAAGATCGTTCTAAACGGCCCTTTTTAACTTTGAGCACCTGCAACTCCAAAGGTCTCTGCGAGGTCCTTCTTACGAGGTACGAGTGTGTCTGTTTTCCAGAGGGAGGGAACATATAAAGTGAAGAGAGAGGGCTATGCTCAAATCTACAGTTAGTACATGCAGTCATGCAATGAGTTGTAAGTTATTATGCAAAATAATTTCATGACTTGTCACCACAAACGCAGCAGAAAGTCATGCAATAAAAAAAATGTTAAAAATCATCTTAATGTGCTTAGTTAACAGGATGTAAGAATACTTTCAAAGTGAACAGCAAAGTTATATCAATGATTAACTGATGGCACACTGAATGCTGATGCAAAGAGTTGGGAATCTGTCCTGCCTTCCTGTTATTACATAACAGCCTGACTTAAAATGCAGCCCGCACTTCCTACAGAATTTCGACACACACACTCACTCCGACTCTGAAAGCCACTCCTCAACAACAAGCAGGACCAGCTCCCACACAAAGCTCAGCTTGCAGTACAGCAAAGAAGCAATGAGAAGCAGAGTGTGGTTTCCTCTAACGGGGCTGTTGGCCTGGCTATGCTGCTTTCATCTGGGGCCCGTTCAGGGGGAGAAGGTGCTGGTTTTCCCTGCGGATGGCAGCCAGTGGCTCAGCATGAAGATTCTGGTGAAGGAGCTCGGCCGCAGAGGCCACGAGGTCACGGTCCTGGTTCCTGAAAACAGCCAGTTGATCCAAGGTTCTGACAGCTACAAGACGGAGGTCTACAAAGTGCCGTATACTCAAGATGAAACGGATAAGAACTACAAGAGGTTCAGGGAAGGACTGTTTGACCAGCAGCCAGGATTAGCAAATTTATTTGTGAACGTGGACCGTTTGTTGATATTTACATCTCCACAGGTGGTGGGCTGTGAGGCTTTACTGGACAATGAGCCTTTGATGACTAAACTCAGGATGGAGGGATTTGATATGATGCTTACAGACCCCTTCCTTCCTTGTGGCTCTATCCTAGCACATATCTTTTCTATTCCTGCTGTGTATTTTATGCGTTTGCTTCCCTGTGAGCTGGATATTAAAGCTAACAAGTGTCCCTCTCCTGTTTCCTACATTCCTAAGTCTTTCTCTGGTAACACAGACCGCATGAGCTTCCCACAGAGGGTTAAAAACATGATGATGTCTTTTTTGGAGTCGTACCTATGCACGGTCATGTACCAGAAATTTGATGAGCTGGTTAGCAAGCGCATCCAAGACGGCATGTCGTACAAAGAACTAATAAGTGAAGGAGCTATCTGGCTCCTCAGATATGACTTTGTTTTTGACTGGCCCAAACCTCTCATGCCAAACATGGTTTTAATAGGTGGGATCAACTGTGCAAAGACAGCTCCTCTTCCAGCAGTGAGTATGACGATTTATGTGTAGAGAAATAATATGGAATGTATCCCATCTGGATTCACTTAAGGCAGATTTGTTCAACAAGTTGTTCAAGTAATTTGCAAAAATAATAGTTTTGTTTCTATACAAACAAATATAGGCACAGATATGGCTTTTACCAGCTTCTGCAGCTGGTAAAGTCATAAAATCTTTGTCTTTTACTAGCCATAAAGCCAAAATGGGTAGTTGCATACGGTGTTTCTGATGTAAATTCTTTTAAGGTTTTATAAGATAGATGCAGTTTTTAAACATGTAGGAATGTATTTGCCCTGAATTTTGCTTTTGCTTTAGTTTTCTTGCTGTTATTTTTATGTCTTTTCCAACCTTTTTTGCAGGACCTGAAGGAATTTGTGGATGCTTCAGGAGACGATGGCTTCATTGTCTTTACGCTGGGCTCATGGGTGTCTGACATGCCTGAAGCTAAAGCCAAGCAGTTCTTTGACGCTTTCCGACAAATTCCTCAGAGGGTAAATAATACAGGGTTCCTATCAATTTTCATTGGTTTGATCTATGTACACTTTAAAGTTCAATCCCAATCAATGGGTTTTGTATGGCAGTTTTTTTTTCTTCTTGAGAAAGCTACTGATAAGTTTTATGATTACAAGATACAACAAGCACATTGCCCTTCTTTTTTTACCCACAGTATAATCTACAGGTTGAATCGAGTTGAACTACTGGACTTTGTTCTCTACTTTGCTGCCCACGTGCCAAACTGATCATTCAGTACCAAAGCAGTTTGAATGTGCTAATGATCTGGTCTGATTTTTATTGCAGGTGATTTGGAGGTACACAGGTGAAATACCCAAAGATGTACCCAAGAACGTCAAACTTATGAAATGGGTACCTCAGAACGATCTTCTAGGTGTGTTTAATGACACATGGACTCATGAAAAATGGTATTGTATTTGAGGACAAGTTGAACTATAAATGTTTCTTTTTCTCTACAGCTCACCCCAAAGCTAAAGTCTTCATGACTCATGGTGGAAGTCATGGCATCTATGAAGGCATCTGTAATGGCGTTCCCTTGTTGATATTTCCACTCTTCGGGGATCAGAGCGACAACGCGCACCAAATGGTGTCGCGCGGTGTTGCTGTGAAGCTCAATGTATTTGATATGACAACAGAAACATTATTAGATGGACTGAAAAAAGTTATCTATGACAAAGGGTAAGAAACTTCAACTATAACTTCCTAAAAACTAATGTGTAATAATATATGCACATTTTATGCAGAGATATTTGTATTTAGTTGAATATTTTTTTTAAAGAAGTGTTGCCTGGAACCTAAATAATCTGAGTCTCTCCATCAGAAGACATCAGTAAATGTCCTCTTTTTTCAGAAAAGCAGATTGAGATAGCTGGTGATCAACACCAGGTTATTAGAGAATGGACTTTGAAAATCTCCAAATTAAAAATGTCTTAACAGTTTAAATTTAACTTTATAGTACAAACATTTTACACCAGTATCACATCAGAAGTAGCTTTCTAAGGCAGAAATTGTCAGCGTTGCAGGTCTAAATCCTTCCATCTTACTTTTCTTCCTTTCTTTTGCCCTTTTTGTTTTCCTTGCGTCATCCTTAATTTATTTCACGATGACTGTTCATTCTTCCAACCTCCATTCTTTTATTATGTCCTTTATTCATTTATTTCAGTCATTCATTCAATTGACTTTTCTTCCAACCTTAAAAAACAACCAACAATTAACTTTTATATTTTATGCCTAAAAGAAAGTAAAGGACTGACTACACTTCTATTGTTGAAGTGTTGGGAAGCTGTTAGTTTAATCTTAGTTTTATATCTTTGTATAATGCTACATACCATCTATTTCGACAACTTTCCACTGTGTTGTGGCTATTCTTGCATCATAATAAGGTCCAAAAAACATAAACTGAGTAGTTTCTCAGGAGGAGGCTTTCGACTCACTCAAAATAAAAATCACTTGCGGAGAGTTTTCTGGTTTCAAAAAGAGTATTTTCTTTACTTAAAAAAATAACAGAAATAATCTCCAAGTTGACTTCATACAAAAATTAAAATGTAAATGTTAATTTTGTGGTAGAAAAACTGTTTCAATCCTCACTCCTTCACCAAACAATCAGATCAATCACAGCAGCTGCTTCTTCTTGTTAATCACAGCAGGAGGCTGACTGACAAGGAGGACGGTCTAATCGAAACAAATAAATAAATAACAATAGATATACCATTCACATAATCTTGGATCTGTAACATTAATACTTTAGCATAAAATAAATTTATCTAATTCTTAATATTCTCCAACTCACTGTATGACACTAAGGGGCAGAGGGGTTTCTAACCTGTTTGGCACCCTGGGCAAACCACCTTTCCTTTGCCCCCTCCTTTAAATATATAAGAAATTAGACTACTATGGGCTGCACAGTGGCGCAGTTGATACAATTGATAGCACTGTGGCCTTGCAGCAAGAAGGTCCTGGGTTCGGTTCCCGACCCAGGGTCTTTCTGAATGGACTTTGCATGTTCTCCCTGTGCATGTGTGGGTTCTCTCCGGGTACTCAGGCTTTTTTCCACAGTCCAAAAACATGACTGTCAGGTTAATTGGTCTCTCTAAATTTTCCCTAGGTTTGAGTGTGTGTGTGTGTGCATGTTTGTGTGTTCAAGGGTGTACCCTTCCTATCTGGAGATAGGCACCAGCACACCTCCTGAAACCACTAGAAACAAGGGTGTACAGAAAAAAGATGGATAGACTACCATGCTGACATAGTGTAAATTACAGTTGTCTCAGACTGTACTCAGTATTAATAATTTAGTAAATTGTAATGTTTAAGGACTTCAGTACTTAAATCTTGGTTTTACTTTCACTCTGGGAATAAACAAAATAATCTGCAAACCTCAACCTAGATAATTAACCTCAGACAAATGAGCATGCTTTGCAAAATACTTTTCCTTAACACTTATTTCTTTGCAATTAGTTTTCACACTGAATAAAACTCACAACATAGCTTCACAAACTTTTGAGAGTGTGGGGGAAACCAATCTGTTCCACAGTTTAACCTGGCATCATGCCCTCAAAATTATACACAAGGCAAACCTGACCCACTTCTACCAGTGGCCGCTTGTCAGACACTGAGAAGAGCAAATTAACCCACGAGCGTGTGAGAGTAAAGAAAACTCTCTTTAACGTAAAAATCTGTTAATAAATCACATTATAACTCTTTCTCTAACATACCCACAGTTTAACTGCATTTTGAGGGAACATTTTCAAGTGTTTGACTGACCAAACACTCAGAAATATATTTGAGTGGCATTTTGCTGTCCCCCACAAAATGCCGCCCTGGTCAGTTGCCCAGGTCGTCCATATCAGAAACCGCCACTGCTAAGGAGTCTGTAATACACTAAGGTTAATCTGAAACTTACTGTTATACGGCACTGTTGTAACCATTTTGTCTTTTCTGTAGATACAAAGAGCGCATGGTGGGGCTGTCTCAGATACACCTGGACCGCCCTGTTGAGCCTTTGGACCTGGCTGTTTTCTGGTCTGAGTTTGTAATGAGACACAAGGGAGCATCACATCTAAGGGTGGCTGCACATGACCTGAACTGGTTTCAGTACCACAGCCTGGATGTTATCGGCTTTTTAGTTTTTGTTTTTGTCGCCGTTTTGTGGGTGACTCTGAAATCCTGTTTGTTTTGCACTCGCAAGTGTTGCGGGAAGAGACGTGCAAAGAAAAAATCTGAGTAGTGTCTGCCATGAAGTAAATAGTTTTAACACTGCTGTGAAGTGTTGTCTGGTGTACAGTAAAGTGTATATATGTGATTTGCCAGAACACATCTTTTTTAGTAATTAAACTGAATAAACTTATAATAAAATTAATAAAACTTATGCCTTGAACTTCATTTATTATTTGTGAAAGAATATACAGACCTTGAACTCTCCCTGAGAATTAAAGATGTTAGTTTAGTTCTGTTTCATAGGAATGTTGTTGGAATGGATTATAAAGCACGTTTGTTTTGTAATAGCAGTCATCTTTTATGTATGTACAGATTATATAAAACCTTTACATTTATTGCTTCCTCTGTAGCAAATTTGTGAAGAAGCTTGAAACAAATTACCTAGAATATTGTCCAGCAACATTTGTCAAGATCCATTTTTCAAAACATTTTTATCTTTGCACTGACAGGTTCCTTGTGTATTGACAGGTTTTGGGTGAGAAGCCATTTCCTGATTTATGAGAACCAACACAAACCTGACTCCCTTTATTGGTCCATTTTCTTGTTTTTTCCTATTTTAAAGAGTAGCAAATACAAGTTGGCTTCTGGAGGAAGCTATTTTTATGGATCAGAGACATATGAAATTTGGGAAGCAAATTAAAAGTTCTGTACTACTCTGATCAGCTTATATGAGAAAAGTGTTTAATAACATAACCTCAGTTATGTGTTAAGAGTACCAGTAAGTTTGATGTGGCCCTGAGTGATTTGGTTAAAAAAAAACAAAACTTTTTAACATAATTTTCCCATTGAATAACTGTACCTTTTTATTAAAGGCTGAATTTAAATTGCATTTATTTTCAGAGTAGAAGTTTGAAATCACAATAAAACTTATATCTTGGAGTTTTTAGCATATTTTTAGGGCTACTAAAAAATTTTGAGGGTGCATACAAATATGTTCTTTTTTCTGTATTTGACCATTTTATTTAATCCATAATAGCTGTTGCTACTATGTATCTTGAGATGATATTGAAGCCTAGGCTTCAGCATGTCTAACACTAGTAAACAGTAAACTTTGTTTGCATTTGGCAGTGATTAATGAATGTTGGGCATTGACAGTGGAGCAACTGTTTAAACAGTCACTGTTATATTGGTAGCAGATGCTCCTGCTTGCATCATTCTATGTTATTTTAATTATCTCATAACAGAAAATATTCAATCTCAGGAAGAAGTCTGTGTGTACATAAACAGACTCCATTGTTCAAATCACACAGGTGGCCAAAGAAAACAAATTGCTTGCATGAAAGCAACTGCCTATTACTTTGTCACTTGAAATGGCACACAGCTTTGGATTTTGGCATCAATAGGAACAGTCTGAGTTATTTAGTGGGAAACTTAACTATTTCTTTCTTTGCAGTGAGCAGAAAACAGGACTGACTGCTCCCTTGCTTTGTAGTGTTTACTGTGATCTACGTCTTAGTTTATTCACATCAGTGTAAAACGGGTTGGAAATGTAACACCAAGTGAAAGTGTGAAACATACATCTGCCTAAAGCAGGGTTGTTTGACGCCTCAAATGTTTGTTAAATGAAAACTGAGTTAAACTCTGCTCAGAAGCCCCACCAAGTGGACAAAATATTTACTACTCCGTCTTTTGTGAAGAAGTCAAAATCTATTTTCTTACAGAATAAGTGTTTTTACCCTTTCACTTCATATTTTGTCATGTTACATTTGCAAGCTTCTAGGAAATTTTGTTACAGGCCCACACAATGTGTTGTGTAATACTAAAATGGAAGAAACATTACACATCGTAGCTGCAATGGATTAGAAATGCATGCCAAACTGTGCAGATTTTTTTTTAATGATTTTTTTTACATGTATTTACATAATCAAACCTGCAGATATAAATAACTCTGACTTATAGCAGAATGTTTTGTCTTCTTTTTTGGTGAGAGGACAAAACATTTCTTAAAATGTCCTTTTTTTCCAGGCTTGAGTTTCATATCTGTGGCAAGACGAGAGTCAAGCGAAGAACTGGTTGAGACGATGGTCTGGATTGTTTGGCTGTGTGATTTGTGTCAGTCAAGCCTCTAAATAATCACTGATTCAGTTAGAAGTTCAGATAATAGAAAAAATGTGTAGTATCAGGAATTTCCAAATGATTTCACAGTTATTTCTTGCATGCACCAGCAAAGGTGTTAGTGAACTCGAACATATCAGCCATCTACCCACAAAGTTTCCGTTTGAACTGGTTCACAGGTTGACTATAAAAGGTGGTACTGGAGATCTAAAAGCCATTTGCTTTATTCCTTCCTTCTCTGCTATCATGATACATACAGGTGCCATCATTTGCATCCTTCTGCTGGTCCCCCTCCCTGGTAAAAGTAGTTTATTCTTATTATATTTTTCCTCTATTTTCTTAATTTATTGTAAGGAATTTTTCTTTCTTGATTTAAGAATTTCTCCATTTGTCAGGCGCCTCTGGGAGCAGCATAGTTGGAGGCAAAGTTTCCAAGCCCCACTCCAAACCTTACATGGCGTCTCTCCAGTACCAAGAAAAACATTCATGTGGTGGGATACTTATTCGGAAGGATTTTGTCCTAACTGCAGCACACTGCAAGTGAGTATGTTCCCTCTGATATAAAGTTATTTTTATGCAACACATAAAACACATAATTTTATGGTTAGGATTTTTTTATAGATTAGTTTTTAATAATTTTCAATAATTAATCCCAAACATGTTTTGTTTGTAATCCCAAACAAAACGTAAAAGAAAGATTTGGTTTTTTTTCTTCTTTTCTTTCGTATTTCCTTCTGGGAAAAAGGTTAGCTCTTTTCAAAGTGGTCTTCAATAAAATAGATAAATCTAATTATGTTTTCAGAGCTCAAGGTGACATGACGGTGGTTCTTGGAGCACATGATCTCAGAAAGAAGGAGAAAAGTCAGCAAAGGATCAAAGTGGCAAAGTTCTGTCCACATTCAAGCTTCAGTGGAAAATTTGATTTTGACATCATGCTGCTTAAGGTGAGCAAACTGTTGAAAATTCATTTTTGCACATTTATTTTCAAAAATTCCCCCCACATCAAATGGCGTTTATACATTTTAAAGCTTATTTCCTGTACAAAGAAAAACAAATTCTTGTTCAACACTTTGGTTGTCTGTGGTTGTTTTAAACATCCATTGGGCTTTCTCTTGACTGATTTTCTTTTTTTTTGCATCATATTAAAACCTAACCTGGAGAACCTAACTGAGTTAATAATATTCACCATTCTCTTTTACAGTTACAAAATAATGCCACAAAGAATAAGTACGTGAAGCCTCTGGACCTGCCCAAGAAAGCCAAAAGCGTCTCTGACAAACTCAATTGTCTTGTTGCTGGCTGGGGAAAAACTGGACCCAATGAGCCGGATTCAAAGGTTCTGAAAGAAGGGACAGAAAGGACTCTGCCCAACACTGACTGTGAAAAAATTTGGGGAGACCATTTCAAATCACAGCAAATGATTTGCACCACATTTAACAAGAAGGACGGAGGAATATGTCAGGTAATAAAATAACGCCACCAATACGGAAACTCACACAAGTGAAATCTTATGTTTACTATGAACATCTTACAGTTTTTGTGAAACTACTGTCTTCCTCTCCTCTCTTTTTCCTAGGGTGATTCTGGTGGACCTCTAATTTGCAAAAAAAAGCTGCAAGGCATAACTGCTTTTACTGCTAGCGGTCAATGTGATAATACACTGTATCCTCATGTCTTCACGAATATTAATTACTTTTTACCGTGGATCAAGGAAATGATGCAGACTAAATCATTATGCTGAACATGTCTTTACTTGTGCATTGTTAATGAATTGTAGAAATGATAATAGCATGAAAATGTTTTCAATTGCCTGTATTTTCTAAATTTACAATAAAAAATACACTTATTAGTTATACCTCTTTTCATTAAATTTTTTCTTGCGTGTTTTTATTCTCTGTTTGTTGAAACATTACGTGAAGTTATTTGTGCTGGTCATAAATAACTTACTTTAACCCTTTCATGCATAGTGGTCACTACAGAGGACAACTATCTAAAAGCCATTTTCTTGTGCTTCTTGTGGATTTTTATGTTATAAATGCACACAGACCACTGAAATGGACAGTAATGCATCATAAAATACACTATCAACTACTGGCCATCAGCTGCAAATGCAAGAAATTATTTTTGTTAAATCCAATATGGCCGACAGACAAAAAAGCATGCCAACCGACCCGGTCCCTCCTTTACTGTAGATGACTCTTGCAGGTAAAAAAACCATATTGTGACATCAGCTAAGCCCTAAAGAACAATACTACTGATGTATTTTTCAAATAACAACTTTGTATTTGGAGAAAATTACAATTGATCACCTAAAAACAAAAACATATATATATATATATACAGTATATATATGTTTTATTTTTTATTTTTTACAAACATTTTTTTTCCTGCCCTTTATTTTATGCATTAAGAACATTTAAAAAAATTGGGGAAAAATATCCTGACACAAAGAATCATAATTCATACATCAAAAGGTTAAATAGTGGAGGTAGTGTGACAGTCTGAGCCTGTTCTGATGCTTCTGAACCTGGACGACTTAACATACTTGATAGAACCAGGAATTCTGCTCTAGTGAACGACAATATCCGAATATCAGTTTATGATCCCTGTTTCAAAAAATCTTGGGTTATGCTGCAGATTAATAATTTGACATGACCTTAAATAGGCTGTTTAAACCATAGCATATTTAATGAAACTTGAATTTCAAATGTAGCAACAAAATAATTACTGTTTAGGTTAAAGGAGAAAAAGCAGAAAAAAATCACTCACTGACATGCGACAGGACGGATTATGCAGTTGCAGATTGTTCACTTTCCTTGCACCAACATCTCTGACACCAGCCCACAAAGTTTCAGCATGCAACAGTTTGGGGGTTGACTATAGAAAAGTGTGAGGGGAGTCAGCAAAGCAGATGCTCTATCCTTTCCATCTAAGCAAACATGATACACACAGGTTGCATCGTCTACATCTTTATGCTGGTCATTCTTACTGGTAAGTCTAAATTTAAATACACTGACATTTTAAAAAGTTTTTAAAAAAGTCTTCTTTGATATTCATTTGACAAATCTTCATTACAGGGGCTTCTGAAAGCGGCATCTTCGGAGGCCGCATTTCAAAGCCGCACTCCAGGCCCTACATGGCATCACTTCAGTACGGAACAGAGCACAAGTGCGGTGGCATTCTTATTCGAGAGAATAAGAATGCCACACTGACATTTGTTCTAACTGCGGCACACTGCGTTCTGTACGTATGTTTAACTTGATCCCTAAGTTCAAAGTTTATGTTAATCATTTTTCTTACTCTCTGAAGTTAAATCAGAACAAATTTCTCTTGCTTTAGTTCCCAGTACTAAAATTATTTCTATTTGTTAACTGTCAAAAAAGCCAGATTTTATTTTTTTTTACTTTCCTTGAATTCAGAAAAGCACCTACATTTAGTTAGTATCAGGCTTGATTGTCTTGAACTATATGATTTTTGTCAAACCTTTTCAGTTTTCTTCCATAATTTTCTCACAATACTTTGTCCTCACAGAACTCAGTCAGGTTTGTAGGCTGCCCCATTGGCACACTCATTTTCAGATCTACCCTAGTTTCCGGTATTTAGCAAATGGGAATACTTTTGATAATTCTTACTAAGTTAAAACAAGATAATTTTGGTCTGATTTAATTTTAGACAGTGATGAAAATATTGTGCAATGTTCTATTCAATGTATGAAAACTTCTATCATTATAGTATAAGTACATGCAATATTGGAAATAAAAAATACTCTCTAGTTTTTAATGGATTTCCTTCTATTAAACAACTCACTGGTTTATGAAAGTTATAATTTAAAATTAAACTGTTTTCTCATTTTTCATATCTCAAAGTGACCAAGTGGTACTTGGAGCTCAAAATCTCAGTAAGAAGGAGGAAAGTCAGCAAAGGATCAAAGTGGCAAAGTTCTACAGGCATCCAAAATATAACGGAGGTTTTCACAATGACATTATGTTGCTTAAGGTAAGCTAAGATGGACAAAATGTTTTTTTGTTGTTGTTTTTTAAGTATTTATTTCAGTGTTAAAGTGAATGTCTTATGGAGTGAATGGAGAAGCATCAAAATTAATTTGAACAGTAATTCAATTCAAAAGTGAAACTTATATGATAGAACTTCCATTATATATAGAGATATGACTATTTTAGTTAATTTTGATGCTTACAGCTACTGAAGACTCCAAATTTTAACACCATAATTATTAAAATACCCTCTGCATGATGCATCTAATACTTAACTTTCTGAACTGAGGTACTAAAATAACTGTTATTTTTTAAAATGCACCTGTAAAATTGTTTGGTCATTTGAAGCTGCAGTATGTAACTTTTAAATTATTTTAAATTATTACTATGTTAGTTAGTAAGTATTTTATGAATCACAAGTAAAGTTTTAAAGTTATCGTGTACTTTATTTCACAGCTGGAAAAAAACGCCAAACTGAATAAAAACGTTCAGCCCATTGAGTTACCAAAGAAAGAAAAGAAAATAAACGGCAACCTTGATTGTCTAGTTGTTGGCTGGGGCAGAACTGGACGAAGTGAACCCATTTCCAATGTTCTGAAAGAAGCGACAGAAAAGACACAACTCAAGATTGAGTGTGATAAATTCTGGAAAGAGAATTTCATTGCCCAGCAAATGATTTGCACCAAGTTTAAAAGGAACACAGGAGGAATATGTCAGGTAAATGACCTTGAAGCATTACATGCAGTTCATTCAGATGTAGAAAAACATTTTAAAAAACAAAATGGTGATCTATTTTTCTTTTTCAAAAATGTACTATAACTTATGAAGAATTTAATTCAGGTCTTCTTGCCTTTTTTTCTAGGGTGATTCTGGTGGACCTCTGATCTGCAAAAACAAGCTTCAGGGTATAACTGCTTTTACTGCTGAAAACCAATGTGACGATCCAAAGTTCCCACACGTATTTACTAAAGTTAATTTCTTTCTTCCCTGGATCAAAAAAATAATGCAGGAATAAGACCAATGTTGTACCCACTTTATTTTCTTTTACAAAAAACAAAAAGCTGTGACAACCCTGCATTACATTGTTTGAAAACTCTTGTTTCAGAAACAAATTACCAATATAGTTATGATATTGTTAGAATCCACAATAAAGCCAAATTCCTAAGTAAGTTTCTTTATTATTTGAAAGACCTCTACACTTCAAACTATCAATGAAAGTTTCAGCATTTGTTTCTTACTCATCCACTTATAGAAAAGAGTAACCACAGGTTTGTTGTCTATAAATGCCATGGCTTAGTACTACAGATGTGAAGACCCAACCACAAACCCCCTCACACAAAACACTGTTTATAAGTATATGCTGCCACAACCACCAATGACCTCTTCATGAGTAGGACGCAGAAATAAACTATGCTGCTCAATGAACAAACATGGTTGATGAAAAGGTATTTGTCAGGATCTGTGTTTTTCTATGTTTATTTTGAGTTTTCTGTGTCTCTGTGTTGTCCTGTTCTCCCCTTGATCATTCCCAGGTGTGTCTCGTTTCTGTGATTACCCTCCCGTGTATTTAAATGCCACCTGTGTGTCTGCGTCCTCGTCGGGTCCTTGTCTTGCAGTCGTTTGTGCGTGTCGTATGCACCGATTTGTTTGCTATCCAGTCTAATAACCAGTTGCTACCGGCGTTGAGCCCAGGCTTCCACTCAGTCGTGCTGTCTGGTGTTTTGGATCTTGCACTTTCACCTTTAAACGGTCATCATACATCTTACCTGGGTCTCAAGCGTCTGCCTCATGACAGTATTAATACCTGAACACCTTTCAAATTTACAGAATCGCTAAGAAAAAATGTTTAACCCAAAACTAAAGACTCAAGAACACATAAATGATTCTGTTGCAGCCAGAATGACAGGCCAGTGGTTGCCATATGACGATTCACACAATTGTCTTATGGGTCAAAGGTCCTATCACATGTCCAATAATGAAGCTGAGAACCTGTAACACTTGCATTCTTTGCAGTGGCTAACTTCTTTTGTGTTTAGCATTGATGAGCTTGCTAAACACTGATGAGCTGAATACCTTGAATACCTTCAAGGTATTCAGAGAAAATGTTAATGGGTCCCATAAATTCTAAAACAGCAAGTAAATGAATAAATGCATAACAATAAATAGATCTTTCTTTCCTTGATTATTCAAAATAAATTAAAATGGTGAGAGAAAAGCTTTTTAATAAAACAATGCTAAAACTTAGCTTGATTCTGAAATTTTTGGGTTTTTTATGAGGAAAAACCTAAGTCAGACATAATTTTTTTATGCAAATTTAATTGGGAGATTTCTGCTTCCTGGTCTGATTTTTTTCAGTCTGAAACCAAACGACTTGTGATACTTTGATCAACTTTGACTGGAAAAAAGGTGGAGAATACAACTTTCTTTCTAGTCCAAGGTAAAGCTTTATATGTCTGTGGTTATTTGGGGAGCCATATCATCTCCTGTGCTACACTCTTTTTTTATTGAGTCCAAAGTTTCTTCTCTCTGCTAAGAAGTTTCATGGAGGTGTTGAATACGTAATCCAGCAGAACTTGCAAAGAAGTCAACAAAAATCAGATAAAAGTACAATGGCAGGGCCTAAAAAGTCTATAATGCCTAAGGCATTGTTTTTACCCCCTGTCAGGTAATGAAAGTAAACCATCTCACAGAGGAAGAGACTGTGTCGCGGTAAACAATGTGGTACAACGTGATCTGGGCTTAGGGTTGCATTTCGTTTTGTATTTATACTAAAAAGACGATGTGATTTCGAAATGTTCAGCTGCTGTGGTAGTTTAACCACCAAAACTTCAATAACTGAACAACTTTTTTAAAATGCAGCCTTGACATTCTAACTGTTTGTATTATTTGTGTGTGATCTATTTGCCTCTTACTGTAGAGAAAACATTTGAATGTTTTCTCCTATATTCAAATGCTACCACAAAAAAGAAAAAAAACCTTTTTGATCAAGAAAAATAACCCCCATGGAATAGAAAGTTGGTGGTTTAAAGTTGTGGTTTTAGTTTCTATGTCAGCTGAAATACATCACTAAAGTCAGCCACCAGAAAAAAAGCCCTAAGTCACAAAACTGTTAATTGCAGAAAGTTTAGCCTGTAAGACACGTGCTAATGATCCAAAAAAATGGACAAAATGCTTGTTAATTAATTTACATATTAGTTAAAAATACACCCAGCAGAAAAAAGGTTTTGTTACTTCCTGACCATTTATATTATGCAGGAATAATATACTAATATAATGGTAATATACTGTAGCACTGCTGCATAAAAGCAACAGCAAAGCTATGTGTGATACAGGTTCCACTCATGCATGAATCTTTTTAACACCTCCCCACCAGTCGGTGTTTCCGTTTGTGAGTTTTGAGGCAGAGTACAGAAGGTGTTGAGGGGGCTCTGCACGTCAGGCTGTTTATCCTTTCCCTGCAACCATGCTACACGCAATTGCCGCCATTTATGTCCTTCTGCTCATCAACTTCAGTGGTAAGAGTAGATCTTTTTTTTTTTTTTTTTTTTTTTAAATCAGAAACAAGTTTAAAGTTGCAGATTTTTTTTTCCAATTTTCAAATGTCCATATTGGCTTTTGTGTTTAAAAAGCCAGAAAATGCCCATTGTTTGCCTGATATGAGGTTTTATTTGACTGAACTTTTACATTTCACTCTTAAAGGGGCAACTGAGTATGGTATAACAGGTGGCAAAGTTGCAAAACCCCATTCCAGACCCTACATGGTGTCACTCCAGATTCAAGGAAAGCATATATGTGGTGGGATGCTTATTCGGAAGGATTATGTTCTAACAGCAGCACACTGCAAAGAGTGAGTGTGTGTGGGAACATTATAAAAATGTGCATATTACAACAAATTAACATAAAAAGATTGATTAACATTAAGAATAAACCAAGAAGAAAATTAAATATGAATTCTAAGGCATTTGTGTTTAAAGTACATCTTTTTTATTACTAGCTGTTACCAAGACATCACAGTCGTCCTTGGGGCACATAACATCAGCAAGAAGGAGAGAAGCCAACAAAGGATTAATGTGAAGAAGTACCATGCACATCCGCAATTTAAAGCCGACCAATTTGAGTATGACATCATGCTCCTTAAGGTAATCCCCATTTATACAATTTGTCTTCATTGAAAATTTTGCCTTATCAAATATTTCTGGTACTTCATTTATAATTACCAGTAAGGCCAAATACCATGCATCAGAAACACACAAATCCAAGTAACATTGTGTTTATTCCTCGCGACATGATCTATTTTGTGAAATGAACCAGTTCATCCAGCAGCAAAATACACCAGAATGATGCAGCTATTCCATATTTTACTCTCAATATAATCGTCTTAGACATATTTGTTGACGTGGAGCCATTTCTACAAAGTTCTAAATACCACTTAATCTTGGCAGAAAACTTTTAGGTGTTTGCTAGAAATCTGAATTGTTGACTTTTTTTCCGCATCAGTGACACTCCAAGCAAGTTAAAATCAACAAAAAAAGTAACTCTCCCACTTCAGAAAATTTAAGTCTTACAGTCCAAAACTAAATCTAACACAAAAAAGATCTGTGGAAAAAAAAAAGAGATGCTCTTGCAGTCTAAAAATCTTGGGGGGAGACGGTCTTAACCTGTAACCGGGGTTACCGGTTGAAGCCCCTGCTCCATTTGTCTCAGTCGTTTTGTCCTTGGCCAAGACATTTCACCTGCTTTGCCTGCTGGTGGTGGTCAGAAGGCCTGGTGGCGCCGGTGCAGAGGAGCCTTGTTTATGCCCGACTGGCAGAGCAACTGTGGTTACAACATAGCGGCTTGCCACCATCAGTATGTGAATGAATGAAAGACTGAAGGAAATGTAAAGCGACCCCACAGAGTACTGTACAATTACAGGCCATGTACCATTTCACTTATGCAAGAGAGGCTGTTAAAATGTAGGATGCTGAAAGACTTGCATCAAAGAAGACTGAATGCTAACATTGAAATAAAAGGTGGTCCGACAAAGCGTGAGTTGAACAGTATGCAACTTTTATTTTGTATTTTTTTTACTCCAACACATGTCTGTCAAATAAAAGGTGAACGATGTTTCCAAATGTTCAAAAAATGTATCAAATTCTTTGATGCTTAAATCTGGCGGTGTGTACACTTCTGAGATCCGCTGTAATCACATAATTGTGCTGCACATTTTTTTTTATACAAACCAGCTTAAAAAAAAAGGCTCAAACATATTTGAGACCAAAGGGAACATTTTTGGAAATGACACAGAAAAAATCCTTAAGACAACAGCTTTGAGTTTACAGTAATTCTAATTATAATGTTTTTCTTCTCCACAATGTATTCTCTCAACAGTTGGAAAGAAATGCCAAAGTCAACAACAATGTAGCGACAATTGATTTAGCAACAAAAAACGAGGACATTCCTGCCAACACAAATTGTGAAGTGGCTGGCTGGGGAAGTACTGGACCAGAAAAACCTTCTTCAGATGTTCTGATGGAGACCACAGAGAGTATCCAATTCAGCTTTGAGTGCAAACATATCTGGAAAATGTATTTCAATTCCACACATATGATCTGCACCAAGTTTAACAAAAAGACGGGAGGAATATGTCAGGTAATCAAGGAATACATACCATGAATGAAAATATGAAAAACAAAGCATTTCATTAGAAAAGAAAAGCTGGTTCCTTTGAAAACCTAATCAAGTCTTTTTCTTGTCTCTTGCAGGGAGATTCTGGGGGACCTCTTATTTGCGACTCCAAGGTTCAAGGAATAGCTGCTTATACTTTTAAAGAAAAATGTGATGATCCAAAGCATCCACATGTTTTCACTAAAGTTCGATCCTTTCTGCAGTGGATGGAAAAAGTGATGAAAGGCTGAGGCAACCTCATTGAATGGAAAGTTTAGTCAAATCTACATGTAAAAACCTGATAGAAGTGTTTTGTTTGTGGACAAGATGATTTGCTGATGATAGAAAAAAAAATAAGTAGTTCATTTAAAATAAAAAGATACTCCCAAATAATACACCTTGCATATTATCTAAAAGATGTATTCCCAATTTACATTAAATTTCTTTTTTGAGTTCACATTTAGGTCAAAAGAATATAAAATAACAGAAAGAGGCGGAGGTGAGGTTGTTTATGCTGCTACGGCTGGTCTCCAACATGTCAACTCACAGATGTGTTGGTAAAAAAAAAAAACCACAGACCACCACTGTTGCATTCATGGAACTCAGTCATAGTGCAAACTTTTGAAGCTGAACCTTTTTCTGTCAGTAAAGCCTGTCATCTGCAAGGAAATGAAAGGAAAGTTCATTTCACACTTTAGTCTACATTTGTACCTATATTCTATTTAAACAGTGACACATTCAATTCTTTAAAATGTTTCAGTGTCAGGTGATTTTATTTCTTAACTTTCATGAAAAGCAAACATAAAACTCACCTGACTTGAATCTCTGGTGAAATATCTCTTCTCTATTACCTACCAAAAATCATAAGATTTTTCTGATTACTACAAAACATGACAAATAAAGAAAACTTTATTTATTTTTATTTAAACATTAGCTTTAAAAAAAAGTTACAATGTATATTTGCATATTTGGATTTCACTTTCACTTTGTCTGAAGACCACCAAAACAGAGACACTGCAAGTAGCTTTAAAACAGAGATGTTCTGTTGTACTATGACCTCCGTGATCCACCAGATTGCCCTAAAATTAATAAAACATTGCACAATTCAGGTTCCTCACCTTATCAAAGAAACGGCTAAGTTTCACAGCATTTGATGTGCCTGCAGCAAAGTATCTTGGGTTTGTGCAGTCCTGGGAAAACATGATAATATTCAGCTTTTTTCTCGGGTGGTAAACCACTGTGTTTGTTTCCACATGCAGGGGATTTTGGTAAGTAAGACAAAAAGAGTAGAGCGCCTCTCTGCCAGAGTTCCTTTGTATTTGCTTTATTGTCATGATATTGACTGATGTAGTATTAATGATTCAGGTTAAGCTAATTTTAATAGTATTATTTTATGTTTCTTAATGAAATATTGTATTGTTTTAATGCCCAGCATTAGCTTCAGGTCACAAACTGATGGTGGGAAATTCTCTCCTATGATTTTCTGCTAGAAAGCAGAATTCATAAATTCCAGCCCATGTCTGACTTTAGATCTGGACCTGGAGTCAGCATGGTCAGCCTAACAGCTTCAGGCCTTGTGCCATTTCTTTCTTTCTTGATTCTACAGGTCTAACAGTAATCAAGCTTAGGAGTGGCTAGTGAAATTGAGCTCAGCGTTCGAAAAAGTGTTGTTATCCATCCATTTTCTGTACACCTTTGTCCCTAGTGAGCTCGAGAGGGGTGCTGGTGCCTATCTCCAGCAAGACATTTTGGGCGAGAGGCCGGGTATACCTTGGACAGGTAGCCAGTCTGTCGCAGGGCAACACAGAGACAGACAGGACAAGCAACCATGCACATACACACACCCACATCTAAGAAGAATTTAGAGACCAATTAACCTGATAGTCATGTTTTTAGATTGTAGGAGGAAGCTAGAATACCCAGGGGGAACCCACGCTTGCACAGGGAGAACATGCAAACTCCATGCAGAAAGACCCCGGTCTGAGAATTGAACCCAGGACCTTCTAGCTGCAAGGCTACGGTGTACATACTTTGCCACTGTGCAGCCAAAAGTGTTGTTAAACACAGTAAATTATTGCTTTACCAAAGGGTAAAATTGCTTTTCTATATAAAGGCTAGGTTGGTTTTTGATATAATTTTTTCACCTCATAAAGAAAAATAATTTATAAAACTGAATATAATCAGATTATCTTTGTCTCATTGATGACCTCAAAACATATTAAATGTGACAAAAGAAAAAAACAAAAACAAGAAATGTGTGGGGTGGAGAAACATTTCTCAACACTTCACAATAAACTGAATCATAAACCAACAAACATTTGAAATATTACCTTGGTTTAACAAACAGCCAGTTGTTCTAACATCCAGTTTTCAAAGTTCAGTTAAAAAAGAAACTTACGAGATTGATCTCCTCTGCATTAAAATCTTCAGAAAGGAAGGCCGTCCTAGTGAGAACTTCACTGCGTTTGTTCTCTGGAATCTGGTCAAACTTTGTTCCGATCAGCAGCAAAGGCACTGCGTTCTCAACAAACTGTTCTCTGTCATACTCACTGCATTTACATGAACATAAAAAAAGAAGCAGTTCAGGTCACATGAGTTGTAGCTTTTGCATGCTTAAAGGTTTAGAAAATATTTTGCTGATGAAAGCCAACCCATTTGAGACAATGACTCCTGTTGGGGAGGAATCCTTATTCAAAGCTTCCATTGACCAGCGGTAGAGATTTTGGGAAGATTTCTTATTTGTTAAATCGTGTACCAATATTATTCCTACAAAACATAAAAATATAAAATAAAGTCACTGAAATAAGATTTGAGAGCTTTGAACTAGATACAAATCTTTCTCTTTATTTTATTTTACCATTTACTGAATTGTAGAAGACTGCTCTGGTGCTTTTGACACTGTTGGCACTGCCAACTGATCCTCCAATGTCCCATAGCTCAATGTAGAAAGTTTTCTCCTCAGGGGTTCCTTCTTTGTAATCTTGAACCTATAATTGGAGTAGATATGAAGTGATATGATGGTACTTTAGTAAAAAAAAAATGTGAATCAGTCATTACTAGGTGTGTCTAACTAAAAAAAACCCATGCTGCACATTATAGCAGATGGAATAGTTTTCAGAATTATTGCTTAGTCGTGATTTGGTATCATGGAGTTACATTTGAATATGTGTGCATAATTTTATATTACATTTCGTGGCATCCTTATGAATTACAATAATAACTATGCATGGTAAATAGATTTTTGGTTAAATTGTGCAGCATTTTCCAAATAAATGGCAATCTGACAAAGGTAACAGAATCATTTCCTTTCATTAATGATGTGACATGTTTGCAGTGCTTACCCGTACATCCACAGAACAGCCAACAGTCCAAGATGGATTTCCAAAAACCTGATTCTGACATATTAAATGGACTAAGGAAGATTTGCCAACCCCTGTAAATGATAAAAAAACATATAGAAAGGTTCACTGAAACGATTGTATGTGAAATGCATACAGTTATATAATAAATCCTGAGCACAACAGTCTGGGAGAGGTTGGTTTTCAATGTCTTTTAGCGCTGCTTGGTATTTGCACTTCCCTTTTGTTGAAGAATACAAACAGACTCGTTTACCTGCGTTTAATACAATGCGTCATTTTCCACACAGCAGGAAATCAGGTAAAGTGGAACAAACTATGACACAGAATCCCATCAAGCTAGCTGATAATTGTCTCAGTGGCTTTATCAGAAGTCTTTATTTTTATATCAATTCAAAACAGAGCTTTGTTCTGTTTCCTTTTGATGCGCCAGAAAAGTTGAGCTTACTTATACATATAGATAGTAATATGGCTACTACTACATTTATCTACATTTGCAACATCCACAAGTGCCATTGTTTATTTATTTTTCTTTTTCTGTTAATGCGTCAATCATAGCTGCAAAAACAGATTTGTAGTTGTAATTTATAGGCTCTTAGTCAAGATATGGTTTTCACACCACCGAAACTAAGTCTAGATTAAAAGAAAACCAATGATAAAAAGTAGCTACATATACATTTGCTGTCATTTGTAAAAGAAAAATAGAGCGTAGCTTACCAGAATCTCCTAAAACTAACACTTTTACCCTGTCAAGAGAAGCCATTTCTGATGACGAAGAGTACCGGAAGAACAACAAGTTATCCCCGCCTTGAAGATAATTTTATGTACACTGATTGGTCTATTCCAAAAGACCTAGGGCTATAGTTTTACTTCCGGGGTTACCATCTCAGGTTAATTCTTGAAGCACATTAGCTAAACTTAGCAACTGAAACATTCGGAAGTGTAGAAGAATGCTGATTGATTAAACCGTTTTTGTTTGACAATATGATCGAGTAACTTTAATCTGAAATGGCTTAAGTTAGCGTTTCGATCTGTGTTACTGGTGAAACCGGAAGAGTAATAGGTAAGAGGCTAACGAACTTTTAGAAATGTAGTTACCATGAGGTAAACTCTTATAGCTTGTTTAAATTTGTATAGATATTTATAAGCAAACTGTTGTGTGTAAAGACTATGTTATCAAGGGCTTGTCATTTAAAGACGAATATCTCGACCAAATTCCTACAAATATTTGTTCCTTTGTTAGACTTAGCTTAAATGACGCTCAGGTAAATTGTGATTACTTTGTCGCTGGTATTGTCTGGTTGTATAAAATTAGCCATCATTTTGTGTATGTTTAGAAACTGAATCCGTAAATAAGTTGGTCAAAATATTCAATCTTCTCTGCTGGCAGTTTTTTCCCCTTAGTGTGTTTTTGCAGTCTACGGTATTCATTATTCCTTCAAATTCTGAACTTCATTGAAGCATCGTTACTATTACATACAATTTTTCCCTCTCGGATAAAAACAAAACGTCACACGAGTAAATGAAAGCTGCGGAAATGTAAATTGTATGTCTTTAAGTTTAAAAAGTCATCATATTTCAAACCAGATATCGATTGCTTAAATTTGCTTTATAAAGATATGAACATGGATAAAATAAATTTTATAAACAGTATTAAAATTCTCCAGTGTACTTCCAAAGCCATAGAATTTACAGTATGAATTCAGATTTTTGACATTTCTAGTTATTGATAAAAATGTAAAGAAGATAAATCATGCTTAAACATGTATCTTTTTTGTATTAATTTTCTTGCTTCCTTTCTTCCTTTTTAATTTTATTAGATAGGTCTGGACTTTTTTATAGTTGTGTTTCTTTCTCCATAGCTAAAAATGATTGAACCTGAGGTACTAACCGAAGTCCCTGCGTCTCTGAAGCGGCTGGCTAAGCAGGTTGTAAGGGGTTTTTATGGAGTAGAACATGCCTTGGCTCTGGACGTGCTGATACGTAACCCATGTGTCCGAGAAGAGGACATGCTGGAGCTGCTGAAGTTTGACCGGAAACAGCTGCGCTCTGTGCTCAACACCCTGAAAGCGGACAAGTTTGTCAAGTGCCGTATGAGAGTGGAGACAGCACCTGATGGCAAGACAACGCGTCACAACTACTATTTCATTAACTACAGGTTTGTTTATATTTTTTTTATTTATGGATTTCATTCTGCAGTATAGCTAAAATGCATTTAATTGCACATAAACTACAAAACATGTTTTGTTTTTGTTTAGAGTGCTGGTTAACGTTGTAAAGTACAAATTGGATCACATGCGACGCCGCATTGAGACAGACGAACGGGACTCCACCAGCCGCGCCTCCTTCAGGTGCCCCTGCTGCTTCTCCACTTTCACTGACCTGGAGGCCAATCAGCTTTTTGATCATATGACTGGTAAATACTTGACACAAAGCAGTTTTCCTGAAACACTTCCTGCCTTTTTCTTATTACACTTAAAAGACAAAAGTAGTTGGACAGTTTTGGGGAAACACAGATATCAAAATCTCATGCACCATTTTGTATTCCTTCCTACTGAGCAGGGTTTTGACAAGAATTGATATTTTTGATATAATTGGTACTAGAAGAGGTCTATGTTCAAAGACACACCATCAAAATTGATTAATTCACAGATTCTTTTTGTCTCATGCAGCTTAATTTGCCTCTAGATGGCAGTGAAAGCACATATTGAAAAAATATATTGTCTAATGGAATGATTTACTATATCAGTGAACCTGCATTTCTTAAATTAAAAATATTTAATCATATTTAAATGGCTATGAACTCTTTCAGAGATAATTCCATGAGACCACCCTATTCTCTTCAGTATATTTTCTGTACATTGTTGCTTAGTTCCTGTTTCCTGAGTGGCTTATTGCCAAGTCCTTCAACACAGATTAGTTCAAACAATTTCACAGGTCCTATGTTATGGATATTTGTTGATATCAAATATTTTTCACTTCATCCAAGGTTGTTTCAATAAATAAATTACAGTTTGTCCAGTCATGCTGTCCACCGCTCTTTCCTCCAATCAATTATATGTACGGAAATAATCGAGGGTCACTGAATGTTGCAGCTGTGGGGATTTGAGGGATGTAATTATCTCCAACATGATGTGCACACAAATCTTCTTCAAAAACATCCAGTTAAAACATGTATTTTTAAAATTCTGCTATTTAGCTGCATAAGACTGCACAAGCAAAAACTATGAAAATACCATACTGTTAAGTTCATTGTACAATTACACAGTTTTTTTTATTTTTATTACCATATATATATTTTTTAAGTTGCATTGTTCCTGTTGGAATTGGGTTTTGCCCATAAAGCTTCACACTTACATTTTCTAGCAGTTCCAGACTTCCAGTCATACAGTAGTGTTAAGTTGTTTTTTTTTCAGATATCTTTATGTCAGGCAGGTTGAAGGTACATTTCTTGAATATATCCCAAAGAGACAATACTTCTCTATAGTATCTATGATTTAACAAATCCAAGAAAATGTTTATAAATGTAGTTGTTCATTAGAGCTTCTCATTGCCCATAAAAGCTTGTGCAAAAAACCCAGTACTCCTTCCAGATATGCTGTCAATTTGCATTATTGTTGAAATGACACACTGTATTAAATTCAAAGCAAATACAATTATCAGCTGCTTAATATTAGACAAATCTAATTTCCTGGTGTTGGCCATACGTCCACCCCTCTCCCTTGATGCCAAATTATTTTCAGAAAGAATAGTAGTCAAATTATTTCACAGTGAAATGTGATGAATGGTAAATCACATTATACCAGATACTTCTGAAGAAAATTAACATAATATTAGCAAAAATAAAAAACAAGAATGCATAAAACTAAATATTGCTATAGATTAAACCACATTAGCATTCACATTTTATAGATCTTATGTCAAATAAGGAAGAAACACATAGAAAGAAAGAAACATGTAATGAATTTAAACATTTCAAACTGAACTTCACCATGGCTTTTCAGCCAATAAAATGATTTAACTGTGAAAATGATGAACACATTAACTATCTTTCTAACAGTAACTGCATGCATTTCTGCAGAGGGTCAACACAAGATTCACTTTTCCTTTTTAACCGTCACGTGGAGACGGATTTTTATCCTACAGTATGCTCTCAATTTTTGAGCATTTTCTGAATTAGTTACTACTGTAAAGGGAAACCCAAAGGAAGCTGTTTAAAATCAAGTAGCCAGATCTCATAATAGTCTGATGGACTGGTAGCCTCTGTGGGGCCAGCAACACTCAGTGGGATCCCATTGGGATAGGAAATGACAGTGCTGGACTTTCAGTTCAATCTCAGCCTGACCCTCGGAGAAGAGCCAGAACCCTGCAGCTTGAGCAAAACACATCTTTTTTTTTCCCCTTTCCTCCTCAGTTGCCTCCTTTTAGATCATTTCTTTTTTACTCAACTTAGAGAAATATCAGCATCTTTACTGTTTTGCAACTGCTTTTTTGGTCTTTATATCATGGTAGGAAGTAATCACATTTATAGGCATCCGTCTGGTCATTAACAACAGTTTTTCTGCTTGTTTATTTAAGCAGTCATTTGTCTCTCTGCCTCAAGCCCAAAATAAGCATGCATTCTTTGTTTTGCTCCATCCCTGATGCACACAAAGGGCTAAAAGCAGGCATGAGGTCTGTGCTAATGTTGGAATGCCTCCAATTATTGAAACTGAGATCAGGAAGAGAAGCAGATGGTCAGACACATCCCTCTCTTACTGTTTGGAGGCAAGGGGTGAGGTGCACTGCATACAATTTCCAACAGCCCTCAAAAAATAATTTAATGTTTTTAAAATTATTACCCCCCCGACCACCTCCTCCAACAAAAAAAATCTGGTTACCTAGGTTACCTGCCACATATTTTCTCTACACATTATCTTCACAGTCAAGGCTGAGTTGGTGTTTACCTGCTAGTGTGCGATTTCCACCAAGTCAGAGCGCACACAGAAAGCTATTTAAATTCAATTTTTGTTGTGCAGAGAAACAAATGGCAAAATATAGTCTAGAACTCTACAAAAAGGGCTTGGAGACTTTTTGGAGTACAGATTCTCCACGCTCATTCATCCTAGATCTGTTTCATAGGTGCTGCAGTGACAGGTCACTGAGCATTTTCAGAATCCCTTCTAAAATACTCAGAGATTTTTTTAGCTGTTCCCTATATTTGGTAAAATACTGAACCAGTGCCAAGATTACTCTCTACATTTTTGCTGAAGATACACCAATGAAGCCTGAAGAACCTATTTGAATAAAACCTTTCATTGTTGTGCAATGATACTAGATGTTCATTCTGGTAGCTACAACAGAAATCTAGACTTTAGCAGGTGTGGTCATTTCAGTCCTATTCCATTTTGTACTTTTGCAGTTTTTCTGTTCAGAAAAGGAGCAGGACAATTATTCATACTTTCCTTTGGGACTCTTCGTCAAAATTAAATGGCATAGAAGGTAATTGACCTGGAGTCTACAATAAGTTTGAGTTTTTTACAGCAAAAATACTTTTGGACTTTCAATCTCTGCATGTCGTTGAATGCGCTGGATTTGGAAACATTTGGGGTCTTTTGGCATCGTCAGAGTTAAGGTAGGTGTCTGCCTGACCTGAGATCTACATAGTAACGGTAATGCTTAGGTCATAAGCATTTATTAGGTCAATAAATTAGGTCATCACCATGGAAAAAATCAAGTAACCTTGGAAAAAACATCAGTATTATTTCTGATAATCACTGCAGACCAATAAATGGGCAAATCAGCAACCCATTGGACAAAAAAGAAAGATCCACTTTCAAAAGTGGGGACATCTCTAATTAGTGCTCATGTTTTAGGTGTTTCAGTTTTTCTATGTTTTTATGTAAGACTTTTTTTTTCATAGCTATTTGCATAAAACTAGCATGCGTATCTATGTTAGAACCCAGAATAACACCATGTATGTTTTAAGTAATGAAACATCTGCACTTTATGTACAATGGATACACCTGAAATGCAGAACACATTGTCATGCATCAGTTAGATGGTCAGAAGAACATATTTCTTATTAAGTTAGCCTGTTATAGTGGCTTCCATGAAATGCAATTTCTTGTTTTAATTCTGTTTTTTGCTTCATTCTGAGTTCTTTGCTTCCCTGCAGGTATGTTTCGCTGCACCTTTTGTCAGACTGAGGTAGAAGAAGATGAATCGGTCTGCCCTGACGCCAGGACACTTGTGGCCCGCTTTAATGAGCAAATCGAGCCCATCTACGCACTCCTACGCGAAACCGAAGATATTAACTTGTCCCATGACCTGCTGGAGCCGGAGCCCACCGAGATCCCCGCTCTCAAACAGAGGTCCGTTCGAAACAAGTCTCACAGCAACACACCACTTACCGCCTCAGTCAGGAGGCGGATTGTAGCTCACCTTTGTATTTATTCATCCGCAGAAATGGAAATGGCTTTTATGTTTTCATTTTATTGTCAGTGCTTGTTTTATTCTAAAAGTAATTTAACTAAAATGTATCAATGTTTTCCTAATCCTATTGTTTTTTATTTTGCTTTTTGAAATTGCATTCTTTTTTTCCTTTAGCCGTGAACGAGCGGCAGCTGCTGCAGGAAATGCTGCAGGCGGACCACACCGCGAAGCCTGGTCTAATAAAGGATCGACCTACGCTGATTTGTACATCCAGAATGTAGTTATCAGCATGGAGGAGCAGGACGACCAAAAGAAGCAGGTCAATGAGGGCAAGCCCCCAAAGGAGCGGCCCGTTTGGCTGACGCAGAGCACGGTGCAGGGGGCTTACAACGAGCCGGATGCTCTCAAGAGCCGTGAGTGAATTCTTCTTTATGTGAAACATTCCTCTGAGCCATGCTTTCTTTCTGTTCAGAAAAAAATTATCATTCTTTTTTTAGCTTTAGCTTATAGAGTCATAAAGGGTACAGTTTTTCGTCTCTCTTTTTTTTTCTGTTGTTCCGGTTCTCTAGTTTTTCTCTTTAGTGAGTTAAGGTGAGATGAGGGATTTACAGCAGATCAGAGGATTGAACAACCCTAGCTTTATTTGTTCTGGCAAATTGGACTTCAGACGTCCTTCTGGTCCAACATAAATCTACTGAGCCTTCCTCAAGTCGGTCAGCCACTGCTGTTGATGTAGTGGGGGCTCTGACTTTCTCTACTCCAAGTCAGAGAAGATAAGTGGGAGGCTGCCAAATGGCCCAGATCTACATCACGTGTTGTGTTGCTCTTACTGGTTGTAAGTCTAATTAGTTGGGTCCAGAGGCATTTTGGTCCTAATCCCCTGATAATGCCTCTGAGAAATCGAAATTCAACTAATGGGCTCTAGAATGACTTCATTTATTTAACTGTGCTGCCATGTTTTTATGTTGGTAAACTATAAAAGGCTTTTTTACCCAAATATGTCATATTTTAAACACATTCTTTATTGCAAACCTTCTTTTATGGCCTTTTTGCTCATGAATTAACTTCACAGAATCCAGATATAAAATGGCGATAAACCGTTTATTTGTTCCCATTTTTCTGTGTACCTGAATTTTAAATTATCAGCTGTTTGTTTAGGTTCATTGTAAGTAACTGATTATTTTAGCAATCAAATATTCTATTGATTAGTCTGAAAATTAATCGGGTTAAAAAGAATTGACACTTTCTAGAAATTTTTCATTTAACCTCTGAAGCTTATTTTAAACAACATTAGAAATACATAAAAAAAATCATTTCAACAAACATTTTCTTGCCTAAAATGCAATAAGAACATTCCTTTGTGTATGCTTGGTCATTTGTAGCAGAGGTTGCATCTGCAGCTAAAAAAAAAAAAAGTTTAACATCAACATGTGAAAAGCTCTGCTGTTTCTGTTTGACCCAACATCAGACAGCTATTTACAAAATCTGAAGTAAGTGAAGCTGAAACTATACCACTTGAAGAGTGACAAAGAATTTTTTTTTACCTTAGATACAAAAAGTATATATTTTCTTTTACAGTTTTGGATTAATTACTGCTCTGAGTATGTTGTTCTTTAAGCAAATGGCCTTTTTTGAGTATATTAATGATTAATACGCTACCAAATTAATTGACAATTATCTCAACAGTCAACTAATCACAATTAATCCGATTTATTTGTTTCAGCCCTGGTTCATTGTCCTGCTGGGGGATGAATTTTTTTCTGCAGTCACTTACAGGTTGTCTTCCAGAATTGCTCTTTATTTAGTGCCAGTAATCTTTTCATCAACTCTGACCAGCTTCTCTGTCTCTGCTGAAGAAACGTATCCCTGCAGCATGATGCTGCCAGCACCAATCTAAACTTTCAGAGAAACTAAAGGGCATGGAAGGGAAAGGAAGTGAAGACAGATAATTGTTAACTAAGATTGTCTTCCTCTTTCAGTGTGGGGCTTCAGTGAACGATCACACGCTGACTTTGTTTCTCAAAACAAGGGCATGTGGCAATCAGACCTGGTAGAAGCTGAATGCTGCTTCTCCTTGTTTTGTTCAGATTTTGCGGATGCAGAGCAGACTACAACCTCAAGACCTGAGTGGTCTGGAAGTTTGATACAATAACAACAGATCTTTAATGTATTTTGAAGCTAAGCCATTTACTGAGGTTTATTTTTCTTGGGGGAATTTTGTCTAAATTAAAAGTTTTTCTTCCGCAGGTGGCGACATCGCAGCCGGAGCTCAGGATGGCGCAGCCGGTCACGGAGCAGGCCAGGCGGACGAAAACGAGGAAGTAATGCGTGCCCTGCTCATCCACGAGAAGAGAGCTGTCGCCGGAGCAGGTGTGGGTGGAGCGAGCGCAGCTGCCAGGGGTCTTGCCTCCGCCACAGCTAACGCCAGTGACTCAGAGAGCGACACCAGTGAATCAGAGGACGAACTTCCCTCGGGCCCTACCACTGCCACAGCCTCTCAGCATCGCGCCGTTGAAGAGGTCGAAGAAGAGGATGACGACGACGACTTTGAGGAGGTGGGGGATGAGCCGATGGTGATGGTGGGGGGTCGGCCGTTCTCATACAGAGAGGTGAGCCAGAGGCCGGAGCTAGTGGAGCAGATGTCTATGCAGGAAAAGGAGGCTTACATTGAGATGGGACAAAACCTCTTCCAGGATATGTTCTTCTGAAGACACAGAACTTTAGATACTTTAAGTTGCATTCATTGACTGATGTTTCTGCTGTCTTACACTGTCAGTGGACAACTGAAGAGGAAACAGGATGCTGCTCCATAAACTTCAGAAAATGTTTGGTTTGCCAGTATTTGTTTTGCACCGCTCATATTTGTAGTATTTCTATTTGAAGTATTTTCAAAAGTCACCAAACAATAACAAATTTCTGTCAGCTGCGCTTTCTTTCTTTTACCATTATTGTTTGCTTCAATTCAAAATTAAACAGTTCATCTTTACCAGAAATGTTTTAGCCATTGTTCTTTCATTTACCGGACAGAAGGGACACAACATTTGCTTTAATCAATGCAGCTGTCTACACACCGGCATATATCTCATGCCTCCACTGAGTTTTGTTGAATGGGCATAATTGCATTGATTGCGTGAGAACTGGTGAAAGATATCTGAGCACTTCACAGTGCGGGGGTTGGACACTGAAACACTGAACAAGCGACTGCTGCTTTCATTATCCTGCCTGTTCAAATGATGAGTCAAAGAATATTCTACAGTTCAACAGGCTTAGTCTGAATTCTCATCTCAGGCAAAATACAGAGAAAGAGAAGGTGCTTTTGGCACAATTCTTGTGGGTAACAGTGAAACATTTGTAACTTCGAGATATCTGTAATAAAATATTACTGCTACCCTGCCTAAATGTGTCTATAAGTCAAATGTGATGTTTGCAGGTTTTACACAATAATTAGACAAGGTGTCTTTTTTCTATATGTTATTATTGGACACAGTTCTCTCAGCCAATCTAAAATGTTAAACTTCAGATAGGAATATTTTATGGAAGTAAAAGTAAGGGTTTGGCTTTCTTGGGAAAATATATGTGTGCACAATTATAGGACAACTATAACTTGTGTGGAGGATTATTATGCAGCTAATTGAAAAAGGAAGCTCAATCTGAAATGCATACTTTAATCTGTTGAAGTTTTATTCTGTTCACAGCTTCAAATTTACAAATAAGTATTTGACATCTTCTGTTTAAGCAAGGATCAGAAGTTCTTAGTTGATGTGTGAGTTGTCATTTCTTGTCTTTAAGGCTTTTGACTGGCCAGGCTTGTGAAGTACATAAATGCAGGTGATGGATCATTGTTCATAAAAATAATGGTTGCTTGAAAGATATTTTTCTGCACCACTACTTTTAAGTGTCATCTAAAAACTGTATGTAGGTTGGGGAATTAGTTTTTGAGTCCATCTTCAAGCTAAAAAGATCAAACTAGCTCATCTTTTAATAATATCAACTTCCACACCCACAATTGTTAAATGGTAAAGTTCTACCCTGGTCATTTAATTTTAACCAAGTTAATGCATTGGAAGTGCAGGAGGAGGAAAAATGTTACCTGTCTCCTGCTGCAGAGACCCGCCTTAATGGATTTAAAGGGTAGAAAAGTAAAGATTTGTTTAATTTCATTCAGCTCAGAGAAACCTTCCAGTCATTAATTTTCTTACTTGTCAGATCAAATTCCTGAGGATAATGTGAGATTTGCTTTGTAATCACTGCTCTAGTGTAACCACAGCATCCTGCGGCATGAAGTGACCCACTCACATAGAGAGAAATGTCACCTCAAAGCCAAGGCCTCCATTCGGACAAGGCTCTTGTACTTGCATAAAGATCTTTGCAGTATTTTTTTTTTATAGTGACATTTTTTTATATTTTTCCTCTGAATGCAGAAATAATATAAATTGTTGAAATGTATGAGGGTTAAATCTATATTTATTCTTCTGTTAATTTCAGTGTTATTTTTAGATATGTGAGTAGATTAAAAAGGGGTAATAATTTATGCTCTGTCATCACACTGCAGCAAAACGCTAATAGTTCAAATGTAGCCAAATTAGACTTTCACTGAATTTGTCTGTAGAGGTCAGATTTTACCTTTAATGTTAATTACAGAAAAATGCTTTAATGAATTGTTTTTAAAAATGGAACTTGCAATATAGTGGATGAAATGGACTAAGTTTTAAAACTTCTGTTTGCAGGGAGAAATGCATTATATCCAGGCAGCAGTTCTGTTTCTTCTCAAAAGTCGCAAGTATTTAAACCTGTAACAAGTAGGGATGTATGAGATATTGATTTTATGCCTGTATTACTTACCAATATTTATTTCCATCTTGCCCTCTGTGTATGTGTTGCAAGAGGAGGAGAGGATTTGATCATGTAATATTGGTAAACATTGGTTGACTGCCTTTATGACAATTTATAGGTTATGGTATTGCATTTTTCTAAACAGAATTGTGTTTATTGTAGTACAAGTAGAGGGTCTTGACAGTTTTGTTGAGGTTTGATGTAGAATAAGTTGCCAATTTCAAAACAACCAGAACTTTGAAGAAACATGCATGTTCACTGATTGGAGGGCAAACTTCAAGCTTGGAGGAGGTTTTGTTAAACAGCCAATTTTGAATGTGCAAAAACACCACTGAGCCAACCAATCAGCAAACTGTGACTGAAATGTAGGTCATGTAAAACACAAAGGTCATACACAAAAACATCAATTTAATATCTTAGGTTTCTTATAAGAAATAATTATTTTATTTTAGTAAGATGTTTAATTTAATTAACTTTATTTGTTAAACTTTTCAGGAATCAGTGCAGTATATCTCGATCTTTAGACATTTCAAACAAGACTCTACTTTATTTAATAATGTAAAAAAGTCTTGCTTTATATTTTAAGTATTTTAATGCTTTCAATAAGAAGAATGCAGTCAAACAGTTTCTGTTGAAAGAAAACTGCTCTGTTGTAGCCTGTTAATATTTTTGACTAAGATTCTATTCCTTTTCACACTGATAAAACATACATTAAAATGTGTCTAGTATTTAATCACAATAAAATAAAAAGCCTTTGGTACATATTAAATTTGAGTTGAAAATGTCATCCTTTGCAGATGACTGTGGTGAGGTAAAATCCTCTGGGGTAACCCTACAAGCCCTTACATTCTTTTTAAGTTAGAGGATGGACACCTGTAGAGAAGAACCTCAAAGGTCAGGATGAAAACAGGACCAGGGCTCATTAAAACATCCCCTGCCCTTCAGGACAGCTCAATTAAAAAGCTGAGCCCATGCTGTTCCATTGATCTACCAAAGCAGGTCTGGGTCACAGGGTGGGTGAAAAAGAACTCAGGGGGGGAATCCACAAGGCCGCAAAAAGTCATAGTACCTGAAAGAACAGGTGGGTTTGTGTTTTAATAAGTTAGAACATGGATGACTAAGTTTAGAACCCAGACCTTGTTCCTGACATTTTTTTTGTGAAGGATACATAACTTGATTTCCTTTTTTTTCTGTAAAAGAACAACAGTTTACAAAGAGGCACTCAGGGTTAACATTCACAAACAGAATAACAAAATCACATTTAACTTGGTCTGAATGAGGAACACAGTAGGATCTGACTGGTTGGCGTGAGTGTGGGAGGAGACACACAAAGGCAGACTGTAATGAGTGATGCCTGACAAGGTTTGTTTGAGAAGATTACATAAAGATTGATTGACTGCAGGTGTCTGCCACTCTTGATCTAATGAAGCCCAAAGACTAACGACTTAATAATCGACCCTGTTTGTCTGTCTGTCACTCAGCCACAGCAATCTCCTTTGATCCCTTACTTTGAGCCTTTAAAAAGTCAAGTGGTCAAATGAAAAATTTAACATCACAGTAAGATTTAGAATAAAGAAGTGAGGGTCATTGCTAACTTTTGAATTGTTTGGATCAGGCTTTTTTCAGCTTTCGCTTTTTCATTCTTGCTCTGGGTGTTGAGGAAAGGGTTGGTGTCATCAGATATATGATGCTGAAGTGGCAAAACACCCTTGCTGTTTAATGTCTGAGAAATATTTGCTTGATAAAAGTTTTTAAATGTTTTATGGCACTTGCAGGAAAAAAAGACAAAAGAACTATTTGAACCCTGGACCTTCTTCCTGCAAGGCAACAATTAATCCACCATGCAGCCTAACTTAAAAAAACAAAGAATGTTTCTGAAAACAAGATTTTATTTCTGCAACTAACCTATATCAAATCGTTTGTTAATCAAGGACTCATAACTGAATTCTAATATGCAACAATAATAATGCAAGCATGTATACACATTGACTTTCTAACCTGATGTAAAGTGACTTTCTACTTTACTGGCTTCACTACGACTATTCAAACATAAGCTCAGAGTTTAACACTGTTCATGTTGCAGAGATGGTATATGATGATTTCTTTTAGCAACTATGTTTCTGAAAAAATACACTACCAATATAGCAGCACTAATTAATTCGCAAGTTTGTTAATTAATCTTTGAATTATTAACTATCCCCTTCATGTTACCAAATACAGTTTTCCAGTTCCTCAAGCAGAGATATAAGATAAACAGCTGTTGAGATGCACAAAACAAGTTAGGTTCTACTATTTAATGTTACATGCATGTTTTGAACTGTAGACTAAAACCCCACACATGCCCAGGCAGAAAGGCCTGCTGAGATTTAAACCCAAAACCTTCATGCCATGAAGCAGCATTGCTTGCTATTACACCATGCCTCCACTCTTAAATTGTAATGATATTTTTGCCCTTCTCATCTAATATTCTTTGCACAGCTTGGATCATTTGACCATAAAAATGTCTGTCCAGGTTTAAGATATGCCAAAGAGGGATGTTTTAGATTTGCTTTAAATAACAACACCTAAAGTATGGCAGCATTCTGTGAACCTATGAGACTTATAGTCAAACTTTCAACAAAGATTTTATTTGTGAGCTGATAAAGTCAACAATTTATGAAGGAGGCCTATAGGGGACAAAAACCTTTGATTTTCCATCAATTTCCCAGTTAGTCCAATCTTTGTCTACCTCTTTTGTTGCTGGGAGGAATTGTAGTAAAATGTTACACAACCTTAAAAAACATACTGATAGTAACTGCTCCAATGGGGAAAATTGACTTTTGAAATGCTGTTTAAATGAATTATGTAGAGATGTTTTACTATACAGAGACAAGCCTTTGCATTCAGCATTTTCTCTCAACTTTGACTGAAGGAATCACAGTGGTGCAGTGAATTGATTAATCCAATGAAGTACTTTGTTAGCAAATCGTTTTAGTTTTCCCTTTGACTGCACTGTTCTTTTTTGGAAGGTAACAATTTAACACTATTGAGATTAGTGTTGCTTAATTAATCAATATTTTTGATATAATCAATACCAAAATACAAATTCTTTAAAACAAATAATTTTGCATCAGAACCAACACAAACTGAGCCACTTTCATCTCACTAAATTCGTACAAAGCTTCACACAGCAGGACTGCAAATGCAGACATTTTCTGCTCTTCCCCTGCAGAGGCTCACCTGAACAATCAAGCCTCAGAATTAAAACTGAGTTGCTGCTGTTGCTGCAAAAAGTATAGGCATGTGACCATGATAAAAGATGCTTAATTTAATAAATAAAATAAAAAAAAATGTGTAAGAGTAAATAAACCATAATAATATTTGGATTGACTCCTATTTTGGTCCTGAAAACCCACGGGGGTGCAAACTTGCATTTTGTGAAGATGGCTCTTATGTGGCTTTGTAAAGAATTTGTTGTTTTAAGAATACTGGGGTTAGACATTGGAGGACTTTATGTATTATAAGCAGTATTTTTGGAATGAATGCTAAAACTTTATAAAGAACCAGTAGAAGAAAGAGAACAAGAGTAATATAATCTCCTCTGACTGCATGTGAAAGGAATCTGGCCACAGCATTCTGGACCAACTATGATCTCTTTAAGGAGCTGTTGGAACATCCAGTTGATGTAGCAATATAGTTGTCAAGTCAAATTTATAAAATGTTGGGGCTGTATATCTGAATCACTTTGAAACAGTAGGTTTCTTATTTTGCAGGTGCTACAAGGGTGAAAAAATACACTTTTTTGGTGATTTGTTTAATATGACAAATGACAGATAAGTCTTGTTTGAAAACAACTTCAAGGTTTTTCATATTGGTGCTGCCAGTGTCAGTTCATCAAACGTGATTACTTGATCATTTTTAAGTTCTTTTGCGACCAAAAATCAATATTTCCACAATTTCTTAAATTCAGCTTGAGAAAATTAATCGACATTCCAGACGAGAATAGAACTTCAGTAGTACATTGTTACTTTACTACACAGAGTTAAGTGGCAGAAGTGAAGAAACAAAAGACAATGTCATATTTTCTGATAATGTAGCCCAAGGGAAGCATTCATAAAAAAGCATAATTGGACCTAATGCTGGACAGTCAAACTAATTTCTTTAAATGTGTTGAATATGTAATTGTCTCACAATAGATACCTTTTTCAGATTTTTCAGAGTTGTTAATTTTGGATCAAATTAACAACTCTGAAAAAAACATTATTTATAACAGATCACCATATTTTATATGAGCAAAAGCAGTGGAGTATGTGACTGGAAGGTGTTTTTCCTGCCCACGTGTGCCCTATTGTGCATTCATAACTAAAGATTAAACCAACACAGATTACACATCTTTGATTAAATGTATGCCATCTGAAGGCAAGTTTTGAATGGAGGGTTTGTTTTGTTGCGGGTTACAGTGACCCTTTAGCAGCACAAGCATGACAAATGTTTGTCCTTTTTAGAGGCTGTTAACCTTTTATCGAAGGATTCACATCCATTAATCTCCTTATTTATTCATGAGAATCTTTGAACTTGTCCATACTAGCAAAGGACAGTAATGCATCTGAGGGAGAGTGTTCGGTTCCAAGATGTGGCACTCTCTTCCCCTGATTATCTCCTAAAATTGCTAACCAACATGTTTCATCAAGAAAGAGAGAGCAACAGCTCAATGGCCTTTTTCTGTGTATAGTTTCATGCTTATTAAATGACTAAAATGAAATAAAATGTTCCAATCTTTTGAACTGACAGGCGCTGAGACAGAATTTCACTGAGTTCAATTTATTGTGTTCAAACACGTAAAATAGATCCTGACAACAGGCTGAACAAAAATAAAAATCATAGCCAACATTCTGAAAACAGGAACTGCCTGATTAGTGTGTACATGTATTCATGATAATGAAATCGCACAAGTGTTTACAGCCTGATGAATGCAAGGGCACATAGTCAATCAACATGTGCTGATGAGACAGCTTCATGTAAAACCATCTGCATGTCTCTGCTTGTCCCTGTGTATTACAGCTCCGTGAAATGATAATTGACACAGTTTTTTTTAATCATAACTTTCTTCATGAGGAACCTGAGGTATCTTGTGACAACGTTCTTGTGATCCACCCTTTTTTTATATATCTCGAATTGTCTTAGTTAAAAGAAAAATACAGTAGATGACGTCAACAGGAAAAAGATAACATAAGAGGAAAAGGCAGCACAGAATTTTGTCAAAGCAGCTGGTAGGCAGTGTTTTTAATAGGCTGTACAGTCAAACATTGGTGTCATTTGTGTTGACACGTCACCCCTTCCCCTCTATTCAGCCTCCAACTGTCTCTACACATCAGCCCTTTAATGACCGTGGAAAGCTGCAGACCTTGTCATCCTGTGTGTCCCCACTAGTTGCCCTCCTTGAGCTTTGCGCTGCATCCAGTCACGTGATCCAATCATCCACTTCAGCTGTCCCTTATCAACCTCCCAGTATGTGGTATATGGAGGACAGGTTTCAGTATGTGTTTGCCAGATTGTCTGTGGTGCCACAGCCTGTTATCTGTCTGACTCCTGCCCGTCGCCTGCGTCCTTCCCATCCTGTCTGCCCTGCTTTTTCACCTTCCCGTTCCGCCAGATGAGCCTTGGTTTAGCAAACTGCCTCCATCCTGACTGTCAAGTCTCAGCTTTTGCTTTTGTTCACACTTCACAGAATGAATATGCTGCAGTATCTGTATTTAGTGCCTTTGTTGTGTGAAATTGAAATATCCAGACAGGAGTGTTTTACGTTTAAATATGTCTGCATAGATGTTTTTAGGTGTTTTCTTGTACAGAGCTGCAGAGGTAATTTATGTCATCTTTGGTTGACTGCAGTATTGAAGAGGAAGTCAATATTATCCATACATGATTGCTGTGCCACTCTATTTCAAGTAAATATTGTGATAAAATGTCTCCACATGTATCTAAGTTACTATGAAACAGGAGAATTAAGAAAATCAATTCTCATTTTAAATAGTGAACTTCAGTGTTGCAGTTGGAAGCATTGTTGCCTTGCAGCAACAAGGTTCTGGGTTCGAATCCCAGTGTCAGGTCTTTCTGCATGGAGTTTGCATGTTCTCCCTGTGTGTGCATGGGTTCTCCTTGGGTACTTCGGCTGCCTCTCACAGTCCAAAAACATGACTGTCATGTTAATTGGTCTCTGTAAATTGTCCTTAGCTTTAAGTCTGTGCGGTCATAGTTGTGTATCTCTACACTGCCCTGCGATGGACTGGTGACCTACCTTGGGTGTACATGGATGGAATAGATTTTAATTAGTTGTAATTTTGACAGCATTCTTGCATAGTTCTAAATAACAATGATTAATCTGCTCATAAAACTTGCTTCAATATTGGAAATAAAATGGTGTCTTAGGTTTCTAAATACTATTGTTTGAAGTAAAGTGGCAAATCACATGTAAAATAGAAAACACTTTTGTAGTTTGTTTCCTGAAATACTTTTTCAGGAACAACATTTCTCTCACATGATAATAAACTCTGTACCTCCAGTGCAATGACATATTTTATACTCGTACAATTTGTTGTTTTTCTCCTATCTAAAAGGCGGCTGAGTGTGTTTGCTGTGCTCAAAATCCAAGGAGATTTTAGTTTGCTAAATAATCGGTGAACTGAAGTATGTGTACCTGAAATTGTCTCATTTTTAAATAGAGCTGAAGCCATAATATGGATGAATACACCCGAGGGAAGTGTAATGCAAACAGCAAGCTATGTTATCTCCCATAAGCATTTACACAATAAAACATACCAAGCATATAGTCATCTAAAAATAAAGGAGGTTGCCAGTTTTGCTTAATTAAAATGTTTCAATGAAATAATGTACAACATTTGAGATTGGATGTCAGCATGTCAAGCATCTTTAACACAATTGCTTAAAATAAGAGTTCACCTTCTCACTTTGTATGGGATTTACCAAGTTGCACAAAAAGTGTGAGCCTTTAATAATTGATATTTGTAAAATATATTTGCTTTTTGTATGTTTGCTATATTATTTAAAATGTAAAAAGAAGTACCCTTCCCTTAATTGATGGTATTTTAAGTATTACAAATATCTTAGGGATAGATGTTTGCTGTGTGTCCTACATGGCTTGTTGTACACTGCTTCTTCTAACTTCTACTTTCTTTCAACAATGGCTTTCTTCTCTTTCTTCCATGACAACAAGCCTAAAAGTTTGTCGGTTTAATTAACATAATGTCATAAAATGTTAAAAGCCTGAGGTTTTATTTTTTAACCAATCCAACCCATGTTTATTTAATATGTTCTCCAAAAAACCAAAATACAAATGAAAAAAATATACTTTTGTATATTTGCATTCCATTTACTATATTCTCACGGCTGCTTGTTACACTGGATTTTATCTAGGGGTATTAAGGTAAGGAGGGCTGAAATCAAATGCAGATTCCACTTTTGGGATTTAATTTGCAAAAGCTTTTAAAACAAATCATCTTTGTTTTTTCACTTATCAATTATGCAACATTTGGGATCTATCATATAACATCTCAGAAAAATAAAGTATAGTTTGTGATTGTAACCAAAAAAAATTTAAATGACCTCAATGTGAATCAGTGATTTTGTATGACACTGTATCCCGAAAACTTATTATACTTTTTATGCTTTTGAAAATCAAAAGCATAAATGATTTCCTATGCAATGCATTTGGATATTTCTTCCTATGCATCCCTATTCCAGCTTAATTGTTTTTTGCCACTCCTGGTTTCACACTTCCTTCTCCACCCACCTCTTTGTCCTGTGGGAAAAGTCCCAGGAGATCGCAGTGTTGACGTCACCTTTCATTAGTTGACCAACATTAGAACTTGTTGCTATGCCAGCAAACAAAAGCTTTGCTTCTGTCTCCTGGCAAAACGCAACTTTCAGGCCCCGCAGGAAAACAATTATCCACTAATGTGTGACTCAGTCATATCTGTAACATGCTCTCATTAACCCAGAGATTCATTCTGGTTCCCTCAGCCTGTTAAGAAACAAGCAGTTACTCGAGTTATTATTGATATGATTTATAGATTTCAAACATTATTTTATCTGTATCACCCATCAAAGTCACTGGGCACAGCTACCACTGGGTTTGTCAAGTTTTCTAAGAGAATTGCCCAGTATTTACATCCATACATCTTATCTTTATGGGTGAAACCAACTTCCCTGTACTGCTGAAAAAAGTATGATACTGCCTCTACCATGATTCCCTTTGGCGATGGTATATTCAGCGACAACATAGTGTTGTACTATAAATCAATGATAAATGCTTTGTTGGGTTGAAACTGATTGCAATGCAGTGCCAGTCTGACTCGAGGCCATTCTGTCATGTGTCTTCATCAGCAAGATCTGCTGATGACAACGTCCACAGTTGTTCATCCAGTCATCAGTATTCAGCATATAAGAAACACACATCACTCCAACAAAACATTAAAGATACATCCATCCATCCATTTTCTGTACACTCTTGTCCCTAGTGGGGTTGGGAGGAGTGCTGGTGCCTATCTCCAGCGAACGTTTTGGGTGAGAGGCGGGGTACACCCTGGACAGGTCGCCAGTCTGTCTCAGCATTAAAGTTACAGTAGGATTTAAAATGGAAGAGTTGAACAAAAAGCCAGTCTATTCTTTAATAAAATGTAGCAGAAATGATGAATGACTTTGTAGATTTACACACACGCACACAGACATATATATATATCTAAAAGCAATTCTATACTTGACATGATTATGTAGAATGAATTAATGTTTCCCTGCTGCTCCGGCCATGTTGAGTTTAATCACTTGCTTATTATGTGGAATGCAAAGTGCCCTGGACCTCTTCATGCATAGTACATGAGGTTAATAGCTCAGCAGCCCAGCTCAGCTGAGTTATCAAATTATGACTCTTTCTGTAGAGGTTGCACTCCTGCTCATATTTATGTCTGTGTCCCTCAGAAAAGCCTAAAAATAAACAAGTCAGTCATTTCCGACACATCCAGCCAGTGATTGAGACTGCAGAAAAAAAGAAAAAATCTTTTTCCATGACATTCCTCAGAAAAATGACTCATACTGGTGGACCACAACATGACATCTACCCCCTATAGTTATGTAGGTTCCCCTGCAAGAGTAGTTCTCATCTGTTACATATGAACATGGAGCCTATGAAAAGGTCTCTGCTTTAAACTGTCATGTTGACTCAACATTTTTGAGTCCTGAGGATAGATAAACGAGTAAATCCCCAGCTCGATTTATTATAGTTAAAAATAGTAAAATGAAACATGTTTATTCTTAATTTGTTTAATTTCCACCTGCAATATTTGATTTTTGCAACATCAGATACTTATTTTTTGTTATTTACTGATGTCATAACATCACTCATGGTTTTCTATCCTGAGTGAGCAAGACTTTTGTTGACAACAGAGCACATCCATGCAGACGCATTGTGAAGTGGACTGACAACATGTAAACTGTAGTCATTTTTGTATCTAATATTTGAGAGAAAGACCAGGAGTAGCTAATCAAGAGAATTGCAACAATTCTCAATGAACTGGTGGATTTTATGGGCTATAAAAACTGGTGTAAAACCAAGTCACTGACTGGATGAAAATACAACAAGCAGGCCATTTTCCTTCGCCGTGTACTGCACTACTCTACTGTAAAGGTAAGAATAAAAAGCAAACACATGGAAAATGTATCCTCCAACTGTGACAAATACTGTGAAATAAAAGACCTAGTTGTGAGAGTTAAATGGCAAACAGTGTATGTTGTCTCATTTTAAGTGCAATCAAACAGCGGTTGGCATACTGTATGTCTGCTTGACACTTAAAGCTACCTTTGTGTCAGCATTTACTCAGTATACTCATGTTGAACTAACTACAACATCATTGCTGCTGTTCAATTTTATGAATATAATTGGTTACTTGCCCCAAATGGCACGTAATCTGTCTGTATGATACCAACAACCACTTTCTTTAGCATGTTGTGGTGATATCTTGATGAGACACCTTTGGACCCTCTCTGCTGCAGCTGCAGCCATTACCCCAGGCTGCTGTTAGAAAACCTGAAGAGCTTGGATTGAGCTGCAGCTGCAACACCTTTAACTCAATCTGGCCAGGAAGAAATGCTTTAAGAGCAGACATCTTTATCAAAGATAAACAACATGTAGATTACTGAATAATTTAAAATAATAAATAAATCTACCTAATTTCAGTCAAAAAAGACATCCTCACTTGTTGTGACTTGGGTTAAATCTTATCACATTTATCACTTATGGTAAATGTGATAAGATTGGGATGAGAGCAATATTCACTGCTACTTTGATACTTTTGTTGGGTTTTTTTGTTCTTATTTTCATCAACCTGACCAAAATTTTAATCAGACAGAAAACAGCTGACTTGCAAAAAAGAAATTGATAGCAGAATATAAAGTAAGGCAGTAGTGCTGACACATCCTTTCCTTTCACATTTCACACCACTTTAGCCCTTTATGAACAGATAGCCGTTTTTACTATTAAGAGACAATAGTGATTAACATAGAAATTATTCCACAATTGCACATGTGGCAGGGTTGACCATGCAGTCACATTGTAGTTCATTTGTGGGCTGACAGTCTAAAACAATAAATACAATTTTAGGTAAAAATAAATCACGCAGCTGACAAACAGGGGGTCCAAGTCATAAGTGATACACTCGAAAAAGATTTAATCATATTTTCTCAAGGTAAGTTATTATGTTTAGCTAAAGCTTATAATGGTGAATGCAACTATTTTTTCCAGTATTTTTTTTACTTTGTCCACAAATTCTTTCCACCCTGATGGCCGTTGCAGATCACTATGCATTTGACCCCAAGGTTAATTTGCCCTTTTAGAGAATACATGGGGAATTTTGAAATCAGTATGAAATATGTAGAAAAGTAGAATAAGATACTGTTTATTTTCATTGGTATTCAATTAGTCACTTTATTTGTTAATTCTGCAGTGGTAGCTATTTATTCTTGTATTTTCTGGAAATGTCTTTTTAACCCTATTTGCTATGGTCAGTAGCATTTTATTTATGTATCAGGACAAGACAAAGTTCTTAGAAAAAGTAAAAACTGTGTTTGGATTTTTAAAAAGATATTGACGTATATTCCATGACGTATCTCTAATCTTTTTATGCCAGTTTTTGGCAACATGGTGTAAAGCACTGAGCATTTCAAGCTATTTTTGCTTCATTCCAAATTACCTTTCAGTCTTTTGCTTCCTGGTGGTGACTGTATTTTATACTTTGATTAGCAAGCAGCAGGGTGCAATTCAGCTGCTCCGGTTGGCAGTGACACCTGTGCTGAGTAATCAGCTGATCATTTCCATTTTTTGTTACACAGAAACCCAAATTAAAGAGGAAAATGTATTAAATAAAGTGAATATTAAGAAACAGGAAGAATAGGGCCTAATGACATCTGCTGCTTTTAACCTTTTAACAGAACCTCATTTTTTTAAAAAAAAATCTGAGCTATCCTTTTACATTTGCTGTACTGAGACAGATGGTTTAAGATTGTGGGATTAAATGGGGCATTGAATCTGCAACCTAAGATTATCAGGCAATCATTGATTTCAACTGCAAGGAGACATCAATGGACTGAAATTACTCCATGTTTAAAGAACAATGACAAAAAATAAAATACCTTTGGCCACGCTCACTTTAATTTAGTCACATTTCCATGTCAGGATTATTGTGATTAAAAAAGGCACATCTGTGTTTTTTATATCCACAATTGTTTAAGTAAGCAACATCACACCTAACTTCAAGTTAATCCCACAGCTGAGACCTTTGATTTGTGACCTCAATATCTCTTTGACCTCAAAATTTGGTTCAAGTTAAATTCATAATTAATTTGAGTTTTTGTTGCAAAATGAAAAGTCTACAAAAAGGTTGACTTTCCAAAAACTGGAGCCAAGGAATTAGAAACCAATGACCCTGAAGGATTTAGTCTTTTTTCAAGCTGGAAACAGGAGAGAGGGAGGAAGAAGTCAGAGAGCCCTCCTGTTGTGTTTGATTGGCTGCACTCAAACACAGAACTTTATAGGCAATTGGGAGCAACAGAAAAGGGGATTCTTGCCATAGCAACCAAAACAGAGCTGAACTGTTGTCACTTTGTCAAAATATATATATTTTTTCTTATTCCTGTACATACACTAAAATAAATATACAATTTAAAGGCGTGGCTGTTACCTTTGTTGGCTGTCACCTAAAATATTTGTAAAGTGCAACAATAAAATACTGAATGAGCAGAAATATATAATACAAATAAAAAATATAGCGAATCTTTTTCTGTGTATTAAATTGTGTGTGGGGGGGTGGGGGGGTTGTAAATCAGAGAACTATGACATACATCAGCATTGAAGCAAATATTTGGCAAGTATTCTGTATTGTAGATGTGAGATTTCATCACTTGATCATCATACACTTGATTATCAATCCTATTGTTTTCTCAGTAGGATTGTGGCTCCTGCTGTCTTCCATAAAGGTTTTTATTTGCTTAGGGGTGAATATCCTGTCCATGCTTGTGTGTTTGCTTGTCCGAAACTAACCATCTACACTTTGCACAAGAAAAGCACATCAAGCAGGGTTTCAGCAGCTCTGGAATAAAATAAGTTCTAAGGGAAAATGGGAAGCAGTCATTATCGTTGTCTTTTGGCAAATAATGAATCTTGAAAATCAGGTGTGCATTTATCAGCTCATTTATATGGAAATTAATATTCCCCACAGGATCTTCTGTACCTCCTGGGCTTTAGCTCCCTCTACTTTAACTCAATTACAAGTAGTCTTACTGATAGGGAAGCATTCTTAATTGGAAATTGATTTAAAGGGAAACTTTACATGGCTTCACTTTGCTTCTGAACTCTGCTCTTCTGCTCCTTTATCGAATAACCCGGCAGGCATTTGAAAGGCAATGGTAGCTTAAATAAGAAGTAGTTTTAGCAGGAAAGTAGGAAAGTAGTAGACAAGCAGACATTAATAGATTCAGCAGCAAAGGAGGAGCTTAGAAGTAATTGAAAAAGACAAAGCTGGACATTAATGTTAGGTCAAAAAATGTGATAACATTGAGCTTAAGATGGATTTAAGGTGAGAATTATTAGCCCTTAATGAAATCCCACAAACTCTTAATATTACCATGAAAATGACCATAGTGAAAACTGTTCATACTTGTAGTGCTTTCAAAAAGACATTCTTAACAAAGTCTGATAAGTATATTTTAGTAACGTACTGAATTGTAAGAAAATTGAAATGGCCAAGATTATTAGTTTTCCTGTGCTTTCTAAGACAAATCTGACATAGCTGAGCATTTAATTCTTTCACAGCACACCTGAGAAATCACTCAGCATTGAACCTTACATAAGGAACTCTGGTTAGCTGGGTCTGTGATACCTGAACACTTAGACTGACACTTTTGATAAGAAGCAACTTCATCATGCCAAAAATAAATTAGTCTAAACCTTTTCCAAATGTTTTGTGATATCTAGAACAGCTGTGCGACGCCTTATTGCTTATTTTTATTTGTGCAGAAAAATAATCAGATAGCAATAAAGAGCTCAATGTGGTTGTTAATCAGCTTTCTTCTTCTGGAGTTCATGTGTAAAGGAAGACAGGTGTGTGAACTCTCCACCATGGAGGACTTTGAGGTCACTCCATTGCTCCATTGCACATCAATACCCAACTAAAGTTTGCCCATGAACATTTAAAACATAGTGATGTTTTTTTGTATGTCAACTGCTATCAACACAAATAAATCATAATGTGTGAAAATTATGAATATTTGTAACAAATATAGTTGGAGGTGAGTGAACAGCCATATTTATATTTGCATGATTTCTGGTTGCATTGTGTTTTTCTTTCAGGGCATTTGGGGGATCATTACACAACAAGGGGCCTGTTTTTTTCTTGTTTCTTTTTGATAAATCAAATAGCTGTTTCAGATTTTGCTGTGAGAGCAGTCTAAAATTTAAAAAATGCTATTATTCTTTTTTTCCCTTCACTAAGTCCTATTCAAAGTTTCTCCATAACGCAGGCTTTCACATCCGTTGGGAAAGTTTTGTGTTTTTTCATTAAGCTTTCAATATGACACAGGATGTTCAGAATTACATACCATAGGCCTTCAATATACTCAGCATTTATGACATGATAGCTTCCACAAAACCTTGTTTGCAATAGAGCCCATGAGGTGAGTCATGGTGAGTCAAAGATGGCAGGTGGATAAAGAGCAATAGCCTCCTAATACAAACATGAGTGTACAGCATATAGAAGGTTGAGTCGACAGTGAGGCAATCAGAAAACATCCTGTCAGTGGAGGAAGAGATGTATTACTGTTCAGCTCCATACGGATGAGAATGTTTTCCTAGCAGGCCTTTTGATCCCAAAGGGCTGACTTTTAGAATCATCACTATGGTATTCTAAAAAAAATCGGACCTTTGTAATAGATTTCCCAAACAGATAATGATGTAACATTACCAAAACAATACAAAAACTCTGTACAACTAATTCACCAAAATTATACGAGGTAGTCTTGCTTCAGCATCCACGCAACATTTAAGTGCTGCATACTGGCTAAGACATAAATAATTGAAAAGCCAAATCTGTGATCTAAATGTAAACCAAAGGTCAGAACTGCCTACCTTTTAAAAATTTAAATGGCATTGAAACAGGCTATTTCCAACAAAAATACTTAAATATTTTTTAATCCATCAATAATATTCTCAATGGTCATCAGATGTATTAATTATCTCAGTTTTAGAAAAAAAAAAGTTGACAGCAGTCATATTAATGCTCCATCCCATTTATTTACTCAATAAAGAGGCTTATTTGTTCTGGAGAGCTTGCAGCAGTGGAACATTCACAATAGGTTGAGTAAGCAAATCTGTGAAGGGGATAAATAAGCATATCCAGATAAATAAATAAACATCCTTTGACCTTTTCTTTTGAGGCTGCATTGCTCGCTATTAAAATCCTCATATGAATTGTTAGCCCCACCCCAATTGATAACATTGGTCCTACTAGCTGTTCCTAGGTTCCAGTGTGGGACACAGTGATGCCAACCTTCTCCCTTTGAAACACCAATTTATCTGATTATCTGCTGACTGATATAAGATGCATTACTAAATTAAAAATCCACTGTAAAAGGGCTTTCTTTGTAGAATAAGTTGGCAGGGCTGCATGATATCAGATAATAACAGGATTCTTATGATAATGTCAATCCAATATATATCTTGCTCGTTCATCTCTTTCTCTTTTGCCATTACAATGATTTGAACACTTGCTGTGACCTCTAGCACAGCAAGTGAGAGAGGTTCTATCAACTTTGAGGAATATATTTGAATCATTAAGTGTTAATTTAATCAGTTTGAAATATAAAACTCAAAGTATGAATATTGAAAAACTTATTACAAGTTTTAAATGTATTTTACATTTTTTGCCATATATTTCTTGACTTTTTTGCACTTGCCATTTTAGTTACAAATGGAATTTAACTGGAAAATAATTTTCTGATTCTTCTGGTGAATTTTATTGTTTAGCATTTTTAGTTTTTCTACATCCATCTCAAGAATCTGAAATCTTATTGGTCTCATACCAAACTGGCAACACATCTGAATGTCATTTAACCATAACTTAACAGGTCAAACCAAACAGCAAAATATGAACAAAGAAACAGGAATAAGATTATTAATCTAATTTACAAATTCATGTAAATGGTCTGCAAAATAAGATGTAATATAGGGCAACTCAAAAGATTACTTAAAAAAAACCAACCTCCATTTGGTAGAACCCAGTGATGTAATCAATGACATCATACAACCATTTAAGCAGAAAATGCTCCCATTCGCCTCCTCAGTCTGTCTGAAAGAGACAAACAATGGTGAGTAAAATGAAAAAACTAATACTTGACCAGAAATGTACCTTGAAACAAACAAAACATTCATATTCATCTAATTTAGAAGTTTAGATGTGTTAGCTTTACTAAAACATATGCAGAGATGTAGACTGCAACTTACTGCTGCCACATACAAACTCAGGGTAGTGAGTGAAGCAAAGTTTCAACAGCATTTTTTAAAGAATTATGACCAACTGAAAAACAATTCAATACATCAGAAATGTATTCAAGGGACAAATGGTAAAACCAAAACTAAAAGTTTTTGTCTTAATGATTATGTTTTTTGGTCATTATTGTAGTAGTTCGTAAAAATACATATTCTTGAACTTTCGCCACCACGTTAAAGTCAAAACTTTAATACATTTATTGTGATTTTTTTTTTTTTTTTGGACAAAAAGCAATACAAGGAAAACTATAATTGTATAGAGCACCCCTGAGTAACAACTTTATAGAAAAACCATTCACTGCTATAACATCCTTTGCCACAGAATTTCACGTGCATTTGAATCTTGATTTTTATTGGACTTGGTAGCATGAACAGGATTTGATTAAAAAAAAACTTTCTATTTTAGGTCTGATGGTACGCTTAGGATATGTTTGTAACTTCCTACCAACTTTCATTTCAGTTCTTCCACTAACTGCTGACACATCTTTAAAAATATGACAAAGATTGTGACAGATTTTATGCTGAATCTGTACAGATTTTATGCTATACAGATTCAATGTTAAGGACATTGCTATGATTGATCTAATTTTCTGATCTATTGGTTAGGCTTAATCTTCTAACACCTTCAAAAGTACTTTGTTATTCCCTCTGAAGTCAAGTAACACAAATTTAAATGTCAGCATATTAGTCTTACCAACTTTGATTTAGGGCAATTGTTTTCAAATACCTCACATTTTATGTCACAAACTATTTCAAATGTTTTAGTGAAGTCACAAACAGTTTCACCTGTTCAGATTTACATTTAGCAGAAATCTCACTCGAAGTCTGCCTAAAACTGAGAATACTTTGTGGCAGAATAGTAAATTATGCCAGAATGATTTATTTCTAGATACAAACAAACTATAATGTGATACTTAACCTCAGGCAAGTGTCCTTATTCTATCCTTGGCCTTGCAGGATTTGTGCACATGCTTGTTTTTGAGAATTTCTGTTTAAGCTGACATTTCTTGGACAGACTTTTAATTACACCTGCTTCTCAAAATTAATCAACCTCGACAAATCATCTCTGAGGTGAAGCTGACTGAACACAGGGGCAATATTCCCTGTAATGGAGAAGTCAAGCATATAATCATTGTTCGGAGTTTCTCCTTTTTCCCCTCAATGGATGGTGAGCTATAATTATCCTAAAGGGCTTCAAGACATCCTTTGATGGGTCTTGATAGCAGCCAAACATCAAGCTGAAAATGGAAAGCACGGTGTAATGAGGTTGTTTGTGACTGCCATTTTAAACAGAGATCACATCAGCACAGCCAGCTTCAGTTGCAGACATGTGATTTAGTGCACAAAATATCCCCGCCCCCAAAAATTACAAAATTGCTTTGTGTTTTTAAATCTTGACAAAGGCTGTTGATTATTTCTGACCTGTGATTAGCAAGCAGCCTAATTACCATGCAACTCCCAAAACAAATCCGTATGTGGGTGCTTGTTCGTGTACTTACTGTCTTTGAACCGAACACACAAAATGACATTGTTGTAATGTCCTGAACATTATGCACTTGTGCTGCAAACAGACACAGTGAAAACATCTTTAAGCAACATGATAATCAGAATTCTAGTGTCTGGATCTCAATTGGACATGTTTCAAACTATCACAATATAGTAGTACTTATACTTTCTGCAATATTTGGTTTATTTTCTGACCCTTCCTACTAATGGTAATACATAATACTTAAGCATTAAAATAATTACCATTTATTGATCCAAGAGCAAGGGCTTGTAGTGTTGAGACATCTTACACTATCAAACCTAGGTCTTCTTAAATGCCATGCTTTAATATTATTACCCTGTTGCATACAATTTGAGTAAGACTCAACCTCGTAATAGATGTAATGGCAAATCTCCAACAATGAAGGGCCATAGACAGAAAAAGGGAAAATTAAATAATTTAAAGTAGCAATAGCTTAAAGTAGAATGTGAAAAGCAAAGAAAGATTAGTTCTAATGTTTTTAAAACCCAAAGTCCATGATAGAATAATAAATAAACCAAGCTAAGTATACACTCCTCTTCTAAAAGCAGTATCAATGCAGTTACAGCCTTTCTTCAGGCCACCACAGACACACAGCCCTTCCACCAACAAGAACAAACACTGAACCAGAACTGGTTTTTAAGGTCCAGAAATCACTAGCAGAGACATGCTGTCAGTAAGGTGGTGTCTCTGTCATGTTCTTAACCTGCAGATCCATCAGCTACAAAACAAGTAACACAAACTGATAATCAGTTTTATACTAACACTAATACAGTATCAGGTAATACATCTTTTTATATATAATCAGCTGTGGAGCATAAACTCCTTCATGTAGCATCTCATCTTTTCAGAATTTTCTCATTTTAATAATCTGATTTTTTCCCCCACATATTTAGCATATGATATGACATAATGTTAAAGTTTAATTATGATTATTTTTTTTCTTTTGCAAAATACTTTAAGTTACAGGTGTCAAACTCCAGTCCTCAATGCCCAAGTTTAAGTAGTAAAACTGATCAAAACCGATATTTAAAGTGTTGATGGTACATGTAATATAGTTCAAGAAATAAATTATTTTTCCAACATCACCTATCAGTTTCATAAGGTATGAAAAGCAGAAACTGAAATATCTTTGTGGTTATAGTGACATGCAGAGTCTGCAGAAAATGCTACTTTAGTTTTTTCTGTTTCTCTATTTAATTAGAGAACAAAGAATAGCAATCACGTGTGCTGAGTATTATTAAGGGGGGCCAGGAGGCAGAGGCTGGTGATGTAAGTGATTATGCAACATCACTGGTCTTGAACATCTAAGTGAGGTGAACATGCTTTATAGTTGGTTTATCCTCCAATGCATATTAGGATTGATGCAATCTCTCACTGTACATACTTTCGAGTTGTATAGTACACAGAAATTAATTTAGTTTCTTTTTATAGGTTTTCCATAACTAAAAAGCCTCAATATATTTTTAAACACACAGTTTTTTACTAAAAGACTGAGTTCGCTTGACTTTAGAAAGAAAATAAATTCACAAAATTTGATTTAAATACTTAAATCTGAAGCACCACCTGGTCAGGTTGTGTCAGATGGTGTTGCGGTTCAGGTTCAGTCTGTATGTTTCTCAGCATAATCTCATCAAAAAATCAAGAAGGTAAAATGCCTCAGACTGAAATCTGGATTATTTCAATGTCCTTTGTCCTAAATACACATGTATATACTGTACACTGTTTGACATAAAATAATATATTGTAAAATACTTTTTCAGTGTTTGATCTACTAGCACAGGTAAATATAAGTACTATATAGTGAAGTCAAACATTGTTTGTGCCTCTGCTGGAGACTTTGATTTAAAATTGTTTCATTCAACCAAGGCATTTTTTTTCTTTTAATAAATTAGGCAACTATCTCTTAGGTTTTAAAAATAACCGTTTTTAAATTTCTATTTAATAAAACACATTATAAACTATTTATGCCTCCTTTAGTAGCTAATCAAAAAGTATTTATTGACGTTAAGCACTTTATATAACTTCACTTTCCTGCCTTTCATGGTATTTTGCTGATTTATCTGAAATAATGGCCAAGTTTTTTTAAGTTACAAAGTTTCCTTGCCATCACCCTAAACTTTAGCACCCTCCATACTTTCTTCATCACATTCAAGTTAGGCATTTGTCTGGTTCACTCTAAAACATTTGTTTTGCTTCCAATCAGAAGAAGCAGGTTGGCCTTAAGTAAAATATTACTTAAGACCTAAATCTGCAAGGGGTATTAATAATTGTGGGTTTAAATTTACATTCAAAAATGAGATGAGTTTTTATCTAATTCTATTATCGTTCTAATTTCTACTGTTCTATGAAATATTTAGAATTCAATGCTAGACATTAGTGATAGTATTTAATTATACTGCATAGAGTATACAGTATCAGGTGATACATCTTTTTATATATAATCAGCTGTGGAATAACGTATTGTACTTTCACATGCTGTGAGAAGGAAATGTGAGGGAAGCAGATATGAGGAGGCTTAAAGAAGTAATTCCTGCTCAACACAATCAGATGAAAACTACAGCCTGCTTGATATTTCCATTCTACGGCTTTATTAAAATACTATATTCTCTGCTGATATTAATAGTCATGACATTTTTGCAAGGCGTGAAACAAATGTGGTTCAGACTCCGATGTTTCGGAGAAGACAAATCTGGGGACACAAGCCATCCAAGTGACCTCTAATGTGAAGCTGCATTTATTTTCCAGCTTAAAACAAGGTGGCCAGATAGATGCTGGAAAAAGTCAATATGCATAATTAGATCTGAGTGTTGTGTAAAAATTCCTTAAAATGAGACATTCATGACTTTTTGATGAACTGCGAATAACTTAATAAAATCTGTTCTTGCTGTGCAGGAGCCTGCTGCAGGCAGGAAGTCACTGAGTTCAGCTGGGGGTTTGCAGGTACAGCAGAGGCTAACAGAGTGTCACACAGCTTCTCTGTCTTACTTTTGAATGGAGCTACGGAGCTAAATGTATATGAATTTAAATATTTTAAGCACTGTAGCTGTTGTGGAGTTATAGGCAAGTATGGGTCACATCCCAACACAGAGGCTTTCTTTGTTGTACAAATAAGATGATTTTGTGTGCTGACTTGTTTAAATAGACAAGCACAGATTTACCTTAAACATTTGACTAATTAAAATACATTTTATGTTAGCAAGTATGAAGGTATTTGTACATTGGACAGGTTCCTTCACTTTCACTCATTCCCCTACTATTAGTGGTATTGATTTTACTATTTTACTCTCTTGTTCCATTATATTTTGCATTGAGTTTAGAATTTCTTTAAATTGTTGTGTGTTTAGTGTTTGTCATTTAATTAGATGTATTCTTGTATCATTTTTATCTGTACAGCACCATTTCAGCTGTGGCTGGAGCTATGGCTCTTCATTAAAAAAAAAGTTGATGAAAAAATTAATTGATTTCTTATTTTTTGTGACCTGAACCAAAAATGGATTCTTGTGAAATGTGAAAAAAGTACTTTGAAAGTAGAAATATAACTTCTCCGAATGTGATCAGTGCTAATGGTTGACTGTTTTATGCTATTTTATGGAGTTCTGGAAGGATTAACTACTTAAAACTCCGAATATTAAAACTCCGAATATTAGTTAATATTAACATGAGCTTTGTTTGATCAGACCAGTAATGCTTCATCACTTCAAAATAAAATGCTACACCAAGAAAATCGACATGAATTGGCACGATTGAAAATTATTTTTGTAACTGTTTTACTTTCTTAATGTAGACAAATTATAAATATCGCTAATATACGCATAAGTTAACATAGTATAAAATGTGTTAAATAAAGCAATCCTTAGGAGAAATTTACTCGAAGATAACTGCAGTCCTCTGTTTTCCACACCAGGTGGTTTCTGATCTTCTCGTGTCTTTATGGAAAGAGAGTCAAGTTCATCTTTGTTTTCTGCAATATGTTGAAGTGGATTACTCCATTATTGTGGTTTGCTTCTGTGTCCTGATCATGCCGTTTCTCTGATTTAGAGCTTTGTAACCAATCGTTGAGGAGAAGGCGGGAGGAGAAACAGAGAGGTGGGGCGGGGCGCAGGGCTGGCTGGTTATTTTAGTTTTATTTCCCCCCACCACCTCCAGCACCACGACAGCTCCCCGCCACTTGTGTGTGGGCTGCAGCGAAGCGACGCTCAAAACGCGGCAGGATCAGGTTAAAAACCCCGACTCATATCGATCTGCAGATGAACCACGAGTTCACAGCGCGAACGTAAAGCTTCCTCATCTCCCCTCCTTCTGCTTGATGCCTGAGTTGTCTCGTTTTGTGGCCTGACTGAGAAGACCAACCTCCTTTAACTGCATTGCCTCTGCGTCTGCTGGCTTTTGGCTCCTCGTTCTCCTCCTGTTACTGGCGGCTACCGTGTTGTGAAAGTGTGTGTGTTTTTTTTTGTTGTTGCTGCTGTTTGCACAAAACGGAGGGAAGAGAGTGGACTGGCCTGTCCGAAGTTGTTGTTCTTTCTTTCTTTCTTTTTGGATTTTTTCCCCTTATGTTAAAGCTGCTTTCTTATGAAAGAATCTCTGCTCTGTTCTGCAATTAATGAAATCAAGGAACTGAGGTGCGGGATTTGTTTCCATGCTCAGGAGTGGATCTTACTAGAGGATGCAGGGAGAAGATGAAGTTGAGTAGTTTAAGTGGCCTTTGGTGCATAATCTGAGATGAGATAGACGACCTGCATCTACAACGTTGGCTGAAATCATCCCATCAGAGTGGAACATTTTATATGGGCAACACATTAAGCTCAGGATGAGGTGCATTTGTGACTTTTTGAACTGCACCTAAGAAAAAGAGGGGGGGGGGGGGGTCCCTCTGTACATCCTGCTTTCACAGGAAGAGACGCTTTTTTCCCCCCTTTTGCTGTCAAACGAATTAGGGTTGTTGCATCAAAGTGAACACTGGGAAAACTAAGGAAGCAGATTTCCTTTTGTATCCTCCGTTTCACTCACTTAAAAGCATTCGACAGATCGAGTGAAAATGAAGAAGTTTCGGAAGGTGCTGGACGGTTTGACCACCTCCTCTCCGGGGGGGACTATGGGGTCCCCATCGTGCGGCAGCGCGGCTGGGACTCCCACCGCGGCGCCGACTCCCAAGGAAATCGACGTCCAGGAGACGCTGGTGTCGGAAAACTTTCAGCTGTGTAAGGTAGGTAAATGCATTTAGCTGGAGGTCTGCAACATCGGGGACGGCGCAGAGTCGATAAACGCATCGACCTGCTAGACTTAATCTCAATCCATTTTTTTGTTGATGTTTCTTGCCAATGTTTGGGGGAGTTTACTGGCATAAAAGGATCAAGCCCCTGAAAAGTTAGTTTCGAGTTTTGCAGCTGTTCCTGCCGCGGGGATCTCTAGTCCGCGGTATAAACGCTTCAGCACCAGGGACAGCGATTCTGAACAAAACATTAAGCATTCAAATTCTCTCTGCTCTTCTATCAGACTTCACGCTTTCAAATGAGGCGATTAGTTGTTGCGTTTAGCTGACATGTGAGGCGCTTTTGTTGCAGGAATGCTGCTGAAACTGCCGCTTGTGGAAGTGTTACAGTACACAGTTCATCTGTATGTGCAGCACGGCTCCCGACATGAGCATGCTGTGTAGCCGCAGTAGCTCACACACATGTGCTACAAACAGTGCAAAGGGAGTCAATGAATAGCAACCAGCCCGCGTTGCATCAGCAAGCGAGCACGAATGGTGTGGCAGCGATGACATAACTGGTGTCCCTCCCTTTGCATAAAAAAAAAAGTGCACATCCAGCCAGCGAAGGGGCCCTGCAGTGCTGTCCTAGCTGATGCGCTTTTCACTGGGAAGGAGGGGGTGAAGCTTGAATGCATGGGTGGGGGTATTTATAGCAGCGACTGCCGTGCATAGCAGCCAGTTTTCTGAATGCATTTTGCTGCGTTTATTTATTTTTTTTCTCCCCCTTTTACCTCCTTATAGAAACTGAGGTGCATTGTGGGCATGGCTGTTAATAATTCATTGAGAAGAAGAAAAAACCCAAAAAACAGGGTGTTTTGCAGAGCTGGATTATTACTGGGCAAAGTGAAACTGGTTGGGGAGGGAGTGGGTTGGAGAAGACCAAGGAGGGAGGTTGATTCACAAGCTGAGAAAGATGCTGCAGAGCACCGTATAGCAAGTAAGAGAATTTGCTAGAAGAGAGCAGAGCAATATAGACTGGTCCCATGCAGAAGGCTGCATCCCCTCACTTAATGGCTCAATACATTGACTTAACTTCTCTTGAGAAAGCTGTGAATGCAGAAATATTACCTTACTACCTACTATCACCAATAATTTGTAGCTTATTTTCCTGTTGTATGAGTAGATTTATTTTCTCCCAGCAACAGAGAAAATGTGGAGAGATGGGGATCTGGATGTGTCCCCATTTTTTCTACATTATCTATAAGAATCAGGGTGGAATGAAAAGGTTGTATGTAAGATTGACATCGTGTTCTATGATAATAGCTGCAATTTGTATCTCTACGGTGAGGATGTGCAGATATTTCTGCTCTCCCTTGTCAAGCAGAAGCAGAGCGTGATGTTGTGCAGAATACAATAAATAAAACTATCTTTAACTTAGCTTTTCGTCATGGACAGAGAACAAACCGGTTTTACACAAAGGAACCCATCTTTCTGAATTTTAAGTGTATTGGGAAATTTAAATTCTATGAAGAAAATTGATACGAGTCATTGTTTGGATCAAACTGAGCAATCAGAGACAGTGAAACCTGTCTCTAGAATGTTCTAGCTAGAGAATGTCAAATAAACAGTAGGAGAAACAAGGAATATATCTAATTTTACCCTTCCATTCATTATCCCAAATATATTTAGACAGGATTTAGACTTTCTGGAGTGGATGTAAATCTGTCAGCTGGTGCAGTACGATGTGTGGGAGGGTTTGGCAAACTTCTCGAAGTAGTCATGACTTCTATCCTTACTGTGGAGTGTAGGAAGATGCATTAACTCATTTTTTATGTAATACAGTATTTTTGTTTACATTGGTTACAAAAACATCTGGTTTTGAGTGGTTATAGCTGAGATGCTGAAACAAGCTTTCAAATGAAATCACTCTAAAGGTTGAAGCTAATGAAGGAAATGGGAATCATGCTGGTGGGGAGGAGTTTCAGTGGCTCTGCATATTGATTTTTCTGAAAGAGGGAAATGCGTTAATTTTGTGATAGAGGTAGCAAGATAAAACATAAATATCCACCAAACTAAACTCCATGGCACTAAGTGGTAGCTGAGATGTCAAATATCTATCCTTTTTTCTAAGAATTTTTATCACACTGCTTTATTTACTACTTGGTAACACACAACAAAGAAAACACCAAAAGTATGTTGTTTTTTTAACAAGAGCAAAATCTTGATGGCAGTTAGTCATATGTATGCCTGTGATTCAGAGACTAAAGGTTATCTCACTTCCTCAAGAAAATGTTACTCACTAACATTTGTGCGACTCTCCGAACACAGAGAAGGTCACACTAGTGAATACTGGAGACATCAGTCTTAACGGAGGGCAAAACAGTTATCAAAATACTAACAATCGTGTGATATTGTTGCTTAGGTAACCAAGAACTGTGCATTTCTTTGAGCTTTTTTCAGGCCTTAACCCCTTGATTGACTAGAAAATAATTTGCAGAGTGGTACATTTCTCAATTTATTACCAGAAATATCAGAAAAAATTTATGTATTATTATTATTATTATTTTATGTTTTTAACACATTCTTTTTTTAAAATATAACTTGCAATCCTTTAATTTCACCTGAACTTATTCACATTTTGTCATGCTAAAGCTCTCAATGTTAATGCCTTTTATTTGGATTTAAGTCAATAAACCACACAAGTACCACACAATTGTGCAGTTGTAGGACAATGGTACTTGGTTTTTGTTTTCATTTTACATATCAAATTGTGAAAAGCATGTTGTTCATTTGCATCTTTGGAAAAAAATAAGACATCACTGCAAAATGATCAATTCTTTGATTTACTCAAACGTACATACTCATACATGTTTGAGTAAAATGAAATGTGTTCTTTTATTCTAAGAACTACTGACAACATGCCTCTGAAATTCCAAGCAAAAATTTAGTATTTATTTGCAGAAAAAGAGAAATGGTCAAAATAATGAAAAACATGCTGTGCTTTCAGACCTCAAATAATGCAAAGAAAACAAGTTTATAGTCATTTAGCAACAACAATACCAATGTTTTAACTTGGGAAGAGTTCAGAAATCAATATTTGATGGAATAGTCATGAGGTTTTCAATGGGGTTCAGTGCAGTGGACTCTTAATTTTTTCCAGAGCTGTATATTGATCCCCATTTACTCTGATAACCCAAGACAAAACCCATTGTAACAACTGGCTTCAAATGTCACCTAATTAGTAGGTTCTGTCAGTTTAGACCTGCATCCAATTTAGTTTGTGACAACACATTGAAAATCACCAAATGCCTTCCATCCAGTCTAATTAATTTTAAGTTATTTTGCGAAGAATAATGACCAAAATGACTTATTTTGTTCTGAGAAATTACAAAAAATCATTAAAATACATTAAAATTTGTGACTGTTTTGTGATGTCTTAAATTCCATATATGGTCCAACAAAATAGTAAGATATGTAACTTTCACAGTTCAAGGGATGTTTAATCTGTTGTGCCATATTCTGTGACAGAACTTTGATGAGGCATGACCAAGTTGCCAAAATTGCAATTACATGCCTTAAAGTGGAGTGTAGCTTGCAGTTTCAATCACAATCACCAATGACACTGCCTCTGAATAATGCTTCTTCTACATCTGAAAATGAAGGAATTACTTTAATCATCAAGTTGGTACAATTTGATTTTAATGACTGTCATTTAAATTTTTTGAAGTCTTTTCATCCAAATGACTTCATTCATATTGCATGTGTAACTCCCATTTACTCCACAACCTCTCTGAAGTGAAGTCCTGTCTGTAGAATTCTTAAACAGGTTCCCATATTTATACTGATTATTCATGGGATTTCTGAATAACAAATTTAAGGATACTGAATAGAAAAACCTAACCTATTATGGTGCATGAGCCATATTTTTATGACAGATATATAGATATATATCTATGTAGATATACAGTATATCTCTATAGATATATCAATATATCTATAAATATATATATAAGTGTAGATCGTTTTTACCTACACGTGTGTTTTCAGACATGCCTGTGACAAAGCTACCCTGTCCTGCATCCAATCAGAAAGCAGCCCAGCAATAGACTTATTAGAGTGCAGCTTTTCTAAAGTGATTTGGGTTGGGTGGCTGAAAATGTTTGAGGTGCTTGATGTGCAAAGGTGTGCACAGGTTTTAACTCCCTCAAAATGAGGCTTTATAATTACAGCCCTGTGTGTGATTAGACTGAGGCAAGACGTAGAGGGTAGGTGAGGTTAAGGACTGTAGAAATTGGAAAACCTGACCATAATCATTCTCTGATGTGTCAAACTGTTTCTTATCTTGCCTTGTAAGTTGGTGCATCTGCAAATGCAAACACAAAGAGCATTCTTTTTAAGTGCTTGTGTAGAAGAAAACTGGACTTCTAATTCACTTGGTTGAAGTTGTGCACATTTTATACAGGGAAAACAGGTTATTTGAACAAGGAGTGAGTGAAAGAAGCCATTAGTGTTAAATTTGGGGGAAAATGACTCTAAAATAGAAGGTGGCCTCAGGTTTAATCTTTCTAACACCTACAGTGGAGCCTTGAGTCATCCCAGGCAGATTTACAGCATTCACACCTTGGGACATGTGACTAAAACAATTCACACAGCATCGTTAGAGACACATTTCAGATGTCAGGCAACAACAACCCAAACACTGAATTGAATAGAAGGTACAGCCAGTGACTGACCTGTCCTAGTTACCCCTTTAGTGACCTTAAAGACCCATCAGTGTGATTTTTTCTGATTACAAAGCCTGTTGCTTTCAAACATATTCAAAACTATGTCTTTTTGATGAGCGGGGTAACTTCTTCAGGTAATGAGAAGAGCAGTTACCTTTTACCTAAGCATTTAGGATTGTCATGTCTGAAAATGTAAATAAGCACAAAGAGATTTGTCTTGCTATGTCTTAAAAGTATGTGAATAATTTATGATGCGTCTCTGCTTTATGTTGTGTTTGCCTATTAGGCCAGGGCTGCATAATTACAGTCTTGATGTCACCATCTAAATTTGTTTTATAATTACTGATCAAATTGAACACTCTACAAACTGCACAATCTGACTTTATAATTACAGCTTCTAAATAATCTGACAACTATTAGATGAACTAATCCAAAAGGAAGTGACATGATATATAGGATTTTGTTTTTTTCTTGGTTTATTTGGATTTCTTGTTAACTTTAGTTTTTTATGTCTTTTGTATTTATTTTAAACTCTCAGTTGGAGTCTTTTAGTTATAGTTCTATGTCTTAGTTTTTGTTTTATTTTGAGAACCTTATTTTTCTGCATTCTTTATTCTTCTTGATTCTGTGTTCTCTTGTCACCGTTTTGGTTTGAATTTTGATCATTTTTTTGTGTTGGGTTGTGTTTCTGATTTGTTTGCATTTCTGATTTCTATCGGCCATTTCTCCTATTTTCTCAGTTCATCTTCAGTTATTTGCCCTCCCTCTCATCTGCACCCAGTTTCTAATCAGCCACCTGCTCTTTGTTCAGTAATCATCTGTAGAGCTTAAATATTTCTCAGGTAGGCAGCTCCTTTTACATCATCCTGTTATTGTCATCAGCTTGGTTCCTTCTGTTCTACTTGAATGTTACTTTGGATTCTCCTTTGGACTTTAGTTTTCTAAGATTTTTTTTTAACGAGACAAACTCTTTATTTGTACCTGCCTGCCTCCTCACTGCATTTAGGTGCTGTTTTTCACCATTCTATGACAGTAAAGGCAAAATATTTGCCATGTCAGCGACTCCAAACATTTAGCAAGCTGGTGTAGGTCAGTTTTCATCAGAATAGACAGAGCATCTGCATAATAATATCAGATATTAGGCAGACTTATTAGTGTAACATTTGAGTTTATGTATATACCTCAGCAATGCGGTAGATATATTGAAGCCCCTTAGTTGCAGTGCTAATGGCAGGAAATTGTTTTGCCTGGATTTTCTAATGATAAAATTATGAACCTTTTACATTATTCTAGTGAAACACCAGACAAATATTCAGTAGTGTGGCAGTAGCACTGAAGATGTGAAGATACAACTATTTTAGTCAAAGTTAGGTTGATTATTTTATTAAATTTTGATTAGTTTTATATCTACTTTATATATACATGTTTATATCACTGCTTTTAGCTCACGGGAATCTCTTCATCACTTGAGGCAAGTGAAGATACTGCAGTCTGCTGAAGGAAAAAAGAAAGCTTAGTTGTGTTTGCTGCAGTATTGCAATAATTGCATTTTTGTCCCCTTACCATAAAAGTTTCTGTTAAATAAAGGAAAACTTAATGTATAGTGGCTTTCTCTTATCGTCTCCACATCTGCATATAAATATTCATTTCTAACCTTTGATACATAATTCTTTGGGTGGAATTTTTTTTAATTTAAAACGGTGTGCTGCTAGGTCATCTTGACCTCAATGCATTTTTTAATCTGCTTTAATAAGTGATTAATCTCTGAAGGAGATGTACAATTAGCTAGAACAGCAGCACAGTTGCATTTTGAATTAGACACTCTTTTTATATTGTTATCCTTTTTGTCCCTGTTAGGATACAAAGATGAAATTCATGTTTTTTGCTTTGTTATAAAAATAAATCTGCTTTATTTAAAAAGTGTTTTGATTTTTGATCATGCATTGCTTAAATTTAAATACAAAAAATATTTATGAAATCCTATAATTATACTAATCTTCTATTTTCATTGTCCGTCTCATCTAGAAAGTATTTGTGCTACATTATGTTTTGGTTTTTTTAGGATTACACAGTTAACAACCCTTCCCCTAACAACCATCTGCTTGTCATATAATGTCTACTTTTGATTCTGTCTCTCGGTGAACAATAGTGCGGTGATGCAAGACAAACTTCAGACTTGTTCTGTCAATAAAGGGATATTCCATGATATCATACACAGAAGCATCTGAGATACCTTAACCTTTACAAACATAGCATTAAGGCTTATGGGGTGAGATAAGAATCAGATGTAATGGATCGGCTTAAAGAAAGTGCTCCTTATGTATTTTTTATTAGAGGGAAATTACACTTTTCATGCCTTGTGTATGTACTTTGCAGAAACCTTTCAGAAAATTATGCTAATTGAAAAACTATAACTTTCTTATTCTTCTGAAGGAATTTTAGATGAGTGCATATTCTTAACCTTATGTTCTAAGTTTAGTATTTTGGTGTTAACCTCCGCTTTTTTCTATTATCTCCTTCCTCCGTCAGCACAATATATTTGCTTGTAAGGATGACATCACCCTCACTCCCTCAGCAGCGACCCCACAAGCTCTCCATGGGTGTGATGACTCAGTGGGTTGACTTCCAGCTAGTCTCACATTACCATGTGTCGGCTGCCTGTCAGAAGCCACAGTGTGGGATCAATTAAGGAGTAGCTGATGTCAGGCTAGGAGGATAGTATAGAGAAAAAAAAACAACATATAGGATACATTTTCTGTAATCCATATTCAGGTGAAGCAGGAAATTCTGTTTTCCTCAGCATCTTTAGAAAACACTGAACCCTTTAAAACACAATATGCACACATTTCTGTAACATCTTCCAAATGCTATGCAAAACCACTTGCTGTTGTGTCATACTCTACATTTTGTTGGTGTCTGTGACAGCATGTGTCTGAGAGAGTGAACGAGAAATAGACGCCTCTTGATTTTAGTGTGGGCTTTCAAACACTTTGTCCATTCAGTGACAGCAGACTGCCTGCCTCACCTCACGCTGTGCAAATATAATCGAGCGAGCTTTTCAAACAGATCACCGCTTCACTTAGTTTTCAGTGTTTGCACTCTCAAGTAGAATGAGCTCATGCAATGCTTTTTTGTATGATGTGGTTCATTTAGAGGATAAAATTCAAGTAGCATTCATTTTTGAGAAATAAAACAACCTGTGCAAGGGATTATACCTCTGAATTTGTCATTAAGTTGCCAATAAAAAAAAATGCAACAATAGCCAGTGGCCCATCTTTCCATCCTTGATGCGGTTGTTTAAAATTTTTAAACCCGTATTATATTGTTTCCATAGAAACATCACTACTCAGGAAATAGAGGTAATTAAAGTCAAATGAGACCCATGATAACACAAAATATGTCTGTAGTGAGAATTCACATACAGTAAAACACACAGGTGACTTGTTTCCATTGTTGTCATATACTTGCTCAAGATGACGCACTGTTGCAAGTCTTGATTCGTTGGACGTTTTAACTTTTTTACTGTGTGATGCTTTACCTGAATTTGACTTACTGCATTTTAACAAGGATCAAATTGAGAATATGATTCTTTTTGTCTATGTGGCTCAAATATAAAATCAATTATATTGATTCAATTACATATTTCTGGACCTGAATCAACCTCCTTTGTTGCCTAGATATTACAGTCCTTGTAAATGAGTTTTATGTAAACTGGAGTAAATTTAATTAATAACCTCTAAAATGAAAACGGTTCTGTAATGGACTGGCGATTCCTGTGACTGGTTTAGGTAGGCAGCTGCTCTCTTGCAACCCTGCAAGGACAGTAAGATACAGAGACTGGATAGGTGGATGGATAACCTAAACGTGACTCGATTCCAAGAAATTAGAAACCTGTTGGTTCTAACCACAGACTGGGATGCTTCAACATTTACGTTAGTAGCAAGGCTACAGTGGTGGGTGGAAAATATAACCGCATGGGTAAAATTGACTATGTCCACTTCAAGGGAGTCATAAATTCTCATAAAATGTTCTGCTACCCCCTTTTTCTAAGTTGAATTGTAATTGTATACATACAAGTAACACACAAAAGTAATACAGTAAATCTTTAATCTCATCCAAAGTCTTTCTTTGTCTGTTTATTTGATTCAAGCTTTAATTAGGATGGTCAGTGTGTTACGAACATAATTCCCATCATGCAATTTATGTGCATGATTGAGTAAATGACCAGACAAGTGCAAACCAATACTTTTGGAGTAAAATTACAATCTAGGACGACAGGTGAAAATTCAGCAAAGCTTCAAATCAAACATGAAGTTTGTTCAAGATGTATTTTAATGTGTTAAAGTTCTCTCTCATACACATTTGTTTAAAATTTCACAAAAATTTACTTGATGTCTCTTAGGAGGAAGTCATACCTCATATTACTGTTACAATGCATTTTCAGCATATGATTTAGCGCGTGGTAAAAACACACTCTCATCCATGAGACTGTTCAGGGAACTACCAATTGCATTAGCTTGAATGTATTGCATAGTGTTTAATAATTCATAAATGCAAGAAGCCCAGCTTTTAGGACCATTATATGGAGCAGAATACCAAGAAATATGTTTTAAAGCAACTGATTTTTTTCATTCCCATTTTAAAATATTTATTCTTTTAGTTAACACAAGACATTCAGGAAGACATACTGGTCTCCTTGGTATTATCCGTCCTTGTTGACTTTATATGTGATGGACAGCCTGGCTGTTTTGGTTTGTAAGGTTAAACCACATGTATTGTCGATCCCCGCATGGTTGCTTTGTGACCTCAGGGATGCATGGAAACACAACACAAAACCCCAGCCTACAGTCTTAACAATCACCCTTCCACCCACGCACACATGTGTACGCATTGCTCTGCGATTACGTAAAATGAATTATGTATTTTTGGATATCAAGCCCACGCTCTCATCTAAAGTGATATGTGCTTAACATTAAAGGGTCAAATGCAAAAGAGTGATGTTAAATGCTGCCGGATAAAAAGAGGCCAAATGCTGCATGTGTCACAGCAACTTTTTATTGGGAGTAATCAAGTGAAAAATTATTTACTTTCCAGAATAAGGTCAGGTATTAACAATGATGTGAAGACAGGAGAAGAGGTAAAAACTGAAGATGAAAGTAAAATGTTACAAAGTCAAACAAATTAGAAGCAATTTCTGATAAAACGTGGTGAACCTTTAGCTCTCCTAAACAGTGATGCAAAAGCATCAGCAACTTTACATACCCTTTAGTGAAATTTGGGTGTGTATTTCTTTCTATCGTTCTATTATTCACATATTGCTGTAAAAAGTATTTCCCTTTTTAAATCTTCTTCTTTTTTTTTACACTTAAACATTTCAGATCAACAGACCTTTTTTTTGTCAGTTAAATTTCTCAAGCGCAAATACTCTGAAGTATCAAAAAAATAAATCAAAATGCAACATGTTATGGTCTGATCTAAAGAAATTCAAGAACAGAGAAAAATCGTACGGTAATTCACATCTGTTGGTCTATAAAGAGTTGCAAAGCAATTTCTAAGGCCTAGAAACTCAAGTAAAATACAAAAAGAGCTATAATCCACAAATATAAAACATAAGTAGAAGTAGTGAACTTTTGCAAGAGGTGCCAGCCGTCCAAAATAATTCCAAGAGCAGATTAACAACTCGTCCGGGAGTCACCAAAAACCCAGAGCCCCTTATAAAGAACTACAGGCCTCACTTGCTTCAGTTAAAGTGATTATACAATAGGAAAGTGACTAGGCAAAAATATGAATGTGCCAAGGCAAAAACAAAAATGCCTCCAGCAAGTCTTGGTCATAAAAAAAATATTGTTTTGAAGGAGCCCATTCAAAACCTGATAGAAATGCTGTTGAATGATCTTGAGCAGGGAATTTGGGCTGAAAACAACCTCAGGGTGGCTGTGATGAACAATTCTTTAAAGAAGAGTGAATCAACTTCCTCTGCAGAGATAGAAAAGAGTCATTACCTGTTTTCACAAATTCTTGAGGACAGTGGTTGCTGCAACCAGTTTGATTGTCAAGGGCAAATATGTTTTCATATATTATAGGGCAGGGATGTTTGAGTAGTTATTCTCTATCATCCTTGGCTGGCATAAAATGTAATTGTGATTAGATTGGACATATAGAATAACACACTAATGGGCCAAAGCAATTTTCCTTTGCATCTTCATGCATCTTTGTGTTTACTGGTGCTACTGCTCATGGTCACATAGCTTGTAACCTGAACTGATGATCATCTTTAAGGTCACAAATCAGGCGGAAGAGCCAGAACTGTGACAATCCTCTTGAAGTTACAGATGGCATCTCAGTGGCTTTGATGATAGTGGCCAGAAACAGGGAGTAGTTACTCAGCAGGCCATGCTTTCATAATAAACTAAGAGGAAAAACCCTCAAAATGAAGTATGCTTATTTGAACATCCTTAAACTACAGACTGCACTCAAGAAAACCCCCTGATGACTGGATGAGTAATTTCTAAGCTCTCTTTAAGAATTTGGGAAGCACCGTGAATGACAAAATGCCTTTAAGCTACTTTTTCTAGTTGTAGCACTGAGCACTGAAATGCTAGAACTTGTAATGAATTATATTATAGTGTAATTATTGTAATTATTATTAATTAAATGTAATTATTAAGAATTTCAATGGTCTGTTATTGGTGCATTTTTTAGCATTTTATCCAGAGTTTTCATCAAAAACTGTTCTTCATATCTGCGTTTAAAACCTTCAGAATTGTTGGTCTCATTTTTATCTAAATCTGGCTGCAGTTCAAGGAGTGTGTTCAAAGAAAAGAAATGTTTCTAAAAATGTAACCCCAAAAGTGGCCTATGCCAAAATAGGTAGTAGCTCTGAGTAAATCAAAAATAAAGGCAAAGAAAATGTTCAATATAAATATCCAAAAAATAAATATAAAAAAAGACCAATCCTAATTAAGATTTAAAATTACTATAAATAAAAAGAGTAAAAGAATAAAGATGCATCTGATTCACCACCATTCCATCTGGCTGCACGTCGTCTGTAACTCTACAAGTGAGATCATCGCATTCTGCAGGGAAGGAATCTTTTATGGGTTCATTCATTCATTTTTAGACTTCTCACACACTGGGTTCTCACCCTGTGTACATTTGATGGCTGTTCTGAATGTGTATGTGTGTGCGTGTATTTAAGTGCAACCCAGTATTGTAGAGTTGCTAATTAGGTCTGGTTTATTTTCAGTGATGAAAGGAAAGTCAATTCATCACTTCACTTTCACAGATCATCAGGATGTGAAACTTCTGAACTACTTCATTCATGTAGAAGCTGAAAGAAGCATTTAGTATCATAAGCATGAATAGCTGAGGTTTCAGTCCGGATCTAGCCTGCTTTTTTTATCAAGCAGGCTATGTTCTTGTACTCATCAAAGTCACCCAAAGCTTCTGCTTAAACTTGTTCAATAATCTAACTCTGCCTGAGCTTCTTCATAACTTTATTCCTTGTGTCATAGATACTCTACTAACTAAGGGCTTTCTGGAGGCAGTAGGTGGAGCTGAATCAGAGTAGAAGAGTGTGGATGCAAATGGATGCCACATTTTCAAAAATGATGAAAAGGTGATCTGAATACTTCTGCAAGACATTTAGATTGTGATATGTGTGCCTTTATTATGTAAAACAAAAACAATTAAGGGTCAATCAGGGACGACTTAACTGTAACTTTTAAAAATAATTTAAAAAATACTATTAAACTTTAACCTTCAGTTGAAAAATGAATGCATAGATGTTGCTTACTTTTTATGAATAATTGGCACAAGGCCATGTTGTTTTTTTTTTTACCAATTTATTTTTTTCAACATTTGTTCCCACGCTCAGACATCCCTAATCTCTTCTTCCACTCCTCCTCCCAGAAATCTTCCTCTCCAATCCACGTTCTGTTATGCCTTCTCTTTATTTTAGGCAGCTCCTGACTAGATCAAAGGAATTTTAGAGCAACCTCAAAATATCTCCCTTCTTCAAACGATGGTAGGCGAAAGACACATGCGCCGTTGTTTGTTTGATGGGTGCTCTGACTCTGTAAAGTCATGTTGATTGGAATGGTTGGTTGTGACAGGAATAAGCAACTCTGATTCTCCCTGCATCGCTGCCTCTCATCCTGACACGTAGCCTGTGGGGACAGGTGCTAACACACCTGGGTGATGCATAAGAACAGTTTGGGTGCACAAAGGTAACACATTGCACACACTAAAGCAGGCTATGTACACAAGGAGTTCATACGGTAATGCGAGACGACGTGCAGAACCAGTTTATATTGTCACACTTTTGCTCCAAAGTTTGTTTGTTTTTCAGATCTCTTATTTGCCAAATTTACCTGCCAGGTTTCCTTGGTAACTTTCTGAAACATTTGATCTCTTTTTTGTTTTTCCAATAAGGAATTTCTTTAAACCTAAGCTGAACATATGAGACCAACATATTGTTAATGTTAGCATTTGTTTGTCAGTTAGCTAATGGCCATCTCATTTATCAATGACTCAATCTGAAAAACAGATGCAGAATAGATTATTTTAAAAAGTTCTCTTTGTTATTTTTCAGTTGTTTTTTTTAATCACATTGCTACTGTAATTAGTTAGATGACGGCCTCTATTTCGCCCACTGTTTTCTGTTCCTCATGAAATAACTCACAGCATTCCAGTGTCTCTTGTCAATCTAGTTAGTGACTAACATCTGCAGTTGGATTGGTGATCAGTTCACACCACGTTTGTGTGACTGCGACTGAGGTCAGATAGGGTTGCTTTTCCTCACACACTTGCAGGCTCCGGTCTTCATCCCGTGCCACACTAACAGATTTTTGTTTCGACTCACCCCTCTTACTCACTGCAACTATTGCAGACTGATGCAAACATTTCCCGACTTTGAAAGCAGGGGTAAAATCAGGCAGAAAATCATGTAGAGTGTTCCCAGCTTTACTTGAAAATAAGAACATTAAACATAGATTCAATGTGTGAAGTTTAAAACATTTACTTTTTTTATCTGGGAAAGTTGGCGCACACTTATTTCTCCAGACAGAAGCAGATGATGATAGCTACTTAAGACAGCACTTTGCAAGACATACTTTAATTTAAAATTAAATACTTTTAGAGCATGATCTCATTTCACCTCCTGGTTGGCATTCATTAAACATTAACTGTTTATAATATAGTTATAAACCAAACTGGTGACATTAGCATGTCTGTTTGCTGAGTGGCAAAATGAGTTGTGCTCAGCATTATATCCATACAGTAAAGAAGGGTTTAATGACATGAAGCAGCATACTTATTTTAAGCATAATTATTTCAGAACTTTCTCCAAACGATCAACTAAAACTGAAGTGAAAATATAATGACTTAGTGCGGCGTTTCCCAATTCCGTTCCTCAGGCCTCCCTGCCCTGCATGTTTTAGGTGTTTCCCTTCTGCTACACACCTGGATTGAATATATGGGTGTTCAACAGGTTTCTGCAGCACTTGATGGTCATGCAATCATTTGAATCAGCTGCTCTGGAATAGAGGCACATCTAAAACATGCAGAGCAGGGAGGCCTGAGGACCGGAATTGGGAAAAGCTGAGTCTTATTGCATTCAGGGTGACACCAAAATGCTGTTATTTTATTGGAAAACACCAGACACATATTGAATCCAGGTATGTTTCCATTTAAATAAGCATCATCTATAAAGCAGTATAAACAAACCATATGACTTAAACATGTAGAAAACTTAAAAGGATTGCACAGTAATATACTGTTTGATGTCAGACAAATAATAAACACCTGTAAGGTATTTCTCTGAAGCAAAATAGCTAATTTATTTTAAAGAACAATTTGGCATTCAAAATATGTAATAATATCCAGTTATTTAGGGTAAATAAATAAACCTAAATATCCCAACAAAAAAAAATCCTTTCAGACCAAACAGCCTCACCAGATTAAGAGGAACAAGAATAGTTTGGCACTGTTGCAGGAAGACCACATGTGCCCTATTTACTTACTGGAGTGATCAAATAAGAGCTAAAGATACTGCAAAGCGTTGGAGGGAATTACCTGTTTGTGCATTACTTTGTTAGTGTATTATGTATCAACACCTGTTTGATCAGGACTCAACTAATTGAAAATAATACCATCATTCCTCTTACATTTATTAAATAGGCACAAGATATTTGAGATTCATGAAAAAGAGTGTTTAAAATTGAATAGCCAGATGATATAGTAAAAACCACTTGGTTGGATTTGATGCATGGATGAAGACCAGGAACCAGGAATCGCAGATTGCATTCAAAACATATTGATATATTATCTAAACACTATGAGCATGAAAACTAGTTTACCTCAAAAAGCTCTGGTTTAAATTCAAAGTGAACAGTTAAAGTGTAGACTATATGTGCACAAATATAAATTTGTGAAATAAGCAAACATACACATACACATGTAGTGTGTGGATTTTAAAAACAGCAGTTCTGAAATGGTGCAAGGAAACCTTTACATATTTTGTTGGCGTATCTTCCTTTAGCCTGATGTCCAGCCTAAACACCTCATGTCCCTCTTTACTGCACTCATCTTTAGATCTGTTGTGGCATTTACACACGTCAGCCTTTCAATAACAAACTTAGCCTAGAAAAATTTTTCATAAATTATCTATTGGCCCACTTTTCCGTTCCAGTCAAAGGAAACAGAGCAACTTCTTTTGGCTTTGAAAAATAAGTGTCTTTCAATTTTTTATTAGTAAAAAATGCACCGGAAAGCTTTAGATGTGAAGGGCCATGCACAAACTCATATAGGCTAAAAAGCAGGAGTTACTGCTGCCGTTAGTTTGAGACTAACAAATCCAGACAGAGTCCTGCTGGATTTGTCATCATTTGTTTCAAGTTTGATCATCAAACAAACTTCAATATAAGCCAAAAATATATAAAGTAAATACAAATAAATAAATATTTAATAGAGGACTAATCTGCACTGCTTGTTAAATCATAAATTAACAGAATAACATCAATGATTTTTAAAAGTACAATTTAATGACTTCTTAATACCAAACCTGTAACATTAACATTCTTAAGTAAATATGACTGGTCTGACAACATAAAGTAGATTTCAAGATCTAAAAAAGCAACACAAGTAGAGATGAAAAACTGAATAGTTGATGTGTAAAGGTCTGAGAATGGTGACAAACCCGTTTTAAGACTTTGTTGCTTTACTAATCCACGATGGCAAACTTTATGCATAATACTATTAATAATACTATTCAAAGCACAACATACAGTTATGTCCTTGAGAAGCTAAAAGTGAGCACACAACGCTAACATAAGCAGGAGACATGAAGCCACTGCTAATAAACAATGGCCAGAACATTATATTAAACAATAAATTATTGGCTAAGTTAAAGTTTGTCAACTTAGCATTATTTGCTGCTTACTGCTTTGCTGTGTCAATCATTTCCATAGACAAAAGGAACTGACTCCTTAACTAGACAGAAACAAATGCTTATTTTTACAGCACCATAGCAAAACAATATTGAGACTAAAATTGTGCTCTCTTTCTGCCAAGTTTTGCTTCATGTTTGCAACACAAAAATACTTTGTTGTGAAAATTTTACAAGCAAAAATGTACAGGAATTGCTGTGGCCTGCCTTGCATAACACAAGGCTTTATAAATTCTGCCCCATTTGCATTCCACCATTGTCAGCATGCAGACACAAGTGTTACTCTCCATTTCTCAGAATACTTGCTCCAAGCTGCAAATCACAAGTGGCCTCTTAAATTATTCTACAATTGTATCCTGGCCTGTGAACAAGGATTCTCCTGGGATTTAGTTCTTGCATAAATAAATGTAGCAACACTAAAGTTAGGATGTGATGTGTACTGGCAACATTTTTAATGTACCTGTGGAATGTTGTTATTGAAGATGCAATGTGATGCAGAATAAATTAAGCAAAACCAAATCATTTGGGTCAATACTTAGGACAACTGAGCATCACTGAATCCATTTGATTGTAAAAGTTATTGCCAAGGATGCTCTTTGCTGCTCATAGTAATTATTTTCATTATTTTGTATTTAAAAAACCCCAAAGCTTTTCAAGGATGCAGCTCTGAGACTATTTTTAATAGTGATTTTGAATTGGTAAAATCATTACCTATCAAAAGTATTTCTCCCCCCCCCCTTTTTTTTGTTTTTCTCACAATGTGAACAAGTACCTGTCTTGCATTTCCTTTTTATAGATCTTTCCCTGTTTGAACACCATTTATTTAGTTGAGCAACTCATTAACAGTCTCCTGCAGAAACCTATATGCTGAGGAGATAATTTCTCTGCTTGAATAACGTGACTACAAGCCGGGCAGGGACCCGTAAGGATTGAAACTGCCTACCTTAGCAATACAACCACACTTCTATGTAAGTTTCATTAAATATGAAAGACCAGAGTTGATCAGCATTAAAAGAAAAAAGAGACACACCTTCCAATATTTTTGGAATAAATATGGAAAACGTTGGTATGCATTTGTGTTTCTTGATATCCCTCAGGAAAGCCACTCTGAACAAATTGACTTCAAATGTCACCTGAACAGTAAAAAGAGTCATCTTATCTGTAAATTACTGTCTTTGCAGCATATGTTCTGTAAAGACTATAGCAAATCAGAAACCCAAGTTTTTTGTTGCAGACAACATTCAAGCATTCAAGAAAAAGCTTGTTTTGTGGACAAAAAGGACAAAAAAAAAGAGAATGGGCATGTTTCCACTTTTGTCTGACATTTTTGAAGGCTCTCTCTCAGGTGAAGATCAGTGAAACAGTCTCTCAGCACCTGTCACAACTGGCTGAGAAATTTGATGAGGATCCTAAAGGGGGACACGTGTGGATTTTGGACCCATTTTCTGTGGATCCTACTAAAATTATGTTGCTTTGTCTTCACATCTGAATCCCAGCTTCTAGAAGTTTCTCCTGTCACCAATTTAAACGTTTCAGTAGTGCAAACTGGACCTGGGCTCCTTGTGGATTTCTGTCTCAAAGGAGTATCCATCTCTAGCAGTGAGGAGTGTGAAACTCCCCTTACCATTCACAACCACATACCTGTGTGAATCAGGATTTTCCATTGTGGCTACAACAAAGACCAGACCCCTAGCTAATCTGTAGACTACTCTAAGAGTGATTCTTTCCCCCATTCAAACTGAACTGGATCTGATTGTGTGCAAGAGGCGGGCCCTAGTTTCTCAGTAAGAAGCGAACATAAAAAAAAGTGTGGTAGTTTGCCAAAAGATAAACGGTTGTGATTGTAATTTGTTACAGACATGAAGAGCAGCTTCTGGTTCTGCCATGTAAAAATTAAAGTTGTTGAAGTAACTTTCATATTAATTTGCAGATTATATGGTTATATTTTTATTTGCATTTTATTTCAATGTGTTTTTACAGTATGTTTAATTTGAAAATTACTTTTTCAATATATGCTTTTTTGAGCATTTTATTCCACATTTTCCTATATGTAAATTTGAGTATTTTTAAAAGTTATTTTGGTGGTCATAAAGAATCAAGCAAAGTAAAGAATTAAATGATTCTACAACAAGAATTGCTTTGTTCTTGTTGCAGTTTTTGTTCCATGAATTGCTGGCTTGTTCAGATTCTTGTAAATGCAGGGTTGCATACAAATAAGTAAATGTTCTTCTGATTATCTCATTATTATATCATATTATTTGACATTTTTGCTTGTTACGCTGTACATGTAGTCAATTTAAATAATAAATAGAAATCAAACAAAAGTGAGGACAATTTTTAAATTAATACATTTGTAAAAATGGGCCTCAGGTCACGTTGAACTAGAAAAGTTGGGAAGTACAAAAAGGTTAAGAACCCCTTTCTTAGAGAATACTCATTATCATGAAGACTAAGGAACACACCAGACAGAAACACGATATAGCTGTAAAAAAGATTTTAAGGTTACAAAACAATAACCTGCGCTTTGGACATCTAATGCATCACCATTTCAGATATCAATCAAAAATGGAAGCATATGACTCAGCTGTGAAGCTATCAAGATATGATTGTCCTTCTAAACTGACACATTGGTTGACAGGAGCATTAAGCAGTGAAGAATTAACCAAGAAGCCCACAACAATTCTGGAATTGCTGCAGACATCCACAACTCTCGTGGGAAATATTGTCAAGAGCACAACTATTAGTAATGCACTATAAAATTCTAGCCTTCATAGAAACGTGACAAAAAGAGTGGTCAAATAAGACCAATATGCAAAAATAAACTCAGTACTCTGAAGTTTGTTCTCCTAGATGACAAAATGTGAAAATATCCTCAGGTATCAATACTTTTGCATGATATAGCATGAGCAATTGCTAGTAGTAGACAGCGGATTTTTGGGGGGTTGCTACATTAGCATGATGTTTTGCAGTGGCTTGTAGTAACAGTGAGGAAGAGACCGTTGTTATTTCATCAAACAAAGGCAGTGCAACTCTTAAACTTGAATTTCCTTGTGGTATGCAGTGGGCTATATACTCACGCTTATGTGAAGACTTTTTGCTTCTGCTTAGACCAGAAAAGAAACAGAATTTCTAACCTCTTAAAAGCAGGGAAAAAAGCATCTACTGGTAATTTCTGTGGCGGTTGCAATGCATAATTCATGGGGTGCCAACCTTCCTGAAAAGTGAGAAATATCAATAAAACAGGATACATCGACTTTTACTAATAATGGCAATCACCATAGGATTCAGCTGAGGTATTCAGACAAGTTTGTAAAGCACTATTCATACACAAGAAAATCCTTACAGCTGTGCTTACATAAAATCAATGGGAAAACATAGAAAATAATAAAGCAAAACATACTGGGAGAATAGAAAATATTGTTCCATCCTACTAAGTAACAAAACATAAATTTATGTTATATAATAATTATGGATAATTGTTGTTTTTGGACATTTGGGAGGGAAAATCTGATGTCATGTTGTGCTGATATGTGTTTGTAGATCCAGCTCCTCAGTGCACAATTGGCTGGCACTGGTAGACATGGATGCTGACTGCTATTTATAGAACCAGGGGTCTAGACCAGCTCTGCAGCTGAGCGCTGCATAGAGAGAGCGAGAGAGGCTGGTGGGTGGCATGTGGTGGTATCAGTCTGTAGGGAGTGGGGATATTTGTGAGGACTGTATCTGATAGAGCATAAGGCCTGTGGATAAATGTGTATTTGTGTGGACAACAGCGTGAAGAGTAAAGAAGGTAGATGAAGGACATTTGTATAAGATAGATAGATAACACATTTCTCAATCCCTTGGCACTTTTGTGTAGGGGGCTGGTACTCCTGTATCCCAGCAACTGTGCAATGGAGTCAAGGAAGTCTAACTACAGAAAACATAGGGGACTAGTGGCAACACCTGGAGGAAGAAGGTGTGAATGTGTTTGTTTAACCAGGCTGGTCTTCAGAGATACGCATTTCTTCACCATGAGCATGCAGTGCACCGAATTGAAGATTCTAGTGCCACAATACCCTGTTAATCACATAATTTAATATTTATCTATTTTCGTGTAATATAAGCATAGGAATCTGGTTACTTAACAAGGGAGTTTTCCATTTTAAAAACGTCTCTAACGTATCTATATTTATTTGCTTTGATTATAGCCTGGTAAAAAAATCAGCTCCTTTTTCTATGCTTTGCTTCATACAGAAAGTCTGACCCTTCAGCTTTTGAGAAACATTTGATTCCAAGAGGTGCAAACCCTAAGTTTTGAATGGTTGGATCTTATTTTACCCAATTTCTAACATTTGGCCGTTACATATGCAATACGCCAGCTCGATCATGAAGGAAGAGACACTACGAAACTTACTGGAAATTGTGTATGCTATAAATCACCATCTCCCACTGCAAAAAGAGAAATGCCAAGCCAAACGAAATTTCTGTTAATGAGAGGTGCAGGCTTGGAAACAAAATCTTTGCCAACAATAAAATGGCTTTAACATTCATCTTGCCCTGACTAATTGTTTAATATTTAGAAGCATGCCCAACATAGAATGAGTGACTTTGTTCATGTCCTCGGCTGCCATTGCTAAAACTACAGGCAGCCTACAATTCAAAAACATTCCAGAAAATTAAGGTTATCGTTAACAACTTCCTCCCCTCTGTTTGCTGATTGGCCAGGATGAAATGTATCCTGAGAAATCAAGCTCAGTGGCACAAATCCCAGTGTCACTGAAGGGAGGTTAGAATTGAGCCAGGCTACAATGGCCAGGTTACGTTGATCACCAGAGTTTGATAGTCTTTGACATCCAACCACCAAAAATATGTTAACAAGTTAAGGTTGCAGTAGATTTACATTTGATGTTGAAATTTGCATTTTATGTCTTGAATGTAGGTCATTTACTGTTTACAAATACATTTTTAATGAAATGAGCACACCAAGTCTGTTTATCAGGAACCCTGCTATGTTTGCATTTGTTGACCATCGGATATGGTTGCATCTGAAGGTCAGGTAGTCTTAATTGGTCTGCTGCAGGAGTGCTTACTCTAATGCACGTTGACACACAGCATATAGATTTACAGCAAAGCTTATGTGTACTGTTTTTCTGAGTGGGAAACGCATTTGTAAACTTTACCCTCAGGGAGTATAATATTTCTACCCATTTTTTTCAGAATGGCATATTACATTAAGGCTTAGCCTCACAAGCAGAAATATAAAGACATTTTATTTATTTATAAGGTAGTTAATGAAATTCTCATTTCTAACTGCAATGTATATGCCAAGATTTGGATTTAAATGCCACACATGTGGCGAGTACTCAGGCTATTTTCAGTTAACCCTTTTTTCTATGAGACAATGACGCAGTCAGTGTTTTGCGGTGCAACTGTTGTCCTAACGTTCTATGAAAGGAAGAGACCCCAGAGAAATAACAAGAGAAACAAAAAAAATTTAAGTATAAACAGTGTTTAAGTTTAAATATGGATTGCATTATGTTAATTTGATATGAACTTTGTGATATCTGAAGACTCAAAGTGTTTAAAGAGTATTTATACCAGTCTACCTTTTTAGGTCATGATTTTTTTTATCTGCAGTTCGCTGTGATGTCACTAGATTATGATTTTAATTGTAAATGGTGATATAATGGTACACAAGTGCAGTTTTGCTACATACTCATATTTGGAAACTCTAGTTACACTGTTTGTTTTAATTAAGTTGGCCTTGAAGTCCAGAACAGAACTGAATAACTTCATTAAGGCTTAGCCTCCCCAAGTGGAATGTTTTTCATTTTTGACCTGGTTGTTGGTTAACCTTGTGGCTAGTGTCAATTTTTCAGGGTCTAGATTGACAGTTCATATATCGTCAGATGTACAGTATATTCAAATATAAATTAGACTCATGTCACATTAACATATAATGTGCATTATGCTAACCCATAGGGCTTCTACATTTTTATGCTACCCGCTGCTATGGCTGTGTTACTAAAAGTCTCTAACAATTACAAAATGCTGATTTAAAGCAAACAGGTGAATTTTAAAGCTTTGGCACACCAACATTACCAGCTATTCCTCTAGCAGTTTGGTGTGGAGGCTTTGTCTCATTTTTTCCCCCCTGGATATGAAAGCACATGTGTGAGTACCCTTCTGAATCAGAGCACTGATCACCTGAGGCTGACACATTCAACAGCTGACTGCTTTTATCTGACAGTTCGGTTCATCTAGCATTATATTCCTACTGGTCAGTGATATAGTGATGCTTTCTACACTGTCAGATTCAACATTCAAAATGATTTCTTGACAGAAACCAGTGATGTAAAAATTTGTATTGGCCCCAAACACAAGTGAAGAAAGGCTGCAAATAGAGTCATTATTAAATGAGTATATGTTTCGGAAACACTGTTTATCTAAGCAAAAGATCTAAACAAAACTTGCAAAAAGCTCTGCCAGATGTCACATTAAGGAAAAGCCATTGCTATTGGAAGGGGTCATGTCTTTTTTTGTATCTCTGCATGTGCAAACCATGTGCACATACATATGCAGTGCAGTGGAAATGAGACTGCATCTGTCTTGTTTCTCGCATTGCTGTGTTTAGCGCAACCACCTCCTCCTCTAGGTGATTTTACAGCAGGTTAACAAATGCATTAATGAGAGCAACAACATCAGATTCTGTACAATCAAGGTGGTCAAGCAAATATGTTTTGTGTTGATGACTGGGTGCTTGGGAAGGCTGGATGTTTACAGAGTTATTCCAAATTGGCTTGGAATTTTAATGATGATGATTAGTTTAACATTTTACTAGCCGTTCAAAATTGTTGACTAAAAACAATCTGCAGGTTTTACTGCAGTTTGCTATCATAAGTTTCCAGAACGGTTAATGATAAGCATGTTTTTCACTGGTTTATTTATATTAGATTGTTGCTTTTTTTAAAATTTATTTCTGAAAACCAAACTTCTGTTCATTAAATGTGATCATTGGCTTATCAAGACTCTTTAGCTGTGTTTGGATTTCATTTTTGTCATATCTCATTTTCTGTTAGTATAAATGTTATCTTTTCAGACTTTAGCAGAACATGGCTCCCTGTCTTTATGATGTCCCTTAGATATTACTATTCTTCTAGATCAAAATTTTGAATGGATGAAGTGCTACAAAAGATACATAATCAAATTAAATGTAGCAAGTAAATCTTTTCAATCTTTAGTTTATTTTATTTAGCCTCAGAATATTGTAGCAGGAGACAAGCACCAGCACACCTCAGGAACCCTCTAGGTTCATAATCCATATTTAAACTTGAGGTGTACAGAAGATGGATGGATGGATGGATGGATGTTCTAGCAATAGTCTAACATCCAGAGTTAAGAACTTCTCAGTTCATCTATTTTGATGCTCAGTCGTCACTCTGTTTTGAGGGAACAAAAAATATACATATATTTTTCTATTCTTACTGCTTTTCTGTTCATGCTGTGTTATTGGTTTTTATTGCAGCATTTTTGAATAATTGATGGTATTTTGGATGATGAGACATTATGTGCAAGCCAAATAATGCAGTGGCACAAGCTCCTCTCTCCTCATACAGTTTGATCCATGAACCCTCCATCTCTCTTGGCCCAGAGGTTATTAGCTGTATTTGGGAACATTTTGTTCCTAGTGAATATAAGATATAAGATATCAACACAGCAGGGGAGTTTCTCATACTGCAGAACTCAAACTGAAATGTCGCATCTAGTCAAAAGAGACATTTTATTTTGTCTTTTTCTTGTGTTGTAGACAAGTAGTTTATTTACATTTCAATTATACTGTATTTGCACATTCACATGTACATTCTGGTTTCTACTTATATTTTAAACCAATTTAACAACAAGGGCCTTACAAGACCAGCGTTATAAAAGTAACTTGCGTATGCTATGGTGCCCTGTTTGTGCAAATGCTTAGGAATTTCTATGATATGAAAATGATCTGTTACATGAGCGTTGCTTGAATTCATTAATAGAAATATTTGGTACTCTACTCACTGAATGTGGAACTTATGACAGAAACTGCTTCCATTATTGACCCTGGCCAGTGAAAAGCAGTGAGGCATGTAAGGGCCTGCTTTATGTGCCCCTGTCTGGATAGTGGTGCTGCATGCACACGCCTACACAAGAAAAGCTTAATGAGACTCACAAGAGTGCAAGAAGCGACTGAGAGCAGCACTGAGTACCAAGGGAGTGAGAGCTTCTCGCTTATGACTCCTGAAGATGGAGTGGGATTCATAGTGAGGACACACCAGAGATGGAGGGACTGAGGTGGTGAATGGGTGAATAAATGGTAGCTGGCAAAGAGAGACACAGATCTATAACATAGATGAATCACACTTCTACCTCGCTTACAGGATGTAGTACTGAGGAAAGGGACTAGGCAGTGAACAATCAAATTGAATGATTTAAAAGAGAAGATACAGACTAAGTGACCTTTATGTTTTTCTGATCCCATATGTTTCAGTGTGTGAGCATTGCCTGATAACAGTCCACAATGGGTATGAGATGACTACCATAATTTAGTTTTATAGAATTATGGTTTTTAAGATACTTCACTTCATTCAAGTGGATAAGTTGAAATGTTTCTCAGTGTAACATAAACTCACTAGCCCCGTTATTGTCTACACCCTATCAAATTCTTAACACAAATGGCAACAAAGCATCACATTTAAGCATTTTTGCCATCTTCTGGACTTTAGCTGAATATTAAGCTGACCATCAGAATCAGATCAGTCACCTGATCTCATTCCAATAGCTCTCAGTTGGGATTTGCGAACATAAAATCTTCTCAAAGTGTTTCTGACACCTTGCTGAATCTATGCCATGAAGTATTAAGGCAGTTATGAAAGCAAACAAGGGACCTAGCAAGGTGTACCTAATGGTGAGCACTGTAGTTTTAAATTTGATATGTTTGTCTAGGATCCATTTTTCCTCCTGCTAATTATGCTAAGAGCTCTCTCTGTCAGATGTCCTGTGCAGCACTTTGGATCAAACAGACATTACATTGTACAAGAATAACAGTGAAGTCTTAAATGGCCACAAATGTGCAACTTCAGACATACAAACAGTGAAGTCTTAAATGGTCAGTGAGAGACTTTAACTGAACTTCTGCTTGTAAGGAAAAAAGAGCACAGGGTGAGTTTACAAACTAGAAAGCAATGAGTCACTGAGAAGACAACAGAAAAAATGGGCACTGCCATATTACCCTGGTATTATGTGTCCCTGTATAGTGGTGTTTACCACAAAGTCCAATTAAAATACTAAAATTACTCAGTGCATTACATTCTTTAATTGAGTTTGCTTGTATAAAGAGGACTGGTCACTCCTTCAGTGGGTTGTTTGTGTCACATAATTGATTTAGCAGCTCTGCATAGGATGTTGTTTTTTATATAGCATCTTATTAGGACATTCCCTCATACTGCAGTGGGCTTTTATTCAGCAGCCATCATGTCCATGTTTCTTATGTACATCCCTTCAGAGCAGGTTTATTGCAAGTGACAGTCCGCTGGGATATTTAACATGACTAATGGCAGACAGCTGCAGAGCATTCAGGGCCTTTCAAAGTGGGGCTTGAGAGACAGCCTTGTTTTGCCTTGTCAGCTTCTGGAATGAGACAGCTGAAGCTAATTCAATTAACTTCATATCAGAATCCAGCTGCATTATGAACAGAAGGTACAATTTAACAATAGGTTCTCGAGAAATTATTCCCTTGCATCTCAGTACAATGATATAGGTTCTGTATTAACTTAATGGAGTTCAAAATATAGACCTTTTTATTTCTGCTTCAGTTAATCAAATTTTTTTCTCAAAGTTATGTTGTTTTGTTTTGGCAAAAGAGAATAATAGACATAAAATATTACAGAAAAAGACAACTTTTTCCTCATTCTGCTATCTGCATTCTCTTGTTTCAAAATTGAGTGGTACTCAGTCAGGGCTGCTTCTGGTCGTTAATCTTGTTTGTGGAAAGGAAGGTGATTGGTTAGTGAACGTCAAGATTTCATACTTGTTTTTGTGGCTGATGTGGTTCTGTTGGCGATTTCAAATCATGATGGTAGGTGCACTGGAGTGGTTTTGGAGCTGAGTATGAAGTAATTTGGTTGTTGATTGGAAAAAGGTGAACTGTAAAATTTAAGTCTCTGACAAATGCTGTTTTTCTTTGTCTTAATGTCTCATTCATAAATAATAGTAGGAAGAAGTCAGTCAAGAACAGGTATTTTTGCACAATTTTGACAGTGATGCGAATCCTGCTGTGGGGCATTGTGGTAAAGAAACAACTGAGCTGAAAAACCAAGCTCTCAATTTCCCTTTCTGTCTATATTCAAGCGTAGACTAAATGACCATCCACTCCAGGACAACTGGGTTCAGTCTTAGGAAAGAGCGTCACTTCGCCATAGGGCAGCACTTCTCAAATAGTGGGGCGCGTGGCGAAGTGTCATAGGGGGCGCGAGAACTGATAAACAAGCCTCCGGTCACTAGGTGGCAGCAGTGTTCAAACTAGTCAACAGGCTGCCTGTTCCAGCCAGTAGAAGTAGCTACACAGGCCTGTTGTAAACGAAGCAGAGGGGAAGATAGAAGCGCGGGCTTTTGAAATATATCTGCCGTCATACAGATGGAGACGTTTGACAGTGAAAAGAAAAAACGGCAGCAGAGGTCAGTAAAGCAAGTGTGACGGAATTTTATGGCCAAGCTAAGAGATTTTTATTTTCAAATACAAGAATACAGTCATAATACTACAAGAACCCAGTCGTATTAGCAGAATAAGATTTTTCTTCCGGCAATATTGTGTCTTTAATCTGTCAATATTTACCCAGTCCTATTCTGCTAATAGGACTGGGTAAATATTGACAGAATAAAGACACAATATTGCCGGAAGAAAAATCTTCATAGAGTGATATGTAACGTGACCCGCTCAGCATGTCTGGTTCTTTCTGTTAAATAAAAAGTTGTTTAAACAATCGTTTCAAAGTCCTGGGGCTGAAAATTTGCTTCTAATGTGCTAAAACATTTAGTACTTAGTCATTTGTTAAACCAATACCAACTATAACCTTACAAGACCCTCAGCATTCCGCAATTTAGCGCAGTATGTGAAAAGTTACCATAAAATTACCACTTTATTCTCGTCCAACTTTACTCAAACCTCAGAGCCTGGTTTTTAAACTCCATCATAAGCAAGTAACTGTAGCTTGCAGAAAAAGGCCAGGACATAGACGAAACCTATCTTTTTATTGTTAATGCAAAATGTTATACACTTTTCATCTCTTCTCATTTGACAAGCTGAAATATATGCAATATTGCTGCAAATATTTCCACAATAAATGTTAAGAACTATGTACCTTGTGGAAAACTAAACTGAGGAAGCTGATAAGTAACCAACGCTTACAATTGTAAAACGTTATACTGTATTAAGTCTAAAAATGCACATACCAGTGAATCATTTGCACTTTTTCTCTTTCAAACTGAGTCTTGATTAAATGTTACTGATTCACTTAATAAACAGTTTTTGGAAATTAATTTGAGAGAAAAATAAAACAGCGGTTTTGATAATGTCAGACAATACCGGAGCCATTGGTTTGTACAGATATATTATTAAATATGAAATATTTCCATTCTGGGGAGGAAAGGTCACGGAGGGGGGCGTGAAAAAAATTATGATTTCCAGGGGGGACATGACAGAAAATAATTGAGAAACACTGATATAGAGGAAGCTCAAAACAGAGCTGCTGCTTCTCCACATGGAGAAGAGCGTAGAGGCAGTTCAGGCATATGATTAGGATCTCTCCTGGTGCTTTAATTCAAGTCGCACTGGATGGTTAAGTGCTTAGACCAAAAACTTGTTTCAGGAACTATAAGTATGAAAGATGTTTGGGTTTTCCTTCTTGGACTCCTTATTGTTGCAACCTGATCTCAGATAAATCAAAGACAGTAAATTCTTAGATTAATGCTTTTTCTCGACTGCAAGTTGCACGTTTTCAATAAACATTACTAAAGTAACATAAGGTGCAATAATAACAAAGCAAAATGTCACAGGTAGAACATTTCTTTTTTTTAATATCTGCTACTATAAATTGTTCCCGACAATATGAAGTTAAAATTAAGTGCTACATCTTGTGGGATTCTCTCGTGTGTTGATGTAATCCCTAAAGGAGCAATAAAGAAAGACTTAAAGTCTTAAACTTTAGTATTTTCCTTGCAGGTTTTTAGCTGCAAACAAAAATATTTTCTTTGCAAAATAACGTTTGACTTAGTAAATCTGAAAAGTAAAACAGATATCATCTGTATTGATATTTTGCATTACTGTTTTTCTTGCAGACGGTTCGGCATGGATTCCCATACCAACCCACGTCCTTGGCCTTTGACCCCGTGCAGAAGATCCTGGCCATTGGTTCAAGATCAGGTGGTGTACGAATGTATCCTTGAATTTATGTCGTCTTTCATTTATGGGTTGCTAGAGACTTGTTGAAAGTATTATGAAAACACTGCATCATTCTGTAATTCAAGGATGTGACCTTTGACCCTGTACACTATTACATCTATATAATTAAACCTCATCAATCATAGTAAAGATATACTATCTTATGCTAACAGGAGCAAAAGCATAAGTAGATGTAATTAAAACAATGTCAAAAATAACATACCTAATTATGCAATATTTCTAAATAGATATCCATTTAAATCTTTGCAGCTTATCTTCCCACAGAGATTGTATTTTGAAGCAGGGGTCTCTACTCTTCAGGCTTTCCCTTCCTCCTCTCCCCTTTCTCTGTCCTGTCATATCATGTTGCTCAGTTGTCGTGTTGGAGTCTCAGAACCGTCCATCCAACAGCCCATCCATCCCCTGGGCCACCCTGTTACAGGGATGGGAGAGGATTTGCGAGTGCAGCCCAGGTAGGATATTACATCCTCATAAATACCGAGGCTTCCAAGTATCTCTTCAGGGAGGCTGTGCCGAAGGTGGCAAGCTGTAGTCGAGGCTTTTGCTTGTGGTTATACACAAGTAGATTGAGTGCAAATCTGTCTGTGCGGAGAGAAACAGAATAAAGGCAGCAACAGAGGGAGACGTTGCTATATATTTCTGAAATAATTAGTCAGAATGAGCTGGACCATAAGGTGATTTGGTGGATTATACTGATATATTCATCATAGTGCAATAAAATGCAAACATCTGTTAAATTCTTCTCTATCTCCACCCCTCCTTTTTCTCTGCGTTACACCTGACTTTGAAACAAGGCTGAAATTTCAGCTGGATGAAAGCCCTTGAGTGATTTAGCATTTGTATTGACATGCTGCACACACCCTCCCCAACTCCCATGTGGTTGTCACTGACTCTGTCTCTCTCTCTCCATAGTTTAGACCCATACACACACTTCTCTTTTTTTAACTTTTTCTCAGCCTCATCCCGTAATGCCGGCTGTCTGGAGGACCTTTTTCCTCGTTTTTTTCTTCCTGCATTTATCCAATTCACCCTTCCTCTGTCCTTCATAGTATTTCTCAGCGCATTTCTCCTTCAAAGCATTTGAAAGTCTGCTGTCATTTTCTGCAATGTTTCTCAATCTTTTTTAATGAATTTAACCTTTAGCTTTATTTGATTTTTACATTAAATCTTTTGATTTAAAAGCTCAAATGTAAAGAAAAGAGTTGCCAATATTTATTGACTGCTGGGGACTGTGTTTAGTGGTTTCTTTAGGGGCAACTTTTTCCTTCATATACTCTATAGATTTAAGTGCCTGGAGGCACCAATAAGGCCTTTGTAGAAGAGTGGCTAGACTGAAGCTTCTTCTCAGTAAAGAAGCTGATATTCTGCTGAAGCATTGCTTTAAAGTAACCAGAATGAGTCACACCACCTAAAGGAGAAACCCTCTGATCTGGTGAAAGGAAGATTGATTGATTTGGAAACAATGTCCAGTGGTGAGAAGGGAGAGAGATTTGATCCTACAGTTATATATGGTGCTGCCAGCAATGTAGGAGTGGAGAGTAACTTTTAGTTTACAAAGGGGAATAATCCTAAAACAAACACAACAACAAAAAATGGTGCAATTCTGAAAATCTATAACATAACCATCTCTGAAGCAACCCTCAGTGCCATCAACTTTGAACTTAATGCAAAACCCTGACCTCTACAGAGGCCATAAGCAACATAAAATGCTTTAGTAGGCTAACACAAAATGACCGATGTCAGCTTTTCAAAGTTGGTAATTACAACCTAAACAGTTTTTCTAATAAACCACTCCTCACTTCAATACCTTTCTGCATGGCTAGGTGGCAAAAATTGTCAAAATAATATACAAATTTAAAGACCAATATGAACACAGTTCAGCAGCTATAAGCTAAAGATTAAATCCATGTAATCCATTATTCCTTTGACTCGATTTATCATTTCCTCTCTGTGATTAACTTTGAAAGTTTAAGTTTCAATGAACACATTTTCAGGACAACTTGGAATAAAAGGTGCAAATTCTGCAGACCTTCTCAGATACCCGAAATACCAGGTGTGAGCAAACTTCTAAGAAGATCCATCTGTCCTTTCATGCATTATTTTCTACTGAGTGGATAGGAGGGCTAGCAGGCTAAGTGGAGAGGCCTACACTTCCCTCCACCCTGGGGGGCCAGTTGCTCCAGGGGAACTACGTTTCCCAGGCTATTTGAGAAACATAATCTCTCCAGCATGTTCCAAAAACGTGTTTGTGGAATTTTGGTTTCTCTTTATCCCTAAGTTTAATTAAACTCCCAAATGAAAGACCTGGCAAGCTTGTATGGTTGTTACAAAGTAAAATAAGTCTTTGTCTGTTTGTCTAAGGAATCACAAAGTGCCCCAGCTGTGTGCGGTTTTGTAAGACAAAGGCACATTTATTAAGACCAGGTTTGAGGATGGGTATGGTTTAGGGGTCTATTTATGTTGTAGATTTAGGATTTCTAAAGAAATGTGGTGTCTATTATCCATATTATCTACTTCGATTTCCTCAATGACAAATTGCCTTCTATACCCAATCATTTATCACTTTCTACTGAAATAACTTCAGATGGTATGACCCATGCTTACCATGTTTTTGTGACATATTGAGCTTGAATAGCTGAGTCACTCACAGTAGGACCAGCCTTGCTCTTGTGAATAGTGCATAGCAACAATGTCATCAGGGTTGGCGCAGTGGGTTGGCAACTAGGCTCTCTGCAGTGGCGTCCCTAAGACACTCCTCCCTCTGCCTGGGGCGCGACTACCAACATATGCTGAGGTGTAGTTTATTGAGTACAAACAGAATACAGAAAGAGCTTGGCAGGAGTCTGCAATTGCATGTTTCCTTCTTTACTTCTCAGTGCAAACTGGCTTGCTGAGTGTGCAATCTTTGGCTGTCTACGTGAGTCCACGTCTGTGTATCTCTTTTCACAGAAATATATTATAGGTCTGAGAGCACACATGTTTGCCTCCCACCTGTGAATGGTTTGTGTGTCAAAGCTGTGAAAGTAAATTCACTTTCAAAAGGCTTCTGGTAATAGAATTGCCAGAGCCTGATAGGCCGTCAGTTCTCATAACAGTCAATAAGATCAGGGAAGGAGAAAACAAAAAAGATCAGACAGGGCAAAAAAGTGAGTTTGCTATGAGGACTGGAAAAAATGGTGGAGAGGAAGAAGACAGTATCTGAATGGAAAAAAAATAATCTCATAACACAGGGGTCAGATAATATTAAGCTGTGTGACACTTTAGGACCAACACTCCAAGTCAGATTCAGTCTGAAGTGCCACATGTGTTGGGCAGCAATTTAGGATTATTGTGGATCAACTGTCAGTCAATTGCTGTTGCATTCTCATTATGCTACTTAAGATTTCTTCAGCTTTACGGAAGAATGTATTTTCATTTTAGTTCTGTGCATGTTTTAACATGACACAAATCTCAGGAATCATAGAGACCAAATTGAAAATCAGTTTCAGACTGAGCTTACAGTACTAATGTTCTGAAGGCTTCAATATTTTATTGCTTATTGCATTCTTTCCTTATTCTTCCTACTTACTGCAAATGTATTGACAAGACTTCCCTTTAATATAATCGATACATTTAGAAATGCAGTCTAAATAAAATCTCCACCAGCAACCCACTTGTATGTACAATTGGAGGTGTGTGCACCTATCCCTAGTTGATAGTAATGCTGCACAAAAATATGGCCAATATTGATCTCCATTTTCTATTATCATATCAGCTTATCTATGTTTTGAAATTGTTGTTTGTTTCAGCTGCTTGGCGGCGTCATTATGGTTATAGCTAGAGGAGTGGCAGGATGCTGTATGATCAAAACGATCAAAGATTTTCACAGTGCATGATGGATATCACACTGCTTTCTGGATTATCCCCTGAAAAACTCCATAAGGCCCTATAAAGACCACTGCTGTACAGTCTCACTTATAATTTCATGGTATGGTCCTTGTCAGGTGTAAAGGGGGTGTTGACCATCATAAAACACTGAAAGTCAAAAATCTTTATACTAATTTTAAAATAAAAAAAATTATGGCATCTTCACCTAAATGTCTTGATGTACACTCAGTCAGTATATTCATCAAACTGAAAATAATGCAAAACCTTTTTAATTAGGACATGAATTGCAAGGAATATTTATTACTTTTAGTAAAACTTAACTTATATTGTGGTATGCAGTAAGAAAATAAACAAGTTAGTTTAAATTGGTCTTTTGAAGTTGATAAGTGTGGACAAATTTGAGTGAAACTTGTATCATATGCCCTTCTATCAACCCCGGGCTCTGCAGAGACTTTGTGGAAATTTTGTTGACAGTGCTAAGTAATCAAGATAAGTTAAGCAGCCACCATCACTGAGTGAAAAGGGACTTGGGCTCTGGTTTTGAGGATGAAACTTAATTTGGCCAGTGGAGCGTGGGCTAGGAATGGGACAAGGTGGCTCTGAGTAAACACACAGCATCTGTTATAGTTTATTATTAATCAGACAGTCTTTAAAATGTGTGTGAGAGAGAACGGGGGGAGAGAGAGAGATAGGACAGGTCGGTAGTGCCAGATAGACAAGCACACACATCAGATAGTCTATTATGTATTCATGATTGTCACTGTGCTGGTGGCTATGTTTTATGTGCAGCATGATGAACATTTTGCTGTGTGTGCAGCAGTGACTGTACAAGGTACATGATGGCCAGTGCTGTGATCAGATACAGCTCACTTCAAGGGTATGGCTATATTTTATTTTCACAGTGTTCTATTTTTTAGTGTGTTCAGAAGCAACACAACTTATCAACACCACTGTTGCCATGGCCATGCACACGTGGAAGTGTTGACATTATATGTAGACACTGCTGCCCAGTATCTTGCTTTGGCTGAATTTCATCTCACTTAATCAGATCTCCAGTCTTCCACTTATAATCTAAGGCACTATTAGTTTGTACTCACTTTAAACAGTGAGTACAAACTCTGTGAAGTTTGTACTCACAGAATGCTGCTCGGGTAGTGTTCTGTTATTCATTTCCATGTACTTGAGTACATTTTTATTTTGTATCTTACCATTAAAGGTTGCATAAGATAGAATACCTGGGAGATTTCTTTAGTTGAATGGAAAGTGAGATGACGACGTCTAAAGTTTATATAAAGTACAATTAGAAACAAACATATTTTTTTAAACTTAAAAAAAAAGTAGAAGAAAAGCGCTAACAAATTCTAACTAATCATTAATTAGTTCACTTTTTATTATAATGTCACAATAAATGTTAGATCTACAGTAATATCAAAAATCCTGTAACACCCATTTCTTCTTACTTCGCTTTCAACAAGCTTCACTTTGTCATGATCATTATTTCTTTTCTGCTTTTATTTGACCGTGTGCTACTTTTGCCTCATCTTCAGAACAGAACCTTATCAAATGGAGTTTCACACATTTGGAGCGACTTGACTGGCTTTTGTCTCGACGCATCATATAATAGTGTTTGAGATTTGAAAGCTCAAGCAAAATGGTGGGCCAATGTGATGAAGACAAAAGTAAGATTGTTCATGATATTTAATCAATATTTTAATAAAAATATTCAACTATAATATCAAAATTCTGTGTTCTCTTTCTGTATTCCTGCAAGTACAGAATCAGATTCATAGTGTTATATTTGTATTCTCTCTGGTTCTTCTCCTCTTCTATTTTCACTTCTTTATTTCCCTGTTTCTTTTCCCGACATCTCTTCCATTTTTCTCTTTTCCCTTTCATTTCTATTTTTTGTAACCTGTGATAGAAATGAGCCCAAAGCAAATTATAACAGTTTTTTATTTTCAAAAATATAAGTGAAGTGAAGCGATGTAGCGAAAGCCGTAATGTGAAAGTAAAATTATTAGGCTTCTTTTTGGCAATCAGGCAACCATTTTGATTGCTCTACAGTTGGACAAGACATGGTTAAAAAATTATCATCGTGTTTTCCTAATATCATACAGCATAAGTTTGGAATGGTTTATTTACTGGTACAAAACGAAAGTGGGTTGGGATAAAATAGTAATGGCTGGGTACAAACAGGGAATGGAGCAATTTGAACAAGATCCTAGGCCTCTCTTTGACTTCTTAATGCTTGTAGTTCCATTACCTCTGGTCAAAATATGTTGTATCACTGTTATTTTCAACAATAGCAAATAAATCTTCAAAGGAAAGGAAGCCTAACAGCTAGTTAGGTAGATCACCACATTTTAGCAGCTTAAAAAAATGAAAATGTTATTTCCAATCAATCCACAATGATTATTTTTCCAAACTTACTGTTATGTAATATTTGTATACTGTAGTTATGATCATTTAGATTAACTATTTAGGTACTTATTTACTAACTCATATTGCTACTATAATCTTTTGTTAACTTTGTAGAAAAAAAAACACTTAGAAAAGGGCAATAGTGCACTAAAATTGATTCATAAAGACCTATTTGTTAAAAACTTGCAGAACAACACTCAATATAGACTTTCACATGGCAGTTCTCTCACAATTAGAAAGTTAATGAAGACTTGCTATAATACACAGCCATTGACAGAATTAGAAATGTTCTTTGTACTGGAGTCGAGACTGAAGACTGACGAATTATGTTATTATTCAGTAGTAGTTAAATTAGTCAACATAGTGGCAAGAAAGTATGCTGTTAACCAAGCAGAGTAGATGAGAATATGGAAACATAGTGAATATATCATGCAGAATCAATAGTGATTTGGGCTGTAACTGACAAGAACTTTTAAAAATTCATAGATGTTTCATTGCTCAGTGCACGAAGAGAGACTATGATGCCCAGCTAAATTCTGATTAGATGGCAACTGTTAAAAACAACATAGGTTCCTTACTGCATCTAACTGCAGCAAGATGACATTATAAATATGTTGGTCAAGCTTAACGACAGGCAAGAAAATGTACTTGTTCTGTGCTAAAGTGTGCCGAAACAAAAAAATGCACAGGTTTTTTTTTCAATTGACATCGCTTGTGAAGGTGGGGTGTGAATTGTTTTACAAACCGATATTGTAGTAGATCTGAAAGCTTTTGACTCAGATTAATTCACTAATTTTACATTAGTGACATTAGTGTCAGATTTTCCAGTAGATCCATCCAAATAATAAAAATAGGATGCAAGACAGAACTGTTTTGCAGAAATGTTCTTTATGGAAAGGCTGTTGCTTTCAGTTTATTGAAATGTTGTTGTTGCTAGGTATGCACTGATTAGATAAAAAATAAAATAATTTTCAATCTGTGCAAGGGGGGGGACACTAGACCTTTTTCCTTTATCTGATTGCAATCAAGGTGTTCTTAATATAAACTTCTTTCCATTATGTTCCTCCTGACTTTTTAAAAAATCTTTTCACGGTGGCATTTTTTCACTTTCCTTTCACTCTTGACGGGATGATAAGTTAGGGGATAAAAGGTCAGATGTCTGTTATTACAATTGCTTAGTGAACTTCTGAAAACGCCAATGGTACTGATTACTAACCTAAAGGTTAATTAGCCATGAAGCCAATTTGCTGAATTATGTCTCTTTAAAAATGTAAAAGTGAAGTCTTTTTAAACAGGTTGTAATTTTGCAAACATATAAATGTGTGATTATTAGTCTTTGTTCAAATCTTCTCAAGGTACTTGCTGCTACATTGATTACAGCATTTTGAAGAGTTTGCCCCTTGTGTGGGCCTGTCTCTCTTTTTATTGTTATTGTAGACTCATGTGTAGGGATCATACTACTATCAGTTATTGAAACATTTGCAAATGTAAATTTTAGATCAACTGTTTGACATTCACAAGCACTAAAAGTATAGGAACTAGGACAATTATCTTGAAATTGTTAAATCTATATGAAGAAAGGTTCAGGTTTGTTGTTGACCTTTGCTTTTTTCTGTGATATTTAAAGCTTGCTTTTGTACCTTGATGGCAGAAAGGTCAGTGAAAACTTCAGTAGAACTTCACATTGTTTTTAGCAATTACAAAAATCACACAACTGAAAGGGTGAATGCCTTTTCTTACCTTGACCATGCTTTGAATTATGAACACAGATTGCTACCCTCAGTTCAAAGATCCAGGGTTCCACAGTTTATTAAGGTAAAACTGAAAAAGACTTTTGCAGACCAGTCTATCCTCCAATGTTTACCTGATTGTTTATGTATTTTTTTCAAGCAATAGTGCTGTGAGAAATTTTAGACTTTTTCTGACAATGAAGAACTATTGTCTCATACTGTAGGACACCACAATACTCAAAGGATAAAAACAAAAAAGTCAAATGGCTATAAATATTACTATGATGTATCTGGAAGATTATCTTTATTATAAGCTTTGTGAGCTGCTATGCTCACTGTCATAGATGTTTAAGGAGGCATCCATCGTCATTACCATCGAAGATGTTGACATCTATCACCAACATCATGATGTGTGATATTCTTTCTGTCTTAGTAATTAATCTTTCCGTTCCTTACTTTACTCTGCCTGCTCCAGTTTATGAGGATTCACTGTTTCTAGTTGTTCTAAACATTTGTAGTTTTTGGGGTGAATGAGTCATGCCTCAGTAAAACAGCACTCTAATCTCTTCTCTAATACCGCCTGCAGCTTTACTGAGACTGTAACATGCAAACGTTGTTACAAGCTCAGTGTTGAATCTGCGTGTTTATGTGTAACGCTGCACGCATTCTCAGGATGCATTCCTTGACTCATGTGTCTGTAAGTGAGAGAGGGAACAAAGCAAAGGAGAGGTTGTGGGCTTTTAATAAAAGGATGCTTGCCTTCGATTGTAAGCAGGCGATTGGTGTAGGTGTAGATGTGTGAACACAAGGGTGAACGCAAAAACGCCTGCATGTTGTAGAGGAGGAGAGAAAAAGGTTGCAAAGACAGATAGGTTGTTGGCAACATTGGAGAGTCGGGCTGATTTATCTTCCCACATTGTGACTCACCATTTGCAAACCACACAGTTTAGGTCCTAGAGCCGTTACTAAAAAAGATAGAAAGCAATAGAGAATTTGGTAGAAGAATAGAAAAGATGTAAAAAGATAAAACTGAAAAGAAGAACAGCATACAGCTCAAATTTGAAAATTTGTGAAAAACAGTTGTACTTTTCAGTTAGAACTAGTAATGCTAAAATTTAGAGTAAATTGAAATTGCTAAGAGAAATTCACAATTTGATGCATGTCCTATTTGAATGTTGTTTCTTTTGCACACATTTTAGATCACCCAGATAATTTAAACGTACGCTATAGAAAGACCCGTAAAGAGAGAGCTTTACCTTGTTTGGACATAAAATGGACCCTGAACTAGCCAATCAAGTCAGCTGAACAACTTTCCAAGCATTCAACATCTATAGGTGAGCCTCACGACTAATTTATTCAGTGAAGACAAATCATTTACATAGTATAGGATGAGACAGAATTTCTAGAAATAAAATATTTCTCCTATATTTGAATAATACTTACCAAATTCTGCATGCTTCAGTATCAGAGACATAGGATAGTGATGTTGGAGCGCCATTCAACCAAGGGAGCCTTTAAATCTTGAGGTGGGTATGCAATTTCATTATGACCTGTTACGACTGGCTCAAGGTCATAACAATAACGGGAGACCATGCAGGGATTAAAGTGCATAAAAAGGAATGTTTATTAACACAAACAACAATGGATTGAGGATGTCAGTATCAGTGGTGTAATGCAAATGTTTGGATGTGGTGTATGAGTGCATATGGAGTTGTTGAAGTGCAAAAACAAAGACAAACTCAAATGTGCAAAAAGGAGGGGAGCTGAGGCCTGGCAACAAAACACCGCAAGCATCAAGGCAGAGTGGATGCCGATCGCGACCCAGAAGGTGGAGACAGCCAGGTTTAAATGCTCTGTGCTCCAAATGAATAAAATCAGCAGCACCTGTAAAGGGGAGGAGCATAAAGACAGACAACAAGACACCTGCAACCCAGCTCATAAGGCCCAGGGCCGTAACATGACCCATCTTTCATTGAGTCTTTAGACTCTGTCTACTAAACAGCATTCATGATGGTTAGGCTGAAATGATTTTCAAAGCACAACTTTCACCATATATTTAGTTATTGTTTACATGAAAGATAGACTTGGTTTCTTTTTCCAAGAGTTCCCAGATATTATATAAAGTGAGTTGAAAACCTTCTTCATAGCCTAGAGTTGAGGCAAAACCTAGGTTGTATTGTAGTTACAGAAAATGCAATCCTTTTGGCCACTCAATACCTGTTTACTGTCTCAGCATCTGTCTTTAGCATCAATCAAATTCCAAAAGCTTCTGTTTCAGCTTAATGGTTTCTATTATTGCTGACATCCACCACCAGATGCTTAGGTTGCCATTAACCCTCACCTATGTCCATGAAATATGGATCTTCTAAACATTTGATTCCAGGTAACAGTAGCTGAAAATAACTTCCTAGATTGTCCAGGGTCCACTATAGTTATTGGCAGAAAAGCTCCATAATACTTTAGGGAGGTTTGGCGTTGACCCTTTGCTGCTGCAAGAAAAGGAATAAGCTGAGGAAGAGCATGCAATATGATTGGAATACCTCCTGGGCACATTCTACAAGTAGGAAAACTCTGGGCACATACAAATCTTGCTGGAGAGAATTATATTTCCCAAAGCAGCCTTGAAAAACAATGGTGGAACCCAGGAAGAGCTGGAAAATGCAAGTAAGAAAAGAATGGCTGGGTTTTCCTCCTGGACCTGTTTTGTCTGCAACCCAATTTCCAAACAGCAAAATATATTCAATAAAATATGTTGCACTCATTTTAATAAATGAAAACAAATTTTAATGTAACATATACAGTACAGAGCAAACGTTTGGACACACCTTCTAATTAAAATGGGTTTTCTTTATTTTCATGACTATTTATAAGGCAAGAAATCCCACTTATTAACCTGACAGGGCACACCTATGAAGTGAAAACCATTTCAGGTGACTACCTCTTGAAGCTCATCAAGAAAATGCAGAGTGTGTGCAAAGCAGTAATCACAGCAAAAGGTTGCTACTTTGAAGAAACTAGAATATAAGGGGTATTTTCAGTTGTTTTACACTTTTTTGTTTAGTGCATATTTCCACATGTGTTATTCATAGTTTTGATGCCTTCAGTGTGATTCTACAATGTCAATAGTCATGAAAATAAAGGAAACTCATTGAATTAAAAGGTGTGTCCAACCATTTGGTCTGTACTGTATATATATACTACTGTATATATATACAGTAAACGCCTGCATGTTGTATGTACAACATGCAGGCGTTATATACAGTATGTATATAAAGAGCTTTAAGTTAAATGTTAAATCAATCAAATTTTATTTGTATAGCACATTTCAGCAGCAAGGCATTTCAAAGTGCTTTACATCATATCAAACACAGAAACACAATGCAACATAGAATCAACAATCAAAACAGTTGAGTCGAATTAAGTTTGTTGTATGTATGCTGTGTTTTCAATATCAGTAGGTAGAAGGTTTATACAACCTCCAAACAGAACAGTTTTAGATATCCGAGGCTGAGTGTGCTGACTGCTCACAAGGCATTGTACACCCTGCTTACACTCGGTTGTTTTACAACATGTGCGAGTGGGAGGACTTCAGTGTTTGGGTGACTGCCTTAAGCAGTCACCACCATGTGAGCCAAGTAAAACTGTGTCGCTCCGGAGCATGTGCACAGTTAACATCTGGCAAGGGTCTAGCATGTACGTAAGAGCAATACGGAAAAATATACTGTATATCATTACCTTTGTCTTTGTTTTTAAAATTGACAAGCTACAAATGCAGTTGGCCTCAGAAGCCATGATCCTGAATAGTCAAGTCATGTTTTCCTACAATGAGCTTCTGTGTATTGTATTCATTTATAATTCACAACCATAAACACAAACACAGCTGTGCCCTCTTAGTTACCTGATGATGTTTCCATTTCTTCCCATGTCTGAGTCTTAAATGCACTTGATAAGCACCACAGAACACTTAAATACACCAAATAGAAATGCATTACAGAGCATTATACAATGACAGGCACGCTGTTCCATTTAAATCTCATCTCACTGTATGATAATACTGTAATTGTGGATCTGTGTACACACTGTAAGATTTATGTTTTCATCATTTTTCTGAAAGACTTTCCAAATACTCATAGGTTTATTTAATTAATCTTAAAAAAAATTGCATGCCATATTAATCAAGTCCAAAGATGATGTTATACTAAATACAAAACGAAAAAAATAAATTAATATAAGTATAATATTATTTGTGGTCCACCCCTAAAGTTCATCACTTGGTTTGGTGTGTATACAATATCATGGATTTCATAGCAGTGAAACTACATTCTTCTACATAGCTGTCATGACAGATTGTGTTTTTCCACCATGAGGTTTTTGTCCACAAAATAACACACAATACTCACCTTTTAGGAACGGTACACTGTACATGTGTAAAACTGATAGCCAGTCATTGACTTGTAGTCAGTGGTTATACTATTGTTGTATTGTACTATTAGTCATGTACACAAGTCGTCTTAAAGCTGCTATGCATTTGTAGGAGCTGTAAGTCGACATTGTTGAAAGAAGTTTATGGGATGCTCTGTGTGGTGGTTTGCCTCTGATCTTCTAGGGGCCACTGAAAACATGTGGAAAAAGGTTGGCTTCTTCTATGCAGTATTTCAATGCACTTATGCATCTACTTGTGGAGAAGATGATTTGCTGAAGTTCAAAACGACCATGATAAAATGGCTTAAAATGCGATTTAAGTTGCTCTGAATTTGGCAAGATTGATTAAGCCATATGGATTGTCTCAGTAGCAGTGCACAGAAATTTTTCCTCAGATTTCTCTCAGGTTTACAGAGAATCAAAAACCAAAGTCCAGTGGTTGCAGTATAAATAAAACAATAAATCCTACAAATGTTCTACCGTCACCACATTGCTTACAGTGAAGTGACAGTCTGCATAATAAACACATGACAAGTGCTCACATAGTTTAATCTCATCCAACATCTTTAAAGTACTGACTTTAAAGATGTCAGTACTTTAAAGTACAAATTATGCACAACTTCTTAGTTGTGCATAATTATGCCAAAAAAGAAAAAAAAGAACTGGACAAACATGGTTAGTGGATGATTTTCTTTTAAATCAACTGACAAGTATTACCAAAGCCAAAAGCTGCACTGAGTGCTTTTAAAATGCTGTTTGCTCTGAGATCAACTGATAGCAGCTCTGAGAAGTGCAAAGAATTTGTAGATTCTGTCCAATTCTCAGCATTGGAGGAAAACATAACCTCAGACACCTTAAGTGATTCTTAAGAGGCCCTGACATATACTTTGTTCCTCACTTAGCCATGGTAAAATTGGATATCTGAAGTAACAGGCTGTTTAGATGAAATTGCAAAAATTCTTGTAATCATTGGAAATAACGGGTGTTAAAATGTTGTCAGAAACATGTGTCCACCAAAAAGCGTAAATTCTGCTGCACCCCCACTGCTACATCACAGAGCTACTCACATGGATGCTCTTATTTTATTAGTTTTACCAACATGTTTTCAAACACATATGTTACCTCTTCATGCTCTGTTTGAGATATCTCAAGATGATGCTGTTAAACTGGGTCCTTTTGGTCAGAGTTGTACAAAGATGTAAGCCAGAAAAATAGATATTGAATGAATAATAATTTGTTGTTCAGTAAAAAAGGTATTCATAGCTTAATGCATGATTATTAAATATAAAAGTATCTATTACTAGTGCTTGTCCTGAACTTTCATTATGCAAGATTTATGAGTGAAAGTTGTTTATTGCTTAGCTGACAGATGTTTCTGAACACCTGGTGGAGCGCCTATTGAATGATAAAATCCAGAGAAAATATGATGAAAACTGCAGAGGAAAACACAAACTCTTTAAAGATTAAGTCTTTGCCTGAAGCAGACACATTTCGAGAAGCATTCTTTTCAGTCAGAATTCACCTTCTTGTCATTCGGATAGGAGAGGACTCTGTTTTGAGTCAGCTGCTCATTAATGCCTGCTATTCTCTGTCAACACAGAGAAAGTGTTACTGTTAGCAAGTGTATGCACACCATCTTCGGTGTTTATTCCCAGACAGCTTGTTAGTCAAAGAGGCGATACCACAAGATACCGGAAGCTGAATATCAATGGAACTTGTTTTTTTCTCTTTTTTTATGAAGGTAAAGTAAAAATAGACATTTACAATAATCACCTTGCCAATGTGAGCAAAATATCTGAATGATCATATATCCCACTGTAGATTTTTGTTCTGTTCTTGTTTCCTTTTTCCATTTTTTCAGATCAAATTAACTATATCTACAGACTCAAAATGTTACATAATAGCTAGCTAGTCAGATTAGATGGAAAATGTTTGTGAACCTCAATTTTCAATCTGTCCCACAAATTCTAAAATTAATTTAGGTTGGAACATTAGCTATCGGGACACATACAGATAATGTGATATATGTGTGCACATACTTGAATGGGGGGAAAAGTATTCACCACCTTGCTTTACCCTTTCTATTGCTTTTACAAATCAATCATGATCAACAAAATCTAGGTTTTTGTGACCAAAATATTGCACAAAAAAAACCCCTTTAAAGTCAAATTGAAAACTGATTTTATTTTAACATAATAACGACAAATAAAAATGTTTGAAATAAAACAGGAGATTGCACAAAAATATTCACCATCTTTGATGTGACTGACCTAAATCAACAGAATCCAGACAATTTGTTCTTGTTGTCTCACAATGAGTGAAATTGAGATCATCTGAGTCCAGTGACTGTGTGACAGTGATTCCAGTATAGGAGGGTCCATTCACTGGTATTCCTGGCTACCATTTTGCCACGAAGACAAAACATAACTTCAAGCAAATCATAGAAAAGATTGTTAAAAAGTCTAGAACAATCTCTATGGGAGGTATGGGAGGTAAAATGAATCCAGCAAAATAAAGGGAAATCCTGTAGGACGATTAGATTCCATCTGTGAGAGAACTTTGGAGAACATGTATTTTCTAGAAATACATCAACCTTAAACACAACAGCTAAAGCTATATGGTTTGAAATGGTTTAAAGACAAAAGGGTGAATGTTTTGTGGTTGTTGAATAGGGCTGTTCATAGCCAAAACCTATGTAACACGACTGAGCTTGAGCAGTTTTGCAAGAAAGAATAGAGCAAAATTACAGTGTTCAGATGTGCTTACCTGACTGACACCTATTCACTCAGACTCTGTGCTGTGATTGCAGCCAAAGGTACATGTACTGACTGTAAGGGAGTGAATATTCATTCAATCACTTACTAAAGGTTAATTTACTTTTTATTGTCATTGCTTTGTGGAAATTAGCTTTCACTTTGACATTAAAGAGGTTTTCTTTCTAAATCTTTTTGTCAACAAAGTCAAATTTTGTTGATCATGACTGATTTGTAAAAGTAAGGCAAAAGGGTAAAACATCCAAGAGGATGAACACTTTTCATAGGCATTGTATCTTCTTTTGTCTTATTGTTCGCCTTGGCCTCCACCACTTCTTTTTCTTTCCAAAAAAACCCATCTGTCTTTCTCCCAATTACCCCTCATTTATCCAACTTTACAATAGCTATCATTATCTTCCGCTTCCCTGCTTCAACTGCACCCTAAGTTTCTCCGTTTTCTACCAAATGTCTTAGCCTTGATACATCGAGGCAGGCAAAGAGGCAGGCTGGGACAGGCTGCAGGTCATAATGATGGTGCTGGTTTCTATAAAAAGCCTGCAGGCAGCTGAATCGATAGCTGCAGTTGTCAAGTTGTACCTTATCTGCAGAGAGAGAAAAAGGATCTTGAGTCTGTGCTGGTTGCTGAACTTTGTGAATGTGTGTCTTTTTGAATTGGTGTGGTTGTAGCAGCTATTCTTGATTAGAAGGGCATGTACCCAGAAAGGATTGCCCACAGCAGGACCCTGTATTAGCTGCACTTAATTCTGCAGAGCAGAAAATCTGTCTAAGCTTACCAGTTTGGTACTTGATGAAAAGCTTAGTGCTGATTTTTACAGTTCTGAAACACACATACTTCTCGTAAAAAGTAGTACAATATCAAAAATATGTATTTTGTAAGTCATAACTGTTTAACGAAAAAACCTTAGCATGTCTAATTAACAGCAGAGTATTTTAAGTTTTTCTTGTCATTTCTCCACTGTCTCACTGTTTCTTTTTTTATTTATTTAGATTTTGATCTGAGAGGCAAATGGTTGTTTCCCTCAATTCAGTTCAATCAGGAAATTGATAGCTGTGATTGAGAATACTTTATTAATCTCAAAGAGGAATATAATGCTGCTGTTGTAAGTTACATGAAGCAGGTTTCTTCAAAGAGCTGCTGTAAAAGCTGATGATTCTGGGTTGGACCTATTAGTCTGTATTACAGCAAGTCTGAAGAAGCCTCTGCCAATAGACACTCTATGGTTTTGTGACAGTCTCATAAAGAGACTAGGAGTTGTCCATAATATTTTTCATTTTATGAAGACTCCTTCTTTGTTCAGTCATCTCTCCAGAGGTTCCAGAGCCATCAGTTGCCTTTATCAGCTTGTTGAGCTTTTTTTTTTTAGGTCATTGGCTGTGACCCCAACAGATGACGGCAGAAGGGATTGTACTTTCCACAAAAACTTGTGCAATATGTGCCGGACCTTGCTACAACAGTGAAGGATCCAATATTCCTCAAGCAGAACAGTCTGTTCTGTCCCTTCTTCTATAGTTGCGTCTTTAGTCCAGTCTCTTGTCCATGTGAACAGTGAGATATTTATGCTACTTCTACGCCTCTGATTCTCCCACTTTTAAAATAGAATTTGACATAATGCTGCTTCTCCTGAAATCTACAATAATCTTTTGTGTTTTGATTGTATTAGAGATAATTGTTTCTGCAACGTGCCTCTAGGCAGTCCACCGGTTCTCTGTATTCTGCTTCTTGTCCGTCCCTGATATAAGACTGCTGAATTGTTGTTGGTTTTTTTGCGGATGACAGGACTCTGTCTTGTACTGGACGTCTTGAGGTGTACAGAGTGAAAATGAATGGTGAGAGTACAGGCCTATGATGCATCTAGTCTCAAAACTTCTCTACCTGCATGTGACAATATTTTCACAGATTTCCTTATTACAGGTTGCTTCTTAGCAATGAATTTATATTCCTGCAGAGAAAACAATAGTATGATCTGATTTGCCTGGAGCAGGTCTTGCTTTGAATATGTTTGAATCTCCTTATTCTATATCTTAGCAATAGTTGAGCTAAGGACATCAAATGCAATGTCAGCAAAAGCTGTTGGTGGAGTGTACTTTCTTGGTAGATAATATTGATGAAATCTTGCATGTCAACAATCATGCATTGCTCATTATGATTGATGGAAGAATCATAATGTCTCTGTCTCTGGTCCTACTCTGTGTTCACAGTAACTTATTTTCCAGTCATCTTTGAATTGGTATTATTTGAGCGCTCCCTACCTCACAGTATTCAGTTCCAAAAAAGGGGTGTTTTTTTGGACAAGTATATGTTAGAAGGAGAAGTAATGCCCAAGAGTCAAATGGTTTGTTCTTGGTGGAAAAGAATATATGTCAGAGAAATAACCCTCAAAATCAAATTACAACCATGTCTATGCCCACATCTAAACCAGATATTGATAATCCATCCATCCATTATCTTCTACTTATCCGGGGTTGGGTCACAGAGACAGCAAGCTAAGCAGAGAGGTTCATAATTCCCACATATTGATAAACGAGGCCAGTTTTTGTGACCTTGTGAAATCCAACCGTACAGGCATAATGGCAACTTGGTGTGTAGGTTTTTGTCCTATAATTGGTGGGTTGCCAGTACAAATCCCCACTCTATCTGTCATCACGTCCTTGGCCTTGGGCTAGACATTGCATCCTCCCTTGCCTGCTTGTGTTGATCAGAGAGCCTAGTGGTGTCAACTGTGTCTTACGAACAACAGTGCGTGAGTGTGTGTGTGTGTGTGTGTGTGAATTATTGATTGCAATTTAAAGCACTTTGGTGTCCTCTGAGTTGATAAATGGCATATACTGTATATGCTGGCCATTTACTATTTACAGTAGGCTTGTTTTTATTTCGGGCCACATTAAGATCATGAATGTCCTCAAAGGGTCAGTTGTGGCAGGATGTATAGCTAAAACTATCTATTAAACTGTTAAAAAAACTACAACTTTCTCTGCATTGGATTTTTACTTTTTAAGATGCATAATTAAACATTTTTTCACATTGAGGTAATTTGACCCTATAATAATAATAATAAAAACATTTAATTTGACGGATACAACAATATTTAAGCACTCAATTGTTATCTTGAAGTTTTATGTCTGTGGCCCTCTGAGGTCTAGGAGGCTACAAAAATACTTGTGGCCCGTGGGTCTCGAGTTTGACACCTGATTTACAAATTTCAGCTTGTGTTGGTTTTCTGTTTGTTGATCTGCTTTTTTTGAGCTTGCCTGCTAATGTAGACATCCAAATCTACACTGCCAGGTGTAGTCAAATGACAAATTATAGCACTGAATGCCGTAATTTGATCAAGTATTTATGTACTGAGAACCCTGGAATCTGCAGTCTTGCTTTAACTAAAAATATTTGACTTATTTTGTGCGTTTCCTACTTTTACAAGGATTCAGTAGTTGTCTTCTCAGTAGTTTTCTTCCTAAAATAATGTGTTTTGTACAGTAGCTTTGCAGCTTCTCTGGGATGAACCTTATTGCCTTACTGAAGTTGGTTATCTGAAGGTTAGTTATTTGCTGAGCTGTTCATCAAGATACAGTACAGATTAACCAAAACAGTGCACCCTGTTTCCTTTGCTTATATTTAAAAGTCATTCTTTATACCTTCACGCCCTCAAAAGTTTTGTTATTCGAATTGACTATTTTGTTTCCAATTAAGAAACCAAATAGTGTTTCACTATATTTTCTCGATACGAGCACTTACACTGTACATGTGCCATGTCTTAACATTATTATTGTATAAACAGAAGAAACATTCAGATGGACTTGACCTAGATTTTCTGTCAGGAACAAATTGTACAGGCTTTATGATTCATGGAGACTCAAAGCTGGAGGCAACATTCTGAAGGTAAACTGAAAATGTTGAATTGATTCACTCGTTTTTCAGCACAGGTCAGCTGCCATTTTCTATGTGTGTGCAGATCATGAACCAGGAATGTTGTGCTAATAAGGAAGTGTGATTCACACAGCCTGTAGGAAATGTCATATCTGTGTGTGTGTAACTTTTGATGGCTGTAAGACTGCTGTCACAATGTTCTATATAACATTGACAGTTTATAAATATCAAATTATATCATGTCCATGAAGTACAGGTGCAGATTATGATGCCTCCCTACCTAATAAAGACAGAGTAAGGTATTGTGTTTTACTTATTTTTTCTAACCATTAAGGAATGAGAGAGACATATAAGAAGGAACATAAAGCACAAAGGATGATGTGATTATAAAACTCAAATCAAAATATTGCTAACTGCAGTAAATACAATATTCCACAGAGAACATGACAAGGTCTTTCTCTCAGAACTAGATAAACATTAAGGTACATTAAGAACTTAAACCTTATAAAATAGATTCCAAATACTTTGCTTAAGCCTGCATTAAAAGAAGTAAAACTTCTTTTAATGCAGGCTTAATGCAGGCTGGATCTGCGTATATAAAAAAATATATATATATCAAAGCAAAACATGCAGACAAGCATTTCCATTGATAAGACTCAGCTCTACTATGTAATCAGTAAATAACAAGCTCTGTCACTGATGATCAGTTGAACCTTTGTGCAGCACAGATTGTGGCCAGTCCTTGAATAAAGAAAATTAGTCTGAGTCCAGATGTTCTTTAGTCTTTTAATCACTGTTATATAAATAGTCAAACAACCAATTACTGAGCATGACAGATGTCTTCTTTCACTTCTCTTATTACATTAGAGCAAACCAGTGTAAGAAGAACTTGCATTCAGTAAGTGGTTTTTATTGTACTGAAAACATGTTATTGTAACATATTACAAACTAAAACTCACAGGTGGAGTTTAAATTGTTAAGTTAACTTGGTTGGTTAAGAGTTAAAATGTTGAGTCTGGCAGCTGGAAATTATTTATCTCACCAAATGTATCTTCCAGGTTTAATGAACACTGGTTAGAAAATTTTAAATTAATGCTTTTGTTGTATATTGTATGCTGTTAATGCTTTCACACTATTTATTACATCCCCATTTTTGATGCTATAGCTAAATGTTTTAATGTTGCTCTGAACGGCAAGAAATTAAGTGAATTCTGGGGAACATCAAGTCCTGCCAGTGAGGTATTGGTGTCACTTTTGATGCACTCTCACTCAGAGTACTCGGTATAGTATGTGAATTGGGATAATTGTGACACAACAAAATATGGAAAAAACTTAGGCTTTTCCATATTTTTTTATAGTGATTTAACTTCTTGTCTGTTAATTCAGTTTAAGCAAAACTTTAAATATGGGATGTTTTCCAACAAGTCGTGTAACAATATATAGACTAAGTAGGAAAAGCTCATTCTCCAAATGGGTTGCACTCATGTTTTCTACTATAACTGAGCACTCACAGTCACACTGACCCTACTGCACTCAAATTCAGGCCCCATTATGCACGTCCAGGCAAAATACAGGCAACATTACTGTTCAGTGTGTTGCCCAAGGATACTTCATCATGCACTTGGGGGAGGTCAGATTGACTGTACTTTCCCCACTGAGTCACAGCTTCCAGACTAAGGCAGAGACATAAGTACACCACCACACTGCATGTAGATATTCCTTCTCATTTTACTATAATGTAGATGCTAAATGATGCTGAAAGTAATCGCTTGTTTTATATCAGACTCCAAATCTATCAGGTGTCTAGACACGAAAATGTTTGTCATTAAAAAAAAAAAACGTATTTGTTTCTGACGCATGTTGCTTTCCCCCTTTATAAAAGACCTGTTTGTTTTGGAAATAATAGAACATCCATCTTTTCATTCACGTATTCTAAAATAAATAGATTTTGAAGAAAACAAAGAAATGTTTTGCAGCTGGCAGCTGAATGACAGCACCAGGGAACTGCAATAGGTTCTGTCACAGTCTGAGAGTCAAGTTACAGGGATGACAGGAAACTAGGTGCAGCAGGTAACCTGTGAGGGGTGATATAAGTCTAACCACTGAGGAAGAGCTCTGTTAATCTCCCACAAATTGTGTCCCAGTTTGCTCTGTGGTCACGGATTGGGGTAGACTAGGGAAGCAATAAACGAGGAGATAATTTCCTCATTGCCTGCATAGAAATCTTTTGCGGTGTAAATGTAAAGTAAACAACCTGAGAAAAAAGGGCACAGGATGGATTAACTGTGAATAAATAGGCTCTAAATTGCAACCTGCAACAACTGGAGACTTAAAAATGAGATGTATCCTGGAGGATTTTGGAGTTGAGCAAGTTAATTTTTCAAATGCATGAGAAGATCCAAAGGGATTAAAGCAGCCTCCAGAAGAAAATAGCAACAAACCTGTATTTCTGTGCGCATTTATCTCCAGCTTGTTTAAATTGTAGTGTAGTATACACACATTGGAAGTAAGACCGTAAAGCCAGTTTCACACTACATAGTATGACTTAAGTATTCTTCATCTTGTGTTCTGCTGCAGACAGTTTCATCTTAACACAGGTGGGATCAACCGTTTATCCTGGGGCTTCATGTGAAGCTGCACCGACACAGAGATAAGCATGAAGTCATTTTTTTTATGTCTACAGCGATGTACTTCGGTGAACTTGAAACCTAACCAGTAGCTACTGTCAATGGAAAACCAAGTAAGCAAATAATTGCTTCAAAAATCAGAAAGGGTAAATATTTATTGTCTATATTATACTTTTGAAACCTTGATACTTATTTACAATATTAATTTTATTTAATCTAGCTTCATTTACAGTATTACAGCATTTATTGTATAGTTGTGATGTTTTTATGCTATTTTCCAAATGGAAATGAAAAATGTAATTTAATCTTTTTCTAAATTTTAGTATATCTTTTGCATTAGTATTAGTATGTTTAAATGGTGTCTTCTTTCACTTCGCTTATTACATTAGAGCAAACCAGTGTAAGAAGAACTTGCATTCATACATACAATACATATGTATATACATATGGTCTATGCTTGACAGAATACATTTTACCAAACATTCATGACATGTTTAAATTCATATGTTGGTATTTCAAAATTAATCAAATTCTACATGCCGCAATTATTCACTGTCACTCACTCAGCTTGCAGCAATGGTGTCTATCTCCGGCTTGGATGTAGGCGACTACACCTTCACATCAGCTCGTGTTTTGACAGTGGCTTGTGTGTTTTGATGCAGTCCCTAGTGTGATGGGAATTTGAATTTGGCGTGCACAAAGACTCGCCCGTCGGGTAGAGGAAGATGGAGACTTGCAGAGAGATGGGTTTTAGTCTTTCATTCCCTTTGAAGTTGGTTTTTGAATCACACAAAGATAGTGACGCACATTTTCGCACTGCTTTACTGAGCACATCTAAAAATGCTCATCACACTGATTTGCCATGCTTTCAAACTTAACTATGTTCTGATCTGTTGCTTTTTTTTTTTTTTTGCAGTGGTGTGCACATTTTGTGGAATTACAACTTATGTACAAAGGAAAAAAAATAAATCAACACAAACTTTACTGAAGCAATACAAAGAAAACATGGAATATACAGCTGTAAAATTACAAAAAATACACTTCTAAAAATAAGCACATTTGAAATGATGACACATGATATGATTTTAAAGTACCAAAAGATTCTATTTTCATTATGAAAGAGAATGGCAATTTTAACATCTATGCCAGGGGTCTTCAACTCTAGTCTTCAAGGGTTGATTGTCTTCCAACTTTCAGATGTGCCCATCAAAAGTCTGAATTACCTCCTTAGTATTCAGTCAAGTATTACAGGGTCCAACTAATGAGCCTATTATTGGACTCAGATGTGTTGAAACGCATAGACATGTCTAAAAGTTGCAGGACACCAACCCTGAAGGACTGGATTTGCAGACGTCTGATCTAGTTGTTGGTTCAGGAAAGCTCAATTTTCTATATATGTTTCCCAGTAAAACATGAAACATCTTACAACTGTAAACAATTTTTAGTGTGCAGCCAATAAAGGTGACAAATTAATGTTCTAAGCTCATTTCAAGAATTTTGCAAAATGTTTATACTCCTTGTATTTTCCCACATTTCATCACATTACAACAAAACCTTTACATATTTGCTTCAGATTTAAGTTGTGAAATCAACAGAAGGTATGGCATACTTATGGAATGGGAGTCAACACTTGTAGACAAGCCTTTTGGCTTGCAGCACTCATTAAAGGGAACTTATTTCCCTCCAGTGACTTGATTCTTGCTGCTCTTCCACAGAGGCCAGATTTCTGTAATGTAACTAATTGTTGTTGTGTCAACAGTTCCCCCCTCCTGAGCTCTGGGACTCCCAATAGAGTTGCTGTGGACCTCTTGGCCTCTACTTTGATTAGTGCTTTCCTTTCTTTGCCTCTCAATTTAGGTGGAAGGCCATGTTGTGTTAACTTTGCAGTGGTGCAGTCATTTTTCAAATTTTTGAATAATTATAGTTTACTACTTTAAAATCAAACTAACTTTTGTGTATTTTAGAGTGTTTTTACACATTGTGTGTGAAAAATGTCAAGTGCAGTTTTCTGGTTGTGACAGCAATCATTTCAAAAACATAACTCAGACATTTTGTACTATTTTGTCCAATGCTCACCGCAGGGTAGTTTTCTTTTGAGCTTTTGAATGCTTGAAAGCCACCTGCAGCACGGGCTTTCAAAACTGAAACACTTATCGACTGCTTTGTGTGAACAGGCCTGTTCTTTTCACTCTGTGCGTCATATAGGTCGAATCGCAGATATTCCCTTACTGGTTCGGTGTCTCGATGTGGGTACATGGCCACAAAAAGGCTGCTGTTCTCTTCGTAAGCTTGAATTGTTGGTATTTTGTTGTTTTGTTTGATTGTTTAGTAAAGTCAATGTGGATAGGATTGCATAAAAAACTAGGGAGAAGTGAAATTAATAAAGCTTTAAAGCCTGCCTTGTAAAGCTTTTATCTTTTTCTCGTTTTGTCTCATAGAACCACAACCATCCAAGCCTCTTATTATGATTTTAGACTATATAAGATCAACAACAAAGTATGGTCAAATGTGTTTTCAATACTATCCACAAATATAAATGATATGGTGCCTTTAAATTCAGAACCAAATGTGTCAATACTTTTTAGGAATGTCTCTCACATTTCTTTAGCATTAGGTCTGTGGTCGATATCTCAGCTTGTGTTATAAATTTTGAGACTGAATTTTCAAAAGTTCAGTAAGATGGGATTGCACTTTTCCAAATTTTCCAAGTTTTAAAACTGATTTTCAATTGTATTTGGACTTTGACTGGACCACTCCAACACTTGAAAAGGTTTTGCTGTAAACTCTTGTGTCCCTGTTTGTATTGTTAAAAAAGAGGATAATTTAATGTTAACTTTAAACAAAACGTTTGGCTCTTTCCTCCTTAATCTTCCGGGATCCTCAGCGAGTGGCGGCGGCGTGCACTAAAGTGAAACAACAACAAAGCGCGTTGACGTCACAGATCACAGAGTTTAATCTCATACAAAGCAATCAACAACAAAACTGCAGAGGAACAGAGATATGCATTTTTCTCATAAAAATAAAGACAGACAAGGGGAAGACAAACAAACACAAAACAAAGACAAACAAAAAGCAAAGACGCGTCTTTGGAGAGAGCCGATGCAAAAAGGCAAAATGGTGGCCGCTCTCTGCATTTTCTCTCCTGACACGTAATCTTATACTAAAGGGGTGTTTTTTCTATTTAATTTATGCACTCAAGGCGTTCCTCCTGTTGACCAACTGGAAACTCCCTTAAGCACTCAGAGAAACTTGTAACTCCCCCTGATCTACGCAAAGATCAAAGGGCCATCTGTCTTCTAGCGAGACAAAGAAGCAAACCGCTGCGCTCTGACCCCCCGTGGCTCCCACGGTCATTCTGAGTACAGAACAACCTGAGATACAATCTCACAGATACCTGTGAAATCTAAAGTCTTTCTGCATTGCCGGGAATGCTAATTTTATGGCCTCCTATGGCCCGGCCTCACAGCAGGGAGACTCCATTGAGTGATCTGCATTTTGGCCCCTGTTTGTCTGAATGCCTGCTCATCTGCTCAATCCCAAATGCTCAACAGAAAACTGTTCCAAATAAGAGTGCTGAATATACCTTTTACACATGTCGTAAGATTAACTGTATTAAGCACTAAAAATAATCATTTTTCCTTAACAGTATACTTAAGGTTTCTTACTGAAGGGTGAACCTCTGATTTGGTTGCACATTTTCTTTGCAGCCTCTTATATGTTTCTTTCACGATTGTCTTGTATTTGGCTCCATTCATCTTCCTGTGCAGCACGCTCAGTCTATAACTCATACATATTTGGTGTAAAGAGAGACACACAAGTTCAAGTTTTCAAGGGTATAGTTTTCAGACAATGTCATCAGCATATCTACTGTCTGCCACAGACAAATAAAATATGTACATTTTATAGTTAGGATGTGGCAGTGATATATTTAACTGAATTCTAACCATTGTATAACATAAGAAGTAACCATAAAAGTATATGAATAAATTATGGCAAAAACTAACAATTACCTACACAAGGATATGCAAAAAATCCTATAGAACATGTTTTTAAACAGATACAAGCCAACCAATAGATTATTGATTGATGCTAGATAGTAGTTATGTTAATGGGCGAAAGTAGTTATCAGATACAGAATCACTAATTTCTTACTTTAAGACCTGTGAGTAATCCAAGCACCTTTTTTCTGTGCTTCCTCCTTCCCCCACATGCACACACAGTCTTGCTCTCTGTCTCTCTCCCCCTCTTTCTCTGTGTTGAGCACATCAGTATCTTGCCCAAGGACACATCCTCATGCACAGCGAGAAGTCAGAGATCAAACCACTGACCTTTTAATCAGTGGATCATCGCTCTGTCTCCTGGGACACACCCACCAAAGGCATGAATCCTGACTGTAACCTGAAATTGCAGGCTGTATTTTGAACCTTGAATGGTCGGAAAACATCTTCTCTGGTGCACTTGCAATCTGTTGCCTGGTTCAGCAGTTCAGCATATCTGAGGCAATGGCTGCTGCTGTTGGAGATATGATATAGTGGAGGATTCTGGCCCGTTGACTATAGATCACATTGTAAAAGTGTAGCAATGTGTACATTCTGCTCCATCAACCTTATTTTATGGCTGCATACTGATAATACATTACACTGAAGCTTGAGATGTTTAGCTGGACAAAAGTACATAGTTTCATCACTTATAACTTGTAAATATTGCTTAAACAGGCACAATAGAATTAGAAAATAATTTCCAGAGCAGTACAAGGGCTACGTTTCCTTCTGGTGTTGAATAAATCTGTCTTTCCCAATATTCCTGCTTTCTTTTAACAGAAAATATTTTCCTAGAGTAAGTATTTTTTTAATACATAATATATTTTTTACCCTGTCAGTCAAGTGAGCATATATTTGATTACAGCTCAGACAATCACCTTGCCTTGAGCTGTTTGAAAGGTGTAATAGGCATCCAGTGATGTTAAGCAAGGTTGACAGAAATCTCTTTGGGGAAAAGGGGAGGCTGAGTCGACCAGTCACATCATTCACCGTGTTTTGTAATGGAACACTACAGTTCATATGCTCACAAAATAACAGGGCACAAACTAATATTCTGTTCTGCTCATAAAATGAGAAAACAATTTGGGTTTCTTTATAAATAGAAAAAGGTGGATAATTGCCAACACATATTATTTGGGATGAAATTAAAATGCCACCACATTTGTTGTCAAAGTGAAGTCAGTCTTATGAAGTGCCATCTATACCTAAATGACTAAGTAAGAAAATTTGCATTTGGTTCATTATTTCTTTGTTGTAATAATCTTGCCAACAAATTGTATGTCTTTCAAAAGTCTGTTTATTTATTTTTTAATTTTGTAAGGAAAATACATTAGTAGGTTAAGCAGCACAGTTGAGTATGTGGGTTGCATTCATAAAAAAAAGCAAGTCTATCTGCAATCGGATTATGAAAAAGAAAATTAAGCTTTTATCTGCAAACTACAATTTTAATCATGTATTCAAATTATGTTTTGTTCCAGTGATTGAATAAAATAACAACCAAGTAGAGTAAATTGCGAGTAGTTGTTTGAAAAATGATTTGTTATTCTTACTCAAAAATAATAGATGCCTAAAGATTTTGATTGTGAGGAGTAGTTTCTGAGCCTCTGCTCTTGAGTGAGATCCAACAAGCCCCGTTTTCATATTATGTTGTTTCTTCCTCCTGCTGATTTCCATCTGTTTAGAAATATGTTTGTTGAAACATTGAGAACTTCCTCTAGTCTCCTGTGGTCTACCCATAATAAATTAAATCCAATTTTGTTTGCCCCTCAAAACTCTTTTTAAAGACATTTAGTGAATATTGCATTCTTCTTTCATATAGGATGTCACTCCACATACTAGCACATTCTTGAAATAAAAATAAGTCAAATAATAATAGAAAATATGACAAGGCCTGAAATACATATTGTAGTAATTGTAATGCTAAAAGTATTAATATATTGTTTTGTATCAATGCAACAAAGAAAATTTTGAATGGTTACGTTTTATTTTAAAACGTTGTGGACTGGTTTGATACAAACCTATAAAGTTAGGGTACATTCACACCAGCCCTGATTGGTCCATTTGAATCAAACTGTGTCATTTGTGGAGGTTTGAATACATAATTGGACTCTGATGTGGACCAAAAAGCGACCTCTGGTCCTGCCTAAAATCCTAGGTCTCACTCTGGTGTGGTACATATGTAAGCTTGGCATATACTGTACATGTGAATGCCAAGCATACAAGAGACTTCTGGAAAAGCAGGAAGCAGAATATAGAGCAGGGCATTCTGGGTAAACAACCAAAACAATTGCAAGAGTTTAGTGCTAGCGGGAGAAATGGCTCATGGTGTTTTACAAAAGAGAAATTTTACAACAGCTAAAGTCTGACACCACTCCATTTTTGCTTACATTTTGTGATGAAGGAAGTTAAGCTCATGAATTCCTCAGAGTTTTTCATGTTGTTCAGTGATTCCTAGTGCAGTGCCCCCACAGGCGTTGGGGTAAATACGTTTTGCAAAGGGTTTGTTTGACACAGTGTGAAAGCAAATCACACCAGCTGAAAATGTCACAATTTTGGTTTCCAATAAACCAAGCTGTAAAAACCCTCTGGGTTGCACTGTATTTTATTTAGGGAGGTCAGAGAAAATGGGCTGAATACATATCCAAACTTTTCAGATTTTTCCCACAACTACTCTGTGTTACTCTCTCCAATAAAATACATTATAAGTCAAAACTGTGAAGGTGGAATTTAAAAACAAAGTAACAATGACATCTGCCTCAACATTAGTTCAAGTCTGTCTATTTTACTCAAAGGTTTCACAGGCAGTCTTTTGTTGATGGCCCCATTATCTGTGCTGCTGTAATGTTAAGCAGGGGTGAATCACAGCTTCAAAAGCACAATGTTTAACCCTCATTTTCTTAAATTAAAGGCTTTTCAATGCACAGCCCAGAATTGCCAGAATGACAGGAACAAAGTGTACCTTTAATGTCCAGTGTGCACCAGAGAGGGAGGAACATGGTGCTGCTTTTTCTCTTTGCTCTTGCAACCAATTCTGCTCTTTTTACTGCACAATATCAAATCATGTTTCTTTTTTTCTGATCTATGTGGCATAGAAAAACGCATAGCTTCAATTTGATTAAAAAAAAAAATTATTAAGATGAATACAAAGCTTCTCAAAAATAATTTGACAGTTTAATTTGACAATTCATATGGCCAGTGATACAAATTAAAAAATGTATCACATATAATTTGAGAATTCTTTTCAAAACTGTAAGATTTAAGAATATTGCCAATATAGAATAGATTCATAATTCTTGTTTTAACTTTTGTGAAAGAGATGTTGTAGCTGGAAAAAAAAAATCAGTTCATGTTTTTTCTCATTACCAGAAAAGACTAGAATGTCTTTACCAACAATAAAGCTAGAGATTACAACTAAATTTTTGATGCTGCTTAATATCAACTAATGACACAGAAAGGCCAACAATTCTAAGCTTCAGACCTAATACTAAATGTGTATATATTGTTAGTGTGCAGATACAGGTACCTGTATTTGAATGAAACTAAAAAAAGGAATAAATGTTGTTCTCAGTGAACCAGATAGACAGCAGGAGCACACAGAGAGCAGGTGCAGGTAAAACGTTCCCATACATCATACTATTATATTTTCCTTCCAACATGCATCACAGTTTGATGAATTTTCTTTTCTGAATTAAGGTTTCCGAGACATCCCCAACCCCCCAAGCTAATAGATGAGGCTTAGGGTTTTTATCTGGCCTAGATTATCTTTTCATGAGAAAATATGGTTTTTATCAGACTATTGTTTGCCATGGACTGTTGCCATGGACTTTATTGTGCAGCCTCACTGGACAATAAAGTCTAAAGAACATTATGTTAAGAAATGAAGGAAAGAACATTTTAAACTTTTAAGAAGGTTAAAATGTGAAATAGTGAAAACAGAGGATCAGTTGGCAAACAAAAAGGCTCAAATATGGATAATTTCTCCAAGTTGTTTCTTTAAAGTTAATTATCATCTATAAAATTTCTGTCTTTTCAAACAACTGTGAGTTTACTGTGAATACAAAAATGTATAGTTTGAAAACAAAAAATTATGTAACGCAAGAGCAACTTTCAGGCAACAGCATTCTCTCAACACAGCTATGGTGTACCTCTATATGAAAATTTGTTACAATCCACATTCAGGGATTTAAATGTTGATGTGCTTTAGTCGGTAAAGCTGATTTTGTCTTTTCTTTTTTGGAAGTGCTGAAACAGGCTCCTGTCATTTCGTAAGTGAATATTACAACATAATAGTCCTTGACTCGTTGGTGCCGTCAGACTGGGCCGACCAGGGGTGGACTGCTACTGTCAACATGAGAGCGGAGCAGCTGTTCTTCAACTTCAGTTCCTCATCAATGAGGTAAGCCTGAATATGTGAGAATGTTTTCAGAAAGTTATGATTTTTAGTCGTTTTTTTCTTGCATACATATGATACAAGCCATGAGTCTTATTTGTCTTATCCACAAACCTCTAGGGTGTGTGTGGATAGTATTTATTTTGTTAGCACGCAAACGTGAGCAGAAAACTCCAGGTGGGGTTGGTGTGAAACCTTATTAGAGAGCCTGAAAAAAAGCATAATTTAGAAAAATGCTTCATTTTAAAGGAAATGTTGGAAATATTCATTGGATGAAAAATAGCAACCCCTTTCACCACTGAGTTTCTGTTTTGCACAGCAATAGCATGAGTTGGTTTTGTAACCATGTTGCATGAACAGATTCAAAATTTTGAATGTGATGCATTAGGTTCATCAGTTGCCATTGAGTCATTGAAGCCATAATTTGACAGACATATCTGGAATTTAAAATAAAAAACATTCTTGCTCTAAGCCAAGTTTATGCAGACTACATTTTAAGTAAGTGATAATTCATGAAACTGTTCTACATATGAGCAGATTAAAATGAGCTGGTGCGGGATGATAAATGCTGCTGAGCTTGTTTTTCCAAAGAGCTGCTGTAATGTTAAAGCTACTGGTTCTTGAATGATGATGTGTTCTTCTTATAACTTATTTTTTCTAGAAAAGGGCATGGTGTACTAGCAGAAGATTCTTTAAATCCTGTAAGTTTGATATTTCTTGGTTGTCCATCAATTCCCACAGAGGCTTAATTGAATTGAAACCCTTTGGATTTTGTGGGGCAGGTCAGCACCTAAAACTTGTTGTGCTCACCAGGAAACACTTTAACCATTTTTGCTTTGTTATCCTGGTGAAAGTGTTTGAACACCACATGCATCAGTAGACAATCATCCGGCCTTCGGTTCATAAGTGTTCTTCCATTTGGACCACTTTTCATAAACTTTAACCACTGCAGACTAGGAACACCACTTAAACACTGATGTTATTGAAAGACTCTGATCCATTCTTCTTCCGTTCACAGTTTTATACTCAAGCATATATCCACCCTAGCAGGAACAATAATAAAGAGATAAATAGTGTTACTCACTTGCCTTGTGAATATTCATATTGTTATGTCTGACCAGATCTGTGTACAATGAACTAGCCTTCAAAAGAATCATATTGACAAACAATTGCTCAAAAGCAGAAAAATCTGCTGTAAATTCGTTAAGGACAATTCTTGTTCAGTAACAATCAGATTCTGGTTTGCATGTAAAATGTTTCTCTATTTTTTCTACTTTTTCATTCTGCTGTAATCTTCACCCTTTCTTTATGGAGTGTATATTTTTCGAAGCCCATCGGCTCATTCAGCCTGCTTCTTCATCACTCACTGGCCTGCTTGTGATGTGTCTGTGGCAAATTGAGGATCATGGTAAAAGAAGAGAGAGTAGTTTGTGTGCTCTCTGACAGGTACTGACTTTGGATGTGGGCGTAACATTGCGTGTGAAACTCTAAGCACTCAAATGTGTACTAAGTCTGTGGAGAAGAGCAACAGAGCATGTCTTGTTGAAATAATGCACATTAGACCAGTATTTTGGGCTCAGGTGGATTTGAAAAATCCCACTATATACACAAACCTTCCTTACCAGGCTATATTATACTGTTTCCTTCCACCCAACTTTCTATGAGGATAGAGCAACTGTGAACAGCCAGCAGACCTTTAGTAGCTCCCTCTCAATCCATGAGGTCAGTAGTTTGACACAAGATGGTGTAGGCCATCATAAATATATACAGTATATACGTAAACTGTATCGTTTGCTGGTTTTGCTGCTCATTATAATATTGCTGTAAGCATACATGCACCATCCATGTATTATCTGCTCACCTTTCTTTTTGTTGCCATCACAATAATTACACACTGGCAGTCAGGTAGATTGTACCCTGTCAGCTGCTCATGTTCTTGTTCTCCTGCCTGACATATTTTCTTTGTAAGGTGGTTTTGCACCTTCTTCGAATCCATGCACTCTTGTCTTTTTTGCATAATGTGGTTATGGCTCACAGGAACATTTCAAAGATTAATTTTGAATATACTTATTAAATGTATTGAGACCGGGAATTGCTGAGAATCAATATGTTGGATAAACATCTAAAAAGGAGTGCATTGAAACTAGAACTCTTTTCCAAAAGTAATTTGGATCATTTCTAATGTCAAAACACATTGCAGGATGTTGTTTTGACTATATGCATTCAAAATTTTCTTAAATTTGTTCTGAAACAAGAATCATTTTAAGAATACAGAGCAATGAAGAGTACACCTCAAGACATTTTCTCTCTGAAAGTTTGCACATCCATTTGACAAATCCATTTTGCCGTAATTGGAAATGACTAATTCCTTCAATGCAGAACAGCTATAATCCAACCCCAGGGGAGCAATTACATGAGATGCAGAAAAGAAAATGAGTCACTTTGAATGGAAAGCTGTTGGTAAGGTAAAGTTATACAAACAAGTTAATTTTCTGAACTTGCTAGCATCCAAATCATTCTGTCTGTAGAAAAAAGGGAAGGCTATTTTCTATAGCTGTAGCTGTATTTCACAAAAATCTTTGAAAGAATTATATAGACCAGGAAAAACAGTCAGGAGGGAAAGACTTTCAGTACTATAGTAGCATTAGTATTTTTGGAGGATAGGTGTAAATAATCTTCTTAAAAACAATTGTAACAAGTTACTGTTCAACTCCTTTTCTGCTTCCCATAAATTAATGGATTTGGAGAATCAGTGGGATATGTCACCAATGTGGAAATCAGTTGGAAGCAGTCCATGCAACATTACAGTCCGTAATCCTGTGATTAGGTTTGTAATCTAAAGCTAATTCTCCCTGGGCTCTAGTCTTTACAGCAATGCTCTGCAGGCACAGCCTCAGTGGGAATTCAATTGTAATCTCAATTTTCTTCAGATGTTGGGCTGACACCAATGTTTTCTCCAATATGATGTGTCATTTTACTTCTTTGCTTAGTGCAAATCCTGTAAATATTTGCTGGCCTAATTGCAATTTTTTTTTTACTCTTGAATGCAGTGGAGTCAAACAAATCCATGCCAGCGCCCAAAGGGAAATTTTATTGTAATTGCAAATATAATATGCATGATTACAGAGCAAAAAACAGGAAAAGGAATCTGAATTGTGTATTCCCTCTGTAGAATTGAAAAGGAAATTAATGCAGAATGGTATTACCTCCAACGTTCTTGATGTAGCAGTGTTGAAGGATGTGGCAGGTAGTGCGGTCCATTATGCTGAGCAGCTTGGACACCACTCTTATTTATTTAAGCAGAACTACAGGTTGTGGGGGAGTACCAATGACAAAGCAAGCTGTTTTTGTCTGTTTGTTCAGTTTCTTTGAGCAACTATGCAGACCCAAAAGATTAGGGGTAAAAATATAAAAAATATTCTCTCTACCGGGAGCTGATAAGAGATGAGTTATGAAAAAATAAAAGAAGACTCTGCTTTTTGCCTTCATGCTTCATATCTTGGCGATAACGTTTTCTTTTAAGATCAAATATGTCTTCTGATTCTTTTCATTCCCTCTAAAAAGTGACTGACTGCGAAGTCATTTGAGTATTCCTGTAGCTGAAAGAACTCAAAGTTGTGCTGGATATCTTGTTTCTGCGGGCTGAGGAGAAACTGTTCCATATGTGGTGCTACTGTTTTCTCATTTGCACAACTGTTGGCCACCACAAACTGTGATCTGTCAGAAAAACAATAATCTAGATGTTCTGGAGATACTAGCTGTATTATTTTGAACTTTTCTATGCCCTCCCAGTGGTTCCCAAGATTTTCTGCTCCCCCCCCTGGATTACAATAAAATAAAAAAAATCAACTGGACACACACATTCAACCAGACATAAACCTATACACATATTTTGTTTTCAAACTCCACTGAAGTTTATTTCACACTTCAGGTTCCAACAGAACACACTACAAACCATCTTTACAGTGAAATACTGTTGTGTAACTGAGTTTTTTTTTCATTCATCCATAATGCTTCCCAAACCCCCCCTGCAATGGCACTGCGCCCCCCATAAGGGGTGTGTCTCACACTTTGGGAACCACTGCCTTAGTGGTACTTTTAGCACAGTGTAGCAGTTTTATTTATTTATTTTGTTTGTTTGTTTTGAAAGATGAGTGTGAATGAATTAACTGTCATATAAGCTAATTTCCATCAACAACCTAAACATGAGCTCTTGAAGCACAGTTCCTTTGTTTCATCTGAAAACTTTCAAAAGAAAAATTCTGTGGAACACTTTTGCAAAACTAAATTTTAAACAGAAGAGGACAACACTAAGCTAGTAACAGTTACTGCTGGGTGTCATGCCATGCTCCATTTAACTATGGGGTTGGAGCTTGAAGCTGTGAGTGACATCCAAAAAAATGTAAAAATCTGTTCCAGTTCCAGGTTTAAAGGCTGTCAGAATTTTCTTACTGATATGATATTTAGTACCTGAGAAAAGAACTCTAAATGATAATTTACTGTGATACAAATCTTCATTAAAGGGGAATCTGCTTTTTTTCATTGTGGTAATCGCTAGTTTTTATTTCTTGTTAGCTTTATTGCATTTTGAGATCACAATCTTAGTGAATCATTAGTGTTTATGCAAATTTATCTTTGTGCATGTTTTTGCATTTCCATCTGGATCTGTAATGCTTCTAGAAACAGTCCAAATGCTAAAAATATGGTATGCACCTGCACAATCTCTATGGTGCCACAAACATTCATGTTGGCTACCTCTGCCAGCTGTATCAATCTGTCTCATCAGTTTTCATTAGGTGGTCAGCTAAGCAAAGTTCAAACAGGGACCCTCAAATCCAAGACTTGAGGTCTGGCTTTCTGCAGCTTTTAGATGTGCCCCTGGTCCAGCATTCTTAAATCAAATGGCTCAATTAGCTCCTCAATATGCAGTCAGGTTCTCCAGAGTCCTGCTAATGACCTCATTATTGGACTCAAGTTTGTTGAAGCTGAGACACATCTAGAAGTTGTAAGAACCCTAGAAATCTAGAACCCTGGATTCTAGATTCCTGTACTTTTACAGGTTTTGGAGTTGTTCAGAAATAACCCCAAGAGACTGACAATCAGATACCAACTCAAGGTTGCATAGATACTCAACCTGGGTTGGAGCAGTCAAATGGATACATATTTAACAATAGTGAATGTTTAGATGGCTGGTAGTTATTGACATAGCATTGCATCCCATAAATATAAACATTTCCAGTTTTAGCTTACATCATTAAACCGGGCTAAACATCATGTCTGTCTGACATCCTTACACCTTGAGGATTTCTTCACTTTTCTACTTATATCAAAGTAGCATTGTGTCTACCACAATTATTGGAATTATTACTCATAATGACTAACAGAACCTCACTTCAAGCAAACCAAATTCTTTCATAAGTCAAATTTCTTTTCTGCTTGTGCATACATTTTCTGCTAAAATGTCTTTTCTTTTTTTTAGGGGGCGCTGGTTACAGCCTGTGCAGATGACACACTACACCTGTGGAATCTGCGCCAGAGACGACCAGCAGTCTTGCATTCACTCAAATTCAACAGAGAGAGGTTCGAAAAAATTCAGCTTGATTGACAGACACCTGATTTGCACAAGCAGATACCAACACTGAGTGAACACACACTCCACACCTTACACTTGTGAAAAAGGAATGCACCTGCCTGAATAATTCAGTCCAGTGGCCAAAGACTTCTTCTGATCTGACTCCCATTACACAGCTGACCTGTCTGTGCCCATCATGCTGTACCAGAAGATTATTCTACCAGTCTTGCTGCTGTGGCCAAATTAATGATTTTAGGTTTGATTCTATCAGAGATATGGCCCTTACAGCTATGGTAGTGACAAAACCCCAATGCTGTTTTTGCATTTTAACCCTGGAACCACATGAAACCATTTTTATCTGAGTGCTGCACACTGCCTTCATGGAGGAGAGCTTGTAGAGCAAAAACCAAACAAAAAAATATATTGGTAATGGCAGCCTGGTCATTCTGTGCATGGTGGTGCATGACTTCAATTTGATTTGTTATTAAGGGTCAAATGTGCAACTTTGTAAACGTAGTGGTTCTGCCAGGGATTTTTTTGCTGTATGAAAGAACTGAGTGGCTTTCTCCTACAGAGGAGCAAAGTTTTGCCCTAAAGTTCCTGTAACAGTTTATTTCAGATGCTGTTATGCCTGATATCTCTTCAGGGTCATGAGGGTAATAGAGAGAGGATGTTGCTGCTGTGTTACTTTTACACAAGATATAAGGTTACACATGTAATGCTAAAATACAAAACCATTGCAGAATCTTACCGATTAGTCAAAACGATCAAAACCTTTTTATGATTTAAATTTAACAAAGGCATACAAGTAAATCTTTTTCTGTGACTTACTTTGTTTGTCTTTAAATAACTGGTTTTTCTTCATCTGAGCTGAAGTTTCTAAAACCTGCTCACCTCGCATCTAAAGCAAACATGTCTTTCAAGATTTAAATGTCAAACCTCTTCTCACACTCTGAAAATGAAGTATGCTCTCATGTGAAAGTCAATATGCACCAGTTTTAATCCCTGACTTTTCATGAGTCTGTCAATTTACAGCAGCTTAATGTGAGCACTCTCCGCTTCCACCTTACGGTAGCAGCCTGGTCTCTGTTCCCACTATTAAACTTTAACTCAATTCTGTTTTCATAATCTTTTATCATCCAAGGTTTTCAACTACAAACATAAAATTAACCCACTTGAAACTACAAAACATCTTTAATAACAGCCTCTAATTATCAAGCTGTTTTCATTGTTTTGTGTAAGCATTTTCTGGTCCCCTCAATATCATAATAGGATTGCATAATAATAATAAAAAAAGTTCAACCTATTGTTTAGTCCATGGATGGTCTTGGAGAGGTCTTCTTGGGTGCATATCAACTCTGATCCTATAGGCCACATAAGTGTGAAATTAGTGGGAATGCTTTCCAAGGAAGCTGAGGTGAAAAACAGAATTGATTGATAATTTTATGCTACATCTTTCACAACCAGTAAAACCACAAGGAGTAAAAATAAAGACCTACAGGGGAAGGATAACGGGGAAGAAAATCTGTAGATGGTGAGGAAATGGCTTTAGACGTACCAGCAGAGGAGCACTGTTGGAGGATGACCGGTGAAGCAGCAAAAAGATTATAAGGGTAGTCTTGATCTGGTGAAAAAGGAACTGATGAAATGGGTTATGAAACATGTTTACTTAACCAAGCTAACAAGGCAGCTCAGTTATACAGGAAAATGTTGGTGATAACATTTTGAGATAGTACAGCATTTATGCACTAATGTTGTTTTTTTGTTGTTTTTTTTCCCAATTTTCTGACTTTCTTCAGTATCAGAGACCTTTTGATGTCTTTGAAATACTGCTTTCTGTCCTTGTGTCAGCGGAAAGGACATTTAATGAAAATGGTGCTGAATTTGTTGAACAGTGAATGCATTTTTTTTAACAGTGTGCAGGGTCACAATGTCACTGTGGGTGTTAAATTTCTTTCAGCAAAGACATTTGCTCTCAAAATCCAATAACTTTTAACAGCGGTTTGCTGATGATTGAAATTATTTTAAAATAGCTGACCTTTAGAAAGATGTGCTGCAAAAACTTAGCATTGAGCAAAGAAAATGAATAACTAATATTTTCAATGTTTTTTTTTTCCAATGTTTATCGTATTTGTTTGTGATAAAAACTTTTACCAAATTCCCAACCTGAACACATAGGTCAACAGAGAACAAAGCGTGAAACTTTTTCATTATGAAAGCCAACCAACTTTCTCACTGAGTAGCTATCTCATGGATAGACACATCCATTTTAAGTTCATGATGCCACTTTCATAATGCTTTTGAAGACTGTGACTGTGTTGAGAGTCAAAGTCATTACTGACTTTGCCAACAGTGCTTAAATGTAGGGTTGCAATGGTACATGTTTTCATACCTAACCGTCATGGTACATAAATTACCCATCTGAATTTAGACTATCTATCAAAGGCCTCACCCTTATTATCCAGGTAGAGAAATAACATTTCTAAAGTTCTCAACAATAACAGCAATGCAAAAATGACTGATAATAATGGCATGCAGAAGATTGAGTACCAACTGCTTGTTTTTGATTAGCAGTCCACAAACTTTTTCTGGTGCTACAGCATAATATGTGGAAGTATGGCAAGCCATTGCATCATATATTTTAAACATTTTCAATGCTAAATAGGTAGCATATCTCTGTTATTAGGCCATAAGGCAAAACCTATAATTTGGTCTATGCTTTTTGTTCAGTTCTACAAAAAACATCACATTAAAATTGAGGTAATCAATATTTGTGTGTACTATGACACCTCTACTTGAAAGGTAACCAGGGCATGGCTTTTTAGGAAGTACAAGGAAGCAGGTCAGAGTTTATGGGAAGATGACTTGAGCCAAATAATCAGCAATCCTTAAGAAAAATATATTATTGGCTGCAAAAATGTGAAACTTGGTCAGAGAATAACCTTCCATGAAGATAATGGCAAGTCCAGATTTAAAGCAAATTGAGAATCTGTGGGAATCATAGACATTCTCCATCCATTAACTTTATCTATTTTGCAAAAATGAATGGCAAAGATCTGCTTTAATTTGTGGAAAATTTTAGGGAACATCTCTGTAGATATGTAATACATATAAGCTACCTTCTCTAATACAGTGGTAAATATTTTCTGAAGTGATTTCCAGAAAATCAGATGTGTTTGTCCTGGCTCTGGTGCAAAATGGTAGGAGGCAGAGCCACTTGCTCACAGCGGAGGTGCACTGAGTCACCATCTAAGACAAAAGAAGAAGGGAAAAGGCATCATGAGTCACCCACTAGAGGCAGAGCAGTGCCTTTCCAGTTAGCTCTGTGTCTCAGAACCTCTGACAATTAGCACCCTAACACCCTACTGGGACCCAAAACAATAGTGTCTGAAGAATTGTTTTGTGACAACTGTCAGCCAGCAGCTTGTGCCTGGCAATCTCCTGTGACTGGCATGCTGCTGTCAAAAAAAAAATAAAAAAATAGAAAACACAACTGAGCACAATCAAACAAAATTGATTTTTGCAATACATGACACACCAGACAGTTTCTATTGTGTTCCTCTCTGCAAAAATGAGCTGTTTTAGCTAATGTAGTCATCATCATGGCACATGTCTGTTGGTTAATGATACAGTAAGTCTTTGTGGAATTGCTTTAGCAGTTGTCACAAGTCACGCAGAACAGATGGCAACGTTGCCAATTTCCTGGGTGATGCAACCAAACCACTTAATCTCTACATCTGTTTACTCCATTAAGGGTATTTGCTTCTCAACTGGTCTCACAGAGCCTAGTCAAAAGGCAGCTAACCACACTCTGTTCCTGTCTTCTTTAGTTGTTATTACACCAGTTGTGGTACCTTGTTCCTCTACTTTGTGTCTTTTCCCAGCACAAGTGAGTGGCTTGATAATTTGGATCATTATCTTATTGAAAGATTCAGTGATGGCCTATTTTCAGTTTTCTTCAAGATAGCACCAATTTGTTTTTTACTAAAAATTAACAAAATTTTAAAAGTTGTTGGAAGACATATATCATCACATCTCTCCCACAATACTTTACAATGACCAACTGCCACTTTTTCATGTTTCAAGTTTTTGTTAATGAAACCTTCAGCCTTTAGTCTATTTTCTGGTATACCAGTGTATTAGAACTCACTACAGGAAAACAGACCATTATGTAATACTAAATATATTCAAAATTCAGGTTTGATTTCTCAGAAATTTTGTGTATATGTCTATGTTAGTACAATAAAACATTTAAGAGGTGTTACAAAGTGAGGACAACATTGTAGGAGAGTTAATGTTCTATGTGGTTAACTATAGGTTGTAGTGAACAGTGCCAACAAGGCCTCACTTGAACCCACAGACAAGGTGAGAACCATAGAAATATTATTAATATGAATATTTTCCCATTCCAAGGTAACTCCTGTTTATTTGTCACTTTAGAAACAGTAAAGTTTAAAAGTCTTGATACTTTTGGAAGTGTCCCCTCTGGCTTGTTTTTATGTAACAGGATTACTCAAAATAATTCAAGAACACCATGAAAAATCTTTTTAAAGTAAATGTGAAATTTGTATTTTCTAGAAGGCATAAGATTGTCTAATCCTCTGTTTTGTAAAAGTAAATTCTGCTCCCTCCTGCCAATTCTGATATTGTCATCACCTTAAGCTCCTAAAATCCTTATTGAATTGTCTGCCATCTCATTTGTCTTCTATCAAATAATCTGACTGCTCTCAGGGTGAGTGGATGTTGTGCTGAAGCCCAATGAGCATCCCCCCCTTTCTGCTTCCACACACACACTCCGCCCCTACACTTCTGTAAAGTAATCAGCATAGACATGTATAATGGTCTCCTGATCTTTTTTATATGGTGAAGATGATACTACTCATTGGTAGAATAACTGTTTTAGAATCTCTATTTAATAATGTTCTGCTAAACATAGTAATCAAAAATATAGGCAACAAAGGCCTGTGTCTGAGTTTTTATGATCCCAGTAGAATGTATATGGAAGTCATGAAGCAAAACCCATTACTCTAGGTTTCCAAAATATAATAGACCACTGGGATCCATTATAACTGACTGAGGGCAATTATATTGTAAGATACACGCAGAACTTTATAACAGACTGTGCCTTGCAACAGTATTCATACTTTTTGAACATTTTTCATTTTGTAACCACAAAGGCCAATGTTTTACTTGTTCATGGTGCGATGAATACTTTGTGATGTCAAAGTAAACATGGGGAGGAAAGTTATGGCCTTTGTAAAATCCTAGATTTCCAGACTCCATCCTCATGGTGAAACATGTTGACAGCATTATGTTGTTGGAATATGATGCTTCTTTCAATAGGGACAGATAAGCTGCTGAGAGCCAAAGGGAAGATGAGAGAAGAAAGATAACCTGTTGGAGGCTGAGAAATACTTAAAGCCGGGTGATGGTTCACATTACAGAAGGACAATTACTACACCCATTTAGCCGTAGCTACAGTAGTGATTGTTTTAAGAGCTAAATCCATTGAAATTGTCAAATATTTGTGAAAAGTCTATTTCTTTTTAAATCTAAAACTAAACTCTTTGAGAAAATTACTTGTGGAGCAGTTGGTGTCTCTGAAATGAAGAGTAACACAATTTTAACAAATACATGTAGAGAGGTGCATCCATCCATCCATCCATCTTCTTCCGCTTATCCGAGGTCGGGTCGCGGGGTAGCAGCTTCAGAAGGGAGGCCCAGACTTCCCTCTCCCCGGCCACTTCTTCCAGCTCTTCCGGGGGAATCCGGAGGCGTTCCCAGGCCAGCCGAGAGACATAGTCTCTCCAGCGTGTCCTGGGTCTTCCTCGGGGCCTCCTCCCGGTGGGACGTGCCCGGAACACCTCACCAGGGAGGCGTCCAGGAGGCATCCTGACCAGATGCCCAAGCCACCTCAACTGGCTCCTCTCGATGTGAAGGAGCAGCGGCTCTACTCTGAGTCCCTCCCGGATGGCTGAGCTTCTCACCCTATCTCTAAGGGAGAGCCCAGCCACCCTACGGAGAAAACCCATTTCGGCCGCTTGTATCCGCGATCTCGTTCTTTCGGTCATGACCCAAAGCTCATGACCATAGATGAGGGTGGGAACGTAGATCGACCGGTAAATCGAGAGCTTCGCTTTTTGGCTCAGCTCTCTCTTCACCACGACGGACCGGTACAGCGCCCGCTTGACAGCAGACGCTGCGCCAATCCGCCTGTCGATCTCCCGCTCCCTTCTTCCCCCATTCGTGAACAAGATCCCGAGATACTTAAACTCCTCCACTTGGGGCAGGACACCCCCCCTGACCCGGAGAAGGCACTCTACCCTTTTCCGGCTCAAGACCATGGCCTCGGATTTGGAGGCACTGATCCCCATCCTGGCCGCTTCACACTCGGCTGCGAACCGCTCCAGCGAGAGCTGCAGATCACGATCTGATGAAGCCAAAAGGACCATGTGCATGTAAAATATAAATGTTGAAAGACTGTACTGCTTTTATGGCATAAGAAGTACTCAGTGGGAGTGACAGCATATATATCAAGAAAAGCAACAGCTTGTAATGAAACCTGTATTCTAAATAAAACCTTGATACAGAATGACTCATGGTTTGGCTTGTGGAAATGAGTCATAATAAGATGTGTTTGAATGATATAGGTAAATTTAAAGTTAAGCTTAAGTTTAACTTTCTTTCATTCAGTAGTTGTTTCTTTGATTAAATAGGCCTAAAGGTTTTGTAACTTTTTTCTTTTGTTTTTTTCCTTTGATCAAGCTTGTAGCTTTGAGCTCCAGAATTGTGCATCCTTGACTGAAATCAGGAAATTTGAGTGGGAAAAAAAGCCAGCACAATGTCACTGAAAAGGCAGGTGAAAGATACCGCTTAATGATGTTCAGCTGGAAATGTCAAACTCTGGCATCAGTGTAGCATACACCAGGACTAAAGTAGTGAATTGAGAAGTCTTCAGCTCAAGTTTGAGTTTATTTAGTACAGATCAGCTAACATGTTGTACAGACAAAATATATTTTAAAATCACAAGAAATACCTTGATTGCCTTAATGGTCCACATACTGGCTCCCTTCTATTTCATTTCAATTACAGCAACTGTTGCTTAGCTTTGGTTTGTCCTCTTCATAGCCAATTTAGTGGCTGTTTCATATTGTTTCAGATGTTTCCTGCAGAAGAAGCATTATTTAATGTGTGACCAGTCTATGCTTTTTGCATTTGTACTTTCACAGAATTCAACTGTTCTTTCCCAGATGGTCTTTGTAGAAAATGTGCTCAATCACTTCTTTTAAACAGATTTTTAATTGCATGATTGATTTTTTTTATGGTTTCAAAAATTGTTTCATCTACTTTGAAAATAATGAAAATTCAGATTTTAATTTATTCATGGTTCATTCAATTAAGATTTTTTGTTTGTTTTTCATTCCCTACCACATGATGATAATTTCACTTCAAATGCAGATTTGTTTCATTCAGTCTATATTTGAAAGGAAATGGGTTAAAATAGCTTTTTTGTGAGAGCTTAAAGATATAATTACAATGAAGACCAATAAAGCTGGACCAGTAAAAACTACTGTAAGTCATGTTATTGTCTTTCAGACTTTTACCCTTCTGTCTTATATTCTCATACTTGGTCAATTTCCCACCCTTTGTTCTCCAGGATCACCTTTTGCCACCTGCCCTTTCAGAGTAAATGGCTGTACGTGGGGACGGAGCGTGGAAACACACACATCGTCAACATTGAGTCTTTTATTTTGTCTGGATATGTTATCATGTGGAACAAGGCCATAGAACTGTAAGTATCTAGCATTTCAAACACCACAGTTTACAGTGATCATTGTTATTATGATGTCAGTAGAGATTTTTTAATTGTTAGGATAATGATACTTGTGGAGCTGCAGACAGCAATTGTTAAGGTGGTTTGTTGGTTGCTAAGTATTAATTGTAAATTACAATATTTTTGCTTTTGGCTTTAAAGAAAAACACAAGCAGCCATTCAAGACCTTTAAATTTAGCTCATTTGTTGCTGAGCATCTTGTGACATAAAATTACTTTTTAAAATTAGGAGCTGTTACTGGTGACTGCATACTGGGCAGATACGTGACCACTCTGTATTTTTGTTATAAAATTTGTTACAGGGTTATGAAAGTAATTATTAAAAATAGCACTTATAATATTAGCCTTTTTCTCTAACTCATCTCACTTTACATATCTCAAACACCCACAGAATAAGTACGCCATGAATATACAAACCACCATAAAGTGCACTGATTATTAAGTATATTTTTCTTAAAATAATATTTAGTAATCTTGGGAGTCATCGTTACTTAAAATGCAAGGATTTACTCTTCTGACATTTACTTTTGTTTGTGTATGGCGGGCTGTGCAGACTGGCAGCCTACAAACAGGAAGCTGCAGATTGACAACTAAAAGCACAAGAAAACAACTGGTGCTCAGTTGCATTGTACACCCATTTTTCTCTTGGCTTCACCCACCTATATGCCACTCTTCTGGTGTAACCCTGACAAGTCACCCTGCTGCAGTGTCAGTCATAAGTCTTTTTCCAAACCATGTTGTACATCAGCCCAAACTAAAGTGAGCAGTTTTAACACTGATGTGTTTGTGTGGGAGGCAAGGCTGCCAATCAGTTTGTTGGGCTGGGGTGTTAGACGGCAAGTGTTGTTAATCTGTTGTGTCGTAGATCTCTAATGGAAGAAACAAAGCAAAAATAATATATTTTCAAACAGTTCAAGTCTTGTTTGTTGTGGATGTCCCAATCAGGATTTTCTGTCCCTGGCCATAATTAAGTCGAGTCAAGTTTATTTGTACAGCACAATACATTTTACTTTTAATTCACATATATGTATTAAAAAACCTTGAACCATTATCTTTCTGCTTTTTGATTATGCATAACTTTGCATTATTTTAAAAAAAAATCAGTTAAAATACGTATATGGTTGTAATATGACATGTGAAAAAGTTCAAGGTGTGCAATTACTTATTTTTGTAAGACTCTGTATTGCACTAAAAATACCTTTAAACCACCAGCTATCGAAATACTCAGTAAGGCTTTGTTCAATTGTGGGCATGCAAACATATTTAACAATTATGGATATGTTAACAATAAATAAAACCCCAAGGTTTTTAAAGAACAACAGATTTGACAATGTCACTAGTTTGTTTATTCTTCCTCATGAGGCAGCAGGGCATTCATCCACCTCAGTGGAAGCATCCTTTTCTCTTTATTAAACATAAACTAATCTATTCTATATTTTACATTTCTCCGTATTCTGTCCCTTTCTAAGCTAGAGTTCATGAGAAGTATAACCAGAAGATAATCATTCTTCTCCTATCAGTATACAGAGGGACTTGGGAAATTCATTGTTTGTAATGAAACGGTTTCCACAGAACATGAATAAGGATGAGCCAGGGCTTTGTGCTTTTTCAACTGTGGATCATTTAGTGAGCAGGAGAGAAATTGTTCAGATTTTTCAAATAACCGTGAGTAACATGCACATGTTACTCGCACTTTTGTGTGTCTGTGCGCTCTGAGTGTTTGTTTGTGTAACACCCGTTCACAGATGGATTAATTTAATTCAGACCGAAGTGTGCACTCTTGAAAAGAGTCTGTTATAGCAACAATTCAACAGGGACTGCTGCGCCAAAATGGGAGGACCTGACTCTCATTGAAATTCAAATAGCTTTGCAACATATTTAATGCCCAATTTCATCTCCAGGAAATTCGTTCCAAAATGAGATGTAAAAAATGAGATGCAAGGAGGAATGGGAGAACACAGTAGCTCACTCGGCTACATGTTATAGATCCTAATAATAAGTGGAATTGTGTTTACGCCTTGCATTGTGTAATCAACACTGGCATGTCTAGCTTTGTGCTGCAAAGATAGTGAAAACAAACAATAGGCTTTCAACAACTTCGTGAATAAACAGAAAGAAAGTGGTCATGCCACATAAAATACAATTCATGTCAGGCTTAGGGTATAGAAAGTTTATTATCTTGACTGGGTTTTTAAAGGTCATCAATCACAATTTTAACCATTGCCTTAAATGAATATACAAAAATTGTGATTATATCTGAACAGTGTAGTAGTTACACTTTCCTGAGATCAAACTTTCTTAATATGTTTTCAGGCGAGGAGACTTAAGGTAACATATTGTGTAAAGGAACTTAAACAAGATAATAATGTGATCATGATTTCTTAATGGAATAAGTACACATGTTCTGACATAATTAGCAGAAATATAAATGATTGAGAGCAGCTTTGTTAATTTATCCATGGTAAAATGCAACATTAGTACAGAAAAAGAGATTCCAGAAAGAAAAGACCCTAATGCAAATATTGCAAGCTTCAAATAAAGGGCTAAATGATGTGTGGTTATGCCCTCCAACAATACATAACCTTTTTTAACATATTTTGTTTATAATAATGTATAAACAAAATATATGAACATGTATTGTAGTTCATGTTGTTACTTTTATCTCAAAATGTTTAGATGCTACCTCTAAAAGTGTCATATGACAAGGTTGTTTCAAAGTTGTTTGTCCTCTGTGTCTGTTGTGCCCCGTCATGGACTGGTGACCTGTCCAGGGCGTACTACTGGGTCATTTTTTTTCCACCTCCAGCATTACTGTGCTCCATTTAAGTACATTTCTTTGTCAATCATTTCTTATGAAAAAGTATGATGTCTGTAATTTTTTTCTGTGATGTTTTGAGTGGTGTTCAATGGTTATTATTCTACCACAACGTCCTGCACAGTGACTGTCTAACACTACTCTTTTTACAAAATCCCTCTCAATCTAAATAAATCAAAACATCTACAACCATCAAACAGATTTTTCCTCTAAAATAAATAATCTATTTTTAGCCGTTTCATGCATCTAAATCTGAATGCTTTAGATATATGTCACATGCTTGGGCAACCTGAAGCAAAGCCTTCTCACGTGGGATATAAAATAAATATATGTGGTAGTGTGAATGTATTGTGTTCTTGACATGTCTGCATCCGACTATTTCCTGCCCAGTCTGGCTCCCTTTCCGCTGTCATTGTGATTATTTACCCTCATGTATCCATGATTGGTTGCCATGGTTTCAGTGGACCTGGTGGAGATAAACATGTCCTTGCATGACATTTGTTTGAAAATAATTGAATACTTACAATATCTATTTAAATACAGTCCTTTCCCCTCACTTTCCAGCATGTGCCGGAGCATGCTTTATTTCCATTTTTTGATTCCCAAGGCCACAAAAGGCTGCGTTGTTTAACAGTTGCTGGTTTCTTTGGCAACACCATTGCTCAACAGACACTGGGACACCAGCAGCGTTCTTAAAAGCTTTTAGGAGGACTGATATGGTAATCTGTTCATTAGACAAAGCCATCTGGACAAATTTAGTTGTTACACAATACATTGCCAGAAATTAAATCAAAATTTTAAATTTGTATGTTAATTTATTCTATTTAAGGCTTCTGGCTAAACAGTATGACGAGTCCAGAAGGCTGGCTGGTTAAACAAGGTGTCAAAAAGTATACATGGACATTTCTGTGGTTTAGAATCAGTCAGTAAGTCAGTCAGTAAATTATTTTAAATTTATTTGAGGAGAACATTTTATTCAAATGAGTGTAAGACATGAGTTTTGCATGAATTATAAAGATACTGACATCCTATTCACACAAATGGAATCACCAAATTAAGTACATTTGAAACAAAAATCATAAAAGTAAAATATTAGACAGGTTATGACAACACAATAAAACGAAACATGGAAATGTGAAAACAAAAACATTAAAAAGACCAAACGAAATGTGAAATAACCATTAAATTACAAAATAGATTATAATATAAAACTTGTAAAAGCTGATAAATAATAAATTATAGCACAGAACACTCAATTAAAAAGTAACTAATATTAGTTACGTTTTTAATAACTTTAATATGTATATATTAAAGTTAATCTATAATACAGTAGCTTCATTAGCTATATATATATTATATTTAACTTGGGGAATTTAGAGATAATTTTGGGTGCATGGAGGAAATATTGCGGCCTTAGATTCTCTCTACTTCTGAAAACAAATTCACAAAACAACGAAATTACAAATTAATGTTGGAGCTTAGCAATACTGTCTCATGCTAAAATTAAATGCGTGTTGACAACCAAAGCCACTATGTAACATTTAATTGTTTTCATTAATTTATGTGATAAACTTTAGCTGGGAAAAGAAGCAAAATCCTTCCTGTGTATGTTGTTGAGAATAAATAATTTGTGTTTTCCTTCTATCTCTGTTAGCTAGTTGCTAAGCCAAACCTAAAGGAAATGATATATTAGAAAATGCAAATGAGAGCTAGGGGTAAGGGATGACAAACTATGGAACGTCCTCTTTGGGGTGTAGCTTAGAGACAGGCTTACAAAGGAAATGGAAAACTGTTCTGGGGTGCCATTTTGTCTGTTACCTCTTAAAGGTGGCAGGTCAGAATGGACCAGCTGTGTTTTGGTATTAATAAATGGAATTCATAGGTTCAACTCACTGACTCTTCTTTAACCTCATACATCAAGAACTCAGTATGGAGAACAGATGATTCTCTACAATGTTGAGCTACTATCACATCATGCCCTTCAGTTTGTGTTATGATTACCCCTTCCATTGACAAAGCGCTCCACAGGGTAGCGTCAGATGAACTAATTCCTGGGAGAAACATTTTAAGAAAAACAAGGTGAAAAATGAAAAAAAATTAATGAAAGGAAGACATTCAGAGGGATGTGACTTAAAGAACAAAAAACCTGCAAAATTAATGTTTGTTATTGTTACTCTGAAATTGCCAACCTGAACAACTCCTGAAATCTGTGTTTTGCCTGGGACAGTTAGTGGACCTTGAACTGCTTAAGTTATATATGTAAGACAAACAAAAACACCTGTTCACTTATTCTTCAAATGGTCCCAATGCCAGCAAACTCTGCAAGTCAGCAGAGAGTTTACCTTTTACAAAGATGTTTGTTTCGTTCCTGTATGACAGACACTTGCTCAGTTAGAAAACTGAAGAGTAGCAAAAATATCTCAAAGTCATAAAGCATGTCTACTGCCTCTGTCTACTCTATCAGATGAAGTGGGCCAGTATGCTTTGACTTAGAAGTGTTTCTCATAGTCAGTTATTTGCTTGTATCACTTACAGTAATTAGTTTGAATGCTGACCACAACAATTAGCAAATCCCATTGGTTTTCACACTTACAGCTGCACCATGGCTGAGACAGAAGTGACAGTATGAATGCACTAAGGGAGATGAACAAGGGTAGGTGTGATGGATACTAAATGGAAGCAGGTGTGGGGGTAAACATGCAGAGCAATGAAAACAGAGCCAGAAACAAAGTAAACAAAGTTACTTCTCAAAGGAACTAAACTATGAGGACTATTTCAGGTCCTCTAGATTAAGAAAATTCCCCTTAAATGTTTACATTTAAAACTCTATGATCACATCAGGATTCACACACACCTACATGATTAAAGACTCTTGTCTATTAGAGCCAAGTCAACATGTTTTTAAAGAAATTCTGAACCTTTTAGCCTGCTGTCTAGCCTCTTAATACAGTTATATTCAGCAATTATATTCATAAATGTAATCTTTTTTTTTTTTTTTTTATCTTTTGAGTTATTATCTGCTGCTTTACTTTTGTACAGATTTCAAAGCTTGGCCTTGGCAGTTGTCAGAAAAAAACTTCATCACAAAGTCACTAATTTCTTGGCAACCCACCTGAAATTCTCATATCCGTCTCTTCAGTGTGAAGGCTTTCAGCATCCAAAGAATACAGCCTTCTGTACACAAAAGCAAGCATTAGTCCTGAGTCATGGTCATGGAAAATCCAATAAGTACAGAGAACATTTTTCCTCTGCTTCAATGTTTTTCATAAATAAACTCTAAGATAACTTTGTATCATCAGTTGACCCTAATGGATGTCTATCTGTGAGCAGGTAGTTAGGTAAGTGTTTTAGTTAGTCTTTATGAAAATGCATAGATCAATATATAGTAAGTATTTCAATTTATGTGTTTTTGTTGGGGAGCATCTGTATAGTGGGATCATTAGCAAATACTTAATTTAATTTAAGCTCAGTATTTTTTTCTCTTAAGGCCTGGGAGGTTTGTCAGAGATTGTTGGTGAACAACAATATGAAGACTAAATAACTGATAGAACTGAGATAAAGTTGTGGAGAAAGCAGAACAAATCCATAGAGCTGTTCTATCTATCATCAGAAAGATTGAATAGGTCTATGGTAAGAGATAGTCATTCACCTACACTGATTAGTATTAATCAAAGAAGAAGCCAAATGGTCGGTTACTCTGAAGGAGTCGCACCTGTTTCAATAGACTGGCTAGATTTGTTGACAGGTAAACCAAGTATTAGCCTTGCATTTTAAAGATCTCACCTTTATGTAAAATTCATAAGCAAAAAGCCGTTGTTGAAAGGCTATAAAAAGACCCAGTTGCAGCTTTCCACAAACAATGAAGGGCTCATGAAAAACATGTGAAAAGGTTCTCTGCTCAGAAAAGACTAAAACAGACCTTCATCTAACATGTACAGCTCTTTGTTTGGTGGAAAACCAACATTTTAGCCTACCCTGAACATGCCATCTGCACTGTGAAACATGGTGGTGTCGGCGCTGTATTATAAGTTTGCTTTTTTAGCAGGGACAGACAAGCTGCTCAGAGTAGATGGGGATTTGTATGGAGCTAAACAAAGAAAAATCCTGGGAGAAAACCTGTTAGATGCTGCACAAAAGAGACTTAACTGGGGTGAGGTTCACCTACCAGCAGGACAGTAATACTAAACATGCCATGCAGCTAAAGTCGTGACATTGTTTCTTTCCTGATTCTCTCCAAAATCTTCTGAGAGATTTTGCAGATTAGCTTTAGCTTTTTATACATACAGGTAACTCTTTGCTGCTCAAGAGGGCGGAATATACTGTACGTACATGCAACAATCCATTTTCTCTGAGTTTTTTTGTTGTAAAATATCGACTATCCTTCCACTTTACAACTACTTGCTTGTTAATAGGATAGAATAGAAGTACTTTATTCATCCCAGCAGGGATGAATCATTGGTCATTCACATTAGATCCCAATAAAATACTCTAATTTATCTGATTGTGATGTAACAATATGGGAAAAAGCCAAAAGTCTCCTTATACACTTGCAAGGCAATGTAAGTTCAGTTAATTATGCAAAGTGCCCTAATTTAGATCAGTGTATAGAACAGTACAATTATTATTAGGTTATATATACCAAAACTTGGTGCATCCGTTTTGTATTTCAGACATTATAATGGGAACCAGAACATAGGTGTAAATGGTTCTTAGATTGCATGTCATTGTGCAGCTTTCATTGGCACGTAATAAAAAGAAATGCACTCCGGAAAGCACATTACATGTGTTATTGCACAAAAGGGTAATTTACTAAATGTAGCTGTCGGCTGGATTTTTATTACAAGAAAATTATAGTTATAACACATCACCTTTTAAAGTGCATATGTGCTGCCCTCGCTGCTTTTTATTTTTACTCGGTGCTCTCTAAATATCAGTAATTGTTCTTTTGTTTTTTTTCAGAGAATGCCTATAAATGTCACAGCTTTTAGCAGCAATAGTTTTACCTAATTTCTAGCAACGACTTGTACTCTGGCTTGTATAGGTAAAAGGAAAAATGCAAACATAATTCCTTGACTGTGGGGGGGAAAATAATTCCTGTAATGTTGTTTTGCAGCACTACAGGACATTTCTGTGTTTCATACGTCATCTTTCTTCTCATCTTAGGTCAACTAAAACTCACCCAGGTCCTGTAGTTCATCTGAGTGACAGCCCAAAGGACGAAGGCAAGGTGAGTAGGTGGACTCGAGCAAATCTTGGCAACATCTCCTGGTTTCTTTTACTCAAACTCTTGGTGGCTCCTTCCTTCTCCCACTGCTACACTCTTTGTTAAACTTCTCTTAGCCCCACATCCCCTGGTATGCCTTTTATTTTGACTTTTGAGTTTGCTGTCTTCTTTTTCCTCTTGTTTCATGAATTATGCTCACAGAAGTGCAAAGAATGTGACTCTACCTGTTTGAGCAGATTTGTATTTCAATCCTAATTAAGGACGACTCCAGTGTCATGCAGAGTAGTTTTTACAGAAAGTTTTCAGCATATTAATTTCCACAATAAACTTAGGATAATTCGGATATAGGCAGACTTAACGAGGTGTTTCTGCATTCAGAAAATGTATCCACACTACAATAACACTGCAGTTAAATCTCTCTCTGTATATATACACACATATATAGATATAGTCATGCTGTTTGACCCGATTCACCAGATGGTTAGTCACTGAGAACCATCTGGACAGATTATGCTGTGAACTGCTTAGAAAAGAGCTGGCACGTCCAAGAAAACACTGGGCAGGTGATTGGATTTAGAGAGAAATCATGTTTTCTACCAAGAAAATCAGCCTGCCTGTTCTTTCCTCCTCCGATCAAGTTGCATAGCTGTGATTTATCTGACACTCACCTCTGTAGGGCCGGGTATCTGAGCTGGACTCTAAGGAATTTGATTTTTATAATAAATATCCAATTTAGTTTGTATATAAAATTTAAATATATTATTTATTGTGCTGTATCTGATTGCTTTATTTTTTTTTCATTGTGAATGATAGTTTGAGCTTCTTATTTACTCCATAACTGTACAATAGGTGTGTTGGTTAAAAATTTTGCCCAGATGCAATCTTTCATTAAAATCCTACAATCAAAACAAATTCTTAAAGATAAATTCTGAATTCTTAATTTGGTCAAGTATTGTGATCAGAAATATATTTTTAAATTTCACATAGGTGCTTCTTAATTATTCATAGCTCAATGGGAAATTATGTGTTAAAATAAAAGTTTTTCAGTATCAGTGGATTTGCTCAATAACTTAAAGCATAAATATGTGACTTGATCTAAATCCTTTTATTTACAATAGAAAATTAACAGCTATTTCTACTTTTTCCTATTTTTCTTCATTGCATCAGATAGCAACAGAAGTCATTTATGGTTTCCTCTCCTGTAGAATTGGTCTATCATGTATTTATTTGGCAGTAAATATTCTTATTCTTCTATTTTATATAAAAATAAAATTTCTGTCTCTTTATGGTTCACAATGTTTCTTTGCTCTTTTTTTTTAACAGGGCAGAATTCGCCCACCTGTTTTTGGTATGCTAAAACAGCACTTCAGATTTTACAGTGAACATCTGTTACAAAAAGTACAACTATTAAAATGACCTTCTGTTTTTATTAGTCACCTTAAAGTGAATTAATTTCTTGTGATTGAGATAGATTTACCTCTATTGGATGTCCTTAGATAATTAATTTTATTATTTGAATCGCTTCTCAAGTACATGAAACAGCTCATTCACCTGCATTCACTTACTGTTTGTATTTATCCCTATGTCAAGATTAGAATAACAATTAATATACGTCATAGACACCATTGCTACACTTGTAAAAATTAAGACCTCAATTTGTTTTAGCCACAGCAATGCTTTTCTGTTACTGACTGCAGTTGAATCCTTGTGTTTAGAAATATTTTGTCAGGTTTCAGACAGCAGACACCGGCAGTCTGAAGATGAAAGCAGACAATCATAAACACCATGAATACACTCAGATACAGTCACACCCTGCTGTCATTGGGTTCTTTATAGAAAAACTCTTGGGTTGTCGCAGGCTCATCCTAATTTATTAGTCAGGTTTATCTGATAAGTAGTTGGCTTGTCTGCTCAGGTAGACAACTGGACGTCTTCAGCTTTACAGACATGCCTCTAGCTTGCAAACTGTAGTTTTGGATCTGCTCTACCTTTATGGGAGTGATGGAATATCATTCCTGTACAGGTGAATTCATGTTTCTTATAAGCAAGAGAAAAGTGTAGGAGCCCTCTTTCAACCACGTGAATGGCATCTCGTTAAATATCTTTAAACTATAGGCATTTTATTATGGAAATTGTAACTATTTTGAAACAAACTTCAACACTTTGGTGTACTATCATAGCAGTAACAGCCCATGTCTATTCTTGAATATAGATGTCTGAAAATGACAAGTCTGACTCAAAAAAATACTTTGCTTTGTGGAGAGTAAGTTTCTTTCTGGCACGCTGATTTGATTCTAATGCTTTTTTCCTATAATGAGTTTTCAGCTGATGAAATCTCCACTTAAGCAGAAAGAAAATTACTGCGTAGTCAGTTCAGTTTTCCGTCTCGCTGTAGTGTTATCCTCTTTTCAAAATGCCAGCAGCTGGCTTTGAGTTTCTATTCTGTTTTTGTTTTCCTTTTCAAATTTAAATTTTTTCTACTCACCCCTCCTGTGTAGATGGGGTATTTCCTGTGCAGTTCAGCTACAGTAATTTCCTGTGTTTGCTTAAAACAACACATTTTCCATGTTAGTCAATTGTCCTACAGCTGTCATCTGTTTGTCCTTACCTTTGCTGTGTATATATACTCACTGCACATCAGACACATTTGCTAAATCATCCACAAGCAGTTGAAAGAATTGTGTGCTTTCTTTGTCTGTCTTGTCATCGGCTTCCGTTTTACTTATTTTTCTTTATGTGTCAGTTTGCCCTTGGAAATTTGCACCCAGTTTATTTGGCTGTTTTCTAAAATATGGACTTCCCAGACATTATGAGTTCGGTCTGCCTACTTAGACTGCCATGGTGATTGTTGTGAAAATTTCTTTGAGTTTTCAGTCTGAATTACGTCAACAACCTGCCGCCAATCTCAAAGTCAAACTGATATGAACACGGTAAACAGCCATTCATCATGCTAAATTAGGTTTGCTGTCAAACATCACATACCTTTGAGAACATACTTCGCAGTATTGATTCTCTATCTGCATATTGACAGTATGTCTTCATTCTTCTTTACTTTTCGATGTTACTAATGTAAAACTTCAAGGTTGCAGGATGTTTCTAAAGGGCAGCTTTTATCCTCAACTTCACACGCCTATTTTCATATTTGAGATGTCACACTGTGTCTCTGCTCAGCAGGAGAGCCATTTCCGCATGCTGTCTGTGCTCCTCCCAGCACTACTGATCTCCTTCTCCTGTCATTTGTGATCAGACTGCATCAATCTGCTCTTATCTTTTGTATGGTGCATGCAGAATTTTGTACCCATCAGTACATGTGGAGAAGAAATTAAGTGTTATTTCAAGTCCAAAAGGTCCTACCTTCCTTTGAAGTAGTTTTACATGTCATATATATTACAGTATAAATTTGACCATATCTGTGATAAAAAAAACTGTACAGTCCTAATCAGTGGGATTCCTTTGTTTCCATCAAAAAATAAAGAACAATTTGGTGGAGTTAACAGTGTAATGCCTCATTTCTAGGGTCAGTGCAGCTCGGTACACTATTTTACAGTCTGGCATTTCAGGGGAGCATTTCCACCACCAGTTGGATTTTCACTGGTCAGCAGGAGATGCAGTGATCTCCTGGATTTGTCTTATCATTCGTGGATAAGACAAAAGAACATTTCATCTTATCCACATAATATGTGAAAGTTTTTGGAAACATTTTGTCTTATCCAACAAATGTCTGAAGGTTGTTTTTTTTTACCTTTTCCATCATTTTATCCCAAATAAAACCATTTTGATCTTTAATAAATTTTTCCTAGAGGTTTGGAGATGCTGAATTCAGAACCAGAACCTTTTGGGTTCTCAGAATAACAAAATAAATTCTGAATCTCTCCCTTTTTCATCCCAGAAACACTAGGCATTTGGGATTAGGATAAATGCCCAGCAAGCTAGCATGTCTCATGCTTGTCACAAGCAGTGACATTTTTCTGTTCCCCAATCAATGGACTGTGTTGCGTAATGCCAGTACCTTAACCTTAACTGTACCACTGTTCTATGGACTTACGACTAAAGGGGGCACAGGAATGGTGCATTGTGGGTCGGCATATTATTTTGTCGAAACAAACAAAATAACATACCGACCTGCACTGACACGTGCTACACCGCTCATAAGAAAGGGGGCATAAGATCAACCTTCAAAGCTGTTCAACAAGTAAACCTTTTAGAACCGCTGTTCTCCAGTATACCTTATTAATACATTACTTGAAAGTTTTAAAGATGATTAGTAAGATTTGCATGCAGATGATGCTATGATATATCTAAATGTGAGACTCTACAGTGGTCTGCAGCAGTCTTGAACAAGCAAATGGCTGAAGTCTTACAGGGAACCATTTTGTGTCTAAGTTGCACCTGAAGTGTTGTTTTATAAATTTGACAATATTGTGTCTTTCTTTTAAGTTTTACTTTATTGCTAGTTTTAAATAAAGGTGTTTATACAGGTAGTTTTAAAAGTTAACATTTTAAAAGTATAACCAAGGACTGTCTCTAATTAACATTTGACCAGAGGACTTAATGTTTTATGTTCTATTTTTAATTAGAAAAATCTACTCTGACTTCAGAATAGTTCAGAACCTTCAAGGTCTTTGGAATTAAAGTTAAATCAGCCTCCCTATAAACTTAATGTCTCATATTTAAAAGATGCTTCATAGAACATTTCAAAGGTGGCAAATATTGAAAAGTCTTTGAATGAATTTCAGTAATCTGGTATCACAATGTAAACGATTAGTGTATCTCAATCCTTCTTATCAACATACAATCTGAAAATGTGAAACCTACATCAATAAACATCAAATTAAAGTAATACTACTTTATATTTCAATTGCATGAAAGCAGTTATAAACTTCTTGAGGCTTAGGTCAATCAATTTCTTTCGAACATTTAAAGTGAGTAGTTTTATTCAGTCTCATCCAGTCATTTAAAACAATTCTCTAAAATAAAAAGAACTTTAATTTATAAGTTATACTTTCATTTTTTTATGCGTTTTAATTTTTAGTTCCTCACATGGTTGAAGAATTTTTAATTAGTAATTCATAACTTCATGTTTTTATGGTGTTTGAATACAGCACAATACAGAGATCCAGTTCTTTTAGCCTTTCTCTAAAGGAGAAAGACAAGAGTATGCTATTAAAGTAAGGCACCAGTATATCAATATTAATAAGCAAGATAATGCTATAAGAGTCTGTCTACTGGCTTAAACGTTCCCATTTCATGGCACAACTGGAACTGTATTATGAGTAATAAAACAAAAAAGCAGATAATATCTGAGCAATTAGAGCCAAAACGTTTTGACCTTTACTTTTTTTTTTGTTACTTCAATGTTGAGTTTCTATAATTGGACTCCGACATTTGTAAAGATTTAATACTACATTCATGCAATTCCCTCTCTTTGTAGAACATTAAACTCAGAGGCTACTTTTTATCTAAAACTGAATATATTGTAAGTAGGCTTTTATGTAAAATTTTTGAACAGAACTGAAATTGGGGTTGCGCTCATGTTTTTAAAATGCATAAATAAGCTAAAATAGTTCTCTAATATTTAAACAGCCAAGATGTTTCCATTATCCTGTCATTTTGATTGTAAAGGTGTCCTTTAAAGTTTTAAGCACTTATATCTCCACAGTTGACAAATATGTAATAAAGGACTGAAAGAAAGAAGCTGAGAACAAAGCAGCAGAAAATGTGGGAGAAAGTTGTGAAGAGTGATGGCCATAGGTGGATGTTCAAACTTGAACTTGGGCATCAGTGCATAGCTCAGTTTCCACCCAAGAATGAAGAAGGAATAGAGAAGTTTCTAGCTCAAATGTGAGCTCATCAAACCAAGATTTAAATGGTTATTTCTGCAATAAGTAGGAGAACAACATCAGTAGGAATTCTGAGTGAGGACAGTAGCCTGGAGACTAACCAGGAAATTAAAAGCATGCTGTGGCAAGCTTTGCCTACTTGTTTTTTAATTCGTGAGATCAATTTGAATTCACAAAAGACACCTTAATTCAGCATTCAGACAGCATTCTGCTCTGGTTCTAAATACAATTTCTCTGATTTGCACAATTAACGATGCGTTTTCTCTGAACAAGTGTGTCAACAGAATACTTACATCAACAAGCGATTCAGTGGTTGCTGAAAACATGCTAACAATTAATGGAAGCTGCTAAAAGTCTCATTTTTATATGTATTTTTTTTATGTTTTCTTGGCTCAATTGCAATGATGTAATGTCAAAATACAACTGTCAAAAGGTAATTTAAGCAAATCAAGTGTCATGCCACTCAGACTCTGAAGGTAGTCTACATTTAGCTTCATGTGTTGAGGAGGAAACATTTAGACACGGACATAAAACCTTCTTTCTTAATCCTATGGCACAAAGTGTTTTGAAGTGAAAACATTGTTTATGACTGGTGAGGAAATGCTCACCCTCTTCATTTTTACAAATCTTGCCTACTTTTCTTGCATAGCAGGAGTGTATAAAAGAAACTTTTGTGTTTTGTGTTACCAGTTGTATGTTTATTTGGCATATTTCTATTACTAAATTCTTTCTTGCTAATCAAAATGATCCAGTTTCCACTTTGAATAATAATTTGTTGCACTGTGGTGATTAACATATATAAATTTGATACATGGTGGTGGTAATTCATTTTTTTTAATGGCTTGTCTCCACAGTCTCTCAGTGTATCATAGCAGCTCTATTTAAAATGACTTACGTGCTTTAAACAACAGCTAAAAGGTTGATTTAGTTGTTTTGTGTGTAGTATCAAGAGTTATAGGTTTTCTAGTAAAAAGAAAATGAAATATGCTCTTCAAAGTGTTATGATTTTGTATTTCATTTATTGTCACTCCTCTCTGCAGTTGCTTATAGGATTTGAGGGTGGAACCATTGTGCAGTGGGACCTCCGGGCCAAGAAGGCTGACTTCAGAATCTACTATGATGAGGTTCGCTCCATTCCTTCCTTTAATACACTGATAGAAACTGCACTTATGTGACATTTTATTTCTAAAGAAATTAAAAAAAACAATCATGAAAGGCAACTTCTGAAAAGAATGTCAGAATTGATTAACTACACTTTGTGGGTATTGTTTTCTTTAGAAGTAAAACAACTAATACCCACTTAAATTGACAATGCAACTAGTTGTATTAATTACTTAATTTGCTGAAATAAAGTAGTTTCAAAAGAAAAGTGCCTTTTCCTTTTATTGACCTTTTACTCAGAAAGACGGTACTATTGATTAAAAAAAGCCTCTAGTCATCATGTCTACTTCTTATCATTGAGTGAAACAATTTAAGCTTTTTGCCTGCAAATACTTTTAAAGTCAACAAAGTGCAGCACAATTAAGATGTCTGAGCAGCATCAAATGGTATTGTCTTCAACAAGTCCGTCAGCATCCAATTACCGTTTCTTCAAAGAGTTGTAATTGGACGGATTGGAGCCTGCAAATGCTCTGGTCATTGAAGTTGTCCTTTTAAAGCTTACACTGTCCTGAAGGATATTAGCATTTACTTTCTTTATGATGTATAATTGTCTCAACTTGTTTGCCATATTGATGTTAGTCGGAAGAGACTTTCTGGTAAAACTCAAATACTTTAATGTAAAAATGGAACAGAACTGTCATCACAATGTAACAGTATGTAATAGACATTTCAGCAAGCTGAGATTGTATTACAGATATTAAAATTATTTCAAAGGTTAAAGATATGCTAGAGGTGATAGAGGTCAGCAAAAGTGGTATATGTATAATCTGCTGTCTCGTCTTCTAAAGAATGTAAAAAACAATGATTTTCAAAGAAACTGGTGTTTGTTTACAATTTAAGCTAAGCATTTAAATTGTCTTTTTGAATCAAACATAGATGTATGTTGTTTGTATTTTCCTACCAAATTTTACTTGAATCTTTTTTTTCATTTTTATTCTAAAGCAAGGCATCCTTACAGCCATATTTGCCCATGGTATTGTCACCTTGTGCACTTATCTTCCACTTATGCTGCCACTCTTATCTCCTCTTTCATTACGAGAGCTTTCTGTGGCTCATCGTCAATATAGCGTAAAAGTTGTGTCTCACACCTACTGAGTTAAAAATTAATTTTAAAAAATTGGACAAGTCAAGAGTAAACAGCTAAATTATCCTTTGGGTGCACCCAGAACAATTTGTGAGAAGGGCAATTTCACGAATGTTGTAAGCTTTTACATAAAGCATGCTGGCACTAAGTGTGATATAACAATAAATAGATAAAGCAGACTACATATATATATATATATATATATATATATATATATATATATATATATATATATATATCTTTTCATATATATGAAAAGAAGGACTTGATATGAAAGTAAAATATTATTTTGCTCTATGATTGGTATAGGCTATCCATTCAGTCAGTTGGCATCATGAAGGGAAGCAGTTTATGTGCAGTCACTCGGATGGCAGCCTGACACTATGGACCCTCAGAAACACTACCAAGCCATTCCAGGTCACCTTTCCTCATGGTGAGATATCCACTCATTCCACTTCTCAAATTCCAGAAAAACATGTAACTGGCCTCTTGCCTGTGTACCTTTCATTACAAAGGTGTTTATATCCCCTGACGTTTTTACCATTTCACTATGAACTGCAATGTATTTTTGAGGATTACTTGTGATAGACACAAAGTAGTGCATTATTCTGAAGTGAAAGAAAAAATGATGCATGGTTTTATAAAATCTTTACAAATAAAAACCAGAAACGTGTGATGTGCCTATTCAGAAAATTTTCACAGTTAACAACAGTACCTTTAATAAATTACATGTTGCCAATTTGCTTCTCAGATCAACAACTTGGTAAATTTAGTATGGCTGTAGGTGATTTAATCTCTGTATTAATATAGTTGTTGTGTGAAGCCCTGAAACATTTAGAGTTCACCTGCAAATCTACAGAGATGTGGCCATCAACTTAAACTAATAGAGTGGGCAAGGAAAGCATTAATCAGAGGAGCAGCCAAGAGGCCTATGGTATCTCTGGAGAAACTACAGAGATTCACAGCTCAGGTGGGAGAATTTGTTTACAGAGTAACTATTAGTCATATACTTAAATATCTGTTCCCTATGGAAGAGTGGCAAGAAGAATAAGCCATGTTTGGAAGGAACGCACAAAAAGTTGGGTGTGCAGTTTGGCACAAGTCATTAGAAGAACATGTCAGGTTTGTTAAAGAAGGTGCAGAGATGGAAGTGAAATCCTATTGTGAAACATGGCAGTGGCAGCAACATACTGTGAATTGCTTTTCTCCAGCAGGGATGGGGAAGCTTGTGAGAGCTGATGGGAAAATGGATGGAGCTAAATAGAGGGCAATATTGGAAGAAAGTCCATTAAAGAGCACAAAACACTTGAGATTAAGGAATAGGGTAACTTTTCAAAAGTATGTGAATGGATGGGAGCTGGTGTTGATGAGGTGCCAGATTATTTTTGTTACATATTTGGAGAAAATTTTTTCTTTCCTTCTGTTTTATAATTATTTACTACTTTTTGTTAGTGTAGAAACAGAAATACAATAAAAAAATTGGAATACACATCAATAAATTGATTTCTCTGTGTGTTGATTAGAATAGTAACCAAATCCTATTTTCTTTTTAATGGTGTTTGTGATGAACATTTTAATAATGTGACCATATTGCGTATTCCCCCTTTAGGTCATTAGTAGTGGTCTGTGGTGGGTGTGTACCCATCTGGGCGTGGGTGTGTGTGTTAAGCATGTGAGTGAAAGAATGAAATTAGCCGTAAACTCACTCTAATTCAACCAGACTAATTTTCACTTGCTCAAGGAAAGAAAGAAAACTTTCAGAATCAGATCGCTGTGAAATCTTAAGCCGTGGTTCAGCTGAATGATTTCCATATTACGCTTGAAAGATTTCAAATGTATTCTCTTGCTTTAAATTTTCTCTCCTGGCTTTGTTTACTGGCGAGACATCTTGACCTTGTCAGATTTCCGTTCCCTCACCGAGAGCTGTGAAATAACAGAAAGTTGAAGCAGAAAAGAAAGATGCTTGTGAGAAGGTAAACATCAGAAGGATGTTCTAGGACCCAAGTGAAGTCTTAATTTTATTTTGTTTTATTTCATCAAAGATGATTTTAACTGTGTGTCAATCACACAGTAAAATACACTATTTGAAACGCCCACCCTGACAATTTGTAACATTCTGTCAACATCCTAAGACACAGATGTTCAAGAAAGTTATGAAATTAAAGCAACTTTGTTCATCACCAATTGCCTATAATCTGTTTGGAGGAATGGTTAGATGAATATCTAAATGAAAGAGACTTGACTAAAAGGTGCACCGTCACCTTCCCTGTTTACTGCTCTTTAATTGGATTCTAATTTGTTTTCTAGAAAGTCTTGTTTTGTTTGGGAAGGTGTGAATGCACTACCGAACCATATATTTTAATTTTGGTCTCCAATTGAACCAAGTTTACCAGACTGTCAGGTGTGAAAACACACTTACAGTCATATTGTCTTGATATTTACTGAAACAAACACATAAGTACACAGGCTAGGACGACAACTATATGGTAGGTCTGACCTGAAAGATCTCAGTAGGCAACAACGTCAATGTTTTGAAAACCAGTAAAGACAGGCAGAACCGGAGAATCCTGAGACCCAAGATTTTGAATGACAAGACAGCTAGAACTCAACAACCTGGACTTGAAGGGTATCTGGAGTGGTTGGAGAAAATCGAGTGGAATTACGGTGTGGGTGGAGTTACAGTACAGTGGAGGTGACTGTCATTGCTAGGCAATGCATAAGACCAAAACTGTGGGTGGAACTGTAGGACAGACACTCAGACAAGTGATTGGGTCCAAGTGACTACAGCAAAAGGCCCAGTAAAAAAAAGCAAAAGTAAAACTCAGAGAGAGCAATGCTACACAGAGACTAAAGCTCGCCGCCTGGAGCCTTCTTCTTTTTGTGAAGGTTTGCTCCGGGACTGGTTCCAGCTGAGGGCCAGCAGACTGTGGGCTCCCTGACAGGGAACTGGTAAGCAGAGGGGTGGCCAACTGGAAGTCAGCATTCAAGTCTTAATTCAAGATGTGGTGTTGATGCTGAATAAACAGACTCTCACAGTTTACAAAGAAAAGGGCACATTTTGCCTCTAAAGAGCACTCTGTGTATTGTACTCTCACGGGCTTGAGTTTATATAGTTATATGCTCTGGGACTGGCGATATAAAAAATAAGATGGTCTCATTGCTGCCTTAATTATGTTACAGTCTGGTAAAAATTTGTCTTGACATATTACTGATTAGTTTTGAGTTGATTGGTGGTTTTAAGAATTAAAATTAAAACTCATTCTAATATGGAAATGTAAATTCTAATACAAGATTAGCAAAATTATTTTTCAGGTTGCTTTCTGGTTATACCTTACTTCCAGTCTTTTGATATATAGAAAGTTATTTTATCCAAGCAAATCTTCTCTAGTTGAGGCTCCGTGGTTGGAGAAAATCGAGTGCAATTTTCCACTCGAGAAGTACGGTACTGCAATAGACCGTACTTCTGTAGCAGTACGGTCTACTATAGAATGTACTATAGCAGAAAGTCAGCAAAATTACTGAGATGTATCCCAGTTGCCATAATCAACTGTTTTTAGCATTTCCATGTCAGCATTTAGGAGGTAATTAGCTAAATAATGAGGGACACCGTAGTGTGTGCAATTCACACCAAGAAATTTGTAAACAGAGCTTGTAAATCTGTGAGTGTGAAACATTTTAGACCCAACATGGAGTAAAGAATAATTAATACACACTTTCTGCCGACATGTCTGACTAGATAGGTTTAGGAAAAAGGTTTTACACTCATTTCTAACTGGTGCGACAATTTCACAACGTTGCAACCTTGACATTATTAGTTAAAAGTATAATAAATCTGTAAGGATATCATTATTTTATTCAGCTCTTGTCCAGTTTCAAATTTAATCCATGACACCATATTCAACTAGAAATTCTCATGCATTTATTTTTTCACAAAAGGTTGGCTTTTGTTCATCGTTCTGTTCCCATGAAATACAACACAAAGCCTCGCTGAATTCAAGCTGAGATAATTCCTCTTTGCGTAAACTGCCAAATCATTTCATTATAAGAACTGGAAGGAAAATAGCTTTCTGTATTGCAGTGACTGTTACAGTGATCTGTCATTCCACCAAATAAAAAAAAGAAATGGAAACATTTGTGTTCAAATCTTTTTATGACTTTGCTGGCGAGACATGTTACTCAGCCTATGTCATCCTCCCAACAACAGAGGACAGAACTATGAATGCGAAATAGTGTGTACACCAATAGAGAGAAAACTCAACTAAAGTATTAAGGCAACAAAATAAATAGTAATGAAGTGCAACCCATGTATTTAGGCTAATCTAGAATGTCTGAGAAAATGTCCATAAAAACCTGATGGCTAATTTCCTGGAAAGAGATTATTAGTTTCAGTTAATTGGAAGTGACTATTACTTCTTCATATTTTTTTCCCCACTCATTTAGGAAAGATACAGAAGGATGGGAGAAAGGAGTCATGCAAACCTATACTCAAAGTAGAGTACAAGACCTCAAGGAGCAGGTATGTTCTGTCAGTCTTGAAAACTAATTCTTGATTAAAGTAACTCCTCATTATGCATGTGTTGTGTTTAATTTGTTTTATCTTATTACTTCTGCTGTGAATTCAATATTTGAAACTTAATCCATGTTGTGTAATCTATTTGTGCATAATTTCATAGAATAATTAAATTGCCATTTTTGGCTTCTGCTGATACCGACCATTCAAAGTTACTTGACATAAATTCTTCTTCTCCAACAGTGAGCCTTTTGTTATTTTCTCTGGTGGTCTTTCATACGACAAAGCAGGACGGCGACCAGCTTTAACCATCATGCATGGCAAGGCCATCACGGTTCTAGAAATGGACTATCCTATTGTAGAGTTCATGGTCCTCTGCGAAACTCCATACAACAACGGTACAACTTTCTTTCAACTCTGTTCAGATGTTTTAAAGCCATGATGACATAATTTGTTGGCAGCCACAAGATGTTTGAAAATGTCAGAATAGAATCTTTATGAAGCTTCTACACATTAATTATCCAACATCAGGCATCTCAATACACTGTGAAAACAACCAATTTGGGTTACTATACGAAACATGTCCTGGGTCAAATGTGGATCAGTACAGGCCTGGATTGATTCAGAAGTAAATTAAATTCAGTACGGTAGAGTTTTCGGGTATTCATCATCAAAGAATTTTCTGGAAGTATAAAACATATTAATATTTTCCTAATGATTCATACTTTTGATGTAAGATTTCTTTCTCTGCTCTCATACTGTTTGTAAGTACTTTAATGTTAATCTAAAAGTGATTAAGGAAGAATAATTTGAACTAAATGATACCATTTGTTTTGACTCTATACCTCGCAGAAGTCCAGGACCCTTATGCAGTGGTGGTACTGTTGGAGAAGGACTTGATTGTGGTGGATCTGACACAGAGCAAGTAGGTGCTTTCTATACTGCAAAGACCTCCACCTCAAAACATTTTCTACAATATTCAACATAATAAAAGAAGAAAAGCATTAAAAGTTTCACCTAAGGCTGAGCTTCAAAACATAAGAAAGCTCTTTAGCCCTCTCAGACTGATCAATCAGTCCATCAATCTATCAAAATGTTTTCAAGCAAATTTCTTATTTCAATGGAAACACTTTGTAAAAGAACTTTTCAAGTTTTAAGATAAGAATTGTTGTGAATGTGGCCTCAGATGTTATAATCCAAATACTTTGCTTTCAGGATGAAAATTCCACCACCTGGGTTAATTAACCTCTAAAGGGTGATGTGAAGATAAAAGCTGCTGATGAAAAATGTTAACAGATTAACACCTAAGCCCTCAGAGTACATTTGAATAGTAGATCAACACTTCAGTATAAATTAGTTTGCTCAGTAAATTAGATTTCATAATTACAGCAGTCAGATATAAATGTCTCCTGACGGTTGTAGTGGTAGCACACACAGATTGTATTACACATTCTCATTGATCAGCAGGAAGTTCTGTTTAAGCTGACACACTGCTAATAGAAGTCTATTCAATCAGTAAATGAAGTTTTTGCTGTGCTTTGTTGTGACAAACTTAATTTCTGATTCATGTATTTTAATATTTTGATTTCGTTGTAAATGTGTTAAAATTTATTGTTGACAAAATGGTTTGAGATCAGAGATCTTATTTTACTGACCTTGTAAATTAGCATACCTCATACAGATTTCTGTTCTCTGTAGCTTACAATGCTTCATATTTTGTTTCTCATATTCTAATATCACATTATGACATTTAATATTCTTGTGTCTTTCAGCTTTCCTGTGTTTGAAAACCCATATCCCATGGATATCCATGAGTCTCCTGTTACCTGCACAGCTTATTTTGCAGATTGTCCACCAGACATTATCCCCATTCTTTACTCAATAGGAGCTAAAAACAAGAAGACTGGCTATAGTCACAAGGTGTGGAAGGTTTATTATCAAAATCCAAATTTAAGAAAGATCTCTGTTTTCTTTGTTGTTGTAGCTGTAATATCTATATTTTACTTTAATTGAAGACATTCAAAGTATATTTCAAATTTTACTACGTTGAGTGATTATGAATTATTATTTCGCAGCAGAGGTGACTTCCCTCTGGGAGTGAAGGAAGAGCCCCTTAAAAACATGGTGTTTATTATTTTTTTATTTTATTTTTGTAGATGTAAAATTTCTTTAGTCGTAAGCAGAAGTCTCAGTAAAATGTTAACATTTCCAAATCCAGTATGTTCTATCCCAAATAGAAGCTAAAATATAGGATGTTCAGTCTTTCTGTTATCTGCTGACATATCACTCACTGAATTAACACCAAACATTTAGGCTCTGTAAAAAATGTGGTTTCTTTTAACTTCTTTTTATGCTTTCTGTGACTTCATTTTCAAAAAATAACCAACACTCTGATACTAAAAACAGCTTAGTTTCTATTGAGTTATTTGTTTTGCATTTATTCAGACTTGGGAATTCAGACATGGGAATTTAGCGCTATAACATAATTGCTTGAGGAAAGCTCTGATTAATTTTAATTCACTCACTTTTAAATTAAAGAGCACAAATGTACATTTTGTCAAATGATAATTGGAGTATTTAACAAAGATATTCTTAGGACCACCGGTGATCAGTAGTGAAAATATGCAAATTTTATAATGATTTTATTTGTTTTAAGGAATGGCCAATTGGTGGTGGAACATGGACATTAGGCTCTCACACTTATCCAGAAATCATCATCACAGGGTAAGTTTGAAATACTGAAATAAGATTATAAAAAAAACTTGTATTTCTGGGATGTCTGGCAGCCCTTGCCACATATAAAATAAATCAGAAGGAGTAACTTTAGGCACCCGTATTATAAGTAATGTCTGAATACTATTGATTTAACACATGTGAACTGAGTCCATGCAAACCAAGCTCAGGAGAAAAGAACACTACCCACAATGCTTTTTACAGGACTGACAGACATGTTAACTTGTTAGGCTTGGACACAGGAGGGTGCCTGTTTCTGAGCATCAGCCTAGTCGAGTGTTTGATGCCGATATGTGAAGAGCACAGTGTGAAAAATCTTAGATCATAGCGACACTTTGCCTCAGAAGAATCTCAGAATTAAATTTTTATTTCTCATCCAACAGAATAAAAATAGCTGTGCTACAGATCTAACGAGAGCAATTTACAAAATATTAATGAATAACTAATTTAGGGAAGTTTGGTTAGTTCTGAAGCGGTAGCTGCTTAAGTGTCTTTAGGGGTGGCAATTTGTGGTGTTGAAATATAAAATGAGATTTTAAGATTTACATCTGTTGACAGATTTTTCAATTGCTCAGAAAAATAACAGCTTTTTTCTCTTTGTTTAGACATGCTGATGGGTCAATAAAATTTTGGGATGCATCTGCATGTAAGTCCCTTCTCTAATAATCTTCTTGAAATATTGTTTAGAGATCCTCTCAGGTTCTTTGTGACACACCACAATCCAATAAACAATATGAATTCCCCAATGCGTCACTTCCATTTTGCCACAGGCTTAAGAGAGAGGAGACCAAAGCAAATTAATAGCACTCATGATAGGAGAAACTGCACAGCTAATTAGGCACATTGCCTAGAGTCATATCAAAGCTATTAACAGAAACAGACATAAAATAGCATATGAAAATGGGGTCTTACCAAAGAGAAAATAAATATTCAGTGTATTCCTGTTCTTCAAATTTGTTTCAAAAGTCACACTGCAGATGTTGTACAAGCTGAAGACCTCCAAAGTGTTTGAGAAGCCAAAGCCAGGTGAGGGCCGGGCTGCTGAGCTGGGGGAGGAAGACCCTTTTGCTGTTCAGATGGTTAGCTGGTGCCCTCATAGTCGCATCTTCTGTGTGGTCGGCATCTCGGCTCACATTATTCTGTATCGCTTCAGCAAATATGATGCCAACACTCAGATAGTGGTGAGTAGAACTAAGAATCTGAACGAGCATGATCGGAAACTGATTATCTGGTGCCCTGCATAAATGTTAAGTCTAAAGCACTGAAATCACTGGCTTTGTTTGAAACATGTTGCCGCAGCTGTAGGTTTGTAGATTCATTCATCTTTCTGCACCACTGTCATTTCTAGTCCTTAGAAGTACGCTTGCAGTGTGAGCCGGAGGATATTATCACTCCATCTGAGAATGAAAACAATCCCTGCTTCTCAGAGCCAGGCTCCCACTCACCCCAACCCCACCACCAACACCCGCTTAGCCCTGGCAGCAGAACACCAGACGGTGCTAAAGACAGCATCCCCTGCCTCAAGTAAGATCTCAGCTCACACTGCAAATACAAATTATCAGATGATTCCTGACTTGTGTAAGAAAATATTTACTAAAAACAGAATAGTTCAAAATAAAGTGCATTTTTTTCCGTTTTTTTTTTCAGCATGCAAGGACATAATTGAAGATAGAAACAACAAAAGTTTTAATAGCAGATACAAACACCTAACTGTTGAGTGTAAATCCCCTCCTTTCTGTGCTGGGTACCTAAGCAACCTGCCTTTGTCCTTTGTATCTGTTTTAGAGTAAAGGACAAGATGGTCCGGGTCCCTCCTGGCTATCAGTCAGACTTGGTCATACAGCTGCTGTGGGTGGATGGTGAACCCCCACAGCAAATCACCAGTCTGGACCTCAATTCTGCATATGGGCTGTAAGTTTGTTAGCTGGTCTATCCGTCTATCTGTGCAACTGATATTTTGTGGATTTTGTGGATTGGGTAAATCTACTATCCACGGACAAATAGAGTCCTTGAAAGAAGTTTGTGTACATTTGGCAACAGCTTGAATGTTATAATAATTTTAGAAATTTGCTGGTTTGTTTGAGCAGAAAAAAACTACAGTCTACAACATGAGTGATTTTAGAAGAAAGTGCCTAAGTTAGAATGTGTTTTGGATTGTTTCTTATTCAAAAGGGGTCAATGTGATGACTACTGATTAAAATATTTAATCCCACACTAAATGTTCAGATTAATGCCTTTTCAAGTTGCAGTGGACAATTTAGATTTTATTTATATCACAAACACTTCTTCTTATTACTGCAAGTTTCAACCAATCCATCCATCCATCCATCATCCTAGTAGAAAAACCCACACTTCTCTCTCCTTAGCCACTTGGGCCAGCTCCTCTGTGGGAATCCCAAGGTGTTCCCAGAGAACAGTTCCTCCAGGATGTCCTGGGTTTTCTTGCAGAGGACTGCAAGTTAGACTACATTAACATTTAAATACCGCAATAACCTGGTGTTTCTCCATCCTATAGTTTTATTCTTATGATTTACTTTTCAGGGCTGAAACAAAACAATTGCATCTTAGTTTCAAATTCTATCAAGCAGGGAATGTTTAGGTAAGGCTAAATCCTAAACCTAGAGTAAATGCATTCTATTCCAAGCACACATGGTGTTGTGTATGCATAGTCCTGCCCATCTGTCTGGTTGTTTCTGTCATTTCTTTGGGCCAGTTTCAACACATAAAAGCAGGTTTTTATGTATTGTGGTTATATAAGGTTGTATGAGGTTCCAAAGGGCATAAAATAAACATTAACAGAAGCGGCCAGCACATTTAAGCATTCAGGAACTGTTTGTTAAGCAATAACCTAGCAATGTTAATTATGCAGCATGCTGTTCTGACAAGCATTGAAGATAAGTTTGGATATGAAAAATTATATGTACTTTTGCTGTCATTGATTAGGATAATTTAAGTGCCCTTCATTGTAAAAACTCAAGTTTATAATATAATTTGTATCATTTTTAAAATTATAGTAAAAAACATCTTTGTGAGCATTGCTCTAATATAAAATAAAATAATGTGGATGTGTATATGCAGCAACCACACACCTCTTTCCTGTTTCCATTTAAGAATGCTTAATTGCTTTTCTTTGAAAAGAACCTCTGCTATCAAAAACAGTAAAGTCACAGCTCAGTTTAAAAAGCCCAGTGTCATTCAAGGCCATTGCATTTTTGTTTGAATTCTCATTTGAAGCTTTCCATAATTTGAAAATAGCTGCAAGAGATTTATTTATTTTGTTGTCTTTAGCTAGCCTTTTCCATGAATGCAAACTCTCTTTCTTAGAAGTACACAAAAAAGAGCAATTTCTAGCTTTCTAGATTAAATATTTTAGCTTTGTGCTAATTGAAGTAGTGAAAGATTAAATATTATTTACGTGACTTCCAAAAACAAATTAGTTTCTTTGTTATAGACAAATGTTTCATAAATGAAAGAAGTTTTAAGTAGCATTGATGATATTAGTCCTGTTTTTGAGGTACTGCTTGCTTCTTCAATTTAAAATTATATGTAAACAATTTTTTAACTGTTTGACATTCCTGTTATTCCTTTAAAAACCACCATATAACTTTATTCAGTTTATTTATACAGCACAGAGTCATAAAAAATGTCTTCTCAAAGCATTTTACAGGGGAAAAAGTGTACTTGAGTCACCAACAGATAAGCAGTATTTTCTTTGTGAAACAAATAAATAAAGATGCAGTGAAACCCAGAAGCACTAGGCCAACAGTACTTTCTATAGAAAACATAGAAAAGAAATGAACTAATGTGACGGCAATAATAATTGCAGTTATTGCCTTAAAGAGGAGCACACAGTAACATCGTAAAAAAATGGTTAATGAGTCCTCCAATAGCCTAAAGTTATAGCAGGATAACTAAGAATATACCATAGGGAAACCTAAGCCAAACTATCTGATTTTTTTTAAGTTTGAAGCCTACTTTTAAAAGTGTGCCTGACAAATAGACAAAAAAATGTCCACAAGGGACAAGCCTAAAAACTGAAAGATTCCTACTTAAAATACATGGATTTGACTCCCCTAAACTTGTGAATGGATACGAGCAAGAATAATTTTTATTTTATTTATTTTTTTAAATTTTCAGAAGTATTACATGTCCCTACTATAGAAAAATGAAAAATCTCATCCTGCATGTACAAGGACAATGTACTGCTACCGATTCTCTTGATCAGTCATGCCTGATACTCCAGAGCCAGGGGGTAACAGGTGGCTGTGAATCTTCTGGGATTCGGGCATTAATATTGAAATCACAGCAGCACCAGCGGTGTGCGATAAAGACACGCTTTTGTTGTCAGTAATTGCATCAAAATGTCACAGATAATTTCCCAGTGTTCGGGAGTCCTCCATGTTCCATCTTTTGTCAGTGAGAGAAACCTTGTCAAATAGGCTAAAGTATGAATATGTTTTTGATTTTGTGGTTCCTTTGTGTGTTTGTGCATCCAGATTGGCGTTTGGGAACTGTAATGGTCTTGCAGTGGTTGACTACTTACAAAAAACTGTTATATTGTGTATTTCGACACTGGATCTATATGGAGCCACTGATCCCTATCAGCGCCTTACTCGTTCCCCCCGTAGGAACAGGCAGTCCACCTCAGGTAGCACACACAAGCACATCTGTCTTGCTACATAAACCTGCCCATTGATGCACTTACCAAGCACTTAAACAATTAATTGTCAACAAAGCAATTCAACACTATCTTTCTGTCTCAATTTTCTAAGCTTCTGTGCTCTCTATTTTTCTTCTATTGCTTTTACTTTTTTTAACATTTATCTCAATTGTTTCTGTTAACATTTAAAATGCTTGAAGGCGCTAGCATGCAAAGCTAACTCATTTTAGGTTAATATTTTAAAATGAGCTTAGTGCTTTATTTTATTCCCAGTAAATGTCACAGCTCATATGACTGAGCACTAGTGATGGAAGCAGAAAGGTGTAACCTATTGTAACTAATCTATCCTAACCTAAACCTCTATGTTTTCTGACCTTTTCTTATATTTGTTACACAGTTTACATTTTATGAAGGATATTAACATCAGGCATTTGTCGATAGCAAGTTCCTCTCCCATACTAACTAAAATTAATAAAACCAATGCCTTGTAGAATAATTTTCAATAAAAAATACTATTGAAAAGTTAATTTCAAAACTCTAAGTAAAACACATTTTATAGATTATTTACACAGACTGATGTTTTCAAACCTTTATTTCTGCTAATTACAATTTTATTATTTATTTTTTTTTTGCATTCAGCTAATCAGACATTTTATAGAAAAGATTAGGATACGACATCAGACTAATAAAAGAAAAATAATACATGAAAGTGGGCATGATGAAAAGTGTTTAATACCTTCTTCAAGCTTATTTTCATCAGATATTGTTAATCTGACAAAAAAGAGCTTCATTCAAAAGCCTATAATAATGCAGAAAGCTGAATGCCTTCAGTGTCATAAACGCCTCAAAATACTTCTGCTTTGAATTTTTTTACAATGGCATATTTCACAATTGGATTAAAAACTTTAAAACGAGTAGAAAATTGTATTCTTTTGGACATGAACAGCCTCTACCAAAAAATACTGCTCTTCTTTACCTCTTTCCTTCTTTCCTGTCACACACAGCAAACAAAAACACTTGCCACATTGTTATGCGGTGCATGTTAACAAGTTATGCGTCATCTAACATTGACATTTAATATGCATGTTGTCATTTGGTCTCTCTGTTTGCTCTGTTTTAAGTCCTGCTTGAGCATAGAGCTGTAGTCAAAAGCCACAGAGGTCTTTTTGTACTTCCTAACCCCTGCCTCCCTTTTCTCTGCTTCCTACGTCGGCTGGCGATGGCCTCTGAACCCAGTTATTCATACCTTAATTCATTGTAGCAATTTTCAACATTCAGAACATATTGTGAAAAATAAGTCCTGACCTTAAACTAGTCTTACTTTCAAACTGTCCCGTGATTTAATATGTATCTAAGTAGAAACAAATAGTATGAGACAATGTGCATGTTGTTAGAAACTGTGCTGAAGAGACTAAAAAACAAACCATAGAAGATATTTGAAGTCTTAGGGTCCACATTTTTTTTCAGTAGCTTTTTTCAAAGTCTTTAAATTGACTTTGGCAAAAAATTTTATGTATGGATTCAGAACCGAGAAAAAACATCCAGATTTTTTGTTCCACTGGTGTTTGTAGTGAATCTAAAGTGTTTTCAGTTCTAAAGTCATTACAAAGTGAATATCAACGGAATAAAAAATATATATAAAAATGCTAGTCACCATAATGACCAGCTGTTCCTGTAGCTCAACTGTCTTTCTGAAAGTTATGTTCTGTCTTTTTACACATTTTTAGCTGTTCCCACCACACATATATATCTGTAAAATAGACTGTAAGCATTAATATTATGCAAATTGCAATTCTGATGCTTTTATATGTTGTTTTACTGAGCCAAACAGCTTTAATGCTTTTTGGGTTTTTTCAGTGTGATAACCTTGAGTATTGAAATACTCTCACAATATGTTGCATCAGAATGTAAAACATGCTCAAATTGCTTTTATTTGAAACTTACAAAAATATGTTTTTCTCCTGCTGCTAAAACAATGGAATATATTGATTACTGGATAATTATGTTTACTGATGGGTTTATTTTGTCATAACCTGCAAAGAATCAGCCAGAGACAGAGATTAGGTTTCTTTTAATTTCTTTTCTGCAGAATAGGAGAATTGAGAACAGACGCGACGAATCGCTGTCAAACACTGTCTGAAATCAATTCTGCCAGTTCTTTCTTTGCATTTCTCTCTATTGTATAGAAAAAGGAGGTTGGGCTTCTTCACACAGAGAATTGACCAACCGTCTTCACATTCTGGAACCTCCTATGGACATGCCCTTACAAGGGCATGTGACTGACCACAACTAATCAGTTACATATGGAACTAATAACACATGAATGTTTAACGTTTTTAGCTTCCAAGCAACCATCCTAAACAAAGTTAATAATATACTACAAAAGAAAGAGAAGTTAAGTAAATATAAAAAGAAGAATAATATGAGAGTAATAATATAAAAAGAATAATATGAAAAGAATAATATGAAAACATAACTTGTAAAATAAACTCATGAGTAAATGAACAGGAGGATAATTTTTCTAACATTTACTGCTAAAAATAAATATTTCATGTTGTTTTATATACATAGATCGAAACCAAAAATATAAACTTGTCATTCAAAAAAAATGTTTATGTTTTTACAGAATAATACTTAGGAGTACAAGCCGATATTTGCTGGCTAATCAGTTGCAGGCTACAAGATAGTCAGCTGATTAAGAAACAATTTGACTGAATTAAAATATTACTAAAATAAAAGGGAAACAAAAGTATTTCACAGTTATGTAAAAGACTTATTGCTAGTAATCACAAATGCTTGATTGCATTTTTGTCAAAAGAGGGCACAACTGTCATTGGTTATATAGTGATTTTTCCCCTAATAAATAAAAATATTAATTAAAAACCATGTTTTATATTTACTCAGATGAACTTTTTGATATCAAAAGTAGACAATATAATTAAATTAAAAATGTGAATGTCAAGTAAAGCAAAAAAAACATTTAAAGGAGAAAATACTTTTTTACTGCACTGTGTATTCAACAATAACAATCCCAAGGAATACACTTTACTTGAAAACTGTGCATCTAGTTTGAAATATAGTTTTAAATTAAGTACTTTATGTTGTTACTTTATTAATTAACTGGAGTTACCTTGTCATTACTGAGGTAAAGTTTAGCCACAAAGTGCAATGTTTTTATTTACAAAGCAATTAGTTTTCGCAACAAGAGATTTATTTTATGTCTGCCTCTCAGTAATGATATCTCTCCTGCTAACACAGTGGTTTTTGAGCAAATTACCTATCAGCATCAGCATTTCTGGAGTTTGCTGGAGCCGCCGGTATATCTTGTCTGTCCTCCCCTGACACTAACTCAGTTGCTGCTTGCTCTCACTTTCTTTTCCACTCTAAGCCTGTGTGTTCTTCTCTCCCCCCCTTCTCCCTCCCTTTCCTTCCCCCTGCCTTTCTCCCTAAAAATATGTTTTCTCCCTCTTGACATCACTCCTTTATCTCCTCTCCTTCTGCCATTTCTCACCCTACTCGCAATGCTATCACTCACTCGCTCTCTTCCCTCTGTCCTATCTCATGTCTTGTCTTGAATCTCTTCCCACATCTCTTCCTCTTTTTTCCTTCGTTCCCTTTCCCCCTCCACTGGCCCCTCCTCCTCCACCTATTGGTGACTCTGTGGCTGCTGATGTGGGCATGTGGGGCCTGCCTGACAGAGCATTGCATGCGCGGCCTGTCTAACTTTTATTCAGATTCAAAGAAAAGGATCCGTACATCCTATCAGAGTAAGTCGGGCCTTCCTACAGTAAAGGCTGGAGTGAAAGAACTCTGTGAATGTGTGTGAGTGGACGGGGTTGGCTGGGTGAGTGAGTCTCTAATAGGTTTTTGGTGGAGAGGACAGACATAGGAACAGATTTGGACACATTCCGAAGCAACAAGTTGAAGAAATTATTTAAAACCTATTTTTCAGCATAATAGCAAATCCTAAAGAAAATTGTGCCATGTGCAATGACTTTCAAAAGCATTCCTGGGCCTTAAACCTTTTGTGACATTATCGGCAAAAACTTCAATGTGTTTTGTTGAGGGATTTATCTGATCTGACCTGGACAAATGGTGCATAATTGTGATGTCGAAAGAAAAAGAAATTTGGGTTTTAATAAAAATCTGAAAAGTGTGGTGTGCATTTGTATTCGTCCCTAAGAACCATAGCTTGGAGAACCAGATTCTTATAGCTTTTCACCTCCAGACACTGACCAGAATTTTTCCCATGATTTTTGCAAAATTTTAATTCTCGTGTAATGAAGATATTTCTTGTAGCCTTCATTCGACACCAACTTTCTTATTATCCTCTCTAACACATTGGCCAGATATAAGTGCATAAGTTACCATATTGATTCCTCCAGAGCCCCATGGAAGTCTGTTCTGCTTCTTTGAATAATAATATCCTTGCTTAGCCCCTCAGTTTTGATGGACAATCATAGGTCTTAAGTTGTGCATATGCCTTTCCATTTTCAGAAAATTGACTTAATGTTGACAGAAGATTTCCAAAACTTTGAATATTGCTCTATAAGCTAATCACTGATTAGGTTACTTCTGGAATCTATTGGTTGCATTTACTTTTATTTTGGGATGTCAGAGTAAAGGAGGCTCATTCATACTAAATTTTGGATTTTTATGTCTAAAAGTTTTTGGAAACGTTACACTTAAGCCCAAAATTATTCTCAAAAATTATACTCCAACAGTATTAAGTTAACCCATATATCCATTTGACTAGAAGTCATATTATGTGGGAATCCAGCCAGAGTCTCCAGCTGAAGCTGATCAAACTGAAGTAGTCATTAAGAAGAGTATAAATCATTTTTGAAATGTCATTTTTAGTAAGCTCTAAAAAACAGAAATTGTTGTTTTCCAACTTTTGTTTTATTAACTTTTGAGAGACATCTGTTTTATTTAACATCAGGCTCCATGTTTTTGATTAAAGGGAAATAACTTTGGGCTTAATTGTGTGTTTACATTCCACTTGACAAAGATATGTTACTTTCTGTTGCTGGATCACATAAAATCCTAATGAAATACATTGAGGGTTTTTGTTGTAACAAGCCAAATGGGAAACCCTTTAAGGAGTAGGAATCTTTGTGAAAGCCACTGTAGAGGACTACTTCAGTTTCAGTCATGTTTAAATTATGTTCTTTGCAGGAAAGAGAGAAAAAGTCTTGAGTTTAGTAAGAGCAAATTATAAATATTCTAGGCTTCAAGTGAAGTATATTTTAACTACATTAAACTTTGGAGCTTGAATTGTGCTTGCACTGGATTGAAATCTATATGTATGATTTGTTCCTCGTGGGATACAGTTTGAAATAAATTCTTGATCTATTCAATAAAAATGTTTTACTGAAACCTTTCAGTCGAACTGTCTGTCAAGTCTTTAGACATTCACCGAGACAAAATTAGAAACCAGACGGTTTGTTAGAACTTTTGACTGAGTGGGAAATAATTTAATTATTGAAAATGTGTGACGACTCAGTGAGGCTTTTAATGAGCCCACAATGAATGTATATCAAACAGCAAACATTCACAGTGAGATCAGGGCGCAGTTATGTGAGCAGATGTGGTTTGTTTTAATTTTTTGAAAGAGAAATGACTGCATTTTGACCTGTGCTTGCTGCATGAAATAATATTTTGATTGGACTTGTGTTTGGTTTGTGTTTTGATTGTTTGTCTATGTCATTTTAAAGTGTGATTTGCACTATGTGCTATATATACTAAATTATATTGAAATTTACATCTCAGTGCAATTTTTTTGTCCCCAAAAGTAGTTCCATATTTTAATCAGACTGTAGTGCAGGTCACACTGACAATCAGCCACTCTGCTCCTTGTGGAGAAAATTTAGTCCCCGTTAACATGAAATTAAAGTTTTACCCAGCACAAAAAAAACTTGATTTTAATGTCATTTATTTATTGACAATAATAATATTCAATAAGTACTTGCACAACTTTGATATTTATTGGCATCACTGAGAAATAGGTGTAGACCTATAAACATTGGGAAATTTGTAGAAAAATTCAACTTTTAGACAAGGCAGGTGTATTTGTATAGCATACTTGAGCAACAAGTCAATTCAATGTGCTTTAAGCTGAGTGCAATTTATTTAGAGGGGAAAAAATTCCACATTAAGAAATAATTGGTTTTAACAAAAGCAGAGCAACATTATTGTCACCCTGCTGTTAAGACTTAATTGTTACCTCCTAGTGTCTTCTACTGTCCACTCCACTTCAAGGCGTAATTCAATCACCCACCCACAGAGACCTCTCTGAGGACAGCCACATGCAGCATAATCTCAAGTATCATGTTGGATATGCGCACCAACAGGGACAATAATAGTCAGTGTCAGAGGGTAGAGACAAACACACAGCAGATAATAAAAACAAAGAATCAGATCATAGTCGGAAACAAAATAAAAAAAAGAAAAACAAATCTTGTTTTTAAGAAATGCAGTGGGGAGAGAACAGCTGCTTTCACAGAGTGGAGCATTGATTTCTCAGAGGAAACAACGATACAGACACTATATTCATATTCTGGTCCGAAATCACTTTGTTTTTTTCTTGGTAATTATGTTCTTGTTCTCTTCTGTGGAAACACTGAAACCAGTGCATTATCAGCTCCTAAGAGATTGTATTGAAAGCTGTCCATCTCCGAGGGGAACGCCATTGTTTAGCCACATTTAAAATGGTCTAAAATAGGATGCATGCTTGTCTGCAGTGACTTAAGTGCACAGGAACAAACAGGTTTGTCAAGCCCTTGATACTTTGTAGAGCCCGTTTTCCCACGTCAGTGCGAAGTCTTCTCCTATGAGATTTCACAAAGTTGGGGCATACAGAGTCTGATACTGAGATGTTTTCACTCAAAATAATCATCAAAAATGATCTAGAGAGATAGATAATTTTTGATCCATCTCTCGGACAGACAGAAGTATGCTTACTTCTGTCCACTTGATTCCATTGGTTTTCTTTGGGATTTAGGCTTAAGGACTGTGAGGTCAGTTGAGGAAAGTTAGAATCTCTGTTGATTTGGTCATATAATTTGAACAATTATCTTGTTGAAAGATTGAGTGACAGTCTTGTTCTTTTTTTGCATGCCCTGGTGTTTCAGAGTTCATGAGATCATGTGTTTAAACAGATGTTCCCAGGGTCTTTGGAAGAGATGCAATCCCTACTAAAGTGCTTTCCCACATATTCAAAAAGAAATTTCACATGCAACCCACTTGGAGCATTTTCAGAGGAGATTATAGAGTAGAGCAGAGTTAAGCAAACTCCAGATGTTTACGTTTTAAGGTGAGGATGAATTGGACATCATTCCGATAAATGGTTGTTGTGAAGACGTGGTGACCTCAGGATGGCAGTCTTCTAGTATTTTCTGACCTTGTTGTGACAAAATAACTTCGTCCTTATCTAGACTAGTGGCCAGTCACTAAAAACTTGGACTCTTTGTTATGTTAGGTTTATACTGCAGGATAGCAGATACTTGTGGATTACTAATAAGAAATTCTTAATGCAGTTAAGTTGAGTTTATTCTCACAGCCTGGCAGCATTTCACAGCAAGTGTAATCTTAAGGCATTTTTGTAATTTTACAGAAATACACAATGCATGAAATTTACACAAATCCAATTACACTAGCAGACTAAAATAAACGAATGTCAGTAAGTCAAATGTTATCTTTAAAAGAAATTCAGTCAATCGCATTGTCACTGACATGTGGCAAGGGTAGAAAAGAGCAACTCTTTGGAACTTTAATTGACTTCCAAAAAAATTATAATAATTAGTGGCTTTTATTTTAATTGGATTGTTTAGAGTACCCTTAAAACTGTGCTTCCACTGATTTAGTTAAATATTATTTCTTAACATGTTTTTTACAGCATTCAAATCACAAAGTAGATATTTCTATATCATTTCTGTGTTAGACTTAATCATAAAAAGATTTGTATTTTTTTAATGCTATTCCTACATCTATAGTAGAGGTGCCAATAAATAAGCATAAATTTCTCTTTTAAAAGTTTTGTCTGGCTGGTACAAATTTTCTATTTTTATGATTCATTGGTATCAATAAAATGGTTACAGCAAGTTTTGACTGAATGTGTGTCTTCTTTTCCTCCTCTTGGGTGTCATTGGCTGCGACAGGCCTTACTGAACTCACTGACAACCAGCAGTCCATAGACATGGAAAGAAGCAAGTCTCCCACTTCAGGTAATCTACCCACACATGCCTACACATACACACAAAACACGGCCACACTTGCCTCTACCTAATTCTTGCTTAAAGTTTGCATCTGTTTCATTGCTTGCACTTTGAAACTATGCTGGGTTGTTGTTGACTTTTAACTTGTATTACAGCATTCGGTCACTTCACCCATCACATGAGCATCTTCACTTGATGAGCTTGGCAGCTGTTTAAAATGGCAGCTCTCTTTCTGTGGGATTAGCTGGAAGTCTTTGATTAAAAAGTCGCAAAGGTGATGGAAGTAGAGTAGAATATCTGATGTGTTTTTCCACAACTGCAGCTGTTATTTTCTTTCATTTCTTTAATCCAACAGGATTATGTTTTCACAAAGGTAAGAAAGAAAAAAGTACCCCAATCATTTTTTCATCCTCTTTCTATGTGCATCTTTGACTTGTCATCTAAAGTTGATGAAGCATCTGGCAGCATTGGTTATAATCATGTTTTTGAAGTTGGGCTGGTAAGGTCTTAGTTTATATAACCCTCTTTGTTCTTTGAGCTGATTTAGTCCTATTTGTACTATATCATTTAAAAACTCTTCTGATCTTCTGTCTATTAAGTGTTTGTTAGCATCTGAGAGGGACCTGTTTGTATTCGATTATACAGGATGTATGATGAAAGAGGTTTGCCTTCTGAAAGGTGTAATTGTGTTACAATCCACATAATCCAGCAATGTGTGTATGCATGTAGGTGATGTTCTATTCATTATCTTGTCTCTTTCATTATAAATATAACACCGTACAGAAAAGCAGGGTCAAACCACTGACATGAGCTACTGAATGTTTTTGAGGTATGGATGTTTGATTAAAATACTTGGTACCTTGATTGCAGTTTGTTGAGTTTTACATGTTGGAGAGAAAAAAGGAAGTGCATTGTGGGGGTGCTTTTGTGCTTGTCATAGCGAGACATTTTATTTCAGGACTTAAAGGTCAGAATGGTTTTGTTAGTGCATGTGGTAAAGGGACAAACATACTTGCTCATTTTGTTAAAACAGGACTTAACTTTAAATATTTGACCTGCCTAAACATTCTTACCACTGATAGATAAATTAACAGTATGGGTATAAGAAAACAAGATTCTGTGATTTAAAAGTATCATACACTCATAAATGTTATGTAATCTATCTTATTAGAGACATATGTATTGCTTGTCTTACTTTCAAGTAATTGTTGTCAAACGCAGACAAAAAGATGGTGAGGAATATGAAGAAAATGCCTGATTTTAGGTGTCATTGAGAATAGAATTATATAAAATGGACTGATCAGCAGGGATGAGAATGAGTATTAGGAAATATAATACAGAGTAATGTGATGCCACCCAATAAAGTGGTGTGTCATCACAATAATCTATTTTTGAGAGCCTGTTTCAGCAATGATGCTGCTTCTATGGAGCTGAAACTAATTTCTTTCGGTGAGAAATCCTTTCTAATATTTGTCTTGATGGCCAATTTATTCCAGTCTGATTCTTCTTTTTGATGAGACAAGGAACAATTTAAGAATCTTTTCACATCTCAGGAAATTGCACACAATTTCTCAGACCTTTCAACAGATTGTGGCTAATTTAAAACTTTGGCTGTCTGTGAGGTTATGTTCAGCAATTTCTTGGGAGCGGCTAAGGAGAGTTGAGGTTGTTTTGGACTGAAAATGTTACATTGTCGAAATAAGAACGAGCTGCAGTAAAATCTAGTTTGTTCTCCCAGATACAAGTATGCCAAAGTGGACGTCTGTGTGATAGGATTGAGTCATTGTTTATCAACAATGACATGATTCATTTCGTTATGTGTAGGTTGTCAATATATTTCACTTTGCAGAGAAATTAGATTTTTGGGAATTGTGCCATGATGGAAACCTTTTATTTCATTCTGAAAAACATAGTATTTTGACAGGGTGAAAGCCATCAGGACCACAGCTGCTGCCCTCCTGCCCAGCTGCCAACACTTCATCTTTGCACCTGTCCAAATAGGTGATGACCCTGCTTGGCTCTGAGACATGTTTTGTTAGATTCTATCCTCACAGACCCCCACAGAGCTGGGCCTTTAAATGACTTTAAAAGGGGCCACTCACCTGACACAATTTTCAGCGGCAAAACCTCAGCTTTTCTTTCCTCAGCTGTCCTCAGAAAGCCAAGGACACAGAAATGCTTCTTTGATAAGAATCTTCCAGTTATCTCTGCAAGACCTCTTTTTGGTAGAGGGTTTGGAGCTCTGTTTTGGGGGGAAAGTGGTATAAAGTTCTAGCTTATCTAATGTTGTGGCTGGTTCCAAAATGGCAGACCCTGAAGGCTTATCTAGGAAGAACGAGCTGGCATCAACTCTGGCAGCTGTGGCTTGAGTGTTCAACCGGTCACCCACCAATTGGAAGGTTGTTGACTCCGTACAGCCCGTTAAATTGTCCTTCATGCTTCAAAGTGTCTTCTGGCAAGACACTGAGCCCTGAATTACCCTAATGTGCTCATCAGCATGTACGTGTGTGTATAATAAATAACAGTGCTGCATGTGGTGAATAATAAGAATATGAAGCAGTGCATGTTACAGATTTACTGAGAAACAAACAATAGTAGCACATTGGCAGTCATTAAAAAGGAAAACATTTGCCAATTGAATGGTTGACAGTTTGATCTCAGCCAGCCCATTCCACGTCTCAGGGTGTCCAACTGGAACGAAAACACTGGAATCTCTTGATTAGGGTATAATACATAAATTAGACTATGAAATGTCTGCCCTTTCAGTTGTCTAGCAGATCAGAAGTGCTTGGGAGAAACTTCTCTGTCAATTGACGGGTTGGCAGTCTTCTCAATCTTCCCACTCCATGTACTGAGGTGTCCTTGGGTTAAGCTCCTAATTTGTTGGTTTGTGTGAAGTAGTAGGAGAAAACTCAGCATTTGTTCTTCAATTTTCTAAACGGTGACTTAAAAAGGTTTTTGCCAATTTTCAAATGTATTCTGTATTTGTTTTCCGACATATTTAAGTGGCTCAGATCATCAAACAAATTTCTATCAATAATAACTGTAAATTGAAGAGATTCATCTGAAAATCTAATTGCCACCTAAACCAGTTAAATGGTCGTGGCACTCCTGGTGGCAAGAAGTGCTATGGTGCATTTGAGAAAACTTGCAAATTTGAACTTACTATGGAAGAATTTTGGCCTTTTGTTCTTCGAGTGAGCCACATTGGAGTTGTTTTTAATGACAAAAAGGCTACTTAAGGTCTTTCAACAGCATGCCATTAAAGCCCTGATGCTGACTAGGCTTCTCAAAAACTTTTATTTTGTATGATGTGAGCCTTTCCAGGGATGGACTTGACTAAAAGTTACAATCTGATTCCATTCCTCTTCATGATTTTTGATAAATAGCGTAACGTTTGATTAAAATGGTGCAGTTACCTTTTTTCCACCAGCAGAGTTTGCAGGAACATGTGGGGAAAGGGCACCATTGGGCAACATGATATTTAAACGATGTAAAACTGTTGGAGTAGTATCATGGAAACATTATGAGGCTTTGAAGGCACATGTTTTAAAAGACTGATTACCTTGATTTGGACAACCATAAATAAGTGCTTTAAATTAGTATTTATTTGCACTGCAGCTAATTTGCTAAGATTAAGAGTCGTAGTGTTTATCGTGCATTTAAACAGCCCACACATTTTTCATTGCAATATATTATGAGTGTGTCAAAATTTATATCAAGCCATTTTTTTTTTTTCCTCTTAAAATATAATATAGGATATATGTCACCTGTTTTCACGTGTACTCACCAACCTTGCCTTCTGTTGAGACCACAAGGACAAAATAGCGTGACTAGGACAAGATGTTCTTTTCTTTTGTGGTACCACGTCTTTCAGAGCTGTCTTGTCGTCTAGGTCACGGGCATTCACTGTAACAACAGGCTTGTCATTGGTTAATTAAAAGAAGGCACGATGCATGTATAGATGGATGAAAAGCACAGGTATATGTATATGTAGGACATGACACTGTGAACATCTATGATTCACATTTTGTCTATAGGAGAGCTTACTCATAAAGCAGATAAAAACCATTTCATAGCTTTAGAATTATAAGATGGAAAATTAATATGATCACCTTAAGAATTGTTTCCCCTGCATCTCAATACCTGTTGCAAATTAATTGGAGAACGATTAAAAAACACACAGAAACGTGTTTTTCTTGCAGTAATATAAGACAGTACAGCTGTGCTCTGCTTGGCAGACTGAGAGTTCATGGCCTGTTTTCTCTGGATGAATACACACTGCCACTCTTCTTTGTGGCTACTTCTCTGCCCCTGGCAAACCAGGTTTTCTGCGTCTCCTCAAAGCTGTACACACCCTCAGACAGCTTATTAAGCAAGTCAGCAATTGTCTTTATTCACCCCATGAGTCGGTAACTCCAAGCATAGTTGTAGATTTCTTCTTAACAAATCTTCATCTCTCTATTCTGACGGTTTTCTTATCTTTTTGTTGCCATTAGATGCTGTAATTGGCCTGTCCGCTGACTGCACATTGTCTCCCTCCACACCTGGCACATTATGCCTCTTTTTACTTCCAGGGGTCAGTAGTTTTGGGGTTATGTGCCACCTTTTTTCTTGTGAATTTCAAGCAACAAGTAGCCATAGTAGGGTTTATAGCTGATCCTCAAAGTCAGTCTAATAAGATGGGACATGACTGATGGGATCTGGATCTAGAAGGATAAATTCAGCAGAGGTCCTTCAAACCTGAAACTTCCATGCAATTAATTGTGAGAAACCTCCTACCACTTAATAATAGAACAAAACAACTATGCAGAATTATACCAAGAGCAAAACTTTGAAAAAGGTAAAAAAAAAAAATAGGGTTTTGAGAAAATAAACACTTTATGTGTCAAGAATAAATCCCATTTTAGCAATCATTTTATGAGAAAAAGTAAATATTTTACTCCACCTGTATGTCCATCATTGTAAACATTCAGGCCTCCCTCCTTGCCACACTCCCTCCAGTTGAAGTGTGACAGTACACATAAATCAATGTCTCTATTTCCATAGCAAAGTTAAAAAAATGCTAATTCTGGATTTTTGTTTTCTTCTTTTGAATAGAAAATATATTTTAAGAGAAACATGGAGAGAAAAACACCAGTGCTAATAGAAAGGTGCTAACAAACCATGTCGTGTATGAAAGTAAAATTTTTGTACTGCTAAATTCAACAATAAATTTAAAACATTTCAAAATTTTCATCCAAACAGTGACTTAGATGCTGTATGTACTCAAAAAGTTCAAATTAACAGAACAAAACATGGTTATTCAATTCAGTTTAATTCGATTAAAAAAATACTTTTTTATCCCAAAGGGAAAATGTTGGTATAATTCATATAATTCAAGTATATTTACAGAGTCGATAAGTTTGGTGATGCTTCAGGGATGAAGGTTCTGACAGTGAATCTGAGGAAGCCTCTGACTGAAGACTGTTGCTGTCTCATGACTGTCATGACATTCTAATAGCTCAACATCCAGGCAGCAGAAAATTCATAGTAACATGTCATGGATTGCACAATCACTTGTTGGCAAGCACTGCTAATCCACCTCATTTCCTTTTGCTGCTATTTAAAATTTTCTATTTGACCATATCTTTATAAAGTCAAGAAGAGAGACTTTAGAGACGGGGATGTAATCCCTGCCTATTATGATGGATGGCAGAAATGGTTTGAACTTCTTCCTTCTCTCTCAGCATCCATGAAGCCTCCTGTTCAACTTCTTTGGGATTTGGGATCAGAGGTCAGGCATTGTTTGAGCTGTCAAGATGCTAGTCAGCAACTCCCAGGTGGACAAAGCATACCTTGTTGCCTTGAATACATATCATAGTAGCTGTCCAAAAGTAAAAATGTAATGTCAAAATCCTTCCAGCGGCACATCATCCAAAACCAGAGGGAATAATTGTCCAAGCATATAACACCTGCACCAAAAATTTAACCAGTGTTTGAAAAACAAAGCAGCACAAACATAACACAGCTGCTATCATAAGAGGCGCAATTGATATCAGTCCAGCCTTCATGCAAAATAAGTCAGTCCAGAGTAAACTGGCTTCTCTAAATGTGAAAATACAAAATAAATAGACAATGAAACATTGTCGTAACATCTTTGGCATTTTTTGAATTCTATGTAGTAGTTCCTGGTTGGATCCTGATCTAAAACTAATGATATAGCATTAGTCTTGTATGATGTCTATAGCATACTAAAAATATGCAATAAATACACTATCTTGGTATAATCAATGACCAATTAGTTTTCTTTAGAGTACTGAGTTGGTTGTACGAAAATACACTGCATTACTGAATCTCTAAAATATTACCTGAAATGATTTTTGAATGCCACAGCATTATGAACAAAGCATTAATATACAAAGAAGAAACAGGACTGACGGTTAGGTAAATATTACATTGTCTAGTAATAAAATGGGATTATATCGTTTGTAATTTTTTTCATGTTGGAATTAACAAACATTAAGATAAGCATTTCTAAAAAAAAAAAAAGTTTCTTTTTTGACAAAACCTGTGTGATTTTGACTTTAATGTCTCACATTTTACTTTCAGTAGTTTTATAGTTGAAGAAATAATAATTACCATGGTCAATGTGACACTGATTGTATCAGCTGTACAAATCTTTGTCATTGTTTCCACGGGGTTCAGTTAGTTGTACATTTTGCAGTCAAAATGAATATAGATATCAGAATAGCAAATTTAAGTACAGCTGAGAGAAAGATGCATTGTTTATGAAATAGCTTGGGCTAGAAACATAGCAATAATTGTTTGGTTTATTATTAGTGTTTGCGGATGTAGCTCTACAAGGATTGTGTTAAAATGTTTAAATATGTTTTTACTATAATTGGTTTATCACATTAAATATTTACATTAGAGTAGTAGTGTAAATATAGGGTTAGGCTGGTGGTAGTTTTTGTTGTACTTGTGGTAGTATTGATAGTCCTTTCATTGTTATGTTGAGAGCAAATCAAGACTGCTGAGTGGTCAGCTGTTGATGGAATGGAATATTTCCTAAAGATCTCATTAACCCCTTTGTTTTTATACCTTCAGATTTGATTCCTGTCCATTACCTGCAAAGTTTCTCTTCTCCCCAGTTCACCCAATGTGTTCGTCTCTCCCCTGATTCCCTCAAAAGTCTGTCTGTTCTGTTGGCTCTCCTGTTTCAGTTCATTACCCAACCTCCCTTCACAATGATCCACGCATCCTGCCAGAGCCTGTGGCCAGTCTGAGAGCCAGCCACTGCAGTCCAGTCTTTTACTTACTGGACAATGGTAAGACGGAGGGATGACTCATGGATCTTGGCCTCTTCACGGACACCTGCTTGTGGTTTTTGTTCTGTGGCAAACATGTAATACATGAGGAAGATAGGATCATTAGTTTTAGGATGGTGGTTGTTTCAGTGTTCACCTTGCATGCTTGCTATGCTTCAACACTGTGAGCAGCCCTACTAACAGGATAGCAGAAGTTGAATTATTTCAATTACCTTTGACATAGTTAAACACTATTAGATGATGTAAAATAGAAAAAAAATAGAGTGAGTCCCTTCCAAAAGTACAGATTCCCCTTGCACTTTTTAACATTTGGCACTTTACATTCATAAACTGCAAATTATTTTATAGAATTGTGTATGGTTATCAACACAAAATAGCACATACTCATGAAGCAGAATAAAAAAATGCATTTTTTCCATTTCATTTGTTTACTAAAAGAAAAACAAAGAATGTAATATGCATTTATATTCACTGCCTTATTAGACTATTAATCAGAGAAGTGTCATATGGTAGGTGTGTATGAGCTGCAGAGATCCACAACTCTGGTGGAAGAATTCCTTGATAGGATAAATATTAGTTGTGCCTTACAAAAAGAAGGCCTAACTAATGAGAGCAGATAGGATGATAGACATTACAGTCAGGTGAGTCAATCAATACAAGGCTGCAGGATATAATAAATGTTTGGAGCTGTTTGGGAGCCAAAAAGAGCACAGCTCTTCTTTGGGAGCTGTGCCACAAGAACCGGTTTTCTGAAAAGAGCTGAACTTCCCTTCACTAATGTGAAAGGTTGTGGATTAGTCAAATGACACAAAAAATGTAACTTTATAACAAACATGACAAATGCCATGTCTGGCAGAAACTAACACTACACTTGCATCGAAACAGACCTCCTCCTTCTTCCTAAACACTGTGGTGGCAGAATAATAGTGTGGAGATGCTATTCTTTGGTGAGAACAAGAAAGCTTGTCAGAGTTAATATGTGTTAATAAGGGCAATTCTGCAAGAAAACCTCTTAGATACACAAAAACATGAGACTGGGGCAAAGGTTCACATTTCCATAGGAAAATGACCCCATACATACACCAGCATGGCTTGGACCTTATGGTAGAAATCTCAGTAGAAATCCTGACCTAAACCCAATTAAGAATTTCCAGAAAGATTTGAAAATTGATATTCACAGACACTCTTCATCCAATATGACTAAGCTTTAGCTATATTTCAAAGAAGAATGAATGTGCAAAGCTCTTGGAAATGTACCCAAAAAGATCTGCAGCTGTGATTGCAAATGTACAACACAATGTTAGCGTTTTACACCACATTATTGTATCACCTAAAGTACCATTAATATGAACATAGTTTATGGTTGTAAGGTGACAAAATGAGAAAATGTTTGGGGATTGCATTTCTTTGCAAAGCACTGTGAATCTTCTTACTTCTACAGCACTCTAGTTATGGAAATACCACATAGACATGGGGAACATTATGTAGGTTTTGAGATAAATCTACTTTTTATGATTCAGCAGAAAAAAATTTAATCAGACCTTCCGTAGCCATCATTGGTGACAACAGAACGACTCATGAATGAGCTTGCTTGCAGTGTAAACAAGCACGGTATTGCTAGGAAGAAAGTGTGTCTGGCTGTTTTTTCAGTGTGCTCCATGCTTTGTGTGGATGATTGCTGGGCGGTGTCATTGTCTCCGCTGCTCCACATGCAGTGATGTTTGTCGTAAAAACCAGACCTGGGCTTTGACCTTGGATCCCTCATCACTCTCCAATGCTGTGACGCAGGTGGGCTTAAGAAGAGGAGGAAGGGGTTGTATTCCAGTTGGATACTGCTCCTCACTTAGTGATTCATTCTATGTGGCATAATTCAAAGTGCCTCCTCTAGAGTCACTCATCTCTGCCACTAAAAGGCGACAAGCTCCTTTCCTGAGCCATAGTGCTTGGGGTCTTTGTCTGCGTGTCAATAAACTCACATACTTATCTTGTTGTCCTCTTGGCTAACATTCATCATTGCCTTGTCTTGTCTCTAACTAACTGCATGGAGCTCACTGAGTGGCCAATTGCAGGGCTGATAAATATTAATACAGCTTGCTTTTTTTGTCAGTTTAGCAATGTGTGTCTTAGTCCCATGAATTAGCCTCATATGTGATGTCAGCATCCCATTTTATAGATTTAAGTTTTGTAATTCAGAACAGTGATTATGAGTTTGTCATTGAAGAATCAGGACAGGATAGGTGCAAATTATCATTATTCAGTCAAGATCCAAAAAATTTACCACTAAAATACCTGATTTTTGTGACCTAAAAACAACTTTAAATCTTTTTTTTCTCACCTGAATTGTGACATATATGCAGAACAACTCAACTGAAAAACAAAAATGCAAGAGGGCTAATTCTAAGAAGATAAAAAAACACTGTAACTACCTCATTAAGTAGGAGTAAACATTCTTAAGTCACTTCTATATTGTCAAGTCTCACTAACGGGTTAATTTCCGGTTCAGTTCCACTCCAGCTTGGAGCATCGACATTATGATCAGTTCCCCACTATTGTGGGCATGAGTAAAGGCAGGAAGGTGGACGGTGACTGAAATTTTTCCCTAACTATGGAGGCCTCTGTTTCCTGTGACAAGGCATGTATTTACATAGATGAGGATTGTTTCTAGTCTGTTGACTGGTAGATTTGTAAAATGAGATTATTTTTGATCTGTTGAAACTCTCCAAGCTACGTATGGCTTTGGCTGAGATGCAAATGAACAAATGTCAAGGAAATTACATTGAACATTATTTATACATTATGAGATAAATAACTGATGTTGGTGTATACTTAAGATGACAAAATGTCGAAACTTGACCAATCTTAATCAAAAAACATCTTTTTCTGAGGATTTACATTTTTACACCAGCAAGTTAATGCAACTTTTCATCATTCAGAATTTGCCCTCTTAATTTTGTTTGTTTGGGACTGGAAATGTCACAAAATGTCCAAAAGAACCACAAATGATTTATTATGCTCTATATTTTTTTAACATCACACAAACCTGGCATTTTACCACAGTGCACATTTTTAAGAGCCACTGTATGTGACTGTAAACTGATGGCTTGTCTTTGCAGAAAGATAAAATGTCGACTTTTGCCTAGTGCAAAAAAAGGAAGGAAAAACTGTTGAGCTCTGCACTGCCAGAGCATTTTGGAGAACAGTTAAATGTTTATTTTTGCCTTGAGCAAATGTTTTATATTTGTAGAGAGAAAGCAAGTACTCGCTGGGCCAGAAAAATAACTTTAATACAGTCAGCAACCAGTGGAAAACAATTTATTGTGCAATTTCTTCACATAGAGATATGCATATGATTGAGAAAAGACTGCTGACATCACATTTGAAGCCTTTGCTCCAAAAACTGCTGTTGTGTTTAAAGTGACATGAAATCACCATAACATGGTGAAAAATTTAACACAAAAATTACCATGTATTACATAAAATTGACATTCACTGAAAAAATATTTGTTGTTTCTCTACGTCTCTAACCAATCATACACTGTGTCTCATAAAATATTCACCTTGTTTGCCGTTAGTTGAATTTTGTTACATTTAATCACATCTAACTATGAATCAGATTAAGTACGAAGTCCATTTAAGATCTGATTCTGAAGCTGACACTAATTTTGTAGTGTTGTGTGAATTTAATTTTGCTCATGGCAAGAGTTGGGGTCTGATTGTGACACCAGTTACAGTAGACCCTCCCAAACTTAAATCTGTTTTGTGTATTGATAAAAGGAGTGTTTACATTACTATGCCTGCAGTTATTAAGATGAAAGAACCAACTGAAAATTTCAATTAAGAAATTTGAGAGATGAAAAAAACTCTTTCAGTCCACATACATGCATAAGTAACATATACTTTCGGGATGTTTTTCTTCCCCAGTTTCGAGTAAAGCTCCCTCAGCGAAGGAGCAATTGCACAGCGAGAACTATCTGTGTGCAACAGGTTTAATTTGAGAATAGTTTTCCTGTTATTGTATCTCTTACAGTCAACATTTCATATTGCTGCTGCAGCATCTGATCCCTAATATATATGAAAAACATAAGTGCTCCTCTGTTATCTCGTTAGTAGCATTAATCTGAAGGTCTGCACTCGATGTTGGAAAAAATCCAATGAAGTGAGTCAGAAATAGACTCTTTAAATTTGTCCACATACATTTCTAATTTATTCTGTATAATTAGAATTTTTTCCCAGTATTTTCCAGAAGATATCATTGTCATTGGAGTATCAGGTGACACGGAACTGGAGGTAAATCTTTGGATGAAAGCATCTTGAGAAGACTCCACCCACCATGCATAAACTGGAGTTTACTTTTGTCAAAATTTTAACACTAGTGTTATTTTTTTTGTATCATTTGTAGGCCCTGGTAAACCTCTTATGCTGCACTGTTTCTTTGGCGTTTAACAGCAGAAGGATTGAAACCTGAGTCCACTTCTTTTTCACAAAGAAATCTGTCGGCTCCTTTGATTTTTTTCTGCCCTCTTCCAATAAATTGAAAACACAGATGAAATGAAAATAAATAGACAAATTCATGGTCATTCCATTTTTCTTCTGATCATTAAAATTACCAGGCATCATATAAAAAACATTTTCTGTCTTCCACGTGTCAACTAAATCATTCAGGAGAAATACGTAAATAATAATCAGTTTTTATTATTTTTTATTTTTTTATTATTTTTTCTTCTTTTTGAGATGGAACTGACTTTTAGCACCTCAACTTCAACCTTTACAGTTCTCTACTTACTGTAAAATGCTTGCAAAATGTTTCACTGAGCTGTTTTAGTTGCCTTCAGTGTCTGACTGTGACTGTTGTATCGGCACCATGTGGTGTCATTCTATTTATTTCTGCCTCCATGTGAGACATCCCAGGCCTCTGAAAATAAAAAGCACTAAATATGAATTTATTTTCTTTTAAATACTCTCAATAAACTAAACAAAAGGATGTTAAATAATTCAATGAACAGGAGAAAGTGATTGTTTCACCCAACACAGAGCGGTTTTCTACCACCACATCAGTCTTGGGTGTTACCAGTATTGCAGAAAGAACTGTGAACAATGGCCTGGGAAAACCTTAGCGCATGCATTTTGCCTGCCTTATGCAACTGCACAAATCTGCATGCACTGGTTCCTTGTTCATTTGACTGAGTTATGTTTCATTAAGTTTTCTGTTTATTTTTTGGACTTTGTTTCTCATTACTTAACATAGATTACATCAGCTTTGTTTTCTTCTTATTTATTTAATTCCTTTATTTACTTATTTTTATTTGAAGGGATTAACCGGTTGTTTGTTTCCTATTCTTTTGTTTCAGTAAAGGGACCCGGCAGAAAGTTAAGTCTGCCCACAGATCTTAAGACTGATCTTGGTACGGTAGGCGAAAGCCAGCAGTTTTCACTTGATTTCTTTTAAGTTGTTTAATTTCTGTTTTTCTCAAAGATTTTAGGCTTTTCTGTTGCTTAAGAACTTTTTTTTATTCTTCTCACTACCTTTTCCGTTTCCTTATGACTTTCTCTGGTTTGTTTTTTCAACCAGCCCATAAGACTGTCGGCCTGAGATGTTTGTCTATTTTGGCCCTTTGACGTGTTTTGATTTCATTTGAATCTACTGTGTCTGTTTCTTCTACATTTTGCAAGTGTTTATAAAGGTGATTTTGTAACTCATACTCATATTCAAAGTTGAGGCTTTCTATCGCTTTTACCATGATTGGACCATCTTCTGGTTTTCCTCAATCTTTCCTTCATCGACAACCGCTGCTTTTCAGTATTGGATCACTCGTTGCCCTTTCTCATTGTAACTGGATCATTTCCTTCTCAAACAGTTCTTCCTTCATTTTGACTGGATCACCTACATTACAGATATGACGTGTTCACCCCCGCATGCATCTCTAACTGCTACACATCATGATCTCTGGTTTCCCTTGCTGTCCTTCTACAGTATGACATAGGCTGTCCATACTGACAATTTCTGCTTTTCAACATAAAACTTGCCTGTCCCTACTTATCTCTGTAACTGTCTTCATTACAAACTTTTTTTTTAATGCAGGTACAGTAATATTCTTTTCAGCAATGGTAAGAGTGAACATTTTTATGCCAGAATCAAAATGTCCAAACTGTTTACTTTAGTTTTTTTAGTAAACAAAAAACAACAACATTTTTTTGGTATTTCTCCTTGACAACTAGTAGGAACTTTTTTTATGCATCGCATTACAACCACACAATTTAATCTATTCCATTGGGATTTTATGTAACAGACAAACACAAAGTTGTAGATGAAGTGGAGGGAAAATGATACATGGTTTTATTTTTTTTTTTTTTACAAAGTAAGAAAAGTGTCAATAAAAGCAAATAGCGTCATGTAAACCAAAAAACACAGCAGACAGATGAAGGTTAACATTGGTGAGAAGTTAAAAACATTGTTGGGTTATAAAACATTTTTCAGCCGTAAAGAGTAAGATGAAATATTTTTGGCCTTCATGCAAAATGCAATGGTGGTGAAAAACTAACACTCCATCCGAATGCACCATGCCTATACTTAAACATTGTGTTGACAGCATCATGATGTGAGGATGATTTCCAACAGGGACAAAGTAGTGAGGCAGAGATAGTGGGGAGATGGATGGAGCTAAATTCAGGCTAATCCTGGATGAAAATGTGTTTGAGGTTGCAAGAGAGTTGCGACTCTGTTGGATGATAACAATAAAGATAGTCAGAACCACAATATAATAGTATAAAGTATATTATGTTTTTTGGAATGACTGTGAAAATTAAAATTTCTGTTAACAGATACTTTAGAGTTAGGGAATCCAAATCAGATTCAATACAATAACATTATCACTTTCGATGCACTTCACTAATCTGCTTGACCTTGTGTTGGTCTGTTATAAAAAATCCTGGTAAAATGCATTAAAGATTGTGGTTGAAGCAAGTCAAAGTATGAAAAAGATCAATGGGGTATGAATTTTTGGCTTCTTAAAGAAAAGGAGCAACTTTGTAGAGTAAACAAAGGAAAAATTGATGCAGTCTGTCGGAAGGAACATTTTCTGATTTGTGTGGATGTGTGTAAACGTTTATTTTCAGTAGATTTGTGGATTGGTGTGCTGTGGATAAGGGTTTCAAACACAACATCTGGAGAGAGGATAGTGTTACTGCATCCCTGTTTGAAAACACACAGGCAGATAGACATGAATACTATCATGTGGCTTCCCATTAGCCCCATTTTACATGCTGAGGAAAAAAACTCCCTGTACTACATTTGTCCGTCCTGCTGTGAACCCATGTGAGTGTTGCACGTGGATTGGGTGGCACCCAGAGTTTTTCATCTTCACTTTGAAATTGGATTATTTCTGCAAAACGCACCTGAATGGGAAACTAGATCTGAAAAGGGAGACATATGAAAGAGATCAGAAAACAGGGGACACTGCATACTGCTTTTAGCAATTAGCATAGTGCTGTTTGTCCTCAAGCTTCATAAAAGTCTGGACAAGAATATCAGAGAGAGAAGGAGAAAAATAATAAAGGCAGGCAATTCCATCAGACATTCCCATCAACCCCAAATGCTTTTAACCTTGGTTTTATTACAAGGATGTCATTTAAAAAGGGCATTGCTTTATTTATTGTTTCTCTGAGGACAAGAGAGAACAGACACGCAAAGGCACGGATATCATGGGGTTGTTAATTATGATGATCCCGACAGAATCTGTCTGTTTAACACAGAATAGCAGAGTCCACCCAATCCAAACTGCACTGCTTTCTTTTTGTTGCCTCTTTAATAGGGTTCAGTTCTAAACAAATTATTTTATTCTCCGATGCTCGTTCCCGTAGGCCCACTCCATTAAATAAAGACAAAGCCAGCAACAAATGCAGTCCCTATGGGGAAAACATGCAAAGCCACGATTCCAGCGTGTAACAAGTGTTTTCATGTGAGCACCATCTGTGACTCTGTATCCACTCCAACTAAAATAATTTGCACAGGAATAACAGAGCAGATATTAAAGGTTTATTATGAGCTTAGCTGGTAATGTCTTAAGGCTTGTGATTAGATGAAGAAATTAATAACTTCTGCTAAAAACAGAATTTACCGACAGATATAAAAACACAAAGTGGAGATGAAATATGCCTGCTTTTTTTAATCTCTTTACTGGCACAGAGTCGAGGAAGCTGCACTTACAAATTTCACTCTGCATTTTCCTTTTCCTTTCTTTGGACACAGCATCTCTTTCTTCTCCTTGCACATACTTACCTTCAAACCTCTCTTCAGCCCTTTGCCACGCACTCACCCCCTGTCCTTCACTGTCATTTTCCTACTTGATAATCAGGTTTTATTCCTCTTACACTGCAACATATCCATCTTCATTGGCCCTGAAGTATATTTGCCTTTCCGTTCTAGAAACAAAAAGACACATTCTCAAAACTGCTTCCTAATGGCAATTCAAAAAGGCCAATTAATGTTTTGATTTCACTTCCTATTTTCAGACCTATAAAGATGGATATTGCAGCTGTGGATTACAATATGTTGGACAAATTTATCATTTCCCTCCGTTCTATTGTTTGCTAATGCTTTGCCGTTGTTACAGATCATGTCAATGGACATTGCACTAGTCCCACCTCTCAGCCCTGCTCGGCGGGGAAGCCTCGCATTCCAATGGGTCCCGAAGGGCCACGGCTAACCCGCAGAGGCCCTGGCCGACCACCCTTCCGAAAGGCCCAGTCTGCTGCTTGCATGGAGATCTCTTTGCCTGTGTCCCACACTGAAGGTGTGTGCTTGTCTTCCCAAATCCCATCCTTAAAACCTTCATAACATAACCCACCCCCAACATTCCTAATGAGTGCATGTTACCCTCTGTCCCTTTGGTAAGTGAACTGTGACCTGATACATAGTTAACACAATGCTAATGCAAGATGGCACCCTGATTTTTGTACTCCTCAAAAGGAGAGAGCACATGGTCTCATAATAAAATAAACAACAACTAATTATTTGCAGCAAAAAAGTAAAGGTCAAATAAAAAAATATGCTTAGCACAGTCTGCTACCACTCTAATTGTACGAAGTATATTAGTTGTTCGGTTCCACTTCACAAAAGACTAAGACAAAACCAAAGGAAAACAAAAGCCTTAATAATTGAGCTAAGACTGGGGAGAATCACACACACCTCCAAATTGTGCATATGGGAAGATTCCTTGAAAACCAACTAGAGTTTAATTTCAATATATTTTGTTCAAATAAAAAATATATTGATGACTCAAAGAGAACCAATGGAATCATACTATATAATGAGGATGGTAAAGAACAAAAAAGGAGGAAAAGTTCCAAGCAGCAGTTCATAGGGTTTGTAATACAATACAATGGTTGCAACAGTAATAACAGTTACAATAACCACAGCATAGTAGGAAATAGTGATCACTAAAAAAAAAAACACTTCAAGTTTTGTATGCATGATTTTTCTTTTCTAACTACATTTGTTGAAATATGCCCACAGAGTGCTGCACCAGGTAAAACTTATTGGAAATAACAATAACATGACATACCCAACAGTGGTAGACCACTGGTGATGTTTGCTTCTCCACAGAAAAGTTGAAACTGTTGATAAAAGCACAGGGACCTCACATATTAACAGGGAGATTCCGCAGATTTAAACAAAAATAATCTAGTGAAGATATAGTATTAATAGAGATGGAATTAATGTTGGGTGGCCAAAAAGGTCACATGGAGAAATACTTAAAAAAATCAGAAGAGTCATGTTACCTTAACACTGAAATGAGGTTTGAAGAGAATGAAATTGTCTCTATAGACTGATGTTCTGTATTCAATAGAGCAGTCTTAATCTGGTGTGCAATGACTGGGAAAATATGCTCATCTATCAGCTGAATTACTTGTTGGAATAATATGAGAAACATTTTTTTCCCAAGAAACTCTTTTTGTGCTCTTCATTTGATTATGTGGAACAGGATTTCTGCACCTTGCATTAGCATCACCTCTCAACTAAATTAACTGCAAGCTCTGCCTCTTTCAAATGCAAGAAACAACCCTTGCATTGTGCGCTTTTGAACTGTTGCTTGTGTCAACCATGTTCCAGGCCTGAAGGTTGTGCAATGTAAAGTGAATTTGCAAGATAAGTTTTTTTTTTCCACAGGATCTTTTTTTTTCCTCTTCAAAATCCAAAATATCTTATGTTGGTTATCATAACCTTTAACTTACAGCATCACTGATGTGTTTTAAGGGATCTCAGTGTAATTTTCCAGATAGGTTAGAGGTTGATGTTGTAATATTTAATTCCATCAGTATTACTTTGGAAAAGCTACATGGATCTGTAGCTCAGGTGGGAAAATCCTTAGAAACAAAAAGTATTTGTCAGAAATGCCACAAATCTGGCCTTTTATGGAAGAATGGCAATGAGAACGCTGTTGTGTAAAAGAAACTCACCGAGAAGTCCCTTTTACATACGGCATGTAGGAAACACAGCAAACATTTAAAAACTTGTTCTGTGGCTAAATGACTCTAAACAGTGTTTGGCCTTTATGCAAGACTCCATGGTTGGTGAGAAATTTCAATGAAAATAATTCTGATTACAGGGGTTGCTCGCCTTCAGTAGGATCAGGAAACATGGTTAGAGTTGCAGTAAGACGGGTTGAGCTAAATTTAGGGCAACCTTCCTAATGCATGTAAAAGGCCCAAAGGCTTACTTTCTTACAGCATAATTACCTTAAATTTACAGTTATAGCTACATTGAAGCATATTTATGTAAGGATGAGAGAAACCTCTCTCTACATCCAATCTGAAACCACTTCTTTTTTTTTTTCTATTTTACAACTATGTACTGTTTTGTCTTGGTCAACCACAAAGCTCCAAACAAAACCTACTGAAGTTTACGGTTCTTTCGAAATATAAAAAAGTTTAAAATTTGTGAACACTTTTAGAGGCAGTATATCAATTTGAGCAATTTTAGCATATTCCTTAGCTAAATTAACTAAATTAAGACAGACACCATAAGATAATTGTCTTAGCAAAGTCTGTGTCTTCTGTTCAGTGTTGTTGTTCACCATGTAAAGCAGGGGTGTCCAAAGTCGGTCCTGGAGGGCCGCCATCCTGTGTGTTTTAGTTCTCTCCCTGGTTTAACGCACCTGGATCCAATGATGGCTCATTAGAGGCCTTAGGAGAACATTGACAAGCTGAGAAGGTTGTTACTACAACCAGGGAGAGAACAAAAACATGCAGGATGCCGGCCCTTGAGGACCGACTGTGGACACGCCTGATGTAAAGGGAAACACGATTCAGTTTTACATTTGAAAAATGTCCCTTTATCTCTTACATAGCAAATGGCAAGAGTATGCGCTGTCAAATCCAAGATGAAAATGTTTTTTCTAGCAACATAATTTCTGAGGTATGGGCAACAGAACTGACATAAAAATGGCTTTTCAGCTAAGACTGCATCATTTAATCACAAGTTGTGTGTGAGTTCTTGTACTTAGTCCGTCACTGACAGGCAGCAGAGAGAAAGAGATGTTTCTGGAAATCTTTGGCATCATCTTAGTTGAATAATCAACAATTTATGGTGATGTTGAGCATTTTTACATTTATTCAAAGGGTACCTAACATAATTTTCTCAAAAAAAAGTCACACAGAGAGAGGTTGATTTGGTTGGCTGATGCTCTGAAGGTGGGAAAAATTACACATACCAAGGAAATTGCAAGTTCAAGGACAAGATTTAAACTGGCTATCCATAAAATTGACTGAAGTCTGACTAACCTTATTGCGTACGTTGTTGTGACAAACTGCTGTGTGCTAATTTACAGTTCAAATCTGTCTTACTGTGCAGCTGTAATTCAGCTCAATGCATTATCTTAAAGCAAAGCCAGCCAAACTAAAACAATGAATTGATTTCAGAGTGCCTTGATGCCACGTGTAATCTCTCCATTGATTGTAAACTTTCAAAAGTCTTTGGCAGTGTGGGTCGGCCAATCCCATTTCACTCATGGACCTATTTTCACTTTTATTCTGAGCTCTCTCAGATCAACAAAAAGTCTCAGTCAAGTCACGAAAGGCAGATCTCTCCACAGGAGACTCAACATTGTGACAGCCCACGAAATGTCACAGCTACTGTTGCCACCCTGCACGCACATCAAGCTTAAAGTAAGAGCAAAAGTTGGTCAGTTGGAGGTTAAATTGCGTTCTCTAATCCCTCGTTCTTCAAATCCTTGCTGGTCTTCAAAGCTGTAACTATTTGCATTCAGTCTGTTTGTAAGCTCCATGAATGCTTTCAGGAGTCTTCACAGCTAATGAAAGTATATTCTACCAACCAGAGTGCAGTGCTGTTAGTTGCAGTCAAAGCCGAGCCCTTCATATCAGTTCTGCAAGTCACACTGCTGTCTTCATCAACCTCATTATACAAGAGTGACCTGGAACCAGGAGGGAAGCAGTTCTTCATTACCATAAGCTAAATGTTTTATTAAAGTTGCTCTCTTGGCTACAGGTGCATTACCAGTGAGAGCAATGCTGACAACAGAGAAAGTCACTCCTTACCACACTTGATTTCAAGCATTTATGACCTCTGATAATTGCAATTTGACAGACGGCTTGAGAAATGTAGCATAAAAATTTTATAATAATGTGAATGATAAGCAGTACCATATCACCCTGCCTCAACCTGGATGTCGAGATATAACAACACTTAAAGTTGGCCTATTTCATGGATTTTATATGTATTTATCAAGTTATTTGCAGCATATTTCAAAAGGTTTTCTTTCTTTTCTACATCTTACATTCAGCTTTTTTGCAAATCCACAACTTAGGCTCTTCTAAGGCAGATCAGTGCAAGCATGGAAAATGACACAAATCTATTGCCACTGCTTGCTTGATAGCAACAGCTCATACTCAACTATGTTCAAATTTATAATACTCTTGTCTGGTCTTGACTATTAGCAAAATTCTGGCAATGCTGGTGTTCAGGCAAAGTAAGCTCTACTGAATACTGCTTGTAAGTTGAACCCTTCAAATCAATCAAGTGGGTCCTTGGGTTTGTTGTGCTAGCTGTCTCCATTGGAGTCTCATGCAATTACCACAGGTATCTGGCAGGTTATAGGTCAAAGGTAGAAAAGTTTTTCACAAGTGTTAGTGTACTAACAAGTTAAAAGTAAATTCTTTGCTGCAATTAAAGCTATCTGTAGACACAACATTTGTGGGCACCATTGCAGAAGATGTGTAAATATTGCACATGAATACATTTTCAAAAATACATGAATTTTTTACTGAAGCAGCATAATCTCACACAGGAAGCTAAAGATATAAGAACATAAAACATGTGAGAATATACTGCTGCAATAACAGATGGATTTATTTTAAGACTTTATGCATCTCCACTAGGGATGCTATCACAATTTTCTCTGAAAAACTTTTTTTTTCTTTCACACACTGCAACTTCTTTTAATTAGCCTTTCAGTTGCTGGCTCACCTTTGCATATACTGTATCGGTTACCTACCTTTGGGACTGTTGTGTATCAGCTGCGCTGGGTTACCACGGTGAAGAGACAGCAGGATAACTGAAATAATTAAAGGTCAGAAAACAGTGCGAGAAATGAGGCTGATGTTAATGAGGCCTACATGCCAGGCCTTGAGACAGAGGAGGGAAATGGCAGGGGAAGCCCGACTGAATGTACAGTGAACATTTCTACAGCACCGACTCTAATTTGAGCGCAAATGTATTAAATATTAACAATCCAACTTATAGTTCAGTACTTTGTATGTCTAATTAGTTAGTGAGTCTTGTTTACAATTAGTGAATCTCCCATACAGCACATTTTTAGCTAAATCACAACGCACTGTTGTGGCTCGCTGAACTTCAAACAAATATGAGATTGATTGGCCTGCTTTTACTCTTACCCATACTCTTGCTACTTCTTTTGCTCTTTAAATTGTTACAAATTGAAGACAAAGTCTTTCCCAGTTAGGCATTGAAATTTGACCTGTCTGTGTTTAGTCAGCCAATATAAGTACCCCCCACCAAATAAAATAGAATTAGGCATCGTCTCCAGTCTTTCGTCCATGTCTCTATTATGTGTTGCAGGTGTACGTGTACATAGCACTGTTTAGCTCTCGTCTGTCTCACCTCCTCTATACCGCCTAGCCTGTCTATGCCTCCCTGTAAGGGGCCTCAAGGGGTCCCTGTGTCCTGTCAGAACACCACTGTGCCTGACTTTCATTAGCCAGCACCCCACAGGCTCTGTCACGCAGCGTAAACACACCCCAGTGACACACGGCGAAAGCAGGCTGCTGCCGCCCAGACACACGACAGAGGTTTATTGTATTCTCACAGATGCCTGCTGCAGTGTACAGCACTGTTTTCAAAGATAGCAAAGGTTTTGGAGAAAAAAGAGAGCAATTATTTACCCACATGTTTTGTTGTATCTTTCCACATAGATGCATGAGTGAACTTTTAACTAGTTTGGAAACTGAAATTCAGTGTACACATATTTTGAAATAACATTAATTGCAGATTATTTGATCAGCAATTTTGTATCCAATTTCTGATCACCAATTTAGTTCTGACTTGCTGATGTTAGCCAATTCCTCTTTTAAATAATAAAAACAGATCTACCAATAAAATATTGGTTCTTTGCCAGTACCCCAAATGTAAAGAGCTGTTTTACTCTGCATCACTGAAAACTTACAAATACAATAAAATCCCTTTGGATATAGCACAGAATTACATCATCTGTCTTTTACAAATGAGGCTACAGCTGACTTGCTTTTTTTGCAGGTTTTGAATGGCTCTTGAGAAAAAATAGACTCATTCAAAACACATGAAGTAAGAACAGTAAAGCAAAGTCCAAGTTAATATTTGAGAGAGAAAAATACTCTGATGTTATGTAAGGTTTTACACTATTTATCCAGTTGTTTATTTATAGCTTCAATGGAGAGTTAAAACAGCCTTTCTACTCTGAGAAATATTTTTTATATACATTTGGAGCAGATTTACACCATGTCTAAGTGAGAGCAGATGGCCTGTGGTTCTCAACTCTGCAGTTAAACAGTTTCAAAAATGTTTCAACATTTTAAACTTTGAAATCTTACATTTTAGATAAGCATGATTATCACAGTTTTCTATTTATGTGTGTCTGCTAACTGAAAGACGATCTGTCAGAGCTTAGCTATGATGCATTCACTGATCAAAAACAATAGGATTGTTGAGTTCATAACCAGCTGCTCCAGCCTCAAAGAAGATCAAGTTGATTTGTCAGTTTATCTACAATTCCAGAATTTCTGAATTAGCTATTTTAAAATCATAATAAGTGAGGTGCTTAAATTGATAAAAGGAGTTCTTTGACAGAAAATTATATGCACATGCATGAAGCAAGATTTTAAGCCCATAATAGGAAGGTTTCATATATTACAATAAGGTTGCCTATATTTAGCTTTCAACCTCTGCTTAGTATAAGACACACTAACAGCAGAATATTGAAAATGTCCGTGTTAAGGTAAGGGTCAATGTGCCCTAGGGAATAAACACAGAGTGTGGTTTTAGTAATATCAGCCAAAATAATTACAAATTCTCCATCACCAATTTAAAATTCATGTCCACTAATATTTTGTCATGCAATAGTTTTGTTCAGAATCTATTCATCTGTCACAGTGTCCTGCTTGCAGTGTTTTTCCCCACAACAGTTGAGCTTAAACATGAGCACGTTGTTGAGCATAAAGAGTCAGAAGATGTGAAGATACATTGTTTGGTCTCTAGAAACAGGTCGGATCACCCATCTTTTACTGCTATGCTTTCACTGCCGTATACTTTTAAAGAAATGTTTTCCACGCTCAGTTGCTTTCTTTTCTTCTCTTCCTTTTTGTTGTTCTCTGGAACCGTTGTTCATCCGTCCATCTTGTCTGTTGCGTTGCTGCTCTTGTTTGTTTGTGCGCACTGGTGTGTGTACGTGTTTCTCTGGACCATGATGGGGATGTGGTTTTCTTCTACGGGGTTCATGTTGTTGGGGGACAATTAGGGCATGCATCAAGGAGGGCAATGCTTCAGCAGTTACACGGAGTCACTATGTACTCCCATGACGAGCACCACACCACTGCCGCGTACTGCTGGAACGAGAGAGGTAAGGGGGCTTCGGCAGACACACAAACACACCTACCGCTGTCCTGCTGACTTGTTTGCGTCCGTCCGTCAGTCAGAATGTCAACTCGTTTTGTGGCCCTGTGTCATCTGAACATGCCTTCAGCTGTGTCATCTTGTCTTAGACAATGTACGAACTGGGTGGGCCATGTCATCTTTACAGAGGAGCAGCTAAATCTTTCACAGGCTTTTTGCTTGGTACTGCTTTTATGGTCAACGGAGATGTCCTGTTTTTGTTTCTTTTTAGGTTGTGTTTAATCAACAAGGAGAGCTTGGGTATTCTGGCATTTAAAGATCAAATGTTCAACTTGTCTTTGATAAAAGCACTTTGGAAAATTATTCGGAATCCTTGGCCTTTTCCACATTTTGTCCCATTACCATCAGAAAACATCATTGTATTTTATTATTGTGTTTTACGTAATGCAACAAAACAAAGTTGCACATGATTGTGAAATGAAAGGAAACAGTTTTTCAAACTTTTTTTTAACAAAAAAGTTAAATCTGCAGAGTGAAACTGGTTTGAAAACCATGTAAGCTTTTTCTTCAATAAGTATTAATGATTTTGTGTTGGCCTGACACAAAATCTTGACAAAAGGCATTGATGTTGGTGGTTTGAATTGGACAAAATGTGGTAAATGTTTAAGGAATAAAATACTTTTTAATGGCATTGGTAGTATAAATCTATGTAAAAGATAATTAGATTGCATACTGTAAAGTGTTGCAAAAAAAGATGCAGCCTTTTAATATCTGTTTGGATTCAATTTATCTGTTTGATAAGGCTTTGCACCCATCTGTACTTGCTTTTCCATAAAGCCTCCACTTTTTGTAACATCAGTCTAAGAGTGCAGTACTGAACGTCTCTTGGCTCTGAATTATTCAGAAATGCAGCAATACGGAAATACTTTCATGATGGAAGCTTTAAGCACACAATGAGTGCGTGGGTATGCATGTCTCGCCAGATGGAGTCCTGTCCATCTGGCTAGTCCAGTGACTAAGGACTAGTGTAATGTCAATAAACTTAAAGCATAAATGTGTATGCGTTTCTTTATGTGTGCGGATGTTTATGTTTCAGGTAGAGGTGGTGTTTCTGTCCAGGTGTCTTTACTGTGAATATTCACTTTGCTTCTAAGTGTTTGACATCCATTCACAGGCATTTTTGTTGCAGTGTTTTATATCACTTAGTCAAGAAATTAACCATTTTTGAGTTTTAAAAAAGTTTCAACCATGCTTATCACTCATTTTCCTTCCTGTATGAACTTTTTCTTTTTAACTGCTTGTCCTGCCATACCTCCTTTCTGTTATGCTACCATTCCTCTCCACTAATCTTTCACCAACTCTTGTAAAAAAACAACCTTTTTCCACAACTTTACCTTATGTTTCTTTCCCTCTTGCTCCTCTTCTCCCCATCATTGCTTCCCATCTGCCTCCTCATTCTTTGTTTCCGCCATGCCTGTGTGTTCGGCCATTGTTCTTGCCGCTGCTGCTACAGAGAGTCGTGAAAACTCCTTCAGCCGCTCTCGCAGTTCCAGCGTGTCTAGCATTGACAGGGACACCAAAGAAGCTATCACCACACTGCAGTTTGGAGAGTCCTATGGACGCAAGAGTGATGCCCTGCCCACTCCATGTCTGTGGGTAGGGACTAGCTTAGGAGTGGGCATCCTTATCCCACTATCGATCCCCACTGACCAAGAGGAGAGGATGGAGGACCCTGTCACTGTTGGCCCTAGTGGTAAGCGCCAGCACTTCTAGGTTTTTTGTGACACAAAATGTAGCTCAGGAACTGTTTTTATTTATGTGTTGTTTTAAAAGACGAAAATATGTATGCCTTTGTGAATAATCAGTGGAAAAGATATAAATCTGTCAATCCTTTCCGTGTCCGGGCCAGACACGAAAAGCCAGTAATGCCAATAACATTGCTGTAATGTTACTGGCAATACAGCAGTCAAACTCTTCTTATAATTGTTGATAAGCTTTTTGCATGTTTCCACTCTTATTTTGACATTCTATCTGAGAGGTTACCATCATCCTGGAAAATTCTCTATGAGATCAAGTTATTACTTGTTATTATTAAAAGAATACTGCTACTTACAGTCAAGAAAACTGTATTAGTAAAATGAAGTTACATTAACGCGTTTTTGGAAGTCACATTGGTCACTTTGCAAAAAATATTTTACTAGCTTGATGCTAATGTACTTCCATTGGAGAACATCTAGATAAAGAGCGGCAATTGTCAGTACAAGAAAATGTCCCTTGTGTTATAAAAAATTAGAATACATGAAAAAGAACTGCTATTTTCGTTGAACGCCCTCTGACCGTATTTCAATAAGCCAATGGTGGCCTGTACTTTTCCATCTTTTAAAGAGAAGCAGGCCCACAGCATCACTGATGCCCTACCATATTCAACAGAAAGCATGGTGGTGCTGTGTGCTATACTTTATTTATTCTCTCGTCTTTTCTATATAGGAAGTGAAAATTTAAGAGAAATTTATTGTGTTAAAATTGTTAGAGAAGATGACTATTTCACCAGTGATTTGTTTTAAAAAAAAATTAAGATAAATTTTACATCACTAAAGTGCTCAAATTAAAGGTTGCATTTTTGCTATTTTTTTCAGAATGGGATTATTTTAATAAAAATAGCGTAATGGAACGGAAAAAAGTGTGTTTCTCTATTTTTCTTTGTTGTTTTCCTCTGAAAATTGTGCGATTACATGCCCATCTACTCTAAAACCTCTCAAAATACCATGTTTTCGCAAAGGAGGCCAATTTAGTAAAACGGCAGGACATTTTCTGCAGACTTAAGTGCTCAATGTTCACTCTTAGAACAATGCAAGTCAAACACAGCAAGCATAGGAAACTCGTTTATTTCAATTGGATTTAATCTGTAGAGGAAGAGAACTTTTACAGGAATTTGTCATCCTTGATCTTGTAAATTACTGCTATCACTCAAGAGTTCAAAAGGGTTTGCTGCTTCGCTGTTTACTTTGAACATGATTGAATTGCAGCAGAAAAACATGCATTAGTTGTCCTCTGAAGTAAAACAGAAACATTTTGTAAAGTAATGACTTTCTTAAAAATTGGCTGTCTTAAGGGTTAGGGTTTGAACAGCTGAAACAAGCTTGTTTTTACAATTTATGTTTTTCAGTTGTCCAAATCTTGAAGACATCAGTCTGGTCATATGTGTAACTAAGAAAACATTAGCAGCTGTCAGTAAAAACACTGGCAATTGTGTAATCATATGTGGGTTTCTTAAGCTTATTTATGAAATCTAAACTTTAAATTACTTTAACAGATATTGTTATGGACCCAACAGCTCCATAGCTTCTATATTTGCAGCCTTGAAAGTTGTAGACCACTTGCCTCTTATATCTTGTTTATCCTTTAAAACTTCCCAGGAGCAGTCCAAATGTTAAAAGGCTCTGTGCTTCGCTTTGGTTTCTTGGACTGCAATGGAGCCCTAATTCAGAGCCCATATGAGGTTTGGCGGGACCTGAATGCCCCAGAGGATCCTGACAGACCACGGAGGCGCAAGCTGGTCCACTTTTCCCCGTCCTCTTCCCAGGATGCCTTTGGAGAGGGACATTTGGCCATAGTTTGCTCTGAGAGGCAGGCCAAAGTCTTCTTGATGCCCTCACAGTCTTGCCTCTTTGTCCACAACATCACAGAGTCGTCCTTTGTGCTTCGAGCTGATGTGGTATCTCTGTGCAACAGTGTGTGCCTGGCCTGCTTCTGTGCTAACGGGCATGTCATGACACTCAGGTAAGATTGATCTGCAGTGCTCAAAGTTCTGCCTGTGGCTCACAGTTATCACTTCTGTTTTTTAAATAGATGATAAAATTCTTTTGTAATGTACACATAAACCAAAATGCAAGACAAAGGATTGTTTTGAAAGTTATTTACCAGTAAAACTCTGAAAAGAACAGCACGCATTCCCAGCAATCTTGAATCTGTACTTTTTAGAATCATGTTTTGCTGCAATTTGCAACTTTAAAGTGGATATATCATGCTTCTAAATACTTCCTTTCCACATTTAAATCATTTACTTGTGATCTACTTTAAGTTGTCTGAATTTCTCATTATACTAGCTCCTCAAGCCTCTTTTGTATCTCTGTTCTGATTTGTGCTTGAGAGCAACTCACTTAGGTGTGGTTTCTTTAAATGCAGCTTAAGCATTTATTTACAATTATCTAGCTGCACAGAATTTTACTATCCATCTTTACATGTTCAAGCCAGAATTGCTACCAAAATTTCAATTAACAAGTCTTTTAGACAAGGACTCAACATATTTAACAAGTTAGCTAACACTAGCGCAAAAAAAAATTAAAGCAGCCAAAGCAATGCCAAATTGTTTATGTAATATGTCAATTCAAACATCTTGTGCAGTTATGTCCTCGAGGAGCAAAAAGAAAGCACAAAGCGCTAACATCAGTAGAAGGCATGATGCTACTGCTATCAATATAATGACCACAACATTATATCAACACCCAATAAATTCATGTCTAAAGTATAGGTTTTTGTCATTTTAATGTTATTTGCTGGATACTGCTTTGCTGTGTCCATCATTTCCATAGACAGAAAGAACTGACCTTCAATCAGACAAAATCTTTCAGCAAATCCTTCTTGACAGTAGCAGAGGCTACCAAAGTATTTGTCCTTGAAGTGCTTTGTGCAAACAAAAATGACTTTCCCCACGATGTGGGTACATTTCTAAGAACCTTCGAAGATGTTCTGATGCTATGGAACATTGTGATAAATTGTGTGAGTTGATACACCCAACATCTGAACACTTCAATCCACTTGTAGCTTCGAGCTCCTTGAACTTAGATTTCAAAATTGCTGCAAGAAATAACCTCCTGGCAGTGTCGCAAAATTGGTTAGCCAGAAGTTCATGGCCTTCTTTTGGCAGTTCTGAAGCAAATACTGTTTTTTATTGCTTGGAGAAAAATGCAATAGAGAATAGAGAAACTGAACAGATAGAAAAAATATGACAATATAAAGATACTGTATCTACACAGCATCAGAGAAAAATTCAACTTTTCTGCATTCCTATGGACTCCAAGTACACAACAAAATGCATTCAAGAACTAAAAAATTGGATGTTGCATGATATGTCTTCTTTACATCTTATGGGAATTGTCTTTTAATAATCTCCTCACATCAAAATAGGGAGATTTTTGTCAAGTCCAGATAAGAACTGCTAAAATTAACTGCATAGATATCAGATTGAGATTCCAACATTTACAAATATAGTTTACTGATTCCACTCAATATTTTTCATTTAAAGCACCTGATCCGATGTATTTCAGACATGAATATTAAAATTCAAGTGCTTCATCTGGATATGCATTGGCTTTCTAGTCTTCTCTCATGCGCTTTGTAGATATAATGTTCTCATAGTTGAGAAAATCTGCTTCAAGAAATTACTCTTCACTACTCGGCTGGAAGCTAATTGGTTTTATTTGAATATCTGATTTCCTTTTCACTGCTGGGCATAAAGTTAGCTCTGACTTCCCATTTGGTGTTTTAAAAGGTAACTCATATGATCCAAGTGTTCCGCAGGTATCTAATGTGTCTTTCATTCACTCCTGTCATTTATCTCGCAGTTTGCCCAGCTTAAGACCGCTGATGGATGTCAATTACCTGCCTCTGACAGACATGCGCATAGCAAGAACCTTTTGTTTCACCAATGAGGGGCAGGCACTGTATCTCAGCTCCCCAACAGAAATCCAGAGAATTACATACAGCCAGGAAATGTGTGACAACCTGCAGGTGAGCTTCTGTGCATAGATATATATCTTTTGGTTGGGAAAAGCACCAGTGTTGTGAAGGAGCTGTACCCATTATTCATGTCCTTGTTAAAGCCCGGGGCGGACGGCGGGATTAGACGTCAGATGTCACTTTGGTTATACATGGTGCAAACTTCAAAGGATTGAAAATTTATATGGTTTTACTGTGTAAATGTGTTCATTTAAATATGAGCATCATCAAAGATATTTATTGTTCAGAGCTGACATTCCACACTTGCAACAAATGGATGTGGATTAAGTCATGTGATGTTTCTATAGTGCCATCTAGAGGCAAAGGTGGTCATAGTGTCATTACTGATGTTTTGGCAGTGTACCTCTAAAAAATGGCTGAAATGTGAGTCTTAAAATTTTTATTTTGCTCTCTTTTTGTTCATTGCAGGAAATGCTTGGGGAACTGTTTACTCCAATAGAAACACCAGAAGCTCAAAACAGAGGATTTTTAAAGGGCTTCTTTGGAGGAAACGCCCATACTTTCGACAGAGAGGAGCTTTGTGCGTCTTTTTATTATTTAATTATAACTTATCATACAATCCCAGTATGCATTGCATCTAGGAACCTAACTTATTCATTAAGGAAACATAAAACAATTAACCCTTTCAAGATAAATTCAATAGTTAAAATATACATTAAGAGCACCACAAAGATAGCAGTTTATAAAAATGTAATTTTACCTGATGTGGTTCCCAGTTGGTGAGGCGGCAGCTGGGAAGGCTTCTCGGAGTCTGGCACAGCACATCCCCGGTCAGGGAGGCGTAGAAGGCATGAAGGTGGCAGCGAGTGGAGCAGTGGGGGAGCTGGCACGGGCTCGTATTGCTCTGGATGAGAGAGGCCAGAGGCTTGGAGAGCTGGAGGAGCGGACCGCTCTGATGATGACCAGTGCAGAAACTTTCTCCAAACATGCTCATGAGGTGAGGATAAAAGACAATATTTAGGTTTAAGGGTCCACAGTGAAGGTAGGCATACTGTCAGTAATATTTCATATGTCTGCACAATGTTATGGTTTGACTGGTTGCTTTTTTGCCACATTTTTCTCACCTCTCTTTATTTATCATTTATCACAATGTTATCACTCATGCCCATGATCTTTGGTATCTCAAACACAAAGAACATTTTTTATTTTACATCAGGGAGAGAGAAGTCCATCCAGTTTGAAGGAGTAGTATTTGAAAGGTAATATTCTACCGAATATTCCTTTCAAGCACCTTGTTCCAATTGTGATATTATGCACATTAGTACTACAATTATAACTGCAAATTTCTGCAGGATTATTCATTTTCATTTCAGTAACAGTTATTCCAACCTAAAAGGTGTTGCTGCAAGATTTTAATTCAGTGTTTTAACAACATACCACCTAAAACATGTACTGCTTCATCATTTTTGTCTAAAGACTTGATTCAAAGCACAGAACTACAAACTTGAATAAACTAATGAATTGCTCCTGCAGATAATGTATTATTGCAGAGCAATTTCCTAAATGCTATGATAATGCTAGCATATTTATTCTGATTTGATACGTTTTTTAGATGAAGAAAATGTACATTTACATCCCGCTCTAATTGTACAATCAGTTAGTTGAGGCTTTGGAGACATTTCATTTGACTTTTACCACAGGTTGAGGAAACTGCTGCATACTGAAAGGTGTGAGTAATTTAGCATGGGGAAAGGGCCCATTTATGTGGTTTCATGTCAGAGATTTCATAAGCCACAAGATCTATTAGTTGATTTTTTATTTTTTTTTCATTAAAGTTGCATTACATTGATAAGGAGCTACAGCAGCCAATACAGTTTCTCATTTACAGTCTCTCTTGTAAAGGTTGAAAAACACTTGGATTGTTAGGGGGAACCCAAGAAAAGCATATCTTTTAGAAGTGATTTTTTAATGGGTTGCAGGAAATATGGTTTGCAAGCTAACATTGGTGTGACTGACTTGGACTTGCATTGCTATTGGACCTGACAGCTGTTGTTTTCAAATTATTGGCAAAATGCTTTTATAATGACAAAAACAAGCTCCCCCGTTTTGAGAAAAAGTAACCAAATTCATTGGAGGCTCAGCTACTGTTAATTTGAACTCTTTGATTTATTAACCAACAGCATATGACTCTGTCTTTTTACAGCTGATGCTGAAGTGTAAGGACAAGAAGTGGTACCAGTTCTAACATCGGGACGGCGAGATGAGGCTGCCATTGGCCTATCAAGAACTTCATGCTGCGACTGGACTTTCACATGTGAAATGAAAGCAATCAGAAGAGACAGAAGAGTGACTTTGTCTTTACAGCTTTTAGAGCTAGCTGTGTGTACTTCAGTGTCACTTTGCTGAAGAACGAGAGCAGGTTTATTTCTCGTCTAGACAGGAGGTAATACAGACAGTTGGGGACAGTTTGACGGTCTAAAGAAGAAACTTGAAATATCCAACAATTTGGTGTGAGTGTGTGTATGCGTGTTGGCGTGAGTGTGAGCTTGTATGGTTGGGTTTTCTGGATCTTACTGTGTAGATACTCAAAAGTTATGAAACCAACAAGAAATGCATGAAACAGCAATGGATGAGTATTAAAAATATCCAACTGCCATATTAAAAAGCAGCATGCTAATTTAAGAGGAGATTTAAAATGATTTAAAAATTAACTTTTATTTATGATGTAAGCCAACAACAGAAACTATGAAAAACTTTATATTTTTGAGATACTGGCAAAAAAAAAAAGAACAACTATATCTAAAAAGGAATCATATAACTGCATTGCTATTAAGCCAAAACTTGTGTTACTTTTCCTTTTTTAATTTTCATTTATGGTTAATTTTATTAGTATTTTTATTAGTCTAAGCAAATATTACTTAATACAATATAAATGCACATAAATAACTATCTACACAGACTTGGAATAATGTAATATTCAACTTTACTTCTAACTTCATTTACTTTGGGCTGCACAATGCAAATTTAAATAAGTAGTAATAACACTTAACTCTGCAAGGTCTGATCACCCTAGTGTGTTTTCACTGTTTGAGCTGCTGCTACTCTCAAATACATTGGATGACAAAGAAGGACAACTCCATATTCAAAAGTTGTGTAAAAACAGCAACTGAAGTGACATAGATGAGGACTGTATTCTGAATCGTGTGTTTATATCTGTTGTACAAACCTATATACAGTTTGTGTGCCATAAAAAGCAAGTAGGAGGAATCTTTTCACTGGAAGCTTAAGCAAGACGAGGTCATTAATGGGAGCGATAGATCTTAAAGAATTACACATGAAGTTTGTAATAGAGGGCATATCAAAATTCATTTCCTTTTTTCTTTAAACAGTATGAATAAGGGCAGTGGAGGTTTTTGAAATGGGTGAATTTGCAAGACTGCATCCTGTTGAAGGGTGGCACTAGCACTTGGGAGGAAGAACTATTCTCTAATCCATCTATTGCATACCAACTAGTTTCATTATTGCTTATCTGCATGTTTATTCAATTGGGACTCAGGATCAACAGAGAAAATATGTCCCTGTATTGTGGGTGGTGAAAGACTCTTAGGTTGGTACCTGTATCACAACTTTTAATTTGATCCAAAATGAAGAATTTTCTTTTCTATAAATTAGTACTGAATGTATTTTGTAAATTCTTTTTGTTAAAATACGAATAATTTCAACCTTGAAGGTTTATTAATCTACAGAAGAGGTAGATTTAAGACACATTAAAACCTTTATTCTGTTTATGAAAACACAAAAATTTAATTCTTTTTTCTTTTCTTTTTTTACATTTTGGCACTGAAACATAAGAAACTGGGGCCAGAAGGAAAGGGACTCGCGTAGCAAACAAAGGCGTTTATTTTATGTAGGTCTTTAACAGCCTCTGTTGGACGTCATCGTTTAGCAAGCCTTTGGGTTGTGTATGTGAGTGTGTTCAAGAAAGATTTCAAATGACTTTTTTCTGTCAAAGCAATCAAAAAAATTGCCCTCCCTTCTTTTCAGTGTTAAACCCAAATAGGCATTTACTCGCAACCCGGACGGCGTGCATTGTGATTTTCAGTTTTTCCGATAAAAGTGAGTTGAGATCACATCAGTTTCATCTCTGCCGTCTGTGAGTAGTGTATCTGTAAACAGTTCAGGGGAAATAACAGTATTTTTTTTTTAGTGACGTTAAAATGTTGAGTCAGTGAAGAAAATATGTATATGTGTAAAACATTTGCAGAAATTTCAACTGGAGGCAAAAATGGTTGTTTTTTTCTTTTCAATATTGTTCTTACTGACTATGATATCCTTGTGTCGCAGTCAAATATTTGATGGTTATGGCCTCTTCACTGATGGCTTCTGTATTTTTAAAAGCAACTAATGTTTTATGATACATGGTCGTGTATCAAATTGTGATTGTGTTGTACATCAGTGGGTAGCCACACGACACAGACTAACAGCGTCAAACAAGAAGGATATTTTGTACTTGTGTACTCGTCTGTATTTTGAACTGACCTGAAAAAAAAATCTGATCACTCACGTGTTCTTTATCCTTTGGAGCATCACCACACCGAGGGTAAAATAAATTGCCTCTGTCAAGTAGAGGCCAGTTTCACATCCTCAATGGGACATACATTAAATGCATTTAAAATCTGTAAAACAAAGATTCACAAGTAAATCAGTAATTTCCACCAGCTTTGTCAGGCTGCTAACACATTCCTTAGACTCAAATGGCCTTCACACAAACATAAGCTAACCTAAATAGTCTGACCTTTCACAGTGGAACTACATGAGTAAAAAGAAAAAAACACCATGATTTTGATTCAATAATACATCATCCTCTTATCTCTGTACCGTCAGTGACATTTGTGTTCTGTGCAGTTCTTTCAGTGGCAGAGAATACGCATAAAAAGAAAACAAAACCAAAATTCAGAAGGAAAAACAAAAACTCAAAAAAATCTGACTTCTGTTGACAGGGTGTTTTGTTATTAAGCTTTTTTTTTTGTTTTTGGTTTGTATGTTTTCAGTTTTTATATTAACTGTACAGTTTAACTTTGGGTGAAAGGTAAAACATACAAAAAATGAGAGACTTGGGATATTTTCTGTATTTGTTCTACCTGTTACTGCTGGTACTATACTATCTGGCTATTCTGGCTCTGTCTAAATCACTGGAACTATGTAGTTCTTCACAATGTAGTATGCTGAAATGGCATTTATTTGTTTTTCTCAATAATGGCAACAACGTTTGTCTTATTTCAATGGATTCCACTTTTTGTTCTTGATATATTCTAGTGTAATAGAAATAACTTGATTAAAAAAAAGGTCTGAAAATATGTTGATGCAAAAGCAAAACTGAAATAAACATTGATTGATGTACACACTGGAAATCTCTGTTCCTTTGGCCTCTAATGCTGTCATGCTCCTTATTCAGAGTACAGGAAATGCAATTTTAGGAGTTAAACGTTAAGGAAAGCAATTATATTTACATTTTAGAACTTTTTTATTTGAAAATCTATATTTTCAACAACATATATACATTTTTCTCCACAATAGAAAAAGGTGTTATTGTATGTTATAAAATCCTAATGAGGTTAACCATTCAACACGACAAACAGTTGAACAGTTAAGAATGCTTTTGCCTAATACCATTTCAGCTCCCATTGCTCACAGCTGGAAGTTCTATCTGACTGCTGATTCAAGTGGAACAAATTTATATTATGTTCCATTTGTACTCAGAAAAAAATTACATTTAAACAGCATGAAGTTCAAAACATGATTTGTATCTCCCCATTAAGTCAGAGACAATTCTAAAAGTTGGTGGCTCACCTTTGACTCCAATATGGCTGCTGCAAATACCAAAGAAAATTACGGTTACAGTAAACAGCTTAATTGCTCTTTTGTGCCTCACTAAATCCATCATGTTGATAGCAGAGTATGACCGTCATTAGTGAAAATGTTATGTTTGAATGCACTACATAGGGGAAAAAAAACATTTTCATCTTGTTTTTCCAATTCTAGTTATTCTGGTCGCTGAGCAGAACAACTAGCAAATCCCCAATGTTTTCGTATGTTAAATTGAGTGTTAATACTAAATCTGAATCTTTGAGCCAAATATAGTGCAGCAATACAGCAGATATTTTGCTAATACAGCTCAAAGAGCCAGGTGAACATAATTTGTCTGTTTTGATGCTAAAATCAAAAGTTAGGTTCAATTTACTGAAGAAAGTCAGCACATACTGAATGTATATATAAAACATACGATACATATACTGATGGATCTATGGTTACCTTCCAGCAAGATTGTCCTGGATTTGAATTCTGCTCTTGTTTCTTTTGGCATGGATCTTTTGTGGTTTCCAGGTACGTGGCTCCCTTACACAGTCCAGAGCATGACTGTTTGGTTACTTTGTCTCTGTAAATTGTAAGGTGTTAATCTGCATGGTTATTTGCCCTGTGTATCTCTATGTTGCACAATGATGAACTTGCGACCTGTCCAGGGTCCTATTTCAAAACATTGCTTTTTCCCCCCCCATTCCATTCTATAGATAAACTCCTCCTCCGCCGCCGTAGCTGTGTCATGTGCCGGGCAATATAAAAAGAGCAGACCTAGCCAAGAATGACTTCCGTGTTTCTCTCCAATCATGTTCTTGTTTAGTATTTTGTTGCTCCCGAAGCCAATTGTTGCTACAGTTCCGTGAAGCCTCAACCAATAGGAGCTCTGCCCTGCCAAGTCTGAGCCCGCCTCCCAGATTTATTTAGCAGATTCCCGAAGTTTAGCTGAACTGCAAGAAAAAATATTTGTAAAACAAATATAATGTGAGGTTTATTTTAAACAGACATTAAATATTAGCAATGCGGCTGCTTCCGGGAGCATTTGCAGATGGAAACGGAACATATTAAGACACGACCCTCGTGTTTCTCATCTTTTGGTGGGCATCAGCAGAAGACGGCAGTGAGAGAAAAGGCTCGACCGAAAGAAAAGAAGACCTGGCGTTATGTCTGTTCGACTGTTGCTGCTGCTGGTTTTTAGTCTGGAGGTGTTCAGGTGTGAGATATCCGAAGAAAAGGTTGGCTCGGTCATCAGTGCTGCTAAAACGTTGGTGTGGGGACCAGGGCTGGAGGCGGACATCGTCCTCCCTGCTCGATTCTTTTACATTCAGGCGGTGGACAACTCAGGGAAAAAGTGAGTAAATATGGCCTGGTCTGCGTATGTTGCTACACCTCCCTCAATCCCAAGTAATGGATGTTTTTTTTTTTTTTAAATGTGTCACATTGAAAGTTTTCCCTTTTTTAAATAGTTTGCCGTCAGCCGTCCTCCAAAAAATAATAAATAAATAAAAATCGATTTTTGGAAGTTGTTTCTAAACAAGAGTGCAGACAAGTACAACTTTAGTTATATAGCGATGGTTTATAATAGCTTTAAGGCCCTTTACAGAAAGCAGTTTCGGTTTAGACCCAATCAGACAGAATTCCAAATCAATTCGAATCATTCTAATTTAAGCCCAGTTGTTGTTAAAGGAAGGGTCGGGCCTCAAGCTGTGGATCAGAGGAGTCAGGAAATCTTTTGCATTTAAAGAGAATTATAAACATTCTGCTACAACAACTGGTACAATATCTTGAGAATATATCAAATATCTTTAAAAAAAAAAAAACAAAGAAAAAAGCAGAGAAGCATATAATCATCAAACACATTTTAATATTAGGTAAAGATATCCTGGGCAAAAGCTGTTTTCAAATATTGACTTCACTTCTGGCTGCAAAAAACATTTACTCTCTCTGCTCTGACAATAGTTATCAAAACTGGAAAAAGCTGCTACTATATTTAGTGTTGCCTGCAGGCTGTCTTATCTGTTTACAGTTTCTTTTTTCCCTGTTTGCTTAAGTAAAAAGTTTAAACCTAAAACTAGGGAGAACACATGGAGCTGACTTTCAAGCAGTTTCGTCACACATACTTTATCCTCTAAGAAAAAAAAAAACCCTCTAGGTTTCACATTGAGGGTGTGTTCTCTGTTTAGCTGTATCATTTTCACTCATTTTGCACAGAGAGCAACAATAGATATCAGATTTAATTTTAAGCAGGCAGTTTAATCTTAAACTATTACCAATCGTGAGTAATCTCTCCGTGTCCTGATACGTTTAGTTTAACAACGTCGCCTGGAGAGAAGACTTTTGAGGTAAAGATGGTCTCCCCAACAGAGCAGTTCACCAGGATCTGGATTCAAGTTCTTGATCGTCGGGATGGGTCGTTCTTGGTTCGCTACAGGACGTACGCCACCTATACTGACCTGCACATCCATGTTCTGCTGAAGGCCAAGCATGTTGCCAAGTCACCCTATATTCTCCAAGGTAGAAAACTGTTCAAGTTGCCATAACATTGAAACATCAAAAGATTACATTTTTGAAGTGTAACATCAACATTGTTGCTATGAAACGGGGTGAAAAAGCATGAATATGTCTCTCCTTCCCAGGCAGAGTCTACCACGAAGGCTGTGACTGTCCCCAGCCAAGTGGTTCTGTATGGGAGAAATGCATGCGCTGTCCTGAGTCCTTCGCCCAGATAAGCAGGGATCTCTCTCTTTATTCAAGTGTTGATCCAGATCAGAACGCACAGGAGATCCCAAAGCGCTTTGGGCAGCGCCAAAGCCTCTGTCATTACACAATTAAAGAAAACAAGGTACTTGACAAATTTAATTATAAAAGTTATACAAGTTATAACTCACAGGTTCTATAAAAGAACAGCACAGAAAATCCTAAATGCATCCCCTTGCCGTTTACACGACTTATGCTTTTTTTCCAGATTTTGTAAAATTGCAATCACAAACATCTGTGTACCTGTTTGAGATTTTATAGAATTAATCAACACAAGTTGACGCATCATTCTAAAGTGTCACTCCCAAAATGGCATCTTTTCAGAAATAGAATGGTTTTTTGTTTTTATAAATGAACCCAGATTAACTTAAAAATCAATTTGAAATGCAAAAGAGGTTAGTGTGACTTATTTTTGCCAAACGTCTTCAGGGTTTTCCCCAGAAAACTTGCAAAGCCTGGTGGTTGAAGTGCTCTGGCAGTCTTTCATCCAGTGGTCCAGCGTGTTTTTGAGTTAAAAAATGTTTAAAGTTAACAGGAAACTTGAAAATATCACTTGATAATTATGTTATTGGAGATTGGAAGATTGATGCCTGTACACAACTATAAAGTCTTAAAAATGCAAACATTAAAAAAACCAACTTATAAATAACTTAAGCAATGCTTAGCCTGGTGGGAACACAAGTAAAGCCTGGTGGCCCGCCAGGCTTATCATGTACTAGGGGAAACCCTGCATCTTCATTTTGTCCTTCCTTTTCCCTCCAGGTGTATGTGAAAACATTTGGAGAACATGTCGGTTTTAGAATCTTCATGGATGCCATCTTACTCTCACTCACAAGAAAGGTGAGCTTTAAAGTGAATAACCTAATACCCTTCATCTTAACAGTTCAGCACAGAGAATATTGACCCTATCGAATGTGATGCTTCTCTTCTGCAAACCTTTCATCATGAATATATATATATATATGAGAACATCAGACAGGAGCTGAATCATTGATATTCTACAAGGGTGTGTTTGTAGGTTCGACTCCCTGATGTTGAGTTCTTTGTAAATCTGGGTGACTGGCCCCTGGAGAAGAGGAAAGCCACTGATAAGCTCCATCCTATCTTTTCTTGGTGTGGCTCAAACAACACCAGCGATATCGTCATGCCCACTTACGACCTGACGGAGTCAGTTCTAGAGAGCATGGGAAGGTAGGGCCTTTGAATCAATATGCTTACGTGTTGCTTAGCACCGGAGTTAATAGTATAATTCAGTCTCATTCAGCAAAAGCTTACAGGATCATTATTATTATTATACACAATCAGCTATTTATGCAGGTGAACTTGGAGTGCACTCCAGGAGCTTTTTGAAAACGAAGCCTCTGCTGGTTTCGCTCAAGGGAATTTCTCTAATAAACTAAAATCAAAGGAAGTAATTTGTCTTGTTCTTCCTGTCCTTGCAAAAGTTTAAAAATAGACCAGCAGAAAACTGCTCCATTAGAACAGGCACCCTGTCCTTCAGTGCCTTTCACGAGGATTCACAACCCAGAAACTTTTTTATTTGCCTTTAAAATTACTAACTTAAATGTATTTAATGTGGTAGACCAATATAAAATTTTTACAAATAAGTCCTGTACATGCATATGGGTGTTTTTTTTATTATTGTTTTTGTTCATTTTAATTAAATAATTTGTTAGCAAAAATTATTCCTCATGGACAACAGGGCCAGAAATGAAATACTGCATCTTTGATGTGATAGTCTATGCACAGCAGGTCTGAATGCCCCGCTAACTGACCCAACAACAAACAAATCCCACTGTGTATTCTGAGGAGGCTTTTAAAAAGTAGATTTATTTAGCAAATAAAACATTATTTAAATGAAAAAGCAGAATTTGCTTTTTTGAAAGATTATATTTTATTCATTTTGTGTCTAAAGGGGTCTTCATTTGCTTATAAAACGTTTGTATATAAATTGTCTGTAATGTCTCTGCTGATTTATCACAATGACTTGGACTCTATTTTATGCAAAAAGCACAGCCTACAAATTTTACTTTGCTTTTTTAAGATACTGAGTTTGGCAAAACAGAAGTATATTTTGTCACACAGATTATTTCCCTCTGGAACAGCAGGAAGTTTGACTTCAACTCTTTATTTTCCTGAACCGGACAGAGTGAGCCTGGACATGATGTCGGTCCAGGCCAACACGGGGCCACCATGGCCGGAGAAGAACGCCACGGCCTTCTGGAGGGGCCGGGACAGCCGCCAGGAGCGCCTACAGCTGGTCAAGCTTTCTAGAGCTCATCCCGACTTTATAGATGCTGCTTTCACCAACTTCTTCTTCTTCAAACATGATGAGAGTCTCTACGGCCCGCTGGTCAAACATGTCTCTTTCTTTGATTTTTTCAAGGTGAGAGTGGTGAGGGTGCATGAAGACACGTCAACTCTGTGCAATATGTCCTGAAACCAATTAATTATATCTTTAAAGTTACTATACGCGAAAACTAATTGCCAAGTTAAGTACAACTTTAGATACAGAAGCACTCAGTAAAAGCATGGAAAAAGAACACAAGGAGTATGGAAACATAAATTCCTTTTAGTCCAAAGTTCTTGAGTTTTTCTTTCCAGTGTTCCTTCTTTATGTCCTTCAGTTTTTGTGTCTTTTCCTCCTACTTTGTGAGCTCGTTCATTTTCCTTGTCTTTGCCTCCTTTTGTCATTCATTGTGCCCTTTTGTCATATTTTCCATTCTTTCATTTTCACTCTTGTCCTTTCTTCCTTCCTGTATATTTTAGTGCCTGGTATTTGTAGATCCCATAAGTAAAAACTAGCCTAATAAAAATGTCTGCCCTCGTCAGGAAGTTTTTGAATTTCTATTTACAAACAGGCAGAAGTGGACAGAGAAGTATGGAATACCTACATGAAAACTATTTAGAAACTAATTTCGCTTAAGGAAAGTAATTATCTCATTTGATTTATGTCTCTCTTCTTGTTCACCTGCAGTATAAGTATCAAATAAACATTGATGGGACAGTAGCCGCCTACCGTCTGCCGTATCTGCTGGCAGGAGACAGTGTGGTCTTAAAGCAGGATTCCAGTTACTACGAGCATTTCTACAATGAGCTGCGGCCGTGGGAGCATTACATCCCGATAAAAGCAAACCTGGGTGACCTGCTGGAAAAGATCAAGTGGTCCCGAGACCATGATGACGAGGTGATCATGTGTTGGATAATTATGGTCACTAAAATTGAACTGGTGTCGTTGTGAGCAACCATTTCACACACAGATTTTTTGCTTTCATCAAGAGAATATATGAAGATATATGAAGACACGTCATATGAAGACATGTGCATATGCATTGTTACTTTTCGAGCAGCACCAGAATCCACTGTTAAAATCCCAACTGGAAAAACAGAGTAATGGAAAAATGCAAGCCTTCCTGCTGTGCTCATTGTATCTGTTAAATAATGGTCACATTATTTTTGCATTATCAGATCTCTTTAGCTTGCTGAGTAATGCTGTAGGCAGTCCATTTAAGAATACATTATTCATGAGTATGAATTTATTGACTCGCTGAGATTATTTTATGCCTCTATGAGTTAACTATATATAAATCTATCAACAGGAGCTCATCAATTATACAGTGCTTAGTGAAGTATTCATACCTCTTGAAATGTAATCATGATATAACCACAAACTGCAACGTATTTAGTAGGATTTTGTGTACAAAACATAATCTGTCACTCTTGGGGGTGTTGGATACAAATGCAGAGTACACTTACTGTAATCAGAATTTAGTTTGTAAAAAAGTTGTAAGAAGTCCACATTCCTGTAATTTAACAAATAAGTTGAAATGCATTGTTTTTCTTTGATTTCAGGCTTGCTAGATGTGTATTTTCTTTTAGGTTTTATATTTTTGAAAAGCATTAAATTCAGCATGTTAGGTATTGATTTTTTGAGGTGTAATTCCTCCTTGTGGTTCTGTTTTTAAAACTCTCATTTTTTTGCAGGCAAGGAAAATTGCCCTTGCAGGTCAGCAGTTTGCCCGCAGTCATTTAATGGGGGATAGTATATTCTGTTACTACTACAAGCTTTTCAAGGTATCATTGCTGTATTTTTCCTTTACCTCTGCTTACAGCAGAGTAAATCATGTTGAGTAAATCATGTTGGTTGTTGTGTTGAGTAAACAATATTGGTAAAATAATTTTTGCTGTGCTTCATATAGGAGTATTCCAGACTGCAGATCACAGAGCCTAAGGTTCGGGAGGGCATGGAGTTTGTAGAGCAACCTAAAGATGACTTGTTTCCATGTTCCTGCGACCGGACAATGGTAAGGGATCTCAGTACGTTTCCTTTATACCAGGGCAGTTTAGAACAAGTGTTAAACAGCTAAAAAAATATTTATCAATTGTTTAAATCTGTTCTTAAACATGTGAATGCTTTATTGAAGAACTGTCTTTTTTTCCCTCCATTAAATGGATGCTCTGTTGGCCAAAGTGATTTATTGTTATTAACTCCCTTTAAAGTTTAAGAAACTAGGTTTTCAGTTAAATTTAGCTTTTTCGTAATAGTAGACCAATAAGAACATACTTTCATTTTAAAGTCTCTGGCTCCCTCTGCTGTACATGAGTTGACATCGCACTATATTTTTCTTTTACTAATTCTGTTTATCTGTGTCTCCCTTTTTCAGGCAAAAGATGAACTTTGATCTTACACCATGGGAAGAGTAATGCATTATATCTGAAATTACCAAGTAATTTTTTTCAAGTTATGTCACTTTTTTATATAATTAAAATTATTTTTTTTTTACATTTGTGTGTGATTTATTTCCTTGTCTTTACTCAGCATTTACACATTAGCATTACATTCACATAAAATCACGGCAAAAGTCATATTGGCCCTGTGTTCATGTTTTGCATGTTACACACAACACAATTGTTCCCCCCACCCCCCTTTTTTTTCAATTGTTTTATGTGATGAACCAACACAAATAATCGCATAGTTTTGAAATTAAAGGAAAATTCTACATTTTCTAAGTGTTTTACGAAACATGGCAGCGGTCCAAACCTGAATTCAATATGTGGCACTGTTCCAAAATTGATGTTCAGATAGGCAAAAACTGAAAAATTGTAAATACCACTCCTGAACGCTAGATGGCACTCACTTTCAGCCATTTTAAAGAGTTTACAAAGAAGGACCGCCTGCAATGGACAAGTTTAATGAGGTATTCGTTAAAATAGCATATGAAATTCTTCATTAAAAATATTGTCAAGCGGTTTAGGCTGAAAAGAAGATTTAACACATAGAGGTTGTAAATGAGGATACAGAAACTGTACGTCATGAAAAAGTGTAATGAACTGTGCAGTTGAATGGCTTGCTTTTAAACTTATCTTTCAGGAACTTGTAAAAGTGCCGTTCGGGACAAAGAGTCTGGACGCAGTCTTGTGCGTTCCAGCGTCACTGAATGATGTTCAGACAGCCGTCATACTAACACACGGTGCGGGAGGAGACATGAACTTCAAACATTTAGTTTCTCTTGCACACGCTCTGGCATCAGACGGTTTTCTCTGCCTTCGTTTCACCTGCAAAGGCTTGAACTTGGCTTATAGAGTTAAAGCTTATAATGCTGTCTGGGTAAGTCTTTTTTGTTTCTGTTTTTTAAAAAAAAGCTAATGCAAAATTAAAGGAAAAATCTGACTTGTGAGCTATTTTGACACTTGAACACTATTTTAGTGTTCAAAAAACAAGGCGCTATGCAAAAATCTTTGTAATGAAGTTACATAAGGCAAACTGCAGAATCAATTCAAGAGAATTAAGTCACATTCTACTTTTTTAAACTTTTGTTTCAAGTAGTGAATAGATAGAAACCAATCAGATGGCCAAACAGAAATGTACCAAATAAAGTTTTGAAGATGCACATTGTTTTCACTGTTTGCTTCTTTTGCTGCTTAAAAGTAGAAATATGTAAACTATTGTGAATTTGACATACAGTTTGCAATAGCAGCTGATCGAATCTTTCTTGTGCCATCATCGACAGAAATATATAAGAGGCAAAATGTACATTTTCTATCAGTGCGCATTTTAAGAAATGTGCATGTTGTGAAATCCAGCTGTGTTATTTTAATTGCAAAGTCCTCATTTAAATAAAAGAAACACATATGTGTCATTTCAGGACTACTTGAAAACCTTGGAGAGGTTTACATTGAAAAACATATTTTTTGGAGGTAAATAGAAAATGCCACCTGCCCATGTTGATTTCCACTTATAATAGCTACTTTGTGTTTTAGACAAACTACTGCACTAACTGCGATTCCTTTCATGATAAAATCAGGCAGGTCAATGGGATGCCGTGCAGCTGCTGCTCTCGCCGTGCAGCTGAGCGATGAGTCTGAGGACGCAGTGCAGGGTGTCATCTGCCTCTCTTTCCCCCTGCATCCACCAGGAAAGACACACACCCATCATCAGCGGAGTGAAGATTTAAAAATGCTGCCTGGGAGTGTTTGTGTTCTGTTTGTGTCTGGCACTGAGGACACAATGTGCAACGGGGTGAGGGTGAAAGTGTTCTGGATTGGATGAGGAAATGGATTTACTTTTGTGCAATTTTTAATTTTTTTTTCCACATTTGCATTTGTTCTCCTTTTTTAACGTCCTGCCACAACATTTCAATCTGTTTCAGTCCGGATTTTTACTGTTCTATTGCAACATCTTCATTCTCCGTACTGTTTTAGATTTGGTTGTTCACTTTTCAATATGCAGGTTAACATATAGTCAAAAATGCAATAAAATATTTTGAGACGTTCTATGTCTCAAAATAAGGGAAAACTGAACAAAATTATAGAAAAAAAAGGACTTGCTGCTGTGTTTGGAACCTCAAATTGTCTCAACATGTCCCTGAAACCTTCCTAAATTTATGGGCAGGTACAGATTGTTGCTGATGTTTTTCCCAACTTGCCATTGTGTCAACACACATTTGTTGGTCATTTTGCTGATCATAACTTAATCAAGTGCATTTTAGTATTATCTGACTGCTACATCTACTTTTTTAATTCTACAGAAGCAATAAGACTGGGCTTAGTTTTTCCAAAGAGCTCATATTCTAAAGTAAAATATTTTATGACTGTAGTTTATCTTCATACACATAAACCACCCCTCTTGCATGCAGAGCAGCTTATTTCATTTGACCATTTCTACTCTACTTTTTTCACAGACTTTTCAGTTTTTTTCTTCAACATCTATAATTCTGTTAAGTCTCCTTTTTACCGTGCCTCTCTTTGATCAGTTTTTGCCAAGCCGTGTACTTGAAGATTCAATGATATTTCATGCCACAGTGGTGACTTTTCTTCTTTTTTCTTTGCTCAGGACCTTTTTAATGAAGTACTAAAAGATATGAGAGCCGAGGCTGAAGTTTTTTGGCTACCAGGAGGCAGCCACGGTCTGACTGTGAAAGGAAGGTCTGAGGATTCTGTAATGGATGATGTGAACTTAAAAGTCCTCCTGTGGATAAAGGAGAAAACAGTATCAGGGAATTGACATTTGGTGTTTGTCCACTGTGTTGTTAAATAAAAGATATTACATCATAAATGTGCATAAATGACTTGATTCTGCATGCCGCGTTATGTAATCATAAATTAATATATATTTCTTTTTCAGTGTAGTTTTCAAAACAGATTTTTTCTCTGATATAGTAAATAATAGTGCAAGCGGAGAAGGAAGTACATTTTAATGCAAGGTATGTAAGAACTTAAAGTTCAGCTTGTTAATATTTTGTTTGGCTTAGTTTACTGTTACAGTAAACCTTGTCTTCATGGGTAATAATTTCCACACAATTTCCTCTATTTAAATAAGTGAATTCAGCCAGTCCCTTCCATTTTCATTTTAAAGATGAAAAAGACTAGAAATCACACGTCCAGGTGAGTGCAGTATAGATGAAGTAAAATGAAGCAGTGGTAATGAAGCTGTAAGAAAACTTACTCGGAGGTAGCGAGACTGATAAAAGCAGTAAGAGTGAAATAACACACAAGTGCAATATGTGATTAGATAGGCAAGATGATCTGTATCTTCTATTAAGTTATCTGTTAAGGTGCTCCAGAGGGTTGTTAGGGCAGCAGAGAGAACCATAGGCTGCCCCCTCCCCACTATGGAACAGATTTACACTTCCAGGCTCCACAAGAAAGTTTTGGACATTTTAAATGACTCTTCACACCCTGGCCATGGTCTCTTCCAGCTGCTGCCATCAGGCAAGAGTTACAGAGCAATAACAAATCGCCTAAAAAACAGTTTTTACCCGATGGCAATCATGGCACTAAATTCAAAGGCATAAGAACTTCTGCTCACCACTTTGTTAAAAAATGTAAATTCTGTTGCGACACCTCCAGGCGCTGCAACCATCTTCTGATGTCTATTTATTTCTCATTTTGTACTATTTATTTCTTTATCGTTTTTATGTATGTATGTATATGTATATTGTATATTATGTACACATAACCTGCATTTTAACTGGAGTCGAGCAAATCTCAATCTCGTTGTAATCTGTTGATGACAATGACAAATAAATCTTATCTTATCTTATAGAATAGATGAAAATGATCAATTGTGGAGATCAAAACTACATTTTATAAGTGACTTTTTAAGATGTTCATTTAAATGTTTTACTCCTCAACTGTACAAAGTTGCCTATTGGAAAAATACAAAGAATAGACAAAGACATTATTGTAGCTAATTAATAATTGTACATGGGTTAATGAATTTAATTATTTCAAATAAAATATAAACATTTTTTTAAGGTATGCATTATTTTTTATATGTTGTCTATTAGCAATGAAAATGCAAATTCATATAATTTCTTTTTTAGATTTTGTTACGCAGTTTATTTTAGGACAAGAAAATGCCAGTGGTTCGTACCGTGGAGGGTTAATATTGTTGCGGCTCCTTTAAGGCCAACTCTGACGTCACCTTTGTTGGAAAAGCTATTGGCTATTCCACTTCCGCACATTTCAATCAGAGAAGCATGGCAGAGGAACAGCTTTGGAACAGGGTAAACATTCCTTATCCCTGTGCAACTTCAACCGTCCGCATAGAAGTTGCTCCAAAAACAGGTTTGATCGTCCAAACAGAAAATGTCTTCCCTTGTTGCGTGCTCATTCTTAAAGACACATCAAGCGAAATGATACACCTAACCCTAACCACGTGCTTTTGCAGGGATACTGACAATCCACCGTTAATGTTTTGCAGTTAGACTTTTCAAAGACCTGCTGCTGAAAAACGGCGAGGTCCTGAAGCTTCTTCACAGTAAGCTACTTCAGACGGAGATCCGGCTTCTCTACGATCTGATGCACATGCTGAACAACAGCTACAGGGGGAACAAGACCTTCAAGGGCTTACAGCAGGTGAGAACTACAGGCAGAAACCTCACATTATGCTTCAGTGTGTCACATTTTCTCTTTTCAAGCCTCAGAATGTCGAGCAACAATAGAAGTGTCAGACTGTCCAATCTTAATCTGAATTTCTACATGAGCTTGTCTATTTATGTCCCACAGGTTGAACAATGTGTAAACAGACTGAAGAATATGAAGCTTGATTCTGCTCTTCAGGGGCTAATAGAACTATGTCCCAATCAGATTCAGTTGTAAGTTTTAACTAATTATTGTTGTAAATGTAGCTATCATTAACACACAAGCCAGACGTGTTTCAATTACAAAACACAATGCAGTTATTACAATTCTTTGTCTGCATTTTTTTTTCAGCCATGAGAAATGTGGGATTAATGGTTAATCCTCTTATTATAACTGCTTAATTGTGATTTTTTTCACCAAAATTGCACTGCCCTAACAGAACACTATGAGAAAATTATAAATAATAGAGAGAATTGAAGATAAAATCTACACTCAGTTTGTTGTCACTTCATTGTAAAGCCAAAACCCCATGATCCTTTGAGCTCCCCACACTCTCTAGTGTCTGCAGAGGCATTTTGTTTACCATGTTGCAGCTGCATGTACCATCTCTAATTACAGTTTCTTCATGGGTTTTAGGGCATTGTGCAAGACGAAGGGTGACTGTGATGTTCCGAGTCAACCCATGCTGGAGTGGACCTGTCTGAAAGTGCTGGGAGCTGGCAAGCTGCTGAGCTGCACTTTGTCTCGCTGCAGCAGAGCTTTCTTGTATCCCGTTTAGCAGTTCACACTGTTCTGTAGATCAATCTTTAGTGTTATTTTTATTAGAACCAAAAGAGGGTTTGTGATGCATCTTTGAACATCTCTGTCAGAGTTATTTTGTCTTTAACAGATTAATTTTTCAGATTAGCAAAGTGGCAGATGAAATGGGAGGAGTTTCTCATCCTGAATATTGTGCTAACTAGCATGCTGAGTCGTTTATGGTAAGTAGCTACTTTATTTTTCCATATTTGCAGCTGCAATTGGATGTGGGAGATAGAGCAGCACAAAAAATAATTTGAATTCTGCTTTTTAGAATGATTTGACTCGGAAGTCAAAGGTTGAAACCATCAGAATTCAGATTTCCTTGACCAGAAATTAGAAACTATGTGTGACATTATCAATATATAGCATGATACCACCACAACAACCATTCTAATTAAGATAAAATAATAAATTGAATTTGTTTTTCAGTCAGTGGATACGCAGACATTCTGTAGTGCAGACTACTCCAGAAAGGCTTTCCTGCCCATTACCATCTACGTATATTTAGAAGTTAGGTAATATGAAATAAAACATTTCATTTCTCTTTGGGATTAATTAGGTATTTTGAATTGAATATAAAACAATCCAAAGGAAACAAGTTCATAAGTTGTTGTTTTTTTTAATATACCGGTAACTACCAATATTTTATCCTGGATACAGTTAAGAAATCCATATTTGGTTTGAATAAAATTATTTTAAATTTTATTCTTCCCACCGGTCTTTGGCACTGACTGTGTTAATTTGACCACATAATTATTACTTCTGCTTGTGTTGGAATTCAACAAACATTGGAACTGAATGCTTCTCATTCAGGAAACGGACGTGTTTTCAGAAATTATTTTTTTCCAAAACTGTATATTATCACTAGACCAAAAATTATATAACAAAAAACATTGTGATGTATTTTTGATGTATTGCCATTGTAAGAAAACTGTTCTTAATATATTAGTTGTTGACATATTTAAGTGTTCTTGCAGTTAGTTTAAATATTGCAAAGTGTATTTTTACTAGGGTACTTTCTGCATTATAGTTTGGTTCCACTTTAACAAGCATTGAACAGTAATGTAGCCTGATGTCTGCTGATTAATTGATATCCTCAACACACTCAGCCATATTAAGTCAGTAATCCTTACTTGTACGATTCTGTGAAAACTGATGTATCGGATTTGTGAAGAAGTGTCCCATTTCTTTGGAGGATATTTTAAACACTTCTTGAATTAAATCCTAAGGAATGGGGAGACATTTAGGGGTAAAGATAACTCTAAGAAATCTAATTCGGACTAAGTAGTCAGTGGTAAATGTTGTAAATGAACGGTAACAACAGTGACTGAAAGCAAACATTACTGGTGATTAGTTGTGGAGAAATTTGATAATGAATGTGCCAGAAATGGAAGCCATCCAAATACCTCCTGGCGCAGAGTCTCTCCTCTGTGGGGCTGTAAAGTTTATAGCTCATACACTGCTCCACCGTGCTTGGGTCTGTGATTGATTTCTGCAAAGCAGGAGTATATAAAAGCTATTTCTGCCAATTCTGTCAGCCATTTTTATTGGAGCTAATTGATGCTGCAGGAAAAGACTTTTCCTGTGAAACTGCATTCCTGGCTTTAGGCTGCTGTGTATTGTACATTCAACAATTTAAACAGTTATAATGAATATATAAAAGAATTTTGTTTGGGTGGTCTTTTAGAAACGCTTTCTCTTTTCATATAAAATGACTGATCTGGTTCTTTTGCTTCATCAGGGTGTTTTTCCGTGGTTTGCTGGTCAGCCTTTGCAATCTTTACCAGTGGCTCCTGGAACTCCTGAAAGCTGTAGCCCTAGCCAAACCCATACCCTTCCTCACCAACACGGTCTTGCCAGCAGATATGGCTGAGTTCCTGGATCTCTCTGATGCTTCAGTGCTGAAGAAGCATCCAGCATTTCACACTTGTCCTAAAAATCAGAAAACAAAATGCCAAGCAACAAAGACACCTAAAGTCAAAAACAATAAACAGCAGATGACCTTTAAAGAAGACCTTGGGGTGGCTGTTGAAAGAGAAAGAGGTATGGAGTCACTTGATTACACAAGCCCAAGACCAGACCAATTATCTCCATTTATTTGGTTTGGTATTTTGGTTTGCAAAATTTGGCTCCTCCTAACCAATTCTTGTCCAAAAATCTATTTGCAGGTGTCGGTTTTGATGTTGACGACAAGCCTTTTTTCTCCAAGGTCAGTATGATAACCAAGATGTTTATTCCTTTAACATGTGCCATATACAGCTAATTTTTATTCACAGAAAACTTTAACCAAATTGAAAATTTAATTTAAGTGAGTTTAGTTCATTTATATAAAAAAAATCCCCTATTTAAATATTTGTACACAAAAATTGTGGCAAAAAAAACAATATGTAAGGACTTTTAATTAGGAATTCATGGCTTCCTGTGGTTGATTTGTCATAGTTACTTCTTAAAATGGGAAAGACTAGAGAACACCTTTTGTCTGGATACTACTTACTTCTTGTGTCAGAAATTAGCTTTTTATTTAAACTTTCCAGTTTCCACAGTCAAAGTAACAACAAAAAAATAAATATGAATTGGAACTGTAAAAAATTAAGTTGCAGTAGAACCCATGTTTATCTTATCACAACACAGTGAGCTGACTGACCTATTTTTTTTTTTTGCTTGTGCGACTAAGATACATTTATTTCAAGCCTTTCAGCACATCTTTACCAGTGGAGGGCGCTGTATTTATTTGTCCTTGTTTACCTTATTGTCTCATTTTGATCTCAAAGAGTAAGACTATCTCAAAATTGAGCAACCAAATCAAAAAACAAGAGTTCAAGAAACAGGTGAGTGAGGCTACTACATTTTCACTCCTGGATGACAATCTGGAGGAGATAATTCAGTGGTGCAGTTCTGAAAGAATGAAGAGGACAAAGCGTCACCTTACATTCCTGCGATTAAAGTGCCAAAAGATGAAGTGTCTCGAAGCAGCAGGACACAAGTAAGATGAATAAAACATAAAATTGTTCAACCATGACTTTCAACTTCTGTGACACATTTTGAATGCTAACTGCTCTCATTATCTGCCCTTTTACTCAGTGTTCAGAGGAAACTTCGGGTCTTCAGACAAGAAGTGTGCCAGGCTGTATCTCCCCAGGGATCAGCAGTGAGGACTTTTCGTTTTCTGGCCGTAACGAAGAGGATCACTGGCCGAAGAAGTCATTCTAAATCACTCTGGAAAAGATTTATGTTATCTAGAGCCAGGACTAGTTTTAAGAGGACAGGACTGCTTGGACAGCAAAAAGACTCTGGGCCAGTGGTGTATTTTGAAGATGTCGAAAAAAGCAAGACTTCAACCAGGAGAGCATTACAGATTAATAACCCACATAGCGATGAAGACATAGATGATATATTTGCAATTGCAGGCTTGTAATGCTTCATAAATCAAGACAAGACTTATGACTCTACACTGTCATAAGTTGACAATGTAGAGTAAATGTGGTCAATCGTCAGGTCAGTGATCTATGTGTAAATTGTATTTATGCCAAGTGTTGTATTAGAACAGATATTTTTACATTTTATACCTGTTATATCGCTGCACCTCATCACACAGGACACGGATGAATTTCTGAAAGTTTGTACATGAATTGTGTTTAATTCTGAATTTTTCAAACGTAAAGATACCAAGATATTACTTTTGTAGTAGGTTAATAGTTTGTATTCAAATGCCTAGAATATGATGAAAATACAGAATCGACATGATCTGTTTCTTTGTACGCTGGAAGTCCAACCCGTTCGCTCGGGCGTGTCTCAGATCGACACACAAAACAAATCGGAGATGAGAAGATATCTGGGAGGATAAAGGACGTCATCGCAGCGATCCTGTATCAGTTTCTCTCAGTGTAGCAGCAGCTCTAAATTACAGGAAAACCAGTGCTTTGGTGCATCTGAATGTTCTTCAGTGCCACAACGTCAGTTTATACTGCATGTAGTCTTTTTTTTTTCCTTAAATAGGGAAACAAGAAATCTACACACACTATGTCTCTGTGTTAAAACAGACATAAAGTACAAACCAAATGCTAAGGAACTCTGGCCAAGACGTATTCCAAACGTATTGAGTTGAATACAAATACATGTCACATTTTTCAGATTTTTATTTGTAAATAAAAATAATTAAACTGCATAAATGTGCCCTACTTTGTGTTTTTCTATTACATTAATCCAAATAAAATGCTTTGAGATGTGCAGTTGTATCGTAACAAAAGGTTAAAGTTCAAGAGTCATGAATACGTTTAGAAGGTGCTAGCAAACAATGGGACCTACGTCTTTTTATTGTTTTCTGTTACAGCTCATAATATCTAGACAAGTTATGTCTCAGTTCCTTTTAAGATCTAAGGTCCAGAATGCCCTGTTGTAGCTTTGCAATAAAAATTCTCATTGTAAATTACAGAATCTACTCTAGCATCAACTGCTTTATTAATGGTCTTAAACAATCTAATCTTAAAACCAATGAGATCCTGCAATTCAGATTATGTTAAATGGAATGATACGTTTTCAGGGTGAGAACTCCGTCACCACTGTTGTGCCTCTAATCAGTTAATTGGTAGCTCTTTTAAAGCTGTGATTTTAACAGGTTTTAGATCCTTATAAAAATGAGAAAAGCAAGGCTATTGTCCTAATCTGTTAATCTTTATCCAAGGATCAAGGTACAGTCATAAAGTTAGGATTTTATTGCTGCACTGAGTTTTGAGTACATACTGTATTAAGCTAAAACTTGACAACTTTATTGTCTTCTCCAAAAATACAGGTTTTGTTGCAATTTCTGGAATCTGGTTCTGTTTTCTATCCTAAAATGTAAAAATAAAAATGCATTGTATGCCAAGTTTAGAATTTTTTACATTTTATTTATTTTATAAGATTAGAAGGATTAAAAGGACTATGATGAAATATTTGCATAAGAGGATCATAGTGCTAAAATGTTTATAAGATTAAGAAAGTATCTGATGTAAGCCTTGCCATTGCAGGCTATTTTGTCTGGATGCAGTATGGACCAAGTATTACACATGCTCTCATATTCATAAATTTGATTCATGGGTCTGAGCAGAACTTAGAAGTGTTTGCAGGTATTGTTGGTCTCTGTTTGTCTCTTGAACTTGTGATGAACTGGCTTTCTTTGAAAGGCCACTTCTACTGCTGCACTGTATGTCTTTAGTTTAATACAATATTGCAGTAATTTTGGACATTTTACTTTTTACCCTTGTTCCATAGTACAATTTTGAATCAATTATCCGTCCTTAGTTGTTTTTCCACTGTGAAATTGAAAAAAATGCCTTTCAGAAAAAGATTTAAAAACCACAAGATCTGTTTCCTGGTTGTTTTGCATTTGTGTTTTATTTATTTATTTTCTGCTAAGTGGTTTAAGAAGTTGGACGAGGGTTTTGGTTCTCAAGCTACAAAAACCACAAACCGGGTTCTTTAACTGGAGCGAGGGCCGATGCGTCACTTCCTGTCATATGTTCTTTTTACTTCCGTAAGGTGGGGCTTTTGTTGTGGGAGCGGTTTGTATTCGGAGAACCAATGCGTCGGTCTGCGCTGGAAAAGCAGACAGCTAGATAGCATCGACCAAGGGCAGTCATTGGAACTACGCTTCGGTAAGGCGTCCGAATCTTCTTATTTCGGTAAAGTAGTTGTATTATTATGTGCTTATTGGTATGGCTCTGGAAATAACGTTACCATACGTTTTTAAGGGCAGAGCGAGTGACTGCTGGAGGCAAAGTGCTCAGCGTTTAACAGATTATGGGTGTTTAAAAACTGGTAGTTACCAGATTAATGTGATGAAATTGTCACGTTGTGGTGGTTGTCAAACTTTTTTCTAAATAGAAAACCCGATTAATAGTAGAATAATACCAGCACCATTGATTGAGTTTACGCTAGCATAACTGATTTGGACATTTCCCTCGATCTGTTGGCACTTAATTTTTTTTCTCTGACTTGTAAAAAATACTCTGAATAAACGTTTATGTTTACTTCATTACGCTGTGGTTTTGAAGTACTGTTTATTTTTTCTTTAACAATAATGGTATTCGCAACTGTTAAAGCCCAAGCGGGTGAACTACTCTTTTTAAAATTAACAACCTTGTGAGTTCCTCATAATTTAAGTACATCAATAATGTCTCCCATCATTAAATGTTTGAATAAGCACCTTGGTAATAACTGTTACTACTGTAAAGTTTTGCCACTAAGACACACCCAAACTAGCTCATGTGTTCTTCTGCTGATGTTGTAAATCCGTTGGTATCTTCAGACTAGGCAACCTGACCCAATCTATTAGACCTTTAGGTTTTACGTTCGTCTTTTCCTCTCTTAAAGGATGCAGAGTCATAAAGATCCAAAGCCAGTTCGGTTAGTTGCCAGATGATAGTTTACATATAAACAGTGTAATGTAGAGATGCGGGTTGGTTTTTCCCCTTTTCTATTGAGTAAGGAAGAGGGGTGTATAGGGCGGTGTTAGCAAAGCACCACGCTTCTATCTCGATATTAATGACAGGTCCATTTAGGTAGCAGGGGAAGTGAAATGTGTGTTTCCTTTTCCAGATAACTGCCTGCATAAACTTGTTTTTTAGGATCTGCTTTGGAATGAAACATGCAGTCATCCCCCATAAACAACTCGTGAACAGAATGCTGAGCCCAGCACATTTGCAGCATTTTCAGGGAAACCAGCTTAGGAATTGCTTGGCAGTCTTGTAGGGCTTTGGCCTGGCTTTTAAGAAGCTAATGCAGATTGTTAGGTATTTTTTCTTCTCACAACAAACAGCATTTGAGGGTTTTACTTTTTTTTGTGATTTGATTCAAATGTTACTTCTAACACTTATTCAGCAATGAAACACATTGGATATATCAGATAACTAACTTTTTTGATTTCATAAAGGTGCCTATGTTTTAGTCTAGGACTTTTTTGCCGTAACTTAAAAACATTGCATAGGCACTTCAAAGTATACATTACCACAAGTATACGTGTTAATGGCTAAAAGGTTTTAAACAATTTCTGTTTCAGCCACAATGTTCTCTTAACTCAGCATGGGATTTGGTTTGGTAGCCACCTGTTTACTGTCTTTGTTTTACTCTGTAACTTGTCAGAGCATGATAGACATTTTTCCCCCATCACTTCTCTTCAGTCAGTCAGGATGGCGTATATCCAGACCTCACCATCTTCATGTTTCTGAGGTGGGTAGTAACTAATGAGGAAAAAAATGTTTTCACAGTAATTTTACTACACTATACTTTATACTTTTACTTGAGTAGAATGAAGTATCGCTCCTCTTACTTGAGTAAAATTCCTGGCTACCCTATTTAGTGCAAGTAATTTCAGAGAGTGAAGACCAGACATATTTTAACCAAAAATATATGAGACACAGAGACACACCTACAGTTTATATTAAAGTGAAACCTCTTGTTTGTCCACAAATAATATGCAGCTTTGCTGTTTTCATGTTATTTTCCATCTATTCTGTGCCATTTGTAGGTCAAAAAGATACAGTAAACACTATATATCGTCACTGAAAGTACTGGTGAGTTGAACAAACTCACCAGTGTGTCACTTGTTGCCACCACAGTGTGTGCAATAAAAACATTTAGAAGCAGATCACACTTGCATCACAACTGTCATATGTAGTGTTTGAACTACAAAAGCGACTGTATGGAATGTGGTATTTGTTAACTGTTATATGCCCGGTCTGTCAGGTGTATGAAAAAAAATAAAATTGTGTCAGGAAGTAGTATGAGAAGTATGAAGTGGGAGTTGTTTTTGCCAATAGCTTCAGGTTACAGGAAAAGAGACACAGAAAGAGCCATATACTTGTGTTAAGTTATTGTGTGCTTATTAGAACGTTGCTTAAAAATCTGCAATGTTTTGCAGATTTTGTAATTTTTTACTAATTTCAAAGGTAATTAGTAAAAAAATTACTAATTACCTTTTAATTTAATGTGATTGAGTGAGCGACTAAATGAGACTTGGAGTTATGTTGATTCTGACATTCACCTGATACATTGTTAGCTTTTGCTTCAGCTCATTTTTGATGATGAAAGTAGATGAGGATGTAAGGAACTAGCAACACACAGCAGAGCATCCTGTTTCCCCTGAGGAAGAGGAACAAGTTATGCAAATTTACATTTGTAAAAACGTTCTGCCTTTTTAAATTTTTTTTATATTGTTCATATTCATAAATTCTTCAACTTATTGCTCTCAACTGCTGCCTGTGGGCATGTTTACCAAGCTGTGACAGACGCTACCTGTGGCAATTGTTTGACTTTTTAAAATGCAGCTTTGTTTCAGCGTGATGGAAACTTCTGCTGGTGTCAGAATTTTTAGATCTACTTTCATTGAATTGATTACATTTTTTTCTTCCATGGTTCATATACATGTGATTCTTATTCTTGAATTTTAAATAATATTTTCTTGTAATTGCTTTCATTGCATCCTAATCAGCAGCAGGAGAGTTTCCAATTTTAGAGCTCTCATTAATGTAGGGACACCTGGAGTCTCTTAGACCACTACCCCGTCTTTCCTCAGTCTCTCACTCTCTGAATGCGCTATAATCAAGGCCAACACTCACTGAGTGTGTCAGTGAGTGTTGGCCCACTCACTGACTAGTGAGTGGGTTGTCTCTACTCACAAACTTGATGGTGTGTGTATTTATGTAAATGCTCAAGCCAAATAAAGAGGTATGAATTTACACAACAATCTGATGCCCTGGCTAATGAGTGCAAATCACTCTTTTGATTGTTTTATTAAAATTCAAAGCACTTTTAATGACTTATAATCCTCTAATTGAATTTAAAAACATTTGAATTGAAATGTTTTTGTTTGGGGAATCTGAAAGCAGACGGCACAGAGTGATTAATGTAGAACTCACCCATTGTCAAACCTCTACCTTAAATTTCAAAAATCTATACCTGTATAAAAGTGGCAAAATGAAGGGTAGAGAAGGCATTCAACAGCATGAAATTAAGCCTGTTAACTTGAGACAATGTTAGTTTTAAACTAGAATGATGAATTAACCCTATACTGGTTGCCATCGTGATCATTCTCTGTTTCTATTTTTTAAATTTAAAGTGGATAAATGATTCAAATTTTTCTGAATTAAACTTTCAATAAAATGTTTATTTGTCTTCAAATAATGCAAAGCAATGCTTTAATAATATGTAATTTTTTTGTATTGCATATATAATCATTGTATATAATCAAATTTATATTAGTACTGCTAGAATTTACCTTTTAAAATATTTTTAGATGCTTAATTCAACTTGACATGTAATAATATGTGGATTCTGAATTAAATTCAGAATCCAGGTATTAATGTGGGAAATTTAATTTAATTTTGTACATTTACATTTTGTACATTTAATCAGATCCAAATATACTAAGGTGCTGTGCAGAGCAGCAGACTTTGACTTCCCATTAAATACTGGGCTTTACACAGAAAGATCCATAAAATAAAATAGAATAATATTTTTTTTTTATCTGTAAAATACAAAAGCATACATAGAGCATGTATAAAATATTAAGGATTATTAAAGCTGATTAACCCTCTAATGCTCACCTGCATTACAGGATGACTTGTCTGGTTGTTTTAGGTTGTTCAGAAAACAGCCCAATAAAATTGACCTTGAGGGGGGAGACATGGCCACTTGCTGTAAGTGAGTTAGACATACTTTGAGTCAATAAATCACTTTTCCTTTTTTCTGCTTTTGGGACAAGGACACAAATACAATTACTTTGTGGAACTCTAGCCATAGGTGTCATCCCTATGCATAGTCAGTGGTATGTAACTTAGCCTTAAGGAGATGGTAAAACTTAAATGATGAACTGAGATGGGTGTCTTTAGAAGTGACCACCAAATTCTAGATCATGTTAAATATGGGACAGTACACTACTGCATTTACCTTTAAAGTTCTCTGACTAAGAAAAAAAAAACATCCAAATGAAGCTCAGCTGTTCGAAGAAGCTTTTGCTGACTTTTTGTTCGTTGCATGTCACTGCAAATATCATGCTCAGCATAAAGCTACCGAAGCATCACTTGCAAATTAAATAGTTCAATTTATTTTTAAATAAGAAAATAAACATTTTATTGTCTACAATTTGCCAGAATTTGAACCTGGTGAAGCCAAAAGTATGCCAATTAACTAGTTCAAAGTAGAACACATTTATAGACAAAAAATGGATATCATCTGAAATGCAAATGTTTATATTGTTTGCACAGTTTTGGCTTAATTACTATTCTGAGGGTGTTGTTTGTTCTGCAAATGATCTCTAGTAGAGTCTGTTAACTCCATTTAATGATTAATCGATTACCAAATTAGTTGACAAATATATCATCAATTGCTTAATCACGATTAACCCAATTGTTTCAACCCTACAAAAGACAAGTTTGTTTGAGGAACAGTTTAGACAGTACCTCATTTTCACCTGGAAGATATTTTCATATTAAATGAAAATATGATATTTATAAAATTATATTTTCATATTAAATGAAACAAGAAGTGTTTCATTCTTAGAGATTGGTTTGAAAAAGAAAAGCAACCCACTTAGTGCTGCTGCAGTTGAGGGGATTCCAACACGGGGAGGATTTAAGCTCTCAGTTGCCCAGTTTTGTCAAAGGCTTCTCTGTACACTCCCACAGGCAGATACTTGTTAGTATGCATTGTAGGGTGAAAATGGGCTCCTATCTGCTGTAGCTGTCTTTATAAGTATAGTAAATCATTTCCTGATCTCCACAGGCGGTGACTATTATAACTGCTACATATGAAGAACCAAACTCACTTATGCAAAGCCACCTGCAGGGCTTCACGCTTAAATTTTGCATTGTTTGTTGCACTGTGATAAAGAAGTTGTAGTCTTGAAACCTGGTCTGGGGTCGTGGAACGTCTTACCCATTCTTACTCTCCCCTCATTACTGTGACTCTGTCAGGTTATTGTTTTGGCACAACAAGCTGAGAGCCAGATTTATCCTTCAGTTCCTGGAGTTCATTTGAGACTTGTAGCAAATAAAGACAAAACATTAAAAAGATGATTTGCTGTTTGGTATATAGATGCAACAAGAGTAATGCATACATGAAGGAGAGCAAAGCAGTTCTCTGGAAAAAAAAGAAAAAGAAAATATATAATTGAGATTTCAACATAAACTTTCTGCTCCAATTAGTAATTACGTATTTCTGCTCACTTAGTAAGTTGTCAGTGTTGAGAGTAATTTAGTTTTTCATCTTTGAGGGTGAGGTGAGCAGATTATCTTATCACAAACCATAATATTTGTTATAAGTTGTTTGATGCAACTCTCATCAATCTTGAAAGGTAATAATGCAACACCTGTGTGAGACCAAGCTACTGCACATAAATGATATGGTTAAAGTCATTACCTGTAAAACAAGATGGTGGATATTCTTTGACCATACCAATATACAGGCAGGACTGGTTATGAGCAACGAATGCTATCCAAATTGTTTCCAAAGTTAGTGATTATTTTCACTTCGTACTAGAAGTGTACCAATAAATTGGCCATGATTTTCAGAATATTGGGAGATTTTGATCGGCTGATACTTAAATTTGAAGCTGATTTTATCCACAGATCTTATCTACACCTGCAAAAGTCTAAAAATCAGCCACTGTCCTCTGTTACTCTGCCATGAGAGATGTTTGACCAAAAGATAATGTCTGCACATTACAGTAAACAATAGTGACAATAGTGACCCCATAATAGTGACCCCCACTCAACCTTTCTTGAGTTGGCACCCCAGGAAAGGTGCCAACTCAGCACCTTTCTTGCTAATTTTTAGCAGCATTTCAGACAAAACAATTAGAATCAGCCAGAATTGGAATCAGCAGGTCAGACCTTTTAAAGATCTGCAATCAGCCAGAAAACTGCAATTGGTGCACCCGTACTTCGTACTTGAATGACCAAAAGTTGCATCACTTTTGATTAAGTGGACAAGTACATTTTTCAGTTGGTGAAAAATTTGCTTGTAGGCATTTCTATGCTGAATCCTGGAAAAGTTGTTTTAGTTTCAACCATGTCTTAAAATAAACAGCAGTTGAAGATTGGGTAGTTCTCGGAAGGGCTTTCTAATAAATGTCTGCTGTCCACATTGCAATGGTGTCATCTATTTTTCAGAAGCCTAGCAACCAAAGTGGTTTGTTATACTTCACCCCTCCCTTTTCACAACCCCTGATCCTCTTTAAAGGGCTTGTACCAAACATCTGAGACTTGCCAGAATACTGGTTTATCTTGACTTTGAGCATTTCTGAGACCGTGTTGCTGTAATGTTGGAGGTTTTGGTTAAATTAGTTTATTGTGTTCAGTTTAATGTTAATCCCTGCCTCGTTTTTCCATCTGTGCTTGTGCACAGGGAAGTGGGTTACATGTGAATAATTAAAATGGTGACCCGTATACATAAATGCTGAATTCTGCAAGTTCCATAAGAAGGTGTGTAAATGTGTTTGTGTGGGCATCCTTCATATCAACTATTCCACTGGCCTGGTTTGGGATAACAAAGACAGGAAGAGTAAAGGTCAGGCTTCATTCCCTGATTAGGGAAAGTGGAACCATGATGCCACATCCTCAGATGCTGTTATCTGTTAAAAATGTTCAAACTTCTCATATTATGTGGCCCATTTAGAGATCTTTTTTTTTTTTTTTTAGGTTTTATTTGATTTAAAGGCTTGTTTCCTTCTGTTTGCAATGACAAGTTTAAGTGGAAATTCTAAGGTATTTTTTTAAGACTTTCTCCTCTTGGTCTTGTCTCCAGATGAGTGTTGCTGGTTTCAAGCAGAAATGTTTACTGTTGGGGAGGAGCAGATTATGAATACTGCTATGAATCAGCTCAGTGATTCCATTAGCATGACATCCTGAGAGGAGGGAAGGATCTGTCTCTACAGAGACAGAGAGAGAGAAAATGTTAAAGATAAGGTAATAAATGTATTAGGAGGGGCCAGGAGAGTCTAACATTATTAACTTAAAGAGGTTTTTGTGTCAAAGCTGTTTTCAAAGTGATTTTTATGCTCTGGTATTTTGTTTTGGACTTGTGCTTTTGGCTATACATTGCTGCTGGGTGGCTCAGTTGGTATTCTATGCACTGATATAGATGACAGAAGTGGCATCAATCCAGAGCAAGGTAAACACATGACTGTGTTAAGTCTTTGTATTAGATCAGCTCACACAACAGATTGAAGAATGCTTTTTATCAGAGCACAATAGACCCAGGAGCACTTTATTTTACTGAGTGCTCTCTATTAGGTTCACAAGGTACAACATGTTGTACCTTGGAGACACTGATACATTCTTGCTAGCAAATTATCTTCCTGTGAACAATGTCTGGTAATTTACCATCTGATGAGATGAATTTTATAAGTTAATAAATTATATTAGCTGCATTTAGTAGTTAAAGATGCAACAAATATTACTCTGAGTTCTTCCTCCTGGTATTTCTATTCTGCCAGTAGATTAATTCAAGTCAGTGGCTTTCTTTTTTCAAAATATACAACACTTGTACTGTTTGAACCGTTAACTAGATTACTTTAAACGGGACACATGTAAATTAAACAATAGTTTATATGAATTTTATCTTTTATTTTTATTTTTCCAATATAAAATCAATTCGGAGTAGAGGCAAACTTGATTGAAATATGCAAATTTGATTGGCCATGAAATTCAGACAAAGAATCCTTTTCATTAACACACTTGGTCATACCTACGCTTCACCAGGCCACGTTAACGGCAACAGTTTTCAGTAGGTTACTGAGTGAAAAAGATGCAAAGTTAGCCATTTTTAAAATGATGCATGGTGTTTTTAAAATGAAGTCAAAAGAAGCAATAAATGGAAACTGTACTTTCTATGTTTCAAGACGTTTTCATTGAGGCGACGAGAGAGAGCAAGACTTTTAATAGATAACAGAAAGGCTAGGGGTCTTAATGCAAAGTTGCTGTTTTGTCCTTTTAAGTATCAGTGATTGAAATGCTAGATTTAAATATGTCTGCAGGCTTTTAAGATCTCAGAGTAAGTAATCCTCTTTTTCTGTTGGAAATGCACACAGAAACTGCTTTGTTTATTAAGTAATACTTGTTGTTAATAAAAACAGTGAAGGTACCAGTAGTTTAAAATGTCAACTCAACTTAGCTTGGTTTAGTTGAAAATGTTAATGAAAGCTTGTCTTAACAGTTGCTGCTCTCACACAGAGCTGTTGCATTCTGATAAATGCATCTCACATTTTCAGTGCTTTTTTTGTTATTATGACTACAATAGATTAAAAGAAGCATAAAAAGAACATGCAGCCAAAGCTGAACTGGAATATTATAATGGTATAAGGATTCTTTAAAAGTTTGTAGTCTGTACAATGTTTAGTCTGTGAAAACAACAAAAAATTAAAATATTTCAGAGAAATCCAGTATGTTGTTGTCTCATCTTGTGAGGTGGATTTTTCTATCCATCTGTTTATTTCTTCAACCTAAATTAAAGAAAATATCACTTAAAAGGACTAAAGTAAGATAAATATTTTGGTTGGCTTTTTAAGGCTGTCAAAACAGAAACTGCACTTGGCAAACAAACTCAGCAAGAAATGAAGGTTAAAGTTCACAAGAAATGATTGGACTTCTAGTTGCTAAAGATACAATGTGAAGAGTGTGTTTTATCCAGCTGTAATGTGACGGTAATGCAGATATAATCACAGTTTTAAATAACTGCAGAAATATTGACAGTAGAAGCTTGGTTTTTAGCTCTCAGTGCATTCAACACTTGAAATAATTTCCATTTTAATTGAAGCTCAGATGAGACATTTAAGGCATCGGCGGTGGAGTCCGTTAGCACTCTGTTTAAAAGTTATATCTGACAGGGATGGGAGATACAGAAGCAGGCAAAAAGCAATTGACTCTGAGCTTTCACCTACTCGGGGCAGGGCCCTTATAAAGCAGATAGATGGCCAGTCAGTTCTTCTTTTTTTTCGTTTTTAATGGCTCCAGCACATGATGCTCTGTTTTAATGCTTTCGTAAATTCAGCCTGGCCATGGAGAATGATGGCTTCATTACTCCTGATCAGTTGCAATGACCTTTTGATGGGCAACTTTATAAAGTTCTCGGATTCATGAGTAGGCAATTTGGCACTTTAAAGGGGGCGGTGGGTGTTAAGATTCAAGATTTGTTGGAACTCAGCCTAGAGCCTTGGCACAGAGCGCTGCTATCTGTTAAGTAACAACTGCCATCTGCCCATCCGCTTCTCACATGTTCCCTCCTTATTGATGTTATCCACTGTACACACTGCTAAGTTTCCTCTCTTGTCATTCACAGGTCGCTGTCGTGGGCGAGTGTGTGCATGTGTGGGGTTGTGCGTGTGGGTAGTGCACATGTGTTTGAGTGTGTGAGAAGGACTCGAAGAAAAATCCAGTGATGGCTGCCAATAAAGGTAAAAACCAGAGTTCTCTGGCACTGCACAAGGTGATAATGGTGGGAAGTGGAGGTGTTGGGAAGTCCGCCCTAACGCTGCAATTTATGTATGATGAGGTGAGTTAATACTACACACACCTGGTCTACCCGCAAACTCCTGTCTTATCAGTTACCCACTGTTCCCTTTGTTTAATTGGTCTCCTGGGAAACGCTGTTAAAATGAGATGAGGGCTCCCAAAACGACTATATAGGAGAGGCTAAAACACTTTAATAAGACCAGTAGCTCAAACTTTCTTTTAAATCATATGATCTTTTTTACACATTACAACCACAAACTTCTTTGTAATTTAATGCTGTTTGGTGTGAAGTGTGCAATTGTGAAGTGAAAGGGAGGATGCATTCACACCAATTTGTTTGCTTGGAAAGTCCAGTTCATTTGGGGACATGTGATTGCACAATCGAACTCTGGCCCGCCTAAAACTCTAGGTCTCTGTTCTGTTGAAGTGAACTCAAAAATTAGAAACATTTGCTGTACATTTACAATGGTTTAATGGCCCAGACACACACCCAGGTAAGAATCTACTCTGCTATTCACATATGGTTCAGTGTGTCTCAAATTGAGCTGTTTTGGTAAAAATTTAAAAATGAAAAGCCTCTTTGGTAAAGGTGGTAGTGTCACCCTCACTGCAGTAACAATGATTCTGCAAAGTAATGACTTCGGGAAATAAATACAAATGCATGTCAAACCTTTCATATTTTAATCTGTAAAATACATTACATTGTGATGGTGACTTCCATAAAATCCAAAGAAAACATATTGAATGTTATGACTGGAACCTGATAATGTGAAAAGGTTGACAGGTTGTTTAAATCTGGTGTTCTGTATCCTTGTGCAAACACACATACAGTCTTCAAAACGCAAGAAAATAAATTGTCTTAATGTTCTCCTTCTCAGTTTGTCGAAGACTACGAACCCACTAAGGCAGATAGCTACAGGAAGAAGGTAGTGCTGGACGGGGAGGAAGTCCAGATCGACATCCTGGACACAGCTGGCCAGGAGGACTACGCTGCTATCAGGGATAATTATTTTCGCAGCGGGGAGGGCTTCCTGCTGGTTTTCTCCATCACAGAGCACGAGTCCTTCAGTGCCACAGATGAGTTCAGGTAATGATGCAGTGAGGCAAGCACGTAAATGTGGCATCTGTTGAAGGTCCGCGACTTTGATGAGATGTAAATTAGATTACATGTTGCTATATTGGTAATGACTGTGATCACTGAAATGATTCTATTACATTTTTTTCTACTCCTTAATCATGTTATTGTTTTAGACAAGTTCAGTTTAGGATTAAATTAATAGCTTTTTTTTTCAGTGTCAGTTCTGAGGAATTGACAAAAAGGTTTGCTTGAATCTGATCCAAAAAAATACAACAAAATTGTTACATGCAGTCTAACATGGATCTGTTTTGCAGGGAAGAAAATAACCCTTTATATTGCAAAAACAATTATGCTCCTGCTAAATGTTAGTTTAAGAATTATACCTATTATTTGCAAAGTACAAAAACAATATTCGACAACCCTTGCACTTGCTTATTAGGTTTCTGTTTTGTGCTTGCAGGGAGCAGATCCTGCGAGTGAAGGCGGAGGAGGACAAGATCCCTCTCCTGCTGGTTGGCAACAAGTCGGATCTGGAAGATCGTCGGCAGGTGTCTGGTGATGAGGCGCGCGGGAAGGCTGAGGAGTGGGGGGTCCAGTATGTAGAGACGTCTGCCAAAACTAGAGCCAACGTGGATAAGGTGCCAATGCTCACTCACTGCATTACTGAACAGAAATAGGCTAAAATTATAGGTGTACATGGTAAATTTATGCTATGAATAATTAGTCACAATCAACAGCATTGATGTTGATTGGTTAGTAAACAACACAGCCTGCTCAGGTAGCCAGACTGTTGTCAGCTACTTAATAGGCATAATTTACCTAAACTAGAGTTATATGAATACATATGTCAAAGGACCAAAATGAAATTTTCCATAGTCAGGATAGGCATAATTTACCTAAACTAGAGTTATATGAATACATATGTCAAAGGACCAAAATGAAATTTTCCATAGTCAGAGGTCCATGTATTATAGTCCATACATACAACAATACAGTTGTACTCAAAATAATTCAAGAATCTCGTAAATTAAAAATAAATAAAATAAGTGCTAATATAAAGTTACAACTCCCTTTCAATTTAACAGAAAGAATCAACTCCTCCACAGAATTTGTTGGTAAACACAGAAATTAAGATCTGCAGTAAGATCTGTTTTAAAATCCATGCCACTAAGAGTGAGTATGCTGTTGGATTGTTTTATTTTGTGTCATGGATGGAACAAGAATTCTACTTGCAGCTTGATAAAACGGTCATAGAGCTTTTATTCTTACTTTTCTTAACTCAAAAGGTTGAGAAAATGTCTCTTCAAAATGCCTCTCCTTGCTCTCAAATGCTTTGTCATACCAACGGTCTCTTGGTAAATTAAGCACATCAAGCTTGTGTTGGTTGGAGGGAGAATAAACACATAAAAATACAGTACATTTTACTTTCACTGCAAATTTGGAATTCACCGTTTTCTACTGCTGGGGAGGTTTCAACTAGAAAACCACTCCCAAAGTGAAAGTAAAAATGTACCGCTGGTGTTGCAGCAGTAATGACCGAGTGACAGGTTGACATGGAGATGACTGTCTTGCTTGCTTTATTATATGGCTGACATTTAGTTGTCTTCTTATTATTAGGGAAACGGAACATACAATTTCACTCCGCCTCGGTCTATATTAAAAAAATTAAGTAAAATCACAGTTTAGGGGCCACAATGTCTGGTTCGCAGGCCGAATGCAGACCCCGGACTACCTATTAACGCATCTCTGACCTAAGCCATTTTAAAATTCTATTATTTTAGCAGAGTAGATGAGTGAGGCTCTTTGTCACTGACTTTTAAGTTCCAAAACCAAATATATTCCAAGAAACTGCTGGTTGTTTTGTTTCTGATCACGCTTCCAACTTAATTCTTTGAAAAATATCTATTTCTAGCTAAAATTGAGGAAGTAACAGTTTCTTGCATCTTGGATGCTAACAAAAGTTAACTTAATCTGGTCCTAAAGTTCAAAAAAAAAGTTTTCCCACTCCAGAAGAGAATTTAAGTTCTGACAAGAATGTTTACAAACAGCAAAATAATATTTTTCCGTCAGTGAAGCTTGCCCCATATGACCAATGACGACTCCATTCACTCTCTGATGGAAAATTTGGTGATTATGAAACCATAAATTTGTAAAGCATTGGTGCAAATTGCTAACAGTAACCACTCGTATCTAACTTGTAAATTCTGTACAGTACTGAATTTTAACATGAACTCAAATTTACTTGTTTGATTTTTATCTGACTCCCAAACATGTGAAGTAGCTACTCATTTCTCTCCAGGTATTCTTCGACCTGATGCGCGAAGTGCGTGGCAAGAAAATGACTGAAAATAAGGACAAAAATGGAAAAGGAAAGAACAAGAAGAGTAAGAAGAGTTTCAGAGAGAGATGCTGTTTACTTTGAGCTCTTCATGGACCTAAATATAAGCCACAACACACATCTGTATTGCCGGGGAACAAAACAGATGTTTTTCATTGTCATTTAAATGGAAATTGATAATTATTTTTGTAATGGCTTGTGATAGATTAGTCTCTACAACAATCTCAATCACTTTGTTGCCAATTTTACATACTAAAACTGGAAGATGACCACTGTTGTTACTGTGACTTAAACTGCAGTGCTTGATGGCTCACACTAAGCTAATGACCAAACTGCCAGTGACACTAACTATGCTGCTCAAGAATTTCTCCACTGTTTAATACTGAATAATGCCTTTGAATTTCAGTAAACAACGCGTTAAATTTCCGAAGCCACTCTTAACCTTATCATGCAGACCTCTTGTTTCTGTATTCATCAAACTGTAGGAACTATAATGCTGCTGTTTGTCATGTTTGTCCATTAATGATTACATTTACTGCTAGTAAATTTACTGCGAAGGTCTCATCCATTTGGTCTGTTCAGACTTATCCTTTCAACTTGGCTGCTTTGAATTGATAAACATTTCAAATTATAATTTTTTTTTCTGAGTGCGTAAGCTTTATCTTTCCCCAAGACATTGTGACTTTTGTGCCCACACGTGATTCTCAAGGTAGTGGAATCCAATTAGAAGATTTGTGGCCAAACAGGGTTATTTCATATTCCTTTCTTCTTTCGTGCTCTGGTAGGATTACAGAAAGTTAATCAGAGAAATTCTTTGTAATTCTGCAGGTAAAACGCTGCAGAATTTTGGGGACTGAAAAACTCATTAATTAATTCTTTGTGCAGATATGATGCAATATCTTTACTAGTTTATCACACACAGAAGAAAGCATTCATATACTCCGACCTTTCTAGTAGTGCAGAATGGTATTTCTTGTTTCTTTTAAAGGAATGTCAATGTTCTGGGATTTTGATGACAATCTTCAATAATGACATTTTTTCTTTACATTTTAATAACATGCATTTCATTGCCAATTCATAGGAAGGAATGAAGGAATTCATTCCTTAAAAGTCTCTTCATAGTGGAGACTTTTAAATAGTTTGTGCCAACTAAACTGCAAATCAAACTATATTTGTGCACTCTGTATGTGGGCTAACAGAGCAATTTGTCTGAACTATACTACCTTACTGTGTCTTTGAGCAAAGCTTTACATCTTAACTCTTGTTTAATTAAGTGCTGTAGTGAGTGAGATGTTTCTACCACTGCCTAAGCCATTCTTTGTAACATGCCTTGTTTTATGCATTCTACTGTGAACATGCTTCAGTCTCCTTGCAGCATGAAAGTTTCAAAATAAATGTTTCTTTTCTTTATTCTTGACCTTGATGTTTTTATAATTTAAAACCAGTTTTAGGTTTTAACCATGGCTGATTCATGAGAGCAATACTTAAGTGAAATGAAGTCATTTACCACAATTATGCTTGGTGTTCCACATCATCCTCTCCTGGTAGGTGTATATATTTAAAATTTTAGCAAAAGAGTAATCACACAAAATAAAAAAAATTAATTCTTCTATTAGGTGACCTCATTTATTCTTTTACTAAATAAATTAACTTGACCTTATTTTCTTCAAAAGTCAGCTAATTAACATTAACAAAGCTCACTTGTGTGCAATTTTAGCTCAGGAAACATTGTTGGATATTTGGCACTATGAAAACTAATGAACACAACAGAGTGTGCGACAGATAAGTTAGGTTATACAATATTCCAAGCTTATAATTTTTCAGAGAGCACTGTTTAATAACTTATCCAAAATGGAAATAGTAAGGTACAAATTCAAACTTACAAAGACAAGGTCATGAACCTAAAATGGTCACATTAGAGTTTTAAGAGCTGCCGAGAATCACATCCCAGTTGGACGAATCAGTCTAGTGGATGGTTATTAGTGATGCTCATATCTAGTTTTTACACAGCTGTGGGAAGAAAAAAAACTATAAAACAATGTGATGGTGGCGAGTGTTGATGCTTTTCCCCTTTCGAGAATGAGAAGCTGAAAGGCTGTTAGTCTGCAAAACACTTGACACTTGAGAGGAGGGTCACCTTCAGTAGCAACAGTAAACATACAACCAGAGCTCCAATGGAACAGGTTGGATCAAAGAATCTTGTGCTAGGATAGATTAGTCAGTCCACAATGTAGATGAGAATCTGTAGCAAGATGTTGAAGTTGCTTTTTCACAAATGTTATCAATTTTGAACTGTTTTGTAAAAAATAATGACCAAATGTTTCTGTTTCTTGATGTTGAAATCTGGTTGCATCATATCCCTAAAGACCTACAGCTGTAACTCCTGCAAAGGTTATTTCTACAAAGTTGAGTTTGACTTTATTTGCTATTTAGATAAAGTATAAATATAATCAATGCCTTTGGATTTAGGTTTATAAGAGTAAATCTGAATACAAATGCATTCCATGCATATAATATTTTCTCTTTGCAATTGTGCTTTATTTTGCCTTGGTCTATTACATAAAATACAAAGAAAAGGCCTTGAAGTTTGTGGCTGTAAAGTGACAAAATGTGAAAAATGTTCAATACTTTTGCAAGCCTATACAATGTTCTCATACACTTACATTAACCCTAAAGGACGAATGTCACTGCTGCTGTTCCTGATCTTCTTTGGACCAGTAACTTACATCATATGGCTTCCCAAGTCAAGTTGGGAGCCTGGGGCTTGTTTTCCTGGTGACAATGATGTTTTACCAGCCTTTCTGTTAACCTCGCAACCTTCTGTCACATGGCAGACTGGTATAAGATCGGCCGAAGCAAGGGCTCACATTTTAGAAGCCCAGGGAGCATCTGGGTCAGTGAAGCTCATTTCACAGTGTGAAAACGGGGTTGACTACATCGCCCGGCAAAGACTCACTATAATGACATTTTTAAAATAGCTTCGGGTGTGAAGGATAAGAACATGTTTCCTTGGTGCTATGTAAATCGAAATGTTTGACCCATAATCTGATTGCACCTTCTTTGGAGTTAAATGTAGAGTAATCTGCATTTATGCTACATTAAATGCATTATTCCAGTCTGCAGTACTCTTCATGATAAAAATCATCAAACAAATTCCTTCTGTTTTTATTCTTTGGGAGCTGTTTACAAATCTGCCTGAAAGCAACTTTTTTTTCTGACCTTGTTTTGCTTCATTCAAAAGCAACTCTTAAGGGATTTTAATTGATTTTGTGTTATTTTTTACATTCTCTAAAAGTTGACTTAATCTTCTCCAGCATCTGTTTTTTTTTTCTTCTTTTTTTTTGCATCAAGTTAAGTTCTTTTTGGTTGCCAACACTTTAATATCCCCACCTGTCCTCAAATCAATCTCCTGTTGTATCTATAGTCTTTTATTCTTTATGGCAACAGAGATAAGACTTCCTCTCCAGTCTCAGGGAGAGAACTGTATATTTACAAGTATTGATCAGACAGGTCGACACCGGGGGAATTCTTAAATCAGCGTTAACCTTTAAAAGAAAAAGGCACAGAGAGAGTTACTGTGGGGATTTAAAGCTGTAACATCTATGAAAGCCACTGCTCCACTTTCACAGGATACTTCACATAAATACACTAATCCCCCCCCACCTCATCATAATTTATATCACCAGTGAAACCTGCCGGGGGTTGGAAGCCTGTGGCAGAATTTCCACCAGAGAGGCTAAACATGTCACAGCACAGATAAGCACATTTACCTGCCTGAAATTCACCTCTCTGGGCTCCCACTCCTCGCCCGCACCTCTAAGTAGGCAGATTAGGTGGTCTGTTAAACCCACAGGAAGGCACTTATTTAGAAATACATGAAAGGGCAAAGTGAGGCAGGCTAATGACCGATGCCATGTCACAGACACACTCTCGGGTCTTTTATCATTCTGTGGAGAGGGCCCCCGTCCTCTGAATAACCCTCATTATATCTGAGCTAATGTTGGGGATGAGGATGTTCAAGTGATAAAGCACCATCACAGTCCTTCATTATACAGAAAGAGAAACCGGCTCTATGGAATTGCGCTCGACCTATAAAATAAATGCAATGGACAGAGAATAACTCCTATTTTAGCGGTTGTGCCATTTCCTACTGTCTGCACATTGAGCCTTATGAGGGAGGACTTCTGTTCACTCTTTGGCCATGGGATGGCAGTCTTGCATCTCTCTAGAGCCTGTGTGCTGTTTGCTGTTTTATGCATCATTAGTGCTACCAGCTTCTCTTCCACCCCAAGGCTTCATTCATCTTGACATAGGCTGGCAGAATGACTAAATGTTTATCACCCCTTATTAAATCATGTCTTCTTGCAGAAATTAAGACTAAGTTTTGATTATTTTTATAGCCCAATGTATGTGTATCATCACTGATAACACAAGGGTAACATTTTTGTTTAAATGTTAATGGAATGAATTAAGCTTTCTTCTGAGTGAGTGCGTGTTGAACATCCAAAACCATAAATAAGTATTAAATATAAAACAAGAGTCAGCAATTTTTTATTAAAAGTGTATTAAAATGTTTATTGTTTGATTTAGTTTTTGCAGTGACTTGTAAATGTACTCCTACACCCTGAAGTTTTTCACATCTTTTCTCAAAACTACAAACTTTAATGCATTGAGATTTTGGTTTATAGACAAACATAATTAATGCTTAATTGTAAAGTGAAAGAGAAAAAGACATGACTTTAAAAGATACATACAAATAAAAATATTTAAAAATTTGTGTGTATTTGCATTTATGCTTAATTACATTAATGTTGCCTTCACCTGCCAGGCTCTTTCTAGTTATTCCCTGATTTCTCTGGTTTCTTGTGTTCCTTTTTCCTGATGTTTCCAACATTTGGGATTGCCACATTGATGACAGTATTCATTCTCTGTTGCTTATCAATGGTCACAATGTCCAGTGGATTGGCCATTACTGTTTTGTCCGTCTGTATCTGGAAGTGCCACAGGATCTTAGCTCCCAGGGTGATGACAATTCTCCATCACCTTGGGAGGTGATTTCCACTTTGACCTACGGGTCTCCAGGTCGTATTCCAGCTATCCTGGCTGCTTGGCCTATGGCGTTCCATGTATTCCTTTCCTGCCATGAGATGCTGGATTGTTTCTGGAGTCTCTTTGCATAGCTGCACAGTCTGGGACCTTTCCTGCTATGGTAGATCAGAGCTTCTGTTGCTCAAGACCTGCTCCTGTACTACAGTGATCAGTATTTCAGTTCTGCCTTTCAGTCCGACCCTCTCTAGCTACTGGTATGATTTGGTCATATCAGCCACTACAGCTATCTGTAATGGATACCTCCCATGCAGGGAGTTTTTTTCCATGATGATTCATTCAACTCCATCTCTTCCAGTTTCCATTGTACAGTCATATATGTATGTTTATTATTGTATTTAGTTCAATTTATCCTCCAATAAACTCTGACCAGCTTCACTGTTCCTGTAAAGGAAAGTATCCTCAAGTGATGTTACTACCACTTTATTTTGGCTTTGGATCTCGTCTTATCCAGAGAAGCTAAACATGTCTGCTGTGTCCTCTGAATGACTTGTGGCAGAATGTATCCTGAACTTCTCATAACTTGTTAGATGCACAACTAACATTTTCAATGCAAACAGAGTAATGGATCTTTTCAGCTCCCCCAGAGTTACCGTTGACCTTTTTGCTGCTTCTTTGATTAATTCTCTCTGCTCGTCCAGCCTGTCAATGTAGGTGAAGGCTATTTCTTGGTAGGTTTGAAGCTCAAAGGTCTGGGACATTGTTTTATGACATCACCCCGATTTAAATATCTCCACAACTTTATCCCTCACCTATCTTATCCGATGTGTGCCTTGGTCTTCACAATGTTTTTGGTTTTCTCTGACAAACCTCTGAGATTCATAGAGCAGTTCAATTTTTCTGACATTAAATTATATACACCCTTATACTCCACTGTGCTGATTTCTGAAGAGAATTACTTGCTTTGGATCTTATTCAGCAATATCAGAGTAAAAGTGAATGAATACAGATGGCCTTTTCAGATTTTTATCATTTAACAGTCTTCACTTTCATTCTTCCACTTCACAAGTATGCACTACTTTGTGTTGACCTATTTACATGGAGTCTCACAAAAATACTGTGAAATTCATGATTTAACGAGACACAAAGTGAAGAAGTTCAAGGTGTATGGAACCCTTTGCAACAACTGAAGCACAAATCATAAAAGTCAGTTGTGGCAGTGGCTCAGATGTCTGTCTCTTGAAGAATAAATTACTGCTGAATTAAAGTGAAGGATTCTCCTTCAGCTGAATTTTGTTTCCATAACAGCTAAACTATCATCAGCTCCCCACAACAAAACAAACAGTGCCTATGAAAAAAGCCTGTTTTGCACAGTGTCTTTTATTGCCTGGCACACATGCTATCTTCAGATGATCCCTTTGGAACAACTCTGCAGACACTTTCTTCACTCAGTCTGCAAAGAGTGTGAGCTGGGACAGATCCACAATGCTTAATATGGATCCACTACAATGCTATTGTACCAGTGGAAACACTTTATGTGGTTATGGTCTTCTCTCTCCCACAGCCTCACTAACACAAATGTTGCTCTTGAAAACAATACAATTTCTAATATGCTTCTTTAGGACACCAGTCACATGAAGATGTGATTTTTGTCACCAAACTTCACACCAACCGCATTTAATTATATTTTCGAATGTATTGATATGTATTGATACTCATTGAACAAATGGTGGGGGAAACAATAAAATTAACAATCCCTACAATTTGGACAGGTTTTTTGGGGTTTAAACATTATTAATGCAAATTTATTGCACAATAAATCAAAATTCTTATCATGATAAGAAATTTATCCCAATTAATGATAAACAAAACAATGAATACACACCAGGATTGTTTAACTGTCCCAGATCCCATCAAGGAGACCATTATGGAGTAAAGGACTTCTGTCAGAAGTTGTTTAGTTGAAAAAGACATACGATTTTGAATTTTAAATATCTTTTCAGTTTATGACATTGGATTTCTACTCTGTTAATATGAAAAATTAAATATTCTTAACATTAATTAAGTCTTTGGACACTGTCCGACATGTTTTATTCTTCCTCAGTTAAACTGAGCAGCTTTTTGCTGCATAAAGTGTTCAAATAAGATGAGGAACATTGAGATGAATGTATAGTATATGTGAAAGTCACACAGAGTTATTTTAATGACACTTGTGGTCTATTCTTTCATCACATGGCAGACAAAGATTGCCATTTCTTGCAAATTGCTGCTGTCCTCCCATAATCACTAACAAACTCATTAGAGGAATCAGTGCAATTCTTCATTATGAGTTAATGAACGAACCCATCGAGCAGCTCTATTTTAATCCAAAAACAAACAACAGGAGTTCACCATATGACATGTAATTTACAACATAAGCTCACACCAATCAGCTGACCTTATTGGACCCTGTTTGGGATAAGTAATAATCTGAACTGTCCAACACAAATTTTGTCAAGAATAAATGACCAAAATGACTGAAATCCATGTTTCTTTATGTATGACAGCTAGGATGGGCTCTCCTACACAACCCTGAACAGGACAAAATGGGTTCGGAAAAAGAAATAATGGAATTAACATTTTGTAATTTATTAGAGATACAAATAATTACTGTTGCATCTGGTTTATAGATTAATTGCAGCTGAGGGATTTGTCATTTCTAATCAGCAGCGGTTCTTGCATAAATGGTGTCCTCATGCTTCTAATGTTAAAAATGTTGATTAGACATTAGAAGCACCTTACATTTGAGAGACATAAAGATGAACTTGCGAACATAGATACAGGTATAGATATAAACAAAAAGGGATGAAATTTGTGTTTGGTTGATTTTTTTTCCTCTTCATCATAACAAGCCTTGTTGGCAATAAATGTTATGCCATTGGAAAACTTGTTTATTTTCCCTTATATGGGGCCATATTTGTAATGAGCAGCATGAGGATGAAGTGCCAGGCTGTTGCAACTGTGACATGACCCAGAAGCCATATCATGCCACATTTAACACCACTGCTGTTCATAACAGTTAAAGCCCCAGCACAGGAACCGGATCTTTAGCTTAGTTTTTATTTAGGATAAATCACCAAATGCTTGTTTGTTTCTTTTACATAATATGACCTCATTATAATGTAAAAAGAAACTGATTACATAGATTCTATAATACATCAATTGTGCCAATTTTTGAAGTTGTTTACTTTAAAAACAAGATTTTTTTTCTATCCTCATCAGTGCTTTGCAATCAGTTCCATTCCTTTTCAGTTTGTGTTCTGCGTTGTCAAATTTTGTAAACTTTGTCATTTGTAGCTTTTCATGCAGGGGTGCCCATCTCCAATCCTCCTAACTCCAGAGAGCTACTATCCTGCAGCTTTTAGATGCACCTCTTCTCCAGCTCACCTGAGTAAAATAAATTGCTTGTTATCAGGCTACTGCAGAACTGCGCGACATGCTGATGAGGGAATTCAGGCATTCGAAGGGGTTTTGGGGCAGGGATGGCTCTAAGAGTCGCGGGATGGTAACTCTCGAGGACTAGACTTGGGCACCCCTGTAATACAGCTTCAAAATTGCAACATCTCTTAAATGTTGAGCTAGCTGCTGCATAGTCAGTGCTTAATTGCAGAATGAAAGGGTATTTTTCATCAAAATGCGGTGCCCTTCTTCAACTGTGCCATTGCAACATGTTGAAATACTTTGATCTAACTTTTTCAATTGTAGGTCTGGTTGTATGATTCCTGTTGTTATCTTGTGGAAAGGTGAACCTCTGCTCTAGTCTCAAACGTTTTGCTGGTTTTAAGAAGTTTTCCTCAAAGATTGCATTGTATTTACTGCCATCCATCCTGCTTGATGCAGCTGAAGTTAATTATTCTGACAGCATGATGCTGCCACCACCATTGTGTTGCAAGTGTGTTCATGGTGCTTTGCAGGAATGCTAGTGGTGAGCTGTGAATGACATGTCTCATGAACTTCTTTCCTCTATGGCTTCTTTTCCCCAAGTCTTGCAAAAAGATTTGTAGAGTGCACAAGTAATAGTTTGTCTTGTTAATAGATTCTCCCACCTGAGCCGTGAATCTTCTCCAGACTTATCATGGAGCTCTTGACTGCTTTTGCAATTAATAACTTCCTTGCCCTTTATCTTGGCCCATTATCTTGGTTTAGGTTGATTCCATACTATTTCCCATTTTTGGATGTTGGACTGAATAGTATTAGAATTTTTAAACTTTATTTACAACTTTTCCCATTTTCTTTCCTGTGTGCTTTTACTACATTTTGTACATGTATTTACACTTAAATCTAAATGCACAGAAGTACTCTATTTAACTATTAGATAACTTCTAGTGGCAATAATTGCACTGGATTGTATTTAGGGACATTACAGTAAATGGGGCTTATTGAATCCTAATGCATGCCACACATGTTAGATTTTCATTGATAAATGAAAAACATTTCTTCTACTTTGATCTGTGTTGATCTAAAATCCCAATTAAATATGCTAAAGTTTGTGAATGTAATAAAAAAAACTGTTCAGAAGGTATGAATATCAATAACAAATGCACATGAAGAAAGGTTGTTAATGCCTTACACAATAATAAACACTGAATGTTGCTCGAAAAATATTCGCGTTACATACTGTTAGGGAATGATGGTAGAAGATCATCATCAGATCCATATCACCATATGTTATCAGCAGTAGCTTGCCACATAACAATCTCACCTCCTAGCTGATTGTTAACACCTTCTGCAGATACCCGCAGTTTACAGTGTGAGTGTGAATGTGTAATTATGGACGCCATTTCCACTGTTAGCTGAATTTAATCTTTTACAGCTTGTTGTAAAAAAGCAGCACAAACCTCACAGTTTACCTGGGTGACTGAGATTTAGTATTCTGCTCAGCTTGCAGTTTGTGCAGCTAATACCAGGAGAATTAGAGATGCTTATAATGTGCTGAATTCACGCACACACATTAAAGAAGCGAGGCAACTGATGCTATTTTCTGCTTGAGACACAGTGACCTGCAAACAGGTTAAATGTAGTGTGGAGTTATCTGTAGATATATAAGCTTTGAGTCAACCTTCAACTCTATTCAGCATCAAAGATGAGCAGAGAGTGTCACACACTCTTCAAATGTGAATAAAAGCTCCATAATGCAGTGGATGTGCTGTTTTTCAAAGCAGGAGTTTAAAGGTTTGCTTCAATTTGCTGACAAGCATCATTGGCACCTGTAAGAAACATGAACCCTGTTTTGCTCTCATTTACAACTGTGTGGCTGCATTAAGCCTCAAGGTATCTGAGGTTTGCAATAAATCTTTTCCCACTGATGTTGTCAAGCTGACAGTACAATCCGTCAGCACTTCAGACGGGAAGCTGTTTATCATTCTTATCACTATCAGTATCTACAAGTGGTACACAGAGGAAAGGAACCTTGAACACCAACTGTGAATATAGTTATGTGGGAGAAAAAATATTCTAGTGCAATAAAAACCGCATTTTCGATGGTCGTTTAGCTTGTGGATCGCTATGTCTAAATTATTCCTAGTTCTTTTTTTTATTTTATTTAAACGATCCATTACGGTCAGCTACTTTATGCACTGTATTTTGTTGAACAATGCAGGCCATTGAAAACCTTCTTGTGGCACACCAAAATAAAAAAAGTATACTTTGGTCCTACTTTGGACCAATGTTGTAGTTTATAGGCACAGAGATGAGGTCACCATGAACTGATAAGCTTGACAAATTAACAAATATATACTGCAAATATGCCACTGAAACTACATGATCAATTAAGTGTGTAACAGCTAATTAGCTAGAAGTATGTGTAAAGTATCCAAAGATGAAATACAGTCAACTGAAGAAAATGTAACAGCTTAAACCTTTACCAATTGTACCATTTTATAGGCATCAAATTCATAGTATCTTGTGAGATTTTTCATGATAGACCAACACAATGTAACACATAAAAGGAAGAGTATTGCGACTCTTATTCGTCATCATTTTTGTCCATTTTTTCTTTTACCAGTAAGAGCCTGAACATTGTGGCTGTGCGTGTGTATTTAGGTCCATGTTCTCTGACAGTGGAAGAATTTGCTGTGATCAAATGAGACCAAAGTAAAACTTATTGCTCTCTGTGATAAAAATCTAATACTGCACATCACCATGAAAAGACCATAATTCAATTGAACATAGTTGTGACAGCGTCATGCTGTGAGGATTGTTCTCTTCTGGTCGCAGTTGATGAAAGAGCAGTTCTGGATATGGCATTTTGTAACTCAAAACCAAAAAGGTTTGAATGAGGACTTTAGACCGCATTTAGACCGCATGTGTATTGCCCATGCTGTCTGCTCCTCTTGTTTTTGACACTGATTTTCTTATCTTCAGCTTTGACTTCTTTACTTTTAAAATATCAAGTTTAAAACTACAGTAGAGGTCTTACTGGGTCTGCTGGATTAGACATTAAAGTACATCTGGGCATGTTTACTACCAGTCATTTGCTATTTTAGTTACTAGAAAACAGATTTTCTTTGCAGTAAGTCACAATTTTTCTCACAACTAACAAATGTATATTACTAGCCAAGTGTTGAATACAGAGAATGAGAATAAATAACATACACAACTGAGTGAATAATCAAGAAATATGAACATTTTGTGTCGTCAGTGCTGGCAAGCAAGAAGAGTGAAATCTGCTCTGAGCCTGAACCTCTAGATGGTGATTCCAGGGAGAATCCAACAAAGAGTCAGTGAAGATTTGAAAGATCATCAGACTCTAACACATCTTCCTGCAATCTTACTGTAACATGTAAGGATGCGGCAAAGGCAGATTAAAGCGAAATAGACAATAATTACCCTTTCTGAATGCTCCCTCCTAACCACATGACTCCTGTCAGTGGAGGATCTGTATGCTTAATTCATTAGAAACTATTTTTATTATAGAACAGCAGGATACCACAGTACTGCTCACATCATCTGCATGAGGTATATGGGCAATAATTGCATCAGGAACTTAAATTGTTTAAGTGTGTGTATATATGTGTGCTTTAGCTTTTCTTACCCTGTAAGGCCCATTTTTCCAACAAATACTGCTTTGTGAGGACCCACTACTCCTTAGGGCAACCTAAAGCCCATTTTCCAAAAGAAGTGTTGTTTTTGGGTTAGGGGTTTAGGACTAAGGTGTGAGTTGAGCTTAGGCTAGGTTTAGGGTTAGGCAATGATTATGTGTACGGTCAGGGTTTGGCAATAGAAAGGAGCGAAAAATGAATGGAAGTCAATGCAATGTCCTCATGAAGATGGAAAGACACAATGTGTGAATGTGTTTGTGTGTGCAGTTAAGAATTCAATTATTCCAAAAGATAGTGATGCAGAAGGATGTCTTGTTCCTTAACACAGCTGGGCTCTTGGTGCCAGCACTATAATTCTGTTGAACAGGTGACAGGTGTGAAGGAATGTGATCAGTGTGTTTGTATAATATGCAAAAGTGCTTCCTTTAATTAGTCTTGTAAAGTAAAATAAAATCACTTCACTACTTGTTGCACACATGCCTTTGTGTAAAATTTAATTGACAGATTTGGAATGGTGATTTCTCAAATTATAACATCTCCTTTGGCGTTCTGCCTTTAGGCTCGCGCTGATGAGCCAAAATATTATGACACATTCTGCTCAATATGCCGCAAGCACTTTATATGCTGCCAACACATCTCAAACTGGCTGTGATGGAGTCCAGAACATCTCTGAAGGTGACCTTCAGCATTCAGGGAATTAGCTGTGTGGTAATAGATCTTTTAAGTCATGGAAGTTTGCAGGTGGGGTCGCTGAGGATAAAACATGCTTAACAGCATCTATAACAATCCTTTCACTAGTTCATGTTTCATCTCTCTACAGTTTACTGCCAGTGGGTACACACAGATACTGTAGATGAACATATTTTAAAGAGTCTTCGACACAGTCCAGCCCTATTGATTTGGACGTTAGTAAAGTCTCTTCTGCCTGTTTCTTACATCTAGCAACAGTTCTTCTGACCTTCTCTTGCCTCAAAACATTAAAATTTACTCTTTATTTTAGGGCTATTGTGACATGAGTTATACGGTGCAACAGTCACACCCTCTCAGGTGCATTTAAAGCTGCAGACACTGACATCTTTGCCTATTACTGTTTGCATTACAGTGTCAGGTCATTCAGATTGGATGGATTGAACTCTGATTTACCCATGGATATGCTGTGATCTAAACCTATTGTAGCCGTCTTTAGCCTCTAATTAGTTTCTGTGAAAGTTTACCACAGCAACGTCTTCCACATTTTTATCGTATTACCTACATGTCTTGTAGTATAATGCAAATGGGACTTGTTATGACTTTCTTTCAACCACAGCTTTCTCTTTGACACATCTTGACCAAGCATGTTAACTTGACCAACACTTGATGTCTATTACTGTTCCTTAGTCTTCATGAAGCGATTTCTTCACTAATGTTCTTTTGCATAGCTCAGAGACCTTTACACTGAGATTAAATTAACTAAAGTGACATAATTTACTTTGGCTTAGTGGAGTAAAGGGAGGCTAAATAAAACGTACACCACACTTTCAAATTTGTATTTTTATATACCGTATATATTTACAAAAACACAACCAAAAAAGGATCACATTTATTTAATACAAAGATCCCCCTTAAAATAAAATTGTCATAACATGAACAAATTTGAAAAAGTTTCAGTGGTAAAAATACTATTGCAAGGCATTACAATGTATTATCTCATACATTTTTAAGTGGTTCATGAAAAGTATGTATGGATGTTTGCCTGAAAGGTGCTGACCCAGCTGGCCTCTTGGGGATTAACCAAAGCTCAGACCTCCATTCTAATCAGCAGACTTGCCGTTTCCCCAATTACTGTGCTGCTGGTTGACCTTTTGTACAACGACCCTAATCTCCCTCAGGTATTTGGATGGGCTCAAAGAAACATAATATTTACATACCTTGTGCTGTGCGGCTTGGAGATCAGACTGCAATTATGGAACAATTGTCCAGGACTAAAGGAAGATATCAAATAGCAAGTCAGAAATGATAGTGCTCCTTTGCAGGTAAAGTGCTTCCCATTCAGGTCTCATAGGATTCTGATCAAATAACAAGCAGCCCTCTGCTCCAGTTTGTATTGTAATGTCCAAAGTGATTTATCTCCACTGTTAGGTGCATCGACTGAACTGTTCAGCTGAGCATAAAAGATTCAAGGATTCAGACTGAGTCTAAGATGCAGCAATGATAATAACGTGCTGTGCCAGGTTTTAGTCTCAATATCACCTGTATCTTAGTCTCTACCAGTCAAATGGACTAAAGGGCTGCTGTGTCCTACATGAGGGAAAACAAAGGACACACTATATCAAAATGTTTTTTTGTAATTGTAAATGCACTGTAAAAAGTTTGATTGAAAAAAAAAGCTCTGGGAATGTTAATTTGTTTCAAAAAAGTGGGTGTCTAAATGTGACAGCTTGTTAAATTTAACTACTCAACAAAATAAAACAATGCTAAAAGAAATGCTTTGTGGCAAATCTGACAATATTTACCATGTAGATTGATACACTTGAGAAATCCTTCAATAAAAAAATCTTTATATATGCTTTCTTTAAACAATAAAGTAAAATTGTATAATTTACAATAAATTACTGGCAGCGGTGTTGCTGTAGTTACTGTTACATTTACTGTAATCTTTACCATATCCTAACTGTAATTTTATGACAGTAATACTGTAATTCTGTTACAATTTTACTGTTATTTTGTATTTTTACTTTGCTTTTATTACAAATTTACTAAAATGTTACTGCTATTTTACAGTGATTTAATACAAATTTACTAGAATTTTGCTAAAATTTTAGTGAGCCTTTCTATTTTTTGTTTTAAACTGGTATTTTGTAATTGAAAGTGTGGCAGTCTTAGTCTAATGTCACACCTCCCATCTTAGACTAACTTATCATATAACATGCAATACACTGTAGACTCTTTAGACCAGGTTTCAAGTAACTTTAATTAGCTTTGGTGGTTTCCACAACATTTTCAACACTTAATATGTTCTATCACACAGGAGAATTTAATATAACAGAAATATGTGCCAAAGAGTGCCTAAGCAGAATACTGATTAGACAGTGGATTTAAGTGGGATTTATGGCAGGGATGAGCTCTTCATTTATTCCTTGTACTGCCACTGTTCTGTGTGTTGTCAGACTTTGGGATGGGGCTTTGTCTCTGTCATGATGCATCTACGTGCACCGCTTTCTTTTTTCAGCTACACTGACTCTAGAGATCGGGATATGAGAAGATTGATTGACGATGTATCAATGCAACAACCTGTCCACAGATAAAAATGATAATATATCACTATCAAATTCTGCAAACTCCAGATCAGAAACAGTAAAATGGACAGCAGCTCATACATAACATTTTATATATAAAAATGCATTTGAAAAAGAACATTGAAGAAAGCATTATAGTTCTCTTCATTTGCTGGTATTACAAAATCTGGTTTAAGAATATTTCATCCTACTGCTATTCTATCCATAATTGTTAAAAACCAACTTTAAATAATGTTTCTTTAGATGTGTTTTATCTTTAACAAACTTACAATATGTTCATCTTCAAAAACTGATACATTCACACTGAGTGGGAACTATCAACCCAAAATTGGAAACTCAAAAGAACATATTGCCAAATCATTTCTCAAACATTTAAAATTTCGAAGCAGCCGGTGAGTGTCGGAGCAGCTCTGTCTGATGAATGGCTATTTTAGTGGCTATAGTGTTTACTGAAAAACACTAAAGAGTGTATCCCTTGAGGCACGTCATTTTAGAACTCATTTCAGAGCTCATTTTCTGGCTGAGCGTGATTTTGAACTAAGGTAAATCAGAAAGTCAAGATGAGCAGCCCAGTCAAAGTAAAATAAAGGAAAGCAGAGTGAAGCACGGAAGATAGTCATAAAGACTGTTTCTTAGAAACTCCATTAGCCACCAGCTGTGTCCCTGTCTGTCATGCTGCTGCCGTTCAATTTGCACACTTCCCATACAGAATAACCTTGTTTATGCTACCTCTTTCCGTAACTTTATGACAGCATTCTTAATGATTAAAAAGAGCTAGAGGAATGGCAATGGAGATCTTGAAATGTGTCATCTTGACTGGTTTGTGACTGCATCTTCACTTACATTTCACATTAATCATGGTTGGTATGATTTTTGCTGCTGCTGTCTGAAGCACAGGTTTTTGAAATCATGTCAGAAAAAGAAACTCAGAACACATCTTAAGCACTCATTTATTTTATAAAACGTGATGGACCATGGCTAAATCATGATACTTGGTTATTTTTGTGAGCACACAGGTTACACTGCACACATTGAAGTTGTTTCATATGCTTTGTGCAAGTATTTAAGACTAACTTTAAACAAATATTATCGTACCATTATTGTTATGACAGGTGTATCTTAGGTTGGAATAAGGTCCGCCTTAGAATGGCTTATTTCTAACCGTGTAACCTGTAGTTCCTTCCATCATTAAACAACACACGGAACATATTCATATTATTAGTGATTTTTGCCTAAAATCAAACTGTGAAACAACAAGACTGCAGTGGGTGGCAATCTATTGTTTTGGGTAAATCTGAAGTGACAATAATTATGGTAATTACTCTGCCTTCAAGCAAAAACATGTTCTTCAGCTCCAAAACAGAAGCTATTTTTATTTATGTTCTCCTTTTTGTAATTAAAATTTTTTTTTAAGTGGACATGAATGTTAGCTTAGGACAAGGAATTACTTCAAAGCCAACGTAGTCACTTATGTTTTGTTAGAAACATTGTTCACCAAATGGCCTGATAGGCTGAACTTGACTGAATTGAAGCATAATTTGGAACAATTCAAAATCCATGTTACTGAATTCCAGTCGTTCTGTATGATTGGACTGACTTGGTCGCATGTTTCTGTTTAGAAATTAGATTTGTCTATTTTGTTAAATGCTTTTGGATGACATTTATTAATTGGGTACAATGCTAACTACTACAACATGTAAAGCGGTAGGTACTGTACATAGTTGATGTTAGAAATATGCTGCAGTACAAAAATGTCAACATTAGTCACTAAGACAGCTGAATTAGAATTAAAAAATCATAAAACTACGCTTTATCTTTGTTTCTGTTTACTACCAGTAATTGAAATATATATGCCAAAAGACTAGAGGCCTTAAAGTAATCTATTTGTCAAACTTCGAAATGTGATTTATAGTAACCGTTTTGGTATACTGCACAATAGATTTGTAAAAGCTCTTTGATGGGTATCATTTATCCTTATTGGAGGGACATTTTATGCCAGCAACACACGCTGAATGTTTAGTCAGCTTTGCTAAACAAATGAACATGTTCTGACCTTACAATCCTGAATTGTTTTCTCTAAATACACCTCTGCCGCATACAGTCATTTTTTCCCCCCATAAAGCATTCGGCATGTCTATTTGTTCATTTGGTAAAGCTTACTATTGAGTTTCTCTGTGAGAGTACAGAAGTAAAAGGTTTTTGTTGAAAAAAAATTTCCATGAAGAGCATATACGTATGTAAGGGCATGACTACACATTATAAATGCACCGGCACTACCTGGTCTTTTGCAAAGGTCAGTTCAAGTCAAACTGCAGGGTTCATTTGTCTTTCTATCAAGCCCAGTAGAAATTCTGAAAGGCAATTTTCACACCACACTCCTTCACAATTTTCTTCTGGATGTTTTTAGTTGCTGCCAGCTGAATTATGACTCAGTACGTGATTGTGAGTAAAACCCATAAATTAACTCATAAAATGCAAGACAGTTAGAAGTTGGAGGGTTGCAAGTTTTATTGCAGGTTCCCGCAACTCACAAGTGCCCTTCGGCAAGGCACTTAACTCCAAGTAGCCTGCTAATCTGTGTGTCAATACAGAAATGAGTGTGGCTGGGTGAAAGATGTTATATAGGTTCTGTCTGTGTATCGTTTTTCAATACATAGTTTCGATTACAGGTTTACATATAGTCTTCATCAGGATGAATATAATATTAATTTATATATTTTGGTTGGTTTGTTAACAAGGTGGAAATGATTATTAAGAATTTCAGTGATCAAAAATAATTTTGAGAAGTTTGAATGTATTGTGGATTTTCTCACCAATACCGATAAAAACGAAAAGTTCTGCACTCGTGTTAAAATGTGAATGAATGTTATTTGGCACATTAAACTGAAGGCAGTAAGTTTTTGTCATCAACAGGTCTTGGCATAATTCTGACTGGATGCTTTATTTGACCAGAAGTAAGAGAGCATATTTAAATTGGTTGGTTTTCTGGGACAAAAGTCAAAACAAGTTTTTAGACCTCATCCAAAAGAAAAACAAAAATCTGTGCTTTCTTTCTTTAATGTCAAGTGATGAGTGCATAGCAAAAAAAAAAAAATACACAGTTTTGATAAACTATTACTCGCAGCTTTTAAAAATTGGGAGGTTAAAAAAAGGATCTCTGAACAGGATGGAGGTGGAACAGAGGAGCCACCTGAAAGCACTAAAGAAGAAAATAAGAGACTCCTTATGCTATCTGTGCCTTCACTTAGCAGCACTCTCACGTCTCTCCCAAAGCGCAGAACAGAATGGGGGATAAGAGGGAGAAAGTCTTCAGACATTGAGGAGTTCTCTTTCTTTCTTTTTCTTTTTTTGCTGATGTTTTGTTATGATGGATTGTGCAGACTGAGTGCCATGATGTGCGCATCTCTGGGAGAGCTTGTGTTGTGACCAGTAGGGTCGCTCATCGATTCTAAGCCATCTCTACTAAAGCACTAATAAGACACTTGGCATTTTCCCTGGTGTGATATTACTCCCTTTGTGGGCTTCCTCTACTCCTGCCAGTTATTGGAGAGAGTGGAAAAGTGTGTGTTTTTTCTGTCTGTTGAAGTTTTGTTGTTTGTGTCTGTCTTTGTGTTCATACCCACTTCCCCATGCTTATGTGTTTGTGTGTGTGTGGTAGCATTTAAGTCTGTTACGTTCTGTTCAAGTGCAAAGCACAGATGCACACAGATTTGTGTGCGTGTCTGTACATACATATGTGCATATGCCATGAAATAACAGATTACATTATGTGAATTTAGATTAGTGGTAACATTATACAAATCCTGATAGTGGGAGGATGAAAGTCCACAGTGGGTAGAGGGATCAGATGAAAATGTCACCTTGGAAGCCACTCAAGACTCGCTGGGGCCTGATTGCCCAAGTGAGATCTGGAATGTCATCTGATTTGGAAGCAGAATCATCAGTGAAACATGGTCTGATCCTTTCTAAGGATAGAGATTAGATGCAGTGTTGGAGACGAGATCAGCATCGGCAGATGGAGCATTTACTCATGCAAGAACTTTGAGAAAGCCAAGTCAGGCTAACATGGAAGCTTGCAGGACTGTGTGTTTATTTGCTGCCAAATGTTTAGAAGCCTCATTATAATTGACAATATGAATAAATTGGGATATGTGCTTCATTTATTTTACTGTAAGAATGGGCCAGTATGAGATTCTCATGGTATGGTAACCTTAAGTTGTATTAATGTTCTTTCCCTCTCACTCTGTCTTCAGCCAGTGGTCATATTTTCCCCTGTGGCCCTTTAGGAGAATTACTTGCCTGCCCTGGCATTTTGCTCTATACAGTGAGACAAAAGTGTTGACAGGCCCCAGGATATAGTTTCTGTGCTCTTCCAAAATTACCATAACCAAAAGTTATGAAAGCCAAATAACAAAAAGAGTCAAAAGATTCAAAGTTTAAGAAATTTTAAATCTCACGGAGAGCATATCAAAAATTAAATAAAGCATTAAATAAAGTGAAAGAATACTGGACCAGATATCAGTTCCCATTCTATGCTATTTATTAATTTGATTGAACTTATTCTGCAGGAGTTTGGGACCAGAATTATTATTAAAAATGACTTTATGTTCAGTAACCTCCTTACCGTCTTGTCACTCTTTCTTCACATCTTAACAAAATGACATTAAGCCTTTTGAATGGTTGGACCTTTTTGAGGCTTTCATAGGAGAACGGATCAAAACCTTGGGATGCCTTGATGCTGATAATTAGCCAGTATCAGTTCTGTAGTGTTACTAAGTTCTACTTGGTGAAATTTAGACTTTATAAATCTATCATGTCACCCACTCAGCATATTAACAGTTTGTCCAGCGGAGCCCACTTCAGTTTGTTTTGTGCACTTATGCATCTTAAATGGTAGTTGGAAAATGTGAGTGCTGCAATTATGCTTGTAATCATTGAATAACAAAAGAAGAAGTATGTCAGGAAAATGGAAAGTTACTGTATATATATATATTTTAAAACATGCGTGAGTGTACTTCAGCTTGTTTATGTCTGACCGAGTGAGCAGTAGTATGTCTGTATTTACCAAACCAACGAGCCACTTGCATGAGCATGAAAGAGATATATCTTAATCTATGAGTGAGGGATCTCAAGGCCAACAACTTCCAAAGTAATAAATTTGTCTGAGGAAAAAAGGATGAGAAATAAAGGCCTTTAAATGTTCCTGTTTCTCTCCACGTCAGAATGAATGGATGTTTCAGCAAGCAGTGCCACAAATTACCCCCAGAGAGAAAAACAGCTCAGACAGCTGCAGCGTGGGGGATCCACTCCCTCTGGAGAAGTCATATTCAGACTGATAGGCTTGTGTGGAATTCAGTGAACCTGACTGCACCCTCCACCCACAGGGCTCCGCTCCTTCCATATTGGTGCAATCCAAACTCCTCGGGGGAATATTCCTTCCTCAGCTATCTTCAACATTTTCTTAGCTGTTCCTTTTTAGAGGTCCTGCTGCCAACTCAATTTCAGATGGCTTTTACACTTCAGCTACATGCCTCCTCCGTGCCCACGCTTGTGACTTCCAGTGAATCTCGGGGCAATGCATTCTATTACCCTATTTAGTTTTTTCTTCCATTTGGTATGTAGAGTCAAACACAGCCTGTATCAGATTCTAAAGTGAAGCTTGAAGCCCCCAAGCTAACTGCCTGTGAGTGTCTTGCTGCCTACAAATCCCCTCTGCTCTTTATGTGTGTCCTGCATATGGGTTCAGTGTTGCCCTCTGCTCCACACCGGTGTGGCACAGAGGGATGGAGATGGAGACATTGTCAAGCAAAGATGGAGACATTGTCAAGACATAAATATAAAGATAGAGAAATTGAGTAGAAATTTTCACCTTTCACCTTTGAGTTTTTCACCAAGGCTAAACTATTGTGCACTGTTTTACTGTGTGCATCCTTGAATTGAGAGATGTTAATTCCTCTCTAAAGAGAAGCATCACAGCAAAAAAGGTCAGTATGATTAATGATTAACACCACTATCAAAGGCTGGAGGCATGATTTTATCCATCTGTGTACAGTACCTTGGAAAAGTATTCAAACACTACGTTTTGTCACGTTACAGCCTTTTGTTGTCAGCCTATTTAGGGACTTTTGTGGTGACCCATGGGTGTTGCTTAAGGCAACCTTTAAAACCCTCCCATAAATTTATGAACCATGCACTAAGATCATTTTACCACCATTGAAGAATTTAAGATTAAAGATGACTTAAATAATTGAAGGTCCACAACTTCTCCAAAATTTTGGTGTTTCATTAATTGGTATTGCTTTGCAAGGGTTAATACAGCATAAGTAAGCAGTGCAGAATATTGAAACAAGAAAAACTAAAATAGCTAATGCTAAAACTGAAGAATTCTAAATGAAGGCTTTCAAAGACAGAATGGCTTTCATAGCCCAGTCAGATCGGATCTTTAGATATGACGGGGTGATACCACTCTAAATCCACCAAATGACTTGAAAGATTCTTGGATATAAACTTTCACCAACTTCTCACTGAGAAGTTCTTTGTCTTCGTCTTCTGGGCTTGAACTACAGCTGATGAGGGATGCCTAATCGGGAAGAGCTTAAGGGTTGAATTCTTTTCACAAGGCAGTGTCTTCGGCCCAAAGGTGGCCCCGTGTCCTCTTCTCCTGCTGAGGAGTTCTTCATCCATGTTTATCTGACATCTGCCTGCAGGATACAACCAAGCTTTCTCCTTCCTCACCCCCCCTTATTATAAGGTTTTCTGCCATACAGATGTGTTTCATTGGTTAGGTCTGCTGCCAGGCTCTCTTTATTGGCTGTCTTGGGTAAATAATGATGTCAGCTTCAAATTGTGAAAACTGCAGAATGCAACTATGTTAAGACTCCCTTACTCTCTTGCCACTAAATTAAATCAAACCTAAGAACAAAGTTACTACTTCATACATAGTGCATTATAATTTACTGTTCTGCTCTACTGTTCTAACCCTAACCCTATCTACAAAAAAGAATGAAATTATAAAGTAGAACGCAAAGTAACTCTTTCAACGTTAAATGGCTAAAACCTGGGGGGAAAAATATGATGTTCCAACAGGACAACAATTTAAGCACTCTAATGGTTTTGGAATAGGTAAAACAGGCCAATGTAATATAAAAAGCCCTAACCTCAACAATAAAATTGTGGACTTTGCTTAAAGGATTTGCCTGTGCCAAGAAAGGAACAAATGTGAATTAAATCACCAATTCTACCACATAGAGAGGTCAAATATCCAATCAGAACTCAACCAAAATCTAATAGATGGCTGCAAAAAGCAGGTGAGAATATGTAATCAGTTTGAATGTATGTATATTGCATGTACACTGAAAAGTAACTAGTATAGATCAGATAGAAAATTGATTAAAGTATGTCAAATAGATCTCAGTTTTGCATTACCTGTTGTAGTACTTATTTCACCCCCTCCATCATTGACACTCCCCAATGTGACATGTACTTTAGACGACAGAGGTACAGTAAATACAAAAAGGATGGGGTCTATTATCTGGACATTAAATGGCTTTGTGGTTTAATGTTATAAGTCGAACACATGAAAACATGCTTCAGTTGAATCTCCTTTCTTATGATCTCAAGTCACATCAGATACAGTAAAACACCTAGTTTAAGAAATGTCCCATCATTGGGAATTTTGTTTTCTTCATCTGGAACTTTTCTCTGAAATAGACTGTCTGCCTTCTGCACTGTTAATGTGCCTTATTCAATTATTTTTTACTGCCATTTTCGCACAGAGACAATGTTTTAGATATAATATAAATCTCACTCATGATTGGAGAAATATGCTCTGTTCTAGAGGTTATGCTAGTGCAGGATACCCACACCATCTTCCCAGGTCCTGAAGAAATCCATTGCTCTCTGACAGAGAGAGAGAGAGTTCAGTTTAATTACAAAATATTTATATACACTCCTATGAAGGCTGTTTTTTCCTCAGTTTATCTCACATTTACATTTTATTGAATGTAACGAAGGTTAATAGATTTTTGTGGGGAAAATAAAATATTAAAAATATGAAATCACCTAAATGTAAAGATCGAGTTCACTGCAATATGCAAGGAAGTAACTAATTGAGCGCTTACCAGGATAATAGCCATTCAGCCCATGATTTATATTCTCTCTCTGCTACAAGGGCAAACATAAGTATTTGCAGCCTGATTGGTGTTTAATGTCTTTTGACGACTTCAGACAGCGGTAAAGGCAACGATCATTGCACATCTCAATAATGGCAATCATAAAAGCCGGCTCCAAAGGAAAGGTCACTGTTAATGGCTGGCAGGCAATATTTTGTGTCACTCAAAGTGCCCAGCTTCGATAGTAAATCTCTCTAATAAGAGCAGCCTCGCCAGCAATTTCTTTAACTTAATTACCAGGTTGTTCCAGAGGCATGTGGTTGATATCACTGTATGACATTTGAGGCCAAACAATACAGAGTTCTGAGTCTCTCTTTTACTTGGACTTTACATAACATCCACCCATTCACCACCTATTTTCCACGTCTCCTTAACCTATATCATTCTTATTCAGTTTAATTCCGTTTATTTATAAAAATGTAATCTCAGACACTATGAGGCCAACTGTCGAGAAACATAAACAGATCAAATCAATGAAGTCATAATGACGAATTCAAATTCAGTTAAACACATTCCATTTTAATTCTAGCTCTAATACAGTGGAGAAAAATGCAGTATATTATCTCAGTTGGTGAAAAGTTATCTAATGGACCACAGCCAATTGCATCAACTCATTGATTTTGCAGCAATCCCTCATCTTGAGTGAACATTTTGTGTATGTGACTAACTATAATTGACAATTACAGTTAGACCTTCATGTCCTGTGACCAAACAAATAAATGTGTTATAACATTGTTTTTTTCATATTGGTGCACTTACAGAGTCCATAGCATATGCCGTGACACTTCACTGAATCATAAAAACAAAAATCAATTTGCTTAAAGGATCAGCTATAGATTTTAGAGAGGAAGCAAGAAAACAAAATGGTGGTTCGATATCATTTTTAAATTGTCAAATATTCTGAGAGAAGTCAGTACTCTTGTGTGGAGCTATGCTGCCTGTGGGTCTTACAACTGCATTAAAAATAGGGGAAAACTAAAAAGAAGGAAGATGACTTACAAAATCACATTTAACTTTAAAATTCAACTTTAAGATTCAAGGATTTATCAAACATGCGAGACAAAATCAAAGCAACACTTCACGTATGTTTTTGATGAGGGAATAATCTTATAACGTGATATAAAGCTCAAGCAAGTTGATTTGTACATAATACCCCTATTTTAGTGAAAACTTGCTTTGTCAAAGACACTTAATTGTCAATTCTCTTTTATTTATCTCTATGATGTATTCTCAGTGATCTGCAACTCTCAATCTGCGAGTCTCAATCAGGAATAAAAAATAGATTTCCCACTTCGACACATCAAACTTTTCAATTATTACTGAATGTTCCTAAGGTCGGGTTTGAGATGGCTAAAAGCAGAAATGTAGGTTTGTAAAATACAAAGTGACTAATAGGATTAGCAGAATGTTTATTTCACCCACACAAAGTAGTACGTTATATCTATTCAGCTTAAGTTCTTAAAATTCTTTATATGACAGTCAGACCTTTGCACTTTTGCCATCTTTACTCTTTCTGCTTTGACTTGATAATTTTCCAGACGGATAAACTCCTGGGTTGAGAGAAGGAACACTTACTTTTTACACAGCTGCATGTGTGTATCAGGTGTTTCTTTCTTTTGTTGCTCTCTCTATTTTCACCTCACTACTCAAGCCTCTTGCTGTTCATAATACCTTACAAAATCAGCAAATTTGTATGGAAGGGTTCCCATATTCTTTCAGTTCAGCCTGTGTAAGACTTTTACCTAATTTTCTCATGAAAGACAGATGAAATAGATGAATGATGAACATTTTCGCAGGGCGAGTTCTGAACAACTTTGCTATCACCTAATTATCACACTTTTATGAAAAAGTATTACTTCTCAGCAGCACTGGGCATCACAATAGTAAAGTTATTACAAATAGATGTGTGTGAATCTATTGCAAGCGATGGCTATGACATGTCAGACAGATGACAGCTCTAAAATGATTCTAATCGATTTTAATGAATCTCTTGGGTTTGTTTAAAACCAACAAGACAGTAAACAGGTTCCCAATGAGAGATAGCGATGTTTTTTCATAACTGCCAGTGTTAGACATAATGGCTGTCTGTGACAGATTAAATAGGAGGTAGCAAGTCACAGAGCCTGGCAGGAGAACTGCTTCCAAAGTGCCAATTTCATTTTCAGCCGGTATATCTGGCCACTGCCATTCATTTACTGACTGTATTTCATTATAAAACCAATTTTCCCTACTTTGGGAAAGTTTCAAGATCAGAATTTTATTACACAAAATGAAGGCATTATTATGGTTAAACCTTATCTGTACGTTTTGTAAAGAATAGATAATCTAATAATTTTCAACAAATGATACATGATAAAACAGAGGAGCCTCTCAACATTTGCTCCGTTTCTCAATAAAATCTACCAATGAACATATATTAACCTTGAGCTTGCTAGAAAGGACAAGGTTAGACATTGTAAAATTACAATGGGTATGAATCCTATATTAATTTTTGTCCATTCATAATGTGGAATAGAAAAATTATACAGCGTACATTTTCACTGAATTTTAAAAATAAATATGATGTGTAGAAGTTGCAATTTATTGTGGATTTTCTCTCATCAGCACAGAGCCAAAGTATAATTACAACCTTAAACACAAACAGAGATCCTCACTTATGTTTGGTTAAATGTTCTTTGGGAACTCGCACATTGACTACAGGATTTTCAAAACTGCAGAACCAACCTTCTGGTATAATTCTGGCTAAATGTTTGTCAAATGTTTTTATCAGAAGTTGTAGGGCTCATCTTTTGGTTAGTTTCCTGCTAGGAATACAGCTTTTTACTATTATCCATAAATTATCAATTCTGTTGCAATTAAGACCATGTCAGAAGTGTGTTTGATCATTGAGCTGTTGACATGCCCATCATTTCAAAATACTCCCTACAGACCAAATATGGTTCAAACTGGTTATACACTGGAGACTGCTGGAACTGGAGTGCTTCTGTCTACCATCAAGCAATTTGATATCAATGTGGAGTGAAAAGTTATTGAAAGAACAAAGAGGACAGAGTCTCTTGATCCAAAAAAATCATGATGAAAACAGTGTTTGGAGCAGTCGCTACGTTTTTAAATTAATATTAATATTAAAATAAATTATTAACTAAAAATCTTGGAGAGATAAAGATTTAGTAGTCAAAATCTTAATTTGAGTGCTTAACTTTGATCTAAGAGGGGAGCATTTTGAAGTGATGCATAGTGAAAGCCTCAGACCCATTTTTTCAATTAGCTACGTAACTAGTTTCATTAAAACCACACTGATTGAAGCCTGCAAACCAACCAAATGCTCAGCCTATTTTATTTACAGCAAACTGACAGATGAAAACAACCCTGATGTACATTCTGTGAATCTGTGACTTAAATATTTGATCAAATCTGTTTCACAACTTGCAAGGAGCACAGCTGCTATTAAAGATATAAGAATCAAAAGAAGTCTAAAATGTTTACTTGTCTTTGATTTGTTCTCCTACAACTTTAAAGTATCTGCATCAATTTGAAGATTGATGCAGAGGTTTGCTGTCTTGTTTTTATGAGCATCTGTAGAAATGCTAGAGTTAAATATGCACTTCTGGAGACTTGTTTACAACCGTTGCATTCCCTAAAAAACCAACAGGTTTGTGATTTATTTATTTCAAATTTGTGTTGAGCTGAAAAATAAAAACGTACCTTCTTATTAATTTGAGAAATATTAACTTTGCACTTGCAAGCACTCAGAGCATCGGAATGAGATTCCCCAATATCAAAGAAATGTAACATTATAGCAAAAGTATCTTACCAGATCTTGATGCAGTTGAACACTGTGATTCCCACACCATAAATCCCAAAACACAGAAACTATTCAGAGTTCATCAACAGTGAAAATCTTCAGAAGAGAACAGAATCTATCCTCTACAAAATCCCTTCTATTTCCTCACATTTAGATTAGGGTTTTTTTTCTCATTGTGCCATCATACACTGGTTAGGTGATACTTGTTGCAAAGCGTCTGAGAGCCACAGGGAAAAAATTACATTATAACTTGTCGCAGTAAACTCACATGTCTTATACGTTTAACTTTCTCACACATATTCTGTAGTTTCATTTCTGACAGACAGTTCACTATTGCTCTTTTTACATTACAATCTTTTTCAGAAGTCAGTTGGTCTCCCAGTTTCCCCCAGCAAACTCCACAGTATGATTCCTACTGTGGAAAACATCATCTGTCCCCCCCCCACCCCCCTAATAGCTAGCTACTACATCATGGTCATTTGCAGTTATAGAATGAATGGCTGGGAGCATTAAGCCTGACATTCTGACATTTCAAAATTGTATATCTTATCTTGATGATGTCTAAATTCCAGCTGACATTAAAGATACTGCAACACAAGGCACATTTAACGAATGTCTGAAAGAGAGACAGGTGGAAGGGAGATGGGTGTGCACCATTTTGCCCAATGAGCCTGGCGATTATCCAGCTGTAAAGGGCCATCAGCAGCGGCAGCCCTGACAAGCAACTGGATTAGTGAGAGATGCAATTAAGACCTCAATAGGGAATCTGCGTCTGACACACTCAGATAGGCTTGTAGCTTCCTTTCCACACATACATGCATTATACTCAAACTGTGAAGAGGAAAGCTCAACTTGAGTCACGTCAGTTGGCTTCCCCATCAATTTATTTATCTGTGTTTTGTTTGGAGCTGGTGGGGAGCCTGAATGCTTGGTTACTGGTAATTACCTACTGTATTCACTGTTGCAAACCAATTATCACATGCAAATGAATAAATATGGTATAGGGATTATCTCTGGAATAATGCATAAAGAAATAACAAAGATTAAGTGGAAGTGACACTCTGTATGCTCAAGAACAATCTTCAGTTGAAAGCGTATTTCACATTGGATATTCAATATGCAGACAAAAGAGAATAAAACCAATGTACCTACTCGGGAGAAGGAGTTTGTTTTGCATTCATTTTTAATTATTTGCCAGGTCTTTCCTACTGTGTTTTCAGATAGTTTTGGCATGACAAAAACAAAAAGATTGGGAAGACATGGGCTAAGCCAGTGAGCCTTTTGCGATAAAATAGCTCTCATATATAAATCTAGCTCAGTGGTGCAGAGAGGCAGTCGGCAAAAATGGCTCAACTTTAGAGTGAATGCACATTTAAAGACAAGGTTGCAGAAACTCATCAGCTGTTTCCTTGTAGAATGTATTTTAGTTATTTTTGTGTTACATATGTAGTAAAACAAATATGAGAAGTAAGACAATGCAGTTCTCATCAGTAATTATATACAGTCCCAAATATTTATCTGAATTGCATGTCATATATTCAACTCAGTTCAGTTTACATATTTATATACTACCAGTTCACAACAAATGACATATCAAAAAACAGATTTGATTTTAATGTGCAAATTTATAATCAAATCAACTGAGGCATATAAACATCTTCAAATTTAGTTATTCCTCCCAATGCAATCCTGGTTAAAATTAGTAGTTGAGCTTGACTAAAATACTTAAGCAAGTTAATTGCAGAGTCTTTAATTAATTAATTGCAAACAATGGTTATAGAAAACCATATATCGACAAAATAAGGAACGTTTTTCCATATCAAAAACATATTTCCTGTTGTACTATTGAACAAATAGGCATATGAGCTTAATTACAAAATTATTTGTTATTTTTAATCAGTTATCTATGGTACTCAACCATCAGACTGGTGCAAAGTGCTTTCATACCCATTCAGCTTTCAAGTGTTCCAGGAACCCCTGATCATTCATGTAACTTAAAAATACTTGTTAATGTGAATTGTGGATGCTGACATTAGTAATGGGGAGATCTGTGCTGCTGAAACATGTTTTGCATTGAGTTGGTATTTTAGGCTTGAATAACCTCACTGATAGGACAACTCCTTTTAGCACAACTTGAACAAACAATAATCTTTTCCAGCATCTCATCAGATAATTTTGTGAAGCAAATATTAAGCCCCAGTGGGCCAAGGAAAAAATATTTTTTTGTGAAAAGCTTATAGAGAAACACCACCAAAGATGAGAATATGTAAATGCAGGAAAAATGGATCTACAAAGCATTGACTCAGGAGGCAAAATATAAATTTATGTCATACTTCTTAGATTTAGATTTATTTATTTTTGCAAAAATGTTAAAAATCATTCATCAATTTTGAATAACTTAGAATTAATTATTTGCATAAAATCCAAATAAAATGTATTTCATTTTATGGTTGTAATTGGACAAAATGTGATTTAATTGGACTGACTAATTTGTCAGGCAGTGTTTAATTGAGTTATATTGTGTTGTTGTCTTCTCTTCTACTTCATTAAATAACCATGTAGACACACTAGAAACAGGTGAAATTAGCCTAGTCTGGCACTTTGCTCTGAGTTCTTAGCAATTAGGCTTATTTGTGGTTTGGTGACTGTCTGAAAGTCAAATAGCTATCAGGCTCCTCTCTAGTGGAACCAGCTTCCTTTAGGTTCAGGAGGCAGACATCATCTCTGCTTTTAAAATTAAGCTAAAAACTTCCTTTAGTTATGCTGCTCTAAGCCCAGCCTGCTAGGAGACCTCCCATGATGCACTGAGCACCTCTCCTCTTTTTCACACTCCATGCATTTATATGACTCCTGAATGTCATTAACTGTGTTCCTTCTCTTTCCTGTAAACTGTGATTTCTACCCTTTTCTTTTTACATCCTTGTGTTACTCTTCATCTGCATCCCTGGCTCTGGCGGAGTATGTTTTCTTATCTGGTGTTGCTAGCCTAAAACCCTGGCCAGTCTTCGCTGTTATTGCGTTTGTTCTCTCTCTTCTTTTCTCTCCCCCAGTGTCCTCTCACCCCATCCACTCCAGGCAGATGGCTGACCTTGCTGAGCCTGGTTCTGTCAGAGATTTCTTCTTATTAAAAGTGCTTTTTTCCTTTCTCACCGGTGCCAAGTGCTAAAAGAGAATTGCTAGCTGTCCCTTGATAATATTCAAGGATCGTGTCCTATACAATGTTAAGTGCTTTTCATGAATTATGTTGTCATTTGGAGCTGTATAAATAAAACTCAATTGAATTGAAATAAATAGTTTGATGGCATGAGTACTGGAACAATGCCTGAATTTCCACCCTGGGGAGTTCAGCTCCAATGCAACTTTTTCTAGTATGAAGTAATTGGTAGCTTTCAAAGACGCTTTCCCAACCCTGAACACATTTTTTCCCCCATCTCTCCTGTGTTCCCAACTCTGTTATATCTGTCTCCAATTGTGACTTTCTATTTGTCGCTGCACAATTCACGTTCTGCTGCTCTGCCACACTATCTCAGCTAAAATGTCATAAGTTGCAGAATATGTTCTGAGATGCTGCTCTTCCCTTTTGTAATGACCTCCACTGAGACCCACTGATACTGGCTGTAAATCCCCAGTTGTTTGTTGGGCGACTTTGCAACATTAATAAAGACTTGTGGCACAGTGTAGTGTGCAGATCATCTACAGTTTTATCATTAGACAGATCCCACTACCCAGTTGAGGGGTCATTAGCAGATGCTACAAAGGAGCATGTCACGCTGGGTCCCAAGCAGTCAAAGACCTGTTTCAAGCCCTGGTGAAACTTTTAATTATCACCCAGGCTGAGACTTATGCCAGATTCCCATTACATACGATGAAGCATTTAAAAGCAATCGCAGGGTGGCTCATTGTGACAGCAAAAGGAATATCGTCGGAATTAAGGCCGCTGTATCTTCCACCTGCTATCTCACATTGCAAAAGTGTGTCAATACAGGCTGCAAGCAATACAAATTACTCTAATTATAACAACACTCAAATGCAATGGAACTCCAAAATGATAGGTTATAACACACTATTTATAGAACTGGCTCTATTCACAAAAAATACTCTCAAATGTAAATGAAGCACCGAGTTTAACTTTCAAGGAAACCTCTAGCTCATCAGCCTGCACCACAAAGCATGGCAGCAGTGAAGGTCAGCCGTTTTTGTCCAAGCAATGAAATACAGAAATGAATGAAAACATTATTGAATAAATCTATAAATAAAAGATTAAATCTGGGCAAATGATCAAAAATCTCAGTTTTATCGTACCCTAGTTTTTATAATATTTCATAAAATCTTACTTTTTAAAAAGAAACAACAGTTATTCCTAGTGCTGGTAAAATAACTGAATAGCTTTACAAATGGAGTAATAAAAAATCTGTACTATTTACTCATTATTTGTCAATTTTCAGACATATCAAAACTATAGAATAATGCCTGCAAAATGTGTTTGTTTTAATGGAAACATGGCTATTGTGTCAAATGTTTTTGTTTTTGGCATTTTGCTCTAATAAGGGAATTACTTTTTCACATCGAGCCATGTTTCTTTGAGTATATTTTTTCCTCTCATAGATGAAGCCATAATTTGAAGTGGGTGAAGCAGTCCCAGTTTCCCTCCTCATGTTCTTCACTCATTCTGCCGTGAAGCAATTCATGTTTATTCTGTACACAGAACCATCACTGTTGCCAGCTTAGTGACTTTGTCGCTGCATGTGCATAAACAAGAATGATTGACAGCGCTAAGACCCTCCTTTTTAGCTCTGCCTGGTTGTTTGTGACTGGCAGTAGTATATTTCTGCAGATGGCTGTAGGACCTCAGGGCATAGTGACAGTTTTAGCAAATATGAAAAACATATTTTTATTTTATGGGTTTAAATAACAAAATCGCATAAAATCCATTAACTGAAATACTTTAAATTCCTGGCTAAGTTTATGAAAAATTGTTTGTATGGTGAATCCAGTGGTCAGATCTCAACTATGAATATTTTGTTTGGTTTGAATAGCCTTTCTTTGCAAGGATATACTTTCCTGAGTACTCCAGCTTCCTCCCACAGTCCACAAATATTTGCGTGTGGTTAAAATTTATTTTAGTTGCCTTAAGGTGTAGAGTGATCTGTGTACCCTGACTATTGCTGAATGGCTGCAGGGATAAATCTGAACTCCTCAGTGACCCTGACTAGGAGTTTGTTGAGAGAGAAAATTAAAGGATGCTAAATATATGAAAAATAAATGTTTTCAAATGTGATTTATAATTTCTACACTATAAGGAAGAAAGGCATGTAGAGGGAGGAAATGGTTCTGGAATCTGAGCTTGAAAATTGAATGACAGTTAGTACTTCTTGTCCTTAATTTGCTTCAGTATTCAAACCTTATATAAACCAAGACTCTGTAGGTTCCCAGTTTATACAGAGAAAGAGTTTGAATTCTTTTTCTTGGTCTATGAAGCACTGAAAAGTTTTAACTCTGAAAATATTTTCTTTACTTGTCAGTTATGAAACCCCTCAGATCATAACAGTCATGGTTACTCAGTGTACCCTGGACCAGAACTAAACAGGAGGAAGCAGCATTTAGCTTTCATGCTGCCAAATTTTGGAACAATCCTGAACTACTGAAAGCATTTTTTCCTGATGCGTTCCCATAAATCTCAAAGTTTGTTTATTTGTAAGTTGTCTGTAGATTAATGTTTATCAGTTTCAAATTCACATTTTACTGTTTCTTTCTTTTCACGTTGTTCAAACACTTTTATGTTATTGTAAGGCATTTGTTACCTTTTTTTTCTTTATATTTCTTCCAGTTGTCTGTTTATCTAGGCACTTAATTTTCTGCAAAGCTCCTTGAAAAGTTTTATCAGTCAATGACTGTATACAAATGAACCTGCCTGGCCTTTTGTTTTCATCTTCAAAGATTTCATATAACATTCACAAGCTAGAAGGACATGAAGTAAACTTTGATAAAACAAAAGAACAATATTCTGAGTGTTCAAACATCAAACACTGATGAAGCAGATGAGAAGACTTTTTTTCTGGTAAAAGGCAGGAATGTTTGAAATTTCTTCAAATTTCTGGCTTTGCATCCATTTTTCTGTTTCCTTCAAGTAGCCTTGTAGGTTAATATTGACATAACAGTTTTCTTTTAGCACAAGATTTTAATGATTATTGTATTTCAGTTCTGCATGACTTGTATAGCTTTTTTTCATGGCTATGCACAGAAAAATGTGATTGTGTTTTGGATGCAATTGGTTTGATTCACACATTCATAGCATCATAGTGAAAATCAATTTGAATGATGGATTTAAGAATCCTTGGTTTTTATTGTTAAGAACCATTTTTAGAGAACCTAAAACCAGGAATTCTAGGTATATATGCATGGTTGAAAGCTTTTTCAATTGTCTCTTAACATACATGTTGAAGCTTTTGTTGCAAGCAAAAAAGGATTTTCCTGCAGCCTAAAATTTTAAATCAAATTGATTATACATGAAGCAAAAACTTTTTGGAAACAGCAATGTCATTTTTATGAATACTTTACAATGGAGATGAGTAAAAATACTGCAAAAACCTCCAAGCAGACCTGAAATGTAAGGAAGTGAAATATCCTGTGTTGTCTGAGCCAACCATCTCATCTCCACCCCAACAGTCCGCTTGCTGAAGACAAAATTAGTCAGAAAGAAACACAGATAACAGTGACAGCTGGAGTAAAGGCCTGCCAAACAAGGAGAAACCTTTTTTGTCTTTCTAGAAATTTCCACAGTTTACTGTCTTCAGGCAGCGATTTGGCTGCAAACCATTTTCAAGTGTTAAAGTGAAATACTTGAAAATGGTATTTCATCTCCACCCCAACAGTCCGCTTGCTGAAGACAAAATTTGTCAGAAAGAAACATAGATAACAGTGACAGCTGGAATAAAAGCCTGCCAAACAAGGAGAAACCTTTTTTTTCCTTTCTAGAAATTTCCACAGTTTACTGTCTTCAGGCAGCGATTAGTTTAATTTATGGTTGTGTTAATTTGTCTCAGCCACAAAAATTAGACCTGTGCTTAATAAATTGCTATATCTCCTTCACCTCCTTATATTCAAACTGGATGTGCATAATTTATTTTAAAAAGCTGTCAAATCTCTCATCAAGTCTATCCTTGATATGTCTTACAGCAGTTTAAAAGTTTTTTCTACTTTTTTTGGGAACACTATTAATTTTATCATTTTAGATACTGTTTGATCCTAGTCTTTTTTCTACATGTGATAATATTTGTTGTGAGTATGCCACTTCTTCTGAGACTTCGAATGAATGAAAACACATGATGCTTTATTAAGTCATACGAATATGAGCAAACCCCACAAAATTACAGTTTGAAAAAACTCACATCACTGGCATGAAGTGTTGAACCTTGTGTTAGACATGTGATCCGTTCATTTAACCCCAGTAGTTTTTAGAAACCAGAATGGCTTGATATCCTTATTGTGATGCATGGTGGTGGTGGTATCATTCAGATCTGTTATGTTACCAGATGTACTTGTGCATTTCTAAATGGTGGTAGAATTTTAAAGACAAAAGTCTGTGGCTGCATTCTTCAAGTCTCCTCAAATTAGAAACTAGCTGGTTGACAGATGGATACCACTGTCTGTTCATGTCCAAGCAAAATATCAAAACTAGTTTTGAAAATAGTTCCATCCTCAGTTATATTGATGATTCAATTCTTGGACAAAGCTTAAAAGCTAACTACTTTTGAGGAAAGCAGCCAATTTAAAAGATCTCTGAAAGAAGTATGATCACATTTTTAGCTGGATCTTGTTGATAGCTACAATACAACATGTCATTTTAATGCAAATGGCTAAAGCAAATGTGTTTTTGAAGAAGTTCAAAATAGTTTTATGTGTTATTGAGCTACCCTGATATAAGAATAGTTCAAATTAATTATTAAAAATCTAAAACAAAGACAGGTTTCACATTAATTTAAAGAATGCAAACAGTTCTATGACATTTATCATTTATGGAGATTGTCCACTTTGGTTCTACAAAGTCATCGATTTTTCTATATAATGTTACAGCATAGACACATGCAGTGATACAGACTCCTCTTCATACAGCTTAACTTGGTAATTTTATTATCTTGGCATCTGAATACAGGTTCAGTCTGCTTAACACATGGCACACATGAGACTGATACTGATTTAGAAGACTTAAGAACACAGCAAGCTTTTTTGAAACAAGCGACCTGAAGCAGCCAAGCTGAAAATGCTCAACTCTCCTCCCAGAGTTTAAATTGGAGTGCTACTAGTTTGAGTGCATTGGTAATGGGGATAATTACCAGAGCACCCTGTTGAGTTGCGTTTGACCTCAAGCTTTCACCCTGATGCTTGATGTTTTGCTGCTGTCTGGCAGCTTTGACGATTTCTCCTGCACTGAGGAACACAGCTCCTCAGTGGAGTTAATGTTTCTTATGAATGTGACAAATTGTCTTTAGAAAGGTCTTGGTCTTTTGCACATTGTTCACTTCGGGCAGGGAAAGCAGGTGACAATGGCTCTGACCTTAATGTTCCACTTAATGGACAATTCAAAAGTTCAAATGTCAAAGCTCACACACAAGCCTGCACTTGAGAGCTGCTGCAGCTCAGAGGTCAAATGAAAACTAAAGTGAATTTGAACACGTAACAATAGTTTGCTCCTTCCCATTATTGTGCTGTTTTTCCTTTTCCTGGCTGTTATGTTAACACACATGGCAACAGAGCATCTGTGACAACCCTGAAGGAAGAAAGTATTTTATTCTCCTTATATACACTCAAAGTGAAATTTTATGTTTCTGGTTTATTGCAATTTTGCATGACTAAACTACAAAACCCTGCTGTGCCCTGAGCAAGCAGCGATTGAGAACTTCCTAAGCACTTCAGTCAGTGTGACAGTCATCTAATCTGTACTATACCATCACCAGTAGTCATAGCAGAGGAGACCCATTCCACTCCGTGAGTATATTATAAATAAATTACACATTTCTAAAACTGAGTATTGCTATTAGCCACACTTGCCATTCCCACTCCTGTTTCGCCACTGGGGGGAGCTGTATGTCTGAAGTGACTGTGAAGTAACTGGGAGGAAAGTCAGTTCCTCTAAAGCTGACGCAATAGTTCTCAGTAGAACTATTGTGCCCCATAAGGTGTAGATTGATAGACAGATTGGGAATGCATTTGCTCCAGTATGTCAACATGAAAGTACAGTTTATCCCAAAAAACAAAGCTCCCCATTTATTAGGGTTTGTATGTTCTGGCCCTGATCTGTCATCATGAGACAAGAATCATGATTGAAAAAACAAGATTCCAGGTACCAGTGGCTAAAATAAGTTTCCTCCATGAGGGGAAATTAGATCATTGAAAAGCTTTCATAGCAACAACACATAGAAATGGTAACATTGTTTGTTTGATCTAGCAGTAATAATCATCTGCCTCATTCAAATTAATGTAGCTTTGAGTTGTTAATATTTCAGAAAGTCATCTTTAAAATGGTCCATTTGGGAGCTTAACTCCCCTGTGAGAATGTCCCACTAATTCTCCAAACTGGGACATATCCCTTTCAGACTACAGCTCCAACTATTATTAAGAATAAATATATTTAGTTTGATACAGATGGAAAAAATGTTTTTCAATGCATCTGAGTGGACAATCTTTGGAAATATATTTGGTTTTACTGAAGCTATTTCCACATCTTGTTTTTGAAAGTGGTTACATTTGATGCATACATGCAGCTGTTGTGGGAAAGTACTATTTGTGTCTCCAATCAAAATCAAATATCCAAAGAGTGACAGAAAACAATATCCCAGAGGCTCTGTCTCTGTTTTTTCATTCAATATGTAAATGCAGACACAATTTTAGTTCCATCTCAATGGTACAAAAAGGACAAAAAAAGATGCTGTACCTTTAGTGTGATGAATGCAGAAATACTTTAGAGATTCCAGTGCTGCTAAAGAGGGATTATAATTTCAAAAAACAAGAACAGCAGGGATGTAATTTTGTAACAATATGACATGATTGTCATATATTTTCATGTGTTATATCTCCAAGGCCATTGATTGGTATTTTTAGGTGAAGCAGCACAGTCTTTTTTCCTTAAAGGATTGTCATTATTTTGTTTAGTTTTCAACAAAGTTGTCATTCTTCATAAACTGTTACTCAACTATATCTCTAGAGAAGCTGCTCTTTCTACTTGATTGACACAAAAATAACAATAGTAATTACTTAAAGGAACTGTGGATGCTTTGAGACTTAACTGTCACTTTTCATGCTATTGTTAGTGTTTTATAAAAAACGACAACATTGTTGGAGACAGGAAGCAAAGTCTACAGAAACACCTGGTATTAACAAACACAAAGGCCTCCAGGACTAAGTTGAATGGGTTGCAAGCTTCAGCAGCTCAGTTGGTGAGATTCTCTGTAGATAACAACTGTTACCCAGGTTCTTCACTAGTCAAAGCTTTATGGGAGAGTGGAAATGAGAAAGCTACAGTTGAAGAAAACTCAGATTAAATCACAAGGAGACTCCATGGTCAAGTGGATGAAGAGTTGGCTGATGGGACTAAAATGGACCATCTTACTAATCAGACAAAGATGCTTTGTTTGGCGGACATAAAACACTGCACATCACCACAAACACATGAATTTGAGAATTTGTGGTTGGACCTAACAGAGCTTGAATGGGTTAGCGAGGAGGATTGGAGTAAAATTGCAGCACCCAGATGTGGAAGCCTGATTGATCAGAGACTCTGTGCTCTGATTGCAGCCGAAGGTGCCTCTACTACTGACTTGTAGGGTGAATACTTATGCAATCACCTATTTTAGCTAACCTATTTTTATTTGTCATTATTTTGTAGAAATTAGCTTTTACTTTGGCAAAGATTTCTTTTTACATTTTCTGTCAAGAAAGCAAAATGTTCATTCATCATGAATAATTTGTAAATACAAAAAAGGGTAAAATACCCAATTTAGCACTTGTAGCACACAGAAATACGATAAGCACTTGGATCCTGCAGGGTTGTGATTGTTACATGGTTATCATTAAAGACGCTGTTTGAAATTATTTTTAGTAAGCATTTGATAAAATTGTTGTTCAATAAAAAAACCTCAAACATATCTAGATAGCCAATGCATGGTTAACCAAACAAATAAATAAATAGAAGGTCAAACATAGGAGGGGAGTAGTCGCAGATAGGAAGTGGAAACTTTCCTAAGAAATCACTGTGACTTTGTTGTCCAGTAATTTTTGTGCACCAGCCTGCATAGTCTTCGCAGTAAATGACTTTTATAGTTGCCATGGGGACTACTACTTCTATTTCTTCTTAAGATTTTAATACAAATATTGACCACATCCAAACATTTTGAAACTAACCCACAAGTATGCCATAGATTGTCATGGATGCTAAGTACCATCAGCCAGTTGCTTTTTTGTTGCTACGGAGACAGCCAAAAACACAGCAAGATCTTACTTGCTGCAGCATGTGTTCTTGAAGCTGTAAATAATCCATCCTGTTAAGCATGAGACCATTAGCAGACATAGGCTGAAGTGCAGCTATTTATGGTTCTGCTGTTTGTTCTGGGTTTCCAAGAAAACCTCTTTCTATGTGTCCCCACTCAGTCAGCTAGCTGCATCCTCAGTGGCTGGTCACTTAGCATGTTCTCTATAATAAGCTGTCTATTATCTTCCAAAACATCATGAAATGTCATCCTCCAAAACAAATATCATGTTTCACAAGACATGGAGCCAGAAATGCCAATGTTTCAGGAGGAAAAGTGGCCGCTATACATAGATAACGTCCATTTTTTAAATTTAAACAAAATATATTTTGAATATATACTTTAATTGAATCCAACAATTTCATAAATGAATATAAAATTAGTTTCTTACTTTTTTCACAACTTATTTGACAATTTGACAGTCTTAAAATTAGCTCCTGTTTCTTGGTAACTTAAGCACCATAAATATGCTCTCCCACTTTAATTAGGGCTTGTTAAGAATCACAAAATGAATGTGGCACCGCACATACATTGTACAGCTTTCACCATGTAACTGTGAGATAAGGTGACCTCTCCAGGGGAGCGTAGAGGAGAAAAAAGGGAAAGTATCTTATTTTTTCTTTCTATTTCCTGCATGAGTGGATTTGAGTGTATGCTTTAGTCTGCTTTTGTCTTCTGTCTCTGCTGTTCTCTCATCTGCTCTCTGTCTTACGCTTGACATTTTTCTCCATATAGGTCAGTCTCCATTGGAGCCAGAAAGAAGAATAAAAAATACAGCAATGAAAAGCAAGGTGCATGTGTTGTTGCGTGCCACCAAGGACAACATGCTAATTGTCTTTTCTCAGAGGACAGTCAAAGCTTCAGTCTTAAGGTTTTCTCTTCGCAAACTCCTGTGTTGGTTAATTAGGAGATGAAGAATCATGTTATTGTCTGTTCAAATACTTGTGGTTCAAAGATAGATTTGTACACAGGCTAGTTACTTTATTTTATTTTAATGAGATTAGAAAACATTTCATAAGCAGCAATACTCAATGACCACATAAATAAAAGAAAGACAAAGCAGCAGGAGGCAGCTTCATGAATTTTAAGTATCATCTAGGGAGGAATAAAATGACAACTGACACAGAAGAAGAGATCAGATTGGTTCTGCACTCTTTCAGTCATCCAGATGTGAAGTCAAACACTAGAGCCCAGCGATAGAGTCATTTGTAAGATAAATAATGCTAGATAGCAGACTGCCTCCCTGAACTAGACAAAGGAGGAGTTGCTGGGCATCTCTCTCTGTCATCTGTCGCAAGGCCGAGGCTCAGCCTAGAAACTATCAGGAAGATGATGTGTCTCTGGAGACCAACACGCTTGGGGAAAGAGGCTGCTCTTAATCATCTGAGACCCACTTCTTTGGCATTTCTCTCATTGTTGTTGGGAAACACTCAGCCACTTACACGCACATATTGCACATCCATACAATGCTATTTGCATATTTGCAGATCCAAACAAAATGTGTCTCTGAGCTCATGTTTCAGACAAAAGTCGACGACATGTCTAAACTGTGAGTGTTAGTTTTTTCCGCCTATAGTTCTGTAGCAGCTGTTATTAAGCAGTGTAATAATTCTGCGAACAAGGATCGGGCCTCTGTGGCTAATTAGAGATGTGAACTCAAACATGGCTCATCTCTTCAAATAGGGGCTAGCATGGTCGAGCGGAGAATGACAGAGAGAATCCATCTCTGCTCACCCCCCTTCTACCCTGCCCACCTCCATTAGGTCTATATGTGTGTGCACAAGCCAGCCACTGAGGGCTATTCCAGCCAGACTGCAAAGTGCAGCCAAGAGGATGGTCATTTGTTACCAGTCACTCAGTCAAAAGGTTTCAGGCCACACTGAGACATGAGGTGAGGCGGTGTGACCTCATGCAAACCTGACGGACACCAAGTGCGAGGGAAATTAAATGTTATCCAGGATCAATAGCACTTGCACCATTATACAAAAAAAGAATCTGCCAGGCTTGTATATCTTTAGTCCCATTAAGGTCAACAGGTTTTTTGCTGTTCTTAATAGCCACGGTTTAAATAACACAAACATCTGGGATAAAGTTATGTAAGGGCAAAGTGCAAGCAGCTAATGTAAAATAAATAAATAAGGTTCAGTTCGTCTGAAATGTCAGAGGACAGATATAGTAAAGGTAAAAAATATGACATTTATACAAAACAAAATTATCTGGATGATGATTTGCTGCTAAAGTATTCATACGTAAATCAAAGGTTAAATTATGATTAAATCAGATTTCAGATTACACTTTTAAACATGAGGAGATGGCTAATTAAGAGAGTATCCATCAAAAGAAAATTGGGTATTGAGTTCAACAATAGTAATAAAAACATTTAACATAGTGTATATTATTTTTAAAATTGTGAATGATGTCAACCATAAGACAATCTGCACTTAATTGTTGTCATGCAATTATTACACTGGAAGTGATTTTTACTTACCAATTGTTAAACAACTGAGCAAACTCATAGCTCAGATAATCATTTATTAAGCAAACATGCAAATGGCCATGCAGTTATTATTTAGGATAAAATGTCGACTTGTCACAAGCTAATAATTATATGACATCAAAATAAAAATAAAAGAATAATAAGACACAGGTGTAAATAAGCAAAAGAAATTCTTGAAAGCACTTGAAAAATCATTGACTTATTAAAGCTTAAATTGGTTTTGTTACTTTGGTAATATAATTTAAATAATAATTTGAATCAATCTAAATCAAGCTATGCTACAATTATCTATCAATTTTAAATAATTTGCCTCTTCACATTTAAAATGAAATATGAATAAAAAAATAACTTTTGGGCTTTTTTATATCAGTTGTATGATTAATTTTTCAGTAAAAATTCATTTTCCATTCATTTGGCCTATTGGGGGCAGTAGCCCACCAAAAACAGACTTCTATTCAGTAAACGAGAATCAAGAATGAGAATAATGCAGCAAACATTTTGTTTTTGTTCTGTTTATATTCACTACAAATAACATACACACACTTTCAGTGAAACGCTAGAATGGGAGAAAGATTTTAAAGAAGCTCCGTTTCCACTGTGAGACAAGTGATAAACCCTGACATCAGGCTTTTCAGGAAGCTTAAACTGTAATAAATGGATGAATCTGGGACTGGTAAAAACTGCCTATTCAAAAAAAGGAAGACAGATTTAACAACAACCCCAAACACAAGGTGAAACTGCAATTAATATTCCTTGTCAGAGAAGGAGACTCGATTTTAGGCCAGTCACGATGGCCTGGCGGCTGCCTCGCTCTCTCTCCTTCTCTCTGCCTTATACAAGTCAGATAATTACCTATTTAGATTTCACCCTGACAGCCTTTTCAACTGCAAGTGAAGAAGAGCCGCAGTGTGTGTAAGATAGTGAGACGGCAGGGCAATGAAACAGAAGAGGAGGGGGGCCACGGCAGAGACCATAATAAACTCTGGGGAAAATTAATACGCCATTGTTTAACATGTGTATAAAATGACTGACAGTCCTCACAGAGGTGTTTTCTCTGTGGATGGGAAATTAAATTTTAATGTTGACGGCGTTTCATGGTACATTTGCTTTGCCACTAAAAGACGGCCAACAGATGCACTTTGATGAGTGGAGTGCAAGGCAGACCAATTGGATTTTGAAGTCCATTGGGTGTTTCATCTAAATCACTGGTAAAAGAGGGGACATTTGTTTTCGGTGGAGAGGGCTATTTATCAGCGGTGACTGATATCCAGCAACACTGGACTGCCTCGGGGCTGCACTCATCTATTCGTTGCCAATCATTGAGGTTTGCCAGAAACTCGCAGCAACTTCAGCACTGGAGTCTTTTTGTTGTAACAGTTCATGCTCTTTCAGGGAATTTACTGTCATATTGCTGCTGTGCTGAAGTAGAAGTTAGTAATAGCAAACAAAAAATTCAGATTTTCACCTCTTGACACTTGAACAATATCAAGAATATCAACATGACATGGGGTTATTAACTAGTTTAGTGAGCAGTGTTAGAAAATTTGTGGGTGATCACTTGATTTGGAGTTTAAGTTGTGTGGTAGCTCTTTCTTGAGTTAGCAGTCACACTCTAAAATAAGGAACAGTATGTTCTTCTTAAGCTGTACCATTTTTTTGGCATCCATTGCTTCTGAAACTTTTGAGTAAAAAAAAAAATACCTCACAGACTGTTGGAGAAAGCCAGAAAACCCAATGAAAACCGAAATAGACACAAGGAGAAAATCCAAATATCGCGTTGAGGCAATTGGGCTAATCATTGTGTTCTGTGTTGCTCAGAAAAATAAAAAATAAAAATAAATAAATTTGTCTGTTGTGACTTTTCGACCAGCATCTGCAGGATGATGTTTTGGGCGCCAATTTAACTTGGACCAAATGCAAGCCTGTGCTTGTTTCATTGATCAGAGCTTACAGTAGGATAAGAAAGGATTACATCTCCAGAGGGCTCCTGGATTGATTTCAGCTTCAACTCTGTGGGTTGCTAATTACTAAGAATTTTGAGTTTGTTAAGGAACTATATCTAAGTGACTAGAGATTATAGTGGTTTCTGAAAGTTTAATGGTGTTTTTTTTTTTCAGATACCTCCTCAATTAAAGATGTTTCTCTTACTTGCCTTTTGAATGTGATATGATGAAGAATTTCTCCTCAGTCTGTTAAATGTCTTGAACTCACACAAGTGTTGGTTTCACTTACTATCAAAATTAAACCCTCACCTTAGTACTTGTAAAGGCTATGACAATCTCACCAGAAGGCTGAGCAACAAAAAAGCAAAAACTTCTCCATTGTACTAGAATTAGCAGCTGAACTTGACAGTAAGACACACTTTTCCAAATAAGAAGAATTGAAAGAACTAGCAGCTTTATAGTCACTGTCCATCTTGTGAGTATGTCTCCATGTGTTTGCATCATTGTCATTGGTTGCACCAGTATAAACTGTGGTTGATTCTTCAGTAGTTTGAATGGCAAGCTGTGCTAGGAATAGCAACTGGGAAGGAAGGAAAGAAGGGTAAGAAATAGGGTTGAAGGAGGTTTGGAAGGAAGTTTGGACTTAGTGTTGAGAGTAGCATTGGAATTAGGGTTAAATTGGGGTTAGATGAGGATTAGAATTAGAGTTGGAGGAGGTTTAAAATTAAGGTTGGGCGGAAGGTTGGAATGGGAGTTGGAAGTAGGGTTGGAAACAGGGTTGGAAGGAGAATATGAATTACCCTTGGAAGGAGGAGAATTCACTAGCTGTGTTTCCATTAAAATGTGTAAAAAAAATGTTTATGGTCTTCTAATGTCCAAAATACCAATTCAGTGTTTCCATTGAATAAGAAATACAATTAAAATTACACATCAATAAGTCTGTTTGCGCAATAAGTCATTACAAATCATGATGGTGGCAGATGTAAACACATACATTAGATATTTATGTTTCAGCCGCCAGACTAGTGCTCATCAGCTGCTGTAAACAAACTGGAGTGATTTGTGTGATGAGAAAAGTGTTTCCATTGCACGAAAACAAAAAAACATCATAAACACATCATACAGTCAGCAATTGTGAAAGAAGTAACAGACGTATTTTCTGAAGTGCAATCATTAAAATCATCAATCCAATTTGTGCAATTTTATGGTCAATGGAAACACAGCTACTGACTGGAAAAAATATTGGATTTATGAGTTTCTGAATTTCCTTGACATTTCTTTGAAATGTTTGTTGACCTGAAAAGATTCACCAGGTTGGCATCATCTTTGCTTCTGTTTTTGGTACATGCTCAAACCTTTACTCACCAAAATTGCATTATTTGTCTGTAGCTGCAGCACTAGAAAACTTTTTAAAGACCATTAAAAATGATCAGTTTCTCTGATTTTACTTTTTAGTAAAATGAACATTGTTCTTTTATTCTATGAACTACTGACATGTCTCTGAAATTCCACGCAAAGATCTTGCATTTATTTGCAGAAAATGAAAAAGGGTCAAAATAACGAAAAGATGCACTGCTTTCAGACCTCAAATGATGCAAAGAAAACAAGTTCATATTCATTTAGAAACAGCAATACTAATGTTTTAACTCAGGAAGAGTTTAGAAATCAATATTTGGTGGAATAACCAGGAGGGATTCAGTGGTTATTTTCCAGAGCAGTATTACTTTAATATGCTCTTTGTCTGTCCTCTCTCACATTGTTTTATGTACTTAAGCACTGTCACGAAACATATATGATGTAAACAATTATTTTCCATGGGTAGGATGCATTTGATTTCAGTGCACATGCGTCTTTGTAATCCATCAGTGGGTGTGCATCCTCCCACTACCAGTGACCAAAGTCTCAGTGGGGAGCTTCCAATAACACATTCCAGTCACTGGCATTTAAGACTGATTTATTCACGCGGCAGAATGTAGATATGCCAGACTGCACAGGAGAAAACAAAATGAGACTGGATGTATATATTTTTTATTAACAAACTAAACACAAATCACTCCTGGGATCCTGTGGCACGTTTTCAGCATAATTGGTATGCAACAGCAAATTTAATCATTATTGTCAGATGATGCTGGCTGAATGCACATCAACAGATGTCATTTTATATTCAGAATGAGCAAGCATCATGGAAGCAGAACAAACATTTAGGGCTATTAACAGTATCCGTGATATGATATGAGAGGAGAGGGAGATAAATAACAAAACACCAGGCACAATTGCTCTGAGAACAATCTCTGTTTTTTGCTTTTGAAAAATATTTATTAATTTACCAAAACATGTTTTTAAGCAGAGATAAAAATATCCCTTTAAGATAAAGGAATGCACACAGTTATGTTATGCCAACTATAGTGACCCATTTTTTTTAGTTAATTATAATACATTTCCATAAAACATTTAAATTAACCAATGAGATTAAGCATTTGCTGAAGAAGCAGATCAAGCATTTTGGTTCTGAGTTATTAAATAGTTATTAAATAAAAAATAAAAAATCACATTCTACCCTCAAAATTCTAAATTCAAGTGCATTTTGTTCAGGAGTTTTAGATTTTATTTATTGGAAAAGATAAAATGTTTTATTCTCCTTTTGCTAAAGGATCACAATTTTTAGTAGCATTTTTATTATCTCAAAAGCCTGACCATAAATAATTTTCCAGACTGAAAAATGTGTTCACTCAATGTATACTGAAGGCCCATCAATAACTTTGACAAACTCCATCTCATAAACAACCGCTGCTCATGAAGCTCATCTTGTTCTTGCATCCTTTACTACTGGCAATAACCGCAGGCAATAACAGCAATAAAATGTTGTCAGACTGAAACATTTTGCATAGGGTGGATTATTTACAACAAAAATAAAATTCTGTTATTGAAGAGGAACAAATGTAAGCTGGGAATGTTTTTAATCTTCAGGGTGCAGGTTTTTCACCTAACCAAAGAACACATTATGTATGTTTGACTGACCAGCGCATATGGAGATCAATGCATACTAATGTATATTTGGTCCTTGAAGTATTAAAGTAAGCAGTTTAAAGTATTTATAGGGGAGATCTCAAGTATTTCATCTGTTTGTATGTGACTTTGGTCCCAAAACCACAAATACCAAATGTCTACTAGATACTATTCTGTGTAGCAAAATAAAACAGCTACTGAATTTACTGTTCCCTTATTATACACTTTTGATTCAATCTAGTTATTAAAATCAATCAAACTGTATAAGTGTATTTATTTGCAATGTAAATATTTGAATTGTTGTTGTAGCAGTAGTAAAACATACTGATTCAAATATAAGCAATTAGATCATGTTAACACCATGACACTCACTCATTCTTGTGAGAATATGTGATTTTTTTCCCCCTCGTCTTTTGATTCCCCAGAATTAGCTGGAAAATGTTGGTCATGAGAGAAATGTTAAGGCCTACCTCAACTTGTCTTTGTGACCTTATCTTGACAGACAACAAGGAAATGTGTACCAGAATCTATCCTGTATGAACAGCTTGCATAAAACAAACTCAATGTGGCATTATGGACTCTTTGTTGGACAGAATAAATTCTATATTCCTACCGTTTTCCTTTTAATTACATACATGTATTTGCATCATCGTGCATTAGTGTTTGTGTAATGCATAGTTTTTATGCTGCGTTTAATATAATTTTAACATATTTTCTGCTAGATTAATTTGTCATAAAATGCTATACAAATGGGATTATTTCAAAGTGGAAACATCAAGGGATGATGGTAACATGTCCACAGAACATTAGCTCATTTTTGTAAACCAACAAAGCCAATTTTCATCATTTTTCCTTTGAAAAGTGGGTTTCAAGACTGCATTTATCTCTTGATAAAATGACTAAGGCATTATCTAGGTACAAAACAAACATTGAACAGGTAATTCTCTTTGCACTAGCCTGTGTCTTAACATGAAATAAACAAAAGAAACAAATGACCTGCACAGAATCCACAAACAAATCCTCCTACAGCCATTATTGTTGTGCCATGTTATTTTCTCTCTGACATTGACACAAATAACTTTTCGCCTTCTTTCTCCATGGTGGATTTTTAGTGTCCCAGGTTAAATTACAAAAAATAAACAAATAAAAAAATCACCAAGCTACAAGGAATGTTTGGCTCTGGCTATCAAAGCCAAGACAGAATAAAATTGAATTTCTGACCAAAAGTAAAACTCAAATAAACTCTACATCTTATTAAGTAATTCATTGTAACAAACACAACTTGTATCACAGTCTGACAAGTTTGGATATAAAGCTTAACAACAACCAGACAGAACCAAGATATGCTTAAATTTAACTAAAAACAGAAAGATGAAAGTTTTGCCAAACCCTTTCATGCCAAGTCTTTTGGACACTTCGGCCCAAACTTTTTTTTGATTTTATGTAGCTCCTGTAATTCTTAACTCTTATAAACAATGAGGTTATACTGTTACATGGCTACTGGGTGTAAATTTGAAGTCCAAAAGAGAGTCAGAAGAAAAACAACAAGACCAAAAGCATGTGCTGCATAAAGCAATTGTTTAAAAAGAAAAACAAGAACGAGGAATATAATCCACACATAGAATAGCCAAAAAGAAGCAGTAACTACACCCAACCAAGCTTAAATTGGTTGTGTCATTATGTAACGCTCTTCCTAAATGCGCAGGTCTGACTGCAGGGCTTAGTGTTAACCACTCTATAAAATCAGAAATAGGTACGGCATGGAGTCATGATTGGGTGAATAATTGATGCAACTGATGTAAGGAGCTTTGTTTATATTGCCATTTATTGCAGTGGAAATAGTAATGATAATAATAATGACAATAATAATAATAATAATAATAATAATAATAATACTAACAGCAAAAACTAAACAAAGAGAAATTGTTCAAAAGAAACAAGGACGGGGGAAAAAGAACAAACCAAAAATGAAATAATCAATAATACTTCAAAACCAAATGTAATTCAAAAGTCCAAGAGCAACGGGAGAATTGTTCTTTTCCTTTAGATACTCCCTTAGAGTTTATTTTGTTTTCTGTATGGAAAGTGTTGTTTGGTTTTCCTGTGTGGAGAGTGTCTTTCTTTTTCCTACCACCAGGTGGTGTGTGGGTAGCTCGCCATCCTCCGTCAGCGAGCGAGTCGATGAAGGGGGAGAAAAAAAAACCTGACCGTCGAGTAACGGATTGTCTGAGGAAGTGGATGTTACTTGTTCTCATCAGAAGGTAAACCAGGCATCAACAAAGCCCAACCGCAGATCCTCGAATTTTAAAGATGAATTCGTTCGGCGATGAGTCGAGTTGGAGATTTGAGATTGTTTTATTAACAACCAACGCCACAACTCACAGTGAGCAGCAGCACAGTGGAAACCCGGAAATACACATGAGGGTCCCAGCTGTTAAAGGGACGGCTTAAAGGGAAGGTGGTTGGGGCGTGGCGGTCACGTGGGTTACAATTACATAAAGTCATTTGAAGAATGACTTTATGCTGCAACAAACAGGTGTAATTTAATATTTTTTCTATCAGACATCAAATAGATTGTACATTTTGGCACATAACTGCCATAATTTAAAACAACAAGCAGTAAACTGACAATAACATTAGTTTCAAAAACACATTAAAATATGATCAAGAAAAAAATGATAATTGCAAAAAAAAATTACAATATGGATTTTATGTTTAACACCCCTGTAATATACACTTGAAAGACTTCCACCAATAATAGCGTGTTCTCCCTTACAGTGCCAGTGAATAGGTTGCATCCACCATTATCATAAATACTTAATTAATTACGGCCTTTGAATCTTGTGCTTGGATTATTCCTTTCTAGGAGAAAATGATCAAACATAAAATGACACTGCTGCACTTTAAGCGCTTCTACATTTAGATGTTTGATTTTATTGGGGATATATTCTCTTCTACATAATATCTACAGTACCTACAGCTTAAATTTGTTCATCCTCCAATGATATTTGGTTAAATGTCTTTCAGCAACAAGCAGAGAGAAACTGCAAACTCTTTCTATCTATTAGCAAAATCCTGTGAGACTAACAGTTGGATATTTGACCACTCTTCTTTTTAGAAATGGAAGAGTTTACTTAAAATTTGTTGGCTTTCTGAAACTGACCTGAGCTTCGTCCACAGATTTTCCAATGGAACAAAGTGCATTGCACAATAGATGAAAGAATAAAAGTTAAAGACATTCAAACTTTCTAGCTTCACTTCAAAAAAGCAGCAGGATTGTTGACAAAACTGCATGTTTCAACAGGGTGCTGATCCCAAAAATAAATCAAGATTGGCTCTTGAGTGGAAAAAAGAAAAATACTAACATTAAGCTTCTGCAATAACTGGGCCCTTTTGAAAGTTTTGAATTAATGCCTACTAGCTGGATCCAGGCCAGGAAATCAACTAGTTTCAATGACTTGTTCCAATTCTGACAATAGCAGTGGTCAAACATGTTCAGAAAATTTCACTCTGAATAATTTCCAGGTTGCAGGAAAGAAGATGGATGGATGACAAGAATCCTCACTACAGTGAGAAAAATGTATAAATATGGTAAGAAGAGTGACAAGGTCTACATGGAGTATCACTTGTTGTCACAAAACGTCAAACTGACAGCTGAACAACAAGCCGGCGACTTTTAAAAATAAAACTGTGTCCAAAAGGGCCATGGCAATCCTGTTCATTTAATGTGGCAAAATGCATAACCTTAATGCATTTAACTTAATGACAAGTTAGAAATGAAAACCTGCTCGTTGCATGGTAACTTCTGGTGCAGGCTTTCATATTGGTTTACTTTCTTCTGGTGTGAATGTCACAGCAGTTTTTAGAATAATTACATTCAGCATGAACCATCCATCCCTTTCTCAAACCAGCTTTGTCCTTTTCAGGGTTGCAGGATGCTGGAGTCTATCCAAGCTGTCAAAACAGGCCACACCGTGGACAGGTGGCCAGCTCATCAAAGGGTCTGCTCAAAGACACATGACAAAAACAAGCCAGTAAGTTTGAGCTCACTCCTGAAGTCATTTTCGTCACCTGTTCTTGGAGGAGCTTCTTGAGCAATAAATGGAAACACACTGAAAGGTGGGATGTGACAGGGATCATTTGTGCCATGTACGGTACTTAAAAGAACAATGCAAATCAAAAATGACAAAAGGGCTAAAATGTACTATTTAACACTAAACTGGATCAAAAATATAAACTAAAAGGACAGAAAGGTGCAAATGTAGATTTGTTCTGCACAATGTGGTTTCTTGACCATAATTAAGCAGTGCCATAATCAATCCAAATTCAATTAATCTTGACCCTTTAAAGAACACATCCATGTACAAAAATATTTTAGCTATTATTGAGCAGTTTTTTTCTGAAACTAAATTATTTTTTTCCCATCTCACTTGTTCATCTTTATCTGTAAATTGTAAAATAATAAACAATTCAAGATTTACAAATAAATCTTTCTGACATTTCAGAAATATTAATTTGATGATTTAGCATCCCCTCTTTTCAATTACAGAAAGAAGAGTAGTATTTTGGGTACTCCTGAAATGAAGCATTTTCCAGCACAAAAATTATAGCCTTTCCATTTTTAGATATTTTTGGGCCCAATCTTGACTTTCACTTTACGTGTATTGTTCAGCTTTGGTCAGATCTCAGCCTTTGTTACCTTGGCAATGTATCCAAGGTTTGAACAGCTTGTGCTTTTTGGCACTTTAGGTAAGCTATGTTGTGAAATATGACAACAGTTGAGGAAAATGGATTCCAGGTAGTTTAAAGTTTGATTCTTCTCAAATCTTTGGAAGTCAATTGACAACATTTTCTGAGAACACATTCCTTGTGATTCTATTGACTACTTGCAACAAACCCTTTGATTATTCCTTGGTCACGCTCCAATATTTTGACAATTTAAAGTGTTTGGAATAGCAGCTACATAATGTTTATACAGGCCACACCCTCCCTACACAATTGTGCATTATAAGTGCTTCAACCCAATAAGCATTTAAGCTTATTCAGGTTGGTGATGGAAAATATGTGCAAACATAATTTCATAATTTGTTTTACTTAATATATTAATACATACACAAGAAATGTAGCCAATACCAAAATGTCCTATATATGCCACTAAATGTTGCAGTACGAGATGCAGGAATGTTAACTTTGCTAACAGTGCTTCATGAACTACAATGAACAATTGCTTTGACTTTTTTCCAGACAAGCAAGGTTAAGTTATTCATTTTATCCACAATTACGCCTCAGCAGAAAGTTGTTTTGGAAGTCTTCCAGCAGTATTGTTACCTATGATATAAATACCTATCATTACCGTGCTCAACCATGAACACGTCAACAAATAAAAAAACATCTGCCATAATTTTGTTAAAAGCCTTTTACTTAGCTTTGCTGTACCACACAGCTTGCTGTGGATCATTCAAACTGAAGCTAACAAGTAACATCTGCTCTATTCTACATCTGCTGACATCTTAATGGGATAATTGTTCTGCTCGATTCCAATTTACAAGGCCACAGCCCACCATGCTTCAAAGTCAATAGGACATGAATGCTCTCTTGAAGTGTCATTACAGGTAGTGGCACATGCATAACACCTGCAGCTTCCCAGCACTGTCCTTGGCCTGACTTTTGTTTACCTCTGAAACTGAGAGGGATGACTGTGGATATATGGCTGTATAATTAATATTATGAACAGTGGTAAGAGAATGCTGTCCTATATATTATTCATATGGGACATAAAGGAGAAGATCTCCCAAGGACTTTTGCCAAGCTTTGGCATGTTATCAGTTTATTTCTGTGGAATTCTATACATTCATCTTGAATGCCTCAACATCGATGATGTATTTGCTGAGAAAACTGAATTTCACCTGCTCTTCTGGTATCTTATTTCTCCGGGTCCATTAAAATGTCAGATCAATTCTTTTTATTGCAAATCGACTCAAGCATATAATTTCTGAAACACTTCTGCTCACATTGGTCTTTAGGCATCACTTTTCTGTCCCCAGGCAAAGGACCCACAAGGGACAATAAACAGTACTCTGAGGCTCTGCACTTTGTGTCTTTTGGCTGTGAAATATTCTTACTTGTATGAGTGACACTAAATATGTGGCTAACTACAATCGAAGGATATAAGTACAAAATGTTATTAGTCTCTTTTCTAAAATACTGATGTCCCATGGTTTATGTTCTGCTTAATGATTGCTTGCTGTTAAAAAAAAACTATTTGTCCAATCCAGCTGACACATACAAAACAGGTAGGCCTAAGATGAATTATGCTTCAGTAAAGGATGTCTTGACTTGATATCGATTGTCATACCAAGCTCAAGACATTTTTAAATAATTGGGATCAGAGTCCCCAACAAAACTGAATGCTGGTGCTGTCTTTCTGTGTGTGGTCTTACTGTTTCTCTTCCACCCATTCAGTTTCACCTCCTTTCTTTCAAAATCAAAGTCAGTTTAGCACAGCTTGCACCACTGTATCATGGACTAGGAAAAAATTATTTTGTGATCTATAAAATATGTGAAAAAGTAACTTTTCTGACAGTTGTATCTTCCGTCCTGTCTGTTGTGTGACTTGGTCTGGTAACTGCGCTCAGACATCCTCAGACTGCATTCAGCGTGGCAATTAAATTTTGCAGCCATCAAAGCAAAGTACAAGAACAAGATTTTGTGTAAATTTTGTCAACAAACAATTAAATGCAACTATGATGAAATAAGGTAAGGTTGGAATTTTTGTGCATATTGAAACATAAAATAAACATGCTACTGTTATAGTAATTCAGCAAATTTCTTAGCTTGAAATTGTTGTCCACATAAACAAGATGTAAATTAAAGTCTAACTTTATGGGTTGAGCCAGATATGTTTCCAAACAAATGGCAATGCAATGCACAGTTATGTCATACACTCACAGAAATATCTTGAGCTTTTTTAGCCGAATCCTCTGTGTTGAACCAAGATAATGAGGCTAACTTGTACAAGTTCTGGTTGGAACAAAATAGCTGTTGCTGTCAAGAAAAATAAATGCTATCAGAAATCTGAGTAAAACGTGAGAAGCAGTCACAAAATAATATAATACTGATTAAATATAGAATATTATGTTAGCTTTTACTAACCCAAGGCACTGATTTGCTGCCTTATCAGGTTATGGTTCAGCATCAACAAATGCATTCTCCCTAATATTATTTAGTGGAATCAAAGAAAAACCCACCTGTTCTATGAAAAGTACATTTAACCCCCTAAAAAACTCCCTCTGACCAGGTGCTTTATAAGTACAAGCTATTTGCTGTGTAGCAACAACACGAACACATGCATCACATCACCACCCACATAAAAAACTCTTCAGAATCTCTGGAGTTTCTGTTCCACATACAAATCTCAGCACAATCTATTGTTAGCTTAAAATTTTATCATTTTATATATCGCTTTTTCTATGATCTTGCAATATGCATGATGATAATATTGAACTGATAAGAAACTCTGCAAATAATGTATTAACAAGTAAATCCTCATACTTGTGTTAATAGAAATTAAGATTTTCAAGTAGTCCACCATATGTAAATAAGTAAGGATGTAAGTTAGTCACAGACACACATCTACTTTTGTGTGTTGTTCCACAGGATTAAAAAGATAAATCTTTAAAGTAAATCTTTTCCTCTACCACTAGGTTGTTTTTGAAGAATGCAGCAGAGATGCCTCAAGGATCTCTTTTTCTAACATCCCCATTTCATGAACATACTCCATGTCAGCTAAATCAACATTCCAAAGATTTTGTTCACATTCCCGGCAAAAACTTTTTCCATTACAAAGTTGTCAAATTTCAAAGATGTTGAGGACAAAATCCATTCCTTAGCGGATAGAAAGGTTTGTGGCCTTTTAACAGTTCAGAGCTTCAATGGCCAATTTCTGAAGAATTCTCAGTTGATTTCAGGAAGAATGAGGCTTCTCTCAGAGCAGCGTGGGGTGAAAGCAGTATTGATGCAACCTGCCCTCACCGAGACAGAGAACGTGGTGAGCGGGAGCCTTGCAGCAAGGTGGATGTGTTCTGATTGAGAGGACAGACAACACATGATAACTTATCAACAAGTGAGGTTCATCCCACCCAGTCACACTGGAGAATGGGCTTCTTTCACGGGGATTTCTCCCCGGAGAGAGTAGCTATAAGGGAATCCTACGTCTTTTAATCTCACAGGAGTGGAATCAGAATGAGACAACTAGTCACTGTCATTGCCATTTTGTAAATGAAATGATAGGCAGATCTCCAGGCATCATTATCACCTCCAAACACACTGAATGTAACAAGAGAACAAATTATGGCAGCATGTATATTTTCCTGATACTGTAAGATGAGAAAAATATAAGTCATAGCAGACAAAACAGGTAGAAACCCTCAAATGCTACGAATGGGACATGACGGCAAGAATCCAAAGAACAGGCAGCCACAGCAGCAATAAAAATGGAAAAACAAGGATATAAATAGTTGTTTTTTGATGACGAGAAATACACAAAGCAATGCAATTTGCTGCATTCTTTGCACAGGTTTTACACACATAATGTGCTTTAATCTGCACCACATGTACAAAACACTGACTACACGCACATTCAAACAACTTGTTCCTATCTGAAGTTGAAGATGTGACTAAGTAGACGGAGACAACGTTTTTCTCTCTTGTTGAAAATTTTTCAAAATCACTAAGCACTGTGGTTACTTTAACTACACCACTGCAAAACTGAAAAAAAGAATCTTCTCCATAACTGATTCATACAAAGATCAAACCATTTATTTTTTTTTTACCCCTCCAGGGGGTGTTTTGTGGGCTCTAGTGTCCCTTTTATATGAAAGTAGGCTGACAGGACAGGAAAGGGGGAGGAAGACATGCGACAAATATCGTCAGGTCCGGAAGTCGAACCCGCGTCGAGGACTCAAGGCCTACAAACATGGGTCGCGCTATCCCCTACGCCACCACGCTCCCCCCCGCCCCCTTTAATTTATTTTAAAGAACTTATTTTTATCAATATATCACAACCTCTGCATCTAAAGAATTTGCTTCAGAATCATTAACTTCTTGATACAAAATTTAAAAATACAACTACAAGTTTAGATTTTTGTGGTTCACTAACTATCTGTATCTGTAAAAATATTAGGGCAAATATCCCTCTGAATGTGTATGTAATTTATTTTAAAGATTCTATTTCACTTTTAGGACTAATTTAGGAGCAGATAATTTAAAGATGTAACTGATGCAAAAAGCTTGATGATGTTTCTCCATTTAAAATATCTGCTAATATGATTAAGCTCACGTTTCAATGGCCCAGTGCAGGAACTCTCCAGCAACATAATTACCTATAATTACTTTGTAGAACCCACTTCTGCTGTGAATTAAAAAATCAGATTATGAGCAGTTTAAAGGTTACATTTTATTCCATATTGGATTAGAATTTTAAAAATGCATTGTGGAACCTAACAATATTTAATTCAATATTTATGCTTTTACCAACACTTTCAATCATTTAGAACACCGGTTGAATCATGAGTGAAAATGTGCTAATGAACCGAGTTATTTTTTTCATCTTAATGGCTTTCCTTTGCTTTGATGAAAACATCCATAAATTCAATCAGTGCAGCAGAGAGCACTGTGACGCAGCCAAAACAAGATGCAAGTTCTAAAACTCCTAGTGAGAATAAGAGCACCTTAAAACACGCAGGTACTTTAAGGACTCCAATATTCTGCAACACGTTAATATTTAGAATGACTTGTAAAGAGGAGATTTCTAGACCAGATGGTGGTTTGCTTCAACTATATATGAATAAATATAGAATATAAATATAGAAGTAGTTATAGATGTAAAAATAAACTCAGGAGATCTTCAAACCGACTCAAAAACCTGATCCTTTAGTCAACCAAACCTACACACACTGTTCTGTCTTATGCAAATGTTATACTCTTGTTGTTTAGTATTTCTACTGCTGGTGTATTATGGCACTAAAAGACAAGTTGGGCATATATTTCAAACACTTATGGATTTGACAAAGTGGGGTAATTCAATGCTTTGGGAAGGAAAAATGTTTAGTGAGTGTAAACTGAATCCACAGCTTTGCAACGTCTGTGTTCTGACACTTGGTGGTGGGTATTTACAGTCTGCCCTTCAGTGTTCAGAGGTGTAGAATAAAAATACAATTAATGGATATTTTCCTCCCTTAGGGGTTTATTTATGCAAGGACATGGAGTAGGTCATTGCAAATCAAAAAATGAAGGTGAAAATTGCTTTAGCATTTTATCTTTTATCCCATTGATAAGCTTTAAAGCAGTGGTGCCAAAGTCGGTCCTCGAGGGCCGGCATTCTGCATGTCTAAGTTCTCTCCCTGGTTTAACACACGTGGATCAAATGATGGCCTAAGAAGAACACTGACTTGCTGAAAAGGTTCTTACTACCAGCAGGGAGAGAACTAAAACATGCAGGATGCCGGCCCTCGAGGACCGACTTTGGACACCCCTGCTTTAAAGGTATCACTAATACTGTCAGTTAAAATAACAAAATGCAATACTTGCATCTCAACAAATAAGAATTCTAGAATCAAAGTGTAATTTTGTAATTCAATTCAAAATGTGAAACTAGTTATTCACACACCAAGTGATGTATGTTAAACATTTATTTCTGATCCTCTTGGATGTGGCCAACAGTTCACAAATTACAAGATTAAGTTTAACAGAAAATTTGAATGATCAAATCATTGAAAATAGATTTAAATTACATAAGTGTCAACCTATGTACTTTTGACAGTATGGGCAGGCGCAAAGTGATATGATATCAGCTTCGCTGTAATACTTGCTAGTAGAGGGACACATGACACGTCCTTAAAATTTTGTGGTACCCGGTCCAAAGATGATTTTGGACTGGATAAAACAGTGAAACAACACCAGCAACACCAGTCACCAAATCATCACAGACTATAGAATCTTCATACTGGACCTCAAGCAACTCAAACTCTTTTTTTTCCTCCCCCTGCTCTTTCCAGAGTCCCAGACTTTGATTTTCAACTGAAATGCAAAGTTTGCTTTCATCTAAAAAGATTAGCTTGGACTACTGAGCAACAGCCTGGTCTTTTCTCCCTGAGTGCAGGAAAGGTGTTTCTGCTTCCAGAGTAGTTTAATACAAAGTTCATGTCCTGAATACATCTGTGCAGTGTTGCTCTTAAAGCAAAAGTATTCAATAAGTTTCCTACGTATTTATCTTAAGAATCTGCAACTATTCCTTTTGTTTATGCACAAATGACTATTGTATGTAGCTTCATTAGCTAGAAATCATAATCATAAAAAATTTAAAACAATGTAAGCTTGAATTATATCGCTGAGTGTAGCAAAGCTGTATCAGGAGTTTCATTTTTGGAATAGGAATGCTGAAATAAATTTGCTTTTCGAAAATGTTGTAAATTACTGAGGTGCACCTGTGTGTTGTTATCTATTTTCCATGTGAAAACATGTCTGCATGAAATGTCAATGCCTTGGGAGAAGTAAGTGGAAATATTAAAGGAATGATTTCCTAGCAGTTTGTAACAGAATGAATTTATTCCAGTTTCAACAGTCTAAATGATTCCATTCAGCCTTCAGACAACATTCTAACCCAAAGAAAATCTTCCTGTTCCTCCTCCATACTGTCAAAAAGAAAAGACAAACTCTTGCCATTAAATACCTCTACTGTGGTTAATGTGGCACTACACATACCACTTTACTAATGGATTTGTCTAACACTAAATAAGCATTATAACCTTGCACAAAAAACGTATAGAACATTTAGGTTCAAAAACTTGGGTAAATGTATATTCTTTGGTATGTCCTTTCTTTAGTGACACAATTTTCTGTTTTCACAATAATAATAGCAATAAAACTCTCAAGGCTTTAATATTCCTGCAACCAAAAGTTTGTTTGATGCTGCAGCAGGAAAAAAAAAGCTGAATATTTTTTCTCTGCTGGCCTCAAGCAGCATCAGAGCAAAAGGTATCCAAAGAATTCAAAGTTCAAATGAATAAATTTCAGAATGCATCCAATAACATCCCAGTTTTTCATCCAATATATTAGCACGACAGAGTTTTTAATCAAGCAACTCCACCGTGGTTATGCAGACACTAAAAGGAATTGAATTAAAAATGATAAAAAGCTGATATCATTTGACCCTTTCCTTATGGAGGCCTTGTTGTGTGAAACAGTTGAAAGAAGATATTTACATATCGTTAAGGATCCTTTAATAGATAATAGAAGGCTCATATTTCTTAACTGGTCTTAAAAATGTTTTAAAAAAATTAAGATCTTAAAATAATATTTAATTAAAAAAATGTTCTGCCTAAACTTGTCCATATTAAGTCAGAGTAAAATTTCAAAAGCTGACACCTGGTAGCAGGAGCTACATCAAAAAAAGACTGGAGTGTGATTTCAGAGTGTGAGTATGCTAGCTATTGCGAAGGCTTTTTACACTCTAACAATGGTGCACATAAATTTAGAAGGTGCTGTAGATCTTTTAGTAACAGAATCTCTTTTGCCATATCTTTAGCAGAAGTGACAACTACTACTTTGTCTTTAGTTCCAATGCAGACACAACTCTTAAATTCTTAATCATGCTAATTAGGTGCAATTAGACAATGAGCATCTGAAAAATGCATGCAGCACTTAGCTTTGCCTTTCTGTTCCAACAGGGTGTAATTCAAAAGTCCTTAAGAGGAGAACTACAAAGTGCTTTTTGGTCTGGACAACATCTGAATGCAAAAAGCGTCCTATTACAGGCAGTGGTCATTCTGAAAGACACTCACAAGCATTTTCAAAGGCAGAATGCACAATGTGTGGTCTCCACAATGTCACGGTGGTTCGAAAGCGAGTGTTCAATATCATGTTGTTAGTGATATTCAAAGGAAAACACAAGATACAAAGTGGCAAACTGTCAGCACAAAAGGTGGGGTGGCCATCTGAAAAACCTGGCCCACTTAAAGCTTCCTCGGTGATGTGCTACACTCCCAGCACAGACACAAAATGAATGGATCTGTTAATAGTGCTGTTCCCATATTGTAATACCATCTGTTCCATGACAGGCCGTTGAGAGCTTTGCCATCATTTTCACTGGCCAGAACGAATTTTCATGCACCCTTTTCTTTTCTTTCTTCTTTCCTCTCTTTCCTTTTTTGCATTTTGTGAAAGTAAGACACGTTTTCCTAAGATTGAGTACCTGCATATGCTGAAATACTCCACAAATACAACTGAGCTCAAATAGCAGCTACATTACAATATGAGTTCACTTACTGTCTCTGTATCCCTGTGCAGTGCGATGCAAAAGTATTCATTCCTCCTTGAAGTTTTTTTTTTTTTTTTACGTTTTGTCATAGTATAGAAACAAATATAAGTTTAATAATTTTATGCTCACAAACTAGTAAATAACTGAGAAGTGGAAGCAAAACTTACACATGTAATATGTAATTTTTTACACAAATCTGACAATTTTGGAATGCATTTGCAGTCAGCTACCTTTACACAATCATAGATTTGTAACAAGATGAAACTGGTCGAATAAATTGACAATTTGGTTAAGCGCGTGGGAGTGAAACTCCAGCCCTTAATAATCAGTGTCCTGCAAAATATAGGTGTGTTTGTGATTTAACACACCTAAATCAAATATTTAGATCATTAGGAGCACTCTTTTGAACTTGATGACATGCTGAGAAAGCAATTCATCATTTGATTCAGGTGTGTTGGACCAGGGACACATATAAAAGACGTGGGACTCCAGTCTTCAAACTTCAAGGAGTTTGAAACTTTGACTGTAGATCACAGGTGTCAAACTCCAGTCCTCAAGGGCCACTGTCCTGCAGTTTTTAGATGTGCCACAGATACAAAAACGCTGGAATGAAATGGCTTAATTACCTCCTCCATGTGTAGATAAGTTCTCCAGAGCCTTGCTAATGACCTAATTATTCTGTTCAGGTGTGGTGCAGCAGAGGCACATCTAAAAGTTGCAGGACACCGGCCATTGAGGACTGGAGTTTGACACCCCTGCTGTAGATGAAGGGGGAAGCTTTCGGGATGTTCAGGAAAAGAATCCGTTTTGGAGGCTGCACAAGACTTGAGACTCGGAAGAAATGAATTCTCCAGCGGGAAAATTATCCTAAACATCTCATTATCCAGATGTGTAAATCTGGTAAAGACACACCACAAAATGCTTGAAGCTGTAATTGACTCAGGGCTGAATATAAATGCACGATACAGTCAACAGACTTTAATTGTAAATCTTTAAGTAATTATGCAAAATCTTTAAACGTTACCATCATACACTGCTTTGTGCTAGTCTATCACATAAATGTGACTGAGTTCAAGTAGCAGCTATTACTTTATGTATCCAGTCTATGCCTTTGCATGTTTATATTTGTCCTTAAGTTTAAATTGAGTTTTCTGTGAAAGTATCTTTAAAAGCTGCAATTTATTGACCAGGTTTTAAATGGCTCCTATAAGGCAAGACTAATCCTCCTGCAATGGAATACCTCATGGGGTCGTCTGTATATTGTGAGTGCCAATGTTTGTCTGTATCTTAATAGGAACCACTCAGTGCTTATTATTGTCCCTGTAAAAACAAGAGGTCAATTTTTCTTCATTCCTGTATTGAATTGAAAACAGCTCAAAAATAAATTCTTGACACCCATCTTATAAATATAATTTGTTGGCAGAAAAGAAAAATACATTAGGCTTCTGTGCAGTGTGAGATAAACAAAAATACTGGTATTACCTGAATACAATAGGCATTGATAAGTTGTCTGACCTCATTTTCGGAGGTTAAACTGGGACGGGTGGTTGGTTACAAAGACAGTTTTTAAAAAAAATCCCTCTTATTTATTACTCATAGTAGCTCCTAGCAGCCCAATATGTGAATGGTGCATTTACTGAAATATAGATTTTTTTTTTATCATCAGTGGTTTAAACAGACTTGATGCAACCTATATAAAATTTCAGCTGTGATTTAGCAACATTGATATCAAGTTTGATTTGTTTAACAAACTAGTTATGCTAAATCAATTTCTTTTATATAGTTTCAGTATACAAATTAGGCTATTCTTAAGATGGCTTTTCCAGGGAATTAAACCCTGGAATTAAATTAAATTTTAAAAAGAATGGATATTCAAGCAATGCCCTAAAGTTATCTAAAGCTGGAAAAAATAATTATTCTTTTAAGAATAATCTGTATCTTGATTACTTATAAAGAGTTTCTGTGACCGAAATACCTACATCATCATCCACATTTGATGATACCCCTGCTAAATTTCACAAAGACTATTTTAGAAAAATACAAGCTTCAATTTTAGTACATTTATCAGTTGGTGGAAAACAGTACCACTTTAAGATATTTGCTTTTAACAAATTATCGACTTTTTCTAATGCCTTGTGTAGGGTTTTGTAAACTTGCACTTCTTTACATTTCATCATATTGTAATCTAAAATTTCAATATTAAAATATATGATATATGTTTAAGAAGTATTTTATTAGAATTGTGTCCAACACATTCTCACTCCCTACTCGTCATATATTTACGCATGGGACGGTCCGTCCTCGTCGCATATTGACGCGCAGGGTACCCCTTTTACCCTATGCCTTACCATAATTTTTGCCCTAAACCTAACCAAATCGTCGGGTTTTGAAGTGTCGGCAGCGGTTGCGAGAACCCTCCGCTTCAATAATCCACGTAAAACATGTGACCTACCCAAATCGTCAACATGTGACGCTGAAGGACCCTGCCCAAGTCGTCACATATTGACGCAAAGGGGGTACCCTTCACGTCAATATGTGACGCATGGTCAGAAATCGTCCCAATCAATGTGTGTATTTGCCATAAGGTTTTTCAGTCAAAAACAAAACTGAAATTTTTATTTGTGAACCAAAAGATAAGTCAGTGCAAAGCTATTACAGCTAGAAACTGGTGATTGGTCTGGGTATGGGTATGGTGATGGACTCAATGAAAATATGGCTCTTTAGGTCAGAAAGAACACATTTTTAAGTGACCATTACTGAATAAATATAAAGAACACTCACTGGAGAGGTCAAGATTAACCTTGTGATGAGTTAAAAGAATGGTTAGGTTGTAAAACGGCACTCCCAAATTGGGAGATTTCAACAGAACTACAAATGTACCAAAATATCTCCATTCCCTTAAATTGCAGACAGAGCAAGTAGAGCAAATCAATCAGAGAAGAAGTTAAGATGCCCAAGGTAACTGTGGTGAGGTTGCACAGTTCCACAATGTAGGTGAGAGAATCTGTCAACTTGGCAGCTCTTAGTCGTGCAGTCCACAAATCTCCCTTTTATGGAAACCTAGCAAGCCATTGTTGAGAGAAAGCCATAAGGTCCTACTTTCAGTCTGCTAAAAGCTTTGCACAGATAAGCTCAATTTAACCTCTTTGTCCTAAGAGCAAGCTGCTGTGCTAGAGCTGTGGAAAAATAGGAAAACATATGAAAGATGATTATGTTGGTGAATGTTGCAAACACAATATGACTTGCATAGACTGGACTATATGTTCATAGCAAACATTGACTCCAGACGTCTGTCCAACTTCTTGAAAGGAAATACAATTTTATATTTTTATCTCCACAACAAGATTTTATTTAAAAAGTTCCTTTTGGTCAACATATGCTGTTTTTGCATTAAAAACAACTTATAGTTTCTTAATTATAACTACCTTGTTACCTTATATGATATTTTATGCTGAATTAAACAGTAATGGTCACCTAATCTTACAGACATAGACACACTGTGACACTCCAGGCTCCAGGCTACATGGTATGAATTATGCATACAGTGCTATTGTGAAAATGATACATTTGTGATTGGTTGTGCCGCCTGTATGTAGGGGGGAATTAATAGTGTAGGGATGCTTTTCTTCTTGCAGCCACATATTTAACTATTTTGTGTTGTCCTCTCACATAAAACACAAATAAAATTTGTCCAAGTAATTTTTTAAAAATGTTTCACCAAAATGTAACATTTTCACAATGTGTGTATATATACTGTATATACAGAATATATATATATATATATATATATATATATATATATATGTGTGTGTGTGGGGGGGGGGTGGTGGTGTGTGTGTGTGAAGGATTTTAATATGTACCTAGCTTCACTAAGGGGTGCCAATAAATTTAGAGAGCATGGTACATCCTGTACAGGGGTTTTTTCTTGGTTATTTCCAACATGGTCAGTATAGAAGTATTGATTGCGGCAAAAAAGCATTTCTCTGCATGAGTGGTCTTACTAAAGTGAAAACAGCTGACAGCCAAACTCTTGTTAGAGCAGAAATGTTGAGTGCAGCTGAACTGCATGGTAGACAGAATGCTGAAGACAGACAGAAACTCTGAGACCCACAGAGAAAACGTTGAAGTAGACTCTCCTTAATGGCATATTTTTCCAACACCAGTATATGCATGTTTAACCCACAAACCAATGATATACACGGCATGAATTATGGAAGAACTACAAATAAGACATGAAGCAGCTTATCAAAAGTGCGATTACCATTTGAGGGACTTTGTGTCATATCATTTGCTACTCCAACATAATCAGTCCACAAGACAATAATAAACTTTTTTTTATTATTTAAAATGACTAGATGTGTTAATGGTAACATGATACAGTGACAAATAAACATGTGCTTAATTAAACAGATCACCCCCCCCTTCTCTTGTACTTCTACAGGGACGGCAGAGCAGTTGGAGGGTTGAATGATGCTCGACCCTGCCTGTAACCGTTAATTGTACGGTCTCACAGAGTCTCCCTTGACATGAGGCGAAATATTGCAAGCGGGAGCAATGGACCGTGTCATTTTAATGTCCAATTTCAGCTTGAGCTCAGACCTCCTGCCAACCAAATCAATTGCTTTTTTACTGCTGGGCATTTGTTGATGAGTTATATCATAAAGAAGAAGCAATAAGCCTTAATCAGGACCTGATTGTTCTTATTCTGGGAGTACCAAGACAGCTTTAGGATTGTGTAGCTCTAGGATTCACTCTCATACCTTTTTTTCCAACCTAGATAGCTAATGAGATTACAGCCATTATTTTCTATATTAAGCTACCACATACCAAGTAAAAAATGCACAATTTAGTGTAGAAACTGCAGAACACAAAATGTTCTCAGAAGAGAAAAACTGTTGTACCTTTGTGAAAAAGCCAGTTGTGTCTTCTCACTGGACAATAATAACTCTTACTTACTTACTGTTTCACAAATGGAAATGGTGATGCAAAATGATCACAACACCGATGCCCGCCAGGCTACAAACACTGCAATAAGCAGTCTGACAGACACTGATATAAGTTATCTGATGAGACAAAACAAACTAGATACTCCAAAGCTGATTTCAAGCTGTGCGGAACTGCAGCTCATTCAGGGAGAAATAACCTCAGAACAAAGATCTCAGATGAGCCAAGTGCATTTTAATTAGATTGTTTGTTTTAATTAGAGTGATGGCTTCAAAATTACTGTTTCACATAAACAGTGTGAGTCATAGAGAGCTTACTGTAGGGTTGAGAATGAGGTAAAATGATTAAACAGTTTGGCTAATCAACAATTTCTTAGATTGCAATAATAACAGGACAATGAAAAAAGCACCGCAAAGAAATCAGGAGGAGCATAGTGATGAGCATTGATGAACATTTACCCACTTTCTGTAAGTTCACTTGCCTTTTTCCAAACAAAGCACTTTGCATTGTGCTCATGAACAACAAGAAACTCATAAAACCGAGTACATAGGTGTGAATCAGGATGTATCCTAGCTGTGGTGCCATGCCAAGTATTTATACTCCTTGAAATGTTTCACATATCGTCACTTATCACAAACTTCACTGTATTGGTTTTAGGATTTCCTCAAAAAATAATGCATAATTGTGATAAAAGGATACATAGTTTTCAATGTTTTTACAAATACAAATGTGAAGATTATGATTTAGGTCAGAACTGTGACTGAGCCATCTTAACACAAATTTGCTTTGATCTGAGCCATCCAATTGTATGTCTGGCTACACGTTGAAGGTTGTTGTTGTACTGGAAGGTGAATGTGAAATCTCTAACAGTTTTTTATTTTTCAAAACTAACCCAAATGAGCCTCTGTAAAAGATCGACCTTATGTTCTCTGCAGTTGCAAACAGGGAATATTCTATTCCTCTAAAGTGAGTTTGATGTACAGTCCTGGGAGTTTCCCCAGACTGGAGCTGAAAACCTGTTCTCAGGAATAAATTATGTCACAGCAAAGTAAAATCTGGACCCACTAAAAGGCTAAGTTCCCACCAGAGATGAAGTGAGACCTTTTGAGGTTTATATAAACAGATGTAATACATATTTTAGAAACTTCTTTATGTGGGTCTACATTTGAGGAAAATAAGTACATTTCATCACGTAAAACGCCAAGTTCTGCCTTCCTCGAGTATGTGTAACTTATGATGCCATATATAGTGCATGTGTATTGAAGGATATGGGACAAAAGGTTCAAAATACAATAGTCACAACTTCACCATTTTGGTTTTGTCTCCCTGCTTTGTTTGGTTGATCATCTTTGGAAGAAAACTCTGATGGTGCCCTCTATTCAAAGATCCCTGTTTCAGAGTCACTTCAAGGACTTCAATGTAAATGGTTCTGCAATGGTGCAGTCTATGATCTGCAATGCATAATATGAGATCAAGTAGCAATAAAATTGAATCATTGTGGCGAGCGTAATGGACTATGCTAAGACACTCCTACTCGCTCAGATGGATTGTTTTTGACCAGGAACTGTGTATTTCTGCAGATGACAAAAAGACCACTGTGAGGAAGGGAAGGAGCTCAATTTTTTCGCTGATTATCTGTCTCATATTATATTGTCATGACATAGTGACAGTTTTAACAAATATGTAAAAAAAAACAAACATATCTTTGTAAAAGGTACTGTAACTTTAAGCAGGACAAGAAAGCAAAAACAGAAGAAGCCGGTAGGGGGGCATCATTTTCAAAAGACAATATTTCAGAATTGCAATTTTGTTGATAGAATAACACAAAAGAGATCCTGAGGACGTACCCCCTCCTTCTGCTGAACAATCAGAGGGCTATTAGTCGACTTTTGTAATGCATATGCTTGCAGCAAACCTAGACACCCCCCAACTACACTTTCAATCTATCTCTCTGGGGCTCCTATTTACAAGTTTTCGCCCTAAAGATGTTCTATGTATCTTTGCAAAGAACAAAATAAAAGAATGATGCTGTCTTTTCAGAGCTGACTGTAGAGCTACAAAAAAAAAATCATAAATATAGTATCTGGTTCAAGCATTGTCTAGAAAAGTTTTCCCTGTCGTTTGTTTTCAACAAATAAATCATATATCATTTGACTGGGTGCACAAAAATTACTATGTTCCACAGTTTAGAAAATGCACATGCATAATTTAAACATACTACACATGTAGTACACACACATTTCCACCCGGGAAACAGATTTACACCTGCAACAGAAGCTAATTTACAAATATTTGAATAGGTGTCCTTTTGAGAACAAAATAAAAGCAGACACATAGAGGAGAGCAGATCATTATTTTTTACCCTGCTAGCCTGTTTGAAGCAAACGGAAACGCAATGGCACACAAGAGAACCTATGCTGCTTTGCAAGTGTTGGAATTACTGTACGCAATGGAGGACTGAAAATTTGATGGAGGACAAGAACTAATTTTTGATGAAGTAGATGATTCTGATAATGAGTTGAACTTAGAAGTGGCAACAGATGTTGATACCAGTGGTAAATCCAATGAAGAGCAGTGCAGCTTTCCCAGAAAGAAATTTTTGGAGGTGTGAAAGCAAAGGATGGGAAAATGTAGCAGAAAGATGTTGAAAGATGCAGAAAGATGCTGAACGATGCATTGCCATGTTCTACAAGATGCTTGACCTGGCAGTTAAATATGCACCTGGCAGTGCAGAAGTTTATACATGGGGAACTTGTGCAGTTTTTAATGCTGGCAAAAGGCCATGACGAAAAGCCAACACCCTAACCTGGTCTGGTACAGAAGACGCATTGTCAGGTGCAAACGCTCTGTTGCAGAAACTGCAGCACAAAATCATGTGCAGTTTGCAACAAATATACCTGTTGCAAATATAGAAATGAGGAAACTGGGTGTGTGATGAGCACTAGATTTAAAGCTTTGGCTACACACAAAGAGGTTGATTAGATCAGGCTCACCAGGTAGGAATTTGTCCTGTAACCAGATGTTGCTGGTTTGAACCCCTGCTCTGCCCGTCTCAGTCGTTGTGTCCTTGGGCAAGACACATTACCTGCCTCAGTTGCTGGTGGTGGCCAATTCTACTGTATCCTGCCAGCTGTGGCTACAGTTTAACTCACCACCATCAACATGTGATTGAGTGACTGAATGTAGCTTGAAGGACTTTGAGGTCCTCTGGAAAAATGGAGCGACATGCGAGTACATGTCATTTACCCTTTAGGCAACCAAGTTGCTGCATGTTTTTGAAACTGCTTTGAGATTACATTAGTTATGAATTGATTCCACTACTAAATGACTAAATAAACTGAATTGAAATACCCCAACTTGTTTTTGTTTTTCAGTTGAATTGTTCAGGACATATGTCAAAATTAATGTAAAATTCTTTATCCTCTGTTTCTCTGGTCAACAGCTCAAGTTTTTCCACTCCCTAGAGTTTTAAATTGTATTTGTACATTTCTTAGCACTCTTCTTGTAAAAAGTTTTTTTTTTTCTCAGAATGACCAGCACTAACCTAGGGGATTCTTAAAGACTTATTATGATGTGCTTACAGTTTCTTCTTTTAAAGATGGAAAAATTGTGTTTACATGATGAATTATTTGTGAGAAGTATGCTTTAAAAAATATGGTCTTGCCAGGGCAAGTTGCTTTATTTAAAAGTTTTTCACATCTACATTTCCCAAAGATGATAAAGAAGAAGATGGAAAAGGCTATTTGAGGTTGTATTAACTTCATTGAATAAATATACAGTCAGCTGAACATTCATGTCCCAGTCATACTTTCTTTGAAACTCCATCCATTCAGCTAAACATTTGGGTCACAAGTTGTTAAATATCATAAGAACTCATTTCCAGAAAATATGTTTGCTTTCATCTTTTATGTCTGGCAATGTTCCAGTCAAGAGGCCATAAAAATATGAGATACATAGTTCGCCATTTTGCATTTGTACTCATTGGAGAAATGCCCAGCTGACTTTTACCCTTGAAAGACCATGAGCTGTATCAGCCTACCAACAAGCTCTATTAGGAAGAAACCAGGCACGATTAATGGGTTTGACATCAGTTTTCACCTGGGAGTTGAAATTCAGCTGGACACCCATCGTTCACACATCTTTTACTCTAGGTATCAGAAATTCATTATTCATGCCTGTGAATAGTTTATTAACCTTTGTGTATCCAACAGTGACAAAAATGATAATAGGTGTAATTAAATTTTAGAAAATACTTACAGAACATGGATGTTATTTAACCATTTTATGAAGAGAGAACAAGTGGATTTGGACTTGATGAGGCAACAGAGCATATTTGGTTTCAATGTTAGGTAAATCACGTTTCTCCTAAATAGAATATTAAAACACTGAGAAAGAATTACAAAAAACTTTTAGTCTAGAAGAGAAATACATTTTAAAATGGAAAATTTGTAGGAGTCCTGGATATGGTGAACAAAAATTAAAACACATCATTGAAGGTCTTGGTGTGTCTTTCAGGTGGACACAAAAGGATAAAAAAGACTTATCCGGATCCTTTCAGGTAGGTGAAGAAAACCTCCCACACAGGATTTCTATGCACTGTTTTTAAGTTTCTGATACTGTGTGTGTTTACAGACCGTGACTGTCTGAACTGCTCAGAGACCTCTTAAGGACATTAAAGAGAGATAGAAGAGGGAGTGTTGGTTTCAGAAACACAAGGAAATCGGTCAGGTATTAAAAAAATAGGAGCTTTAAATCTTTATGATGAACAGAAGAAGTCTGCTGGCAGCAAACTGCTCATCTGTTCTTGTGGTTTCACTGCAGCATAAAGAGATTTTAAAGAAGAAAAAAATGACTTTGAGAACAATTCTTGCTGTATTATCTTCTGTAGAATGAGAACAGTGTATATTGTAATGCACAGAAGAGAAGCTCTTCATCATCAGTTACCTACACTGACAGGCCACAGAATTAATTTCACTCCTTGACGAAAATGACACTCCTCATTCTTTTCTCCCAACACAATTACTCTGGATATAATTCAATACATTCTGTAATTATTTAGAGCAACATATCCGGTGTCATTGTAGTTTCTTTTTTCTTTTTTAATAAAATTAAGTTTGACTGTAAAATGAAAACGAGTTTCATATTAGGAAAACCTAATAGGGCAAGTGTGGCTGAGTCTGTGAATGTTAGAGTGATGCTCAACAGGATCCCCTCTAGTCTCATGATGTTAGACAGTTTAGTGGAAATATGTCTACTACATGAAGATAAAAGGGAAGAGAGACTTAACATCATTAAATAAAAGCTAGAGGATGAGCTCAGTTGTCAGACAGTGTTAGTGAGATGACGATAGGCCTTTGGGAATGCAGGTGACTGTCATCACACACCTCAAATCAAATTGAGCTCATTCATGTGGAGCCAGACTTAATAAACCATAAAGCAGTGAGGCAAAGCACACAATACCTGATAATGAAGTATACCCTGAAAGGCAAATATTTATATAGCAAATTTATTTTTCCACTTGTGCTTGATTTTATTTTTGGTAAAATAATGCATTTGTATGCAAATAACTAAAAGTTTTATTGCTGTGATTAGAACAAACAAAAAAGGTGATGCAAGAAATGCAAAAGTTTCAAAATTACAATACACAAAGCACGGATCTACTATCTTTGTGATGTGCCTGTTGTTGAAGAGATAGTTCCAGTTTTTAAAGGGGGCGAACTATTATGTAAAACCAACTTTTATATTATGTTATAACATAATTACTGGAGTGGTGTCTTGATTCTTCATGCATGTTTTAGAAATCTTTGAATCTCCCATATGGCAGCCATTCGGGGGGTGCCCAAGCAATTGCTCTCACAAAGAGCTATTTTGTTTTCCATAAAACTTCTCCACCTGAGCTTCCAGCTCACAGAAACCCACAGTTCCTCCAGACTAGCAGCAGCAACAATTAGCAAACACTTAGTGGAACTGTAAGACTTGTGTTCTTATTATGCAAACTAAACTACTTCTCAGTTCAATGCATTTAGCAATTAAAAATGACATAATGAAAAAGCATTGCTGGGTGTTAGAACAATAGAAGCTTCTTAAAGAGACAGACACAAATTTCAAGGCATCAAATTTTAAAATGTTTGATATATGCAACAGGTTTATATCAACTGAAGGTAGCATAGTTACTTAACTGTGCAATACAATGGCACAATGTGCCTGGAAAATACATAATACCTCCCCTCCATGGCAACAGTGCCAGTAACATATAAAACATTTCAGGTCTAATCCCTGAGCAAATTTCCGTTGAACAGATAGAAAAGATGAAAGTTCCTTCATATCAGACAATGCAAAAATTGTAGTTGAAAGGGTGAAAAAAATCTAATGATGTCTAAATCTGGTAGAAACATGATTATGGTAGAGAAATGGGCTAATAGAGCCTGGCTTTCAGCAAAAAGCAGAATAAGATGGAGCTCATCATCATTTGGAATTATCAATGGCTATTGAATTACAGTAACTATTCCTCATAAAAAACTAAATGGAATCAGCAATACAGCATCTCCTATTAAGACATTTTTGTTTTGTGTTTTGCTTTCCTCTACCTTGGATATTGTTCTAAAACCTGTTTGACATATTCTTCCACTGATCTTTTGCCTTTGGATTTAAACAGCCGGAGCATTCTTATAAACATATGCAGTTTTTATGGAAATTATTTTTAGTAATTTCACTCTAGCCTCACTATATACTCATTTTCAGCCCACCAACAGACTAACATTTTACACTTGAATAAAATGATTGATTCCTATGTTCCTGCAGGCATATGCCGTCATATGTCAGTGACACAACTACATTGTTAGATCAAGCACATCATTGAAAATCTCATTATATCACAATCTTTTCTTTTCATCTCTTAGCTCAGTCATACTGTATCTAACTTAATGAAACACAATAACTTAAGTCTCAAGTAATTTATTCCACTTTTCCTCCCATAAAGACTTGAAAAGCCTTGTCTCATTTTAAATATTTCTGCAGCTCCTTTATCATCAGCAACATGAAATAACCTGCTCCACAGTCTTTCAGTAAGAGCTCTGTGTCTAGTCCATAATGTGAGGATTACAGTCCTTAGTTAAAGGAATAATAACCAACTTATTTTACATTTTGGTTATGTTAGAACCACAAACTTTATTATACCTTATGGGGATTTTGTGGTAGAACAACCATTGTAGAGCATACAGTTGTGAAACAAAGGGAATACATTTCATAAATAAAACCTGTGTAGAAAGTATGCTGGGCTTTACTCTAAGAGCCATAAACAAAATCCAGTGCAACATATAGCCTTTAGACTTCACCTAGCCAGTCAATAACATTCATTCAAGTGTAATGTAATTTTGTTATAAGTTGAAGTGTTCTGTAAACATTATGAACCTCAGGTATGTCTGGGTTTTGGTTTAGATTTATGTTCTGATAATTTACTTTTTTTATTATTTATGTGCAACAGGTTTGGGAATTAATAGCATTCATTTCTCTGTATTCTTGTTTTTAGAAAGATGTTTCCATGTAGCTTTGGTGCTTTAGGTTTAATTTCTTACTTTTTCTTATATTCTGTTCTCTGTGTATTCTAGTTTATCCTGTAGATCAGTTTTGGCCTTCCCCCTTGGTTTGTTGTTTTGTGCATAGTTTAGTTTCCACTGAGTTAATTATTCACTTTTTTTCTGTTTCCTGGTTTTGCTCTCCTCCACAGTTGTTCCAAATGCCCATGATTAACTCATCTACATTCAACATCATTCTCCACCCTTTCCTTTGTGTATAAGGTCTCTGGTTATCATTGTTCATTACAGGTTCCTCCTTCTACTCTGTCCAATCCCCATACCTTGTTTGCTTTTTTTAATAAGCTGTGCAAGTTTTCTGTTTGTTTATTAAACACTTATCATGCTCATCCCATGGTCCTGTCTGCATTTTAGTGGCATTCACCCACAAAACACAGCAATTTGCCCAAGAAAATACGCTTATGGTTGTGGTTGTTATGTGACAATATGCAAAATAGTGATACACTTTTAGAACTGCATATAATGGTGACATTTTGTATAATATTTTTACAATAACAAATAATTTTACATGCATAATAATAAAAAGAAAATAATATCCTATAAATATAATCTAAAGTTATTTTGAAGGACTGCAGGGATTTAGAGAATCAAAGGATTAAACAAAAATCTATTGATGTTTTGGGTGAAATGACAAATTTAAAGACAGCTTTCTGCCTCTTTGTATAAAATGTCACTCTTGTGCTCATACAAGGCTGTTCAGGTTGCCTTCCCTTCATTATGTTTGGTTTCATTTTCAGGGTGTGAAAGTGTCTTCTTACTAGAGATAACCATATTCTGTGAGAGCATGTTATGGATATTGGCAAAAGGTATTTGGATGATTTTCATCTAAATATCTATGCTGCAAAGACACCATCTGTTCAATCTCTGTTCAAATGAAATACCATATTTATTTTGAGCCAAATTTCTGAAAACTGTATTTTCCTCCTATGTGTTTGTGTATTTGACACAAAATCATTCACAGCTGGAGAAGTTTTTATGATTTGAAAGGTTGAATTGAATCGATTCACTTTGTAGCTCAGAGATGAAACTGATAAAGGAGATTAAGTACCCCAAAGCCAGAAAACATTTAATTCTTGTTGAAAGTATCAAAGTACACTGCCACCTGCTCTTTCTGTGCAGCAAAAAAAAAAAAAAAAAAAAAAGATAGGCAGGACTGTTTGTATTTCATTTGAGGTGAAAAGCACTTTTTAAATTATTAGATCATTTTAAATCCTGCTCTATTTTTTAATCACAGCATCCATGAACTGCTACCAGAAGAAGCAGAGCAGACGTTTTTGACAACAGTGATGAATTTCTGCCAAATTAATGCTGAAATACACAATTTCACAAATCCAAAATGTATTCCTCTAAATTCAATAGCTAGAGAGAGTCCATTTGGGGAAAAAAAGGGTTTGAGTTAAATCAAAATGCTAATTGTATGAATAATTAGTGTTGACAGTGGGGGCGTATTGTTCAAAAGGTATTATTATTCTCACCCTTCAGAATCTAGAAGGTGCAGTCTTGGGAAAAAACAGGTTAGACAGCTTAAAAGCTAATTACACTCTGAATTTCTTCAGTCACTTTGTTGTTTCCTGAATCCTGCAGAGCCTTTTCAGTGGAATTGTACTGAGAATGACATTCTGCAGGAGCACACGTTTCTAGTAAAGGTTCCTTGAACTTACACAATCATAGTGACAATGTATAATTTTACCATCACTCTGATATCCTATTTTAATCATACAAAAAATATATAGGCTAAATAGCAGCAGTTGTATCTTAAATCAATTGGTCATGTAATAATGATAATTACTCACCACCAAATATACTGTTTTAGACACATCAGACTTATGTTTTACTGAAACAAATATATTTTGGTTTTTATTTTATTTTCCACCATACACATTCTTCTTCATTTGATAGCGCATTCCTTTTTTGTTTGATAAAAGCAACTTGCACGTTTAATATCTTCTGAGAACACAAGTGTAAAAAGGCTGGTTGTTTCTGTTTGGATAAAAAACAAGACAAAATGTCTGCTGTGAACTGAAGATTTTTGTGAAAACTTTTAGCTTCTCTTCGAGAAGATTCACACCTAGTTACTCTGAAGGAAATAATATGGCTGCCTGCTGTGTGTGTGCTGTGTGGTCTGGCTGTTGCATATCCATCTTTGTTTTCCATTTAATTCTGCAAATGTTGTTCTCCAACCATTATACAGTACCTGTTTCTGAATAAAACACAAATGCTGAATTCTATTTGATTTAAGTTCCAACAGTTGATATACTTGTATTAGATAAATGTATAACTGGATAAGATTTAAAACTGGGTTATTGTCTTGTAATTTGAAGTGCTTTAAGAAGTCCCACTGTTAAATGTAATCTGAATGGACTGTGTAAGATTCAAAATGTGTTCATTATTTTCTTAAGGCAATATTATTAATATGTGTGAATGAGTGAAGCTTAATGTTAATTTCTACAATATACTTTATATGAGCCCGTAAAATAAGAGAAAATAGAACTGGGAAATAAAACAACTGAGATTTAGGTGCAAAAATAAGTATGTATAAAAATAGATTAGACAAGTCTTGCTGTTCCAGTGCACTTGTTATCAATTTCCTGGAGTCATGCAGTCTCATGGATACTCTCAATTAAATTTTCTGTAATAAAATATGAAGCTTCTCTTCAACTTCAAGTGCTTACTCATGGTGTGTTCCGTCTTTCTCTCAGAGTACGTAGCGTAAAATGTATATCCACATTATCTGTCATAATCTGTTTAATTACTGACTATACATTACGTGCGCTTGGATGTTCCTTTCTTGTCATTTGAAGCAACATTCAGTTTCTATGCAGCACAAATCTGGAACAAACTTCCAGAAAACTGCAACACAGACATAAACACGGACTGAGATCCTTTAAATTAAGGCTAAAATCTGTTCACATTTGAGTTTGATTAGTAGTGTATTTGCTTAATGATTTTGATGATGGCATTTGACAAAAAATAAATGTTTATTGCTGGTTTCAAAATTGGTTATAGTATGTTCATACGATGCAAACTACTTTGAATTGAAATGTGGTATATACTTGACTTGTTTATGCTCTATAGCCAGAAAGCATTCCATATTGTAACTGTGCTTAGTTTCTTCATTAAATTTAAATGATTTTGATTAATTTTTAACTAAATAAATCAAAGATATTTTACTTTTAACATGTACAGTGGATCAGAGCAATACATTTCTTCAGGGTTGCATCAGTGTCAGCTAAAAACCTCAGTTAATAAACATTCTGAACATCATTGCCCAGAATGTACATGTTATTTTCTTCAAAGAATATAAATAATGAGATCTTATAATAGCACACTCTTACTGACCTCCATAGATCAAATGTTACATACAGACATGCACGTGATATGGAAAAGCAACTGCTAATATTTTCTTATTCATGCAGGTATTTTGACTTTGAAGTTCCTCTCTAATTGCCATTTCCTTTTGAAGTCATGGTAAATTAAATACTCAGCTTAGATTTCACTTGGACTCATTTCATTCCTGGAACAGTTGGTTGTTATCTCCAACCCCGTTCCCACCTGTTAGGAAAGTCCCTGGGTTCCAACATCATCCGTCTTAGATTTTGTTGCCATACAATATGCTAATTGAGGGATGCAAATATGGTGCCTGTGGATCATACAAATATGTGTGAGAGAAGGTGAGGGAAGGTAGAGAAGGATGGAGAGTAAAGAAGACAGATTATGGTGCAAAAGAAGTAGCTATTAAAGCAGGAATAAATGCGGTACTGAACACTGTTAATTTAAACAATGCGTGTAATTCTCATTGCTTGCAATTCGGCAAATGGTGAAAGTCTAGTTTCAGGGGACATAGGTGTAGTTCACATTAACACATGATTTTTTTTAATGAAATCATCTAATTATCATTAAGAAGAACTTCCCTGAAGTAGGAATTCCTACTGGGAAAATCAAAGCTCACCAAGAAATTCCCGATTTTAACATCCGATATGATTACATGCGGACTGCAGTGCTGGTGGCCAGCTTAATCAGGCCAGAGTTCTGCTCTCATACTGCAGCAGCTGACTGAAAGTTCCAACATCTCTCCCTAACATTATTTTACATGTATTATTTACATGTATGAGAACAATTATTCAAATTCAGTAATAATACCATTTGGCAACTTCCAGTGACTTTAAAGACAGCCAATAGCTACATTTCCTGATTTGGCAGTACATATCGGCAAACTAAGAGCTGCCCATCTGTAAGGCTGCTGACTGCTGATTTACTACTCAAAAGCCCAACTAATTAACTACCTAACTTTAGCTTAACAGACTCCTAGTACTACTGTGCCGAGAGCAGAATGGTGGTCACCTTGATTTTCAAAGTAAATTCTCCTTAGTTGAAATAAGCTGATTGATGAATTGATTGAATCTGTTATCAGAGCTTCAAATTGGAGTTTAAAAGACTGTTTCACTGCTGTTAATGAGTCAGAACTACCTTTGATCCTGTCTAGTTCAAAATTCAAAGATATATAATGGTTAAACAGTGAAATAACAAATATAGTTTGATGTTTCTACATCCATTTTTCCTATTTGCAAAAAAAAGAGAGAGAAAAAGAAAAAAAAAACACAACCCTAACTCCTTTGACCCCTTATTAATCTTGAGTTCGTTGGTTGTTTTTTCTGCATTATGACCTTATCGAGGCAGACTTGAAAACAACAATCCATGGACTTCAACTGTTTCACACTGATTAAACACAGTTTGTGATTTGCTTAACCTTTTCTGTTGATAAAAAAAAAGTTTAAGTACTTCCAAAAATAATGTGTTGTGTATCATCTTGTCTTTAGATGTGGATGCATCATTACACCCCAAAGTCAACTACATTTTGAATCTACTACATCTCACAAAATAGGATTCCAATTTTCTGAGACACAGAATTTTGATCTATAAACCATAACCATCAAAATTACAAGAAACAAAGGCTCGGAATATTTCACTCTGTGTGGTAATATCCTATACCAGTTTCACTCTCTGAAACATTCTGTTTACACAATATTCATGTTAATGTGTTTTAAATGTACTAGTATATTAGTTCACTTCAGACTATTCTTATAAAAACAATCTGATTCGTTTAAAATTACTTGTATGAGGACAGAACTATATAAAAATGAGATATTGTTCTGAAATTGTGGCGTGTTTAAAATGCAGCATCTGCCTTTGATAAAAAGCTTCCATAAATTAGTCTGTGTTCGCCTCCCACCACTTCAAGCAAATCCCCAAAGAACTACAATGCCTGACTTTTGATTGACCTTTGCACCTTTATGGCCTGTGGCAAACAGATTTAAATTTCTATTGTTTAATTGCATGTGGAGATATAAAAGATCTGCTTTGGAATTGTCTTAAATCCCTTATGAGCATTTTGAGGACAACACACTGACCTAATTACCAGCAGCTAAAAGCTTTTATTTGTCCTATTCCCTGTGTGCACAATAAGAGCACTATAGGACTCATCACAAGGCCATATTCCTGAAGAAAAGCAGAAGGATTTAATTCACAAATAGGGTTGCAACTAAGCTATATACAGACTAACACTTTGATCAACAAAGCTAAAGCCGCAGCTTTATAGATCAGATCAAACATTTATGTCAGGACGCTCCTCGAAGAAATTTCGAGTAGAATTTAAAATATTAAAGGCTCAGTTAAGAAGTTTCAAACCAGACAGATATTAATATCTCACCCGTACTATGCAGAATAAAGACAGTAGCTTGTACTTTTGTTTTAACAAGACAGTTCACTATAATTACTATGATGAACTATAACATAAACTAATGAAGTAGCAATAACGGTTACACAGTTCACACTCATAAAAGTGATTTCCACACTTGTGACACAGGGAGACGGTGAAAGAAGAATCAGAGGAACTGATTATCTCTGGTGGACATTAAAACACAAATTAAATGGCTCCACTGTATATCTACCACTTATAGACCTGACAGTATTCCAAGTTGAAAGGGATCCTCAGCAATTATATCATGGGGGAAAGGGTTCAGAGGTTTGCATAGCATAAAGTGACTAAAGCGATGCATTTCTTTTTTGGTCGCTCTGTTTAGGAAGATCTTCACCTGATATTTGGGCAGATTGGGCAGAAAAAGTTTCTGACCAACATCAGTACGCTACAAACACAAAGATGTTTCTGAAAATGAAACAGGAGGTAAACTAATGTAAGAATATCCTGCTCCACATTATTGTGACTGTTTTATGGACTTTGTTCTGAAGACGCAATACCTGCACATTTTTAATTGTGTAATTATAGTAATTTTAGGAGACATTAGTCCTGTTTTTTTATTTAGCAGACATGTGACTCTTTGATATTCTCCTGCATCAACAAGACATGCTTGTTCTAAGGCATGACAAGTAAAGCTTCAGAGCCCCCATTTCAGCTGATGAGCTGGTAAAAATGTGATTTACATTTACATTTACATTTTCTTCTCAGATGTTATATTCCACATGTAGAGACAGTTTTTAAAAATTTACTTGACAGAAGTACATGCTTCAATGTGAATATAAAGCAAACGCACAAAATCCCCATGTTTTAAGTGTACTGGCTCTTTTCATCTGGATTTTTATTTACTTGAATAACTTTGTTGTTATTGCTATAAATCAACCAGACAGAATATAACATTATGATCACCTGCCTAATAGTGAGTTTGCCCTCCTGCTTCTACCAAAACAGGTCTGACCTGTCAGGACATAGAGTCCAATAAAAACTATGCTGTCATTTCTGGTACCAGAATGTTAACAGGATGTCAACAAATGTGCTGTTGCGCACCCTGAATCATTTTTGCTTTGTGGCAGGACATATTACTTTCTGAAAGAGGCCTGTGACATTTGGGCATACTATTTCCACAAAAAGGTCCACATCATCTGTATAAATGTCAATATAAAGGGGAAAAGTATTTGTTTCCATAGAAATGGAACACATTTTCCAAAAACTACAAATTCCAGTTAGCACCAATTTTACACTAAATGGGATCACTCCATAGGGAACATGTGTAGTTCATTTTCTGTATGGTCTTAACCAGAAAAGTTCTGTAATGTTTAATACAAGAAATTGCAACTACAATTATCAAACGATTCATTTCCAAAAGTGATGCATAATTTGTCACTTTTTAGGTGTCCTGAAATCAGTGAAATAAAAAAACCCAGACTCAAAAAGTCAATCATAAGTTCTGCATTTTTGCTTTGATAATCTTAAGTATTAAATGGAGTCCCTCTTAGGTTCAAGTAATTGATTCACAAATGTAGTATTACAATAACCATGCAGCTAGACACACAGATGGACATCTGATTGCTTCTTGTTTCCATATTACAAATGTCAGAATACCTGCTGGCAACTGGGTTTTTCTCTCCTCTTGTCTTCTCACCTTCAATTTTCCTCAAGTGTCATATGTCTGCTCGTGCCTCGCTTCTCTCTTCCTGGCAGCTTACCTGGCACAGCTGTTGCTCATCTCCTCATTACTGTTCTGCATATCTTCTTCCTCTTCCTCTCATCTCCTCACAGGATTAACATACTCCCCAGTCGACAAAACAAAAAGGTCTAAGTTCCAGAAAAATGTTTTGTCCTTTTGCTGTTGTATTTCTGGCTTTGACTTGTTTTTCCGTGCTTTAGATTTGCAGCCTGACTGCCAGTGTACCTCATCTATCAAACTCACCTGCCAGTCAGACGTCATCCTCAGTAATGTAAGCCATATGGAAAAGCTCCATGTCTTTGTGGAAGAACTCAAGACCAAGAGACATTCAGATTGTTTCCAGAGTTGCAGTGAAATTACTCATCTTTCCCTCAGTCATATTAAAGTCTACACCCTGCATAGCATGATATAACACTAGACAAAACAATGGGGAATTAAAACTGACTTCATTGACATGACAAGACTTGACCTTCCACAAATGCGCCAAATTTATTCACATTTACACCCAAACTCTTTACCTAATCTAAGTAAGTGTGACTTGAATCAAGATAATCTCCAAACTGCCCAGCAAAATCTCCAATTGGAACAACATATCTGTCAAGAAAAATGGAAACTGTGGTGTCTAGAAAGGTGAGTGGGGTAAGTAAAATACAATCACAATAAACTTGAAGACCATCCATCCATCTTTTGCTTCTCCGGGTTGATGGCAAATCAACAATTTTCCATACAGTAATTGACTGTTATAGTCAATTATAGTTTTCTTTACAATAATTCACTCAAAATTGCCCTTGGATATGTGTGTATCTGTGCATGGTTGGTTGTTCTGTGTCTCTGCATTGCTCTGTAATGGACTGGCGACTTGTCCAGGGTGTATCTCTCGTCCATTAATTGCTGGGGATCGGCATCAGCAACCCCACGACCTTGCAGGGATAAGTGGGTATAAACAATTGAATGGATGGATGGATAATTGCATGTCATACAAACTAATTACTTAAAAACTGATTATACTAACTATTCCTGAACAATTTAACAGTGTCTTGTGTTTATACAAGATTTTTTTAGTTAAAGAAAACATTTGTTTGTTTAAATCTACCAGTGTTTTCTTGGTACTTTTAGAATTAAGAGTTTATTCAATCAGTAACCCACAATACAAAAATAGAGATAAATGATATAAAGCCCAGTTACTGTAATGTATAGAAGATTCATTTGCCTCTTTACCAAAAATACTCATGATACAACACAAGGTAAAAAAAACAACATATTTTTAGCAGCATCAGTCAGTTAATTTGAAATAATTCTCCTAATAACATTTTTAAGTCAATATTTCACTATGAAAGACCAAGACTGAACTGAGCCTAAAGCAACAATGGCTGTGCAGACAGGCTATTTTAGTCAAATCACTGGTGGATAGGAATGTGCAAATTATTGATCATTATGCTTCCTGTAGCATGTGCTTTTCCTTGGCAGACTGTGCCCAATATGACACTTGAGCACTGCCATATCCAAACCAAGACTGAAATACAGAGACATAGCGGGAAGGCTTTCCAAAGCTGCTATTCCCCTAATTGGCGAGACATGGCTTCGGCTGTGTCTGACAATAGAAAGCTGTGAGAGCAGAGGGTTTGTCAGTTGGGAGCACTGAAGTGAAAACAAGAGAAAATTTGAGAATAACTGTGCAGCAAAAGGTACATAAGGCACACACATTGATCCCCCTCCATCTGGTTTAACTACTTCACAGTTCCCCATATTGGAATACCTCGACAGTTTGTATGATGTGCTGTTTGGTTCAAGTACGTGCTGTCAACACTGTTTCAGATACCTAGACACCATTCTTTCCATTTTCTTTTTTCAAATATTAACTTCAAAGTCATACTGGATTTCTATACCTAAAAATAAATATCTTCATTTCTAATACTCTGCGAATTGAACACATTTCCTTTGATTCTATCCAGTTGGAAAATCAGAGCAGCCACCAACTTTTCAGATGATTGTGAGAGTTTAGCTTAAAACACTTCCTGTATTCTATCATGTCTGGTTTACAAGGACTAAATATATGCAAATTATTTCTTCTCCAATCTAATGCTTAGTTTATATTTACGCACACAGAACAAAATTTAAGTTTTCTGAATAAATGTTTCAAAAGTGATTCTATGAATACCACATCCATCGAAGGCTTGTAACTCCTGAACTTTGGCTAACTTATTCAACTTTATTATAATGATGATTGAATAGTAATAGTGTGAACTACACTTTATAAGGTCACTTAAGGCCCACAAAGATTTTAATATGAAAAAAATAGTAAATATTCTCATCTAAATCGAGTTAATATTACAGATTGAGTATGTTGACTTTGGCACTGAACTCTGTAGTATCTGGAGAGTAAACTTAAGTCTCTTAACCAGCTGAACTTATAAGTCCGTCATCTACTGATTTCATCAAAATATTTTGTGCACTGCTAATTAAGGTTCTTATAAGTCATTTCCCTTAATATTATGATTGTTTTAAATTGAATTAAAATAATATGGAAACTGAAAATTCAATGTGTTGGCCTGATTTTATAAAATAATATAATTTACCAAATTGACATTGTAATTAGCCTCTAGCTTTTTTAAAATAAAAAGATAACTTAGTTTTTTAAAGTAATATTTTTCCTAATTTTAAGAAATGTAAAACAAATAAAATATTCAAGAGACAATAAGATTTTTAAAAATCTGGTTTCAATTGTCTATTATCGACTTAAAAGTTTATCTTTGAAGTGTGACGGTTGGATTACACATTAGAATTGTAGTTTTAAATTGAAGCTTTATGTGTTTGATTTAATATATTAAATTAAGATATTAGTATACAGCTTGTCATGTATCTGAATCAATACACGTTCCGTGTTTGAATGTTGTTTAGAACACTTCAATGTGTTTTAATGGCAGATGATTTATGTTTTGCAGTATTCCATTTTATTTTAGTAGACTTAACTTCTCCATAGAGTACTCAGTGCTGAACACATTGGTTGATAAAGTGACCAAAATAAAAGCCAACAGATATGGTTTGCGATCCTAAAAGTTCAAAACAAGATTCCACTATGCCTTTCTGGACAAAGACAAAAATACACAGTTGCGAAAGCTGTTCATACCTGCTGAATGCGACAGTGACCTAATCCTTATTTTGCACATTTGCCATTTCAGGGCAGTGAGCTGTTGGGACACTGGTGCCTACCCATGCTTCATATCGGCTGATCTAGCAGCCAGAGCATGTTTGCAAAGCCTGCCCTGTGAGAATGATAAATTGAAGTGATACATGTGTGGTCTCACCTGTACGGCTCACGAGTCCCCTGGGTGAGTAACTCTGCTCTGTTTGTGAACTGAGCCTATCCTCTCTCCTGGGGGGAGAAGGGGTGCTGGGCTCTGTGGGGCCTTCTGGGAAGACATTATCGCCCACCCACCTTTCCCCATGGGCTGAAACTATCTATATCTCAGCTAGAAGGACCTTAGTGTCGTTTGTTACTGCTGGCATGTTGCTGCATGTCGTTCTGCAGGTGTGGTTACTTCTTTATTGTAGTTATTGCTAATTTAAATGCGGGGAGTTTCTAAAAATTACCTCATTAATTTTCCACACTTGCTTTGCTAATATAATTCATCTGTTTATTTACGGTGCAACATAATATATTGTCCTAAATTTCCAGGTTTTCACAGATAGGTTGTTGCGATTGCTGCATATGTGGGACATTTCTGCTAGCGGAAGTCATTTTATTTAATTATCTATTTTATATATTTATTACCTCAATATTTCATATTCCATTTGAACTATTCAACTGCTTTACCTATTTTTTACAATTAGAGAAGCATTCATCAAGGTAATTAAAAATAACACTGTAAACCAAATCTGTTTACTGCAGGTGACGCATTGCAGAAGTTGATGCACAACTGCATATGTTTCCGTTTCTTTTTTTTTGGTAGCATATCAAAATGCATACAAACAAAGATGATAGAACTAGAAAATATACCTCAAAATGTACAATAGGAGAGTAAGAGGAAGTATCAAGTATGAGGAAAGAAAGTATTTTTGATATGGTCTGTTGGAATGATGAAGAACTAAAGTACAAATTAAAAATACTACAGTGAGTCACAAAACAAATATCAATATTGCATCTAAAGCAGTGGTTGTTAACCCTTTGACCTCTGGAACAAGTGCTATTGCAGGAGACTCTGAGGATGAATGGGATCCATGACTTGTTGAACAGGTTGCGCCAAAATGTTGTAATTTTTCTTTAACCTAAAGAATATTGTTTGCACTGTGCAGTGCATACCGTATAGGTCATAGTGGACTTCAGCCTAAAAACTAGACACAAGACATCAGAGTAGTGGAGGATGAGGGCAGCCCAAAGAACGTCTGGATTGAGGCAAACTTCCTCAAAGTTTTCATGTGCTGTTAGAGAAAGAATATCTGAAACAAATGTGAACAACAGACAGTGATCCATTGTTTACTCTAGTAGCTATTGCTAACACCATTAGCATGCGCTAACACAAAATCAAAACTAATTGAAAGATAATGAGTGGATGTTTAAAGTGACAATGAGTCATCTTTATGTCTTTGTAACACACCATTCTAATATATTTAAGAAAACAATGTTGATTTTGATGCTACTGTAAACAGGTTGAGTTAGAAACCAGAGCTCTTTGTGGTATATGCTCTCCTTTCCAGTTAGCAATTTCAAGCAACAACAACAATACCAGTTTTTTTCTGCCAAATCTGAACTCATCATATATTTGGTCCTCCTCATTTTAATTTCCCTTTATGATTTCTGCATAGCTGTCTATTTCAATGGGCTTTGGTTCAAACTGAAGGGCTGACTGTTACTCATTGCACAAAAAATTTGTGTTCTTTCTTGAAGGAGCTAGCACTTTAGCACCTAGCATACGTCATCTACACAGGATGCAATGTAGCATGAACAACATGGCGACATCCATGCAGCAATATTTAAATTTATAAAGATTAAACAACCTGCAGTATTTTTGTTAGATTGTTTTTGACATATTAAATAAATGCTTCTCAAATAAAGTCTAAGTAATTTTGGATCCTTTTAAGCAAGTCGTTCCCGTCAGACATTTTGGCTCCAGTCACTTGGTGGGTGACTACATTATAGATTTCAAAAACATTTTTTAAAGTGATATTCAGGGCTACAGTTTCAAAACTACTCCAAAATGTACAGGAATTTTTATCGTTTTATTCTAAACACAAAGAATGGGCTAAAATATCTGCAAACTAAAATGATATGTGCACCAAATTCAGAGGCTGTAAGTCATCGATGCAAATGACATGCGATCTTTCCTCAAGCTTCTCACTTAATACAAAATTACTTGATTTTCAATTATTTGAAAAGTCAGTATTCTAACTGTCTAACAACAACAAAAACTTGTTCAGCTTCATTGTATTTTAATACCCATGTAAAAACAAAAATAAAACATATTTTGAATACACTTTAAAGGCAACCCAAGCACCACAGTGTGGGAACCATAGACATACAGCACTCTTTGTGTTTGCTTAACAAACACAATTGATGTTTATTGTCGCCATTACAGATCTTTAAGCATTTCAATTTTGCTAAACTGCCACCAACAACAGCACACCGGCCCCAATTAATCCTTTTAAATCACTCATCACCATGTAGAAACAAAGGGATTCCTGCCCATCTGCAGAGATTTAAAATCAGAGCTTTGTGATTGAAGCCAATTGTTTCACTGTCATCACATTCTTACCTCAGTACAGAGCTAAGCCCCTATTACAACGCATTTGGAGATGTTTGTTTACAAAGCAATTAGCCTCTCAATCATATGACAGACTGTGAGCTTGAATGTCATTGAACATAGCTCCTAACACTTTACCCAGGAGGTTGAGAGATATTGTAATATGCTGACCCTCTTTGAGCAGGGTTGGGATTTATTATTGTTTTATTAGAGTGGCTACATAATAGCCTGCAGCAGTTGGGTGATGTATATACCAGACTCATTTTGTTGTCTATAGACTCTGAGCTAACACATTTATGATTAAAATGAATAAACCACTCATTGTACTAGTTTGAATAATATTTTGAAATTTGAAATGAACAAGGCCCAATTTTGTAGAATGGCACAACATTCTCAATCTACAGCTTTAAAAGAAGTTATTCCCTGAATGACAGGATATTCTAAATCTAGTTAAATATAAGAAAGGTTAAAACAGTCATATGAATGATGATGTTAGGCTTTAAAATTGAGTTAAACTTCATTAAGCGCTTCCTTGCTGCTATAAGAAGATATAAGAAGGCATGCAGTAGCCAGTTAACTTAATGAACTTGGTTGACCAGTGTGATCTTCTCTGTGGTGTGTGTTGAGATAAAGCCAAGTCAACATCAGGAATGAACAAAAGGTGTGTTTTGAGTATAAGAACCAGAAATGTATTTTAATGGAACAAGTTTCATTCAACTTGGCTGTTATTTCGGAGTGTTCCTTCTGTGGAGTCCAGAGGGCAGAGTAGCAACTCCTCCCATTGTATCAGTATTAATCATCTCGCTCAGTGGCCAAGTGTCCATTACAAGGGATTCAAATCCCTGATGGCTAAGATGAAGACAAATAGCCTATAGACAGGTTCTCTGTCATATAACTAAACTTAACTGATTTTATGTGGATTTTGCTGGCAAACGTTTTTAAATAGTTAAAGATGAGCGAAGAGGAGAGATCACCTCTGCCTAAATTAAAACTGGATATTTTAGCTATTATCTTCAGATAATTTCAAGTGTTTACTCTGTCAAACTGAATTAAAATGACTTCAGGAGGAAATTTGTAGCATTCACACATATTTGATGAGCAAAGCTTGAGAGACGTGTGGCACATGTTTATCTGCACTATGCTATACACACATTAAGTGTCATAGAAATAGCGGAGCCGTTTCCAAAAAATAGCAGTTTTTGTTTTTAGTGATCTGTACAACACTTTGAGATGCTTTTAGTTTGAAAGGTGCTTTGTATATAAAATTGATTGATGATGGGCTGAGAATGATAATTGTTTTTTTGACGTTTATTATAATAGGGCTCAATGAAGTGATTGGAAACAAATTTATGCGATAGCCACCAACCACTGCCTTTTCTAGGTAGTGCTTCTATGTGTCAAGTCAACCTATCTATTTGTCCTTTTCTAAATAATGTTTGTTTCGAGGATAACATGATGGATTATTTATATCCGAAGCATGCTCATAGCATTCTTGTCTGAGTCACATGTATTTGTGCATCTTAGAGCTAAATCCCAAATCATCAATGAAAGCAGAGGGGTTCTGGTTCAGCATCATTAGAAGGGACAATATTGATTGGTTTGTCTATATTCACACAATTTTTTTAATGTTCACAAAATACTAGAATGTGTTGGAATATTTTCAACAAAACAAAACAAAAAAACTATGTGGATAGGAACGAGAAAAAACCCTCCATTCATCTCACCATGTAGGTTTTGTTAATTAACAACATAATTTTCAATAACTGGTAATGTTAAGCATTTTTACAATTGGGCTCAAATTTTAATTTAAATTTAAAAAACTGTTTTCAACTGATTTATTTTTGTCCAAACTCATCAGAATTTAAGGTTTGTTTGGTTATCTAATTTGTTCAAGTTTATTTAAATAATTCTTATGGTGGAAGAAAAAAAAATACTGCTAGAAGAAGAATGTTATGCAACATGATTACACAAGATCATAAGTTAAACTCCTCTGGTGATGACCATTTTTTGTTTCAGCAGTTGTCTAGAATAGATTGTTTGTGAAGAAGGGCCTGATGGGTAGCAAGTGTTAAACTATGCAGCTAGAATGTCTAAAGAGAACACGAATGGTCCATTACACCCTCTGTCACATTCTCTCTCATAAATCAAACTGATACTGAGGCTTCCTTGGCTATGAGACATGTAGGATTATGCACTCTGCTAAGATGGACAAATAGAGCAGACAGATCTGTTATACTTGGTTATCAGGGGGCTTGAGTCCCATCAAAACATTGCTTCTTCCACTTACGAACTCTGCGAGATGGCTGTTAGTTACCACTTTCATCTTGAGAAGACATTTTTGAGTTCAAATACCCCAGCTGCATACAAAATGACTTCCATCTACAGTTCAATAATAAAGCCCTGTGCATAATATGGGATACAGCAAAGTATAGAAATAATATATACAGTTGAACTGATTAATTCTTATGTCAGACTGTATAAAGAAGCTTCATTGCCTGTTGAAATATTTAAGCAGCCAATTTTTTCATAATTTAGAGCCAGAAAATCTAAAGTTCTTAAATATTTCTTAAATAAATCATTTCAAGTCAAATGATTTTTAAACATCTCAAAAACAAAAAGACTCATACCAAAGGCTAGAAGACTGGAAATTAACTAAATTTAGAAGAAAGAAAGTTGTGAAAGATGACTTTGATTTTCTGTTTTAGAATTGTAGTCTGCTTATAGTTTGAGCAATGACAGCGAAGGAAGTGAACAGTGACATTCAGTTCATGTTGGCCACGGTTCCAAATATTGAATAAACATTAACAGCCGCCTGTTTAGCTCAGCACTTCTCTCTTAGCTGTGGAGAATTGTTTACACTGCAGGTAATTTCCACCAAGCTCTATAGTGTCGAACTGGTGTATTACATGCATCTCGGCCAAACTTTAGCGGCTAGAAAAAGTTTAAAACTTCAACAAAGTCCACGCATTCATGAAGTAATTGATTCTCAATAGCCGAGATTCCAGACGATCTGGACTCTGCACTTTGTTCTAAGCAAAATGTAGAACAAGAGGCTGGTTTTTACCAGGCTGGTGAACCTATACCTCAGTATCGGTTTCATTTGCACAATCCCTTCAAAGAAAGAACCATGGCATGAACTGGTTGGGTGCAGATGTTGATAACTCTATGCAAGTTTTTTTAAAATTTATTAATATTACTGTTTGCTCATAATTTTAAGACTTTTCTAAATAACTGCGTCTTTATTCTGCTAATATTATGACTTATTCTCGTAATTTAAAACAGTTCTTGCCAAAACACTTTTAAAAATTATTTTCTGTACTTTTCATTTTTAGAAAAGAAAGCAAAAAAAATATTAAAGTTGGAAATTGGATCTGGTATGAAAACAATCAGAGATTTTATTTTAAAGTCACCCAGCCCCAGTGTACACCACAACTAAAAGACTTAATGTGAAAAGAAAGGATTTAAAACTATAAAATATCAATGTTAGCAAATCGTGGCATCAATCTTCACTTCATAAACCCCCATTTGAGTGGGACATTTTACTTTAACTACATTCTACTTGGGTGGCCAATATCTTATCACTGAAACATGAGTTTATTGTTCTTTTGTTCTTTGTTTTTACTTTGGGCACAGAGACAAGTATCTTAAAAAATGTAAAAGGAAGAGTCCTAAAGAAAAAAATATGTAACATGTCATTAATGTCATGTTACATTAATGACATTTTACCGTATTCTTGCAGATTAGAATACGATTTTGGATATAACCAAATAACTTACAAGATAAGGTACAATTTACATGCTTCAAAAATAGCTACTACTGACATATTACCAAGATGTACAATAACTTGATCAAAGCTGTAATAATTTCTAGAAAACTCTGATATGAGGATTCCATGTAAGGAGTTTTCACCGTTGTCTTGCAAATGTGTTATAATGATTTATCTACAAAACCAGGAGCTTGTGACAGCAAACACATTGAACAACAACATGTGCATATGTTCACAACATTAATCTTGCTTGCAACATAATTTGGAACCATATGCTGTGACATATACTCCAGCTTTCAGTTTCAAGTACAGGCTTGGCAGTAATCTTTAAATTAAATTTCCAGTTCCATCAAATCACATTTTTATAAGAGTAATGAGAAGACTCTTCATAAAACATTTTGTCAAGAACCTTTGACCTCAGTGCCTTTGCCCAGATGATTGAACACAAATGGCCAGTGGCAACACTGCCTAAGCTGTGTGGAGTACACTGAATGATAAATGTGCTCATGTCCCTCAGGCTTAAAAAAGTCAGTGTGTGTGAGAGCTGTTAGATAGTTTCAAAAAACTCTAACTTATCGAAGCGATGGAGCCAACGTGACATCCACAACTAGAAAAGGATATGAGAAACACCACTGTCTATTTAGCTTTGATCTTCTGGGTTTTGAGAGTAGACATGTTGGCCTGCCAGTTAGACTAGTATGTCATCACAGTGGAATAGAAAAAAAAGGCCCTACAAAGAGGCAATATATGTCTGCATGCTCCCCTTGCATAAATTATCCTGACAGCAAATTCTTCAAAAGATTGATGAAGTGATTCAGTGCTTGTCTTTTTAGTGGTTGAAAGAACAGGTGCAATTTCAAATGGAGACAAAACCCCTCAAAAGTACTCTCTGCTGCAGGGAATGTCTTCTTTTTTTTCTTTGTCAGCCATGAGATGAAAGGAAAACAGTGGGGTTTCAATCCAGACTCAGCACGGCACCAGGAGCTAACCAGGCCATCCCTCCAAAGCTCATGTCACCAAAGAGATTAATTGGCCTGGGTCTCTTCAGAGTATTGCTGATTGGCTCTCAAGAATGCAGAGGCTTTTATCTCATTGGCTCAGGCATTGCCTTGGGTTGAATGAAAGACTGAGACCTTTCAGTAGCCTCAAAGTCCAAGTTAATATCTGACAGTGCTTTCCCTAGTCTACTTTGTCCCATCCCTTCAAGTGTTGTCTCCAGCTTGTCAATGTCTGTCAGGGGGGAAGTATTATAGTCTTAATTGAGTCTTTGCATTTGCCAAGCAAACTGTTGAAGCACTATTTAGTTGGTAGAAAAGGCTTATTTTATGAACAGGTAAGTGGAGCATTGTGGTCTCAGTGTGGTTATTTGGGGCTTGTGAGGTGTTAGTCGCTAATATTAACAGACGGCTGTACAGAGTGTAGAAAGCTCCTAGTGTGAATGTGAGACTGAGGTCAGTACAGGAACAGCAGGCGTGTCTGTTATGTTGCTAATTATGTGCACAGAGTCTATCAAGTTTGAGACATGCACTTGAATTTAGCCTGAAAGCAAATATTGGAAGTTTGTTTATACATTATTAATGCTGCTAAAACAGCAGCTGGTAAAATCTACTGGGAAAAAAAACTGACTTCCTGTAAATTTGGTCATTGCCAGAAATATGCATTTAGATGACTGATTTGCAATTATTTTGTTAACACAAATTATGCAAAACCTATATGTTTACTCAATGAGACTACTATGATCATCAATTTGATTTTGATCTTTCCAAATCAAAATTATGTCAGCCAACCTTTGCATATATCTTGTGTTTCTTTGCAAAAACAATATACAATTTTAGCTTTACCTAACTTCAGTTTATGAATTACTGGGATCATATGTAATGGATAAGCACAAAAGTACACTATCAAGTGACAGAAAAAGAAAGGTTTTCAAAATCTTTTCACAAATAAAATAAAGTGAAGAATCTTTCATTGTAGGCCCCTTTTCTCAATACCACAATGAAAATCAGTGCTACCAGCAGCTTTCAGAACTCATCTTAATCATAAGCAAAACACGTGTGTGTAATTTAATCTACGTATAAATGCAACATTTTTGTGAAGGTCTCTTTGTTAGAGACCTCTAAAGCTAGATAAGGTCTATGGTCATTTACATAAGGCTATGCCAAATGTGAGCATACATTTTATGGACTTGACATCTATTTTCAACACAATTATGCACAACTTTATGCTGGGTTATCACATAAAATCCCAACACTGAAGCACTAAACTGTCCCTTTCAGCTAATCACACATCCTGTTCTATAATAAACACATTTGACATATGAAAAAAACTGCTGACAATCAAAATAATGTCAATGCTTACTTGTGTCTGGTTGTCGGCAAACTCCCTGCAGACATGCGGCACTGACAAGAATCCATCCATTCAGCACTTAGAACTGAACATGGTGTTGCACAGAAATTTGTCCAAATATGTTTCTTTACGTTAAGGAAAGGAAGGAACTATTAAGAAGTCACTGGCTTTAGGCTGTTTAGCTGGTGATGCAGTTGTCCAGGGACAGTGACTCACCACTGAGCACTTACACAAAGCAAATAGGCCCAGCACTCCAGCCATGCATGCAAAACTGCTGTCAAAGTCATGACTGTAGGAGTCAAGAAAATAACATTGACATTAGCAACAAGCACATTAAAGGTTACTGCATGAGGCATTGTAGCTTAGCCTGTGCACTTACAATTACATCACCCTCTACATTTATAAGACCTTCTGGTAAAGTTCATTTTACTGCACACACAAAACACCCGGGTCATAAAGTTCATGTAATCTGACCAAAACATGTTTGCCGTGCCCTCTAAGTGGCATGTGGCAAACTGAAAACAGCACTTCAGTAGTTTTCTTCCCTCCACTCTTGCATAAAGGTCATATTTGAGGAGTTAGAAGCTGCCATGTCGATATATTATTCTACCAGAATTATGGATTTCTGCAGCTCCTCCAGTGACCATGGCCATGTTGGCTGCTTCTCTCCATTAATTCTGCTTTTACTTAGCCTATCAATTTTTTTGAAAACTTAAGGAGGAACACCAAGTGTTGACCTTTTTCAGTGAAAATGGGGTTGTAGAAAGTATCAGCCGATAATTGCAGCACAAGTGATTTTTATAGTTAACTGTGTCCTTCTTAAACTTTAGAAGATGAAATGTATTTCACATATTTTAGATGGGAATACATGTCTCTGCCTGATTTCAAGCACTAGCAAATTTCAAAACAACCTGTCAGCAGGTTGATTGGATGTAAGGCTGTGAAAATGTATTTGATCTCATTTGAGTGCTGCAGTTCAGGCAACTGAACTGTACAGTTCTTGGGCATCTGACACAAACAAATACTAAAGCTATTCAGTTTTGGAGGCTCAATGTATATTCCAGTGGTAATTTATAATTGTGCATTTGTAATAGATTTTTTTTTGTTTTATTTGGAACTTTTACCACTTCATATAAACAATTTATACTCTGAAATACATGCTGCATCTGACAGAAACCAATCTATTTTTAGTTAAAGTAACTCTACTGAAAATCTGCCAACAGGAGGCCACAGAAAATAGATGCAAAACATACAAGGCACAACTGACTTCCCCCCCCCCCCCCCCCCCCCCAAGTCAAAACGGGTCAGAGAACATGAATAGACATGGTGGGTATTGGTTATGATTGAGGCAAAAGCAACTGTGATCCAAAACAACACGAAAGCCAACTTAAAGTAGGTGAAACTCCTCTAGATGGCCATCCATTTTGGGGAGAGAATGCTTTACTTGAGCAGTGGAAAGGTTTTAACAGAAAAATGTCTCATTAATTATGCTATAATTTAAATACAGGATGAGCCATAATGGCCATAACACCTACACAAAAACATGTGCTTGCTATTATGTGAGATGAATAGGCTGCATCAGAAGCAAAACAAGAGGAAGCATTAATTTGGTTGTTTTAAAGAAAAGCATGGACGACACCGAGGGTCAACAGAGTGAAGCATTGATCTTTGATACAAGCCCTGTCTACTAATGTTGAAGCTCACCTGAAATTGTCCACTCAGCAGGTGAAGGTTGGAGCCAGTCACGTCATCATTTGTTGCTTGTCTTTCAGTGCTTTTCACACTCACCCACAATTTCAATTAAGGCAAGGTGTAAAAAGCCTTGGAAAAAAGAAAAGACAGTTTTGAATGACCTGAAAGGAAAAAAATATATATATATATATATATTTTTGTTTTTAGAGTGGCCTTGTCACAAAATGAATAAGATGCATTAGTAGGACCCGTCACAAACCCACCAGTGTGGAGTAAATTAACTGAATAGAAGTACGGGTCAATATTTTGCATACTAATGTCAGAGGCAGAAATTTAGGTACATGCACTTTTAGTTTAGTTTAATACTTTTTGATATATTTGAAAATCCAATTTAGGCCCTTCCAGTCGTTTATTTAAATGTAATTTTTCAAATTTTTCTACACCCCTTATTCATTTTTTATTGTATTGCTTGTTATTGTACTTTCATTTCATATTTTGTTCTTATGATTTATTTTTCAAGCGGAACACAAATTGACTCTTCATAAATAGGCCTGTGATTGTTTTTTACTGACCTTCAAACTATAAAAGCCAGGAACAAAAATATCACTTCTCACCAATTTTAATACATAATATCTTTATGATTTTGCTACATCTGTCATAAAAAAACTGATGGAAAAAGGTTTAAATATTTAAAAAATTTACATTTTTACAGTGTGATAAGGTCCACAAATAATTAAGTCAATTATCTGTCTTCTGGAAGCAATAGTTGCACTGCATTTCATCTCGGGATATCAGAGTGAAGAGGTCTGAAAAAAAAAGATCTTTCTAGTTTCCAGTCATTCAATACTTTATTTTGTTTTTTATATCAAAACTCCAATGAAATACAATAAAATGTATGGCTCTTAATGTAGCAAAATTTGGAACAGGGGCTTTAGATGAGTAACATGGCATATTGTTAAAGATGTTTTCTGTTAACAGAGTAAAAAATGACTATATGTGCATCTAATTGGTTAGTATACATATATATATATATTTGATCCTCCTGAAATGGCCTTGGATAACAGAAGTGAGTGCATTGTGAATTTAAAAATCCTTTTTCCCAAGATCATTACTGTTCTTTTTCTGTAGCAATAAACACAAAAGAATTCAAGCCTCTTTGGAAAAAGACCAGCTTACCTTTTGTCGCTCCTTGTCATTCAATTGAAGTACTGTGAGTTGAAGCATCCTTTTAGCTTAGGTAAGGTTATCATGAATGGAAGGAGTCCTAGGAGGCTTTATTGATCCAGTCCACAATTTCATACAAAGCCCCATATTCACAATAAAAATTATTGCAGGAGTACTGTATCTTCCTCTCATTTGGTTTTAACACAGAACTCTCTGGAGGACCTGCTCAATGACTTTACTGATTACTTATTCAGTCCCCCCTTAGGCCATATCATAAATGTCATCATATGCAAAAAGGGATTTGTGAAAAACCCTGTGGTATAAATTGAGTTGAAATGGCTGGAAACTCAGTCTTTCATCACTTGAAATGACCTCAGCACCTCACATAGTGGTGGCTTACATATACCCTAAAGATTATATGTTTTATGCAGTCAGTGGCACCTACCTAACTTGTATTATTACCAAAAACACAGTGGAAGTGTGTGAAAATTGATATCTTATTGCCAAAAAGTTTGAATGATAATGTTTTTACTTGCAAACCAATAGCATTTATTTGAATTACAAGGAAAACATTTCAATAACATAATAAAAACAGGTGGAGTTGTGTTTAATATAAAATAAGTTTTGAAAATGCAATGCCTTATACTTATTGATTCTTTGCTAAATATGTAATACCAACAGAATTATTGTCTATGCAACACATTTACCAACTAAGATCTTCTATGTAAAGTTTTCTAGTTAGAAAACTTTAAACTAGATAACTTCTTAAAACACAGATTTTTAGGTTTCAGACTTATGATTCTGAGAACACCATCTCAACTGAATGAGGGTACTAGTGTCACATTTGGGGCTTTGCTGCTAGAGGGACTGGTGCACTTCAAAAAGTAGATGGTGTCTTGAAGAAAGAATATTATTTGTAAATATTGAAGCAGCATCAAAATACAATACAGGTGGTTATAGCTGGGGCACAGCAGATCCAAATCATAATATCAGATTAGTCACAAATTGCGTTGAGGACGAAGAAATCATTATGGATATTTTTAAAATGCTGGACAGAGCCTTGAATATCAAGCTTTGTTGCTTTGAAGGAATGAAATCACCTCATGTCATCTGTTCATGAAAGTGTTTAAAAGTCAAGTCAACAAAGAGAACATTTCTTACGTTGAATACATCACTAATAAGTCTGACTGGCAAAATATTTTATTTCATAGACTTTTTGTTAAATACTGCAGCCTACAGCCATTCATCAGCTATTACCCACTGTGATGGATGGAACACTGAAGATCATTTACCACAAAAGCCTATATAAAATCTGACCTTGACAATCTTGGTCATTTATTTCTGGTTTCAAAAGAAACTAGAGCAAATAATTATACCAACATGTGCTGGGTTTAGAGATTACACCTAGGAGTCTAATGATTCTTGTGACTTCACTGCAAGAAGTGTACTGAAAATGACCTGAGAGGTTGGATAAAACTCAGATCAGGTCAGAGCAGCACTGGGTTTTCTTATGTCAAATAATCCGCACTGTGTGCTGATGGCTAATTATGTTTTGAAGTTAACAGGCCTTATTTGAAATTTCATTAGTGTTTAAAAATATATATCGCAACAAAACTGTGGGCAGGAAGTTAAAGCTTATTGAACCATGTCCCTAGAGGAGTCACTAAGCGTTTCCAATCCTATTTAAAAAAAACTCAGCTGGGGAAGGCTGTTTAATATCCGCTCAAGCCAGAACCAAGGCCTGGAGCTGGAGGGGCTCCACTGCATCCAGCAGATCTGGCAAGATGCAAATGGTCTCACTGGGTTCTCAGCCCATTCCATAGTGGAACTCCACTGGAGGCATCAACATTATTGTTGTAAATACATTATGTGTGGCCAACACTGGAGGCAATTTTGGAATCATGGGAGGTGCAAAAAATAATAATAAATTAAAAAATAAAAAACATGTAAACAACACTTCAGGCTGATAAAAGAAAGGACAAACAGCCAAGGCCAATTAGTTAAAGACTGCAGTGACAGCTGTCAGGAAGTTTAAACAAAGTTATGATTAATCACTGATATATTCTGTCAGGAAATAGTGTCTTCTTCACTTACTGACAACCCCCAGTAAATATGTGCACAAAAACCTTACAAAGCATTGTGTTATAGGGATTTTGTGACTCAAACATGTCCATCTTTGCTCTCCAGTGGTGAACTTTGGAGATTTATTTTTACTTTCCTCCTGAATGTGCAACCTTGGGTTCTCCTCCAGCCCTGCTTGTTACACTGTCACTTGTCTTAAGCTTTATAATTGTTGCTTTGATTGGAAATGTGTGCAAGTTCAGGAGAATAGTAAACCAACACACATCTACCTAACTTAAATGACATGATCCCATTTTGAAAAGGGGCTTGAAGAAATTAACCTTTGTGTCTTGTCATAATTATAACCAAGAAAATAGTACAGTTCTGAGGCATTGATCAATGTGACATAAAGTATTAATTACACACATCCTTAAGTTATTTTTCTTTGCTAAAAAAAAACCAAATAAGAAAAAAAACAGTATGAGTGACAAATACTGAAAAAGCACTGACTTTTGTCTAAATTCCCCATAAATAAATGTACTCAAATTATGAGTACATATAATTGTAAGATTATGCCACTAAAATGTATTTGAAAGATGTTTCTACAACTGCATTGCCATGTATGCAAAGAATAAAATCGCTCTGCTGATGTACTGTCCAGCAAGCCATAATAAAGAATATACACCTAAATTAGTTTTATCATAAGTTGCAGTCATTTGTAAATGGGTTTTGTCACTAATTTGACTTCTTTGGGCTGTTCTGTTTCTAACAGACAAAGACTACAATTCTCACTTTTCACAATCAGGTTCTTTGATAAATCTCATGCTGATGGCTGCAGCATTTGAAGCAGTTGGTTCAAATGCTGTAGCTTCATACACTACCTACATTAACAGCATGGATTCAGTAATATATATTCTGATATTCCCTTTACTGTTGGCAGCAATACAAATTAGAGACTCCATGAAAGATATCCCTAGAACTTTTCATTAAAAAAGTTACAACAAATTATAGCAAAAAAAACAACAAAAAACAACAATCTAAGCAATACCACTACGTAAGGTCTAGCACAAACACTTGAAGAAAATAACTGATATTATTTTCTTCAAGTTGTATATTGGTCATTTGTACTGACTGGACATGGAGATTGGATGCTCCCCCAAAAGGTAATATGGAAAATAACACTGAATTTTGTATCTCAGTCAAGGTTACTATTTGGTGTTAAAGACTTGTTAAGGAATCTGTAGTAAATAGGACAGGCTCTAGTTTAAAGCCTAAAATAAACCTTTCACAACTGCCTTGTCTACTAGTGTACTTGTATAAAACTTGACAATGAACAACAACAAAGGATCAGTGTAAAATTTAATAGAACTGTCAGACTGCAGATGTAACCAGAACACATTCTGTATCTTACCAGTGACCAGCAAAATGGTTTTCCTTTACATTGAAAATTAAAGACACATCATTTGTTTTCAAAGATTGTTTATGACTCATTCCTTTGCAGCATATTAAACATCCAGTGTACTGCAAACAGGCACCACTATCACTCCTGAGAGTAAACTGTTGTGACAGGGAAGTAGCTTAGCTGTGCCTAGAAGTTTGCACTTTGGCTCAGAGCCATGGAGGAGGTAATTAAAAATAAACATGGCACAGGTTTTTAAAGCCACTCTCTTAGTAACACTGTGACAATTGATATCTTCAAAGACGGCAATGGTATCCGTAATCACCTTTAAAAGAGCAGAGTTGATACAAAGCTGTTAGAAATAGTTGCCCACTACTTTTTTTTAGCTCATCCCCTGCGACAAGTGCACAAATAGAGTAGGTAAAGCTGGGCTGAGCTCCACATTCACAGCATGTAATTTACTCAGGTAATAAGGTTAATGATTATGGAGTGAGGGGAATATCACCTTTGCTTTCTGACAAAGAATATGTTTCAGCAAGAGGAATTACCTGCAAAATCAAACTGTTGGATGGAAATTGTCTCTAAAAATGGCATTATTAAAACGGATCAACTTTAATCAATGCAAGGACAAGAAAACCAATGCATCAAAACTTAACTGTGTCTTTTTACAGTTGCACAACAGATATACTTGCCTTATGCAATCTTAAACATATTCTCCTCCCCAAATGATTTTCACTGAAAGAAAAACTCATAACATATTGTTTTAATGTGGAGATATTTTGCTAACCGGTGAGAACTGTGTTGTTTTCAGTATAAAGGTTTGGGAGTTGGATGAGAAATAGGTTTTTCTTACCAATTTCCCTCCTTATGTGTGGCTAATCCCTTGCTAAGTGCTATGTGATGATATATGCATGTGAGACATTATGATGTAGAGTGAGCAGATATTTTGTTCCAAAAACCATAATGTTCTTTCACAACGGTGGAATCTATTTTTGTGAGGTCCCTGCTGTAGTAATCTGATGTTGCCACCCCCAGGATGGTGGTTTCAAAGCTTCCAATTTTTTTTTTTTTTACCCTCACACTGTTCAATTTTAATTTAATCAGACCACCAGGCATTTGTTCAGAAATTTAATTTACTATCCCTATGTGCATTTGCAATCTGTTATCCAGCTTTTTCATGTTGCTTTTGGAGTTTTGGCTTTTTCTTTGTTGAATGACCTCTCAGCATATGTGTGTACTGGACTTGTGTCACTGTGGATAATTGACTCTTTCCAGCTTAAACCAACATCTGCACAAGATCTTTTACATGTATTCTTTGGTCGTATGCACATTTCATTCAAAAAGATATTCAAATCACGGACAAAAAACTTCAGTTCTTCCTGAGTGGTTTGCTCACAGGACATTTCCATTTTTTATATACTTGTACATAATTGTTTGGACATATATACATATAGGCTCTTTACAAAGCATTTGTGCTCAGGGTTAGCTGCAGTTCTGCATTTGCCTAAGCCCCTCAACATTTTCCTTTTCCTCTCAGGATACAACAAAAACAATACTTGTTTTCCATAAAACAGATTTAGGAATCAAGTTGAAAAGGCATGTACATTTGCAAGAACTCAAAAATGTCTCAACTACTACTTGTACTGCCAGGACAGGGAATTTCACTTTGTAGCATGCTGTCAACTTGTAGCGCAATACAAGGACTGCATTTGCATGTTTCGGGGGTGACAATGTCATTTGCATAAATTTAATGAGTCTTTCAGGGGGAAAAAACACTAAGAATACCTGTGAAAACAAGCTGACATTGCTCAAAGACCTTCTTTTCCTCTTATTACTCACAATATTGGCCTTGGCTTGCAGACAGAGTGCACAGATAATCAGCAGTTTTGACATATTTGCCCAAAGAGGTTTGTTTCTTTGGTGGGGAATGTGCACAGGAGATGGAATTTCACCCGTTGGTAAATGGATGACAAAAATAGTTAGGATGATACTGGAATGAGGACTTGTTTCCTGGGATGGGATAGCATTCACTAGTCACCACGGCTTGTCCTCTGCGGCTGGCAAGGAAAAGCGTCACACTGTGTGGTATTTTGATAAAAGGAGTTTAGCTGTCAGAAGCAAAATGGGCAAACTAATTACCAGTGTAAGCTGATTTCCTGGTTCAAGCCCTCCACAGCGGTGGCTCTCCCCAAGCACAAGGCTTGATTGTTAAACTAAAAAAAGGTACATGTTCCAAGGAGGTTCGCCAGGGACCGTCTAAATGAATGGAATTGAGTGCAATGAAATAAGTGTGGCCCTTTTTACTGGGAGCAGGTCTGCAAGGTCCAACGAGAGGAAAATGGTCTCTACGGCAATGACAACAGCAATTTATGACTCTGCACCTCCTTTCTGTCTTGGTTTTAATGCGAATCTTCGGCCCCACATCGTAGCACCAGCCTTTTGTATGGAAATGCCATCACTTTGCAGATAACATTTTTTAAAAGCTCTGGATAAACTACCGTGGTCAGTGAAGCAGCTCTTCCTGTTTGCCATACTCTGCTGCATATTGTTGTTTCTCCCGAGTCATTTATTAAACGTTGACGAAACAATGGTGACACATAAGCTCTCCTTTGTCAGGCCTGAGGTAAGTTAATTAATTAGCGATCCATGCCATGGAGCCAGGAGGTTGTTGATTGTATCATTTTAAGCCGTCATCCTGTGTAAATTGAATGAGATTGAGATCTAACAAGGCTCTGACCTGGATCCCTTCCTAATAACCAGATGTATGAAACATTGATGCAGGGATTTAGAGGAGGCTAGAGGACATGTTATCTTTAGCAGTGCCATCGACTTTAATATGCAGCGGTGGTCAGATACTTCTCTGGAACTGCATTGCTAATCTGTAACCTTGAAAATATCTCCTTTTACCTTAATTTGTATGCTTTCTCACACTATGTCTGAATCTGTAACGAGTTGCACAAATTTAAATACGTCTAAATATAAAACATTCTGTTGTGTCTTTGCTCTTGAGTAAAAATAAACTCAATAAAAATATGTACCCATCATAATGATGAAACATTGGGAAAAATGTGTAACAAGCCTTGAACAAATCTAACTGTAGGAGAATAATGTTAAACTGCTACTTTAAAAAAAGTTTTAAAAAAGTTTTTGTATAATTAAATCTTAAAATTCTGTTAAGAAAAGCATCTTATTTGAAAAGAAAGACAAATTATTTTTTTATGCTTTATTTTTCATGTTGATCCAAAGGTCAAGAAAATTTAAACTGGTCATTTAAATGTTACTATATTTTTAGTTTGGCTTCATGTTGATTTTAAAAAGTTATTTCCTATACTTATTTTTATCTATGATATAAAATATTGTGTTTTGAATTGCGTTAGTAGTTTAGAAATGTTTTAATTTTATTTATTTATTTCTATTATTTATTCTGCTTTTAATTTTGCTTTTTGTGATTTTAGTTTGAACCCTTTCACAAGGATTTTAGTCTCAATGCTTCAGAGAACCTTTGTGCCTCTGATGCCAACATAATTGTATGAAATGCAGGGAAGTTGAATCTGCAGCAGTCAGACAAGCAGGGCTCAAACTACCCTGTGATGACCATGTGTGTGGTGGGATGTCCTGTATTTAGCCTGGTAAAAACGGAGCCAACGATACCATTACAGCAACCAAAATAAAACATATTTTAGAGTGGGGTTTTTTATTTTAGTTGAGGAAATGAAGAATAGAGACAGCTATTGGAAGTAGCATGTCCAACATCACACCATCGGTTGACGAGCACTGCAATTCCTCCTGCTGTATTTGCATTTTGACTGCTAAAGTTTTGAAGCTGTATAGATGTTTCAGTCAAAATATGAAGTGTCTAATCAAAATACTTAATTTGTATTTGGATAATTTTTGCTGTCTCATTTTTGCTTCCATTATTCTTAGTCCTTTCACTTTTCTTGCTCTACTTAATCTTTCTTTAACTACATTTCATATTGCTAAGTTAGAATACATTTAAACAGCTTCAACATCACATTTGTTTGAATTTATTTTTAAATTTGTCAAAGATGTAGTTTGACTTTACTTTTTTGCCTGTGCTCTACATTCAGGACATCTTCACAGCTTGTGGATGTGACTTGAGTGACTAAAAAGCTTAACTTACTGTAGGGGGTTTAAAGAGATTCTGCATTGGAGCAGGAGGTGTCAGAAAAAGTTTTTCAGCTCAAGTTAGTTTGGAAACTCCATTTTTAGTCCTGAGTTCTTTTATTTTTGGGTAACCATGTTTTGTAGCTGCTAAGATTACAAGAAAACATACTTAAGAGAACAAATTGAGTATTTTATTATTGTCACAAATTAATCATCTAACCACTGCAACTTAGATTAGCTAACATCTGTTGACAAATTAATAAGAAATAAAATCTTTTCCATTTTAGACCAGCTGTATGTGGATATGTTTTATACGGAGAAGAGTGGTTAACAATATTTTACAAATTTATACATCTTTGGTATTTATTAACTGTTTTTGGTGAACCATAAAGGTTAGAAGCTGTTGCTAAAGTAAATGCAGAAATGAGTTTCAGCACATTCTAAGCTGTGTTATCATGCTAGTAGAGAGGAAACTATACTATAGCTTTTGCTAGGCAACATCATCAAAGCTCCTGAAATGACACAAATGATGTTGCCTGGCTCAGAAGCTGACACAGTTCAAGTTTTAAAGTTTTAGTCTTGACATCAGCGATGAGGCCTCCACTTCAGAAGAGTGACATAACAGACATGGTAAGGGAGGAAGAAAAAGCATAGGATCTTCCATAAGAAGTCACTTCATAAAGCTCCTTATAAAATTAATATCCTCAAAATTGTTTCTTCTTATATAATACACAATGGTGATGTTTAAAAGGGTTCAAGTACATGTCACATTTACATGCAGCGGTCTCAGATTCATTGTTCAATAGTCTTATGTAAATTGTGCTTCTCTCAACCATAATAAATCCATAATAAAAGATAAGATACGCTTATGAATGAGCTAGAAAACCAAGATAATGTCATGGATTTGTGGGTGAAGGAGGATCCAAAGCAGCCATGCGGGCAGAGAAGTAGGTATTGTAAGTATAAATGTTTATTAATATAAAGTGAGATGCTGCTGAGGCAGAAAATCCAAGAACGAATAGCAAAACGCAGAGAGAACGAATCAACTGAGCATGACTGTGAAGGACTAACACAACCACAAGACTACAGCAAGGATCTAATAAAAAACTGGATGTCTTAATTGCAAGCTTGGTGACAAGTGTTTATTTAATTCTGCAGTTTGTAACTTTTATAAACAATTTAATTTTACATATTTGTAAAAAATGTCACCAGGTGCAAAGGGTATAGATGGGACAGTCGGTGAAAAAAAAACAACAAAAAAAAACAACAACATTGATTTGTGCAATTGTTCAATGCCGTGAGGTAGTAAATATTGAATTCAATTCTGATCCGATTCAGCAGGAGAATGGCTCACAGACGTCTTCTGCTCTTTTTTTTTTTGATAAAAATAAATAATAGGTGAAAAATAAAATGAGATTTTCCAGTCCATCTATTATTTCCTCCTCCTCTGGATTGAAGCGTCTGTGCGAAAACGAACATTCTAAAACCATGCAACTGCGCAGCAAAGATTCGACTTCAGTCTAACCATGCTGGGCCCTTAAACAGTCACGGATGGATCCGACGTTGAGAACTAGCTGCAGCTTAGCAGAAGGCAAGGGGGAGAGCATCAGACAAAAAAAATATTGATCATTCCGCCATGTTATTGGCCAACTGCTTTGGTTTTTATAGTATTATTGTTTCTATGGCATGGCTTTCAATAAATATCACTCAAACACAACTTAACACAAACGACAGCATAATGCAAAGAAATTCCAGTTAAACCAGACTGCCACTGACTTTATGAACATGTCAAAAAGGAGGAATTGCATAAGTGATAAGCAAATTTTACAATAATGATCAAATATTCAACACAACCTTAGGTAATGTATGCACATGCTCCATTTATAGTGATGAAAACATCCTCATTTTTGTATGCAGAATGCATGAAGTAACCAATATTACAACAAAGTTAGTTTGGTTGGACATCTAGCAACTCTTGTTCTTGTCGGCTTTCATCTCCATTTCCTCTTAAAGAAACCTTGTTTCTTATAGATAAAGCACCATACAAGTGCTAGCAGTTATTCATAGCCAAACCAACCTAGTGGTGCACAACGCATCACACATCTTTCCTATTTGTGACAACAGTAGGGCATTATATCTTCACATTTGTGCCCTTACAGAAAGTGTATTTAAATAAATGAAAACACACAGTGACCATTTTTCAAGGTACACCTATTTAACGGCTTGTATAAAACAAATGGATAACAAATCAATGCTTCTAAATGTTGTGTAAGCAACTTGCTGAAGTTCAAACCGCAGATCAGAACGAGGAAGAAGTGGGATTTAAGTGGCTTTAAACACATCATGGCTTTTGATCCCAGACAGGCTGGCCTGAGAATTTCAAAAACTGTTGATCTACTGGGATTTTCACACACAACCATCTCTCATGGTTCAGAGACTGAACCGTAAAACTGTATCAATTTGCCTCGAAGATTTGAGACAGCCCTACAGGCAAAAAGAGTTCATCCCGGTTATAGCAAATTGCATCTGATAAAGTGGGAGGTAAGTGTACTTGGCAAAATAAGAAACATTGTGAAAACAGCTTTTAACAGCTCTAGTTTTGGGAGTGGGGAAAAGTATAACAGGCAACATCCACATATCAATGGCCACAGCCAAAAGGAGAAATACTCATTTTAAGAAATACTCCCACTGTGAAGATATGCAACTGAAAAAACAAAATCATAGTGGACCCAGGATTTTGCATAGCTGAGCCTGAGTGAGTCTCTGGACTCGTCTTTGGAAAATCATCAGGAAACATAAATAAGTCTGAAGAAATGCATGAATGAGAGAAAATAACTTGGGAATGTGTCAATTTGGGAAACCTTCCAGAGTTTGTAACTTTGAGATAGATGATAAATTGAGATATTTGAGAGAAGCACTATAGTCTGTTTTGCTTCTATTTTTAAAACTGTTTGGCTTAGTTGCAACACTTACTACTGACTGGAGACTGTTATGAATAGGCTCCCCACCAAGATGCCACTTCCCAGGAGGTGGTAGGCAAACCTACCCCAGCTTTCTGTTGCACTTAAATTTTCTTGCATAAGTTGGTGGAGGGGGCTGCACAGTGGCGCAGTTGGTAGCACTGTTGCCTTGCAGCAAGAAGGTCCTGGGTTCGATTCCCGGCCGGGGTCTTTCTGCATGGAGTTTGCATGATCTCCCTGTGCATGCGTGGGTTCTCTCCGGGTACTCCGGCTTCCTCCCACAGTCCAAAAACATGACTGTTAGGTTAATTGGTATATCTAAATGTGTGTGAATGGTTGTTTGTCCTGTATGTCTCTGTGTTGCCCTGCGACAGACTGGTGACCTGTCCAGGGTGTACCCCGCCTCTCGCCCGGAACGTAGCTGGAGATGGGCACCAGCAACCCTCCCAACCCCATTAGGGACAAGGGTGAACAGAAAATGGATGGATGGATGGATGGGTGTGTGTGTGAATGGTTGTTTGTCCTGTATGTCTTTGTGTTGCCCTGCGACAGACTGGCGACCTGTCCAGGGTGTACCCCGCCTCTCGCCTGGAACGTAGCTGGAGATGGGCACCAGCAACCCTCCCGACCCCATTAGGGACAAAGGGTGAACAGAAAATGGATGGATGGAAGTTGGTGGAGTTAGTTCACATGGGAGCATGGATAATCCACAATCAGACTTGTGAAGCAGGGAGTGGTTGCACTCCACCCTGATTGATCTTTCTTCTGGTGAAAATTACTTTAGATTTTGATTTATAATTTTTCAGCCAAATTTGGTTAAAATCAAATATTAACCTTAGATAATTACATCTAAGGTAAGATAACAATTTGTTTTACATTTTTTACATTTTGAATAATGTCAACTTTGTATTAAAAGTGTCATGATTTACCGAATGACACTTTATGACAACAGTCATAAATATTTATGAAGAAAACTCATGTTTATGACAGATGTTATGTCATGTTTATGACGGTGTCATGACAGTCTTATTTACAACACGTCAAATAAAGTGTTACCATTATTTTAATGGTAGAAAGATACACTAAGTGGACATGTAAGGGTGATCATTTTAACTCAAATAATACATTTCCAATTTACTTCTTCTACTAAAACTTAGTACAACTGCCACATTTACACTAGAGTGGTTGTATATCTTCTTTAAAACAATAATAAGAGAGACTAAATATATTTTAATTAACCACTTTGGTGTATTCTCTTATCAGAAAGTGGGTGTCACATTACCATAAGTCTTCTTTAAATGAACGTTGAATAATTTTGCTTCCCCTGCTGACTACAAAAGATGCATTAGCTAATTACAGAACCAGAACCAAATGAGGAGAAGCAGCTTTCAGCATCTATGCACCACAAATTTGGAACAAACTTCCAGAAAACTGTAAAACAGCTGAAATACTGACTTCTTTTAAATCTCAACTAAAAACCCACCTGTTTTGAATTGTATTTGAAACGTAATCAATTACAAATTTATTGATGGAACTTGACTTAGTGCTGTGTTTTGATTATTGATTCTATGTTGCATTGTGTTTTTGTGTTTGTAATGATGTAAAGCACTTTGAAATGCCTTGCTGCTGAAATGTGCTATACAAATAAAATTGGATTGATTGATTGATACAATGTCTCACTGAGAGAAAGAATTATAGATTTCTTCCCATTCTATGCTTTGGAACTAAAATGCAGCTGTTGTAACCTTTGAACAATCACAATCTATTACACAGATATTAGGCCCAAATAGATAGGGGCAGGCTCTTAGTTTCTTCATAGTACAAGTGTACCACCACATGAACACATAATTCCTTTTGACCACTCCTGACTCTATGAACACATGCAATTTTAAACATCCATTTTAGTCAATTTATGCTACCATCAAGACATTAGCACAAAGGTTACAAATACCCCTCATTTTTATAATTACTTGTCAGACCTCTGCACCTTCTTTAATAATTTAAGACAGATAAGTGTGGTTTTGTCAAGATGAAAATTAAGTATTTTCATATTCCACTTCACTTCACATGATATTTTTATTCACTTATTTCACGTGGGATTGAAAAGTAGCCTTTGCTTTGTGGAAGGGTAAGATATCAGTATTGCAGAAACATGACCTGATGTGTGTCAAGTTTTTAAAGTCTAGTCCAGTAAATGATAGTATTATTAAAAGTTTATTTAAATAAAAAGTTGCTGACATAAAACAAGGGAGAAGTGTGGAAAAGCTGAAAACCTTTGATCTTTGTGCACAGATGGTTACAGTAAACTTCAGAACAATTTATTTTATCTGCGATTCTGATATAACTCTAGCAAGGCAGGGCATACAATTTGAAGCGTGGCAATTAACAAACCAAGAAAAAAAATAATTAGAACTTGAACAAACAAGAAAAAGTCTAATTTGGTTCTGGGTGAAGAGTATGACTAGCATAATTTCATCAATCCATAAGATTGGGCCCAGGATTTGGGGAGACCCTCATCAGCAAACGCTAAGTGGCACGGTCTTCACTGATATGGCTCCAGCCACAAGAGTCATCCTTATTTAGATATACCACCAGCAGAAGTTATATAAGAAACCAGTGCATTGTGGATTGAGAAACGGTCTCAAGCGAGTTTCCAATTTTTGATTGTTGAAACTGGGGTTTCAAGTCACAGCCCTGGTTAAGATGTCTATTAATGTGTATTATGAGAAATACCAACTAATTACGGTGGGAGTCACCTAAACAACTGGTGTGTTACTTACATCATGGCCTTAAATTAATTGGTATTAATAACAATACCAGAAAGAGAAAGAAAATAGAAAATACCAATTATCTGATCCACACACCCAAATACACCCCAACACACAAGGAAATTGATGGTTTTCCTTAATTTCTTAAGTATGTATTTTATACAAAGATTCCAGAAATGGATTGCATTACCAAGGAGGCAAAAAGGAAAATTCAGAACCTTAATATTTCTAAACGTAACAGGTTTTCTCTCCTTCAGAGGACAATTTCTCACTCAGCACAGGAGACATGTCAGAAATCATACAAGTAAAAGTTAAGTGAACTGTAAAAGTTAAATCCACTGAAGCCTTCAGAGACCACACATCCAAAACAAAACTTATTTCCACAGGTCAGCAACCTGACCTGGACCTCATAGGGAGCCAAACAATAACATGAATCATTTTTCACTTTTTCACACCACCTCCATTTTTGGTAGGGGTTTCTGTGGAAGTATTTTCTATCAAAATAATGATACAGTTTTACCTTTAAAAGATATTTATGTTGATCCTGAAATGAATAACGGCTGTAATTTCCTGTCATTATCTACTAATTACTGCACACTCTTGCCATGTCAGATATGTTTGGATCATAACCCTTATTATAAAGCCACACACTCTCTCTCTCACACACACGCCGCATCGTTTTATCTTCACAAGGACTTTGCAATGACTTCCATTCATTTATAATTCATTTCAAAAGCCCTAACTCTTATCCTAAAGCTAGCCATTACTAAAATATACCAAACGAAACTTAACCTAAACTCAATTCACACATCACTCTTTAACCTAACCCAAAAACAGCACTTCTTATGGGCCTCATAAAGAGCAGTTTGTTCCTACAGGTTAGTATGTTAGAAAATAGGTTCTAACAAATCATCAAAAACAAAATAACACACAGGCACACCGTGACCTGTACATAGTATATGTTAAAAATTATTGATGAGGTGGCATTTTATATCTATTTTAAGATATACTCTAAGCAATGATTTAAAAACGTTCAGTGCAAAAAATAAATAAAACACAATGAGTTGTGGTATTGTACTCAACTTCATAATCAGAAATGACAGATTTTTACATTAAATGATGGCAAATAAATTACAAATGGAGATGAGGTTTATTTATATGGTAATGTGAAGCCAATTACTAGAATGCATATAAATAAAATAAAGACAAAAGAAATGCTAAAATAGCAAACATAACACAACCTAAAAGAGTTAAAAGCCAATTTTAACTTCTTTTTATACCTAGTAAAATGTAGACATTTTAATAAACTTCATAAACACAATTTACTGATACTTCACCATGAGAAGTCATTGAAGGAGAGTGCTTATTTTAGTATCCAGCCTTGATTAGATTTAGCAACACATTACCTAAGCCAAAGCTCACCTTCAAATGTCATGGAACCCCTTAACCTAAAACTAAACAAATTATTTAAGTCAATCCAGTCTGCTAGTATAATATAGTGTCTGAATAAAGCATCTGTTGTGGCAGTTAAAAATGTCAGTATATACATAAGGTACCTATCATATTCTGTTTGTTACTGATCAGAAAGCTCAAATAAAGTATTGTTTTTAGTTATGTGTTAAAGCTGATAGGAGACAAATAATACACAAGTCAATCCTAACATTTCTTGAGCAATCTTTCTGTTAAAACCGCTCTTAATTGGTGTACATGTGTCTGCACAGTGCAGGAAGGAGAGGGATGTGAAGAGTCAGTAAGATAGAGAAGAGACACTACAAGAAGACATCCTGGAAAATTTAAAAAATGAGTGACAGCAGAAAAGGCAGTCAACTTTGAATGTACTTCAAATATTACAAAAGCAAATTACAATAATTTATGATGAAACAAGGAACTTTTTGCATAGAGCCAAGTTGATTTGTGTAGCTTTTTTTCCCCTTTCCCCTTCAAAAACTACAAATATAATTGGTAAAAACTAAGTTTTCAGGTTATCTTTGACCATTATTAAAATCTGTTTAATGATTTATGTGTGACAAGTAAGTGACAAATACGTCTGTACAGTACTACATCTCCTCTGTGTTATTCTCTTGTGACTGGATATGTGCATTAAGAAAACTATGTCTATGACTACTTTTCTTTTTGGGTCAGTTGCTCTGTGTGCAACAGAAATAATTTGAAGGTCTGCCACTTAATCTAATTCCAGTGTTTCTTTTTCGCAAATGCTAATGAGTTTATACCACTTTTAGACAATTATATTTATTACTTGCTTCACAAAAAAGACAAATGGACTATAAATGGGTTTGTTAAAATTCTGACTTGCAAATGTTACTAGTCTCATCATCCCGCATTCCCCCTTTCAAACAAATGTGCTGTGTCTTGTTGGGTCACCTGTGGGAGAACATGAGTCAAACAGTCCTGCTGTTAAATTCATGCAAAGTTCTAACAGCAATTTCATATTAATTTCAGTCTCCACAGGCACTCTACCCTGAGGCTGAAATGGTAATGAGATTACTCATGTCCCTAATTGATATGTGCGGTCAGCGTTATCTTAGTCAGGATTTGATATTTGTCACAGTTTTTTAATCACTTCACACAAAAGTAAAGCTGAAACATTACTTTTACAGTGTACCTTCTTTATGACCGTTAAGATTGTTCCAATACTTTCCTTATGAAAATAAAAACCAAGGCAGGCATAGGGCAGTGTGAAATTCTCATGGAATAATTAATAAGACTAATGTGCTTTAATAACTTAATCACTTACTTACAACAAAAAAGCAACAATTATCCCCAGTGGTGTTAGATATTTTTACATTAATTTTTATAGTTGTAAAAATCATATTTAACATTTCCCATTTTTATTTTTATACATATGGAGAGAGAGAAATAAAAAGGAGTCTGTTCACAGTCATTGTTTTAAATTCATCTGCCATTAAATTTATTCTTCAAAATTGTTTACCTGTTTTTCTAGTTAAATATCTTTTTTATTTATTCTTATAAATACTCTGAGCTAAAACAAGTTTTTTCTTCAGACACTGTTTTTATATAAATCCATTTGTTTACCAGGAGTACACAGATAATATATCCACAAATAGCAAATTAAGTCTTACACTGACCCAGACGAATTGTGATTCATTATCTTTTAACTTCACAATTTTTAGCTAATTTGCTGTGACAAACTTTAACCTGCAAAACTTTTCAAGTGCTTGCTGCAGAAACTATGTTTCTAGCTGGCAGTAGCCATCAGTTCTGGTTTCTCAGCAGAGATAAGTTACCTAACTCAGAGGTAAAGGTAAGCCCGAGGAAAAATACTGAAGGTTGGGAACAAGCTCTCCAGGTCTTTCTAAAAAAAAATTAACAGATAGAGAATTCAAATCACGTGTCAGACTGCTACACGTTTTCTTTTTCAGTTTGAAAGGCTAATAAAACTTGAGAAAAATTTGAATAAACTAAAATGTAAGGTGATACTAAAACTAAATAATTGGATGTGCTCAAGTCTAAATTCAGCACACAACACATCTTTATGTAAGTCACATAGTTTATTCATATCTGTCTGCAACACAATTATGATGCAAATATTCTTCTCCACTTCTTCCTACTGGTATTCTATTGGACTGAGGTAGGGTGACTGGAGTAGCGTGAACTCATTGTCATTTCAAAACACTAGTTTGAGATGATTTGAGCTCTGAGACAAGGTGCACTATTTTTGACTGGAAGTAGACATGAGCAGATGGGTAAGCTGTGCTCATGAAGCACCTCACAGTTGGACATTTTGTTACAAGACGGGAAGCATCCATGCTTTTGTGTAATGTCAAATTCTGACCCCATCATCTGCATGACAACACCAATTTTGGGGAATTGTGAAATTAACTATACTTAGGGTGCTTTCACACCCAGCCTGTTTAGTCCACTTTTTATCAAACTGTAGTTCATTTGTCTAGAAAGTCTGTTTCATTTGAGGAGGTGTGAATGCACAAACTCCAATGCGAACCAAGAAAGCTAACTTTGGTCCACCTAAAAGGTCTTGGTTCAGTTGAAGTGAAATCTGGCGCCGTTTATATGAAGTGAATCAGACATCGCTCCAAAAGCAGGAAGTGAACTATGGTGCAGCGCATTCTGGGTCAATTGAGGGAAACACATTGTCGAATATTTCAAACAACTGGAGAAAATTCTGGCACTTTCTCATACTCAAAATATAATACTGCAATCATATATTCCAAAATGAATCTCGTACATGTTTTACTGTTTCATAATTAGTTTAGTTACCTTACTGTTGTATCAATGTAGAGGTTTCAGTAAGCTTCAGAAAAGTTCCCAGAAGGAAATACAAGAAAAAGTATACCAGCTTTTTTCAAAGCAACGACTCATAAATCAAATCAGTCGGCGTAAAAGGTCAGTTTTTAAAATCGCTTCTTGTGGCTTGCTTCACAAACGAACTGATACCTTTTAGAAAGACTCTCCATCCTTTCAAAAGAGATGTGTTTTTTTCTGATTTTTAAAGTGTTTAGAGTCACTGCTGAATGGTGTGCATGTTGAATGAACTGAAGTCCCAGCTATAAAAACCCATCTCGCTTACACTTAACGGCTTTGTGGAGTTAAACTGTCGAACATACACCCAAGCAGAAATAACCTTTAGTGACATCTGTAGAGGTTATCTTCTTAAATGTGACAAAGCTCCTTCAGAGGCTTTGAGCATATTATACTTCTACTTTCTCAAACTAAGCAGGGGCCTCCTAAACTAACCTCTATGCTTAAATGTGTTGGAGTATCATTTTAAAGCTGTATTGCATGATGTTGGAGTTCAAAACAGAAAGCTAAAATCTTGCTCCCCCTCAGCTATATGAAATAGTAGCTTTAGAGGCTTCTTTTTGTCAGGGGACCTTGCAAGTTTGCCTTTGAAGGACACATTAAACATTTGATTTTACAAGAAAGAAGGCAGGGAACTGGGGTTCAGTGCAGCATTGTGTTATAAGTATAAATAAGTATTTACACATTTTGTGTTTCAGTAAGTATGGAAGTAACAAATGGGCATGTGTACAACTAAATTAAGATTGTAGTAAAAACCAATTATGTATTAATTCTGATGCACTAAAATGGATTTCCAGACTGAATTAAGAGGGATTTCGCCCTCTTACAAAAATGGGGAGGAAAAAGGGTTTTTACAAATTTGTTCTATAATTATCACAAATTCATTTCAAGTAACACACAAGAGGAAGAAAAATGTAAATTTAGAGTTTTCAGTTTATGCTAATTTATCACATGTTTTAGCTTGCTGTAGATTAATTCTCTCTGTTGGGACTGTAAACTACACACAATAAGAGGACATTTCGAAGTTCCTAATTAGCTTGATGTTGGTTGAATGAAGCTTGTTGCAGGCAAAAAGCCATTTGGGACTTTATGTGGAGTGAAGAACACAGCACTTTCCATTTTTCTTCTTTGCAATCCCCTGGTGATGCCAATAAAGACATGAATCTGCTCAAACTTAGTTTGAAGTGTTAGGCTATGTAAGAAACGGATTTAGCCAGAAAATCCAATAAAGGCTGACAGCCTCTGTATTTTCCAAAGCTTAATGGCCTAAGTAAAAGATTTTGACCTTGAAAATCTGTTACTTTAAATTATCTTTGGATATAGGTATTTTATAAGTAATTTAAAAGAAAACACCTAACATAAAATAAATACAAACTAAGTGGATTCACAACACAACTGTACATTTACTATTTGAACGAGCTTCACTGAGGGGATAATATTTTCTTGGGCCCACACTCCAGGCAGGCCTGAAAACAGCCTGACGGGAAGGTGGTTTGTTTGTTTCACTTCTTTTGTTTCTAATTATTCTATGTCATAATAAGCTGTAGATCGGCTTAATCAAAGAGATTGGCAAATTTAATTCTGGATGAACAATTATGATGGATTTTCTCTGATGCCCCCTATTGCCCTTTTATGAAAGTGCAAATGGTTAAGTCCTGTTTTTCAGTCAGTTGCCAATGAAAGATTGGACTTATACAGGCCAAGGATCAGGGGGCAGGAAAAAGTCCCATCCTTCTTCAAAGAAAAGGAAATTAAGGTACCAAAAATGAAAGAAGACAGGAGTGGCAGAGTTAATCTATTTTCTTTGAGAAGAGATGAGTAGCATGAGTAGTAGCAGTAAAAGACATTTTAAGCTAATATTAGCCACATGTGTCAAAATGAAATTAGTGGTTAATATTGACAACATAGATAATGAATTTATCATCCATTGATTAATGATAGATTAATTAGATTTATAGTTCATCTAAGTTATCACTGGCAAATATTTGACAAACACGACTGACTTTGTGGTATAAACAGTTAATCTTTCTCCAGATTGTGAAGATGCCTTTGTGATAAGTAAACTAAATGATCTACCATCCTTTTAAAGTGAGTTAAAATGAATCATATGAGGCTAATATTACTAATTCAATGCCATAATGAATGTCGAAGAAGGCTGTTTCTTATTGCTGAATTTGAATCAAATACTATGCCTTTTCAAAAAGCATTCCATCTTGAAATGAATTGTTTCATAATTATTCCCCAATTTAACTCATTAGCTAAGTAGACAACTATAGAGAATACCATGCATTAGGAATAGAACCCAGCCTGCATGGGATTATAGGATACAAAACAAATGAAGACGGGAGGCACAATATAAATTAACAAACCACTCTGCCAGTGGTTTAATGCTTAGCAACCATAACTTTTCATTACCTCAACATCATGATTCACATTGCTCTTCAAGGTCATGTGCATATTATTGCACTGAGGATGTGACACAAGGTGAGCTCATGTAGGCTGTTCAGTTATTCAGTTAACAAAAAGTCTTTTGCTTGAACTGAAATGACATTGGCAAAATTTGAATTTTATGTTATGCATTAACCATTATGACAATGAATTCTTTTTCATGGTAATAAAAAAGAATTGAGTTTAACCACTGTTTAACTCAAGTTGAGTTGGACTTAAAGAACTGGAGATAAAAGCTTTTTCTAAGTACAATTCATAATTCAAAATGATAACTCTGCCACAACTATTGCATGAACATCTTTATATGTGCAGAAACATTACTTTATAAATGCTTTAAAATGGTCAGCTTTTGATTTAGATACCACTGAAAAGAAATCCTTATGAGCTCAAGATTATCATCTTAAATTGAAAAACTTTTTTAGTAAAACTTGTCACAGAAATTCAAAAATGGACTATGCCAACATATATAGTATATTCATTTTATTTCAAAATTGCTTGGAATAAACTAATTTCTACCAATTTTTTTTTGAAATTCCACAAAAAGCTACAAAAATTATTTGATGGAGTCACAATAAAAAAAAAACAATTGCAAATGGAAAATGCAATTACTCCAAAATATAACATTCATGAATTGTATATTGCCACAGCTCTCGACTAAAGTGCATCTCATTAGAGGCGATTGAGGTTCTGTCTGCTTGCAGAAAAAAAGACAGATATGCTTCCTATGTTGAAAATAAAAAGCCACAGTGAAGATCTTAATCTGCCCTGACATTTAACATTAAGGGTGAGTTACTGCATGTCACCTTTTATCCATACTTAATAATAGATTTTGTCAGCTTCAGGGACTCCTGACAACTCTGCAAAGTGGAAGAGTCGGTGCTGAGCCATGGAAAGATGCTGCCCAAATGAAACTACTAGTGCAACATACTGCAAGTACGCATGACTCCTAACATGCTTAATTTGAAATGAATGCAACTGGTTGGGTGTAATTTAAGGCAGTTATTGCTATATGAAATATATTGATACAGAATGGTGAATTATATTTGATGTCTAAGGAAGAAATTAAGCCCTTCAAATTGTGGAGCAGCAAAGGAATACTACTTTTACTTGTTTTTTTATCACGGCACAAAGAAAACTGTGCCAACAGCTTCCTTATTTTATCCCAAAAATGTTTTGCAGTACATCCCAAGGAATTGGTGAAACATTTTTTTTTAACAAGATCAATTAGTTTCTGGTTATTTCAACACTAGTAAATAGGATGGAGCAGCTGCATAGCTTTTCTTGGTATGTTGTAACAAAGAGCTGCGATTAGGCCTGTTGCCCAGTTCATACTACAGTACACAATTTTAGAATTGTCAGCCATTTTCAAAACCTGACAGACACACCAGCAGACAAAAATCGTAAGTATAACGGTTTGATCAGGTTGTCCAGCTACCCGGCAAGAGCACCCCACCACACAAGAACCGATTACTCTCACCGACATTCAGATTCCAGACAGAAAATCCAATAAAAGCCACTATATCACAAAAAGATTAAACAAACACAGCTGATGACGTAGAAGCAGTAACAATAGTTTGTGTGTGAGCTTATTTTAAGCGATAAAAGATGTAACAAAAAGAAAAGGCATTGGATAAAAGAGTGGAGGACATGGATTTATTTGATGCACTATGATATGGAAGTGAGTTATTCTGTTTTTCGTCTTTACCATTTGTGTGTTTAAGCGGTTAATTAGTATTTACCGTTTTAATGTTTAAAGTTACATTGAGAGCAATTGGTACAAAATAATGGCTACAAGTTCAGTTAACTAATTTTAAAACCAGGCATTAGTCAATGTTTTACTACAATTTGCCTGCAATGCATGTGGCTAGTATCAGTGTAAAGTCCTGACTGAATGAATAACCTTTTTTATTTATGTCCTACTTACGTCACGTTAACAATGAATAGCTGAAAAGTTACTGGGTTTATCAGCTGCAATACCAGTTTCGCTCCAACTCCTCCTTTTGTCATTTCTGTGGATATTCTTTGCACGAATAAACATTAATGTTGTTTCCACATATCATTTCCAATGTCCACTGGACTTTGGGTTGAGCCGTGTCAGCTGTTTGAGAATCCATGCTTTCTGATTGGCTACCTGTCACATTCAATAAGCTGCGTTCTCCCCAGTCGGGGAAAACCACACACACTGCAGCGATAAAACAGATAAAACTCGGACCAGCTGCACTGTTTTTCTCTTCTTTATTACTGTCCGTCCTTCAGAAAAACGAGCTGCTAGCAGCACTGCTAAATCACGGCCATTCCACTCCAAAACTTAATGCATGGGTTCCTGTCGCTGATCGTGATTAAACTCATAATTACGCTCATCTGTACTGAGCAGCTCTCTGATAGCAGACGGGATGTCCGTCTACTATTTTTACTTAATGTTGTACAATAACCAAAAAGAGAGATGTAGTCTACCATAAATATAGATTAACAAAAAATATAAATTACCTAGTAGAAATGCTGTTACATCCGGTGGACGCCGGAAGTAACAGAATTGTTTCTACCATATTTATGTCCACGGTTTCTACAATAACCCTCCCAGGAATAAGGTGGATATGCTAGATGCCATTCAAACCCTAGTTAGGAGTCAGATGTGAGCAACCGCTTAACTGTGACTGAACTTCATAGACTAATAGAAAACTTGTAAATATAATCGCCGACCAAATGTATTCACAGCTTTCTAAGAGTTAGTAATACGACTTACAACAGTACAGGTTGGTCTATGTGCAAATTCCTACCTGAAACAGGGAATATTCATTAAGTATAGTATTAACTAAAATTGCAGTATTGTATAGATTTGACAAGGTGACATACTTAGGATGAAGTAGAGAAAATAATATGCAGTGCATTAAGTTTTTTTTTTTAATCTAGATTTCAAAAGGACCCATTACTCTTTCTTGATGAAGAAAGCATTATTTAAAGCACAGATAGTGCTAAAGCTCTTCAGAGAGAAAATCAAATAAAAAGATATTTTTATGTAAGACCAGAAAATTAAAAGACTAATGACATCTCAGGCAGCTTTTATATGGAGTACACTCTTACTCAAGAAGCACATTGACACAGTGTCAGACTTTACCCAGAGTTTTAAGAAGCTAAAGATGGTTTATTTCAATACTTTTTATTGTATATAAATGTGCTTAACTATTGGCTTGTTTTTTTAACAACAAAATTAGGAAAGTTGCATTTAACAGGAAGTTTCATAGTTTTATATTTTACAATTTTAAGTAATTTATGGCCAAGAAGAATGGAACTTGTGGTATCACTTGGGACATAACCAATATTACTATCCATACCAAACATATCATTTTTCAATGGTGTCTTTGCCACCATACGGGCTGGTTGCTATGGTTTCTGAAGTAATTGCAGTAGGTCAGTACAGTAGGGTGTAGCTGATGTGGACTAAGATTTAAAGCACCAGCTTTAAATCTGTTCTCATTATGATTAATTACAAAGTTAAAGGTTAGATCTAACAATTATTAAAAGGTTAAATGACTAATAAAAAAAATCATCTTGGGGAGAAATTTCTTTGACCTTTAACAGATGTTTTGCTGGATAAAATACCCGTTGAAAAAAAAAAAAAAATTGTTTTCAAACTGAAGTTACAGTACTTCATCCACCATAGAGAAAAATCATGTTAACATCCACTGATACTTGTACACACAGCCTGTCTGAATTTGTAAACACAATCTGAATTGAGGTTATTGCTCCTGGCTGCACTTATCTCACTCCACAGCACCACCAATAACCTAACTATTTCACACTTGATCTGCTGTGCTCTAATGTGACATAGCTGTGATCAAATAATATTTGTGTACCTCACTGTAATAAATGAGCACATTGTGGGAAAAATAAATATTTTTTGTAAATAATGGAATAAATATTAATCTAGTTCTTCATTGAGTAACTGTCAATATTCACACCAGTTGGAGAAACTTGGATATATTTTTAAGGACTCTCACTTACCCATGTCATGGTAAATAAACACACAATGTGCAAAAATAAATTAAATACCTGATAAATTATATTTTCAAGGCTTATGTGAACTATATGAGACTTAAAGAAGATTAAAACATATTTAAAATTTTGTTTTAGTAAAGATTTTAAATTGACATTTAGCAAATAAAATTATTAGGTGAGCAATCTGCTTCCACAAGCTGTGTTTAATCTCTGTGATAATCAGCTGTGGTACTGGTCAATAGGTGGAAGCCTCATTACTGCATTGGGTTTCGATATTCATCACATCGCCAGCATGTAGATTTCACAGCAGACCCACTGTACTTCCTCAGATCCGCTCCATAACGAGACAGCCAATATCTTCCTGATCTTAATTAAAAACTGGAAAAAAGAATTTGCAATATAGCACAGAACGTGAAAAAAGAAACAAAGTAAGCCAAAAGAGGACTTGTGCAGGAGCAAGGGAGGCCAAGGTTAGTATGAGGTCAGTCATTTTTAAACATTACATCTCTTCAAACTTCTTTAGTTTGTTTTGCCATTGGTATGATAAAGTTTTTCATTGTAAGATTATTGCCTTTTTTTTTATTAAATACAAAATATAAAGGATGATAAAGCAAGGCTATCCTCAGCTCATGAAAGAGCAGTTCTCCTTTTGGTAGATCTACACCTTCATCAGTTACAAAGCCCCATAAGTCTGTGCAATGCCCCAGGTTTTTGTTGTTGTTGTTTTCAATTTAAAAGAGTTTACACCAAGCTGTTTTTGAGGAGGACCCAGGAGGGATCAACAAAAACCCCGGCTCACCTGAGCCACAGATGCTTAATGCAGGACCTCACCGGGGTGACTTTAGGACAGCCACTTTCATCTGACCATCCGAGTGCTTAGAGTTTATCAACTGCTTATCGGATAAGGTGACCATGACATTTCATCCTAGAATCTCTTCATGTAGATTGTTTCCCAAGCCAACACGATATTGAATTGTGTTGGGTTTTGTTAAACATAAACAAAACCACAATACTAACTACGTGTTTGTAAAGTAGGACCTAATTACAAAAAGTCAAATTGGTACCTATTTTATAAAATCAAGCCAGTGTACAGGATGTGGAAGTCTGACTTGTTAAAGTATAGACTCCCGATATTTGAATTTTGACCCAACACATTTTCAATTCCTGTGCATTTTGGTATAAAGCTCCAACATGGCAAACTTGCGTAAGCTTTCAAATTTACTTCATTATTATCCTTCTGTTTGGAATTCACTGAATAATCTTCTTTCACTACAAAATGTGAACACAGTGACCAAATATTAACCATATTTAAGCCCAGAGTTAGTGCTGTTGATTCAGAACAAGAGCAGAAGTTCAGTTGGTACACCACAAAAAGCATTATACCTTTTAAAATATGCATGAAGCCATTAACCACAGAACTCATGTGTACTAAGCTCTGCTTTTCTTGAAATAGACAACCCCCTCTTGTTTGACTACAGGAAGAAAGACATTGTTCTCTGAGACTGACTTGCTCCACTCTGTTTCTCAACTCCATTCGGCGGATTAAAGTGAAAATCTTTTTTAAGCTCGCAGCCTTAGCAATAAAGACAACATATGGGAAGCTGTGCTGTAAAAGACCCGGGAACAAGACCGACATCCAAACTTAGCGGGGTTTCAAACAAAAATGTTCTTTCTTGCGTTAACACATCCGAAGATGAATACTGATTTGACCTGATCATTTAAGCGCAAAGATTAAGATACTGAAGCTTCCCCTTGGTTTTCTGAAGTTGTGTAGACATGACTATGAATTGTAATTGTCTTGAGCCCATTCTGCTATGCCACAAAACTGAACTGAATTGAACTTCCTTTGACTGTCACCCAACCTTCCTTTCACAGTGGAAAGGGTCAGGAGTTCTGCCATTTTCCATCATACTGGGGTTCTCAAATATCACAGAGTACCCAGAAGCAAACAGATCGCTTCCTCAACATCTGCTAGAACAGCAGGGTTTTGCCTCCTGTGAGCTGGCAGGGTCTTATACAAGTGACTCAAAGTGGATTTAAACCAGTAGGACGATTATTGCTGCAGCCTGTCAGGGCTCGGACTTGCCAGTTCTGGCACAGAGCACAAGGCTGCTGGTTATTATCAGTCAAAAACTTCAAATGCGATTCTACTTTAGGCCACCTTACAAGGTGCCATATCAGGCCTCAGACAGGCAGGCAGCAAAAGGCCAATTTGGAACAGAGCACGGGGAGATAAATGGAACAAGCCCCAAGCTACTTTCAAAATGTTAACATATTTCTTTTTGCTCTTGCTTGAGTGAATGCATTTCTGGGGAAACCACAATGTTCACCCTGCACACACACCAACATGTACTATATATCAATCACACACATTGGCCCATGGAGTTGGTCATTCTGTGACTAATAGGTCACATGTGACCACTCCTTGTACATTCCCTTCAGTCATGCATATCTGAGCGTATAAGAACAAATAAGGTACACAGACACCTTGGTTCCAGTCCACCTCTTTCATTTCCTGCTATATTGCTGAGGTAGGGAGCAATTGTTCTGCTACAGAGCCCACCTCCTCCCTCTCTTACTCACTACACCTTTGAGGCCTTTCACAAGGGAAGAAAATTGTAGAAGTGAGGATGGTGGGTGTCTTTTAAAGCATACAGGGCTTTTGACTGTATGACATGCTTTGATAGATGGGTTTACAACACAAGCCTAATTATTCTGTTGCAATAAAGTTATAGTAAACAAAGTGTTGAAGGAGCTTTCTTACCCCTTAGTGTTTTTCACATTTTGTAAATTATAAAGCCAAGACCCAAAGCTCAGGTGGGAAATAGTGTATACAGGGCAATCAACAAAATCTATATTCTAGAGATATGGTCTTTATGGGAGAGTGTTGAAAGAAAGTTAATTGTTAAAAGTTAAATTTAAGTAGATTCCATTGCCACAAGCCATGGAGGGGTTATAGAAAATATGTGGAATAATGTGTAAGATAAGACCAAAGTAGATTTCCTTTTGCCTTACATGCAAAAGACAATGTATGGAAAAATAACTGAGACAGCACATCACCTTGAGCGTACCATTCCCACTTTGTTGGAAGATAGATGGAGGTAAAGACAAGAAAATCTTGGAAGAAATCCCATTAGAGTTTCTACAACTGAGCCTTGAATGGAGGTTCACTTTTCAGGAAGATGAAAACTCTAAACCATATTTATATTAGGCATAGATTTATTTGAAAACTGGTGGCAAGACTTGAAAACCCCCTTTATATCAATGTGAAATCTGACTGACTTTCAGGTGTTTTGCAAAGGCAAATTAGAAAGAAATTCAGTCTCTGCATGTCACAAAGTAAAACATAGGTCGTTTTCTTTTCACATCCAAATTAGACACACTTTTATGTTTGAGAAACTGTGAAGTGCTCTTTAAGTAGCTCTCGGAGCTATTTACAATCTTGTGCCGGCCAATGTGAAACACTAAATCTTCATAACATTAGTTTGGTGTGATATGCCTAAATTTACAAGGTTGCACATTTAGAAAAAGGTTCTCCATTGCTAAGTGCTGCTGCAAATGACGTCATTGGAGCATCAACCTCAATTCCTGCACATGGCCTGCCCGTGTTCCTCCCCATATTCACAATCAAAATAGAGAGGAACACACTCGAGCCACCTCTTGTTTATTAACCAGTATGGCTGCTGTTTATATAAAACATCAACAAACTTACATAAATTAAAGATTCACTTTCTGATATTGTTTCTGTATTTCTGATATTTGAAAATACATTAGTTTACTAATAGTAGTTAGCATGTAAACTGAGTGCAATGATTAGCAACTCCCATTGGTTATCTGATATGAACCAAAAATGCACTCAGCTCTAGCTCTAGCTGAGTGCATTCTTGGTCTCGAGAAGAGGAGTCAGAGTGAAGTTTTAAAAATATTACATAGGCAGTCCAACGTTGTCATTTGTTATGGTATTGTTCCCTTCAAGTTGGCAAACCTGGACACTTACAACCAATAAAAAATAAAAAGTATAACTTTTAATAAATTCAGTGTTGACACATAAACATTTAGCTAAAACTACAACTTTGCATACTTGCTGCCATTTTTCTCCAGAAAATATTGTTTTAACAAACCCTATTTTGAAGCGATATGTAGTCACACTCCAATTAATCAGAAAGAAAGCTTAAATAAGTGGGTCAAACTCTGACCTGCAATGTGAAATGGAATGAGCTATTCTCCAATCATTTCAAGCAAACCATTTTTCCCTTGATTAGTTTCAGATGTAGTTTCTGCCTCAATTTTGTTAAGTCCCAACCCACTCACCGCACATGGAGTGATAAGCAGCTTTGGTTGGGGCCGATTGTGGCATGAGTATGCAGGACTTGTTGTTTATAATGTGAATACGACTCCTGTTATTATTGATTCTGTCCGAGAGATGAGCCCTCTGGGTTTTTCTGATGTTTATGCAGGAGAATGGTGATGCTTGCTAAGTGGGGTAGAGCCAAAAAATCAATAGGCGAGGTGAACGGAGGGTGGTGCCAGGCTTCTCTTAGTTCAGGACATGTTTTCAAATTCTTGTTTTTCTCCTCTTTAGAACCACTTCTGGAGTCTGGAGGTGACGGTGATCTTTCTAATTTCTATATCTGCTGAATTATGCTGTATCGGTTGAGGACTAGGAGCTGAAATCTACTTGATAAGTCTTTATATAAGGCAGCACTTTTCATTTGGAGGTTATTGTTTTACTCACTGATAGATACAAATGGCCTCCATATATGCTAAAGTGAGGTGAACAATTATTTCCCCAGTAAAATTTCTTCTTGTTTTCTCATTTTGGGATGGTAATATGTATTTCAATCCTGACAACTTAGTTCTTTCTGGCTGCATCAGAATATTCTTTTCACTCTTTGTGAGTGTTAACATCTTGGCCATAAAAGCTGGAGATCAAAGGCAGTTAAAGCCGAGCCAACATGGAAAGGACCAGCATGCATGACACGCGACATAGAATATTTTGTTAATTATTGTCCTTTGCAGTTGCAAATTTGCACGTTAATAATGCAGTGATAAATGAGATTTGATATATTGTGCAGGTCTACTGGAAGAAATTACAAAGCCTTCAAGGCATTGAAACTCTGGTAAACCACATAAAGAACTACTGTCCACAAATTGAGAAAACATGTAACAATAGTGGAGCGGATGGCCCACCAAAGGTATTCCCAGAGCGTATCATGTTTTGTTCAAGGCAGTTTGATTAAAATATTGTACCTAATCAGTAAAATGATACAAAGTTTTCAATTCAACTGCTTTTAGTAGAAAAAAGAAAATATTAATGAGGGAAAATGTGCTAATTAATCATTTTTAAAAAGTGGTTAAATGGTAACTATCTGCCTCAGTAAAGCAAAAATATGTCAGAGCAATTTGCAGAAACTGGGCTGGATCACATAAATCCTTGTCAAATAATCCTAGAGTGGGTATAGAAGGCTGGCTCATCACCACCGGAAAGTGTATAATGCCTCTGGGTGCTCAATGTAATTTTATATTCATTACTTCACTGACATATTGTGCTGATTCGCTACTTGTTCTTAAATATTTCATACACTGCTGACACTTTGTGATGACAAGTTTTGATTCCCAACATTATTAATCTGTAGAGGTGGAAGTTTGGAACCAGAAACTTCTCTCAAAGGTGTGCTCACATTTATTTTAATAAGCCTGGAAATATATCTATAAAGTTTCACATATGGGAAATTAACCCAAAAGATGACCAGAAGCTCAATTTGAAAAGTAATAATGAAAATGTCTTACTTCAGGAAAAAATAACCTGTCATTTAGATTGGTTAATCAATGGTTTTGAGAATATGATACCCATTTTCATTCCTTGTGTGATGTCAGCTAATGGACTTTTTTATTCTGTACAAGCCTTTTTCACTACGACAGTGGATCCATAAAAATAACAATCCTTTGAATGGCAGCACCTTGAAACTTGAACTTGGCTGTCATGAGAAAACCTATATATAGTATGAAATGGAAAAATAAAACAAATGTTGAAATTCTTTTTTAAACTACTATAGAAACATCAATATTTTAGAAAGCTGAGCAAAAAATTTTATTTTTTAGCAGAAGAAATTGCAACTACAGCACCAAGAGAGGCTAAATAAATAAGTGCACCACATTTTTAACTATTTGAAAAAAAGTGTTGGTAACTATGTATTATTTCATTCATCTTGTGATGGTCCATCATATAAAATTCCAATAAAATACATTAAATTGTGTGTTTATAAAGTGACAAAAGCGATTCAAAACACTTGCTTTGTATCTACTGTGGCAAAATAAAGAGAAATAAAATGGAAATAAGCCCCCTTTATTCAATATTGATTTACATTTTATATAAAAATTACTTACATTTAATACATTTCTCCAAAATACAAGCAGCCAAACAACATACAAATCAAATACAAAATTATAAAATTTCTTATATCTATCATGTTCATCTTCAGCAGAAACGTGTTTAATAATAACTCCCAACAACCTGTGTGACTGTGGTAAATCACTTCCATATCATTCCATTTGTTGAAATATGAGACCTAGAAAAATATGGTATTAATTATCTGTCCTCTTAGTGAACAATACAGGAATCTGACAGCGAACATTCAACATGGGCCTTGTGTGAAGTATTTCCATTGAGTGAGCGGAGTTTGGAATAGGTGTTGATGGACAAGACGGAAGGACTGAGGAATTACATCGTTGGTGAGGAAAGACTGACTGAGTTACGGTCTTTCATGAGGAGATCCAGCTGGGTCAGAGCACAAAAAAAGACAGCAGCTAAAAAAATACAAAGCTTCAGCTCACTTATGAAGCTTTCTGGTCCTTCCAGCACACATAGGAAACAAAACACTTGAAACACTTTGCAACTATACATACATTTGCTTAGAAAATATGTAGCCAAATCGTCTGGTTTTGCCCCTTCAAAAAACAAACCTCGTGTCAATATTCCTTTAAAACTAGAGTCAGCTATTGGTACAAATTGTAGCACTGAATCTGAACATTTGAACTGTGCACAAGAGTGGCTTATGGTGTTAAGTTGTTTTTTTTTTGCAAATCAGAAGGTTTACTTCGTTACTGTATACAGTATAGTGCTGTATAGCTTTAAAATAAAAATGAGTAAGCAAACTGCATATGTAAAATCAAACTCCTGAACACACCAACAAGGATATTATGCTGATGCTAAACGAGAAAAACTCAAGAGCCTCGTAGGAAATAGAAAAATCTTGTTTCCTCCTTTATATTATATATTGTACACTGTGGTAAAAAAAAGAAGTACAAAGTGTAAAGTTAGGCTATGCGGCGGTTTCACGAATTGTCCCCTCTAGTTTCTTTGGGAGTAGCTCTCTCCTTTCATCAATACTGATGACTGGCTTCCGACAGTTTTGTCCGTCGATATAGATCTTTGCATACACGGGGTTGGAGTAATTCATAGGCTGCATTGGGAAAACAAAAGGAGTCAGTAAGGATATTTCCAAAAATCAAGTTCCAACAGTGATAATCCTAAAGTAGCAACAATTAATACTTTTTGGTATTTGTTAATCAGTTGTAAGTAGCCGAGGAGGCAACACGTCACATTAAATCTGGTAAAGATTGTAAGTAGTTTTCTATTTACAATACAAATAAGTCTTAAACATAACACTAAACACATTCATCTGGAGCAGGGCTGGGCAACTCCAGGCCTCGAGGGCCGGTCTCTTGCAACTTTTAGATGTATCTCTACTTCAACACACCCGAGTCAAATAATGAGGTCATTAGCAGGACTCTGGAGAACTTGACTGCACTTAGGAGGTGATTCAGCTATTGGATTCAAATGTGTTGGACCAGGAAGACATCTAAGAGTTGCAGGACACCGGCCCTCCAGGACCAGGCCACCCCTTGGAGTCATGTTTGGTCCCCCCTTTGGGAAGCCTAATTTACACTCTCATTTTTTGTCATTTCAGTTTTTAGCACTTCCAGCCTTTATTTGGGTCCCATTTGTGTTTCCTATTTAGCTCCTGCTTGGTACAGAGGAAATTACAAAATGAATGTTTATCAAAGTTTGTTTCCCAAAAACAGCTGGCCACTGTACCTTGAACAAACTGACAGGAATACATCTGATAGCTCATGTTCATTATTTTTTTCTAAAATAAATCATTACATTTTGGCAGAAATCAGTGTAGAGTTAGGTGCTGATTCTTTTAATTAGGAAAGACAATTAGTGGAAGTTTGAGTTATGCATATTTAAGGAATGATTAGGTTTTGAGAAATAAGCATGCCGACGACTCGGTGAGAAGAAAGAAAATTCTTGCACATAGTCACTTTCTTCCTTAGAAAGCATGCAGAACATCTACAGATTACATATCCATTAACAAAGATGGGAGCCTGTGGGTGTTCTATAATCAACTTCAAGGTAATGATGAGCTGAATTTTTGATTTTGCAGAAAGCAAGTAGGAGTTTGTATACTTACATCACTGGACTGTGTATAATATTTGCTTGCAATGATGCCTTTTTAAAAATGATATGAATATGTTACACATTTAATCATTATCTAATCATTTTCTGATGGAAAATGATTAGATAATCAAAACTCCCCTGGGTGTTTGGATTTTTTTTCTTCTCCACATAGCAAATATAGAAGATGCCTGTTTATACAGGGTATGCAAGTATCTGGTTGAAACTGCATATACAGTATACTGCTTTGCTTATTATTTTTAGAATTTAAAAAAATAGTTAAATTCACCTGTCCAGGAATAACCTCCTTGGGCACAGAATTCATGCCCAAGGCGTGAGGGTCACTGGATTTTACACACCACCCCTGCAACAAAACAGATACCATCTTCTTTCATCACTTCAGCTACATACAGTAAGGTTATAATCTCATTGTTTTGGTGTCATAATATTCAATGACCATAATCGGTCCTTTGGATTTAAAACAAATTGAAAAACATTTGAGCAAACAGAAAAACTTCAAGACGTGAGTTCAAGTCAGCAAATCTCAGTTAATAACAAAGCATGACAGTCCTCACAATAGCAAATGTCAAAGCTGGCAGCACAAGAAGCAATAGCATTAGGCTTGAGGCTTTAGCAGATGAGCTGTAAACCAGCATACATGAGGGTGTAAGGATTTATTTGATGTACTAAGTGTGGGAGTGAGGTTGAGCGTTATGGACAGAATAAATCACCAACAAAATGAAAAGTCCTCTTGGCATCTTTAAACAAGTTTTAAAAAATATACCAAACCTCAATAACAGTATATTGTGTATTCCTTCAATAAAATAAGACAGAGAGAAAGCAGCGAACATGTCAACATGCGTCAATAAACTTTGCTTAAAATGGCAAATAAATATTCTAGATGTTCTTTTTTGTTTTTAAATAGTGCAGAATTTATTGAGAATCTGATAGACGAGTAAGAAACACATATGGAGAAACATACTGCAAATGTTCAAAACAGATTGCTAATAATAACTTTACATCCCATACTGTATTAATATGCTGCTCAATCAAATTAAATACTCATTTATGCAACCAGACGGACTGTGTTTGCAAGTGAGCTTCTGGGAGATTCGCAGCTGCATCTATATAAACCCAATTAATCGGCTTCTAAGAATTTTTGTTGAAAGGCGTTTGACAAAAATATCTAATTTAATTATGCAATCAAATTATTATTAGTAAATTAGTACTCTCAAACATTTTCTTGTTACTGTAATAACGGACTCCAAATATAACCGAACATGATCTTCTGAGGTTGCTGAGCTTTATGAAGATCAAAAAAGTAGCCCGTAATTGTTAGTCTCATCATTTTATAAACATTTTTCACAAAGACAGTTCTGAATAGTGTAGTGTGTATTTGTATTTATTCTCTTATTTTAAAACTCTTAAATAAAATCCGGTGAAACTAACAACCTTCACCACTAATAGTCGAGTACCTCATCTGTAAAGGTTATAGTTCATTTTAGGTTTCTCCTGCAATTTCACCCGCATAGTTAAATGTCCCTAGCGTTTTGTAAGTTATGTATATAATAGAAAGAATTAGTCTAAGCACTGAACCCTGTGGTACTCCACAAGTAATCCTGGATGATGCAGATTTGTCATTTACACAAGGAAACTGGAATCTCTGCTAAGGATATAAATGGGAATTGTAATCAAAGGAAGTACTTGTTCAAATAATTTTGTGAGGACAAAATGCAACATGAGCTTTCAAGATTTAGAAGAAGCTAAAACTTTTGGGCACAACTGAATAAAATCAGTCCAAACACAGATTAAGTTGCCTCCAATGAGGATGCCATTTTCACGCTCAGGAGGATGTCACTAAATTTTATTTTTAATAGAATCAATTTTATTTACAAAGAATCCCATAAAGTCATTACTGCTGAGAGTTGGAGAAGTCAACATCTGTGACTCTGTGTAAGATTGGCAACTTCACTAAAAAGAAACCTTGGATTATTCCAATTCTCGTCTTGTTTCTAGAAACTTTTGACTCAGGCAGGCTGAATACAAATACATGACACATTTTAAGGTTTTATTTGTAAAAAATTTAGAAAATTCAAAATTACTACTGTTTGGACTATTATATAAAATACCAGTGAAGTTCATTGAAGTGTGTGGTTATTATGTAGTAACATCTGAAAAAGTTCAAAAAGAGTGAATCCTTGCACACAAAAAACCCCATATAGGACCATTATATGTTCTAAAAACACGTATTAAAAAAAATAATAAAAAAGTATTTAATAAATCCACCTTGTGAGGGTCCAGTGTGAAGTTGGGTCGCAGCAGACTGCCTGCATCAGCATGGTTGTCATGGTCCACCTCATACATGTTGTATGATGGGTTGCCAATCTCCACGTTTATCCCTCCGTTTGTCATGGGCTGCCTCTGCACACGTTTTCCCCTGAGGAGTGTGTGTTTGTGTGCGTGTGTCAGAAAGAGAGAAAGAGTCATTAACATGAACCACAACATCCAGGTCAGCTCACCTCCCAGTGCTGCACACGTCCACACAAAACATCACCAGACAACACTTGGAGAATATTAACTTGGCTAGGTAGTTACATTCAAAATAGCCAAACAAAGTTTTCAGTAAGAAAGCTGAGACTTTAATTCATCTTCAAAGCTGCACATTGTTTGATAGTGTCATCACCTGCTGCTTAGAAACCACCCTTTCAATTTTTATTGTTTTATTTCTTTTATCTGCATACCTTTGCCTTCGTCTGCAGATATAAACACCTGCCACCACCATCACAATCAAGATAACCAGCAAAACCAGAGGTACAATGATGGCGATGCTTCCTGGAGAAGAAACAGATGAGAGATGGAGGGAAGTGTTAGAAATAAAAAATGACCTGAAATTAATTCAGACAGTGACCAACTTTGATTTTGTTCTTTTTAATTTTCAGCAGGCATTGCTTTGTTCTATTTACCAAGCATCTGTTCAGATAATATACACAGTAGATAAACAGTGAAACAATATTAAACTGGTGCTCATAAAACTTCCAACAAGTATAATTACAAAATGTAGCTCAAGTTTACTTCTTCAATTAGAACAGTGGTTTATGTCTGGTTGAACGATGTGTGTGCCCAGTTGATTTTTTTTTTCTTTTTTGGGGGGGATTTTATTGTAATCCATAGGGGGGCCCAGAAGAAAATCTTTGGGAACCACTGAATTAGAAGATAAACCAGTGAAATTCAGGCCTATTTAATTGAACAAAGTAAATATGCTCAATGAAGGCTTTTGGATCCAAACAATGGTAACTGGTGACTGTTGTACCTTTATTCTTCAAGCTAAAATGTCACTCAAGCTGGCTGTGCTATTACGGGAGCTTAACAGCTTAGATTTCAGAAACATAAAGCCAAAGTCACTATAGTAACACACATTTTCACAAAACAACACTCTCAGGGACATGTTTTCAACTTTTGATTTCATATATTGTTATGAAGTGTTTACTTAATCTCAAAGAAAAGTAAACCTCTCTGACCGGAAGTTAGCTGATATTTAATTAAGTTATTGTAGCTAGGAAATATAATGAATATAATTAGAAATCTGAACATGCTCTCCAACCAGGTACTAAGTAGCTCACAGTCAGACAAACAGAAAAATGTGTCAACTGTTTCTTGTATTAGAATATAATTGACCAAGTAGATATTATATATATATATATATATATATATATATATATATATATATATAGACCACAGTGGTGCCTGTGGTCATCGGGGCCCTCGGTGCAGTCACCCCCAAACTGGACCAATGGCTACAACAGATCCCAGGAACAACATCAGACATCTCAGTCCAGAAATGTGCAGTCCTTGGCACAGCCAAGATACTGCGCAGAACCCTCAAGCTCCCAGGCCTCTGGTAGAGGACCCGAGCTCAGGGGATAAGAACCACCCGCGGTGGGTGAGAAGGGAATTTATATATATATATATATATATATATATATATATATATATATATATATATATATACAGTATATATTATCAATAAGTAAATGTAAAATTTTACTAATTTATTGTTTTTTATTCTATGATTGTATGTTGGAACATACTTAATATACTATTAAGTATATTAATATATGTATATCTGATTTTCTCACTAAAGTGTTTTGTTCTTTATTGTAAGACATTGTTTTCAATAGTTGCCATTTGCAAGTGTCTTCTTATCTCTTTTTATTCATTAGCTATCTTTATAACTGATATTCATAGTATCAACAATATTTTATTATTTAAACTTACTTTATAGACTGAATTTTTTTATTATTGACAGCTATTGCATATTGATTTTTCCTGATTTTGTGATGCTGATATAGAGAGTTATGCCTGCAAAGTTTGAACATACTGTGTTCATTAGTACAATATTAATAAATATTCTATTTATTTTTACTGGAGTATTACTTTCCTGTCTTAATGATAGCTACAACAAAGACACATTTCTGATGAATAATCTGACATGAGTTTTAGGTTCGGATAAAGCAGCAAACATGGAGATAATCCACACATGCTGAACTTGTTTCACAACCTACAGCTCCAGTCGGATGTGGACAGAAACTCGTCATAAGCATAATATTCTATTGACTTATTTAAACCAAACACCTATAAACTGCAATGATTAAAAAAAAGAAATAAGTGAAGTTAGAATGTTTTGTGCGTCTCCTTTAACATTACATTTTAGCTAAAATATTTGAATACACCACAACTAATACTTAGTTTGAAGTCCCCTAGGATGTCTCATAGAACTAGACTTTTTTCTGCAGGCATCAACCAGCTTCTTGCATAATTCTGGTTGGATATTGGTTTCTTTCCTCATCAAAAATCATAAAGCTAATTTAAATTGTTTGGTCCCTTGGCACACTCTTCCTTTAAGCATAGGCAAGACATTTTCACTCGGATTGAGTTTAGGGGGATTTCCAGAAGCTGTTGTAATTAACCATTTCTAAACCCATTTCGACACATCAGGGACTATGATCCCAAATGAACATGTAGCAAGCTGAAACCAACATTTTTAAATGAGCTCTTCCATTTCTTTTAAATCCATTGGTCAAATAGCCAGCAGAATTATGCCTGAGGTTTGGCAACAAAAATTGTGGATATTTAATCAAACAGGCATATACACTGCCTGGCCAAAAAAAAAAGTCGCCACCTGGATTTAACTAAGCAAATAGGTACAAGCCTCCTATTGGATAAGTACTGCATAGGCGATTATCTTTCAGCTGGCAACAAGTTATTTAACCCCAGCTGATGCAATGAGTAACTCCTCATTTCATAAACAACCATGGCAAAAGACACATCCTGTGGTCGTGGAAAAGACGTTAGTCTGTTTAAGAAGGGTCAAATCATTGGCATGCATCAAGCAGAGAAAACATCTAAGGAGATTGCAGAAACTACTAGAATTGGGTTAAGAACTGTCCAACGCATCATTAAAAACTGGAAGGATGGCGGGGAACCATCGTCTTCCAGGAAGAAATGTGGTCGGAAACAAATACTGAATGATCGTGATCGGCGATTACTTAAACGTTTGGTCAAATCAAATCAAAGAAAAACAACAGCAGAACTCAGAAGTATGTTTAATTGTGAACGCAAAAGCATTTCCACATGCACAATGCAAAGGGAACTCAAGGGGTTGGGATTGAACAGCTGTGTAGCCGTAAGAAAACCTCTAATCAGTAAGGCTAACCAGAAAAAAAGGCTTCAGTTTGCTAGGGAGCATAAAGATTGGACTCTGGAGGAATGGAAGAGGGTCATGTGGTCTGATGAGTCCAGATTTACCCTGTTCCAGAGTGATGGGCGCATCAGGGTAAGAAGAGAGGCAGGTGAAGTGATGCACCCATCATGCCTAGTGCCTACTGTACAAGCCTGTGGGGGCAGTGCTATGATCTGGGGTTGCTGCAGTTGGTCAGGTCTAGGTTCAGCAACATTGTGTGCCCAAAGAATGAGGTCAGCTGACTACCTGAATATACTGAATGACCAGGTTATTCCATCAATGGATTTTGTCTTCCCAAATGGAACGGGCATATTCCAAGATGACAATGCCAGGATTCATGGGGCTCACATTGTGAAAGAGTGGTTCAGGGAGCATGAGACATCTTTTTCACACATGGATTGGCCACCACAGAGTCCAGACCTTAACCCCATTGAGAATCTTTGGGATGTGCTGGAGAAGGCTTTGCGCAGTGGTCAGACTCTCCCATCATCAATACAAGATCTTGGTGAAAGATTAATGCAACACTGGATGGAAATAAATCTTGTGACACTGCAGAAGCTTATTGAAACAACGCCACAGCGAATGCGGGCTGTAATCAAAGCTAAAGGCGGTCCAACAAAATATTAGAGAGTGTGACCATTTTTTGGTGGCGACTTTTTTTTTTGGCCAGGGAGTGTATGTCTAAGAAAAATCTAATTCATATTGTTTGTTATTTAATCATCCCACCCTGGAAAAAGTACAATTCAAATAAACCAATTAATACCTTAACTTATTATGACCTTCATGTCCAACAGGACTGCATGATCACGTCTCAGAGTTTGAAATGTAAAAAATGAGATTTAATAAAACATACATGCATATTTCAAACGGGGTTCTTATCCTTATGTTTGTTATCATTAACAGTTGATTTCTCCACTTCTTACCTCCACTTGTGTTGTCTGATCTGCTGCTTTTAGGGGCAGGCCTTTCACATTGTGTCCCAGCCCAATTGGCAGAACATCTGAAGGAAGTTAAAGCAGAATGTGAATAAAAGATATTTTAGCTTTCTTTATAAGTCGATAAAGTGCTCAGGAAACACCTTAGCAAATTCACTACAGTATGATGTGACAGTGGTTCACATGTGCAACACATTATGATTCAGTCTTGCAGTGAGGTGCTTTGATCCAACAAAAACAACACACCACCTGGAGATAGAATAAGCACTATGTACATCCATATAGTGTCCACAAACAGTGTGCGTTAATTTTAGAGTTGGTTATTCAGTTAATAAAAAGATATACATAAAAAAATGACACAAATCTCATCTCATTTGTGTTCCAATGGAATCCAATGGGTGTGATGTATGACCCTTGTTAGAAAAGGTGATGTTTAATTTCACAGTAGTCGCAGATGGGCCCGTAAAGCATGAGTGATCAGGTGGGCGTGGCAGGGTGATGAAATTATTCTAAATTACATGCAGTATCAGACTCAGAACATCAGGCTATCAAAACTAAAAAGGCAGCCCCATAGACGCGGGAAATGAATCCCGCCTTTGTAGGACGAAATGTCAGTGCGGCAGGAATTTTAATAGGAGGTTGGAGGCAAGGTGGAGTTTGATCTCCTTTCCAAAGTATATTCCAAGAAAACAAACTTCCTAAAAAAATCTACGCTATTTTAAAAAAGATTACATCAATTACACGGTGTGGGATGGGAAATTATGTATGATTCAGGCCATTACCTGACATGTTTAGCTGCTAATCATGAACAGGATGTAAATACACACACTGATGCTCACATTACACATATACGGCACCATGTTTTATTTCTCCCAGGGTTCACTTGTGCACAGTGACGACTGCATGAGATGGGAAAATGGGTGGCAGTAAAGGGGCCAACAAAGATGCTGAGTCATGCAGCAACTGACAATGTAATAAGTGCTGTATTAGTTAATAACTGTTCAAGATGTAACAAATATCATGAGTGCCCAGAGTACAGTACATTCGCTTACTCTGTGTCTACCGGTGGCTCAATATAATCATAAAATCCTACTGAAAGAGTGGGTCTGGAGTATAAACAGGGCAGCAGTGAAGATTAGAATAATTTAATTTATACATTTCCCTGGTCAAATCAAAAAGAATATTTCCAGATCTTATTCCACGTCCAATTGTCTCAATGTTCCTTCTTTCCTTCCATCCATCCATTAACCCATCCATCCATCCGTCAGAAATTGATGATTGACTTTTATATATACGTCAAAAATGGCTGAAAACATTCTGAGGACTCTGGAAGTTTTAGTTTGGAAATATAGGTTATCTGGACATTTTAAATATGTAGGAATCCTGTAACTATTTGCTTTATAATATCAGCAACCACAACCGTAAAATGCACTGTAACATCTTATATTAAAACTTCAACATTTTATCTGCTAAAACAAAGTTTTGGTGTTAGAATGCTGCAATAATAGAAGAGCAGCTAATCCAGAAAAACACTCAGCATCTTATGGTAACAGTCTACAATATTGTGCAAATAAATGCCACTTTGCTTTCAAAGACCACAGTTATCTGTGGTGTTCTTTATGAGGATTTTTCTGTCTTTAATATTTATTTCTTTGCGCAGATTTTTTTCCTCAAACAAATCCAGATTTTATTTCATTTTGGTACTTTCATCTAAAAATTGTTGACCTAAAGGATTTTTAAGTGAAAAACAAAATACATAAATAGATACAAAAAAATTACATTTCTCCTAACATGGTAAGGTTAGTATTCAATGTTCCTAAACTTTATTACCAAAGAAAATAATATTTGCATTTTATGTATATATCTAGCACTTATTACTTGACAGTTTGCTAGAAGAAGGTACCAGATTTGCAAACTGTAGAGTCTGAAATGATGCTAAATGGAGTGGAGGAGGGTGAGTGTATACAAAGGAGGTGAGTGGGCTCTGAACAAAGCTGGAGAGGTGAGAGGGACCTACTTGCAGCGAGGTTTGTTAAGAGCTGTTAATGTGCACATCCCCTCATTCTGACAGAAGTAATCGCAGGGGTTGGCCAGCTCATCACAACGTTGGTTCTTGAACCCTGAAGTGCAGCTGCAAAACATTGTGTTGGGAGTGATGAAAGGGCCCAGAGAATGTATGTTGTTGAACACTTGGCTGCTTGACGAATGGAGATTGACTCACTAAATCCTTTAAGCACCTTCAGTTGTCAGACGGAGTAATACAGTGTTGCGTTTTCAGAGAGTAAATTAGGAAAATAAATCATGTGAAAACATAAATCTGCTTTTGTAAAAAAAAGAAGAGTCTCCTCTAAAGACACGTTATTTGGAAGTCTGTTTTGCCAATTTTCAGTACCAAGGTTTCCAAAGGTTTAAAATATTATGATTTCCAATCTGCTAAAATTTTAAAAGTCTCCAGCAGTCCGACATCTTTTTATTGTTCGAGCACCGAATCTCATTTCTCCTAGTTCAAGTTGAACTTGAAGAGAACTAACTCAAGGTACCACACTACCCTTTCATTCTCTGCTGTAAAAATTATAGAAAGAAAAAATGTTGTTCGTCTAGAACTACAAAACAAAACCCTTCTATTGCTGACACATGCCTAATGGTTTCAATTATTAGGAAACTAATCTAATAATTGTTAGATTTGAAAGGGAAAGATTATCAATGACATGACTTTGCCTTTCTTCCTGGGTAATAATTTTTTTAGACAAAATATAAAGCTCTGTCCTAGAAAAGTATTAAAAAAGGTCCTTACTGAAAAAAGCAAAGTGGTTACTACTATCTTATAGAATTAGAATTACAGCATCTAGACAAAAATGATCTGTACTTAGGCAGCTATAATATTATGCAAGAGAATGTAAAAAAAGTTCAATATAAGCTTAAATTATTAAAGGTTTTTGTCTAACTAGACAACATTACTAGCCAATTGAGGCTTTCTTGCACTAAGAAATAGATTATTTTCAATGTTTCATAACTTGTATTTTTGCAGGGCTGTTTTTTCTTTTTTATGCGTTTAATGCATTGATTATCATCACAATTGAGTCAGCGTTACACAGCAGGGTTTTTGCATTTGGGGAGTTTGATGAAACACACATTTACTCGGAGGATTAAGGTCAAACTTTATGATTTCTTGACACCACCATATCCATCATCTCACATAATTTCAAGTCTTTGGAGCAAATAATAAACCGCATTATCAGGATCTGTTAACCTCATCGAATAAGATGGAGTAATTTGCATAGAGATTGATTCTATCCCCTGGAATTTAGAGAGAGGTGACCGCAAATTTCAATTTAACTACAGTGGACAATGAGCATTTAAAAAAAAAAAAAAGAAAACTAGACAGATGGCTTTTGAAAATGAATTTCCAATTTCCTCCTTGGACAGATTTTTAACACGCAATGAATGCGATTATCGCAGAAGAAGTGTTCATTTTAAACAGCACTCTGAGTAGTCTTGATTCCCTCATGCGTGGCACTTTAGCTTTTGTCTGGTACAAGTTTTTGAGTTTCTTGGCATACTGAAGCAAAGATATAGAACTTTTTCTGTTTTTGTTGAAGGAAAAAAACCTTCTAAAGCCAGCTGCTGAAGACAGTCGCCGAGGTCTGACATGAGCTTTAAACGGCAGAGAGGAACAGCATGAGATGTTCAGAATGGCAGGCTTTGAAACAGTTTCAAATCATTTTTATCTGCCTAAACCCTTAAGCCACAGAGAGGTGTCACGCTGCACAGGGTGGTGTACTGGCACTCAGCCCCCTGCTGTTCATTGGCGCCTCAAACAGTGACATCAAATCTTCTCTCAATTTAAAGACTTTTTTTTCCTAATCCAAAAGGAGACAGTTATTTTGTTGAGTTCTTGAGGCAAAGAGAAAGATATCCCTTGATAATTTTTCCTTCTGTTCTAAAAGCCACTCTTTTCTTAGCCAGTATTTCAGTAAAACCAAGTCTGCGTAGAAAACATTCAGCTCTCTTCCCTCACACCTCTTTCACCCATTAGGCTGTAACTTACTGACAGAATGGAAGGCTGGTGTCGGGGTCCAGGTGACAGGTACCTCCATTGTAGCAATATCCATCACACAGCTGACAGCTTGGTGCAATTCTACCATTTGTGCAGCTGGAGGATGGAGAAATAATTGACTCAAGTTACAAGCAAAAAACTATATTTTAACAAGATGGGGGGAGGGAAGGAGTTCTGGGTGATTTTTGTCAAACAAATGCATAACTGTTGGAAGAGAAATCAACAAATATTTATTGAATTTGGCATACTATTGGCAAAAAGAGTAATAGCCCTTTCATGGGAAATACTAGAAGACCAAAGCTGAGTAGAAGGTTCTCAGAGCTATCGTCGATTCTCCCTTTAGAGAAAATTACTCATGTGATAAAATATCAATAACATGAATTCTATCAAATTTGGCAACCACTTATTGTGAAAATTAAAGTTATACAGTGAATTATACAGTGAAAGGGTAAATAAATTGGAAAGGGAGGTTGGTGTGAGGTTTGATTTAATTAACTTGCTTCTTTTGATGTTATTTTGTAAGCTTTAAGTCTGTTGCAGCATTTTAGCTTGACATTTTGTTTTTGTTCTATTTTGTTATTGTGAAAAAATGGGGAAAAAATGGCAAGTTGCTAACCTGGCTTCTATTTCACTGACATTATTAGCAGCTAACATTCTGCAACAGGGTGTGTAGACTTGAAGTTGTTCTTTTTTTAATTTAATCAAATCAATTCAGAGAGCTTACAGTCTGTGGAGGCAGTGACTGTGATATGAATTGAGAATATGCTCTGTTTCCCCATGAACGAACAAAAAATGTAAACCCCAAAGATTTCAGCAACAGAAATAATGGACTGGAGTACCAAACACTCACTTGCAAACCACGTCTAAGGTTTCCTCGTTAATAAGGCAGGGAGCCCCATGGCATCGAAGACACTTGTCCACCTCACACTTGTTCCCTTCATACCTGGCGGGACACACACATTCCACATAGCCGCTGCTGGATAACGTACAGGCCTTTGAGTTCACACAGTAGTGATGGCAGATGTCTGTTTCATATTGAGAAGCACAGAAGGAAAGGTTAGTGTATAAGCTGGTTAGATAAGAATTGTACAGGGCTTTAATGGGACTTAATTATCCATATGAAATGACATCTTAGCCACAGATGGAAACATATCTCCCCTTGGGCAAACAGCAGTGAGAAAATACTAATGATGTGCAACTGGAATTGTTTTCCCCATTCCATTATGTCAATGCACTGCTAAAGAAAATCCATCACTGTGGAAATGAAATACCCAAAGGATGTGAGATGGAAGAACTCTAATTCTGTTTATCTGCAAATTGAAGCAAATGTAGTGTCTGTGGAAAGATAACTCTTTGGGCAATTGCTTTTGTTTAACACTAAATGTGTGTTAAAACTATATTTTTTTTCTGTGAGTTTCATCCCGGGTAGCTGAATACAGATTAATGCTTTGTGTGATTACAAGGGAATGTCAGTTATGTAAACCACAGGTTTCCAGAACAATCCACGAGTAGAGATGAAGAACTCACGGTAAAGACAGCGATCCCCGGTGTACTCTGCCATACAGCGACACACAGGCTGATTTCCCTGAGTGACGTCACATGTTCCCCCATTAAGACAATAATTGTCACAAATCCGCTTCTCACAGAAAGGCCCGGAGTATCCAATAGGACAACGGCATGTAGGCTTCCCTGTGAAAAAACACAGTCAAAGTTGTACAGATCAACGCCACTTGTACACACAGTTATGATTTGGGTTGTTATAGTCCTCAATTTTCCTTTTTCTAAATGGGCTTGCAAAAACAGTCATACCCCTTTAATTATTTCACACCTACCATAAACATCTGTTTTGTGTTTTAATTGGGATTTTATATGACACACAATGTATTTTTTTCTTCCACAAACCAAATTACAATTGGAAACTTCATTTTCCCCTCTGTAATCTGTTTGATTGTCCCTGCTGAAGAAAAGCACTCTGACACCATGATGCTTCCAGTGACTTGTTTCATGTAATGTGCAGTGTTACCATTTCACTCATAACATTATTCATGTACTAAAAAAAGTACAGCTCTGATACAGAGTGGACTTTTTTTTCACATGTTTGTTGAGTTCCCTGTGTGGTTTGTGGAAAACTGCAAATGGACTTCTTATGGCTTTCTGTTATTAGTGACTTCTTAACATTCTTTCATAAAAGTCAAATTTCTGCAGTGCATAAATCATAGTTGTCTAGTCAATAAATTCTTCAAACAGAGATTTGGATCTATGAGGCTTCTCTAGAGTTAAACCTCCTCCATGGACTACGACTTTGCAATTTCCATCCAAGAGTTTTTAACCATTTGACAATTTTCCTAGGTATTTTGTGAAGAATCAAATACCTAGGAATACCTAACAAATATACGCAACTCCTCACTGTGTATGATAAACACACCTCAAAAGTATTCATGTTGTCGGCGAATTCAAAAACCGGACAGTGGAAGTAGACTAGTTGCAGCAAAATATCAACACTGCTAGGTGAGCACATTTCTGCATATAACATGCCCACAAACTTCTCATCAATCACACAACAAATCACCCAGAGCTCTGTGCAAAATAGTTTGGGGGTTGAGAAAGGGAGGAAAAAGCCTCTCTACAAACTAGATAACACAATATTTACGTAGTCGTGCAATTACCTCAATGAGAGGCAATTTCAATGCTTTGGATGAAGCATGGAAGAGGATTTACCATGGAACTTTTGCAAAGAAACTACACAGCTGTTTTTATGTAGCCAATTGTGTTAATAACAACTGTGCCATCTCTAAAATATTTTGCATGGGAGTTTATTTTCATAACATTCAAGTCTGGGGCAAAACTGAAAGCAAAGAAGTCATGTAAAAGTTATTCAAGGAACTGCCTTTTGGTCTGTTCTGGTTAATATTTATGTGAATCTCGAGGCATCCACTGATTGGCAGCTATGGTATCAAGAGGACGTATGCTGTTTGACACGTCGTCCAGACCGATCCAATTTTTAATTCAGCCAGAAACAGCATGCTTATAATTGCTAAAATGACTTCACATTCTGGCCACAGATTTATTCCTTGTCAGATATGGCTGGCATATTTCCAACAGGGAGGTGATTCTGGAGGCCTCCTAATCATGTCTCCAGATGATTTTTAGATTCCACATTCAGAGCCCAGATCATTTTGACTACATTTTGGTAATCCTAAAACGTTTCACCTAAAACTCAGATAATTTTGTATCTGGGTCATTAATTTATATGTATGATTATCTAAATGACTGACGGGTATGCCTTAGTGGATATTCAGGTATGAGCCAATTAGAGTAAAGCAATGTGTATCTGAAAATGACTCAATAGAGGAGTAAGAATTTTTTATAATGAGCAGCAGGAGTTACATTAACATATGTAATAAAGGTGCCAATGATACAGTTAAATATGTTATGTTAGATTAAAAATTCAGCATTTTAAAATATCCAATCTTGATCATTATGGTGAATCTAAATTACCTGTCAAAGATCTGAATGTCCCTGGCTGGCTGAAAACAGAAATAATTGAATATGTTGAGTAACTATTAAATGAAGTCCACATTTGTAGTTTAGTCTTGGAAAAAATAGAATTTATCTGTGAAAGAATCAGAGTTTGATAGAGAACATTTGTGAAGATTAGTAGCTATCATAAAGACTAAGGAACATACCAGGCAGGTCAGGGAAAACGCTGTGGAGAAGATTTAAACAGGGCTAGGTTACAGAATAACATAAAAAGCTTTGAACATCTCACAGAGCTCTATTCCATTCATCATTAGAAAATAGGAATAATGACACAATGGGAAACTCACCAAACCATGACTGTGCACCCGAACTGACAGACCAGGCAATGGGAGCATTATTCATAGAAGAAGTTAAGAAGTCCATTGCAACTCTGGACTAGCTGCAGCTATCCACAGCTAAGAGAGGACACTTAGTCTTACATTACAAATCTGGGCTTTATGGAAGAGTCACAGAAAGAAGCTATGAGAAGTTCTGTTTAAATTAGTCTAGAGTATGAGGGCTCAAAACAAATGAGACCAAAAAAAAGCCCTTTGTCTTCCAAGAAAAATTCCATTCTTGGAGAAAAACTAACACATCACATCATCTCCATGGTGATACACGTTTGTGGCAGCATCATGCTGTTGAGAGGATTTTTCTCAGAGGGAAGAAAAATCCAGGTAATGATAAGAAGAATGGAGCTAAATACAGGACAATCTTTAACAAAAAGATGTAGAGTGAGGTTTATTTTCCAGCAGGACAATGACTGCAAACGTACAGCCAGAACTGCAAGAGAATAGTTTAGAATTAGATTTAAGAAAGTAGTATCGCTTCTCCCATTGCTGAGTTCCCTAAGATATCCACTGAGTAACTTCAATGAATAAATAAAACCTGTTTGCTTTAACTAAAATTGAACGAGACACAGACACACCAACAGTTTATGTTAAAGTGAGTTAAAGTTTGTACACTAGCTTTGTTGTTCTAATGTTTTCTACCTACTGAGCATTTTGTGCCATTTGTAAAATAAAAAGATAAAGCAAAAACTATGCATTGTCATTAGAAATACCTTACATTGTTCTAACATATCTACATTACCTGCTCTAATAATTAGTTTCAAAAGTTGATTGAAAAAAATATGCATGGAAAGGTGTTTTGTCTACTTGAATTTGTTATTTTATTAGTATGCTATTTATTTGCATTTTTTCCATTTTAGTCTTTAAAACATCACATAGCTGTATTTTTGTCTGTCTTATAACATCATTTGTAATTATTAAGTAAAATGTTATTAAGAGTTGCTCAGCACTTATGCTGTCTTTTTACAAAATAAAATTTCTTATATGGTTTCTTTTTACTTTTACTTGAGCAAAAATATGTTGAAGTAGTGCTACTTTTACTTGAGTAAAATCTTTGGGGTGTTCTATTTCCATCTTGATATTAGAAAAATTTTTCTATTCAGAATATTGTCCAGGAAGTAAAGAAGTGGCTACAAGATAAATGGCTCTGTCTCAAACATTTCAAAAGCCATTATTATAGCTAACTAAATGTGGATTGTGAAGTGGTGCTACTGGTGTAGCATGACATAAATGGAGGCTTGTATAAATAACAACGTGGTAGTCCACAATGCAAGAAGTTGTCAAGTACTACCTGCTGATGATTGTCCATTGTTGAATGGAGGAGCAGGCTTTGTGAAAGTTGAAAAGTATGAAAGACTGCATGTAGAGCTAACATGCAGCCTTCTTACATTACTAAATAGAAAGGCACTTATATAGAGGCATGTACACAAATGAATATATGAACCTATTTGAACAATGATTTAATATATGGGAGAAACTTATCTGATATACTATATATATGTATATACACATTTCTACACCCTGTACCTATACACCATATACACCCTGTATACTGCAAAGTTGTGTCAACCAACACAATTAAACAACATCCAGAGCCTCAAGGAACCCGAGGCACGTCTCATCCACCCACTGGGTCTTGCCACGCAGGACCATGGTGACCTCAGCACCAGAGATTGGAGAGGCTGACTCAAAGTCCCTAGCCCACACTTTCTCACTGGAAGGCAAGTTTGCGATGATCTTAAAGTACTCTGTCCACTGACCCACAATATCCCAAGTTAAGGCCAGCAGCACATCATTCTAAACAGTGTTGGTGTTTAGGATGGTGTGGTTGATTGATTGATTGCACTGTTTCCTCCTTCTGAGTTACCAGAAGGCAGACCAGAAAAACTAATTCAAACCAAGTTGGACCCAAATGAAAACGTAATTATCCACTTGTAAAATAATGGGTTTACTGTCATTTAGCACATTTTTTGGACAGCTTAGTTAAAACATCCAATACACCCTGACTTAATATTAAGCTTGGTCTGTGGAATCAAGAAATCTCTTAAACAGAACCCTTCTGACAAACTAAAGTAGGATAAAATAGCTCAAAACATATTATGCAATAATCCCCTCCTGACAAATCCCATTTGTCTGTAAAATGTGTAACAATGCAATTTATTTTAAGTTTTATTGGTTCTGGTGGCCTTTATTTGATAGTGAACTGACAGGAAAGTGGGTAATGAGAGAAGGGAGAAGACATGCGGCAAAGACCAAGTTGAGGATTAAGGTCTCCTTATGTGGGCTGTGTTTAACCCCTGCGCCACCACAGCACTCCAATACAATGCCATTTCTAAGGCTTTTGTGTGAACCAGAAGGATCATTAGCAATGAAGACACATTCCAGGATATTTCAGCTAAACAAATTTACTCCAAGTGCTATTACGATTTATCCAGGAGGTCACAAGAGAACCCACAACAATATCTAAGACATCACATGCATCATTTAAAGTCATTGTTCATCATACAAAGAAAAGATACTGTGTAAAAATGGTATCCCTGATAAGGTTTCTAAGGTGTGAAAACTACTGCTGATGTTAGCCAAAAACAAAAACATGAGCTGGAGTACTATTTTTGGGAGTGAAAGTCCAGATTTCAATCTGACTGAGATGCTGTAGTATGAACTTAAAATAGCAGGTCATCCTTATCCAGCAAAGAGAAGTGGATCAAAATTCATCCACATAGATGTAAACTATTCATTGCCAGATATCGTAAACACTAGTTGGCAGTTGTTACCACCTAGGGAGGCTGAAACAGTTATTAGATTTAGGGGACAATTAATTTTTAAGATAGGAATCGGAAGAGTTTGGATAGTGTTTACCACTCTTAATAGATTAAATAATCACCTAAAATGTGTTTTATGTTTGCTCAGGGTATCTTTGACTGATGCTAAAATTTGCTTAAAAAACTGAAATATTTACTTGTAACAAAAAAATAAAAACAAAAGAAGAAGAAACTACAAGGGAGCAATTACTGTTTCACAGCAATGTGTTGTTCTTTGGTAGGTTGCCTCAGACTACAGATAAAGAATATAAAGCCTGCAGGGCTTTTTTTTTTACTAAAAAAAGCAAAAATGAGAACGAATAAGGCAAGCCAGAAATCAGTATAAGATGATGAATTTGTTGCAAATAGTCACATCTGCTGCGGCTCCATGCGTGAACTTGTTAATTTATTCTGGTGAAATAGATTTTGGCTTTGCAAGCGCAGAATTTGCTCTTAGTCACTTCCTGCACATGTGGCTGATCCCCCAAAGACCCACAAACAGAACCTCCAGAGACCCTAATTTTCTCTCTTCTTGGCCAGACTCCCTGGGGTGCGGATCAGCCCCGCAGAGTGATATCTTTGCAGCAAAGGCAAAAAAGCAACCAGTTCTTCCAGGAGCAGGCTTCAATCAAACATTACCCAGCTAAGACCTTTGAGATATGGACACACGGAGATAGGACTGAAAGCCCTTGTACTACACCCCTTACATCCAGATTATGGTTCTGGTTTTCTTCATCAGCATCTACAAGTAAATTCAGCTCAGGTAATTCAAGTCAGTGTATTTATAATTTATACCAAATGATCCAGTTTATAGAAATACACTAGTTTTCCTATAAATAGAGTCAAAGTAAATTCCAATGGAATAAACTAACGACAAAACCTTTCTTCTATCAATTATAATGTATAAAATTGATGTTCCATTTTTCTTGTAATCTATATTTTATCCAATAAAAAGGGGGGAAATAAACTCAGTTCTGCAAATTTCTGCAAAAATAAATAAAAACAATATTATACTATCCCAGATTCAATTGATTTTACTTGGCCTCATGTCAGATCCAGTTACCTGAACACATCCCCAAGCAGCATTTGCTTTTCCTTTACACTACCCTGGGAATAATGGGTGGAAAAGGAGGCATTGAATAGGAAATGATATACAAGTAAAAAGCCTTTCACTTTGGATCATTGTCACAGTTCCCGAGACTATAAGGACTGCAGGCAACAGACTGCTCTCATGTCAAATCCAGTTACCTGAACACATTCCCAAGCAGCACTGCAAAAATAAATAAAAACGATATTCTACTATCTCAGATTGAAGCACTGCTTCAGTCTGTGTTGAACTTGAATCTAGACAGGGCATATGGTAGCTCTGCATACCATATGCAGATACCTAATAGGTGAGATGGTGATACGCATCCAAAAATCAGAAGCCACAAAAATTTCTGTGGCGTAAAAAGACCCAGAGGCAAACCACGCTAACAAGAGAGGTACAAAGGTAGATGGTAATCTGTTGCTATTAAAAACTGAAACAAACTTTTTGTACTGAGTTTCAAAAAAAGAAGTGTGAATAAAAGCTGCAAGATTAATTTAGTTGGCTATAACCTCTGCTTTGATTTCAATTTAATGTATGCATCTTTTCCTCTTTGAAAACTACTCAAAGCATAAATACCTTGCTTGCCCCATTGATGCTGTAAAATAAACAAAAAAGAAAGAAAGAAAAAGAGAAAACTTAAAGCATTCTTGCTGCCAAAGCTAAAATTTCTATGCTTATACACAAAATAAATCAAAGACATGGGAGTTAAAATTCAATGTCACCTTGTGTGTTTATAGATAAATCTGTAGATATTCCAGCCTCTAATTGATGCCAAGCTCACTTCTGGTCCATTTTAATCACTAAAGCTGGAGATTTAGGGATATCTATTTTACTTTAATCTCTCTTCCTCTTTTCATGTTTGGTCACTCTTTCCAGTTAATATTTCTCAGCCTCAGCTCAGTGCAGACAAAAATCACTAAACATTTAAAGGACTGGTGTTGCAATATTTTCCTCACAGCTGTCTTTTCATGATCAGAAATCCATTTTAACTAGGAGTGCAGCATTTTCATTTAAAGGTGAAAGAAAGCCGTGCACGATAATGTGAGATGAAAGGTGATGAATGGTATGCCATTTTGATAGTCAAACTCAGTGTTGTTCAAAGAGATGAAGGCATTAATCCAGCTCTTCTAAGGTTATTTTTTCTAAGTCAACACATTCTTCAAAAAGGGAAGATTAATAAAATCTCAAAAACATTTGCTTACTTTATTTTTTGTAAGGATTAAAAGAAAAATAAACTCTTTACTAAACATATTCAGAACATTAAAATAAAATGCTGTAAAGGCTATTACTCATTTATGTTCAAACAAATGCCAAGGCTTCAAATTACATTTGCTGGTTGTCATTCAGCCATTACATACCTCCATTTAATGAATTCTAGCAGTCTTAATAGCGCTGTTCACTGAAAGAACATAAATGTGGAAACATAATCCATATCTTGTGAACTAAAGCCCTTCTATCATGTTTGTATGTTTCTTTTTTTAACAAATGAAGATTTTTAATTTTTCTGAAGAATGCAAAAGGAAAAATATACAAGTTTGTAAAGCAAAGTTAGATTCTTTCATTTAACTTTACATCATGATGCATTTTGACAACAAAAGATTTCCTTGTGCTTTTCATTAAATTGTTGGACAAACATGTTATTTTTCATCTTTCAGAATACTATAAAATAGACCTTTACTGGATAGAAAGTTGATCGCTTAGACTGTTGCAACTACGAACCTGAAAACAAAATTGCTCACCTGGCTGGCAAAAAAAGCGCAAATTTGGATTCAGAAGACGGCGGTTCCTCAGAAGACACATTTGTGTGACTGCTATTATTAAGTTTGTATGAAAAACTGGGTTGATAATGTTAAACCCCAAATACATATTGCATATTTATGTTTTGTGCTTTAAGTGAATGACACCTTTCTATAGGTAGAGCAGATTGCGTCTCAATAAATATATTACTAATGGAATTGTTGACATAAAATCCACAAATATAAGAAAATAAAAAAAACAGCCAATGATGAGGTGATGTGACATACAACATACTGTATATACAATTTTTTAAAAAAAGAATAAAACCATCAGTTATCCTCAATTCTCACAACACAAGACTCCACTGCTGAAGTAAAGAACTAGTTGGAGCTCAGTTAAAGTTCCCAGCAAAAACATCTACATACATGTAGGTTTACAGTAAAGCAGAGCTGGTCATAAGTTATTCTTCACTACTTTTCATATATATTTCATAAAGTGAGCTTTGTTTATGTTTGAACCCTCAAAAAATGCTTTTTTGATATGTAAAGATATGGAATGATAACATTTTCATTAATAACACTGTAAGAAAATAGTGTTATTAATGGGATATTCTGGCACTACGACAGTTTATATCCTTCTTTAATTGTAATACAGTTTCTTACTTCTTCCTACTCCTTTTCGAGCATGTTAAGATTACTGTTGTACAAAAATATGTCTTTTGCATTCCTTGTTGTTGTGCATGATTTTATACTACTATCATGTTCAAAATAAAGTTTTGTTTCATTTCACTGAAACCACTGTAAAACCATACAAAGCATTCAGAAATACTGTGCATGTTTCCATAAGTACCTAGCAGATAGTATGAACAGATAAATATGAATTAAGTTGCAAAATCTGCAACCCTGCAGAGATGAACGGGAATATTTGAATAGAAATCATGGCCCACTGCACATATTTTAATAGACTTACCCAGTGGTGAACCCATGCAGGTGCCTCCATTCAAGCAGTAGTCTGTGCAGTGGTTCACCTCGCAGCGCTCCCCAGAAAAGTCGGGCCAGCAGTAGCACCTCCAGTCTCCTTTCTCATTGGCCAAGCAACGACCTCCATTTTCACAAGGGGGGCGGCAGAGTTCACCTGCACAACAGCAGAACTCCCTTTACTTCGGGTTCAAGGGTGTGCTGCAGTCACATCACAGCAACCGGAGGGGTGTGCAGGTAAAGTTTGAAAAGCTACTTTCACAGAGGTGTGAAGCCGAAGTAGAATCCCAGCAGGAGGGCGATTTAATCAACCTAAGTGTTCACAATGCCTCATACAGAAGTGATATTACTGTCATAAAACCGCTGCTAAAATATAATTTGCTCATTTTACTGTGTTTAGTGGGAGAAAAAAAAATTTATAATATTTCACAAAGTCCCTTGCAATGCCTTTTTACATTTTGTTAAACCACAAACTTAACTATTAGATAGGCATGTCACATATCTGGACTTCTTAAGAGAGTGGCATGAACGAAACAATTGTTAAAAGAAAGAAATGATACTCGTTTTCAGTTTGACCCCTAAGTGTACAGACAAAGCTACAATGAAATGGTTCAGAATGAAGCAAATTCAAGAGTTAGAAAGAGCCAGTCTAAGTCCAGACCTAAATACAATTCAAAACCTGTGGTAGCACAGGACATACATCCAATCCGATGGAGTTTGAGATTATTTTCAAAGAAATGTCTGCTTTTAGATGGAGAGTTTGGAGGGGAATGAATATATGTGCATACCACACTTTTAAAATTTTGATTTACAAAAGCAAATAGAAAGAAAGGAAAACTGTATTTTTTTAGTCCCTCTCCATGTGTATGCATTATTTGTTGTTGGTCTAGCACGCAGAACATTTATGATCTACTGTATGTTTGTGGTTGCAATATGTAGAAAAGATAAACAACGGTCATAATCCCTTATGCAAGGCAGAGGATTTTAGGATAATTATAGCCTACAGCACCTGAATTGTTGATGTCATTACAGGTGCCATTGACCAGAACTTTTCCCTCTGGACAGATACATTTGGCCCCGGTTGGGTTTGGCAGACACATGAAATCACAAGACATCCTCAAGCAGGGATTTGATGCTGTGGAGAGAAAAGACAAAAAATATCCTTAAAAAAGAGCTAACAAGGTAATTTAGTTAGTTAGCAAGCAGAAATACTTGTTTGTTTGAGGAAAGTATGGCTCTTTTTTTTCTAAAATGAAGCAATTAATTCAAAGTGCTTTAATGTTTGGTTTGAAGAGTGGATTTTTTTCTTCAAGCAAGGAGAGGTGCTGGCTAGATTATGCATGCGTAGGACTTCACACTGAAACATCAACAACTTTGAAATGTGAAAACAATTTCCTTTCATCAGGATGATTTGTAGATTTTTCAAGTGCTCCTCTTAGTTCCACCTACAGCCCCCCAAAAATAAAAAAAATAAAAAATTTATGTACTGGAAGCATTCCTTAAAGATCCAGAATAAATTCCAGCAAAAGTTCAAAATGTATTCATTAAAGGTATGTGGTAAACAGATTTGAAAGCTGAGGCAAGAGGAAAGGAATCAAACATGTCCAAACTACATTCATCATGCAGACAATTTTAAAAATCTCAAACCACTTTATATTCAGATCTTGACCTGAAGTTGTGGCATCACATTTTCTCTCCTTCCAACAGCTACAACAATACAGTTAGCAAACCATAAGTATGCTAACATCGAGGGCACAGAGCAATGACGAAAGAACTGTTTCCTATTTAAATTGTTGTTAGGAGGTTTTTGCTGAGGATATCAAGCCTTTACTTCACAGTTCAGTGCAACCTGAGTGCATCGTCTGCCCACAGACTTGCACATTTTGCACTACATGGCTGGCCTAATGAGTCTCTGGGGAATGAGGAGCTGCCCTGTAAAAACAAAACTGACCAAGACTGAGCTCTCTTATGTTCTTCAACCATTAACACCAAAGATGTAACAAATACCAGGCACGGGTTTACCGCATGAAGTGAGAGGAAGGACAAGGCTTTTTTAGGCTTCATGTCTGCGACAAAATATTGTATTTGACTCAAGTTCAATCAATAATTGCAACAACAAAAAAATGGCTTAAGCCTCATCAAATCAAAATACACTTCCAGATTTGGAAAAGGGAAAGATTGTGTAGAAAACTAGGTCTTGCTGATGGAGCATAGAGAAAAAGAGAAGAGGTTTCATCATCAACAAGCCAAGAATGTTACAAGTCTTCAACTTAGTTTAAGACATTTTTATTGTTTGGTAGTTACACACAAGAATATTCAGAACATATTTGCTGGATTAATTTAAATAAGGCCAAATGTGTAGTTCTATGACAGAGTTGAATAAAGATGATTTTCTTTGCATGATGTCCTGGTGAAATAGCCTTAAAATATATTAAAAAACAAATATAAATTGACACAGGGTCACAATTATACATTATAGGATTTAATTAAACATAGTTAAAATCTAAACTTTTCATACCTCTGGTGGGTTTAGATTTCAAATCATTTTAATTCAAACTAACAGTTTTAATCAGACAGAAAATGAAATAAAATATATTCTGTAACATTAAGACATTCATTTACATTTTATAAAGAAATGGCAGGTCAACAATTATTTATTCTATTCTCAATAATCAGTGGAATATTATTTTTTCTTAATTTCAGGACTCAAGACACTTCTTATAATTGCTAACCAGCTGTTTTATGTTTGAAGTTGGAAGGTCTCTTTGCCACCACAATCTGCACTTCAACCACACTTTTTCTTGCCATCAGGAAACCTCTGCCATAATTCTAACTCGCTTTTTGACAGTTCTTCCAGGCACACTTGGCAGTCATTTCAACTGGTTGATGCCCTGTCATGAACCCAGCTTGTGATCATAGTTCACAAATGTTCAGAACTGTTAAGGTCAGCGCTTCAAAAAAAAACTCAATGTTAGTCTGCTTTATTAATTCAATAACAACTTTTGCCATATGTTTGGGATCATTTCCCAGCTGGAATACTTAGCTCAAGAAAGGTTTCTATCACCTGACACAAACTGTCACCCTCAGATGAAGGAAAATACATTGATCAGGAACAATCCTGAAACCATTAAGGCTCAAGAATACCATGACCAGGAAACTGCTGAAACACCAGTGTCAAGATAAATATGGACCTCAGTGACTTAAAGTATATTTGGAGAAGTGTAGCTGAGTCTTTAAAGTTTACAAATGCAATATGTACTGTGAAGCATGGGGAAGGTAGTATAAATATGTCCATTATTGTGGTGCCAAATGGTACTGGTGCACTGCACTAGGCGAATAAAATAATGTGAGATCAACAACTATTGGTCGAAAGTTGAACGTTATTGGGTGCTTTAACAGGTGGTCAGAACCACAAAGATAGTTTTAGCATTGATAAAGCAATATGTAAAGCCCTGATCTCAACTATACAGACAATGTACACGATTCTGTCTCTGTGCTCTGAAATCAGGCAATTTACATTATTACTACCAATTCTGCTAGAGGATTAATTAAGCTAGAGCGTTTCTGATGGCTACGAAAACATGTGGTCATGGTGCAACTTGCTAATGGACATTAGACAACAATATTGGTTAGCCTTTATTTATACTATCCAATGTAGATGAGAGAAAACCCACAATAAATACATTTTATAATGATAGGTGTAATGTGTAAATGAATATTTAGATGAAGGGCTGATTAACATGCAGAACATAGCCTGTATTTAAAAATCTGTGAGATTTTCTGGTTCTTATTTAACTTTAATTTATCTGTAGGTATTTCATTAATACACAGTTGTCTATTTTTTCTTTTGGATATTTTTACATTAAATGGGGTATATTTTGTTATTCTGCTGCTCTAACAAGTGAATTTCCCCACTGTGGGAATGATATTTAAATAAGGAGGACTTACCATCTTGCTGTTTGTAACGGTGAGTGACAAAAACATTGGTGGGCCTCTCCACCCCCAAATAGAGAATCTCCACCGCCTGTTTGCCGTACTTGTGAATCTTGAACAGCTCATGTTTTAGTCCAGTTCCATAGATGTAGTCCTCAAATAAATCAATTCTGTATGGCTGAGAAATTCCTGAAGATACAGCAGTGAAAGTGAAATTCAGAATACCGAGGATGCTGAATGTTTGTATCCTGTGACTCAGAAAATAAAAGAAACAATGTTGTGGAGGGCAGATTGATCTTAATACAACCTAGCCTTCTGAGACTCACAGGCAATACTGCTGCAATTATTTGATAAGAAGTTGTGCTGCACAAATACCGTGGGTTTAAATGAAAAAAAAAAAACAAAATACTTGTACTTTGTTTTTTTTCTCTTTGGGGTTTACCGTGTCTGTCGCTGATTGTCACAAGGGGGTCCGAGCCATCCAATCTCATGCTCCCTATCTGTGAGAGCTCAGGATCAGCCCAGTAAATACGCTGGTTGAAGTAATCAATTGCCAGCCCTGTGGGAGGATGAAGGTAAGCAATTTATTTACCTGACAAATTAAACTGAAATCATTGTAAAATCCTTCAACGCAGGAGACCTTCAGGTCAAGAAAGTTAGATTTGTTGTAGAAGAAGAAGCTGTGTATTTTAAAATCCAATCTTTGTGCTTGTATAGAACATTTCAGCTGTGAACTGAGGTTTGATGGTGGATTTTGGCCATTCAAATTCTTTCACTTTCTCTCAAAACTCTAACTAGAAAACCGAGGACGCCGCTTAGGCATGTAAATTAATCTTTGTTTTTTTCTTCTCAGCTCTCTTATGATGAATTTCTCTCCTTGTGACCGAGACAGAGCATTGGTCTCTTGAATTAAAGGAGGCCAAAGCAGCTTTTCAAAACTAGATCAGCACTAAGAGGCTCCCTCTAGACCTTCAGACACCAACTAAGTGGCTGTTAACTACTCCTTACTTGGTCTTTGTTTTGTACTGACTTCAGTGGTGATGTTAGAAAAAAATATATATATTTAAAATAGCTTTAGGATTATACTACATAATAAGAAAAAAATTATTGTCTGGCATTTTAACCAAAAGATATTAAGCTTTTATTTTCATCCCTCAGATTCATTGACACCCCTGGAAAAGATTTGTATAAAGGACTAAATAAATTAATCTTTTATTGCAATAGTTTTATTTCACACTGACTGCACAGTTCCAGTTCTTTTTGATGCTTCATTTCTCTGGCTGTAGATATGGGCACAATCAGGTATATAGATACGGTCTTTTTATGTTTTTTTTGGGGGGGGGGTTTGACTATAAACACCATTATTACAATCAACACTTGTCTTTCCTGAATGGTATCTTCTTTTGTCTTTCCCATTTTGAGAACATTCAACTTTGGTATATAACATGTAGACTACTTATAATATCCTAATCAACTTCAAAATTTTCTATACATTCTAACACATTTTAAAGAAGTCAGTGCTTTAAGATTGAGACCCTGAATGTTCATGTCAGTATATAAAAAAAGTATCACTGGAAAGATTATTTAATGCTAATTATTTACATAATTAAGTTTAAAGAGTGAAAGTAATTCATTTTGAATTTATTAAACACCTGCGACAGACTGGCGACCTGTCCAGGGTGTACCCCGCCTCTCGCCCGGAACGTAGCTGGAGATGGGCACCAGCAACCCTCCCGACCCCATTAGGGACAAGGGTGAACAGAAAATGGATGGATTTATTAAACACAATGTCAGGGATATATCAAGTGTTTTTTTTCTTCCTCATAATTAAAATTATTATACTTCACAGTTAACGAACATTCTGATCCTCTCAATGGCCATGATTATATAAGCCACTGCATCACCTAAACAGCATTTTCTGTTTTAAAATATATTTTTTAGGTTTTTTTTGTGTATTAATCTGAACACCTGAAACAGATTTTTAGATTTTCATTAGCTGTAATCATTAAAATGGAGAAACATATCAACAATGATTCCATACAATATATGAAATTATATATTTCATAAATTGTGAAATATATATATTTAATATATTTCACAATATATGAAGATAAATTCATTTCTAGTAGGAAAAAGTTGTCTTGAAGTTCACTTTTTGAATGAAATGCACAAATAAAATAACTTTTCAATGGTTCTAATTTATTGAAATGCATATGGAAGTAGCTGAAATTAGAAAAAGCAGTTCTTGAGGGTCTCTGTTGAATTGAGGGAAGCAATAAATACAGACTGCATGTTGGGCTGGCCAACAACACTCAATTACAAAAGCATTATGCTAAGTTGTTTGTGTTGCAGCATTTTGTAGATGTTTTTTTTCACAATATGCCCTTTGAATACAGATTTTAAAAGAAAAACTTTGAGAAAGAAACATTTATTCCTCCTGTGAAGACACAAAAGATAGTAATTTCAAAGCTTTTTGGCATTAGGAGTCACTTAGACTAGGAAACTGCAAATAAAACAATAAATATTCCTAAGTCTTTCTTTCTTTACCAGAGAAACCAATAAATGCTAAGAGTCTGATTTTACAATGAACTAGAAAATGTGTACTTTATTGATTAAAATGTTATTTTGTTCACCTTGGTATAGTTGTGTTTCATATAATTTCTATGGTAGGAATACCTATTTTCACATGTCTGTTTGCAAAGAGGCACCTATTTATCAAAGTCTAACAAAAAGGTGCTGCTGGTTCAGCTTCAATAGTATCAAAAGGAAGCATTGCAAATATGACAAATTAATTAGTTGAAACGCACTACTACACATCTAGTATACATTAAATGTATCTTTAGTAGAAACTTTGGTACAATATATCGTATATAAAAAAAAACGGTATGACGATTCAAAGGCAAACAAAAAAGTCCTTTGTGTGTTTTCATATTCCAACATACACCACAGAAGGCCACACTGCTTGTATAATCAAAAAGGAATTTATTTTACATGCGTGCATAATCAGTCTCAAAGATGGACTTGCAGGATAAGAAAAACACACATTGTTAATGCGCCTTTTTCCGTTTTCCAGACATCTCCACCGAATGACATCAAGGTAATAAAAAAGTACTATAGAGAGAAAAAACAAACATATAGAAACAATAAAAGCAGATATACCTACCAGTGGGTCTCCGAAGATTTTTCTCCAAGAGAACTCTGCGTAATGATCCGTCCATGGCTGATTCCTCTATTTGAGAGTGATCGCCAATAACACTCCAGTACATCATTCTGCAAGAAACCATGCAAATAACAGTTCAGGATTCTGCATGAATATAAAATAAATACGACATACAATAAATATTTTATAAATTGCTGCCACAGCCTTTTTTCTCAATTGTTCTAGTATTTTTTTAATCTTGTACTTACTGTTGTAGCAATAAACATATTGTGAATTAATTCATAAAATAATAAAAATATTTCTCCTACATTTTATTTACAGCCAAATGTAAAGTAGGATAATGGAATAAGAAAGATTACAATTCTACCACTATCACTTAAAATGTAGTTATGGTACCTACATCCCATGGTACCATACGTACATGGTACATGGTACGTATGGTACCATGCAGGTACCACACGAACCGTACATACCATAAGCTGGTTTTACAATATTAAACTTTACACTAATTATGTTAGTTTAATATAATTACACAATTGGTAGTAAAAGTTTAAATATTTTCAAAAACATTATTTCTACATGGTATTAAAAAGTAAAGTCCAAAAATGTTTAAATGTGGAATTCATATTATAATTTTAATAATCCTATGCATTCCACAAATCTATAAGAATAATGCATTTTAAGGAGTGTGATCAAGAAAAGAGTGTCTGAGTACACAACTCACCCCCTGGCTGGGTTTACAGTAATGGCATATGGCTCTCCTGCTATGTCCGTAATCAAGCGAGTGCAATTTGGTCCCTTAAGTTGGCCCACATTTATGGAATATCGTAATTTAGTCCAGTGGGCTGTGTAATAGCTGAACCAGTGCATCCGGGAGTGATCAGTCCAATAAATGTTTCCCGTGATCCAGTCAGCAGAAATGTCTCTAGGACGACGGAAATCTGAACACTGCAATGCATAAAAAGCAGGCTCTCTTATTCAAATCCTGTGCGTGCATCATCTAAATTTGTCATATAAAAGGCAACGCAGTAAAACATCACAAAACACAATTTATAAACTCAGACAACTCATGCAGCAATAGCAGTTTTTGATAGATGGACAAATAAAGGCACAGGGAGCACTTACAATGTTCTTAACATTTGCTTTTGTTTGGCCTCTTTCAAGAGTGTCCTTGTAAAAGATCCCACCAGGGTTAAACTGGGTAGCCCATATAAACTTTTGCTGATGAAACAGAACATCCATCCCGATAATGCGAGCATTGTCCTCAATGTGAGTGAGCAGTTTATGTCCCTGGCTCTGGTTATATGGATACACAAAGCTTCGGATTTCAGTGTCGTTGGCTATGTAAAGCACTCTGTCATCTTGTCCTGCAAAGACAGTTGTTAATTTGAAAAACAAAAAGGAAATTAAAGCTTGTATAAATTATTAACAACCTACCCTGTGCAGTTAAAGCAGGATACATAAAAATAGATCAAACAAATGTAAGCCGAGCTTTAAACTGGAACACATTTTGATAATATTCATACCTTTAACAACACAGTTGCCGTTCATCTCCTTATAGTTCCGATCGCATGCACATTTATAGGATCCTTTAGTGTTTGTGCAGTAATGAGGACATGTGTCAAACTGGAGACACTCATTCATCTCTGGAAAACAATGATATTTGTAACATCATTACAAATCTATATTTTTCTGTGTCACTGAAACAAAGTGCAGAGTTAAAAAATATAATGGGCAGCAACTTTAATTTTCCTTGTCCTGCCTTCCTTCCACATGAGGTGAAAAGTGTTTCATCTGTTCCTGGAAAGTTCAAGTAACTTGTGACACATGCCCTACAACAGAATTTTTCTAAGCACATTTCAAATGTTTTTATGCCTTTCTATTATTTCTCCTCTAAAAACCGCAATGCGGTTATGTTGGTTTATCTGTCCTACTTGTCTAACAATGTTCCTTTTAAATTTAAATTATTTCTCTTTATCTTCACTCATGGTGTTGAAGACAACAACTATCTTTGCAGTTGAGCTCATACATCTATTTATTTGATAATTTAGCAGAGAAATTAGATTTTAAATTGAAAATGTTGCTTATTCTGTCAATATTGATTTTGATTAAAATGCAATTAATTGGGATTATTTAATTACAGACCCTGCAATTAACTCCAATAAAAATTTACTCAAGTACCACCACTAATTACACCTTTTTGTTGATAATGAACAGACCTCTGTGATGATGAGTTGTCTACTAAACCACTGGAACAAGACAATAATATATATATTTTCCATCTTAACATTTTGTTGAAGTTTTAGAGATTTTTGTTTATAAAATTAATTCATCTATTACTTGTCTATACCCCCTGCTATGAAATTCCCCATAATCTTAACCTTTAAAAGCCTACAAGTATAAAATTAGCAAAAGTTTTAGCAAATGACTCCCACCATTTACTTGAGTAACAAACAAACACAGAAATACTTATACGTTACCTTCACACTGGCCTGTCTTTTGGTTCCTCTTGAAACCAGGTTTGCACTGACATATCGCATTAGCATTTGTTTGGTTGCAAATTGCATCCTCCCCACATGGATTTGTTTTCTTTCCGCATACATCTCCACTGGAAACTACAAATAAATACAAGTCTTTGATTATGCCTCTGAATCTCAGTTGACTGCTGGGGTTTTCCTTTGATGTGCAACAGCTAAGAGTGCATCCTAATCACTCACACCGAACACAACACACCTCAAACATTTATTATCACAAACAACAAAACCTTGCATCTCAAATGAGAAGATTGCTGATAACCTCACAGCGAGCTACACTGCATCTCTTGCAGAAGCTTCAAAGATATCTTTGCGAAAGTTACCAGCTGGTGTCCTTACATGACTTGCAGTCCTGCTCGTCTGAGCCGCCATCGCCGCAGTCATTGAAGAGGTCACACTGAAGCTGCATTGGGATGCAACGTTGATTACTGCAGGTGAACTCTGTCTTCCCACAAGGTCGCGGCCTTCCAGCTACCACCTCTGCTTTGAAAAAAAAGGACAGAAAACATAGAAAAGTAAATACAAATCTTTCTTTAAAAATATGGAATTAAAGAGCTGAAGAGTTAATACAGTTGTATTAACTCGGTTGTAACTGTCAGAGGCAGGTCAAACACTGGAACATTGATTGAACTCATTCTTTCCAAACAGTTCATATCGAAAAAGGACAAAAATTTTGCGATATAAACTTGTTTATTTTTTAGTTTTAGTTATTTTTTATCTGTTTTTTTTTTTTTTTTGGAAAATAATAACATACTAGAGCTACTTCAACATGGAAAAATCTAACAGAGTGATTACGTTTCTATTTATTGAGGGACGAGTTCTCTAAACTATTTGTTTATATCAAATGGGTATAAATCTGAGTTGTTCATGTTTCTAATTTTGAAAAAGAATGTAAAGTAAACCTGCCCTTTCAAAAGCTCTACCAAGCAAACAACAAATTTATACCTGCTTTTTGTCAAAGTAACTAAGTGAAATGATCACGTAAAATTAAGAAATGATCATTGGCATGTGTTTCTTTGTTAATTTAAAAATATTTTATTTATGAACTTTAACTTAAGTTTTAAAAAATATAGCATTTGGTAGTATATATGGCATGTTTTGTCTGAATGCGATTAGTGTAATCTGCTTTTGAATCCAGTGCAAAATCATAGCAAATTTTAGATACAAAACAGTTGAAAAAATCGGAGCAGTTTGGACTGCTTTGTAAGTTTCCTCTTGGAAAGACATCACACAATTATTGTTATTGCAAAGCAGAATTGGGAACAATTTTTTTCCCCGTTTTTGTTCATTGTAATCGCTATTTTGAGCTGATGTCCGAAACAAATTCAAAGATATTGTTTAAAGACCTTCTTAGCAAGTTTGTGCTTACCTGGAGACACTCATTCATCTCTGGAAAACAATGATATTTGCAATATCCTCCATGTGTTCTGCTTTTCTCAGCAACACCATTTCTAGCACAGGTTAAAGCCGATGATAATAAATAGAATTATTTAAGTCATTTCTAGGCTTCAATATTTAACACAATTCCACGGCAAATTTGGAATTGTTTTAATAAGTAATTTATTCGATATATTCACTCCTTGTATACCTGCTAGAATTCAACATGCACTCATCTTTATACCATCACCTCAAAAAGAAATATGTAATATCTTGTCCCACTGAGATACGACAGCACCACTGTTTTTGTTTTAGGATACAAATTTCATCCACATGTTTGATGTGTGGCCAGTTAAGTTATAGCTAGCTAACCATTTGTTGCCCACCATGCAGTGTTTTTATGTTTTTATGATCTGACAAAGCACATAAAATGTTTTATTATAGGTATTATCTGAAAACTTTCTGGGAGTGCATAGCTTGTTTCATACTATTCAGCAGTGGGAATATCATTGAACACTAAACAATTCAGAGTATTGGCATATGTCAGTGTGAAGAAAGCACAGGGTTGTTTAAATAAAAACACAAACTGAAAGAGTGCAGTGTGGGATTTAGAGTATTGCACTTCTTGCGAGGCGGTGTGCTTGCTCACAAAGATATTTTCTCAGAAGTTACTGTTATTGGCTTTGGAGTTCTGATGTTTGCTTGACGCCGTTGCTCAGCTTCACTCCACACTAAATTGAAATCTTCACTTGATTCAAAGCATTCAGCACTGCGTTCCCAGCAGCTGAATGAATCTCACACAGCAGAGCTTATAAAGCAGCCAATCGATTAGATGTTAAACACAGGAGAAAAAGATGAGCAGCCTGTCGGCATCGTTCTTGATGGTAATGTAAGATATATGAACAAAGCAATGGGTGACATGAGTTTCAACTGTAGGCTGCATAAACTCCAAGCACTGCACCATATATACATAAACAAACTGTGTCTAAGTGAGGCCTATTGATTGTAATAACTTTAATGTGCTTAGAGATGGATGGCTTATTGGCAAAAACTAAAATTTGAGTAACTTGGATTGACTGCAGTACAAAAATATTGATCGTCACATCCCCACAGCAAATGACAGTTAATGTGTCAATTTTCAGTTTAAGGAATGTACACAATTACATCTTTTCTATAGCTAGTCGAGAAAGAGGCTATTATCTTAGCGGCAGGGAAAATTACAGTTTGATTTTCATCTTCCCATTTTTTTCTGTGTATCGAAAAAAAAAAAAAGTATGTTTGGCACTCTCCAACAACGTGAGAATGAAAAGGAAAGGAGCATAATGAAGTGACGGGGAGGAGGACGATGGGATTAAGATGAAATTGAGGAGATGGATAGATGGAAGAGGCATACAATGGTGAGAGGTAATGGACTGAGGTAAGAGATGGATGAGGGTCTCAATGGAATCAGAGAGAAAGATGAATGAAAAACGAGAGAAACAAGAGAATGTTAAAAAACAGGAGCTATTTCTTATTTTTTTTCTCTTTGTGAGAATTTACAGACAGCTTGTGCCGAGGAAAGATGTCAGGACAGCAGAAAAGGGAGAATCAAAGCGTTTGGAAACATTAAAATGGGTATAGGACACAAAAGCTAAAACTATTTTGTACATATTTCCCTTGACATTGAAATGAAAAAAAGAAGAAATAATAAATAAAAAGCCACAAATCTGAACATACAGTAAGTGGAAACAATATCTGCTTCAGTGTTTATCAACCACCAAATGTTCATACATTTTCTACATAAACAACCTTTTTGCAGAATCACATTTTTGCTTCCTGAGCTCACCGCATTCTTCTTCATCCGAATTGTCGCCACAGTCATCCACTTTGTTGCAGACTTGGTCCATGCGCAGACAAACATGATCGTTTCTACAGCGGAAAGGCCTTGTAGGTGGGCAAGGAAGCTTAGCTGGAGGCCAAAAGATGGAAAAACAAATTAATTTGCTGTTGGAAATTAAGAGAAGCAGCAACATCTTTTCTCTAGGGGTACAGAGAAGTAAAACAAATGCATCAAGTGGCTTTTAGGTGCTATCTTGTGAGTGGTATTTTAAACTTACCACACATTTCTGCATCTTCATCAGAGTTATCGCCACAGTCATCCTTGCCATCACATACCCATGTGTGGAGCTTGCATAAGGTGTTATTACAGATGAATTCATCGGCTCGACAGAAAAATGTTCCTGCAGTCACATAAAGTTTCCACAATTTTTATCACAGCAAGTTAGGTAAAAAAGTACAACAGTTTCAGATATCATGGATTATCTTACCTCGTTAAATGAAAAGGCTAAAACTCTGTATTGTATTTTTAGCTACATTTTCATCTGTATTATGTTTGCTATCTTCTCATCTCCTGTCCGTACTTTTGAAAAACAAAAACTGGGTGTAAGAGCTTGATATTTTTGTGACTTTGGTAAACCACACAGGGTCAGAAATATACATACAGCCTAAAAAAACACACATATCTACTGCCCTATATATAATCCTTTCTTATAGGGAAAGTTACATATGGCTTTTAGACCAAATGGGTGGATATGTATAGGCTATATGTGAGCCTTTGTTTCTAAATGTGGGCCTGTCTGAATTGAAAAACAAAATCTCAAATAGAAGCCCAGAATTGTATTTTTTGAAGTTCTCTATTAAATAATCATTTCATCCTGGAAAAAGAAAACATCAAATGCATTATTTTAAAAAAATCATGTCTATTATGAGTATACCTAACCTTCTTACTGGAACTATATGACATAACATATTGCAGTTTTATCAAAGTTTTTCCTTCTTTTTACCATGGTTACAGTTTTCTTCATCGCTGTGATCCATGCAGTCCAACACGTCATCACATCGCCAGCGTCGAGGGATGCAGTGAGCGCGATTCAGGCACAGAAATTCATCCTCTCTGCACTCCTTCACACAACCAATCTGTCCACAGCAACAAAATACAAAATCCTCAAGCAGTAACCATGAAAAATAGACTCTTTACACAATAATCTGCTGGAGCACTATTCACAATAAACACACATTGGTGTGTGATACCCTTAATTCCTGGAAACGTGTGAAGCTGTACTGACCTCATCTGAGCCATCAAGGCAGTTGTCATGTCCATCACACCTCAGGCTGGCTGACACACACCCTCCACTGGCACACACATACTCATTTACAGAGCAAGATGGGCCCACTGGAAGAAAAAGCGCCAAGATATTATTTACTGAAGATGCAGCACTTTCGTTGTCTTAACTATTACAAAGCTCAGACTCGCACTATCCTGACAGAAAAACCAATCTTAAAGAGCGATGATTTCTCTTAAAAGTATTTCTTCAGTGATGACATGATTACAGCACTTGACTTTGCTACAAAACTGAACTGAAACAATTGATTTTTATATTTTTAGGATCTGCTTCTAAATCTGATTTGCACATTTCTGAAGGACCTCTGAGAACTGTTCTTATAATGTATTTTTTGGTTTTGGGTGTTGGTCTATTTGCCATTTCACCATACTTCTTAGGCAGACAACGACAACTAATGTTTTAAAAGAACATTTCAATAGGACTTACTTCTATTTGTCAAAAATGGAATAATAATCAATGGAATTAGAATGTTATATAAAGTTCTCAGGAAAAAAAAAAGTATAAAATGACTAATGCTAGCATTCTTATAATGATTCACAAGATAGAGAAACTGTTACACAATGATTAGATAAGTGATTCTGAAAAGTGAACAGAAATTGGTGAAAGCTTAGAATAGAGCAGAGGAAAACTGAAAAATCCTTCAAATCAATTATCAAATAATAACCTATTGACTAATATTGAGGGGCCCCCTTCACTTCCAATATATTTTCAAAATAGACAAAGAGATATGGAGTTTGGTAGTTTTTTCTTTTTTTGGATTGTAAGACGTGCTTCTGAGTGAGGCTTTTCTTCTACAGACATGAATAAAACCATTTCTGAATATCTGGGGGTGGGATGAACACTTCTAGTTTATTCATTATTCAATTCCTCTGATTCCTTTCACAGCAGCCTGCCAAAGATGGACTGACTCTGTTTGTCAAAGCAGAGATCCATTCACTTATCACTAGTTATAATGTGATAATATATCAACCTAAATATCTGAACATTTTGTTTGTCTGCAGAACATGCAGCCATCCTTTTGAGCAAAGATGAAAATCATTTGAGTTATTTTGCTAGGTTCACACCTGTTCCATGGCAGTTTTTTTCATCTTCCCCCATCTTGCAGTCTTCTTGACCGTCACACAACCACTTGAGTGAGATGCAGAGGTTGTTGTGACACCGAAACTGGTCATCTGCACAGCGCGCCTCACAGCCTCTCTGAGAACAAATTCAGAGAATAAGAAAGTAAAAAAAACACAAAAAAGAATTTAGATTTATAATCATTTGTATTTCACACCAATGATTATACATTAATTATAAAATCATTACTTTTGTAAAAAATAATGTGATGATCCACAAATTTGTATTAAAATATTAAAAGTTGACAACACAAGCAATAAAACATGTTCCTACACAGCTTATTTTAAGCAAAATAAAAGGAAGATATTAGTTAAGAATATGTAAATCTATCTATGTTTGTACTAAATGTAAAAGAAAAAATGTTTTTGTACAGTGATTAGTGATACTAATCAGTTACAAATAAGATTTTTAACTGGATCTTAGTTTTTAAGTGATTAACTTTTGTGCCAAATATAGACAGGAAACTCCACAGTCACAGTAAGAAAGTCAAAGGTTTATGGAGAATGACCATACTAAGATCCTGCAGGATGTCCTTGACTAAGCTGACAAAGCAGTGATGGCTAACCAGTCAGTGAGGTTTTTGACTAGGCAGACAATTGGGCAATAGTGGTTACAACATCAACAGCCACATTAAGGATTGATCAAAAAGGAACTTGAAAAGTTCAAGGAACAGGACTCAAAAGGAGGAAATCCCTTGAACTCTGTGCCCAGAAGAGCATAACCTTAGGAACAGCTAAGATCCTGCACAGAACATACAGAACCCCAAGATAAAGTAGAACTGCCAAAGAGGAAAGAGTGTTTGTAAAGCCTTTGGGTTGTTTTGGGGATAAGGACTGAAACGATTTTCAACTTCAACACTGAGCTGAGGGAAAAGAGGAAGAAATAGGGATTGCAAAATTATTTTAAAAGGATGGTATTATGTACTTTCCAGTCATAAGTGCTGTTTCATAGCACAATCAAGTATCTAAGTTACCTTCAGTTGTTACATTTCTATGCATATCAAACATAACATGAAAGAAATTTGACTTTACACTTCATTGCTTTGAAATTGGACATGTGTCTCTTAAAGAAACCTTTACTCTTTCTGACACTCTGCCTTCAGCTCGTCGTCACAACAATCCTTCTCATTATGGCATTCGCAAATTAGGCGTGTTGCAGTGAGAAGTTGTAAGTTTGAAAAGCTCAGCAGAGAGGTAGTTCAACCAGGTGTTTGCTAATTGCTGCTGCTACTAGTTTGGTGGAACTGGGAGTGGACGTCCTGGGGAAGGGGTATTCTGTGAGGACAACAACAAAGCTATGCTCAAGACTGCAGTTGCAAGAAGCTTTGTAGAAATAAGCAGCACATTGTATGAGCAAGCGTTTAGGTACCCTGAACGGCTTCTACTAGAGATTTAAGGATTTCTCAAACATGCAGGAAAGAATCAAAGGAACACTTCAAGTACCTTTTGAATACCTGGAGTGTACAAACATGACATAAAGCTCAAAATAGTCAATTTTACATAACCCCCTTTAAAACAACTACTTAATATGGTTGATAATATGTAAACACCTACTAATGCCCACTGACATTAAAAACTAGCAATCTGTGTTAAAGCAATAAAACTGGTCATAAAATGAAAATATGCAAAGGTGGCACTATTCTGGAAAATATTACTGAACTTTAACAACTACTGCAAGCTAATGATATACTAATGCAGTCCTCAAACCTTACAGTCCACCCGTAGCTTCAAAGGTTTGCAAATAGGTGAAGAGGCGGTGCTTTTTTAAATGTGCTTTGAGTTCTCTGAAAAAATAGCTGAACTGTTTTTAAACTCAGCTAGAGGACTCTGAAAAGAACTTAATCATTACTTTTACAAAGTCATGAGAAACCCTCTCAGTTTTTTCCTGTTAGGAGTCGTGCCCAATAGAAACACACTCCTTTAAGATAATTTCACCCATTTATACCAAACTAAATGGGTGAAATTGGACCATTCCTTCTGGGTGTTTATTTTTGACCTTAATTTAATGTCTTACTTAAAGTATTTGCAAACATGAATTCAGAAAGTGAACACTTGGGATAAACTCCACAAAGGGTTAATTAGGGTCGAAGCACCTGCATGCCAAGAGATTACATATAAAACAAATATTATGAATGTTAAAGAGGGCAAAATATTAAAAAGAATAATGAATTTTAACAACAAGCTTTTGTCCTTGTATTATGCATCACAAAACAACATTATCTGTAATAGGGCTTTATTTCTTCATTTTTAATGCAAATGTTATTTTCCCATGCACTGCTAAAATGAATGCACATTTAGGTTCATTTTGTCACATATCAGCGTCAAATTACAAAAGCAGTTATAAGCTTTAAAAATAAAGATATTCAGGCGGCTGAATGAACGAAACAACCAGTCTTTGTTAGGTCTACAGGCATGAAGGATTAGGATTACCAAAAGTAAATTAATATGGTTTTTCATGCTCTAGTGCATTGGAAGGTACAATAATTCATCACAGTAAAATATCCTGTACTGTTCTTTAGTGTGACAACCATGGTGAGGAGATTTATATCAGCACAGTGAAATATAACTAAAACAGGAATTTTTTAAGAGTTAAATAAATACTTTTCTACAATTGCGATGCTTAATTCAAACTTGAGCTATGTCTGTACTGACAAACTGAACAAGTGATCAGATACAGAGAAAAATACATTACCTATAATTTGGCTTCTGTAATTTATGAGTGTTGGTGACCCAATTATGTCGTTTTGATCTCTTTTCACGATATTACACTCTTGATATAACAACCTTTAATTTTAATGCAAGCTATCTATTGACCCACTAATTACACATTAGTTAACACGTAACAATTTAATGGGGTATGATGGACATCCTCACTGTTCAGGCTAATAAAAACTCATATGCCAGACAGCCCAAAATGGAGGTGTCATAGCTCTGCTTGTGAAGTCATTTTACGTGGCAAATTTAATTCTTAAAAATAAAAAAAAACAGTAAAACTCAGGAACTGACCTCATCTGAATTATCCAAGCAGTCATAATCTCCGTCACAGCGGAATCGGGACGAAATGCACTCTCCATTTGCACAGGCAAAGTCTTTGTGGTTACAGGTGACAGGCTCTGTATAGGAAACAGAACACCCACATTTTATTAATTCACACATGTTCATGAATTTTGTGCTAAAGCAATGGTAAAAATGATTACTGTCCTGAATCAATTCCAGATGCTAGCTTAACTTTAAATACATGTTGTTGGTTTACTGTAAGGTACAGGCAGGCTACAATTTTAAAGTAGTGCAGAAAATCTCTCCTTCTGTTTGGAGGACATTCTACCAGAGAAATCCTCTTCAATAAGAGAAAGCCCAGACGGAGCACTGAGAGGAAATTATTATTAAGGGGGTTGTGTAGAAAAGCAGTGGCCAGGCTGATTATGTATTTATGATTATTGCAACTAAGAGTAAAACATATTATGGTAAAACTTTAAGCTCATATTGCTCATTGGTTTTATAGAGTTTCAGTGTGGGACTTGCTATCTGCAAATAGATGTCCTTAAAAGGCTTGGATTGAATTAAACTATATGGATCAGCATATGCCTGGTAAAAACTTTATGTTTTATCCTTTAGTGTAATTTCGTATTCAAAACTGGGAACAGCTAAAAGACTTTAGAAAACAGTGTCTGCCAAATGCATAAGCATAAACATAAGTCAAAATATACCCATTGATTGTGGCTCTCATAATCAGGAGTAAGAATTTCTCACTGAAACCAAGAATCTTGTGTCTGCTATTTAGGAGTAGTCTCTCCCTAAGGACAATATTAGACTGGTGCTAAACAGCTGGATTAGATTCATCGTCTGGGCCCTCCCTTGTTATCATGGGCTGTTAGCTAACCATGGGCATGTATTATGAGTTGTGCTGTAAGACAGACTCCCACCAGGCATTGCAGCAAAATCTGATTTGCAGCCCCTCTATTGTCTGCTGGTCCAGCTGCTTTATGTCTTTTTTTCCATCCAATTCTTGACTGGCCTTTATTTGCATTTTAAGTGACATTAATAGGTTTGGAGGCTCAAGCATCTAATAAATCATGCAAAATGTGCACACACTGCAAAAAAAAGCACACAGAGTCTATGCATGAGCTCATACAACACACAGGCAAACAATTCCCCCCACGCAAATACAAAGAGTTGAGTACACAACAGGATGTGGGATTTAACAAGGTGGGTTAGCAGTGACATTTCATGAGTAGATAAAGTAGCCCAAGAGTCTGCACTTAACTTTGTTCTCAGAAAAGAAGCACTGATATTAAGAGTGCGCTTAAAAGAGGGAGTTGAGTCATGTTGAATTGATAAAGAAGAACCACCCTGAATGCACAAAACTGCATATATTATTTCTGAGAATGGGACAAGGCGTTGTTATGGTTGGTGGGAAAAGCAGTCAGGTGTCCTCAAGGGCGTCAAATTCTTCACGGTGCGTGCGAAGCATCAATAGTGTATACAAGCACGTAAACCGAGCTAACAGCACGTGAAGTTGTCAGGTATACTCACTGCAGTTCTCCTCGTCTGAGCCGTCTCCGCAGTCGTTCTGGCTGTCACACCTCCAGTGGTCTGGTATGCAGTTGTTATTCTCACAGCGGAATTCATGAGGTCCACAGGTCTTTTCATCTTTTTCATCAGGAGCAAGAAATAGAAAAAAAAGCATACAGAGGAAAATGGCTTCAAAGAGCATGAATATTAATACAGCACTCGCTATCATATTTTTAAAGTGTAATCATCGTTTCCTCAGGGTTTCCCTGAGCAAGTCTGACTGTGAGCTCAAAACACAGCATGCATTCAAACAGCTAATACACCGTAAGATGAAATACCTGACTCTGCTGCCAGGTCTGCTCAGCCGATCGGTGACAAAAAGTTGGCAAAACTGAACATTTCTAAGTCTGACTTGTGTTTCCTTTTAAGCCACATTCAAGCTGTGATTCTGCTCCTTTCAGCATTATCGCAGACAAGACGCGACAGTGATCGAGAAGTAAAATGGGAAATACTCTACCATACTGTTTGGCTTTCTTTTTTTGATTAGTTGCTGTACTGAAAATGTATATTTCTTGAGCATTCCATGCTGTTTTGTTTTACTCTTCTATCTATTTTAGGCTCTATATTATAATCTCACAAGATGTACTCTTGACAATGTGACAGAAAGAAAGAAAAAAAACAACAACTTTTGATCAATTACCAAGAGCAATAAACTCAAGATATTAACATAATGGGTTCACTCAGTTAAATCTGAGGTTTGAATTAATCTTTCAGAATATTTACATAGAAAACTAATATTCTCAAGGCACAATTTTCAGGGACAATGATGAGCATAGAACATCTCTGTGTGGTTAATTGTCCACTATACAGGGTAGGCTGCTTTTACTGGGACACTATCTGGGATAAAATTATGAAAACAAAAAAAGAAATACTGACTCATGCAGTGGGAAAAGTTTCTCAAGTATTTTAATATGAAATCATAATATCTAGCCATGGATTAAGACAATATGTTTGTGTTTGGAGTCAAATATATAATCTTATTAAGTAGAAAAAAGTAAGATAGAAGCAGTTCAGGGTTGCTTTGGGTATTTCCATCAGACATTTTACTCTGCATTATTATCCTTACATGGATAAGTCAATGGAAGCTTAAGTGAATTCTACAACAATTAGACTAATGTTTATTTAAAATTCCACCACATTTCTTCAAAAATGTTTTTTCAAAATATAATTATCCCGACTTAATTTATAAAAGTATTCTTTCAACAGACATCATCCAGGGATAATAGCCCGGGTGACGTTATCAGCTGGGATGAGACGTGGGTGAAGAAGTAGGTGGCAGATTCCGCCTGAATCTCTTTCTTACATGACAGCAGGCGGAGAAACAGGAAGGTGCAAGAGGCAGCAATTCAATAAGGAGCAGCTTGGTTACATTCAGCATTTAAATGTAAAAGGGATAATAATTTGGAAATATGACTCTTTTGGGTCAGAGCTCATTAAAAAAGTGACAAGAACAACTTTCTTTGGCTATCAGAGGTGTTTTAAATGTAGAAAAAATAGGCATAAATGAAGATAAGTCATTTGCTAAAAGTTTGTTTGCTCAAACAATCTGAGGAGGAAAAACCATCTGTGATAAACATAAAGTGGTTCATTTTATTTTTACTTATTGAGCTTTGCTAGAGGATCTTCTAAGGTTATCACTCCTAGAAGCAGAAGTAAAAAGAACAATGCTACATGAAACAGAATGAGCTTACAAAGAAATCCATAGCATCAAAGCATGAGGACCAGAGTAAGTGGAGTATAAACTGGATGGTGTTTAGTCAAAGCCAGACTCAGTCATTGTGCTCTGAAATAGTTGCGACAGTCACAGTAAAACATCCCCACATCAACTCACATAACAAAAACAAACTAACTGGACATAATTCCTATGTTTCAATTGTACTGAGACAGGAGACAAATGTCCTAAAAGCAACTGAAATATTCCAAGATGTGGTGTAATTTAAGGGAAATATGGAGAAGTGAGGGTTTGTGGGAGTTATTTAATGCCTGTATCTCAGTGAAAGAGGTAGAAATAATCTATAAACAAGAGATAGGGAAGAATCTAGTATCAGGATTCCAGCCTGATATCCCTTACAGTGAACCATATCAACTACTGTCACTTTACCTTCTCACTGCTGAAAATAAAATTGTCCAAAAAGTAAATCTCCATTTTCTCCACAATGAGTTGATGCATGTATCAACTAGAAAAACAAAATCACTAAATCAAAAACAAAACAACAAAAAAAACAGAAAAGTACATAACTACTGCAGTGTGAAGATTTTACTTTCTTTTCCCGTTTAATAGCATTTGCATATAAACATATAAGCATTTCAGAGGAATTACACATTTATGATATGCTTAGTTTAAGATTAATTCTGTTTTAGTCCAATATATTGGTGCTCCCTTGCATGGATCTTACACCCCACTCTCCCTTTCCTCTCACTTCTTGACTTGGTATCAAAACATAACAGAACAAAAAACTAATAAAATTTTAACAGTAAAGGAAAAAAACAATAAATCAGTCTTGGTTGTGCTGGTTGTTGCATCACAGGCCATGTTCAGATCTGGCAAGAACAGCCATTCTGGTAATGATCAAATCAAGCAGTGCCATCACACCTAGGCAGAACTAAATATATGTGTGAAAGCACAAAAATCACAATAAGAACAGTGCTTTCAGACCATCTAGTAACGGACAATAGCGATCAGACAATAGCGATATCACATGGACATCCTTGCCTTAAAAATGTATATTTAGAAACAGCTTATTAAAAAAATCTGGCAATCCTGTTAGCTCGTTTAAAACAACCAGATATGTGAGGGAATAATTTAAGTTTGTTTTTTTTTTTTTCCTGCTGACAGTTTTAATGAATTCCTTGTTGAAATCCTCATAAATGAAGAAACAATGTTCTATTGGGACTGATAAGGAAATGATATGGGTTTCTCTGCTGTGAAAGCTTTGTTATTGTTTTTGGAGCTGACTGTACCTCCTGTGGTCACTGTTTATTAAAACGTCCCATGGTGATCAAATTTTTCTTGTTTTGTCCTCAACCATGTGCAAAAGTAAAAGTTGTAAAGAAACTGGTCTTGAAGGCAAGTTTTATTGAAGGTAAGTTTTTATTTTTTTCATGAAAACTGTAATGGTCAGGATCCTTTAAACTTTCTTCATCCCGCTCCAATTCCCTTTAATATGTTGTATAATTTATCTTACTTTGAGCGTTGCAGCTCAAATAATTTCTCAAAAATGCACCACAGGGGAGGCTGAACCAGCACTTAAATATTAAAACATACAAACACTGTGCTTGTGGTGTTGTTGACAACCAACGTAGTCATTTAACTACATTGCTCTGCATGTGGAAAAAGTAACCCTACCTGAATTTTGAAGCCTTATGTGTCTTACTGAAGGCCTGGGTCCTTTTGACTTTAAATAATCAATAAAATCAAAGCAGTTTTTATTTGTATAATACCAGATTACATCAATGTTAAAAGATGTTCAATATTAAATATCTTGAACAACTACTAATTGAATGCAGAGACAACTATAAATCAAATTTTAACAGTTTGTTCTACAGATACATTGTGCCACAACTGGCCCTTTGAGGAGATTTATGATCTTGATATGGCCCAAAAAGAAAATGAGCTCAACATCTCTGCCTTAGGTGAAAGGTCATACTTAAAACTGGTTAAAATAAAAACGGATTCATCCAGCCCAGATGATACTGCTAGGTCTGAGCAAAAGTCGTAAACATATAAAACAAACAATTTTAAACTTAACAATTACTTTGTGTCATCTCTTTATAAGAGATTCTGACACAGGAAGCAAGTCTAAAACTAATGAAGTTACTGATTTGAACTGAATTTTCAGTCTGATGAAAGCCTTTTAATCTACAAAAAAAGTATCATGAGTTTTAGAAAACATATTTTCACTGATATTTTAATCCTCTTGTTGGTTCAATGAACCAGTAATGTTACATTTCTGTTCTCGCTACAGGGATGGCTGCTCTTTTTCGCATGATGTAACAAACTCTCTCACTGCAGGTTCAAAGAAAGTTTAAACTCAGCTCACATCCATTCTAGCCACCAAAACATTGTGTGATTTTATAATTGAGAGATTGTACCACTGCTTCTTTAGTAACTACACAGTTAAGAGTTGTATCAAAATTGTTAATTTGTGTTGTTAACTGGCAAGAACATCTTTGACAATGCTAGCAGGTGGCCTTGAAGGCATCTAGATTCAGCTGAGAGTCGGACCAGAGGAACAAGTAACATGACTGAGTCACTCTGAGTCAGACCAGAATAAACTCAAGGGTAAAATTAAACACAATCTAAGCAGATTCATATGAGTGTTCTTTCTGGGAAACTAATGTCACATAACTCACCACAGTTAGCCTCATCTGACCCGTCTGCACAGTCGGGGTCCTCATCACAAACCCAAAGCTTGGAGATGCAGTGCATTGATGCCTTACACTGGAACTGGTCAGGGGAGCAGGTGCTTTCAGCTGTATTCAGAAAGAGAAGAGCAACATCTTTCATCATTCAGGATGAATTTTTTTCTCCGTAGAAAGACCTGACTCATCATGGAATGCTACCACGATGCAAGACACAGTGAGGAAGCAAATTATGCCTCACGAACATCTTCTTTGCCCTCATTTTTCATGCTATATTACAACAAGGTAGGAGCAGCTTCTTTTTTATATAACGTGACATTGTTTCAAATAGCATTTTAATTTGAATGGCGAAGTGTTCATTACAAAAGCGCATTCAAAAACACATCCAATCATGCTGGTAGTTTAAGCAGGGCTGAAGTAATTAGCTTCACTTTAATTAAAGTCTTTTTTCTCCTCCTGACTTTCTCGCAATCTCCTTCCCTCGCTCTCACCCCTTCTGTAATCATCGGAAAGTCAAACGCATCCGGCGAAAAGTCTTGAATAGGGTGTGATATTCTGATGAGTTACATCACTGCAGACAAAATCTGCTCTTATCCTCTATGCGATTCAATTTCTAATCCCTTTTCACAAGAGCAGGCCATAACACAAGTTGTCTCCAGAATGCCTAATGAGGACTACATAATCTTAATGGTGTGTTGTATGCAGTTCAAGTACAGGCATGAAATAAAGGTTTTTAAAAAAAATGCTAAATTAGGATGCTTATTTTATGATCTGTAACAATTTAAAATATACATACATAAAAACGTTGTGCACTATATATATTATTTTTAGTTTTTTTGAAGTGCTTGCACAAACATATCCAATTCTTATTGCAATGCATTATTAATAGCTACTTCAGACAATAAAAAGTAATGTTGCAAACTCTCACGGCAGTCTGTCTCATCCTCTCCGTCACCACAGTCGTCTTGACCGTTGCAGCGCAGGTTTAGAGGGATACATTTCTGTTTTCTGGTGCACTTGAACTGGCCTGACAGGCAGATGTATGTCTCTAGGAGGAAAAACGGTAAGCGGGAGAGCAACATCAAACAAAACGAAAAAACACCATAAATACATTTATCACTACACTAAATACTTAATGTAAGAAATGTAAGGCAGAAATATTTTAAAAAGCTCTGAATATGCTTCTAATTACTTTGCAATTCTGACTAAAACCTGACAATATGTAAATGAGTTGGGTTAGGATCTGTAAGAATAAGATTAGAAGAAAAATAAGAAAATGAGTGGAATATGATTAATGTTGGATTTTCATGATTTCTGCCATTGCACAGCACTGGTGATCCGGAGAACGGTCGGTGCATCTTGTAGGAGTGGTCTACATATTAGTTCAAATCGTTCATCAACTGAGATAATTTATTCTGGGCCTGTTCATATCCACCTACGAGGCATCCCATTATATTTACCCATGGTGAGTCTGGGGCAATACTTGTACTCTGCTCAATTTATGTCCAAGTATTTTTTTCAGTAAACCTCTTACTATTTGCTCTTCTGTCAGTTTATCTTTCATCATGCAGCTTTGGATTTGTCATTAAGCCTCTTTAACTTCCTTCAGAGTCTAACTTCTAATATGACACCCATAGAAAAACCACAAAATGACTAAATGCATGTTTACTTTCAATCCTGTTCACGTTTGTTACCAGTGAGCCTCTTAACTTGGAACTTATATGATTTGTAATAAGAGGAAGTGTGTTTCTGTAAGTATGAATCTTTAGGTTACTATTCTATAATCAACTAGTTATTTGTTTTTATAATCAATCACATTAAGTCCCAATAAAACACTTATGTTTGTGCTTTTACATCAACATGTGAAAAAGTGAATGACATGAATATTTTTTCAGGTACTCCAGCAGAGTAATCTATCCACTTACCACAGTTAGCCTCATCCGTGTTGTCACCGCAGTCATTCTCTCCGTCACAGATGAAGGGAGGAAGAGCACAAAGGCCTGTACCACACTGAAAACGCCCAGGCTGACATTTGAATTCCGCTGTTTAAAATCAAGCGTAACCCAGTGTGCAATTAAAAATAAAAATGGGACATATATTATAAAAGAGGTCAAAGCTCTAACTAACAGGTAACCAAAACAAGAAAATAGAGAGAAAAAAACCAACATGTTTTTGCCCCAGATTTTATGTTTTTATGGTTTACAACTACAACATTCCACTTACGGCAATCAGGGGGTTCGTCTGAGCCATCCCCACAGTCATCCACCGTGTCACACTTCCACCAGAAAGGGATGCACTCATCTGTCCCACAGCGAAACTATGTTGGAATAAAAGAGACAAAAAAGAAGAGGAGTGGGTGAACACAATTTGAAGTCAACATGCATTCTCGACTGCCTGGTTAGACTTCTACGTTCTTCAAAGCCAGAGTTAAAATCAATACCCAAACATTTCCTTCACCCTTCATGTCAGAAAAAAAAGCCCATGAAAGTGAAGCAATTTGCCTTCAGGTGGAACAGTGCTGATCAGAACAGAGGAGCAAACAACATGATCACAGCAGGTGTAGACATGGTGGGGAAGGAGGAAGAAAGGAGCTGACCTGACTGGAGGTGCAGTTGGAGAGGCAGGTTTTGTTGTCGGCAGCAAGGTAAAAGTTTGTGGGACAGGCACATTTGTGTTCCCCACCAGGGGAAAGAAGACATAAATGGCTGCATCCACCATTTGCAATCTGGCACTGGTGCTTGGGCACTGGACAGCAAAATACAAATACAAGACAGAGCTCAAACAGTCTGACATCAGGCATGTTTTTCTTCCAGCTGAAAAAAACAACAACTAAGGAACAAACATGAGAGTTTGATGCACTATTTACCTTCAGGCTGCCGAAGTGAGTGGTAGACCTTGATTGATTTGATGGCTTGCCAGGAGTTGAGGAGCTCAATCGCTTGAGTGCCTGTAGTCTTGTGAGCACGTCGGAGTGATTTGGACTTCCCATCAGTCCAATACACAAAGTCCTCAAACAAAGTCAGTGCCATTACTCCTTGGATGTGGTCATAGGACACTAAAAAAGGAAGTCATATGTTAAGTTCTCTATCTGAACAGGGTTAATATCATCCAAAATCCCTTGGAGATTAAAGCAGTTCAACAGATTTAATAATAGATCTGTCATGATTTTCAAAATAGAGTTTTTAGATAGTTAAATAATATTTTTTGATATTTTAAATGATAATAAAATACAGTGCCTTTCACATTTCAGAATGTTACAACCACAATATTCATTAGTTTTATGTGACAGATCAACGCAAAATAGTGAAGAGGAAATTTTACATGGTTTTCAAAATTGTCTAGAACCACTTCTGCATCAGATTTGCACTTTTAGAGTCAGTAATTTTTACTCAGTGTTTCTCTTCAAATCAGTTCATAGTAAGAAATGGATGGAAAGTATCTTCGAACATCAACTTTTAAATCTCGTCAAAGGTTGTCAATTGGATTCAAGTCTAAATTTTGACTAGGTCATTGTGACTCAATGCTTATTATTTGATCTACACCAACAATCTCTACTCCATTTCTTAAGAGCTACAATCCCACAACTTTTAGATGCAGTCAACCTCCAACACACCTGACTCAGATTATCTTAAAATTACCTCGTCACCATTTCATGGAGTTCTGCAGCGGCCTAGTAAGAAGCATTTGATTTAGGTGTTAGAGAAAGGATGAATGTAAAAATGCAACAACAGATGTTTAGAACTGGAGTTTTTTAGTTTCCTAATCTAAACCATCCCATTGTTCCTCTAGCTGTAAAGAACATCTTTTGGCTGTTTGTGTGATTAAACCAGTTCTTCCTAAGTCTGTCCATTTAGGAAAATGGGCATTTCTTGTTTTCTCGCAGTTGTGCCTGTTCAGATATTTTCTCATTTTCTAATCACAAGTTGATGGTAAGCTGTAAGAATGTCCAAACTTAACCATTTGTAGTCTTTATCCCTGGCCTAAATAGTGTGTTGATTGTTCTCTGTAATTGCATTTGTTCACTAATGTTGTCTAACAAAAGCTTGCAAGCTTCACAAAACAGTTGAATTTACACTGAGATTAATTACACCCAGACTATGACTTTAGAAAGCAATTGGATTTATTAAGAGGTATACAAGCAAAGGAGCCTGGATAGAAACACCACACTTTTCAGAATATTATCCATTAAAACGTGAAAAATTATTAAAATTACACATCATTTTACTTTCACTTCATAGTTTTGAATTGGTCTATCAGAATAATTCCTAAGAAAATACATTAAAGTTTGTAGTTGCAACATGATAAAATGTAAAAAAACAAAACACTGCATATGAATCACCATCACTGCCATACTCAGTGGTAAAACATCAAGGTGAACTCCCTTTAATTTGTCTAAACTTAATTTTAAAATTTAAAATGTGCAACATATGTTATCACACCAATTTTTTTTCTCACCTTTGCGTCTCTGGGTGCCATCCATGTTGGCAAACAGGATGTGGTTGTCGTCTGCCCAGTAAAGCCTCTTGTTGGTATAATCAATAGTGAGAGCAGTGGGGCTATAGATCTCTGTGTCAATAATAACCATTTGCCCACGGCCATCCATGCCTATACGTCCAATCTGAGAGGGCTCACAGCAGTCTACCCAGAACACATACCTAGTCACAAATATTGCAGAATTGAGAAAAGCTGCATGTCACTGTAGGCAACATTAAAATGGAGTACTGTTCAAAATAACAAGGTGATAAAACATACGAGTCAGATAAATCAGTGGAGGTAAAAATTAACAATGTGAGTATAAATGCTAGTAAAAAAAAAACAAAATGCTGAAAATAATAACAAATGCCTAAAGTTTACTGACTCTACATTAACATGTTAAATAAAAAAGGAAATTCTCATTTCCACAGATTATGTATGTAACCACCAACTAAATAGATATTAGACATAAAACTATGGCTTATTTGCATACTTTCAAAAAATAGTATGCATTTGTAAAAAACTTGCTTTAAGAACCATTCAAAAATCAGTAATTTTTAAGAATAAAGTCCAGTTGTAAGCTATTGTAAACTCTTTAATTAGTTTTAATATTCTCACCCTGTCTGGGGATCCAGAGCAAGATCTGTGGGGTTCTTGAGACCAGAACTGATCAGGATAGTCGGGTAGAGGCCGTTCGCTTTTGACACTTCTAGTGTTTTCTTCTCTGCATCACACCAGTACAGATTTTTTCCAATCCAATCCACTGCTAAAGCACTAGGCACTGCTGTCCTGTGGACAATCTGTTAAAAAAGAAATTTAAAAAGTTTGGTGAAAGTAGTTTGAAACACTAAAAAACATTTAAATGATTAGCTATGTTCAGCAAAATACTTTTTTTCTACTGCATTTTGGGCTCTCTTAACTTTTCAAACGGAATGGTTTTGAGAGGCTGTCATGTGCTGCCATGGTAACTGCTAAACATGAGCCTTGTGCATGACAAAAAGGTTGTTGAGAATACTGCAGGGTGATGTAATGACCTAAGGCTGCAGACCAAAAGCCTCAGCTTTATTTTAATGTGCATTTGCATACAGAACACTGTCAGAGATAAAAACCTGCTTCTAACGCTAGTTTGTGAAGAAAAGGTCAACCCTTCAAATATATTTACAAAGAAATGTGTTACGAAGCACGAGGGGTGTAGAGGTAGAGCGGTCGCCCCATATACAGAGGCTATTAGTCTCAATGCAGCAGTCTGGGGTTTGATTCCCAACCCTAAGACTTTTGCTGTATGTCGTCCCCCCCTTCTCTATGTCCTAAATAGTCTACTTCAAATAAAGGCTCCCAGGACTACTAAACCTTTTTAAAAACAGTAGATATTTGTTCAGGATTAGGATCGTTTTTGTTGAAAATGCTATGTTCGCAAAGCAGAAGGAGTTCACCTAAAGTCATTACTTGATTAATCTCATGGGGAACAGAAGGGAGCAGTTTAATAAGGTCAAGCAGCAATGAGTGATGACTTTAAAATTAGACTCTACAATCAAAAGTCTTCCCAGCTGCAGTGAAGAAAATAGGTTTTGAACACATGAAAGATTTTCTCAGTAAAAGAAAAAATGGTGGTGGTCAGAGGGGTCCGGTTGTATGGTAACCTCGTTCCTGTCAGTCTGCCCCAGGGTAGCTATGGCTACAATGTAGCTTACCACAATTGGTGTGTGAATAAGTGCACGAATAGGCAAAAGACTAAATGTAGTCTAAAGTACAGTGGGGTCCTTTGGACTACATAAACACATTAAATTAATGCTTTAAATTCCCAGCTCTATTTTTTACGTAAAGACCATTCTACTTGTAGTAATCTAGGTTATCACTTTCTATTGTTCAGAATAACTGCTCCAGAAAAAAATAGGAAAATGTCAACATTTGAATATGACTTTTCAAAAAATAAATATGAAAAAGGATGTTGAGTGATCTGCATGTAAAAAGCCATTTCAACGAAAAGATAATAAGACCTTCAGAATACCTGCTTATGACCTCGTCACAATGTTAAAAAATAAAATGACAAAAAAAGAAGGGTATTTGCAGGGGTTTGAGAGATCCTTTGGCATACCTTGGGCTCTCCAGGAAGCATAAAGTATGAGAGTTGAAGACACTGTTTTTAGCATGCACCAACCTTCTTTAGCAAGGTCATGTTAGTTAATCATTGTGGCAGCATATCAAGGTCCTGTGTGGAGCATGAAGAAGTGTGGTGGCAGTTAAATATGAGCATATTTATAAACCAATTTACTTCATGGCAACTAATGCCACAAAAAGAATTGCATGTCAGCAAAAATCTTTATTTACCTTTAGAAACACAACTCTGGAGCAAAATGATTATTTAAAAATGGAAATCATGGATGAACAGAGGTGACGTTTATATAGCTAAATGGAAAAAAAACTAAATTATATGGCTGAAATAATGCGCTGAAGTCCAAGAAAAAATGAAAAGAAAAATGTCCACTAACTATTTTTCTAATTATATACCACTATAATCTTCTTTGCAAATAAAATGCATACATCTTTTATATTTCATGCTTTTCTTCATATAGCAAACCTGTGCGAGTGGCTGTTCATGCTAGTAACTCTTTAATTAACCCGATGTCATAAGTTCATGGATCTGTGTTTCAGACAGTTTGCTAAGTGGTGTCAGTGGCTCAAGCTGAAAACTCTGGATGTAAGAGAGCTAAATAAGCCTATTGCTCAGCGCACAAAAGCTAATGAGATGTGGCACGGGAACCCAGAAAGTGTTATCCTAATGTCCCATCAGCTCCTCTATCTGGGTTTCGATCCCCCGACCTTACCCAACCTGGTGACAACACCTGAGAGCGCATTTGTAACACGATGCTTGCCACATTCATCTGACAGCCATTAGTTATCTTTGCAGGCACTCTATCTGAGCTATTAAGCAAGCAAGAAGCTCTTTCCTGAAGGAATAAAAAAAAATCTATGATGTCGAAAGTGTAAAATATAAAAGACACCTATCTTTAGCTGAGCGGTGATAATGAGCTACTTCAACCACGTGTTGTTCAAAAGCAGAAAATGTTTTTAAACTGCAAAATCTGATAATTAGACTGAGCAAAAACAGAGCTGAGATAGGTGGGTAAAAATTGAAGTGGGAGTAGGAACAGGAAATGCAACGATGCATCTCCAAAATGAAACAAGCAACATATGGTAGTCAGTCACAGCAGCATTATCTCATCAGTTACCTTAAGGTCGCTCCCATTTAGGCGCATTCTGTTGATCTTTCGACCACTCGGCCTGGTTGAATCCACCCAGTAGATGAATTCCTTTTTGTAGTCAAAATCTAGGTGGATGATGTTATAGAGGCCCTAAGAAATAGAAAACACACTTTGCATGTTAAAGTATATGAATATTTATCTGAATTAAAATGGGTGAAGCTAAGTTCCCTGTGGGGGGGTGAAAGCATTAGGCTCTCACTCTAACTGCCACCATAAATACACAACATTTGGTAATTAAACAGAAACACATTTATTTTCATCTCAACCAAAAGGTGATTTCAATTTGCATTGCTAAAAAGTAAAAAAAAAAAAAAAAAGATTCATGTTCTTTTTATATGTGATATGTTTTGTGCAGCACAGGCAATATTGATTTTGGTGGATATCCCATAGCTCTCGAGGCTTTCAGTAATACAAGCAATTTTAAAATTGACTGGAGAGCAAGCTGAAGTCCGATCAAAGGAGCAGAGTGAGGTACCTTTCTTCAATGTTTAGCTCATAGGAGCCCGCTGTCAATCAGACAGTGCCGCACACCAAACAAATGCCCCTCCACCCCTGCTGTCTCACACTGTAGGAGCCTTGAACACATGTCAGACAATCTGACAGGTGCAATGAAATGTCTTCATCAGATCATCAACACTTTCATAGACAGGTCCCAAAGTATATTTTTTCTATTTTTATCTCATCAAAATGATGCTGCAGGTCAGATAATTTGATTAAACACCTTCACATTTCATCACCTAACAACCAAAACCTTCAAGTGAAAGTGTAATTATACAAAGTTTTGAAAATGAGCTAATCTCTTCTTGAGTCTGTTCTAAACAGCTGACCTATGCCTGCTGTAGAAATGCATCCTCAAGATCTTTCTTACCCAGGCTGATAGTTTAGGTGGACAGCCATGTTATAGTAGGTTTGAAGTTGTTTTAAATTTTCTGAACAAGGCTTGAATTGAGCACTGTGAGACTTCCAAAGCTCAGCTTATTATTTTAAAACTGAGTCCTTCTTTGAACCTATACACAACAATACCTGTCTAGTGTTTCAGATCAGCTATATTTATAATGACAGAAAAACACATACAGCTGGGCTCTCTTCACTAATGTCTTTAAAATATTCCAATTAATATAATTTTTTTTTTGGTATTTTCATTGCTCTTATCAGCTTATTTTCGTGACTCTTGTTATTCAGAATCAAGTGAAAGTGCTATATGAATAAAATTGACACTGGATTTTGTTAAAGTGTACCAGACCACTAGATGTTCTTAGAAAATGACAAAAACATGAAATAGTTGAAAACATATGAATACATTTTCAACAATTTACAATACATTCATAGAAAAAAACCTGCAACATTTCAATACTGAACTTTATTGCCCAACCCAAACCCTGAAGCTGCATGATCATTCAATGTGATTTCATATTATTTTATTACATATTATTTTTCACATAAATATCTCTTTCTTCAAAATGTATGTGAAAGCAATTATTAATCTGTATGAAAGGTAATGTCCTTTCATATATACAGTACAGACCAAAGGTTTGGACACACCTTTCTAATTCAATAAGTTTTCTTTATTTTCATGACTATTTATAAGGCAAGAAATCCCACTTATTAACCTGACAGGGCACACCTATGAAGTGAAAACCATTTCAGGTGACGACCTCTTGAAGCTCATCAAGAAAATGCAGAGTGTGTGCAAAGCAGTAATCACAGCAAAAGGTTGCTACTTTGAAGAAACTAGAATATAAGGGGTATTTTCAGTTGTTTTACACTTTTTTGTTTAGTGCATATTTCCACATGTGTTATTCATAGTTTTGATCCCTTTATTTTTTTGAGCAGTGTACATTAGTCAACTTAAGCATGTACAAAGTCTTAGAAAAAAGTCAGATGTCAGTGCAGTTGCACAAATACACGCAAAGAATGTTCAATGATTCTCAAATGGGAATGATCTCATTTCCTTTCTTACGGGATGGATTTTTCAAAAATCCATTCTCTTTCCCTCTTTCAGTGAAAGAGTATGTTTGTGCAACATTAGGTGAATTTATGCAGAGGCTTCTTACATACCTTTAACAGGGGAGGCCTGTTAAAAGTATGTAAGTAGTGTTAATTGAGTGTTAATTGTTTTATTCAAATTTTTAAAATACATTTTTATTTTACCTATTTGTGAAAACAGTTGGGCATGTTAACCACTGTGAATCTCCTCTAACCTGGCAATGTACTGCCATTAAAAGAAAATCCAAAAGAACTGTACAAATGACAAAAACTGTCTGTGCAACAAATTATTGTGCTGATGTTGCACATGTCAGACATGTTGTGACCAAAGTCTGCAGAAGTATTGTCGGTCTTGGAGCAGAGGCTGCATGTGACAGATGGAAGCTGAATTATTCAGGAGTCAAATCTGTTTCCATTGTACAGCTTCAACAGGTCTCTCTGTATTTCTGAGGTGCATAACTTCAAATCACAGCACATCTTACAGGGTGTATCCAGGACGTTTTTAATAAGCGATAAATGTGGGCCACGGATTGTCACACCAAAATAAAAACCCAGGCAAGAAACAGGGTTGTAATAAACTTTACAAAAGCACATGAATTTCCTTGAGCTAATATTAGAGTCCTGTGTGTCAAAGCTCTCACAATCATCAGATTCGTTAGTATCTGGCATATAACCTCAGAAGCTGTAACCATTAAAGCAAGAAGTGTAATTTATTGTACGTATAAAATCTGCATCTACAATGTTTAAAATAAAGCTTCCAATATGCAAATGCTAAAGGTCACTACAGTACAATGCCCAATACTGAATAAATACTAATATTTTTCACAATTATTCTGCCTAAGACACTCTCACAAGCTGGCAGACACAGATCAAAGCTTTTTACAAACACTGTGACTTTGAATAGGTTGAGATTACCTGTTTTAAGATGGTGTAATTTGAACCATCCACACTCAGTTTGCGGATCTCATGGTGGTCTGCCATGATGAGAAAGGGCTCCTCGGCTGAAATACAGAATGCATAGCATTAAGGGACTTGTACTGTTATGTGAGGAAATGCTTCAAATTGAGAAAACCACAATCAAGCTGACCTGATATAGCTTTGCATGTGTTTGGGTTGCGATCCACAGGCTCATAACCGTCCACACAGAGGCACCTGTAGGACCCATAGGTGTTGATGCAGCGCTGGCTACAAGGGAGGGTAGTGGAGCATTCATCAACATCCACACAAGTCTTCCCATCATCTTTCAGGTGGAAACCAGGCCAGCATTTACACTGATCATTAAAAAAACATGAAAAACATAAAAAAATATTGCTTGGAGATATAGAAAAATATAATGAAAACATATAAGAATGTAATGAAACTAAAAATAAGAATAACTTAAAACTATCAGCGTTTTAAGTTCTGACTTATTTCTCTATAACCTTCATGTGAAAAGAAAATAACTCTTCCTTCTATTATTTTCTGCTTTGCTATTAACAGTAATGTCAACAAATTTAGTGGCCATTTAAATCTCCTTCCTCAAGCAGTAAATAAGGTAAAGTTGGCTCACCAGAATTTTTTTCCCTTTTTTATTCTTTATTGCCTTTCCCTTTGCCTTTTTTATTTAAGGTTCACTTGCAAGACAACATTCTACTCTGAAACACATTTACTCTAACACCATCCGATAAGAACAAAGCAAAGATGTTACAAAAATGTAAGTGATAAAATCGTAAAGAAGCTTGTAGTTTTAGAAAGCAAGCTAAGCTCGAAGAAAGATATATTTTTTTATTTTGAAAACAAGAAAACATCTTAACACCAAATCTCAATGAGTGTTGCTTCAACATTCAAATCTTTATTGATTCAAAGTCAATCAAATGGGAAAGAGACCTTCAATCAGGCAAACTGGCACTTAAGACAAAAGAAAACTTCATAGGGACATTTTTGTTTTGTTTTCCCCTCAGGGGGAAAAAGACAACAAAACATGATAAACCATAACCTACAAGTCAACATTAAATCTGTGTTACAGTATATGCCAAAAGATGTCTATTTCCCAACCATCCTGTTCCAGTAAATAATATTGAAAGAAAAAGTTATAATTATTTGCAAAATTATAAATGTGATAAACATGTTATAGTTCTAATGCAATCAAATTTTACATCCACCTACACTTTCTGCCCTTCCAAACGTATTGATGTACAACAGCCATTTTATCAAGAGGGCGTTCTCTTAAGTCACTTTAGTGAAATAAAAGGCTATTCAAATAGTTTCTTTAAATGCTTTGAAGGGAACCAAAGTGGTGGATCTATTAAACAATGACTCCCTATTATATTATGAGATTGATTATATTGGTGGAAATCTCTGGATCTGTCCTAAAATTCTTCATGTGTGTCTGCCGGGTGGCCTGAGGCATAAATTAATTTTGCAACTGCTTCAGGTTCTCTTCTAGCCCCAGGGCCCCAGGAGAAACTGAATTTAAACAGACCAGCTACCAGTCAGTTTTAGAATTTATTTTACATTTTTTTGATCTTAACCTCCAGAGACTTGAAAAGATCAGCTCCTGTATATGTATTGCTGACATGATACAGCCATAGACCTCGAATCGAACACTGAGGTGTTCCAATCAGTACCTTTTAATAGTCCCTCTCTCGTTTCATGACTGGAGGATATTGATTCTCACAAACAGGAGCACCAAGGCTGTGGAATGTGCAGCCTTTATTTTTGTGGAGTTTGGACTTTGTGGATACTTCCAGAAAGAAACTGAAGGGCTTTTGTGTATATATACTGAGTTGACTGCAATAAAAACAGACATGGGTTATAAGTCACATGTTACCCTATCTCTTTTGAGGAATTTTAACACAGCACATTACACAGGTGTTAAGATCTTAAAACAGTGTGTAAAATGAAAAGTGAACACATCTTCTCTTTAAGCAAGTCGCTGTTTCAGAGAATTCCGGCAAAGCAGGAAAGCTAATATACCATTTCATTAAAGGCATGACACATACACACACATGCACACATACAGCTCTGGAAAACAATTAAGAGACCACTTAAAATGATCAGTTTGTCTGATTTTACTTTTTATAGGCACATGTTTTGAGTAATATGAACATTGTTCTCTTATTATATGAACTACTTACAACTTTCCTCTGACATTCCAAGCCAAAAATTACTATTTATCTCTGGAACATGAGAAATTTTCAAATTAAAGAAAAAGATGCAGTGCTTTCAGACCTCAAATAATGTAAAAAAAAAAAAAAAAAAAGAGTTCATATTCATTTAGAAACAACAATACTAATGTTTGAACTTAGGAAGAGTTCAGGAATCAATATTTGGTGTTATAACCATGAGGTTTTCTATGAAGTTCAGTGCAGTGGTCTCTTACTTTTTTCCAGAGCTGTTTATACATACTGCTCTGTGGCTCAAAGACTCAATCTCACCTCAGTGACCAACTCAGTGACCAATGCGAAACCAAACATAACTTAAGAGTGCTTGTATCAGCTGTTCTGCACCAACTGTAAATCCTCTTCTTATGCGACGTTGTAGCCTTGATGGCCTTTCTGCTGATCTCCCTGTTCAGGCCACAAATGGATGAGCTAAAGGTTTGCATTGATGTGCTCTTTGTCCAGATCTGCCCCCGTCATGACAAGCTAGAAGCACTTTTTTTGTGCTTTCTGGCAATTTCTGAAGCAGTAAACACCAACCCGCAGAGGGACATAACAATAAAATTCAGGAATGAATGGTTAAAACTGCCACAATCTGACAACCAGGATGACCACGAAAACACTCCAGCGGTTGTGGCCATGACCTGGAGCCAGCCCTCATATCAAAATGCCACTGTTGTGCTGCCAGAAGCAGAACAATGACATGGCACAGTGAGGAAGCAAGGTGGATCAGACAGTTGTTTGCTTATCGTTAACCCACCCACCTCCACCTAACGGCTTTCAAGGTTACAAAGCGAGCGTGTACATTTATGTGTGTGTATATATATATATATGTACACTTCAACCCATCTTTATCTGTTTAATGATGTGCAAAGTAAGGCTTGATTTATTATCAGTCATTAATCATTCATGTCCACACCACTACTGATATGAGCCCCGCATTACACCTGCTAGCGAATTAGAAATGTTGCTGCTGCAGCTCAGCACTGCAGGTCAGGGAAGTTTTTTAATTAAAATTTTGCACTGTAGTGATTTAGCTGACTATTGGAATGTAAGTCACACGGTAAAATGTTGAGATATGTAATAGCTGTGCTGTGACTCATTAACTGAGCTGCCAGATTTTATATTATTAACAGATATTGACACACGATATTTGTTTCTTACCATGTTTACTTTTACTTAACTTGAGTTACGTAGTTTGTTTAAGTATAGATGTGGATAGGTAATGTATTTTCAATCAGTGTCTTGCAAAAGTATTCACACCCCTCAAACCTTTTCCTCAGACTTTTATTTGGACTTTATGTGAAGGACAGATAAACATTTGTTACATTTTCAGTTGGTGCAGTTCACTTTCATACTGCAAACGCACCAAACCCTGTTGACATGTTCACCTTCACACCTGTGGCGGCGCTGCACCAAAAACCACTGAAGGACAACATAAAAAACCTCTAAAGAAGACACCGGGAGCCACTTCCTTCTTCACAAAATAAAAACAAAAAAGGGATGGTGTCAGATTTTAGTGGTTTTACGATTTATTTTTTGTCGCTTGCAAAACAGTTGATGGCCATTTCCAAAACAAACGTAGTCATTTGGTTTGGTTGTATTTATTTTCCAGTCCGCTTGGCAATCACATGCAGTCAAACCACACAAGAAAGAGTTCACTTCAGTTGAATCCAGATTTGGTTTTAGATGGACTAGAATTCCCTTTTTAGTCTTCATCAGAGTTTGATTGCAGATTAGCACCTCACTAAATGAAATGGACTTTCTAGGCAAATGAACTAGAGTTCAACTAAAGCGAACTAATCGGGGCTGGTTTGAATCCACCTTTGATGAAATTTACTGAGGTTTGTCGTTGTAGCATGATTAAATGTAAAACTGTTTAGGGGTGATGAATACTTCAGAAAGATATTGTCTAGCAGTGTTATACGTTCTCTGTTGACTTACCTTGTAGCCCACAGTGAGATCCTGGCAATCCTGTGTGCACCCACTGACTCTGCGGTTCAAACATTCATTCACATTGCAGTTCCTCTCATCTGATCCATCTCCACAGTCATCTTTCCCATCACACAGATTCCCCTGAGATATGCAGCGGCCATTGGAGCACATGAAGAAGGAGCCATTACACAAGCTTCCTGAAGAGAACAAAGAAAAACTATCACAACACCCTGTGATCACCCATGAAAGCTCATAAAAGGCATTGCCCTCACATTGGATAATAGGCAATAAATTAAACTCAGAAAGTCAGAGGCCTTTTTGTTTCCTCCATATAAATCCACCAGTTTCCTTGGCGAGTGATGCTGCTGGTGACACTGATGAAGAGATTCTTACAGAGAGCCAAACAGCAGCCTTACCTGCAGCAAGACATTTGAGGTTCAGCGGCAGTTCATCTGAGTGATCGGGACAATCCGCATAGCCGTCACACTCCCACTGAGAGCTGAGAAGACAGCGGCCGTCCCCGCAGCGAAACTCCCCAGATCCACAGGAGCGATAGACTAAAAAAAGAAAGTGAGCCACTATCTCATCAAGTTACACTCGGACATGTCAGTTTCAGAGCTTTCAGTTTGGTTGGAACCTTTTGCAGAGTTAAGTGTCAATTATGTTAAACAGATTTACAGAAGAAAGATTTGCATGACCACTGTTGATAGCATAATGAGGCACTGTCAGAGTGTAAATGGAATCAATGCTGATCAACAATTCAAGCCATCTGGAAATATAATGGCATTCACAGCTGCAGCAGCCAACATTTCAAGAATAAACATGCGTTTCCTTGGTCACTCATCGTAAATCAAAGCTGCAACAGAGAATTCCCTCCACATGAGGTACTCCATAACAGTATGTGCCTAAATAAAACTTGGGTGTCAGCATGTTCACAAACATTGATACCAATGTGTCTCTTGTCAATGTATTGATAGTATAACAAACCAGCTGCAATACACAAGAAACATGCAGTCTTCTCATTTTAGAAATCTTGAAGGAGATTTTATTGAGTCAATGCTGCCATTATTGAAAGTTGTTTTCTTTTATTTAGAACTTTAAAAAAATAAAGTTAGATCAGATCATAAACAGACTTGTAGAATTAAGACATTACTTACACAGTGCCTTTCTGACAACGTGAGGTATAGTCTAAAGGATTAATGAGAAACAAGACACTATGTACCAGTCTAAATAAATTCAAGAAGCGAGGAGATAGTGTTTTTTTTCCTATTAGATGTTGAATTATGTTTCTGTAATATGAACGTTTATGGAAAGATTATTTGCAACTTTCTACTTTACATTAGGTTTATTTCTGTGTTATTTTTTTATATTTACATAATGAAGCGAGTGACCTTTCCAAATACTGATTTTAATATTTCAGCTTACAAAATAAAGTGAAGAGATTTCTCTCGAGTATCTAAGAATTTTTTGTGTACTTCTTGTTAATTGGATGTGACTGGTCAGACACTACTTAGAGTATTTCATCAGTGGAATGTGTATATGGAGATATGTGACTAAAACATTACATTGGGTTTACTTATTCTGTTGTAGCTTCTGGGTTTGGCCTATTATTCTGCTTTTTTCACCTGTTCCAGGTATATATGTGCAAAGTTTGTTTAATTTGTTTTTCTTGTTAAATGAAATAACAGCATGAAAACTGATTTTTGTTTCATCTGTCAAAAACATTACATGCAATGATGGATTATATACACTGTAAATAACAGAAAGGACTATTTCCTAACTAAAAGAAAAACTAATTGTGGGTGAAAGGTCAGATTTAGACGTTTCTGAATACTACATGCATTGTTATATTCAGAAATCTGTCCACCATTGCTGTTTAATAGCTCAGCCTGCAGAATGCAATTTTCAAAAGAACCATTTTCATTTATCACTGTTAAATATGAAGAGCATGAGAGACCAAGATAAATCTACTTGCCACATTCCACGGACTCATCAGATCCATCTCCACAGTCGTTATCATGGTCACAGACGAATCGCTGGGGAATGCACGCTTTGTTGTGGCATCGAAACGAGTTGTCATCACATGTGTTGTTTGGTGCTGATGGTCGAAAGAAGAACATTCAGTCTCTAATGAATGGATAAACCTTTTCTTCCCTGCTATGGTACAGGGTATGTCTACAAACTAGTGTTTTGCCTTTTATGCTTATTCTAATTGTTGTTCCCCTGCTAAGGGGGTTTGAGTCAAAGAAGAAATAACTCTGGTTATGCCACTAAGTGATGGCTGTATTTGTGTAGAAGCCTCTAATTATCCAATTACCCACTAATTCTCTTTGTATGCATCCTTTTTGCACCGTGGCTTAAAATTAGTTGGGCCTTTTGTTTAATCTTTAAATAATGAAATGTCATAAAAATAATAATATTGTATTGAACTAAAAGGGGCAACCTCACCACAGCCAGCTGGAGAGAGTTCGTCACTTCCATCAGGACAGTCCCTCTCACCATCACAAAGCCAGCGTTTGGGAACACAGGCATATGATCCAGGACAGCTGAATAACCCTGGAGCACAAGTTACTGTGCCTGAGAAGAAAACAAGATCACATCATCTACTTCTAAATACCAAAAGACCTGATTCTTCAAAGAAAAGAAACCTGTTTATTTATTAGCACTTCTGGTAAACACTTACAGAAAGCTTAAACATGTACAGAAGTTTTATTACTTTACTTTATCCTTACACAAAAAATGTAAAAATAATAATCTCACAAAGCCAAGTTTTTATCTTAGAACACTTAGTACATGTATGAAAATTCCCAAGTTAGAGAGAAATTGTTTCCAACAAAATCACATGCTGCAAAATTACTATTGCCCTTGCTGTTAAAACAACACTTAGTCTATAGAAATTGGCCTCTTTTTCATGTCATATTTATACGGTGGGGAAACAAAAATTGTGGATTACTAGTAATATAAATCTTATAGAAACTTCAAAAATAAACGTGGCAGTAGGATTATGTTTTGGTTGAACTAATTGATAAATGTACAGAGATTAATAATTGCAATTTTCTAAATTTAAATAGTACTACTGCAATAACATATACAGTATATACTGTACAGTACAGACCAAAAGCCTGGACACACCTTTTAATTCAATGAGTTTCCTTTATTTTCATGACTATTGACATTGTAGATTCACACTGAAGGCATCAAAACTATGAATAACACATGTGGAAATATGCACTAAACAAAAAAGTGTAAAACAACTGAAAATACCCCTTATATTCTAGTTTCTTCAAAGTAGCAACCTTTTGCTGTGATTACTGCTTTGCACACACTCTGCATTTTCTTGATGAGCTTCAAGAGGTAGTCACCTGAAATGGTTTTCACTTCATAGGTGTGCCCTGTCAGGTTAATAAGTGGGATTTCTTGCCTTATAAATAGTCATGAAAATAAAGAAAACCCATTGAATTAGAAGGTGTGTCCAAACTTTTGGTCTGTACTGTATATTAAAGCTTTTTAAACATTTTTCACTGAGAAGGAGGGGCAATGCACATGGCCAGCACTGCTTAACTTAATGATGGTGTTTTTAAACTTTTTACATTCCTTAAAAATACAACTAGTTGCATAAATTTGCAAAACAGATGATATACTATATACTAAATGTTTTTTACTTACAGTATATTCTCCTATGAACTAACTGTAATTTTCTCCGTGCAGCAGTTCTTTGTTTAGTGCCAACAACATACTGCATGTGCTTTATGAATAATAATTATTTAGCGAATTCTGCACATCAGCAATATTAACCCCTCTTTCTTAGCACTGCCCTTAAAGGCAAATACTGACAGGGAGAAAAATTAGCTGCCCTGAGAAACAAAGGTAAATACTGCAGTTCAATTAGGCATGTGTGCCTACAATGCCCATCATGCTTCTGACAAGAATTGTGCTTTTGGAGACCTCTGGACCATTTCATTAATATTTTCATGACACTCCATTACATTGAAATTACACCACCAATGTTCGCAGTGGTTTCTGACTCTTTATCATGGCTGGTATTGTTTTATTGTAGAATTCATTACACATACATCTCATTTGCCCACTGAAATAGCTATGCCTCTTGGGTCCTGGTGATGAAAAATCTATTTGCCTCAGTGCTCACTCGAATTATCAGAAATGCCTGCGGTCTCATTTGTTGCCTCATTAAGACCGTCTCATTTCCAGTTCTGCCTCTGGAATGCATGAAGCTGCAACAAGCAACATGGCAGATGTGACCTTTTATGTTAATAGCAGAGCCCTCATGACATCTGAAAGGGCACTAACCGCAGATCTGCACACTCTCGTCGAGTCCGTCCTCGCAGTCGTTCTCCCCATCGCACAGCCACTGTTTGGCAATGCACTTGTTCTTGGAGCAAGCGAACTGGTTCCACAGGCAGGATGAGTCTGCGGAAGGTAGTGGAAGAAAATTCAGCACCATAAATCAAAGTGAAAAGGAAACAAAAATGGCTGCACAATAACCGGTAGAAGGGGAAAATACTTTTGATAAAAACACAACAAGTGGGCTGGCTCTCATTTGCTGCTTAGTTTTATTGTTTGGCGCTAAAGATTTTACTATTAGTAGCAGCCGTTATCCAAAGAATTGCAAATGAAAGTTTTATTTCACTGTCTTCCAACTAAGAAATATTGGTGTTTATTGTGCTGGGAAAAGAAACAGTTAAAGTAGTTCCTTGAGTCTGCTAATTTTATCACATTTGTAATACAAAACAAACTTAAACATATTTTTTCCTGGAAAACTAAATTTCAGTGTTATTTTAGTTTATGGAATTACATATTGCTCTATATTGGTAAAAATTGCTTTGTTTTGACAGTGTGGCATGTATTTCTATTCAACACTTTTACTCTGACGCTCTAAGCAAACTTCAGTTCAACCAAGTTGCCGTTTTAATAAGTGATTGAAAAAAAATAAAGAAGGTGTTCTGATCAGATGAGATCAATAGTTCACATCACTGTGAGTACACAGTTCCTACTGTGAAACATGGTGGTGGCATTTATGCTGTGGTGAGTTTTTTTCCTCTTGAAAATTGCTAATTGGAGATATTTTGTGAAAAAAGGACAACTTTTCCATATCTGTTGATGGAGATATACCCCAAATAACTTGCAGCTGTAATTACCACAAAAAGTTACTGTATCAACTAATTCATACAGGAGGCTGAAGGGAAATATTATTTGTTCTTTAAAACCAAATAATCAGATTTCTTTCACTACATAATTTCTTCCAAGTTATCATGAAAATCCACTAAAATACCATGAAGTTATGAGAAAATGTGGTAAAAGTTGAAGGGACTGAATACCTCTGTAAGGCATTGAAATTGAATAGTTCATCCACATCCGTGTTGGTTTAGTTGAATGTTCTCATTTATTTTTGACAGGAGCTGAATGTCGTCTAAGAGAACACTCTGCTGATTGCTGTATAATGGCCATTGTGTGAAACTTGGATATATGGTATTCATGAGCAGCGCTGAATTTGTGTCACCGAACCTCGTACTTTCCCTGGGGAGTTGCTCTGTGGTCTCATTCTCTCAGATGTCAGGCTGGGCTAAGTCTGCCAAAGCTTTGATAAGATGTTGAGAGAAGGAAAGGGGGATGTGTGCTGCAGGTCAGACCACAGCACAGGGAATATGGATCCAACTAAAGGTGGGGGGTAGCAGTGGAAGAATAGCTCCCACTGAGTTGGTTTCCCCCCTGTCAGACTTTATACATCACTCTATCTTTACGCGCACTCATACCAGGATGTCAGATACGGGTGAGATAAACATTAAATTGCTAAATCTGGAAACTCAGATTATCCAGACATCCTGTGCATGAATCCAAATTTGCACTTCAAATGTGAACAGCTGCTTGAAGTGTATAACAAAATAGCAGGTCTAAAGCACACTAAATTCATCAAAGGCAGTCTTTCATGTCTCATTTTCAATAGTGAATTGCAAAGTAGAAAAGTGCATTATTCATTGTGAAAGGTAGAAATGATTATTTCGTCCAACCAGATGTGGAACTTGAAATCTCTGAAATGCAAAGACATTTTCTTCAAACCACAATGCTTTTGCAGTCATGTTATCTGTCACTCGGGCTTCTTATATGATAACTAACCCAGAGGAATAGTAATGTCAGTTTGTTGTGAAAAGAAAAGAGCATCCACAACAGTCTTTATGAAAGCACAAACAGGCCAAAGTGACATTTCTTGATAAAAAATGAAAATTGTCTTTATATACTATGCTGCTTTTTAGCATCAAGACTGACAATATTCAAAATAAGTCAGAATTTAAAAGGCATATAACTATTGCATTGCCGTTACATTGTACCTCATGTTAAAGCATAAATAAAAAAAAAAATAAAAAAAGAATTTAAAAGGCATTAAACAAACATTTTACAAATTGCATTACTTCTGTCCATTCTTTGCAGTTAAACATTAATAAAAAATTTGTTCATGTCATTTGAACAGATAGACAGTAATCAGACCGTCTTGAACTTTCTGGATGACTTCTGTGGTGCCTTTTATTTGTCTTTTTATGCCGTCAGACTAAAATTGTTGGTTTTTATGCCGTCACACTTCACTGTTTTGCATTGCTTCCATGCAATATCTTTAGGTATATTTAAATCGGTTCATGTTGATGTCATGTTTTGGCTTACTTGACAACATTTAAGGTTTTTTTTTCTGGAGTTGACATCTTGGATTCATACATTGGATGAAAAATATGAAATAATCATAGATTTTCTCTATTTTGCAAATGGTCAGCGCAATACTTACACACTCAGTTATACACATATACCGTCATAAATATTCAGCAAGTTTCACCCCAACCACATGTTTTGTTTTGCTTTTTTTATATTGCCATCAATACACTTCTGGGATAGTTTTTTTCCTCAGAAGGAGCAGAGCTCATTTTTCTAGCATGAATAGGATTTTCTAGAAGCGTTTAATACACTTGAGGTCAGGGCAGCACCAGAAGCTTAATGCTTTTTAGGCACATTCATTTGTAAGATGTACCTAAACATCCTAGCTATTTTTTTTTGTTATCTGATGATGACACTACTTAAAATTATATCAATGTCACATTAGCAAAAAGAGATATTTTATTAGATTCCATAGTCAAAATACATGCATTAAATTACATATTATGTTGTGCTGAAGTCGTAGATTTAAAAGTGATGCAATACTCTTTCACTCTGCAGACCAGCAACATCCCTCACTGCTAGCTCCACAATATCTTATATTTAAACTCAATAAACTCAAAGCGTAGGTCGTTTTTCCTTTTTTTTTTTTTTTCAAAATGTCTGCATATGGATTAATAAATCAAATCCAATTACCTTGCAGACATGTGATGGTGATAGAGTTTAACAGCAACTCTGACCACCTACATCAAAGCACTAAGCTCATTTTGCTTTGATGCGAGACATACCGCCGTGTGACTGAGTACGTGTGCAGATGCTTGTTGAGTTTTTTTGGGCTAAAATGATCAAGTACCTTGACTTAATTATGCTTCCACTGTTTAATTGGAGAGATCCTGACTTTGTCATAGCAGGTTCTAAATACATTAGCATACATGAAAGAAGAAGCAGGAATGCTTGCCTGGGGTGCAGGAAGTAGTTGAGTGTCATTGTAAAGTCTAATTCTTTCACTTTTTCAGAGAACCTATATTTGCATGCGCAGTATAACTGCTTCATAGACTGATGGGTGGTTAATTAACTGTTATGCTGGAAGTGCTGTACTTTAGAATTCAAACAGAGAAGTCAAAAAATGTATGTCATATCCAGGGTCAGAATTAGACTTTCAAACAAGCGCCAGTGCTCACTTAGAAAAACAACGACAGAAGAAAATGTCTGTTCTTTTTGTGATGGTCAAAGATGAAAACTCTTTATAATTATAATTTTCTTTGACAAATGGTATCAACTAACCAACACACATTTCTGGATCACATGCTACAACACAGAAAAACACAGACAAAATATCGTCAGGTGAATTCATTTAGTCCTAAAACTTCCATTATATAGCTTTTTATGAATATCATACAAATGCATTTGAATGGTAATGTATAAAACTTAAAATATTACCTTTTTTTAGAACACAATGACACTGTAAGGGTTCTTGTCAGTACCGTGCAGAAAGTAACCCCTTTATCTAGTCTATATTTTATCACACTATACAGTGGTTTATCGAAATTTTATGGAATTATATATTAATTTCATTGTGTAGATGCTTCTCTGAAGCTGGGAAAGAAAAACTACTCAGAGTTAATGGGATGCTGACTCAGAGGGTCGTAATACGCACGCTAAACTTTTCAACATTTCTTTGTAGAAAATTATTTAAATCATCACTTTCAATTGATCACTTATGTGCTATTTGTATTGGTCCATCATATAAAATTCTAGTTGCTGGTTGTTTGCAAAGCATTGCATTGTATCTGGATACTTTGCAAATTCTAAATGTAATGTTAAAGACATAGTCACGTTGCATTTCAACATAAAGCAATACGTTAGCTAAAAGAATACATATTTTGTAAACATGAACCATTTATGACACCATACTTTCATTTTTCGGACTTAAAACATGTTGACTTACCACACTGGAATTCATCTGCTCCATCTTCACAGTCTTTTTGGCCGTCACACAGCCACACACTAGAAATGCAATTCCCACTCGGGCAAGCAAAGTGGCCCTCCTCGCACTTCTGCCCGTGGGAAACTGGGGCATACAACAAAATCAAGTCAATCCGCTGAGCTTTAGCAATGATTGAGGTCATTATCATCTCCCAAGTTCTCTCTGAATCCCTTGTTTCACTGCCATAATAATCCCCAAAAATGAGATGGAGTGTTTTCAAACTGACGCCGGCTTTCCTGACCCGCCTCTGATTTCACAGGAAAAAACGTGAGTCTTTGTGCAGCTCACCCAGGCAGTTGGTTTCATCTGCGTAGTCTCCGCAGTCATTTGCACCATCGCAAATCCATGACGGATGGATGCACAGCGAGGTGGAGTTGCAGCTGATGAAATCCTTTTCTTTCACCCCCAGCTTGTAAAAGTGAGAGCAATCGGTGTGGTCTGAATACAAAACACATCACTAGAATGACTTCCTTGTCACAATGCCACTGAAATGGGAGGTGATCGTGAAGAGTGAAGCACTGAATCTGGCCTATCTAAAGTTAAAATCACTGTATATTTGATTTGCTAGAGAAGCAGCTGTGTGTATGTGTATGTGTATGTGTTTTAATTTTGGCTGTGATGAAAAAAGGAACCACTTACTGCAGCTTTTTTCATCTGAGGCATCAGCACAGTCAATGACCTGGTTACACCAAGCTGAGATGGATACGCAGCTCCCATCCTTGCAAGACATTTCAGATGAGCCACATGTGGTATCTGTTGGAGCAAATGAACATTTTCTATTAAAAAAAAACAAAAAACAGGACCTTTCCCATGTCTTGTTCAAAACCACTCTTTCAAACCTGTAGTAAAAATTAACAAGGCGCTCAGAAGAATTTACTTAATGACTTCTGTGTTTGTGCAGTTGGACAGCTTTTGTAGTAAATGTCAAATCCAGTATACTGCTGCAGAAAAACACAGTAAAGAGATATCTACTCATAAGCTTGCACACACTTATCATGAGCATGAATGCCGCCATCATTTTGCATTTTCAGTACTTCATTTTAACTGTTGCCTTTGGGGGTGGAGGTTAAGATAAAACATATAAATATATGCACACATTCTTGCGAAAATCTGGATAATAAGGTGCTATGGTGGCACCAGGGTTAGAGCATGTAACCCATGTACCCAGGCCTCTTGCACACACAAGAACAGTTGCATGTGTGCATCTGTGTTCAGTCATGCATGCAAAGATGAGAACTTTTCTATTTTTTTATGTGTTTATTGGTTAATTACTCTACATATTGTAGTTTTTTTACCACCTTATTCTTTCACAACCCTGTCTCGAGATCAGGCGTCAAAATATACACTAGCAGTAAAATTGAGGTGAATTCCCTGATGTGCATGAAACACTGAAATGCAATGATAACCTGAAAGTGCTCAACCTGAGCTGACTGCAGTTTGTCCTTTGACAAGCTACAACATTTTTCTCTTGATTCTCCTGGATGTTTCTCTCACTGTAAATCAGTCTGAAAAGAGGTGAGTTCATGACTTTGGACTTTTGACTTCAAAGCTGTTTCCCATCTTAAACTAAATTGGCCACGATGGATAGGTGTTACAAATCTATGCATCAAGACACATATCCCTTACCAACCTCTCCCTGCTCATATGATGCTTCTTAATCTGTTTACAAATAATATTGATTCAGAATGCTGATTCTGTGTAGGTAGGGATTTATATCATTGAGAAATGGTACTGTAAAACAGTCTTTCCAATGTAGTTTATTGATTTCTATAGTTCTAATTCCACAAATACACTTGAGATGAGGCAGTTATATGTGTAAATGTTGAAATTGATACAAAACATTTCCAGACACTTAATTTCTATGCAAAAATGGTCTCTTTATATTGAAAAACTGGCACTCTTCCCTGAGTGCTCAACATTCAGTTCTCTTTCCTGTCCTTAAACATTTGAGTTGATTGTTTTATTATCATTTCGCCTCAATGAACAAATACAGAAAATAAAAGATTAAATGAGATTCCTGCACATTAAAACTGCATATATACTTCTGATTTGAAGTCCATAAAAAAGATAAATTTTATTTCTGTACATAAGTTTGTAATAGCATAATTATGTATTCTGTTGGTCAGTAAAAAAAAAAAAAGGTTCTTGATGTACTAATGAAAAAACAAGAGGTTGGTAATGGATACAACATTCTGTGATAAACTCGCTACTAAAATCCCAGATTGCTAAATTGGACGATCCTCATTAATTATCAACCCACTGGTATCTCCTGGTGGGTTTAGTCAGCCTGGCCAAAATCTCTAAGCTTGAATATTCTCCCACTCTCATCAATTACTGCATGAAAATAAACATATATGGAAAAGAAAAAAAAAAAAAACACCTTCAAAGACACAGTCCCACCAGCAAAATAAAAAAAATGAAAAAACACCAAATATTGTTCAAGCAACTTCCAGGGGCAGTGGTTGGGTATCTCTTTTAATTTGTGCGCTCCTTATGATCTCTGGGCTTATTAAACAGCGAGGGCTTAGCACAGCGTGTGGTCTTGTGAGCTGTATTAACATAGGCATGAGTGTGACTAGATCCTGCCCTCAAAGGCAGGCTAGAGCGCGAGATCAAACAGCTGCAAACTCACTACTACAGAAGGCTTCATCTGAGTTATCCCCACAGTCATCGATCCCATCACAGAAACGACCACTGGCAACACATCTCTGGTTGTAGCAGGATCTAAAACCCCTCCGGCAGGTCCTGTTATCTGAAGGACAATTGAATTGATTTAAAATTATTTCCAAACTCAAGGTATCATCTAGTGTTTTTTTTATTATTATTATTAAATCTGTCAGAATCCTAATTAACCTTAAATGTTGTTGCTGGTTATCTTCTATTTTCTTTTATATAGATTTATTAAGTTTCTCTTACCACAGTACTGCATCTTCTCATCTGATTTATCTTTGCAGTGGGCCACACCGTCGCAGGTTAGCTGATAGTCGATACACTCTCCATTTCCACACTCAAATTCAGTGTAAATGTTACATGATGAATTTTCTGCTGCAGAAAAGAAAATGGGATGAAATAAAATGATAGTAAATTTTAGTAGTGTCGATGTTAATATCGTTAAGCAGTTATTTTAACAAATAAGATGCCATAACTGTCAACTTTGATACCATCTAATACTTAATACATCTAATACTAATACTGAAATTTGTAAAAACTCATCATTCGTATGAATGCCATCTGTAACTTTAAATTATATATCAGAAATGTTCACTTTTGGAATGGAATGATAGTACACACATAGAACTGTGATATTTAAAAAAAAAAAAAGAAGATAATGTGTTTTTCTCTAATTCACACATGGAAAAAAAATAATCATAGGTAGACTTCGATAATACTGGGTTGAATGACTCTTAGGGAATAACTGTAACCATCAGTTAGTGTTCTTAATGTCTCTGGCTGGAGATAAGTCCATTACTGTGTATTACTCAAAGACTGTGGATTCATTTTTGTGTCCATATCAGAAACTGTTCATAAGCCCAAATTCATATTTTTTCAAAAAAGGAGAGATTGGTGCCCTTTCCCAGAAACCTAATGGTAACTTGTTTTATTCATTCCAAAATATTTTCTGTGCTTCGATGTTTATTTGATAATAATCCTGTTTGATCATCCAACAGCAACCAAACTTTAACCGAGTTGTTGATTTGAGGTGATATTGAAGAACTGGAAGGTAGTCCACCTTCTTACTTATTCCATATACTTTGTGCAATAGGTTTTTAACAGCTACAACATAACCTCACTGTGGACAATTATCTAAAACTTTTTCTCCTCTGAAAAAAGAATGTCTTTTTCTCTAAAATACATTTAGATTGTCCATGTGGGCAGCAGCGCCTCAGAGGTTGAAGTTGTTGATTTTGCAGCAGATGTTCTTTCATGGTTGACAAACTTTTATTCCCTGTTTATGTTAAAATAGCTTTATTATGGACAATGAACCTTATTTTAGCAAATTCTAGTTTATGAAAGTCTTGAGATTTGGTGATTCTTGGGTTGTCATTGAGCAATGCCACATAACTGAGGGTGACAGTTTGGGTACGATGATAATACCTTGCACCAATCTGGGTATTTTAAACAACACAAAGATTCCAAACACACATTAAAACTGGTTTTACAATGGTTTTACTAATCTTATTTACAATACTTTTACACTAAACCCAACTGCTTTAAATAAACTTCACCATTTCAGATAAGAACCGGACAAAAATCAATCAAGAATTAAGCTAGAAACTTGATGGTAGTTACACCTGAGTACAGTTTCCCTGTAACTTGCTAACAGACACTTTCCTAAACATCCTTAGAGGTTCATGTATATATTTGAGCCTTTACAAATAGTTCTTTTTTTTGTGAACTACAGAAAAACAATAATAAATTGAAACTACTCCCATTTTTTAAATTCATCAATTAATGAAGTTGTTTATTTTACAATCATTCCAAACTTGATGATAATAATAATAATAATAATAATAATAATAATAATAATAATAATAAAAAGTGAAATACTTCACTGAAAGACAAAAACTAATATGACACTGATACCTAAGGTGACAATTTGTTAACCACTGACTGGAATTTTAAATTTGGCTGTGCAATTTCAATACTATTCCATAAATATTCACAAATATATTAATAAACACCCAATACAGAATTAGTTTGAATTCACTCATTATATAAACATCTTAATTTCAACACTCAAATCATCAACAGACCTCAATCTGATCTTTTAAAGCTAAAAAAAGGCAAAAACCTCTTTATTTTAATAATGCATCAAGTCAGGCTGTATATAAAAAAATAGCCTACCATCCACTGCCATGACATTTAAGCTAGCATCCAGCTCTGAGTCACATACCATGTTCTGTCTGGCCAAACTTTGCTTGTTTGAACAGCCCCTCCCACCATATGGCCCATTAGCATAATGACTTTCAATTTCAACTAGTGATGTCAATTAGAAAGCAAGGCATCACTTGTAGTGGTTTATAATTGAGAAGTGTAGAAACCATCTCACTCCTTTGAACTGTTTCATTCTGCATATTTTTTACTCAGACAGCAACCTTGTTTATGCACAAATACTTACTGAGTTTCTAATAAAAAAAACATCTTCTTCAAAATACTACAACCAACATCTGGTTGCTTGTTGGATTGTTAAATGAATACAGAATTTCAGAGAACAAAATAAAAAAAATTAAGATATTTAAAAATAAACTTACAAAGAACAAAAATCAAAGATGTCCTTAAAATATCTGGTATTTCTTTTAATGTCTGTGTTGGGTAAGGTGTAGCTCATTTTAGAATGAATCAATGTGAAACTCCTGGTGACTTACACACACATCTGTTGTCATCCAGCAGCACACGCTCTCCACGGCAAGTGCAGTTGACCCTTCCATGAGCTGTCAGCAGACAGAGGTCACCACAGCCTCCGTTCATGTGTCGGCATGGGGAGAGCTCACCTTCAATAACATTCAAAGACAGCTAATTAGGCTTTAACAAAGAAAGAAAATTCAGTTCAGGTAACTTTAATGCATTCAGAGTATTCTGGGGAACATACAATATATCACATTTGTATAAAGGAATAAAATGGTTTTTTAAAAGCTCTATAGGCTATTAAATAATATGGTAGAATATGAAACAAAACAACAACACAGGTTTCACATTTCACTGACAGCGTACCATTTTCTTTCCACTTTCCGATAATTCACTACCTTATCTTGGTCCTTTATAAAACTTTCTAATACTGTAAATTATTTTTATATTTATGCTTGTTTTGAGACCAAATATGAACATGTTCAAGGGGTGTTAACACATAAATTACTCATCTTTTTATTATAGTGTTCCAGAGTGAAATTCACAATGTATTTAATTCCCTTTATTAAAAAATGTTGGTGTAAACATATAGAGAACCTGAAGGCCTATAAACCTATTTTTGTGCTTTTACTTTGAAACAGTTGCTGAAAAAAATTCCCTGTTAATTCCTAGGGGGAAAATGTAAGAAATATTAAAGCAAAAGATGCATTCTATATCAGAATTATTTAGAGACATTTGAGTGTTGTTTTCAAAAAAGAATAGACACATGTATCTGATCTGCAGCTCAGGTAAGGTAGTTTTATGAACATTACTTATATTCAGGATATGCGTGACAATGAAAACAAAATTAGAGTGCAACAACGTAAAGACAGAAAGGAATAAACTAATATACCAAGCCGACATTTCCGTTCACTGCACATGAAATTGCAAACTTGCAGCTGGCTCATTCAGGTCACAGGATGCAATAATTTCCCATAACAAGATAAACAAGGAAATGAGATGCTCTCGCCATCCGATGCCAAGCCAGTGGGATGTGCTTAAGCTCACCTTCCATGTCCTACTTGGAAATTAAACTTTCTACGGCACTTAAGAGACTCCCTCTACAACATAAGCTACTGTTTTATTAATTACCACTGAGGTTTAAGTTTCTCGCCATTCTAAATACAACTACTTTCATTTATCAACTCGCCGTCTTTCGCATCAAATTAATATGTTCTTTAAAGTAAGCTCCTACTGGGTGATAACTAACAGCTATATCTGGTATTGTTGCTGACTAATATGCATGTGGGTTTGAATCATTTAAATTACTTCTTCAAGTAAAGAAAAATATCAAAATCTCTAAAAAAGATAAAGATGTGCAAATTGCCATCAAGCAATATGACCCATGCCTCTTTAGTAATGGTTTTATTTTTGCTTCCAGAGTGCTCATATCTACATAAAATAAAGTGTATACAAGTTAATGAAAATATCACTGTTGTTAATTCTTAGACAAAACCAAAAATGTATACGTTCAGTTCAACATACATCAGTATGGAGAACATAACTAATAGTTGTGATATCAAGAGACTCTATCACTTGAGATGTTGAGTTGCAAAGAACATCCTGGTCACCTTTCTGATACCCTTCAAGGTTTACAATTGAGCCAGTACTTTTCAGTTTTGATATGATGGGTTTAAAAGTGCCTCGTTAAATGTTCAAAGTTTGGGAAACTGTTTTACAACTCGACCCTACTCTGAAATTCTCTGCACGATGTTTGTTCACACATGTTCTCTAGCAATGGTCTGAGGTCAGAGGCTAAAATAGATAAAATTTTGTGGTGTTAGTGTGACAAAAAGCAAATAGATTCAAGAGGTATACCTTTTCAAATTGCAACAGTAGATTGGTTCTTGTACTTACAGTTATTGGTATCCTTTGCCACGACTATTATTCCCATTGGCTGATGGGGTATATCTGCTCGAAGCACCTTGGTGTCAGCACCAGTGTACTTATTTGATCGTAGGACAGCTCGACGGGCCCAGTCAGACCAGTAAATAAAATCTGCATAGATGGCCAGCCCATAGAAGTTTCCGGGTCCTGATTTAAGTATGACCTAAAAAAACATATAGAGCAGGGAGCTGCTGTTAGGTCATGGGGAGAATTATGTAATATTCCTTTCACAAAAATGTATTTCTAAAAGAAAACTGTATAGGATACAGACAATCTGTATATAACCCCTGGAAAAATGGGGAAAAATATTGTGTCTACTCATTAATCAACAAATCAACCCCTGCTGCCAGCTTCACTGCTTAACCCAGATGTTGGGGGAGTAAATGACAGTGCCATTGGCAACGAGGCAAGAATCCATCAGATGCTTCCTTCTGGGACTCCCCCCTGGCTTGTATAGAGGATCATGGACTCCAACAGCTTGGTCGCCTCAGCCATTAGGGGGACAGGCTTGTAAGCGACAACACATTAGCCCTGTGCCATACTGGGATTAATAGGACAGGTGTTGATTAAAGGAGCCCAGCGTGTGGAAGCAACAACTGGCCACAACGCGACTGAGAAACAGTGAAGAACAGAGAAATAAACGACAGATGGTGTGGGAAGAGCATATTGATAGGAAATTAGATTTGGGAGATGTTCGGTTTAAAGGCAGCAACTCATTAGTTTTGTGCTGAACTCATGTTTTGAGTAAATTAGTAACCAGTCTGTCTCGATTTAAAAGTATCCAGATATGATTGTAGAAATTACTGGTAGTTTATGATGCAGCAGGGAAAATAAATATGAACACATCAATGTTTTTCTACATTTCTAATGGAGCTATTGTCATGAAATTTACACCAGATGTCACCAGAGTGATCCTTGGCTGCTGAACAACTCTTTAGATTATTCTTTTGACGAGTTGTCAGAAATCTTGCAAGGAGGTGGTGGTCACTGAAACATTCAGATGTCAGAAAATACATTTTGTAACCAGTGCCACTTTACACTCAGATGGAACCTGCTTCAGCCCTGGGATTAAGAAACCTTAAGTCATCAGCTATAGGGCTAAACCACTTGATATTAAACGATACACAAAGGGAGCAGGACTGCTTGAAAGATTTCAGTTATTTTCTTGGTTTTCAATTCCTTTTTGCATCTCCTTTTTCATGCGTTCAATAACTACATCCTTCATTACATTTGATAATACATAACGTAAAACTTGGACAAATTGGGGCGTGCTGTGGTGGCGCAGGGGGTTAGCACGCCCCACGTTTGGAGGCCTTGGTCCTCGACGCGGATGTCGCGGGTTCGACTCCCGGTCCCGACGACCTTTGCCGCATGTCTTCCCCCCTCTCCTCACCCTCCTTCCTGTCTGCCTACTGTTGAAAAAATACAAGTCACTAGCGCAGCAAAAACTCTTCGGAGAAAAAAATGGAAAAAAAAAAAAATTGGACACATTTTTATGACTTACTTTTTAAATGCGGATCACTTGGACTGTCAACAGCCCATTCAGAGACATTTTACTGAAGAAAAGTGCTTGATATTTGTTTGTTGTGGAAATTGATATTTCATTACATTTAAAACCAACATTAAGTAATGCAAGTGATGCTTTACACATATTAAACTGAACAGTTTGATATCTTTCAGTTTTGTAGTAGTTTCTATGATGGTGAAAAATCACAGCTTCTTAGCTAAACTTGCTGACCCTCTTGCTGTCATCGTTAATGTCGTCATCACTCTAAATATGACACTGAGGTGAGAACTATGCAAACATTCGACTCCCCCAAGCTCCCCGTCAGCATATATTAGTACTGCAGTTAAGAGGAGAAGCTGTGCCCTGAAAGACAAAACTGCTACTAAAGTTTACTCTAATATGACTCATTACAAAAAGTACTTTATCATGGTTGTTCTTTTGCCTTAGTCTGTTCTAATTCCTAATTGAAATCCTGTGGTTACTGGCATTTCTTGGTAATTTGAACACATCTTTTGTCACATAGAATTAAACAATATTCTTTAAAGTGACAAGCTGCCTTAAGCTTTCACAGTAAGTAACTTGTCTGCAGTGGATGCTTTGTCTTACTATAGTTTGGTTTGAGGATGGCGTTAACATCTAGCTATCTCTGTTCAATTTACACATTTTAATTGGAAAGGAAATGCTGTACCCAGAGCAGTCTTGCTGCAAAGCTTTCATTAGCAGGACAAGGCTGCTGCAGGTTCAGGTGGGGTCTCAAAGGTGAAGACTTTCTGAGCCTAGTGACCCAGCTCATCACACATATGGGTAACTAATTGAGATGGGCCAAACTGCTGGGCCGCATGAGCCATGTCAAGCAAAAACTAGATTCTCCAGCATGAAAAGGTCATCCTGTACTGTAATCCTCTGCATACCCAGGACACAGCTGTTGGGATGTCATACATTATGCATGAAACTTTTATGGACAAAACTTGAGCTCCCCCTTGCTGGGTTTTATTTACTTTACCAAGAACGGACTTTTGTGATTAAGGAAACCATCTGTGCCCTCAGAGAAGAAATAGGACAACTTCAAGAGGTATTTCAAATCCCATCTGCTGTGTGGAGGATCTTGTTCCAGGAACGTAATTGCACAGAAGTTTCTTTTTAATGCAAGAAAAAAAAAGCTATTTACTATGCTCATCTCTCCAAGTGTAGTTGAAAATTAAAATGCATAAATACATTAGAAGCAATGGGAATTATCACCAATTATAACAAATAGAGATGCATGTGCGTCATGTAAAGACTTTTGTTCCCCTTTTGTTTTATAGAAAAACTAACGCAGAAATGTGTTAGTTTTTATGACCCAATCATGGCTGGAATTTCTCAAAAGTCAAAGGCAACTTGGAACTATAACATACCTTTAGCATAACATAAGAATGGGAAAGCAGCAGGGCTTGTAAAATTAATTGTAAATAGTCGTAACTTTTTGTGATCTAGCTCATTGTTATGTGAGGTCTTACACTGTCAGGTACAGTGAGTATAAAACAATCTAAAATAATATGACTTTTTCAAAATATGTTTCTTAAATCTTGGGAATTCAGGACATCACACAGAAATGCAAAACTAAACAATTAAAATGAGAAGTATTCTTTTTTCACAACAGCCACAAATTGTTGCATTTTTTGCTTTCCTACTTACATATCGACTGGAGCCATCGTAGTCACATCTCTCAATCTTGCCAAGGCTTCCATCTGAGAAGTAGAGCTTTTCTGCTTTGTGGTCAATTGTCAGTCCATTTGGCGTCAGGATGTCAGAGCTGATTATAATCCTGATGTTCTTGCCAACTAAGGTGGATCTCATGATGCTGGGTCTCTGCTCATTCCAGTTGGTCCAAAACATCAAGCTAAGCATACAGAATGGACAGTAAAGATCAGCTTTACAAAGTACACAGTGCAAAACCTATTTTCAAACTTTACATCCTATTATTTCAGAGAAACGTTTCTTGTAGTCTATCAGTCCCTGACATCGGTCCGAGGAAGGTCTGCTCTACTCCTGATTTTCAGCAGAGTTGTTTGAAGGGTTTGTTGATTGCATAGCCCATTTCATGTCACCCCACAGCATTACAATTAGATTAAAATCTGGGTTTTAACTTGCCAAACATCCCCAGACTTTTAAAACTTCCAACTCTATGCTTCACAGTTGAATGATTCTCTTTTGTGAAATGCTATATTTTCTTATGCCAAACGTGTCTTTTGTTCTGGTGTCCTAACACTTATTAGGCTCATCTGTCCAAAAAACTATTACAAACATCTTGATCTATCCTTACATTTTCTCTGGCAAACTTTATAACTTTCAAGTTTTTTTGGTAACAAACGTGTTCTCCTTGCATGTCTCCTAATAAAGTTAAAGATTTTCAGAATCTTTGGACGATTGTACAGGCAATCACTTTCAAATCAACAATAGAAAGAGCCTGCTGACATGACAACATTGACAGGCTTTGTGATTTCTTTTAGCAGGTGGTGGTATGTCTGTGGTCTGAACTTCCTTGGATTATAATCCTGATCCAATAAATCTGGAGATGTTAGCAATTTAAATGTTTTCCAATTGCAAAGTATTTTCTGTTCAGAAAAATAGCTGATTTCAAATTTGTTTGAGGTCTCATTATCCATTTTCAGACTCATAAGTTGCCAAAATCTTTCTAAAGGATGGAGATGGGGACTATGCATTTCAACAGTCAAGGAAACACCAGCCTAAAATGTAAATTTTTCATATACCTCTGTAAACAGTAGAAACTGAGATTACAAGCTTAGACTAAGGCAATTATTTTTGTTACGTATCACAATCCTCTTATAGCTGAAAAGATCTTGTTTCTTCATTTTCACTCTGTAAAAATGATACAAGTTTAGCTCTGGCTCAAATAAATAACATGGATTATCATCGCAGCTTAAATGATAAAAGTCAACTATGCAAATCCAAGTGTGTGAGAACCCAGGAAACAGGTAAGAGTAGTATATGAATACATTTTAAAAAGTCATACCATCAGTTGTATGAGACTTACAATAGAAATGGACAACACAAATCAGACAGAGGCTGTGTTGTTCAGTAAACAAGAAGCAGGATCTCCTTTGACATTTTTAAAAAACCCTTATCTTAATCCTGGCCTCCCACTTCAAAACTTAATGAAGTCATAGAAGTCCACTCTACTACACTGATAAAAAATTCAGGTCAGAAGTCACAACCAGAGTCTACTAATTAATCACTTGAGCTTAAATTTTAATTATTAGACTGTGATTCGAGAGTAGGATAGATATGCTGCCAAACTGCCAACCAAGGAGAGACTGGGGTCAAGAAATTAATTTAGTTAGTGTAGCAAGAGTTAGAGGACATTCAGTCTTTTCTGACTGCTCTCAATATATTTATGAAAAAAGAATTTGAAAACAAAATCATGCAAAAACATGCTTCATTTTTTTGAGCTGATTTAAATTTTTCAAAACTGCTAAAAACATGCAGAGTTCAACACATAAAAGCTGTTATTTAAAAATTGTACCAGGTATGCCTGACTATGTGTTTTACAAAATAAGAGATTCAGGGACAAAAAAAAGGTAGGGAAGATATGCTAAAAATGATTCAATAACATAAACTTTTCAATATTTACATCAATACACTAGAGATCAGGACTATCATTCATGGTTTTGAAAATTAATACAATTAATATAATCCCTAACACAGTATTTCTTGTCATGAAAATTAAGACCTTATCTTGCGAAATAACTGTTAGCTATTTCTACAGCGACATTAGAAAAAAGTATTTGCACACTTATAGATTTGCTCCTGAAAAAAATAAACAAATTTGAGAAAATACAAAATTCATATTTCAAATGATTAATCTGTTAAGCAAAAAAGGAACCAGCCTGGCCTTACATGAAGAAGTAAGTCTCTCTTTCTAATTTATGAGTTAGCTGTGATTAACTATATTTTCGGAAAGCTATGTTCATTTTCATTATCGACACTCAGGCATGACTGCTATCAAAATTGTAGACACAAGAAATAACTTAAACAGAATCATTTAGACAACATATAGTCAGCTCAAATATCCAAAAACAGTAACACACCAAACCACAATCTAAGGATATGCAAGACAAACCAAAATCCCTGACATCAGTTTGAAAAGGCTTACAGAGTCATTTCTAAGATTTTAGGCCTCAAGGAAACAAGTTTTTGTGATAGCCATAATCCACAAAAAGAAAAAACCTGAAACAGGGGTCAAGCACAAGAGCAAATCAAGGATTCATCCAGGAGGTCACAAAAAAAGCAAGAACAACATCCTAAGTACTCAAAGCTTCACTTGTCTCAGTTAAAGTCAATGTTTACTAGTGTGGCTCAATAACAGGAAAGAGACTGGACAAAAATTGCATTCATAGGAGAGTTTCAAGGTGAAGACCCCTGCTGATCTAAAGGAACACAAAGTCTCTTTTCACCTCACCCAATAAATGTCTTTTGAGAAACTTGCCACATTGATGAAAACATTGCTCCATTCTGCTGATTTAAATTTGGACTTAAATGCAATAGAGAATCTGGCATGATCTTAAACAAACCCTTCATGATCAAAACCGTCCAATTTTGCAGAATTAAAATGATTCCACAAAGAAGACAAGGGCAGATGTCCTACAAAGGGATGTAAAAGAATCACTGCTAGTTGTCACTAAAGCTTGATGATAGTTTTTGCTGACAAAAGGGTTATAGATTTGTGGGCACTTAGTTTTATCACATGGAGTCATGCTGGTTTGGATGTTTTTATTTATAATAAATTTCATAATATTTCAAAAATGCCATTTTTAATTTACTGAGGTGTAAAAAAAGGGATACAAATTTGTTAGTGAGAAGTTTTTCTCCATTGCCATGTTCTTTTGGCTGTCAACAAAAAACAACTAACGTTTAACAAAGAATCTCCTATGTCTTGTTTTTTTTTGCCTAATATTATGTCACATCCTATCTAAACTGGATATATTGCTACATTCCATATTGTTATATTTTTTCTCATTTATTGTGGGTATATGCTTAGAGATTTAGCCTAAAAATGGTCACAGGGATGGTGTTTCTATTACCGAGCAGGTAGCTTCTCTGCAGCAGATACAGACTCCATGCCACCTGCACATGTTTGAATGTTCTGTGAAGCAGAACAATAACAGCACTGTGGATCCGGCTGCCTGATGAGATCTGGGTTGTCCGCAGCAGGATATCTAATATTTTACTTTATTTAGTCTAATTCACAGGTATAGAAATTAAGTAATCTTATACCACTTCAATGTATTTCAGATTCTGTTCTGTTACGTTTAATCTACTTGTCTGTACGATATCTGACTTATGCCTTGTTTTATGCTGGTGTATGAGATAAGTCAGACTGATCCAGCACAAAGGTGAAAACAGTAATTAGAATCTAGCAATTAATTTAAGATATAATTTTTAGCATGTTAGTTTACAGAAAAGCCAAATGGAAATTAACAAACTCATCAGAATTGTCAAATTGACAGCAATCAAATTAAACTTGACCAAAATCAGTTAAATAATAACATAACTTTGTTCTCCTACTGTTTAAAGAATAACACAAATCTGTAAAAAAAATGTCAAAAATCCAAAATTACTCTTAATTTTTAAGAATAGTGTTTATCTTTATATAAGAATTTATTAACAACAACAAAAATATATATATATATATATATATATATATATATATATATATATATATATATATACTGTATATAATAACTTGATTTCTGAATGGAATCCAGGTTTTATGATGCAAACATTTGCAGAATTTAACTAGTAGTTTAAACTTCACATTCTCAGTAAAACTGTGTCAGTTTTACATTCTTAGTAAATCCAAGGTTAACAGCATGGGCAGTATGCACTTAATGTCTCAATTGCTTTTATTCCTCTTTAGCGAGCAGCACACAATCGGCGGGTATGAGAGCTTAACTCAGAACAAATCTTGGCATAATATCAACAACACAAGTTTATGAATGGACTTATACAGGAGCACAGACAATGTCCTACAGCTGACAGAAAGCTAAAACAAAATTTTAAAGAGAAACAATGCTTTCTGCTAATGTTTGGGCATTTAAGGCAGTTTTCTATTTCTAATCTTAATTTGAATAAATAAACTTTAATTAGGTCATGTCAATTTTCAATGCATGTATTTTAAATACAGTTATGCTATTTCTGAATACAGTGCACATACTCTCCATGTATCTAGACAGTATTGTGGGATTAAGTGAATCATACAGTAATTTGATAACCAATGTAAGAGATGTATTTTGAGACAGATGAGTTACAACCTCTGACACTCATCCAGGGCCAGTACGTGCGGGTGGTCTTCCTCTGAAAGCGTGACCACAGCCTGCCTGGAAAAGGCACCGACTCGGTTCTGGTCCACAGTCTGTCTGGAGATGGTAGATGTAGTGGAACTGGTCCAGTACAAGGTGTCCCAAGCCCGGTGGTAAGCCAGACCCTCCACTGAACCCACATCTAAGAAAACAAAAAATAATAAAAAAGAAAGATACAGTTCAGATAAGTAACCATACGTCGCAGCTACAGCAGTATTTTGGCCATGAATCCTGTTTTATTAAAGAAAAGTAGGTACATTTTTATTACTTTGCCAACTGAAATATGTATTCCATTCCATTGGTAATGATAAGAGATAGCATGCTGGTATGAGTGAAAACTGTCACTATGACGACATATACTTAATGTTTTTTCACTGTTTTATCTTTTGTTTGAAAAAATCCTATAAGCATGACTTTGTAACTTTAAGCTATCTGGAAAAGAGAAGGGTTTGTATTTTTGGAAAGCTACCACATCATTTGTTTCGCCCAAATATTTGTTGCAATCTGCAATAAGGCCAATAGATATTGCTACGCTACATTCTGTCCTTCTAAAATTTTAACATAATGCTATGGCACTTTGTGTTATTATCAAAATATGCTGCTTTCTGTCACTTACACTTATATCTCAAAAATTTTAAATTAAGGCCAGTCCATGCAGATTTAACAACAGCAAAAAAAAAACTGTTCGCATGCAACAGATGGCAAGCTCTTTTCGTGTTAGACGTGGGATTGTGTTTCTTGGTGATTGACAGAGAAATTACTTCACGGCTCAGTACACTGGACAGACAGCCATTTGTTGACGCCACAGTCACCAAGGAACTGAGTGTGTTTTCATCGCAAACCAATTTCCTAAACACAACATAAGATAAGGCTTTTGCAGCACTCACATGTTATTGTATAGAGGTGAATGACACTGACGGAACCCTCAGTCAGAAACACTATCAGATAATTTGGTCATATCAATATCTAATTACCCACAGTAGTCTACTTGTGTGGACAAGGCTTAAAAATGTCATCTTAATGTAACTTTTGCTTATTATGCACTGCAAAATGAAAAAAAAAAGATTAATTGTCTTATTCATTGTGCATCAATTTGTGTGAATACATCTATAAAAGCAGGCATTTTGGCAATTTGCTTGTTTAGAATATACAGATGTACTGTATATAAACACAATGCCAAGGTGAAGAGACATCAACAACTGCCTAAGTCAAGCTATAGTAGCTGCCCATTTATTTGGGAAGGTTTATAAAGCTTTTTGAAACTGAAATCCATCCTTCTCCAAATTAAACCCAATGTGATTCTGTGTTCAGAGAAAAAGAAAAGAAAACAAGAGCTACATTTCATGCTTGACAGGCCTCAGCTAGCATGTGAAATGGTAATGCTTAAAGCAGTAAAATTAGAAAAAGACAGAATTGTTGCTTGTTTGGAAGTTTTAGACCGAGAAAGTGTTTTCTCTCAGTGAGGCAGCAAGGCTTAGTGTTGCACTATTCACATGAAAGAACTGGAATACTTCTTCAACAATGTCCTTAGGACAAATAGGACAACAGAACAGATGCTTTGCCATAATACACATCAAGAAACTTGACTAAAACCAAACACAACCTATCAGCACAAACACCTCATATGTGTTGTCAAGGTCTGTGGTGGAATAAAGATGATTTGGGCTTGTTTGTTTTAAGCCACAGAACCAGTAGATCACTCAACACAAAGACAACTCCCAAAGACGTTATGAACATCTCAGTAAATTCTCAGTGTGAGTTTTTGCAATGCTCAGAAAACTGCAAAGAACAGTCAGTGAGTTAAATGCTAAAGTTGAGGAACCTTGATGAAGTCTGAACAAAATGGCTTGTTTGGAAGGGTTGCCAGAAGAAAGTCTCTTCTCTAGCAAACTAAAAACAAACAAAAAAAAAACACACACAAAAGAAGTGCAAGAACTTTTAAAAGAACATCAGATAAGACCAAAGTTGAGATATTTTGCCATGATGCTCGGTGTGATCTCTGACAAAAACAGACAAAGACAGTATGTCAACACAAACACTTCAAACTAGCTGCAAAGCATAGTGACTTATTCTTTAGCTTTCTATTCCATTTCCATAAGGTCTTACAGAAAATGACAACTTAGAATTACTGCTGTCAAATATATACTTAGTACACCATTGGGTGTTCTTAGTTTGACTCATGACTGTATTCACATTAACAAAAAGTCAGAATCTATCTTTGTTTTATTTGGTTACACAGTTATTAAATATGTTTAACAGAGGCTTTTAAAAAACGAAACAGAAAAATAACAACAAAAAACTTCTTTGTTTTTTTAACAGAAATTAATGAATGTTCATTTCAACAAATATTATTTGTGATATTTTTTCAACATAACCTTCTTTGGAATGTTAAATCAGCTCAAACAATAAAGGTGATACCAATACATGCTACTCTAGAAAAGTGTGAAGCTTTAAATATGACTCAACTAAATCACGGGCAGTCTAATCTAAGTTGCTTTATTTCAGGCTTTCAGAACATACACTGTATTATACTAAAATGCAGATATTTGGGTTTGTTTATATGTAAAGCCAAGCTGTGGCATCTATGCCAATTATGCAATTAAATTAATTAGTTTTTTATGGATGGAAAGCTAATTTACTTTGTGTCAATTATTGAAGTTAGGAGGATTTCAAAATAACTGTAGGTGAATTAAATATTAATACAAATTTTGCGTGGCATCCAAATGCAACATATAGCAAATCGGATCTATTCTCATCCTTGTTTTTGCACACTAGTTTTTTCTAAACTCATAAACCACCTCTAAAATACTTAAGACTCTGCCTGAGTCAGCTGACAACTAATTAATAGTTTGCAATAAAAGCTGTCTGGCAGCTTGGAGTTGCTCACAAATTGTTGGCCACGCGAGGGAGTAATTAATGGGGGACACAGAGTTTAATTAGGGAAATATGGATGATTAACATCTTCACCTTTCCTCAATGATGGGATTCAGTAAAAAAATAACAAAAGGCCTAATTTTACACACAGTTCAGTGTGATGCTGCCTTAAAGTGCCCTAATGCTTCTAATTCTGCTTTGAACCAACACTAAATACAAAACCGGGGACAGTCACAATGTCCTGAAACTAATCTTTGCATTATGGCTGCATACAACGTGAATATGTGAAAGTGTTGTTGACTGAAAAACTCAAACAGTGTTTCAGCGAAATTTTTGGACCTCTTTCATTCTGCATTTCACAAGTGGCAAGGCGTGAAGGACACTAACACTCCTGACAGATGGTTCTTGATAATGCCTGTTCATTTCAAGAAGATAAATAAATAAGCAGAAAGCTCCCTCAGCAGGAGCGTGGGAGATGGAATGGGGGATGGGTGAGAATGGATCAGTAACACTCTGCTAGTCTTCCTGTGTAAGAAGAGGATGGGAAGGTGCTGAGCTCTGCTCCCTGTGGAAACTTTGTAGAATGGCAGAGAAGGCAAGCTGTGGAGAACAGACACTTCAGCTGTTTATCTCACGCCAACCATGCTCATCAAGATGGGATTGGCTGACATTTGGTAATTAATAAATTACTAAATTACCAATTAAATAAATTTAATTGGTAGCAGTGACAAGGAGGAAGCCTAGAAACACATAAGGAATAGTTGGCTTGAAATTAATGGGGGTTTTTAAAGAGTAAAAGGTGAAAAAACCCAGAATCCCTTGTGACATTGACCCAAACAGATGCAATTGATTCTTTGTAGTCAGCAACACAGCCATTTAATCAAAAATAAAGTAAAAAATTCTACCTTGTGGAAAGTCATCAATGCAGAAACATGGATGACTGAAACCTGAGTGCTCAGGGTTCATTTAGATATCTCCTAATGTAGGGGTGACACCATTTATACAGTATAAACCTGCACTTGTGGGCACTCGTGGTATGAAGAGCTGTAAAATAAATAAATTTTAATTTCTCAAGCATAATCACACTAATTTTTTTAGAAAAAAGCCAGGCTGCAATTTGTGTCCAGTAATTTTTGTGTTTACCAATTGTTGATTGTTTACTTTCCAGCAGTATTAACAAACAGCATAAAATCTAACAGTTGGTATGGAGATTTAGTGACATTAAGATACTGCTCTTTACTGCAGTTTCTAATGCCTGCTCTGGAAGATTTGGCACCACCTTTTCCTTCCTGCAGACTGTTTGTGGAGGCAATAGCTTGATACCACATCCAGCAAAGTAGTCAGTGATAAATAATAGGCCTCTATACTTAGTCATATAATCCATCAATATCAAAAGTCATGGCTTGCTAATTAGAAGTCTCTAGAAACTCTGATCAACTTTAAAAAGTATATATATATACATATATATATATATATATATATCCATCCATCCATCCATCCATCTTCTGTTCACCCTTGTCCCTAATGGGGTCGGGAGGGTTGCTGGTGCCCATCTCCAGCTACGTTCCGGGCGAGAGGCGGGGTACACCCTGGACAGGTCGCCAGTCCGTCGCAGGGCAACACAGAGACATACAGGACAAACAACCATGCACACACACACTCACACCTAGGGAGAATTCAGAGAAACCAATTGACCTGACAGTCATGTTTTTGGACTATGGGAGGAAGCCGGAGTACCCGGAGAGAACCCACGCATACACAGGGAGAACATGCAAACTCCATGCAGAAAGACCCCGGCCGGGAATCGAACCCAGGACCTTCTTGCTGCAAGGCAACAGTGCTACCAACTGCTCCACTGTGCAGCCCTATATATATATATATATATATATATATATATATATATATATATATATATATATATATATAAATAATGCTGTAGCTACAATAATTTAGTTCAAATAACTGTACCACAGACGATTTAGTTAAAAATAGCTTCTAAACATGTGAACTGAATATATGCACTCAAATAAAAGACTGGTTTTAAATAAGAATATCTGTAAGAGAGGATGTCACTGTAGACTTTTACCAGAAGTGTCAATAAATGTGTCCGTGGCTGTAAACATGGCAAAAAAGGTATCATGAACCATCTGAAATTATGTGCTTTTACACAGGGCTACCTTAAAGTCCCAAAATTTATGTGCACATAAGAGCATGTCTGCAATAAAGAAAAGGTGGGTAAAAGAAAGTAATTAATCTATAGCGGGAACACATTTTGCCAGAATGAAATCCACTTACTTTCTGCAATAATATATCGTCCTGCCCAGTCGTCGTTAATAATCTGTATATTTCCATAATGCGCATCACTGAAAAAGATGCGGTTGGTCCCAGATTTGCTCTGATTGTAGTCAAAGGCCAGTGCAACAATGTTCTTGAAGAAAGCTGGATTTTCCAGTGGCTGAACCGGTGAGTTGAGGTCGTTTTCATCTGAGAGGTGGATGCTTTTCAGGATAGTCCTTTCAGAGAAGAGTAAATAACCTTCATAGCGCTCGCAGGCAAAACCATCGTCTGCCAAGCGACCGTGGGCACAGGAGCAGGTTCGCCGACCGCTTCCCAGGTGAAAGCACAACTGCTGGCAGCCTCCGTTGCCCCTGGCACAGGGGTTGGTGCCTTCAAACCACAACACATGTTCAGTTACCAGCTTGCCTTATTTTCTGCTTTGTGCAGTCAGGTATAATTTGTCCTGCCTATATATGACAGATGGAAAACAACTATGGCAAGTAAAGAGCCTTGGAATATCATATTCCTGGAATTTAATCATATTTGATCATATTACATCCACTACCTTCAACATAACATTGCTAACATTTGAAGACTGATAAACATTAATAATTGTGCTACTTCTTAACTCCCACTACATTGACATTACTATCAGGTGCATCCTCACCTGCACTAGTCCAAAATTTGATATTTTAAGCTTAACAAATAAACTTGATTGATTTATGTACTTGAAAAAAATAATAAAACTGGAGATTTATGTGTCAAACAAATTACAAAAAATGCAAATTGACACAATGTGTAATGAAAAATGAATCAGAATACAAAGTTAAATCCTACCTTTTTCCCTATCTCTGTTGAAAACTGTCACATCTTTTAAATTGACCCCTAGACCACTCTTCATGGTTACATCCTCACTGGTGTCGGTCTTAAAAGCTCGCCGGATTGAGCCATTGGAATGGGCCCTGAACATCATTAACAAAAAAAAAGATGGCAACTAATAAATATATGTTTAAGAGATGTTCTAGTCTAAGTTTTGGTTGAGGCAAGTTGAAGGGATAAAAAAGAAACAGCATTTTCTCGATAGAACTGATAAAAAAGGGACTAAAATTATTCTTTTGCTCTTCTTTCCACAAAAAAAGAAATGCATGCAGGTTAGTTGCACAGGAAATTAGGGAGAAGTAAATTAACCGTTTTTACGACTAGTTTAAGTGTGAGTCGTGAAAAACACGAGCCTAAATAAGCCATTATAACAGGGATGAAGAAGGATTTAGGATGCTGGTGACAAACATTTCTGTCTGCATTCACAAAAATAGGCTTTGACTTTTGGTAAGAACAATTGCTTTTTGTAATATTTTCACACGAGATGCTTGTCGTCTTAGGTTGATGTAAAGTTAAAATACAGGGCCTTGCAGGCCAGGGAATTTGAGTGTATTTAGGAAAATAATAAATTACCTGTCAGACCAGTAGATGTAAGGCCCAAACACAGCCACAGAGAACAGGTCTACGTTGGCCGCTGACATTACAATCTCCCGGCTCTCACCTGTTTCAAGGTTGATCCTCTCGATCTTATCTGTGCGTGCGTCGCACCAATATAATGTGTTTTCCTGGAAGGTAATTTAAAAAATGCAGATCAAAGACCCACCATCTTATGCACATTAAAATTTCAGAAAATGATGAAAGAGGGGGTGTAGAATATCCGAGTATATCAGGTTGAAGACAATGCTTGTGTTGTAGACTGTACCTCAAAGTCTATGGAAATCCCATTGGGCCATACGATGCCTGAATTAACAAGGGTAACTTGGTCTGAACCATCCAGACGAGAGCGGCCAATGCAGGGATTCTGCCCCCATTCGCTCCAGAAAAGGTAACTGTCAAGCATAATTGGACCCACATAAAAAGTGACTTTTACCCACTTGGCTTAATTTCCACAAAGAGAATAAGACAATGAAGCAAACCCACATTGGACACAGCGGGCTAAAGCGCTACAAGATAGAACAGATTACTGGACTTCAGGTGTTGATTACTGCCAGTATGTGGTGCCTAACAAAAAATAAAAGCTCTACAATAAAACATATCTTAAGACTGCAGATTATGTTTTGTCCTTGTTTGACACCCAGAACAACCCCTTACATTGGTTTTGATCCTAAGTTTAACAGAGTACCTATTAAAATACTTCAAGTGAGGACTTAGATGTCATCTGTCAATTGTAATTTTCGAAAAAATGTTCTACTGTTCTACTGATGTTAACCTGCAATTATTAGCGCTCCAGGTCATTAAGAGATGTATTGACATTGATGTCATGGTAAATTTATATAAGGGTTTGCCAACTGTGCCTCGTTAGTCAGTGGATGTGACAATATCAGGTAGTCCTTGCAACTAGGCAGCATTGGGATTTAAGGCAAAAACATATGGGAAGTACCAGGGTGAAACATCTGACATGCATACATTTTCAATATTGACACTTATTGGATGTGTCTAAACTGTGCTGAAACAGATTTAGCACAATTAGTGACTCAGCATATTACATGGCTGCAACTTGATATATTTAGCCATCTGGGCGTGGTGAAGATGACCTGTCAAAGTTCAAATCGAGCATCAGAATGAGAAAAAAGGAATGAATTTACTTCCAACAGCGTACAGTTGTTGGTGCCAGACAGGTAGTTCTCTGAGTAATTCAGAAAACAGCCATTATACTTGGATTGTCATGCAAACCCTCTCATAGGTTTAAAGAACACTAGGACTACCAGGATTTTGAGAAATTCCTATCTCTACCAAGAGGGGCCAAATTGGGTATCTTCCTAGAACTACCGAGAGAGGGCCAAACTGGGTTATTAGCATCCCAATGTGGCCAAACTGACGACTCTGAATGGTCTAATTAGCATCCCTGTAGATGTGACCATAGCCTGAGGGACCAGCAGGGGGGAGGAGAGCCAAACTCACTACATCAACTTTCACGCTGATTGTCCTTTGTCATTGTCAGTAATGGCCTTATTTACATAACAAAGGCGCCTCTTCACACCCTCTCTTGGAGGGCCAAACTGGCCCCTCTCTGGTAGCTCTAGGGACAGGGCCAAACTGGCCCCTCTCTTGTACCTAGAGGAAGATTCCCATTTTGGGAATCTTTGGTAGTTCTAGTGTTAAAGAAAGGGAAAACAGTAATGTGAGCAGCAGTAATATGAAGGAAAATACCTTGTTGATGTCAGAGGTCAATGGAGAAAAGGGAGATTGATTTGAGATGATAGAAATGTACTAGTAGTTTTTTCACCACTCGTTAAAAAGAAAACCATACTGGGTGTCATTCCTGTCAGGAAACTGAGACTACAGTTCACACAGATTCATCAAAATTGGACCACAGGTTGGAAACTGCTGCTTGATTCCATGAGTCTCCATTTCAGGTTCAACATTCATTTGGAAGGAATTTTATTTAAACCACATGGAAACAGATTCATGCTGCAGATATGGCTCCTGCTGGTGTAATTGTTTCATTGTTCATAAATCGACTGAATTATGAAAAACTATACATAGTTTTAAAGATGGCTTCAGATAAGTAGCTATGAGAGAAATGCTTTGAAACATATCTTAACAATTACATGCTGAAATAAAAAATCATGAACAATAAGCTGTTTCAAACAACTTGACATATTTCCAGTTGTTGTGCACATCATCACAACCACACACCACAAATCACACATTTCTGAGGATTGGGTCTTTATGATTATTATCTAGATAACTACATATACAGTATATCTATAGTCTGCTCTTGTTTCACTGCTTTCACCTCTGACTACTCAAACATATGTTTATCAGTTGGCTAAACTGTGGGAAATGCCAGGAAAATGTTTTTAATATAGATTGTCAATTGTCAATATCGAGGCAATCTAGCATGAATCACTAAGAATACCCTTTTCTCAATGTTTCTGTTTGATGCTGACATTAACAGAAGCTGCATGTGTATGGTCTAATGCTCAGCAAAGCTGGCAAGTAATTGGCTGACTGAATAGCTGCATCAATAAGCAGGTAAACAAACATGAAACTGCTCGAGTGCTCAGACAAGGTCTGGTGTGAAAACCAGTTTTTCTCATTAAGGAAAACGACACAGTTAAAGTAATAATCAGTTTTCTATACATCCTCATACATTCAAAAACCCAACTGATCCCACGTATTGCAGCCTGTTGCACTGCAAAACTGGACAACAAAATCATAAAACAGAGAGATATTCCTCACCCTTTTTGTGGATGAACAGCAATGGCTCTTGGTTGATCAAGTCCTTCAGATATCACCACTGAGCGGTATGCACCGTTAAGGCGGGAGATTTCAATCAGATTAAAACCGTGATCTGTCCAGTACAGGTTTCCTGTGTAGACACAAAAAGTTAATGCAAAAGAAATATACTCTACAATAGACAGGAATAAAGTGTGAGTATATGGTCAGGAAGACATAAACCAGCTATTTATGTATGGACACATATATTTGTTTTCACCACTGTTTTAACTGATTGAGGTGTTTCAGTCAATAACATGTATTTGTAATTTATTACAGTAGTTGGAGAATCCAAGCCCATTTAAAACCTTAAAAATGAGACAGTTAAGTCACTGAATGAAAATTCAGTGACTTAAAATTTAAAATACACCACTTCAAATGAAAACAAGAAAAGCTATTGTAAGAGAAAACTTGTAAGGTGAACTTAATGGTATGAGAATTCTTAACATGTTCTTTAAATTCGACACCATAAAAAATTTTACACCACATCTAGAGTTTTTTGTTACGAAATACGTCCTTCTGTAAACATATTTTAAATAACTTCAAAATTCAGTACATTAAGTCATGTTGAATTTGTACTCTTGCAATGAATGATTTTACTTTGTTTGCTGAAAAGTTTTTTTTTTTTTTAATGAGGAGCAGCATCAAACCTAAGCTTCTACTTCGTGCGTTAACTAGACAGTAAACAGAAATGTAAATTGTTCACTGTCAATAGCAAGCTGACACCCTGTAGTAATAACACCATGGACTGGGGAGACACAATACTGACCAGCGATCCAGTCAACAGCGATGCCTTCGACTCGACTGATGCCTGTAGTAATGACGTCTTCCCGCCAGGTCTGATCACGTTTGGCACGGGATATTCTGTTGAGCCCCATATCTGTCCAGTACACTGTGTCATTTCCTGAAAATTACACCATACCATTAATGACAGGAGATAATAGGATGATGAATGCTGCTGTCATGGATGTAGTTACAGTTTTAAACAACGCCAAATTTTACTTTAGCACTGTCAGTATTACCAAATGTCATATAGTGCTAGAAAGGACCTCAAATTAGGGGCAGCATAAGTACAAAATATGACGCTGGAGTATACAGGTACATCTCAATAAATTAGAATCAGAAAAAGTAATTTATTTCAGTAGTTAGAAAAAAACAATATTGCATATCTATATTTATTTCACACAAAATGACACATTCCTGTTCATTTTGATGATTACGGCAAGCAGCTAATGAAAATCCAAGTCAGTTTCTTCCTAAATTTAAAGATTACTTCAAAGACCAACAGAGTATGTTTTTTTTTAACTGAAACTTAACTGAAAAACTTAACTTTAACTGAAAATTTTTGACTATGTGTGTAATGAATCCACTTAATATATGAAATGAAATTTTAAAACTGTGCTACTGAAATTTCTGATATTTTAATTTATAGAAAAGTCCTTTTAGTTTTCAAAGCAGTGCACAGTAAGTCCTTAAGAATTTGGTAAATTCACCATGCTGTATTTGCAGTGGAGCCTCCAAGTCCGACTCTCCACAGGTTGTTAAGAGCTTACCTAGCATCAGACATTTAATTGCACCATCTTGTTCCTCATGCCTTCACACTCTGTTAACACAAAGATGACATATGACAGAATACAGCTGCGGGGCTTTCATCTGTTCTGCTCTGGCAACCTGGCTTCCATAACGATATGTAAATGAAATGTGCATGCTGTCAGGTGCTGATCCTGGATGGGACTTAGCGCTACATTTGCATGTTCACTTGCCCAAAGAATTAAAGGCTGCGGCAATCATTGAATTTTGTACTTGGACTCAGCTCATTTCTTTTCCAAAAGCTGCAGTCACACTCAAAAGGGCTATTGACCTTCAGAGTCTCTTTTAAATAGTCTGGTTTGAAGCTTTTTATTTGTATATTAAGTAAGTTGCGATATTATTCATATTTATCTAAGAAATCTAACTATGTTTTCTTGGACTTTTTATTTGAAAAAAATAAGTGACAGGCTAATAAGTATTTTTTGAAATCACAATCAAGTAAAATGATTAAAATCTTCACTGCCTAACAATTCTTAATTGCACAAATTGTTTAAGCTTAATATAAAATTTAAAAGTTGAAATATTTCCTCAATAGATTTTGTTGAGTAAACAACAGTAAAGACAGTGCACAGAATTCAAAGTTTCCATTGGTTCATATGAAAGTGAAAGTTACTTGGTGTTGCTTTCATTCCAGCTTATTTGAATGAAGAAATTCACAACAAGTATCACCCAAAGAGCATCAATAAATAGCAAACCAGAGTTTATACCAAAATATTTCAAAACTAGCACAAATTCAACTCAGATCAGACAAGTTCTTTTCAATACAATCGATTCAGATGTAGATCAAAGTACAAACTATTCAATTTAATCCTAATTATAGGGAAGAAGGAACAGGAAAGACACACAAAAATACACACTATTCCGGGATTAAAAACAAAGAATACACAGATCTAATGGCATCAATAGTTCTATTAGTGTTCTTGTCCAATAAAGAAAACAGAAAAACACACAAATACTGATTTAAGGGAGATGGAAAGAAATACAGACAAGAGTTCAAACAATTACTGACAGCAATGCAATGGCTTTGTTAGGAAAACAGGCACAGCAAAGCACATATGACTTTGCCACAAAGGTGTTCTACAAAAAGAAACAAAACTGAAGTTCCAAAATTTATGCCAGCAGCACCTCCGTTACTAGTGTCATACTGGAAAGAAAAACAACTTAAAGTAGCACTGTGCAAGCAGAACTTTTTATAGAATTAAATCCAAAGTACACAAGAAGTGGCAGCAATGGCTCCATCAATAAATTTGTCTAGAAAAAAGAATTCCTAAACCAAAATTAGTACCTAAAGTAATGGCAGAAGTAGCTCAACAAATTACATTATCCAGGAAAAAGACACAGCTAAACACAGAATCATGGAATACTTTCTACAAAAAATAAAAATAAAACAGGATATAAAAGTTATTGGCAGTTCTATGCTCAGTATAGCCATTTGGTAGAAGAGTAGACAGGAAGGAAAGATTACCAAAACAAAACAAAATAAAATCACTGGTTCAGAATGACTTTTTATGAAAAGAAATGCATACAAGCAGAGTTAAAAAAAAACAAAAAAACAACCTTTATGCCCATCAACAACCTGTCTAAGAAAGGGACCCCCGAGGGTGTGTCTTCATGTGAGAATGTACTCAATACTAAAAAAATATATATAATCAGGAAGGAAAATGTAAATTAAGAACCATTTTAAAATGTTTAACATGAATTAGGATATCTAAACATTGGTTTTCATGTAAATGCTAACAGAGGTCTCCTATTTTCCTTTATAAAGGGAATCCTTTCCTCACCCTTACATATTTACCTTCCTGAAAACTTTAAAAAGTACATAAAATCACCACGCTAATTGATTCCTTTATATCTTCACTATCTGAATGCTATAAGCATGTAGCTGCGTGAGCAGGCAATAGCTTTTATACAGAATTTATTTGCTTCAGCAGCAGAATATATTCAGAGTATTTGTCAGCATGAAAGGTCAATTGTTATCGTCAGATATTATGCGAGAAAGCACAAAGGTAACAGATGACAACCACGGCAGCATTATGGCACCTTAAGCTGATACCATTTTGGAAACACGCCAGAGCCTGATATAATAAATTACTCATTGTGTTACATACATTTTGTTTAAATACTAGGAAGGGTTTGGGTTTGTAAAGCAATAGAAGAAGTTAATAAATCCTGTAGATTCAGGTGGATCCAATCTAAAAATGTTGCCATTGTTTTTCTTTTCTTTTTGTACTATAATTTAAATTCATATTCTAAAACTTTATTGCATAAACTGAAGAGTATTTGCACAAAACAATAAAAAAAAAAAACAGTAGCTAAGAATCATAACGTTGGAGATGTACAGGCTGAAAGATAATGTTATTTAAAATGAATATCCCCAAGCAGCAAGGCGTGAACGGAGGTTGCAACACAAAAAAACTCAAGAGCGATGGGCGTTAATAGATATTTGCTTTAGTGTTTCACAGCTATTATAGAGGTCTGTGTGCGGGGACGTGTGTGTGCGTGTTTGAGAGAGAGAGACTGCAATAACTGCAAACATGTAAAGGGAGGGAAAAAAGGCAAAAACTGACAGCTGAGGAATATAAAAAAGAAATATAATCAGCAATTTAAATATCACATAAAAATGAGACAGAAAACAGCCCAAAAGCTGGGTTTTCAAACAGTTGTCAGAGATGGTATCTGCTTTATTGTGCAGATTTGCTAATGCCTGGAATCAGCTTTCTAAAATAATTTCAGCCACTGTTTAAGTGGCAGTTAGCTGTAAAAATGCTGTTTTTATGTTTCTGCATTCATCCTGACAAAGCAAAGCTTTATCAAATTTGAAAGTTACACAGTCCTTTAAATCTAAGCAATGCTATGGTAGTACTGACAATCAATGCAGAAATGTGTCTGTTCTTAAACTGCACCGCAGCTCAGCTTAAACGATAAGAAAGTGGAATATTTCTTTGAAGTTTCCTGAAAAAAATAAAAAAAATTACTGAATGATGATGTTTCAGACATAGAAAATCCAAGAAACAAGTGTTGAAACTTTTATTTATTTTGTCAGGGCCAATTTTTGTGACTTGCTAATGCAACATAAATTGTTTTTTAGAAATGAATAGCCTACCTTTTCATAAACTCTGTAAAAGTACCAGCATACAATGCTTTACGAAAGTATCAATAGTATTCAAAGTTTTTAATTAAAAGTTTTTAATCGCTTCACCACCTCAAACTTCAATGTAGTTTGTTGATTTATTTTATGTGATAAACCTACACAAAATAACGTAAACTGTGCACTGTAACAAAGACAATGCATAAGTTATAAAAGTAGGCAATGTTTTCATCTAAACCATTCCATTGTTACTCCAGCTGTTTGTTTTAGGTAGCGTTCTAGTGTTTGGATTGATGCCCATTATATGCAGGTGGACTCTGTTCATTAAGTGACCTCTACAGGCAGCTGGACTGGATCTTATTTTGGGGTATCCGAGTAAAGGGTAAAGAATGTGTAACACTTAGAAATGATTTAGATATGAATCGATATTTATGGTTATAGGTTGACAAAACTTAAAATACTCAAATAGCAGAGATATTTTTGAAATGCATATTACATTGTTACTAAACCCTTTCATTTATGATCCCTTTGGGATGTTCAGTCATTAACTAATTAAAGCAACTGTTAAAAGTAAGGTTAAGGTAAAAGCCCTAATATAGTCATTAAAAGTTCACACCACAAAAGGTTTAACAACAGATAAAACTACCAAACTTCGCTGAAAATCTTGAAACATTACAAATTATCAGCAGACAAAGCTCAGTGCTGCAATGGAGATATTTGGTTAACACTCTAATTGCATGTTTCTGTTGCATTAATTGTCCCTCCCACCTGGTAAAGCCAAGGGCCAGTTGTTATTACCACAAGAAACGCGTTTAGCAAGCAACCACTTTGAGTTAAGATGATTTCAGTTACAGTAATTAGCTGAGCAATAGCGGACATGATGTGGGTGGACAGCCCATCTGCTGGTTTCCAAGGAGAAGATGTTTGTTGTGTTAGCATTTAGATGATATTCCATTACCCTTTCCACCAATCAAACTCAAGTGCTTTTAGAGAAATCAGGAGTGTAACCTCACCAGTTCAATCACTGAAGCATCCAACTTTGTGCAGTTTAAGCTTTCAAATAAAGAAAAACTGCTTCACTGCAATTGAAATGTGTTATTTCAAGTGAACTCTATAAACATTTACAAAGAGATAACTTGTCCAAGGTTTGTTGGCTCTTTATATACCAATATCTTACATCTACATTGTTGCTAGGTTAACCCTAAAGGTTGAATACCTTTCTATTAATCTGACTTTCAACTTTATGGAAAGTAATGTCATGTTAAATTTTCAGACTTTTTCTGACTACAATTTCTACATGTTTATCGCATTCTAGACTCTTTAGTAGAAAATATACATTTCCAACCTCAATATTTATTTTATTTCTTACTATACAATAAAAAACATTTTGCTTCATGTGATATTTTAAATAGACTTATTTTTAAAACCATTTTTAGTTCAACCTGTACTTAAATATGTCGGTTTTAAATTATATGTCTGTCCAATTGTGGTTTGGTAAAATCATATGAGTTACAGCTCTGTTCAGTGAAAGTGTTTTTCCTGTCTTTTAGTTATTGTGTAAAACATATTCACTGCAAATGACTGTCTTGACCTAGGTGGGAACACAAAAACTGACCAAAAACATATTAGATCTTGAGAACTAGATCTAACATGGTCTTCTAATTTATATCATACCTGCATGAAAGTCAACCCCCACAGCAAACAGGGTTCCTGTGATGGGCATGAGGGCTTCACTGTTGTCATTCGGGTCTAATGCAATTCCACGGATTCCCTCATGGATGGAATACAGTAAAAATGAGTCAACACCTAAAGAATGACAGAAATACCTGTTACAAACCTTTATCAGCTATCACATATATTTAAACATACCTAATAATTTCTAAGCTTTGATGTGGGTATCACTAACACACTTTAATGCAATCTTACCTTGAAAGTGATGTGTACCTTAAAGCATTTCTTACCTTCACAGGATGTACGATCGCTGCGTAGATGATATCCAACAGTGCAGGAACAACTGCGGGTGTTCTCTGAGGTTGGGAAGCAGAGCTGCGAGCATCCTCCATTGTTCACTTGGCATGAATTTCTTCCTGAATGAAAAGCATAACCAGCAAATGCAAACAGTAAGATATTATAGATGGATACTTGCATATAATATGTATATAATTTTGTGCCTTCTTACCTTTATGGCCCTCCCTGTCGTACACTTTCATATGGACAACACCACTTGTCTTGTTTCTCAGAATCAAAAAGTTCCGTCCATCTCTTTTGGTGACTGTCCCCAGCTGTGCTGATTCATCATCAGCCCACCACAGTTTGCCACCTGTAAACATAAACCTCATTTGCTGATTTCTGTTGTTTGTGTAAGTCAGTTTCCTCAATAGTGTTGCTAGTAATCCATGGAGTTGCTTCTGGTAGAACCATATACAAATAAATTAAAAACATGTACATGGCTTTATTTATGCTTTTTTTTTTATTAGTATCACATTAGAGCTTTCTTAAATAACTTAGATTGTGTCTGTAAGATGTTCATTCAAATCTACAAAAGCACATTTTGGTTAAAAATAACATTTTAAAGGAAGCTTAGAGGAAGCAAGAACATAATATCAGAATTCATCAATTATTCAAAGTGCAAGTGTTAAGTTTCATCTTGCACTAAAATTCCAAATGGATACAGCTTTCATGTCAGAAAGCCATTTAATAATTGATGTATTCTCTGAGCTGATATAAGATTAATGTATAGTATATTCTGTCCCCTGCTATGTTCACTTGCTAGCTGCTGATGACGTGCATTTTTCAGTTGCTTTGAATCATACTCCCATTGATATTCAGTTTCTTCTACAGCAGCTTTTCTCGAACCTCAACAAAAAAACGGAGTGGGCAAGACAGTGATGTCCAACCCATGTCAACAGATAGATGCCTCTGGCACCGGTTCAACTGAGAACATGCACTTGCAGATGTTATGCGTCATAATGTTTTAACATCTCTACTCTCACTGGTTGCCTCTCTGTGACAGAAAACAAAGCCCCCTGGGCCTAAGTATCTCAGCCACCAGGAGCTTTGGTGATAAGTGTGTCTCTAAAAAACACACACACACCCACCCCAGCCCTCTGACCCTCAGCATACCGAGTCCATCAATGAGTTCTACCTTTTTCCTCAGGACAATTCTGACCTGACATGAATGTTCAAAATAAAGCAGAAAGTGCCGAAGAGTTTAATGTCTCTTTCTCACTGTATGTTGGACCTTAAGCACTACATAGTATCCTGGCGATGGAGAAAATATGAATGCTTCTGCAAAGGAGTGAAAGTGTGGAGAAAAAAATATGCCTAAAAAATTATGTCTTGGGCTGTGCTGTGGTGGCGCAGCGGGTTAGCACGCCCCACGTTTGGAGGCCTTAGTCCTCAATGCGGACGTCGCGGGTTCGACTCCTGGTCCCGATGACCTTTGCCGCATGTCTTCCCCTCTACTCACCCTCCTTCCTGTCTGCCTACTGTCGAAAAAATACGAGCCACTAGCGCCGCAAAAACTCTTCGGAGAAAAAAAAAAAAAAAATTATGTCTTTATGGGTGGGCAAATTCAAAAAGTTTTTTTTAAAAAAGAAAAGAGTCATATTACAATAAAGAAATCTAAATCAGATACAAAAACCAACCCTGGATTATGAACCTGTCACAACTCTTCTGTGGAGACCTTGAGAAGGCGCAGAAGAACTACACAGCTAAGCAGTGGCAGCAACCATTCAGTAAATGACTCCTTTCTTTAATGCAGTGTGATTTAAAAGAACATTTCATTTTATGTTTTTCTCTAATTCAACCAAGCCAAGCAGCACTCTTTGGGCCATAACTGAGTGCAGTGGAATATCCTTCAGGATTTTTGTTGCGACCAAATTAAAATGAAGAACATTTCTGTAGTTGACACTTTAAATTCTATAGAGATTAGGATAATTTCTTTCCTGTTTAGACTATCCAATCAGGCATTCTTTTAAAGTCCCACACTTTTTGATTTATCACAAAAACAGAAAAGCAGACAAACACAGAAGCACTCAGAGGAGCAATTCCTCATTGCACTGAGTGCTTGAGTGTGAATGCTAACCTTAAAATCAAATGTAGGCCGCATTTCCAAAAATCAGTCAAGTGCACATGAAGAAGAGTGACAGTCTACATGCAGTTTACAAAACATTACGCCCCAGAGGGCATGCTGGCTGAGATTAGCTTTGCACCTTGTGTTAATTTGATGCCACAGGGACCACTGGCTAGATGTGATTGCTCGCTTGTGGCACATCATATTCAATTTCCACTTCAACGGCTTGTTTGATCAAAGACAAGCCAAGGCTGATGGATCACTCACACCTTCAAAATGGAAGCCCTCAAGGCAATTCAATTATTACAGAGCCTAAAGACCTGCATGGGTTGACCTTGTGTTTCCAGTAGTTCTGTAATTACACCATTTGGCAACCAGCGGTAGACAACATCAAGGTGTGTTTGCAGAGTGAAACAAAAACCCTCCATTAGGACTGAATATTTGACCCTACTTTATCACTACTCCATATTGGGGGTTTCTTTTACTGGTTGAATTTGTGCACCACTTCCCCCTTTATGTGTGTATCAAATATCAGTAAATCAGAGTTCTGAATTAACCATTTTTTAAAAAAAGGCCACCTGCTGAATGAACCTTTATTAAAGCACTGACACGATTCATAATGATAGGTCTGCTCAGTGTGCATCACTTTAGTCACCGCTGAGGACACAATAGTCTCTGTGATGACACATTATCGGTGAGTCAAAGCTAGAACTATAGAAGGAGTCCTTTGATGATTACAATGAAGGGGACTCTTCCTGACCAACTGCAGAGGAGCATGATGCCTAATTGTTCAGTGAAAGTAAAATGATAAATGGTTTTCCTATTTTTTTTTATATAAATAAAAATCTGAGAAGTGTGAGACATATTCAGCCCCCATGAATCAATTATTTTCAGAATCACAGATGCATTGCACTTAAAACTGCAAATCTCTTTGGATATGTTTTTGCCACCTCTTGACAATTTTGCTCATTCATATTCTAGCCTACTCAGGCCAGGTGGGATGCATCTGTGAACATCAATTTTCAAGTCTTGTCACAGATTCTTTATCGACTGAGTCTGGGCTTTGACTGGAACATTCTAATACACGAATGTGCTTCGATCTAAATCTCATTGCAGCTCTGACTGTAAATTTAGGCTCAAAGTTCTGTTATCCCAATCTGAAGTCTTTTGTAGCTTCTAAAAGGGTTTCTTCCAGGACTGCCCTCTATTTAGCTCTACCTATTTCCCTGTGAACTGTGTTGTCAGTTATGTGAAGTTTAAGTTTTTTAATGGAATATCTTTTCCATTGAACAGTGTTGCGTGAGATATTCAGTTTAGGACATTGTTTTATAATATAACCCTACTTTAAAGTTCCATATTCCTGGTTTATTTTTATCTTTCTTTCCTTAACAAACTTTGGTTTGTTAAGGAAATTGAAGAAAGGAAGCTGAATCCATGACCATATTACACTTGAACAAACATGAATAACCATGTATGCATTTTCTTCTACTTTCCAAGTATGTGTTACTTTGTGTTCTTTGATAACATGAAACCCCACATGTTGCCCCAATTTTGTGGTTGTACTGTGACTAATTGTGAAAAAAATACACAGTGTGAATACTTTTGTAAGGCATTATTGATATGTAAATATAATAAGAGTGTTCCTTTTTTGTCCAGTTCATCTGATTTCAGCTGGACTAACCAGCAGGCAGTTAGATAGCATTTCTGAATTCAGCTGAAAAGGTTGTATTTCTGCATGTCCCTGATCTGTTGGACATCTTTGGCCTAAACGCAGGGGTCTCAAACTCCAGTCCTCGAGGGCCGCAGTCCCGCAACTTTTAGATGTGCCTCTGCTGCACCACACCTGAATAGAATAATTATGTCATTAGTGAGGCTGGGAGAACTGATCTACGCAAGGAGGAGGCAATTAAGCCATTTCATTCCAGTGTTTTTTACCTGTGGCACATCTAAAAACTGTAGGACAGCGGCCCTCAAGGACTGGAGTTTGAGACCCCTGGCCTAAAGTCTTGTATCCATCTGGCATCCATGATAGCCAGCTCCTGTTCTGGCCAAAGTGGTAGGGACTATCACCACCCATTAGCCAGTACAGCAACCGGCAACTATAGATCCAAGGACTCAACAGTTATAATGACATTTCTGAGAAAGGACTCACATTGTTTTGGTAAGGCACTGCACTGCTTAAAATCAAAAGAAGTGACAGGACTTTGCCACTCAATCTCTTTTAAGTACAAAAATAATATTTCATCAAAAGTTTTCTCTCATTACATATTATGAAATAATAAATAAATCACTAAGTTATTTGATACTTTTTATGACAACGACATTAATGGAAAGCAGAATATGTATAAATTATCTGTGCATCGGAAATTTGTGAAACCTTAACATCTATTCTGGCTGAGAGAATCCAGTTATCCAATCCTAAGACTACTTCCAAAGCTTTTAAATGTGGTTAAATAAAAATTAAATGTGAAATCTTCTGTATCTTCTTCATGCTGGTGAAAGTAAAACCCAGTAAAATGATTTTTTTTCCCCCTCAAAAATATTAAAACACAGTCCAGTGCTGATTCTAAGACTATTTAGTTTTCCCTAACATAGGTAAAATTAGTCATTAATTGTGATTGATGGAGACCCGCGGACATCATTTCAGTGTTTTGCTGTACCTGCTTCTGTGAGGAAGCCACGCCATTAGTCTCTGTCACCTCATATTCTCGCTCAGATTTGTGAAATGCAATAATGAAGTCTCGAAGGTCCTTCGCCCTCAAGTCTTAGCTGTAAAGAATACTTATGAAAATGAACCTACAGATCTGTTTTCGTTTTGTTTTGTTTTTTTATTGGAGGTTGCTACCAGCTAATCAAGAGGAAAAATTCAGTTCTGCCACGGCTGTTATTCTGTAACACAGTAATTAATGCAGTCTGCACATACTGACAGTTACCCTCCATACAGGAAGCAAGGGCCTGTCAAGATTAATAGCATACATCGGCAAAGCACAAAGCATCAGCCTGACAACAGTCTTTTATTATTTACAGATGGATCGACAGACAGACAGATATGTGGACAGGCACATTGCGTGTGTAAATGACTTCTACATTGCTGAAATCTTGAGAATTGGGATGTCTCCCGACGAGATGAGATTTCATTTAGCTTGCCAAGACATGCTGTATGACATGCTGAGAAGGTCAGAAGTCTACAAACATAGAGTGCATCCAAAGAAACTGTTGCCATGTCGAAAATTACACTTGGTTAGATGCATCTGAGTGTAAAATTGAATTATCTCAGCCGTGTTGTAAGTGTTCATTTCAATGAGCCCTTGACTTTGAGGTCTTGTTTTTCTTGTGTAAGCGCAATCTGTCTAAACTTTGTAGGCTCTTAAAAGGTCTAAATGGTAATGCAATTCTCTGGACAACTCAGTTACCTTTGTGTACAGTTGTAATTTATGTTGGCTTAAGTAACACAAACTCATCTTCAAAGCAAAAGATCGAGAGGAAAGCGTGTTGTAGGATTCAAGAGAAATCATTTCATACTGTCTTCAAGAAGTAGGCTACAGAACGCAGCAACAAGAGATTTTGTTCCACAAACTGAAAAGTGGTATTTCCTCAAAAAAGTCTTAAAAAACCAGTAAAATTTTTTGCAACCACTATTTTAGCCTTTTGTTCAAAATTAAGACTGTATTTGGGAAACTATACAGAGAACCTCCTCATTGTTTGCCATACTATTCTTAACTGCATATTTTAAACATTTTTGAAGACTTTAATCATAGTATGAAGATTAATGGCACATGTTATTCTTAATGAGGTCAAGGTTTTAGGCAACAGTTAGTAAGCTAAGAGTGGTTTTATGTTAAGCCGCTAATTGGAGACATGCAACCCCATCAGATAATATCACCTCGTTATACCATGTAAATCTATAAAGAATAACATAGCATTAAGGAATAGTATTCTCCAGAACAAACTCAAGAAAAATGTTAGTACATTTACTGGATGAATGTAACTTTAAGCTTATGCATCAAAATTAAAATGATAAGTGCCATAAATAATATTACCAAATCTTTAAACACTTATGATAATGATTTCTTTTCCTCTATGAATAATTGTTTTTCTGTATTATAACAGACTTCAAACACAATATGTCTGACTCTTTAAATTGATCAATCTATAACCTCACCACTTTGACTTCTTAAAAATTGCAGAGTGGGATTTGATCTGAGAAACATGCTGATCAGCCGAATCTGATGCAGATCATAAATGCTGACATTATACTTGTATTTAAAGCCCTGAATGCATCTAAAGAGGCTGCATGATGATAAGAACACAGAGCTCGGCCCCGTGGGTATTTTCCCTCAGACAGGAAAATCACATAAAGCCCGTCACAAATGTCATGTGCATATTGCTGAGATGAATCCTATAAGTTGTAAGCAAACACCCTTGGTTCCTTAATCCCAGTGGCACAATTTCAAAAACACACATGGCTCTGATTTTGTTGGATCGATAAGCATGATGTGAAAGGACAAACTGATCCATTATTATGGTTTATGGTTGCGCATTTATTACGGAACTATGATCTCAAAGGGACTGCGATCATCTCGAACTAATCTGCTGAAATCCTGTATTAATACATGAGAATTAAACACTTTTAAATTATGGTCTATTACCACTATGCCCGCTTTCAATAGTTTAGATGGAAACCCCTACATCAGAACATTTACTGCTATGACAAAAATATAAATACATAAAGATCCTGGAGTAAAGGAGATGTTATAAACCCTTTAATAAAATCTAAAGTACAGTTCAACAAAGAAGTATTCAAATCCATGTCAGATTGATATTTACATCATTTTTTTTTTTTTTTTAACATGCAAACTTGCTTTGTTTATGAATTGAAGTACTTTTCATGTTTTGGAGTGGCCCAGCCAGAGTCCTGACTTTGATCAGAATGTGTGGACCTACATATTAAAGGAATGGCAAGGAGACTTTTTTAAAAATAAAAAACACCTATGTAGGGCGCAAACTTTGTTAACTTTATCACCCGAACAGCAGAGCCGCCTCTCTGGGAGGATTTACAGTGAGGGAACAGGATTCGACGAGCATTCCCCAACCAAAAAGGTATACGGCTTGAGACCGCTCTCTTCATGTCACTTCAGCAGGAGAGCCGAAGTGACATGAATGTAAAATAATTTTTTTAATTTTTTTTATTTTACATTCTGTTGTTCCTATGTACCTGGTTAGAAACATGTAAAATGCTGGCAAATAATTCTAGAAATGTTTGAATTACACTATATTAAAGACAATTCTTTTCATAGATTGATGGAAAAGGTAAAAACATATTCTATCAACCTATTATTAGCAAAAAATAATAATAACAAACTTTTTTTTGTCAAAGTTGATGGTCCTTTTACATTTAATTTATTATCTTTTGAAAGAGAGTTGTCTAATTTGCTGCAAAATAGAAAAAGAACATTTTTGGTTGAATGAAACTAAATTTAAGTCGACTATCGGTATGAATATTCATGAATAAAACTGCAAAAATGCAGTGATAATTCTAGTTACTATACACATTTCTCAATACTGTTGAGAAATGTTTCATATTGTGTACATGTCAGATAAATTAGTCTTTAACCATATTTTTAATCATGTATGTTAATTAAATGTTTATTAGAATGAAAACGTCCAACACTATTCTGGAAAATATGATACAGCATTGTTTCTGAGAAAAGAGTATCTGAGAAAAAGAGCTTGTTAATTTTAATTGTTATCTGTCTTCTGTCACATTTTTTTCATGAATGTTTGGACTGAATTTAGCTTTAATCCTTTATCTGTGAAAATGTGCATTTTAACATTACTGCTGCCCAGAGACATTTGATGTTGGACTAAATAGACAATGTCAGGAAGAACTATTGTACAACAACATGAAAGATACATCATTTAGGACTGGTACATTTAAGCTGATTCTAATATATTCATCAATTGATGGATGGTGTGACACATTGGATTTAGCAATGATAGCAAGAATCAACATGTAATTAACACCCCCCACCTTTTCATTATAAAAGGAGAGAGAAAATCTATCATCAATCACTGCTGTGATACATTTTAATTATCTAGTGCTTGGGCGAGTTCACACAAAGTGAAGCACAATTGTTGCTAGGACTCCCTAAGCGACTCTAGTCTACCCACTTATCCAGTTAAACATTTAATCTGTTCATACCTTTTGAATAATCCTCTGTGGCAATCTGATAGACTTGTGACGAGATTCACTCACCCATTACGGCCAGAGCTGTGCCTTTGGCTAGCACCCTCTTTAGAGTCTCCAGCACTTCCAGTCCACCGCCGTCCAGATTGCACCTGTTGATTGTGCCATTGGCCGAGCTTATCCAGTACAGCTTGTTGGCAGTGAAGTCTATTGAGAGACCTGGGAGACGTATAGGTGGAGAGAGCAAACCAAGTGTCAATCAGTGCACTACAAATTGCCGAGATATAGGAATGGACATCACAAAGCAGATATTCATTGTGCCAAAAGGAAAATGATAACTGATAAACATTAATTTTTTAATGTATACGTTTTACATGCATATTCTGATGTATCAAGCTGAATCATAATAAATATAATTTAGAATAATATAATTTAAAATAAATTACATCAGGGTTTTTCGTGAATAATGTTGGGGTTAGCTATTCAAAGCTGTTTGCCTTTTTTTCACTAATGTTCTCCAATAAACCTTGGAGGCCTTCACAAAATGACTGTACTCATACAGAGATTAAATGACACACAGGGAAAGTCTAACTTTCAAAGGAAGTTGGTTTCACTAGCATTTATTTAACTGTATCAAATTAAAGTGGGACTGAATACAAATACACTGCATTTCAAGTGGATTTTTATGAGTAAAACTGTTTGAAAATCTTGTACCATTTCATATCTATTCACACTTACGTGTTAATTTTTATCATGTAAAATCTAAATGCACTTTAGATGCTTCACTTTTACCACTTTGTAGGTGACAATATGGTAATAACGTCCAATGTTCGTGTATGTTTTTGCAAAAATGCTAAATGTTATTTTTGGAAAATGTACAGAAGAAAAAAGTAGAACAGCTCTACAGTGGCAGCAGTCAAAGCTGAATTATCAACATATTTTTTTTAAATTTTACATTCTGTTGTTCCTATGTACCTGGTTAGAGTATGAGAAATAAAAATGTTTGTGTTTCCTCACACGTCTACGTGGGAGATCATTCAAAAAGAGCTCCAGCTGGCATGAAAAATGAACAAGAATGAGAACTGACTGCTTTTCAATCCCTTTCCTGGCCAGCTGATGTTTTTTTTCCAAACAGTATCCCTGTTAATGTTTGAAGCTGAAAGCAATTTCAATTGTGTACCTCCGGACATCTCACTGTCTCGCACCATGTGTTGGATTTATGTCTGGCAGATTCACAGTCACAATGCATCATTAATTTACTCTTGTCCCCAGGTCTACCCCATAATCATAAATGAAACCAGTGAAATACAGAGCATGCTGGTATCTCCATGGCTGACAGGCCTGGGAGAATGAAGAATTGCAGCAGAGACAAAGCTGCTCTGTGTGACAAATGAAAAGTTTGACCTTGAGCTATATGTAACGGCAACAGATGAAGACCAGCTGATTGCTTTAACATTTGCCCATTTAACCATGGATTATGTGAAGTTTACAGTCAAACAATTTGCTTGTTCTAATAACAGCCGTAGAGGGCAAAGCTCTCAAAAACAAGCTGAAATGGATAAAAATGAAGTAGCAATGAAAAATCACTGGACCTTTATTAAACATAATCTCTGTGGATTCACAACATGTTGCACACGACACCGTTGTATCAGTTAGAAGTTCACTGCAACATCTAAATTAATGCTTAACGAAATTGTACAAATTATTTCCCATTATGTTGTGAAAGTAATATCTTACAATAGGTGCTTAGCATAAATTTGCATATAATTCAAAGATGCTGGGAGTGCATCACATTCAATTTCCACCCTTTCTGGCTCTGACCTGAATTACAGAATTAAAATAATAATCTGGATGATATTACACCTTCAACAGAGATCAACCTAATGGCTTAAAAAGCACTTTCCAAATCTTGTGGTAATATTCGAAAGAATATCTCACTAAATAAATACTCATTTATAAAACACTTAAATCCTCTGATCTATTCAGCTGACAACAAAATACATTAGGGCCGCCGTGATTCCTTTAGAAAAACTAATGATGTTGATTATAATAATCTACTGACATTGATGTTCTTCGAGGACACATAATTTTTTATGGTTTTATCTTTTTCATCTTCTTAAAATTCTTAGTAATTTATTTACTTCTTAATTGCTGTTGCACAGAGAGTCCCTTCCCTGCAGTCTGCAGCAGTACATGCGCAGGCATGTGTGTCATTAAGTCAGCCGCATTCAGCTCAAATCATTGGCTGTCTCTGTCGGCACTATATTTCAAAACAAGCATGGCAGATTTGATTATTTTGCGATGATCTGTGTTATAACAGCTTTTCAAAAATTTCAAGGACCACAGTGGTCTAAATAATATCAGCACTTTGAAATATGTGACAATAAAGGGAGGTTTTGGATGCTCTGAAAAGTTTAAATAACAATACAAGTAACATGCATGGGCATTATCAATAAACAAACCCAGAGGCTAAATAAAAGTAAACAAAAATAAAACTTACAAAACACTTTTTTAAACTTCTGAAATTCTGTCTGCTACATTTATCAGTTGTAGTGCAAAAAAAGTTGATTTATTTCATTACATTCTAATCTCAATTGTACAGATAATATCTATATGACTCAATCAATTTATTAATTTATTGTGTGGTATTTTTTGTAGAGCTAATATGTTTGATGTTGTGATAATGCAGAGCATTATCACAACATCATTGTCTTACATCCTATCAAGCATTACCATGTCACAATATAAAACACAAATGCATTAGTGATCCTTGGAAAACTGTACGATCACGTCGATGTCCATTATCCCTAATTTGGTCATCTATATTCATGCTAAGTGAGCTACAAGTAAATAGACAGTTTGGTTTATTAACTGTATAAGCTTCCACTAACCTACGGGATCCTTTTGATTCTGGTGGAGGACTTTGCTGTTACTCCCATCCATGTTAGCCATATTAATCGTGTTTCCATCTGTCCAGTAGATTTTCCTGCATGACAGAAGAAAGGTGAGTGGTAGTAATTCGGTTAGGTACTAAACAACATGAAGTTTACAAAAACATTCACATTATTTTAAAAATCCTATTTTCCTTTTCTATTATTATTTTGCATATATATCTGCACTAACATTTAAAAAATGTATGTAATCCCCCTTATAATGTCTGGATAGCCTAGCTTTAAACAGCAAAAAGACAGAGCAGTACGTTGAAAAATGTAGAAAAATTGAACCTTTGATTACTTTGTTTCAGGTTAAAAAAAATCTAATTTTTGTTTAACAAGATTACAATATGTAAATTAATTAATTTCTAAAATGTATACTTGACATTTGTGAATTAATCGGAGTGTCAAACTTTAACTGGAACAATACGGTGTTGTTAGACAACACCAAAGTCTGGAAAAACAAGAAAAAGAGCTGCTAAGCATGGTGCACAATCTGTTATGGTGTGGGTCTATTTCTCTTCCCATGAGATGAAAACAGAAACAAAAATGGAAAATTGATTCTGATTGGTCTTTTAGCAGAATAAATAACCAAAATTATAGTCCAAATAAATAAAAATTGTCCTATAGAAATAAAATTAGCATTTTTTGTATTGCAAGTTAAGATCAACAATCTACATCCCAGAAGAAAACATGTGGAGAGTACTGAACAGATTTTTTATTATTTGTCTTCACCAAACATATAGGCTCAATTTTAACCAAGGCTAGATTTTTCCCAATTCTTCAGTCTGAGATTCTGCTGTGGCAGTAAAAGAATAATTTAGAAAAGGCCATTTTACACACCATCACCAGGAGTGTCAATAAGTGTGGAGGGATATGTAGAAGATGTTTTTTTTTTCCAAAAGGGCTTTGATTTTCTTATCTTCCTTTTGTACAAGTCAACTCTTTGTTACACTATACACTGATGGTGATGCACTCATGAGATGCACACACTACTCTAATCTACTTACCCTTTGGCAGGGTGCACTACGAGGCACCTTGGCTTGTCAATGCCGTGGATGATGGACGTCTTCAGGGACCCATCAAAGCGAGCCACATTGATTTGTGACTCGTCATTTTCTGAGCTGAGCCAGTACAAGTTCTTAGAAAGCCAGTCTAAAGCCAGACCCCGACAGTTTGCTATGTCTGACAAAAGAAAGCATGGGAAATACTCATGCTATGTTGTACATAGTCATATTATTTCTTGAGATTTTCATCTTGATTAGACAATGCACACAGAGACATAAACAATCTTAGATTGCATACAAATATTTGTTGCATCGTACGATTTGCAAGTTACCTCTGCAATTATATTGATTACTATAAATAAATAAATCTTACATCTGGTTAAAAAATTAAAAAAAACATGTAAGGAATATTACTTTCTCATTTGGTTCTCCATTCAGAATTTCCACAGAGATATTTTAGAAGACTCCCTGGAAGACTGCCTGCCCCACCTGAAGAAATGATGGTCTCCAGCTGAGTGCCGTTGATGAACACCCGTTTGATGGTTTGACTTTTGATGTCGGCCCAGTAGATCCTCTCCTCCTGAGCATCAAAGTCCACCACTGTGACATCGTCAATGTCTGGCACCGTCAGCGCCGTCATAACGTTCATGTAGGGGTTGTCAATGTCAACACCACGGATTTCAGAGCGCCGCACATACAGAAGAAACCTTTTCAGCGCTGGTGAGACAATAAAACAACCATTTGAGAGTCTTTTGAGGATTTCTGTTGTGAAATGCAGGTGAAGATGCACTAAAAACCAAATGCAAAATTTGTCAAAAGAAAGAATTAAAGTGTAAAAGGCAGCAACTTACATTTTTACTTGGACAACACATGCTGAAAGCGTGAAAAATGAGGAAGGTGTTCTTGCTCACCATAGCAGGATTGTTTGTTGGCTGAAAGCTTCATGAGGTGTGGACAGGTGCATGATGCGCTGCGGTTGTAATTGATGAGACACAGATGTGAACAGGGACCACGTCCATCATTCTCTTCGCAAGGGTTAGAGGCTGATGGGGCAGGAAGGAGAATAGAGAAAAGTCAGCATAAAGTGAAGAGAAGCAAGGGGATTTTCTGGGATAATTACAGTATTTGAAGTGGTCAAAAGTTTGGTAACACTTGACATTAACTTTTTATTTACTTTTATAACATACATTTGTTATAAAAGTATTACTGATTAAACTTTATCTTTAATAACATAAAGCTAAATAATTTTTAAAGTTTAATCAGTAATACTTTTATAACAAATTTATGTCAGATCATGATTTTTTGGGTAATGTCAAATTGTCATAACGAAGACATTTTTGTCTTGGTTAATGACAAGTTGTCATAACAAAGACATTTTGAATAATGTCAACTTTGCATTAAAAGTGTCATGATTTACCGAATGACACTTTATGAAAACAGTCATAAATATTCATCAAGACTTACTCATGTTCATGACAGGTGTTATGTCATGTTTATGACGGTATCATGACAGTCTTATTCACAACCCGTCAAATAAAGTGTTACCAAAATTTTCAACATGGACGAACATAACTTAGATTAGAAAAAAGGAAGGATGGTAACTGTTATGATTATAATATTTTTTTACGAGCAAAAAAAAGCACACAGCATTGTGGATCTCAGACTTAGATGCTGTTGAATTTACAAACGTTATGGATCCTTCATTATTGAAAAAAATAAATAAATCTGAGGATAATGCATCACTTTGATCATCTCAAATGCGAACTGGAGATGATCAAAGACATGAACAATACTGCTAGCACCATAAGCTTGGTGGCTCTCTTGTGCATTTCAGTAAACATGTTCTGGTTTCAAGTCATTCTACTCTCCACTGCCAATTGAAAATACCCAATGGCACAAAATCCACAAGTCTTTAGTTGAATCATTGCTGACTGGCTTAACCCAGATATGTAGTGACCATCATAATTTGTTGAAGCTACAAAGTCTTTCACTTTTAGAAGGTTTATTGGTAACTGTTTATCTTCTGATTATGCTTTTAAAATTTTTTAAATTGCAACTTTTTAAATTTTGAATCATGCATCAGCCTACTCCTTGTACCTGGTGTTATTAAACACAACACAAGGTAAGCCATCATATCAATAAGGAAATAAAATTTCCTTATTGACTGTAAGAGAGCAATATTTTGATCAGAACAGTCAATATACCTGTAAAGTAGTGTTTGAAATGAACCAATTATGCTCTTTATATTGAATGTCTTGGCTAAAACAGATTGATTTTTATTTTAACCAGCCCTCTTTACTCAGATTCAGCTCATAAAAGAAAGCAAAAAATATTGTATTTGCATGAGTCAATTACAATAATTTGGAAATAAAGAAAAACAGATTCAAAGGTAGCATTAATCTTAAGTGGCTTATTCTCTGCATGAGTACTATTTTTAACTCAGGCACCTGCTGGTTGACTGACAGGTCAAATGAAGGCAGAGGCAGAAGCTAAAACTAATTATATATGGCTTTATTTTGTAATTGCATTATGAGCCCTGCATGAGACTGACTTTAACTTTAAAAGACAGAGTGTCCTACATCAATATCTAGTGATTCCACACAGTTCTCACCTTGTGGTTGCCGGCTGGGATGGAAGATCTGCAAGTCGAAAGGTTGAGCACTTGTCTTCTGGATGACAGTGACGTTTTGACCTGTCCACTTATTGGCTCTGGCTAATGTGTTTGTTCTCCAGTCTGTCCAATAGACATTTCCACCAAAGAGAGACACAGCAAAGGGATGGGACAGGTATTCATGGCCCCTGAGGATTTCTATGACCCCAGTGCCATCGTAGAGTGCAGAGAAAATGGCATCCGAGCTGTTAAAGAAGAACCAACACCATATAAAAGTTTAAACTTCTGCTTTAATGTCCTTAAAGTACAAGATGGAGGGAGATCAAAGTGAAACCTTCCAATCCACTGATGGAACTGTTAAAATGTTCAAGAGCCATAGAGTGGCATTTTTTTAAAGTCTATAAATATTGCATGTCTTGCATAATTTAATGCCCACTAGGAGAATAAGATGATAAAATTTCCTTTGGTGAAACTTTTGCAGTATTTAATAGCATATAAGAATTAAATGGTTACGATTTTTGCACACAATCTGAAATTACTAACCGTGCATCTGTCCAAACAATTCTTTTTTCTAAATGATCCAGTGTTAGTCCATTAGGCCAGGCTCCAATCTCCATATCCTTAAACACAATGTGTCTTCCACTCCCACTCATGGAAGCAGCCTCAATTCTTGGAAATGTTGCATCCCAGTCAGTCCAGAAGAGGATTCTTGAAACAGAAACAAGATTAGCATCTATTCTTCTTTGCGGCTGTGGAAGATTGAAAGCATCAAGGTACTGAATGCAATTAGAGTTTCTCATCAAAGAAAGACAGAAAACCGTAATTATGGATATGGTATTGCATCTGTGTTATGTAACACAAACAGCAGTCCTGATGACTGCCCAAGAATAGCACTGTCCCAGTGAAATTCTTAACCATCTATGACAAGCCAGCAGGTTGAGATTTTTAAAACAATATTTTCCTAACAGGCGTGTTTTGATCACAACTTTTTAAAATTATTTGTGTTGGACTTCTTGACTAAGTTTAACTCCTAATACAATTTGATGATCTAGGATGGTCTACAGTTTGAGATTTTGTCAGCAACAGGAAGCCACGGGGCCACAAAAATCACAACCCAATAAAGCATGTTTTGACAACATTGCAGGTTTTCTGTTTATTATACTTGTTCATTTATTACATTGGTACATTTTATATATCTCAACTTTAGCTAAATTTGCTATTCAGCCACCCGTAGTTATTTTGTCACGAGAAGATTCTAATGATCACATGGCTTTTCACAAAGATGTTTAGTCCTTATAGTAGTGCTAGTAGGGTTGCCAGTTCTCATGCACCATGTATCTTAAACCCATTCTGGACTCATTAACTTTTAAAGCTGGCTAAAGAACTTCAAAAGAAAACCAAGGCCCCATGTATCACTGACAGTGTGTAGCCTCTTCCTATCAGAGAACTTTGCTTCTGTCCATTCACTGTCAACTACGTCATCCAAAATTAACAAGAAAATGGGTGCTCAAATTTAAATCACATACTGGCGACAACGAAACCGTGTTAGGAAGAAATATATCTGTACAGATCAATAGGCTTATTCACTTGATAAGACCTCAGTGATCAATCACCCACTCCTTTGAGTGGATTCAAGTAATAAGATTAGAATTATTGCCCCGTAATGGAAATGCGCCTTTAGGTACCAAAAGTACCCATTAATCCTACTCTCTACAGTCATGAAATGTAGTCTAGTCATCCTTTCAAATGTGAACAAGTACAAAAGGAAGAGTATGAGCATATAACTCATTCCTTAAAAGTGTTAAATTGATTTTTTGGGATGTCTGGGTTTTTCCAAAGTCTCCAACCACTGGCTTTCAGATTAAATTAAGCCAATGTAGATACAGTATCTAAAGAAAAATTGTTGTAACATTTCAACAGCAGAGAAAAATAGTTTATTGTAAAAGTTCCTAAAATCTCATATTTTGAAAAGGTGATGGAGTTCTTTGAAGTTCTTATCTTTCACATCTTGCTGAGAGTAGAATATAATTCAATGAGGCTGTAATTGCTAAATTAATGGGAAATAGGTGTTTAACAGTGAACTAAAACTCCTCAAATGTTATTTTTTGATACAACAGCAGTAGGACACTCGAATTTAAAAGTCACACATTAAAGATATGTAATAGCTAACTATAAAAATACTAAAATCAAATAAGCAAGACATTTATTTAATTATTTTCGTGTGTATTTTATAAAATAGGTCCCATTTTAAACAAGGTTTCTGAAGGTTTCTAAGAGAAACCTGGTATATTGATAATATTATTATCAATATACCGATTAACCATTACCACAGCTGTGGTAATGGTTGAAGAAGCAAATCAATACTTTTCTGAAGGGAAACACAGGAACTCAGACTTATACAAACTAAGGCAATGGCTAACATAACATTTTTTATACAATTCATATCTCAAGACATTGAGCCAAATTCATAGCAGCATTGAATCTGTAAAACACACAAGAAATCTATACATCATCCAACAGGTCTAGACAAAATTATTCATAATTATTAAGGTCCAACTGTAAGCACTATTATAAATAAACCAGGCAGGCGAAGTGAAAAATTAAGAATTGAAGCAACATTTTTCTTTGTTTTGTTTTGACCACAATCTATACAGAGCATAAAAACTGAACATTATACTTTAATAGAAGGTTACACTGGTATTCAACCCTCTCTCCCAGGTCCAATACTCAGCTCAGGGAGCCACAGTCCACTGATAACAGCAATGTTATGTATCCAAGGCAGAGGACTAGCTGCAAGGAGGTGACATTAGGTTACAGCAGCAGCGAACACCATCATTTTCTTTGCCCTACTTACATCCCTAAATCTTTAAAATCTTTCTCTTACATAAAGAAGAAAACCAAGGAAGGAAAGACAGACTTAATATCTTGTACAACACATTCCTTTCAAAGCTGTGGCTGCTGCTGGACAACCTGCAGAATAGATTCTAACAATATTCAAAAGGTGCCACAAAAAACACCACAAAGAGGATTTTTAGGTTGGCAGTCACTCAGTCCTGGATAGGTTGAGCATCAGCCCTGCTGTGTCAAACCGTACTTTGAAGAAGTACCGGGACAGGGTAGCTGATGAAATAGGATATGGATATATATAAATACGAGAAAATGTACTTTCAAATTTGTTTTAAGACAATGCAGATAAGAAAAAAGTTGGACCACTATACAATTCACATCACTCTGCCTCATTCCAATAGGTCTTTTGGTACCACTTTATTTGACGGGTTGTGAATAAGACTGTCATGACACCATCATAAACATAACATAACACCTGTCATGAGTAAGTCTTCATAAATATTTATGCCTGTTGTCATAAAGTGTCATTTTTTAAATCATGACACTTTTAATACAAAGTTGACATTATTCAAAATGTCTTCGTTATGACAACTTGACATTAACCAAGAAATCATGATCTGCCATAAATTTGTTATAAAAGTATTACTGATTAAACTTTAAAAATTATGTAGCTTTATATTATGTTACTCATGACAGGTGTTATGTCATGTTTATGACAGTGTCATGACAGTCTTATTCACAACACGTCAAATAAAGTGTTACCGGTCTTTTTTCCATTTTGCAATGGCAATTTCATCAACAACTTTACATGCACACTATGTCATTATTCAAGCTTGAACTCTAGTCTTACTAGTTGTTTCTGGCAAAGCAATATTTGGTATAGTCAGTCCTCTCTTTGCTGACAACAGGGAGAATAAAACATTTGCTGTCAGACACAAAGATGACTTTACAAACAATCTCCTTGTCCTACTCTGCAGGGTAAATGAGGACTGAATTTTAGGAATTGTACCTAGAGGGGACCAATTCAAAAAAGAACAAGGTTTCTCCTTTGCTTTTTATCCATAACAGCTGTAGTGTCGAGCAACAGAATTTTTATGGAACAAGAGTAAATGAGTAGTAGATTATTTGAAAGGGTTGAAATGGTATTGGAGTATTTGCTCTCTGTGATTTTGATGTTCAGGAAAAAGAACCAATGCATTATTTTTAATGTATTCTATAAGACCTTGACTCCTTGAATTATTTCTAGTGTTAGCAGGAGTGGAAAAAAAACATACCCCTGTCCTGGGTCGAGAGCAATGGCTCGTGGGTGCTCCATGCCTCCCGCGATCAGAGTGGTCCGCATTTCTCCGTTAAGCTTGGCCACCTCAATCTGGTCCAAATTGCTGTCAATCCAATACAGTTTCCCTGTAATCCAGTCCACAGCCAGGCCCTCTGGGGTGGCTAGCCCATGCTGAACAACCACCTCAATACCTGCCACTCCTAAAACAATATTGACAAGACAATAACGTGACTGTACTGCCGTGACTTTGAATGAATTCATAGAAAATGGGATGCATGGGGAATGCTGTCCATGAGGCAAAAGAGCATTGGGAAGCTGGATATAGCCATTTGACAAAGGGGGAAAATCTGTCTGGTGTTTTATGAAGGTTTCTAAAAAGAGTAGAATAGACCAAGCTGACAGGTCAGTTTGGCAGCTCCACAGACGGAGAAAAACTACCATTCACAAAAATACAAAGAGTAAAGTTCTGATTCTTTTTGAAGGATAGATAAAATACCACAATACAGGTCTTTTGGCTCAATATTTTTCAGCTTGATTATGAGGATAAAAATGATGATATTATGAACTTACATCATGAGAGTGAAGTGCAGAAGTGTGAAAATGTACTGCACCCTTTAAAAAATGTTTTTTTGTTTTTTTATCACACCAAAAAGCTTGAGATTATTGAATACATTTTACTATCACATAACAATAACCTGAATAAATACAAAGAGCATTGCTTAAAGGAAGGACATACTATCCAAAATCTAAATGCTCACTTTGTAGCTCATAATTTAAATATGATTAACCACAAAAACAGAGCTGAATTTCATGAGCTGCATACAATAGAATACTGCTAAATTGCATAAACAGAGCCTATTTGACAGCATGAAGTTGACTAAAATTATCTAAATGCAAAACATCGTGTGCCTTTCCGAAGAAATTCAAGAACAGATTAGAACTGCTTTATGGTCTGGAAATAAAACGGCCCTTTGATAAAAGTAAACATAATTTTAAAACTTCTTAAGTGTGACAAAAACTAAATTTTGTAAATGAGCAAAACATGTTTCATAGTACTGTAAAGACATAAGAATATACATGTATCTCTATTAGCGTTTTGAAACTATGTTGCGACAATTGTAGAGAAAAAAAATCATAAAACATGGATTTTTAAAGTTAGTACATAAAAGCACAGCCTCTTTCAAGTATATAACAAGTTTTTATGTACATCGATGCCCTTGTGTGTGCCCCAGTGCATACCACCCGTCTCCGAGAGCCGTCCTCTGTAGATCTTATCTTCCACCACGTCTGTCCAGTAAAGCAGGCTACGGTTAAAATGGAAGTCCAAAGCAATTGTGTTCCTCAGTCCTGGCACCAGCAGACTATAGTCTCGCTTGTGAAGGTCTATTCGTCTTATCTCATGTCGGATTGAGAAAATGATGAAAGCTTCAAAAGGATCTAGTGGCAGAGAGACACACAAAAAACAACCGCAACAATTTTTCTTCTTTTTTTCAAAGATACAATACAGAACATCAGGTGGCAAACACAGAGATTTTCGGACTAGATAAAAAATTGCACTTGTCTTTTCTTGAATCCATCATGATGCAATAAACAAGTACACTCCTTTTTATGCAGACAGGAATTTGCGTTTTGATGGGTCCAACTATATGAATGCAGTGAGAACTTGTACTAAAATTACCTTGGAATAATAGGAATAATCATATTTAACATTAAAAAATGCATTTGAAAACACATCTTTATGTATTCATTATATATAATGTGGTTTACTTGTGGTGATAAAGTTCCTGAAATAAATGAACTGTTAAAATTTTTTTATGATTTATTGAACGGGTCTGTATGTCACATTAGATGTGTTCTCATGTTGAAAAGTGTATGTTTAGTGGGATCAAACATACAATTCACAGCAGTAAATTGCATCAGGTTCGGAAATCTTAGTTTTCTGGTGACATCACTATTTCTTTCTTTTACAGTATATTTATGGATCTATTATTTCCACCTGTGACTAAGCTGTGTTGTTTGAGGGTAGTTGGAAAGCCCCAAAAATCTAGTTATGTTTTAGACATCAGCTCTGGACCAGCTCTGCTAAAATTAACAGTGTGATTTTACATTGTTATTGGGAAACATTAATAAAATAGTAAAAAGGCTAAATTTATCTCTGATGATTAATTCTATTTATCAGATTTTCCTGTGTAAGAAAGCAATTTGTAACTAAATCAGGGTATATCTGAGTTTTATAGGATTGTTCTAATTTAAAAGCAGAAGTTCCTTTTTTTATTTCTTTGTGGAAGCATTTTTTTATACTATTTATTCCCAGTCTGATGGCTTGAGTAGTAAAAATGGTTTCAAACATATTTCAGCAGTTTAAACCGCCATGTGGTGCGCATTAATATTCATCAATTTCAGCCAAACCAGTTTGTTGCCAAATACTCTGAACATATGAAAATAATTTTCCAAAGAAGTAGATACAGTACATCCAGTCTTTTGAGGAATATGTTTTGCAGGGGCTCAAAAAAATTGCTAATTCTTACTGCAGGTTGATGGTAAACAGTGTCTGAATATTAGACCTCCATGACTCTGCCTGCGGTTCTTTGTTTCAATCAGGAAGATTACTTCTACCTACAGTGTAGCTCCTTTTCTTAGAAATGTTTGCTCTACCTAAATTCAATGTCTGACACCCATCTGAAACACAACTACTCATAAAAACAAATATTTTCAAAGCAACTTTTTTGTAAGCCTCATGTTCAAAACACTTTTAAGGCAACAGAGCTGTTTGCACACAAATATAATGAAAGCAATGTCCTTACTTTGGTCACTTGTTCCAGTTAGCAAACCAGTGACAATGCTTTCAGTGAAAAGATTTGCAGAAACACATCTTTTATCACTGAGATGTGAAAAGCAGAGAAATAACGTGCGCCTGGGACTTCACAATGAATCTAATAACACCTTCTTCGACATGAAATTGTGATATTAGTTTGCATGCAAAGACTGATGTTTGATTAACAAGTAGAGTCCCAATCAGCTTCAAACTAAAACAGTGTATTATTTTCTGGTGTTAATGTATGATTAGAGCTGCAACTGCTATCCATCCCAGAATGCAAGACAGAAGCAAGTCATCAAAATGGGGTCCATAAATCAGAATGTGACAAGCCAACAGCATGTGTGTCCCAGTTGTATTTCAAGAGCTTTCTAGCAGTCTCATCAAATGGATTATCCAGTAGCAGCAATCAGTGGAGCAGACTCAAAATTTTTTGATGTAACGCAAAAATTTGAAACAAAATTTTTGATAACACATCTGTTTTGGGGGTAAACATCTGAACTGTCAAGTAAACCATCAAGCTTTATAGTTTGGGAAGACATGCTTCCCTCAGTAAGCATCAATGCAGATAAAAATGATAGGACTCATCACTATGGTGCATCTTAAAATTTTGAAATAATTTAGTTCAACCCATTCTAAATCAGCTTTCATTTCTGAGCTCACAATCACCTTTTCAGCACTCACATAGCCGGACAAAAAAATGTGTCTGTTCTGCAGTTTGACTTGAAATATTTTGAAACACCTAGTGCATTAATAAGTTTTATTTTTTACAATAAAAAGGATCAGATGTTGACCAGTTTCAGTTCACCTAAGTAGTTGACCTGGCTGTTGGAAACTCAAAAAGCGCAATCTTTTCGTATGAGCTATTAAAAAAATGAAGTCAGCAGAATCACAAAAGTGTAGGTATGGAGCAGAGTCGCCCAGAGTTGCTTAAAAGGAAGGTGGTCAGTAATTTGGAAATTAATGGTGTCTAAATTAAGTAAGCATTGCCTATTGCTGTAGTTAGGACAAAGCTTTATTGAAAGTACAGTTGACAAGCTGAAAGAATAGAACAGAATATGTGTGAAGCAATAGAATGCAGGCTAGCTAGCCAAGCTAAATGTGATACTAATTAACCACCTAATATTAGCTTGCAGTGTTACTCAAAGAGCAGAAGGGCTAGGCGAGAAATATTACTTCCAAATTAAGTGAGTGTTTGTTATACAGTATATTTTACTCAAGTCTTCCAACAGTGTGTCCATCTGTTGGAAATTGTCTTAAAACGACCTAATTATTTTGCGGTCTCAATCTTTAAATTTATTTCATTACTTGTGACTGAAGTGAAACTTACTACTTGGTGTTTTTAATATATAAAAGTCTATGTATACATCAAAGTGCAACAAATAACTTTTCTTCTAAGCAATAGTAAAACCCAGTTGTACAGTGATTGCTCTGTCACACACATGCTAGGTCACCTCCACTCCAACTATAAAAAATTAATGACCACTCAAGGCAGGAAAGCAAGAAAAAAACATTTTTGAGAGAAATCTGATTCAGCTAAGATGTGACAGGTTATCGCATGACAAAAAAATAAAAATAGGAAATCAACCACAACTGTTAGATTTTCACTAAGTTAATAACTACATTTACAAAGAAAACCTAAAGAATTAAAGATCATAGAGATGCCCTAACATAAAACTCAATTTTACAACAGAAACAAACACAAAGCAGCAACCACACAGCAACAAAACAGCCAGGGGCATCATGAAACAAACATTAAAAAGAAAGCCTGTTACCTATACTGTGACAGCTGTCTCCATCTGCATTGAGTATCCATCCAGAATAACACGAGCACTTCACCGTGGTCTTGTACTGCTCACACACCTGGCTGCACTTCAGGTGACGGCTGCAGTAGTCCACTGCCTCGCATGTCTTGTTGCTTGAATCCAGGTGAAGTCCAGGGGGACAGGAACACACAACTCCTTTCCCTGGTGCCACCGTGCACTGGTGACTGCAGCCCCCTCTGGCTACAAGACACATGTCTGGGGAAAACAGACAGGTAAGCAGTTCTTGGATAAACTGCCTCAGTCAGAATAAAAATTGAATTCCAAAAGTATGGAATGTACTTGTCAATGTACAGACTTAAATCTGAGCTCAAAAAGCTCAAAATGTGCTAAAAGTTAGCTTATATTCCTTACATTAAAAAAATGCAGGTTTTCATAAACTCTTAATATCAAGGTTTTCATGGGTTTTGATAACATAACCAGTTATAAAGTTTAGGCAATAAGTGCTTTTTAACATAAGTGCTCTTTTTTTCTTAAAAATGACAGGTAGCCGTATTGACTCAGATTAATTTATCTGATATTAAAATATGATTTAATAATCTCGAACATTTAAGTGTGACGGAAAAAAATAGAAGAAATATGTAAGGGTCAAATACTTTTTCACAGTACTCTATTTAAGTCTCTGACTTTCCCAAAAAATAAAATGGGGAAAAAAACTAACCTGGGGTTTCTTTATACGCCTTAATTAAGACCATATTTTAGGATAGAATAAGATTACCCTCTCTAATCACCAAGAAAAAAATGTTTTTTGTCATGATTGTTACTGCGAGGTCTGAATCATGCTGAACTGGTCTAAATCAAGCAGACCCCTGAGGTTCCACTGAGCATAAACTAATAGCCTAAGATGAGCCAGCAGCCCACTTTTTGAGCCACAATAGCACTTCAGGGTCCTGCAGGAGCCCACTGAGGATTGGTTAGCAATGCTCTAGAAAATGAACCTCGATGTTTACACTACTGACTTTAACAGATTAAATTGCTACTGATAGTCACATGAGGGCATATTTTTGGTCTCTCTGAAGGCTTTTAGTGCACATTTGCCATTACCAGGAAGGAAGATTTTCTTTATGTTGTGTCTTGGGTCTCAGAAACAACAGATGCTGGTAACTTGTCAAGCACCAAGCTGCTGTGTGTGGAAGAAGGGGAATATAAAAAGACTGTGCTGGGACACTTTCAGCAATCCGAACATCGTTTGAAAAAGAACAGGATGGACGTTTTAAATAAGAAATTGTACAAGTCACACATTGCCCACCTGGAAAATGGAAAGTTGCCCTAACAGTTCAAATTAATTTTTAAAGTTACATTGCATAGATATTATTTTCACCCTGGTAGGTTGTCTTTTTACAGTGTCTTGCAGAGTATTCACAAATGTGAAACATTTTTAAAAATTTTCAAGTTAAAACCAAAGCTTGAATTTTTAGGAATTATGTATGATGTTGGATTGCAGTTAGAATGCCTAAAAATTAAGTCTTTTGGTCAGCGTGCAAAAACATCATGTGTGGAGGAAAAGCAAAACATATGCATGCTACTTATGGTGGAAAATGTTGGTGGTAGAATCATATTATGGGAATACCTTTCTCTACTTGACTGCTGATGTTCATAAACTGGTTCTGTTCAATCTGACTGAGACTGAACTATTTTGCAAAAAAGGATGGGCAAAAAAATTTGTCTGTTAGTCTATCACATAAAATTCAAGTTTTATTTAGAATGGGAAAACTTGAAAAAGTTGAATAGGTATTACAGCTTTTAAAAGGCTTAGTGCTTTCGTTCATGTTTATGCTCTATAGAACATTGAAAATATAAAAACTTCACAACTTAGCAGAAAAAAAAACTTTTTCTACTTTTGTGTCAACAGATACTTAAATGTGTCATTTTGCTGTCAGGATAATGCACAGAGCAGTGAGGGTGCATCGGTTATTTTACTTGGCTACCGTTGACTTGCCAGCAGAGCTAAACCCATCAGACACCTTTGGGATGAATTGTAATGCAGCTTGTGAGCGTGATTTAACAACAGGCATTAAAAACCTTGGTGAGAGCCTTCCAGGGGCAGTGATAGTTGTTACAACAGCCAACATAATCAGGGTGGTGGAAAGAGATTTTCAGTAATCACCTGTAAAGTTTGCTATTCACAATTCTTTTGGCACAGTAACTATTTAAGGAAAATGTTCACCTAATGGGATGTGAAGATAAGATGCAAAACGATAAAACAAAAAAAAAATTACCACAGATGGGTCCTTCATCCGAACGGTCAGCACAGTCGACTTTGCCATTGCAGATCTTATCAGGCGTCAGGCATACTGAGCTATCATTAGCACAAGGGTACTTTGGGGGCTTGCAAACAGACGATTCACATGACTCTTCATCAGACCGGTCCTCACAGTCAATGTCTCCATCACATACCCAACTCTTTGTGATGCACTTGCCTGTAAAGTATGAGAGGCTGAGGTTAACGGAGGCTGTTCAAACTCAGGTAAACATCAACTTGTTTTTCTAAACCTGTTTTAGGGCTCAAGCATTTATTTCTGTGCTGAACTTAGTTTTCTAAACTTGGCCCATTTTCAGACAAGAAACTGCTTGATTTGTTAGCTTCTTTCTCTAACTATAGATGATTAGGAGGTTTTAATTTAAGAAAGGTTACTGAAGCAATGCAGATTTGGAGTTTGTTAAGTTGTCATAGTTTGTCTTTTAGGTGTCATCTCCTTTTTAACATTTTATTTTGTACTTGTGGGATTATAGCCAGACAACACTTGTGTAGTTAAATCATTTTTGCTATAAGTGTCTAATTTTATGTGAGATTGTATAAACACTCAAACTTTTCCATCTTTAAAATATGAATGAAACAATGGAAGGAGGGATGGATGAATGGATCTAAGTGAGCTGGTTTGTCATCAATCCTACGGATTGTTTGGACACCAGAATGAAAAATCTATTTTTCCAACCAAGGAAAAACCTTCGTTACTATGCTTCTGTTAACCTTTAATTAATCAAAACATTTCTTCAGAAGACTTTCCATCAATGCTCATTACTGGTTTCTTTTACACAGTTAAAAGGAAATGATTCCCTAAATGTTGTTGTAACTCAACTCAAGGTACTCTATTTTCTAAGAATGGGTAAAAACGTTATTTTTCAATGTGGATTTATAAACTTAACATTTTCATTTCCAGGAGGGTTTTATACATCCCATTGTCTTCCACACAAAATGTTATAAGTGAAATTCAAACAAAAGTTAAAAAACATCCAGTTATTTTAAACAGTGTGATGAAAAGTATTTCAGTTATAACTTCTTGCTCTTGTTCCCACCCAAATGATTCAGATCACCAAACTGATTAATATCAAATACGCATAATCTGCATAAAGAAGGGTGTGCTTTTATTTAGTCAGGGAAAAACTAGATTCAAACCACTTCTTTTTTGGTCACATTTGCCAAATTTCAACCTGCAATATTGCTAAGACTTCTTGGGAAAAAAAAGAAGTCTTAGCAGTAGTTCCATGTTTGTCTTGACTAACGAGACAAACATGGAATGTTTTAGAAAGTCTCAAAGTAAACCTGACAAAAAACTAAGTAAAAAACGTCATGCCACCAATCAAACATTGTCTTGTTGCTGCAGCGGCAACAAAATATTTTGCCAAAATTAATGGGGCTATGAAAACTCCACAAAACCCTGAAAAAGAACGTCTGAATGACTGTCTATCGCTCTCTCATTCTTCCTGAAACGAAGTTCAATCAAAAGAATTCTTCAAAGAACAGTTGGATAAAAATTTTCCACAGCGTTGCAAGAGACACATTGTTACTGCCAATGCTGGTTACTGTTGTTGTCTAGGGTTGCACAAACAGTAGTTCATTTTAGGGGCCAATTACTTTTTTATAAGCAGTCAGATGCATTTGGATAGCTTTTTCACCATAATGAAAAAAATAAAATTAGAAAACGACATTTTGGATTTGCTCAGGTTATCTTTTGCTTAAAATTTGTTCAGTGATCTGAAACACTTAACTGTGACAAAAAAGCATAAACCAGAAATATTTTCAGGGGGATAAATACTTTTTCAAAGCACTGCATGTAAAACTCCACAGTGTTTTACCCAAATTGAACTTGAAGGTTTTTGCATATTGCCAGTGAAGGCACTCATCTCTTGTGGAGAGGACAACAGCAGCAGTGCAGAGAAGTGTGACACAGTGGAATTAGAGTAATTAATAATTGTGGTCTAATCAACCCGTCACCATGCAGCATAGCCTCCATTCTTGATAAAAGCTGTCTGGGGAGAAACAGCAAAAAGGTGAAGGGCAAAATTCAGAGTAACAGTCTAATTCTGGCATAATTCAAATACTTGATGTAAAAAACGTACTAAGTTTGAATAGATGCACTCAAAACTGCCTATATTAAAGACGTCCTGATTGTGGGAACAATAATCTACTGCACATTCTTTGAGAGATCAACACAGAAATAAAAAATAAACTATGGAAATAAGTATATAGATTTTTTTGTTTAATATAAAATAGGTGATGTTGAAAACAAATGAAGAAATGGGATGGGCCATGGGAAAAGTAGGAGCAAGTTGCCACAGCACAAACAAAGGAAAATAAGAAGAAACATACATTTCTGATACAATCGCAAAAGCTCACTTTTGTATGCACACCTTCCCAGTCATACATTCTGGGGTGTGGGGTTATTGAAAAATAATGTAAATGAACAGCCTTTGTTACCACCGGGGCATATCTTCTTCATTTTTATATATTTATTTTTTATGTGTTTGACATCACTGCAAAGCTTAGAATAATACACTTTCTGAATCTGTAAATAACTCAAAGCGCCCCCGGGGAGATTGGTTCCAAGCTTTGTCATGGCCAGTCACAAATACTTGGATTTCCTGCTTTGAAAGAAGCTGGGTGGAGAGCAAATGATTTTAAGTTTGCTGATATCTTGTTACATTTTCATTGTGATGGTTTGACAGTTTGCAGATAAACACAGCAAAAAAAATTGCTGTGATACAGGACTACGGTAAATCTTTAAGCCTTTCAATCTAAGATTGAATTACAAAGTGCTTCATAATTTTAATAGATTTTTTGTTTGTGGCCTGGACATTTATGTCTCATTAGCTTTGTGGAAAATTTATTCAGAAATTATTTTTGATGAAACCATAAATAATTTTTACATTGCATCTATATGCCAACTCAGCCTGTATTTCTTATTAAGTTAATTTGCTATTTTAGTTTTGTTATTCTTCCCTTTTAGAAACTGCTTCTGGCCCAATGCTTCTGAGTTTGGCAGTATCTATTTTCTTGAGAAAGTAATTGAGGGCGTTATTGGCATTAATTAATTTTGACATTAATTGATTTTCTTTCCCACTGAATGCAGTCTTGCCTTACAACCTTTGTGCCTAGGAGTGTCTCTTTCCTGTACAGAGGAATTAATGTGACTATAATGCTTCCTTAATTTTATTTTCTGTTCTTGTTCTACTTTCCCATAAATAAATAAAAAATACTCCTAACCCAATGCTTTGACCCGTTTCTTCTTTTCTACACGACTTTTTACAACGTAGCTGGTTGCAGATAGCCACTTATACTGAGCAATGTTCTGCTAGACATTAATTCATGTTACGAGGAAGTGGTTTCTCTCCTTTGTCACCTCATAGGTGCAAATAATTCTTGAACATTTTAGCTTTTTGTATTAAATGCCAAAATGAGTGTGATTTACTCTTTTCATTGTAGTTAAACAGTATGAATTTGACTAAATGACTGCCTTGAACAGGAACAAATTATATTGATTTGATTCCATTTGACCAAACTGCACTCTATAAGATTTTACATGAATTGCACCTGTTGCCTTGTGAAGTGCCTTAAGAAGATATTAATTCTGAATTGAAGCTTTGTTTTTAACTGGATTAATTTAAATTAAATGCCTTTTGTTTTGTCTTTTTGTATGCATGCTTAATGAATATTACTTCAATGAAAAACAAGGACAATATTTGGTAACGTCTGAAAAAGAGAAGAAATGTCAGTAAGATTAATTAATTTACCAATAACTACCCAGCAGATAAAGCTGTTGTAGTGCAATTAATTTTTTAGGATTATTTTTACTTCCGAGATTCCATTGACAACCTGTATCTTTGCATGTAAACTTGGCCTTCGGGTCACACATCCTTTTGGTGCCCTCACAGTCTTTCTCATCACTTCCGTCCTCACAGTCCTTGTCCCCATCACACCTCCAACGTTCAGGGATGCAGGTTCCATCCTCAACACAATGAAACTCATCCCCACTGCATTCAATCACAGATGGGAGCACTGGAACAAAAGTAATCCAACAATTAATGTTTCACAATTCCACTCAGCAACATCACAACACTGAAACACACAATAGTAATTGGCCTGTTTTTTTATTAGTTTTTTTTTTTTTTAGAAAATATTCTTTTTACATTTCAAAAGATCTATTTATTGTCAGAGAATTTGTTTATGGGAAGTAGTTCAATTCCAAAGTTTGTTCAAGCTTGCTGATTTGTTTAATAGTGGGTTACTAGATCAGCAATGGATTTATTGGAATATAAAAGGCATTCGCATCATTGTTCAGTTTAATAATACGCGCATGACAACAAGTTCCCACCGGATGTTAATATTTTTACTTTTGTTTTTCACATAAAAGATTTTTGAATCACAACATGCCAAGAAGGTAATGATTTGAGACATCTATTGTGTGTTTTAGGTATGAAGTTGAAATCACAATTGATCATTTGCTTCACTAAAACCAAAACCTGGCTTTTTTTTTCTCACTCCAAACAACAAAGACGTAGCCTAATCTCTTTCAATCCACTGAGTAGACACAGTGAGGATGGAGAGTGCAGCAGTTTACATCAGAGTAGTGTGATGAATTATCTCCACATTTTAGTGACAAGCAACTGAGCTGTGATCCTTTTTCTAGTGTTGGATTAGCTCCCTGTAATAATTAGATTATATAGTTCAATTCCCATTGGTAAAAGGTCTAACTATAGCTTTCTTTGCACAGTCAAAATTAAATAAATAAACCTAATCAACCCTAAAGAGAAACAGACATTCTTACATGCAGGTCCACCTCTGCAGGTTGTGTTCTCATCACTAAAATCACCACAGTCGTTGTCACCATCACAAGCCCAGTCTGCTGGAATACAGCGCCCACTGGTACACTGAAACTGAGTGTTTGAACAGGTCTGCATGCAGCCCACTTCATCACTGCCATCGCCACAGTCATCATCTGCGGACAAAGACAATATTCACAAAGAATACCAGAGGTGATACATTTAATACTAGTCAAAGGGCATACTTGTTAACTAGAAAACTGGCTGATTAGTTGCGCTCACCTGAATCGCAGTGCCACTTGACACTGATGCAGCGTCCATTTGAGCAGCTGAATTCAGTCAGGGGCTGGCATGTAGGGAAAGCTGGAGAAAAGGAGAGGAAAAAATTATTTGTCAAATTAAAGAGAAACCTACTTGTATGAGAGGTTGTCTAGGAGTACTCTAAAATGGCATTCTATGCTTTCATAATTTTAGAAAAAGGATGGTTTCCTGAACTAATTTGCACTGTGCTTCTCCTAATTTCAATTTATCTACAAGAATATTCCTTAAGAAATTTGTATGGTGCAGACATTTGTATGATATGTGGTTCATAACACCGTAATCAATATTTCATATCTGGGTATATGGGCTAAATTTAGCGTTAAAATAGCTTCATGAACCAAATTTTTATTTTGACGTTTTATTTCAGGGGTTAGACAGTCTTTGCCTGAGACTATTGTAGGGTTTAAACAGACTAGTTCAACTCAAGGACAAAACACCAAAACACACGCTCTGCACAGTGTGGTATATGCAATCTACTGCAGTGATGAATTTTATGACCTCTACATTAGGGACACAAAACAGCAGCTACACAACACAGAAGAGACACCTAAATTGCGTGGTTCATCTTCATCTGTGGGTGAGGGAAACTTCTTTTGAAGATAACAATATGCATGTTTTGGACAAGGACAAGTGGTTTGAGAGAGCAGTTAAGCAGCCAAAACCAACACTAAACGAAGAGGTGGCCTTAGCCTGAAGCTTTCTTCAATGTTACAGTGCAGGATTGAGTCATTTACCTTCTGAGATGAGACCAGATGAACTCGCATGTTAGCATGATTAAGGGATATATTTGAATCATTAAGTGATTCGTGTGAGCTTAATGAACCTATGAATGTAGCTGTTTTCACTACAATTTATAAGCTTGACACTTTTAAGTCATGTTTAGAACAAAAGTAGTGTTTTGGATTATGGTAAAACATTCAAGAAAAAAGGAGAAGTCCAGTTGCCTTTCATTTTAAACCCTTTGGATCACAATGTCTTAGGTGGCTAAGAATCTACACCAATATAGCACCACATTAGCTTCATTAATCACAAGTCTTAAATCCACTGCAATGCCTGCAACGCATCGACTTTGTGAAGCCCTCAGAAAGCTAGCGTACGGTTCAATTAGCAATCAAGAAACAACTCATTAAAAATGTAAGCATATTTCTCCAGAGTATATATTTCTTTGTGTGTTACGGCCATTTTTGATTGTGTCCAGACAGTAAGGGAGGGAGACAGAGAAAAGGGAGAACATGATCCAGGGCCAGGGGTCAATCCCTTTACAGCTGAATTATAGACACTGTACAAAGGTGTGCCTGCTCTAGACATATGGAGCACTATCCAAATAGAAGTCTAAAATGGAGGACAATATTTGGTGGCCGTTTAGTCAATTAAGCAATTTGTTTTTCTGAGAAAGTTAACTTTTAAGTAAGTAGAATGTAGTCTATAATAAACAAAGTACTTATATTTGGATATGGATATAGTAAAGTCTCTATTATCCAGGCTGTAATGTTGTCATGCAGAGGAAAAGAGTGACTGACAAAAGTTTGCAAAGACTGAAAAAATATCATATAAATCCCTGCAATTCATTAATCACTTATTCTCAATGTCACCAAGAAACTATGGTCGTGCTCTCCAATCTAAAAAGTATCCATAGTGCTGATTTGGAAATACTTGCCAAATTCTTTGTTACTGGTGACCCTGATTATAAGTGCAAAATAATGTGAAATTCCACTTCTGATTAAAGCTTTGTGCTCATGGAAGCCTTGAAGTGCTGTGGTTTCTTTCAGAATGAGTTCTGTCTTCACATTTCATTTGTTGCTCAATGTGTCCAGTCATACAACCAGATGTAGAACACGCTTGGCCATGAAACAGAATGCAGTCTTCACACAAACAGCTTTCACCCATCATTAGCTTACTATTCATTCACAGACAGATAACACAGTATATGCAAAAAGCTTTCGATATTAATTTCCTACTTTCGATTTATCTTACAGTTGTTTTTCCTGTCACCCACCTTAGCATATTATGAGTTTTCTCATTTTTCTCTTTTTGTTAACTTAATAGAAATCCATTGTGTCCCATTCCCAGCTTTGTCATCACCTGAGATTTAATAAAGAAAAATCTCATGAATTATTTTGGCTTACTTTAAAACATTGGGTTTTTTTTACTAGTGATAGGAAATGTATAGGAAAACTAAATATTTTTCTGTTTTTGTGGACTGATGACATTGTCAGAATCGACATTTGAATTCCCATCACATATCGGCCTAATTTTGGTATACTTTGTACAGAAGGGTTATTGACGTCCCTAAGAAATGCAAGTCTCTATTTGAATTGATTTGTTGGCAGTCTGCTGTAGCTGCATGGTATACCTTTGATGCTGTGGAGAAGGTATCATTATCATATTAGTGTCATCTAAAGAACGCTGCACTTCCCTCAAATGTAATGGGTCTTACTGACAGGATGTGACTGCCTGGAATTTAACGTTTGTTAAGAATGGAGCACGAGCATACATAAATAATGAGGGTTTCAAGTAAACAGCGAGCATAGCTAAAAATGAAACACCAGTATCTATAAATAATGACGCCATCGAGAGAGTCCAGCAGAAGCCATTGTGTGACAACCACTAAACTACTGACAAACAAAATCCAAATTAACATCAATCTCTGAGGCAGCCACCACTGAGCTTCAGGTGCTCCAAAACCCACAGTAGCTCCACTGAAGCTAAGTGAGCTGCCAGGGCTTCACAGAAGAGTGCCTGCAGAGAAGTGATGCCTGAGGAAGCTCAGACAACAGTAAGGGGAGAGAATATGTTTTGCTGCACAGCTTGATTATGATTGAATGAAGCCGAGCATGAACTTTAATTACTGCTTTACACCCCGGCTGTTTGTGACTGCGTACTGAAGCGGCTTAGGACACACAAAGGGAGGCTGATGCGATATGGCACAGAGCAGCGTTTGGCAAACATCAATCACCGTTAAAGGGCTGATTTAATACAAATAGTGATTACGGAGAATCTTCAAACGTTTTCCCTGATCCTTTAAATGTATGCTGCTAATACATCTACTTCAACCTCACTGCTAAAAACAGCTTTTGCACCCTCAAACACCCCTTTACCCTCTCACATAATAAAAGGTTAAATACATCTTCAAAGAGCTCTAAAAACCTTGGGCTATCATAGTGTCTGATGTTTTTTATGTTTTCTAAGATTTATCCAGAACACTGCAACTTTTAACTCACTGAACTTAGCTGACAGATTGTATAATACCACAGAGGCACTACTTAAGAACAGTGAGCTACTGTGCAAAAGTATCCTGTTTACGCTGCATCATTCCTTTAAGCTGTTGTCACCAGTGAGGAAGTGTTTAGTTTTTGGTCCAAAGAACACAACATCAATAATTCAGTCTCAAAATTCTCTCAACGGAATGTAGTAATGGGTGTGAAAATAACTATGTATTCGAAATGAGTAAGCAGCTCTGACTAACATTCATTTTCATAGAAGTAGAGATGACTAGTGCTTTGGCAAAACTCTAGCCTCTGCCAGCAAAGCAGGCCTTGCCATTCTGTACAATTTAGCAGCCTTTCAGAAATGAGAAGTTCCACCTGGGTGATTGTTCAGTTCTGCAGGTGGAATTCTAAAGTTGCACTAAGCATAAAAACAGCACAAAAAAAACTTCTCATTTCAGTAATTATCAAAATTAGTCTGTGAAGTAGCACATATGCATGTCATCACAAACAAACTGACCTGGTAATCATCAGAGCCTAAAATGTAGCATACAACATGTTTCTTGTAGCTACAATACAGTCCACAAGGATAAATCACAGCATGCTTAGGTGTTAAATATGGAATTATTATCTCAGAAGAACACAAAATATGACTTTGTAAATATATTTTCACACATAGTTTGTTTAAAAAAAACATAGGTACAAAGATTCTTCTGAACATATTTCTTCTGTAGTAATTTACTCATGTGTTTTGATTATTGCATACATTCAGAAAATGATGTTAAATCATGATTTGTGACTGGTACAAAGCATACAAAGCTGTTCCTATATCTCTTCCAAACAAAGCTTTTATAAACAGTATCTGACATAGATTAACTTCAATAGACAAACAATCATCAGCATTTTCTAATCACCAGTCATCTTGACATGTGCAAACAGAAATTTGAAAAATTAATGAAACAGACAGAAAATGTGACTCAACCCACCACCAACACATCTGTCTTCAGCCTAAACAAATGGTTCAACTGTTAAGCCTCTTTCACACTCTTGCAAATCTAACCTGCATTTCTTTAGCACATTGATAAATCACATTCTAACAACACTGTTGTATGGATTTGAAACTGTAAAATTTATAATAAGAGTTCCCGGTTAAGCTAAGCATCCACTGTCCTTTCAGACATGTTAAGATAGACAATTTATTAATAGACAATAGATTAATAGATTAACTCTGAAATTAATTAATTAATGTATAAATCATCATATGTTGGAGCCACAAAAAAAGTGAAACAAATACATTCCACTCTGCCTTTCTATTTCTTACCAAAGCAGATGGGTAATTTCAAATCATACTTTTTCAGAAAAAAAGGTATTTCGAGTCAGCCACTTAAGCGGGAAGGCATTACATGAAAATGTACCAACTGTAAAAGGAATGGCAGTAAATCTAATATAGTAATGCAGACCTTTCTTGAGAAAAAAGACCTTCTTAATGGGAAGCTGTTGAGTGGATGTATGGTAACTAATTAGAAACATAGAAAAGAATTCAGTGGCATTTTGCTGCATCATCTATGCAAGAAACATAGATGAGCTTCATGTAAACACAAAAAAAGGTTCTTTGACTACTGTGTCGACTACTATTTGATGCTGCTCAAACTGGACTAATTTCTTTTTACTCCAGCCTTGCTTCAGTTCAACACAAAAAGCAACTCCGTGGGAAATGCGACACTCATAAACTGTTTGCTTTAAAGATTTCTCACCCCTTTATCTCATTTCTGAAAAGAAATGCAATATTTATGTAGTAGGAAACATGGTAAATTGATCAATGTATGTATCATGCTGTACTTTTAAAGCCACTGCGGAAAAAGAACAGCACTGTATTAAATAACCCAACAAAAGTGCCGTTTAGAACATATTTTCTTTCTATCAATTGCAGGTGAAATGTGGCGTTACATCTATGAGCAGGAACTGCAAAAATGCTGACAGCTTTCTGACACAGCCATAAATTAAACAGTCACATTTCAAGCATTTCAAGAGCAAAATGGAAAACTAGTTTTGACATTTTACCAGCTGATGATACGGCTACTCAATCAGCAGTGAAACCTAAAACCTTTACACTTTTTCAACTTTTGTTTTAAACACAATATAAAGAATAAATGTGCTGTGAAAAAGTAGTTCCCTCCTTACAGCTTTTCATATGAAAAAGCTATAAAACCAACCCCGGCCTTATGTGAAAACATAATTGTTCCCCCAACAAGTGAAAAAATAATTGCCCCTATACATGTTACCAGCCAACAAGCATTTGTGATCATTGACAAGTTTTGAAGGACATTTGGACCACTTTTCCTGGCAGAATGGCTGCATAGTGGGGCGTGCTGTGGTGGCGCAGGGGCTTAGCACGTTTGGAGGCCTTAGTCCTCGACGCGGACGTCGCGGGTTCGACTCCCGGCCCCGACGACCTTTACCGCGTGTCTTCCCCCCTCTCCTCACCCTCCTTCCTGTCTGCCTACTGTACAAAAAATACGAGCCACTAGCGCCGCAAAAACTCTTCGGAGAAAAAAAAAGGAAAAAAAAAAAAAACAGAATGGCTGCATAGTAAATGTTTCATGCATAATCTGCTTATTTGAGCTCATAACACAATATCACGATTAGATTCAGATCCAGACTTTGACTAGGTCACTCTAAATGACATTAGGTATGGCATTCTTAAAGTCATAGAAAGTGGCACCAATGTGACTGAATTAAAACAATTCTGCAAACAAGAGTGGGCTGAAAATCCTCTACATTTCATTTTCATGTCAGGCTGTTTTGCAACTGCTTGAAGGTTGTTACTGCCAAGCATTAAATAACAAATTATTACATTTAAAGGCAATTACTTTTTCACATGGACCTAAGTTGATTTGGGTAGCTTTTTTCCCCCTTAAGAAATCAAATCAAGATTTCAAAATTGCAGTACTCAGGTCATGTTTGTTTGGTATTAAATTTAGCTTGATGATCTGGAATATTTAAATGGAACAAGGCAGTTAAAATCATGATGTAAATACTTTTTTATAGTCTTTTAACCATCTGAAACATAAAATGTGAGCCTCTACTGTAAGCCCCAAATAGCTTTGTTTACATCCAGTCAATAAGACTAAAGTAGCATGTGGTAAATATCCAGGAGACTTACTGCATGATATTTCATCTGACATATCCCCACAGTCATTCTCCCGATCACAGCTCCAGCCCCGAGGTATACAGCGTCCATTCTGGCAGGCGAACTGGTCGGATTGACAGGGTCGGGCTGAGAAAACAAGAAAGTGAGAAAGTGGTCTCCTAATTCAATCACAGCATTAAAGGCGCATATGTCAATGTTGGATAGCACAACTACATCTAATGTCCACTAGATCACCAAAATGTCAATGTCTGGCCAGTGCAAACTCTTTATCACTCTGTCTCACAGCAAAATGTGGCATGTCTGACAGCGTGTGTAAAATGTGCTGTTGCTTGATAGGCCTTCAGTCACATCCTGGTGGTCATGTACATGACAGCACTCAAGCAATGTCCTGCTGTAGTGGGATATGCATGTCAATCTGCCAGTGCAGGAACATTCATCATCCACTGACTAATGCTCATTGATTGATCTTCTATGGATAAAAAGCTGCAGAGAGGCACTGTTAAAGACATAGAGACAATCTACCATGAGTGTTCCTGACAGAAAGTTTCCTCTCAAAGGTACCTTGACTCTTTGATACTATATAGCGCTCGCACACACTGAGAGTGATAGTACTGCACCAAAGCTTCTTAAGAGCCTCAAATTATAAAAGTGATGGCTGCCTTGACAACACCTGACACCTCGGTTTAAGACATGGATAAATAAAGCACACCTGAGGTGAGAACATCTTATCAAAAGATGAGAGAGAAAAAAAGCTTTCCACCTCTTTGTATAGATGAGAAAGCTGTTTGATCTTTAATGCTAGCAGTCTATAAGCTCGATGAGCTAAAATCAATTAAACAGCACATCAGTCTTCTGAGTAACACATGATGGGAGCCTTTTATCAAAACATAAAGGAAAACTCATTTAAAGAGTAATTATATTTCCAACAGTGAATGTAGCAACATAATTGTAGAAATAAATTGTCCTGCATGTAAAGAGAAGCATCAAACTATCAAACAGATGCCAAAACTACAAACATAAAGAATGATGAAGAACATACCAGAGCAAGTGGTGTTAGCTTCATCTTCACCGTTACCGCAGTCATTGGTTCCATCACAAAGCCATCTTTTGGAAATGCACCGGTTGTCGTTGCATTTGAACTGATCATCAGGACAGGTGTGGTTGTCTGAAACAGTTCAAATAGATACAAAAATGACAGTGGCTTTACAGAAACCCACTAATAATTAATAAAGTAAATTAAAAAAACCCAAATAAAACAAAGAATAAAATTAAGCAATGCGCTCAAATAACTCAAAAATTATGTTTTTCTGAATCTTTAGTGCAATGGTTCTTACTGAAGAAAGACTCAAAGTTATGTTGCTTAATCAGTTCTTTGAAAGGAAGCCAGAAGAAGAAACAAATTATTTTCAACAGAGGAATTTTCATTCAACCAGCTATTTTTAACAATTAGACAAGACATTAGCAGATAACAGAAAGGCTGCAGAGAGTAGTAAACTGCTCCATTATTTTTATTTTCAACATTCAAATTTCTACACACTGTAACTGCTCTCCAACAAGTTATATAATAATTAGTTGAATAAATCCTTACTTGAAGCCTTCACTGTAATGGTAATAAAATGTTTTCAATTAGCTATTAAGTGATTATTAATAATTTTTATGACTTTTTGAACAGTTAAATTAAAACTGTGACACTATTTTACACCTTTCTATCTTTTGATTATCTCACTCAAACACAAACGTCTTGTTGAATGAACATAACTTCTACCTAAATCTGACAGTGGTATGAATCATTTTGGGCGGAAATGTGGCATTAAAATAATTAATTATATCACTGAGTCATGTCTGAGTTGCACTTGCACAAATTTTGAGGCAGTGATGCCCATCTGGTATATATGATGTCTCTACATTATGTTTATGCCATGAGATTATTACAGCGTGTGCAAAAACACTCTATGAATGTCTCAGTAACAGATACTTTGAAAAGTCTTGTTTTTTGTATTCAAAGCCACATATGTTTGACACTGAAAATCAAGACTTGTGGGGGACGGCTCTCCTCATCGAAAAAAGTATTCGCATTAAAGTCACATTCAGTTCATTTTAATATTCTTCAGTGAAAATACTATCACCACATACCCTATTTTCTTGTCACCCTTGTAATTAAGTCAAGCTGCACATCGAGTTTACAAATTCATTAATTCTCATCACTTATAAATTGCACTAAGTAAATGAGAAAATTTATGGGCATACTTAAAACAATGAGTAAAAGCACAATTCCTTAGACAGGGATGGCGGTGTGGAGTTAGGGTAGATCAAGATTTCACAGTTGGATAATGCAAGAGGTTCCCAAACTGATAGTAGTATTCTGACAAATTTGTTCTGAGGAAAGGGTTTGATTCCATTTTTATCAATTTTGTTAAGAAGATATTGAACTTTTATAATCCAAAGAATAACACTAAAGTATGTGTCAGTATATCAATACAGACACAAACTAAACAACAGTGATGTTGAGTTTGTGGCGACACTGTTTTATGAAGACTCAACATCCATTTAGATAAACTGAGTCAGATTATCCCAAATGATATTCTAGCAGTGCAGCTATCTGGTGATTCTTCTTTAAATTCTAATCATGCTGGCATATGATTATGGTGTAAAAATGTACTGCTTCTGCCTTCCATAAGAAAAAATAAATAAATGAATGATCCAAATGAGCCAAAAACTCTGCTCCTCCAAGTAATTTGTTAAAGAGTGATTATCCTCCAGCAAGACCAAGAAGGTAGACAGCAGCACATTTAACATCCCTGTTGCAGTGTCAATTAGCAACCTGGATGTTGACGGCAAGAGAGAACTAACTGTAAAAATTGTAGTGTTTTTTTTGTTGTTGTTGTGCTTTTTAAAGTATTGACCCATACAGCTTCTGCATGGGGTATTTTTATTTTTTGAAGTGACTAATCAAGATTCTCACAGCAGCTGTGGCTCTCCTCATCGCTTCCATCCAGACAATCGTTGTCGCCATCGCACTTCCACGAGGCCCGTATACAGCGCTGATTGTGACACTGGAATTCGTCACTTTTACATCGAGTTGGCTCTAAAACATCAGTGGAGGAATCTGGAAAAAAAACAGTACAGAGGACAAATTAAAATCAACATAGGACTTGGTAAGAGGTATGGACTCAGGAGAAATTATTGGCATAGCCATAATAGCAGGCAAACTCAGTTAATAATGTCTCACAACCCCACAGAACATAAAGCAAGTGGGATTTGTTTTGGGTAGCTGGAGGTCTGGTGGGATAATTTTTCACCTGTATGTACTTATTGCCTGATTTGCATAAAAACAAGGAGCTGTTTCGTCTTTATCCCTTAGCATGATGGCAGGATGACAGCAGGAGATGACGATCCTGGACTTTGTATTTCATCTCATTCATTACGTCCTCCTACCTGAACAGGTGACATTGTTCTTCTCCAAAGCTTGGTTGTCAGCACAGGAACACACTCTGCCTCCTGGGATGGCAAGGCAAAGGGTACTACATCCTCCATAATTCACGCTGCATGCGTTCTCACCTGGGAGAAACAGATCGCAAACACTGTGAGTTGTCTTTTTCAGTTTATTTTACAATTTCTAAGTCTTGTGAATATTAGTACCTTTCACCACTTTAAGTCCTGCAAAATTAATCCCATTTCTGATGCAAAACCCATTTCCTGCCTTACTTAGACATGCCAGGTGTAAGCCATACATCACATGAAATATTGGGAACACAGCAAGAGAAATATATTTGACATTTTTATCATTTTTTCAGTGGGGATAATTTGTCTTCCTGAACAAAACTGTCACTCCTCAATAGCAAAAAGTCCCCTATAAAGTTAAGCCATGTGACACCTTTGTCACTTCAATTTACCACTTTTCCCAAAAGCAGTGCCTGAACCAATGAGATAAAGCTTTTGGTCTTGTGGGAGCCAATCAGTAGTAACCACAACATTGGACATCCAATTAATCTATCCAGTGGCCACAGAAAAAGTCTAGACGTTTTCTAGATCATGTGAACTAGTCTGTGCACACAAAAACCACAACTGGTTTGCATCATGCGCTTGACAGGGCACTGCTCTACTCACAATAAGCATCTCTGATGCACTTCTACAGAAATCAATGTTTTCAGGATGCAGCAAAGGCGCAAAACCACTTTGGCTGTCTGCTAAAATAATATTCTTCTAAATGTATCATGTTCTGCTTTTACATGGCTGTTATAAGGCAAAAAGAGAAGTCCACAGAGGACATTATACTGACTACATTATCCATTTTGTCTCCTATCTGGTTTTTTCAGCATCATAACAACATGAATCGATATTCTTTCAATGAAAGAGAGAACGAAGCATCAAATACTGACAAAATAGCAGTATTTGATGCTGCCATTCCCTGAGCATCAAATACTGCTGCTATGTCAAAGCTAGGATTGAAATGCACCTGCTGCCACATCCTTTGATGCCGAAAGGGAACTGTACCTTAAAAATAAGCAACAAAGTCAGCCCTGTGGCAGGTTCGGTAAAATGGAGTAGTGCTGGAATAAGTCACTGCCTTGCTTATTTATTTAGTGTTTTTTTTTTTTAAATCCAGGTTGCTAACATGTCTGAATCACAGTTGAATTGTACGACAGGCAATATTCCATGATGATTTAGCTCCACAGTATTTCAATAATATATAAATCTATTGCCATCTCTCCAGATTTATTTAGTCAGCAGTTTCCATCTGTCCGTTGTTGACCAACAACTTATTTTTCCCCAAGTGTAACTTTTTTTTCAGCTAAAAAGGTTTTATATTTACACCCTACATCTTTCTGTTGGGCCCAGTGAAAATGCCAGAAAAAGAAATGGACAATTATTGTATTATTTGCTAACCAGCTAGATAGTATGTAGTTGGGGTGTTATTTCTGTAGTTTGAACATTTTATTGTATAAAATTGCTCTTTATAATATGCACAGAATAAGTTTTATTTTCTGCCTCCTGGTTATAGCTTACTTGTTTGATAGTTGTATTGCCACAAATAGATTTTTATTTTTAGATAAAAGATAGTTAGATCTCTCCTCCATAGCATGAGGATTGTGACTTTAATGAAAAATTTTAAACTACTCAGGTTGGAGTCAAGTTGTGAGCTTAGTTCTTTCCATAAAAGCTTTGAAAAATGAAAGATGAAACACAGATTTTTTACATCTCGCACAGTATGGCATATAGAATCGATTTTATCACTCATATGAAAATAGAAAAAAGTATTTTGGGAAATATGCAGTTTATTTGTTCAAGCTCACACAATTTCAGACTTCTGTTTATTAAAACAAATCTCAGAAATTGAAAGATTTCAAAACAGCTCCCCTAAATCGCCTTTCAACAAAACCTGTGTGTCCCACCTGCTAATTCAATAATAAATATAGAATAAAAGTCCTATGGGAGGTTACATCTTCAACTTACCAGAAATTACTCAAGTCTTGCTATTAAGCAAACACTTATTCCATGTAATCTGAAGCAGTAAAAAAATATATATTTATATACATATATATCAATATTATTCCTGTACAATAAAAATATACCTCAATGGTTACTTGGTTGGCGCAATTTTCTAACAGACAGAATGGGAGTAAGATTATGACATGAAGCTCTCTACATGTTGATAATCTACTCTAGCGTCAGTAACTGCAATGAAATAACAGAGCAACAGCATTTTTTGTTACTCTGGAGTGTATATAATACATATTGTAATAAATCCCCCATACCCATTAAGGCAACAGGGATCCATACTGTAAAGGAAGCAATTCATATTCAATTCACAGCATTGGACGGCTACTAAGTGAAGGGAAAGCTGCCAACCTTGCTGGCTCTGTGCGTCATAGACACGCAGGCCAAATAGAGGTGGTCTCTCGCTCCGCAGCAGAGTGACATCGCTTGTGGATAAGTCCAGCTGGAATACAGACGCATTCATGTACTCCGTCCAAAAGATGAAATTGCGATAATGAGAGATGCCGAAGGGATGGTTCAGCTCTTTTCCTCTGTACACCACCTGCAACAAGAAACACCATGCACTATAATCAGAAGATTAGTGGAGCCACAGAGAGACACCATCAGCAACAGCAAAATCAATCATCTCAAAGCAGACTCTAACTATTTGAATATGGGTTTAGATATTATTCTAAACCCATAGAATGATGAATGTTATTTAATTTCTTTGCACAAATCTATCCGGCAGAACGGCCTGCTTATAATAATGCTAGATAGAATCTTGGCATTGATTAAAGATCTTTTACAAATAATTTATTATCATTAATATGCCAGTTTAACTGCAGGGAAGGTTAGGGATGAAAGGATATTTTGTTGGCTGTGGTTTTAGAAAGGCGGAGATTTGTTCAATCATCTCATTGCTTTGAAGAATAAAAACATCAGCATTAAAACGTTTTAAATTAGAAACTACTTTTTTGCCATAGTAATATCTTATAAGGCTGAACGTTTTTGAAAGATTAAAACTTTAATTTACCAACGTATTCACAAATAACTTATTCAAAACATGAAGTTGATTGATTCAGACAGCAAAATTAAATTAAGAAGCGAAGGTCCAAATCATCAATATATACATACCATTCTTCCAGTTCCATTCAGGTAAATCTTCTCAATATGATCATAGTAGGCATCACACCAGTACATTGTGCTGCTACTGTGGTCTAGAGTCAGACCATTAGGCCACAGCATGTTGGAGGTGACGAAAATACGACGATTGGATCCATCCATCCAGGCTTTTTCTATCCGTCCTATGCTGTCATTCACTTCATCCTCTTCCCAGTCTGTCCAGTACATCCAGCTGTCATACAGAGAGGTGGACAAGAACAGTACAAGCTGTTACTGGATCAATGTACAAATGAATCATCGTCTTAAATTAAGAACGTACATGCCGGGAGCATCTGGGTATTTTACCCAGAATATTATAATATAATATTTTATATGCAATGTCAGATTGTTTTTGACTCTCTATAAGCAGCTTAGGGGAAGACAAACTGTACTTTTTAATGCATTGTGTGAAACTGATGTAAACTTGGCTTTTTTAATAATGCTTGGCTGTATTTTCTTGCAAAGTAATAACTTATTTTACTTGCATGGAAAATAAATTAACGCCGTTATTCATCAAGCAACAATTTACCTCTCCATTTTCTTGTAAACAAATCCTTCCCAGGCTTGCTCGCTTTCTCTATAAGTACATCTGATAGGTGTATCAAAACATCAAGGTAGATAGAGTTAGTTGTTTTAAATTCCCAACCACAAAAATAATGTCAGGACTACACCTCTGAATGAGCCAAAGGTATCTTTAACATGATTGGGGCAACAATTTGACATGGTCTTTTCTGTAGTAACAATGCCCAGGGGATTTGCTCTGCTTGAGTGTTGCTGACTGAGCCGTGTGCCCCGTGTTTCTCACCAATGGTAGAGGGTTGGCTCAGGAAAGATAAAATAGATTGGGATAGGAAGGTGAATGAATACCGTGTCTCTGAGTCGTCTTTGTGACCTCATGAATTATTGATACCATAGTACTTCCACAGACACACACAGATTCACGCACACACGTCTACACAGCTGAATATAGATAGACACTGCATCAGATGCACACCATTTATATAAAGTACAAAAGTAGAATATTAATACTTCCTTCACTGATCTAAATTCAGCCAAAATGCTGAATGTCATCCTTTAATTTTATATTTTTCATTCAAAGCTGCTGGGACTCTAGTCAACATCTCAGGGCGCAATAAAGAACAAAAAATATATTTTTTATTGATACACTAGACATGTGTCTCAAGTTATTGCTAAAAATGGTTCAAATTGGTTCGCACACATTTTCTGTTGTTACATACTGTTCTTTGATTCCAGGTTGTGTCTTCATCAGCTAAAAAAATGATACCTTTGAATTTAATGAATTTAATTTAGTGAACTTCACATTTTTTGTGTAACACAAATTTATATATATTTTAATTTTCATCACAAGAAGGCAAATAAAATAATATGCAGAATGAAGTGACATTCTTGACTTAAAATAGCCCACAGTGATTGTTTCAAAATTGGTGAAGAAGGAGCTGAGTCATAGATGTACAAAGCTACTAAATTGGGATGCTAGTGCTGTCTAACGCTGCTATGCCTTAGTTTCTTTGGGGATTTTTAGAATTTTGTGGCTCTAATGCCCTTTATTTCACAATAGATTGACAGGAAAGAGGGTTGTGAGAGGTGGAAGACATGTGGCAAAGGCCAGCAGACCGGGACCCTATGAAGGTCACATAGAGGACTGAGGCCTCTGCCAGTGGTTCACATACCTTACACTCTGTACCACCACTGCACCCCTGCATGAGTTTCTTATTTTGACAAGCAATTTGGTGTTACAAAAAAGTGTTTAAAGTGGTTCTAAATGTAAAGAAATTAAAGCATTTTGTGAAATATTAAGGCATGCTATATTAAGTAAGTTTGTTGCTTATAATATGGCCCTGGTCCTATATTGCATGTCTTTTTGGAACAGGTGCACCCAGTTTGTATTTATTAATGTTGTTGTTTGTTATTATGTGCACCCCTTCCTTCTTAATGGAGTCCTATATTAACACATCCTCTAATTGTGGATCTAAATAACTACTATGGTGGAAAATGGTGTTAAACATAAATGATCAGTACCCTTGCCTAACTACATTATCATACAAAGTGTTCAAATACTTTTTAACTAAATAAATATTATTTATTAGTTAATTTGAAAACTGTTGGCATAGTGACAGACTGGTGACCTGTCCAGGGTGTACCCCGCCTCCCGCCTGGAACGTAGCTGGAGATAGGCACCAGCAACCCTCCCGACCCCATTAGGGACAAAGGGTGAACAGAAAATGGATGGATGGATGGATGGATGGATGGCATAGTGAGGTGAGTGAATCTTCACCAATGGGGAAAATAGAAATTCACAAAACATAGCCTGAAATTAAATAACATTATTATGGATTGTTGGGAACCATTTAAGAAGCATCTGAATGACATATATAGCTGTAACAACTATATGTGGAATATATTGCATCTGTAAGTTTTCTTGCTATTGTCATAGAACTGCTAACATGTCCAAAATGTCTGTGGTCGCCTGGTTTAGCTGGATAGCAAATAACTGATAGAATTATATATGTAAATATTTCTGGAGATTTATCTAGTTAGAGACATGTATCTTTGCAATATTTGTCCAATATTTGTTTAATTGCCAGGGAAATACACAATAGTGTGAAGGTGAAATAATAATCATCACATTTTCTGATCTGGATATTGCTATGCTCCAAAAAATGCAAAAAGCAGAAAATAAATAAACAACACAGCCTTTTGTCACAGAAATGTTTACCGACTAAAAGCATTTATTGAATATGACCAAACCTTCTGTGATAGTAAATACTGAAGGCTTTAATCCTTTTAAAGTTTTAGTTTTTCACTAGGGAACAGCAAATTGGAAACCTCAAACTACAACACCCACAAGCAGTCACTAACATAGCTTTGAAAATATCTCAATTGAGAGAACCTAATATTTGGGTTACCCACTTATTGGCAGGCACCGAAACCAGTGGGGTTTGTATCATAGCATCAACAGCACTTTGAATTAGGAATTTTATACATTTAGATGTTCACTTGAAAATGAAGAAACTATCTCAAAAATATATCTAGTTCCAAATAGGCAAAATCAATGATTGTTTCAGAACCCCCTAATCCTGCCAAAAGTCTACATTTACATCAGATTTCACATCAGTTATAATAGCATAATAAAGAGACAAAATCACATAAGGAAATGACTTGCACAAAATGTTTTGACTATTCAAATATGTCATTCTTAATGTAGCAAAACAGTGAAGGAAGTTACTATTAAGCTGACACTCATGTCAACACAAACTGGAGGTGGCAACAGAGCAGAAAATAAGGTCTCAAGACTGCAGTGGAGAAATCTGTAGGAGAAGTGCAACCATTTCATGTGAAAAGAGCCTTCCAGCTGAGCAGATAGAGATCAAACAACTGCCGTGGTTCTGTCTGAATTTTCGCTCACAAGCCTAAAACTAGCTTTTCTAATCACCTGTGCTGTCAATGGAAGGGTCAGTATAAAAGTTATTAATCCCCAAACAAAGAAAAAGGTAACATAATCGTTTGTCTGCAACTGAAAATCTGTCTGTATTTTATTTTTCTTATGTTACAAGTTTAGGGCTCCATTTACTGTATGAATGTAACTTTGCTTTTAAACCATGCAGTCAGTTTTAAATGTAAGAATGAAGAAGCTAGTGGTGGGGTACAAGTTCCCAAAACTGTGAAAAAAAGCAATATGCTACAAAATGTTTGGAACAATGCCCTGAGGCTTGAAAACTAATCTCTGACTGCTATGGATTCAGTGGGTGGTAATACGATTTAAGCCTTAAAGTGTTAATCCTTAAGATCCTTAAGACACTCAACAAATTGCAGTTTTGCAGCATAATGTCTGTATGCTAATTACCACCTTTGCTGGCAAAAACCACCATTGATGAATCCAAACAGGAACTACGATGTGATCTATGAAGGCTGCAGAGAAGAAGCCGGCAAACTGAAAATTGGGTTACCAAGCTTTCAAGTGTGGAGCAAATAGTTTCTTTTTGTAAAAGTTTTTCCTTTAAAAAGCAAATGCTGTCATTTGCTCATGTACAAGTCAATTTTTCGAAAACCTTTCATGTGACCTACTACTTGGTCAAAGGTCAGTACAAAAGTTTTAAAAATATGATGGTTTCCAGGATTAATCCTGAAAGTAATTACATTGGAAGCAACAGGGAGAAATGTGTTTAAATTTGACATTTTAAAGAACAGTGCTGAAAGCAGCAATAAAAATATCACTCCCACAATTTATTCAATAACAATACTTCCTTTGTAACAAAGACACAGCAAGTTAAAATACAAGAAAACCAGTGGGTGTTGTAACATTCATAGTGTCTCTTCAATACATGCTAAGGAAAAGAAAAACAACTCTTTTAACATATATTTGCTTTGTTTAGGGAATTCAAGCTATTTGTTTAGTTAAAGAACTTCTGGTAAATTATTAGCTTCAAGCTGCACTGTAGGGATTTCTATAGATTTACTTTCACATGTCTGTTCTAAAGTTCTTTTCATGACAGACTGCTGTAAAAAAAACAAGAAGTACTCTCAAACAAATATTTTTATACATGTACAGTGTTTTCCACAATTGACACCCACCTTGTAGATATGTGTCCAATGTCTTCAGAGAACCATCTTTTATACAAGATATGAAAAATCCAGGGACTTTTATTTAGTAATGTATGTGATACTGTTTACTTGATTCATGGAATCACTAAGTATTTCCGCATGCCCATCAGCTGCTTGAAAAAATACTTTTCTGTTCAGACATCACAGATATAAGGAAGTGGAGCTGGCTAAAATCTACTGAGATGTTAAATAGAAAGATAAAACAAAAAATTAACTTTTCAATAATAAACACTAGTAGGTCATTTTGCAAAAGTCTAAACATACTGTAAATATGTTGAGAGAGAAACACTTTATGGTACCTGTTAAGTCAGGTGGAGGATCTGTAATGCTTTGGGCCTATTTATTTCTGTTTTTAAGTATGTATGGCATCATAAACTATTTGAAGTACCAGGGATTTTGTGTCTTAATTGTGTCTTTCAGAAAAATGGTCCTAAACATATAGCCAGATCAGAAGGGAACTGACTCATCGGACTCAGGCTTTTAGCAGTCATAACAGCAGGAGTGCCAATAAGTGTGGCATCAGAGATTTCGCTAAAAACATATTTCCAAGTATGGGATTTGGCTCAGTTTATGATTAAATATTCTAAAATTAAATTATTTTTCTGTAATTCACAAGGGATTATGCCACCGCTACAAAATTTCAAAGGCTTTTGATAACTCTTTACATGTTGCTTTCAGTGGTTGACTTAGCACTAAGGTTAAAAAAAGTGCTAGACTATATTAAATTTTAAATATAAAGAAGCAAACCATATTTGATGATCCTTAAGATTACTACAATCAGTACATTACAACTAAGTACTTAATTCAATGTAACTATCATAACATTACTCTATAAATATCAACAATAGGATGGCTAATACAATAGATTATACAAGAATGCCATAGTTAATCCTTTAACTGGCGGCAAAAAAGGCAGAGTATACAAACAAACTACATTTGTCCCATGGATGGGATACCACAAGTTAAGGGGTTAAGGAGAGTTAAGTAATATTGCCTGCTCATGTTATTTTGTTTTAACTTAAATGTACTTAAATGGCTCGAGAGTCATACAACCATGCAATTCAAGAATTCAGTTAAGCAGTCACACAGCCATGCAATTCAAGAATTCGGTTAAGCATGCTTTATAAATCAACCCTAGATAAACATTCTGACCTTACCAGTATATGGTTTGAGAGTTTACCTGTTCAGAGGATCAACTACGATTGCTCTAGGGTGTGACATGTTTCCTTCCAACAGTGTCTTTCTGGTTTGAGAGGCTCTCTCCAGCCTGGCAACACTGATCGTCTTCCTGTAGCCATCGTTGGTCCAGTATAAATTATTTCCAATCCAGTCCACAGAAATACCCTCAACATTATCGAGTTCTAGAACAAAGTCAGCACCACAAAATATGATAGACATTTCTCAAATTTTTTTTTCTGAGAATTTTCAAAACATACAATTAATGAAACAGATAATCATACATGTGTCAATATATTTTCATTGTACATACAGTAATCATAACCTAAAAATAGTTGCAAGTGTTATTTTTTGTTCTACACTTAAGAAGCAGACTCATTTATATCCCCTTATCATCCCATATATTATATGTGTGAGATTTTTATTGCCTAAAAACGAGAAAAGATATAAAAAGATATTTGAAGTGCAGTTTTTTTTAGTAGCACAGATGTGCAAAAGCTATTTTATGACCATAGACATAACAGAGAATAGGGTCTTTTAAAAAGTACAATGAACCTGACTTACAAAAGAAAAAATAATCCAAAAGATACAAGAAACATTGACTCACCATCTTTGAGAATTGTCTCCCTGCTACTTCCATCTATGTTTTGACGACCAATAAGGAAACTGGTGGTGTCAGCAAAGTAAATGTGTCCTATTTCTGCATGGTAGTCTATGGCTCGCGGATTGACAAGGTCTTCAATAGGTACCATGTGCTCGTCACCAGACTTGATGTTCATATCCAGGCCACGAATGACCCCAGGACGCCCCTTACCATAGAAGAGGAAGAAATCGTTTTTGGGCTCTACAAAGCAAGAAAGGACAGACCTTTTTTTTACTGTTATTGTCAATTAATTGGTCTAATTCATCAGTGCTGATCCGTGCATTAAACCCACTTAACAACCACATTGTTCTTATATGTTTTGCAAGTCCAAAGCCATCTATTCACCCTAATGGAGCCAGTAATCAGTGCCAATGACTCTACTCACCACCCTCAATCATGCCCTCACTGCAAAACTGCCACGAGAATAAAAGTAATGAATTACTTTAGCAAACATTCAATTGCAATGCTTACCTTGGCTATGAATAGTGTTTCTAATCTAAATAGCATGGTGTTCTGTAAGAAAAACAAACAGAAGTCTGGAGCTGAGGGACTTCCTCAGTGGCATCTTTGGGGATTGTGTATACTCGAAACCTTGAGGAACCTCTAGAGAGGAAGAATAAGGAATGAAGTAGGGCTTCCACTGAGAGAAGCAGACCTCTCTCCAGTCTCACCTACTACCCAAGAGACAAGGATGCTGGAGGTGAGGACCACACATGCCTCAGTTCAATTTATCATTTTTGTAAGAGAGAGACCAACTAACCAGGAGGCAATTAAGCACTGCTAGAGACCCAGATATCAAACTCTAACAGTGACTGCTGTATGAAAAACTACATCATTTAACAAAAAAATCTCATTATGCTTTAGGAGATGAAGAGCAAGAGAGAGATAGTTGATGTCATCAGAACATCCACTAGAGAGGAATAAATCAAACATGTCATGCAAAAGCTCCCAAAGCTCCATTACTCTGATCGAAATCTTGTAGGCGCCCAAATTGTGTCATCAATTTGATCTTCGGCTTTTATTGTCATCTACACAATGTCCAACAATTGATCAGAGCAGCCCACAAATGCAGGAAAACTTAAACCCTCATTATGGCAATAATCTATCAGGCGTCCCAACAGGTCGATAGGACAACGTCACACTCGCATAAAGCTGTTTTCGCCTGCCCTCATCTTTATAACTGTCAGCCCAAGGCTCTGCCTGCACATAGCCAGCTCTATTATGACACATGACCTTCACAGGGACAAAAAAAAAAACAACAAACAACAGTAATCTTGGGCTGAATTCTCTTATTTATATTTAAAAGGAGCTACTGTCATAAAAAGATGACAAAAAAGATGTATGAAAATGCTTCCTTCTTTCCATCCATCCATCTGTCCATCCATCCATCCATTCATTCATCCATCCATCCATCCATCCATCCATCCATCCATCCATCCATCCATCCATCCATTCATGTCACACTAGATTACTTGGGAATTTATTTAACATTATTATACATTATCCCAATAATGAAATTCATAGACAGGTGTTTGGCTGTTATGAATGATAAAAAGCCAATACAAAAAGGCAATAAAAACTTCAATCTGAAAACAACTGCAAGCAGAGATGGAACTGATGGCTTGCATTATTTTCATCAGATGCTCATACTTGGACTAAAGTTTAAAGCTACAGTCAAAGCTTGATAGAAAGTCCTTCTGATAGCCTCATGAACTGTCTGCTGCTCTTCATATTTTCCTTCAGAGAAACGTTTGTGGTGAGAATGAGAAAAAATACATGATTTTTTTATGTGCTTTGTGCAAACATTTAGTGTTAGAAGTTCTGTCAGATTATTACAGTGAAATGCGGGAGAGAACTCTAAGAAGTCGGTGCTTTACAGAAAAATAACAAGGAACCTCCACAGACAGCAGAAAGACCAATTGAAACATAGAAAGTCATTTTATTTACTTTTTTGCATTGAAATATTTAGAATCGGGCAACTTTCACAGCCTGCTGGAGGCCTCAGGCAAAAAGCACAATACTTACATTATGAAAAGTGCACAGAGACACTAGATTTCTAATTAGCAATGCCAATGCAGTACTAACTGTTCTAAACATGATTACAAAAATTTTTTGGAAAGCAGTTTAGAACATTTGCACCAATATTACTGCTTGAGGACAAAAACATGAGGAATGCACACACCAATTCTCTTTCAGTATGGGTGTGTGCATCCATGGTTGGGCTGGTGACCTATCCAGGGTGATGACCCCGCCTCTCACTTGTTGACCACTGGAGATGGGCACCAGCACCCCTGGTGACCCAACTAGGGATAAGGGTGTAAGATAATGGATGGATGCCAAAGATTGCAGTTTTCTGGCCGATCCCAGATCACCAATCTTTAAAAAGCCTGACCTGCTGGTTCCAATTTTGTCCGATACCAATTTTTGTTGGTATCGGTATTGGTAAATGTCACTAAATATAGTAAGAAAGTCACTAAGTTGGTAATAGCAGTTGCTATACAAGTTTGGGGCAGTTATTAATTTTAGGGGACTTACTTTTTTCACATGTGGACCATCTTTTTTTTTCTCCTTAATACATGGAATCCTCATTTGAAAGGTGTTTTTTAGTGTTCTGGTGAAAAAAATAATCAAATCTATAGGTAAATATTTTTTCACTGCACTGTAGTTTTCCAGAAAATATAAAACATACATAAAGTATTTAAGATGACGCTATATGTGTTTGGAAAGTAATTTACTAATTAAAAGAGTAAAAATATAGCAGATTTAATCATAAAGCACAAGGAAGTGCATAATAATAAACAAAGAAGGATCAAAGAGAAACACTGACATCTGCTGCACTTGTCAGTCCTAATTATTGTTAACATTAAAGTATATTTCACCCTGAATTAAATAATCAACATACAGTATGCCTGCCGTTGCTCCAACTTGAATCTATAAAGCTATTCGTAGCATGAACACATCTTAATGGTACAGTATATGTCAGGACCTTTAAAAATCCCAACCTAGTTTTTGAAGCTAAAACATTACGGTAACTGAAGTTTATCCAAGGCTAGCGTTCATTGTTTCAAGAGAAAACATTGTGTAATTATCCCAGGAACAGCACCTCACTAGTCAGGTCAAGCTGAATAGCCAGAGCTCAATGAATAAGAGACAAGTGGAAGAATCTTAATTCACTGCAAGTATCTTCGTGTTATTCACAGCAGAATGAGATTTTTAAAAGATCCAGCAAATCTTCCTAATCATATGAGAACTAGAGCAAAAAATAGTGTTGCAATGAAAAAATTCTGCATGTTTAACAATTTCATTGCAACATAAATACAACACACCTGTTGCCTCCGGTCTCATCATAAGAGACTAAAAAAGTCTCATAGGTCATTGTGGCCTGCCTGAAAGCCCCCAAGAAATGGCACAGGTCATGTTTTTGTTACAGTAACAGGCAGACCAACTCCTTAAGATATCTAGAGATAGATACAGATAGGTAATGATTGTAGCATATACTCTGCTACAATTATTACATTATTGTTTAATTGTTAGAGAGAGTACACAAAGAAGTCATTTTTAATAATATCTAAATAGTCAAGTATGTGTTTCCACTACATAATTTCATAAAATAGAAAGATTTAAAAAAAGAAAAGAAAAATATTTAATTATGCTTTATGTGTATTTGGGATGATGGCACCACAATAAGCTCAACAATAGAGCTGATGAGCTGAATTTATTAAACACTATGGCTGACAAACAAAATTTGACAGCACTGACTCTAAAGCATTGTCTTTTCAGTATAGCATAACTGTTTATAATCCTGTTATTAATTTTTCATCAGATTGTTATGTTGTTGTTTTTTTTTGTTTGTTTTTTTTACAATTTCTGCTTGTGAATTGAGCAAGAAACATCAGCCGGACAGTTTTTTAGGCATACTTTGGTTGAATCAAGTTGAAAAAACAAGCTTGATATGGTTTCAATTTTGTGACTAAGTGTTACGCTGCTAAAAGTAGCCATCAGAGTACAAATAAGTCACATTCTAATAAGTGCATTCTAATTATGAAGGGATGGATGGACATGGCCACTAACAATATTCAAATATACTGTGGCACTTGAACAAAACTCAGTTCATACTTTGTAGAAAGTATTTAATGAAAATATCCCTTATATCTTTACACCATCAGCAACAGTCTGAATTGGTGATACAAGGTAGGGTGAATTGATGCATTTATGTCATTTATGCCAAATTTTGATTGCACATTGAGTGTCACAGCTGAAATTGAGACTCATAAAACCAGGCAAATTTTTTCCAATATGTTATTATCCAATTTTGTTGAGCCTATGTGAATTGTAGCCTCAGTTTCCTTTCCTTGGCTGACAGCAGTGGCACCCACAGTGGTTTTCTATGGTTTGACATTATGGGCCTTTTAAAGATCATATTCTCTGCACCTTGGTAGCAACGAGTGCTGATGTGAACTATTCTTTATATTATCTCAAACCACACCATAAATTTTTTTTCCAACCTCTGACATGAGTAAGACATTTTCGTCCACATTACTGTAACTCACTGGATATTTTTCTCTTTTTCTAATCATTGTCTGTAAATCTAAAAGATGACTCTGCATGAAAATCCCAGATCACATCTAAAGTACTCAGACCAGCCACTCTAACACCAACAAGTCACTTGATATGGGTAGGGAGGAATGCCAAATATAATAAAAAATTGAACATATAAAATTATTTAAATGTGTTATTTTTTAAAACTACAAATGAATACATAATTTATTAAATATAGACCTAATTAATGTGCCTCAATTAAATGTATTGATTTAATTTAAAAAACTAGATATAATTATTTCATGACTTAAATTATTATGTTCTTGTGCTGAAGGACGTCATGAATTAAAATAAACTGTCAACTTCACCATCAAACTCAGTGGGTGGGATTAGGATTGCTTCTATATTATAATTGGTTAAGACAACTTCTCCCATGTTTTCTTTAGCTTAGAGGTCGATATATTTGCTGGAAAGCGCAAAAATAACATATTTAAATTTTTGCAATTTTTGCAAAACTCTGGGTGAGGAACTCCAGCCTCTATTTCCCTAGTTTGGTCTGAAATATCTCTAATAAGTTCACAAAAAAGCACTAGCAGTCGTAGCGAGTGGGTGGAGCCAACATTGATCCCGACTGAAGTCTGTGGCAGCTTCTTCCATGCAGTACCTCAGTAAGCTCTCTTGTGAACTTATTAGAGGTATTTCAGTACAAACTAGACATATAGAGTCTGGAGTATTGCTTGCCCAGAGTTTGTAATAAATAAATTACAACAATTTGTTGAAGTCATTTTCAAACTTACAGTAAAAATATTTACCCAGAGTCAAAGCAAACTTGGAAGAAGTTGTCTAAACTTGCTGCTTGAAAGAGCAAATCAGATGTCAAGATCCCTACAGAAGCAGGCCTACTACCACCTGCTGAGTTTGATGGAAAGGTGACAGTTTAAACGAATTCTTGCTTTGCTTCACTACAGGAAAAATAAATAATTTATTAAAACATGCAATAATTATATCTGGTTTTTAAAATAAAATGTAGACATTTAATAGAGGCACATATAATTAATTCTATATTTAATGAATCATTTATGGATGACATTCTAGCTTTAATAAATTAATGACACATTTAAATAAGCATTTCATAAGTTATTTTTTTAGTATAATTTGGTACTTTTCACTCTCCATAACTTGAATATTCCCGTTATAATGACTGATTTGAACTTCAGTAGTCTGTCTTTTCAAATCATGGCTATATACACCTTTTGAAAACATTTCAAAAGGTGTATATAATAGTGTCTGGTTACGGCATTATCTGATTCCATCACCCTAAATAACGGTCTGCCACTACAATGACACTGGATGCAATCTACTTTAGCTCATTAGCTCATTGGAAACAATTTCTCTCTCTCTGACTGCCAAATGAAAGATTTTTTTCTTACATCTTGTCTTTTTCGTTAAATGGAATGATGGTGATAGAATAGGCTTTTCATGATGGGGCTAACTGGTAGGATTGCGGTCATTACAAGTCTGTCTATTAATTTCACTAAGATTTGGATACAAGGTTTGGCTTTACAGAATAAAATTTAACAATTGTGAAAACTTATTGAAAACTAAAAGACAACTGACTATCATTTGAATACCCTAAAGCTTAGTAACACCTTAAAGTGATTTATGGAGAAAAAAGGAAAATGTGTACTAACTTTTACAAGATGTTCCATCAAAACCAAGTCTGTAGCCAATACGGCAGCGGCAGGTTCTAGACTTGTAACTTCCACTCAGAAGGCAAATCTGAGAACATCCTCCTGGCTTTCCATATGAATCCATTTCACATGCATGGCTCCTGACTGGGGAAAAATACGAAAGACCAAAACTAATGTTGTATGCCACAGAAGTACTTTTTTTCTAGTGTACACCTTGTGAGTCATGGATGGTAGACTGTGACACATACTTGCACATGTTTACTTATTGGAAAATGTCCTTTACCTTTCGGTTGAGCGAGTTTGTGGTAAACACGCAGGGCTCTAGAATTCCCCAGGCTGGCTAATGTCCTGCTCTCTGCTGTGATGTTGAACCTGTTCACCTGCAGCAACTCCACAGATGAACTCTCCTCTAAAGGGGCAGAGTGCAGGGCGTAGAGGTAGTCCTCAAACACAGCCAATGCATATACGTATGACACCTGAAACATAAGAAAAAGCCAATTTGTCTTTTTTTTAAACATAAGTCAAACCACAAGAGGAAAAAGAAAACAACAAAGCAGATTCAATATGAGCTGTATCCCAAGCATGCATCAAGCACAGGAGAGATGGGAAATGGAGGTGTGGTCGTCTACTACACTTGGCAGCCTGTCCAGGGTCAAAAGCTGGACTCCACTGGGAGACTGCTGGCCCTGACACAACCACCCTCCATGCTACATTTAGCAGGCTGACACCTACACAAAGCAACATGGCTGGATGAGCTATGTTCACAGGAAATACACCTAGGCTCACTGCCCCACACCTTTACAACAGGGGCATTGAGAAACATGTTTCAGGAAAAAAATATAACAAATTAACCCACTCGTCCATCTCTCTGTCTGTGGAATTTAGCTTCAACACTAAATTGAGCTACTACCAAGTAGATCTTAAACAGCTTCTTACAAAGAAAATTTTCCATCACTGGATACTTAAAAAAAATAAAAGAATTCAAACAAATTAAAAATGAACTTTATTGAAATTTGATTTCATTGTTTTAATAACATTTTTGCTTTCCTTTCAAAAAGTAAAGTTGGATGTTGTGTTTATGCTAAAAGCCAAGAACACAGGAAGCATGTCAGTACAGACGAAAAGTGAAAAGTTGACATTCAGTCACCCTGGGCATGAATGTCATTAATTTGTGGGCCTTTTAAGGATGCATTTGAAACATTCTGTTCAGGGTCAAAATTACAGTATATCTGCAGGCATAAATATGTGTATGCACCCATAGTAATATTTGCATAGAAAATTCTCATACAGACTCTCTTCGATCAAATTCTTTTCGTAACTTTCAAAATGCTTCTGGCACAATTCTGACTGAATGTTTGGCCTCGATTCTTTGTTTGAATTTGTAGAGTTTATTCAAATTTGTTGATTTTTATGGGGCAAACCTAATTTTCAATCAAGTCAAAACCCATTCAGTAAGGTTGAGGGTTGGGTTTTGGATGTTTGGATAAAACAATTGGTCAACAAAATCTATGCTTGCAAAAAATATTTAATTTTTTTTGCAAGCAGGCACCAATAAAGGAAAAAATTGCTCATACGTAAAGTTGGACTAAAATCTGCGACTGCACACTTGGCCAAGAAAAAAAAAACTTTTTTAAAGAGAAGTTTTACTCTCAGACCAAGCAAAGACTGAGTTATCTGGCAAGAGTAACAAAATGTATTTTTGGAGTAACTGAATTGAAGCTTTTAAGGTTCAATTCTTGACACTGTACCAGTTGTCAAGCATTTTGATGACACTGTCATTGCTGTGAGTGTGTTTTGCTGCCTGAGGTTTTGTTGTGTTACAAAAGGTGGATAGAATAATCATGAACAGGGAATAACAAACAGGTCTATGATTCCAAACCCTAGAAAGCAGTGGGTGATAGTTGAATGACAAGTCCTTGCCAGGATATCCACCAATCTCAATCATGTGCCATGAAAAACGGGAAAAATAACCACCTCTAGTTGAGAATTATGTTAAGGTGTATTTGTATAAATGACATCTAATCAAATATCATTTGGGGATGTATTTTTATATTTAAGCCTTTGTGTGTCATTCTGTAATAGATGTGATTAGATAGAGCCAAATACTGCAGCCAGTGCTTGGTGTAAAATTATTTGAAGTTCTTGTTCTATTCTGCCAATAACCATTCTGCTACAAACATTAAAACCTTCCAAATGGACAAAGGCCCTAAACTAGCAATGCCAAGTGAGTGTGTATTCACTAGCACAATAAGCCCGACTTATAAACTAAGCATTGTTAAGTTGCATAAAACAGTAATATTTTATCAAAAGCTCAGTCCAAAATTGGAAAAGTTGAGTAACATCATTAAAAATATGAATGAGTTTAATGTGAAATTAAGTCTATTAAAAATAAAAGAGTAAAGAGGCAGCTTGTTAACATGAACACAAAATGCACAGTCTAGGAGAAAAAAATTGAGGCTCTGTATGACATTTGATATGCAGATCCAATGGCATTAAGATCCTCAGTCTAATGAGGGCACAAGCAAATGTGAACAAGGCAATATCATCCAAAGAACACCTGCATACATAATAAAGTGCTAAGATGTATGTTCTTTTTTTCCTCATAAAGGCTGAATTTCTCATCCACGTTGGTGGCAATGGCCTTTTAATGAATAATCATAATTTGCAATGAAAGGGGCTTAAAAGTGTACTACAGGGGAGAGACTATTGATATGCTCATTTCGAAGACTGCTCCACGTGTGACTCAGTTCTTTCTATTTAATAAAACATCAAGGTTTCAAAAGACCTTTTCTATGAAAATGAAGAGTGAATTAAAACCCCAGACACTGAATGTACCACCTGCCTCGTATCATGGTGCCCAAATGAAAAAAATACCCAAGAACTCTGTCATGTCATAGTTTGACTTTCTCAAGGGAAGAGAAATGCATTGCTGTAAAGAAAAGCCCTAACATTTATCTAAAATGGCTCCTTAAATGTAGAAGGAAAAAAGCTGTGCTTACAGTAAAATGTGACACTCACTTGGATGCCATGGATAATGGTGTGCCTGTTCCTGCCATGGTAATCCACAACGTCAATGTAATCCAGGTAGGCATCTGCCCAATAAACAAGCTTCTTGATCATATCCAATGCGACAGCAGTGGGCTGCTCAATTTTATAATCCACTAGTCGGGTCCGGTTAGAGCCATCCATGTTGCACCTCTCAAGCTTGGCCACATTCCCATAGTCCGTGATGAACAGCATTCTAGAGAAGAACAGAGACAAATGTCAACTCAAATTACATTCATTTTTTATGGATACTTTGTGTTGGTTAGTGTAAGCCAACAGATGTAATAGCCCCTTGCATTATATTAACTTTGAATAGATATGTTCAAATAGTTCTGTTTAGTTTTATTAGATGGGGAAAACCCTGCCACTTAAAACCAGATCTGCTACCTGAAAGGAAACATGTATGTATGATAAAGCTCTTATAGATTAACTTAGGTCACAAGTTAACATTTGACATATTGCTTCAAAGTGTTTAATTTCATTTAGCCTTAAAAAATATAAATGGCATAATTAGAAACTAATAAGTAAAGAAAATAGGAGGCAAAAGACAGAAAATCCATAAAGACAGATTAAGTACAGAATTAACACACATATTTAAAAAACAGAATTTGATTTCTGTAGATATTGTAAGCTTGTGATTTTGTTTATACAGTGCCACTTATTTGGAGTGATAGATGACAGATGAAACAATCCTCTCCCATGCTACTACTAATACACAATTTACAGCAACGCAAATTATTTTAGTACAGAAATATTGTTGCCGCAATATAGTGTAGTTTTGGCTTTTTCATAAAATGGAATGCAAATTGCTAAAAAAAGACAAGTTACTCTTTAACTCACCTCACCCTTTTACATAGAAGAAGGGGTTGTATCAAGCTGCTCATGCCTGTTTAGTACTGGTACATTCTGTTGCACAACTAGCTTAAGTATGTATGTTGTTTTTAACTTTTTTGTACAAGCACTTTGAATTGTCTTTGGCTGAAAGGTGCTATATAAATAAAGTTGCCTTGCCTTAATCTCTGGCTAGATAAATTGGTGCGTTCTTGTTTTCAACTTTAAACATGACCAGAACTGTTTTCACAAAGACAACAGGTAAGGGCTCATATATACTAACAACCAATCAAAATGTGAGAACAATGTCTAAAAACCAGGTCAGTTATGTTTTTGGTCTAATTCAAAAAAGAAAAAATAAACAATAAAAACCCTGAGCTTTGACACAAATAACATGTGTTATTATTATCTTCCCACTGTTTAGATTTGATATCAACTTTTGCGGCATTTAAATAATTTCTGTGAAATATAAGGGACGATGTTCTGACTATCATGAGATATGACCATGAGATATGGATCATCATTAAGAGTATGAAATGCTGGTTGCAACTGGTCGAAATGAGCTTCCTAGACACAGTGGCTGGACTTATCCTCAAAAATTGGATTAGGAACTTCTACTTTGAACTGGGGACAGCTCAAAGTAGAGCTGCTGCTTCTCTATAATAACTGGATACAGTTGAGCTGGTCTTGGGATCTGTTCAGAAAGGCCCAGCACATTTTGGAGGGACTTTATATCCCATTTGGCTTGGGAACGTCTGGGAATCCCACATAGAGAACCGGACAGTGTTGTTAGGGTATGACACAAAGCATAACGACAGCATGAGCTGTCCATTAAAAACGAGAAATACGCTGAGAAACGGAATTTTATGTAAATAACATATTAGTGACAACACATAAAAATTGCCTAAAGGGAATTGGGAATCCATTGATGCCAAGGGGTTGCTTTTAATCTTTTAATTAAGTGGTGTTTAGAAAATTTTGCTCTGTTCCAGATTTCCTATCAACACACCTTGTTACATGACTATCAGGATGTAGTAAAGAAGTTGTGTGCTTTTAGAGAAGTGGTCAAAAAAGGCAGTCTCTCTCTGGTTTTGGTTAATTACTGGAGGTGTTTTAGTGGGAGAACCCTATAAAACACCTCGTCTTTCTTACCAGTCAACTATACTCCACACCTGAAACTTTACATTTACTTGCAAAATTGACTCTATAACTCTCTAAACTCCTTCTAGTTTAGAGATCTAAAAGAAACACTGATCAATTTCAGCTCCCTCTACCACCTCTGTGTTCACACAGGTCACACAGGAAAGCTAAAAACATATCTCAGGCCTTCTGAATTTTAAAGTAATAATTACATTTATAGCCTTGTTAATATTTTCACTATATTTTATTGTGTCTAAATTATTGCCACTAGAGTCTCCAAGAGAAACAAAGTAGCTTTTTGTTGCATTGCTACCATGACAAGGAAGCCATAGTTTTCATCTCTTTGGGTAAAGGTCCCCTGGGGTATGACTATACTTTTCAAAATTACTCTAGTCTGCAAATTCTGCAATTATTAGGCAAGGAGTGTCATTCTTTCTTTCTGCCTCTGACTGAGCTCCCACAGTTTTTTTGAATAACAAGATACAGAGAACGACAGGAAGCTTCCCTAATCTGCACAAGTTAAGTTTAAGGAGAGACAGAATGTCCTTTGAACCTTGGACCTGGCTGCAGAGAGAAACTGTCTGTCAGCAAGAATCCCAATACTCTAAAGAAGTGTGATTGTATGTAGCATATCAATGACTGCTTCCCAGGATTAGGGGTGGTGCTGATTTTGTACTTCTTCATTCCACAGTTGGAAGAAGATCCACATGGATCCTGGAAATGAGCCCCATGATAAGTAAACTGCATGGGACCAGGGAAAATGTTGGGTAGGTCTCACGATGAAAAATAAGACTGGCAAAGCAGAGAATGTGACAGAAAATCTAAATAAACACTACAGAAGGCAATTTCTTTTCTCTGTCAGTGTACTTTTCAAACTTTGGAAGCAGTTAATAACTGCTTTATGCCAATTAGTCAGGTTGTTTTCAAACTGAACTTCTCAAATGAATACCAACAGACAAAATATTATGTTTCTGTCTCTGAATCTTTTGAACAATATTAATTTATACTTTTAAATGTTATATAATAATTTGAATAACCAAGAAATCATGATCTGAAATAAATTTGTTATAAAAGTATTACTGATTAAACTTTAAAAAAATATGTAGCTTTATGTTATTAAAGCTAAAGTTTAATCGTTAATACTTCTATAACAAATTTATGTCAGAACATGATTTCTTGGTCAATGTCAAGCTGTCATAACGAAGACATTTTGAATAATGTCAACTTTGTATTAAAAGTGTCATGATTTAAAAGTGTCATGATAATGTGAATGACACTTTATGACAATAGTCATAAATATTCATGAAGACTTACTCATGTTCATGACAGGTGTTATGTCATGTTTATGACAGGGTCATGACAGTCTTATTCACAACCCGTAAACATTTTTATAGCTGGGGAAAAAAAAAATGCAATTTTTATTTTATTTTAAAAAGTTAAAATTTAAAACTTTTCTTTTTTTTTTGCTTGTCTTGATTAAATTTTTAAGATGACCAAAGGTTTGTACAGACATAAATGACCCATGCTATCCTCCTATTAATCAGCAGGACTTTGATGGGCAATATTGCTTTTGTTAAAAGCAATGGTTTGGAGAAAAGCATATTGACCCAGACTAAAATATGATGCAAATTTATGTTCAAATAAAACAGTCTATTTTTGGTAGAGTTTGAATAAACAATGTTCAACATTCGCAGTATATAGAGAATAAACTTGCAGCTGAACATAAAGCAAAAATGTGGTTGCAGAAACTAATAAATCAAGGAGCTGAATACAAATGCACCTTTCACTTTTCAGAATTTTATTTTTGTTTTGGAAGACATTCTGTCTGCTTTACAATTATATACTACTTTGTTTTGGTCTATTACAAATACTACAACAAATTACATTTTGGTTGTGGATTAACAAATCTTTGTAAAGGTATTGAATCAATTATATTCTGCAAGTTTGTGAGCACAAATGAAAAATTTTACTTTGGGTCTGCTTTGCTCTAAATAAAAACATTTCTAAAACAAATTTTAGAAAGGCAGTAAAAGAGGACTTTTAATCATTTTGTATTATAAAGAATTTTGCAGAATTTCGCTATGTCATCAATCAATTACTTTTTTCCACCACAAAAATAAGAAAAGGTTGTCCATCAAATCTTTTTCTATGTAGCAAAGTTAAAATGCCGTATCCAATAGAAAAAGAGGCAGGCAGACATCATAAGAGTCAAACAAGGATAAAAATTGGAGTGCCAAAGCAGGGCATATTCTATAAACACTGTTCTTCCTGCTGTGCCGCTATCCAACACCTCCCTCATTTCTTTTGTTGTCACTCCGTTGCTCCAGGCTGACAGACCTCTCTCAGGCCCACTGCTTCAGAAACAGCTGTACCTATTTCTCACCAATTAGATTCAGTAGGAGCACACAGAAATGTTCTGTCTTATACAGTCAATCTAGCCCTTAACCTAAAATGTGATAAGGTATTATTGTAGAACAAAATCCCTCAACTGCTGACTTACAGTAACAAAAGGTGGATTTACAGATTAAACATTCTCAAACTTGCTTCATATTTACCAGAAGCTGTAGCATATTCCTGGAACTGAACTGCATTTAATGAGAGCATAGATGCAGCCGACCAAATCAAAACTGGTCATGCCATTAGGAAACCAACAGCAAATTATTTTGATTAGACCCGCCGGCATAATAGCAGCCCAAGTTGATGAATAAAGCAGAGTTTTTTACAACAAAAAAATACCACAAAGTGGTAATGCAGTTCTGCTTCAACTGCTTCAACTTTCAGATTAATTATGCAGGGTGTTAACATGCAAGATTTATACTGTTTTGTCATAGCCTTAAGGGGATGGTCATGGCAGAATAAGAAAAGTAGCTTAAAGCAGAAGCAAGGTGTTCTCAAGTTCAGCCATGTTTGGATAGAAACATTTTACCACAAGCATTGGCTTAAATTAAACACTCTTTGTCTTTGAATTGCAGACTGTTCCTAAAAATCCCAGACAGAAAAAAAAGGGTTGTTAAAATGTTGCTTTAACTACAAGTTTCCTGCCAAATCTTTGCTATATCTTTTGCTGGCTAGGCAGAGGTAGAAATGCAAAAATGACTGAATTCTTGATAATTGGTGCACAGTTTGATAAAGCTTGTGCATGCAGTTTACTTAAATGATTTGCTTATTTTTTTATCACTCTGTCTTACTTAAAGTGCTAAGAATCTTCTCTCAAAAAGTGTGATCCTGAACACAGCCCACCACATGCTGTTATAGTGTTCACAGGGTGTTCAAATGTGTTTTCCTCTATCCTTACAGACAAACATCCAGTGATGGAAAGTCCAGCAGGGACATTTTTTCTGTGGCAACATCAGTGAATACAAATGAATGTCTGGACAATTTGAGCTTTCTGAGGCATCATCAGCTGCCTGTCAAATTAAACAGCTCAAATAAAAAAAGAGCTGAGCCATAGGAGAGAAAGACGATCTTAGAATGCCTTCCTTCTTGGATAAACATATTTTTATTTGTGTGAATACTGAAAAGCATTCACTCCATAGTGATCCTCTGGCTCTTTCAAACTGTTCTGTTCATGCTGCAATCTTTTTGTCATTTCAACCTTTTACATTTCAAAACATTCAGATCTTTCAGGACATAATGATTATGGCTTCTATTATTTAGTTATTTATATTATTTTCCTTAAAAAAAAAAAAGCTGGGCTTGCACTGAGCAACAACAATTGGTTTAGAATACAGGCTTTCAAGTGGATTCTAATCCACTTGAAAGTGAAAGGTGAGAACATACAACTCTGATTTTACCCTCTCATCATTGACTTCCAATTCATTTTAGAATTCATTGAAAGTATTTTTATATGTTTTTACGTTTCTGAATGGCAGTGTCCTTATTGAATGTCAAATCTTCTTTATATGTATGTTTCATGTCACTCACTAACAACAGTGGATCAGATGCTTTCAACTGTGTGCAACTGTCAAAAAACAATGTCTCAAGAAATTTCAATTTCATGCCTTATAAAAAAGTTCATTCACTTTTCTATCCACTAAAAAAATCAATACATGAATACTACAATTTGACTGAAATGAGTTTCTTCCACCATGAGCACATGTTCATCAGTTTTTTACTCCTCAACATGTGTCCTGCTTCAACCATTCAAATATTAGATAATTCATATATTTTAGGAAGTTATGATGTTTACCTGTGCTCTTATGTCAATATATATTATGTTAAGATATAATATGTTAATTTATATTTTCTAAAATAGAAATTTTCCATATAAATTTCAATTTTTAATATCTTTCACAATTTTTATGAAATCACAGATTAAGATTGTTTATATTCTAACATGCTAATAGCAACAGGTTATGCTTAGATAGCTGGTGAACCTATCTAGTAATTTGGCTGAATATGAAGAGAGAGTAAGAGCTTTTAGTAAGAGCTACAGGTACCGTTGAACTGAATTACAAACACACATACATTGAAATGTACTGCTTAATCAATTCTTCAATGACTTTTGCTTCTTTATAGTAATGGAGTCCATTTTCTAGAAATATATAATTTACATTTAATTTTGACATATAAAGAAGTAAATTTGCGTTGGATTTGAATTTAACACTACAGTTTTGCACTTTTTGCCTTTAAAAGAATCCTGCTCATCTACCATTTTAGCTTCTAATACTTTACTATTAAACTCTGCAGGGATTTCTGCATCACTGCAGGTTTTAGCAGTGAAGCAGGAAATTTGAACTAATAACATTCACACTGCAATTTTTCAGAAAATGCAGCCCTTCAAATCTTGTGTTATTTTTGCTCTTGAATAAAAAATGCGTGATAGAAAGTTATTTGGAGCTTTCAGACAGGATATGACTTTTTGTTTGCACTTTACTCACCCCATGAGAGGATCCAGGGCTATTCCTTTTGGATTCAGCAGGTCTAGTTGAAGAATTGTAACACATGTGTCCCCAGCACGATTGCAGACAAATACTTTGTCAGAGGCATGTTCAACAAAATAGAAGTTTCCTGTCAGCCAGTCAATGGCCATCTGCTCCACATCTGCAATGAATAAATACATAACAAATATTGTCACTGGGCAAAGAACTCAAATAACTATACATGTAACAATCAAAATAATTTTTTTAGTTGATACTTTGGCAAGTATTTAAAAAAATCTAAGCGTACTGCAATTTGTCTTTGATTATATAGCTGTTTACAAATATAGCAAAGACTAAAAAGTGAATAAAGCTTCTATGTTATTTCAAAGCAAAATATGAAAGAAACTATATACCATTTCATGTCACAAAAAGTGAGGTCAAAGGAGTATTAGGCTGTTTAAACAATCTCTAAACATTTGCAAACTCGTAGATTTTCAGTACAAACCAAAATATGCTTCAATATTTCCATTATTGACTATTTGCCATTATTTCTGAGAAGTGCATCATATCTGTGTTGCATGACATTGACCAACTTTTGGGCCAGTAAACGGGTATTCCAGTCGATAATGATTAGATACATAACAAATAATTAGAGTATTATAATAATGAGAGTCTGCTGAGTTTATCATATGAACAACTTCTCAGTTGAAGGCTCCTAAGAACAGGTCTAAACACCATCATGGAGGAGCATTGTTGTGATCATGTCCTGAAGGGTTCCCTGGGAAGAGAGAGAGGCTCATTTCAAGGTGTCTCATATGGCTATAATGCAAAGTAAAATTTATTTTAAATTATTTTTGATATATACAACATTTTTATAACTGAAGGTAACATAACTACTTGATGGTGATATAACTTGGCACTATGTGCTTGGAAAATACATAATACCCCTGAGCCCCCCTTTAAACAATGGCCACTGAAACCTGTTCTTGCATATAATACACAACCATCCAGATTGAGTTCCACCATATTATTTTAACATTGCCCTTCTTTTAATTAATTATTCAAGTACACAATATCAGAATAATGCATGCAATGACAGTAGGGTGTGCTTGTTTTCTAGTGCTACACAAGACCCACTAGAAGCTTATCTGCCATATAGAGATATAATTTTTTTGCAAAAACACTGACTGATCTGCATAGTGATGCAGAACTGCTATTATTTTGAATACAGCTGTATTTAATAAACCCCTGCTTTGACCTTCGGGGTTGTAATTTAGAGTTCTTTTGAGCTATTTTTAATAAATTCCAAGCACTCCCCTGAGAGACACCATTGTCTTTCACAGAAGTGACAGTATTCAATGTTATGAATACTAGGTTTGATGTGTAAAACTGGCATACTTTGAATTTTACCATGGCTACAGACAATTCTTACTTTCTGAAATTATTTTGTCATTTTTGTGTATACCTAAGCACATTTGATGTACATGCTTTGTAACTTGAGATATAACTGTCTCTGTGAAAATAAGATGAGCTGCATTCATGAACGCTAAATCAAATGTTGGTGATTTATGCTTCCAATGAACTATTGTGGAAAAGGAATTCAGAAGCAGCAATGCTTTTGATGCCTGCAGGCAGAGTGACAGCTATAGGATAAAGGTGAATCCCAAAATTGCTGAGGCTAACCTGTCTTAAACTGCACAGATAATGAGGAGCTAGAGGCGCCTTGCAGCTAAGAGCGTGGAGAAGAGAGAGCCAGCCAGAGCAAAATAATGTTCAGCCGATGTGTGAAGAAGCATTTTTTAATAAGTACCAAAGCTGAAAGACATGCCATTTTTTCTTTTTCTTTATGTAAATGAGTTAAATCCATCACTAGAGTAGAAGCAAGAAAGGACTATGTAACAGTAAGAACCGAGATCTGGGAAGAAAAAAAAACATACGTTGTATACTCCGTTGTGTTCTTATTTCTTGTTCCCGTGTGAATCCACGTAGATTCCTTGTTGCGGCGCAGCGGAGTTGCCCAGAGGACTCTGTAGACAGGGCCCAGCATACCCTTTCCTGTGTGTGCTGGAAATCCAATGCCAGTGTTCCATTTACACTTAGGGACCTCAGGGGCTGAAGACCCGTTCCATTTAGATGGGTGATGACAATACGATTTGAGCTACCAATAAGAAGCACTGGATGGCTGTCACCAGGATCTAAAATATATGGAGAAAAAATAAAAGAAGGAAAATAGTTTATTTATTTCACTCAGAAGCTCAGCATCAGGAGGCAAGCTGTTCTTTTTCTTTCAAACCATCATATTGATGTCTGGTTATGTTTCCACCATGTAGTGGACTTTGACAGGCTTAAGATTGGTATCTTAAAATGATCATCAATAGACCATTTATCTGCTGTCATTGGTGGCTATGCTAACTAGAATGCGCATTAACAACAGGCTATGCTAGCTATGGCATAGCACAGAGCAAGAGGTAAAGGGAAAGGAGGATGAGCAGCACATGATAGTGATTGACAGCACTAAGACTCACCTCCTGCCTCAAATATTTATTTATTTATTTTTTTTAGATCGTACTGGGAGAAGGCAGATTAAATGTTTTTTCCCAGATTACCTCTCATACCATACTGTCATGACATAGTGACAGTTTTAAGTACCGGTATATAAAAAAGATTTTTTTATATAAAAGTTACATACTGCAGTTTTAATTTCACTTAGGAGAAGAAGGGACAGGTCAGGAGGCAAAGTGGCAAGAGATATGTAACTTAAATGCAAACTAAAGTAGACAGTTTAAACTGCCCAGCCTCCAGTACAGATAGGAGGCTATTTTTTATCATTTTATAAAGATTGTTTCAATTTCTGTCAGTAATATATACATTGCTTTTGCTGTGTAATTGTAAAAAGAGCAAAGAGACAAGAGAAATTCACAGATTCCCTGGAATAATGCTAACTAACTCGTCGTTGAACACATGGAACTCACCTTTTCCACTGGGACGGGGGAAGGGGTTCTGTTGGTATGGGGGCTAGAGCTGCTGCAGACTGACTCATCTGTTGTTAAGTGTGGTAAAAGCTACAGGGACAAGTTACATATATGACTATCTTGGTAATTATTTTCCTTAGCTGATTAAATGTGGTGAAATGGAGGCAAACAGTGGTATCTACCTAAGCTAACTATGCTAAATGGTTGATAATCTCACACAGTCTACCTGCCTCTCTTGGAGAAAAACTGGGTTACAAATTAACACTCTTTTGCCTGTCTTCTATTTCTCTCAATCCCGCTATTTTTCTTAAAACTTGACTATTTGGCGGTATACTAAGGTACGGCAGTTCTTGTCTTGTACTGCTGCTGAACACCGTCACCGTCAAGTGCACTAAGCAGGAACAAACCATTTCATGAAGATACAGGGAGGTGTAAACAAGTTTAAAATGTTATATTAATAATTTATTGACATTATCAATAAATTACAATTTATTGATAAAATAAATCAATATAATAGAATAAAACAATTTATTCTTTTTTTCTTTTTATGCATTTTTGGGGCAGCCTCCTGTCGGCCGGGGGCCCTTGGAATGGACCTTACCAAGCTCCGCCCACAACCGACCCACGTGACCGCAAGTCTCACAAGCAAACCCTCCTAGCGCGTTGTTTCCATGTAAACATGACTCGATTAGTGCATCATTTCTACCGGATTTTCACAATATATCAGCTACTACAATGGACAGAGGAACTAACAAGTTCATGTCATCATCTGGGAGGAGGTTACTGGTTTCTCAGTCACAAGCTGGTTGCAAACCTGAGGCCAGCAGGTGTCAGTCAGTTATGGTAGATCTGAAATTTGGTTTGATTACCTCAATATGAGAAGCTACAGACTGATAGGAGGAACCAAAGAGCTCTGTAAAGGTAAAGACAAATCTTCTGAAGCTGGGATATAATTAATTCAATTTCACATAATTACCACGGTAGAAGCCATTTGTTGTGTATGAAATATATTTGTTCTATTTGATGTTTGTTGTGAATAACGTATAATCACAAACGAACGAGGTAATTAGTCCAACGTTTAGAAACTACAGCGGCTGTAATGCGCCACAGCAAAGGTAAACAAAGGTAAAATAACCTGAACAGGTGATCAACTCAAAACCACTAGTACCTTTTTACTCTTTCTCTCTCTTTGTAGTTTAAGCACACCTGTTACCGTGGCAACCGCCTGGCCCCGCAAGACGAGCAAAGATTAGTTAAAAACATAACAGGCTTGATATTTATTTCTCGATTATTAATCAGCGCTTCCCTGAACACAGCAATGGTTGATTGACTAGCTGTACTTGGTGCTAGAGTGGCTAACATGAGTAACAGTTTAGTCCAAAGCCTTTTCTGCTAAAATAAAATCTTCAGTGTATGTCAGATACAGTACACATTGCATATTGATCTGTTTAGGTAAGGTAAGACTGTGTAGCAGACAGGCTTCAAGATGTAGAAGTTTTATCAGTGCTGCCATTATGCTGTACTTAGCTAACGGGAAGAGTGTGTTTGTGAAACGGCCACGCACGTGACCAGGTAGAATGGGCATCAGCCAATGAAACGCGGCCCCTCTGGTAAGGTCCATTGTCCTAACGTTTCCCCCTATATGGCGCAACTGACCTCCAAAGATTTTGAAGCATTGCTGTTGACTGCAAATATTATGGGAATAAAAGATGAGATATATAGCACATCAGATCAAAATATCTGCATTTATTGGCAGATACTGTATCTGGATCTAAAACACAGCTCAGAAAATGAGCCTTTATTTGAAGCTTAACCAGAACATTTTCAGTCAAAAAGAAAAAAAAGAATTGGATAGGTGGAGCTAGACAGATCTTCCAAACAGCTAAGTTGCATCTGTCATTTTGTTGTAAAGTCGTCAATAAAGATCAATAAGCCAGTCTCAGAAGCCATGCAAGTCCAATATACAATCTATAACATCTACTGTTTCACTGATGAGCTTGAATATTAGGATAATTTCTTTCTCCAGGCTTTAACCTTTCCATCATTTTTGTAAAGATACATTTTTGTCTAATTGGTCTAAAAAGTGTGCTTCAATGTTTTTTAAGACATTCAGCAATTAGACATTAGACATGTTAGACATTGCTTTACCATTCAGCAAATTTCAGTCTGTAGATAGATTCTTTTTGCTAATAGTTTGTCTTCTGGTGAATCCATGAAGTTCTTTGCAAACAGCGGATTGTGATTCCTTTAGTCCTGCTGTTTGGAGGAGTGTCCGTATGCCATCAAAAGTTTTTGTGTGTTTTTTCTTTAAAGATCTTACAGTATTTCTGTTGCCAACTACCGATGGTATCCTTGGTATACCTGTTTAACGTCTGTTACTTTGCACCTCTATGGTTTCTTTTTTCTTGAGGACATTCCAAATGATTTAACTGGCCAATGTTTGTGCAACGGCTCTTATTGATTTTTCCATCTTTTCTGAGCTTCACAGCTGCTTGTTTTATACCCATAAACGGCTCTCTGGTTTTTATGTATCTGGAAATTTTGTACACACAGGCAAAACCAAACAGAGAATACATTTAGTGCTGTTCATGGTTTAAATAATTAGAGTAAAAGGACACAGCTGTAAAAAAAAAAAAAAAAGTAGTAAAATTCAGCAACATGTCCCAATACTTTGACCCAAAGATAGTGGTGCTCTACAACAAATAATGCTATCCTCTAAGTTGTGCATAAAATCTAGATATAAATGCATGGAAATGTACTCTAAAATTTTGATTTCTTGTCTCATCTTTTAATGTTAAATCCAAAATGTTTGCAGAAAAAAATAAGAAAATAGTCCCACTATTGCAATTACGGAATGGATGTAAAATTTCAGACACTTTGACATACTCGGGATCATTGCTTAAATTTTAAAGTAACATGAATTAGGATGTTTTGTTGTTGTTTTTTTTTCTCCAAGAAGTGTCAGTGTTTCTTTATAGAGCAATGTCAACTATGAACACATTATAAAAAGATAGATGCAGATGCAGGTTGCAATAATATACATTGATGAACACTGTCTTTTTTCCACCTTTGGAGTGTTTTGCTTGAATGGTTATTGACAACTTATTTTAGAAAGCTCGTAAAATCCATGTTTTCAAACTGAACCTATAAAAAAAATTTGGTAGTGGATAACACAACAACAACATTTTGATTTAATTCCTTAACCAATCAATGAGCAAATTCACAGAGCATCATTTGTAGGTTCATGAGTGACTAATTGGGCCTTGTCATTCTGTAATGGTGTCATAACACTGAAATTCATGCCAAAAAAAGCAATCAGAATTAATGAATTTTAGAGGTCAGTTTCTCAAATTAATGAATAAACATGGTACAGTACAACTTCAATGAATACAGTGCCTATAAAAAGTGTTCACCTATTTTAAAATTGATTAAAAAAATTAGGCTTGTTTGACAAACAAAAGAATTACAAAAAAAACTTTAATATCAAACTGGAAACTCATTTCTTCACATAAGTAATTCTATAAATAGTCATCACCTTTAAAGTGACTGGCCTAATTCAACAACCAACTGGTGCTAGTAGTCTCACAATAAGTGGAATGGAAATAAGCTGTGTGGCATGACAGTGTCTCAAGTAATTGTAGTATAAAGACACCTGTGTCTGGAAGGTCCAGTCACTAGGTAATCAGTATTCCTGGCTAGTATTACAGCACAAAGACAAAAGAACACTTCAAGCAAATCACAGGAAAGGTTACTGAAGAGTATAGGTCATAGGATGGATATAAAAAAAATCTTTAAGGTGCTCAATATATCCTAATCCATCATCAACAAATAGAAGGTATATGTCACATGTGTAAATCTGCCTACATCACGTTGGTCTTGCATACTGAGTGACCGTGCAAGAAGGGCGTATGACTACAATGAAGGTGTCACAAGCTTCAGTAGCTGAGATTGGAGAGGCTCAGCACACAATTGTTGTCTGGATTCTTCGCCAGTCAAAGCTTTATGGGACAGTAGCAATGAGAAAGCCAGGGTTTAAGAAAACTCATATGAGCGTTTCACTGGAGTTTGCCAAAGGCATGTGGGAGACTTCATGGTCAAGTGGAAGAAAGTTCATTGGTGGTTTTGGCCATCAGACTAGAACTATATGTTTGGTGGACACCAAACACTGCAAATAACCACAAATTCACAGACTCCACTGTGAAGAATGACAACAGGAAGATCATGCTGTGGATCCTGCTGCCCTTGCTGCAGGTTTGTAAATGTAGAATGTAAAATAATTGCAGCAAAATGTAGGGAAATCCTGGAGAATAATTTGTTTCCATCTGCAAGAGAACTGCAGCTTTGGAGAACATTTCTTTTCTAGCAAGACAATCACCAGAAGCATCCAGCTTAAGCTACACAGAAGTGATTTGAAAACAACAAGATGTATGTCCTGAAGTGGACCAGTCAAAGCCCAGTCATCAACCCCACAGAGAATTTGTGGCTGGACTAGAAAAGAGCTGTTCATAGCCGTTTCCCAGGCGATCTGACAGAGCTTGAACAGTTCAGCAAGTTAGAGTAGAGTAAAATTGCAGCGCATATGTGCAATCCTGATTAAGACTCATCCACACAGACTCCATACTGTGATGGCAGCCAAAGGTTCATTTCCTAAATACTGACTTGAAGGGGGTGAATATTTATGCAATCACCTATTTTATCTTGCAAATTTTTATTTGTCATTATTTTGAAGAAATCTGTTTTCACTTTGACATAAGCTTTCTTTTTTTTGTAAATTTTGTTTGTCAAAAAGAAAGCTTGTTGATTATGATTATTTTGTAAAAGCAATAAAAAAGATTAAACATGCAAAGGGACACAGACATACTATATCTATGATTATATTCATATATCCATGAACTTTTTTGAATATGAACAAAGGATGTCTGTGCATTTGGCTGTTCATGATCATTTCAGCACACATCATATAATTGCAGTAATTTATTATCAGGCTATATGAACAATTCAGACTCAGTCGGTATAGCCATTCATTCATTTTTCAGTTTTTACCATAGAGAACTGCTTGCTGATTCATTCAGTTCCTGCGTTTATGATTTACTTTCCAACATGGACTGCTGGATGTCCATCATTTGAAAACCAGCATGTGTTTTTTGTGCAAAAAATTACTGATGCTTGTAAAAAAAACAGACCAGATTTGTAAGCAAAACAATAAATAAATATTGCTATGTAAAAAGCCAAAAATATTTTCAGTCCTACAAAGTAAATTTAGTATTTAATCAACCACTTATCCTGCAGAAAAATTGCTAGCCAAATCCTGAAAATATTCTTAAATGCAATAAGCTAAACAAATAAAATTCTGGAACCACAAGTAACAACTGAGGTGGGAATTGGTGGACTTTTTTCTAACCTCCCTTCGGCCATAGTGGTAAAAACGGAAATAAGCTGCTTTTATGGGTTTAATTGACCGTGCACATTCTCTGACATCAGGTTCGCCCTTTTAAAAGGGACCCTATTTATCCCAATCTCCCACACAAGTTCAAGTCAAGGGCTGCTCTCCTAATGCACGCAATAAATCAGAATGTCGGGTCACATAACTACTAGTGCATGACTCAGAAGGGGTACTCAGACGTTTTCATGGAGATCTGTTTATATCCACCATTAGGTGTGCATTGTTGTAGAGTTTTTATTCTGTCAAAAATAAACTATATTAAATAAATTATGAACTATTCAAACTAATCAACAGCGGTGATGTAGTGACATTCCATACTACCTTATTCCAGTGAATATTGAGAATTGTGCAGTACATTGCAAAAGGGATTTGCATTTATTGAATGCTTTCACATTTTGCTGCATTACAGTAATGAACTCTAACATACTTATTGTGGTTTTATGTGAGACGCCAACACAAAGTAGTGCTGAATTATGAAGGAGGTTGAAAATGACATGGTTTTCAATATTTTTCATAAATAAGTATTTGAAAAGATGGTGTGCATCTGAAGAACCACCTTTCACTACAATTATAGCTGTGAGTTGTAGCTGCAGTACTTTTGGGTATGTTGCTGCAATTTTTGCATATCTAAAGACTGGATTTTTCTCTTATTTTCTGCAAAGTAGCTCAGTCAAGTTGCATGGAAAGCATATGCATGTAAACATCACTTTTCAAGTCTTGTTGTAGGTTCCCATTTAGGTTTAAGTCTAATATTTGAGAAGGCCATTCATGGTGGCTCTGGTGGTACGCTTGCAGTTGTCTTTGTTTTGGAAGATACATTTTTGCCCCATCTCAAGTCTTTTGCAGCTGCTAACAGCTTGTTTTTTTTTCAAGATCCCATGGTTTTAAACTCCATTGTATTCCTCTCATCAAATCAACTACATGGGCTCCTTAGCATGATGCTGCCACAACACTATTTCACAGTTTGGATGTTGCACTCAAGCTGGCATCCTCTTGGTTTTCTCACACATGGAGTTTTAGAGTTTTGTATGTGGTCTCATCCAATCAGAGCACCTTCTTGAACATGTTAGTCCACACAATGACCTGTGGAAAACTACAATTTTTGGAGTGAAAGACAAGTAGCTATGAAATACTAAGCTGTGGATTTTTTTCAGCCCCGCCAGCCTTTTCAGCACTACCCCCAGCTTGAGGTGTTTTATGTCCTAAAGCAGCTTTAAACTTTGCCAGAGCTTCGTATATAATCCATCTGGTATGTTTCTTAAACTTAATTGTTTCTTCAGTAATATTTATTAACAAACTTTTTCGGCCTGAACTGAAGAAATGATTTTCAGTATACCAAGATCAATTACGCACAGGTGAACTCTATTAACTAATTGGATAACATATATCTCCAATTGGATGACTTTTAATTCGCTTAGGTATCCTTGTAAGGGATTGAATATATTGGCACACCACACATTTCAGAATTTTATTTGTAAAAAAAAACAAACATGTCTTTTTTGCTTAAACTTTAAATTCTGCAGATAATTGTTTATTGAAAATAGATTGAAATTCATGTTTGTAATGCAATGAAATAGGTTGTGGCATGGCTTATGTTGACATCATGCTATGTGTTACTTTGATGGGTATAATGCCTTCAGCACAAAGAAATCAGATAGGAATGGTGAAGATAGGAAAATATTGACAAAAGTTTCCCCCCCTCCTCCTCCCCCAAAGTTATTTTGCTGAAATTAAATTGGCTGAGTGCAGCCAGGCTGATGTTTTTCAGGGATCTGTTTGGGCCTTGACAAGAGGCTTGCAAATAAATATATTTAGTGTCTATTGAAAAAGGGTTTACAACCTGAAACTGAATGAATCTTAGATTTACAACGCCTTCAATCTGGATGAAAAATATCAGATTTATGCGAGAAAAAAAAACCCCTAACAACCTCCATGTTAGTCTGAATCTAATGGGTGGATCAAGATTAAATTACTGAAAGAAGAATGTGTTATGGAGTTTTAACTTCAGCTGTATTTTCAGCACACAAATGTGGTCTTCATACCCTGCTGCCCCTCATCTTTTGGCCTCTCACAGCTCTATCACAGATATATATATTCATGAGCTTTTGCAGCAAATGGTAACCCTGTAGTTATGCTCCCACCACTATCACTCTCTGCTAAATTAATATTAATGCATGCGAGCATTGGGTTCAGTTAAGTTTATGGGTAATCATATTCAGTTTATTCCTCATAGGACACAAATCACTGTGATTAAAAGCCATAACAGTCATGTTATGCCCAACAAGGTGTTTCTGGCCTCCAGCTATTTCCAACCTATGTGTGCACCTTAACAATGGAAAAAAAAAGAAAAAGAAAGCTGGATGCAAGATGTAAAACTGTACGACCAAATTAGTTGGGCTGATTAACTTGCAGGTGACAGATTACCTGAACACAGCATCCTTCTTGAGTACCTAATTTCAACAATTAGCAGGTTGCTTTACTTGTGGGGACACATTCACTGCTGAGCCGCCAACAGCTATTAGCATAAATCAGTTATTGTCTCCGAACAAATAATGCAGATGGCACCCTCTTAAAACTCTTGTGCTCATTAATTTTATCATTACACCAGCCTCAACAGATCTACTCGTTCCCATGCGGGTGATGGATGTGGTCAAAGCTAAACCACATTCATCTTGCCCCACCGTTTCTCGTACAGATCGAAGCCTTGATAAGCTGGAATTCCAGCCTGTTTATTAATAGAAGTGAAACATATGTGCTATGCAGATTACATTGTCTCATGTATGCAAGTGTGCTGCTCACCTTGTTTGGCTCTGCAAGATATTCTGTCAGGCTGCAGGATGTATCCTTCTGTGCAGCTGCATCTGTATGACCCGTAGGTGTTCATGCAGGTTTGGCTGCATGCACCATACATGGCACATTCATCATGATCTTACGAAAAAAAGGGAAGAGAGTTATTTGTAACAAATTAGGTGTTCTCAAACATGACCCAAATACATAAAGTAATGCTAATGTGGCTTCAGTCTGACACCTCAGGTATAATTACTTCTGTTACCAATAAACCATCTTTGGAATCGTAATAGCCATTGAACTACTCTTTAGTACTTTTCCAACTGGATCAAATTCAGGAAGTTCAGCTACTTTGATACACTTCCTCCACCAGCATAATTATGCCACTATAATTTATATATTCAGCATGAGTTATGTGCAAAGTCGCCTCTTCGTGTAGCCTCTGACATATGTGAAGATCATTTAAAGAGAGAGAGAGAAATGCATAGATAAGATGCATGCTGTATAAACAATATGTACATGAAAGTGTATGTTCTTTGACGTGGAAACGTTGCGTGCAAGAGGCTCTCCCTGCAGACAGTTGGCTCTCACATACTCTGCAACTCCTACTTATTCATATGAAAGAAATCTGGATAAGGGAAAAGGGAAGGAATGTTGTTGGCAGATTGGATTTGGGGAATGGTTGGGTTCTGGGTTTAATGGGGAGGGCTCCATGGTGTGAAGGATAATATCGGCTATACAGATTCTTACCTCTGCAGCTCGTTCCATCCTCACCGACCTCAAAGCCGTCGGCACAGAAACAGAAGGTGCCGTTTCTTGTCATGACACAGCCATATCGGCACCGGAGCTCGTGGCAGGCTGACAGAAGCTCTACAATTGAAAAGAGGTAGAGTTAGGAAAATTACTTTTCTAGTTTACAAAAATATGCCTGGTTTCCCTCTTTCGCTCTTAAATACTTCAGTCTCATTTAGCACAGAAAAAAAGCCAAGCTCACCATCATAAGTTCATTTATTTAAAAAAGAGTAAGTAAAAGATACATTCTGTTTATTTCTGTTAATTTTGAAGGTTATGGCCTAAAGCCATTAAAACCAAAAATTTGGTTATTTAGACAAAATTACACAAAAAAGTTTCTTTCTTTATACAAAAAATCTGTGGTAAGGTGTTTGTCACCACAATCATATGGAAACCTGCTCACAGACAGTAACTGAAACAATATGCAAAGAGAGTAAGACATAAAACATAAGTAATCTGGTTGCTGTATTCAACCATGTTAGAGAAATAAGAAGAGGGCAAAGGCAGGGTAGAAAAGAGCCAGAAGCCATGACAATAACCTTTGCAAGAAGAAAATTGTGCAGCAAAACCCATGTTTTGGGCTAAATCAGAAGCTGTGGCCTTAACCTGGAATCAGTGGTTAATTGGCCACTACACCGATATATCTGGGACATGGTCTGCAACTGGTTTAACTGTTATATTTCTTATGTTCAGCCACTCTTCAACCAGTGATAGTCTGATTTGTCAAAATGGCTCCGTAACTACATGAAAATTAAATTGCAGCGTATTAATATTTTTCATGCAAATGTCAAGTATGGAATCGATACAGTTAGAAAATGCATAACAACGGAAAGAAATGTCATCCCCATTAAATGTTCAACAGTACTGTCAGTGGAAAAAAGTTTCAATAATCCCAAAGTGCAGGCTTCATAACTTATATTAATATGTCAGTCAGCTGTCTAGGCCATCTAAGCAGCACAATTAAAACTTTTTTACTAACATTGCATTGTCAAATCTTCATCTGACAGACTGAATGACGGAGTAAGGCTCCATTGCCAACATTTCATTTTAGGTGTACTTTCAGAATACTGTAATTTGCTCTGCAAACACAAGAACATCTAATTGTGGAATGAAGAATATGTCGCAGAACAAATCAATAAGTGGAACAAAAGAACAAATTAGTCTCAAAACAATGCTTTAACAGCACAAAGGCGGCTGAACTTTCATTAATGTCATCATCCAGCTCAGTGGAGACAGCTGCATATCAATTTTTCCGTGATCTTTCCGGTTGCTCTATCTAAAGAAATTAATGAAATGTCACAGCGGTAGATCAAAGTATTTCGTGACAGGGTGCAGTTACACTCAAAGTGATACAAGAAAAAGGCAATCACAAGCTTAGTCATTATTATACAGTGGATTTTTTTCTTTCAATTTTATACTTAGCAGTTGAATTGTGTGCCGCTAGCAATTAATTGTCACTGTTTTCATTATAGGCTACAATAAGTCTTGACTAACTACTGCATGAAGATGAATGATGTTTTGTTTGGAGTAAGCCTATAAATTCCCAGTAAGTACATATAGAAACCAATTTGAAGACTTGCAAATATTAAAACCAGTTTAATAATCTCTAATGAAATGGTGGCCTGTCAACAGTGCAACATTCCTTATACCCGATGGCAGCCTAGAAGGGTCAAACTTATTCAATTAGTTAGATATATAGTTAATTTGCAAGAAAACATAAGAATACTGTGAACAGATGAATAATCAAGTGAACACTGCAGCACCTTTACAATTACGAGCATCCCATGGTAAAGATGTGTATGAAAACATTGAAATAATTGGTTGCTATGGAGACTCTGTTCTCTCCAAGTGGGTTTTAGAGATTTGTCTACCTCACTTAAATACTTGGTGTGCATGGTAGTTAGTTCAGTTCAAATTATGGTTTTAAAATTAAAGCCATCTTAAAACATGGAGCAAGACTCACTAAAGTGCACAAGGATGAGACTAGGAGATTTTGACAATATTGTGAGAAGAAAAAAAAAACTAGAAATTGTTCCTATTCACCAATAGAGTAAAAGTTTTATAAATGCCAAACTATGTTTCAAAGAATAGGTAATAACTGCTGAATAATCCCATCCAGGTTTGAATGGTTCAGGGTCAGCAAACGTTTCAATCCAAAGGTGTTTTTGACCTTGCTGTTAAAAAGTATATTTTTTCTCAGGTCCCAAAAAACCATGCAATTGCTTTTATGGTAGAATGAAAAATTCTATTATTTCAAACAAAGATATAAATTTTAGAAAAAGATAATTTAATCATATTCTTGAATATAAAATATAGGTGGAAAAGAAGAAGAGTTTGTGGACTAATGACAAAAATATTCCTTGTACCTGTAGAGTCATCTTGTTTTGCTGTGTTTATAATTGATAAAAACATAACCAAACATGTTACATTTGCTAACATATTTAGTTTACTTATTATATTTACATTAAAAAACAATTCTTTATCTGTATCATGTTGACTAAAGTTGTTAGAGTCAAGAAAACATGCCTCATATTGCAGACCTTTGGACTTATCCATGGCTTGTGATGTGTATATTTGTCAAATTCTAATGTGTTCTAATTGCCTACAATTAACTGAAAAAAAACCCAGCAAAACCTCCATTTGAGTTTTTTTTTTCTTCGTAGGTTTATTAAATATAAAACTAACAAAGCAAAACACTGTTCAGTGTGGAACAATTACCGTAAGTTTAGGTTGGATCAGTCAAAGTATTTTAAAATGTTAATCAAAGTTCAGTGCTTTACAATCAGTGACAAGTGATGTCTTGTCATTTTTCTAGTCAGTAAAATCCAAACTTCTGCCAGAAAAATAGCAAATGGTACAAGCTTCTTCAATCCTGTTGTAGGACATTCTCTTTAGTCAACGCTGCCAGCACAAGGCAACAACTCAAGACCTTTTTTTCTTAATAAGAAAAATTTCAATTCAAAGCCATAATAGCATATCAAGCTAAAAGACCTCACATACTGACAGTGTCTAGATGACAAAAGACTTACTTTAATTTGGCAAAAATATGTCGATGTAGCAAGGATAGATACTAATTCATTACTGAAGTAAAGAATTGGTAATTAAAAGTTTCCTGACTTTAAAAAATTAAGTAGAAATGCAAAGCAATGCTTCAGTTACATGTATTTTTATTGGTAACAATAATTCAGACACCAGTAATATTGTGGAAAACAATTTATGGCCTATCTAAATCAAATGTACACAAATTAAAGGTCTGATTTTTTTCCTTATTACTGAGTGTGAGATTGTGCTATTGGTGCTACAAAGTCTTTCTTCTCCACGTAGCCGAATGAATCTGGAGGTAACTGTTGTGAAACAATATCAGTCTCAGAGTGAACTGCTTTTAAGATGGCTTGGAAGGAACAGCAGGGAGGAAAGCTCTGTGTACTTTGTCTGCTGTGCTGTCAAAGAAGTTTTGATGGACAAAGAGTTGTATGTGAAATGACAGAGCTTTCATTTCTGGTACAAATGTGTCTTCTGTATGACAGGGAGTAAGAAAGCACCGAAAAACTAAAATGTAAATGCCCAGTAACCTTTCAACTACAATGGCTGGAGAGGCTGCTTTGACATTTATGTATTAATATGTCTCCTCTGCTCCTGTGGTGAAAAGATGTTTTTAGTCGAAAATACCTGAAGCTTGATGTACTTGAAAGAGAATGTTGAGAAAAATATTCCTAAACGATATGCTGCTGGTGCTTTGCACATACAGGATATGCTGCATTAATCATGTCATGGCTCTTCTAAATAAATAAGTACCTTCAAAGAGCACAACCATCCAATGAAAAACTTATGTTTTGAAAGAATTTGTTTTACAACAATGATTAAAAATTAACACAATAATCTTTAGTTGTTTTAGCATTGTGTAAAGATAATTCCTGATTAAGGCAATAGAAAAATCCACTTTTCAAGGGGAAATTGTTTAATCTTTTGAAATATATTTATAATAAATTCCTGATCAAGCTACATGAATATTTTGTCAGTGCAAATAAGAGTACCCTGGTTTTCTTTTCCTCTTTTGTAGATATTAAAGCACCACTATTTGAACTGTTTATTCGCATGAATAATGGAAGATTTTGAGTCACAGCTCTGCATGTTGCCTCAATTGAACATAAGTAAAAATAGAAACACGTTTACAGCTATGGTATTCCAGCTGTGCTATCAGTAGCGTGCAAACAAGCCTTCAAACAGTTTTCAAAAGGTCTTAGATTTATTAGTTGTTAAGTTCCAGGATTATGTTTTAAACACTAATGGTTATGGTTGTGCAGTCTGGGGCTTCATTTTTTTTCAAAAAGATAAAAGTGTACTCAGCTTCAAATTGATCTAAAAATAAATATTTTTGACTTGGTGAATAGACAACCAGGATAGGAAGCCACATTTTAATTTTAAGTTTTAGTCATTTGGATTCCTACTGTGCTAATTGATTCTTGATTCATTATTTTAAATTGGTCAATTTTTTGGAATAATTTTGAGTAATTGAAGTCAACCTGTATTTAAAACAAAAGAAACAGGCTTCACAGAGATTGGGTTACAAATGAAGTCAAACACCTCAGGAGCAGCAGTTTCTTTGATTAAACTAACAATTCAAACCAGGTACAAAAAAAATTTAAAAAATGAAACAGGAAGTGTGATCAAAGCTGAATAAAGAGCATTCAAGATTAATAAAAATAACTAGTTTTTTCACCTGTTAGCATTTCTGTGAGAATCTAAATAGACCTAAGATACTGGTTACACGTTAACAAATGAGAAAGACAGATTTTTCTAAGTTTCAACATAAATTTGTGAACAGCAGAGGTTGACATATCAACTGAAAATACTTGAAGCTCATCACCAAAGGTAAATCAGTTGAAACATCCAGAAGACCAGCAATTAGAAGGCGTAAAACCAATGAAGATATTTCCATTGATTATCAGGAATGGCAATTTTTAGCATATCGTTAGTAAAATGAAATCCAAATAAAAACAGGGGAAATATATGTTAAAAATGTCTCTTTTTGTACACTGACCATGAACAACTCTGGCAAATACAAATAATTTTTAGTCTAAATCTTACAAAGATATGAAGAATTTGGGTTAATTATGGGCTGGTATTTGAAAAGACAGAGGAACCCATTTCATCTGAACCTGAATGCAATAGTTTCTTTGGTTTTCTGGTAAAAATGTTTTATAGGGGATAAGTCCTGGCATTAACTGGTGTAGATTTTAAATAGAAAACTCCTTGTCTTGCTTAACTATAGTATTAATTACTTACTCAGAGCCATAAATTATGCTCTAAATTACTCCAATTTATAAACCAAATTACAAACTGCCAGAAAAAAAATCCTTTATTTTCACTTGGTATATGATTAACTGATCACAAGCATAAGTACCCTACAGTGTGTTTAGTCTTGGTCAAAGAGGGTTTATCGCTGTCATCAACATTTAAGTCTGAGCACAGTTAAACTCCATCTTCTTCAGCTGCAACCAACTAAGCATAGAAAATGGATAAACATCTTGAGGATGAGCTTTAAGCAGGGATGTCTTGCAGACTTCTTTTCTGTCAATTTTTAGAATGAAACACACACAAAAAAAAAAACTAAAAAGAAACTGAGTATATAAAATATATATATATATATATATATATATTTATGGTAACCTCCCCAACCCCCTACTTTTAATTATTATATCGGTACATTGAAATACCTTAGAAAAATGTCTATATTATCTATCCCTGGTTTATAGTGGTTCATTGTGAGCCCATCCTGGGCTTTTAACTCTAAAAGGAACCTGGAAATCCTGTAGAACAAACTCCCACCCAGGGTTACAGAGCAGACCCATTTTACTAATGTGGCCACAGTGGAATGAATATCCATCTCAATGATAAAAGCATGTCACTGGTAATAATACTTTGTAAAAGCAGGTAATTTGTTTTGAAGTTTTCAGTGCTTGACAGGTGGGTCAAAGGCTAACGCTTTATCCACTTGTACCAGTTTACCTATTGTCAAAGTTGTGTGTGGACCCTGAGTGACCTTTGCATTGCTATTCATCGTGAGGTATAGAGTAGCAAGCATATTTCCCTGTTGTGATGCAGTAATCAAATGTCTACATGCTGGGCTAAAGATATTCAAAGCTAATCCTTGTATCTGCTCAGAGACGCCAGATGATGAGCTTTTCCTCTTGGCAAACAGAGAGCGGAGGGAATTGTATATCTGGAACTGAGCCCGCTTTTCACATATCTAAGCTACCTCTGCATGCATGAGTCAGTTGTAAAGTGCTTGTTGTGTCCCTGCCATTGTAATCTAGAAATAAACAATATGTGTGAGACAGTAAGCATTAAGTTCTTTAAGAAAACTTTTTTGTTTTTCCAAAATGTCACATCCTTCAAAGGATATATCACAAACTACTTTTTAAAAAAAAAAAAAAATAAGGCGATATCAATGTCTTTTACAGACCACAACATGGTCTATTATTAATGGTCTAATAGTAGACCATTCATTTTATGGTCTACTATAAAATTAATGTAGAGGAAACATTTGTTCTTTATACAAAGTTAGTGACTTATGACTTTCAATTTACTTCAAGAATGCAAATAATGTGATAAAGGCCAATTTCTCTTCAAAATGGGAGAGGGAAGAAAACATACAAGTTAGAAAATGACTACAAGAAAACAACTGCCTTTTTACACCAGGCATTGTCTGTTATGCAATAATGCAACAGTTCTTAAACAACTAGAACTGTAGAAAATAAGGTTGTATGAGATTGTGCACTTTGTACTGTAGTTTTATTGCCTAAGTGTTCTAACTGTTCTACTTAAGTATATTAATTAGAACAGTTAGAAAGTTAAAGAAAATCTTTGCATACATGTTTTTAGGAGGTCACATGGAAGGACCTACAAGGTCCAAGCTTCAAAAGTAGTAATTGTAATTAAGAAATGACCAAAGGTGCAATATGTGGCAAGTATTAAGTGTAATGTTAAAATGAAGGTTTGTAAGATAACATACTTCAGACTCTATAGGGGGAGTATGTTTAGAATTATTTGGATCTAAAACCAATATGATATATGTTACAATACACAAAAATAAAATAAATAGTAAAAATACCATATAAAAATAAACAAAAACTCATATTACAAATAGTCAGAGTTTTGATTCTATAAAAGTCAGGCTCCACATTGTAAGTGTAACAGATTTGACTGTTTATTCCTTAAAATGAATTCTTGCAAATTGCAATGCAAAATCAATCTAGCTTTAGTGTACTCTGTATCTAATAACAATCTAGGGCCACAGAAATGAGTAAAATTAGTGAAATCACTATGACTCTCTTTCACCATTTTGTCATGTTTCTACTATGTGTTAAAACTGCCTGCCACAGCACCATAAAACAACACATTTCTCCTCCACTGACTAAATGGTGTTAAGAAGTCATGTTCATGTGACATTTCTGTCAGTCCAGCTTTTGTTATTTATGAAAAGAAGGGCATCCCCAGGTGGTGGTATGACAACACCACATATTGTGTAAGAGTAAAATAGTCTTTTAAAAGCATTATTCAGGAGTAAATAGAAGTTTTACTCCTGTCATGGCTTGAGGATACTGCTTGGGGTGCCGCGATGGAGTAGTACCAGTCAGATGTTTGTAAATGCCAATGTACAAACTTGTGCTGCTGTGCTTCAAAACATTATGTACAGATGTACAGTATGTGTATGTTAACAGACTTTGCAAACAGCATCATTCACACTTTGACCAATCCTGTTCAAAGCTCAGTGAGGTTCTTCTCTATCGTTTGTGGAATCACTGGTGCCTTAGGTAATATGGCAGTGGATGATTATTTTATTTTTCTTGTTCTTGTTTTTGTTTTGTCTGTTTCTTGTTTTTTTTAATGGACCATAATTGTGTCTAAATAAATAGGATTGATTGATTGATTGATTACTGTCATTACCTTTTCTGACTTATTTTTATCATCTGATATAAACATAGATTTTTGTACCTTTGAGTAACCAAGCCTTTTGTAACAAATTATCCACAATGTTTAGAAAGAAAAAGAAGGTCTCATGTAGTGTTTTTAGGTCCAGCAGTGGAATAGAAGGGAAGGCTCTTTCATTCCCTGCTCTCTTTACAATTTTGTGTCTTTCTTAATATTGGATGTTAATTTAAGTTACTAATGCCTCAGCAATATCTTTCTACCCATCTGACACTGTGACCTGTAATATGATCCCCAGCTGTTACGACCCATCTAGGGGTGGCCAGATCATAACATGAAGGATCCATCCTCTTCAGATCCCAAGCAGCCAACACACACAAAGTTGAACATTTTATAATGTTATTTATTTTAAAAAGATGTATTTTTGATTGAGATGCTACAACAAGCATATGGCTTCAGAGTGAGCTATAATGCTGAAAACAACAAACAAAAGGAAACTATCTGAATATTAACCAACTTACCTAATTAAAAGTAAATAATCCAAATGACAAAAACGTACTTCCCTAATTAAGAAAAACATGAGAAAACTAAGGAAACATAAACAGCAGCTCACTCCTACAGCTCCAAGAACGTTTACAAGGTGTTAATAGACAAACAGTGTGGCCAGTTGAAATGAGCTGAGGATGGATGGCAGGAAGTCTGCATCCGCAGCTTTTATATCCTTCACCTCCGGGAGGCCACCAATTGGTGGCTGTCTCTGGGAACCAATCAGAGACAGGCACCTGCACACTCATATCTGCATAATTAAGTTGAAAACGCCAGTGGTAACACCAGCAAAGGAACATTATAATTATTTTTTATTAAAAAATAATAATAATAATGATTGCATGCTGAACTTACAGCCAGAGTTACAGAGGACACTAATATTCACAATATCCCACCATAAGTCTAGCCTGAATGAATTGTAAAAATTTTGCATAAACTGAGAACACAGTTTAAGCTCAAGGTCTCTAAAGTCAACAAACACAAGTCAACCATAGCACTTGCAAAAGCTTCTATTCTTTCTAGACCAGAAATCTTCCTCTCTAGACATACATAATGAGATTTTGTACATTAATAACAAAAATTACATGGGTAACAATAACCCACACTAGTGGAGAATGTATAGCTCAATTCTGTTAAAAGTAAGTTGCAGTACTATTGAAGTTTCATGACCTAAATATAAATTTTAGTTTAGATCATATCTTAAAACCAAGGACTTCATGGCAGCATAGATCACTCACACAGCATAATACACTCAGATCTTCAACATTCAGTCACACAGATGGCAGAATATAAATTCATAGAGCTGCTTTGTTCCTTTGCCAGTAATAACAAGAAGTCTCATCATGAACAAGAAAACAGTGCTCCAAGGCTAACAGTCAGATTGCCCCATCTGGCCTAGTTCTAGCTTCCCTTTAGGGATGGCCATGGCCTTTGTCTTTGAATAGCCTTACTCCACAGTCTAGCTTCCCTCCACAGTCAAGGTCTATATTTGATGTGGGACCAAATTCAGATGCAAGCCAAACACAGAAGATACACCAAATGCCAGTTCAAAGAATCTTTGTTATTTTTTTAAGCATAAGTGAAGAGTTGAACCAATTTCCAGGTCTGTAGCTGGAGTTGATATTATACTGGGTGGCATGATTGACAGGTCTCATTCCACAGCAGTGAAAATGGGGCAAATAATCTCTTGAGTTTGAACTTTTAGAAAGTCTGCACAGAGAAAAAAGTGTCTGCGCAATTGCAGTGACACAATTTATTGACAGGCATTTAGAAAGTTATCTAAAAAGCTTGAGGATGTCAGCTTTGACATGACATGATGCTTTCCATACAAATATCAATACAAACCCTAAACTTGAGAGATATAGATATTCCTATAAAAAATGTAACTCTGGTGCTCAAACTAGAAGGCAAACATGACAGTAAATGTTGGTAATCCTCCACAGTCCAATTTGATAAGAGATTTAAAACCTGGTGCACAGCCAGGCTTCTGACATGCCCTGAAAAATTGGAAGCAACGTCATGGGTGTGGGTGTCAGAATCTGCCAGCAAACAATGAAATTTTAATTCTACCCACTCCGGAGGAAGAAAATCCCCTGTAATGGGATTTGATGACACAAGATTGTTTCCTCATATTAGAAAGAGTAATGATATGAGTGACAATAATCTTGCCAGACTGTGCAAGAACAAAGTAAGATGCATAAAATATTGATCGCCAGTGTCTGCTCTTGTTGATATAGCGTGTTGTTGGGTCTGTCTCAAAGTCGATCACAAGCAGTGATACCACAAGGCCTGAAAAGACTCAAACAACAAAACAGTGTCTGATACAGAGTTAAAAAAGGGGTGGGATTGTAACAAGATATACTTTGATGAATTCTGCCAAAACGCACAACAAATCAACATATTCATCTGTATGAAATACGGAAACAGCAAACACACCACTATAGAGAATTGCTACCTCATATTCTTTGGTAAAGTGGCTGCAGCATGGTGACGTAACACAATAAAGAAGCAGTGTGACACAATGGAGAAGAAAACAATCACTTTGACCACTTACGGCAAATGTTCCATCTATTACAGGAGCAAAAATTTAATAAATATGCTAATATGTTACAGTACAAGGATGGCTGAGCACTTTTAACCTACTGCAAGAAGAAAAAAATCTCAGTATTTATTTTAAGCTGTATTCATGGCCAGTCATTTTACAACAGGAGCATCACTTATCACCAGCTCCTTCAAGCAGGAGAAAACTGTTTGTTTGGATTGCTATAATGAAAAGTTAATCAAGTGAGATAATTGACTTGTTCAGAAACAAGGGGGTGGGAATGATGTATCTTCTTCTATCAGCTACTCCTTTTTGAGGTCTGAATGGCAGATCATTTCCTCAAATCTCACCTTATCCTGAGCATCTTTCTTTTTCACACTAACCCCTTGCATGTCCTCCTTTTACTACATCTCTCCTACCAGCTCCATTCTCAAAATCTGTTATCCAATATGTCCTATCTCTTCTCTACAGACGAAAAAGCTATCTCAGGGTCGCCTCTTCAACTTAGTGTAAATGGGACAAAACAGGAGGGATGATGGATAGTTGACCTTATTTATTTGAATATTTATGAATGACTTTGTAAACAGAATGTCAACTAAGAAAACTTATGGTAAACATTGATAAAAAGAAATAAAGTATGGGTCTATGATAATTAACAAGTAGCAAGTAATATTGATGTCAAATTTATTTGTATAGTACATTTAAAAACAGTTGACCAAAGTGCTTCACATTTTATTCCAGCCATCATAACATAGCAAACAGAATAAAAAGAAAAAACAAAAACACAAGTTAATTAAAAGTATCAAAAGAACATACAACTCACGCTATGTTGAAAGCCAGTGAAAACAGAATTGTTTTTAACAGAGATTTTAAAATGGGAAGCAAAAAATCTGTCTAATGTTGGAAGGCAGATTGTGCCACACTTTAGGAGCCACAGATAATAAATAGATAAATCTTGCAATCACCAGCATAACAATGAAAATAAAGACCAGGCTTTCCTTTAATAGACCCCTGCTGAGGCAGGAATGATAAGAACAAAAGTGGACACCACATGAATAAAAACTATTTTCTCTAAGTCTTTAGAAAGTAAAGAAAATTTTGGAAATTTGTTTCAAATTCAAACAAGCTGAGAGGTCAAGTCCAAGTTATTTCAAATAATATTACTTAAAGATTACCTAACAAAAGGTTGCTTTAAAATCATAATTTCATTTACAGTATTTAGGTAAATTCTCTATCTCAGTCAATCTAGCCCTATGTTAAACTACAACTTACTCCTATTTACCATAATGTTTAAATTTCACTTTTCACACCCAGGCTCAAAAAAGTAGAATCAAGAAAACACTTGAGAAAAAAAACTGTCTGAAACGTTTAAGTTGCTGAAATATCTTTAAAAAAAAAGCATGATCCCACAACCTAAAGAAATTCAAAAGCTGAAGTGAAATAAAGTCATTGGTATCTATCAGTCTTTGGAATTCCAGCAAGCCACACAGAGAGCCATTATCCACAATCAGTTAAAAAGCAAAGCCATGGTGAATCATCACAGATGGGGCCAGCCTATAAAAATTACTCGGAGTGCATCCGCAAATTCTCCAGGACATTACAAAAGAACCAAGGCCAACATCTAAAGCTTGACAGACATCACTTTCCTCAGATAAGGTCAGAGTGCATCATTCAACAATTAGAAAGAGAATGGATGAAAATGGTAACCACAGGAAATTTCTGAGGCAAAAACCAAAAATAGAATGCAAGAATCCAAAGCAAACCAGTAAATTCTCCTGACACAATGAAGGTTTTATAGAGACATAGCCAGTCAGATCTTAAATCAAAATTTAGACGCTTGTGTTCAGACTTGAAAAAGCTCCCAATGTGGCTTAATTAAACCAAGTCCATTAGAAGGAGACGGAAAAAATTCTCCACAGCAATGTAAAAGACTCTTTGCAAGTAACTGCAAATACTTGTGTTATAAACACAAAGGCTAGCATGAGTTACTAGGTTTAGGAGGCATTTACTTTTTTCACTTATCCAAATCTTAAATTTATTTACCAGAATCAAGGCTTGATAAAGAGAAAACGTATACGTTTTTAACTTTTGTTATTCAGTTTTCATATTTGAAACATTGCAACACATTTCTCCACCTGGGTGAAAACCTCAAAATCAGAGTCCATAGAGCTCTGAGAGGTGTAATGGAATCATACTCTGCAGCAATAACTGTGGCAACTGTAGCTCTACTGTGAGCAGTGAAGTAGGTCCTTCACTGCTCACTTACACGGAATGTAAAATCCAGCACATACATGATCAGTTTCACAGAACAATGTATTAGAATAGGAGTCTATGTCTGTCAACAGTGGTGGAGTTTACTGTGAAAGAAACCTTTTTTGTCTGAAGGGGTTTCAAAGGCCTTACTCCTCTTAGACTGCAATGTAAAGAGAGCATGAAACTACTTTTTATATTCTCATTGACCTGCTCTCTAACTGTACTTTGTCTCCACACTTCACAATCAAGGAATGGGCTAATTTTGCGGCATAAATGTCAAGTACTCATGAGCTATTACCATATCAGCTTGTTAATGATCAATGAGATTTGGGGGTCGTGCTTAGTTTGTTAATGTGTTGTTTAAATGTCAGTTGAAATGAAACATGTTCTGAACTACATCATGTTCTTGACACTGTTTCCATGTGCATTGCACTCTTATTCGGAGGTTATGCATTCCCCACATGCTTGGTTGATCCAAAAAGCTTAAAGGTCTTCAGAAATTTCTTTCAGTTCAGAAACAAAGAACTGAAGCATGCATGTTTGAAAATGTTTATTATTTGTCACTCAATTGTGCTACCGGTGAAAATTATTCATCTTTATGACTATATGCTCAGACGTGAAGCTAAGAGCTGAAAATAAAGTATAAGGTTATTTCTTACCTGAAAATATTTTAGAGAAATCTCTGTGAAATTGGATTTTGCTGTTCTTTTATAACAAAAATACACTGATAAAAAACTCATTTTAAACAGACTTTAGCATTAGCGATTAGCATTATGTGGTTTCCTTAGAAAAAGGCAGTCTTCACCTTAACTCAGATTTTAAAAATTTTGCAATCCAACAATCCCATTTTAAATTTTTTTACATGGCAGTTGAAGGATTTTTCCTTTGTATTTGGTAAAAGGCCAAGGGCCATTTCTCCTTCCAGGACTAGACTCACACTATTGTATTGGTTGTATTTACCTAGAATACCCTGTGTTATAGTTTGCTTCTGCTTTTGAAGTGGTCTCTGGTCCACTTGAATCCACATATGCATTCAAACTGAGTCGGAGTTCACTTCAACTGAACCAAGACCTAGGTTTTTTCAGACCAGAGTTTGCTGTTTTGGTTAGCATCAACATTTGATTGACCATTTACACCTCCCTAAGCAAATCAGACTTAGACAAATGCACTATAGTTCAATTAAGGTGCATCCACCTGTTTGGTGCACCCTAAATTTAGGGTGTGAATGCACTCTAAATTTACTAAGGTTTGAAAATTTGATAAAGTTTTGTTATTTAAAATGGATGTATAAATGTCTGTACAATCCAGCCTTTTCTGTTCTCAGTGAACTTGTAGTTCCACTCAGAGCGGTGGGCTCTCCCACACGAGGAGTGTGGGAAAGACATCATCCAGACAGTCTGCTTTTTCAGTTCTTTGCTCTTAGCTGTAGAATTCCTTGTTCCACAGCAACTGGATTCAGAGTGGGGACATTTATATAAACTTGAAGGTTCATATAAATGAACCTAAAAAGAGTCAGGTATGTGATCACAACTAATCTACTGCTTTATGTTGCCTTTTGTTAGGCTTGTTTAACTGTGTATTTTAACAATTGTTTATTTAAAGACCCTTCTAGGGATGAGCATTGCAAGTTAACCATAAACCAACTATAAATGCTAATGTATGTGGCATGTTAACTGTGTGTCCTTGTGAATATCAAATAAATTAATAATAAAAACATAATAACATGAGGAGAACATTCTGACTCCCTGATCCTGTTGACTCTTTCATAAATTTATGTCACCACACTTGATAATTTATAACATTCCTGACAATAGCCCTCCTAAACATTTCTTTTGTTACTAAATTCTTGCAACCTAAAATATCAGAGGTGGACTATGAGGGGAATCATTTAGATTCCAGAGAAACGATGGAAATAAAATATTGCATAAAGCAATTGGCATGGCAACCATGGTGCAGGACAAACAATTGGGATGAATTGTGAGTGACGAAATAAACACAAAAGTTTTGGTGTATTGGTTTATGTTAGGTGTTTTCTCAACCTATAGAAAAGAACCACAGACAACGTTATTGAGTTTTCAACCAAACTCTTGCAAGAATTGAGAAGGCACAGAGGATCAGCTCCTTCAAGCCGATCTCCTTGCGTTCTGCCATTCTGCTGCAGAACTTGTCTTTTTATTAGCAGAGAAGGGGAGTGAATGGAATGTGATCTTAACAAAATGGGAGGGGGGTTATCCTGACAACAAGTAAAGATAAACAGAACTAAATTCTACAAACAGACAGTTTTCCAACTAAGGATTATCTCAGGACGGCCCCCCTAAAGAACACTTGTGAAAACACGCTTGAGTTTAAGGAAACGTCTTACACACAGTTGATCAAGTTCCTCCTCTCTGCTGTGAGAACACTAAACCTTAAAACTAAAAAACAACTAGTAATATAAAACTACTAATGTATAAGATAACAAAACATAAAAATTCTAACAGTTTATTTAGTGAATAACGGATAATTATAATAAGTGAAAATATAACAGATTTTAGTGAAATAACTGGACTACTTCCAGATAAACACAAGAAGTTATAATATAACTATTATAGGTTGTGAACAAATCACAGTGGGCTGTAAGCAGCACATGATTTAGATTCGGGAGATTATGGATGTTTTTACTGGAAGACTCCAAAGCATATTATGTAAAGAAATGAAACCAAGATAGCCTTAAACACATAATTCAGAAATATTCTAGCTGAGCTGTGACAAGATCAGTGTAACATTACATACTGTTGCAGCAAATACAGGCATCCCAGACTGCAGCAGGCTTCTTGACATTTGTGACAGACATGATTTCATCTATAACCTCCACCAATAATTGCACAATAAATATGTTCTTAGCACAACACAAAACAGTACTAAAATGCAACAAGCACAATAAAAAAGTCAAGACTATGGGAAAAAATGGTGAAGGCAAAGAAATTAAAACCATAAATCCAGCAATTGGACAGCTATTGTCTGTTGTGTGTGGTATCGGAGATGCCCTATTGGATGCATTCTGAGATTGTTTTTTCTTCATTTATTCAAATGTTTTGCCAAAAAACTGTAACATGTATTTTACTTATATCTTATGCCCTTTTTTTATTGCTTTCATATTGAGTTTTAATGCACTTTGCTCAATGGTTTTATTTTTCAAGGTGCAATACAATTCAATGAAACATTGTCAACATTGGGACTGGTAACTAAGTGTATATTTACAGTCTAATTAGGAAAAACAAACATTTCAGTAAATAATTTTTAATGAAAGTATAAAAGAATAGCATGATATGCATCGTACTATGCTGCATATTTGTCTGTAATTTATTGAAATGTCCATGACAGTTGATAGAATAAAAAAAAAATAATCTAAGCTTACAAAAGATACATTGCAATGAATGGAAATGCTTTGCAATGTTTCCTTGCCAGAATGTCTTTGTATCCTGGAATGTTATGTTCTGTTGGGTACATGGAGAAAAAAAATTGGATACAAGAAAAATCTGACCTAGCTGTAAAAAACCCCAGGTTGTAATTATTTGAAATGTCCTTTATTTGAGTCATAAAACCTAATGAAGGACATTATGGGGAAGGAAATTACTGGGATAAAAATGTTAAATAGATTACATTTCAGTCAGTAATTGGCACTGCTCTAACTACTGTGATTTAAAAAAAAAACTTGTAAATGCAAACTTGAATAACCTTCACTATTTCACTAAATTATTTTAAAATTCAAGACGAAAGATTGAAGAACTATGTGACATCACAGATCTTTTCATTCAAACCTCAAATGCATTTAGTGGCACTAGTGTGAAAGTGAATTAGTTGTATGCAGGATTTGGAATTATCCATCATTTGCATTTCATTACTTAATTAGTGTAGTTTGTTTTGTCAACTATTCTTGAAACTTTAAAATAAGAGAAGTAGTATTTCCTTGTATTGTGTAAGAAGATAGTATAAGTTTTGAATCCAAATAAATTGGGCTCGTTTTATTAAAGCATTTTTCTTTCTCATGTCATCAAATGTTACTGGAAAACCTTGGAATCAGTTTTCAAAGTTCAGATGTAGGTCAGTTCTCGCCCAGAGCTCAGTTGAGCAAGTGCACTGCATGTGACAGCATTGGAATAACACTGTCATTCTAACCAATGAGTAATCTGTTTTAATAACATTGTTTTTATTATAAAAATGTGAAATAAATTTGTTTGTTTTCACCTTTAGGGACAGTTCTCGTGATATAACAAGAAGCTTGCTAACTGACTAACTTCTATTTATTTAGGACTGACATTTGTCTTCTTCAATGCAAGAAGCAGAGACTTCAGAGCTCCTACAGCGCATCCAGTAGCATACAATTAAAAATGAGTCTCCTGAAGGTGAGCAAAAAGAGTTTGATGGTTTTCCATATGGGTACCTTCATTTCAAGGCCTCGTGGGATGCTCAGCATGTATATTCATAAGAGGTGGGCAAAAAAGGGAGGGAAAGTTTTTAAGAGAACCAGTTGGTTGCCTTCGACTTCTCTCTGGTGACCTCAATTTCTCCTGCTTCATTGAGTTTGATGTGTCCACGTCCTAAACTGTAGTTCTTGCTTAGGGAACTTATGAAGAATCTTAGATTATTACAATGTTAAATCATAACGAAGAACATAGAGTAAAACATGAAAACTAAACAAAAGGGGTAATAAAATTCTACTATACAAGACTAATGCCTTAAGTATTGACATGAACTGAGAAGGGTAAATTTTGCAGCTTCCAAACTTTTCAAAGCTGATGACGCATGTCTGCACTGAGGAAGAAGTGAAAATATTTCCAAATTAATAAAAAAAATATTTTCATTACAACTATAAATCACATTTACTATTCCAATGAAAATAAAATCTTCAGTTGTATGTGTAATGTAGCTTAAGACTGTGAGCTTTACAATATAATACAGTAATAATATTATTGTGGGCGTATACCCAAATCGTTTAAACTAAAGTGATAATGTTTCAAGACAGTTTCAACTTGGAAATAAGTGAAACTATTGCAAGAAACATGTCCACTTAAAATAAAATTATGTAAAATGTATTATATTCATCCATGATTTGATTCTGACAAAAAAAAATATCCTTTATTTATTCCCATTTCCGGATTACATAAGAAATTATGAATTGTGCAAAATAACAGGATGGGAAATGCTGTGTTACTTATTTGTCTTTTTTGTTTTTGTAAGAAATACCTAAAATCAACTCTCCACTCAATAATAGACAAATATTAAATTTATTTTCTTTATACATGCATCTTTGTCTCATTACCTCTATCAGAAGACCATAGCATAGTTTCATCAGATATATTTCTCAGAGCTCTATAGGTTACCTTATGAACTAGAAGCTGTATGTTTTCATGGTATGGTCTAAAAATTGCAAAGAATTTTACCCCTAGTATTTTTACAATTAAACCTCATTTTAGTAAGATGCCAAGATACATTTACTGTATGGGACCCACAGCTACACTCCACCGCTCACCTCCCACATGTTTCTGCATACTGCTGGTTAGCTGACCAAAAAGTGTACAAAAAAAAAGTTTACCTCCTTTGAAGATATTTACAGTGATGGTGTGGAAACTAAATATGCAGCATCCGTCTCTTTCATTAAGGTAACACTAACACTTTGAGTGGCATGGCTGATGAGAAGATGACTGCAGGATGGCTATCTCAGCTATTAGATATACAACACTACATAGGGCAAAAATACATTCTCTGCAAGATACACCAGTGATCAACTTAAATACATAATGAAGTACAGAAATATATAATATGGCATATTTATAACAGTGGAAATCAATGCAGTATCTCTTATTTTTAACAGCAAAAATTATGATTGCTTTCTGTTTTAAATAAAATCCTCAGAACAAGTTATGACATATTAAAAAACTGAACATATCTTTAAAAAGTATCATTCTGCAATAGTTTACAGATAAAACTTAATATTTTATGTGTTGACTTATAAAAAAACATTTATGTTTTGGTATTATATCTACATTAATTCATATCCAATAAAACTCGGACAAAGACTTAAAAAAAGCAGTTTTTGTTCTCTTGTTCTCTGTGCTTTTAGTGGAAAATGATTGTGAGAGGAATGAATTATACAGCTAATGTAGGTCAGTTTCTGTGCTATTGTGTTCTCACTGCATTTCAGAAGAATAACAGAATAAGAGGTGTTCTAATAGGTATCCATTATGGCAAAGGTAATTCATAAGTGGCAAGCAAGCAGCATCAATGTGTACTTATGACTATTAAGAATGCTATAAACTGGGTGGATTCCACTGTACTTCTTTTTTTTTTTACTGTACTTGACACAGTATCTCATTTTATGTTTCTAGAATAAATTCTCAATTTAATGCCTGTGTTTTGCTCTTCCAGGATAAAGGCTAATATGCACACACACAAAAAGTTTGGAAATCACTGTGGGTTCCTCCAGGTTTGACTCAAGTGTGTTAGAAAAACAACTACTGTTTAAAATAAAAATGTACTTTAAAAAATGGTTGACGTGCAATATCATATGGTTCTTGGCTTGACTGTTCCAAAATCCAATCATATTCTGATCAGTGTTTTTCACTGACCAGAAATAAGTGCTGCCCCCTTTCAGATCATCCTGAAAGGGTGCTATTACTGAATGAAGTGGAATCAAAGTCTTCAATATCAGTAAAGTGAATTCATAGTAAACACCAAAATGCAGCAAACTAATCGCATTCAATATGCACAAAGACAGAGACTTAATATGTTGGTCAATAATCAATATAACTATTGCACTAATTACTAAAACTGCACTAATCACATAAATCCCAAACATAAGATTTGAAAGACAGTTGACACATTGTCTTGGTATTTTTGTCTTGGTTTAAAATAAATTATAAATCTTGTATTACTGCAACTCCTTTTTTACACACGTTGGCTACAAACACTCATTGGTTAATTTATTATGCAAGTGTATAACCTTCTTACTGATTTAGAGAGAATGTTTTGTAAAAGAAAAAAGATGTCTTAATCAATTTACTGACTAGTTTAGATCACTGAAAGGCATCAGCCAAGGTATGCATTCTACCGTGTCTAAATGCACAACATGTTGTACCTTGAATCAGATGGGCTGCAGAAACATAAGACCATATAGGCTGCCTCTCATGTAAGTTGAAAACATAAAACTATGGCTACAATTCAAACAAGCTCACCAAAATTTAACAGATTGGGAAAACATTCCGTGGTCCAATAATTCTCTGTTTTGGATGTGTGATTTAGAGTGTAGGGTTCAGATTTTGAGGTCAACAGTACTATCTCACTTTATATAAATTAAAGTTGCTGATGGTGATATAATGGTGTGGGAGATATTTTCTTGGCTCACTTTTGACTCTTTATTACATATTAGGTATTATTTGGAGGTCACGGCTTATTTAAGTATTGTTAGTGAAGACTTTCCTTTAAGATCACAGTGAACCCATCTTCTGATGATTATATTTGGCAGGATAATGCATCGAATGAAAAATCTCAAAAAAACTCAAAATGGTTTTTTGAACATGATAATGTGTTTGATTGGCTCCAATGGCCTCCATAATAATCAGATGTATCTTATAGAAAACATCATGGAAGTGCAGTTTACAAACTTGCAGGAACTACATGATGCTATCGCCACAGTATGGCTCAAATCTTTTAAGTAATATTTCAAGCACTTCATTGAATCTGTGCTATAAAGAACTATGGTATGTCTTAAGGCAAAAAGTGTCAAACCACCATCAGCAAGGTACTCCAAATAAAATGGCCAATTATTGTAAATAAATGACATTTGGTCATGACAGAAAGAAAGAAAAAATGAACATTTTGAGCGTGATATGCATATTGTCTCAAATTGCATTATTTTAAGAAGTAGAATAAATACAGACTGTTAGTGGCAAATCAACATTATAAAAGAACTGGAAATCAGAAATCAGCTTCTTGCTCAATGCAACTCTTATTGCTACAACCTTGCATATCTCTGAAGTGATACTGAGAAACAAACAAAAGATATGCATCTTCAGTACCAAATACCTTCCATTATCCCAAAATCTGCAGACTTTAGCAAGATTAAGTTAATGACAATGTCAAAAATGAGAGGCAAATACTTAAATAGTTTTTCTTCCTTCAGGACAGTGAATCAGACACTGACACCTCTTAGCACCTCTGAATCATACATGGACTCATTCCAGCTCGACTTTAACTGTCTTACGGGGTCAGGACAGGTTGCAGTTTATGTCTGACGGGTGCTATTGTTGTGAAGGGACCTCAGCGATTGCAGGGCAAATATTGCCTCCTCATAGAAACCAGGTGTCCGTAACAGCTTGGTGTATTTGCACAAAAACTAAGCAACAACAAAAACTTGTGTACAGCACAACACCTGGCGCTACCATCCCGCTGCTTCTCTCGCCTGCTCTGACAGTAGGGAAGACGAGAAATCACCCTGGCAACCAGTTCAACAGCAAAAAGGGAAAAATGCCAACTCAAAACACTGTAGCATGAAATAAGCTGTTCTCTGTCATCTATTAAGTAGCTGATGAAAGTGTATTAAACAACAAAACAAACAGCTTCTAACTGTGGGTAAAAATTAACTATTAATTTATACAAAGAAAAGCACATATCTGGAATATGCCATGATAAAATATGCAATAGTATTTTAGGGAACATTAACTAGATATGAAAGTTAAACACTTTCCACAAATACATGTTTTAAAAATTTATTCTAATTTAATGGGTGAAATAAATTATACAACGTTAATAATCCAAATAAGATGAGCACAATCTGATTAATTGCTGTGATAATGAAAAGTCTTATCATTTTATGCATTCTAAACCCAAGGCAAGAAGAATGAACATAAAAGCTTCTCTTACCTCGACAGTGAACTCCTTCATCGTACCCGTCCTCACAGTCTCTGGCCCCATTGCAGAGCTTGTTGAAATGAATACACTTTCTTGTCCCAATACACTGTATGTGATTGAGGGGACATCTGATCACCACCTCCTGTGCACCTGAAGCAGAAAAAAGAGAAACCAGAACAATAATTATTCATGTTTACATCCAGAGGATGTAAAATTAGGAGTGCACACCAGTCGACAGAAAAAGATTCACCATCATTTGTTTTATTTGCAAGTAAACTTTTTTTTTGTCAACCTGCTTATACCTCAAGACCTCTTTTGCATGAGGAAGAACCTGCGCATATGCAAATATATTTATATTTCACAGCATTGTTCTCCACACACAACAGATGTTTCCCCACGTTGCTCTGCAGCCGCATTTGGTTAAAATCCTATAACAAACTACCTGACTGCCACTGCCAGCCAGGCAAACAGCGGAGAGCAGCTGTTTAGGGATTCATGAGGCACATAGATAAGTGACCCTCATTCATGTGTAAGCCCCAGGAGCACATAAAACACAGCTGACCAGCACACTCGCACTGTAAAAAGCCATATTTCCACCTTAACTACACTGACATCAATTACGGATTAGCTATTGTGGGCAGCTAATGGGAAGATTTATTACCCATCAGGTGAGAGATAAAACTATTCCTAAAAGTTCTTACACCCATACTACACCAATTTAGAATTCCGTGTACATTATCTATTAGTGGAACCCACTTCTATCTAAAAAGGTAAGACTACCCAATTAATGTGGCTAACAAAAAGAAGGGTGACAGCCTGTTGAGGGTTTTACAGAAGAGAGATGTGGACATGCAAGTGTATCTCTGGACTGATGCAATAATGACTTATATCATTATCTCCTTCCAACCGTTCAATTGCCAAGAAATGGTGACTGACTAATGAAGGTACCTTGGCTACAGCAAGGGAAGCACAAAAGACTTGCACTGCTTTTATGCCCCATTTAGTTATTTCAGCTGTAGGTAGCCTTGTCCATTAGGTTTTTATGTTTCTTGAATGAAGGGAACTGGTAATTTCCAAAAATAGTTTAAAACATCCCTTTATGACTTTGTTGTGAACATTTAGGCTTTACTAACAACTGCACATCTTGAAACTTGTATACTTTCACTATCAGTATAAGGGATATATATATTGCAAAAGTATTCACAATAGTTGTCCTTTTACAATCTCACAGTTAAACATATTCTGTTGGGGTATGTAATAAACCAAATGGAAGGAAAATAAAGTATTTTAAAAAATCTGAAAAATGCATGCATTTGTTTCCAGCCCCTTTACTCTTATGCCCCCCAAAATCAATCCAGTGTATAATTTTATTTTAGGATGTCCAGATTTGAATACATTTAGAAAATGATGACAAGACCTTCAAGCTAGTAGGGAGATACCCTACAATTCTTCAACTGCAAATGGATGAAAATGGTAGTGCTACAAAGATTTGACTCTTTAAGGCTGAGAACAAACAAACTGTCAGATTGTGTAAAATTCCTCCTCCACTTTATAATTAAGGTCTTACATGTGTTGGTCTGTCCACAGTAAACGCCCCAGTAAAAACACTGCTGTTGTTATGCGTTATGTGTTATGTGTCGGGGCATAAACAGTTTTGCAAGAGATTATATATAAAATGTTAAATTAAAATTTAATACAGAGTTCTAACATTTATAAAGAAGAGAAAAAGAAGAAGGAAAAAGACTAGTCTTCACAGAACAACCCATCCTTCACCTAAGTGTCCATTTGGCAAATGTGCTATTTAACACGCAGCTCTAAGGGTCTGTGACGGCAAAACAGTCCTGTCAGCCTCTTTTTTCTGGTTTCTCGCCACATGGGTTCTAATCTAATGTGATAAGGGGAGGGATGATGCATGAATATTCAGTGGTGCTGATCTGTTATGCAGGGGTATACAGATGGTCTCCTAACAGCTGAGGTGGACAGAATCCCTGTATTATGTTCCAAACTACTATGCTATACTTCAGTTACTCAAAGTCAGAGATAAAATAGTTTGTTTGTCCTTTGTCTGACTGCAAGGTGCTAAAGTCATTTAAATCCCAGACTTTGCTTCATGTATCCATGCAGAGACTTCAGCAGCACTTTATCTTTATAAAAATAAGGTTTCTTTTGAAGCATTTAGCAGAAAAAAGAAGCATCTAAACTATGATTAACTTATAAAGAGATGTCATTTTTACATTGACCCTGCGATTCAACCAATAAATGTATTTTTTTTTGTGTGTGTATTATACTCTCAACTCCCTAGAACATTTGACTGCGATCACAGGCAGCAGAAAGAATATGTGACATTTTATTTAACATCACAAGAGGGATCACAAATGTTACCACAATGCCTTTTGTAATGGGGCCTTACACCGATCATGTTTCAGATGTTTTCCAAATACCAAGTCACACATCACTGCTTGACACCGCAACTTCAAACATATCATTACTCTTCTTTGGCTCTCCATCAGCACAGCTGCTGAGATCTAAGGTAATCAAACTCACAGTGTTTTACATAAGTGAAAACTAGATTTGAGAGCATTCTAAATATAAAATGCTTCTGAGAGATTAATCTTCTTCTGAACTCTAAATTTGATGGGTCATAGTAGGTTAGTATTTTGTGGAGGCTGCACACATTTCTAGCAATCATATCATTTTTTCTTAGGCTTTCTACACAAGAAGTGTACATAAATTTGAGAGAACATTTCTGCAGCTAGTTTTAGATCACTGCATCCTCCACTTTATAATTAAAGTGGACATATATAATATTGAATAATATAAGCTAAATATAAATTAAATATCATTAAATATCACTAAAAAAGAAAGAACCCCTCAACAGGGCTGAATTTGACAAGATGAAATGTTTATTGTCATTTCATTATTGGTTACTGTATTATGTTTTTATGGTGAAAAGCACTTTGAACTTCATTGTTGCTGAAATGTGCCATACAAATAAACCTGACCTGCACAAAACTCATGTCAGAGATTAGCACTTATAAAAATTCAACACATACAGAAGCAATGTATAAAAGTCACCAAGCTTCACTCTGCTGGGGAAAACTGTAAGTCCACACTAAAACTCAAAATGTTTCCTCTGACTCTGTGGCACAGAAAGCTGGTACCAATGGTTTTAATTACAATCAGTAAATATGTACTGTTTTGTCACATGGCAATCACAACCTCAATGTATGTAATTTAAATTTTATGTTACTGACCAACATAATGTTCATTATGGTGAAGTGGAAGAAAATTGGATCCAAAGCCTTGAAAAACCTTTACAAGTAAGAACAGAAAAGTTTGGCATGCATTTTTATTTTTATTCATTGTTGGATTTCATTAAGGGGACTCAGAGTAAAGGGTGTTAAATACAATGATAAAAGTTTTATTTCTGAGACATTTGGAAAATCATTTCCTTTTACTTCACAAATATTAAAGCTTTGTTTGATCATATAAGAGCCAGATGAAACACATTAGTGTTAGTTACATGTTGTCAACTAACACATGCTGTTAGTTGACAGCATGTGAAAAGGTTTCAGTGGGATCAATAGATTTGGATGGTACTGTATGTAGAATTAAAATTTCTGTGCCAAAAGAACTGAATTGCTAAAGCCCAATATTCTTATTTGACAGGAATCGTTTTCTGCCATTTTGTGAAAACTCCTAACATAACTAAATGAAGCTTAAATTACAGCTCAGTGTGATACATTCTAAGAAGTTTTTCATACAGTGTGCTTTTCACCTTGATCAGTGTCTCCTTTCAATCAGCTTAAAGATTTGAGTCCTAACTCTCAGTAAATGTATAAATGTGAGTTCATTCAAAGCAGTGGTACACAGGCATTTCTTGTTCACTTGAGAGCCACACATCTCCCAAGATGGGATTAATGTGAAGTTAAAATAACCAAGAAGTATTAATTAAGTCATGCTGTGAACCAAAATAATACTAGCTTCATGTGGAGGACATTTACAAAATAACATAAAAAAATAACTAGAATTGGAATCGCCAAATGCAGAGTAGGGTAATCTACATAGATTTGGGTACTTACTGTATAAGCTCCTGGGCAAGTGGGAAGAAATTAACATGAAGCATAATGAGACCAAATGTTTCTTTTTATGTGTTGTAGGTATGTGTGTTTTGCCAACCATTGATGTTAAGGTAAAATATTCCTGCTTCCTGAAATGTCATAGTTTATTTTTATTGTATTATCTAAATTATGTTTTGGTATATGGTTACAGAATTCATACTTTTTAAAGTTACATCTTGAAGGGTTTGCAACAATATTTTGCATTTTATCTTAAGGAGCGAAATTTGCAGATCAATTTTACATTTGTAATCCCACAAATTATTACAAAAAAAGAAACTGATCCGACTTATGTTTCAGATGGTTTTCACAGTTTCCTGGCAACAAGGTCAACAGCCAAATTGTGGGCAGATGCACAACAATGGACTAAACAGAGCAAAGTTTTCTACCAACACAGCCCTGTTTCACAACGTACATATAAAGTACTGTTCCCTCTCTCTGCCTTTCTGGGCTTTCTTTAAAAGGCGCAGTGGTCCTAACAGCAAGTACTCTTTAAAAGGATTATTCTCTTGTGTGACCTTTATATACCTGGCATTTGAAACACTGTACTCAGCCAAAAAGTTGTTTTTTCTGTATTTGTCCATATTTGTTTAAAAACGATAAATAAATAAATAAATAAATAAAACAGCTTCTATATGGCAAACACTTGCAGAGTAATACAGAATAATGTGCTTTACATATGACAAGTCTTTAGCACTAACATCTCAATAAATACCATTTTATCTTTGATTTGATTAATTGAAACAATTAACAACCAGCCTGCTACATAATTTAAAATGAACATCTTCCCGGTGAGAAAAATATATTTGGTTTGTGTGCTTTCCTTGGGTTTCTTTATTGAAACAAATTTTCCAATAAAATACAATTAAATAATGCCATAATTCTTTAAAGACCAAAAATCAGCAACTATAGCCAACTAAGAGTGTTATAGGCACTAAAACCAGTCTTTCATTCTTAATTTTAATTATCCTGATTTAGCCACAATCTGTAGCTTTTTAATCTTTTTCTGGATTGCATGGTTTATCAATCTTCTTAACTCTTAGCTTTGAAGCCATGTCACTCGAAAACAGAAATGGAACTATGATACATCAATGATGACATAGTGTAAGTAACAACAAAGAAACAATGCTACTAGTTTTTCAAAGAAAACTGATGAGAAAAATAACTTAAGTACTGCATGATTTGCTAATTTAAAGATAGAACAGTTGTTGGAAGGAATGGGAGTCCTGGCGAATGCTTGTGCTCATTAAGGTAATGCCTGTCAGAACTATGAGAAACTTTACTACATCTACTTTAATACTGCCATAATTTTAGTTTTTGTATTACAAGTTTTGTAACAAGAAGCTCTACAGTGGAGATTTAATATCCTTGCCACAGCGTATCTAAATCTCTAGACAGGGTATCAGACAGTTAGGTCTCAGAGCTACAGCTCTCAGACAATACTTCTCCTGATTTTCTCCTCCTCTATTGACAAATTCCCATAAAAATATTTATTTTATGGGCTTACAGTAAAGATTTCAATATTGTTCCAATTGTCTTGCGTTTTCATTATGTTACACATCAATTCCTGAGTTCAGAATTCTGTATGTGATAACATCACCCTTTGGTAACTTTTGGCAGTGGGTCCAGCTGCTTTAGGCTCATTTTATTTATTTTAGGCTGTTTTTTAACTTCTAAGTTATTGTTAGATTATTGTAAAAAAAAAAAAAAAAAGTATATACATATACTTTTTCAAATCACATTTCTAAAATGCATGCCATTTATTTTTGATTGGCACATAATTTCATTATGAATTATGCAGAATATTACAGATGATCAACATTACAGGTTTTATGTTAAGGGACAGAGTAAAAGCCAAATCAATCAACACCTGCAAGTCCTTTGGAACCTATTTCCTTTTTTGCAATAACTCTGTGTTTGCTGTAAATGCTGAGCATTCTTTCCTTCGTATTTCCAGGTAAAATCCTCTGTTTCATTTCACTGAGCAGTGGAATAGAGTCAGGCATTAACACTCATGACATCCTGGTTTCACAGCACAGCAAAGAATCAATACATAAATCTACTAAGAGCCTGCAGGACTATTTAGCAAAGCTTAGCTTTAAAAAAAAAAGAAAGTGAAAACAAAGTATGAAAAAAACTCAACTTAATAATTGGACAAGAGCTACCTAATTAATAATGAGAACCTTGTCACAGCCTAGCATATATATAATAATTCATTTTAGGAGCAACAGCAAAGGAGGTCAGTGTTGATTTGATGATAGATTGAGCCAAACAAGACCTTATTAGAGGAAATTTTAAAGGCAGAGGATCCTTGAACATGTGGCAGAGGTTCACATTTCACACTGAGCAACCATAAACTTATAGAGTTACAACAGAATATCTTAATTCAAATCATATTAATCAATCAAAAAACATATTGTGCTAAACTTCAATTGAGAATATGTGGAAAGACTTGATAATATCTGTTCATAGATGATCCCCATTCAGTCATAATGAGCTTGAGCTTTGTTTTGTTTTAAAGAAGTCATTGGGCAAAACTACATTTTTTGGATATGCTAAGCCCTAATAGACACTGCAGAAGACTTGCAAATGACTAGCTGTTATTTCAATAGATTATATTAAAGTTTGGAACTTTAGTCAAATGGTTCAGGGGTGTCAGTACTAACACTAATGTATATCAAATGTGCATTCATGTTTTTTGTGGTCTAATGGAAAAGAAAGCAAAACTGTTGGTCAAGACACACACTGTGACTGATCTGTTGTTTAGACAGTTGGTTTATTTTGTGAGGTTTGCTGCACATTCTATTATACTTTCTCACTGTGAAGGCGAATTACAGACGGACCTCATGTTGACGCTGAGGCTCTTGATGAATATTTATTGTGCTTTTGCTGCCGGTGTAAATGATGTTGAGACTCAGTAACTTGGCTATGCCCTTGACTGTTTGGTGACATATGCATCTGAGCCCAGCAGGCCAGCTTTCCTCAGCAGGGAATCCTGCTGATTCCTGATTGTGTCGGTTGTATTTTATGAGATTTGATTGCTAAGTGGTCTATGATTAAATCCAATGTTTGTTGGGATTTGCTTTTATTTACCTCATAATAACACTCATACTAAGTTTGTGTACCATTCAGCCTAAGAATGAAAGAGATATACCACTTCATATTTTCAGCCATTTATTTCAGTCTTTCTGAAATTTCACTCTGGACTATAAATAAAAAGAAATAGGAAAAAGAGAATGCTCATGTTTTCATGTCTTGGCATATTCAGGCTCATTACAATTATGTTGGAATATACCAAAATAGAATAGAATAGTATATTCACTGGGACAGGTGTTGGTTCACTCCTGACACTCTAGGCGGACAGTATTAAAATCACTGGAAAAATCAAAGAGCATGATCCTCACAGAGTTTCTGGGTGACTGAGATCTCAGTGAAGGAGACAGAGGATGGCATCATCCACTCTGATGTCAGGCTAGTGGACAAACTGTAGCACATACAATTAAGGCCTCCCCAGGATGATTGAGGACCAACATCAGATGATATTGCAGTGCTATGGGGCTGTAGATGAAGAGGTCCCTCAAATGAGTGGTCTTCAACACTAGTGGTCTTCCACCACTGTGGTACTTTCCCTAGCCCCAGGGCCATGTTGAACATGTATCCCATGGTACCACACAGTTGATCTATGCCAAGCCTCAGGAGCTGTTAGCTGATGCCATCCAGCCCTTCAGCCTCTTGCACCTTGATCTTTCACAGTTCGTTCTTCACCTGAAGTGTTGTAAGGGACAGGGTAGTGGTGTGGGAGGGAGTCCTCTGAAGTGGAATGGGAGGATGATGGCTGAGAGCTGAGAGGTGTGAAGTCCAGAGAAGAAAAAACAGGCAGTTGTTGAAGATAAGGAGGGTTGCAGCAGGAGAGATAGAGCTGGGGGAGGGGCGAGAGAATGATCAAACCTGTTGAAGAATTGGTTCAGATCATTCGCCCACCATAAAAAATAAATAAATAAAAATCTGCAGCAGCACATGACAGTGAAGGTCTGAATGTAAAAATATTAAAGTACATTACTGCTGCAGCCAATTTTTAAAAGAGCTAGAAACTATGCTTTGTTTTTTAAAAAGCATACAAAAATATTTAAGCATGCTTTTTAATATGCACTGTATAAGCTTACACTAACTAGGAGTATTTGCTTTTTAAATAGATGAACTTTCTATTAAGTGTAAAAGCTAAATGCTAACACAACCTTTGATGCATTGATTTTAGAATTAATGTGCAATAACACTATGGTGATGTAGGTTCAAAATAAGAAAAATAATAACCACTTTTTATGTATAAAAATTACAAAGTATTAATTACAGCACTAAACAGAATTTTTACTTTGTTTAATTTCGCATCCGTGACCTAATTTGAATTTTGAGGCAGACACCATGTCCAATGCTAAGACACTTAAAACGTTCCTTTTTGATAAAGACAAACACTGGAGTGGCTGTGGTTATCCTGAGCTCTCTTACCTTTTCATTTCTTTTTCGCTCCATATAAGCTACAACTGGCCGGGTGTTTTGTTTAGCTGAGAGACCTTCCTTGAGGAAGGCATCTGCTGAGATAGTGCGGCAACCAACATTACCTCTCTCCTGCTTTTAAATGTTTCTTTTTTTTTAACCCCTTAACATGCAGCAGAACGCATGCGTGCTGTTTTTCCATTGTGTTATCCTGAGGTGAGAGTTAAGGAGTTTTAACATAGAAAGTACTCCTACATCAATTTTATTTTTGCTTTTTGTGAGCAATGACTGCAAAGTTCATGCTCATGTTTACATGAATATAAGTAATCAGAATGAAAGGGCAATCAGAATAAAAATGTATGAAACTACATGAATGAAACCTGCACATTTCTGCTGATTTGGTGTTTGGAACTGAGGCTTCTTCCTAGATTAGCACCCTCTCAATTCAAGTTAATATTAAACTCACAACACTATTAATAATAGATAATAATGCCCAGTTCCTCAATGATTCCTTTGCTGTTTTTAAACACCTAAACCAATGTTCTTGACAGTTTGGGTCAGTTAAGAAAGTTGGACACGACTGGGTGTTGTAACAGGACAATGAAACCAGACAGACTTCAAGACTGGTTCAGGAAAATATGAAGCAAACAAACATCAGCCTTCTAGGGTGGTTGTGACATACAGGCCAAACTTATTCAAATTCAAATTCAATAAAAAAATAAACAGTCAATTTAATAGGAAGAGTGGTTAAATATCTAACCAAAACAAAACTAGATACTGCTTACAATCACAAAAAAAGGGTTTAGAATGCCTCCCTTCTAAAAAAGGGTTTAGAATGAGCCAAAGAAACTCAGCAAAATGTATACAAATATTAATGAGTATGTACATTTGAACTTATGCATTAGATAATGCATAAGTTCATTATCTAATGCACTTATTAGTGCATTAGATAATGGAGAGTGAAGGAGACTGAAATGATAATTGTGTCATCATTTCAGTCTCCTTTGATAAGTGTATGCAAGTTTCTCAAAAACACTGCATATTGAGTCAATGTATAAAAGGCATTTCAAACAATTCATGCTGATTTACATTCAAGTCCAGCACCTCCTTTCTTGTGAGTTGAATGACACTTGCGATTCTGATTACAGGATAACATTCTCAGCTGGAGTCCTGCTATGGTTAACTCAGTGTGCCTCTGTGTCTGCTGTGAATTAGCTTTTGCCTTTGCTGTGCTTTTCTTTCCTGCTGCACCAGCAGGGGAATAATGTAGATTTTAATACTTAAATGTCAAACTGACTCCATGACAGCAGGCATGTTAAGTTTATAAAATATGCTCTTTTTCTTTGGTTCTTAAGGTGACAAGCTGGGACGTAGTCCTTCACAACATTCGTAGTTGGAGGGAATACAGAGGGGAAAATGTGTCAGTGCAGCTTAGTCACTAAGATGGGGGGTTGTGAGAGCAAAGACAAAGCTGTACCGTGTTCCTCCCAGTGCATCATTTCTGACAGGAATGAGACATTCTGTGGGTACAAGATTGTCACCAGGCAACAAAATTCTTGCACTAATAGTTTTGCCAAAAGACAAATGCTCAAACATATGGAAATCTGCTAAACAACATCGGGAGGGGCAATCAAACTGAGAGCATGCAAATGACACTGGTGACAAAAATCTAGATTTTTCTTCAATATAACTATCACATTTTGACACAAGTATTTAAAAAATGATAATTACAAAGCATATCTTTGTAATTATATTGAATAACTATAAGTGTCTAGGCAAATACAGATCAAACACACACACACATTTGTTGCAACTGTTTCCTTGAACAGTGGATAAAACAGATGGGACAAGCCTGCAGAAATGTGGCAAAGGTACCAGGGAGGACAAACAATGAAAAAAAAGTGTCTTATTTCAAAGGTTTGCATGTTTAATAAAATCAAGCAAAATTCACACAGTACGGCTGGGTAAATGTGTGCTCAGTTAATTATGCTGATTTTAAATGACAGTGAATGTGTTCTTAAATTAATTCCACATGAAAAGTTAGAGAAGAAGAAACAAACATGATTTCAAACTAATCTTTAACATGATAGTACACTAAGAATCTTAAATATTTTAGAAACAACATAATGTAACCTTAGAGCTTTCTTATCCATCACTTAAAGAACACCACTTTGAAAAAGAAAGAAAAAGATCTAATGGTCTTGCAGATATTAAAAAACTGTCTAGATAGAAAGCCTTTAGAGAATGATTTTCATAATATGTAGACATTTTCTTTATGAGCCAACAGAAGGCTGAGATCTTAGAAAAATGGTACATAATGCAAAAAGGACAGTCCTTTAGCTCAATAACAGTGCTACGCTACATTACCCCCTAAACCTCCAGTCTACTGGCGCCAATTCCCTTGAGAACCAGACACATTAGTGATACATTTATTTCAATATGGGGCCTGCCAGATAAACTGCCAAGCAACAAGTTGATAGGAAGATTCTAAAGCATAATTATAGACACAGCAACTCCAACCCAGATATATTGCTTGGTGATTCTTTTGTCAGTTTTACCTCCAAATATTTATTTGGAACGTATGATTGATATTAGTTTTATTTGTATATTTTTCTTTCTCATTTTATTAAACAGTAAAAGACTGTATAATCATTGTGTGAAATTAAAAGAAAAATCCTCTTAGTCCCTTTTTTGCCTGTTATTGAGTTCAGTATAACATATGAACCAGTGATATAGGTAATTACAGTAAACGGCAAACCTATTTAAATGAGTAGTTGTTCATGCATTATTTACTTTGATGTCCCATTTCTTTGTGTACTCTTACCAATTTCTATTAACATTATGACTTACAAAACATTTGATATGAGATATGATACATAAACTTCAATATTAGGACTATAGATTCCCTAAATAAAAATATGTCAGTCTACACACAGCACACAATGAGTGAAGATAAGCAAAAGAGCTCTAAAATAAGTCTAAGTCTAAATCTATATGTAAATCTACAATTTCAGCCACATCATCTCATACCAAAAAAAAGAAAAGGAGAAAAGTCCAATATTTCATTTAAGAACACACAAGAGGGGGACAAATATATCCTACATACACTGTACTTTTATACATTTACAATTCCTAAAAGAGTACAAATTCCTGTCGCCGCCACCACCATTGCCCACATTTTCTGAGTGCCAATAAATGTGGAGGAAACTGTCCCTCCTTTGCAATCAACACTTAAAAATTCAAAACTATATATTATCTGCAGTTGTTAGGGCAACCAAATGTAATAGAGAGCTATTGTAGTGGTTGGAACTGACAAGAAGAAAGCAAATTAATAACACTCAATAGAACAATGAGAGAGACAGACATGAGGCAGAAATTGTTTATTTTAATTACACTTCTTGTTTTTTTAAGCTTTCTGTTAAATAGGCATGGATTTATAATTAGAAAATTGAGAGGAAGGCTCCTCAGGGAAAGGCATTGGGTGATGTATCCTCCCTGTTGGTGAAGAAAAATCAAAAGAGAAAGCCCTGAGAGAGTGCTGTCTTTGAACAGCCGTCATCCCACTTCGCCTCCAGAACCCTGAGATCAACAATGGCAACGATTAGGTCAAGCCAATCATCAGCCATGAAACACAGCTCCTGTGCCCATGTTTTTGAAGTCAGCCACTGACCCCTTTTATTGTCTCTTCCTCTGGGAGTGACAATTCAATCAGAGGATTCACTGGTCTCCATGTTCACCAGATTCACAAAGCTCCTTATGGCAGCACAACTAAGAGGAGCCAAAAGTCCATGAAATCCTTTCCTAAAGGATTCATGATGGATTTAGCTTCTAAATATTCTCTGCAAGCGTCAAGCATCAATATAGGAAGGGAATAAATGCTGGCAGCCATTAGCACAAGGAAAATTTTTTTTATTACACCAGAACAAGTTTTACATAAAATGAATTATGACTGTCCCAGTTTATCGCAAACGCACAGCAAATAGCAAAACCAAGTGTCTCAAGACTGCCTTGACATTTATACGTCCTTTTAAGTTTAATGCACATATTAAGAGATTATGCTACACTTTGCATTTGTTTCATCTTTCCACCTCAACTGCTGAAGGAGTGGCGTTGTCCAAAGAGAAAAAGGTTGGCCTAATTACTGCATGACAAAAGGTGCTAAATTGCTTTTTTCTAGGCCTTTCTTTTGTCATTCATAAAGACCAGCTGCATTCTCTGATTCATGAGTTCCCGGCATCAGCTGTCCATTCCTGTGAGCCTAGCAGCTGAGTGGATAAGCTCTTGTCTCCTCCTAGACTCTGGCTATTCCAATCTAAGGCCACCTTTCTTTCCTGTTTCCCAATAATCCCCGAAGTCCTAGTGATTACATCTCCCTGACCAAGCAGAGCAAGGGAGAAAGAAGCAATGTGTGCCACTGTTTTTATATATCTAGATGACAAAAGTTTAATATATTACCTCATCTCCTTCTTAAGATATTAAACCCTCTATGTGTAAGACTCACAATAGTGTGTCAAATCAAAGCAAGCCTGCTTGCTGCTCCACAATATGCTGATTTCCTGCTGCTTTTATTTCAATTCAGGGACTGGGATCTGAAATGAGGGCTTTTTCTCCACAGCTTTTTGCAATCCTTAGTATTATTTAAGAAGGCAGAGTGCATTTCAATCCTGTCTTTTGTTTGTTGGGTAAAGCTGATCTAATTCCCTTTCTATCGAGACATAATCCACGATAATACGGCACCAATTTCTTTAGATGAATATGCAGGGTCTTCTTCCTGCAGGCTTAGTAAATAAAACTGTGCCAACATTAATCAAAGTGATAATTAATTGCGTTTTGGAGATTATATCTCTTGGGCCCCAGTCACTGTGTGGAATCTCTATATTAGATATATTCATATTGTATTCAACAATCTTCCCTTGTAAAGGGCTAACTAGAGATTTAGTCATTTAAAACTGCAGCTATTGTTGTAATATAATAAAATCTAGCTGCTAACCTTCTCTTGAAATATGCAATTGGATACTACGTTAAATCGTATTTGCGTTAAAAAAATTAAATCCTTCTCCTAGTAAGCCAGTTAGTCAAACTGTGAAAATGTCTCACTATTTGACTAGAATCCCTAAATAAATAAATATATAGTATATATATATATATATCTTGTAACCTATTAACACCTATTGGATTTCTACACATTTTGTCATGTTACAACCACAAATGTCTTATATTTAAGTGGGATTTTAATGGATAAATTGACACATATTACCCCATAGTTTTATGATGGAAAGAAAATTATTTGTGATTTTCCAAAATATTTCTTCAAATAAATAATTCTGCCTATTTAATGTAAACACTAGACACAACCTCCTTTACTTGCAATGACAGCAGTGCCATCTATCATGACATGAACCCACCAGTTTACCTCTCCCTGCTGAAGAAAAGCATCTCCCCAGCACGATGCTGCCACTACAAAAGGGATGATTCAGTCAGCATGGGGTGCATTGTTGGCAATATTGTTTTCGTGTGGATCAGAAAGTTCATTTTTTGTGTTGTACAGAGAACAACCAATTATTCCACCCATTTGTTGAATCTCACATGGCTCGCACCCCCAGATTAGCTGTTGGCATTTTCACAGTTTTTCTGGTTAATGCTCTTCTTGCACAGCCTACCATTTCAGGAACTGGCCATGTCTTTTTCTATTTTTTGGATGACAGATTGAACAGTACAGCATTAGTTCTTCCAAGCCTTGTACTGTTTAACAAAAACCTTGAATTTTGAAAAATTAGCAATACAAATGTTCTGTTTTCACAGGTGCATTTATACTAAAATCAAATTACAAACAAGTGTACTCTAAAGTCTGAAGTTAATGTGTTGCAATAGTTTTAAGTAGGGATATCCAACTGAAGCAGGCTAATTACAAATGCATGCTAGGCTTTTCAGATTTTACATACCATCTTTCTTTCACGTCAGTTATGTACTATTTTGTTTTAGTGTTACAGAAATATTATACACTAAAGTTTCTAGTTATGTGACAAATTGTGGAAGATATTAAGGTATGGTAATACTTATGACAATGTATGAAACATTGTACATACATGAAGAAAAATACATAAAGTATCCCTTGTACTTAAATGTCCTGCTGCTTTTTAATAATTACAGTTTAAAACAAATTGCATTTTACTTGTAATGTTAGTTTTATTTTATAAGCGACTTGTGTTTCTGAAGTGTGTGCTGTTGACCTCCTGGTCAGGTAACCCTTGTAAAAGAGACCTTGGTGTCAATGGGTTTTTACCTGGTGTAATAAAGGTTAATGACAAAAATGAAATGGTGACTTTTTCCTTTAGATGCTTTAGATAAACTAAGCACATGTCATGACAAGGCATAAGCCCATGTGCAAGATATTAAAGATAGACTGATATATAAGAATGAATAAAACACAACAACTCCCTTTATCAACAAAGGACCCAGAGGAAGATGCAGCATGTCTTGGCACTGTGTTTGCTTGTGCTTTTGTAGTCTTGGGGACATACTCATCCTTTCTATTCCTCCTGATTCGTGTCTGGGTCGCATGTTCTTGTTGCTTTATCACAGCATGCACAGAGGCTAGGAGAGTCGTTCGGCAAACCACCACCTCATTGCTTTCATACCCTCAGAGAGCATGCAGGCAGCTGTGTGCGTGTTAACAGCTGGTAAATGTGTAATTATATCATTCTGAGACAAGCAGCTAAGCCTCTGTCTTTTTCTGCAGCACGCATCTTCATCTCAAAGTAACCTGCTTGATACACTGCCTTGCGCATGCTCAGGCATTAATAATTATTACACAATTGCATACAATTTAGGCACAGATGTCACTGCCAAAGCGATAAAATCCTAATTACACCCGATAACTCACACCAATGAAAGAACCTGGGCTGAATGTTAATAATTTTGTTTTGCTGCATTATTTGTCTTTGGCTGCAATCAACTGCATGGCAGTCACAATCTCATCGTGATTTACAAACGCTCATTCAGCCTATAATTCTGCTCTGTTTCTCCATTAAAGAAAATCTATGTCACAGAAGTGTATGAATAATAAACCCAGAGAACATTCATGCCACAAACAATTCTGAAGTGAAGGACAAGCGGAGGTTTAGCGGATTGCAGCTGGAAGTGTGAAGCCAAATACTCAGAGTACAATAAAGGATTTACACTTTTTCACAGAGTAACACCCTTAATGAATTCATATATCTATTTTTCAAAGCTCTGAAGTGCCAGCAGGCTTCCGTGCTTGTTTGTTTGTTTGTTTGTCTGATGAGTCTTTCCAATCACCTTGAAAACAGCTTAATTAAACTTTTAGAGTTACATAAAATACAAAAAAAAAACAACATAGAAAACACTGAGCTTTCACATTGGAGAAGGATGGTATTTATTATAAATATTAAATGCTACTCTATAAGTAGAAGGTATATAGTTCATTAATAGGGTACAGATGAACAGTATTTTGTTTTATGTATTTCTCTCAGTCTAGTTTAGGCTTTGGGAAGTCAGGTCAGATTGCTCGGATCCATCTATAAAAGCAGGATGAGGCTCAGTCAACGTGCTAAAGAAAGACAGAGGTTTGTTAAAGAACATCAGTGATCCAACAATCTCACCAACACACCAGACTGGTGTGACTCCATGGAGTCAAGCGTCCATGGAGGTGTGGTTAAACGAAAACTTCTTGATGGGGAAAAAAAAATCCTCCAGAAATCCTATTTACAGTTTACCTTAATCACAACTGTGAAAGATTTAAAATGCTATGTGTAGTGAACAATTAATGCTGTATGTTATTCTGTATGTTATGTTATTATCATAGCATAATACTTTTCATTACCACAGAAAAGCATTGTGCTGTGAGTATGCTTTCCTTCATTAGGAACATTGGAAAGAGTTGAAAGAAGGACTGAGGGAGCTAAATATTATGAACTTTGGATTTTCAATGTGTTTGAGCTCTGCATTTTAGCTATTCTTTGTTTTTTATGTCTTGCTCTGTTTAGTAGTTTTCATGAGTTTTTACTTGTAGTTTTAAGTATTCAATGTATATTACTTCTTTCCTGTCTCTTAGTTTGTATCCCTTTGTATCAGTTATGAAGCTTCCCTCAGCCCCTTAGTCTCGCTCCTCTCTCAAAATCCTATTTAAAATCTTTGTCAAGATTTTATTTATTTACTTTTTTTTTTCTCCCCTCCAGGGGGTCTTCTGTGGGCTCCAGTGTCCCTTATAAGAAAGTAGGCTGACAGGAAAGGGGGAAGCAGAGGGGGGAAAACATGCGACAAATGTCGCCGGGTCCGGGAATGTAACCCGCGATGGCCGCGTCGAGGACTCAAGGCTTCCAAACATGAGTCGCGCTATCCCCTACGCCACCACAGCACGCCCTTTGTCAAGATTTTAAGGCCAGCATTTGCAGAAATCACACCAATAATACAGACCACAAGTTATTTTTCAAAAAAAGAATGGCCATGAATTTCATTCTCTGTTTATAAAAAGGTAGTAGAGGAATACTTAACAAAAAACTTAACTTTATTTGCAGTAAAAGGAGGTTCTACAAAGACTTGACTAAGGATGCACACAATACTTTTCTTTTTGGGGGGGAAAAGAAACATATCTGTTTCCATTTACAATTATGTGGTACTTTGTTTTGTAACTGGCAGTGACAAGGTAATTCAAGTAAACTACTGCATGGCAATATGCAAAACTATTCATGGTAATGTTTTAAGGATAAAAGGAATAGCTTTGTTTGGCAAGAAGGTGTTTAAGGTGGTTGGAGAGCAGTTTCTATGGGAGAGAATTACTCCCCTTGGTGTTGCTTTGTAAAGCTGCAATGTTTTCTTTCACAAATAGCATAACAACTTGAACGAAATAGGATAGCACAGAAAGCAAAGTACAGGAACTGAAAAGCAAGTAACTTTAATTTAAATGAGAGCAATGGTCAAATGCCCAACTAAAATTATTCCATAAACCTGTTGATGGCTAGAGAATGTGTGTCGCCTCTCTGCAACTTACCAAAGGGATAAAAAAACAAAAACAGTATTAGTTAGTGTGTTGAAGTTTGGCACTATTTCTAAAATTCTGATCCTGTGCATTACAGAAAATCGACAAAAAATTTTGTGAACCCAGTTCTTGTCTCTAAAAACCCCTGGAGTCATTTGTATAAAATAAATAAATTACTGAAAGCCCAAAATTAGACACTGACCTTCACAAAGAGTAACGAGAAGTAAAATTCTGACTGAAACATTTAATGGCATAATTACTCAGGACTTATTGGCATTCATGTGGAATGGATGGAATGAATGGACTTACAGATGTGATCACTTTCGTCAGAGTTGTCGGGGCAGTCGGGTTCACCGTCACAGAGCCAGGCCTCGGGAATGCAGATCTGCTGGTCATGACAGTGAAACTCCCCTAGGTCGCACAAGATGGGTTCTGGATGGCATGAGGAGAGGGGTGGGGAAGAATAGAAAAGATGCGGCATGAGGTGATGATGCTACACTGAAACATCAGGCTTTACCGAAGAAAAACATGGTTTAGATGTCCACCTGGGTGAGAGTGAAGCAGAAAAGACATTTCTTGAACTGTAAATGGACAAAATGTTATGAAGTGGCTTTTTTTGACAACAAAAAAGTTGAGCGTGAGTGAAACAGATTACAAAAAATCCTAGATAGTGCCGTTATTTATTGGTTGTAAATATTTAAAGGCTGACAGAAGAACACAGGACCCCATCGTTGTTTTGAGAAAAAAACCCCAGCTGATATTAACATTTTTGACAGCCACTCTCCTCCAACAAAGACACAATGTCCGATGTGACTCTGAAACTATTACAAAGCGTTGTGGCAAGTTTCTTTCTTATCTTTTTCTCTTCCGTGGTGTTGTGCTTTTATTTGATGGTGGAACAGGCGGTGTTCAGCGAAAGCCCAGTCAACTAAAAAGTCATCGTAGCCTTTCAATATAGAAAGCATCCATCAAAGCCCTGACATGTTTCCTGCCGGTAGCTGTCACAGACTCAGTTCGATCACACTGCTGAATAACAAAAAGCTTTTGCAAAAGATTTGCCACTACAATGTCACCTGCCTCTACCGCTTTTCAGTGCCCAGCAAAAACGGTAATTTGTTTCTAAGCTTAACCTGTAGACAATCAGACTCAGCTCACAAAGTCTCTCCTCCTACTCACTCTTGCTATCGCCATCTTTTTTCTTTTCCTTTTTTCCCCCCAATGTGTTCCTAACCCATTAGAGGTAGGAGGGGAGCAAGTGGGAGATCAGGTCTGAAGCATCTGAACAGTGGGAGTGATAATTCAACGCACCGCTGCTCCCTGCCCCAGCACCCTCCAGCAAATTTGCTGCCCAGGGACAAATCTGAAAAGGTCAAACATCTCATCCATTCTGCCTCTTCTATTCCCACTGATGCAATATAGCTGATATCCAACAATTTAAATCAAGGTCCCCTTTGAAATATTCAGTCCTTTTTTTCTCCCTAAAACTCTTGAAAATCTACACAAAAGCTATTGAAAATAGAAAAAAAAGGCTTGTCAGATAGGGCAACATGAACACTCAAGATAAACGTATGAGGGATTTTTTCATTCCTATTATATTGCTTCACCATAGTTTAACAGAACTATTACAAATTGATTGAGAATCCTCAACCCTGCCTATGAGCTTCTCTTTATTCTAGTCAGAAGTGTCCAGATAATGTGTGTGAAATTAATATTAATTTCAGACTTTTAGTGGAGCTGTTCTTTTTTCAGGACACAAGGTTTTTAATGACATAACCTTGAACCCATGGATGGAAGCCAGAGTACCTGGAGAGAACGAATGCATGCACTGCTAAAACATGCAAACTCCATGCAGAAAGGACCAGCTGGGATTTGGGCCCAGAACCTTCTGGCTGAAACGCAGCAGTGAGCTGTGCCATGGTGCAACAACCTCCAAACATGGATACACTAAATGTCTTCTAGAGAAAAGTTTTAAGATCAGATAAAAGAGCATATGCTACATTCCCACAGCAGGCAAATGTGAACCCAAATCCACTTTTTTGCCCATATGTGACCAATAGCTGCCTTTCTCACCTCAGTTTCAACCAAACAATTCCAATCTTTTCACCAAAAAGCCATCTGATATGTGCCACTTCCATACGTGGTACTAATTTGAATATGTATCCAATTAATATCTAAGTGTCTGCAGCCTGAACAGCCATGTTGCATTTTATCCAGCTTTTATGTTACTAATGTCAGACATATGTTATAATCCTGCACCAGAAAAAATAATGGCTAAAAATTACAGTTTTTTGTTCACAGATGCCTTTGTTACTGAAGCGCATCACATCACAATAAGACCACTCCTGACTCCTGATTACACATCTCAACAATCTTCCCTGTTTCAGAAATTGCAGTCAATACTCCAAAAAAGGCAGTTGCTATTCGTAGTGCTTTCTTTTTATCAGCTTCCTTCGTCCTGTTATGATATTGTGACAATACTGTCGGCTTCCTTTACTGAACAAACTCTGAAATCGATCCATGAATGGCTACATCCATCATTACTTTCATAAAGAGTAGACTGCTGTGTGACGTCAATATTGGTTTTTTGCTTTAGGGACGCAAAACCATTAACACAGAAGTTTCATTGTGGTCGAGATTAAATGGCAGTATAAATGACCACCCAAAAACAATCAGATTTCAGTAAAAAAATCGAAATTGAACATCAAGACCTGCTGTCGGAACATAGCCATAGAGACATAAGGAAAAGCAACCATGCGCTCACTCACAACTAAGAAAAATCTTGGAGAGACCCTTTAACCTAACAATCATGGTTTTAGCCTGTGCGAGGAAGCCAGAGTACCTGGAGAAAACCCATACATACAGAACATTCACCCTCCAAGGTAATTATGCTACCAAGTGCACCACTGTGCAGCATCTACATTAATCCCAAAAACATTATTTACACAAACTAGGAAGGCATTAATAAGCACATGCTGTGTTTGCAGTTGGCAAAGACACGTTCAGATTGATGAAGTTTCAAAAGGCCCGTCTTCTATGCCTTTCAAGTTGAATTGATTACCATTGAGAAGCAGAGTGCTGGTAACAGAAGGGCCATTTCCTCAAGCACTGAAGGAAGTCAGAAAAAAGAGAAAAGAAAGAGAAAAAAAAAATCGGTCCCTTCACCTCTGAGGAGCCCAGTTACCGACTGATGTTCTACCTCCTTTCATGCTTCTTCATCTTCAAAGCTACGGGGCCAAATATGAGCCGAGCAAATGACCTCTTATGTCATTTCATCCTTTCATTCAGCTTTCCCCAAACAGCTTTTCTTTGTCAGGCAGCACAGTCCCAAAAGCTGCTGGAAGCAACAAAGGGACAAACACTGAGCTGAGGAAAAGTTACAGCTTGGTAGTATTTGCATTAGAAAGACACATGAAAGTGTAGCGTTACTCATCATCATATATTTCGGCATAATTCCATGCAAACATTACTGAAGTGTTGATTTCTATATTTAAAAAAATGCCATAGCAATCCTTTGTAAGTGGAAAAAAAACACCCCAACAGGCTCCATTACCATAACAGTGGGAAATGCATAGCCTGCACCCGGCTGGGTGCATTATCATGAGCACCATTCCTAACACCTAGCAGCCACCACTGGCACAGCAGCGTAGCTCATTAATGCTACCGAGTCTTTGAAAGGTGCCAGATTTTTGGAAGAAGAAAGGCTTGTTTGCAAAATCTGCAAGCAGTGTTTGGGACATATATTATTATCAAGTTCTTTATTAAGATTAGATAATAGTCTCATACTGTTAAGCTACTCACAGCATATTCAGAATAATTTAATACAAATGCTAAGACGGCACAGCACACTTCCTCATGCGGCATTTAGCAGCGAGGCATCCACTGTCCCATTTGCTCATTCCTAATAAACTGTGAATTACACAAGAGCTTAGGTCTTTATTTTTCTAAACAACATTATACGACAATGAGGTGTAAGCTACAGACCACTAAGACCTCCCAATCCCCTGAATTGCAATAAGGCGCACATTTCACAATATGCTACTTTGGATAAGTCTTAAGCCAAGCACCTATTCAAATAAGACCTAAGTTGAAGAAGCAGCAGAGCACAGCTCAAAGAGCCTTTTTCCAAAGCTAAAAAAGGAAGAAAACTGTTCACTCTGAATAGCAGTTTTTAAAGGAGATGTTACACATCCAGCTTTTCTTTTAAGTGCAGTAGTGTATGAATCTGAGATTGTTAGTGTATTTCTCTTTGAGACGTGAACCAAAATGCAAAAATTTGTATTGTATAATCTCAAAAAAGGTTAAGGGTAATAGATCAAGGTATATCTGCTTGTAGGCCATGGTAACTACTACTGGTGTTACTTGGGCAGCCTTTAGTGCCGTTCAGAAGATATGTTTTTTTTTTTAAACCACTGTCTCTATGTTACAAGTCATGTAATTCTCAGTAACTTTGTAGCATAGCTTTCTTCATTCTTTGTATGAAGTAAAACATCGAACAAGAAACTGGGTTTTACCTGGCAAACAATCTACTTCCCATGTGCAAAAACATAACAGTCACTTGCACTGTTATGTACAGAAGTGTAAGCTTAGCATAGGATACCGTTTTATTCACTCAACATACTTGAGTATAATTGGTTGCAAGTTACTTTTTATCCAGATCATTTTTGCTACTCAGTCTATCATACTTTGTTTCCTATTTTTCTGTTTTCCGAATATACACATCTGCAACAGCATAACACCACTTAATAAATCCTTCTGATTCTGATACAGTGTGTTCAAGTTATGATGCTTATACCACTGAATTAACATCAGTCAACTTGACTCATCTGGTTGTCTAACTATGTATGCTACAGGGTTAAAAACATGCACACATCTTCACATGCCATTAAAATGAAAGGCAGATACACATTAGTGAGGTAACTACAAGTTAATTAATTTTGAGCACCATCAGCCAAAGACTAACTTTATTTTACTGTAGCAAGATGACTACTTAAGGAAGATGAATAACACCATAAGTGAAACATCTTATGGAATGCAAATCATCAGCTGTCCATTATTAAGTTGCAACTAGCAATAATTGCGGTATAAAAAGGCAGCCATTTTGAATGTTGAGCCCTGGGTTGCAAGAAACATCTCTTTTAGTCCACATTCTGACTTTGACAATTTTTTTTTTTACTTTTTCAGTTTTAAAATCTGAGAGAAAATTCTACACATTGACCCATATTGTTCAAATAATAAAGCAGTTCCAATGTATAAGTTTTTTTTTCTTTTTGAATCTGTGATGTAACACAAACTGAAAAAGTAAATTTTCTGTTTTCTGTAAAATTGTAAGATTTCTGCCCAGATATTAATATTTGGAAAACTTGACTTGTTGCTCAAAGTCAGAGAGTTGTTTTATAGTTTCAGATGAGGAAGGGATTATTGATTTAAAAGACCTAAAACTGTGGATAGTGCCAAATTATTATGTCCAACCAATTTTAATTCTAGCAGTCTTCAAGGGCATAACACTTCAGAGGCATTTGACTTCATCATAAGGCAGTATGATCAAACAAGATAAGGCTTGAACTGACTATTTACAGATCCTGACATTCTGCCAGCGCCACGGTATGTCAGCTGGCAAATTTTATAAAAGAAAAATTCATGACTTCCCTTGGTAGGATGTGAAGGATCAGCAGCCTATAAAAGAGGGAGCTTATAATACTTTGACTCATCTGTTTCTGATGGGTATGAATACATATAAAACACTCAGTATAAAACAAATACACATTTTTAAACTCTTGCAGATTTTATAGCTTATTTAGTGTCCTGGTCAGCTCCAGGTCAGATGCATAATGGATGAGAGTGAATCTATGAGGCAAACTAAGCATGTTGTTAAGTCTAACAAACGCATAATGTGGCTTCTCCCTAATCTTCATATTTTTAATCTGTGAAAAGATCCAGTGTACTGCGATGCATCTCAATGACACCTAACACCTGCATATTAAATCCTTATTACGAGCGTTTCTCCAGAAGTGACATACGCCTTGTGCTATTTAGTCTTAAATGCCATCCACGTCAAGTCTGATCAGCATATGAAGAGGAGAGAGCACTGTGACTCAGCGCACTGATGAGCGACTGCAGAATGTCACAACACTTCTGGACGGTTGCCCATAATTACAAATGTGCACATCCGTTCAGCAGCATTCCCAACATTTCCTTTCTGTGTACATCTTTCTTTTCCATATACTTTTTCTATTTTTTAAAATCTCACTAAAAGTCTAAACAAATGAATTAGTTAGGCAAAAATAATGTAGCACTAAAAGAAAGAACTACAGTAGTTGCACCTACAGAACCTGAAATACAAGATGATTGGTTTCTGCTGGAAACACCAGGTTGTACCCCTCACCCAGTCCCCTGGTAATGCTGAATAACTTTGCATTCAAGCCATGAAATGGGTGAAAAATCAATGGTGTTAGGCTTTGGGGCCTTCATTAGCTGCTGCTCGACCTTCACTACAGAGTGAGGTCACTCTTATTTTCTTAGCAACAGAAGGGGTATGTCAACAAAATTATAAAAAAGGAACAGCATATGAAAAGTTTCAGAAGACAACTATAGATAAACTAGAGCCCCCTGCTCCTGGACCTGTAAATAAAGAATGATTTATGAGACTGGTCTTAAAACTATGGGCTGTTTCTTTGTTCTACAAGTAGAAAGACTTGCAGCACATTACAATAAAAATAATGGTTTTATTGTGCCTTGCAAAAGTATTTAGAAGTCTTTTATGTTATACTGTATATTACAACCACAAACTTTAATGCTTTTAATTAGTATTTAATGTGAAACCAACACTAACTGCTGCATAATATCCACCTTCGGCTAAATAACAGAACCAATTCTTTAGATGAATGTCTTTATCTGATTTGTTTTGTCTTTTCTTTTCTGCAAAATACAATAAATGTGAAGCTCAGTGAGACTGGATGGAGAAATCAGGCCACAGATTTTCAATTAGATTCAGATCTAAACTTTGACTGAGCGATACAAACACATGAATATAATTCCATTTTATCTATTTTGAGACCTGGCTGTATGTTTAGGGTCAGTGTACTGCTAGGATGACATTCTTAAGTCTTATTGCTCCAGTATCACACTGAAGTTACATCTCTCCATCTTCCCACCCCCTTTAACCAGGTCTCTTGTCCCCACTGACAAGAAGCATCCCACTGCATGATGATGACATTTATCCAGGGTTATGAGCAATATTTTCTTCCACAAGTAGCATTTCTGCATGAAGGCAAACAGTTCATCTCATCTTATATATTTTTGAAGTTGTGTGATACTTTATTAGGTATCACACTACTTTATGAGTTTAAGAGAAATAGTTTTGAGAAATATTTTAGGCTTGAGATATTATTTTATAACCCAAGTCTGCTTTAAACAACTCCCTGATTTACCAACTATACAATGAATTGTTTTCAGTTTGTCCGCAACATAAAAGTGCATTAAATGCACTAAAGATTGTGATTAGAACATGGTCAAATGTAGAAAATTGAAAAAACAGTTGTGATGCATTTTCTGAAATTGTCAGAGATATTCTAATCCCAGCCCTTTTAATTATAATTAAATTTAATTTACCAGGTTTTGAATGAATTTAAACAAGGAAGACTGATTTAACCTGTCTCTTCAAGTCAAACATTTCTTAAAGGTATAATTAGTGGAAGACTCAAAGTCACACCACTCTCCTTTCTAGATTTCAGAAATTTCATCAAAAATGTACAAATAGTGTATACAATTAGCTACTCATTTGAAAGCCATTCCTGCCTCTGTTCAATTTTTTCCTCCTCATTTATTTTTTTGTGTCACCTCTGAGAGAAAAATATGGCTGAGAGTGTAAGTACTGCTGTGTTCTAGCATACTGGCTGCGAGCACTGTAAATTTCTCACAACAAACAAAAGCTATAAATAAAAAACATTTTGTTCTTTTCATCTTCGGTCTGCTGGTTTTCTCGATGTACCAGGTGAACAACCTGAAGATATGTGGAGCCTCGATTTTGTGTTTCTAATTGATTTCTTGGTGCCACAAGTAAGTGTTTCTGGATGAAAACCCTTTTTAATATTTTTGCACTAAATTAGTGTGATATATATTAGGCTGGAGGAAAGGGTCATGCAGTGAAATCTTTGTAGGACATATTAACTTTACTATTAACTTCTACATATTACTCTTCCATTTGACTATAAAGCAGTTACAGTAAGGGTATCTGGATTGATATAAATCCATATGCAATTTGTTTCTACTAAGTTAAATATATCTAGAGAGATTATAAACTTCCTCTGAAGAATTTGTGAAAAAACAATGTTCACGTATGGTATGAGGTGTTGCAGAAATTTGCTGTTTTACAGATGCGCACCACTTCTCTGTCTGCAGTAACAATTTCTGTAAGTAATGTGGAGGAATGGTAGTAATTTATTAGTAAGATATTCCTTAAATGAGAAATTCATATATGAAAACTAAATAAAGGACAACAGTAAACCTTTTCTGTCACTAGCATATTTAAACTGTTTGGCATTTCCTTTGCCTTGCCATTGTGATGGACAAGAGTAAAAAACGTATAATTGCTTTTGACAATATTCATTGTTTCAAAACAATGCAAAAATTAAACAAAATACACATTTTCAAAACTAGTCAGAAAATAGAGGAAGTAAAACAAAAGCCTAAAAGGTCTACCAGGCAACCAGCATAAGCAGCAAAGCAGCGACCTCTTTAGAGGTCTGGGAGACTATGGACTTGGCCGAGAGCCTATGATTTCCTTGTATGAGTTCTGGCTATTGCAGAGACCTTGCTGTTGGCTTTGGCTCCGGTAAGGACCTTGGCGTGGACCAGGGCTGTGCTGTGGGACTGACTCCAGCAGATTGTTGTTGAGCTAGCGACTTATACAAGCTCCAGGCCAGAAGCTTGAGAAAAAAATCACAACATGGTGTGGTGACTAAAGGGCAGAGCAGTCAGAGGCTACAAAGTCCAAGTGGACACGTTTTGTAAACAAGCTGGATCCCCAAGAAAGGTGACACCTGTTCGAAATGATCAGACTGGGCTAAGCTGAGATACAACAGTGTTTGTGGATATTTGTTGGCTAGACATCGAGCTTAATGAAATGTATGAGAGGTGAGTCCACAAGGTACGACTTTGCATAAAAATAGTCAAGAAGTATTAAGGCATTGCTAATTTTTTTTTGTATGTGTATAATCGCATACCCTGCTGACCAGATAAGTGCACTAAACCCCCTGTTATGTAAAACAATACAACATTTTAGCAGTATTTTGAATATTATTGTTTTTACAGAAAGAGTTTAAGATTTCACAGGAAGTAAGTTAGGTTTTTAACTGCTATTTCTGTTTATCTAATTGTAAGGTGGTCCTAATCCCAGGAAGAGCAACAAAATGTAGCCTTTTTTTTTCCACAACAAGAATAAAGGTTTAATAGATTGCTCAGTTTTGATGTATTCAGTTCAGAGTTTATATTTTCTTACTGTTGATGTTTAGCACCAATACAAAGCTTCTAATTAAATGGTAACATTAGCAGCTAATAGTTAGCCAGCGATGGCATTGTAAATGTTTAGTGCTTTTGTAACATGAGTGTCATTTGCCAGCCTGACAGAAAAGTTATTCATGACCTGAACGGAGAAATTCAAGAATTACATATTTTATTACTCCAAAATAAGATTCTAAAACATAGATACTATCAGCGCTGAAGCTCACACCTTCCTGTCCAGGTCTCAGACAAAGCCAGATGCTCACATCAATAATGAGTAGTAATGATTAGTAATGCCAAATCTCATGTCGTCAGACTCATGTAACTTTGAATAGAAAGGTAGCCACACACAATTTAAAAAATAGTAAAAACAGAAAAAAAACATATGTACATTTAATAAATGGTCCTAAGAATTTTGTAAGCAAACATTCTTAACAATTTTCTGTTCTGCATACTATGCAAGCAGATCCATGGCTGAATATTTCCATCATTTTCAGATAGCTTTAGTTAAGAAGGAACAACAAACTTCAAAATCATTTTTTGTTTCTTGATTATTTTAAGTGTGTGAAGCTCATGCAAGTTAATTTATGCATCAATGACATTTTTTCATGTGCTACACAACATCTGCCAGTGGGCGGCACATTAAGATCTGAATCATGGGTGGGATCAAACATGAACTTGCAGTGCAGGAAAATATTGGATTCCAGCCTGAGTAGCACACTGTAGTCAGGGATTGTTGCTAATGGCTCAAAAGTCTGGACTTCAGTTAGGTTTTCAATGTGATGGTTCTGCATGGAGTTGAAATTGCATGTATCCAATGTTCTCCAAGTATTCCAGTTGATTTCCAGTAGTCCAAATTATGTACATACAAGATTATTCGGATGTCTTAAATTCTGTTTGGTAGGAGTGAGACAGTATATGTGCTGGACAATATGATAGACTGACAATCTAGAGGTACTGTGGCTCTCTAGTGTTGGCAACCAGAGAAGAGGACAAAGCAGATCTGAAAATGAATGGATAATGTTTATTCAGCACTGCTGCCAGGGACAGCTACAAAGGTGAATAACCATTTTTACAAATACAACCCTGCCAAAAGTGGTCGCCTTCTATGTAGAACTGACGCAGAATGTAGTGATTTGCAAAGTTCATTTTTCAACCATTAATCTACACTCATTTGGAAACTAAGTAAACATATTTCAAACTGTTTGTTGTGAAAACAGAGTTTAGTTTATCCCTGTTTTCCAAGATTATTGTTTCCTGAAGTAAGTTAAAAATCATTTTTTTAAATCTGCTTTTGACCCAGTAGTGTTTGTGCATTTGCCTCAAAAACACTTTAGGGCTGAAGACCCTCGTTCTATTACTCTGATAGAATGCCTAAAATCCGACAGTTTTTCAACTCATTTCTGCCTAGTCGGACAAAACAAATTTCATATTCATCATGCCCATTTTTAATTTAATGAAGCTTCTTAGAAATTAAAATCGATTAACAGCTTAGAGAAACATTTGTCTGAAAATGCAGGGTGGTCTTCTAAAAATCTCCATACAAGAATGAAACCACAAATAAATAAATATATTGTCAAAAAAACCCCCCAAAATCTCTACCTTTTCAATTTGTGAAAAAAAAGAACTTATTATCAAGACAGATAAGAGACTGTTGAGCTGAACAGTAACAGAGACTCCTCTAAAAGAAAAAAAATCCTGTTTCACCACAATTTTAAGAGCTCAGAACGACTTGCTGGTTTGAATTAATCCTTCATATGTGAATGTAATTTGCATGAGAATGTGCCATTATACTGCCAATAATAGAAAATAATAGAAAATTACAGTCCTTCTAAACCCGCCTTCTCTCTACTGGCCCCTTTTGATGCTCTATCCAAGGTCACCTAATCACTGGGTACCTTCAAAGACCCCCATCTTAAACCAGCTGCAGTCTGAAGGATTTATTCCCCATTCCATGTCATGATTACCAATCAGATGGAGTAATAGCTGCTTAAGTAGACAGGGTTTTTGTCATCACCAAGGGGTGAAGTGCCAGTCAAGGTTTCCACTGAGTCTGCGTTGGATGTCAGTGCCTTCAGTGTAGCCTCCAGATTAAACAGCATTATCGGAGTGGAGTGAAAGCTGTTATGGTGAAGGATCACATCCTTCTTGGCCCCTGCTGTACCACAGCTAGCACCAAGTGATTCATATATTACCTTACAGCTCTATACCTTTAATGACACTTTGACTGTTCACAGTAATTACTACGTTGCAGAAAAATGGCATTGAAATTTCTTGACAAAGACACAAAAAAACACACAAAAAACAGCATTAAGTTAGGACATAATTCAGAGTTGTGCTATAAGTTACAAAAATAAACATCTTGCATATTAAATACAGCTGATTATAAGTTTGAAAATTTAAAGTAGCTATATAACAAAACAGTGGTCATTTGTGATTCAGGCCATATAGGCAATTGTCCAGGGAAGGGTTAGGAAGGGGAACGTAACAATTTAATATAATAAACCGTTCTCTTTATAAGAAGTCTAAAATGGTAGCATTTTAACTATCAAGTAAAACATTCTTATGCATATCCAGAAAACAACACAGAGCTTTTAAAAGGTATTAAAGAGAGTGTTGATAGCAAAATAATTAAACAACATGACAAAAGTCATCAGGTGCTTAAAGAAAAAGAACATACAAAAACTCAAACTTAATAAAAATTGAATAACATTGTTTTTCAGAGCTGTTAAACATTTCAAAGGAACTTATTAATGAAGTCTTTATAACCAAACCTCTGTTAAAAACAAAAAGTGTCGTATAAGGATAATGGTATGTCATCATAATCCACAGTGATTCATGGACTATTGTAGATAAGACAAGGACATTTTCTTGATTGAGGCAAGACCATTTTAACAAAAAAAGGTTGAAAGGATGCGTTATATATAACACAGAATATGGGCAAAATGTGCATTTTGATATAAAATCACAATGCAAGAAATATCTTTGAGCATTATGGTTTAAATATGTCTAAGCCATGATGCAAATTACTTTATGATTTCAAAGCAAACTGTTGTTGGGAGTAGTTTTGTTGGGGCTGCCCATTGTGTTCTGCATTGATGCTACAGTATAGCATCCAAACATATCAAACGTGTCTTTCCCAAATTTTGAATGCTGCATTCTTGCCTGCCCTTGTGTCTTTCTTTTAGTCCTTTTCATAATTTTTTTTTTAATGTTAAACACAAAAGGTATTTTGCACAAAGTAATTTTAGAAGACATTAAAATTTACAGTGCACTTGTAAAAGCTATGACTTTGTTTATGATGATACTCAGGATGCTGTGTCCTGCTCCAAAGTCAAGAAACGATTGGATAAATGAAGGTATCACACAGAATAAACCCTTTAAGGAGAGATGGCAACCATAAGAAAACAATGGTATGAAGGATTAGTTGTACTTACAAGTACATCTTTAAAAAAATTGGAGATGTACTGTACATATACTGTGTTAATGTGCAATATTTTTTCATTTGTCATTCTCATCTTAGAAAGTTTTAAATATTACATTGAATGATCACACATTGAGTGATATTTTCCAAACTTTTGTTTCTTGTACATTTGAAGACTACACCTTACAGACAATTTAAAATTCAGTGTCTCAGAAAATTGGAAGACTGTGCAAAAGGTCATTAACAGAAACTTGTGGTGTCACACCCGAGAGCACTTCATGCTTCCCTCTGCTGATAAACTTTATGGAAATGTTGATTTTACTCTAACAGAACTTGGCACCTGCCCACACTGCCTAAGATACTAAAAGCTGATGCAGTGACCGTAATGTTCTTGATTGGCTAGCAAACTCTTCTGACCTGAATCCCATAAAAAATGTCTATGCACAGTTGTCAAGAGGAAGATGAGAGACACCAGACCAAACAAGGCAGAGGATCTAATGACATCAATCAAAGCATTCTGGTATTCCATTGGACCTATGCAGTGCCACAGGCTGGTCACCTCTAACCTATAGTGCGCTGATGCAGTAATTCATGCACGCGAGGAGGGCCAACCGAGTGCATGAAAATGTACATACTTTTCAGAAGTCTGACATCTGTGCTTAAAACATCCAACTGAATTTTGGGTTTTCTTTAAGCCACAATCATTACATTACGGTTGCAAAAATTAAGAGCTTTAAATATTTTATTGTGTGTAATGAATCTCTATAAAATTACCATTCGACTTCCTGAGGTGACTGACAAGAAATGTTGCACAATATATTTTTTTTTCCCGATGTACCAGTACTTTTATAAATCATAAAGTAGATGATACCAAAACAACATATAGTAAGTGATGTCTGTTTAAATTTTATCCCTCCTTTAATCATTAAAAGAGTTGATTTTAATGGTACCATACCATGATTTTAATCATGGTATGGTACTGAATTCATCACACTGTAGGCACACTTGTTTACATCTTAACGATACTCTTCAGAGGAACTAATCAAGGAGCTAAAGCATAAGAGATAAATGACTGACTGAGAGAGACAGAAGGACTTTCTTAAAGACTTATTTGCCATCTGGAAGTTTGCATTTTCCCATTTATCTAGCTGCTGGCTCACTGACGCTCCCATAGGGTACAAACATTTGTACTTGAGATAATATTGTTTATTTATATGCTGCTTTATATTTTTAAAAAACTTTAATGCTTATAGAGAAACTGTTTTCAGGGAAGCTGATTAGGTGCAATTAATGAGACAAAATGCACAAAGCAAAAGCATATGTGCATTGGTTTAACTGTCTGTGTGGTGCAATAAACCAGTTCCCATTGCTAATGTGACATTTCTGTCTCATTGCTTGCCAGTGTACCACAGAAGCATGTGATTAAGATGGACTTGCCCTTTATACAAGTTTTCCACTTTGCTGCAAAGTTGCACAGCTGAGAGTCAGCGTATATGGAATTGATTAGCTTTGTTTCATTAGAATTAGGGAAACATGTCTTTTCCAATGTTACTCACAGAACATATGAACCTTTTCAGCCGTGATAGCTGCCTGACTGCTCAAAGTGTTGTATAACAAAGACTGAAGGAAGAACGATTCAGGAACGCTGCATTGGTGTTCATGAGCATGAACGCGAAAGTAGCTAAAAGTATTTTTCTCTGTGTTTAGACATAATGTCAATCAGGGCATTTTCTTGCTCTTAGAGCATACGATTTCTTCTCCTAAAAAAAGTCAGAATATATATTATTATAAAACATAAACCATTGTTATTAAAGTAGAACATGACTTAGAACTTGGGGGAAAAGCCTTTTTTGCTTTACTCATTGTTGGGCACCAGATTTGTGCACAACTCCGTAGGGGGTTTGGTGAATCCTGGGGGCCTACTATAAAACAATATTAATACTACTGCGAAAAACAAAAGCTTTCTCTGAAAAACCTTTAATGTAATATTTATGTCACTATGGCACTGTATGTCAGTAGTATAAAAATAAAATGCCTTTCTTTGCTTATTGTTATTGGAAGAGGTTTGGGGGGTTGTTTATTATCCTGGCAATGATTTAATGTTTTTATTCAAGCTTTATATAAGCAAACTAATCACCAACATATAAGCTGAAATGTTGGTGGTGCTTACACCAATTTATAAAACATCACATATCAGTTGTGTTGGAACTTGCCGGGGTGTACATATGTGGGTCTATTATGTGTTTGTATATGCCCGAGGTCTCACAGCTAATGAAAATGAGTAAATGATAAGAAAAATATAGGAGATGTCGAAAAAGGCTAGGAGAGCCTTTTGAATTATGACCTGAAGCAGAGATTAATCTGGCTACATTAACACCTTCTAAAAAAAGAAAACATCCAAATTCACTTCAAAAGCTGTAGGGCACAAAGAACAGATTTCTTTGCCTCTCAGAAAAAGTGTTCAAATGTGACTTACCTCATTGAACATGCAACACTTTGTAGTTTTTTCAATGAGAAAATGAATGCATATTATTCTGGATAATGACCTATGACCACTGATTAGCTTCTTGACATTTCTTTTATTTGTCTCTAACTTCTACTTTTTAAAAAATCCCCACATGATTTCATTTTATTTAAAACCACCACATCATTTATAAAATAAAAACCAAACAATGTATATACCATCTGAGCCCAAATCTAAGACACAAAGGGTACAACAAAAACAACTGACCTGAAGGCTGCATTTGCCCTTTCACTTTCCATAAAGGCCACATTTTAAAATGGAAATTATTTTTCAAAGACAGATTCTGAATATCACAGCTTTGGGGATTTCATGCCAATATACTGCATGCAAATTTGATTGTGCTTTGAATCGTGCAAAAAGAATGAGACATGAAATTATGCTCTCTAGTCTCCCAGTCCTTGCTTTAAATAATACAAACATTCTTTGTTCTTAACCTACATCATTTGGATGAGGTCAAATTAAACATTATCAATCAAACCAAAAGCTTGAATGAACAAACTCCTGTTCCTAGTTGTTTGAGGCTGCAGTAAAAGTAGTTACTTCTCATATTTCTTCTGCCATGGCTTGTCACACTGAAACCCTTTTAGACTATTCTTATAAGTTTGAAACAAACCTCTTAGGGTTTCAATGCACCCTACAGTCAGTCACAGAATTTAAGCATGTCGAGCATGTCAATAGAATCAGTTCGAAAAAAAATTAGGCAATCAGATGGACGTTATGCTTAACTGTAACTCATTTTTGTAAATTGGGCACTAAAAACTTGCATTTATATCCATTTAAATCAACAATCTTCTTTTAATTTACCATCTGATTGACAGGTAAAACATGCTGTAAATAGGACAAAGACATCCTGCATTATTTAAATAAAAAGCCGTTTGCAAATTTTTATTTGATCAAGACAGCAAAGGTTATCCAAAAAAAACAACTAAATGCAACGCAAGTATGCCACAAAAAACCCCAACAAGTATTAATCATGTCAAACTACAAAGATACTCTCTGTAATAAAAGGAAATATAACCACCAAATTCATATCCTATATTTACAAAATATTGCAAGAGGAAGTAATTACAGATACAAAATATATCAAAGGGAAATGGGAACTAGAAATGAATATCATAATTAATGATGAGGACTGGGAAAAAATGTTTAGGGAGGGTCATAGAATATCAAATAGTCCAATGTTAAGAGAATTCGAATGGAAAATCCAAATGAGATTTTTCAGGACTCCTCTTCTTATATCTAGATTTAACCACACTTCTGATAAATGTTGGAGAGGTTGTGGACTAATTGGAGACTTCACTCATATATTTTGGGACTGTCCAAAATTATCAACATATTGGAAAGGAATACAAAAGGAAATTAATAATTTCCTGGGCATTACAATTCCCCTAGAACCATCCTTTATAATACTAGGTATTTTCCAGAATAAAATCCAAGATCACAGTAAGATATTAAAGATCTTACTTGTCCTCGCAAAGAAAATGATTACGGTCTCATGGCTGAAGCCTCAGCCCCCAACAATTTCCCAATGGAAGAATAGAGTGAGGGAGGTTTATCATATGGAACAAATTATGGCAAAACTTCAGATGAAAAGTGATATCTTTATAGAAAAATGGTCCTCAATTCAAACATTCATTTCAAACCACAGCTGATGGAAATTACGATTAATGAATGGGAGATTCCTCTTTGTATTTTTATTTTTTATTTATTTATTTTCACTATTACTATTGTTTTTTCTTGTCTTTTCTTTAAGACCTTGGACAAACAAAACCCTTTTTTAGAACATAACATGTGAATTTCTACATGTAACCTGTAAGATGTGTGAGATGTGACATGCACTGGAAAATCTGAATAAAAAAGTAAAAAAAAAAAAAAAAACAAAAATAAAGAAATAGAACAAACGAGAAACAAAGTCAGATATTTAGCAATCGGTAAGAGTTACAAAATCAATTCTAAGAATTTAGAATTCCAGCAAACCACAGTAAGCGTTATTATCAATAAATGGAGAAAACAGAGGAGTGGTGGACCTTGCCAAGAGGGAAGTCAAAATTACTCTAAGAGCAGTTGAAGATTGATCTCTAAGGTCATAAAAGAACAAAAGAAAACACCTAAAGCGTCACAGGCCTTACTTGTTTCAGTTCAGCCTAGTGTTTATGATTCAGCAACAAAAAAAAAAAAAAAATTTAAGGCAAAGTAGCATCCATGGGAGAGTTCCAAGACAAAAATGGCTGATGACCAAAAACAACAAAAGGTTCATCTCACATTTACTAATTAAACATCTTGATGATCCTCAAGACTTGGAGGAAATATTTAATAACTTGGCAAGATAAAAGTTGGCCTTTGTGAACGGTTTCTGTCTCCTTACATCTAGTGTGAAACTAATTAGATAGTTTTAGAAATGACCAGACAGACACTTTATCATGGTGGCGATTTGTGTGATGATTTGTGGCTGTAATGAATGAAATAATGGCTCACTTGGTAACACTGTTGATTTGCAGCAAGAGGTTTCTGGGCTGAAACCCAGCCTGGGATCTTTCGGCATTGAGTTTGCATATTCTTCCTATGCATGCTTGCGTCCAAACCTTGGCTGTCATGTTATTTGGTCTCTCTAAACGGTCCTCAGGTATGTGTGCATGCAAGACTGGACCCGTCCAGGATGTATACTGCCTCTCGCCAATGACTGGTAGCAATACCTCCCGCCCCAGCTGAAGTATAGGTAGGTGTAAAAAAATTCATGGATAGATGAACTCATATCTTAGTTCGATTTTAAAATATTCAAATGAAACAAAAAAGAACAAAATGAAATAAATCTTTTAGTAAGTAGTGGAGGCCCTGGGGTTACTTTTTAAAGACCCACTATGACCGCTCATGTCAAATTTGGATCCTTCTTTTGGCAAGTTTCTAAGTAACTTGCCTGAAAATATGACAGAGGATGAAAATGATGACATAAGAAAAACTGAAAGAATAAAACAAATAAAAAAAAGAATGAGAAAAAATAAGTCATCAAACAGCCGGTTTCATTTACTTGAATTCTACGCTATTAGGCCAAAGCATTCTGACATAACCATTTCTTTTGGACCTCAGGAGGTCGGGGATTAAAGGGATGTGCTGTTTAATAAATAAACAGTTGAAACCCTGGCGCACATCAGTCTTTTTTTACATTCTACTAAAATGAAAGAGACTGTATTGAACTGGGCTATTGGCAGTTATGAGCAAAATCCATCACAGGAGTCGATCAGGTCAGCCTCTTTGGGGCATGAAAGTGAGTCAACAGAGGGAGGATCAGATCTGCTTTTATTGCCTGATTAAAATCAATTTGCTGTGTCCGATGCTGAAGGTGGAGTGACGTAGGGAGCAATGAGAGATTTTTAAGCCTCTCCTCTGCTTCTCTGAGTGATTGTAATAGGAGGGTGAAAGCTGACTGTAAGTGGTCTGGGACACTAGAATTCATGATACGTGGGATAAGAAAACAGGTAAAATAAAACATCATAAAAGTTACAGTTTCATGTAAACATATTCAATAAAAGATCCAAAAACTAATCCCGTTTCATGATATTATTAATTCTGATAAGCAACCCAATACTAGCACATTTGCAATAAGCTTTCACAGCTTATTGAAGTCTTTATTAAAATTTTCAAAAAAACAGTGTTGCATGATGAATCTGAATTTCCTTCATAACCCAGGAGAAATACAGTAGCACTAACAATTACAGAAATAAGTCTATGTTCAGGGAAAAATTTGTTTCCCTTCCTTTCTAATTAGCAGTTCTGCTCAAAATTACCGGAGCCATTCTGACGTATAACTCTCATTATATTATATATGACCTTTACACAAGTCATTAACACTGCTGTTAGCAACTTGTGAAAATGGGTTAACATGTACGGGATGGCACACACACACTGTATAAATGGAGCATGATGACATTGATGAGCAAAAACAAATGGTAGATGCACTCTTAATACATTCTAAAATATCTGTTAAACGGCTTTGCCTTATGGCGACCCAATGATCTCATTAAAATTTAGCAAGGTGGAAATACCAACATTGGTATTCATATCCTTGTAAGCAAAACTGAAGACATTTTATTTCTACATCAGCCTTAAAGAAGACATTAGATGAAATGTGAGAACAATCCCAGATTTCTGGTGTTTATTTTGTGTTTTTTTGTTCCTCAAGTCTGAGAGGTGTAACCTTGTTTTTAATCTCTCCTTCTCATTAGAAGTGGGTGATATGGCAATATTATATTGTGAAGGATTATATTCTCCCCCCCTTGTTTCTCTCTATAAACCAACTTTTTAGTGCAGAGTGCACTTTACCTGACAGTTGTTTCTGTTTACTGTCAAACTTAAATAGATGTTTGGGTTTTAACTAAATGGCCAGAGTATCTCAGGTCATAAATGTCTAATGTATTGAATGTCAATGGTACTTGACCACATTACATAGTCATGTGAACATAAATTTAATGTCATGATAAATGTGCCATTTAAAAGGAAATGAACAGTACTTTCTATTGACAAAAATAATTGTTACCACACAGAAAAACAACAATTTAAGTGTCTTACACTATTGGGTACACCATTTCCCCTCATCTCTCCGCATTTGTTGCTTTGGTGTTTTAGAATATAAGTAATTAGATTATCAAATATTACATTGTTTTACATTTCACTGTGAACATCATTATATCAGGAACCATTTATATTTTTACTCAATGTAATCATCCCATGAAAATTTCATAGCAACCCATGCATGTCTATTTTCAGTATCATTGAAATGGTTTTGAAGTCAGAAGACAAGAAGTATAATAAGCTGCTAAAAAGGAGGTTTATGCTACAGAGGCAAGTCTACTATTTCTTCAGAGTGAGGCTTCAGCAGATAAGAAGGCTGAATGTGTTACAATAATGCTTTTGTTTTTTATTCCTTTCAGTTTTCAATTCCATGAAAAAATACTGTAAGTCTTTTTGAAATTCTACCATTAAGGTAATGATCTATATTGTGCAAGGAATACTCACACATTTTTTTTCTACAGTTTGCAATGCTAACAATACAAATCACTAATACTCCAAAAATACTCTAAAATGAAACGATTTTCATTTTGCTTCAAACATCAGTTGTTTTACAGCAACTACTCTCTCATGCACAAGGTCTAATGATACATGTTTCGCAAACATAAATAATAGAGGAATGCTCAAGGCAGCAAGAAGAAAACAAAAATAAATTAATGTTGACAGTGATGGTTCTTAAAATATTATAGTCAGCTAAAATCACTATCAGCAGATCAACGCTTTAGAAAATTGGAGATCACAAGAACGCCACAAAACTTTGCTCAATGTGTCTATACATAAAAGTAGGAATAGGTCATTTCAATTCAGTTTATTTATATTTTGCAAAATCACAACATGGCACCTCAAGGCACTTTAGTAAAAACTAAAATTTTAATCCATCATCAAACTCAGTTTATTATTCAAATTGGTTGAAAAGGGTTTTTTTTCCCGAAAACCAAAAAATTGCGTCAAGTCATTGACATGCAGCATTTCCTTTTACCCAGCATGCATGTAGCCACAGTGGAGAGGATAACTATGGCTTAGAAACACCACCCACAGAACCAAACCTTTTTGTAGTTGTTATGCTGAAAAATAAATAATATAGCCAGTATAAACCATTTATAAAGTAATGTGGTTTTAAAATGTTTTTTTTCAGCCCCCAGAGTCTGAATCAATAAGTGTAAATAATAAATAAATACATAAGTACAGATAACTCAGGTGCCTGTTCATGTATAGCATTTTTACTTTTTCTTAGAGTGAGCACATATTTATTTTGTCTGATCAGAAGGGGAATGCACTCATTAGTTTTGCAGAAAATCTGTTGTCCTTTGACTAAATTTTGATTTAAGTATTATTCAAGTATGATTTTACTAAGGGAACTTAATAAAGACTAAAAACAGTCTTGCTTGAAAACAAAACCAAAGCTAAAAGAGATGACAGTTGCCATATAGTTGATAGAGCTCAACTATTTTTTAATTGTAAGATTTCTAAGGCTGTTTCTAGGGCTGTGAGTCATTGTACTTATAATGGAATTGAAAAAGTTTTCATGAAAAACAGAAGCTGATTGGGTCCACTGGGTCACTTATATATTAAAGAGATAAAGGCAGAGCTTATTCTGAGACTTTGGAAAGGTATATTTCTCACTTAGTGTGAGGCAAAAGTTCTCACATGTAAAAAGATGAAGAGCTCCCTCTTGGTCAGGGGTCAGTCTATACCTCAAGCAGAATAGATCAAATATCTTGATGCTGTGCTCAAAAGTGATAATAGGATCAGGCAGGAGATAGACAGATGGATTGGAGCCGCGTGTGCAGTAATGAGGCCTCTGTTCTGGACTATTCTGGTGTAGAAATGAGTAAGTCAAAAAGCAAAACCATCGACTTACTGTTCGCCTGTGTTACCATCCTCATAAGGTTATGAGTTATGAGTCAGGACCACAAGACTGCGATGCTGGATGCAGGTAGCTAAAAGGAAATTTCTCTGTAGGGTTGCTGAAATCAGCCTTGGAGATAAATTGAAGAACTCTGTTGTCCGGAGGGAGCTTAGAGGAGCTCCTCCACATTGAAGGGAGTCAGCTGAGCTGTTTCAGGCATGTTAACAGGATGCCTACTCGGTGCTTTCCTTTGGTTTACCCAGCCATGTCCCAGTGGGAGAAGACTGGAGCAGACCGTTGGGGAGCTTCTGGCCCCCCATCTTAATAAATTGATCAATAAATACACTTCCTACAGTTGTTATAGCTTTGGTTTACTTATTTAAAATTTAACAAATTTGTGTTTCCTCTTCAAAAACAGAATATAACTTGTAAAGGGAATAGGACTTGACTTATACTGAGAATGTGAAACATTACTTTTCCATTTTTTAAAAACTGTCTTCAAGAAATGAAAGACGTCCAGCTAAAGCACTTACAAATTCCAGTGGGAGGCAGCTGACTGACTCAAACTGTTTCCTAGCATCTGTCAACAAACCCTTCAACATACAGCAAGGCAGTTACTATACCTTTCTTTCTGTCATTTAGTTTATATTCTAATTAGAGAGGCCACACTAGTCTGCCATTTTCAATCTATCTAATGTACCACAGGAACTTTTCCTTCAGCACATACTTTACTGACGCTTTTCCTTCTTTTTTTATTTTAAAGACCGCATCTTTGTTTTTTTGTTAAAAAAATTAATGCAATTCTTGCCTAGAAACGGTAGCTGAAAGCTTTCATACCCGGCAAGACAAATAATAGCAATTCCTGCACTTGAAAAGATGAGAAAGGCTTTCAAGCTTTCAAACATGACAGCTAAAGAGAGGGTTTTGTACTTTGTATGGGCTGGCCATTCCACTTACTTACTGACTGGCAACCAGAAAAATACTATAGTAGCACTTTAATGCAAAGTTTGGAAGACATGTTGTGATGGGGGTCTTTGAGGCTTTTGTGATTATTTATATTTTTAGGAGGAATGGAAGGGCATGACAACAAAAAGTCATTGTCGAACAGTTCACTCTTGAAATTAATTGTTGCATTATTAGATTAAAAAAATACATTTCCTGGTTTCCCACCTCATCCCCTACTTGGGAGTCTTTCAGGATTGGCTGGTAGCAGTGTAAAATATGCGAGCCACGGGTTGTTTTACGGCTGCCTTTTACAGTCACAGGAAAGCTTGTAGTTGTTTGTGAGGTCTGAATATGGGCTGGCATTTTCTGTACCTCCAAGAGACTGTTGCAATGCCAAGCACAGTGGGAGGTTGGAAAGAAAGCCAAAACAGTCATTCAAAATTTAAGCCCCTTAAATTGAGTCAGGGGTTTAAAAATATCCCAGCTAGTGCATAGCGCCATATGTGCATTTAGATCCTCCTGGAGGGTTATATAGACTAAATAAAAAAGTCATGACTTAATATGTGGGAAATCGAAAAAACACAGTTCAACATTACAGGGTTGAAGCATGAGATATTTGTCAGCAAACTCCTTAGGCAACATTATGTCACCGCCTGAATTAAAGCGCATGCATAATGAATGAAATGAGGTGGACATGTTCCTCTGATAAAGACTTCATTATACAAGATGTTAAGATCATGTAAGCAGCTCCAATGCCAGCCTCATAAATGGCTTTGGCACTTTATGGTGCCAAAGACGCTATTTTGGCAAGTAGCGTCTTACACAGATCCAATAGAAAAAACAAAGTTTGCAGACATTACTCATTTTCACTATATGTATGCTTGTTTGTGTGAAAAGGAAACAGGTGTGGTTACAGTAGAGTCAACATATGATTTCATTCATTTATCTTTGGCTTACTCCACTGAACTTTGCAGTTCATTGGTAAATGGAGATTTTAGAAGTATAGTTTCGAGAGAATAGCTTGAAATTATAGAAATTTATCTCCAGACAAAAAATTTGAGAGTACTGATAACTTTATGATCATTTTAGCTTAATACATTTATTATAAGCTTCGTTCTACTTTGTTTTGTCAACAGTCAATACCCACTTTGTTGATAATTTAACCTTTGATTTAAAAAAGTAATCACAAAAGTAAGTTGTCCAGATAAACGTGAAAACATTCCAATAGCTTTTTAAAAATTTGGGAGCATTTCTTTCTCTTTAAAAGTGCTTATAAAAGACACAACAGTTTTGGTTACATGAAAAAAAGGGAAGTCTTAAGAGTTTTAATGCTATCTTTATGTCAATTCTTTAAAACATAAAAGCTAATGTAAATGGCTCTGCGACTTGTTTACAAACTAAATGTTTAGCCTTGCACTGCTTTAGTCGTGACTGGAATTCCTCATACAAAGCAGATGCAGATTGTACTTAAAAAATAGGGAGAAAAAAAAAATCACTGTTAAAAAATATCCAGAGCAGTGTAGCTGGGGCCTTTTTTCCAACTGGACAAAGGAATAACGATTACATGCATTTTTAATCCAGATCAGGCAATATTTTGTTGTCCCAGGAATAGAAGATTTAATAAATGCACACTAAAAGCTGAAAGTATTTATCTTGCCTCCATATGCATAAAAGGGGATGGTAAGGGAGGAATAAATATCCCCAAACCTCACTTTTAGCCAGAACTGCAGCAAAAATGGCAACTTGGTCACCACATTATCATAACAACCACTAGATGCTACGCACTTCACTGCCAGGTATTTGAATGGGAAAAACCTTTTTGCCCAACTAGCACAGTCATCAATGCTTGGAGTCTGCAAAAACGTGCATTGGATTTTACCAGCAACCATGTGCTTTGGTCAGATAAAACTAGGAGTGAGTTTTTCAGCAACAAACAACGCAAGTCTGGCCTAAAACAAAGGAAACGCAAGTTTAAAAAAAGCATTTGATGACATGGATAAGTAAAGCAGATCATTTGTGATGCTGTGTTTATCTTCCAAAGGGTACTGTGCTCATAGTGCATGACTTTGTAGACTCTTTAAATACCAGAACCCGTTCAATAAAAAAAAAAAAAAGATGACCTCTGTTACATCATGGAGTCTTTCAATGGGACAATGATATAAGATCTATGGCCAAATTAACACAGAAATGGTTTACCAGATATAAAAGCATTCTTTCATGGATTTTATAGGTACCAAAACCCTGTAGGATTGGAGTCAGGCCAGGTAGATAAAGAGAAGAAAAAATAAAACAGAACCCTGGACTCTGGATGATCTACTGTAAGAGGATTTTAGAAATAGAAATGGCAAAAAATTGCTCTTGCTGTATGTTGCAACATTGTGAAAGTTTAAGTGCTTTTCTGTGTCAAACTGGGTGTTGCACAACAAAAGGTTGAGTGGAAAAAGTGAATAATTATTTTTTTAGGAAATAATTTTTTCCCCCACTGAATATATGTATTCAAATTAAAGGTTTGATTTTATTAACATCTTCAGTGAGAGATTATTACAGAGGTGAGAGAAATGTATATATACATATATATACTGTATATATATGTATATATATATATATACACACACGCACATGAAGACATGAACTTTGTGTAGGTGCAAGGAAAGTTGGGTTTTATTCTAACGTCACAGAGAAAACATTTAACGTAACTGAGATTTCATAGTTTCTTTGGTGCTCATTCCATGTAATTCTGAAATATCAGCTTACTAAAAATAACTCAAACTGTAATACACAGAACAGATTCTGGAAGTATTTTACCACCTATACTTGAACATTTTCCCCTCAGGCAAAGTGCTTTAACAAAAGTGGCAAAAAGTGCTTGTTCAGAACAAAATTGCACTTCAAAGGCTCATTTTAGGTTTCGAGTTTTATAGTTTAAATCAGGTCAGCATATTTTCGACAAATCTTCCTCCTGCTTTATTGGTTACCTACAGAGTACCATCCAGAAAACCACCTAGCTATGTCTTGTAGATTTGCTGCTCTTAACCAGGCCTAACTTCTTAAGTGGTAGTCAGTAATTATTTAATAAGTAAAGTTGCACTGACCCTGAATATGTGTGTTTTCATTCACCTTTCAACAATTCTAAGAATTGACTGACAGATGTGCTTTTTGGTATCTAGGTATGCCAAGGTTTTCCAACAGTCATACAATTTTGCTTTAAGGTGCTTTTAATAGGATGTTGCTGGAAGTGCCAGATTGACTTTAGTTTTCTCTGATTGTATGAAGCATTAAATAATGCAGATACCTCATTTGTGGCAGCTGCCTGGCAGTTAACTGGATAAAAGGAGGTTATTGCATTTTTCCAGTGCTTACAAATACAAATTCAGCTGTTTGTGAATATTTAAAGTCACAGAAAAATGAAAATATGAATATAGACAGTAAATAAGCTATTATTTACCGTAATAATGGGGACTCAATTTTGAAATACTAGTAATGGCATCTGTGTTAAGCAGCCAATAGCCGGCGGGTTTCTAGAGTATATAAATGGAATATTTAACCAGCTGATTTCAGCTTGTTATACATGTATGTGACTATATAAAAAGTTGAATGACAGAGAGGTAAAATAGTCTGCACAACAATATTTACTAAATACATATTTATTTTAAATGTTTGCTTGTCTGCATAATAAACCAAAAACAAATAATTGCATTTCTGATATTTCATACAAGTCTTATATAAATACAAAAAATAGCTGGTAATTTTGCTGAAGGTTATCACACAGTGAAAAGTTTACAGCAGACAATACCTTCTCTAATACCAACAAATGAAGTGGTCCAAAATTGCTGTGTTCATGAAAAAGAAACAAAAATGTGTAAATTGTATAATTTTGACATGCAGACAAATTTGTCTTTGCTGGTATCAAGATTTGCAGAACAAATATAAGAAAAAAGCAACGATGTATATTAAAGACCAACAAAAAGTGTGGGCAGAAGGAATGTATTGCATTTATGTTACACTTTAACATAAATGGAAGCACACTGCAAGTACAAACATATTACATTATGTCTCCTTTACAATTACACAGAGATAGGCATAGAGTAAACATTAACTTCAAATACTTTTTCCATACTACTATTCTAATGGTAATGGGAAACATTTAAAATTAATAAAGTAGTTTCCTTTGTATTGTAATAATTGTATAACCTATGACCACATTTTTTGTTGTCTCCTTCTAAAAGTACTTTACCCAAGTAAACTGATACTAGCCTGTGGAGTGAGCAGAGGAGACAGGGATCAGGTTCAACAGAAAATGCATCCGCGTTCACTTAGCCAAGATTTGGAAGATATGTTGCTCCAACATTGCTTTTGTCTCTGCTTTCTACAGAGATATTCTAACAGTGTCAGTGAGCCTAAAGTGCAAAATTTAAATACCTTCCTCCTTGTGATGAAGTGGTGAATTATCATCCCTTAAATTAAATTAAGTCAAAATTCTAAAGGGGTGATGCTCCATTACCCACCCTCTTGTTGACCAAACCTGTCTTGATAAATGAAACATAAGCCACAATTTGATAAGCTGACAGGAAAGGACATGCAAAATAAATAAATAAAACTTTTTACCATACTTTTTTGTGTTTCAATTCAATTTAACTGCATTCTAAATATTTTTGTATGTCATTGATGGATTTATAGGATTAATAGAAACATTACATTTTTCAAAAGAGGCAGAGAACTAAATGCCAGTACTACCATCTGATATGCTTGTTGACATGTGTCAACAGTGTACAAATTCAGACTGAACCTCTCAAGCTGGAAAAACTTAATAGGTTCTGCTGGAAGTGAGTGGAGCAAATAAACAAATAGACCTTGAAAATACTCTGCAGTAGGTGCAAGTTTGACCAAAATCAATTAGGTAACTTATTTTCACACAAATAGGACTGAAATTCTATTGGCTATAAACAAATGTAACATACTTTTAACGTATGTTTCAGGTACATTTTAAAGACCGGAAGAAAAGAAAGCAAAAGGACACTTTTAATGCTAGATGAGATTTATCAACCATGTATGAGGCTACAAGCAAAAACATGTTGTAATTTCACACCGAGGCGTGGCTGATATCAAAGCACCATGTCACTTCGGAAACAGCGGGGTAAATTTCCAGCACAGCAAGGCCCGGCTTACTATGACCAAATCTGCCCTATTTTCCCTTGGCTGGTTGCGCTGACCTCACATGATGAATGCTATGCTGAAGAGAGAGAGAAAGAAACAGGGTGTGTTGTTATTGATGTCCTCAATTAATAAGTTGACACACCTCAGAGGACTCACACACAGATATCCTTCAACCTTCTAAGGCATCACACAGCTGTAACAGCAAGCATTGTGTGGGAACTCATCCATTTAGTGTGAAAAAACACCTGCATTATTATTTTGAAATGGTTACTTGGTTTACTAACAAGGGGACTTATGAATAAAATTGGTCGGACTACATTTTGCTCTTCCTGTGTGCAATTTAACATCAGTATAAGAAAGCGTATTAATCAATGAAAGCAGTGAAGAGCCATGGTGATTATAGAGGAGCTGCACAGAGTTCAGATGGGAGATTTTTAGCAACTTTCACACAGCAGGAAAATACTCTTACGCAACCCAAATCAGACTTTTAATGGCAGCCTGAATGACCCAATTCTCATCTTTTCACACCTCCCAAAACAATCTGATACATGCCACGTCTTTATATGATGCTAATCTAAGTAGTTATGTTGCATTTTATCTGACTTTTATGTCATTGATATGAGACATGCATCATAATTCTGTACCACAAAAATGTACATTGTAAATCCAGACATAAACAGAAGAGTGACTGACAACTATAATTCTGAAAATGATTAAAGTCAGAGTCACTGAAGCGCATCACATCATCTAAGCAGACTTCTCGACAAAAGTTGTAGTCAATGCTCCAAAAAGGGATTGCTATCATTTGCACTATTTTCTTAGTTCCTTTGTCATGTTATGACCTTGTTACGATACTGTTGGTTCCTATTGATCAACCACTTAAAATTGGATCCATTATTACTTCAGTAAACTGTGTGTTGCTGTGTGAGGACACGTTGGGGTGTGCATGTGGGTTGCTTTGAGGTCGCAAGTCAGCCAATCTGAATGTGGTTGAATTAATTAGTATGAACAACCTTGCAAAAAAAAAAAAAACTTTTTTCAGGAATTAGCATCAAGACATACTGTGGTGTACTTTGTCATACACCACAAACCTGAGCTTTATGGAAAAGTTATATTTTGAAAAGAAGAACGGATAAATTCTGAGTTTGCAGAATTATATCAATACCTACAAACCAGGGAAGAAACATAACTTTCATTGAGGTTTTGAACAGCTGGACTTATTACCAATAATTAAAGATGTATTCCATATATCTCCTGAGTACAGGGAGATCACAGGGAGACGAAATTTCAATTTTCACTAAATACTCATTCTGAAAAAGACGTCTTTTCTTGGCAGCAGATTTAGGCCACCTGCTCATTTAAAGCCCAGCCTGCGAACATAAGCAGTCAAAGAATCTCTCCATCAGTGGGCAAATAGCCATCTGAAGGTGTTAGACTCCAGTGGCCGGGGGCCAGCATGAGTCATTGGCTCCTTGTCCTCAGCAGCACCACAGAGTTACTCCAAAGGCTGCATGAGTTTGCCCCCAGGCAAGGTGACTCTGTTTTTCTACTCTTTCAGCCTGAAATGTTTTCCCACCCAGCCTGTGACCCCATGTAACAGTCTCAGAGGAGCAGAGGCTTGAAAAACACTTATCATACTTTCTCAGAAGCCAAGAGCTTAAAACTTGATTAATTGCCACCATTTTGAACATTACAAGTGTTTATAAATTAGACAAGCACAAAATCTTAAAAAGCCAAATGGTTGACCTTTGAGTGGAGGGTAAAATTAAATTAACATCTATTTGCCTTCAATGGTTCTTGTATCCTCTATAATAATTTAAATACTTAATTGTGTAATTAGTGTACTTTATCTTTTTTAATCAGTCTTTTTTCCACAGCACATTACACAAGGCAGTTTTATTACCAGGGAATTATACAAATTCAGTGTCCAGTTTAAGGGCATTCAGTTGAGGAATGGTTTCTTTTCAACATTTTCATTTTGTTATTTTCAAGAATAATAAGGTAGTTATGGTTATTTCCTTTGATTTGTCACCTCACAAATGAGCAGATGTTTCTCCATAAAACCAGAGATATTCATAAGTCAGAGTCAAGTCTCAAGTCTTTGGGGGGCCAGTCTATGTCAATGTTAAATACTAACTCTCCGAGTCAGAGTCAAGTCTCCAACACCTGAAACAAACATGAACCAAATTAATATGGTTGTTGTTATGAAGCTACATGAGCAGATTGTTAGGAGCTATTACCAGCCTATAATCCACAACATCACTGGCTGAAAATGAACTAAGTATTTTGTAGTAAAACATACCCAACAGCAAATCACCTATTAGAGCTGCAATCTGTAGATCACATTCTGGCTTTCTTTCACTTTTCATTACATTACCTAAAAATGCTCAAACCAAGAGTTTCAAGATCCTATGGCACAAATCTATGACAAGTCTTTGATTCTTTTGACTCAAGTCCGACTGGAGTCAGAGTCTAACTCGAGTTGCCATCTTGGTTATAACATCACAATGACGGCAGTTTAGATCTACAAATGTTAGACATTAACCTACATTAACTAATGTGCGTTAAGACCCTACTTATTGAAAGCAACAAAACATTTGGAGCTGCATAGCTTGAAAAATTTATTTGTTTTGGAACCACAACTATTTGAAACTAAAATATATTGTTATAATGTTTAGCGATCTCTAAGCTGCACCAAGCACCAAACAAGTTTTAATATTCTCATTAGTCATTTAACAACATCTCTCAATAAATCTTAATGATCACGACATTATTTGCATAGAAAAATGCTGTTATAATTAATTCCAAGGTACATATTAACCAGACATGGTAATCTAATCTTCTTTATTAGAAGCAAATATCTTTGAACTTTTTTGTATTGTTTCAGAACTTAAAAAACAACTTTTGTTTTAATTATAAAAAAGTAGATATTTGTGTTTGTATCTTCCTTAACTGAATAGTTTTAATCACAGCTTCCTACATTCGTTTTGACTGATTAATTAGAGGCAGAAAGGTGAGGAAGGGAATACGCTTCATTGTCTAACCTTTTACAGGAAGCTTGATTTATCCTTCCAAATCTCTATAAACTGTATGTAATTAATTCCCTACTACCTCTAAATTAGAAAAGCTCACAGTTCATAAAAGTTTTTTTTTTTTTTTTTACTTTCACCCTGTCATAGCTATAAACACAGAGCAGGGACTACTTAGACTTTATAGCCCTGTGTTCCTTTGTGCAGGTGACATGGAACAAAGGCATCACAGTTCATCTCATAAATGGAGGATTATTACCCTGAAACAAGGCAGAGCTTCAGCAAATACATGTGTGACACCTGACTTCTTTGCAGATTTTAATATCCTAACCAAAAACCCATAAAATAATTTCCAAAGGGTAATGTTCTGAAATGCAAATAACTAATAAGATTGATTAGAATTCAGCACTGGGTGCGTGTAATTGTAAAACTCAACCTGCCATTACTGATGCACCAACAAAATTGTTAGTGATTGAAATCAGATGATTTCAAGCTTGCTTCAGATCAGCTGGTCTGGTGACAAAACAAAATGACACATTTTTCATTATTGAGTGAACTAAATGTTAGCTTTTCCCAGGCCGTACCTACAATACCACTCCTTCAAATGGAATCTGTGGACAGTAAAAAATTCTGGAAGATACATTATGAATCCATCCTAGACAGCATTACGATATCTAACATTTTTTACATCATTTGAATTCAAGTGTGCCATATATGATAAGTTGTCTCTGTGTTTCAGGTCGACAAGTTAATGAACTTGAGTTTGCCTTAAAATCACCAAAATTGGGATGTCACACTTCCAGCTAAATAAATATCTGGTAAGATTCTCAAGAAGAAAAAAATCGAGTGTTTATGGTAATGACATGTCCTGTGAATTTTACTGAATATGTCACACCATTTCTTATCTTTCCACTTTAGCATATCTAAAAATGTGTCTTGCATGTCTAAGCATGAAGGAATTAAGTATATTTTGTAAAACATCCTGTCTTATCGATGAAGTTTGCTTTTCAATTTTGATGAGCCACAGTATTCTATGCTGTGTGTTTAGTGGAATAAAGGGTGTAAAATTAAAATACTGTCTCTGGATAGAGTATGTTAGCTTGGGGTGATGACATTTTTTTTTACTACTTGACAATGTGGAAATAAAAATGTAAGACACAAAGTCTACGAATGAAAGTCTATGAAGGGTCCCAAGTGGAGAAATAATTATTAGCAAAATTAATCAGAAAGAATACTAGTTTTCAACAAAAACTGTCAGATGTGTATGAAAATAACACTGCAGCATTATACATTAAATGCAAATTTTCCTCTTGATTAGGATATTGACTGCATATGCAGAAACTTGGTAAGCTTTACTATCTGTTCTGTTTTACAGCGTCAGTTCATTTCTTTCAGTTAGCTTTGCTCCCTACTGTTCCACAAACCTGGTTTAATTTCTTTTTTCATTTTATACTCTAGTGAAGCATTTGTTTATAGTCAGAATTATGTTTCTTTTGTGTCCATTTCTGCATTCCCAGATTTGTTTCACATTTGGATTCCTCCTATGTAGCAGTTTTTTACATGTTTCTGGTAATGGAATTGTCTTTTGGTTTTTACTACCTGCCTACCGCTGTTTTGCTAGTCCTGCATTTGAGGGGTTTTTTTTTTCCTTCAGCCATTGCAGCAGCGAATTGAGTTTACTAGAATGGAACTAACAGAGGGACCATCAACCCGTAGAGCCATGTTGAACATGCATTGCAATTTAAATGTTGCTCTTATTAATTCCAGAGTGATGATTTTTATGGAAAGCACAATCATGCAGGATTCACAAATAAAACTCCGTGGTTGTAGCTTCAGCATCATTTGTTTATTGGTTATAGTGCGTACTAATTGTGTCGCTCTACCAATGAAATCACCAGAGAGAGGCAAAACGTACATTTATATGTAAAATGCCTATTTTACTTCTTTAATGAGAGCAGTAATGTGGTAAGATATTAATGTACCCACTGAGACTGAAACCAATTAAAAACAATCACTGTTGAAACCGCTCATCTGCTCATACTTTTTTCTCAATGAAATCTTTTGTTTTTGTGCAAAAAAAGTCAAATTAGCAAAAGGTTGGTTGTCATTAAACCGCCTTAGGAATATTCATAGAGCTAGTTATTAGATTCAAATTGATTTGCTCCAAAGTTCCCTGACTTACAACAGGATGGAGGTCTTGTGGACACCATGTCTCAATTTATGATTTCATTAAGGTGTTTACTCTGTCTGCTTTACTCACCTCCGCATAACCCAACAAATATGCAAGGTGTGAGTTGTACTATAATTCTGTCATTTCTGAGAGCACATTTTGAAGGGTGACCTTTGTGCAAACATCAATTGCAAATCAACATTAGAATAGTCTGGATTTGGCTTCACCCGGTGGCAAATATTAAAGCAAACACGGCAGCTAATATTTAGGACATACAATAATGCTTTCCTGCATCAGAACATGACAGCGTATCCCATTTCCCCCCCTGTGCAAACTTCCATTTGGCCCTCCACCACACATACATCAAACAATCTCCAAAAGTGTAGTACCAGAAAGGCTGAGATGAAAGAAAAGCCCTCCAGTCCTAACAAGAAAAAAATTTACTTCAAGGGCAATTTAGCTATGAGCATTCTCGGAGGGATGGATAGAAATGGAATGCTAGAGGTCTAGAATTAATATATTCAGCATGTTTTAGTTAATCTCTGACTGTGATGGTCCTGTGAGAAAACTTAAATAGCTAAGAGTACAGCAGCATTATGAGAGTAATTGTTTTGTCGCCTAACAAGATATTAGTCTGAGCGCTTTTACAGGCTGGAGGGACTAAAATTTATACCTAAATGATTCATTTGGAGAGTTTCGCACAGTGTGAGTGATGGGGTTGGAAGAGCAACATAAGATGAAGTGAAGTATTACAACAAAATAAACAACACAGTTTGGTAATCACGTACATCCACTTCACACAGACTTGATGAATGGCTCTAATCAAGTGTCACCCCACCTCCACCCCCTGCTGAAATTGTCCCACAGAGGTCTCATCTAATAGCACACTGACAAAAAAAAAAAAAAAAAAATCTACATGGACTATTTATACAGCTCTCCCTGATCCCTTTCTCTCCTGAGGTTGACAGCCATTGGATGTTTAAGACACCCACATGGATGTACCTTTACACACCAAATCAATCGTTTTGTTGCAAAGGGGACAGAAAACAGAAAGCAGCTATAGGACAGAGTGGATTCCATTTTTTCTTACCGTGTCTGTCAGGTGCTTCTTATGTTTCAAGATTCCACATCACCTCCCACATGAGAAGCACGCCAGCCCATCTGTCACCCAACATCTGGAAAATCTGTACCCCTTTCCCTGCAATTCCTTAAACTTTCTAACTCCATGTATAACATTTTACTCTAAATTGAGTCATGTTTGTAGCAACAAAAGAAAATTAATGCTATCCATATAATTGTATTAAACCACTGCAGAAAGGGAAAAAAAAAGTATTGTTACTCTAGGCTTGTCTCCTCATTTGTGATCCATACCCTTCTCATTTCTCTCCCTTGGCATCTGCCATCTGGTAATTCCTTTCCATCTGGACAGCTTGGCCGCTTAACAAAAGTTGCAGTCTTGCCTTGTGCTGTGATCTGCAACCAAATCTAATGGTTGAGTTTTATTCTAAACTGTCATAGCACTGAATAAGAGAGTTAAACACTCAGTTCTTGTACGTTTTATTAAACACATATTTTTGCATACATTACCTAAAAATGTACACAGAATTATTAAGTGACTGTGATTAAAATAATTAAACCCTTGCTGCTCTCATATGATTCAAAAGGGAAATGGCAAATATTTGTGATGATTCTTCTTGTTGATTGTCAATAAGTTTGACCACCTCTATAAAACAACTTTTATGTATTGATATGGTGAAAACATATGGTTAAAAAAAGTTTGCTTTTATTTTGTTATACGAGGTAGCAGCAATTTTTTTCATTAAACATACATGACAAAAATGTGTCATGTCTCGCAAACAAAGTGGCAACACATTTCATTTTAAAAACAAGCAGTCAGATGCAGCAGGGTTTTGGCTCATCACAGATCTTTATTTTGCAGTAAACTGTAACGCAGCAGGTGTCCTATTGCTTTTGTTCAGATTCTTCTATAATAAGGCCCAAAATCCTTGCTGGTTGTAGTAATTTTGCTACAGTGGATTACTACCAAATTTATCTGAACAGATAACATCTCAACTGAAAGGTTCATCATAGCAGTTATCTCATTATGAAAACTGTACAGCAGAGGGAAATTAGAAGCTCAAGACATCTTTGGCTGTTTTTTTAAAAAACATCACAGATAATTAACTATGCAAAGAAAGTCCTTTCTACTGCAGCCCACAGTCCATATTCAAACTCTAATTAATGTTATCTTACTCATTACAACTCCTCACTTGCACATGATGATTAATGTTTGGATTCTAGTAGAGAGAAGAAAAAAAAACATTGTTTACTCAGGTAGAGCAGTTATTAGCTACAGATGATTAGTACCACCTGAAGGTCAGTTGGGTAGAGAAGAATTTTAACAGAGACGTAACAAGAAGAAAATAACATTCATACTGTTCTTTTTTCTTCAGTATACTTATTGCTATTTGTTTTGTTTTTTTTGTTACTTCAATTTGGCATAAATTAGGGTTTGTTGTATTTGAAAAAGAAGAAAACCTTAAGAAAGCAAGGACAGCTTTATGAGGAACTTCAGTATAAAATATAATTATTGATAATGAGCAGATGGGTGGTCTGTAGCACAGTTGTTAAGACTGCTGTTCTGCAGCAAAATGTTCCTGATCAAATCCAGTCTGCTTCCATGTTGTACCTGCACATGCAGGATTCATTCTGGGTACTCTGGCTTCCTTCCAAAGTTCAAAAACATGCTCTTTAGTTAGTTGGAGAAACTAAATTCCCCCAAGGTTTGTGTGTGGCTGTTCTGTCATAGCAGCAGTCTGTTGACCTGTCCAGGGGGTAACCTGTATCTTGCTTAATAACCACTGGAGATAGCCAACAGCCTCCAGTGACTCTGAGTACTAACAAGCAGCTATAGACAAGGAATGGATGGCCAGATACTCAAAAGATTCAGCTTCACAAAAACAACTTTGGTACGTGACTGCAAATCAGCTCACCAATGTGTCAAGCAATTTACCAGTGGAACATTCAGTTCTGCAGTAAGCACAGCAGATTTCAAAGAGAAACCTATTATTTTTGGAAAGCATGCAGGTCAGGCACCAGTTTTATGTTAGGTCAGTGGTTCTTTAAAACTTTATACCCCAAGTTCCAGAAAGCTAAAGAAGTACTGTCTTCCCCATGAAAAACGATCCAAACTACAAGTAGATGCAGTTAATAAAATAACTTATCTTAACACAACAATTTCCTTATAATACACAACAATGTAGTTATTGGAAACTGATCATGTTACACTTATTATCCCTTCCATGCTATTGCACATTTGTTTTGCGCTTCAAGCCTATAAAAAGTAGACATGGACCATTATGAGATTTTCACAGTCTATTAAAAACTTAAAATAAAAATGTAAGACATGATTGTTTTCATCCAAAAGAGCTTTTCAGTCGGCTTGTAGCTTGCAATCTGTAGTTCTGAAACAGTGTTTAATAAGAGTGATTTAGTTTCTAATCCACAACTATCTTACTTTTGCAAAAAGAGATATTTTCAAACAGCTAAAAGCTGGTCAGCATAAGAAGAATTTTCTTCCCTTATTTTACCCAGTTTCTCAGCAGTGTGCATTAACAGGAGGGGCAATGCATTAATGGATACTTCATAGAGTTGAACTCTGGTTGCTCCAGCCTTTTCTGTGGCATCTCATAAAAAAAAAGACCAACTGTTCTTAAGAAAAGTAGCAATGCGATGTACAATTTTGTAACGTTGAAACAGTGAATTTTTAAAACCTTGGTGTAACTTCAGACTGTTGCCTATGCCTAATATGCACATAGGTACTTTTGAGTATGTACCAGTTTTGCAACATACATAATTTGAGCTAAGCCAGGCTGCAGCAAATGTTTTTGTGGATAAAAAAAAAAGTCAGCATCAAAATGCCACAAATTGCAAGCCACCTGTAGGATCCACTGCTGCAAAATGTACAGAAATTAAATATTACCCAAATGTCAGCAATGACTGACTATGCATATGTTCTCTCTGCACTGATGAAGAACTCAGAAAGCAGAATGCTTGGACTGGTCACAGTGGACTTGGCCATATTTTCTAGTATGTAATATGTAACTGACCACCTGTGGCTGCACATAGACTTTGTATAGAATATTAAATTGTTAACTGAATATTGTAAGGCAATGATTAGGTGTGGAAAACAAGATGACACAGCAAAATATAATGATTTTAACCCAATGCAGTAGAACATTGGGATTTTTACTCCCTCCACAATACAAATGCAATGCACAAACCAGATGCACACCATCATCATCATCATCATCATCATGTTAAGCTTAATGAAAGTATGATACCGAATTCTTAATTGTCTGTAGTAATTTAAACATGGTTCACACTAATTGCATGAAAAGTCATATCTGTAACTTTGAGAAACGTTTTCTTAGCATTCTACATTTGTTTACTGGAAAGAAACATTTATAGTGTATGATAACCCTGGCAGGTCTCAACTGACACATTAAAAATGCACCTCACATCAGAAGGCATTTGCACAGCCCAGCAGGTACACTAGAATCAGCACAGCAGTAATCAATCCCTGTCACTGTGGTCTTTTTTGCAAAACAATAAGAAAAGTGTTCTTGGCTGTCATGTGGTTGGATAGTTGGACCTTTCTTTTTATCTTTTTGATATTTTAATGTAACGTTAAAATGCCAAGACCTGACTACACCTGTAATTTAGTGTTAATATTGGGGAAAAAAACAAAAACAATTTGGTTGACTTTTTTGTGACTATCTGAAAACGTAGATGCAGACATATCACCATGCATTTTCCACAAGGATACTCTTCATGCTTTCAGTGCAGCCACCTGAACCTTCCTCTCTGTTTTCTTCAAAAATATGAATGCAGCTCAGTCAGTTTGATATCTGATGAAAGACTCCTGCAGTCAAGGTTATTGATGTCGCCCAGAAAAGCTGTATTTGGTTTAAATGTGTGCTAAAGATTGGTGATCGATAATGAGCTGACCAGTGACATGACCTTGAAATATTTTGTTTGACTGGGTGAACTCAAAGAATCTTTTTGTATTGCCTGCATTTACCTTGTGGACTTATATTTATATCTATATAAGATAAGTTAGACATATGGTGCTATAACAAAACAATATCCATGTATGCCTTACCAGTTCTACACCTCAGTCTAAAGAGAAGCTCTCAACATTTAATCAGCTCAGAGCATAATGAGAGGCTCTTCTGTGTTTAAGTTACAGTAACACTAAACACACTCCCAGCTGCCCAAGATGCATGAAGTAGCCAAATGTGTACTTACTGTCATAAGATGTGCTAAAAGACTATATCACCTACACAGTACTTCCATCAGTGACGTCAGTACAGACGTACTCTGCACATTGATGTAGTGTGCTCTTAGAGGTGGAAAATATATCATTATTAAAATAATGTACAGTGCATTTTCACCTTACTACTGTTCCATTTTTTTTCTGAGGGACTTAGTTTTTTAAAAAACAAAACAAAGGCAAATAACGAAAGAAAAAGAGAATGCTGGTCAAATTAACTAACACTATTATAGTGGTAGTGCTAGTATCACCACCACTATGATACTAGCACAAAAATTAAATCTTTCATTACCAAAGCAAATTAAACTCTGAAACATTAATCAAAATCTAAACTTTAATTTGAATATATTCATCCAGTGAAGGGGAAAAAAATCCCATGTTAAAAAATGTTTTTTTCTTTAACAAAGTCACTGGTGCAAACCCCGAACAATATCTTCAAATTAAATGTAACTAACTTTAAAAAAATACATAATTTTATGTGTTTTGGATAGGACATAGGAGTGATAGAAGTTTATAGTAACTTTCAATTAATAATCCATCACTTTTTTGTTTTCCAGATATTTAAATTTTATGTAAATCAGAGACTCATCTCTTTTTAGCACTGGTCACAAGGCTGGACACTGACCTATGTATGGTTCTGTATGTAGTAAAAAGGATTGTAAGTAAAGTTAAAAACAGTCTCTAGAGCTCACAGTTAGAAATTTGCAGCAAAAAGTAGCATTTATGGGAGACTAATTTTCCATAACACCCATTTTATGCTGTCTGTATGCCAACTGGTTGTTTGGAAGTAATTGCAGAAAATAGGCCTCTCTGTCCTACCATCACAAATGTGAGCAAGTAAATTTTAACTAGTTATTTGGCGCTTAATTGCAACCATGTCCTATGATCAGAGAAGACCAAAGGACATGCTAATTGCCAATTGGCAGGAGTGTTTGCTATAATAGACCCTTCCAGATGGGTTTCAGGCAAAACCAAGGAGATATATATATATATATATATATATACATACACAGTACAGACCAAAAGTTTGGACACACCTTCTAATTCAATGGGTTTTCTTTATTTTCATGACTATTTATAAGGCAAGAAATCCCACTTATTAACCTGACAGGGCACACCTATGAAGTGAAAACCATTTCAGGTGACGACCTCTTGAAGCTCATCAAGAAAATGCAGAGTGTGTGCAAAGCAGTAATCACAGCAAAAGGTTGCTACTTTGAAGAAACTAGAATATAAGGGGTATTTTCTGTTGTTTTACACTTTTTTGTTTAGTGCATATTTCCACGTGTTATTCATAGTTTTGATGCCTTCAGTGTGAATCTACAATGTTAATAGTCATGAAAATAAAGGAAACTCATTGAATTAAAAGGTGTGTCCAAACTTTTGGTCTGTAATGTATATATATTTAAATTATCTCCTGTTCAATGTTTAAGAATAGACATGGTTCTGTTTCTGTTGCAAAAGCAATGCAAACGTGTTTAGAATACATGATATTAACTTCCTAAAATTCCATTACTATTTAAAGCATAAATGTGGTGGTATTTGCCAAAAAATAAAAATAAAAGTTACAATGGGTTGTTATTAGGTCCTTCAGCAGAATAATGTTCAAAAACATATGGCCAAACTGTTGTATTTTGTTCACCAGACACAAATTGCAAACGTTTAAATGAGATTAACCAGAAACGTGTCTGAGTGAACTCTGGGTGGATCTGGTATACAACTAAGGATAAATATCCATAAAACCGCTCATGTCCACCGAAAAGTATGGTGAATGATCTATGATGCTGTGGGCCTGTTTCCCTTCAGAAAGGTGTACAGCACCTACTTAGCTTGATTAACATCATGGAGGCTTTGAAATACCAAGATATTCTAAATAAAAACCGGCGAACTCAACCAGGAAATTGGGTTTTTGTTGGGTATTTTGGGTTAATGATCCAAACACAAGGCCAAAGCTACACAGAAATGTTTCACATGACAAAAAGCCTTTTTGCACATTTTTTTACCAGTGGTGAAAATTTATATGGCCAACAAAGTAATTAGGGTTTTATGAAAAGAGGAAGGTCAGGATCTATCAGTTTTGACTTTTGACTGGCTGTTAAAATGAAAAGGAATCAAAGGCAGAATAGTGAAATAAAGGCTTGCAGATCATAATTAGATCCCTTCAGGACAGCACTCCACATTTCCTAACACCTTGTCAACGTATAGTTGACAAGGTGTTAGCCTTGTCAACTATACGTTGACAATACTATACCTTGTATAGTATTTTACTATACAAAGACAAAAAAAGTGCAGAGAGAGCAACTTTGTGCATAATTCTGCATATTTTCTCTTACAAAAACGCATTAGTTATTTAATGTGGCAAAGCAGCAGCATTTATGAAAAATAAAGATGTCACAGCTTTTAGATAGGCTCCAATGAATAACGGAAGAAGCACACCAGTGCCTTGCGGGTGTGGCTGCAGGGTAGCTGGGTCTCAGAGGCTGCTCTGGGCATTTTTTTCCCTCCTATCCTGGCCTTCTGTGCATCAGCATTAATCACTGCTCCACATATTCTCAGAACAAACAAGCACCCACATTCTCAGCTTCCAAACAACCTGATACAAGTTAAGCTCCAGAATTTTAACAGCGAAGTCGTGTTGTTTACTGCAGAAACAGTATCTATCTTCACTATATAGGATGATACCAGCCTACCAATTTTTCAGTTTAGACATAGAGGCAATTTAATATCGCTGGTGCATTTGCTCCCTGACACAGGTATTTTCCCTGAACTGGTGACAAATGTATGCCACAGAGGATTATTTAGGGTGTCATTCAAAAAATAAATGAATGGGCAAAATTCATGATGTGTTTAATAAAATCACTGCGTCATGTAAATATGGAAAAGAAACTTAAAACTGGCAATAGAACAAGATTTTTTGGTTTACTGATTCAAATGGAAATAAGATAAAAAACAAGATAACTGATAGAAAATAGCACAAATTCAAGGCAATATGAAGAACCTAATGGTTAAATGTTAAAACATTATGTTTGAATGTTTCTGCAAAAACAGTTTATAGTATTAATGTACAACATATTGGTTAGATTCTATATTAATATAATCATTTAAATATTTTAACTTTTCTTAAAATCCCATTGCAGGGCAAAATTTTAATATGTCACCAAATCAAACTTGACTGATTTATTTCTGCACTTTATGATGCGCATTCTTCCAAGACATTTTATTTTGCTTCACTATCTAATGTTTCACCTTTGAAATACAAAGGTACTTTTATTGGACCTAATTTAAAAAAAATACATGTTTTTTTTCAGGTCACAAACTTTGATATGAGCTGTACAAGCTACTGAAAAGTTTGTCACTGTCACAGCAAGTTTTACTATCAAAGATCAACATAACTGATGATGTCTATATACAGTGGGGGTCCCAAGTGATTGCAGAGTTTAGCTATGGTACCTAATCCCCATGAAACTGGGGCTCCAGTGTAGGTAAACGGCTAACAGTCATAGCTTTTAAGTGGCATACTGCCATCTAAGAAATTACATAGTTTATTAACCTTTCTGTAAAGAAAAAGTTGTATAATTTAATATTTACTTGCAGTTTAGTTGCCTGTCTAGTCAGGTAAATCCCAACTTCAGTTTGAAATCTAATAGGGTTCATTTGCATTGCCCTACATTTAGCTCCATTATTATTTCCATCACCTTTGATCATCTTGCTGAAAAAAGGCTTCAGTAAGATGCTGCCACCACCACGTGTTGAGGATTTTGTTTACCATGTTATATTTTAGTTTGATCAGACCAAAGCATCTTCTTTCACATGTTTACTATGCTCCTTTCATGACTTATGGAAAATTGTGCAAACAAACTACTTGTAGAATCATATTCTCAAAATGTCATGTGACAAAATAGGAAACGGTAAAGGTATATTATTCCATTTGCAAGGTGCTTTTGTATAGTACCACATGGAAACATATTTGTGCTGGCGACTATTCAAAATTTAAAATTGATCTTCAGAAGATAATGGAAACTAAAAAATTTGGCTCAACAAGAACCCTTGTTTATAGTTGCCAACTTGCACAGCATGGAGGATAGTAAAGGAGGGAACAAAAACAGCATTGATAGGGAAGGGCAACACATTTTTCAGTGTGAAATGATGTTAAAATTCACCTTTACTAGGAGCCAAAACATATACATCAGCACAGTATGTGCATACATACTGTTGCCAAGTGTGGCAGTTCAAAGATTCACCTGAGATTTCTGAAGGAAAGCAATCAAGTAAGCATAAGATTTGAAAGGATGTTTCAGTCTATTTTACTCCAACACAGCATTAGGAATATTACTGATCATTATCTATAGATATTTTTATGTTTCTTGGCAGCTTAACAACAAAGACTAATTCCAGGTCTTCCTCTGAAGGTGAAAATAAAAGTTATCTCATTATAATCACATAATTCAGTGACACAGCTATACACATACATCTATAAACAATGCTGAAGACAATAAAATGAACGCCTTTGTTGTTCTACACTCATATACAGTCTAACAAATAGTAGAGGGCTACATGGTCTTTTTACTTGACATCTGGAGTTTTGTTTGCATACAGATCTCTAACTGAGAGTGAAGCTGTAAATACACAGAACCAGAATTTAGTGATCACTGGCTCTGTATTCTTTCATTCTCATCAATAAGAAATGTGTTTTCAGCTGAGATTTTTTTAACCAAAGCTTACTCATCATACACCAACTTATTCTCTTTCAGAAAACAGAGATGATTCTAGTACACAAATCACGCCCGAATGCAACAAAAGAATTCATTACTGCACTAATGCATAACGTATACACTTTTGTTATGTGGTGTCACTTTCAATTATAGAAGGTAACATTTGAATTCCACACATTTATGAAAACTGAAGTTATTTCATGTACACTCATGCATCTTTGTAAATGTTTTCATGACTTAACAGCTGGGATGTTGATTAGTCTTTCAAAGTGGTGCTGAGAAACAGTTCTCAAGGCTTAACAGGAAGCACTGCACTAATGTTTCCACAAAGCAGACAATTTATCAGTGAACTTAACATGAAATAGTTTTTAAAATCCTATTTTTACCAACATATTCAGCTTAGCGCAAGAACAAATGCTCCTTGTAAGAGTTGTTTTTTGTAAAAACATGATTGAAAACCTTGGAAGGAGCTTTAACAGAGTTTACTTGGAGATACATCAGTTCTCTAAGATGCTGATCTACAGCATCTTTAGTTTTTCATCTGATAGCAGCAAAGTTAAAAGCATCAACATTTCTACAAGAAAACGTGAGCTTTTGAAATCTAACAGCTGTTCTTGAAGACCACTCATGAATTGGAAGTTAAATGTACACTAATGAGGGATAGCTTAAGAAATTTTCACAAACAGCTCGTATTGTTTTAATAGGGGAAGTTCCTTCTAAAAAACATTTCTCAAGACCTGCTGATGAAGGACACTTAAAATGAGGCAACAAATTGGTGTTTGCTCACTAATAAGCAGGCAATTTGTCAGTGAATCAAACAGTAAATTAAAATTTCTTTTGGAATACCGCCTTCTCCACACTTTTCAGCTCTTTGTTTATCCGGTCAAGCATACTAAATTTAGACATACATCAGTTATATGTTTCGGGTAGTTTAGCTTTTCCTGTAGCAGAGTTAAAACAGCAACTTCCCAAAAAACTTCAGTTTCTAAAAATCCTGGAAAACTAACTTTGAAGACCACTCACGTTTAGAGTGCAAAATTTACACAATATTTGTCTGAATATGGAAATTCAGATAAATATTGTGAAGTACCAGTAATAACACAATTGAGAAAGAAAGTTTGAAAAGATTACTATTATATGTACCGAATATTACTATTCTGTACATATTTTGAAGTTCTTTTAAATTAAATGTTAGTGTTGACATTTTATGGAAGTCAAGGTATGTGTGCTCTATGTTGATAGTGTGTTTTGATTCCAAGAGTTTCACTGTATGTGAATATGGGTTTTCATTCAGGTCCATGGGAAAAATGGATATTCAATCCTGTCTTCTAAAGCTATTGATTTACTACCAAATTTGTTTGACAACTATGCAAACACTGCATGAATCTTAAGTCCTACATGATTAATGAAATCCTTCCATAGAAACAAATTCCAGCTGAAAGTACGTGCCATCCTCATGACTTGATTCCTCTGCAATAAAGCCTTGAGAATATGATCCGTTTTTTTTTTTTTTTACAAGAAACAGTTTGAAAAGCTCTTTAAAGACTCCAACAGTTAATCAGAAATAGTTTGCCCCCTTCTCTTAAAGTATTTCTAGAATAACCATTTAAGGTCAAAAGCATGTCCTCTCTGTAACACCTTCACTGGAAAGAGGTCAGCTATATTAAGACTACTTATACCAAATGAGAAGATGAGATGCATGAACATGTGCTATATGTCCCGCTTATTGCCCTGAGGGTAGAGTGACTGCTATCAAGAGATGCTGCCAGGTGAGTGTGTAAGGGGGAGGCTGGCAAGGAGGAGGTGCAGAGGGGAAACGGCAAGCCAGCAGGTAGCAGGGCTCCCTGTGTTCAGCTGCATGACCTCTGGAAACCATCCAGCACTGCCTCTGCAAGACAAAACATGGCCTCACCTTTCTCGCTGCACATTCTAAGAAGAAATCCCATAATGGCTGCCCAGCAGCCAATTAAAAAGTTATGCATAATTTAACATATCAAACTGAATATGATTTGCACTTAATTGTTGGGGATTTTTCCTCTGCAATGCAGGACCAGGGTGGAAAGAGCATGTTCACGTTGTGGTCTGATTTGTTCATGATTCTATACAGTTTCTTGCAAAAGTATTCTCATCACTTGAATTTTTTCCATATTTTACAACAATCTATTTCAATGTAATAGGTTTTTATATAATAGTTTATGGGAAAGTAGTGCACACCTTGTGAAATGAATGGAAAAGGAAATACTGATTGAGATTTTTTTTTTCAAAAACAAATTCTGCTCGTTTTACTGTCCATTAAATATAATCCAAAGTATTAACTTGTCATCTAATTAGTGAATAAAGTCAAACATGCAGTCAGAGCTACAATGCAAAGATTTAGATCAAATTAGATCTGCACAATACTGGAAAAATATATATCTTTTCTACTTGTGCAATGTGACAAATGGCACCTGAATATGACAGAAAAGTGGTCAAACAAAGAATTTGCTCACGGGTAAAATAACTGTAAATCACACCTATTTCTTACTTTTAGCAGAACAATGTAATGCTTTGTAATAGTCTGCAAATAAAACTCATTGAAGTTTACAGGTAACAGGAGCAAAACTGAAAGAAACCCAAAGATATTAATTTCATTTGCAGGGCCCTATTTTCCTTTACTAAAAAAAAAAAAAAAACCCTTCTTACTAAAAATGTGAAGGATGTACTTACTGTAAGTACAGAAAATCTCACATTTCCATTGTGCAATGCTACAAAAAGAAGTACTATCATGTCTGACAAATGAAAGTAGGCTCAACGGATGAGCTTCCAGTGGCTAATAAAATCGTGGCCTTCAGGTGAAATCACATTACAAAGAGAGGCATTCTATTTATCTCTCCTCTTAGCAGGCTGAAGACCGGTACAGCACATCTTCTAAATCCTCTATATAAAATAGCTTTCCCCTCATTGCTCCAATTAAAAGATAGCAGTAAAATACAGCCGACAAGGAGCTGAGATAGTGTAATTACCTACTATGGTCTGTGCAAGTGGGGGGCAAAGTTTGCCCATTTAAGCCCAGAGCAGCAACGCATCCAGAACCAGAACTGCCACATGCAGGGATATAAGCGGACATCTCTCAAGATCCAACTCCTCTCTTCGGCTTAACATTCATGATATAATTGTTGCGATCTCTGCCAATCATTTAGTCACACTGCCATTCCTGCTTGTCCTTGGAGTTAGATTAAATCCATGGTACAAAGCCAGACATTTCAGTGACTAAAGGACCTGTGGCTATATGTTATTTTTTCTGACTGAAACACACGGATAAAACCAAGCAGCAGCAACAACTGCACTGGAATTATGTTGAATGTCATTTTTTGTTATGGTAATTTTGCAGCTTTTTCTCCCTCCCCTAGGAAAGGGTCTAATTTCAGGAGAGGGGCCAAACAATATATCCCTCCTTCAATCTCAGTGATGGCAAACTACAAATCATATCAGATGAGTCGCATTCAGTCAAAAGTCAATTTGAGGCCGATCAGCTCGTCTGAGTAAAAGTAGTGTTTTGTAGGTTGTTAGAACTGACTGCCAGCAGCCGCCCACTGCTTAATGATTAGCTAATCTCCCAGGAAAATGGTTATCAGTTGTTGGCTCTGCTGCAGTATGCCACAGATGACATTTTGTTTTTCTTCTTAGTGAATTTAAAGTTAGAATCCAATAGTCAAACACTTCTCCTGGAATGTCTAAAACCTTTTTTTTTATTGTTATTGCGTTCCTAAATTGCTTTGCAAAAATATTTTCCCAACATTTTTCACCCTACAACCACAAATATTCAGTGTTTTTTTTTTATTTTTATTTTGTGTGAAAGATTTCAAGAGTGCCAGATTCCAGCATTTGAGAGCAACAACTCTGCAACTTTTAGATGCAGCTCTGATTCAACATACCTGAAGAACAGAATGAGATACTGATGAAGGAATTCAGCCAATTTACTCAGATGTGTTGGGTAAAGATGCATCTAAAAGTTCCACGAGAGCTGCTCTGGAGGACTGAACAAGAGCACCCCTGTGGTAGACCAGCACAAAAGTAGTTCATAAATGCAAAGAGAAAGGAAAAGATACAAAGTTTTCAAATGTCTTCACAAATAAAAATCTCAAAAGTGTGGCATACTTTTGTACTTAATCCTCCGGTAACAGCACCTTTCACCACAGTTACAGCTGCAAGTCTTCTATGACTTATGGGGATTGTGTGTCTGAGGTGGTGTGTAATGTAACATTTCCTCCAAACACAACATGCTTAAAAGTTGATAAAGTTCTAATCATAAAATAATTTCAAAGGTAAAGCAGGGTTAATGCAAATATTTGCCACTCTTTGCTGTTGTTAAAAATTTTGAAAACCATAATCACATCAAATCCTAACAGAATAAAGTGATTGTAATTATATTGTGACAAAATGTTTCAAAAAAGCCTCTGGTATAATTGCCTTTGCAACAAAATGAAGGAACAATTCTCCTGTTACTAGTAGCATCAATACTTTACTTAACATCAGTAGTTCTTCAGGAATGCACTGACCTAACTTTCTTTTAGTTTCTGTCTCCAACCAGTTAGTCAGTACACACCATGTCTGCTCTGCCACATTTAAGGCAATTTTCTACACTTTTAGTGGAACATTGTGTTCCTCTCTCTTTGTCTTTGTAGTAATGCCGCAGTAATTCCAGCTCCAATAGCGTATCTTAAAGTTGCTGCAGTAGTTATAAAGTTGGCTGCTAGAAAACTGACATCGTATCAAATCTATATTATTTTCTACTGTACACTCTGAACAAATAATGGAACCTAACAAAATTATATACACGTTTAATTCAATCACACGCTGATTCGATTCTTGTCATACAGCGTTCATCCCTTAATTATTCCATGATGAGCAAGATGATTTATTTCATTGCTTCTAATCAATTTCATTTATAAATAAAGACTCATCAAGGAATATCAATATGTGAGAACTTTCTACATCAGAATTGAAATTTTATCAAAAGGGGATCATAGCAAAAATAGACAGTTTGGTGATATGGCACATATGATACATATTCTGCAGCAGTTATTGGTGGATATTAAAGTCTCTTTAAACTGTCTAAGGTAAAGCTCATATATAATTCCATCTATAACCCTTAAAAAGTTAGAAAGATGTTGTAAGCCCTTTTAAGCATTCTCTGGAAGTATCATTTTTGTCTGTCTTTGCCAATTAACTACATGTAACACTAATCAGAAGCAGGTCATGCTTTGTATGATTGATAATATGAACACCCCCACCTCTTCCCATCTCATATACTTCGCCGAGAGAGCTAGCCAGACGATAATTAAGTTGCCCAATTAGTCCGTGTTTTCAGTCAAGCAGAAGAGCAACCCTTGAGTGCAAGAGAAAAAAGATGGGCACCATTAGCAAATCCTGATTACAACATATCCTTTGGAGATGTTTTAAGAATAAAGTCATGCATCTTTGTTTAATCTACTTCATTAGCACAAAACTACATCATGGCTGCCAATAGTAAAAAGTGCATTTCAATGATCTTATGAGAAAAACAAGGTTAAAGTTACATTTTCAATGGATGTATGGATGTAAAAATAACAGTACTCAGGAAGGCTGCTATAATAAACCCATCCACCTACTCACATATGACAAGATGTGAAAGCTTTTTACTGACTTGTGAAAACAATAAAAAATAAAAACAACAACTAAAAAACTCACCAAAAACCAAAGAGATACTGAAGGGCTTCATCAGGCAACATTCAAAAGGTTTTAGAAGGAAATATCTGACTTTTGAAATTACTTTGGAATGTACATATACAATATATATGGATCCATCTTTGAAATGTTACTCCATTGGTTATAATCAGGACTTGTTTTGTGTAAAACCTTATTTTAAGGCAATACAATTTCATACAGTTTCTTATACTGAAAAAGCTGCAGTTCCCTTGACAGTGAACTTTAAAGATGTGATTTTTGCTATTCTTATTCTTATTCTGACATACATGCTTTTTCTTGTAGACATTTATGGGATTACAAAATGAAATGGACATTTGTCTAACTTGAATGCCATGTTGTCTTATCTTTCCCATTTTAACATTTTCCTATTCATAACCAAAGAAAACAGAAGTCAGACTCCTAACTAAATGTTCCTAGATACTTAAATCAACTTAACTATAAAGTAAAATATGCAGTCTTGATGTATATCTTAAGACCAGAGAAAAGAACTTATGAATGCGTAAGGGTACTTCATACTTCTTGTCTACTCTATGTTGTTCAATATATGTAACCTTGCACATCTTTTAATTGAGTTTGTTATACTGACATAACAGCAGCTTGTGTCTCAACCCTGGTCCTGGTTCCTCAACATCTGTTGTAAGCCTTGTTAAACTAGGCAATGCCCATTTCAGAATGATGTCACTTACTTTACTCAATCATGGTTTGAACTCATGGTGGCCGGGTCCAAATCACATTGCCTCTAACCATTGTACTAAGAAACCAGCTAGTTCTACCAGAAATGGAGACCTGTGTAACACCTGGATTAACTAGAAGAAAGCCTATGGCACAATCCCACACAAATGGATCACAGTTATTGGACCTGTACAACATCAATAGTACAATTAAAGCCTTGATAGCAAGCTCAAGGGGAAGATGTTAGGTAAATCGAATTCAGCCAAATCATTATAATGAACAGAAATAAATACCAACTAGGAAATAGAGCCACTGTCAGTCACCTCCTCTACATGGATGACATCGAGCTGCATGTCAAGAGTGATTAAGGCATAAACTCACTGATCCACCTAACCAGAAATACATTAGGATGCTCTTCTGATTGGTCAAATAATATCTAAGATAAGACAATTATAACAGACGGGATTGAACTACCAGAAAGCAACCTTGAGAAGATAGACATGAAAATCAGCCATGACCAATTAACTACAGTGAACAAGGCGGTCATGAAAAGTCAGGGTGTTAAAAGTGTTGACTTTGTGATAAAGGCCATAAACCAAAACCTAGAGTGCATCAGTGAGATAGCCCCATTGACAAACTGAAAAATTTCTGAGGCAACAGAAACCATGAGTGAAAGAAGGATCAGGAAGAACAATTGTGGAGAAAACGCTACATGGTGTATACCAACAATGAATTAAGGAAGTAGCAGAGAAAAAAACAAGGTTTTACCAAGGGTTAGAGAGGGCTGTACTAAAGGACAGCATGGGGCATTAATCATAACAACAAAAGTCTTTAAGCACAAGAGCAATTAAGGTTGGGGTCTACCACATACGGCAGCACTGAATATGTAAGCTGTTTGAAGACGCCCCTGAAACACTCCAACACTTAATAGTTGGGTGTAAGATGCTGAGAGGAAAAGTGCACATGGAACTTGATTATTCCAACCAATCAAGTGGTTGGAATAATGTATAGGAATACTTGTGCTATGGATTTACATAGAACAAAAAAGCTAAGATCTTGTGGCATTTGAAAATCCAAGGTGTTAAATAGGTATTTCCTAATCAAATGAATGTCATGGTAATAAACAAAGTAGAAGAGAGAAGAGTGGTGGTAAACAGTAAATCTAACTTCTAACAAGAAGAAGAAGCATGAGTATAAAGAAAAATACCAAGGACTGAAAGGGGAAACAGAGAAGCTGTGGAGAGTCAAATATTTTTAATACTGAAATTTCAAACATTTCTATAAGTTCCTCATTATTCTTTTTATATGTATTCCCCCTGAAAATGTAGAATTCTACAGAAGTAACAAAGGCCGTTTCATACTGGCAGCCTTAAAAGAAACATACTGCAATTTAATCATAAATGCCTAACTGAAAATGAAAAATTTATTACTTCCTACACATTTTCTGTTGTATGTGCATTTATATATTTATGTATCACTCCCCCAAAAACATTTCAATTGCAGACTTCATATTGCCATGTCCCAAGATAGGGTTCTTCAAACACTATTTCTCTTGTGTAAAGCGGTGTCCCTCTTAAGATTTTGCAGGGGCATTAAGAAAAAAAAAAGACAAAATGCTATAAGCACTACAGCAAAACACTGAATTTGCAAGAACTACAGCCAGGTTGCTCAGTGACAAACTATAGAAGTGTGGATTTATTGGACACTTGAATGGATCCATTTAGCATTAGAATTGGAAACAAATAATTAACCCTTCATGACAAAAAATATCCCAAAAAACATAATCCAGTTGTGGTGCAAAAGTCCACAAAAGTTTCTGCTGTTCTGCCAATCACAAATTTAGTTTTCTTTATGGAAAATGGAAAAGAATCAATGTAAACGGTCCCCTTATAAGAGTTTTCTAACCATAGTTTTTGTAATACAGCATCAAGAAGGCAACAAGAAAAAAGATGCATAGTTATGAAATCACTACAAAGCCTCTATCTACTCATAATGTGCATGAACAAAGAGCACTTTCAATATAATTGTTGATATTGTTGCCAGTGGTCATTTAAGATTTGTATTATTAAATGCATTTATTTATTTGCCGTGAAAAATACTGGTTGCAAAAAAATGACAAATTTGATTTAAATAAGAGAAATAGGACAGATCTGATCGAATATCAGTATCAATATTAATTGATGTCATTTTTCAGTTAAATATCAGAGTGAGGCCACCATCTACCTATTATTCTAGCCATCCATCATCTGTCCATTGATCCAGACTCTTGGATCCTGTATTGTTGTTGGTCTTATGTTTGATTTTCTCTGGACATTTATGTTAACAGAACAGAAAATGTATGGTTACAGCAGCAAAGAGTTTTTGCTGACAACAGGAAAGCTAACTGGGTTACAGAAAGTTGAACACTCAACCTCTACCTGCTGTGAATTACATATGATCTGTAAATTCTGGCAGACTATTTAAAGACTTTGACACAAAGTAGGACTATAAAATCCTGAGAATGCTGGGTAGTGCTAGAAGTTTCTTCCTGTTAATAGGAAGTCATTTCTCTACAGCTGTCGCAACACCATACTAGTGTTGCTTTTTTTATTCTTGCATGTGCACAGTGTCTGATGTTTCCTCTGCTCATTAGTTATTGACTGTTTCAGACAGAAACAACTTGGAAATTAAACTATAGCAAAATTATCTTGTTGATGAAAACTGACTATTAAAACCATTCTGCCAAGGATTCTTCACTTCTAAAAGATCAACGATGACTGAAACTGTTTTTAAATGTGTAATTACATTTTGAATTCTGTACAGTATTTTCTACAGTGTGTAGTGCCTCCACAGGAGGCATATAAATCTATACATATCATGCTTGTTATGCAATTTCCAGTCTTGCATGTTTGATGTGTTCAATGGTTTTTGATGGGACAATGTCAGCATCAATAGATATTCAAGATTATATTGCAGGATAAGATTTAAATGTACAAACACTGATCTGAAGCATCTGAGTTAAAATACCCCATAAAAGTAATAATGAATAACAATAGAGTAACAAATTTCAGATGTCTTCAACATTCGAACAACGTTCAGGCGTTCAACTCATACCCAGAATCCTAAACTTGTGAAAGTAAAGTTGGCCTCTGTCAAAAACCCTAAACACTACCCACCGACATCTGACGTGAGTTCAATGGTAGTGTGTAATCAGCAGTCTGTCCCCTTTGGTCTGGAAAATGTTTTATCTCCTGTTCTAATTGGCATTGATGGGAATACAACACCCAGGAGCATACGTTAATTTTTCAACATGAGTTCTGCTCTTATGGGGCTGCAAAAAGCAGTCCAGTTTTTTACCCCCTTTTTCTTTACAGATACTCATGCTTGAGCAACTGTATTGCTCTTAAGCTGACTGTATAAACTCACTGACAAAAATGGATGAGATTGATTTTACCTGCCTGAAAGACCGCTGCCAGCCCCTTCTCAGTCTGGTGGTGTAAGCAGACTTCGATGGTCTAGTAATAAAAACTGTCTAATCATTTGACAATGTACTGACTATTAGACGCTGAGCTGCACCACAGTTTACAGAATGATGTAACGTATCCCTGCGGGTCATCACTTAATAAACTTGTTACCTGGGAGGTTGTGGCAGTGACGGTACCCTAATACGTGTTTTTACTTATCCTATTTCTCAGCAGAATATGCTATTATCCATAACAAAAATAGAAAATTGCCAATTGAATGTCAATGTCACGCCTACTAAATAGGCTTTGCCATCAGCGACAGAAGCTATCACACTACTAGCCTTGTTAATGATCTCAGACAGATTGACAAGGCCTCTCTTTGGGAAATGATCATAATAACAAGTGTTTCGATTGGTGAGGCTCGAAATAGTATCGGGCTGATGCATACTTTATTAGTTTGAACTTAGGAAAACAAACACAATAATCTCATTTCCCAGTTGTGACACATTGTACCTGACATCTACATCAGCATGGACCACATAATAAATGCAGAGGAAAGAAATATGCTAGAAAATTTTAAAACCTGCTCGATTGAAATCAAAACTTAAAAAGGATTCTAACCACTGGAAATTATTTTAATTCCCAAAGATGCCATTGTTTACTTTAAGCAAGCTTCATAAACATTTCAAAAGTAGATGTCAAACTAATTAAAATACCTGTTAGAAACAACCATTTTCACCCAGTAATGCCATGCAGAATGCCCTCCTCTTGGCAGTAAATATCTACAACTTTCCTTCATACTCCACACCTCAATACCTGAACAAAGTCGCTTCAAGGTGATATCTGTGAGAATAGGATCCTGAGACCTATTGACTCACTTCATTATTAATTCAGCTGCAAGCTTTACAGACCAGCAGCATCAATTCAGCGGTAGAGATGAGAAATTGGAACAGCTGGAGGTGTAATGCTGTGGCTTTTCTCCTAGGACCCCTGTCAATACTCACACCCAAAAAGATGGAGGTTGCCGCCGACATATCAGGGTCAAGACAGATTGCTAAAAAAAGAGAAGAAATTTGGATTCGAATGTGGCAAAGGCTCAGTACAGACAAGCCACTCTTAACTTTACTTCCTCAAGCTTAATACTTCCTTTTCATTGAAGGTTTATCATTTAATATATCATTAAAAAAAGAAGAGAATTAGTACTAAAAAGAAAATGCATTGCAGTATAAATGGAGTTTTCTCCTTTGGACATTTTTACTGTCAGTACACAACCACAAACTTTAGTGTATTTTGCATAGCTAGAAACACAACTTAAAACACAGAGTGAATGTACTGCTTCTGTGAATTACAATGATCAGACCTTGTCACAAATTCTCTATTGAAATTAAGCCTGACCTTTGATTTTGTCAATCACACAATCAATATGCCTGGATCCATTCTATAGTAGCGCTGGCTGCATTTGTCGGGAGGTTGTCCTGCTGGAGTGTATGACTCTTGCCCTAACCTCAAGTCTTTTGCAGCTCTCAAAAAGTCTTCCTCCAGGAGTATGCTGTACTTAGCTATATGCTTTGTTTAATCTTTCTTGACCAGCTTTCCATTTCCTGGGGGAAAATAAACTCTGCAGCATGAAGCTGCCACGACTGTGTCACAATGGAAATAGCATGGCAAAAAAGTTCACCATGTTTTATACATCCCCTACATTACTTATTATGAACTACAGACTGTTAAGATCATGTTTTTTTCACAAAAGCCATTTTTGGTGTGTAGTTAACATATTGTCCCACCGGAACTGTGGCTCTATGCAACTCCTCCAGATTTCTTGGCTGCTTCTCTTGATTAATGTTCTCCTTGCTTGGTCAACAGGTATAGATGGACCTCCATGTCTTAGGTTGCAGTTGAACACAAGATGTCTATTTAATAATTGCAGGACTGCTTAAGATATTTAGTTGCACATATTTATTTAAGCCTATCAAATAAAAAAGGGGCTTAATACTTAAGCACACTCACATTTATTTATTATAGAAAATGCCAAAAGCCATGCACCACTAAATGTTGATCAATCTTTAAGACTCCTGATACAGTGCAATGAGGTTTTGGTTGTAACTGTGATAAATGTAAAAGTTAAATACATTTTTAAGACACTGCATCTTTTCTTCTTTAGGGAAGAAGAATGTTTGTTTGGTCCCTAAGTGGTTTTAGTGAGGGAAGCAGCACACCAACTTCCACTACAAAAGCAAGTGGTCCGTGCAAAGCCATTGCTTTGATGTTTTCAAAATGAAGTCTTCCGCAGGCAACGAGGATTTCATTATCTGGGGAAAACATATATAGAATTGCAAGACACTGAACCACTGCAACCTGTGACAATAATGTCCACCGAACAGACGGAAAACAATAATGCAGTTTCAGTTGGCTGCGATAAGATAGGAACAGTATGTAATGACTGCCTGAGACAATCTGTCAACACATCTATAAAATGTTATTACAGGTCGAGATAAAGCAACGACGATAGAAGGAGACAGATGTGGTGATGTTTGTATGTGTCAGCTTTATTTTGCACCTCTTGAGAGGTGACAAGAGCAACCTGCCACTGTAACACTCCTGATAACTTAAGTCAGCCTACGTTGCATGTATCCCCTGCTGTTGGGTTTACTCCAGTAGAGTTTAACTGAGATATACAAATGTGAACTATGAATTTTTTTAGTAGTGAAGCAACTGTCAGAATAATTATTCAAAGCTCTATTAAGATGTTGTGCACCAAATGTGATCGGACGTCATTGGTGATGTGAAGATTACAACCCTTAAAGAAGGATGACTGTGAATTGACGCTTCTGTCAAAGATGTCTCATAAATATTCAAGAATAACTTAATCTGTTTTGAAAATCAACCAGCTTTAAGGTATAAAGTTTAACAAGATATTGCTTTTATTAAGTGACAGGCACATCTCATAATAGACAAAGTTTGACAGTTTTGATAACATTTGATATGTAAACATGCCTTTCTGGTATTTACAGCGTATGGAAATACATTTAAAACAATCGCTAATCTGTAGAGATTATTTTGGGCATTGTAATGGAAATGAGATTGACTTTAGCTTTTGTCAAAAGAATAACCTAGAAGATTGTTTTTTTTAAATTTCTTGTAGCATCAATAGGTTAACTGTTGCTATTCTGTTTTAATTAATGAAGCTGAGGCTTTACTATTTTTTTCTTTTGATCCAACAACAAATAATAGCAGTCCTCAAATTACCTCTTAGTGAGTGATATATAAATATGGGATTTCAACTTTAAGCCACAGTGCACCCTTCTTTTTGATATAGCCTTAAATATTAATTGTATATGTGACCATAATATTGATCTTAACATTGGCGTTATGCATTAAGGCTGCAGTGAGGATTTCTGAGAAAACCGTGGACTGGGCCTGAAAATTTTAACAAGCACAACTGACAGGTCTCTGCGTCTTGCTCTCTCCCCATACAGCTCCTCTGCCATTGCTAAGCAGACTACTTGAAAAATTGTCAGTTTTCCTGTAGTGTTAGGTTGCTTATCTGCCATTAGCACAGCTGCAGCACACTGACGATCTTAAACTTTAACAATATTTGACGCTGAAAGGGGACTGACATGAGCAACATGTACACACGCATGATTGACAGTGTTATGACAGTACTCCTGTCTCTGACTGGTTGTTTCTGACAGCAGTGTACTGGATTATTGTTTTAATTGGATTATTTTGTATACTTTTGCGTTAAATCTTAATGTTGAAACTGTTACATTGGGAAACAGTTGTACTCTTTGTCACAGTTTACATACCATGAGAATCTAATTGCAACCCCATGCCTAGTTCATGTTTCAATATGTAAATGCTATTTTCAGCTTCTTCTCAGCTGGGATTTTATGGTTATATTAAAATGTTTTTTAAAAAATCTTGTTGTTTAGCTGAAAGACAGAAAAGAGAGAGAGCAGTGGTAAATATGAATATTTAAATATTCATGTTGTTCTGTCAGAAACATATAGATTCGTTGGAAGTGTCATGGGAGCATTGATCTGTACACGCTGTGCACTAACAGCAAAACCCTAGGCATACTTCATAAGAAGGAGTTGAATCAGTATTTATCAAACACACAAACCATATGATGTGTTATTTGGACTTGCCCTTTGCATAAGCAGGGCAGCATCTTAAACATTCATAGGAGATGTATGAAACTAAAATAGAATCGACTGAATTTTTACTTAATTATCACAGCAATTGCACAACACACAATAATAATCTCACTGTACCCTTTCAAGTAGGGCTGTTGTAAACAAATATTTTAATAATCGAGTAAGCTATCGATTATTCTTATGATTAATAGAGTAATCTGATTAAAAATAGATTAAAGTAAAACATTGGTAAATCTAACATAACAGCAGTATTACTCTCGCATATCAACATCAGTCCAATTTTTCACAGTTGAGCTTCACTAACAATAACTTGAATTAATATGTAACTTAATTAATAAAATTAACTCGTAACAATAATAGCTCACTTTCCAAGTTAACTTGAAGAAAAGTTATACAAAAATCTGAAATTATATTCAATTCAACAATATAGAGGCAGGCTCACAAATACGCTTATAAAAAATGTCTATACCTCAGCTTTTCATTCATGCATTCATCTTCCGTCAGTTAAATAGATGAACTCTAACCTAGCCCAGACATTTATAGCTTTTGTGTTTATGTTAGCGATGGAATTTGACATCTTTGTTCGTCACACACAATAACTCAGTAACTTTACCAGCTACGTGCCGCCACGATGTGCTCTGCAACACATTTGTTGAGATCGGGATGACATAAAATACATTTTCCGGTTAATCTGTAAAGCTACACTTACGTTAATTATCTATTGCGCAGCCGCCCACAGCGTTCAGTCTATCCACTCACCTATATAAATACACCTGCAGCGCTCTTCCCCGCTGTTCGCTCTGAACCGCTACCAGGCAGCAGCTCCGGGAGGAGAAAAGCTGCCGTACACCAGGCATTGCGCCAGTCATATTAAGAATGCTTATTGGTCCCCCGAAAAACGACAAAGACCCAGACATTATCATCAATCAATAAAATCCTCCCAGGCTGAACTTGAAAACTGGGCGTTATGATGCTAACTCTTAGCTTTCGTCAACAACTCAGGCGGAAGTGAAAGCTCCACACAATGCAGAAAAACAGTAAACATTGCAGCAATTACCAGCTGCAAACTAAATCAAAGCTAAATTCAGTCTCATCAACCCAATCAAAGAATTGCATGACATCAGTGTCGCATAGAAAATTATGTGACATGAACACAATATAACTATAGATAGATACTCCATCACCATACATCTGCAGATTAATGGCTAAAAATGTCACAGGGAATAAGGTCATGCACCAAGGGACCTGGCTATGAAGAGACATCTGAGCACTTCTAAGCCAGAGTTGCATTTCCATGGTCCACTGGGAAGCCAAATGTACTGCTGTCAAGCCCCAGCTCACAAACATGTGAGTGCACACACACACTTAACACTGTGTGACCTATCTGATGAGAGAAGACAGAGACAGGGTAGACCCTAACATGGAACATTAGGCATGATTAGAAGTAATTCACCGAAATGCTCATGTCACCACATTGACACAATATTAAAGTCTAAAACAGTGAGTGGTGTATGTTCTTTACTATGATGCATGACATTAATAAAAACCCATAAATGCACTTTATTTATCTCTATTTATGAGCTCTACTGCCTGAAAAAAATGGATGTCCAAAAGAAATATCACCTGACTTTTTTTTTTTTTTTTTGGAGCTTTTAGCTTTTAGATTAAGTCACATAAAAACCTGGGTGATACATTTTCTAAAGAACTGTAAACAAACTGACATAGGCGTTTATGTCTTGAGATTTTGCTTGGACATTAACTTTAAAGGAGTATTTTGCAGTTGATGAGTGTCCCATCTCCTCCCAAAGGATTTTATAGAGAGTCAAACCCCTGCAAGCTTGTACCAGTCAGTGCAATGGATTGTCAACAGCAGAATTATTAAAGCTAGATTGGGAACATTAACTGCAAACATACACACATTGTCTGGAAACATTATCATGCTGCCACTGAGTAGCCTAACCTGTGTCACCACATGTCACAGCTAACATAATCTTTGAAGTAACAAATGGTATCACGGTACCTTTGATGTTGCTGTCAGACAAGAATGGATGATTTCAATCTGATGAACATCTGTAGTTTTTATGCCTCAGTAAGAGATGAATCTAATGAGATGTAAATTGGAGGTCTTCCTAAAGTTCTTCTTTGCTCAAGAAGACAATATTCTTGTCAAGGAAGGAAGAGTCTGTTTATCCTAAAATTGCTCTCAATTCCACATTAATTGGGACACAAAAGAAATGTGTTGGATCAACACAAACAATTTCATATACATGGTTGTTTGTGTGAGCATGGTTTTGTTGAGTTTAGTAAACAGCAGCATGTAGTAGCAAATTCACATGTTTGGATAGAAGCTTTGAAAATAATAAGAGACATCACATGCTTAAAATGACTTTCTCTATAATTTCACTAAATTATTTCACTCTGATGCTCGGTCTTCACAATCTAGATGCTGAACTGCTATCATGTGTTTGGCTGATTCACCATTTGTGCTCACGAGCAATTGAACAAATTTACCATAAAATGGTCAGTGGAGTACAAAGCATTAACTTGAACAGAGCTCTGGTTAATGCCGTAATGTATTCTAAGATGACCAAAATTATACTATTATTCCCTCTTCAAAAAAATTTAACCACCCTTTGAATGTCAGTCAATTCAACATCTCACATATTAAAATTTGCAGCACTTCTTGCACAAAGTGAAAAATATCTTCCTTATAATCCAAGTACCTGACATTCATTTTAAAAATCTAAATCGTGGTAAATTAGTTCAAAAGGGTTGTTTCTCATTTCACTCTGCAGTAATTATAATGTCAGTGAAAATTGCTAAATGACCTTACTATTCATCTAATATTAGTAACAGTTTATTTCAACAACTTATTACAGAATATAACAAAATGTTCAAACCACAAATACGTACAAACTGCTGAACCTGTAAAACTCTTTTCCTGTTCAACCAGACATCCACCAGGCTTACAGCAAAATTCAAAGAATAGAAACTTCTGAGGTTAATAAGAAAGTGTGTTTGTGGAAGAGCAAGAGAAGCAATATTCTTTGTTTTATCTAAAACAAAACTGAGGCAAAAATATTGAAGATGGACTTGCCAGAGCGCAACAATTTCGAGGCAGAATGAAAGAATGGAAACAAGGTTCAACCCTTTACATCGTGTGATATAATGGTACATCACACGAAGCAATTCCCATGTCTGTCAATGAGTTCATGGGAAAAACAATATGATCATTAATTTAAAATAATCATCGTTGGCAATGACAACTTAAAATAGTCATTTATAATAATCTTCTATCCAACCAACCAGCTTAATCTTGCAAACTATTGTCAAATAATTTTCCCCCAGTCTTTTTTTAAAGCCTTGATAAGTTTGTTTAGAGTCAGTCATCCATGTCCAAATCTCAATGCATCATAAAAAATAGCCATATTGTGTTATGCAATAGAAAGTGCATAAATGCATGACCAACTTTTCCTGGTATAACAAAGACTGTTGATTTTTCTTAATGAACAATTCCCTGCTTGACATTAACTGGGTTGAACAGTACTGAATTAATTTGAAAAATATTACCTTTTCCATTTCAAAAATAAATACCACACATTTCTAACTGATTATGTTAATGTTTCATTTCACCACTCTCTATTTGATGGAACAATGTGAATGTCTGCTGAAGTGTAAATTTACCCGATAGCTTTATCAATTGTTTCTCTTTGATTGAATTCCAGTATAAAACACCCGGCAATAAATCAGCATTTGCAGAGATCCACAAAGCAACACCGTAATCATGTTTGAACTGAGAAAATCAAATCCTTAGTCAATTATCTTGGCCTCAGCTGAACAGATAATGGGAGATCTTAAGCAGCAAATTGGCATTGTTTAAATATAAACACAATGTTTCACACTTAATATGATGGCTCAGTATATCAGCTTTCTAGCTGCCTTGTCTAAACCCACTTTGTCACTGGTGGACAGTGATCATTAAAGTAGATATTTTTGCACAAAGAGGTTCTTGTTATGGCAAGACCCAGCAAAGTTATTTGTTGATTTATTAGAATTCTGTAATGAAATGATAAGGTCTGTTATATGGCCAAGATAGAAACCATACAGTCTTGTAATCAATCAAAAAGACATTGATCAGAGCTGAACAAATCCTAAAACAATGTATTTGTGAGGTATACCATCATAAACATCCACCTATCATTCTTTTAGAATTTGAAAAACATTTACTTTAGACATAAGAATTTCACAATCACACACATGTGAATATATGACAAGTGAAAATGTGTGTATTTTCTGCTTTAGGCATGCATCAGTTAGATCAAACATATAGTACCACTAACTTATGCCTTTTACGTAAAAAATAAAGTTGAATAATGTATATCAGTGATCAAAAGAAGATTCCACAGGAATAATTTTTTGTTCAGAAAAATACACCAAGTTGTTATGGTGGATGCAATTTTGTGGCTCAAAGAGGAAAAACTTTGAAAGGCATACACAGATACAAGTAATGCAAAATGAAAGGTGATTTTCACACACATGTTGGGATTAGGAACTGTATGGACCAATTGCCCAAATACACCAAAATTATAGTGATATACAGAGGTGGGAACTTTATAGAGAGGAACTATTATTCAGATAGCATAGTTTCATTTGATTGAAGAGATGAATGGAGATGTATATAGTAAGGTTTTCTTGATTGGAATCTTCAAATGGACCAAAATTATTCCAATCTCACAGTCAAGAAAATTCAGCTGGTCCCACAGCTGCTAGAATGGCTAAGACAGTGAGTCAACTTAAATCTAAATCAAAATCTGCAGAAAAAAAGCAAAATAAAGTTAAACACATTTTATCAAGTGGGTTCAATATTATTTTCTGCGACTATTTGATTCTATTCCATTTATTTGCTAATGTGTTTCATTTCTTTGTATGTGTGGGTTGTTAGATTCTTTGGTTATTAAAACTACATTTATTGAGAAAATCAATGTTGTGTTAATTTCCCCCATCTTTACCCCATGTCCTTTTAATTTCCCCACAGTAGTTTTTAATATTTGGTATTCTTAAAATGCCAAACAAAGAGGCAAACTTCAGTTCCTGCAAATTTCAGAATGTCAACTGAATAACTATTTGTGCATTATTACAAGCATACATAATCAGCACTACCAATTGTCATTTTAAGATTAAATGTCTTTGTTGCAATTACAAACTGGCAGTTGTAGGAGAAAAGGACATTTCAGCTTGAGCTTATATTAAGCCTTGTTCCCAAAGAACAGTAATTTTCTTTGTATTGTATTGCACATTTGGAGAAGTGTTGTTCTTGTTGTTCATCTTTTAGACCTGACTTCCTTTAAGAAATCAATAAAACAGAGCTCTAATTAATCCGGTTTCACTTTTCTGAAACAGCAAACAACCCACAGCTCCCTTATTTTGATGTCTTGCAGCCAGAGCTCACAAAAAATAATGACGCTTGTGTCAGCTAAAAGGAACAGTTGTCAATATTGCAGTAGATCTTCTACTTCTTTTTTTGGGGGGGGGGGGGGGGGTATGCAGCCTTTCAGTCTCTTTTCTTCTTCTGTGACTTTTATGTAGAAATGTGAATACCAGAATGATGATCACACATCCAGCACTGAATATAAAATGTTTCTTTCCTGGTTCTGTCTGACTCTGACCACAGTTTTTTTCTCCTTTCATGAAAACCTAGTTAAGTATCACTCACTCATAAAGCAAACAATCGTACTTTGACTGTGTTTAAAGATAGAAAAGTTTTCCCTTCATCCCAGTAGCAGATTCTTTTTTTTTTTCTGCATCATGCCATTTGTTATCACTGCTGCACATATTGCAGCCTTCCACGGGGATGTTCAATGCAGACGCTCCAGCCTCCCGCTGCTTTGGACTGATTGAAATGGTTTACTATATTCCAGTGTTCTCTTGTCAGGGAAATTTTTCACCCTCTAGTTTCCCATTTTAAAGCTTGATTCCAGCTGTTTTAATGCCTCTCAACTTGTCTGCAGAGTCACTCAGTGACATTAACATCTGGCTTCACATCGTACAAAGATTTTGATACCATTCTACCAGAGTACGACCCCTCCATGCTTAAAAACAGCTTCTGTTCCAAAACAACAAAAGGCCATGCTTCTAAATTATGACTGACTATGCTTTGATGCCGATGAAGTCAAATAAAATTTTCCCCTCAAATGACAGCCGTATCTGATCAGTACGAATTCTGAGAGCAAGGTGAAGGTCCTTTGCAAAATACCACAAGCTATTAAAAAGAAATATGAAATGGTGTTGCTCCCCACGGGGGAAGGTGCCTCATATGTACTCTCTTATTCTCCTTTAATTAAAAGTGCAGTATGACAAAGGCTGCTGCTGAGTACCCTTTTCTTCAGATAAGAACTGCTTTCTCCCCTGAACAAATCATATTTTGATGAAAGACAGCAGTGGGATGTACTGCTCTTAGGGCTGTCCAAGACCTCATGCCGACCCTAAGCACAATTTGATTTGAACTTCACCCCTTATCACACAGCACAGACACACACAATTTAGCAAGCCAATGTGAACTGAGCACCATATAGCGGAGAAGAGCATTTGTGCTTCCAGATTGGCGTCACAGCTCAACTGTGCTCCCATGTAATTGTTTTCCTTTTGCTTTATACAATGGCAGCAGTAAGCTATCTGCTGGAGAGGAAAAGAAGCGCCATTACCCCCAAAAAATTACTACTTCAATTGCTGCTGTTCCAAGGCATTCATAATAAATAAGTTATAATGGCAGAGCACTTGAAAAGTTTCACACTCATAAAACTATCAAAATTATTTCACACTAAAGAATAAAGCTTAAAACTAAGTGGAAAAGCCTGCAAGTGTTGGTGCCGGCTGTAGAAACAGGGTCACACAACACATTCGAAGAACTTCAGGCTGACCCAGAGAAATCTGCATTCATGGTTTTTGTTGATACTTTGCTCAGTAAAACGAATTTGATTCATTGAGTGACCACTGTGCAAAACACCACCATTTAAAGAAAGACAAAAGAGGCTGAGTGGAAGTATTTTTGACTATGTGTCATACTTTCAGCTAGAAGGTATGAATTAGAAGTTGTGTACTATGCATCAGTATTTACCCTGCCTTTATGGTCTGAAACAATTAAACATTTTCACATCTGTAAGCGAAAAAAAACATTAATTCGCTGAGAATTAATGCTTAGTTTTGAATTGTTGCAAAGGCTTACATAATTTTTAAGTTGAATTTGTTTTAACAGTCCAGCTCTGATGAGAAGTTTACAGAGACTACTACTGAGCATGAATGTCATTTAAATAGAAAGTCTTTACACTGAACACATGCGTTCAATGTGCAACCATAAAACTTCAGTCAGAATTCTGACTAGATTTTGGACCCTTGATTTTGACTGCATTGGTAGATTTGATTTTAATTGATTGGTTTTCTGTCAAACACCTGCCTTACAGGATAGTCCACAATTTTTCAACGGGTTAGACTTATGGGGGTTTTTCCAACTGTAAAGCATGGTAGTGGTGGCATCATTTTAAGGATCTGTTAAGCTTTCATCAGTACAAAGCATATATTAAATGTTTAACTGTAAAACTTGGGTCTACCATTTAAATTGTTAACTTGAATTATAAGGTGGAGGATGAAACAGTTGAATGGGACACTGATTCCAAATACACTAAAAGTTTTTGGGATTATAACCAGGTATATAGTAAGACTGTGGAATAAAATTTGTCTGGGCACAATTAAAAAACAAAAAAACAGATCATGCTTAAAAGAAAGGCCTATGAGAGATCTTATGAGGTAATGAAAGCTCTCTGATATGGAGAAAGATCTTAGTTTGCGAGAACTTTTTCTTAAAATGTTATTACATCATATTCCAGAGAAACACAGAAGAACGTTTCCTTTGAGACAAAGAGGAAAACCATTTTTATTGCAGTTATGAAAACCGAATGATGTTTATAAAGCAAAAAAAAAAAAGAGTTAATATATCTGTCACCTTCTTCCTGTGAAATATTCACATTCATTTGGTGAAGAGGCGTTTGTTTGCAGGTTTAAGTTTTGGGTTTTGAACAAACTTTAGAGACCTCAGAGCTGTGTTTCTCCTCCCAGTAATAGCATTTCTCAGTCACAGCAAGACGAGAAAATCTCCTTTACTGAAAATATCACACGTCTCAGAAAAAAAATTTCACCTGGAGGCAACAGCTACAATAAAAGGTCCATAGCTCTTTTTCCCCTTTTTATGTTGCAACTTTATTAAGCTTTAAACAAAAATGATTGTGTTATGCTATGCTTCTGCGATCTAAATAAAATTTATCGAAGAGCTAAGTTTTGTCTGTATAAGTAGTTTCAACATGTGATTTTTTTAAATTAAATTTCAAAGTAGATTTTCTTATAAATTTGTACTTTTAATTTTATGATCATTTAACAGGCAATTGCCGTTGTCCTCCTAAAAATTAGTTACTCCTCCAAAAGATGATGGGGAAAAAAGACAAAAAAAAAAAAAAAAAACAAGAAACAGAAGAGTTTAAACTGAGGCTCCATTCTCCGGAAAGTCATTAGGTCAGAGAAATGTGGAGGATGTTCAGCAAGGGGCTGTTAATAATGAAGAGCTTGTGTTCCACAGGGAAACATCGCCAGCAGCAGATTTTCACACTGTGGCTGCTATGGAAATGAACAATTTTGAGGTGCAGAAAGGTCCCAGTAGGACTCTGAAAGAACCTGGCGGTCTAACACTCCTTAAAGTGATACTTTGTGATTTGCCTGACAGGATTTTGATCTCCACTTAGGCTACAGCTCATCCTATTCTTCTAATATCAGGTAGCAGTAAATAATGAGCACAGCGATTATAATAGCTGTGACAGTCACTCTATTAATAATGAAAATTACAAACAAAATATGAAAAAAGTATGCAATTTTGTGTTGAAGAAAAAGCTATCTGATTAGGATGCACTGAAAGAGGTGGTATTTTGTATTTTTATAGCACAATCAAGAAACACTTGTTATGAAAATGCTGTATATTAAACATAAAATAAATTTGACCATCAATTTGATGCCTGGAAATTGGCCTCTGTCTCTTTAAGAAGCTCCTGCTCTTTCAGACACATCATCACAACAATGCAATTTCCATTATGCAGTTTACAACTGTTCTTAGGAGAGTTGGACTGAGAAGTAATTAGCATGATAAGCTCAGCAGACTCGCGGTTCCACCAGATGTTTGCTAATTGCTGCTGCTGCTAGTTTGGTGGGGCTCGGTGGGGCAGAAGCTCAGCTGAAGACTGTAGCTCCAAGCAGGAGCTTTGTGTAAAAAGGTGGTGCTTTGTGAGACCAACCGCTTAGGAACCAGCGAAAGGCTGCCATGGGAGATTCAAAAATTTCTCAAACATGCATGAATGTTTTAGATGACGGAATAACATTATTACGTAATACAAAGCTTTTACATAATGCTCCGCCTTTAAATACTAGGTAAATTTAAATCCCATTCTAAAATATCTCATACTTTGAATGAACATTCAGCATAGCAAATGATAATCACCTGCTTTGACATTGCTACACTTGTGGCAGAGAGGACATTCACACACAGCTTTACTGCAGCAATTCATATCACAGAATTTGCGATAAGTTTTGACAGAATTGTTATGTGACCTATTGATAAGCTCCTATCTCAAAATTTAATTCTTTCAGAAATAAATAAGAAGCATTCTTATTAAATTTATATTATAAAGCAATAAAACATGCCAGTGAGCAGCTTATCAAAACATTCAATATTCAAGCCCCTTGCCTTCTGATGACAAAATGAGAACTTCCAGGTTTTTGTCATCAGCACACTCGCTCGGATCCAAAATGGTGTTAGGTTATTAACTACACCGAGCACTTATCGGGCCTCAGAGATCTCTCGTCCTCCCAGTATGTCTGTACACAACATCATGTGGAACTGACCAGAATCATTTCTACAGCAGGAACAAAAAGCAATAAAACTGCACATTGCTTTATGTTTGTGCACCTTGAAATAAAAACACCATCTCACTGACTCAGACTTTACTCAAGATATTAGTTCAATTTTATGGGAAGCTTATTTATTCTTGCCAAGAATATTACTGGGACAAAAAAAACAAAAACCCAAAAAACAAACCCTTTTCATATGTCTTCCTCAAATTAAGGTAAGCAAAAATATTTGCTGCATTTTACCATTTCCGTCCTTCAATCCATCCATACATCCTATTACATAGACAAAGGATAGATTGTTGAAGAATGTGGTTAGAAAAACATAATAGAATCCATTTCTCCTATTGGCCATCTATGCGCGCGCACACACACAGACTGCTTCTAATTAGATGGTCAGCACCTCGTACTGACTCCTGCCCAGGAAGGACTTTTGCTCAACATAGGCAACCACATAAGAGCAACAGTTTTTGCAACCAAATGCCGATTTGGTTGCAAAAACGATTTTAGTTTGACTAATGTGCTTTATAACTTTCAGCATTTTTTAAAGTTCCTACTAAAATTTTTGTTTTGCTTTTACAGCATGCCTGGGATTTGTCAAGTATCCCACTTTGGCAGGATATGAAATGGGACGGTAATGAGTTAAAAGAGGTTTTCTAAAGTTGAACTTCACCCATTCCCCATTCCCTCTCAAATTAAGACCAGGTTTTTGAACCCGAAATTAACTAGTAAGGCCTCTTTCTTTTAATTCCTGAAACCAACAAATATTTGATGAATGTTAGAGCTAATTCAGTTTAAATTGTATTTTGGCCATTAAATATATCTTATAAAACTTTTTATTTTAGCTGTTGAAGTAGTTATTTTTTGCCAAATTAAATTGATAAGAAACATTTATTTTCAGTCAAGTTATTTACTAATACACTGTTTTTTATTATCTTATACACACTCTTCAGCTATGTATCTAGATATCTGCTAACTTAATAAGTAAGTAAAACATGACTTGACTTTTTCAAAGATTAAACTTTTAAAATAAAAAGCTCTATCAACATTGGTACTTGTTGCAGATCTTTTTGCCTTTTGTTTAACTGGGGATTTCCCCCCCAGAATTCCAGTGGTATGATGCTTAAGGTTGCACTTGCAGCACTAAGATTACTGATCTGTCTTATCTGCAATTCCTTTTTGAAAAGTATCCACACAATATATTGTGTGATGTTTAGGTCAGGGAACCTCACAGGCTATTATAAAACGAGGATGTTTGCTTGCAGAATATTCAGGTATTTATTGTAATCCATTTTTCTATTTACCAGCAAAATATTTCCTGTGCCACTGGCTCCCTCACAATCCCAATATAATATTGATCCAGTTAGAAAAGTGTCTGTTATATGAAATTGTGCACCCATTCTGTGTCCTGACTTACCCTTGCTCTTGGCAGCAGAATTTACACAGATTATTTTAATGTCATCGCTACACAAGGATCTCTTCCGAAGTACTGAACAATAATTATGTTCTCTCTTGCACGACTAGTGTGAAAAGCTTGTTTTCCAGAGCAATATCAAAAATGTTTTCAAAACAATGTTCTCTCTTATTTATCATCAATGTAACAGATGGCACCAGTTTTTTTAATGCTCTTGAGAACATTTCCGTCTTACATACAGAAACTGCTATTTTAAACGCTTTGGTTATTGCCTTCTCGTGCTGTGCTGGCATCAATTATTTACAGCCCAAGATTCTCAGCTCAAAGTCATCCCTGGCTGTTGATATTTGTTCTTAAAATTTATATACTTTTTTTTAACTGCATCACTTTGCATTTCCCTCCAGTGATTTGGAGAAAATCAGTCTTAAGTATTAAACTGTTAATTGGACCTCTTCAAAAATCCTATAAGACAACTGATTTCTTAGGATAGGCCTACTCAAGCTTTTGGGTGGTGCTCATTTCTTTATCACCAACTCAAATCAGCAACACATGCCATGTCAAATTCCCGAACATACCCAAAGTAGTTTGGTGCTATGCTAAAAATACATTCCCAGTCTATTCACTGTGGTATCTGAAAGAATCTGCAACTAAGCTAGGCATCCTTTTCAAATGTAAATTGCTTAATTAACTTCATTTTCATAACCATCTGGCATACTGTGAAAGTGGTTCAGTTTGTGTTTACCACTTGTCCCTTAAATATATTTCTGATTTATTTAATCTTTCTATAACAGGTCATAATTCTTTAATTTAAACATTGCTCATGAAACTTTGCTTCACTCACTATCCTGAGTTTGTTTGTGGCAGCACTATGTTGCAGTTTAGATCTCTATATGTTTTAGCTAAAGCTAGCACTTCTGGACCATTGGATAAACATGAATGTTTCTTTTGTTTCAAGATACATATCTGATAAATTATTAGTTTTTTGGTTTTTTTTTACTCACCATTGTTCGTCTCTTTTAGATGTTACAGCCTGAGTAGGTGTATGGGAGAGGCCGGCCCAGCATTTCCTGCTTAAATGGTTGTATGATGTCACTGATTACATCTCTGGGTTCTACCAAATGGAGGGTTTTCTATTTTTGTTTTATTTTTGCTTTTCTTTAAAGTAACCTTTTGAGTTGCCCTCTATCACATGTTTAATTTTGCAGACCATTTAGTTATGTAGATGAGTTTGTAAATTAGATTATTAATCTGATTCATATTTCTTTGTTGAGATTTTGTTTGATTTGTCCTGTTCTATTTTGGTATGGTCTAATGAGGTGCAGGTGTGTTGCCAGTTTGGTAAAATACCAGTAAGACTTCAGATGCTTGACATAGATGTCAGAGACTAATGTCAAGCATATTGACATTAGTCAATTGTTTAGCATAAATTGACTAATAAATTATAAATAATTAAGAAGCATAAATTTTAAAGTTTATGCTAAACAATAAAATTCACCAGAAGAACCAGAAACTGGCAGCTGATACTATTTTCTATCTCATACATACACACAGCTCTATTCATACATCTATCAATGGGAATTGCAACTTCAGTTGATTATTTAATGACATTATGTTTTTTTTTTTTTTTTTAGAGGTATTAAACATAGACTGTGATTTCATGTGCAACACCCTCACAGGGCTGCAGCTTTTAAATGCCTTACAAAACTGAAAAATAACAGTAGTAGTGTGCATGGGATCAAACACCACACCAATGAACGTTCATCAATTTGCATCCAAAAAGTGCTTGTTAGTTCTGATAATACTGAAAATTAGTCATAATGCAGTGCCCTTCTGAAATACTTACTAGTATGAAACCCGATTACCCAAACATTTCACTCAGGAAACATTCATCAACAAATAAAGTGACAAAAATGTTTTTTCTACAAATGCATGATTGACTCATTTCGAACAGTATTAGCAGAAGCAAGGTCTAAATTGCATCTGACAAGGTCAATTCTGGAAAAGGCGATGCTCTTGGAGCTTCTTAGTGATACTGTAACCACGGAGATAAGCAGCATATCACGTGAGGATTGTCTCGAGAGACAGATGCTGGAGCTTGACCTTTGATAGCTCTGTCAGGGAGATGGGTGTGACAGCAGAGAGATTCAAAAACTAGAGCTGAAGGAAAATGCAGGCAGCCCAAAAATCTGGACTGTTTCTCCATCATCACAGATTCCAGTGAGCTGTTAGGCGTTGTCTTAGCACACTGCTATGAACATTAGATCAGAGCAAAAAGGTAAATATGAGTCAGACCCAAAGATCTTGGTTGGCAGAACAAGACAGAGGTCAAAAGGAGAGTATCTAAAATGAGATCTGTCATGTCATGCTTGCCACAGCTGATGTGACAGCCCTTGAAGATGCACTTTTCACCACACTCCTTTGACTATTTTTAGAATACATGTTTTCAAGCACATTTTTGAGCTTCAGAAAAAAAGAAATCTGGCACAGCTGACAAGAAGATGCACATGCCTACACTGTTAATAGGCTGCTTTGGTGAGCAGGATCTCTGGAGAGGTCACATAGTTATAGAAGCAACTTGTCAGGTAATTTTTACCTGCGTAGCAGAGATCATGAGAGGAGTCACATAGCCAATTACAGTCAGAGCAGAGCCTTGTGACATTAATTCACTTAAGACAGACCAGGCTTGATTGTTGTGCAATCTCAGAGGTTAATAACAGGGGGCAAAATGTAATTGCGCCACATCTGATTGAGCCAGTATCATGAGCCACAGGATGAAACAATTTAGGAACAGCATCAAAATCAACATCCTGTTATAACTGCCAATATAATCATTGGGCATGGCACTGGGGGGTCTTGATAAAAATGCAAATAGGTCAATATATTTATAGATTTTTGAGTGTTTGTGACTTATCTGCTGTAATTCAATAAATTAAATGACTGGTCATCACAAACGAGGTTTCCTTCCTCTGAAACAGAAAATCTTAGAATGATACAATAAATATTATATAATAAATATTCCAACATTCCATTAATGGAGCTTTTTCTCGGTGATTATGTGAAAATCAAATTGGAATGTTGTCTAAACATGTTATGTCTGTATGGTTTCTCAAAGGTAAGTTCCAGCAACAAGAGTTAGTGGTACGTAGTTTTGTTCCTTCTGCTTTTAATATAGTGTTGTCATCAAGCAAACATTTACTGTAAAAAAAGTAAATCACAAATTTATGTATGCTGTATGGATTGTTCTTAAAAAGATAATATATTGAATTTCTCCAGAAGATTTTTATTTATATCTAACAGCAATGCAATATTGTTGCCAAGTTAGATAAGACATTGAAATAAAATAACTTGATAACTCTGCTGTTTAGATGTTAGTTTTAACCAAAAGCAGTAAGACACTGTACCAACAAAAAACTGGATGTTTTCTGTAATCTTTTAAGGGGTATTAAAATTGTCCAAGTTTGCCACATTTTTAGTCTACGTTTCATTCAAATTTAGATCAGCCATAATTTCGAGTAGCCAGAAATCAAAATCACCTTTTTTCGTTTTATGATTGCAGATTTTTTTCTATAGTTCTTTATCATGAATATCTCCTGTTTTATCTTTTATTACATACAAAGTGACTTATCATAATTCGAAGAGATGTGGCATCTCATCAGGATTAACATGCATCAAGCAGATTTTAAAAGAAAAATGCTGACATTAACTCCTGTTTGAACATCAATGTGGGCTGAACTGCAGACAATCACATTTCAAAAGAAAAAACTCCTGTGACACCAAACAGGCCTTGTACATTCTGTTGCTTTGAACAAGCTGCCCATGCATAATGCAGATCAACATAAATGTCACCTCGGCATGAAGGCTCCCATCACCCAACGTTGATAAAGCATTTCAGAAAGACGGTTGCACTTTCTCAGTGCAGTGTCACATCCCTAAATTACCTTTAATCACACTAGTCTACTTCAATAGTCCTCTGAGTTTGATCCGCTGGCAGCTATTAATTTGTTGGCCAGAGATTAAAAGAGAGACAGAAGGAGAGAGGAAAGATGGTTAGGCATACAAAGAGTGCATACTGAAACAATAATAACCGTAGCTAAGTGAGATGCAGTAATAATTTCACACAGAATAACCATCAAAGTACGAAGTGTTTAAGATAATTATTCCCATAGCAGCAGACTTAAAAATAAGATGTTAAAGTTATGATTATATTAAGTCAATCAACATGAAAGAATTTGTTTTTTAATTAAAAAGCATGTAGCACACCTGATGCTGTTGTAATGTCATTCCATGTATGACCGAATGTCCAAGTCCAACAGTATAGTCCAATGGTTGGTGATAATCTCAAGTCATTTTAATAATCTTGTTTTACTAGTATTGTAAAATATCTCTTATATTGTCCAAATGTGTTTCCTTTGATGGACAAAACATGACAGGTCAGAAGGCCGGCAAAACAAGACATTTTTTTTCATTCATTATTTTACAAGGTCATAAAAAGACACAGCTGAACAAAGTAGGTACTTAATGCATGTCACTTTGACCTCGGGTGTTTACTTAGAACTTGCATCCATTACTCCATGATGACTGTGACGAGAGAGCTAATGTTTTTCCCAATAGCTAAACACTAGCCTGTGACCTTTACTTGATTATTTACTGCCAATGAGAGACCACCACCCACTGCATGTAGCTCAATTTACACCTCATTAAGACACAGAAACACAGATATACACTGACTAAATCTGAATTGCATTGTGATTTTTACATATTTTACCACATGTGGCACAAGTTTTTGACTATAATCCCAGCTCAAAAATCTGTTAGGTAGTGATGTTTTTTTTTTTTTTTGGCCATATCAGCCTCTTCTTGATGCTTTACTGTACCACTCCTTTATTCTTGTCCCATTTGTCTGGTGATTACAGTAGATGAGCCTCTGCTCTGGTAAAATCCATTAGTTCATTAAAAGACAGATGTGATGCTCAAAGTTAGACATTTTCAATTTCAATAAAACAATGCTGCACTATTTATAAGCTGCAGAGGCTTTGTCTGTTGCTATTGAGTAGCATATAATACCAGCCTGTCACATGTCCCCCACTATATTATACTGTAGTAACTGTTTAAACTGCAGGGCAATTTCCCATAAAAAAGAAGAGCTAAAAATGTTACATGATCAAATAAAATTATGTCCAAAATGTTCAATAAAAGATTAAAACAGGGATATTTGGTTAAGTCCCTAACTACTGTACATTTATACTTCTAAATTTAAATGTTGGTTTTATCTTAAAAAGATAAGAAGTAACAACCTTTTTCTATTATTTTGCAATAAAAAAAATAATTAAATTCCCTTAGCCAGAGTCCAAAACTAAATCTGACAAGAAATCTGTGCGATTGCCAGAGGAGAGCCATATACTACAGATGTCCGCACAAGCTGAGATATTTGAAGAACTTTGGCAATGAAAAATTGCTATGTTCCCTTTTTCCAAAATTCTGGAACTTAACTACAGTTTGCTTCAGCAAAGAATTAGTTTGGGCTGTACACAACTGTGCAAACAGTTTATTGGACCTTTATTTGTAGATGGACTTATCAGATTAAAGGTAGAAAAACTATTGAAATTATTTTATCTATTTTTTTTTACATCAGAAAAGCCTGTCATTTTAACACAGGGTTGTAGAGTTGTTCTATTAAATCTACTAGATATTTATGTTATTATGTTTTTTTTGAACACCAGTGTCTGTGTTTAACATCAGTCAAACGGTTTTCCTGGTTTCTAATATTGTCACAAAATACGAATGCTCGCCTATCCCAATTTGTTCAGCTTCTAAATATGTGGTTGTGGATGCTTAGAAAAACTGGGTGACCCATAATGCAACACAAGTATCATTAAAAAGAAACATAAAAAAAAATATTTAAAAATCCAATCATTGTTCAAGATGAAAAAAATGATCTTCACTGTTTAATGTGCAGAAGGCCACAGGAGCAATCGCAAGAAAGTATTATCTAAGAAAAACATATTTCATATCTGAAGTCCAAAAGGATTTTGATTTCCCTGGGGTTTTGTTCTTACAAAGGGCTGCTTCAGGGGGCAGTGGATCTTATCAGGTACTGAGCAACAGGAGAAACCTGTGACAGCTGACACATTGCAGCCGCTTAATTTCTCTTTTCTGTTATGGAGCAATGAAGGACATCACTAAAACAAGAATGCAGAGACTGCTGGCATCCTTAACAAGTCGACGCATTCTAGCGGGGGGCCATGACTTGAGCTTGAGAGCACTGCTCTAATCGTATCAAAGTCTCCTACAAACAAACATGGGTGAACTGTGATTGATGGGAGAGCAGTTAATACGACTCCAATCTAACACTAGGGGAGGGAGAGAGCAGGGAACCAGAGATCAATAGCAGCTCGGAAGCATGTTGGAAAATCATAGTGAATCAGATTGATGACAGCTGGTGGTGATGTATTTTCTAATCTAATTTTTACACAAAGTAACCCAGTGATAGTGCTGCCACAAAACTGAACTCAATCCACAGGAGTAAACACTATCCAAGCAGCTAAAAGTGAACTATGTGGTTTTCTGCAGTAGGTGTGATTGTGGGCTGTCATACGGTTTTATCTATTATTTTCAATTCATGCACAGTGCTACGAAAGTACATTCAATTATTCATCCCTCATGGCAGACTAACAAATATTTCAGGGCCAAAAACCTCTTTGTGGCAACTGCAGGCCTTGAACACACACTTAGAGAATGCTCCAAATTGATACTTAAAGAACAAGCTAAGACTATGTCTTTATAACACCCTGTAATTCTTGATGGACCCACATTTCAATGTCTCCACTCCTCTGCTTTGCACATGGGCGTTAAAAATGATGCCAAGGACTTTTGTTGTTTCACACTATTTAACTGAAGAGTAACACTAATTGGTCTGCCAGGGACGGTAGACCTAACACAGACATTTATTGCTGTGTTAAGACTTAATTTTTATATGTGTATTTTCTCTCTGTATGTTGATGTTTGCCTTAAACAGGTTTATGGAAAGGTTCTAATCTACTGTAGTATACATGAACATAACACATTTGATCTGCAAGAACTCCCCTTCTCTGGGTTATGTCAACATGACCTTGCTGGATCTTTAGGATCTGCTTACAGTAGCCTCTTAACCTACACAATTGGTGTCCCTCAATCAGCAAGATACTAATATTTTTTAATTATCCTAAAGTGTTATACTCAAAAATATCAGTATGTAGCAAAACCCTTTAAATATTTATTATCTTGGATGCTTATTGAATAACCAGTGGGTACTCCACCTTAAATGTTGATTGTGGAAAATCTAGTCCAAAAAAAATAATGAATTTTTCTTGTCTTTGTAAAATGACATCAGTCTATTGGGACATCTTCTTTTCAGCACATTTAGGTGCCAGGCTTTACAGCAAGAAACATTTTCTGTTTTCATTATTCTTCAGTTTTTTAAGTTGGTGGCTTGAGAAAAGGAGATACATAAATAAGCACAAGACCTATGTCAATGAAAGACATTAGCTAGCATGTAAATGTTTACCAATAGACACTGAAGCGATGTACAATAAAATTAAACATGTTTCTATTATTATTATTATTTATCTATGAATATTTTTCCAAGATTAATCTAGTGCAGCATCACCAACTGGCCTTAGGTTTGTCAGCTGAATGAAGCTTGTTGGGGGATGGATGAATCCCTCCCCTGTTCTGGTTTTCTGAGCCAAGTCTGCATGATGGGGCACTGAGCCCTCGCTCTGTGCCAGGTGGCAGCTGGGAGAGAGACCCCAGCCAGGCTTCGGCAGCCCTCTCTCTGGTCCTCTGGCCACCGTCGTTGCCACTTGGGGGATTCGAACACCTCAACACGACTACTTCTGACCAATCTGTAGGTCAGAAGTGCTGGCAGCAAGCTCTTTTGTGTATTTGTGCCTGTGGGTGTGCGTGTGCAGACTTTTCATATTTGAGTCACAAAGCAGTTTTTAACTTAGAAATTGACTATTAAAGGAGCACCTCAAATATATTCAACTATCAGCACAACATCCCAACACACGGGAGACACTTGATTATAAATTAATATTAAACTACAATGTGATGACAAAGCTTAGTTGGGAAGAATAAGAAACTAAAGAATCATTTCAAAACAATTCATTTTTGAATTATTACTTAATTCCCTGTGTTTGAAATTTGCTTAAGGAATTGAAACATTCAACAGAAAGACATTTGTAGAAGGGTACTTTTTATTCTACTCTTCATTTAGTGGAAGTAATCCATATCTGCAAAAGATATTCCAAATGTAACCTGATTTTTGCTCAAATACCTAGACTACATTGTTGACACTTGGTGGCATTATCACCACTTATTTATTATCAAATCTTCTCATATAACTAGATTTTTTGTCCAACAAAAAACATTGTCTTTCATATTTATTGTAAGGATGTCGACTTTACCACTCACCAGAAATACTATCTAGGTTTGACATTTATCAACAAAAGTAACATCTAAGTAATTATAGTATCAAAAAATAAAAGAATATCTCCCAATGTATCTGTCTTTTTGTTTACCAAGCCTTCTCCAACAATCCTCCTGGAAAGAAAATCGTTCATTCTGTATTGATCAGTTGGAGACAGGCACCACAAACCTTAGCATGTTTATTAGTTGGGCTGTCACCAATTTATGACAGAAGCAGGATTTGATCAAATATTAAAGACTTCCTTGAAATAGGCTTTTAGCTAAAGTGTGAGGGAATAAAAGGGAAGTATACCTGTTGGTCATGCTTAATATTTAACACTGTTCAACCTGGAAGAGTGCAAGGAACACAAACGGGTATGGGAGAAATGGTTCTTGAAGCTGCATTATAAGTTGTGTGTGTGTGTTGGCTATGGTAAGTCAAGTGAACAATTTCTAAATTTGAAAAGAAAAGAAGTAGGAATATAAAGGAATGCAAAATGGTAATAACGTTCCTTCTTTAGTACGCCTAGGATTATGTACATTTGGTAATACCAGCTTTAATATGATAAAGACCACACTTGATAAAACCCCAAATATAGGAAAAAACAATCTAATGACACAGCATATTTATTTTTCAGTTGTATAACAGTTATTTGTAATCTGCAAGTTATTCTTCAACCTTACAAACTCCAACATAACTCTCTCTAAATAATGTTAAGGTTTTCATGTGTGTACAGTCAAAATTGAATGAAGGAACTCTTCAGTTAAATTCAGCAGGAATAATATATTTTTAATCAAGGAAAAAGGGGCAACTTTGAAGCATAGAAGTGGCAGCATCATGTTTACTACAGTTCTGCCAAGGGGAAGGGACCAAAATCCCAGCAAACATTGTGAGAAGCTTATGGATGAACACTCAAACAATTGGATCCAAGTCATACAATTTAAAAATGCATTTCTACCACATGAGAAAAAAAAGTTCTCCTTTTTGTTTAAATAAAAGAAACAAAAATACTTTTGGTAATTCTATCCATGACTACATGGAAAAAAACTGTTTCTCTACAGAGTATGTAAATATTTTGTTTCTTTACAAAAAGAGATAAAATACAGAAGAGAACTTGCATCCTCAATGGCAAAGTATAAATGTAATGGAAGCAGAATATATAGCTAAAAGTGAATATCTGCTACACTGAATATGTGCATGATGTGCACACAACAATATGCACAGGTTAGCTCCTCGGGGTGCTGCCATCATCCAGCTCGCCGCTAACTCTTTCAAACTGACAAACCAATAGCAGAAGGAGAGTCTTCCACCCTTTGAGACATTTGAAGAAAGGTTTGCTTAACCCAGACCTTCCAGCTGAATACCAACTTTAACCTTTACTATTGCACTATGTCCCTTGTTGAATGCTCAGTTAGTTATTTTGTTTGAATTGTCTTGGTGGGCATATTTGTACTGTACATGTGCAAGGCTGTTTCCTTTTCACAAAGCAGGTTACTTACACAACTTATAAAAGAGACATATATTTCTATTAGCCTTTTTTCATATTTTATCGCAATATAACCACAGCTTTATGTTTTGGATTTTGGATTTAATGTATTTTGGATGTAATGTCACACGCCATCACAACATTGTTATGGCAGTGTTATGCTTTTCTTGGAACACGGGAAATGTGGTCAGATAAGCAGAAGATTAATGGAGCTAAATACAAGGCTATTTTTTTTATGAAGTCTAGTTACAGGCTGAAACAGAAGACTGGGGTAAAGGCTCACTTTCTAGAAGGAGAGCAATACTTGTGTCTTTTATGCGTGTATTTGCAAGAAGTTTCTGGCTGTAAAATGACAAATTGCAAAAAGGCAATGTTTGAGTCCAATGTTGCATCTAAAATATTTGATATCTGAGAACCTCTCAAATAATTATTACAACAAACATTCTTTGTTTCCTCAAAGAAAAAAAAAGATATGTTTAGCATTTTAAAATATGTAGCATCTTAAAAAAAATCTATTTTGAAACTCTTATCAGCTGGGTGGAAAAAAATTATCACGCCTTCCATTTAGTAATCAATGATGTAAGTCAATTTACAGCAACAGACTGTAAACACCCCAAGCCTATCCATTACTGATTCGATTGTGACCCGTTAAGACAGTGGGAGAGGATATTAAATTTGACACCATCACAAATCTAACAGCTACTTTCAATATCTTCTTTCAGTTGGACTCAGCACAGCTTCATCAGGACACAGTAAAACACAAGAAAAAACAGGTAGGGGCTGATTCAGAGATTCCTTCTTTAGCTTGCGGCCACGCTTCACCTTTGCCCAGAGAAGGATGTAAGAGCTCAATGTCAGCAACACTCAGCTGACATCACCAGAGAGACGTGTCAGCTGTTTCAATGTCTTTTCACAGTGCATAAAAGGCTGGATGTCATTCTGCAAAAACGCTGCCTAAGCAGTTACCTCAATAAAAAAATAAATCCCAAGATGGGATTTCATCGTGCCTTGTGCAATGTTTGAAGTTTTTCTAGGCAAACATTCAGGTTTGGCTGGAGAGTTCAGTCTGCTTTGGTGCAGCTGAAGAGCTTAGAAGTAGTTCTGACTGCTTGTCTAGTTTTACAGCCAAGACAAACTTGAAATGCAAGAGTCAATAAGAATGCACCTGAAATCCATGCATAGAAGCCAACAGCAGCACAAGCCAGAGCACAATGCTGACTGGTGCATCATCTCCAGTTGGAACCACCGTCTCATGCAGTCCTCAACCCAGTTTTACCTGGAATCTGCATGCGTTTTATTCAATTAGTGAGTGAAGACAGATTAGCCTGGAGACTGTGTGGACCTTTTTTCACGTCTTGAGGATTACCTACTGCTGATGTGGACACTTTTGCTGCCATGTCGGAACAGGATGTGGGCAGAAAACCGAGCTAGAGACCTTGCAGCTGGCAGGCCCATTTTCAGGTTGTGGTGTAGGGGGAAAAGGCGTTAAACAGCTGTGAAAATAGAGGGCAGTCCCACCTTTGAAGGCCACCTATTAGTCTTTACCAAACAGTTTCCCCTTTAAAACCAGAACTGGATCTTTTCAGTGAGCTGCAAAGAATGTTGGCACCCCTTGTGCTCTCTGATTTTCCTTCTGATAGGTATATGTTTGAGTAAAATGAACATTGTTCTTTTATTCTACGAACTACTGACAACATGTTTCTGAAATTCCAAGCAAAAATGTAGTATTTATTTGCAGAAAATGAGAAATGGTCAAAATAACGAAAAAGATGCAGTGCTTTCAGACCTCAAATAATGCAAAGAAAGCAAGTTCATTTAGAAACTACAATACTAATGTTTTAACTCGGAGAGTTCAGAAATCAATATTTGGTGGAATAATCATGAGGTCAATGGGGTTCATTGCAGTAGTTTCTTAATTTTTTTCCAGAGCTGTACATATACACAATTCCAGTATTCCACAAGTTTGGTATCATAATTATAAGAGAAAACATCCTGAAGCAAATGTTTGTGCATGGTGAGAACTTTATGTAATCCCCAATTGACTGGTATCACAGATTTTGTTTTTTGTATTTAACTAATAGACTCAATTGGTATTTTAACAATTATTTTCCTAGTTCTTTTGGGACAGGGCTTCTTTCTGTCTTTATTCTTTTTAGAATACACAAGTCAAAAGAATGATTCATCCAGGCTTATGCTCATTAGTTGGAAACATGTACTTTACTATTTCACTGCTTTGCTGTCTCTGAACATTTGATTGGTGAAAATATTTCAAGTCTGTTAGGCCAGTAGGCTTATTTCCAGGATCTATCAGGCCTGTATTTTCTTTCTTTTTTTTCTGCCAAACTCCTACTACAATTTTTTTAAATCTGTGCTACATCTGATAATCTGAAATGGAAATCATTCATCAAGGAGACTAAAGATTTCTGTACTTACTGATGTAAACTCCCTTTCTGCTCCTATTCTGCTAAACCAAACTTAGACCCAGGTTGAGCATTTGACCAAGTCAGAGATAAATCTCTGATAACAGTTTAAGCTTCATCAGCTTGACCTATGACTATTTTGCTAAAACCCTTCCTGTGACTTTGTCCAGTGGCAGTGGAGGAAAGTGGAGGAGAAGGAGATTTTAAGACTGCTTCTCCCCTTGCAAGGCACTGAGAGTTCCTTGCAGAAATATTCCAATCCTTTTAAATCACCATATTCTGCCACATTTCAATTGCTTGTTGAAATGTGATGCTTTCGTTTTGTTTTGTCTTTGTTTTAAGCCAACACTTGCTGAACATGTCCTGTGTTCTGTTGTCCAAATAATTCAATTTACACTTTTATGTCCAAAAACATTATCTCAGTAGTCCTGGACTTAAATGTCACACATTGTCCTTGGAAAACTTTAGTGTGGCCTTCAGGCCTTTCTTGGAAAACAAAGGTTTCTTCTGTGCTTACCTTCCAAAAGATTAATACCTGAGCAGTTTTTTTTACTGTTCAAAAATTCACTTTTATATAAACCCCCTGCCATAGGTCTTCCAAATTATATGTTAAGGTTTTTGAGGGGTGTTTTAGAATCTTGCAGTTTATTCCCAGGTTGAACATACAGTGACATGTTGTTGTCTTTCATCTTTAGACTATTTTCACATCAGAATGCCTGCAAAATCGGAATGTCTGATTTTAAATAATCTTTAAATCCCTCTGTAAATACTTCGGTGTTCAGTAGGAACACACCAAAACTAAAAGTTTAAACATTTAAATAGGGCAAATTTTTTTGAAAATGCAGTTATAATGTGCTAAATATGTGCACCGTTTTAAAATTGTAGTCTGGTTATCATTAAAATTTGCCAATGCCGGCGGAGGAAGTCATTTAGTCTGTGTTGGCCACACTTCTAAATATTGAACTAACATTAACAGCCATATTGTTTGGCTTGACACGTCTCTGTTTGCAGTCAGGGATGATTGCTTGCAGGTCAGGCAATTTCCAGTAAGCTTCATAGTATTGAACTAGTTCATTACATATATCACGGCCAAACGTTAGCAACTGGTTAAAATAAAAAAATAAAAAACTTTACCCAATCGCTTAAGCACTGTTTATACAGCAAATTCACAGCCAATACCATGTCAACAAATTTCTCCAAAAAATGTCGATTCAATCAAGCATACAGACTCCACCAGAGTCCATGTCTTCAGCAAGCAACTGTTTTCTAATAGCTGAGGCTCCAGACCCTATGTGTGAAGCCAAGCATAGAACAAAAAACAGTTTTTTTACCCAGCTAAATAAATGAGGGCGTCCTAATTTATTTCTAACCAAAAATCAATTTTGTTACATTTTATAGGGAAATATGAAATGTTTGTTCTGAATTTAACAGTATGGCTAAATTTATATTTATATTGGGACACCCCACAATAGCCTTTGTGCAGGGTGGGTGTCCAATTGAATATCATGGTTTCTTTTTAAGTCAGTGTGATTTTAGAATCTTTATCTTCTCCCTGAAGTCACATTCCCTCCACCCACGTAGTCAACCTTTCCTCCTGCCTGCAGCTGACTGCCACACCCACCTGTTTCCAAATCCCCCAGCAGCCCAGCAGCCATCCATTCTTGGGTTTTTGTCTTTTCTAGTAGCATATGCTGCTCAGATCTAGCCCCCCCAGCAACTGCTTTTGTTTCTGTACTTTTCTGCCTCTCTGACCACCTTTATTTCTCATATTAGTTCAATACAATCACTGAACTTGCCTGCCAGGTTTCTGTCTTGACCGGGTTCATTTAACTGCTGTGCCTGTGTGAAATAATCTATTTAATAAATCCACACTTGGAGGGCAGACCCGCAGACTACGCTTTTACATTACATGTGATCACCAATTCAGTAAAATTCTGATGTATTAATAAGTGAAAACTGAAATGGGAGATGCACCTTGCAGTCCTTAAACGTCCTCCGTCACTAATTAAAGCTGTACTGCAGCTGCTGTCTGATTCAGAGTGCTTGTTTTCTAATGAGGTTCCACCAAAAATCATGAGCTGGAACAGCTTGCTCACAGTTTGAAAAATTAATAATAGAATATTTCAGTGACAACCACAAGCAGCCCTAGTAATATTCAAGTTAAAGCTCTTTTCCCTTGGGCTGGCTTGCCATAAACAATTCTCTTTAACAGATTCCTCTCTTCTATCCTGATTACTTGCCCTTACTATCTCAGCCGAGCTTTCATGATTCAGACAGTGACTCTGAACTTTTCTGCCAGCGCAACGCTACAGCATCAGGAATTCTACCTTTCCGTTTTAAGCCTACAATGCTGCTTGTGAAGCAGTATGGAAAGCTGAGGTTAAACCCTATTAGGGTTCTCAAAAGGCAACTAAAATCTGTCCTGGCCAGGCATACATAGGCTACTAAAAGGATTAAATGATCACAGCTTTATTCACCCTCTGCCTCATTTTTATACGCATACATGCTGTGAACATCCCCATGTTCCTCCACAAGCTATGCTTGGTTTGGCAACAGCTTCAGTGCTGTTAACCAGTTCAGTTGAAATAAAATATTTATTGGCTGTCTATCAGTTCAATTCAGTTTATTTATACAGCAACAATTCACAGCAACCACCTTCTCCCACATTTCTCCCACCAAAAAAGTTAATTAAATCCAATGATACAGACTCAGTTAATTTCATCCAATCCAAACTGATCGTAATTATTAAACAACCCAGTCAATTTCAGTTTATTATTCAAATTAGTAAATAAAACAAAAAAGTCATATTGTATTAAGAGATTAACAGCAAAAAAATATCTTGCTAAGCAAACAGACCAATCATGTTCAGTTCAGATTTCAGTTTTTTATCACTTAAGCTCATCATGCACAGCAACACAACCATGCAAAAGGAAAAATGTTCTTGACTATCATTACACTCACTTCAAAAACAAAGCAAACTCTTGCTGGTTCTTTAGAAGAAAGGAGGTAGTGTAAAAGTCAAGTGCTGCAGATCAAATGCATTTGATTTTGAAGGTTTGGTCTACAGCTAGCCAAGAAGAAAAGTATTCAGTAATGACCTTAGAGAAGCAATTTTAGCAGACTGCTAATCAGTGAAGGGTTATAAGGCCATTTTCAAACAATTTGAAGTTCAGGAGTCTACAAGTGAGAAACATTTAACAATTGCCAATAATTACTATTCTTTCCTGGAGAGAACATCCCACATAATTCACCTCAGGGACAGAGCATTTGGTTTTCAGAGAAACTGCAAAAAAGACAAGAGCTCCATCTCAGACTCTGCAGGCCTCAGTTAGAATTATAAATCTTAAACCATCCAGAACCAGAAATCCAGAACCATCAGAAGAACAAAACTGAACAAGTTTTGCTCGTTTGTAAGGGTTGCCTGGAGAAAACCTCTTCCTTTTAAAATGAATTTGGCAACACAATGATCGCAAAGTTACTTTTTAAATAACCAGAGACATTTTAGAACAATGTCCTTTGGACACATGACACATGCTTGGTAAAAAGCAAAAAAGTATTTAGCATAAATCTGTCATACCAACTGTCAAGTGAAAGTGCTGGAGGTATGTTGAAATGAGTTTGTTTTGCCATCAAGGGAATGAAGTACTATAGAGTCAATGAGGTGATAGTGGATTCATAACTACTCTAGAATCACAGGTGACATTTGGCCCAAACTTGGTCACAGAAGAAAATTGTTGAACATAAGAATTGGCTTTAATACATCCACAATAATGTGAGATGTTGATAGTCAATCAGATCACAACTGTTTAAGGTTATTATTCCTGACAATGACTTTACATGCGATAGAAGAATGTACACTTGGAAAGTTTTAAACTACAACCTAAAAAAAGTTCAACGTTATACCTCTAAAGAACACAGCCACCACCAAAAACGTTGGGCAAGAAATGTAAAGAAATTCATTCAAGTAAGTTTACCAATATTAAATAGGTCAGTTGAACTTAAGGTAACCTAAAATTAGTCTACTTTGTTTTGATATTATCAGCAAGAACTAGAAATAACTGCATCTGCTGTAAACCTAAATCTTTTTTTTTTTTTTACAATTAATCTAGTAATTTCGAGATCTTAATTTTAAGATTTCTGATTCAAATGTTGAAAAGCCCAGCAATCTGGTGTAATGGAGAACATTTATGTTGTTGATAAATGACAGATGTATTTATGGGGGAGAAAAGGCAAAAAAGAAAAAAACTGCAACTCAAATTGTAGGGAATCAAAATCAGTTCAAAACCATCTAAAAAAAGAATAAATCAGGACCACAAAAATATTTAATTTGGCCAAGAAGGTTGTAATCTGTGCAAAATTACCTGGAAAAAGGTCAGTAATGCCTACTGAGTGACTTCAGACCTCAATGTTTGTCTTTAATATGGAAATACACAATGCTAATAAATGTTAAAAACAGAGAAATAAATAATTATTAATATAGATTACCTACTATATAGAAAAATCATTCTTTTGTTCCCAATATTCAACTCCTTTTGTTGTGTTCTCATGCACAGAATATATAATTACAGAGTACTGTTACTCTGTTAAGAAATATAAAATTACACAAACAAGTTATTCCAAACACACAAGATGAAGCAGGAATGCAATTCATATGCAGATGTATTTAAATTGCATATACATCTGCATTTGAATGAATGTGTGATTAGCTAATGGACATCGAGGTGTGCTGGTCGTTGTACAGACTGTGAGGTCCTCCATTTTACTCTTTAATATTTCACACACTAGACAGATAGGTAGATAACAACTATTAATTTGTTTGACAGATCCTGATTTAATGTGTGAAATTAAAGGACCTAACATATTTTGCAGGGACATAGCTGACTCATTCACTAAGCATTATCCATATTCTAATATAGCCTATTTGTTCTTTTTCTTATCTTGGTAAATGGAAGTGCTGAAGTGGTTCATATCGAACTCTGGACAATAATAGGATATTAAAAACAAAATGAAACTCATTTTTTTGCAATTAAGAAGGAACAATAGAAAAATCTGCCTCTCTTTTGTATTTCATTTTTCATTCCATCGATTGCTCCACACCACCCTCTAACTATACGAGTCTACAATATTGCTGAACATTAATCCTGAAAATGCAGTTTTGCTGTATTTCATTTGTAACACTAAAGAGTAAAGATGAAAACTATCTGCAGGTGAATCTGAGCACTAAATGATAGCACTCATCCTGATTTTGTCTCAACCAATGCACATTTAAAACGCACAGTTACTTACATACCCTTCGTGCGATCGTATCTCACTATCTCACTTAATTAGCTCCTGAAGGCACTTTTACCTGCATTAGTGAGTGGACATATCTGTGCCTTTCACAACACTATCAACTTTTAAATAGGCTATACATTACAAACAACCTTGAGCTGTTTGAGCTTGGTGATGCTTATCTGCCACTGAGGTCACTGCATGACATCCCGAGTATTTAGATGTTTTTTCCTTAAGGAAAAAAGCTGAAAAAAGAAGGAAGTACAACAGTGTTGTCAAATTCCTCAAGCTGTTCTTTGTGTCTGATCAGCGGTTTTCTGACACAACAGCCAGGCCAGGTCGACCAGCTCAATGTTAGATGGACACGAGTGATAAGTAGGGAAACAGAGAGGAAGCATTTATTGGAGACAATGCCATTCAAACATTAAACTCTAGAAATGCTTTTAATTCATTCAGAGATAACCACTACTCACCACTTGGCATTCAATGCAAAATGGTCACAACTGCACTGAAATAAATTAATTTCAAACTAATTAGACTGACAACCACTTTTTGTGTTAAAAAAAGAAATTCCATTATCAGTACTGTGCAAATACAAGATGTTTCATTTGTTCTTGGTGCGAATGGAGCAGGACAGCTGATAGTGATTCATCCCAGGTTCTATTGTAGTGTGTTTGAATCTAATAGTTCTCAATGTAACAGTTGTGTATATATATATTTTTTTACTTTCAGTCAAAACTAGGTGCCTCCACTCCTTTCAACACTGCTGAAGAGCTGAAAGAGGCAAATCCATCTTTTCATTTCATGCACCGAGAGAAGCACGGAGTGTTTGTCTTGCCTACTGTGATTGCAAAGCAATCTCTAAGTCCCTGTTTTCCAAGCTGTGTTGAAGGAGGCATTTGTGACAGTTTCTCAACAGGCAGAGCGGCCTCGCCACACTGTGCTCGGCTGGAGAATGTAAAGGAGGGTAAGCTATAGGTAAGACATCATTACAAGGATGATCTTTGAGTTTAAGTTCTGACTTGAAATAATGCCAAATACACTGCGCTGTAGGTGTACATGTAAATGTGTTGGTCAAGTTAAATAAAGTGTACACCTTTTTTAAATTTAAAACAAGAAAATAAAAGCGTGAATACTGACATTAAAGTCCTCAGTGGAGTAGAGGCACAATATGGGAATATTAATTAATGTTAATTATATTTTTTACATATAATCTTAAGATGTTGTTGCAACATTGAAATATTTCATTTTTAATGTGATTTTTTTTTAAATATATTGTCTCCGAATGTCTGGCACTCCTTCATAGCCCTGCTCTCAAGTGATACAGGGATAACATATTTTTGGTCAAATCTTTAGTTAATAAAATTTAGCTGAGTTATATCATCTTAAAATTATAAAGTTACTTATATTTTTCAGATCCATAACAATGGTCTGACTTGCCAAATCAACTGATTTTAGTGCATAGATGCTATAGATTTTATTTTTTTTATACATGGGAGTTTAGAGTCAAAGTAGAAATGTACTTAAGTCATGTAATTCAATTATGAATTTTGGTGGTTATTAAACCTCCTTAAAATGATCATCTATGACAAAACACTTTGAGGAAGCACTACTTGAATGAAGATTTTTTATTTTTTAACAATTGCTGAGCAGCCTTTTAATTGTCCCCTTTTAAAGTTATAAATCTTTTCAGTTTTAGAATAAAACCCATACCCGTTTTGTCTGACCCACAATGGGTCAGATAAAACATCAAGTGAAGCCTATGTGAATTCTCAAGGATTCTTGTGTCATCACAGTGATAAACCAGTCTGTTTTTAAAAAAAAAAAAAAAAAACCTCAAGCATACTACCAAGTATATAAATACAAGTGCCTGTTTTTGTTATACCCATCACTCCCTCCTGCCCTCAGCCTCAAAGGATGTCAGGATCACTTAATTAGGTCAAATATTTAGAAGAGTTGCAGCATTATAACATCAAGGTCACTAAACTGAACTAAGGGCAAAATAGCATGCTCTAAATTTAACTAACTTCTGGTAAATGGATAATTAAAAAGATTAACTTTATGATTATTAGATTGTTTAAAAAAATTACAGAAGATTACAAAGGAAGAAAAATATTTTTTATTAATTGGACCTACATTTAAAGTTTGACCAAAGCAGTATACAAATCTCCTGAAATTCTATTTATGGATTTTGGCTTTGGTAGTGATGCACCAATATGGGTTTTCCATGCCAAGATCGAGATCTAATTTTCATTTAGATCTGACTAATTTACTGTAAATGTTGACTAAAGGCAATGTTTTCCCTAGGACTACAAAAAGGTTTGAACAAAATGTGCTGCCGGTTATATGATAGAGGTAGTGATTTTGGATTCAGAAAAAAAAAAAAAGGAATGACCAGATCATTCCCATTCCTAAAGTAAGGCATGCGTTCTTAACCTTTACCTGGTTTTTACTAAACAAAAATGTTAATGAAAGGGTATGGGGTTGATTGTGCAGTTATTTGTTTTATGTATATAATAAAAAGGCAAATGAATTAGATCTTTCAGTATTTAATTTGCAGGTTCACTGATAAATCAACTGAAAATTAGTCGTTACTTGTTTGGTGCACTTATAATTTTAATATGTCAGCCCAAGATTATTAGTGGCCCCTCCACATCTGCTTCCCCCCTTACAATACTCCACTGAAGTGGAGGTTGTTAATTTAATTTAAATCTTGTTAATAACTTAGCAGTATGCTATTGGCCCTTACTTTTAGGGTTATAAATCTTGTATCAGAATTAAGCACCATAAGTACCTGTCTATGAATATGGGAGATAACACAAGCTGGGGGATGCAGAATTGAACTGTGCTCTGCAAAAAATAGATGCCGATGTCGAGCAAAGCTGGTGTGATTTTGGTTGCGTATTTCTTCAATTATCCTCAAAGATCTTTTGGGTAGCAAAGAGATTTCTGTCAAGTTCACAGTTTGTTCTTTTAAAACCACGTTCATAGGACCTATCGTTTATTCAGGTTAACTATAAATATCTTTCACCATTCAATCTCCGAAAAAATTATTCCAACATACAGATATAAGGGAAGCGTGGTATTTGTTGTCACACTGTAATATTATAGGCATCAAAGGTCATTTTGTGGTCACATAAAAAATTGAAGTGGGGAGGTGCTTTGTCATTTTTATGGGTAAGAGTAATTTTTCATGCCTTTGTTTTTGGATTTAAGGCAGACACAATAATAACCCTTTAAAACTGCAGCAAAATGCTGAAGGTAAAATCTTCAATTTAAATCAAGTTTTTCATTGACAAGCTAAAGCCATGTAGTAGCTATCTTAAAGAAGTGCTGATAAAAGAAGAATGTGTTATCAGTATTTCTGGCTTTGCATGTTGTTTGTTTAATTTCAGTTCTCACACAGAGTAATTCATAATAAAATACAAAACAGATAGCTGGTTTAACTTCATATAGTCAAAGTGCATTATTTTGCATCCTTTCAACTTTTTAATGAATAGAAAGTTACATGTAGAAATTCCAATTTGTTACTGAATTTCCATTGATAACTATGACCAAACTCAACCTGCAATGGGTCTGGTTACAAAGTTTAAAGAGTCGATTTGTTGGCTAAGTGCGCATCACTGTTATCAATTGCAAAAATGCAAAAATAAAGATACTTATTTGGAGTCCTGCGCCTGGAGCTTTGATTTACTGACGGGACTGTCAAAGATGAATAATTCATGCGAGAGTAAAAGAGTGACAAACGGCCCCGGTCTGCTACCGTTTACTTAAACTTCAAATATCAGACACCATTCTGTTCTAATAAGCTCCTAAAAAAGGGGGGCTCGCTGCAATAAGCTCCTTCTAGGTTCTGCCGCGCTCTGTGGAGCTGACCGCACAAACCACCGTCCTATCAAATCCGTTCTGGTGCGATGTTCAAGGATCCCACGGCAAAGATCCAAGCTACAACTCGGATAGATGTAAAAAAATCCTCTCCGGCTCAGGGGATCTTTTTTTCCCTTCACCTGCTGCATTGTAGGATATAGCTACGCTGCGCACCTGCAGTCACAGATAGGCTACCGAATCCTGTCCTGGCTCCTTATGGCTGTTCCTGGAAAAGCTCAAACACAGCAAAAGCTGTGTCAAATGCACATCCAGCGAGTTCTTATTATACAGGTGGCATTGTTATTTCGGATCAAGCAATGCAACGTGTCATTTTAAAGATCCTAAATATTCCAGGAAAGAATGACACGTTGGGGAGGAAAGGATGAGAAGCATCTCTCTTTTTTTGTTGTAATAAACTGTTTAGGATACAGGACGGGTGCATTTTAAAAACGTGTTAATATCCAGCAACTACCCAACATTTAGAAGCAGTGTACCAACAGAAGACTAGGGGTGCCAAGTTTCATCGGACTGCGCATCGTGGTTCTGCTCCGGCTTACCTTTCTCCCCGTCGGACACCTTCGAGGGCTCGGCGCACGGAAATAATCCGGAGGAAAGGGCGAGAAAGGCGATAAGGAAAAACTCCGACATGTTTCCGGAGAGCGGGCTATACAAGTAGCCACGGTGCTTCTCCCGCTCCTGTTCCTGGTCCGGGTCCAGTCTCCCCCTCCACCACCAACCCGGTTGACGAGCGCCGTTATCCGGTGATGTCCGGCGGAACCAGTGCGCAGAACGGTGCGGCTCCCTGACACATGCACACCGCCGCTCTGAGCAGCGAACAGACGCACCGGAGGGATGAGAGTGAGAGAGGCAGGGAGGACGAGAAGGAAGAGGAAGGGGGACAGCTGGGTGAGGGAGGGAGGCAAGAGCAAAGAGGAGTACGTTTCCTGTCTTTTCTCAATGATTTAATGCCGTCAAGGTGACGCAGCTCGTTGCACATTAATCATATAGTTTTGCTCTGGAGAGAGATGATTTGGTGTCGTTATCAGGAGCTAAGGCTCAGATGGGGGTCCTAAAGAATGAGGGGCACAAAAATAGGAAAGAATAAAAAATAAAAGTACGATTTAAGATTTTTAACACTAAGAAAGTTTAGCATGATCATAACGGGATGCATTCCTCTTAAATACACAAGTCCTTCCTTCTCCCTTTGGTAAATTGTTTTAGTTACAAAAAGTCATCATCCATTCAATCTTCCGCGGTTCACCTTGACAGGTCGTCAGGCCATCACAGAGTCACACACAGGATAAACGACTATGAGCATAGATATCCACCTAAGAACAAATTAGAGAGACTAATTAACTAATTTAGAGAGGAAGCCGGAGAACCCTGAGAGAACTCGTGCACGCACAAGGAGAACATGCAGACTTGTTGTTTGAACTCAACTCAGATTATCAATATTAGTGTCAAATCAAAAATGTGATGTGAAAGCACAATGCATATTCACAAACCTTAGCATTGGTCACTTTATTATGTATATCCAGTCAACTGCTTGTTAATACAAACAGTGAGTCACAGCAGAAACACATTAATGCACCTATTGTGGTGAATATAACTTGCTGAATCTCAATTTGGAGGTCAGAATGGGAAAGAAAGGAAATCTGAAAATGACAGTTACATATTTTTAAGCAGCCAAATTAGTTTTTTCTGAAAGTGAAAGAAAAGTGTTGCTTTCTTTCAGACAACTGGCCAGCTGAGTGCAACAAGATGATTGATTCTGCTTGCATTTCAATAAAATGACTTAACTGTGCAATATTTCAGAACATATTTGTGGTTTTGAAAGTGTGCTTTTGTTTAGCAGAATACATAATTGAAATGTTAAAAATAATATACCAGCACCGCATGAGGTTACAGTGAAACCATGGAGTAACTGGCAAATGAAGAATAATTGGTACCATTATTCATGTCATTATCTCAAATTCATTTATGTCATTGTGTTTTTTATGATTATTTTTCTGACAGGGAGTGAAAAAAAAGAAACAAACAAACATGGAAACTTTTTCACTTTAAGCTGAACCTCTTTAAGTCATTGCTTAGTTCTGACATTTTGTTTTCTCTGAAAAAGTAATGTCAACTTTGCTGACACTAATGATAAATGTGGGTCTAAAAAGTATGCCTTTGAGCTGAACAGTACATTTACAGTGTGTGCAAAATGTCTCCTAATCATACCTTTACAAAGTTCAAAGAAGAAAATACAGTTTTTAAAATACCTTTTGCAGGCTGGGTTTACTTAAAATGTGAATTTGATCAGGGGGATGAATAGATCTGTTTGGTAAAAAATAATTTGTAGGTAAAAAAATACAAATAATGCTTTTCATGCCAACTTCATTCAAGGCAATTCATGCATTTGGAAAAACTCAGAGTCAGCATCTGAAACTGAATTCAAAGGATTTATGGCAAACTAGCTTGGTAAAAAATAAAAAAATTTTTTACACTTTGCTTCATGCACACTTGGCTATTGAGAAACAGTCGTTTACTGGAGGCAGACTCTAATTGCTAATGGCTGGATGTGACGCATGTAATGTTGCAGGTTGATAAAACTTACCAGAAATTGCGTGCACTGTAAACAACCTATTGGGGAGTAGAGTAGAGGCATGAAATATAATACATTCCTCTTACTCAGACTTTAACTGCTCAATATTTGGAAGTGGGACCAACACAGATTGAATGGCTGCACTCATTTCCTCCACCATCATTGCCAAACCACAGCCCTAGCCAGTCTACAACTCTAAAACGGTGCAGACAATCAATCGTTCACAAAGTATCCTCTTAGCTGATAGGCCCAGTTGAAATTTATCCAGAAAAATCTAGATCAATAGGAGAAATCCCAGATGGAGCACTGAAAGAAGATGAGAATCAAGCACAGTCAACTCCTCTAGGCTAGTGGCAGCAGCAATTAGCAAACACCTGGTGGTGGAAATGCATGTCTGTTGAGCATATCATGCAAACTACTTCAGAGTCCCACGCTCCTAAGAATTGTAAACGGTGTAATGGAGGAGCATTGTTTGACCTCCTTAAAGAGACAGAGGACCAATTTCAAGGCATCAAATTGTAAAGTCAAATTTCATTAATTGATATATGCAGAATTTTTATTACAACTGAAGGTAACAGTTACTTGATTGTGCTATGAAATGGCACTGTGCCTGGAAAATATATAATACTGTCCCTTTCACACAACAAACTGAACAACTGAAAAGTATTTATTTGCATTCATGTCAGTTATTATGATATCCCTAAATAAAATCCAGTGAGATCTATTGCCTTCAGGAGTCTTTGAAACACTAGAGTCTAGTTTTGTGTGATGCATTCTTTGGATAAATAGAGTAAATATTGTAAACAAAACTTTTTACAAAACAGATACTGTTAGGGTTAGATTATAAATCATTATCCTCATGGAACATTGTTCAGTCCATCAATGAGAGATGGGAACATTGTCAAGACCTGGTTAGGTAAGTGCAAAATTAGTCTGCATAAAAAAATGCTCAATATAACTATAACATAATACTTTGCTCTGAATATGCAATTCACTCCTTGAAACATAGAGGTGGCATCATTATGCTGTATAGATGTTTGTCTTTAACAGGCATAGGGAAGCTGTTCAGAACTGATGGGAGCTGAATGCAATTAAATACATGGCAATCATACAGGAGAGCCTGCTGGAGGCTCCGAAGGACTTGAGACACAAAGGAATGATTAGATCAAAGCTTTGTGTGTTTGAATGCCCCAGGGAAGATACACACCCTAACTGAATTGAGAATCTTTCGCAAAACTTGAAAATTGATGTTCACAGATTTTCTAAATGCAATAGGACTGAGCATGACCTATTTTGTAAAGCAGAAATGGACAGACTTTCAGTATCTATATGCAAAGAGCTACAAGACAGGTATCCCAAAAGGACTGGGATATGTGATTGCAGCAAAAAGTATTTCTACAAAAGTACTGACTCAGGGAGGCGAATAGAAATGGATGTCAGCTTCTCAGATTTTTCTTTAGATAGAAAACCCTTGGTGTCATTTTCTTTCTACCTCAAAGTTATGCACTGCTTTATGTTGGTCTATTAGATAGAAGACTGAGCATATGTTAAAGTTTGAGATTATAGTATGATAAAAGCAAGCAGTGTGAACACTTTTGCAAGACACTGTGGTGTGATTTTAAATGTGCTAATCTACAGATTTCTTTGATATTTTATGAAAGATTATGCATTTTAGAACAAAGCAAACATAACCATATCTGAAAGAAGGGTTAAGTCTATGGCTTTCAGCAAATAATCTATTCTTCTGTTGAGGAGTTACGTTCCTGAAGAAAAACTGACTTGGTAGACAAATGATCAACATTGCACTCTGCCTTCTTTCTCTGAAGTGTTGTGTGGGAGGTTGTATGGTATCATGTTATTGTGTTGGCTTTGTTCCGACATCAAAATTTATGTAGCTCTAGACGGGAAGAGTTCAGCTGACCAATAAGGCTTTCTTACATGGAGATGTTAAATAAAAGACCTGAGTGGCTCGGTTTCTGCAGCCAACCAATTTTCAGTTTTATGATTTTCATTTCAGAGCACAGGCATAAACGGCTGTTAAAAGAGATCGTATACATTTAAAATGTTGCACATGTGACCTTGGATGCATACAGTAAAATTCTAATTTGAATGTGTTAGTCTAATTTCTCAGATTAACAGTGCCTGTGGAAAATAACCTTTAAGCAGGTCTTAAGTGTACCTGTCAATATGAAAACCTTTTAGATAATGTGTGTTCATAAGCTGCAAGTGGGACAAAAAATCATCATTATAATGATCAACAGAAACAAAAGCTTCAAACATATCTTATCAGCCTAGGTGTAATTAACCCATATATTGTGTCTCAGTGAATTGAGTTACTCAAATAAATTACCTTTTTTTAAAAACACAATTTCTAATTTATTTCTTTTGTTGTTTCCACCTCATAGATGTTTGTTGCATTTGAGAACATATCCAATCTGAAAATTAGTGACTCTAAATACTGCATAAGGACTCAAAAATCGGTTGCTGTCTGAGTTTGAATAATGCAGGCAAAAGAAAAAAAAGCCACCCCCATGAGCTCCGCTGTCAATTACTGATGTCTGACAATGGTTAATGTAGGTCACTTGGCTGATGAAACACAAAAAGCCAAATATCTTGTGCTGTCATATAACCTTTCATAAATAAGTATTTGAACACATCCTGTCAGTCAACTTAAAAACAAGTCGGTAAAGGTTAGTGACTTGCACATCTAAATAAATTTAAAGAACCGTGTCTTCTCCATCCTTTAATCCACCCATTCACAGATTAGGTCAAAATTATCAAACAGTTTGAGGAAGGAAACACATGCATTCCTCTTGGCAACAGTCCTCTCCAGCTTTTTCTAAGGTAGCATATTCATTTATCCTGTTAGTGTTAAGTAAAACAAAAAGGTTAAATACAAATGTAACATTTCTTCAGGGTGATGGTTGCAGTCATTTTAATATTGCTAGATGGTCAAGAGTGGAAATGACTGGCATTACACAATGTGACTGACATTGCTAAGACCGTTCTCCTGCTTCCGATTGGTTGTTTTTGACTAAGTATTTTATTTGTGCAGATGGCAATAGGACCTCAGGGAGGAGGCAGATTATCTGTCCCAGAGAGATTTAATAAAAAAATGTTAAAATATATATATTTATGTATTTTAAAATTAAAGTTACCTACTGCAACTTTTTCTGCAATTCTATGACAAATTTTAGTGATCACAAATTTGCTTAGCAATGCTTCACAAACTTCTGTCATTAGCTTTGAAGGCACCACACCAAGCTTCTGGTGTAAGCCCTGTCAAACTGAAATAAAAGAATATAAATATTTGCCACATTAGTTGCAATAAATACTGGAATTGTTTTATTAACTCAACAAATTATATCACCACTTGAGAAATCACAATTGTAGGAACATGCACATAAAAAAGCCTGAAACTTAAATGTCTCTTAATAATGCAAATTAAGGTTTTTAACTTGTTTGTGACAATTTAGCACCAGAAAAGACCCCAAGAACATACAAGTTAAAGGGGCATGAAGTAACACAAAGCTACCCCTCACCCACCTGCTGCCACTTTGCACTACCAATGTTTATTTTTTTACTTTTTATAAAACAGAAAAAAAATAGCTGTTCAGGGTTCAAAAGAGACAGACACTCATGGCATAGAAATGAAATAAGCACCACCCATCACACATGTTGAGGTAATGCTGTTGTAAAACTGTAGTTGGCATTTCTGTTTTGGAGCTAACTGCAGCCTGGCAAGTCTAACTGCTACTCCGTAAGGAGCAGAACAGCCAAAAGACACAATATTCAGCACAAAAAAAAAAAAAAGGAAAACTAAATTCAGCAGTGCTCACTCAATAATTTTGCTTCTTTTAAAATATTAAATGTCATTAAGGATGTTATGACTGCAAGAATCAATATGTTAATTCTGAAAAAGTACATCTAACTAAATCTTGTTCATCTGTTTCAAGCGAAATGGTGTTATTCTACATGTTTTCCTTTCTTAAATTTTGTGGTCATGACATTTTCACTCCATGTTATATGATTAGATTTATATACCTGCCCCTCCCTATATATTATCCCTCTTGTATGTGGAGTTGTACGACCGTCTGTGTTTAAATATGAACAATAATCACAATATAATCTCATTAAACAAAGCAATGCATAAGAAAAGGGTAAAATGCCACTCTGATGGAAATTTACCTCCACAAACCTTTATGCAGAACAGTTTGTCTCAGCTTTGTATTGAGTTGTCACATAAACTGAAGAAGTCCAAGTCTTCAAGGACATTTCACATCGACTTGCAGCTATTTCTCACTGGCAGCACTGCACTGCTTTTGGTCTCCCAAAAAAGAAAAAAAAAAGACAGACAAACCCCACGGATGAATAATTTCATGAGGCTGTCATTTTTTTTTCCCTTTGACTGCTGGGAGCAGACAGGATTTTTTTGTTGCAATCATAGTGGCAACATTGTGACCGAAGTGCTTCAGCTTTTTCTGATGATTATAAAGTGCTCCTCTTGCGTCCTGAATGATTCATGTATGCTAACTTTGCTGCCATGTTCACTGGGAGTACATTGTGCATTTTCTATCTCTTCTTTTCACCTTTAGCCTCAATTAGCACAGATTCACCCACCTATGCAAGATCACTTTAGCAAGAGTGTAACAACCTTTTTGTTTGTTATGAACATGTCAATAGCAGTAGCGCAAATCATGATCTAGCAGCTATGTCAAGGGAAAGAGCTTGTGGCTGTCACAGTATAACAGAGGTAAAGCAGAGGCTAGAGTGACCTAACAGGCTACTCATGCATTGTGTGTCACTCAGTTGCAGGACAGGTCCTAAAACAGAACACTGGATGGGCTTCTCTGCCTGTTGTCGGGATACAAGAACACCACCGCACAGTCTGCTGCCCTCATGACATCGAGGTGACACATCTCATTGAAGTGCTGCTCTGAGGGTCGTTTTTTTGTACCTTGCCTGTGGAGCTCCACTAACTGACTAAAATGTGGTTCCCCATGTCAGTTTCCACAATGCTTCCAGCTGTACTTCGAATACCAATAGCATTATCCAGAATTAGCACCAACCATTGACCCTGCTTGACCCTGTCGTGACTGCAGGCTCATTATCCAGCTATTGCTGGGGTTGTGGTTTTTACCTCGGCTTTATGATCCCGGTGTTCTCAGGAGCTGGGTGTGTGTAAGATTCAGCTCATGAGTCAAGCAAATTCAGGCTCACAGTTTTTTTTTTGTTCGGATTGGCAGATATTAGTAAGAAAAGAAGGGAACATACTGAATGGAGGTCAGGTCTGTCTTGATGCAAAGCCCTCTGCCGGATCCATAAAGAGATGAGGATACACGGATGTTCCCCTGGGTATCATTCCTCGTTGATCAAACAGTAGGATGACAGACCATTTGCTGCAGGAAACACAGCACTCTCATCATGCAGGAAATGACTTGCATTTTGTTAAGAGGCAAAATGAGAACTGTACCTTTGTTAAATCCAGGCTAATCCTTCAGGGTATAGAAAGGGACTACATGTTTCTCAGCATGTGCTTCTGGTACGTATGCCAAAAGCAGCTGATTAAGGTGACCTAATCACAGTTGGTTAACCTGCTGTTGAACTTGTAACTGTGGAGGCCTTGGGAGAACAGTTAGTTTATTATTTCATAAACCAATTTGAGATGAGAGGAGCTTTTAGCATGGTGCATTATCATGCTGGAAGTAAGGATTTGAAGATGAGTAAACTGCTATAAAAAGGATGGTAAACACTTTTTCAGTGATAAAACCCCCCCCACAAACTACAACTTATTTACAATGTGCAAGTTACAATTCTTGCATTGCTGGTCAATTTGTGCATTGATAACTACTTATTTGCACACCACTGACAGTATAACTTGTTATCATGGCAGCCTTGATACCTGCTGAGAGTGAAAGATGTGGCCGAGGGTGGAGCGAGCTTGAAAGCTCAGATCTACAAAATGCACTCAACCCCAAGCTGTGTAATCACAGAACAGGCTCCAGGTCAGTTCACCCCTATGCCAAATTGTACCTACACATTGCAATTGTGTTCCATCCTACCATTTCATACCTGTAAACAAACCATTTTGTACCCATGTACTTAAGTACCAAAAGAATAAAACTGCTCTGTTGTAGTTAAGTGGGTTTTTTTTTCATAAACTATGGAGCGAAATAAAACATTGTGTAATGTAAGATTTTATATAAATATCCTATTTCAACTGTTTTTGTGTCTAATCACTGGTCAGAACATTCATCTCATAAAACCATGACCCTGATAAAACTAAAGGAATCACTGGCAAATTTCTGCTTGGTCAATTTTTACTGGAGTCACAAAACTACATTACCCTAAGTAATAAGTCGATCATAGAAAATGAAATCTCTCCTGAAAGTGTTTACAGTTGTGAAGTTATGAATACGTTCTATTTCTAGCTTTTTTTATTCACAAATAAAGTGTGCTTGTGTGTCTAGTTTATGCATATAATCCACACTATTCAATGTTACACTTTGCATCACTAGGGTTGGACAGTAATTATTAGTTGTGCTTTGTTTTTTTATTATTACCTTCTCATTTACATGTTCAGATTCAGTACAGTTAATTATGGAGCAAATCTAAACATCAGTCTAAGTTTTATTGAAATCCACCAAATCCATCCTTTATCTAATCATGCTTATCCTTGCAGTCACTGCAAGAAGTCATTGGGCAAGAAGTGCAGTACATGCTCGACATGTCACTAGCCCATTACAGGGCAACAAAATTCATTCTAATGCAAAATCATATAATCACATTCAGATCTACCTACATACAGGCAAGTTCAGTCTGAAACACAATGCAATCTGACAGTGTCAGCTCTATAAAAGGGAAAAAAAGGTTCATAAAATTAGGACTTTGTAATGATCTTTTATACTAAGCAAATATGAAGCAATAGGCAATGTAGATGAACAAAATAAATGAGAGAATAGCTTAGCTCTATCTCTGACTTTTTCAAGGAAATAGATGCAGCTAAAGACAGATTCACCAGGCAAGCAGAACGTTCATTAGAAAGAAAAACAGAGTACACAAAGTTGACAGCAGTTCAGTAAAAAAAAACCCACACAATCAAAACACAGAAGGACCAGGCCAGGCATAACTTCCATGAAAGTAGATTCACAACAACAACAATAGTTCTGACATTGTAATAATACTGTAGAAAACAAAACCAAAATACAAATGCAGTGGGCCAGACATGGCTACCATGGCAAGAAAAAGAACCTAATGGAAATAAAAGAATCAGAGAGAACTCAGCCCTAATGGCAGCAATAACAGCAAATAATGCATAATGGTGGATAGCAAAATAAAATACACAAATGAGAAAAAATGGCAAGTATATCCTCAAGCAGTACAATGCTATAGCAGCAGAAATACCTCTAGAAAATTTTAATCTGTCTAACTATAGGATTTGTCAAAATGGAAACTAATTATGGTTTGGGGGTAGCTGAAAAAACCCTCTTAGGTAGTTTAACCTGTGCTCATCCTGTGACTGCTTGATCCATCATGTCTCAATCTCCACCCACACACAGAAGAGCAAACATTGTCTTTGATTCACTGATCAGTGAGCTGTGTGCAAGTAGGATATGTGATTAGTGTGTGAATTATCAAAGATAGCTGTATGGGGTGCGTGTGCATGTGTCTGTATGTGTGATGGAAAGAATGCCTCCTGCACTGTTAGGGGCTTTGAGTGATCAGTAAGACTAGGAAAGTGCCAAGGCAATTGCAACCCATTCCATATACCATTTACAAACTGTCATCATGTAATGGCTCCTCAATGCACTTTCATGCACATCTCAGGAGAGGTGAACATCACGCATTAGGTTTTTACATATGCAGTTGCTGTGATGCCATTTCCTTTGCTAAGCTCTTTGTGGAGCAGTTTCAACAAAGCAATTTCCAGTTAATTGCCTTTGTGTGAGTGCCGGAACAAAAGAAAAAAAAAAAGCAGTTGCAATATGTATTTATTCATGAGTGAAGGAACAAACCTTGGGTCCTGTAAGTGAGAAGCAGCAGGACATCAGCCCTATCTTGAAAGGACTCTTTTTTTCTCTGTTATTAGTTTGTGTTTAATTTTTTTTTTTAAATTATACCAACACACTTTATCAACCTCAAGGGAAAACAAACAAGCAGTTCACACAAAAGCACATTCTTTACTCTGGTAGGCGATGGCACTAATGTTTAACTCACTCCTGCCATCTAGAGCTACAGTAGAATTCCGCTGCTGATCCGGCTGTGCTTCCTAACACCAGCAACACGAGATGATCTTTATAATAATGATTAAATTATAGCCTGCAAACAGCTCAAGGTAATCAAGGGGTGTTCAAAAAAATAACACCTTTTATTATTAGCAGTAAGTTTGTTCTTTTTGTTTGACACTAAAGACGTCCAGATGCTGTCTTTCCATCTCAATATGGCAGGTAAAACCTTTTTCCTCAGCATTATTTTTGACTGGTTCCCATTGGACTGCAGGGCTGAAGGAGCCATAACACAGACATAGCCCCCTCACCATCTTACTCCTCTTGCAGCTGGAACCCACTGCTACTGAATAATGAACTCAATCTCAGCTCAGCCTCAGGGGGGAACCTCAGCATTGCCCTCAGCTGAGTACAATGCTTTTGTTGCCCATCTGCGCGTGCTCACCCCCACACATGCACTCCCTCACACACTTTCGCCCACCATCATTCTTCTCTGCCACAAGTAGTTCTGTGAAAAATGCTCCACTGATTGGCAGCAGAAAGAAAAAAGAAAAAAAAAAACTGTGTGGCACAGAGAGCTGTGAGACATCGAAGGATCGCAATGGTTTGAGCTTGGGGGAGGAAGATAGAAAGACAGGAGTAGAAAGGTAGGGAGGTTGCGGCACGTGTATGTGTGTGTGTATAAAAGTGGTTGAGCAGATTCCTAGCGATTCAGCCAGCGCATTTTTGAGGGACCACGTCAAGTGTTTCTACTGTGGAAAGTGGATGGAAGATTGGAACAGAGGGGAAGCTTTCACACGGCGGCGAGGACGTGAGGGGTGAGATGAAAGAGACAGCCGCTGGACACCATAGCTAATGAATGGACACACTTCCTGTTCCTGATTGAGATTTAAGAGGTGTGAGTAGTTATAGCTAAGGGGGGTCAGCACCAGTGGTGAGTGAGCTGACCTTTCAAAAAGCCCTTCACCTCCCCAGCCTCCTCACTGAGCCCATTAACTGCAGAAATATGGCAGCTTTTCAGTAGATCCTTCATAATCATCTTAAGAAATTTACTAATGAAATTTGTTGGCTGCTGTGGGTAGACAGAGCAGAACATACAACTTAAAAACATTGTCTAAAGCTGCATAGCAGGACATGAACAAAGTCTGTGCATTTGGAGATAATCGTTTGGTATCATCCTGCTTTGTTTTGTATCTCCTTTCACTTGGCACACATCCATCTTGTGTCCATAATTCCTAGTGACAGATCCACTTCTTGATGTGGCAGCAAGCCAACACACAGTAACACATACACAAACCACCTCAGCAACAATTCTGTTATGACTTGGGTTGAATGACATTCTAATTCACTGTTTTAATTCAGAAAAGCTTTAAAACAAGCTATCAATATGCTGGAAATGTTTTAGCATGTTGAATATTCCAATTAATGCTGTACAACACAATTATTGTATTTATTCATATTTTTATTCTGATGTATAGAAACATATTGTGCCAAAGTATGCATGGGCTTATGGATTTAGATTTTGCTTGTATGTGTCCAGATGTTAAATTTATTATCAGACAAAGACAACCTAAGAAATACTAAATTCAAATCCAGCTTTCAAAAGATGATTTCATTTATTAAGGGAACTAAATCATCACAACCATTGCTGGACCTGGGTGAAAAAATAATTGCTCTCCAAAGCAAAAGGTTAGAGTTGCCCCCATTGGTGGCAAAAGCTGTCATTTACTGTAGATTTTGGTCCACTCTACTTTTTACATTTGTTTTAATTTAGCCATTATTAGTTTAAAATGACATTGTAGCATTTAGTCAAACTCAGACTTTGATTAAGCCACTCCAAAATTGTTGTGTTTTCTCAAGCCGTTTGGATTTATGTTCAGCACATTGGGTTGAAGCATAACAAAATGTACTTGAGCTCTAGGTTACAAGCTAATGAACGTCCCTTCTTCAAGTTTTTCTGACAAAGAGCAAAATTCAAGGTTTGGCCAAGGGACCACAGATGAAGAACAGCCTTTTGGCTAATATTGGTGCATTTGCAACAGTTCTACTAATGTACAATGCTCCCGTCAAGTCCATTCTATTCTGTTTTATGGCAAATTATCCATGCCCCAAAGTCTAGAAAATCACGTTACCACTGCCGCCATTTTTTACTACAGGTAAGATATTCTTTTCTGCTCACTGACAGATTCTCTGGCATCTCTGTAACTGTAAAAATGTGATGGATAGTGTCTGCGGTTTCGGAACTACATTTTGAAAGCCTTGATGACAATTATCAAATCTATTTGGATAATCATCCGACTTGTTAGACTGTCGGATGATTGTGGTGCATGTTATGCACCACAACCTTTGCTCAGCAAATTCACCCTTATGTCTTTTTTTTAGGTCTACAGAGAACAAGTCACAGCACTGAAAAATAAGAATACAAGTCATTCTCCTATCAACTAACTGTGAATATAACCTTCCCTGCGAGGTTATTGAATAACAGCATTGTTGTTGTCTCCTTGTGGAAATAAATGGTCACCAATTCTGGTGTCAGACTGCTGTACCTGCAAAGACTTGCTTAGCTCAGAATGGAGAACAAAACATAGAACTGGTGAAGAGGAAAAACAGCAGGAGAATAAAAGAGAGCAAAATAAGTGTGCAGGTTTGTAGTCGTGAAAGCACTGGAAGAGGAAATAATCCACAATACCACAGGTTTTTATCATAGACATATGAAGGGTCTGAGAATGGTTTCCCCTGATCAGTGAGGGAAATCAAATCCACTGCAGACCTGAAGATTTTTCCTTACAGAGCTCCAAGGTATACTGATATAAACAGGGTGTAATAAGGAATATTAGCTTTGCAGCAAGGCGCCATCTTTCTCCCCCCCCCCTTTTCATTTTTTGTGCAGGGGCTCATTGATATGCACAGTGGTTCTGCTCTGATAATTGCCTGCTGAGCTCCAGATCAATTCTTTAATTTGCTATCAAAACTCAGTGATGTCATTCGTGCTCAGTCTTATCAGACTTAGGGTTAAAAAAATGCAATAAAGTGGGTCAAGGAAGACAACCGAGGTACAAAAATCCCCCCCAAAACACAAGAAATACACATATTGTATGATTGTATTTCTGACAGATGAGCTTTTGTAAAAATAAGACTTAATGGTCAGAGCCAACATTAAAATGTTCAGAAGTAAAGCTTAAAAATCATATTAAGATACATTGGTTACTCCAGGTTATCTTATTGAATATGGTATCAAGCATGGGAAATTACTTTTTAAAATCTTATTAATTTAGATACTGCTCTTGATTTCTTGTCCTAATGAGTTACGTGATGTGGGTGATGAATGCCCGCCCATACAGGAGTGACACAAGAGCTATGACTAAATCCCCATATTAAATATGAAAAGCAACAGATAGTGAATGACTAGAACAAAGACAGGAGGGTGGATAATTAGGGGAGGATTTTTCTTATGAACAACTCTTCCGCTTAAAAATATTCAGTTGTAGAAAATCAGTTTAACCATAGGACTCAAATTCGCTTTTAGCTACAAAATATTTTCTTGCAAAATAGCTGGTTTGAATTATTACTTACAACCACAAATCTAAAAATATTAGCAAGGCAAGAAAACATAATCTTTTTAAGATAACTAAAAGAAACCTGAGTGAAAAATTCCTGTGCTGGACATAATTTTAAAACCTCGTTTGATTCAAGTAACAATATGTGTAATTCACCTACTTGTATTTGCTTGTATGTATTATCCCCACCTCATGGTTCAACCTATTATCATGTTTCTTTTTCATATTTACTGTGTAAATAGTGGGCATAAAATTCACTTGAGCATCAAGGCAGCCCAAGTTCTACTTGATCACTTAACCGCCGTTTGAGAAACATGGATTGGAATGAAAACTTTTTTAATTTCTTCTTTATTGGGAAAACATAAAGTTGTGTAATTGTATACTTTGATATGCATTACATGACAGAAATTACTTCTGTCATGTCTCTGTTTTGTTCAAGCTCTGTGATGGACTTTGTGATGCCCTCGCTTCTCAACTTATTTATCAGTGAAAATTAGGCATGCAAAATGAATGAATGGAAATAAGTGAAGTTAAAAGGAACGTTAACCACTATAATGCATTTTGGGAAGGTGTTAGTGACTGGGGTACCAGATAAATTGAATCAGAAAAGACAAAGAAGAAACACCATTAACTTATTTCCAAAATAAATAAACAATTTTGTTTAGAGATATTTCACTCACATGGTGTCAATGTAGTCTGCAGCTGGATTGTAGTTGTTGTCATCTGGGACGCTTTCTGGATCCGTTTCTTTCAGCTGTATAAACGGGACTGAGCAAAAAGAAGCATAGAGAAGTGTCATGATCATTAGTATTTTAAATTTCTATGTATTCCTGAGTCTGCACATCTGTCACAGTTTGTTGTTTTATTTTAAATAACATTTCTCTGTGTTCCCTGATTTACCCATTACCTTCCTCAATGTCTGAGCTTTCTCCACTACCCAGCTGTCTCTCATCTGCTCCTAAACTCACCTGTTTAGTATTTCTCTAATGAAACTCCCGGGCATAGATGTTGCTAGATTCTGCTGTCACATTTTTTTTATTTTGCCATATGTTAGTCTATGTTGAAAAGCTATTTAAGCATGTCCAGCTGTGAAGAAATAAAGCATTTTGAGAAATGTCAAATTCTATAAAACAGATGTATGTATTTGGATGTGGCCCAATTACATTTATTGGGTGTGCATGAGAGTTAGAGCTCTGACTAATGATTTTCTTAATAATCAATTATTCCATCAATTATTTGGACACTTAATCGCTTAATCTGAAAAAAAAGACATTAGCTCAGATTTTTCAGTTAACCACTTAGTTTATACAATATTAGAAATATATTAAAAAATACCAATAAAAACTTCAACAAAATAGCATTCTTTTCATGTACGCTTGATCATTTGTAAAAAAGGATGCACCTGCAGTTAAAAGTAGTCCTAACATCAACAAGTGAAAAGCACAACCTTTTATGCAGAGTGGGACTGATCTGTTGATTATTTTTTGCAAACTGATTAATAACTGAGTAGTGGAAGATGCTTAACAGAAAATTATTTTATTTTATTTTATTTTTTTTACAGAAATTACCCGGGTGAAACTAAAGCTATGGCTCTTGGACTTCTGTGTTAGAGTTTTGTTTTTTATCTTAAATGCAAGAAAAAAGCAGTAGCAGTAAACACATAGTATAGAATGGATATATGACTATGTTGAGCTGGAGGTTTAGTGTCCCATTACAATTGATAAGTGCTCTCCAAGTGGATACTTTCTTCTTTTTTTTTGTTTGAATTTAACTTTGAAGACAAAGTTAAGTTTGCTGCCATACCAGCCACTGTCAAAGGATCATTATTGGCATGGGTGAAATTGAGCACATAATGTCAATATCAGGTTATTTCTACATCTTTTACACTTTCGTACATTTTGTGGGAGGAGCAAGTGGTATATGTTGCACTTTAACCTTTCAACATGTCCAAAAAACATCTGTGTTGATCTGGGCTAAATAGAGCTTATACATGTGCCACAATCAAATAGGTAGAATGAAATGCTGGAAACATTGTGCCATTATATGCCATATAAATTGACTGTTCACAGTTCAACAGTGTTACTGTTTGTATTGTGCTGCACTGAGTACAGTCATTAAGAGTCAAGGCCACTTTTTGACCTTAGTGGGTGCTTAGTCCTTAACACCAGTATATTAAGCAACATCTACAGTGAAGGTTCACCGCAGACTATTTTAATTTAAAGTAGATAGCAACAAGTTTGTTTCCCTCAAAAGCTTTCCACAATTTGTTGCACTTCTATATTTTTTTATAAACTTAGGTAAGACTAACTCATTCCTAAGAAGTTCTGTCAAGTTTTTAAATTAATACATGTCATCTGTGCGTGCCAACACTCAAAAGCAAAGACATTTCATTTCCATGTGCAAAGAATATAAGCATTTTAAGGTTAATACTCTGCAGGAATGCACACAAAACACTCAGCCTTGGATCTGAAATCAAAAGTCTAATCTTTGCAAACATCTCTGTTGAAGCAACAACATGTCTGAGTTTACATCCTTACTAAGACACTCTACATTACTTTGTGGACTTGCAATTAAAATACTTCATTTTCAATAGCACACTATGTTTCAAGTATATCTGTGGAAAACAATTCAAACCAAATGCTGAGTTCATGCTGACAAGAGAAGTTGATAGTTTTAACAAAAATCTGAAGTGTTGGAAAAGAAACACTTCACTTACCTCTATTTTGATTTAAAATTGCACTTCTGCAGATACCGCTGAACATTTTCCATGAAATCACAAATAAGTAAGATGCTAAACCTATGTTGCATAATTGTGTTTATGTCAAAGTTGTGTTAATAACTTTAGTTCACGTTAGTGAACAAGTTTGTTTCACTTGAAATAGTTTTTTTTCATTAGCAAAACTTTTGCAATACTTGGCCATGAAGTCATAAACAGGCAATATTTTATGAAGAGTTTGTAATTAAGCATGAATTTTGCATTTAAGATTAAACAGTTCTTTGATAGATCTTTCAAATACAGAATTAATTTAAAATAAGCTACTCAGAGCCGCACAGTAGTACAATTATTGGCATGGTTGCCTCACAGCAGAAAGGTCCTGAGTTCAAATCCACAGTGGAACCCTTCTGTTTGTAGTTAATGAGTCATCCTAATTTTGGTTTGATCATTAAGTCATAATTTATCATTTTTCTTCCAGGTTAACTGGTCCATATTTAATATTTATAATGTTTAATTAATATTTGATTTAATTGTATGTAAGATTGAACATTTCTATTCTAATTTCTCTTATTATTACATAAAAAACCCCCAACACAAATAACTTGATATGCATGATGAATACGCTTAGGTGCATGAGTAAACAGTTTATGGCACAAGTGTCAAACTCCAGTCCTCAAGGGTCGGTATCCTGCAGTTTTTAGATGTGCCACAGGTACAAAAAACGCTGGAATGAAATGACTTAATTGCCTCCTCCTCGTGTAGATCAGTTCTCCCAGCCTCACTAATGACCTAATTATTCTATTCAGGTGTGGTGCAGCAGAGGCACATCTAAAAGTTGCAGGACACCGGCCCTTGAGGACTGGAGTTTGACACCCATGGTTTATGGGTAAAAAAAGCCATAGGAGCTGGCAAATCCATACCTTTATCAGACCATATTCAAACCAGGGATAGGTTTGCATAAAACCCAAAATTGGTTGTTCTTTTCCAGAATTTTTGAGACTTTGCATGATGTTTCCAAATGGATGTTTTAAAGTCTGACAAACTACTGACTTAAGTTTAATTGTTGAAGCCAGCTTCATTAATATGTAAACATAGTGTATGAGTTAAGAAAACAAATAAACAAAGATGATAAAAGACATGGCACACTAATGGCATTAATATTTACTATCATAGAAATATATCTCTATGAAGAGGTTTTTGCACTTGAATATTCAGAGTCTGTGGGTAAACTTATTCACTTTGGAAGGATTCTAGTGTATTACCCAATTCCATTTGATCAGTCATGTAGACAATTATAGTTTTTTTATTGTGTTTTTGCTTTGTTTTCAGAATTACCCAATTTATAAAATGTGGAAAAATATAAGATAAGGTATTCATCATTATTCTCCTATCCACTAGGGACTTCAGGGGCCAGTAAATATTGGCCTACATCTACTGGTATTAAACCATAGACAATGACTTTCCAGATTGCAACTAATAAGCTCTTTGTAGCGCTTGTGGAATAATGCTGTTTTTATGTCAAGTATTATTTATGGCAGTCAGGAAGAGTCAAGGACAAACAAAACAAAACAAAATTTTCCATGCTTGATTTAAACACATTCTTTTTTGTGTAGAAAAATATGTCTTGAGGGTTTGTACTTTTTCCATCACTACACCTACACATTCCTGAGGAAACCAAAAAGCTACTACTAAATGCAAGTGTATGTGCCTGTGGGTTAGCTGACTATTATTCTTGCAAGATGACATTCCAGTCTTCCAGTCTTTGAATCAAACTAAGTGGTGAAGACCATTAAAGAAGACTGTAATAAATGTAACTTTTTTAAGAGGGCAACAAAATTCTTTCAATATAAATGTTTGCCAATTAAAATTAGCAAATGATTCAAATCTAATTCAAAATTAGATTTGAATCATATATCTTAACCACAGGTTTATTACTATGGCCAGAAAATACTTCCTTTAGTGGAACTGAAGATCTCCAAAATGAAGGTACTGTGGTGTGTTGGGTTTAGTTTGCCAAAAACTGTTTTGAGAATATTTGGAAAGTGAAAAATTCTCAATACATGGTTACCATAATTCATTTTAATATTTAAAATGAAAAAACAGCAAAGCAGCACTATTCCGTCATAAAATAAAGATGTTGGTTCCAGTCCAGAACAGGGCTTTTGTTTGAAGGTTGTACATGTCCTTCCTATACAACTGTATGTTCTTGGTTTTATATTATAATGTAAATACTCTCTTACTGGGTTAACTGGAGGTTCTAAGTAGCTCCAAGGTTGAGGTTTTGTTTAAATGGTTGCTTTTCTTATTGCTTTTATATTGACCCTGTGACTGATGGAAACCTGCCTAGGGCATGGCAATCTAAGACAGAAAACAGCTGAGGTAAAAGATATGTAGCTTACTGTCTACTCTGTTTCTACAATATGCTGTATTTTCTCAAGTTGGCTTCAGTCAACTTGAGCGCATCTAAAAAACTTAATGCCCGCATTAGTAATCTTAGAAACAAACTGCTTAATCTAGTACATAAAACAATGGTTGTTGATATGAATGGAGCATAATTAACATTTACTACAGTCAATTAATTTTCCCTAAGAACTTTTCAAAAACAAAATGTTTTTTTTTTTGTCTTCATTCACATTAATCAAAGATTGAGCAGACAGAGAAAGACATCTAGTGAAGGTCTCAATGTTGGTAATCCACCCCTAGATGGCTGGAATTATGACTCAGAACCTTTATTTATTGGGTGGCTGCTCTACCACTACAGAATGTGCCACCTTCAAATTAATTAAACTGAAGAAGCAGCATGTTAATTGCTAAAATTTCCATTTCACCAATTATTCAACTGCATTTTTAATAGTTACAATTGTTGCTTGAACAGTTTAAATGTCCAAGCAATTTATCTTTTACAAATCAAATACTATCAGTTAAGTTGCACATTTGACTCCTGAATAAGCCGATGTTATCTGCAACATAGTCACATCTGTGAGGTCAGAGCTCCTTCATTAAGTTTGTTCAACAGCTAAGGTTCTTTAAGTCCCTTATTAACTGACAAGCAGGTGAAGAGCCTTCATCAGAATGTCTTTAGGGTTGACACCTGTGCTTAATAAGGTCCCTATTATTATATGTGCAGCCCATAGGTGAGAAGATGATTATGCCCCAATCAAACTATCATGTATCTGGCTTTTACTTCAATGATGTTTGAAGCTATCGGAAAATAATGCTCCACAATCCCTTGATTGCATTTCACTTTGTAACATATACAGTTTGAGCACCACATTACCCAGGCTGATAGAGATTTCTTTGTTAATCTAAAAAATATCTGTCATTTGCTTTCGAGACCCCACTTGTACCATTGCCTGTACCACTATGACTCAAATATGACCCTGATGGCCAAATATAACCTCTACTTATTCTGATTCCTGGTGCTTCACCTTGAAATAAAGCACCAGTTTTTATTAAAACTGAAAATATCCCAATGAATTAACTGATTTATAATTATTTCACCACTTTGAGGTATTACTAGGGCACAGAAGTTAATTCACATTTGGTCAGTAGATGATTTAAACTCAAAATAAATAAGACAGTTTATTTTGTTTTTATTTCATGGGGAGATTATTTCTTTGATGACTATTTATTAATAATCTATTTATTAGTAATCTATCAGTCATACCATTCTGAATGAGACGTGACATAACACAAGAAACAACTTGCTATCAAAAACTATTGCAATTATTACATTTGACTGATTTGCTATAAAGATTCCCACTGATGTTTTTTTGCCAGCTCCTATGGTAAGTAAATACTAATGCTCTATAACACACATCAATGTTCACTTCATATCTGAATACAGAGGGTATAGTCATCTCTTTTATAGTCTATTAAGCAAAGACATAAGTATCCCTTTCTCCAAGGCAGCATAATCAAAAGTACTGTGACCATCCTGACCACATAGATAATATCAGTTTGGTGCTCTTATGTTCAATTTGTGACTAAACAGACAATGTCAGTGATGTCATTGCCAATTCGGATAACATGTTTGTAACAGCTGGTTTTGCAGTTAATGTAAAATGACACAGCAAGAATGTGATTTAGAAATACCGACACAGCTTAGTAAGCCCGTACAATCAGCAGAGACACATACAGGCACAGAAAACAAATGGGAAACAGAACAGTAGAGACTCTCACTGGGCTCAATTTAATTGATACTTGATTAATAATTAAACTTTCAGCTAGGGTATCAAAAGATTGTAAAGTTGCCAAATCTTGATCCAGATGGTCACCCCTCAAAAGTTGGCTTCACGCAATGAGTTTACAGATTTGGTTAGTCAGGTTTGGTTACTGCCTAACTGAGGGGAATGTTACTGTTTGATTTCCTGTGGATTATGTAAGCTAAAAGAAACAAAACTGATTATTATAAGATGAGGAGATACAGTATATATAATATCTATCTGTGGCTCTCTGTCTCTGGAGCTCATCTCACTATAATCCCTAAGAATGTTGCTGTTTATACCTAACTGCTTATATTGAAACATACGGGCCAAATTTCAGTTTACTAGTTAATATCTAGATAATACAAAGAAAGCTTTGGAGAAAGTTCTCTCCTCCGATTAGACCAAAATAGAACTCTTTGGCATCAAATAATCTGCCAGTGGAGGTACATAAATAGTGCATCTGACCTCAAGTACACCAACCTTATGGTTAAGCACAAAGCAACAACACTGTGGTTTCAAGCTGTTTGTATTCTGCTAAGGATAAAGGGTGATTTCACCGCACTGACAGGATGTAAAAAAATTAAAAAAAATTTAAAAATTTGACATTTATTTTCTTAACCAGAACACAAAAAGTGGTTTCATTATGATTATGATCCACTAACAAAGGAGCAACTAATGAAGAATCCCATTAAGATCTGGTTCAGTCAGTCTCCAGACTTTAATCACACAGAACTCCTGAAGACGTTTCTGAAGATTCAAGTGTCAAGAAGCCTTAATGATTTAGAGTTTCTGTAGAAATGAGTGGTCAAATTTTCCTCTTGAGATGTGAGCAAACCTTATGACCAACTACAAAAAAAACCTTACACTCTTGCCTGCCAATAATATTTTCTCTACCATGTAATAGCAATAACAATACATTTTATTTATAAAGCACTTTAAATCTTCTCAAATCTCAAAGTGCTACAATCAATAAAACAGTCATTATAAAACTGAAACAGCAACAACCAATGACCATAGGATACAGACTTAATATAGGAACAAGACAAATTAATGTACTCAGTTATTAACATTATAATCAATATTTAATTTTAATATTGTCTTTTCTAAATTTGTGATTGATGACTTGCAACTCAAAAATAAAATTAAGTTGATGTAAAATTGGAGAGCGATGACCAACAACAAGAAACACCTTACACTCTTGCCTGCCAAAATTTTTTTCTTTACTATGTAATAACAATAACAATACATTTTATTTATAATGCACTATACATTTACAAAAATCTTAAAGTGCTACAATCAATAAAACAATGAATATAAAACACCAACAGCAACAAGCAAGGACCATAAAACACAGATTTAAACAAAGGTGAGAACAAGACAGATTAATGTACTCACTTATTGGGTGTTATAATCAATCGTAAATTATAATCTCTAGTCTTTTTCTTACATTGTAACTGATGACCTGTTGTTAAAAAATAAAATGAAAATAATGCAAAATTGGAGAGTGTATCTGCTAGTTCCGTTTAGTTTAGAATAATTTTATTTATTTTCTTTTTGTTTCATCATTTGTCCTTTTTTAACTATTGCTCTGTGTGCTAAAATAAAATACCATATAAAGAAATGTGGATTTATGATTACTTTAGAGGAAAAGATTAATATTTTAAGAAATTGAAATGCCTCTCCCTTGTAAGACTGACAATTTCTCTCTCCTATTTAATGCCTTACATAAATTAGGCAGTGTGTCTTTTCTAACATTTCTTCAGAGAAAGAGTCTAAAACCCCCAAAAGCTAAGGTAAAAACCACAAATGAAATTATAGTTTTTACCAATAATAATAATAATAATGGGAAAGCAAAAAATTATTTTACCCAGACTGCATTTATTTATTTGTTCCATTTACTCACAGCTGGGTTAGAGCTCCACATCTCAATTTAAAAGTCTGTTAAAACAGGAGAGTTACACAGATATGACATTTTTTTAATGCCAAAATTGCATTTATTTATTGCGCCATATGGAAACCTTGAAAAGAGATGAAAGAATACAGCTTGAAGAATTTCATTGCAAAAAATGTCCATACCCCACTACACTGGTGACCTTTTTTCCCTATGTCTGCATTTATTTTTGCTCACAGATTCAAGCCTCACGGGCATGGATGATGCCTGTCCTGCACAAGTCTGTGGAGAGATGTCCTACCATTCTTCATAGGTAATTCTTTCCATATTATCTTAGCTGGAGGGGTTTTGTTGCTCTACCTTCCATTTTGAAATACTCCAGGTGTCCTGATGGATTCAGGTCAGTGGACAAACTTGGCAATGTTTTAGCTTATACTTCTTTCTTCCAATATGTTAATGTTTCCATTTATCCTTTTGAATCCGGCTTATGGAGGTCAACTTATTTGGACTTTTCAGTTAACAATTAAAACACTTGTTTCCAGGTCAAAACTGTCAATCTGTTCTATTATAACCATTTTAGTTTTATAGAATGTAAATTGTGTATATCGACCCTGACAGCAATGATTGTTGTAATAACTGGGTCATCATACAGAGACCCACTTGTATCAAGAAGATTTTTGGACTGGGCAAAGATGCAGTAGTATCATTACATGGAGGAAGAGGACATGCGAACTGCTGGCTGAGACTCAAATCCCTGTTATTGCCAGGCACCAATGCTAAACACCACAGTGCAACATTTTTAATTACTACATTGAATAATATTGTAATTATACAGTACCAAATTGCAAAAAAAATGTCATCTGACAGTATTGTTTAATATAAAGGATTTCAATTCATATCCAGATTTGACTAAAATCAAAGTAATTGATTCCATTATTATGCTATCTTGAATTTACATTCAGATACAGTTACATACAGTAATATAATTCTAATACAGCACAATTATAGTCAATCAATCACATGATGTTAACAGGTAAGATAGTATCTTATGAAGGTAGCACAGCAGATTGCATTGAGTCATTGGGTTTGCAGCAACTCATTCTTCCTAAACGAGCCTATGGCAAAAGTGGAGAGAAACACTATCTCTGTGTAAAAATACACTTTTATACAATATATTTTTACACATACAATGTTTGTTTTTAGGCAGAGTTGACTTGCACATTGACAGCTCAGGCTTAAATGAAGCTGTTCTGACCATATTAGAAAGAATATTTTTGAGTCTGACATTGTTTACTAAAATGTCATCATTTCTATGTATCAAAGTAGATTGCAATGTACATATCTAATTAATAAAGAAACATTTAAGATGAAAATATATGTTTTGGATTATTATCATTGGATAATATGGATTATTATTATCATGTTGACATGTCCAATGACAAAGCATTTTCAGAGGCCCCCAAAATATTTATTGAAGATATGGGGGTATGCATGCAGGTTGTTTGGAAGACCAGATCAACAGAAGTTTAATTACTTACGTTGTCTATTTAACAAATATTTACAAGGGCTCCTAATATTTGTGAATTGTCCAGCTGGTAAAATATATGTACATTTTTAGCAACCTTGCTTCCAAGTAACTTCAATCACAACTACTGGCCCTACAGAGTTTCACAGCATGCTTTTTGTTTAAAAGTCAAAGCTTATTAAACTTCCATAATGAACTCGACATAAGGGGATGGCGACAGATGTTGAATATTACACACTCCCTGGTGACAGACCTTTTAGTGTTTGTTTTAGGTAAACACATGTAGTCTGATAATGAAGACATTCAGTCACTGACCAAGAGTCCCTCTACTAAGTGAAACAGGCATCCTGGATTAGTTGTGAGACAACAGATGGATTAACTGATGTCTAAGACTTCCCAAGCTGCAAAATCCTAAACCAGTCAGTTGAGATCCTCCTATAAATCCACTCAGCAATTGAAAATCAATAAATGTTATATACCAATTCTGCTAAAAATTTGGTTAATACCAAATGGTTGGTACCAAATGGTTGGTATTAACCAACCATTTGTTGGTTAATACATTGTTGATTTAATCTCTCACCAACTGAAGTGCTTAGAAGAATTTCATTTTTATCCAAAACTTTGAATGCCATCGTCATCTCCCAACCCAAGAATTCTTTTACTATGCCTCTTTATTAATGTGTGTTGTATGAATCAATGTTCTCTCATAAAACCTATTGCTATTACATATATTTAGTCAGTTCAGGTGAGCTTCACTGAAGATGTACTGAAGACAGACATCACCCAACAATTTTCACACCTTTTAGTGGGCAAAAGTGACATGTCTGGATTTGAGACGTTTTTAAGATAAATTGTGTCATGTAATGAATAAATTTCAGTCTAAATGATACCAACAGTGTGTTGCTCCGAAAGTTTAGTGGTTAGCGCTGTTGTTTTACAGGTAGAAAACAGCCAGATTAACTGCAGGACAGATATTTTTATATGGAGTTTTTGACTTCTGGCTGAACATTTCCCCCCCAGCTACTCCCATCTACTCCTTTTGCATTTTGGGTAATTTTTCTCACTAAATTGCTATTTGGAGAGAATATCTGCCTATATGACTGTTTGTCTCATCTGTCCCCACATCAGTGCTATTGTAGCCTGTCCCATTGACTTCTGGAATGGGGTCTGGCCTCCCCTGTGTCTCTTTAGCACCAGTCAGGAGGTACAGAAAATGGAATGATTGTACTAAAGTAAAAAAACAAAACATTTATTTTCAGTAATGACTCCAACAATGTCTGAACAGTTCATACATCTAGTCACAAAAACAAAACATATATAATGCAACTGTTATTCACATTGTGCATACAATCATTTTGGGTAATTGCTAGTCATTTAAATTTGATGAAAATTTTGGTGTAGCCTAGAAACTGTTTGAAAGCAACCCCTGTGTATTATTTATCATCTACATGGAAATCAGACAGTTCTTGCATCACCAGTGTCTCTGCAGCCTGAAACCTCTTAATAAACTGGAAACAAACGTCCATCCCTCTGGCTGCTCTTTTTCTCCGGTCGAAATAGTGTACACTTGGCACAGCCCCAATGCAGATCAAAAATGCAGAAGAGAAAACTGAACAAAAATTCCATCTGTCAATTTGGACTGAACAGCAGGTTTATGGGAAATATGCTAAGGGCAAAAAGAGGAATCACTTTGGCATAATTTGATTAGAATAAAAATTCAGGCATCAAATGGCAACAAGTTTCAGTAAGTTAGATTTAGACCATAGTTTGTAAAAACCTAATTAACGGGGGGCCATATGGATCAGCCACATTGATGACTACATCATCTGCATATGGTGCTTCATTCTCAATGTGGCTGTCTTGGATTTAATTCCTGGCTTCTGGTCATTTGAAGGCAGCAACAGACCATACCAGAGACATAGCCCCTCTGGTCTGGGAAAATCATAAGATTCCTCAGAATTAGATAGACAGGATTGCTGTTGAGAGGGATGGCTGGGTTTTCCTCCTGAACCTGTCACCTCTGTAATATATATATGTTCAGAGAAAGAAAATGAAAGAACAGATATACATGGACACACAATAGTTTATATTTTAACTCTCATATCTAGTTAGCCAATAGACAAAGTGTACATGTCTTTGGATGGTTAATGGAAGCTGGGGTACACAAAGTGTCAATGAAGTCTGGTTCTTCTTTTGCTCAAGGTCCAAACAGAGAGAACCCAGTCAGGTTTTGAATCGAGGATATTGTTAATGCAAAGCTGTTACACACACTCCACTGTGTGAGCCTCCAAACACTGAAATTGCTAAAACTGAACGTGTATATGATTGGATGCTTTACAACTACCTCTCCAGTTTTTCCTTTCTCCTCTACTGTCGTTAAATAGAGTAAAAAATCATGAATGCCCCTCATTTGTTTATTGGTGCAAACCAAACATTTGTAACCCAGTCTTTCGTTGAGGCATTGTATAACACAGCGACAAATGTTTTCATGTGTGCTGTCACACAGCAACATTCGTCACATTTAAATTAGCCCTGTGTATTTATGAGTCACACTAATTCAGTAGCGTGTATGACAGGTGACCTCCTGCACAAAGAGAAGGGGGCCGGCAACAACAGAAAAATGCCACAGCACTGGTTCCCCGATGATTAAGAAATGCCTCGCTCCCAAAGCATGGCTGTCTCCAGGGACACATCATCTCCCTGTTAGTTTCCACACAGAGCGTCAGCCTCACAGTGAATGACAGAAAAATATGCCAGGCTTTGTATGGAGTTCTTGTGGGATGGAAACCTGCATCACTGTTTTGTTCTCTGTTTATTATCTTGCACATGATTTCAGCCATTGTCATCAGTTTTTGGGCATGGGTAGTAATGATTGAGATTGCTGTTTAGCTTACAATGTGGTTCATAAGCATACCTTGTAGTTTTCATTTATTATACCCCCAGTATAACAATGCAGTGGGATGATGATGAAGTCCCAGACTTTTTGCAAAAGCTTATGTAATAGACATTAATATTTTCTGTGGTTAATTATTTTAATACTTAACTGGTGGAGCTGTGTGGGGAAGGTGCGGTGGAGGGGTGCTCTGTTGGGTGGAAGTTCAGGTGCGAATTGAAGGAGGAACTTTGTATAAATAAGTGATGTCTTGTATGAGCAAGCATTTAGGAACCCTGAATGATAAATCCAAGGATTTCTCAAACATGCATGAAAGAATCAAAACAACTATTTTTTTGATGAGGGAATATTATATAAAACTCAAAAATGTCAATTTCACATAATACTCACACCCACTGCACCACCCCTATTCCCTGTTTAAGGTCAACTAGAACTAGAGGCAGTCCTCTGTGTCTTATGAATTGATGCATGAATTGGTGCAAAACTTCCTAGGAAAAACAAGCATGGATGTAGTTGATAGGGTGTCACTTCCACTAATCACCAAAGCCTTGACATTCACTTTCCAAGTTCTTTCTTTGACATGTGTAGAAATAAAACGAGCACACTGGATTTAAACTGGCTGCCAGAAGACATTCATTCTACTCTTGACTGAAGGTCTAAAGTTAGCAAATCTTTTATGTATGATTTACTGAGGCAAGCAAGTTAACATAATTCTGTTTCTGAATGTCTTTCTGCACAGTGAAAAAATATCCATCGATGCCAGCCAATCGATGGATTCAGTGCAGTTGTTCTGCCCACATGCATCATGCACTGAGTGTAGGGCACCAAGTGGCTTGGGGTTGGGGGATCACCAAAAAGAAAGAAAAAAAAATAAGGCTTGTGAAAAATCATAGCTAATCATAACATATTTGATTAAATACACATTTGTGAAGCACAGATATAAACAATCCAAAAGTGACAATTTTTTTCCATAAAAAAGTTGTCACTGGTATCATCTTTACCTCCCTTCACAAGACTTATTTTTCTTCAAATCATCAAACACATCATTTAATCTAACAGTGGGTTCCAGCACCAGACATAACCACATATTTCAAGTGTCTTCAAAAATTTCATTCAAACAAGTGTATTGTGGAAGTTCAAGGTCAGCATATTTAGCCTATTTGCAGTAGATGTACAAGACAAGCTGCAAGTACAATGGTTTGCTGAAAGGAGAGTATGCTGAAGGTATACTTATTGTTTACAGGAAGGAAGACTGACCAGAGGACACACCTGATACTTGCACAAAAGAGTGGTTGGGTGTGAAGCTGGGTCAAGCATAAAGTGGTCTTGAGTTTCCTCTGAGAGTTTTGTCCAGGTTAAATTTGCAGGTAAGCATGCCAGAGCAGGTAGCCAATCAACAGAATGTGGAAGTAGGAACAGTGGAAGACAGAGGAGTCAGGTGAGGATCCACAAAATTATTTTCCAAAGGGGAAAGAAAACTGAGACCAAGCAAATCAGAAGGTAAGTACATTCACAGGGAGTTAAATTAGGCACACAGAGGAATCACAAGCTAAGGAATTTAAAGACCATGGCCATGTAATTCAAACAGAGGCTGGAATATTCCACACATAGGTCGATCAATAGGTGGTCATTTTCCAGCTCTTTAAATCCACTGCAGTTTAATAATGTGGTCTGCTTAGCCATAAGCTGTTGAAATAAACCACAGGACACGTCTGTTTTTTTATGAGCTTCTCATGAAGTTCATAAGCATGCACTCCAGAACCATGACTCATCTTATCCAAAAGGTAAGATGTAGGGTAGGGTACCTGAAATGCTTTTGGATTAATAAACTAATGTTCATCAGTCAATGGAAAGACAAGAAATATTAAAGCCATTTAGCCTGCACACTATAATGACATGCTATAACAAGTATTTACCAGGAAAATGCTGCTTGTACACCCAATATCCAGTGTGCTTTTGAAAATAGTCACCAAAAATCTTAAAGAACTGCAGTTTACATTCTTTTGGTGAACTTTATACCTAAAACTTCCACTTGAAAAGTACTGTTGCCCAATGCTTAGAGTTGTCATTTGGCCAAGATAAATTGTATATGTTACAATTGTTTCTTTTATTTTTCATCACCCTTCTCCTTATTTCATTACAACTAAGTTGGCAGATTTGTGGAAGCAGCATAGTCATTTAACAGCTAAATAAGTTTTGAATTTCATAATTTTGGCTGCCCATGTGAAATCTGGGAACACTTACCTTCATATATGGTATAATGATTTTCCTGCTCAATGCTGGCGTGCCATGCTCCATCTCCCAATGCTGAGGAGAAAGAATATGAGCCATCCAAGGTAAATATTCTCGGTGTTAAATTAGGATGTCTTTCCATATAGTGCATTTCCATATCACTTCTCAGAGTGAATGCAAGAAAACAGTGAAGGCAAAACAAAAACCTAATTTGTTCCTTAAGTAAATATATCCAAAAGAAAAACAACTTTCTTATTGCACATCAACATTACATGTTGCAAATTTCATGTCCTAAATATTTAATTCAACAAGAGGAGCAAGGCAAAATGCATATATGAAGTCATGATTTAAATTTATCTAACAAAGAAAAAGCAAAAATATTGAACAATTAGTTGTTGTTTTTTTCTTTGGCATCAAGAGGTAACCAAAGTACAAAAGATTTAGACACATAACAACAAAACCGATTCCTTTAAAAGATAAAATCATCCATTAACTAATTATAAACCTAGTTTCACAATCATAAGTAAAGTAAGTCATTAAAATAACATCAAGTTACTTATACAACTACGAAAAAAGTTCACTATCTGGTCAGGTTTATGTTATAGGACATTAGAATGGCACTGTGATAGACTGGAGACCTGGTGTATCCTGCCTTTCTATCAGTAACCACTGTAGTCACATTAGACACCAGCCCACTTGTGACCATGCAAAGATAATCAAGTATAGACAATGGAGAGATAATTATGGCGCTGTTATTCATTGACTTGGATGCACCAAATTAGTTTATGATTCTGACTCAAAACAGAAATCAGACACTCAAACATGAGAGAATTTAATTTGAATGATATGAAAGGTAACATCAATATGTCTTTTATGTCATTTATGTATTTTAGATTGAAGCACTAAACATCTGAATTAGAAGTCAGTTTGTCATATATCTATATATATTTTTTATCTGAGTGAGAATCTTACCAAGCAAAAAAGTAAAAGTACTTTGGTTTTAAGAGAACAGAATAGATTTTAATCACCTTGTAAATTGTTTTCAGTGTTTGGTAGATTGTAAAAAAGACTTTTGTTGAGGGTTAGATCATTGACTTAGTTATTACAAAAACATTAATAACTTTATGAAACTTAAAAATGGAAGAATAAAAAGTGAATATTGAACCAAGTTTACAAAGTAGCTAGCTAAAGCTGACAAAGCTGTTGGAGCTGAAACACAAATAGTCTTTAACATTTTAAGGTCCAACTGTGGGCCATAAAAAAAAACCCAGAAAATATTTACAGATTATAGAAATGACAAACACGGGTTGATCTCGGACATTCAGAGGAAGTGAGAGAGAAGAAATGAGAGAAATTATTGAGAGAATAGTATAAAATGTGGGATGGAAAAAATAAAACAGAACTGCAAAAACCAAGATAAACTTTAGCTAACGACCCAAAAACCAGCGTTCTTTGCATCTGCAGATTTTTGCCTCAAATTATCCTGCTCCCCTGACTTGTGAGCCCTCCGTCTGTGTTTAGATGGTGTATTAAAACCTTTCCATGCATGATGTAGAGTTGTAGGTTTGCCTCTGACATATGATAAAAAGCCTCCCTGCTCCTGTTGTGTATTTGTGAAGGGAAGAAGAAAGGTTTAAAAATTTCTTCCTCTCAGATGAATCACCTGTGCATTGTTTCATAATTAATTAGCCCATAAAGAGACTGAACAAAAGAAAAAGAGGAGGCAGCATCTTGTGAATCCACCAAGGTAATTAACATCCCTCCCTCAACCTGAAACATGGCAGCTTTCTCCAAATAATTGCCTTTTGAACCCACAGGGGTTCCTTGGTCCTGTGTTTGGCTGTTTACACAAAGAGAGGTAAGACTGAGAGGGTTATATTTAGACCAGGACATGATTTCAAAGTTTTAGCTCCAGGCCTATTTAACAGCCTAAACAGGAAATTACCAAAAATAGCATTATTGTCAGTAAGTCTTTTCTTTTTTGAGGTGTGACCAAAGCCTTACAAAACAGAGCTAGCTATTCTAGTGATACACTTAAAAAAACCATCCAGTTTCATAAAAAGCACCATTATTGAAAGATTAGTGTGTCTTTCATCTTTAATGTTTATGTGTGGAACTATCTGGTCTCTGAAACTTGTATTTGTCAGCATCCTTAGGAGAGTTGGGAAACTGAAATGGTTTAATGCAAAATAAATGCATCCCCTATGGTTTGTTTAAAATAGCAGCATCCATTACTACATAAAGATTCAACCGAGGAGCCTAACTGGGCAAAGACCAAGGGAGATGGCAAGTTATCATCCCTGCACTGCATCTTCCATTTGGATACTCACGGGGCACAGCCCACTGAAACGTGGCATAACAAATTTGATCTAAAAATATGAGCTCCAAAATAAATTTTAAGTGAATGTTTAAAATATTGATGGGTCATTTAAAAGAATTAAATTGAATATTTAGAAAATTAAACATTTGTTTGTGACTCAGAGTTTTCCATTCTTCATGTCATTAGTCAAACAAGAAAATAATAAAGATTTGCTGTCAAAAATATAATATACATGCCCACCATAATGAATAACCTCAAAAGAATTGATTACAAAAATCCCTGAATCAATGCTTTCATTACTTAACATGACAGCATTCAATTCAGTATGTTTTACAGGGACAGAAATTGAGGTCCCAAAACAAGTTTCTGTTTAAATATGTGGTGAAGGAGAAATATGAGAGATAAAGAAAAAGAAACAGAGGAAAATATCCAAAATGGCAAAAAAGAGAAGGAAACAGACTCTACAGAAAACTGAACAAGCTTAGCACAGTAGCACATGAACAATAACTTTGCGCAAGCTCTTTTTTTCACCTCTTTCTGGAAACATGTCTGCTTGTTGTGTTTCAAAGTATTTCAGCTCAATTTTACACACCCAGAATATGATGTGGCTCTTCCCAACTCATTTCCCTCTTTGCTGCATATGGTCCTGTCATATCCATGTGATTTTATATTCTCACCATAAATTATCTGATTGCCACATTTAGGTAATCAACATAGCACAGTTTTGATGATTGTTAATCGGTTCGGAATCATCCAAGTCCACATCTTGATGCATTGAAAAATAGATTTTCCCCACCCATCTCTTGCAAGCAAATTAATTCACAGTTAAAATCTGAAATGTTATTTAATAATTTTATATGCAAGTACAATAAATTATTTGTCCAGAACGCAGTTAAATCAATTCAAAGTTAGGTAAATTCCTTAGCATCTACTTGTTCCGGTACAACTTTGTTCATTGGAAACTCTTTTAGGAATTATCCCAGCATCTTTCTACTGATGCAAAGTTATCTAACTCATCAAAGACAATGGGAATGACAAAGTTCACTGCGACTTTTACTGCAAATGATTTATGATCTTTGAAAGTCATTAAAAAGAGCTTTTGAACCATGGAGTATTTTCCGGATATAAAATCCTATTACTGCTGCATAGTGGCGTGGTTGTAAGCAATGTTGCCTTGCAGCTAGAAAGTCTTGGGTTCAAATCCTGGCCTGGAGTCTTTTTTCATAGAGTTTATATGTTCTCCATGTCTGTATCGGTGCTCTCCAGGTGCTCTGGCTTCCTATTGAGCTTACTGGTTTTTCTAAGTGATATAGGCAATTGATGTCTGGATGAAAAATACAGAAAGGTTATGGAGTCTCTAAAGAAAATTAGATAGATCAAATAAGTAATGCTTAGACAGCTGTTGCCACAATACTATAGAACATTTTCTAATGCCTAGAGGCTTTCATGTTTTGTGTCAAATAAAAAAATCACACAGATGCAAATATGAATGGACTTTAAAAATGCAGTAAAGGTTTGGCAATGTTGTTTATTTTTTCCCCTTTTGCTAAAATAAAAAGATATTAAGTTCTTTATACTCTGGCTACCTCCCACAGTCCAAAATCATGACTGTCAGGTTAATTGGTCTCTCTAAATTCTCCCTGGGTGTGAGTGTGTGTGTGCATGATTGTTTGTCCTGTCTGTCTCTTTGTTGCCCTGCGACAGACTGGGGACCTGTCCAAGGTGACCCCACCTCTCGCCTGGAAAGTTAGCTGGAGTTAGGCACCAGCACCCTCCCGACCCCACTAGGGACAAGGGTGTTAGAAAATGGATGGATGGATGGATGGATGGATGGATGGATGGGCTCTTCATTCTTTGTACACAGGAGGGGGTAGGAATGTTAGTGCATGTGTCGAGTGGTGGGGTGCACCATGTTTTGGCAATAATGATAGTAATTCAAAGTTAGATTAAAAATCTATTGAGTACAATCTTTTTTGTTTCTTGGTTGCAAATGGTGCACTTGCCATTTCTTTTCCTGCTGTAAAGACGTTTTTCTTTCAGTACAACTCACACAAAGAAAGAGAGCTGTGTGAGTAAAAGGCCACTTAACTGGATGTTTTTGGCCTTCAGAATGTCTTGATATGTCGGTTTAACTTGTTACCTGCTTGGAAAATTTATTGGACTTCTGGCAAAAAAACAAAACAAAAAAACGTACAGGTCTGATTGTAGTTAACAAAAAACCCTACACATTAATAATGAGACTGTTTGCACATAGAATATCCTTGGTTCCAAGAAAGTGGGCCTATTCTTCAGCAGTTACATGGAGAATGAACAGAATGATGTGACTTAAAAATGGTGGGCAATTCACACCTGTCAGTGCAATAATTGCACTGACAGGTGACAAATACTGCCACCCGCACCTTCCTTCAAACTTTCACAATAAAAGTTTAAAACGTGCACATGGTCACTCCAAATTTCAAAGGTCATTCTCTCTGTGTTGGGAGAGTTATGTGACAAAGCAATTTTTTAAAAAGCTAATAATGCTGTTAGTCTTAACTTCATAATGGAAATATATTTATTGGATATTTTTAAGCCATGATTAACTTGCAGTAACTATAATGCAAACTTTTCATGTTTGCAATACAGCACTTCTACACAGAAAATGGCAACAATATTACTCTAAAAATATTATGATGTTAAAAAAAAACTAAAATGCTTAGGTACACCTAATTGTTGACCTGGTGCACCTGGGTAGCATTAGTCCAGAGCCCTTGCTGGTGTAGATGGGCCAGAATATACTGTGTTTGTGTGAATGTGAGTATGCAGAGTGATGACAGAGAAAAGTGAGGGTGCAGCACTTTCTGAGTAATTAGGTGGCTTTGAAAAAAATAAAAAACTGTGGGTGTCTGGAGTAGCAAATGTATTTCCAAGTACTGAATTAATAAAGGGATTACTCACTTACTAAAATACTGCATATCTGCAACCCTAGAGTTTTGTAGACCACTTAGAAAAATATAATTTTATTGAAGTAGCCCATAATCACATAGAACCTTTTTTAAACTTTAACTAGCAATTTGAGAACATTTGGAGGGGGAGGCGGAGCAATTTACTGCCATTAAAACTGTCTTTAGCTTACCAGTGACACCCCTAAAACACATGTAACTACATTTTTTAAATTTATACGCGTTTGAGTTGATAAACAAAAAAGGCATTGTTTGTTATGGTTGAGATATTCCATACACGTGACTGGACACCGGCAGAAAGTCATCATGGTGGTGACAATGTGGCTGACAGTTGCCATCCTAATTCATAACTTACTACATCCCTCTACTTGGAGGGAATTTTAGTGAGAAGGAATAGTTTACACACATCATTTTTACAAATGATAACAATTGTGCAAGGCCCAATATATTAAATATATTTTATAATAAACATGAGTTCACAAGCAAACAAAAAAAAAAAAAAAACAAAGAAAAAAAACCCCCTCTTGAAATCATTAATCCTTTGTACACACAGCCTGGTAATACCCTAAGAAGCATTCCTATGTTTTAAAAGTTGGGGGGAAAAATTAAAGAAAAATCTTCCTTTAGAACTATTATTCTGTTTATTGGTTCAACATGCCATCCTTAGAAAAAAAATGTCGTTTTCCATTATTTACATCAAATGAAATTAACACATCATGAAAAGAATGATGTGTTCTGTATGCCTTTTGTTTCACAATCAAAAAATTGTGAATAAATGGCATATTAAGGTAGAATGAGGTTAATTTTGAATTTTCAAAGCCCTCCCCAGCATTATTTCTAGCTGAGTATTGCTGTTAATGAACATACGCGTTTCCTACCTCACTCCCCAGCTGCTTCTTGCCATACAGACGAATGAACAGTCAAGGTCAACAGCTGATAACACTCTTAACCTGAGACTGACCTCATGGTGCCTTGTTTCACTTGAGGGACATTGCTGCAGACGAGGCAATTTGTCATGTTCGCAAAGTAACTAGCAATTACCAAGCGTCCTTATGGCCATCATGTATCACTGACTCTGGCAAATACCTGTGGACTTCCAAAAAATCCCAGCTGTTTCATGCAGGCCAAGCATAGCAGTCACATCAAAGTCTGACCTTAAATCTAGATTGTTACTCTGAATTAAGCAAAACCTGAATAATATTAAGGATAGAGTGTTAAAAAGGATTTTTTTACCTTTGCATATCAGAGACATTTAATAGGGTTTATGTTAGGCATACACATTAAAGTTGTCATGTTTTAAGCATATTAATACTTAACATTTAACCCTTATTAAAGGAATAACCTAGCAAGAATGATAATTTTGTAAAATTGGGTCAGTATGTCATAAAATGGGAATTACATTTTTTAAGTTTTTTTTTCTTTGAAAAAGTCTTGAATAATAAAATCTTGCTGTTATTACACAAATATAATCACAATAGAATATTTTGGAATTTTTTTGATAAAAGTTTGATTTTTTATGAATTTATTAAACTGGGTTAGAATGGTGTAAAATTGCAGATAATTTAATTTAATTTTATAAACTAAAAGCATTGAGTCTATGGGCATTAAACAAATCCCAGATCTCATAAGTTGTTGTTGCTGTTTTTGGGTTATGGGTAAAATTTTGAATCAATGAGTTAACTGAGCTTAGGATGAGTTCAGGTTGGGTTTAGGGTAAGGATATTTTCATAGGCACGATCTGGTAACCTTTAAGGTTTAGGGTAATTAGCAAGATTAAGCAATAGAAATGAGTGAAAAATGAATGGAAATCAATTTAAAGTCCTTGTGATGATAGAAAGGCTTCCTGTGTGTATTGCGGGGTGGGAGGGGCAAGGGTTGTGTGTTACTTAACATAGACTGGGATGATTAGGGAAATTTATGTGACAATGGTTTCAAAACTGCCAGGTGCAGAATTGCAAGACTGGCATTTGGTATGTTTTTTGGCACTTTTAGCAGTGACCAATTTGGACTAGATAGAAGAGTTATAGATCATTAAATATTTTAAGAATTATATTGCTAGACACTTTTATCTGGTTCAGAAGGATTTAATGGACTCTGGATTCTTTTTTTTCCTACATAAAAATTATGATGGCTTTCTTCATTTTGTTTTTACAGTTCTTGTCATCCATTCTTTTCATCTTTCTCACTGCAGCTTCTTCCATACATCACCTTCACATAAGAATTTAAAGTGGGTCAGTCTGTGATTCCCTTGTTCAGTGAGAAGGAGCATGCACATTCATCATTGTATTCTAAGCTCTTTGTTTCTACATGCAATTATCCCTAAACAATGGCACTTGCACAAAGATTGCTCTGGCTTTAGAACGTTTACAGTTAGCAGGTTATATAAAAGGCAGGTTTCTGGGGAAATGACTTATGACTTCTCTAAACTTGATTTAAATCCTTGATGGAAATTGCAAATGTGTACAAGTATATTTATTCAGCTTGAGTACAGGAGCTAGCATTTTTAACTTTATAAATTAATTGCTTTGAAAGAAGTCAAGCAACATAGCTGCTCATTCTTAACCCAAAGCACAGCACAGGAATCTTTTTCAGTTTGAACAGTTGTAGCCTCACTGTATAATATAGGGTTGTGTTTTTGTTGACAGGTCTACTCAACCCATAGTAACATACATTGATTAGAATTATTACCTGAGTCTCTAGTCACCTATGTGAAAAAGGATATGTGGATGTGCCGTAGAGGGGTTTAACTTGAATAAACAGAAAAGTTGCCTTACAAATATTGAGCAACCAGGTTCCAGGGTGAAATTTATGTAGCAATTAGGGCATCTCATACTTCTCTCTGTGCTGTCAAACCTATTGAGGATGGTAAAGGAGATAATGCTTGGGCTTTTTCAATAAGATGGTACTAAAGCCAAAAGCCATCAACAACTTTGGGAACTTATACATTAAACAATAGTGAGATCGATGAATTCTGCAAGTGAGGAAAGATGTATTTTTTCTCCTATCAGCATGTTACTATTGCAGTTTTTCATTGAAATTACATAGTTCAAAAACTACAAAAAACATCAGTGTAAATGAATACTTCAGTATTATAACAAAATCTCACCATGTTTTCAGACATATGGATATTGTCTTCTGGAACATCCATAAGACATCCTTATGAATGGAAACCAACATTTTTTTCTTTAGGTTTGGTTTCAGTTTTTTTGTATTTATATCTTTCAGTTTGTTTTGATTCCTACAAGCTCTTTGCCGTCTATTGTTTAAATCCGAATTACAAGTTGTTGATTATACTTCTGTCAGCATGTATACTCCTTTGTTTACCCTATTTATTGCCAGGTTGTTATATATTTTTTCTTTTGTCTCTTTACCTGCTCTCTAACTAGCACAAAGCAGAGCTGTTTGTTTTATTGTTTTAAAAAAAATATATATTAATATATTTTTAGTTTTTGATTTCCTGATTTGCAGCCCTTCATGTTATGATTACAAGAACAAACTGGAATCTATTGGAAAAATGTGACCTGACCAGAGTACAGTGGTTCCTATAATCCAAATAACATGTTCAAGCCTCTGTAATAGAATGCTGCAATCGATCGTAGCAAAGCGGCCCTGAAATCTAAAAGGGCAGGTATAGGCACAAGTCCATTCTGAGTCTTAAGTAGGTTACTGTTAAAATTGCCAGAGCCCTTTTTATATATACTGGAGCTCTCTTAACAGCTCTGCTGTGCAAGCTATCATGGTTATTTTTAAGGTTTGATTACAGTAACCTGGGATCCATAGTCTACTAAGCCTTACATGGTATAGTGTATACTGTCACATTGACTATTATGTTTAATTAGGTAGCTTAACTTACTGACATACCTGTCACTATTGTGGGTATTATGTATCCATTGAGTTTTTAGGCTCATGAACTGCTGATTCCCAAAGAACTGAAAGCAAAGACTTCCTAAATAAACTTTGTATTATGTTAATTTAAAAGTAAAATAAACAGATGTTTGTAATTCTTTTCTACAATCTTGCAAATTTGACAGGATATGGGAAGCAACAATTGCTCATACTATCCTTTACAATCATTTGAGTGAACTCATTATTGCTACAAGAGAAAAAAGGAGACTGAACTGAACTACCATCTTTAAAATATGGTTGATTTCTTACACAGACATTTTAGATTTTGATAAAAGAAAAAAAAAACAATGTTTATTCTACAGAAAACACTGGCACAGTTTGAGAAAAGTAAATATATAAAATTGTTGATGATCACAAGAGCCTAAAATTAGAGTGGTAATTCAGCTTGATTTTGTTTGTTTGTACTCTTACACAGCGTGCGCAACCTGTCAGGCTTTCCAAAGAAACAAAGGAAATCTGAAAACTGTAATCTCTAAAGATCCTGAAATAATAAACAGGAATATTTTATTCATTACTTCGGCACAGAGGAAAACACTCATTGAGTTATTAGGTAGAAGTATATTCCATGTAAAACTCAAACTTATTACTTAGCAAGCTAAGGCTAGACAACACTTACTAGATAGCTCCATGGCTGCAATGGATGATAAGTCATTTTCCTTTATGTTGAAATTAACAACGAACAGTCTGATTGCACATTATGTCCTTTCAGTGGAGTCCATGCTTTCCACAATCACATCTCCCTCTTAAAAATGGTAGCTTCCTCCTCAAAGGTCCACATTTATTCTTCCAAAATGTCAGCATTTACACAAACTTCTCCTGAGTGACTCCTTCACCCATGCTCATCGGACACTTTCTGACCACTCCCCACTCTTATAATCATACTTCTTCTTGGGTGTACCCATTGATCTTGTTTGTCAAATCATCTGTCATATGCACAATGACAGCTAGAAATTACTCAAGGGAAAGTATTGAACATTATTGTAGGTAAGTGGGGATCATAGATCTCTGCTAATTTTTTCCCTTCACCTCATCGGTTGTTGAACCCAAGTCTATTTGGACTTAATGAGAAAAACTCTTTGTAGGTTCAATTCATTGTTATAAACCCAGGGTTGGGTAACTGCAGTCCTCAATGGCCAGCATTGTGTGTGTTTCAGATATTTTCAATGCTTCAACGTACACCTGAATCAAATGAATTGGTAATTAGCAGACTCCTGCAAAAGTTGGCACTGGCACTTAAGAACCAAATTCCCAATGGCTGCTACAAATGTTATTTTCACTAAAATCAAAATAAATAAAACAACTAAAACATAGAAATTAACTATTTAGATTTAATTCACAGCATAAGAGTTTGATTTTATTTGAAACTTCCAGAATGATTTTAAACAACATCCAATTTCTTAATTTGAAAGCTTAAACTTGACCACTAACAATAATCCTGACAGTAAATATTTGACTCAGCTGTTGTACAGTATTTCTTTTCTTTTTTGTGTAAGTAAGACAAAGATTGACTTATAAAATGTTTGATTTATTTTTTTATTTATTAACACAGTATATCCATGTATTTAATTGGTTTTCTAAATTGTTATGAACTCCTATGATACAACTGTATTTTTAAATAATTTGCCATTTACAGATTAATCTGCAAAAGCAAACAGAAAAAAAGTGTAATTATGGTTAGTTTTTTTACAGTGTGGGATTGTGGTCCATTTAACTTCATCCATCTATCATCAGTTCTGATAACACTTAACAAGGTTTATCTTTAAACTTTTTTGGAAGATAGCTCCTGATCCTGTTCAGTCACCTATGAGAAAAACACATTTCTTTTCACATTATTTCTCAATTAAACAGGACTGATGCCATTTTCTCAAAACAATGAACATTGTTCAGTTTGTTAGCACCTCTAATAATTCGAACTTTTTTTTCCTGTAGTGCTATGAGTTTTGCTACTCTTTTTCTGGTAAAAATAGCTTTCAGTTTTTCAATTTTAGAAGCCTCAACTAGAAGAAATACATTGTTCTCTGTGAACTGATAATATATAGTACAAGAAAAAAACCCTTAAGACTGTGATTGGACTCAATACTGTTGAGAAGCTCCAATTGATTCAGCCACATAGGAAAGCAGAAAGGAGTTTTTCCACTCACAACTTAGGCAATTCACCAAAAATGATTCTTTTTATGGAAACTCTTGAGGCAGAGAACCTGCAGTAAATTACACTTGTACAGAGTTTCTGTTAATGTTATGACTACTTAGAAAACATTTCACACTACTAGTCACTGTCACTCATTTACCCACATAAGATGACACACATGCCCTAGGACCCTTCAATTAGTTTTGAAGGGATGCTGGAATCAAACTCAAAATGTTCTACTAAGGGTCAGCTTAACCTTGTTTAGTCTGTTTAAAGCTTAAATGAACCATAAACTCTAAATTACAGCTTCAAAAAGTTTGAACATCACCCTTACAGCTCTGCTGGTCAGGATTAATAGGTCATATGGTTAGCTTGAATGTAGCACATTGACTTAAGAAAATAAAGCTTGATCTTGATATTTCTAAAGAAATATTGATCTTACCGTAGGTGTACCGTTCCACATTTTTTCTGTAGTTGAGCAAGATGAATTTTAGTTTTCACAAAACTCTGATCTGGTGTTTCCAATAATGTCTGGGTACACTACATCACTAATCACCTAAGGCACAGGTGTCAAACTCCAGTCCTCGAGGGCCGCTGTCCTACAGCTTTTAGATGTGCCACAGGTACAAAACACTGGAATGAAATGGCTTAATTACCTCCTCCTTGTGTAGATCAGTTCTCCCAGCCTTGCTAATGACCTAATTATTCTATTCAGGTGTGGTGCAGCAGAGGCACATCTAAAAGTTGGAGGACACCGGCCCTTGAGGACTGGAGTTTGACACCCCTGACTAAGGAGAGCAACAATTTCATGCCCGGTTACTTGCTGGAATGAAACGTTTCTCTTTGTTGAGCCAACTACTGTAGTGATTTGGGTTTTCTGTATGTTTATTTAGGTTTCTGTGTTTTGTAGAGTCTCTGTGTTGTCCCGTCTACCCCTTGATTAAGTGCAGCTGTTACTTGTTTCCCCCGATTGTCTCCCTGCGTATTTAAACCCACCTGTGTTTGCTGTTCTTTGTCAGGTCCTTGTCTTGTCTGCCGTCAAGTCTGTCATTGGGTTTTTGTTATACCAGTTGCTACCAGCTCTGAGCACTTTGGTGTCTGCTCATCTGTGCTGCCTGGATTTTGGATTTCATTATCATTAAAATGATCATTTCTTCATTCCAACCTGGGTCCACAGCATGTTCCTCACCAACCCTAACCGCATATCATAACAACTACATGAGGAGATGCTGTAAAGCATTGTGTAGATGTTTCTCTGTGATCATGTTTTTGTTTTTTTAAGAAATGTATCTTTACAAAACTTTGAGTTCCATCACAAGTCTGGGGAATTATTTTCCCCTTACAATCAAAGGTTTTGTTTTATTTTGCTTATAAGTAAAATGGTTAGCTCTCTTACCTGAGAGTAAACTGAAGTAAAGAGATTGAACTTCATGATTACAATAGTGTTGAGCACTAACAGTGTGTTGTAGTCACTTTTGATGAATTTATGTATTTAGAAGTTTCCTTTTTCAGATGTAAAATAGGAACCAGAACTGTTTGAGTTTGACAGCTGCACTGCTTTTAAGCACAGCTATGTGACAAGTCTAATGACTTTGTCTCCCATGGTGACATTATGGAGTCACAGTCACTCACTGCAGCCACCAAACTGTTCCAGCAGATTACTTTGGACAGAAATGGGATTATGCAGCAGTGAACAGAATAATTATACAGGATAAGTTGATCTTTTTGAAACAGGATTACAGTGGACAGATGAAGAAGATTGTAAAAGATGGGTGGATGTGCACTAGCATAAATTATAGCAGAAGAATTATAACAGAGGATAATAAGTTGAACTAAATTGCATGTCTTTTGTGAGTCAATTTCGTATTTCATTTTAGGGTATTTCTCTGCACAGCTGTAGTCACCATGGTGAGACGTTAGAGCTGAGGTATTTTTTTTTTCAGTGAAAACATCAAAAACAAGATAAAACCCTCACCAAAACAAAACTCAATAAACTTATCCTGTACTCTCTGCCCATTTCCAGTATGTTGTTTGGTTCTCTGGAAAAATCTAACAGGCATACTGCACTTTTGCAGATAAAACAATGAAATTTTAGATACAATATAAATAACTTTGATAATGTCAGAGCTAGTTTACATGAAAATAACTTTTGACTTGAAGATTACAAAATACAAAAAATGATGAATTATTCAGGAGAACTTGAAAACTTCTCATGAGCTTTGTGGACAACCATTTTCAAATATAACAAGACTCCATACATGATTCTTGAAAAATAGTTGCTCATCAAATATATGAGAATTTACATTGCAGTAACCAGCTTAAAAAGAGCCCAGGTTTAGCTTTAGATCTCATCGTAGGACTAAAATACCACTGGTGAAAGTCACTCATGATATTCTTATGGCCTCAGATAATTGACTTGTGTCAGTACTTATCCTGACATATTTCAGTGCTGCACTATTACAGATGCTTATTTACATTGATTCATATCTACTAGACTTTTTTCAGTTCTTCTTCTTTACTAAGGATAGGAACTGAAGAAAAGGATATATTTTAGTCTCCTTGATAGCCTTATGTTCACCCCACCATTTCACATGCCTGTTTATCCTCTACAGTGTCCCTTTTAGGCTGGTACCAATCTTCAGAGGTCAATGAGCTAGAAGAAGGGTAAACTCTGAATAGATTGCCAGTCCACTGCCTCACTATAATCGAAAACCTTTTTAAGATAGAGCGGAGAAGAAATGCTAACCTGCAACTCACTCCAATATGCACTTATGCAACGTGTTCCGTAATGAGGTCTGACAGTTATTTAAAGCATCTTACTTATTCAGAGCGATCAAAAGTTTAGAGAAAATAATTTTCAAGGGGCCTTCTTTGACACATTGCACTTGATTACATCAGATCTTGAGTGACAATAGACTTCTGAAACACTTTGACGCAGTGCATTTATTCCAAGAAGTCATCCATCTAAAATTGACAATGCTGCTTTGGGAATATTTCAAAAGAATTGTTCAGGTAGTGGGGTTTGGTAACATTAAAGACCTGTAGTGACAGCTTAGAAACTTAGCATAGTTTTTGGAATTTAAAAACTAAAGATTTAGGACTGTTTGGAGCAACAACAACAAAAAAATGTAAAACTTATTCTTGGGTCACCTATTTTAAAAGGCTCCAGTTCCTAAACTCCAAACAAACATTCAACATCCACATTTATTCGGCCTTACTTAGTGCACATTACTTGATGCAACACTGAAGCAAGAACGTTTCAAGCAGATTCACTTACCACTAGTTAACATCAGTAGCTTTGACAGCACAGGCCTATTTCTGTGACAGGTGACGTATGACACAAACCACCTAACTCTCTAGGAAGAGAAGTTCAGCCTTGTCCTAACACATTAACAGTTTGAATTGCACCCATGCACTTTATGCCCATTCACTCTTGAGCACTACACTACAATAAATTCAGTTCAGTTTGACTCACTAATCCATCTGTTTTGGCACACCTGCAAATTCACTTTGACGGTAAACCTGCATAACACCTGGAAGTAGTGTTGTGATCTATTTTTCTCTCTTGCTAATGTCACTTCAGAGTTACCAACTGCATTACAATCGTGAAATTCTGTAACAGTATTTTGTTTGTTTGTTTTTACAATTTAATTTGTGAAAGTGTGAAAGGAATATTTTTAACAAAGACAATATCTGGTCTTGAATTCAAGTTTTTTCTTTTCTTTTTCCTTACGATGTTTTGTTTTTCATGATAGGTTTCCACTTTGTTTTCACATGAACTTAGCCAGACGCTTCGTGAGTGAACCGCTGCTGCTGTGTAAAATGATTCATCTTTTTGAAATGTAACCGGCACTGCCAGCACACATCACAGCATGCAACAGTACGACAGCAGTTTTTAAATTATGCATCCTTTTCTTATCACGTAACAATTCTGTCTTTCTCTTGTGTTGAAATTTGTCAATACAATGAAATTAAAAATACAATGAAATTTGTGGTTCTAATATAAATATTTGTGGAGAAATTTAAAGTATATAATTACTTGTGAATGGCACTGTATAGCCACTGAATTCACAGTTGGTGAACAGAAACCTGTCAACATACTTGAGTTGTCCTGAAATGGTAGAAATGGAGGCCTAACTGCATCATGCAGTCTGGGAGTGTGATTCCAGTCTCACAGAGCAATCTCCCTTTACCAAATCCCCACAGCACAATTCAATTCCATAATACCACAGGCCGGAATATCTGGGATATAATCTGACAAGCATGAAAGGTGAGCATAAAGATACTCTGTCAAGTCCACAAAATAAAGGAACATATTTTACGTTGTAGTAATAAGACTTATCTATTGTAAAAAAAAATATACATTTTGAAATGATAAATAAAACTGCAAATCACTGATTACATTTTTGACAGGAATTCCTTAGGTTTGGTTTTTTAAAGTTACTGTATTGCCACAAGATCCTCGTTGTTTCCTATATGTACCTGCTAAAAGCATTGAATTATGATCATAATATGATAGCCATAAGAATATAGTGACTTGAAAATTTATAGTTGAAAAGTAAAACAGTGTAAATTGTATTTTTAATCTGTACGAAACAGCGCAGAGCTTCTGATATGATTCTGATAAATGGCATGATATACTTGTGTATGCTTCCAATGACTAATTATAATCCCCACTTTTGCTAAATAAATATGTACTGCTCTTGTAATGAAGAAAAAATGCATGCACAAAATACCCACACACTAATTAGTTATTTAGTTAGGGTTATTATCCTAAAATTTTTATGAGTCTTTTGTGATTTTCTAAATGATTACAACCCAAAGAATAACTGAATGTGTGGCAATTTATTCACTTCTTTCTGCAGGTGCACAGTTAAATCTGCCCAATCAAGCAAACCTTATAGTTTCAATATGTTAACAGCCCTTTGGAGATGCTTTTGAGAATATCAAGAACATTTTAAGTGTTTGTTAGTCTTTAAGTTCTCCCTGAATAATAAAGTTGTCCAGAATAAGTTAGTTTTAGGTGTAACAATGAATATCGAAAATTTGCCTTCAAACTTGAAATGTAAAATTTCAGAATTTATCAGCAGGCTTGATGGCTGATGTGGAGGTGGCAACATTATCCACCTCAATAATGCAGATCACACACCACAGAGGCACTGAGCTGCAAGTTGTAATGTGTGAGGAATATTTAAGATTCATCCTCAGTGTACATCCAAATAATTTCATCACAAGTTGACTTTAAATCTATACTTGAGCAAATAAATAGTTGCAACGATTGGTCGATGGAGGATCAAAAAGCATGACGATTCAGGTTTAAAGCCCATTAAACATTTCTGCTAAGAAACCTAAGGCTCTTGACAAAATTGAGCGTGCAAATAAAAAAAAAAAACAATTCCAGATGAAACTGGAATGTCTGGCATTCAGTTATTTGCAGAAACAATGATTTCTGCAAATAATGTGATTTATTATTCAACAGAGAATCTCACAATGTATTCATTTGTTATCAGCTTCAGTCTGAGAGGTTTACAATAAAATGAGCCCAATACTGCCTATTTTGTTTTTATTGGGCAGAAAGTGGCATATATATATTTGATTATGTGATGTATAACAAAATGCATCATTAAAAGTAACTCAGGAAAATGTGATCTTCTGTGATTCATTGTGATTGAACAGAAAACTGGATTTATTTTCTTTCTGTTTTTATAAAGACGTTTTGGTTTTTATCCATTAGGCTTCTTCAGTCTTTTCTAGAGCTATTCATGGTTTAAATTAATTTGTTCTTTGCTTTAGCATATTGTGTGAAGTGACTGTTGCTCAGTGAGTAGATTAGTTGTCTTACAACAGGTAAGTTGTCAGCTCTATTCCAGCTTGCTCTGCCACATTCAGTTTGGCCCTGGCCAAGGATTTTAACACCTGGTGGCCTACTAATATACTCTTCAGTGTATAAAAGTCTGTGTTTGTGAGTCCAACTGGGTCTAGTGTAAAATGTTTTGTGTGGTCAGCATGATGAGAAAAGCCCTATATAAATTAAGTTATTTGTTTTTTATGAGGGATAATCCAGTAAAGGCATCTTTAAAGATCGCACCAGAGTCCTTGACTAAATCCAACTGTTATGTCTGCCTTGCCCACAGTGTTTTCAAGCAAGCTGTCCAGCCAATTAAAATAAATTGTTGGTCGATCAGTTCAGTTTTCCCAAACAAACTACCTTTATAAAAATTCACAGTGAAAGAAACACAGTCCTGGTATCGCTATGTAATTTCAGATATTGATCCTTTTGGGGAAAAGCAACTGAAACATTGGTTATGACATTTTACTTTACTCGAACCAAACTACGAAGTTCATGTAGGAGCAAAACTATTATTTCTGCAAACTGCCCAAATGTGTAACTGGAGCCATACTCAAGTATACTACAGGCTGAATTATCAACAACTCTTAAAACAGAGAGTTAAATGCTGGCATTACTTAATTTAACAAACCGCACCAGCTGCATCAGCAAGATGTGAATTTATTAACGGATATAGTTTTTGTGTCGAGCCAGATATATCTTGAAACACAAATCATAAAACTATGGGTGCATTTTAAGAATTTCTTCCCTACCAGAGTTTTTGTGAAGAAATATCTGTCGCTCCAAAAAAATACATCAGTGGCCCGCATGTGACTGGTGAGAAAGTTATAGGACACAATAAAAACACAACCACACACCATGTTATACTAATGAAATGCAGAAAGTTTGTTTTAGTTTGAAAGCATGGCATTGATTTGTTTTAACTATAAGTAGTATTGATCTGGGGCTCGGTATCAGCAAATGGCTAATCTTTCTGCATCCCTATCTTTTTGTACATTTGGCACAGATGGTCACAGCTTGGTGAGATGTTAGGAAAATCCTGCACACAAGAGTTTTTCACAGAAAGCTCAACTAAAAGACTGTGTTGACAGTTGTAGATCACTTATTAATAATGTGCCATAAACTAGAAGTTACTTTTTACTATTTCCTAGCAGGTAGTCTGTGGCTCCATGTCAGAAAAAGTACTACATGTATTTTTCTTTTCCTTATATATATATTTTTTTATCAATGTAATACAACTTACACTCCAAACTTATGTAGATCAAAATCCCAGTACTTTTTCTGAAAAGTGCTGTGTCATCACACTTTTTTGCCAGACTGACCAAAGATTGTCACCTCTGTAATAAAACAAAAACAAAAACATTCAGTCAGAAAATGTATTTTGTCTAACCACCAGCAGCTGTATCCTAATTCTTGCCAGGCACAACTTATTGCAACAAATGAAAAATGTATGTGTGATTGGTTAAAATTTCTTAACGGTCTGTTTTATAATACCAAGCTAGCCAGCTCAAGTCACTGATTATCTTCTTTTTAGGCTACATTGTGTAATGATACACGCTTGAAGTGGTTACACCATGGACAAACGAAATCAATTTGTGAGAGGGTAGAAAATCAACTGCTACCTGAAGCTCTGTTGTTCCAATACTGAGGAAATTAATAATGGAACAGTTCTGGTTTCAAATGTAGGCTATGTATTGGTGACAGCAATGCACATGATTTAGATAGGTATCTCTCCCAACAATATGTATTAAAGGTGCTAACCTTCTGAATAGAGTTCCAAATTTCCATTTGGATATATTGCCCAAACCATTGTTAGTTTGATTTTTGCAATAGACAGGGTGTACAATGCACACAATGATGCAATTTACCACTTGCTCCCTGAAAGGTTCATTGACAACCAGTTTTTTTTTTTGGTTTTTTTTTGCTACGACTGTCCCATTGTATTGAAAAGTTGTAAGAGGGAAACCAATGGAACCAATATCAGGAAAAAACAATATTTAATCCATAACAATAAATAGCATAAATACATAATAGTAAGCAATGGTATTATGCTGGTTTCCAGTAAAATAGCAGTTACTAATAAGATGTAAAGAAATTGTAATATCTACCATTTTTAAACCATTATTTAAAAAGTATATATGTTGACACTGTAATCTTTTCATATGAGAACCGCTGATGCCAACAAGCTCCAAATATGTTAAAAGATTCCTCTCCCGCTCCTCTTCAACTTAGCACACTCCAATTTATCCCTTACCCCCCACAACATGCCTTGTCACTCCACTGTCCATCATACACTGCTTTTGGGCTGCTCATCCCTACCGTAATGACCCCCTCAGGGACCCAAAGCTGATGTCTGGACTCCTCGCTGAATGATTTCCCACTTCATGTACAACAGTAAGGGCCAGTGACAGAGTGAGTGCAGTGTTGAGCATTCTCTTGGTAGACGATCTGATAGGAGGTCAAATGCAAAACCCTCACAATGACGAAAAGGACATTAAGTTGCCCTTTTGCTCTCTGAAACCCCTTATTCCAGTGCACTTAATAAGGTAAAATGGAGTGCAAAGTACCTCCTTTGTTCAGCCTGTCCATACTGGTGATGCATAAAAGCACTGTTATGGTGTGATCAAGCTTGGAAATCTATTTCAATATCAAATAGTGCTGGATAACATCATCCTGAAGATTCATCATGAAGTTTGTTTTTGCTCAACTGCAACTATAAACTGAGAAGCTTTAGTTAAAATTAATTTTATTGTACAAAAAGAAAACAAATGTGTCCTTTTGCAGCTACCAAGAGAAGAGCTATAAATCAAGAGTTTCTCTAGCGTAAGGGAGAGCAGAGTTGGTGAGAGGTAAATAAAACTGAATGGTTGGTTAGGATGTTGACTCACACATTTTTCTTTGTTTACCAGCAGAAGAAAAATAGCTGTTTAATCACCTGAATGTAAATTGTTTTACAGGCTGGGCAGTCTGATTATAGGTGAGAATAGGTGGTAGATGCCATTCAGTAAGAACAAGGTAAGTACTTTGAGGTTAAGGTAAGTCAGAGCTTCAGGAAATGTTTTAATTAAAGCCTCACATTAGCTTTATCAGAGTAAAAAGCATGCCGAACCAGGAAGAATATGACATCACATGAATACAATATGCTGCATATGGCAAAAATATAGATAATTACTGTATAAACTAAAACAATGTTGAGAAAGAATATAAATGAGTGAATCTGTAGGTTTGCCCTTACCATGTTTTGACTGAAATTCTTTTTTTAAAGTAAGGACACACCAGTCAATTCTACTGTATCTTTCTGAAGAACATGTAACAGGTCTCAGGTGAGATTAGTCAGTAGATTAAAAATTGTTCTGTAAAGAAGTTGTACTGCAAAATAACTCTAATGAGTCATAATTTGAGTCATATAACCATACTTCTAGTGCAGAGGTCTCAAACTCCAGGCCTTGAGGGCCACAGTCCTGCGGTGTGTAGATGTGCCACAGGTACAAAACACTGGAATGAAATGACTTAATGACCTCCTCCTTGTGTAGATCAGTTTTCCAGAGCCTTAATGACCTAATTATTCTGTTCAGGTGTGGTGCAGCAGAGACACATCTAAAAGTTGCAGGACTGCGGCCCTCGAGGACTGGAGTTTGAGACCCCTGTTCTAGTGTATTATGAGTAAATTGTAGAAAAGTTTTTAAAGTCATCAATCGTCAAAGCTGGTGTTAATAGTTCCAGCGGTGTGTTTTAATTGAGGAGAGATCAGTAAATAGCTATGTTTTGTACTTGTAATAAGATAGATTCAAAACCCTCTTAAACTGCAAAAGTACTAAATGGCAAAAAAAGGCAAATTGACCAAAAAAATGGATTGCTTGTCTGGACTGGTCAAACTGAAAACTGGAGTCTTTGTCTTACAACATTTATTTATTTATTTATTTTTTATAAAAGTTGTTTTCTTTCCAAAAGCATAGATTTGATCACTTCTTTTCACTGTACGTCTGCAATAATGTAAATTCAAGAGTATCATTGAAATCAATTAGAATCACAGTGTAAAATGCCTAACAGGACAGCTATGCCTGGCTACACACTCCAGATTGACACATCTCTGTTATCTTTGTAAAAATGGAAGAAAAGGTTAAAAACAAGCTCCGACTCTGCTATCTGTCTGCCAGCTTGGCATTAATCAGTTTGGAAAACAACAGTTTCTAGTTATAGGTGTCTAGTTTACACTGTAGCTGCCCCTGTAGAGGCATTTATTTTGTTTTTGTGTCAACATATTTCAGGGTGATGATGAAACATGGGACAGCTTCTAAGAATAGTAGAGATCCTGTCAGTGTTATATATAAACCGTCTTTGGCAGTTGCTTGATAGGGCAGATTATTACATGGAATCAAAAGTGAAAACTTGACAAGGGATCATAATGATGCTTCTGTCACACTGCTCTAAATTGGGAGAAGCTCATGTCTTTTTAACACGGGGTCAGCAATTAGTGAGAATTTAAATTCCCATGCACTGTCACATGAGATAGAAAATAAATACTTCAGGTCCCATAAGATTGTATTGTATTAAACATTAATCCACATTGTAACACTACAAGAGGGACTGGTTTCTATCATCTAATTCTCAGAGCTCTGATCTGAATGTTCCTCTTTTTGTCCTTTGAACAAAACAGGAGTCATGAATATGCAGGAGGAGGAGGTAAAGCGAAGCCCCTCCAGGGCACATAAAAAGCAGCATTAAGCTCCTCTAATTAAACCGAACTCTCTCCTTCTGAACAGTGAGCATGACTTTAGGGACAAACGAGAGCTTCTTCAGTTTTTCTTTTTTTTTTTTTTCCAGGTTCATAATAGTAACCAGTAACAGGCACAACTGTAGGCTGCAGCAATCAATAAAACACAACTTCCGGAATGGAGAACATTCTCCATAATAAACAGTAACTCTTATAAATAGGCTGGCCATGGTTGAATGACTTGATGTAAATTCATTGAATGCTGAATGACACCCTAGCTTCCAGCTGGTAGAGGTAATCTGTAATCTTGTGTAACAGCTCTAAGAAAAAAAAATGCAATCACAATCTGATTAAATGAGTTACACAAACATACCAGTGGCAAAAAATAAATAAATAAGGACCATTATTCAACACTGACTCAGTAAGCATTTTTCAGAATGGCATATCACATTAATGCTTACTACGCTCCCTTCAGTGTTACTTGTTTCCCATTCACCTTGTGTGCCATTGTTTTGCTGTGAGGGAGACTTCAAACTAAATTATTGAAAACAAACCACAAATGAAAAACAAAATCCACAGAAACATGGCTGAGTTTTGGGTTCCATAGTCACTTATTGACATACATGCTGTGAGAAAGGATTTGTCCCCTGCAAATTTCTTCTGCTTGTGCTGCTTTGTCACATTTTAACGTTTCAGATCATTAAAAAGAATTCAATAAGAGACAAAGATAAACTAAAAAAATAGTTTTTAAATAATTCATTAAGTTAAAAAAAGTATCCAAACCAACCTGGCCCTATGTGAAAAAGCAGTGATGACATCATAATTGTTTAGTGATAACTCTCTACTAGACTTTTACATGACTGAATAGAAATTTTGACACTCTTTTCCTTTAGAGAATTGTTTTAATTTTTTCCATTTTGAAAGTTTTGAACATGAATTGTTTGTTTAAGGCCTGGAAGTGGTTTCAGAGTAAACATGTTAATCACAGTTAATTCATAATTTAACAATTTGGCTGATTATTTTTTCAAGTTGGTTTGGAAACTTTTTCCCTTAAAGAGGAGGCGTTATGTATAACTTGTTTGAGCTTTATATCATGTTATGTTGTTATTGCCTCGTCAAAAAAATACCTGGAGTATTGCTTTGATTCTTTCTTGCATATTTATAAATACTTGATTTTTCACTAAGAAAAACTCTTAGTTTTTTCTCCAAAATTATATCAAACTGATAGTTTCAAATAATTTTGGGTAGAATGGACCTGTAATGTGGATTATGCATGCCTACCCCAGAGAACAAAACTTTAAATTGTGCAAGCTATTGCTTTTATGTATATATAAGGTACTTGTTTTAAAAATGTGTAAAAATGTTGATTGATATGCAGAATAAGACACTGTTTCAAAGGACAAAAATATAACTCAGCTTATTTAAAGGATTTATTTATTTTTTCCTTTTTCCACACACTAAGAATTAAGATCAAAGAGCAGAGGAATAAAAATCCAGATATAAGTGTTGGAGCAGTTTGCATGGTCAAAGCATCCTCTTCGGCAGGTATTACAGTCTGCAAATGCTGTAAGCTAGCTTGTATTCTTCTGAAATACCTTCCCTGACTTCATTTTGACTGCCCTGCGACAGACTGGCGACCTGTCCAGGGTGAACCCCGCCTCCCGCCCGGAACGTAGCTGGAGATGGGCACCAGCAACCCTCCCGACCCCGTTAGGGACAAGGGTGAACAGAAAATGGCTGGATGGATGGATGGACTTCATTTTGACTTCTTCTCTTTCTTATTAACTGCTTTTTTTCATAGCATTTTGCTCAATTATGATAGAAATGGCCTTCTAAGAACCTTTTGCTGCTTTGAGATCTTCAATTATTTGTAATTTTATTAAAATCACTCCAATAAGGCTTTATTTAGAGCAGCCCACAGCTACTGCTTGGGTGGAAAAAATTAAAGGTTTTTCAAGCTTAAAAGCTTGGAAAAAGCTTAGAGCACAATAATAAATAAAAAAACAATAAATAATAATAATAATTATACAGTATATATATATATATTTTTTTTTCAGATTACTGAAAAAATCTTTTTCAGTATTCAGAGTTTAGTACGCTGGAAGAATACTATTGTTGCCAAACAAGTCCTTTAACATTAGACCATTGATTGCTCTTGTAGATAAATGTATTCTTTGGCCCATGTGGTTCGCCACTCCCCACATATTTTACCCAGACCTTTAGAAATGATTGCATGCTGGATTAGACTTGAGGAAAAAATTTAACCTTTGAATTAATAAAGGATAAAACAGACAAACAACTGTTGATTAAAAAATATTTGTTGAAAGTTGTATCAAAACCTTGAAGTAAAGCATTTCCCATTTAGAAGTGAAATGTAACTACTGAAATGAAACTAAGAAAGGTTTGCATAACACCAAGAACAGGGAGTGAAGATCACACCATGCACTTCAAGTGAAATACAATTTAACAAGATCATACCCAGTAATATACATGGTATATATATAAAAATTCCCAATATTCAACTATTGTCAAAGATTGTATGCTGACATAAACAGCATAAAATCATTAAAATTCAGGTCAAGCTTTGGAGTGATGGCATCAAGGGCTTTTGATATTTCTATCTTTCCTTGCTTAAATTCACTTTGTGCTATGTTTCTAACAGAGAATCTCAAAGTTGCAGAAAAAGGATTGTGTTACTATGAAGTCGACTGACATAACAATATTGTCAAAAGATATTTAAAGTATTTTGTAAATTAAACAGTCTTAGTTGATTACCCATTTGATAATTATTTCAATGGCTTAGAGAGTAAAATTACTTGAGACTCAAGACAACAAGCATGCCAGGGTGATTTTTTTTATGCTTGAGATTGCACAACATTGATCAAACCATTTCTTACTTACAAAAGGTATACAGGGGTGTGTATGTCTGCGTGTGTGTCAGGTCGTGTGTGTGTACGCGCATAGATTGAACAAACAGACAACCCCCATTTCAGGTCCTTCCTAAACTTTCACAGTCTTGTCAAAACATTGTTACATTTAAAGACCAGAAAACTGATTAGAAACACACCAGAGCCTGGTTAATTGCTTTCCAGTGTTCCCATTCTCTAAATCACATCATTCTTCTGCACCTGGTCATGAATCACACTTAGGCAACTCACTTCACTGGCAAACATTTTTAATATAATAGAGAAAAGCATGCCATTTTTTCAAGTGTTTTCCTGTCCAAAAATGTACTAGGATGGCCAGTAGAATAAAAAAATATGTATGTATATTGTTCAGGCCCTTAAAAAAACAGCTATTTTATTTAAAAACGGCCTTGAGTGAGCTAATAATGACAATCTAAAAAACAAAGCATTTAAAAATAAAGATGATTATGACTTTAGATTGTCTTGCTTGTTCTTTGGTATTATCTACAAATTTGTGCACAAAATCCATTGTCTCTGTTAATGTTTACAACAAATACAATTGTAAACATCAGTATTGTTTTCTACTGTAGGCTCTTAATACATTGTCCATGTTTAATTATGTACTTATTACCTTGAATAGAAAGCGTCAGAGAACGGGTTCTTTTACTGTATAAACTAAATAGTCAAAATCAAAATGAGATGCAAAGGCTTGTTTGGATTGTCCAGTCACATGGATGACTTCCTGCTTACATCATCAAGTGCATATTTAACACTGGAGCTGAAATAAACTCTTGACTAAAACAAGAATTAGTAACAATTTTATTGAAGTAACAAACTTTACATTCAAGACTGAAGCTTTAAAACATATTTCACATGATAGATTTAACAGAAGGGGAGGCTAGCTCGGCTTATCTCACCTCATAAAATCTGTTGCATTGAGAGGAGCTGTAAAACCAGGAGTAAAACAGAAGATGCAGTTCTCAGCCTGGGTGCGTCTCACAGCCGTTAAGAAAAGAGAGAGCATGATCTCTTATTTAAATTTTTTTCTTTTTTTATTTTCTGTAGAGTCTAGAATATTGTTAAATAGTTTCTCAGGAATTTTATTACGCTGGCCATAAACGCAAACCTATCTTTGTAGTCAGAAACTGTTCATGCCATAAAAATTAGGTGTTGTGGGTCAGGGTAGAGTTTACTGGCACGCAAGAGGTATGAATCAAGTTAGCGCAAATATTTTGTTTTGCATTTCCCGCCCCCCCATGCATTGCATCAGCTGCCAGCATCTTTTCACTTTGAAGATGGGGTTTTAAAAGTAATCCCATTGCTAATTAATCTACTGAATGTTTGTCTTGTACCATGGAATTTATTTTAGACGTGTAATGCTCATCATAGGTTTTTACATTTTCACATACAATTGTTTTTTTGTGTAGAAGCAGACTTCCCTGTAATTAGGACAGTCTAATTACGCTAAAAAGTTGTCTACCTGTAAGTGTGACTGCTGGATACTCGCACTCTCCACAGGCTTCATTAAAAGTTTTGTTTGTGAGGAGACACTTGATAGCACACTGTCAACAAAAGTTTGTCAAAACTCCAACTTTCTTTTTTAACCTTTTATCATAGTTTTTGTCTACGCATAATGTTCTGTAACACTGAGCATGCAGCATGCAAAAGATTATCGATTTGAAGTGAATCATTTTATAGTGATGCATTTCATAGACATTGCAGAATGGAATGGCCAGCTCATCTCTGAAAGCCTCTAAGTTTTGTTTGGAACCATCTGTGAACAAACAGCATCTTAAAGAAAAAGGAACATGTCAGACAGATCAGGGATACATCTGTTGAGTTTGGGAAGTTGCTAAAACAACATGCCGAGCTTTGAACTTTTCAAAAATCATATTCAAGCAGTCCTTCAGCAATGTTGAGAAATAACTCACCTCCTAAAAGCAAAGAAAGTGTTTATCAGAAAGGCAGCCAAAAGGAACATCGTAACTCTGAATAAGCTTCAGGAATCTGTTGTCAGGAAAACTATTACTCATACACACCTCAAATCTATTATTACATCTGAGTGACATTAAGAAAGCAACTATCGACAGAAATCCATAAGACGTTCTGTGTGAAATTTGCTACAAAGCAAAACTATTTAACATTTTGGTCCCTGCACAAAGCTGTATGTGTTGTGGAAAATGTAAGCTACACATTGTTCTGAAAATGAAATTCGGCATGGGGCAACATCACAGGGGCAGCATCATACTGTGGATATGGTTCTCTTCAGCAGGGACAGGGACTTTCAGCTAGTAGAACAAATGGATGGAGGTAAATAGAGAGGAGTGGTCGACGGAAGTCAGTTTGAGACTTCAAGATTTCAGACTGGGTGAACGTTCCAGAAGAACAAACCTAAACATACAGAAAAAGCTAGTACTAGAAGGTTTAAATAGGGTTTCTATTTGTGTTAAAAAAACTAACTAACTAACTAACTAACTAACTAACTAACATATGATTAAAATAAAATATCTCGTCAGTTCAGATTATAAAAATGATTTCTATTTCTTAAATGTCAGATTAATCAGAGAGAGACTTGGTAAATGGCCTGCAGTTGTATAATGGTTTATCTTGTCCAGACATTCTGTCATTCACACACTGTTGAATAGGCTACATTGTCGGCACCACCAGGCACCCCGACCACCACCAGCAGGCAAAGTGGGTGAAGTGTCTTGCCCCAGGGCATAACAACTGGTATAGACAGAGCGTGGGTTCAAACTGGCAGCCTACCAGTTAAAGGACAAACTCCTACCTTCTGAGCCACTGTCGCCCCAAACGTTTTAGAGAATGTGTTATTATCTTTTTACGCTGAAGCCGTGAAAAGCCCAGATGATGTCCTGGCTTTACAAGCTTCAGATCACAATATCTGAGTCAAACAGAGGCATTGCTGTGGATGTATTTTAAGGCATCGCCTCAATCATAGGGTTTTTCTATAATGGTGTCATGAAAAAATAAAAATAAATCACCCAGTCGTAATGGGGATTGTGGACCGCCACAGATCCGATTCATCCTTGAGAACAATTTTCAGATCCCAAAAGGTACAATGTTTAACAACTTAAATAAATGTATGCAAATGCCTAAGAATCATACTGCTAGGCATTACGATTGCCTAGCAATCATGATGGACAAAAATCTTTTGGTTTTTGTCCGAAAGGTGAATGTGTTTTGGTTCAGAAAATGCATGATAACTCCAGAACCAAAGCATCTTTGTGAAGATGCTTGCTGAAACTGATTAGACAGTATCATTATCCTCAACAAAACAAGTTGTATGCATACGCTGAAAAACATTCAGAGAGGAAAAAGTCATTACTCCAAAAACAACATAGGAAAGATAGAAATATCACAGTTTTCAAATATTAAGACCTGGACCTTGGAGACATGACATGTGGTCTGATTAAACAAAAATGTAATTGTTGACCAAGATGAACCATCATAATATTTGGAGGAAAAAAGGGGGCAGCTTGGTGAACACCATACCAACTGCGAAGTGTTGGGATGTTTTGTTGCGGAGGAAGGTAATTTACTTCACACAATAGATGGCACCTCAAGGAAAGAATTCCCGCAAGCTACAGAGAGAAGCTTGTTAAAGGACGCTCAAAATGTTTGATCAAAGACACAGTGTAAAGGGAATTTCTCATTATTCTGGCAAAGTTTAGTCTGGCTTAATGCCAGAAAGTCAAATAAAAGTAACAACTTTTTATATGCAGTGCATGCTGTTACACTTAAAGCAAGAAGAAGACATCTCAAAAGTGTCTGTTGAAGTGTCTTTTGCGTTTATATTTACTATGTTAGTCTGGTTATCAATGTCTTTTAATTCAGCTTAATTCCGTCATTTAAATAGCACCTTGTCTCAGGGCACTTTACAATAAAAAGTCAATTCAATCCAATCATACACACAGATTCTAAATTAAGAACATACATTCCAAACTGATCCCTGTTATCAAACAATTCAGCCAAGTTCAATGTATTACTCAAACTGGTTAAGAGGCTTTCAATTTTAGGAAACCCAGCAGAGTGAAATGGTTCAATTCTAATTAGATCATAACTGATTGTTGTTTCTCTGTCTATCCCCTTATTACATCTCATATTGGCCTCTATTTAGTTTTATTGGATTTCTTTTAATAGAAAATTTGGGGCTCATTGATACCTGATGTCAGCAGTCTGGTGTGTTTGTGTGAGTGTTACATCCTTTCAAGAGAGGATCTTTGAAAGGAGAGTGCTGGGCAACCTGCAGAGCTTAATTCCATCAGCCTCATCAGTGAGATGAGGATTTAAGGAGCTGTAAACTTTTTACTCTCCCCTGGATGATTAACCCAATGGTGGTCTTTGGCCCGCTCTGTGGTACTTGTTTAGCTCTCTGGTAAAAGTTTACGTTCAATCTACCCTGTTCGCAAATTCAAGTCATGTCTCCACATCCACCTGTGAAAAGACTTATACCTCCTCAACTGTTCTCTGCAGGTGTGCTTAGTTACTCAACTGCTTGTCTGCTTAGTGACAAACTCTGTACCATCAAGCTCACCATCAAAGTCAATGTTAATCTCTAGACTGCAAACAATCAAAGCTTGATTTGTTCCTCCGACGCAATTCTCAGCTTCAGTTCACAGTAAGCCATATATATTGAACACTCCTAAACTATTTTAAATGAGCAAGATGCGACATTATTGCTTAATCCCTGAAGGGGTTGATAGTTTTATTTCTAACCACACAAAAGTCAAATTTAGCCTAATTTTTAACTTATTTCAGCTGTAGAACAACTCCACTCTTTCAATCACTGATTTATTATGAGTAACCATTCATAAACCATCTTAAAGTGGCTAAACAGAAACACAGTGTTATCAACAAACCACCTGCAGGCCTGAGGCCCATTAAGAATTTGATTTCAATTCAGGAGAAGATTACGAATGCACAAGTTGCATACATACTAACTCAGCTACTCTGAAAGTTAGTCAAACTTTCAAGCTAAGTTAATCATTCCTGCTTTTGAGTTTGAGCTGGGGGTTACATTTATTACACACTGAAATTGTAGACAGTGATAGTGTAACTGAAGGACATTTTTCATGGTTGCTTGTCTCTCATATTTATCATAATTGTAAATGTCTTGGCTGGGAGTGGGTTCCCAAGTGAACCTCAGGTTAGAGCCTCAGACAATATTAAGCTGTGATTATTTTTGTGAAAAGTTGGCTTTACTTAAATATGTTTTTTGTAAGTTTCAGAAAAAAACAGAAATCAAAGGAGAAAAAAGTCAAAGCAGCACAAAGCAAAACTCAATAGGTAGAGCATTGTTGAAAAAAAAACTACAGTTGAAGCAATAGGAGATTTTATGGTGCTTTGTACAAATAAAAGGGAATTGTTGAGAGAAACTGAGTTTTAAGATTAACACAGGTTGATTAATCTGCTAAAATAATCACCCAATATTGTGGTAAACACAATGTCTCTCCTAGTTCAAAGATTTGAAATTTGAGATATGTTGGTAGGCTTAAATAAGTGCTCACTTTTTTTTATCTCTGATTTTGTTGTTGGTTATGTATGCACATATTTTTTTTTTTGCCATTCTGGTTACTTATTTTCTTTCTTTTTTTTAAACTCTTTGAAATAAGTAAACATTTTATAGAACAGTGCACCAATAATATAAATCACACCCTGTGATAAATATTGGGATCCATTTTTCCAGACTACCAAAATTTTAAAATACTTGCAGGTTTTCGTGTTTATTACCGAAGCCTCTAACTCTTGTGTATTTAGTCCTGTAAACCTTCTAAAAGAAACATTTAGCTTTGTGCATTTCCCACCAACTAAACTGTGTGACTTCTTTCCATTGTTCAGCTTCCTTCAATAGAAATCAGATGATGTAAGAAGTCCATAGACATCAGCTTGACCTCTGGTGAACATCAGAGGTCAATCAGAGGCTGAAGTAAAGGCGAAGTTTAACATTTTGCACTAATTTAAAAACAGTCACATTGCTTGGTAAGACTGACAGCACTCCAGTACACAGAGGGAAAAACAAGGTAAAGCAGTGGGAATGAAATACATCTGAATCAACAGCAAAGTTCATTGCACTCATTGTTTTTTAGCCTTTTTAGCTTACTGATCCAACTGCCAAAGTGAGAAACTATTGATTCAGTGAGTGCTTTGCACCTTGGCAGCTTGTGATTGCATTGATTGTAAGTCAAGTCAACCTGAGGACTTCATCCAGAAAAATAACATGATTCAGCAAAATTTGACTCCTCCATCAAAATGAATCTTAAAGTGGAAACATTTCCAGCATTATAGCTGCATCAATTGGAAAATCAGCTGGAGATCTGGTCCCACAGATGTTTCTCTGACATTTTGAGTGGGACAACTTATTCATTCTTTTTCTAAGATTAAATTCTGAAAGGAATCACTAGTCATTTATTACTCAACTTGTCCATCTACAACATATTACTAAATAAATGTAATAATGATATAAGTATAAAACACCGTAATGCAATGGATCATTCTAGAAAAAAAGTTTCATCAAATAGTATTCATTTTTATTGGGGTTATTTCACGGCTGGCCTGGGGTTCTGTTTAGCTGTGACTCCATCCTTGAAGGAGCATCGACTGAGCTACTGCTGCCAACAACTTAATATTTTCATCCTGTAGATGAAAATCTTGGCTCTATCTTTCAAAGTTTAACCCTGTCTGTCTCACAGGCATATTTTTTATTGTGATTAAATGTGTATGTGGTTTCTTTTACGCTGTAGGGTGAAAACTGCCTCGCAGTTTACCTGCTTTGTTATGTTTCTGTCCCAGATGAAGTCACTAAAAGTGCTACTGCTTCCATTTAGATTTTACTTTTCTTTAAAGTACTTCTCAATGCTTCTATTCTTCTTTTGTTTTTTAGTGAATTTTCTGTCATGTTAAACCCTCCAGTCACTTGTGGTAGATGGCCACTCACACTGAACCAGGTGTTTCTTTCAGTTAAAGGGAAATTTTCCTTTCCACTTTTACTACATGAATACTCAGTGTAGGTTGTTGTCTGTATGATATGATTGGATATACTTTTTAATAAAGTGCCACATTTGCTGTGAATTGCTGTTGTATAAATAAACTGAAAGTTAAGTGCACTTTTCATTGCTGATTCTATGCTCATTTTTTTATTATTTGAGCTTTAATGTTTTCTATAAGTATCTGTTTTTTCCATAAAAAAATATGAAAAATGCAACTTAGTAAAAAGAGCCTTGATTTGCTGAACATTTCTGAAACTTTCCATTTAAAAACACTGCAAAAAGAAATACGTTCACCTTTTAAAGAGTACAAAATTATATCTGATTAAATATTTACATCAATATTATTGTTCAAATAAAACTAGAATATATTTGTGGGGAGAATAAAAATAGAAAAAGGAAATAATTCTGCTGTGCATTTTCTTATGCTTTATCATTGGATGGTTAATGGAGGCTTAAAATGGGACATGAGTTTGGGACACATAGAACCTTCGAAATAACTCAGTATGACACCATAAAAACCTAATTTGTTACAGAATGTTCCTGAAAATCTATCTCTGTCAGGAACAGCACAAGGTCAGTACATCCGAACAGTCTAACTTAGAATTTAATCCTTACATAGTCATTTTCTGAGCCTTATGATGTCTTGTCACAAAGTTTCCAACATCAGAATTACTATCCACATTTTCTACTGTCGATCTGTTCCACAGTGATCTTCTTAATTTATGCAAGATAACAGAAAACCTAAAAAAAACTATGTTAAAAAAGAAAGGGAATGAAAAGCTATCTACTGATAGTCCTGCTTAAGTCTTCCAACATTTTTAAACTACATAAATCCAAAGAGATCAGACACATGTACACCCCTGCGTACCAACTATATTTAAACTTTTTTTTCATGTTTCAAAAATTATCATATCACAATGACAAATAGGTAAATAAATGAAGCTATTTGCAGCTGCTAAATGTGTGCAAATGTGAATATGTGTATCCTTTTTAAATCAAAATTTGGACAAAATAGCATGTTTGCTTCTCAAAAAAAAATCACCAAGCAATATGTTTGGGCTGACGCAGTTTGTCCACATTTAAATGAGGTGTTATGCATGCTTTCAGCTTGTCCATATTCATATCTAAGTCACAGCGAGAGGAAACAGCTCTGACTTACCAAAGAGCAGAATCAGTCGTGTTATGCAGAGTTGACAAATATCTGGTGCCCTCAGGGTTCTCTGTGAATTACTAGTTTTTTTGCCATTATTTTACCATAAAATCCCACTGACATCAGAACCAATCAAAAAGTAAAGTAATAGTTGCACATTACTCACACTTTCTATTTGGGTCATGTGTACATCTATACATCTTTAGTACAATCTGCTTTGTAAATCCAGGACAGAACAAATAGCATATTTAAAATATATCTGTACTGCCAACAGCAAATCCAGAGGTATCATGGCTACATTATTGATTCTCTAGTTAATGTTGGCCATGATTCTGAATACTTCAATAAGCTTCCCAAAGCTTAGATCTTTTATCTGATCTTTAAATCCCCAGAAGGTCAGGTAAATTCGGAAAGAGTACTACCTAATTTTGAGACAGTAGGTCATAATTTTAATGAGTTAAAACTATACCTACCAAATGCCAGTAAACTACTCAAATGCCAGTAAACTCAATTTGAGTAGTTCTCTCACACATGTGAAAAGAACATTAATGTTACAACAAAGTCTCTTAAGTGTTATTTGTATATCCACTTTACAGAAAGAGAGCATTCTTACACCGTGCCTTTGTTTGCCTGAACTGAAATCCAATCCAATCCGGGATTCAGGCTTTTAATCTGTCACACACTTTTGTGCTTTTGCTGCTCTCGGATATGAAAGGAAAACACATCCCCTCCTTGTCTGCTGCGCTTCAATGGCTGTGTGGGAGCTGTTATACCTTGAAAGTCATGGCTCTTTTTCAACATGTTGGTCACCAATATATCAACGCTCACTGACAGTGAGGAAAAAACTGCAGACTTTTATATATGTTCATTTAAAAGGTTTCTCAAACTGCATTCATATACATAGAGTTTCACTCAGAATCAATGCATGTTATTTTTGCGCTTTTGATTATGGATCTTCATTTCTTTTCTTTTTTTGTCTTTTCAAACCTGCACATCTTTTGCACAGGTTTTTGTGAGCTACTATACCTTGTTGTATATGTAAATGTGTATGAAGATACATGGATGTGTTCTATAGAAAGGCCCAACCAGGCACTTGAGTGGTGAATTTGCTTTAGCTATAAACTCTTTCTGTTACACATCAGCTGCAGACACTGCTCTGCTGCTGTTGTTACCTGCATTGTCCCTGTCAAATAAATAAGTAAATGTTTCAGCCATCTGATTCCCACTCTCAAACAAAAGAAAATTGCTTCAGATGTTAAACTACAGTCCAGGAATGACCAAGGCTCATAAACTAGAAGCTTCTGGAACATCGGTGTCTCTGTTCTCAGATTGAGCATGTTTTACTCTATGAGCTGATATAAACACTTCCTTCATTCCAAAACCAGTTTAATTTGTGTTTGGGATCAATCTCCTTTAGGAACAACTAGTTGTGACAAGTTACAATTATATAACTAGAGTTTTAAAGAGAAGTTTAGAAACAATTTGACAATCAGTCTCCGTCCACACAGTTTGTGCAAAGCACCAGTACCAGTGATGGCTAAGCAGAGCATCTGGAAGATTCTCCCACCTCTGTGCTTGAAAGTTCCATTTGACTGAAATTTCTTAGGTTTGAAACTCTTTGAGTTCCTACGATTTTTTAAATTATTGTAACCATGTCATCTAATGGTGTCAAAGACTGTTAACATTTTCAAAGATGTCAGAGATCAGGAGGTATCCAGTTTAAGAACAAAAGACTTTATGAGGTCCAAAATTACCAGTATAAACTTAATATTACCACAATATTTTACAAACAAACAAATGGCGGCTGCTACAACACAAAAAATTTGATAGATGTTCATCTGCAAAAGTACAAAAAAGTTAACATAAAATGAGACTAAATGCATACTTGAATCTCCACTGCCTCTGAAGTTGTTTCCTGGCAACATAGGTGACTGAGACCCCACCCCCAAATATAAAGGTACCAGACAGAGTGAACCCCAAGAGATGGGAAGGAAGAATGTTTCAGTTGGTTTTTAAGTAGATAACTGCACAGCTTCACGGTTTATGATTATCAGTTGAACAATCTTTGCCACGTAGGTGTAGGCTCACCAGCACCAATTTCTGATCATCACATGAATATTTTTCATGTGCTCTTAACTGACAGCGATATGAATTCATTTAAATGCCCCTGCAGTCTGTGGGGTCTCAGTTCTATATTAAAAACAAGGAAAATTACTCTGCTCCCCTGAGAGGCACGTGCACAGACTCATAAAAAACGAAACCTTAAACCTTTTCCAGTATAACTGAATGATCAAAATTTAAGATATACGATGACGTGAGAAGAATTGGTAACACATACTTTGTGAAATCACACATCATTTCAACTATTTAATTAAATTACAAAAAGACCCTCCACAAAGGACTTAAATACATAAGAAGTGATTTAAACCACACCTACAGGCTACATGGTTGTGGGTATAGATTTCTGTCACAATATGCTGATCTGTTTTTCTTTGCTGAACACTGAAATCTTCTTTAAAAGTGAAGCTCTATTGCCATCTGTCCTCCCCTATATGTGAGAAGAAATGTAATCATGTAATGAGCCTAAGCCCTCAAAATCAGGACATTTATCTTTTCTGATGAAAAATACTTGCCACAACTTGACCCACCCTAGCCCACATTATGCTCTGCTGTTTATAATTGAATGCTACTCTGGAAAATGTCTTCTATTTTGGCCTAAAGGGATGTAATAATATTTTTGTAGACTCTGTAAAGCACATACATAAAATTGTCCTGCATGATTCCCCTTCTGCAGGTCACTCCAAATACCATTGTACAGCCAAAGGTTTTGATCAAAGCAAATTCTTATTTGTGGCCTCTCAACTCCTGAGGATTATATCAACTTCCCGAGGTGTTGGCAATGTCTAAAGGTTTTTTTTTTCTTTCTGACCAAACCCAGTTTTATTAAGATTAAAAGCTTTCCCACATTACAGAACTCCTCAAAGTAGCTCCATCTGATGCATCCAGAATATATAGGGTATGCCAATGTTATCAAGCATCAATCCACACATTCAACACACCAAAATAATTGAAATAAACTCAGTTAAAAGTCTTGACAGCATTGCCACCCACGATTCAAAGCCCAAGGATTCACATGAGCATGGGCCATAAACACAAAAATGGCACATTTTCACTTTTCTGTTTCTGTTAACGTCAACACTTAACAAAAACCCTGCAAGCAAGATATCAGGCTTTTTTTATTTTCCCATGATGTCACATAAGGAAACAGTGTTTAAGATGAAACCTAATACTTTATCCACAGTTGTGGCACCATTTAACTCTTAAACACCATCACACAATCTTTCACAAATAGTTTAAAACATAGTATGTACACTACTGACTTGAGAGAAAATAATAATTTCACAAAAAGTGCTTTACTCTTGACTTCACCAAATTGAAATAATTTTAGTAATCTGAACTGACGTAGAGCAGAAAAAAACAAAATAAAACACTGGAATAAATCAATGGGAGTACTGAGATGCATCTAGTCTGGGAGTCAGGTTTCTGAAAGCACTAACTAACTCCTTCTTTACTCCTTTACTGGCCTTACATTTAGATTTGCTTTGTGTGCCATTCTTTTCCTAAAGAGTGAGATTGGGTGGAAAGGTTGCATACACTCTGAAAGGACAACAACAATGTTTATGGGCATGAACTAACGACAAACAGGGTGGCTTTATTTGCAGACTTGTTGAGGGAGTTTAAAGTCAGGCACAAGGATCTTGTGAAAGTATTGAAACATTTTCAACCTTTTCAGCTTTCATCCCACTGTAATCACAAAGTTCGGGGTATTTCTTGGGATGTGACCCATTAAGACAAGTTGTTGCATGATTGTGAAATGATATGACAATTTAAAACATTAAAAGTCAATAATTTGTGGAATCTCCTTGCAATGTGCTTAAAACTCACAGTATTTGGGGTATGTCTCTATCATACTAGAATGTTTATTTTAAAGTCTTGCCAAAAAATGTCAATTAGATATAAAGTTAGCCAGTGCTTTCATTAGGCCACTGTAAGATATGAATATGCTTTGATCTAAAGCATTTCACTGTTGTAGTGGCGTATCAGTGAATCTGGTGTCACAATGTGGCTGTTAATCCTTAACACAGCTGTTTCGTGTCTGAATTCCACCTTGAGACATTCACTGCATGTCTTTTCCCCTTTTCTGTGTCTCTTTCCTGTTTTCCATAGGGAAAAAAACAACAAGACTTCTTTCTTTTCACCATTTTTCCATCAAATTTTGATTTATGAAAATCACAGGTAAAACTGTAAACAGATTTTCCACCTGACTGTAGAACTCTGCAAATATTCCAAAGTCACCCTGGGCCTTTTGGTTGCTACAAGCATGATTCATAGACGGATACAAGCTTACTCCTCAAGGGTAAAGGTCTCCAGTAGAATAATATTCTTATCATTATATGCTGCAACTGCCATCTTCAAATTCCACCAAGGATTTTCAAGAGAATTCACTTTGGGCAGCTACTGTATGATGGCGGCTCAGTAATATTCAAGCACCTCTTCTGAAACCAGGCTTTCAATGACTTTGAGATATTGAAAGTCTAGCGACGCAGAATTTTCAGTTTCTTTGCAGTTGATGTTTAATTTTCCTCCTAGGATTTTCTGATATGTGATGGATACATCTTGCCCTCTATGTGCTGCAAGTTTCTAGTGCCAAGCAAAGTAGACCCAGAGCATCACTGAACCATCACTATGCTTCTTCCTTCCTTCCTCAGACACAGTGCTTATCTGTAGTGCTGTAATATGGCAAGCTTAATTCATCACAGCACAAAACGGAATTCCAAAATCTTGATGGCTTTTTTATATAGTTTTGTAAAATGTGGAGTTGACTTTTTGCTCTTGATTCAGCAGTGGTTTGATTCCTGGACATTAGTTATGGAACCTTTTAGCATTTAGTAAGCGTCATACTGTGCAAACTGAAACCACAGTGACTACCGCTGCCAAATGGTGGCAGAAAGTTAGAGTTCTTCTAACTTTAATTTTAAGATTTTCAAAGTATGTTTCCAACTGAATCTCCAGGAAGCTTTAGTGCTTCTACCATATTTCCATATTTTTGTGTGCTTTTCTCTTATTTGTGCAAGAAAAAGCTCAAACGAGGGAAAACAATTTGCACTTTTTCACATTGTGTTGCCATCAAAAGCCCAGGTATTTGAGGTGCTTCATCTTAAGCACACCTGATGCAACAGATGAAGCCCTTGATTGGTTGAATCGAGTGTCCCTGAGAACACGTCTTAGTTGCTAATGTGTGACCTTATAAAATTTGGATGGTTGAATAATGTTGATAATCTCTTTTTAAATTGGATTTGATGTTAAATTTGGGTAAAACTACTGGCATATTAGATTTAACTTTATCTTATGCATTTTTTCACATTCCAAACACCTGAACAATGTGTGATTTTGGCAATACTCCTAATTTGCAGTGTGAATGATTTTAGGTGCATCTGCACGCCTTTAAGGAAGTTAATTTTGCATTTGAAGGTCAGAAATTACTTTATTGTTTTGCAGAAAGTTTGGAAAGCATTTCTTAACATAGCAATAATTGTATAGAGAATTCTTACAGGCTTACAGGCAAAATTTTGGAGAGGACCTTAGAGAGTCTGAACTGCTCTTAAACAAGTAAAGACAAAAAGCTTTGTGCTTTAAATAAAAAAGGATATATCATTCATAGCCCTTTGCTTTTTCTAGCCCAGAGTCTACACTTGCTCCCATCCTTTTATTTACCTAAATCCTATTACCAGAAAACAAGGAGGATATAAAGACTGAACCCAAGAGTGAGCTGCATGCTGAAGCACCAGGCCTATGACTCAGTGTTCCCACTTGCTGGCTCCATTCTGTACTCATCCTCTTTATTTGCATTCGCCGTAGAGCACATTCTCTTCCAAGGCCAAGGTCAGGTATTATCTTGTTCATACACATCAGACTTCCCAGGTCCAATCCCACATGCATGACTGCCACCACAGCTAGATGTCTTTGAACACAGCTGGTGCATCGGCCATGACGGATCAACAAGTCTTGGGTGGAACCCAGAATGCTTATCAGTGCTGGCGGCGGGAAGTCACTGTGCACTGGATGAGGGGAAATATAACAGTCTAATTTTCATCTGCCTGTTTGCAGCTTCAGAACACCAAATTACAGAGGTAGATGTCAGCAAATAATGAAAAAAGGTGAAATTAGCACAAAGGTACAACCAACACTTTGCTTTTATCATGTCATTCTAAAACACGAGTGACACTGCATGGGTTAGGGTTTTTCTTTATGTGTTCTGTCAATGCTAACAAAACAAAAGTTTCAATGTGTCAAAGAAACTTCTCATGACCTTTGCACAATGCTTTGCACGGCACATATTGTCAGGTAAGCTTTCCGAGGCACATAAATGGCACATTTAGAGTGAATTAACGTCTTGAGCTGTTTTTAATGTCACATTTGCTTCACTGTGACCTTGCATGAAACATTTCCCTCTCATCTCTCTTTGATGATAGAGTGCTGCATTTTAGTTTATGAGGATTTCATGCCCATCTCCTCCCTCGTACATCTTTGCCAGGTGGCAATCTGACAACTCAACATTCCCTTATCCCCATTTCTTTTCTCCAGTCGAAAATCAATACAGCTTTCAGTTGGGGCGTGCAAACATCTATTACCTTCCTTCATAAACCCATGATTGTTGTACTTGCAGTATCTTAGTCCTTGAGAAATAGCTCTGAATTATGTGTTCAGTGTTCGAGATGTAGCAGAATGTAATGTATGAATATGTTTAGCGTTTTTTAGCATTTTTTTCATAGCAGCTTTTTGTTCTTGCCTTTGCTGCTGACTTTAAATGAACAGAGAATGGGAATCCAATGCATTACAAAGTAAAGAGGCAACATAAACATTGTCAAAGGCTAAGAAGCATTTTATTCTGAATGCAATATGTCTAGCAATCGAGTTGTTCAGAAAAATGCTATGAATCTTTCTTTTCCCAAACAGTAAGATAAAATTATGATTTATATTTGTTATAACCTCTTTTCATGCAATACCTCATGCAGAGACGTCTACTGACACAATCACATATTTCTAATACGGCAAGAATATATGCACTATGTGGAAACATTTCACATTACAATTAAGCACTATTTGGTTTGTTTTTTCTCATAGAATTGTGTATAATGTAATTATTGAATTTGGAGGTTGCAGCATCACAAAATATAAGCAGTAAGAATCATTTTGCAAAGAACTGTAAATATGACATTCATTTGCATCATCAAAACTACAAAAGGGTTTAGATGTGAAGGTGGGAATAAATATGCATATACTTCAAAAATGATTTCCAAAACTCATAAAAAAGTTGACATTTGTCTCTCTGATCACAGCACATTAATTGGAGCAAATGTCTATTAACACTAGCATCTTGCAGCAGTGCCTCAAGTCTTATAACTGTTAATTTCTCTCACATTGAACACATTGATTGAAAGTATTGAATTTTTGCTTCCCTTATCTATTAAACCAGACCCTGGTACTCATAATTGTTAGCAGATAATCAGCATTATTCATACCATGTTTGAGTTGTCATAATGTTTTGAAACATTGGTATGGGGATTCCTTGTCTTTGTTACCAGCCCATGCCTTGCACAGCATTTATCTGCACCACATCGCACACACCTTCTATGTGTGCTGCTGTCAAGCTGCTCTAAATTGATTACAGCTAGTTCAAAATGCAGCTGTCAAGCCATTAAAACAAACAAGCTGTTGGTCCCACATTACACCTTAAAATAAATTACAGCAGCCTGTTGATTGCAGATAAGGCCCTCTATGACCTTGCTCTCTGTTCTATTTCTGATCCACTCGTTCTCTCTTCCTATTCTTAGATCCTCAAATCTCTCCCTTTATCCACCCCACTTGAACTGCAAAACAATAGGTGATTACACCTTCAGTGTTCTGGCCTCAACCCTCTGAAATCATCCTTTCCAATCCAGCAGATTTTCTCACAATCTTTGAAACTAAAATCCCATCTTTATGGAGACGTCTTTCCATAAACTTTCATTCCCATCATACTTTTTGCATCTCTTTTTTATGGTCTATCATCACTGTTGTGCTCTTCGCATTGTATTCTGTTATTTTGTATAATTGCTGTTTTTATCATAGAGAATATTGACAGGTTAATCACCTGTCACAAGTGTTATAATTATGACCAACATGTGTACAGTAATTTGTGTGTAAGAATAAATGTAAATGTTACTTCACATACCACTATGTTGCAATCTGAGCATGTGAAATTTTTTTTTACAAAGTCACACATTACAAAATGAAGAAATTGACAGTTTATGCAGAGATTTTTACTTTCAACCTCTCAAACATGACACTCCGTACACTCATACAGCTCCATGGTGCCTACAAAATGTCCATTAAGTCTGCATAAATGTCAAACACTACCAAGCTCCTTTCTGATTCTCAAATACATGCTGATTTTAAGTGCTGCTGGAAAGCTGGGTCATCTGACTTATCAAATTCTTGTTATGCTTCATCTCTGTCATTAGACCAAGTGGATAAGATGGTTCTTAAGAATAACTCATTGGTTCTCTGTTATGAGCGTAACCCTTATATATATATTTATCACTTTAAAAATGCTGATTAAAAATGAAGTCAGTTTTCACTACTCCTGTGGTAAATGCTTGGCTCCAAGAAACTACCACTTAAGCAGCAGGCTTGTGATTTTGACTTTCTGGGAAAGTAGTTGGTCCAAAGGGACTGAGGCAGCAGGCGGCATCAGCTGAAGCAGACCCTATTTCTCTTTGCGCGTCTATTACTGAGTGTTGTTGTTGACATAAAGGTTTGTGTAGAGAGTTGGGAACACATGTTTGGACTGATGGTTTATGAAAAAACCAAAGCATTGGACAGAGCATTCATTGTCCTGCAGCTTCTACCAGTTGATGCCATGCTGCCAAGTTCTCAGCAGGTAAACAACAAAATGTATGAGGCTGCCAACGTTGCCACAGCCAAAGATGCAGTGTGTCATTTGACAAATTAATTCTACACAATAAAGTTGTTTTGATGGTGTCCAATAAATCCAACTGACTGAAGGGTTTTGTTGCACATTGAAAATATTAAGTTGAGAACATTATATGAGAAGTAAAGATGAGTTAAAGCACAATCATTTATAATTCCAAGAGAATTAAAGGTTTTCTTCAATGAAAAAAATACTTTAATTTGATTCCAAAATTAACAGAAAATTTCTATTTATCTGTTGCCTTCGGGATATATTGCTTTGAATTTCTAAGATATTGTGGCAAATTAAGCTTTGTTTTTACGATTCCAAAGAAGTGTGAAATAAAACCAACAGAAACTAGAAAATCATCTATTTTATCAACGAGCTTATTAGAGTTCGAAAATAGAAAATTGGACAAATGGAAATAAATAAGGACATAGAAGAACAGTGAAATACAGGGATATTTGCATTCCCATAATACCACATTCACACTTAACTAAATTAAGGTAATTGTATTTGTTGGCTAAATTAAATATATTATATATATTTGTTTAATTGCCATATTACAGAAAAATTGCTTAAATTGTATAAAAAAAGAAAAAGGAAACACTACAATGATTGCAACCAAATCCAGTGATAAATCTTACTTTAATCAACTACTGCTGTCGACTATGTAAATCTTCTGAACAGAACACTTAACAAAAGCACAGATTTAAAATTCTGCGGTGGTATACCAGTTTCAACCATTCAAGGGCTTCATTAGTTTCCTCAGGTGTGTTTGAGAAGGTAAACCTCATATACCTCTAATCTTGATGGTAACATCTTCTTGCATGTTGGATAAGTACAGAGAATTATCCAAAGATTCATAGAGGGGACGACTGTCTTACACAAACAAGAAAAAATAAACAAAAAAATACAAAATTTATATATGTCAACACTAATTTACTCAAACTATATGAATAAGCCAAATAGGCTTTATGTTTGTGTTCTGTGTGGCAAATGATACTAACTTAGAATCTTTTCTACCTATGAATCAAGACTATGTATGGAGGACGACAAATGAAGCTTGAGCGGAAAATAATTCTGTTGTGGATTGGAAGATGAATTCAATCAAATATTTGAAAATCCTGAAAGAAAATTTTGTGAAGCTAGAGATTCACTTAAATTTCCACCAGGACCATTATTCCAAACAATTATTCCCAAAGTCTAGCATGCAAAGCCAAGGATATTAGTGATCTTGAAGGCTGGTCAAGAAGGGGTTAAATAATTTTCAAAGGGTAGCCTTTAAAGTGACATTGTGGTTAATTTGGAAAAAATAATTATTTGTTGTGTTGAGCTATTTAAGTTGATCGTGTTTGTGTCCTTATTTTTATTGCAACCAGCTGCTAGGTTGTATAATTTTCCAATAAACCTAATTTGCAATGCGGTAAAAAAGATTTAAGTGAGACTGTACATGAGTTTGTGCATGTGTTTGCTCCTATGAGTTACAATAATTTCACTCCAATTTAAGCAAACCATTTTTGATGTAATATCTGTAAAACTAATATTTCACATCTGAAAAAGTCTTAGGAAATAAGCAAACAATCCCTGATGGGTGTTTTTTTTTCTATTTGACAGTTCTGAGAGTAGAAATACTTTTCATGTGTTCTAAGAGAAATGCAGTTCAATTTGAAGTTGAAAGGTGGAAAAATCAGAGTCAGAAAGAAAACCCCAAGCAATTTGTATGGGGGCAAATTACTTTGATATTAAAATCATAAAATATTTGAAGCAAATTTTCCTGCTTAAACCTTTCCTCTTTTAATATGTGTAGGGGTGTGTATGAGTGTGTTTATTATAATTAGTTTGAGGTCTGCTCTGCAAAATGATTGAGTTTGACTATCCTATTGAAAAACCTTAATTCTTACCCTTTTTTGCTGCACATCTGTGGGTTTTTTGGAATGATGATTAAAATTTTGACCTACTTTTAGTCTATTTTGATTTAAAATGTTAGGATCTTGTGTTATTTTGAATTGCTATGGTGTTCTGATTATTTCATTCTAGTTTCTTATTTTGATTACATCAGCCTTGTTTCTACTTTACTCTAGTTTAGTCCCATTATCAGTGATTCTATTTTATTATGTTTATTTATTGCTTGTGTCCAGTTATAGGTCACTGTTAGATTCATTTTTTTGTTCCCCCCTTTGTGTGCTCCCTCTCCCCCTGTGCTATTCTTTCTCTCTGCCCTCAGACCTACAACTCTTTAGTCAATTATTCCGGTCTATTTTTCCAGCATTCGCATCCCCAGTGTTTATTCACCTCTCTCTCACTCCTCCTTTATGATTCTTCCTATTAAGTATCATTAGATCCAGTTCCCCTGTTCTTTCCTAGTGCTTTTGTTTATTTTTTATGTTTTTTGTTCTCATCTGGCTTCCTGAGATCCCATGGTTTTTTGTAAAATTTTTGTCCATATTGTTTCATTAACTCTTCAAATCTACTTATTGATTCAGCCTCTCTGCATTTGGGTCTGCTTCATCTGCACAACATGCCACAAAATTCCTTTGCATTTGCTAAAGAAGAACTTCCTCAATAAACAGGGCGTTGTTGCTTATTTGTGAGTGGCGTTCTGTGGCTGCAAATCAAATCTAAATTGTTATCCCTCCATTGCAGTGTCTGGCTGGTGTTGTCAAGTTTTGATTTATGTTTATTTTTAGATATTATTGGAGCACTGCATTGTGACAACCATTTTGGCTTTCTTTAACTTTGGTTTTAATTTGTTTGGAATGCAGATAAGTTGGTAAATGTACGGTAATGAATCCTAATCACTTCACAGAGAATAACTCTAATTGCATGAAAATCACCTAGGAACCCTTTTCACACATTTGAGCAGCAATTGAGGATAGACTTCTTTGTTGCTAGCATGCACATAAATATTGCAGAGAAGCAAAATAAGTAACCACATCTACGCATGTAAAAGTGGTCACTCTTGTTGAAGATTAGTTAATCAAATGCCTTTGATTAGCAATGCCTCACAGTGACTTTTCCACTCTGCTGCTTCAGCAATTTGTTCGGTATTTCCTAAATAAGTAATGACCTGGTGTAAGGTGTAGTGGTGTTGTTAATCTGATGTTTTATACATAAAACATTAGAACATTTCCACGTCTGTGCAGTCCTGACAGTTTATTTGTATTGGGGTTTTGCTGGTCTTTCTTGACCTGTGCATTTAAAAGCACATTTCCATCTCGGTAATTTGACTGGCTACATTTTGCTCATCAACACATGTCCCAAGAGAGGTTGCAGCCACCTGAGAAGAAAAGCAGAAAGAATGAACTGTCACCAGTTGAACAGAGACCACAGGGATTAAATAGGTCTACAGTACTTGCACACTCTATAGAACTAATACTCACAAATGTATTGTCCCAAAAGACTGCTTGTATTGTATTTATTAGTAAGCAAACTAAACTCCCTCTACAGTATATTTACTCATTTTTAGTTTTTAAGCAGCTGGTAGATTGTTTTTATGAAAGAAAACAAAAAGTCAATTAGACCCTAATCGATAGGGTGCTACAAGGCTAACGGTAAAGGAATAAGATTGTTAAAATAATATTTAGGTAAGGCTAAAGCACAGCAACAGGTTCACAATTGATGCAAAATAACTTTAAAAATAAAAGAATTTTAAACTAAACATAAAATATTTTAAAATAAAAACACCTACCTGATTTAAATAACCAATAAGATGTTTTTATTCTGCTTGTATTGCACAAGCTCTAGCCCAGTGTCTATTGGAAATGAGCACCAGGAACCCCCACCAACACTCTTGATCTCCCCAAACCGCTAGCCATGCAAAGGATGAGCAGCTATAGACAACAGATGAATGGACAGATGTTATTACCCATTTACATTTTTGTAACCACATTTTTTTTGGTTTAAAAAAAAAAATCGCAATAGAAGCTTCCCTACTAATAGAAAGCACAGGGCTCAAATTAAAATGCATGATATGCTGGAACATGACTAGATTTGCACACATAAGCCACTGATCATATCACTCAAAAAGTGACTTTTTCCTCAGAAAATTCTCTCAAGTACAAAAAGCTGCCTGAATCATGGTGGAATGCTAAGTGGAATTACCTGAAACGACTAAACAGAGGGTATTATCCAACTTATTACTTTGTACAGTTCTGCATTAGAAACATTGCCAAGGTGACCTTTTTCTGCGTGCTCCGGGGTGTAATCCCTGTTTTGAATCAACAATAGTATGAGGTTATAACTCTACCACCTACATCCGACAAACTTAGCTGCCACAGGGACTGGACAATGTAATGTGCAGCAGGCTTTAATTAAGAACTCGTTCCTGTTGGTCTCAAGAGGTTTTAAAGGTTCCCCTTCAAGAGCCCTAGGAAAAAAATAACCGGATAATGATGAAAGGTCAGCCTGCCTGGGGCTTCTAAATTTTGTTCATGAATAGCTTTGAGCTTTTTATTAAAATGAACAGCATGATGTGGGAAGTCTTGTGAAATCATCTTTTACATTAACAAAAGAATCCATGTTTTGATCCATAGTTGTTGAAAAAAATCTATTTCACAGTGGGTCAAGTGGTTAAACATGTGTATATGTTTTCTGCCAGAATTAATTTGGAATTTTACTTTTTATTCCCATTTCACATGGGTATTCTTGTACAATAAAAAATGAGTCCTAGGCTACTCCACAGCAGTGGGACTGCAGAAAGTGTCACTTAGATGTACTGCAGCCCATGAATCGTGGTAGTATAGTATTTACACAAGAAAATAAAAACTGAAGGGTATGACATATTTTAAAGTAAAACAAAAAAAGCAACAATCATTACGTTGCTGCTGCTAAAAAAACATATGTGGTAAATATTCAAGGTATATTTATTGTTGTCCAAGACATTTATTTATTGGGATTTTGATTTTGATACATGGATATATGCAGAATGAGAGAACACAGGCAACAGCGTGTCAATCTGTCTGTCAATTTAAAATAATCTATTTTAAAGTCATCAGTTTAACGCAATCTTATCAGGGATCTTCAAATCAGTTTCTTTCAGCAAAAGACTGTCTGAAAAAAAAATTCTTATTTACTTGCAGGTTGTAAAATAAATTTAATCTTGTCAAAATCAGTATGTTATTTTAGGAAGAACAGATGGACAGTAATGGAAGACTAACAAGAAAAATGAACAAACACCTACTCAATTTAGCAGAAGTTTGCAAGTACTCTTCTTGTAAAGCGAATGATCACTTCTTGCCATTCTGCTCTTTATAGAGTAGCACTGGGAGGTTAACAAGCTGATGTTGGTTAATTACAAAGGACGTGAGTTCAATCATTTGGTCTCTGTAGTTTAACACACTGACACCCCAGCATCTTAGCATACCAGTTGTACTTTCAGGTCTACTGCATGTTTACCTTGAACGGTAACAGTAACACTTAACTATAACTACTGTGAAGAAGATACAATGATGAAACTAAAACTAACACTAAAAACAGTAAAATCTGAAAACTGAACAAAACAAATTATGAAGTTTGGTATAATTATGAATGCTTAATGACCAATAAATGTATTAAAGAGTTTTGTTGGGGAGGTCAATGAGCTCTAAATTAATTTAAGAATTAGATTAGACAAACTTGATATGTATTCCGAACATCATTTCACAATGCTAAGAAAAATTTATTTCAAGGACGAAATATTTTATTAATTTTTGACTGAATTAGAAATCAATTAACTTTTAGAAAATAAATTAATCGATTTATCATTTACTGCAGCGATTGATTATTTAATGATTTGGAATACCATGAAGGTGCTTTGAAAGAACACAAAACCAGCGTTGGTTGTGATCTTGGGGAACCTGTAATTCCAAGGCTCCTTCTGCAGACCAAACCAGAATCAAGGTGTATTCCTTCTTCCAGGAAGTATTGGATGCACAAAACAGTAACGTATATATATTTTTGGATCCAAAACTTCTGGAGTTCTATGAGTCCTTCTCTCTGCCGGCAGAAGAAAGGGTGGTGTGCTTTGTCCACCAATGCAAGAGGAGCACCTCTGCAGCATCTATTTTATGCAAAGGTGCTGTAGAGATGGGTGTCTTCGCCCAAGTTGTGGGGTTTTAAAGGTTCCCATGACATCAGAGAGTTTCTTCTGAGAAGCTCTTCCTTTTTCTGTTACTGAAACCAGACTGGATTAAAATGCAGTGCATTGTTGAATCAAATAGTTATACCAACCTCCTTTATTTGGTCCTTTATGGCTGGAGGTAAAACCCAGTAGATTTACTAAAATTGTAGTTTTCACTGTTAGTACATTTAGTGAGCTTAATAATTACAGATGTTGCATTGGTGCATAAACACTTGATTTTGTACATAAACCACAATGTGTGTTATTGTACACACCATCTTTGGGATATTGCAGCTTTTTCCTTTCATTTCTCATATTTTCCATAAGTTTCACTCTCTAACACAGCAGTATGGCTGTTATGCCAACGTAGAGGGAGACCTTGCATTTAAACTTGTGACATCAGTCTACAATAAACCTGTATCAGGAATAGGTGGAGCTTTTTCGGTTTCCACACAAACACTTTCCAAATTTCCAACTTTTTGTCAAAGACTGGTTGTGTCATGGAACAAGTAAAGAGTTCAAGTAACTGTTCCTTAGTCAGAGAACACTGCTCAATCTAGATGTTTCCATAAGAAACATCTATAGAAATGTTTATAGAAACATCTATAAGGTGTTTCTATAACACCTTATAGATGACTTTAAACTATAGAAATGCTGTGATGGACAATTTAAGAGGTTTTGAAACTAAAATTGAAGCATGACCCCAGTAACCAGCCCATGCCTAATGTGCTTACCTGTGTGTGCATTGTGGAGGAATTTTGCAATATAGAAAATTGTAAACAAATGAATATGTAAAAGAAAGATATGAGATGCAGCTGTGTTAATGATCTGTACACCAAAAGCTTATTTTTAATTCCCTAGGTATTCCCAATGGCAAATATCTCTGATACGGGAACTATAATCTTAAATGTTTTGCATTGCGATCCATAGCAATATGGACAAACAATTTAATTTGAACTTCTATAGAGTATGGAGATGCTATTAGGAGGGTCAGCGAAGGCTCAAAACATAGTAGGGGAAATACTGTGTCAATAGCAGCATTGGGGTTTAAGAGAAGAAAATGACAATGCCTGAGTTTGCAGATGGTAAAAGACCATTCAGTCAAAAGTGAAATTTCAAAGCTGTAACTGTTAATTTTAGAAGAGAACCTAAATGCAAGAAGGTAGACATTTAGGTCATTAAAACTTTGATGATAAACAGAAATCCATATCATACAAAAGCCATGGACAAAAATGAGGCAAAAAACTCAAGTATCAAAATAGAAGAACTCAAGAATACAAGATAAAGTGAGAGGAAAAGCTTTAAAACCTCATTGAAGCGCATCAAGATGTTCATCTACAAAGGATTGTTGGTGAATGAACTATTTCAGATGTGATTAGTGTTAGTCAGAGGTTTCCCCTGAATTTTAAGTGAATTATACAGAATATTTGAGACTTTTGGTGAAGCATCCCATGACACTCAGTTTTTCTCCTTACTGTAACACATGAAAAGCATCTTATTAGCATTACCATAACATTTGTGTATTTTTAACCAGAAATGCCTTTTAAGTATTTCATTGTCCCTTTTTCTGATTTTCTAGTGACAACCAAGACTTATTACTATTCCACATACCGTCTACCCTATATTCAAAAACCATTTTCAAAATGAATGAAAATTCAACCTGAAATGAAGGCATGAAGTGAAAACTCTCATGGCAAAGTTGTGTCTTCTTGAGATGCTGTCAGCTCTGCAGATGTCAGCATTGCTTATTTCATCTCCATTTACCTCCACAAATGAAATGGAACAATAGAAAACAGGGATCTTGGCTGATCAAAAGACACACAGAGCTTTTGGAAGTTTCCTACATACTTCCCTGAACTGTCACACCTTTCTGTAACAGTCTTGCAATGCAGCCAGAAGGGAAAGTCATCACTAATTAACATATGAGAGTTGGCTGCTGCTGTATGAGTTCCTAGACACTGACTGACTCGTGGCTCCAGGCCCCTCGCATGAACTATTCAAAGTGCACTCCAGCATCTCTCTTCACGTGAAGACAACAATGCCACAAAGGCTTATGTGCTAATTATGCTTCTTAAACTATCTCGGGGTGTTATTGGCCTCGATAGCGGACAAAGACCAGAAGGAAAAGAAGGTACAAGAGTTGGAAGGTGAATGCAAAGGAAAAGTGGTTCATGCGCATCAAATCTTTCTTTTGGAGATTTGCTTGTGCAGCTCATCGCCAGATCATTTCCATTTAAATGGCCAGAAGTTTTGGTGGTGAACTCTCAGAGACAAAAGACATGAGTGGATTAGTTCCACACAGGGCTTTATTGCTCTCGGGTAAGAAAAAGGACACTCAAGATGAGCTTCATCAGTCTGCAAACCAAATCGCAGCACATCATCTGCAAACTATTAACACTTATTAACCTCGGCATGTAATAATTTTGACTCAGCCACGCCTTGAGTTTGCAGACTAAGCAGATGGTTTGCCTGTTTTTTGAGGTCATGAAAAACAAGACCTTCACAGCATCCCAAAAAAATATATTAAAAATCTTTGCTGAAGAATAACGACTCTCTTCCACCTTAGAAATTGAACATGGTTAAATTTCTGTTTTGTTTTTTATTTAATTTAGTTTAATTTAACACAGAACAAATCTTACCAGATCATATGTTTAGTTTTTGAAGCATTTTTATCTGTGTAAATACGCAGTGCCATAGTAATTAACTAAAAAGCCATATGTACTGACATTTCATTGTCTGCTAAGGCCCTGAAAAGGAATGGTGGGTCAAAGTCAACCACCTCAGAGCGCTAATGAATAGGAGCTGTAAGGGTAACACAGGACTGCAGAAGTGACAGTGATTTGGTCAAAGCAGTACCAGCACACAAGTCAAACATAACATAGGGACCAAATGATCTTCCAGCATCTATCTGATCTGAGAAATGTGTTGATCAATAGATTGTAATGCAGATAGTGATAGTTGATAAGGATGATACAGAATTTTTCTTGTATTTAAAGCATTGAATGCATTTGGACTGTGCATGAAAACCAGGTATTAGAAAATTCTTCTTAGATATTACACATATTGCTGCACACTTTAATCCATACCTCCCTGTCTCTGTAGGGGAATGATCGGTAAAGTTCAGAGTATGTTGTTAGATTGCTCTTCTGGCTGAATGAATGAACCCCACTGGTCTGATTCTGTTGTTTACTTCATAGTGGGATTATTTTCAGTTGATGCTAAGAATTACATGTTACACTCAATTACTTAAAAATGTAATTCATTGTCCTCTAAGTCAACACTTACTAGAAAAATTTGCCTACTTTGATGACTGAAAAATGCCATCTGTTTTTTCTTACATATACAGACCAGTCCTAGTCATGGAGTACAGGTAGCTGCTACAGGAAGTCAGAAAAGCAGCAGCTTAGCTTTACCATAAGTTACCACTTCAAACACCATACGATTAATCATGAACCAATATTGATGTTTACCATGTTGGAACCATTTTAACATATAAAGTTATTCTACTGAGTGTTCATTTTAGGTGAATGTTGTCTTATAATGAGACTTAATAGCCACAGTGTCCTTCAAGGTCAAAAGGTACAAACTTTGCTGTGGGATAGTTATGTGTTGAGAAACTATTTTCTAGTATTTAATTCAATTGGTTCCTGATTTCAAGCTCAAATCTCTACCAAGGATGTAGCCTTTCTGACTACCTGCTAGCTAGTTTATACCACATTGTCTCAAGGATGCTTTACTTGTTTACTATTTGTTGTTCTTTTTTGGTGTTGTTTTTACCATGCATTGTCTTAATAACGTGTCTGGGAATGTAGTTCTTCCTACGTAACAACATCATGCAAATTACAGCTGGAACCTTTAGATTTGGCACATTACATTAAAACAAAAATCTATCTACTCTCACCTTTTTGGATTATACAGAGTACAGAAATAATTTAATTTAGTAGGAGTTATATGAAGTCTAGCCATGCTTCATAAGGTATACAAGCAAAAGATGTTAGGAGTAAGAAAACTGTTCTGAAAATTAATATATGTAAAAGTAGCTTAACAAAGTGCGCCCCACTGTGTTTCTGAGTTACCCATTCAATTTGAAGTCTCATATAGAGCTAATTATACTGAACAATAGCTCACTATAGATGCAGAACATTTCTTCAAACAATTACCCACTGATGAGCTTTTCAGAAACTCTAAGGTTCAGTGTGTGGCTCAAGGATATAATGGAGGAATTAGGCAAACCTCCAATGTTTCATTTGGAAGACAAGCACTCTGGGCCCATTCAATGAGCCATGATGTTCCATGAAGATTTTACAAACAATGCATAAAACCAAATTATGCATTGAATGACCAATCCAACTCTGATACGATCATTTTTGAAGGTATTTTGAAAAGACATTACATGTGCAAAAAAGCTACTACATCTGAGTGATCATTCTGTTAAAAAGGTTGACACCAAACCATCTCCATGTTACTTTTTGTTGTTTTGTTAGCAGATTTTTATTTGCTGTAAATTAAACATTTCATTTACTTGTTTTATTTTGAAAATAAATGATGAAACAAAATTATAATTCAAGTCTTCTATTGACTGATTGATGTTTTTTTCCAATTACTGTAGCTAGTATATGTACACTATTCAGATAAATCTCTAACCTTAAATAAACGCTTAGCAAGAGAAGAGAAAACATCCATTGATAAACAAAATATAGGAAAACAAAAATAAACAATAAAATAATAGACTTAAGTGAATTAATTATTTGATTAAGTGAAGTTCTAATATTTACCACAGGTGTGTATGCAGGGAGTTTGATTGTGTATGTAACCATTATCACATTCTATCCAATCTGATGCAACTGAATAGAAGCTGAAAGGTTTCTGAAAGTCAGTTAGAGTGTCTGTACACATATTAATGAGTAAGAGTCATTGCTAATGGAACTGGAGTAATGAGTATAGACACAACGGAATCTCTTCGAAGAATCTTAGCGGCAGTGCACTTGATTGCATTTATTTATTTTCTTCTGTTTTTACCCATCTTTTGTGCTCTATTTCTTAAGAGCTGTATTTCTGTGTACAGTGAAGAAATGTGTTAATTCCCACATCATTTGCCCAATTTGGGATACAAATCAATCTGAAATCTGAAATTCCAGATTTGTTTATCTACAGAAGGATTTTTTTGGAACAACTTAATTTTCTTTTCTACTTTTTGCAATGACATTAAAAATGAAACAGAAACTGTACTGGCTTCTTTGACTTCCCCTGAATTATGTAGAGATAGGTCTAATATCCGACATGCAAATTGGATGGTAGTCCTACATGACCTGCAAATGCCATGACTACAATGAAAATAAGAAATGAATGACTATTTAACGTAATTCAAGTGGGGGGCAGCAAAGCAGGAGGAAGACACCCAGGAGTAAAATAGCCCAGATGTAAACACATTAGCATAATAGCTTTCTTCTAAAAGATAACAACAAGAAAATCTACAGCCAGGATGCTGAAAAAAATGTGAAACAGACTAGAAATATTTAAGAGGATGTTAACGTTGTTATCTGACACATTAAGGGGCATATGAGCAAAAAAAAAAACAAAAAAAAACATGTTTATTGAGTTGACCTGGCAGCCAACACCTGGTGATGCAGATATTGTTATTCTGTGTTGGTGTCATAGTTCATGTACTTATATAACATGAAAAGTGATAAATAAATTTCAGTTCTGTGGTGTCTATATGTTTTGGGAATTTTTTAAGGATCATTTTACTAACGCATGCCAAACATACAGTGTAGTTGTGTCACCCTGAGCAGTGATAATATTTACATCATGTCCCTAAACTCTGTCCTTTCTGACAATAAATCTAACTGGTAATGGCTGAAAATAATTATTATACTTTGTTATTTACTGGATAGCATAGCCATTTTGGCAAGTTTGGATCACAGCACAGAGCTGTTTCCTTCTCATGGAACTCCTTATTGTACACTTGCCACTTAGTCCTTTCCTACCTAATGTGTGTTCCAATAATAACAGGATGGACTGTGAAAGTGCTCTCAGCAGGGTTGGATTTGTTGTGCATCTCTGAGATACAACTGAAATTGAGACTGAAAGGGAATGGATGCTGCTTTGGCATGAGGAGTTGTGACAGTTACAGTTTGGCTTGTGTAGATTCACAGTATTCTTTAATTCTCTCACAAAACCTGGCAATGTAACATTTTGGCATATTTCCAACAAAACAAACAACCAAGCCAATAAAAATGTTTTTTTTTTTGGTTGGTAGTGATAAAAAAACAAACCTTTCTTACATCTCGCTCTGCAAACAGCATCTGTTTTATCCTCTAGAAAAGCCATTCTCCATATATGGTAAAGATGAGTGGTTTTAACATCCAGCAAAAAAAGCAATCAACATCTTTAACATTCTTCTCTTTGTCAAATTCATTAAAATCTAAACATGCATTTTTTTTCTGTTCATTTATATTTGTTTTGCAATGAAAAGCTTAGAAAAAATAATAAACTCTGTGTGTAGGGGGGTGTGCGTCCATGTGTGTGTGTGTGTAATTAGATGACAAATAAATTTTTTAGCATCAGTGTCCATGTGACTGACCCATTTTCAACCATACAATTCATGGCTCATAACATCAGTGGAGGGATTTCTTTGATTAGGCCTGGGTAATGGACAAGACAGAAATGTGTTGTAAAGCACTATCATGCTGGCTCCTAATTGCCTGATGACTTTAATTAAACTTCAGGCTCTTTTTCTTGACTAATCGCACAGCCTCACTGTGCCCAGCCCTCCTTTAAATGGTGCCTGCCTGACTTTCTGCAGATGTCAGCATTACATTAATAACAAGTTGCTTCAGAAACTCGCTCTGAGCAGGACTTATATTGTGCACTGCTGAGACCCAACTGTAGTCAAGTGAGACAATTCATCAGTGCCACAATTATAATTTGTCACCAAGCAGTTACCATGACGTATAAATCAATAGTCTGCTAAATACTTGCCAAATGTATCCCATCTCCCACATCAATTATCAATTTATTGCTCATTATCATCTCACCATTATATCTCTGCAACATGTTAAAAGGCAGTAATAAAATGAGAAAAAAGAAAGTGCCTTCCATTCTGTGCAAGTGCAACAGGCAGCATTTCACTACATGCACTAATGAGGCCATGTATGTATGCTCTATATTTCACTTTAATAATTCAGATAAATATTTCTCTCTGTAGTAGCGGACAAAGGCACTCTGAGGAGGTGCTTTTATTTCGAGGGGTCCAGAAGTTAATGCCGTCCTTGTATATTTTCTAACCTTTAAAATGATGCCAGCTTTGCACACAAACGCCTTAGCTGCCCCTGTAACCTTTAGAAAATTGCAGACTATGGGCTGAAATAATAGAAATTACTCATCACATACAGCGTGCATGTTATACTAATGTAGCAGTGGACCGAAGAAACAAAGTATATCAGGTTGCAAGGGTGTAGTTTGGTATACATTCTTTAGCCTTTAAGATATGTCATGGTTTACACAGTTGCGCATGTTGGGTACACTGCTAAGATTTTATGAAGGTCTATGCACCATTAAATATCAACTAAAACTTATGGGATTTTTTTTTTGTGCAGGATAAATATTTACCAGTGCCTTTAAGTCCCAGTGACAAAAAGTGTTTTTATTTACAAAATGATTCAGCTGCACTCAAGCTTTTAGAAAACAGAGAAACCCTAATAAATTCTGAAGGCCTGAATACATTTTTCCCTTCATCCAAACAATAATTTGTCACAGTTATTTTAAAATGAGAAAACAAACTATTACACCAAGTCTTTTATTGAAGGCAATGTTGATGACAGCTAAATGGTTATTACTGTTTTATCAGAGCAGCTTAAAAGGAGCAGTAATGGTCCAAAAATGACGCAGAATTTTTTTAATCAGAAAATGTGAATCTTTCCCAGGGGTAAATTATTTTTTTTTCTTTTAATTGCATGGTAATACCTAAATGCATGTTCAGAGTGGATCACTGTCAGCGACACAATACAAGAGACTGTCTATTGTTGCTACATGCTTGTCCAGGAGAAGTGTATGCTACAAGTCAATGAATCGACACAATCTGCTGGATTTCCTGGGAAAGAAAACTTTTCAAACCAATTAGAAGAATAAACAAAGCTTGACTGCACTGTTTGATGACTCAGTTCAATTGGACTGTATGTATGATTCGGTTAAAAATTTTTTTTTGCAAAGTAACTTAAAATGACGTGTTTTGAAAATGTTGCTCTCAGATCATCAATATAATTAGCTCCTATGTGAGTCACTGGGCCTTGCAAATCTTCATGCCCACTAAGTTTATTCACATTTTGTCTGGTTAGAACTAAAAACTTAAAAGTTTTTCCTTGGGAATATATGGAGGACTAATACCAAAAGCACATAGTTGCGAATTTGGAGAAGAATTATCATTTAAATTAAATTTTTTATGATGAGAGAGGCAGAAATCGAGGCTTGTTTCTAACGGCTCACTGTTCTGCCAGATTTAATGGAGAGTGGCTGTGGCTGAGAATTGCCACAAATTCTCAAAAGGATCTACAACTAGATTTTGATTGGTTCATTCTGACATGAATATTTTAACCCAACATATTCCCACAGAATGATGCTACCAACACCGTATTTTAACCTGGGAATGGTATATTCAGCTTGATGTACACTGAGATTTTTTCTCCATTCCTAGACCTTTTCAAAGAGTTCAATCCAAATCTCATCAGACTAGGTCACCTTCTTCCACACACTTTATTTCTACCCTACATGTCTCATGGCACACTAGGATTTCCTAAAATTTTCTTTCAACAGATTTCTTCTTTTCTTCCATATCATGCCAGTTTTGGAAAGTGCTTAATTAATTTTTCTGTTAAGTCATTCTCCCACCTGAGCAGTGGATTTTTAAACAAATAGCTCTGGCTTAGATCAAAGGAACAGGAAAATATTTTAACTAACTTCTTTTTAAATCGTGTTAAAAAAATGCATCTTTAATTAGTGAAAGAAACTTTGTAAATAACAGGATAGCAGATCAGAATGTTCAGAAAAGATCAGAGCTGTTATTAGACAGGTAGAGGATTTTCAAGGGCCTGTGCAAAATTAGAAATTCGGAAATGACATTTAAAGATCTGTTTCTACCAATTGAACGGTTCATTGAACACAGGACACAAACCAGGTTCCTCTGGCAGTTTGAGGAGTTTAAATGTCGGTAGTGTCAAATCTGTTGATCACCAGAGATGGGGTTGTTGGAAACAAATAGTGAAGTTTCAGCTGTGAGATGTGATGTTAATTATCATCTTGTTTGAATTTTGACATTCCAAACTGTTACCTGCCACAGAAAAAGAAAAAACTCTTGGATATCGCATAAGAAGATGGTCTGTGGGTTCAAGATGGAGATATCTGGGACTGTGTGTGTGCAGTGCATCCCAGCTGCTTATCTCGCCAGTAAGAGGGAGACTGCAACAATGGAGAGAATTGAAAGATTTATTTTGGCTCAAAATCGGCTATTTTCTCCATGGCAGGTTTACAGGTCACACAGCATTTTGCACCTCTGGCACTAGACATAGCAAATAGATTATTTTACCTGCATAAATCACACTGTATACAGCAGAATACTGTGCAGAATTCAGTCACTGCCATCACTGAAGGGCAACACTAACAAGGAAATATATATGCTCTTGCACTGTGTCTCCATCTATTATTTATGATTGTGTGTGTACTGATAACAATTAGATGATTATAATTTAGATGATTACTTTTACATAACTCAATAGTACTTCATAATATTCAACCTTCTCTTGCATGTCCAAAACATTTGTCTTTTGTCAAAGAAATATTTTTTTTTACCCCTCCAGGGGGTCTTTTGTGGGCTCTAGTGTCCCTTATGTGAAAGTAGGCTAACAAGAAAGGGGGGAAGACATGCGGCAAATATCGTCGGGTCCAGGATTGGAACCCGTGACGGCCGCGTCGAGGACTCAAGGATTCCAAACATGGGTCACGCTATCCCCTACGCCACCACGGCACGCCCAAGAAATATTTTTTTATGTCGATGAGTAGTATACTGCAACTAACAACAGATGACACTTCAGCAACTTCTTAAACTGATTCTACATTGTGTTCACTGTTCAGAAAAATATCAGATTTTTAGTTTCCATGCTAGTCAGTGACTAGCATGATTTACATTTATACTTAACTGAACGTAACATAACTGTACTGGGATTTCTACTGATGCAGTGTTTAGTGTTTTGTAATGGTCACCATTTTTGTTTAGGCTGAATTTGGACATATGGGCTAAAGAAAGTTCTATTTTCTACATATATTTTTGCTTAACAGGGTGCCTCTTTGTCTCTTGAGACAAAAAAGAACAGGCAAAACAAAACACTCAACATGTACAGAAAATGGAAAGTAAAATATAATGCAAAATTAATCTAAACTACAAAAACTGGTATACACTTACCAGTCACTGTTGATTTATAATCTCCAAGAAACCTTTTCTTTACCGTCGCCTCGGGCAGGGAGAATTGTACTGAAACCAGCTGCCTTTCCATCACTAATTGTCTCCAGAATGAGCTTAGAAAAGAATAATTTATCACAAACACTCTGGACTGCTCATCTCACACACTGCAGCCAGAACACACATAAATAATAAACAATTGCCTTATATGGCAAACAACTGGAAGTTCAAAATGATAAAAAGAAGAAAACTTTTTGACCAGCTAAGCCAAAGGCTCTGATTCTTTCAAACTACTGGTCCCCGGGGGGGCGCACAGCAGCAGAACAATATGGGAGGAAGACAAAAAACTAACATTGTCCAAAGCTGACTGAGAGCTCACTGCCAGCCAGTCATTACATGTACGCTGACAGAAGAGGGGAGTCTATGAATTATTTGTGCCACCATGCAGCTTCTAACATCATGGGGTGACGCATCACATGCAGAATATATCGCCTTCAGCTTGCTTTGGGCACACAAACGGTGAGTGAAGCTGTCCATCATCCAGAATCTGAAAGGTGGTTGATGTTATTGATTTTAATAAAGGTAGATTTGATGGGAGTAAAAGAAGCTCTCACTGCTTTACATTTATAGGCTCACAATCCTTTTTGTACAACCTAACAGTTGGTGGTGTGAAGAATCAATAAAAATGGTAATTTCTTTTGTTATTAAGCAGTTTTGAAATCATGATGACTGGACAATAACACAATTCTCATTAATTAATCCCACTGTGCCTCTGGAAATCTTTGTAGACTGTAAAGTGTATTTACCCCATTACAAATTTCCCCTGTTTTTGTTTATCACTCAAAGTTATCACATTAATGAACTAATTTTAATGTCACACTAAAGGAAGATAAAAGCAAATCAAATTTAAGACTGGACTTTGACTACACCACATTTATATTTGTTTTTTGTTTTGTTCTTTAGTTATTCAGAGGCAGACCTGCTGATGTGCAAAATTATCTAGGTGAACATGAATTGATTGCTGGACATTCACATCTGGATTTTCTGCTAGAGAGCAGAATTTATGGTTCCCAACATGGTTCAGAACCTCTTCCAGTTCCTGAATGTACTTGAACCGGTGTTGCGAGTTTCCACAGAAAAAAAGAGGTTCCACAGTGTGAACATTGGTTCAACTCAGGCACCACAGAATAAATGATTTATTTTTTTTTTGCGCAAACTGTGATGTCTTCACCCCTGGGCCAGTCAACATCTGGAGAAAAAAGTCGGTCAACTGAACAAAGAAACAAAGAAATTATAGTGGTTTGTTGGAGGAAACCTAGCAGCTGATTTTTTAGGGGTGCTGACTTTAGCGCTCGAAAGCAGAAACACACCATCTCCATTATTGCCTGGTAAGCCTGCCACCCTTCAAAATGATCAAGTTCTCTGTTGTTTTATAACATCAGTCTTTCCATTATGTACAACAAGAGTGACCACTTCACTGGCTACGTTTGTGGATTGTTAAATTAAGGGAAGATACATATGTTAAAGAAGTAACCAGCTCTTCCAGCCAGCTTTGCCATGTTGCTAATACACTCCCCTACCGCATGGTGTAACTTCCATTGTTAATGACACATGTTGGTTCTCCACAAATACATTGGCTCTTAGCAAAACACCAAAGTTTGAAGAGACCTGAACTAAACTAGTTCAAGAACAACAGTTTTTTCAGTGGAATAGATCTGAAATTAACAAAGAACCCTCAGGCTACACAGCAAGTTTTAAGCGTGATACTTTTTTTCTGATGTGCAGTGTTAGTTTCATGCCAAATGTAATTGGATGCTGACCGTCCTAAACAGCTTCACTTTTGTTTTATGAAGAATTTTTTTTTTTTTTGGCAAATTCAATACAAGCCTTTGTGTGCTTTTCCTTTTCTTTTCTTGCTTAGCAGTGATCCCACAGAGTCTATTCTCAACCAGTCAGTTTCTTATTGCTGAATTATGAACACTGATCTTAACCAAAGCAGCCTGCAGTGCATTAGATACACTTTTATAAGCAATTTTGGTTGGGCTGCTACCTCTGGGATGGCTCACTGCTGCTCCATGTTTTCTTCTTTTGAGGACAAAAGCTCAAACTGTGTGTTTGCTGGACTCCCAAAGCTTAAGAAATGGCTTTGCTACCCTTTGTAGACTCTAGATGTTTCTGACTTTGTTTCTCATCTGTTCTTGAATTTCTTTAGAGCTGAGTATGGTGTGTTGTTTTTCAAGGTCTTTTAGTCTATTTCATGTTTGGAAAGTTATGTTTATAAACTTATCTTTGTTCTTGACATATGATTTGAAGTATCAAGGGCGAAAAAATGCTTTCACAGCACTGTAAACAAATTATATATATTTCTACTTCCTGCTGAAAATACAAAAAATAAATTCACTAAACACCCAATGTAATTGTTCCTTTGATAAAAACAGTTGTTTATATTTTTGAGTAGATGCACACCACCATTACAGTTGCTGGAAGTTGGAAAGTGAGTATACTACTGTGTTTGTGTTTTGGAGAGTTTTACCTCGGGGTGTTTTAGGCTATCAGAATCAAGAAAATACATAAGTACAGGATCATGACTCTGCTGTCATGCTTCATAAGCCTGATGTGTGGTCTATTTTCCTGTCGAACTCCTGAGGGATATTTACAGGTGAGAACCTCATTTTAGGTTGCCTTCAAGCGGTGAATATGTAGCGACACAACAAAGTGGAACAGTATATCTTTATGTTTTCCCTTACTATGCCATTTAATAATGTTCTCTTGATGTTTTTATGGTCAAACGACATAGTGTGTCGTTCAACTGTAAATCATGGCCACCATCACTGTGTTATTTTAGTTTTATTTTTTGCAGGTGTCTAGTGTCACAAAGATGTAATCTGATGTTTGCTTTGAGGTTTAATTGATCTTGAGCCAGGCATGCCTCTCATGCTGTGCCTGATGCGTGATTCATGGTACCACGTTTGTTTCACACTGCGTCTGTCTCACCCCATGTACAGTGAGAGAATTTTGGCATCATGAGGCTGCTGCAGTCTGGTCTGCCTACAGTCTGCGGCAATTTACAGGTTCAGAGAAAAATTGGGCATGAATCTTGTTTTAATGGCCAGGTTTTAATACATTTTTTTAAACCATTTGTGTTTGTGTGTTTTTTTTTTCCTTCACGGTGTTGACTACAACACAAAAATCTGCGAATGATTTTAGAACAAAAATACAGTGCAGTGTCACCTTCGGTGCAAGAAGGTCATGCATTGAGATCCTGACATGGGGTCTTTCTGCATGGAGTTTTCCTGTTTTCTCTGTGCATATGTGGGGAAATTTTTTTTCTATTGGACTGAGTTTAGTGAAAGCCAATCGAAAACCTTACAGAGATATTCACTGTTTATTTTTAAAATCATTGGTTATACATTCAAGATCATTGTCTGAGCACAATAGGGTGTACAATTCGATTGAGTGTGTTCCCCTGAGTTAAAGAAAAATTGTTTGGATGTTTAAGAACAACCCTGGAACCGTCAGGTCTCAAGTAACACCACTTTTACTATCCAAAGGGAAATGGTTTTTATAACCCCATGACTGAGATAGCACCAGACATGAAATAAATCACTGCTCCAAATACAACTTGAAGCTTGATTGTAATTTGTAGCTACAAAAATGAACTGGTCAAATTTAAGTAATTTGTACCATACCGTTTCTAGGTCAAGACAAATATTTGAGTGTGTGACCACAACAAAAAGAATGTTTGCAGGAGTTGAGGTGAGGCTAAAACTGAAAAAAAGTAAAAGCGTTTCCGGTTCCAAAGAACTCCAAAAAAATAAGAATAATCAGCACTCCAAAAACATAGAAATGTTTTAAAGAGGACACTTCAAAAATAGGACTTGTCCTATTTTTGACCTTATTAAAACTTTTCTATATTTTTGGAGTGATGGTCATTCCTATTTTTTAAAGGTAATGGCTCCATCATGATGTGGGGCTGTTTTGCTCTGTGGGGAACTGGTGCACGGTACAAGATTAGATGGAATCATGTAGAAGGAGGACTACCTCCAAATCCTTCATCTTAGATGAACAGAGAAAAGCCTTTGAACACTCGTTTCAGTTGGGCAGAGATGTGAAACACACATCAGTACTCGTATTAGCCAACATTAAGCTTTTGGAAATTCATGACCTCAACTTCACTGAAAATTGTAAGTTATGTTCCATATTCCAGAAAACCAATGAATTTAATGAGCTGTACCATTTTCTATAAGAAGAGAGGTCAAATAGTCAGACCAAAATAGCAGAAGCTTGTTGATTGCTACAAAAAGCATGTAGCCATGCAATATGCTAAGGAACCTTTGACCAAATATTAATGAGGGTGTATGTATTTACTGCATTGGAGCTTGAATGTATAATTTGTATTCTATGTGGATAAGAGAAATCTGCCATAAAATCAAACTTGTTCACCCAAGTATTGTTTTAAAATCTCATTATAGTTTAATGTTGTCTAATCCTTCTACTCTACAAAAAGAATGGTTCAAATAAACCATTCAAAGTGAACAGAACATTAACGTCTGTATGCAATCTTCTGACCCGGACTGTGCCTCAAAAGGGCCAATCTGCGGTGGGAGTTATTGACATGGCTTTGCATAAGACAAACATGCTTTGTTGTATCAACAGGGAGCTGCAGCATAATAAGTTTTAAAAAGCCTGTTATCAATCAAAGCTGAAGGATTACAATGGATTTAAGTTAAGCTTTCATTTCCATAAACGAGACTTGAATACAGTTCCTGTTCGTTATTTTTTGTTTCCTCACATCGTGTTGAAGTGAGATGAGCTTCTGAAGGACATCAGGAGGCAGATGTAGCAGTGCTTTTAGCTCTGCATTAAACATACAGTTGGTGGTGTGTGGTTGTTGCTCAGCTAAAAGGGGGGAGATGTGAGGCACCAGTTCAGGGAAGATTGCCTTGGGAGATTGATTGGAACTTGGTGTCTAATCAGTGTCTCTATTTTATGTTCAGTATTGTGCTGAAGGCTCAGTATACATCACATCTGGAGCTGTTTCAGGACTAATTAGCTCGGACGATCATCATGTGTGTCACAAGTCTGTCTGGCAAAGACAGAGAACATAAATTATTCTACTTTTGCATTGAAAACATGTTATGAGTCTTCTGTGTGGAGGAAAAATCCTTGAAGTTGTTGAAGGTTGCCTGTAACTGGTGCCTGAACATCAACCCTCTGGCAGATGCTGCAACAACCAGACATAGTTACAAAATTTTCATCAATAACTGCTGAGCCACTCATAACATCTCAGTTATTCATATCATAATCTGTCCTGTTATGAATCTGTTATTAGCAATAACAACTGTTTTCAGTTAATTTGCAGTTTTTTAATAAATCTAGTAATTTTCCTGATCAATTTAATATTAGCCATTATATATTTAATGTTGCAATTAAAATAAAAATGTGTATGCGTACAAATCTGAAAGCAGCATTAAAGATCATTTACAAAGATTCAGCGTTCAGTTCCTTTAACTCACAGTCCAACTGGGAATGTGCATGCATGGATAAGCTCATATGCCATCTTTTATATCAATTGGACTCCTAATAGGCACATCTTTACCATGGCAACAGCTAAGAAGAAGACCAAGAAAAGAATTTTGCTTGCATAAAAATTAAGGTGCCTTTGACAGAGGAATTTTCCTCGGTCACTGAACAGTCATTCTCCTCACATTCTTCCATTCATTGCAGTCCTTCAGCACTGCCAGTTTAGCTGACCATGAAAGCACTAGGTAAAATGCCATTAGTCTTAACCACAGGAGTGTGACTTACTCTTTAACATCGACACTTCTGTGGTTTCATTGCCCTTCTAAAATACATGATGAGAAACAAAATGAAAGTTTCCTTAATGCCAATTTAGTTTTGAGGTTTTACTTTTTCTTGCTGCCATTTAAAACAAACATCAGGTTTGTATTTATATTGTACAGTGTAATATATGGTTTTGGAAGCAGAATTAGAAACTATAAAATATATAAAATATAAAATATTTGTGTTTTTTTCAATTGATTTTATGTGATAGGCCAAGACAAAGTAGTATTAATAATAATTGTAAAGTGGAATGAAATCACACTTTCTTCCTTTAAAAGCTTATACAATTAAAAACAAAATCTTGCACAGCTTTATTTATCCCTTTGCTTGCATTTCTTAACTATCCACATTCAGTAAAAATTATTTTTTTAAAAAGCATACACAAAAAAACTTAAGGGTTATGAATGTGTCAGAATTAGTTTTTCAAATTAGAGAATCAGTTTACTACATTTACATTGCTTTTCATGTACTGATTTTTCCTTGAGAATTTGAGCAACTGAAATGACCAATAGTAAGGTAAAGAGCACAATTGTTTTATTTAAGCTGAATCTGTTCACTTCATTGTAACTCTTTCTAAGTCTTAGAAATGGCCATCTATTTTCTGGGAATAATTTTGGGAAGATATCATTCAGCTGCCTCATTTTTAAAGAAACAACAAGAAGAAGGAATCAAACTGACAGCACAGGACATGAGAAAAACCTCTGGCTAAGCCTGTTGTGCTAATTTATTGTGCTTTACCTGAAAGAAAGATTCCATCTTTATATTCATGGAAACTGGCTGATGAGGGCAAGTACTCTTTCTATCCTTTTTGATCTGATTCTCCTGTTAGGCATGATATTTTCCCTTCTATTCATAGCACCCATCTGCCAAGATCTCAGTGTGAAGGCTTCTTTTCTTCAGAGCTGCTCATTGATCATTACCAAGACCTTGTGCACTGCATGTCTCCGAAGGTCTGACATTTTTATTTTCTCAGAATTTCTATGGATATGATCCTTTTCAACATAATTTTAGCTTGATTGAATTTTACCCTCAGTAGGCCTAAAGGGTTGTAAAGGTTTCTCTGTGAAGAAAACTATATGCAACATTTTAAAACATTTAGATTAATACAGATGTTCAATAAATTAGAAAATCATTGAATAGTTCATTCATGTTTTTATGTATTCAGTTAAATTATTGATTCATTTTACACAAAGGGATATATTTCATGCATCTATTTAAGTGATTGTGACTTGCTGATGAAAGTTCTGAACTAAGCTCAGAGACTCGAAAACTTTGTATAATACACAATAGATCCTTCTTATTTCATAATAAGTCAAAAAGAAAGAATTGAGAAACACTTGAAACTTTGTCAGGGCTTCTTTTGCATAAAATACTGCATCAGTGCAGTGTGGCATGGAGGCCATCAGTCACTGGCAGCTCCACATGGGTTGAGGTTGCGTACAATGTGAGCAGGTTAAGAAGCAAAGTGTTGGGGGCATTATTATTGTCATGATCTGGTTAAGCAGATACCATGGCTCCACAAACCATCTCTAACTGCAGAAAGTTCCCACTACGCCTCTCCACTCAAAACTCTGGGACCAAATTAAAAATTACTTTATTGCTTTATCTCTGAGCAAAAATGCAGTTTTTTTAATTCCTAACCCAAATAAGTCCTATAAGTTACTTCTGTTGTTGTATTTGGTTTAGGAGTGGCTTATCATGAGTTACAATTTCAGGAAATTCTCCCCTAAACTCTTGAACTGTCTTTGCTTCACGATCCTCTCAAGGCTATGGTTACTCCTCTTGCTTGTGCAGCTATTTCTAAAACACATTTTCCAAGCTTATTATTCCATTTTAATAAGCTTGGATGCAGTACTCTGTAAATGGTCAGCTTCAGTTAATAACTGTTAATTATTTGTATGTATGTCATTATAAGTTAATCTGCGTTTGTCAGTTATTTATGTTTTTGAGAAACTGAACTTTGGGGTTATAACCACCATATTGACCATAAAATGTACACTTCAAAAATATCGCTCCCTGTAATGAATCTACATAATGTATGAGTCTCATTCACTGAACTGAGAAACTTGAATAAAGCAATGACATTCTAATTTATTTAAATGTACCTGCAAACTGCATCCTAATAGCAAAGAAATCCTTCCACGTTCTGAGAGTGTCTGAATAAAAATGACTTTTTCGAAGGTCACTTTCAGTAAGACACTCTGGGTCCACAGGAATTCACTCACTGGGACAATCTGCTAAATGTCTGCTTTGACATTTCGAAGTGTGACCCTGACAGATTGTTGAGTTAGATAGTCCCTGAACATTTGTGAATCTGAATAAGCATTGAATAACTGAAAATGACTGTGTCTGTTTAATAAACACCTTTCACATGAGTTGGTTTACTAGCCTGTCTGTGAATGAGAAGGGAATCTGGGATTGTTCAGGTGCTCACTGAGGCACTTTAACATCAGATTCATTCAACAAGAGTAATCAAAATTAAAAAAAACTTTTATTGTCGCATTTATGAGCAGATATGAAAGATGTTTTTCGTTTGCTCAGGAATAGGAAAGAATGTCTTAAGCAAAACAGAACTCCTAATACATGTGAGTTTACTGTTTACTGATTTTTCCTTCATGTTAGGGAGTTTAAATTTGTACTCAAATGAACAAAATATAAGGGTTGAGAGAAAAACTTACTAAGCTTACTCAATGTTTTAGTGTTTCTTTGAAGTCAGTAATTTTATTCAGCATTTCAGTCTCAGTCTTAGACACCTGAGACTGGTCTGTTTGTAACGACATTGAAAACAAATAAGTTTAGGAAATTATTGTTGATCTAAAGATGACTGAACTAGTCAGTGAACAGTTAAGTGAGGATGAATGGAAGATTGCGGCAGTTTCTTTAACTGAGTACAAGCACCACCAGCCAAGAATATTTTTAGGAATGCGTTCCTCACCAGCTAACTATTTATAGTGTGAGTGGCCATATAATTTGTGCTATGAATGAATGGCAGACAATAAATATGGGAGATTACTTTCAGATTTTAAGATGACTCAGTGAAGGATTACTGGCACCATAAAATAATTAGGCTTGCTGTCCTGTCCCTATCTGACAGCCTTCAGAGTCATTAGTTCATCACACTACGGATCTTAATATGAAACCCGAATCCAGTTGGCACAAGGCCATATGTCACACACTTTTTGGATATTCCTCCACCCGATCCAAACAAAAGCACTGCCGTATAAGCAGGAGTTACAAAAATCTGGTTCAGACCCCTCTCTAGTAACCCAATGCAGATCCACTTTTACATTGGTTCATGCCCAAGTTAAAGCTCTTCAGAACTTCAAAACTCCCAGTTTGATGGACACTTGCTTTGGAATCCCAGTATTTTTTCCTTTTGGTTTGTGGTCCTAGATTTTGGCATAACTCCATTAAAGATGGACTTAACAGTCACTGATTACTAACAAATCTGTTCCCTCTTTGCATATCACCTCCTGGGAGCAATTATATGCAGTTCTGTGGCATGGACTGTTTAAATCTCTTTAAAAGCAAGTAATGGTCTTGTGGTAAGTCTATAAAAAATCCTGTACAAATGGTCAGTAGTTTATCAAACAATAAAAATAAAGTCTTGAGCTCAGTCACAATTTTCTGAAAATGTTTCCTATTTTAAGTAAATTGAAGAAAAAAACTCATGAAACATACAATAACCTTGTACTCTGAAATTTTGTGGAGCTTATCATTTTTGAGATAATAAGGCTAGATAAATGTCAATAGAACTTGATTATTAAAAATTATTTTATTACAGCACAGCAGGTCAACACCAATATAAACTTGCACATAATCCCAGGCCTGATGTGGCATTTCTGCATATTCTGCGCTCTGTCCATACTGATAAAATGAGCACGGACATGATCATACATCCATTTTGCCGCTGTATTGGTGTTGATACCTTAGGTCAAATGTGTCTGTTTTATTAAAAAAACAAAATCCAAACCTGCATATTGAAAACCAGTTCAACTGGCCTTTTTGTTCAAATGTGGGGTTGGATTTTATTAAAACCTGAAGAAATACAACCAAAGTCTAGCCTGAGCAATATTTCCATTGGGGTACTTTAAATGCATATTGAGCAGCATGGTGGTTTTACTCTTACTCTTAGGCTAGTATGCAAATTTCAAAGGGTCCAGTGTCGTTTTAATTTCTCTCAAAATCTCAGCCCTGACTAGACTCTCCAGACATTTAATTAGAACTTATGTTCAAACAACTGGACTGAAAAATTATTTGGGCATATAGACTTTCAAATGAAAATAATAATAATTTAACTGTATAAACTTGTTCAAGTCATACTGCATGATTCAGTTCCTTCCCAGAGAAATTCAGTAGGCAACCATGATTTTTTTCTTTTTACTATGGACTTTGGCAGAAAATACAAGTAACCGGTTTCTTCTATGTCTAGAAGGCATTCAGTTGTTCATCAGTCTCCTCTGCTTTTGAACTGCCAAATTTCCATATGGCATTTGTAACCAATTGGTTACTCCCTACTGAGAAACAATGTCACTGTAGTTAACACAAGCTGGTCCTAGGACAACAACACTCAGTAACTAATCTGGTTATGATTCAATGTTCAGAACAATATTTTTACAGTATTGTTTGCATAAGGTGACAAATCCCATCTGTACTTTTGATTGGCTGACACAGTTGAGTGCACTGTGTAGGGCAGAGTGGAAGATCATGTTGTGCTGGGACAAAGTTATCCTCCGGGATAAAGACATATGAGAGCGGTAATTAGAAACTCTTGCTGCACAACACACCTTAAAATGTCAAACACTTCTGTGTGAGATAGCCATGATAAATTTGTCCTTTCTTGTCTTCGAGCCATCCAGGCAGTAAATGACATGAGTAGACAACCTGTCAGTCCTCATTTGGGATATTCACCAAAACCGATGGTTAGCAAGAGTGTCAAACCTCCACTTATAAAGTTTCCAGTTTTCCAGTGGAATAGATATCAATATTCATTCAGTGAATGTCTGTATATTCCTCAGAATAAAGACTTATTTAGAATCAATGCATAATCAACAATTTGGAGATTATAAGAATTAAAATGAGCTACTGTTTGACAGAATAAAGAGTGATTGTAAATCAGTCAATATTTACTCACTAATGATTTTTTTTTTTTTTTTAAACTAAAGCAAAACATAAAATGACTAACAAAGAAAAGTAGCACTAATTAATCAATAAACTATGACCAGGATGTACATGTTTAAGCCTAAAAATTATAAAATGTTTGTCAGAAGCCCCAAGGAATGGGTATTACAATTTTATTCTGATTTGAATCTTTAACACTAAACTAAGAAGAGAGGGGGGGAGGTATAAGCTGTATCATGTCTGTCTAATCTTTCTGGTATATGAGCATATTCAAACACCCTTTTACTCTTGGCATGGCAGACAGGGACATTTTTTGGCACAAACAACTTTTTGGAAGAGCCAGAAGGTCAGTCAGGTTGTTGGTTCTGGCACTGGCCCAATGGCTGACTGGTTCCAGTTTTGGGATAGGATAAAGTTCACCAGTCCTCTCTAACGTGAACAGGCAAGTCTCCTTTCTGATTTTAACATTGGGTCTGAGCTATGAGAAACCTGAAGGGCAGGAGTCATTAAAAAGGGGATGATCAACCAATGAGAAATGGACTTTCTCCACCCATCCATCCAAAAATGCTGGTATAACTTTGGCTAAACTAGAAGCTACAAAATGAGCACTCAATACAAGCAAATATGACCAACTATTGATCCCAAAATTTGCAAGACTGCAAACATTCCTAATCTGAATGCAGCAATCATTCACATAATTGGGTCATTTAAATATCTGCAAAAATCATCTTAATGTTGTTAACTGAACTGAGAATTTAGTAAAAAAAAAAGTGATCATATCTGGATGTCCATTTAATGCAGTTTATCTTTCAATTAGTCACTCAAATCAGAAGACTTATAATCAGGGCACATACTCCATTTAGAAAGTATTTCCCACAAGTTTATATCGGTGCATGATGCAAAAAACACGATTGCACAAAAGCAATGCCTAAAATCTTTTTTGCACACAAATTGCATGTAAACAGGCAGAATTTTGGAAGATGAAATATGAGATTCAAAAACTCTTGACACCATCTGTAAAAAGTATAACAGTGCTTTTAGTTTCTAAAAGATATAGCTTATTTTCCAAAATGTTCTCTTGTTTCTAAATATTTGAAAATGTCTTGATAGAAAATAATTGGGCTATGCATCACGAGCTCTTAAAGCCCATTTAGCTATCTTGATATCATTATTTTTGGATCCATTATTGACTTACCAGGGCACAACATAAGTGCTGCTTTAAATGTTAACTTTTTGTTTTGCTTGTAACTCATTTGTAGATCACATCAAATTATATGTCTTACTCACAGTGAGCTATGTTTAAAATCACAAGAAAATAAAAATGGCAGGGTTGTCAAGGTGACTCAATGTAGACAAACAAAGGAAGATATCTTGGCTTCAGCACAGAAAGCAAGAAACTTCACATCTTAAAACAGAGAAGAGGTTTGGTACTGTGATAGGATAAAATATATTTAGGTAAAATTTTACAAATCTGATTTGGGAAAATAGATGATGAAACTTTTTAGTGCAAATCCAAGAACATTCATAATGACAAAACACTTCAGCAGCCATGGATAACATTGACAATCATGGGAGGAGTCAATTTTTCCTCCAGGTTAAATGCACAGGTAGACTGAAGATATTCTATAGATATATTTATATCACCAATAGAAAAAAAAACCTGTTGTTCATATTAACAAAAAGAGCATTACAACTTGTCTTCAAGGTATAAAATTATATCAATAGTATGGGAAACAACAAATCTGTATATCAGTTTAATCAGAAATAAAACTTTATAATTAAACACACAATAATACAATATGACAATGTTCCGGCCATTGCTGCAGATTTGTTTGCTGTGTCATATTTACGTAAGTGAGAATGTGGCCAACAGTTTTTTCAATGGAAAGATTATACCAGAGGAACTAAGTGTGATTTTGTTTTATCTTGGTTCATGATTATGCAGGGTGACATGGCATGGACGGGTTAAAATCCGCTTTATATGGATTTTAGTTGCACAGGCCTTTTTGTTTCCTGTTTCTATAATATCCACACAAAAAGGTTAATTGAACTGATGAGTTTGAATTTACCCTACGGGTGAGTTTTACATGCTCGTCTCTCTGTCCCGTGTTGTTTATGTTGATAGGGGCCGGGGACCTATCCACAGAAAACATGATTTTTTATTCATTCTTCACACAGAAAAACACGAACAGGAAATGGACAGATAAGTGGATAATTAGGATTTATTTTTCTGCATGATGAATAATTTGTAATCTTTTTTTTTCCCTTGTATGACTTGAAAAATGGTTTTGTAATTCTTGCTATTTCATTCTTGTATTTTTCCTGGTACATTTATAAAATCAGGAAGTATAACTAAAAAATAAAATTGTATTTGTTTATTCCATTTTTGGCCATACTGAAACTACATATTGGGTCATGCATTCCTGTGATGGGAAAATTAAAATCATATGCTGAAAGGGCTTTTTTGTGAACCTCTTCCTGAGACAACTATGGAACCCTGAAGGTTTGTGTGTACAAACTATCATCCTTCTACATACAAAAATGAATAAATAATCTTCAAGTGTTTTACTTGTTGCTAAAAGCCCATTTTTATGCTTTTCTAGTACCATCAGAGTGACCATGTTCGTACTCACAATGCAGAGTCACAGAGAAACATAAAACTCATAAACAAAGAGTAATAGCAGACAAATAACAGAACTGGGAAATTATTATTCCAGTTAAATATCTCCTCTTCATTTCTATGAAAGCACTGTCCAGTTTCTGGACAGAAAGAACTCTCTTTCTATGTATGCATAGTTTACTGAAATTTGTTTATTCTATTTTTGGCCATACTCAAATTACATATTGGGTCATACATTCCTGTGATGGGGAAATTAAAATCATATGCTGAAAGGGCTTTTTTGTGAACCTCTTCCTGAGACAACTATGGAACCCTGAAGGTTTGTGTGTGCAAACTATCATCCTTCTACATACAAAAATGAATAAATAATCTTCAAGTGTTTTACTTGTTGCTAAAAGCCCATTTTATGCTTTTCTAGTACCATCAGAGTGACCATGTTCGTACTCACAATGCAGAGTCACAGAGAAACATAAAACTCCTAAATAAAGAGTAATAGCAGACAAATAACAGAACTGGAAAATTATTATTCCAGTTAAATAGCTTGCTCCTCTTCATTTCTATGAAAGCACTGTCCAGTTTCTGGACAGAAAGAACTGGTTTTCTGTGTATGCATAGTTTACTGAAGTTTGAAAGGTTGAGGCTGTCCCAAATCTTTGTGCCGTCTACTTGTTGCAAAGTTAACGACACAACATAGGCGATTATGCAACTGTTGCTACATGCTCGTCCAGGAGAAGTGAATGCCAAAGGTCAATGTGTCAATGGAATTCCTGGGTTCCTTAGGTAGAGAACATGTTAAAGTAATATAAATAATAAACTGAACTTGATGCACTATTTGAGAAGTGGGATCAGTTGGAATGTATGTGTGACTTAATCTTTCCAACATTGATTCTTATGAATTACCAATCTTACAGACATAAGCACATGGTTACAACCGATCAAATAAAAATAGCAGTTAATTGTTATAGACTTGGTGAACTGCCAGAGAGAAATAAGCTTCTGTCTCACATCAAGATAATTCCTACAGGGATTGTCAGGCTGGAGAGACACTATACAATTTTTTTTACCTGATTTTATCTCTGATTGCCAGTCGGAAAACGTCTGTCAGTCTGCACTAGCTACTACGAGATAGGGTGAAAACCAGACTTTGAAGGGGAGCTAAACTGACCCGACCTCTTTTGCAGTCAAACAAACATGTTTGACTTTTCGAGGTAGCAGTCAGGTTGCATCAACTGAACACTGACCCAGCTGCTATGTCTGTTTCAGACAGCCAATAAAAAAAGAGACTGAAGCATGGCATCAGCTCTGAACCGGCTATTTCTTTCTTTGTAACTAAGCAAGATTATGTACATAAAAGCAAAACAGCATAAAGCATCATACCAGCTATCGCCCAACTAAATACCATAACACAGTGTAACATATTAAACAAATAAAAAACAGCAGAAAAATGCTTGAATATTCAAGACAAAAATACAATAAATAATGAGATGCCTTACTTCATTATTTGGTTTACTGAAATAAACCAAACTGTTTCCATATTTCAAATAATGGGAATGAGACTTAATTTAATGAACTGGCATTTCTACAGTACACACTCAAGATTCATTCCAAAACCCACAAACGCATAACCTCACATACATGTTCCAACTATCAACAGGAGTAGAAGAATACAGTTGAAATTATCTAAATAATATTCAGCTGCATCTCTGTTTCAATATATGTGGGAGTGTAACAGAAATATACCTTGTCCAAAGTCTGGGAATATCTTTTACTGCCATTGTACTGATATTTTTGTTCCTTTAGACTGTCATCCTCGCAAGAAACCTTGATGTGCTCAGTTGGCTTTAGTTTGTCTGTAATATCCTGTAATCTGATCCAGCATTAGGCACAGCCACACAGGTAAGTGTGTGAACCCAGGTCTTTCCCAGTCTTTTCAAAATCTGACTGTGAACGTCATCTAGTGGGATCCCGGCCATTTGACATCTTATGCAGTGTATATAAATGTCTGGTTTCAATTGTAATTGAATGAATTACAGTTGAAAAAATTTATTAGCATCCCTGCCAATACTATTGTAACGTAGCCTATTTGAATATACTAAGATGACGCAGAAACAAAAAATAATTAATCTATTAGGCATGTCAGTGCTTGTTCAGCTTGAAATCTATTCTTGTATTAAATTGGAAGAAACATAAAAGGTAGTACAGCTCCAGTTGTCTTGGTTGTATTCCCTGTAACTAATTTCACAAGTCATGCCCAATCAGACATGCTAATTGTAAGCACAAGGCTGCCGTAATTGGAACAGTTTTGACCTGTTTGCCCAGTTGAGTGCAGTGATGCATGAATAAGCAGCACATTGTATATTTCATGTGTGCTGCAGGAAACAATCTCTGAAAGTCATTTTTTAGCATTTGCTGATAGCACAAAAGTCCTGAAAGTGACAGTGGAACAGTACATTCAGTCTGTGGTGAAATCAAAGTGTTAAGATACACTGAATGTTATGGATTGCTCCTGTTACACAGCCACAGCTCACAGCCTGGCTTGTCTCATGAGCATCTTTCTTTGCTTGTTTTTATTCCCCTTCATCTGCTTTTGAAAAGAGGGAACAACAAATATGAAAGCTATCACCTCTCATCAGTGACAAAGACAAAATGCCCTTATTGTGGAGTTTTTGTGCAATAGCTCGCAAAAACAAACCTGGAGCATTACACGAAAGGAAGTGATAATGTCTGTATTTCTCTAGACAAATGAAGCAAGACATCTCTAGACAATATAGTAGGGAGCTGTTTTATCAATCAATTTCAAAACATACTCCATCTTTTTGTAAGACTTAGACATTTTTCACCAATCACCTCATTTATTCGAGGCAGGGTTGTGAGATTCAGATTGACTGTATTGTAAAAAAAAAAAAAGAAAAAAAAAAGGAAATCTATTCACATTTTATGTATTTGCATTCTGATATTTTCACAGGAACAAGTGGTACTAACACAAAACTTTTGAAAACTATCATTGTAAGTTTCCTCAGAATGGATTTGAAATCTTAGCAAGAACATAGTCTTGTTTTTTTTTGTATAGGGGTAAGATACATGTTCTATTTGGGTATAATCATGTATGTTTCTTACAATATTTTCCGAGCTTCCTGTTGTTTTGATTGTCAGTAGTGGAAGACAGCAATTTTGAGTCGCCCTATTTTGGAGAAAAAAAAAACGTCTCACCAATTTGTTTGAAAACATCGACAAATTGCTACACCATAAACTATCATTATATTTGTTATGGGGAATACGGCCGCTGTCTGAACTCACAGAAAGCTCTACATGTTTTACTGCAGCTGACAATCAGTCAAAGATTACTAGATATTACAACAAATTAAAATAGAGAAAATGGCACAAAAAGGGTTAGTTGCCAATTAATATTATTAGTTCAAAAACGTAATTTTCTATTATACAATTTAATGGACAGAATAATATTGTTCAAGTTAAAATTAGTTTGCATAAGCCATCTGCACTTGCAGGTCAAAAAATCCCACAGGAAAATCAAAGCTCAATATTTAACACAGTATAGTTGTTAAAAAAAAGGAAAGAAGAATAACAGTTTGCATTATCTCAGTAGATACTCAATTTGTTGTGCTGCCAAATTTGTATATTGCAAGTTGAAAATAGTCAATTAGCTGAAGATGAAATCAAAAGATACACCCAGTTTAATACTAATTGCTTTAGCTTATAGATACTTCAGTCTTCAGTCATATATTGTACTGTACAATACCTATTTGTAAGAGTGTTATTTTAATGTCTGAAACTGTAAGACAAACAGAAATAGTGTTTTTTTATTTCAAGTATTTTACCTTGTTGACCAAATAAATACATATTTTTTAAAATAAAAGAAGTATAGTCATGAGAAAAAAAATCAAGACCCTATTAAACATACAGCTCTTTCAAATTAGATGTATGCATAAAAATGTCTAATAATTTTTATTTTTATCTTATATGAAGTGATTTTGGATAACAAAAGTGAATCTTGTTTAACTTGTTGAGGAAAGTAAATTAAAAAAATGCATTTTAGCTGAGAAAAAAGTTAGGTCATTCTGAACCCCAACATCAAATGTTAACGTCTTTAGTTAAATGAGACTCTTGTAGTGAGTCAGTCCCTTACGTACGTCTGAAAAAGTTTGCCCCAGTCTTCACTTTCATCTTTGAGATCTTTGAAGAATTTTTTCTATGCAAAGGTGTTTTCAGTCACATCAGAGCATCTCCACTGAGAAAAAGATTTGGACTTTCTACAAATTCATGAGTTGATTATGAAGACATGCACTTTCATATCAACAAAAGCAAAAGGCTAAGTCTTGTGATGACATTAGGGTTTCCGGAGTCTTCTTTTAGCATTTTGCTGCCTGTTTTCAAGGTAAACATTGCTCAATAGTGAGACTGGCTAACCGTTTTGACTGTCCTCAACATATAAACTTTCCACACAGTAGAATGGTGAATTTCAAATTTTTGAGGCCTTATTAAATCTCTTACCAAACTCACAAGCCCCTACAATGTTCTTTCTGAAGGCCTCAGACAGCTCCTTCAATCTTACCCTGGTGTTCACAGCATGCTCACTTTAACAGACAGGAGCACACAAAACTAAGCGTCTGAAGTTTAAACAGGGGAAAACACCTTCAAAATGAAAAGGGACAATGTAATAAAGCAACAATATTTTAATCAGGTGCACCTATGCCTATGTCCATTTTAATCAGCTTTAGTTGGAATAAATTTAGGAGTGTTATTTTTATTTATTTATTTTTTTTTTACCAGAATATTTTTTTTAAAATGCCTTTATAGCTGTTTTTCAGGCTTGTTCTTTGAAATAGTTTATTTTTTCACAATAATCGAAATCAAATAGCCACATGTCCAAATATATTTATTTCACAGGATGTCCTAATTTTTCACATATACCTGTAAACAATTTCAAAGTGACAGCCATTGGAATTGACCATGAAGTTAAAGCTTTGTGGTTCTTTGGACAAGTTGGAAATACATGCAAAGAAAGAAGTTGGTATGTTCACAATTAAATTCATCACCTTCATTTTCATGCATTTATTAATTCTTGCACAAAGATATAAAATAAGCTTTGGCATTTTCATCCCCCTTTGAACAAGTTGAAGATTAATAGGGTTTGCTGTCATCCACCTTTGAAAAGTGTGAGAAATCTTGAAAAGCAGCAACCAGGTTTTAATAAGTACCGAGAAAAGAGAGCACATTACACCTGTCCTTAAATCACTGCTCCTGCCTGGCTTCCAAGCAAGCACCAGAATTAGCACTCTACTTCTCACTTAGCAAGAGGAAGCCATAAAAATATATCACAATGCTTTCAGCTTGTAATTTCTGCTGTCCAAGTGACAGTGAAAGGAAGCTGTAAAAGTAATGCTAAGTTTGGAAAAACTAGAACTTTGTGATAAAACTGCTTCTTTGTACAAGAATGAAAAAACAGACAACAGATTTAACAAAGTAATACATAAGCTGCAACATCCTGCTAACTGATGCTTTAATAAAGACATGCAAATTACCACTTATCTTCTCATTCAGTGTAAAATAAATAATTTTCTTAGCAGAGTAGCTTAATCTAGCACATTTTTTATACCTAAATATCAAACCTTTAATTTAAAAAGCTTTTGGAAAAGATAAAGTGGATGTATCCATAACTTTTAGGTCATTATTCTGAAAAAAAAAACAACAACAAAAAATACTTTGTTTATTTTCTGTCAGAAGCCATCAAATCTTTGATTAAAAATATTCAGGTACTTAATTTAAAATGTAATCTGTATTTTTGTGGTATGACAGAAAAGCCTAATTCCAAGAATGCCTCCCAAATAACCGGTTGGAATTTTCAGTAGGCAATGTCTGGTTGTTATTGAGACTTACCTCATTATCTTGCTAATTGTGCATTAAGAAATGTATACAGTAGCATTTGTGTTATAACTGAATATGCATTCTATATTATAGCACTTGTTTGTAGTAATACAAACCTCTAGCTATAAAGCAAAAGGTGGCAAAACAACACAAAAAAAACAACACAAAAATTTGCTTTCCAAATAAGTTATTACTTAAGTTGTATTTAGAAAACCTTTTATGATACATATACATATAAATATGCTTATACACACACTCACACGCGCACCCCCACCCCTATCTACACACTTTAATTATTAAGTAGATCCCTCTTGCAAATCTGCCATTCTATTTAAAACAAACTGTTGTGTCAAGGACTTTTCATGTCTTCACACAGTCTGCCTCGCTCCCCAGAGCCACAGCTGCAGGAACGGACAAAAGGAAAGCTGAGGGTCTGCATGCAGACCCAACACTTGCATGCTGCCTCTGCATTCCAGAAGCACAGTCATTATGGTGCACTCCGGGGAGACTCGATAAAACCATTCTGGAAATGCTAACTTTCATTCCATTTGCAAGTTATCAATGTGGTTTGTCACAGCCAAAATGTTGTGATGTAGCCTTGGTGTTCCCAGGAGGATTCATGTCAAAATACCCACACTGTATTTCTGGCTCTGCTTCAAATAAATCTGGCTCCTGTACCCCCTGTAGTGGCCTGATAGACCCAGATGACAATCACTGCGCGTTTGAATAATCAGCGGAAACTCTTGAATAAGCAGTGTGAACCCAAATGCCTGGGATGTTAATAAACTCTGCTCTTTGAAATGCCTTAAAAAGCTTTATCCTCTGGATATGGAGCTGCAGACAAGCTCTTACCCAGTAAATAGCAACCCTTGAGTCGATTACTCTTTATCAAACTAGGCCATCCGTCTCCTTGCGCCTAGTCTTTTGTACACAGCTATCAGACCTGGGCCACTGAAGAGGGAAAAGGACAGGCCAGGAGAAAGTAATGATGTTTGTGATGAGACTCAGTGTTGACTTAAGTCTAGCTGCAAGATCCCTGGACTCTCACAGTGGGGCCATTACACACTCCATGCGTTTTCACATAGGAAGTCAGAGGGGCTTGTAGGGGATGAAGACGCTCTTATTTTAGACCGTGGTGACGAACAGATCACTCAGAGATATGTGTTCAACTTTGAGCATCAATAAATCCTTCCCCATGAGAACTTTGATGCTCCCCACCAGGGTTGTTCAGTTGTAATATTTAATTTATGATTTTTTTCACTTAAAATCTATATTTTACCAATAACAGCAACATTTCTGTAAGCTATAAAAATGGAAAGTAGCCACAACTTCACCAATAACCTGGCAAAGTCATTTTTGTAACACTGTGATGTTTTGTTCAAATAACTTAACATTTTTTAACTTGTTGAACCTCCCCTGAGGGGTGAAGGTTCACAAAACTTGAGGAAGGTGGAAAGATTTTGAGAAATTAATAAATGTGTCAGGAGCAGGGAAAGTCAATTTAAGATTAGCAGGGGGTCATATTATTTTGGTTGATAATGAGAGGATCTAAACCCTGGCATTATGAGGATATCTGAACCCACTATATGTTAGTCTGATTTCATGTCATAACGTAAGAAAAAGCAAGTTACGTCTTTTTTGTGCATGTCAGTATCTGATTTTAATTGTATATAATTCTGGTCATGACTGCTAAAGTGTAGCATATTAATAAAATTACATAAAAAGTGAGGAAAAAAATCAGTTGTCAAAACTTAAATTTTCTGACAATTGTTTGTTTTGGGGTTTTTTCTCCCAGGCTTTTGCAAGAGGCTCTAAATGGTTGTGTGGTTTTTTGAGGTTTTGTTTTGCACAGAAGCGCTCACTCTAAGAGAGAACGATTGAAAACTCAAAAGAACTCAGAGTTGTTTTTCAGGTTAAGGGGAAGAGGGTCTGAAGTGGAAGGGGGCAGATATCTTTACTTGTAAACTAAAAGTTGACCAGGCAAGTAAAGAGCACAATAGGTCTGAAGCAAAATATCAAAAATTTATAAGAGACATTCTTCAAGTTTAAGCTTGTAAGACTCACCAGCTGCACAATAGAAATGGTGGTTCATAACAAAAATGCTTACAGGAACAAATAAGATATAAAACACTTTTCCTTGTATAAAGTCACAGTTTATCACTTGACAGCATTCGGTTTGAAGTTTTAGCTGGCAACTGAGTCATTACATAAATTAAGTGGCACCCTTGACACAATGTGCAACTCCAGGCATGTTATTCAGTAAAACCCTGCAAATATTAGGAGCCAGCCATTTAGTAGCAAGTTGCTTTCTCAGCTAGATTCTCAAGAGTGATATTAAAAATGAAAAGAGAAGTTGCTGTATGCTCTTGACTTTGATTTAACTGATAATGATTCAAATTCAGTACAGTAGTTCTCATGTCTTGAACATATTCAACTCCAGGCAATCTGCTCCAAATCAACCAAGACATTGCTGCACATCTAAATTAAAATGGCAAGGAAAGCATAAATCAGAGAAGCTGCCAAGAGGGCTATAGTAACTGTGGAGGAGCTTCAGAGATTCCCAGCTCATGTGGGGCATTCTGTTGAAAGGACATCTATTACTCATGTATTCCACAAAAATCTTATGGGTCAGTGGAGTAACTGTTACAAGAAAATACAATGCCTTTGTTACTCTTCCTTAATACCTACAGCGACGTTGTGTCCTTCTTATTCATGTAATTATTTCGTTTTTTAAGACAAAATATCTGCCTGAGCAGAGATGTTTACTTGAACTGAAAGATGACCTCATTTTAAAACGGTTCATAAAACCTTTTTGCCTTTGGAGAAGAGTTTATATTGCAGTTGTAACAAACTTTAACTGAGCTAACAAACAGGATAATGAAGCCGTTTTTTAAAATTCTGTAAGACAAAACTTGTCTTGATTAATTACTGGCAACACTTGATAGCAAGACTATTAATTATTGATGGAAATTACCAGGCTATTGCTTTAAAAAAAGCTTTGATGTCAGCCGTATTAGATGTGTTAAATAACCTAAAATAAATAACTCTACTAAGAAATCATATTCTATTGAAAATATTTTGTGAATAATCCATGATTTTTCAAAGTTATTGGTACCTCTGCTCTCAATACACTTCTAAGTAACAGAGGACTCTTTCACCCAGAGTTCTCCGTTTCACTCTTCTCTTCAGCTTACCTCTTGGGTTTTCACAAGGATTTTAGTTTGGGGACTCAGAGCACCATGATGTTTTGTTTGGATGAGAAAAATCCTATAAAAATCTATTTTTGTTTTTGTTTCTGAAAGCGCAGACCTCCAGAATTTTACTTGAAATGTCCTGGTACATCAAAGTTCATAGTACCCTAAGTTCAAACTAGGAACTCTGGAGTTGAATAGGCGTCACAGCATCACAGATTCTTCTTTATACTTAACAAGCAACTTGGAGCATGTTTTCTTGGAATGTCTCTTTAACAACTGGTAGGCAGGGAGATGCTGTTGTTAAGGAAAAATAAGGACCACAAAATGTCTCTCCTTTCTACAGCTGTCTAAAGGCATCTTTGGTTATTTTTTATGGATTCTTGTTTAACCTAGCGACCAGTTGGCTTAAAGAAATTGTCCACTGTGTTACGACATATTTACACCAAAGAACCAAATTACCATGGATTACTAAATCCAAGCTCTAATCAATTTGAAAAAAGTATGTTATTTTCTCAATCAGCATACTCATACAATTTGGCTTTTTCTAAATGTTTTTGTTTCATATTATATTACTGCAATAAACAACATTTACAATGTTTTGCCAGGGCTCCAATTATTGTGACCATTACTTTCCGCCTCTAGAAGACCAAACAACTGTTAGAATTCACCCCACAGCATCAATAACAGCACTTTTTTTTTTGGTTTGTATTTTATGCGCTTAACAGCTGTTTGCTGTCACAGAGGTATTCAGCTGTCCGTGACTGCAGTAGGGCAGGAAAGCTGCTCTGCTGTAAGGATGTTCTGCAACGACTGATGTTGAGGACAAACTGGTGGTATTTAGCAAGCAAACATGTTGAGGCTCATTTCCATATTTCACCTGGCTGATAAACCCGATGTTTGCCTGATTCTTCCGTAAAAACAAAAACAGCAGAACAGGAAAAACCATTGTGCCCGGCGTGCGACGCTGCTTAAAATGCAAAGCAAACTGCTCTCACTTGAAACTTGCCCGTAACAAAAACAGAGCTCCTTTTGTGCTTGGCACATCACCGCACGATTGGGTGGGAGTGAGGTAGGTCAGCTTTTTTTTCTTTTTCTAAATTATTTATTTGTTCAAAACTGAGTAATTATCTCAAGTCTCTCTTTTCACATTCAAACAAACAGTTGGCCTCTCTCTCTCCGTTTTCTGACAGCATTATTCAGATGAGGTCTGCATTGCAGTCAGAGTCATGTTTACTGACCAAAGCCGCAGTGTGAAATTCAGAATAATTGCTCCCCGCAACTCCCCTGGCATTCCCTGGCACATTTTGCCGCTCTGCTCACTTCAAGCAGAAAGTCCAACTGATAGAAACACGCCCGTCTCTGTTCGTCTATTTATTAATTGACCAGTTGTCATTAAAATGGGAAAAAAAGCAAATATGCATTCATTAGCTTTAAAATATTTTGCAATAACATGTTAAGACAATAAATGAACATGAGAGCAATGTCAGGGTATTGAGAAAAGGTCATGTTCATGTCATAAACACCAATTTTGGCACTTCAAGATGAAGGTGGGTCTACTGATGGTAACAGTCTGGAATATCTGCTGTATATCTAGCAGATGTAATTGCTAAAAATGGCAAATAAGCAGAACAAGCAGATATGTCAGGACACTGCTTGGACGCCTCATTATAGCACCACAGCATTCCTCATTGTGCAGGGAGGAGTCCTTGGCGTGCGGCTGAGCAGGAAGACAGCACACAGAGAATGGTCCCATTAAGATGTTTAGAACCGTACGAGGGTGTGTATGTGTGTTTCATGTTGTTGGTAGTGATGGCAGTGGGGAGGAGGCAATCATTGCTGCATGCACTTAAATATGCTCGCACAGAAATCTCAAAAGCAGTCATGTTTCCCCCAGCCGGCATGTCACTCTCCCAAATTGTTTCATGTTCTGCTGCGTGACTAAATAAAACCAAAAGGAAAACAAATCCTCCTGAGACAGAGAGGAAGAGAAAATACTCATGTTGCATACTTTGTAGCTCTGTCTAATACTTTTGTCGGGTTTCTTCAAAATGGCATTTTCTGGTTGAGCTTGATTCTAAAACTCTGGCATCCCTTAGTAGGGGGAGGGAAAATCTCTTAAGGGTTTACTGCCATCTGTTGGTACCGAGCAAAAGTGATCATCATCTGATAATGCTTGGCTGGGTAGTGTCATCCTTTTATTATGTATTTACATGTGCATATTCACCAAACTGGACAGGTGAATATACTTTCAGACTTTGTGAGTGTATCATTATTGACCTGTCAATAACATTTTAAAGAATTTCGCTCTCATTTCTGCACCCTTGACTGCACCATAATTATGGTTTAAAGTGGGATAACAGTTGAGAAACTGAGATTGCTGTTTGCACTTAAGGTTATGAATGTCAAGCTGCTTCTCCTGATTGGATGATTATGATATTCAAGAAGAAATCCACTAGTAGAAACAGTTTTAGGGAAACATGCAGTAACACGGGCAGTAAGGAAATATTATTTGTCTTTCTGCACATGCAACTCTCTCAAAATGAGTGTCTGCTATGATCGTTTCCATGAGTTGGGTTGCATTGTACACTGCCTTGTAAATGTATTCATACCACAGGAACTTTTTCACATGCTGCCAAGTTACAACCAAAATTGAAATGTACAGTAGTAATATCAAACTATGTGATAAACCTATACAAAAAGAAATGTAAAGTAGTTTTCCTCAAAATGCTTTGTGGGTGAAATTTAACACCATACCCATTGTAAATTGTGGTGGCAGTATCATACTGTGGGGATGCTTTTCTTCTGCATGAACAGGGAAGGCATGTCAGAGGTGATTGGAAAAAAATTTAATTCAATACAAGTTAAATATGGAAGAAACCGTTTTCGAGGCAGCAAAATTCTTAAAAGGCTCTTTTTTATTTCCAAACCGGTATGAAGACTTTGAACTATTATTGTTGTGAATTTTAAGGTAAATAAATTGAAAACATGGCTGTATCCTAATAAAATATCAACAGTTAAAGGTGTCTACTTTTGCCTTTTAACATGCAGAAACAAACGCTACATTCAGGACAATAGCTTCTTTCTCTTTATTTTAAAATTTGCGATTTAAGAGTAAAACCCTACAAAAATGACATAAGATTTTCCGGAAAAACTAAAATAATTCTGAGGGGCAATATTTACCACCATTAACATGATTGTGTAAAATGGCATAGCTCCATTACCAATAATGAAGGCTGAATCTAAAAACCGGCAGTAAATTCAATGTTGTCACATCATTGGCAGAGATCTAAAATGAGGTCAGAAAACAGTTTGTTTTTTGATTGACCAGCATGTCACAGCTACACATAAGGACCTCTGGCAAACTGACTAAAGACAGAAACTTTGAAATCTCTTAAACCGGATAATTTAGAAGGAAATTGCCTTTCACAAAAAAAAAAGAAAAAGAAAAACTTGTTTGAAAAGAATAGTTTATACCCATTCAGCTCTGTCTGGCACTGAGACTGTGTCCTTAAGAAATATAAAGAGAAGTACAAGCATTGATTTATAGAGGAAGCAAGTCCGAAGAATATTAAAGCCCTTCTATGACAGTTGATATGCAGAGGTAGAGAATTAAAAAAACGTAGAGGGACTTCTGTAAAAAAAAAAAAAAAAAAAAAGGAAGAAGAATCCTTTGACAGTATCTCGTGTATAGTTAAATTGAAGTAATGCATTGAATTTGTCCTCAGTCTGTTTCTTCTTCCTCTGATTCGGACTCTGGAATGATTAAAATAAAGGTTAGTTTACAGAATAATCTAAATAACACTTCAGCAGCGTAGCTAGAGAGTGAATGAGTGAGTGGCCTACCTTCCTCTGCGTTTTTAAGCCATTCAACAAAGGTTTTCATCTGATCCACAAAAACACTTTTTCCTTTGGGCAAATGGGCGTCGTTGTACCATTTCAGAATTGCTTCCTCACTTAAGACATCCGCTTGAAATATAAAAAAAGAAAAGAAACAACATCTTTTTAACCTGATGCCAGGAGCACAGATGTGTCCCCAGGTGCTTGTGGGGGAGAGGAAAAAAAAATATTCACCAGGGCTGGTTGATGACATCAATCAAGACAAACTTTCTGGCTATAATCTCTGGCCATCTGGCAGCATTCATAGCTTTCCAACACAAAACAAACCGTTTTCCTCACAAAAAAAGGTAAACACAGGACCAGGAGCCGTATGGGCGTAATTAACTCACCTTTGTAGAGCAGAACAACAATTTTCTGGAAAGCCTTCATAAAGTGGATGTTGTCATAGCAGTATTCCTGGATCTTTAGCAGAAGTGTGAGTTCAGAATATCCCTGGGAGGTAAAAGCCTTCAACAGTGGGCTGTATTGCTGAGAAAGGGAGACATTTGTAGATTTACAAGAGAATTTTCAGTTTTGAAACCTGATGGATTTTTAAAAAATGTGAATTTTCTCTATTTAAATTTTTTTCTAATTTGTTGGTGAAGATTATTGATTAAATAGACACCTGAGAAAAGTATTCATACACATAAAAGGATTTCCAAATTTGTTCTATTGAAGAACACAGTGTATAACAGTGTACAATAAGGCATAGTTTGTAACATTTTTATCACATAAATAAAAACCTGAAAAGAGAAACTTCTGCTTTGATCTGAACCATTCTAACAGATAAATATCCTTTGATTAAAATCCTTTCATTACAGATCTGTCTGTTTTTATTTTTGTTCTGCTGGATGTTAACTCAAGTCAGAAACAGCCTCTAACGCATTTTCTCTCAGAACTGCATTCTGTTTAGCTTCCTGTCCACCTGTAAAAGAAAAACAACTCTACAGGATACCTTTTTATAATCAAAATCTGCTCTTAACTTCTCCACCACTTTATTCCTGACCTGTCTGGTGTTCCTTGGTCTTCATTATGCTGTTTGTTCATTAATATTTTTTAAATATCTTCACAGAACACCTAGATTTACCCTGAAATAGCCTTCCACAAGTGTTAATTTGATAATTAGGAGACTTCTGGGTGTATTGTATTGTGTAAGGGTATTAGTAACCAGGACACTGGACGTCTATTACATAAAACTCCAGTAAAATAAACTACATTCAAATGCAAACAATTTCAAAGGAGTATGCATACTTTTCCAAGGCCCTGTAAATGCTCTCTTCCAGGTGATAACCCTACATTGATTTAGCAGTAACTTTCACTTTGAAGACTCAGCCAAGTTTCTTTACATTTCTGCTTCTTTATACTCTCACAAGCTAAATAGAGAATGCAGACCATTACAAAACTTAACTAAGGTGTCACCTTTAAGTGTTTAATGGCTTGTTCTGCGACCAGCTCCTCCTTCTTGTTCCACTCCACGGAGCTCATCACGCTGGACCAAATCAGTCCAACCATTGTCTGCTCTGAGATGTTGCTCTTCTTCATTTCCTCTCGGGTGTACGCGATAATCTGTCGAACACATTAACGACAATGCAGACAAATCAAAGCCAGCATGTGCATTATCGTGCCTCTAATCAAACCCTCTAGATGTGTTAGGCATTGGAATCCTCAGAGAAGCATGCGGGAGGTGATAATATTGTCGAGGCTGAGTGGATTGCAGAAACTTTTCATTGATTCACTGCACCCATTTTGCAGCCACTCCTCAAGACAAAGGCAGACAAAGGTCAAGAAGAAAGCGATTCTCAGAGCTAGTCTCGGTGGTGTGCTACATAAAAAGAACCCAGTGTCAGAGAAAGCAGGAAAACTAAGTGGACTTACGTCCTTGAGGGAGTCTCCTCGTGACATCTGATCTTCAATTTCTTTCTGTAGCTCCTTACGTGCACCTATAGACTGCTGGTTTTTGGCAAAGTCTGAAAGCTCCTTTAGTCCTGCATCGTCAAAGTACTTGGTGAAATGCTCACTACTGCGTTTGTTTGCAGGAAACAATTCCTGAAAGGAGTGAAATGTTTAGTGAGGACTTTTTCGATCAGAAACAGACTTTATTCATTAACTAAATCTTGAACTGCTGAATGTCAAAACATCTCAAATAATCTCATTTTATTTAACAAGTCATAATAAAAAAGCACAGACATTTAAGACTTAATTCTGCTGTAATAATGTTGTATTAAATGTGTCATTCTCACCAGAAGTCTGTTGTCCATGCCAACTTTCCGAAGACTGCCAGCAACTGAGTTTATGTCCTTCTCGGAAAGCCAGGATTTAAAGAGTTTCACGGCAAAGCAGGCTGAAACACCTGAACAAATGAATGGTAATGTGAGTCAGCTGCTGCACACTGATCTACCAGGATTAAGTTAGGCCTCCGTAATACATCGGTAAACGTAAGTCTGCGGCTTTTAATTGCAATAAGACCATCAAGCAGATGGAGATGGAGATGGCAGGGTAACATCTATATAACGATTTCAACAAATAGAATTTCAATAACTTTATATTTATGAACATGTGAAGTAGGCCACTAATCAGTCCATCTATTTGAAGGTTCAAGTTTCAAGGATAAAGTGACTGAAAATGGGTGGTGCTCGATTAGCTGAGGCTATTCATCAGCTGCCGTCTGTGTGTGGCCACCTTTTACTTCTGCAGCCAGCAAAAGACAAACAACCATGTCAAAGCCAGGCAAACCTCACAACACAATTTGCATTGCTTTATCAACAGTTAATAGCATAAGCATGTAATAGATGCCTATATTCACACAAAGAACAAGATTTTGGTTTGAGGGGCTTCTTGCTAATCTGAGCCTGTAGACATATGTGATACATTATTGCTATTTCTAAGAGAGCAGAAAACAGAAATTAGAACAAATACCAACATTATTTGTTGCTCCAAATATGTTGTTTTCTTTGATTCTTTGTGACAGTCATTAAACAGCCTGGATTTGGAAATTTCTAAATCTATTTGTACATTCCACACTTAAGGTACAACTACCCAAATTCTATAAAGAATACATACAGCAAGCACAGCTAAAAATGCTAATATCACTAAACTACTAAGCAAATTACTACTATAGGATGCAAAAGACATCTTTAGGTGTTCACTGTAATCATTTTGATATTTAGGAAAACAAAAGAAATCCTGTTTAGTAGCAGAGCTGCACAACACTGACAGCCTTTTATGCTAATATTAATAAATAATGATGGATTACAGCAGGAGGGCTTCTTAGGACTCCTGTTTTGTTAAAATAAATGGATGACTGATTTAACAAGACTGGTTCTTTGAATGAATATTACAGAATTTCTTTCTTTAATATCCATATTGAAAAGGGAGATATTCTGTAATTCATTATAGTTCACTTTTTTGTTTTTAAACATTTTACTGTCCCATAACATGCAGAATTTAGTCATACTTGGCAGTTGCAGTGATTAAGAGACTGCTCTTTAACTTTAAGCAGCTTAAAAATTGTAAAGTTTTTATCAGGTATCTTTTATTCTATCAAGTACTAATATAATAATTATTTGTTTTTATTTATAGTTCTTAAAGAAATTTTTAAAATGCGAATAAATCCAAGGAGATAGCTTGATTAATCTCTTATATCAATACATCTTCAATTTAACAGTTTCATCAGATGCCATTCCATTTGTTCAGTTCCTCGAGGATAGTCTCACGTTTCCCCGCCACATGCTTATCTGCATATTTGGTACCAGCTTTTCTGACTGCCAGAAGCAAGAGCAATTTATGATGGCCACAAAATGTTTGATTGAAAGACTTAAAAAATGCAAAACAAATACAGCAATGAAGATTCACAGATTGCTTATTTCAGGAAAAATAATCAGAGCAAAACAAACTGCCATCACATGACAGTAAAAGAAAAATATTTACTTAAAAAAAAAAGAAAACAAAATCTACCTAAATTATTGTTTGATAGATAGACAGCATTTATTGTCATTGAACAGAATTCAACGAAATTTCCATTGCAGCTCCCGTGCAAAAGGTCATATATATATATTGCTTGACAAGACTAAAACTGCCTTGGCTGTTGGTCTTTTTATCTGTATTCAAGATCATAAAATTATTTTTATTTAATGCATCAATCAAGCTTTTCCTTGTCGATACAGATTTCCACTCTCCCCGGATATATTTTTCTAAGGTCAATGTTCTACCTGTGCTCAATTCAGATTTTTGTGCAGTCCACAAAACCAATCAGAAAGTTTGCTAAACAAGTATCAACTCATGATTAGAACACTTTAAACTTGTAAGTCCAGTTATTCACACAGTGAAATAAATCTGGCCGAGAAATTCAAGTATGAGCCTGTGTGGAAAGGAAACTACACAAGGATGAGCAGCAGAAACGGACATACTTGTAAAAACAAGTTTGTCAGTATTTGTAAAAACAAATGTGACACTCTACGATAACACACAGAAAATGTGACTGCTTGCTAAACAGCTGTCTACACATACAAAGCAGAGAACTGAATAAAGCAGTGCTGAACTTTTTCACACAGTGTGCGACTAAACCTGAGGGTGTACATTTCATGCGCTCACTAAACCTCACGACAACAACTTAATCCAAAACCCAAACGTGAAATCAGAGCACAAATCAATTTGTTGCCTTCAGCATTTTTTTCCTTTAATTGTGAACTGGTGCTGCATAAATAAACCTGAATTAACACAACCAAGAAATTTATATATTCTTAACATATTAAGTAGCTACATTGTGTTAAAGATAAACTCAGTCCACTCGACTTGCTGGAGAGTTCACGTCAGCATCCTCCCAGTCACCATTTATTTCAGCTGGTGATACATTTTGATTTACAACAATAGAAGCTAGAATAATTTCCAGGCTAAAGAGCTTGCAGACTCCAATTTGTGAAGACAGGAAATAAGCGCTAAGCACCAGTGAAAGATTAAACCGGTTACCTTCTTTGACCAGGTTTTCATTAAAGAGACTGCTGAGAATGGATGCAGAGAGATTGCCGTTGGCCAGCAGAATACCCGTGAGCATGGCCAGTTTGTTGCGTTCAGCCTCTGTGAAGCCCTTGAGAAACAGCAGCAGCTGCCAAACAGTAAGCACATGAGTTTAATTCTGTTGGCTGAATCCAGTAAAACAATGTCGCTTCCTCCATTTAAATGTACATTTAAGACAAAATGGCAATGGATGTAAATATTCTTGTAAAATATCACACCTTTTTGATTTCCTCCTCAAATCCCTTTTCCAAGTATTTGTATCGTCTGATTAGCTTGTTGAAGACCTACGAATACAAAATACGATTGGATGGAAAGTTTTTGTTTACAAAATATTGATCTTTTTTTCTTTTCAAGAAAAGAAAATTTAATTACTCACCTGTGCATATGCTTGCATGGTCTCCATGTCCTCTTGTGCTTTGAAGACACAAAAATCTGTGCAGGTCATGTCTTCAGACAGAGTACCACCTGGGGCTAAAAACAAACACTTTTCTTTACTACTTCATTAATCTCCCAGATAACTTTTTATCAATTTCTGTCTAAAATGTTCTTAATTCTTTCAATCAAAGCAAGTTTCACTTAATGCTCATCTTGTTCCATATTTACAATCACCATTCCTAAGATTGTTAGTTAACTAATACAAACCTATTGCCAACAGATTGCTAAAAAAACAGATTATAACAAGAGGAATTTTTGAAGATCACTTTTATTAAAATTTAAGAATCACCAATAACTGTGCTAGTGAGTGTGTTAATAGCCAAGAAAAGTTAAATCTACTACTCGAGTGCTGGAAAATATGACAATATTAGCTTGTGAAGGATTGTGAGACTATGGCTATAATCTGCCAAAGCAGAGAGATCACGAGATTGTCTGTAATTTGATGCATTACAGTTTGATACAGCTACCGAGATGCATCCGTTTTGTTTACCTTCTCCTTCTTCAAAAACTAATTTTTCCATTGCAGAGTTGAAATAAAGGCAGTGAAAGTAAGGAAGAAATATTACAATCCCCACAGAGCACCAGCTGTTAAATGTACATGTACTAACTAGCCAAGCAAGGCCTTTTGAAGATGTTATGTCCTCAATAAGTGCAGAGGAAAACTACAAGAGAAGTCATCTCCTCCAGCTGCCGTTTGTGGTCACCAGAGTGGTCTGGTCTGGTGACTATCTCCAGTGGTGGCACATGATTATGATAAAAGTGTCATTCCGTTGCACATCTGTTATGCAGCAGAGTGAACTTAACCTGCTTATTGCTTTTATTAAATTAAAATAAATGTGAAATTGAGACAAAAAGGTTTAACCGTATTTCTAAAGAATGTCAACATGTTTATTAGTCATTTCTGCTTCACACAGGTTGGTAAAATTGTTGCAAACTATAGAAATCCAGATTAGAAATGTTTTTTCCCCTAACTGGTCTGTAAAGTTTTGTTTGTTAAAGTTATCCTTACATGTGTGAGGAAATGCGAGGAAACTGTGATAAAGTTGTGACTGTAATTAAAACAACAACAAAAAAGAAAAGAATAAATTTTTGTTATTTCGCCCAAGGAGCTGGAAGTGGCTGCAGTATCAAGAAGATAAAAAAAAAAAAACAACAAGAAGACAGCTTTAGTAGTAGATATTTTTTTTGCTGGTTCACAACAATTGAAAGTCGATTAATGAATTCCTTTTGTAAGAGCTTGTTGTTTCTTCTAGTTTGACCAGTCAGTAAAAACACCCAAATTCCCAAACTGTAGCACATTGATCAAATACATGATCAATGCTCTATGTGCTGCTGTTTAGAATTTGTCTAATTTGACAAATTCTAATTATTTGTTAAATAAATGGAATGGAAAAGAATGGAAGCCTAATTTAATACATGAAGCTACTCAAAGGGACATTTTAAACAAAATGTGGAAATCTGGGCACATTAGAATCTTTTCAATACATTTGAAATAATTGAAAACAGAACGTTTGACATTTTGAAAAGACAAGAAAAGCCTCTTTTACAGCTGATTTCGCTATGTAATAGATTTTACCAAAATGAGATGGTAATGAGAAGTCAAACTGTTTCTTTGTGAAAGTAGGTTCAAAGACAAAGATGCAAAAAAAGTTTCAAAAAAAGACCTGGCAGACTATATTTGCAGATCAGGAGGAGTTACTGGTTGTTTGATTATCAAGCAAAACTGAATCCGGTACTAACTGATGATGTTTAAAGGTTGCTAATCTTACTTAATTTCACTTTTCGTTTGTTTATAGTGGTGACATGTCATTTTGTTTTCACCCAATCAGCAAAATTTCTTTTACTTATGATCAACAATTTTCTACCTGCTTGAAACATGTTGGAACAGGTACGCTGAAATAAGCAAGCAGCAGCTTTATTCTCCTTCTATGCTTCTTGTTGATCTGCTGGAGGAAACATTTCACAACCATCGTTTCACAGATTTGAAAGGAGCTTCAGTCTTGGTGCTCTTTGCCCCAAGACTCTGCTGTCATTCGGCACCAAAACTCATGCACTGTTGAAAACTTAACGATGGATAAAGTTTGAAAAGATTTTTGCGAGGCCTCTCACCCAGCATTCCTCCAGCCACCAGGATGTCGAACAGAGTCTCGGCATATCGTCTGTAGTCGAGCTTGGCACCAGAGGCATCGAGGAACTTTGCGACAGCTTCCAGATCAGAGCCGCTTTGATCTAGACCTTGCACAATGCTTTCCTGAAACTGGGATGGGTCAAACCTCTCTTTTTCATCTATGAAACAAAAACAAAAACTGAAATTTTATGGTTTTATAGCTAACCACTTATGACCTGTAGGTAAATAGAAATATCCTCAAATGACCCTTAAAAGATTCTTCTTTAAATTTCACCAATCCTTTTTAGTACATTTATGATTTTTCTTTCAGTATGTTACTGATGCCATTATGCAAATATATGGCAAACTTTGAGATTTCTGCTTTTCAACTTTTAACCAAACAATGCTAACCTAAATCCATCCAGAGGTTTTGTATAAACTATGCACCAATTACCTGCCTTGGGGACATTTTGTACCACCTGCAACAACCAATGACTTGAGGTTGGTTTCTACAAACTGCTCACTTTACCATATTGCAATAGGGTTGTCAAACATCCAATTACAAAAGAAATATACTCTACAGTTAAATACACTGTTAAATGTAGTAGAAGTTGGGAACAATAAGTCAAAGGAAAGAGTTGACTAAGAGAGAGTCTGGTCGCTAGCTCCAAAATCATGGGAATTGTGCCATGTCTAACTTAAAGAAGGTCTACGGTTCTGAAAGGTATCAGTGGCATATTCTTTTTCTGTTATCATGTTCATGAATGTAGGGGAAAAACACATTAGCTGTAACACAAGCTGCAAGTCCATCAAGATTAAAGATATCTGGTCACATGTAGTTGTACAAGTACAACAGACAGCAAAATGCATCCTGATCTTGTCTGCACAAATCGAAAAGAGCTTCAAAATAACTCCTGTAATAGTCAGAATTAAAATACATAATTGAACCCAGGGTGGAATTATATTAAGTAAATATACAAGATAAATAACAAGGGTAAATAATTAACAGAAGGTTTCAGTGCATATATTCAAGTAGAAATAATAGTCTCTGACTGCAAGTTAACATGAACATCAGGAGTAAATCCAGGTAAAAATGCAACATATAAGATATTGAAATGATTCAAAAATCCCATTTATGAATATTTCCATTGGTTTTTGTAATATTCTGCATCAAGCATAAAACGTTTGCCTAAATGGGTTTCATAATCTGGTCAGCAAGGTAGTGTCTGATTTGAAACTGTAGAAAATAACTATTTCATTGTAAGCTTGAATTTTTGTTGATATATTTGCCATATAATGCCATATTTAAATATTTAAAGAAAGGGTTAGCAGCAACAGCACACGTCAAATAGCATTTATTTTGAAATTGGCATTTCAATTCTTTTAACGCTCCAGAACAAAATGCAAAAATCACGTGGTTTAAAGGGTAACGTTTACCTCTTTTTCGAGGTTTGAAACGCTGGCCTGTTAGCGTAGGCTTCTGTTGCCTTTGATTACTCATAAAAGACACTCTGCAAAACAAGACGTTAGGCAAGATTTAGAGATAACCATAAATATATATTTACATTATAGCGAAAGAGCAACAGTGTGATTTAACTAAGGGCATGCATTACTTGCAGTCGAGTTTGTTGATTTATAATTTGAAGAAGCGTTTATAAACCCTGACAACTGTCCGTAAATCACTCTTGTAAGCCACCAGCAGCTATGTCACATTTGTTTTCCGTTATACTAAAAACAAAATGACACAGACATTACTTAATAAAGAAGTGCATCTTTAAGTACATATATCTAGCTTAAAATTAACAGATACGAATCAACTAAGGCCTGACAAAACAACAGGGCCAAACCCAATAAGTTGGCGTTAAATCTCAGAAGTAGAAATATCTGAGGCAGCTAGCTAAACTGCACCGACCGTTTAGCAATTATTGATTTTCGTAATGGATACTGACGTAACAGTTGAATATATAACCACAGCTCGGAGAAACAATGAGCAAAATTAGTGAAAAACTCACCGAAATTCCTTTTTGGATCAAAAACAGCCCGTCGAAAAAGTATGGTATAACTGGACTGCAGCTCAATCAGGTACAGGGAAGAGGAAACGGTACACGTCAGCGCGCATGCGCACATCCACTACCCATCCCAACAGAGAGAAAACAATACCAGAGACAATTTCATATTAGCAAGTTTCCAGTTCTTAAAGCTGTGAGATATGATTTATTTATTTATTTATTTAAGCGTTTTATATTTGTGAAGAACCTGCAAAACATGGATACACGAAGAAAGAAATGCTGCACATACAGAGGATCTACAACTGAATAAAACATGGGTTTCACTCCTGAACACGCCAAATTGAGCCAGCGTCATTAGACAGTTGTCAGCAAGTCGTTGCGATGTAAAATTAAGACACAGGAGGGGGATATTGTGCTGCCGGGAGGACGAGGATGATGAATCTGTCCATGTGGGTTTCAGGGGAAACTTTAATGCTGCGTTAAAGCTCATCTCGTAAGTTTAAGTATTCAGGAACTTTCCCCAAATATCATTAGCGATTATATCCAAACTAACATTCATCCCAAATATTGAAGGATATATGTATGTATATTTTTCAAATATGACATTAACAGACATAAATATGTTTATGTTAAAAAAGTTTTATTTAGTTCGAAAATTGCTTTTTGGACTGTAAAGCCCTTGACATATTTCAAAGCTGCAAACTTTAAATGATGGGTTTCCAGCTCCAGGCCTCAAGGTGAAGTGTTCTGCTAGTTTTACATGGGTCTCTGCTTCAACATAGCTGATTAGATTGACTAAGAAACAACCTCATCAGTATGTTATATTTCTGCAGAGGCCTGCTAACAACTCCTAATTTGATTCAAGTGTGTGGAATCAGGGAGAGAACGAACATTCAGGATACTGGCCCTTGACAACTGACTATGGACTCCAATAGATTAGCAGAGAACTACAGAATCTGGAAACCAGTCTGTTGTTTCATTAGAAGATCATTTGAAAATGCAAAAATTAAGCAGCATAAAATAAAAATTATGTATGTCTGTTGTTTCAACCCTTGTTACTTTCTGGACACTTTTTTTTTAGATTTTGTTAAGCTATTTTTCAATCCAAGTTCCAACTTAATGCTACCTATTCTTGCACCCCAAAAGCCAACCTTGATGGCAGTTCTCTTTGAAAAGGCCTGAATAAACTCTTTCATCTGGATCAAATGCATTGTTCACATTCAAGTATTTTGTATTCAACAGAAAAAAACATTTGAGATGTCTTTGAGAAAACTACACAGATTTTCAAAAGTGATGGCAACAATAAAACACTTGAAAGCAGTCTGTAAAGAGGACAGGAGAACACAAAAGACTATGTGATCTGAAACACAGTGCTTCAGATCATCACTATATTTTTAACATTGTCAACTTTCCACTTGTGTTGTTTTAAATGTGTAATTTAACCAAATTTGCTAATTTAAATAAAAACTGATGAGGAAGTTGAATTAAGAAAACAACGCACCTTTCATATATATAAAAAAATATATATGAGCTATTATGGCTAGTTGAAAACAGGTACACATTGTTCCTACGGTACATGAATGCATCACAAATCCACCTCCTCCCCCCCGCACAGAAGGTGATTAAGGGACTCTGGACAAACCCAGAGACGCCGCTCCAGCCACTCCCTACGCCCGGCAGATTGTGAGCTCTCAAATCCATCCGGAGCTCCAGTCAAAGTGCTGAGATCCGGATGAGACAGCCGCTTTCAGCCTCATCTAGTACAGCAGACTCAAGTTCAACCGAAAACAGCCGGGATAGGCTTCGGGAGTCCACTCCAGAGTTGGAGAAGCACCCCGGGATCATAGTCTTGTCCGCGGACGGGATTCAGGACGAAGAGGAACAACTCCGTCAGAGCTAAAGAGAGGTGAGTTAGATAAACTCCGCTGCTTAGCTGAGTGAAATAATTATGCTTTCAAATTTTAGTTTGACGTGTACGCGCAACTCCTCAAAAGTTAACTTTGTACTGTCAATGGATTGCCTTCCTCCAGTCTTATTCATTTCTCCTCTTTTTGGAGTTGAGGAGGGGGTTGGGGTTTCACTTATCTCTTTATTTACTTTTTCTTTGAGCTAAAACTGCTCTAGCTAAAACAACGAGTATGAACGTTACGTTCAAACAGCTCGTTTGTACTTCAGAGTAAGAGTCTTGTAGCAGCAGTTTTGTTCACGGTCGCTAATTAGCAACATCTGTGAGCAGGAGCAATTTGAGGCGACGCCAACCGCTGCAGGACAGCGGCACAGTCAAGTCCTCTTTACAAGCGGTTGTCGCATAAGGTCACTTTGTAACTGCACAGAGCAACGCATATTCACAGTCTGTTGAATATGCGGGGTTTGACAATACCAGAACAAATCTGAAAAGTTCAGTTATTTGCGTTATTTGTACAGCGGCGTGTGGGAGGGCGCTTTATCTGGAGCTAGTAGTGAAAATGATGAAACCATTAGTAGTGCGTTTGCAGATTTAAAAGTAGCTACTGGATGTTCTTTCTTTTTGTTCCCGAACACATCCAGACTGACACAAAAGCTGGGCAGGATACTGCAGTTAAAAAAAGGCACTGACGGGGAATCCTCCCCCAACTCTGTGCATTTAATCGATGACGTCACAACAGGCGCAGGAACTTAACTGATCACCTGGTATTGGTAAACAATATGGTAGCTGAGCAACTTTTAACACTCTTTGGCATAGAATTAAGCTTTTACTGGCCTTTTAATGTATGTTAACGCCTCAGTTTTTTCCCATTTCTGCATACCAGCATGTCCCTAATCATCACCCGTAACGCGGTATAATGCTTGGGTGATGCCTTTATTGAATGAAAATTGTAGTTTAGTGTTGATTGATCTGCCCATGCCCTTTTTTGAAGAGCTACTTCCAAGTGTTAATTTATTTTCTGAAATCCATCCAGTGTTGTTAAATACAGTCTTAATTGTTGTGCTTAATAAAAGTAGGATTAGATGATGGAAGAATCTAATTTTAAAAGGATTAAAAAGGATATGCACAAAAAGCTGATTGGCTACCTTACATGTAATGTCACCAGAGCTGTGCGTGGAAGGCATAAAAATATGTGCTACATGAATTGTATGTGGTTTCCTTAAGCCCTTTTGTGATTTCCTCCAAAATCATAGGTTTGTGGAGATTGTTTTTGCAAGGTTTCATTTCAAATGAAGGTTTTACTAAGTTGCATAATTGACAAGTTAAATATGTAAAAATGAGTTTAATGTTGCATAATAGCCTGACAGGCAGCTTTAATAGCTCCTTTGGCTCTTTTTTGGAAGAAATTCCTGCTCAGAATGAATAAAAGTATTCTTCTGTTAGAGGGAAAACTTCCAAGGTTCACCCCTGCTGGCTGGACCTGGATTCTCCTGTGGGATCCAGACTTGTTAGTCACAGTAAAGGCTGATGCCCTATGAGAGTAAAAACTATTGCAGCTCTGGTGGGAAAATATAAAATGAATAATAATAATTAAAAAATTATTTGCATATTTGGCATTTCAATCATCCCCATTACGCCCTGCTTAGGAAAACATCTGTACATTCAGCATTGGTTTTCCAAGCTTGGAGTTTCTCTTGTCTGGATTAGAGAAGACCTTTCTTTTTTTTCTTTTTTTTTTTTTTTTTTTTTTTACGAAATGAGTATGTCTTCCTCCCCTTTGTGGTTTTCCACAACCATGTCCCTCCTTTTCTGGCAAGCTTCCCTGTGGGGATCCAGATGGGAACTTTATTACGCTTGCTCATCAAACAAACATTGATGTAGTGTGACGGTGAAAGGTAGTGAGCTAACAGAGCTGTGGCGAGGAGAGGGGCAGGTAACAATCGTTTAGCTCAGCTGGAAGAAGGGCAGCGTGTGGGACTGGTAGCCAGTAGTTCCACTCTGTGGGAGCTTTTCAGGCAGCCTGCTGGGAGCTGCCACAGTATTTCTAAATGTGCCAAAAACCCCATCAGAAACACTGTGGGGTGATGTGGTCTGGAGCAGGGTGTATAGAGGATCAAAGTCCTTCCACCAATGCCATGGTGATGAATAGTGTTTGCACTTGTCAGTCTGTGTAGTGGGGCGTGTGGCTTGTAATAGGCCTGCGTCAACACGGTTGACGCAGAGAGAAAGCCACTCAGAAGCCAGGAAGAATCAGTGATCCTAGTTCAGGAACTCATCCATATTATGGTACATTAGTATCCAACTTATTTTTCTTTTCTGATTGAAGTCAAACGATGTAAATTTTTTCTGAGTTAACAGTCTTGGAGAAATGTTCACTTTGCAGTGCAGCTCTGGATGTCTTCCACCAGTTCAGCTTAACTGCTTATATTTCACCTCCTTTTATCTCCTGGGAACCACACTACGAATACTGTACATTCATTTTCCTCCTCTCTCTCTCTCCCTCTGCTTCGTCAGGTCCAGCACAGCTGCTTTTTCAATTCACTCCTATAAGGGTTAGCCAGACTAACTGTGCCTCTTATGCAGAGGGCACTTGACTTCACAAATGCACCCTTGTTCTTTTTTTCACATTTTGCTGCTTCAGAGTCAAAATAGTTTTTTAGTTTAACTCCAAAATAACAGCCAAATAAATGTCTTTAATGGAGTGAATTTTACTTCCTTGTATGTCACACCTGCCTATGAACAAACCTGAACCAGAGGAAATATTGTGAAACGACTTGCTATAATACGCATGTTGTGAACATTAAAGACTTGTGCTTTTTCTAATCTGACCAGATGTTGCATTTAATGGTCAACATGAAGAGTTTTCAACTGCTTTGACTGCCATAAAATAGACTCATACAAATTTGCCTGCACCCTTGGTAAAGATCGTAAAATTAAATTGGTTATTTAATTCCCTTTCAAAAAGGGATCCAGACATTGGCTTGTTTAAATTTAAATGGGGCACACGTTGTTTCTCCCACTCTCCTTTAGATCATTGTCATGTTAAAACTTTTATTCAGTTATCTGGCAGAGGCCACTAGATTGTTGTTCAAAATGTCAGTATTTGAGTTCATGAGGAGAAACGAGCCCACAGAATGATTGTTCTTTTACTGTTTTTAATTGTGCAAATATGTGTCCTTGTCCAGTGTAATATTTAGTGGCTAAAAGAAATGCTTCACTGTCATGTTACATTTATACCCCAGAGAAACAGGAAGTAGTGGATTGCTAAGGAGAAGTTCCGAGAAACTCTGGTCAACTTAAAAATATATTTAAGACAGAAAAAATGTTTCATTTACATCAGTTGTATCTGTATTTTTGAAAGGCTGTGCTGCAAAGGGTTATTAAATCATTCATAGATTCATCCTGAGCTGATCTGCAGAACAAGTACTATGCGACTTGTTTTTGCTTATATTTTGCTAACATGTTTCCTTTTGCCACAATTACTGGAATGGTCATAATTAGATCTAAGAAGCTAAGTTTATGCTCATTTACCTTTATAAATTCTCATGAATTTGGATTTGGTTATGGGAAATGACTTTGTATAATTTTGTGGAGTTTTTAGATTTATGTTCTTCACATTTTCCGAGTATGTTGTTGGACTCAAGGAAGCAGAGTTTACTGCACATAGAGTGATCTGTTCCATTCTGAGAGGCAGACTTGGGGCTAACTTTTAGCACCATATAAGACTATGACATCATCTTTCAGGCTGAAGTTATTTTCCATTCAGCTTTCACATGTGCCTGCTCCTAACCTTTTTGCAAAAGAATGACTTCTTCAGATTTCCATGCTTAGCTGGTTCATTTCTCTTATCTTGATTGCCATCCGTGATCTGGTGTTTTGCAACTCTGTTGGTCTGTGCATGTTGAGCTGCTTTGCAAATAAAGAACTTTTTGTTTGGGTTACAGAGTCATGTTTAACCTGCCTGGATGGTTTTGTGGTATGAAAACATACTGACAAATGTGATGACCTATGTTTGCAATAATTTGGAATCAGTCCCAAGGTTAAAGTTTAGACATTTGGGAACAAAGATGTCTGAATTGATTTGTATGAACAACCAATGAAGTATACATATTTAGGTCTATTCAAAATGAGCAGAAGGAAGTTTGGGCTTTTTTTAATATCCTCCTGCCCCACTATTTTTTTAGTCTTCTGTTGTCCTCCTCTTTACATTTTACATTTACCATACCTACACAAACAGATATTCAGAAAATTAAGAAAAAAATATATATCTGCACCTTTTAACATTCATCAAGGAAACACTTTTTAATGTGTGGATTTATACAGCGCTCTAACATTTTTGTAAACAGATTTTTCTTTAGCATTGTAGATTTTTGATTACCAAACAAATTTTCATATGTGACAGTTTTAGTAAATACCAAATAACCCCCCCCCCCCCCCCCCCCCCCCCCGCCCCCCCAAATATTTACGAGGCATAAAATGATCCTAGTTCTATATGAGAAGGCCAACTGCCCACAAAATCTTATGGACACTCTTACTACCCTTGGTGATAACAGTTGCCATCAAGCTTTAGCAATAAATGACAATATGTTAATATATTTTACATTGCTATGGACTTATGGTGGTCCACAGATTTTTGCAGTATTGTTTTCTATTTACATTGGAGGGTTGTCCAGCATGAATGGCCTGCTTAAGGTCACACTAAAGCCTGTTTGATGCTTGTGTCAATTACAGCAAGTTGTTCAAAAAGTTCCAAAAGTCTTGGGTTGTCAACACTTTTTTTCCTTATATTAAAAGGACCTTTGTATTCTTTTAGACAGCAATGGCTTTGGCCTTAACACATTCTCATGGATGTCATATTTGTCTTGTTCCTTATAGTTGAATGATTAACACTGACTTTAACTGATGCAAGTTAGGCCTGCGTTGGTGACCTCCTGCTTGAGGACATTGAGATGGTGTTGGAACAATTTTGTCAGGGTGGACCCCCCATTGTAAATAATTGCTCTCTCTGTGGTTCACTGGAGTCCCAAAGTCTTAAATTGGCTTTGTAACCCTCTCCAGTCTCATAGATGTCTGACCTTGTGTTCTTTTGGTTTGGGCATGATGCTTTTTTGAGATCTTTAGACCTGCTTCATGTTGTGAGAACAATTCTATTTCAAGCGATTTCTCGATTTTTCTGGTCAGGCAGCAATGAGGACAGAATATGGTTGGTAAAATTGAATTCTGCTTGCCAAAAAGTGAGTCATTACAGCCATTTCATGTGATGAGGGGACATTTATATCTTCTCAGTGGTTAGATTATTTTGGGTTGTCTTTTCCCAATTAAAGGAAATTATTACAGAAACTAGTCTGTAAGTTAGCGTTTGTGGCTATTTAAATTTCATAGATCTGAAACTTTACTCCTCTTTTTTGTACTTGAGTAATCACTTTTATGCTTGCCAAATAGTATGACTTTTTTATTTTACTTTCATTCAAGGACATTTTTAGAAGGTTGTTGAAAGCAAATGGTAAAAAGTGCTTTCAGTTGCATCTGCGTGCACCTGAAAGTGGGTGTGCCTGTCATTTGGTGTCCCAACCTCTCCTCTCTGTTTCCTAAAACCCCTGCCCTGCCCTTTGGCACAGCCACATGTGCTGTCGCTGCTTTGTTAGACGGGGCTTTAATCTCCAGCACTGGCAGCTGCTGGGATGTTATGACTGTTCTGCCATGTGACGAGGCCACACCGATCTGCCGTAAATGTCCAGAATAATACCCTCCCAATAATAGATTTTAATATCCCTCATTTCCTCACAGACTGCCAGATTCTCAAACGACCTCTGTCGAGGTAGTGTGACGGAAATCATCTCATTATGTCTCCCCTATGCTCCTTTAAACTGCTTTATTTCAGATTGCAGGTTTGATTTGTTGATCACACTGAATATACTAAGTCTTCACTTTTAGCTGCTTTTATTTTTGAGTACATGCATCTGATAAACCATAAGCTGCTCCACTGACTTTGTTTTTAGTTGGTTTTTGTTTTTTTTTTTAGTGGTGTTTTGCATGCGAGTAGTTGCATGGTGGTTGACCTTTTTGTTTTGAATTTTGTCGTTGCTAAAGGACAGAATTGACACGTGGCCAGATGCTAGACCCTGTTAATAATGCATGTAGATTTAATGGTGTTTTTATTCATGTTTTCCCCTCGTAGCTTGAGCTGGCTTTGAAATCTAGGTCAGAAGCTTGTCTCTCAATATTACTGTGGCATGTATTGAAATCCCAGGTTTAGTCCAGCCATTATTGTCAGCCTTCACATGATAAAATCCCACTTGTGCTTTTATTTTCATGCCCAGGAACTTAACTTCTCTAAAAATGGAGCTCTAATCTGTGGGAAGTATGGATTGGTTTATAAATTGGATCCTGTGCCTTTGGCTCAGAAGCGACCTTCTCACGATATGTAGCATGACACTGTGGAGAAAAAATAGAGGAGCAGCAGGTATTGGCTGGATGAATAATATAGTTTCACCAGAAAAGTATAGGAGTTGAAATGATGAGCACAAAGAAGTAATGTATGTGTTTGAAATGTGTAATTTTTTTGGCAATTACATGTATCCATCACTTGTGTAATCCTTACAAACTACAGCCCATTCTTTCATCAGCTAGTCGCCACAGTTCGACTATGTGAGAGAAGTTTCCTAACTAAACAGACTTTCTCTTTTTAAATGGATGAGGTCAGCGTTTAATGTGCCAAAATTAAATGATGTGTAAATTACAACCATCTGCTGCAACTGGGCATTGTGCCAAACGGGGGTTTGGAGAATGGAGTCAAATGTTGACATGAATGCTACAAGTCAAAAGGCCATTTGACCCCAAAGGCTTGCTACACCAGTAGATCAGGAGACCTAAATTTGACATTTATGGCAACTAAAGCCATGTGGATACATGTGATTCTTCTGATTTTATTATGGAAAATGATGAAGAAATGGGAAGACTGGTCATAAGTTTACATATGCTGCTCATGAGCAAAAATGTTATCTTGGGCTTCCTTTTTCAGGGTGGAGTAATTACATAAACAACTGCAATTCTCTTTTTTTACAAATGTGTGCACAATTTACAATTTATTGTAGTTTTTATTCCATAATGAGTCAATTCTACATAAAAATGACATTTGATTAAATGTCCTAAGCAGGTTTTGGGTGCATTGAACACTATGTTGGATTTCTGGCATGGTTCTGGCTCGATACTTGACAGTTTATGCAGTTTAGTAAAATTGTGTTTACTGGCACAGATTTGTCACTTGTGCATAGTCCACAAATATTTAGTATAGTTGAGGTCAATCATTGTTTACTATTCCAAAACAAATTGAGATTTGTTTTGGATCATTAACTTGTTTGAAAACCTAATTTCTAGCTGCTTTTGCGTGAAGTTGAAGAATTTAGTGATATCCCTTTATTTTTTATTTTCCAATTCACTCTACCTTAATAAACCAGTTCCACTGACAGCAAAACATGCCCGTAGCATGATTCTTCCACTACTGTACTAGAAGGTGGTCCAGTGTTCTTTTATTTCAATCTTATTTGATCTTTACTCCAGGGGATTTCTGCTCATCTATGTCGAGCACAAATTCACTGTTGTTGTAGTGACTTTTTGTTGAGCTCCTCTCAAGTCATGGCAGCATAAAACTTGTTTCACTGTGGACAGCTTCCAGTTCATGAGAGGCTTGAGTCTTGGCTGATCCTGGACTGCTCCTTATCATTCAGACCCGTTTAATTTTCTCTGAGGTTGGCTGTCGGCCTCAGATAGCTAATGCTTGGAAACAATTGGGTGTTCCAATGGGAGAATAATGCCAGGCACTGGTTGATTTCTCCCATCTCCTCTCAGTCCCACAACAAAAAAACAAAACAAGAATGGATAAAGCATGCCACTGTTAAGTTTTTCAAAATCCCTGATCCCAACCTCATTGTAAATTTATTAGCAATGCCTGAAAGCTAGCCCTGACCCAAGAAAGTAGCCATATTAAATAAAATCTAAAATTTCAGCCAAAAAATTGCTTCAATATCTGTATGTCGGTAGCTTCCGAAGGTTACAAGAAGCATGGGATTAATGATTCAACTTGCTCAGGCACATTCAAACAGGTGTATTTATATTAATTAGACCCCATATGTATAATTATAGGCTGGTGTTAATTAGAAGTTGTTTGTATGATTATTACACCAGGGAAAGAATGGTTTAAATAATTTAAGTCCAGAATTAAGAAGTGTTTAAAAAAAAAAATAATTAAAAAAATTCCTAGAAATATTACATTTAAAATAAAAACCTCAATCAAAAAAAAATTGATGCCGCTGGTATTGACCTGTTGAGATTGTAGAAGTCGTTTTCCTCATCTGTCTGTATCTCAGCAATGGGATAATCCGGAGAATTAAATCATGGCTGCAAGGGTTTTCTCTCATTCTCACTCTTTGGATGCAGCCCAAGATTTAGCAGCAGGGAGTGACTTTTATTAATGGGATTGTGTCTATGGCTGCCCAAAGGCCTCTTCTGAATCTGGGCTAGTGGGTTATAGGCACAGGGGGATGAAAGGTTTCCAAGTTGCAGACAGATGTAGTGTGTTTTGGGTAAGAATGGACCAGGCACTTTGGAGACATTCACACATCTTGTTCTTCCCCCAGGTCAGTAAGTGACTTCAGCATCTGTTTTCACCAAGAGTGGGGAGTTGGCTGCGTCCCTTTTAACACCTGCAACTGGACACATTAATTGTCATGAACCTGTGCAGTACAGTGTCTGCAGTATTTGTACACTTTTTGAAACATTAAAAGCTTCAAAAATCACCTTGAGTTATTATAATTGGAAAATACAAAGTATTTGTCTATTTATTCTTCCAACCCATCGCTGCTGCAAACCCATCATGTTGGCTTAGGCTGTTGAGGGGAAAAAAGCAACCAAAAAGCCCATAAAAACATCATGAGGGGATGCAGAGAGCCATAACTCAGCTGTTGACAGGATAATAAGTGGTCTGGTCACAAGGAATACAAATTTGACTTTTTATACAAGGGTGGCAAGAAGGTGCTCTTGTCAGATTGCACCAAATGGATGAGGTCTGCGTTTAATGTACTGACCTCATCCATTTCAGAGTCGAGTTAGATCTCGACTCTGAAGAATCCCACTCAGATTCTTCAGAGTCGAGATCAAGCGGTTGTTCTCTTGTCAGATTGCTGCGAGAACGTTTTGTTGTTGACTAGCAACCTTGACTCATCACCTCCCACCATGTAACATGGTGGTGGTAGGATAATGCTGTGGTGTTGATTTTCTTGACCAGAGATGTGTATAATGAAGCTAAAAGCAGAGTAATTGCATGAAGGTGAACTACTTACTGGATTGCACGGGAATATATTTGCCATTTTCAGGGCAAAAGGGCATTGAATGCAAATGTATGCCACACTTTTTGGGCATAATGCTACTTCCACTTCACAACTGTGTACCACTTTGAGCTAGACTTTGTTGGTCTAGCTCATAAAAATCTAATAAACATTGAAGTTTGATATTGCTACGTGACAAAATATGAAGCTTCAAGGAGTGTAAAAACTTGCTACTATTAAAAAAACATCAAGCCCTACTTGTTGATGCCAATGCATGTAAGAGCAGACATGGCCTGAAGTGCTGGAGGTCATTAAACAAATAAGGATCAAGTAAATTTACATGTACTGCAACTGCACTGAAGATGCATTCCAAATGATTGAGAGATTTAAATACAACAGTCTCTTTATAGAAAACCTAAACAGATTTGTCTAGAACATTAGCAACATCATTATGAAGCTGCACGGAAAGACATGGTGACATCAGAGCAGCCGATTGCTGTTTTCACTCTCCTGAGACTCATTGACTTGAAAGAAGTTGGCTTGCCTTTAAAAGTGCAAAAGTGCAGAGCAGGCAACCAAAGCAGCTGGTGGACATGAGCATCTCTGGGAATGTTTTGGCACCATGCCATCATTCCGGTATATTGTTTGTGGGAACAAATGAGCCAATTTCTACAAACTGACAAGTAAGCAAATTTCAGCCCCTCCCACTCAGATTCTACAGTCGAGATCAAGCGGTTGGCATCAGTGAAGTCATTTAAAATGTCCTGCACGCAAATGAGTCCAAATAATTTGCACCATTCTTTCTTGACTTGCTCAGCCAGACTTTTTAAAGAGTGTTCCCTTCATGCTGAGTGAGCAAGCAGTTTTGGAAATTGACTGCTGAGAACTACTAAGAGCTGGACAACTTTTTTTTATGTGCTAATAACCCTGTACACAGCAGGAGGAGAGAAGACAGGGGGAGCAGTGAAGTAGAAGTCTTCAGGGTATCTTTATTTTTTATTTTTGTCCCCCAGAGCATCAAGCTGTTTCTAAACTTCTACTGAAACTTGATAGGGGTGAAGGCGATGCACCTTGAGGGTCAATCAGATTTTCCCTTGGCCCTATAAAAACTTAGACAAACCTTGACTTAGACAATATTATATCCACAAATATTACTGCTTTTTACACACCACTAATCTAGTTTGATGCATATAAATTATTTCTAAGTCCTGGAAGCGCAATCTAAAATACTTATATTTTAATCTGATTGGCCGGGAGAACAATCACTTATGTCCTTTGGCAGCTGTGATAGAATGATGGATGGGCAGAGATACTTTGACCTGGTGTTTTAGTTTGTGGCTGTGCAGAGATAGAAGATCACTATACGGCTTTATCCACTTAGCTTGTGGGCACAGTCTATTGCTACAGCAGGGAGTAGGTTTTTGGCGCAGCAAAGCCCTACATTAAGGCACTGGGTATAACTGGGCCCCTCTTTTTATCTCCAGCCCTTTAGCAGTGGGATCACAATTAAAAATGGAGATGGGGCATCAACACAAGGCCCAAAACTGCCAAATCCTGCACAGTCTTTGTCATGGTTCATCCCAGCCCAGATTTCTTCACATGCTGAAAATATTAAACTGCAACAAAAAATGGCATTACAGGCAAGCTAAATGCATGCAGTAGATTTTTCTTTCCATTTTCTGTTTAAAAATTGAAACTCCAGGGCAAACATTTGAGTAATAAACATCTCATTTTGTGTTATGATGAAATTGGGGTTATTCATAAGGAGGTTTTAATCAACCTCTAGAGTCAAAACTGAATTTTTTGCCATTACAGCTTTAGGGATTTATTGATTATGATTGGTGACAAAACGACTATGGAGTTAATATTTTAATTGCTCTTATTACCAGTTGGCACAGCTAGTGTTACTAAAATGACGATCTCCGTAATTACAAGGTTATGTAAAAACCTCTGAGGGTGATAACATTTCAATTTCCAATAGGTTCAATGACAGAAGTTATAGCGCTAAAGGAATAAAATGGAGCAACTGAGATATGCTTCACCTTCCTTTTATCTGCCAAAACCTTTGGTCTTTGTCAGCCTGAATGAACAGAAGACATGTAAATCATGGTTTTGGTTTAAATTACATGTAACATCTGTGCATCTAGGTTTTATAAAGGACATTGTTTATATGAAAACCTTTTTGTTTTACTAACATTTTTCTCACCATAGACCTTGGAGTCCTTAGAGTAGGCATGGTGTCTCTGTTCATCTGGAAAACATTATTTTTGACTTTCCAGGTTGAAAATTGTCATACGTTTGGGGGTGGGAGGCTGGGGGCATGGTGCAATATTGCAAGGATTGCTTCATTTCTCCTTGTAAGACAAAATTCTGCAGTATATAATTTATTTTTATTTTTATAAATATTAGTGTAACATACTGTTTGCTTGCTTTGTGTTTTTCTTCAGGAGGGGACACCGGCAGCCAAGATGGAGGTGAAAACATCACTTCTAGACAACATGATTGGAGTTGGGGACATGGTCCTCCTGGAGCCCCTTACGGAAGACTCATTTCTGGAGAACTTGAAGAAGCGCTTTGACCACAATGAGATCTATGTAAGTAGGCGTCTTGGTGTTTAGTTTTTTTTGCTTTGTTTTTTGGAGGGTAATGTTAATTCTCTCTTGGTTCATTAACAGTGTGACTAAACTGGTCACACCCTGACTTCAGCCTTCCCTGCCAAAGAAGCAAAAAGACAACCTCAAAGAAAGATTACACACCCTTCTAATGTACTGTATGACGTTTCCCTTTTGTTGACCTTAAATGGACATGGTTAAATAAGTACTCCAGATACACAGACCACATTTGCTGGCTTAGCAATTAGCAAATCCGTAGAATGGGAGGTATTGTGAGACATTCAGGCCTTGGTAGCGATATAATCTTATTTCAGCTCACTAGGAGGTGTTGGAGTGGTGTGAATCAGTCATTCTGACACTAAGGCATCGTATAAGGGTTGTGTTACCCTTGTGGCACCACAGCACCCTGGGAATCAGTCATTCGTAAACATTCTTTTTAATACAACCCTTTCTCAAGAGATTCTCTTTAAAAAATTCAAGTATACCTCAGTTGGTTTGTATATCAGCATACATTAAGTTATTAAGTGAAAACCAAATAAAAGACATGGCAAAATTATAATGAAAGATGACTGCTGATCAGAAAAAGTTCAACAGCCTATATTTATCCAATAAATCTGCATTTTGCAACTTTTTACTTTTTGAAAATTGATTTTCCCTCCTGCATCGTCATTCCTTACAAATGGCCCCCATCCTCCTCAAACTATCATATGAAAACGTGACTGCACAGGATAGGTTTACTTTAAACTAACCGTAATTGGTAATATAATAACAATCTTTGTAGAAACTCGAAAAGACAGTCAACTTGTTTCACCAGTAGATTGTATCTGGCCAAAAGTAACATCTCTCAAAGTGCTAAGTTTTGAGAGGTGTAACAGAGGTGCAAAAAGTAATCTTTGTTGCAAAGTTACTCTAGTTCCTTATTAAATTATCAGGAGATGAAGTGGACTCCATTAGAGATTCAATCAAAAAAAAATCCTAGATCTTGACACTAATTGGTAAAAATCTGATTTATGGACCACCAACTGGTATCAGTTTCAGCCTAAAATGCCATGTGCTTGTTCAATTTTCTTTTTTTCTTGCTATTCTAAGGTTGCTTAGAAACAAAAGATCTCATTGATGCTAATAGCAAGTACGATAGCGTGGCAAAATAAATGTAGAAATAATTTTTAAGTGTTAAAAGACATAAAACGCCATCCTTTTTCATGAATTGAACAGAAAAAAGTTTGATCTGCTGTGTGGGATGTAATCAAAGTTATCTGTGTCATTCAGTGGAATTTGTTGTTATAATGAGCCTCCCAAAGCTATATGCAACTCAGATTTTCTGTTTTTCTATCCTGTCCCTTCTGTTTGTGGTCAAGAAAGCCTCTTATTGACATGTCATACTTTTATTGACATTGCACAGAGCCTTTTCCTCTTGTATGCATCCTCCGCACTTTTACAGACCTCACACTGCCTCTGGTGTGCTGTTCAACAAGAGGCTGTGGGAGGTTGTGGTGTTGCCACAGGGAAGGCCATGCTCCACTCATGTCAGAGTGGCTTATGCAACAGCCATTACCATGGAAAGCATAGAGAATGTTTCAGGTTGATGTTTGAAAGTGTCATCAGAGCACGGTTTTGTGTGTAGGAGGATGATGAAGATGATAGCTGGTTGCATTACCTTTCAGATGGAGCTGACAAGTGTTATTTGTTTTGTACCTGTTTGGATGTTACATAAAGATAGTCTGTTATATAAATTTAAACTAGAGAAAACATTTACTTAGGATTATAAAAAGCTGCCCACATGCTGGACATCATGAATTTAATTATGTTTTACTGCTTCTTAATGTTTGTGGGTGATAAGTGGGGCTTGAACATGAATAACCTGAAGGTTATTGGCCCTAGTTGGTGTGTAGGAGAACTTGCCAAAGATGCAGATTTCTGAATAAATATCTAGAGAGGCTTTAGTAACTCTAAAAATCACATTTTGTCTTTAATTCCATATAAAAAGCACAAGTAAAAATGTAAACATTTTTTATTTTTACAATGCAAATTCAGACACAACCTGAGATGCACTGATCAGAAAAAAAAAGGTTTCAGGCCAATATTTCCTCTTGGTTTTAGCTACATCCATTTCCAGATTTTACACGCAACATAACAGGGGTAAATAATTTCTCTACATTTCGGCATCCATGTTGAATACATGCAGAGGCGCCATGATTTATTGTTCAGTTGGGTTCTGTTGAGACCTTCCTCTAAAACATCTATTCCTACAATTTGAAACAAAGTGGTGAAAATGCATTAACTGGAATCAAACTGCACATAATTTGATGCCATGTATACTGTTTACATTGCTGCTCCTCATATACTAGCCATTGCCTATAGCCAGCACCTCTTTCTGCCAAGTGGAGATTCCTCAAATTTTATGTTAAAGTGAAACAGATCTTCAGTTTTACTTTAGGCATTGGCTGCATGCCTCAACAATAGAATATGAACACTCAGCAGAGAAGGAGCAGACTCACTGCCTTCTCAATGCTTTTTTTTTTCTCACATAGACCAGAACCTCTTTGTTCAAAGCTGAAAATGTACCCTATACAGACAAAGTAACTACACTGTTTTTTTTGTTTTGTTTTTCTCTCTTTTAGACATATATTGGCAGTGTGGTGATCTCCCTGAACCCTTACAGGTCCCTGCCCATCTACACGCCAGACAAAGTGGAGGAGTATCGCAACAGAAACTTCTATGAACTTAGTCCCCACATGTGAGTTGACTCTCTTATTTCTCTATAAAGTCACAAACTGTGGATAAGTTTGAAGTTGTACAACTGAGAGTTGAATTTGACAAGGATGTTTAAGGATTTGGAGCTCTGACAATGACTAGGAGCTGGACTAGGAGCTGTCATATTCACAAGAGATGAAATGTATTGTGGAGTTTTGTTGGGATCATCATTGTAACAAGCATGGTTCTGGGGAATCTGGGATCAGAGGAACATAGCCTCCTATTTATGGAGTCACAAGGTGATTTTTTGCTGGCCATTCAGAGCTGTAGCATGCCATCTGTCCATTGGCAACATGAATTCAGAATTGTTGCTGGTCAGCTAAGACAAAACAAAGCCCAGCTTGTCAATTAGCTTGTCATAGCTCTAGGCGGCTGCAAAGACCCTCGGAGACATGGGCTGGAAGAGCAAATATACCTTTGTACCAACACAGAATCTGCCTCCAGACATAAACAAGCTGTTTGGCTTTACTTTAGTGATTCACACTATATCAGTTCAGTTTAAAGCTTTATTTTTGCTCATTTGTTTATACTGTTGGTGAGTTTTTCTCCCTTCGCAGAGGTGGATTTAAAAAAAATATATAAAAAAATTCCAGCTTCAGTTTTCTTGAACCTTCCCCTATACTTGAACCTTTGTGCGTAGAAGTTGCTGTTTGGTGGTTGATCATTTTTACCAGTGGTACATTCTGTTGTACATTTCCAGAAGATGACTTGGATGTCAAGCAAAGGTTAAATGGCAGAAAGCTTGAGATTCTGTTAAAGATCATGTTCATTCATAAAAGCTGAACATATCTTCATTTAAAAAGTAAGACATGAAAACCATCTTCAAGCTTGAATGAAACTAGGTTAGTGCAATGAAATGCTAGACTGACTAAAGGTCTATGGTGCATGTTGTTGTAGGGAAATGATCATTGCATGGTCATTTATTTGTGAAGTGTCACTGTGACGCTGTCTTAGCTGCTCTACCAGTGTTTTTAAAAACAAGAGCCCTGAAAAACTTTTTCAAAACTTCCATTTGTTTGCAGACTTGTGCCTCTTTAGAATACCACTCTTGCATGGACAGGACTGAAGTAATTCAAGTATTCATATTCCAAGGTTAGAAGTTTTTAGAGTATAGAAACTTCATTGTTGACTTGACATTTTGCTTTAGTTCAAAGCCTGAAATCAGACCAATATTTTTACTTAAAGGGCTCCAATTGATTGACAGGGCAAGAATGGCAAAATCAGAATTGTAAGTTTCCTATTGATTACGTGTGTCAAAACTAGGGACATACTGTACATCTGTACATAAATGAAGATGGTGTCGACAGCAGTAGGAGTTTGTCCTGCAATCGATGGGTTGCCGGTTCTATCCCTGCTCTGTCTGAAATGGGCTCAATTTCTGCATATTAATGGAATCAAAAATAATTTCAAACTTTTTTTTTTTTTTAGCCTTTTGATTAGTTTAGCATCAAAAGGCTAAACCACAATATTTATTGTGGTGTTAAAATTTGACTTCACCAGGTACAGTACAATCAGACTGTAATGTGTTGGCATTGTTGAAGTGTTTAAACATGCATGTAAACTCTCTGTACCCAATTTAGAACATTCATGCTGACCATTTGGTCTTGCTAAATCCATTAAGCAAATTGGCAGGAGGTAGTTGTGCAAGGGTTGGCTTTTCTTCAGTCAGCTGATTGAAAAAGCATCAATCTAACTTTGAGCACATCATGTAATTGACTTTCTATAGGATTCAGGTTTGGCCTTTTCAGTCATCCATAGATTAGCTAATGATCCATGTTGTTGTTTGACACACAGTTTGATTTTGTTTTGTCAGTCAATATTCAGATGGTTAAATGCAAGTGAATTGCTATGGTCTTGACAGAGACTAAATTTAATTTGAATATATTTTACTCGGTTGTATTCAAAGGAGATTGGGTAGTGTTTCATAAATGGAAATGTAAGTTTTAGTCACACAAGAATTCTGCAGGTCAGGGTAGAAATGGTTCTAACTTTAAAGGATTTGTTCAGAATTGGCCTGACCATACTGTTCTTGTTGCAGTTTTATATTTTTGTTTCTGCCAAGCATTGAATTTTTAGCTGGCTTCTATGGCTGAAAAACCAACATGAGCATAAACATTAATGGACTTCTGCCACTGTCAGTTCAGTCCAGTATTCAGTCAGTCCTGAAATTGTGCATAATTCTTCCAAACCAAATAAGCTACCGTTTTAAAAAAATATATATAATCCATTTTTTTGCATGGCTGAGCTTCAACTGACTCAGGGACATATTACCACAGAGGCTGGCCAATGCTGAAGTGGATCAGTGTTGAGTTTTAATTAAAACAACTGCAGGGGCTGCTGGGTCTACTCCATATTTTTATGCCTTTGATTCTCATTAAAAAGTTGTTGCAGAATAAAATCAGAAGCTCCCAACATGTTGCTGATGGTGGGCACCAGCTTCCTCTAAACATAAGTTAGTCATTTCAAGAGATGACTGGATTCTTGTCATTTTTGTTTTCTGCTTTTTGATGAAAAATTCAACACGGATGAGAAAAATGACTTGTTAAAATAAACCTGCAGGTTCTAACTTGAGGAAAACTAAGTCATTGGTTCAGGAAAGTTTAATTTGTGCATCTTTACGAAAACAAGTGTTTCTACATGTGCTTAATGGTCCAAGCCATCTGGGGTAAAAAAATATACTGTATAAAATGCAGACGAGAAAGGCTTCTGATGAGTTTAAAATTTGTCTCCGTTGGATGGCACTTTTCAGAGCGATAAGGAAAGATTTCTTTTCTTACTGTTACTCCTAATAAAATTATACTGGATTCACAGCACTATTTGCAGCAGCTAGAACTGCAACAGAAAGTCAGATCAGACTTTGTTTTTTTCTTTTATTTTTGTCTTTTTAGGGGGGGGGGCTTCCTACTATATTAAATACTGATTAAAGTGTTTGTCAGTCTGATATGTGCCAAAGCTACAGTTGCATACTGTAATGCAAAAAAAGCAAAAGGAATATTTTACTTTAAAAACTAACTTGGGCCCATGTTTATCAGTTTGCTGGCCAGGGCTGTGCCTGCTAAGTCATCAGGTTGTGTAAACTGAAATATTGTTGCTTTATCTGGAGACTTGAAGGCTGGAATTGACAGGTGGGTCTTGCTGAGGGAGAGAATAACCTTTGAAACTCCATGCTGAGCAGCTCAGAGTATCTGCATATTTGCATTCCTTGACTATCTGAAACTTTTTGCTTTTGAAAATATTTGCCAATAAATCAGAAAGGTGAGCAGTTCATACTTAAAGGAATGTTAAATAATTAAAAATGTAGTCTATCAGCATTATTGGGTTTGATATTATCAGAAAAATGGGATGCAAATTAATCTCTTCAAAAACAATGATGCATTTTCATCCCTGAAAATAGAAGTGCATTAATGGTTTCATCCACTTCAGTGGTTATTTATCTACAAACAGCACTCTAATTTTCCTATTTTATACAGTGTTGATAAAAGCTGTAAAAAGGAGAGTTGCCTACCTGCTCACTTGAAGATTGCACTCAATTAGTTATTTTTGCATTATGTTATATTTATATTTAAAGACAAAACTTGGAGCTAAAAAATGTCAGTATTTATGTGAACCAATTGCCAAGTAAGGCATAAAGTACAAGTTTGAATGTACAAGCTAGATCATCAACCAATAACCTTGTAAAAGAAAGTTTGTTCTGAATTATGGACAAATTCTTTTACCAAATGAAAAGGACCCTAAAGTTTAATGCCAGAGTAAAAGTAATCTTCAAAGTAATCGACCATCTGCTGTTTCATGCATCAGACTTTGATGTGAGTGTTGGAGCCAATTGAAATCTTGTGGATAATTGCACATAATGGCAGTGGTAGTTTACAGACCTTTACAATTGTAGGTTCTCAAACTTAAAACATTAATAGAAACCAGGCTATTGTTTAAGATGAGAGCATTTAATGCTGCTTTACAATGTTTCAATATGTTAAATGACTTCAAGGTAAAGTGATTTTGTGTGCAGGCTCTCTGGTATTGTTTCTTTGGCGCAGTTTTGCACCCAGCCATTAGTTTCTGTTTTGCACAAGTGTCTGTCTGCATAATCCAATTCAGCATGCAATTAATTGACAATCAGTACTTAAAAGAAAAAACAAATTTTAAACTAGAATTTGTTTTAATGAAAAGGAATATATTGAAACTTCTGTGGTATTTCAATGTTTTCTACCAAATTACAACAGTATGCTAAACTTAAGTAAGTGAAAGAAATTGAGCTGTCAGTGTTGGCCTTTGTTTCCTTTTTTCACAAAAGAAATTAGATCTCAACTATTAAAGAAAACAGGCAAATATATTTCTGTATCCCTCACAATTTGTTCACCACTCTTTGTAATTTTAAGCATTTTACCCCCTGAAATATTTCAGACTGCATCAAGAAGATACTGTCCATCCAACAATCACAAAAATATTTGCATGTAGACCATAAATCCGTGTCTCCTAAAATACAATCATCTTCTGAATATTGAGCATTAATGTTCAATATTCAGTCACAAATTGATGCATTGTAAAACTTCTTAAAGTTGTGGCCTTTTGAAACTATTTCTTTGTCACTTCTAATGAGCTGCATAAACACACCCATCTTCGCCTTTTTATACAACAGTCACAGCTTCGACCAGTTCAGCAGCAGATCCTCTGGCCAGATGAGCCACCACTATAATTAACTGGCAGGTGTTTTCCTCCTTTTCTAAATGCATTGGGTTCATTACAGATGAACTAATCAGTGACCATCACAGATGGCTTTTAGTCATCTGTTGTATGTTGCTTGCCACCCAAAACAGGCACAGACTGAGAAGTGTGTGTCTGTGTGGACATGTGTGGAGTTTGTTCCTGCTCTCAGGGGGGGATCGTGTTATCCCGATGTTTAATGAGGTATTGAGACCCTGATGCTCTTCCCTGCTCAATACTTAGTGCCGCTAGAACATTGGCCGTAGAGAGGCATCGGGAGGGGCTAATGGAGCAAAGAGGCTCTTTTTGCAATGTATGTCAAGGCTTCCAGCTGTCAAGCAAGTGGATATGACAGATTATCGCAATAATTTCTCTGTGGGGGTTATGAGTGTTTGGAAGTCAATATTGTATTTCTCAAATATCTGAGCTAATTTCACTTTCGCCGTTGGACAGTTAAAATGGCCGTCCTCAAAATGTTTTCAATACAACTGTTTATTTTTGGATAAGTGACAAGTGCACGATAAACAAAGTCCCTCAATACAAGCATTTTCTTTAAGATTACGGACCACTAATCGTTTAAAATCAATCTTTGCGGCGTTTGCATATTTTAGAATGCAACCTATGGCCTCCATCTCTAATGCAACATGGATCAAAATTCAAATGGAGAAATCTTTTAGAGGAGCCTCATTTTGGATGGATTGTATAGGACCAGGGTAGAAGTAATGACCACTAGCTGGAGAAAGGTTTCTCTTTAAGAAAATTGTCTTTGCTAAATAGGTTTTTACCATTTTTAAAAAGGTGATTTTGTTTTTCTTCTTCTTCATGCAAGTCCTTTTTACCTGAAGAATATCCTGATTGCTATCAAAAGTGATACCGTACAGAGCCAATGGAAAAATATATTGTGCATACAGATGGATATATAAAAATATCTTTATTTCACTAACATTTGCACTGGGAAAAAAAAAAACTTTACAGGCAGTTATATAGCACCATACTAACTGTCTAGTTATCTTTTGTCTCATCTCAGACATTGAATAACGACATTGATACTGTTCTGTTACTGTCAATTGTAAAACTCTGATCTATAAAGACAGATGTTTTGATAAGTGTTATGAATTCCTTTTGTATTGGACTGTATCCTGCTTTGGATGCAGATTATGGCTGTTTGACCAATAGAAACTGTTGCTGTTGATCTGTGTATAAGACTGACTGAAAAGGGTTTAGAAAAGTTGCACAGAACCTGTATGTAGGTAGAATTGAGTAGGCACTTGTTGAAGTGGCCTTTTGACTGAAGTGGGCAGATTCAGCCCTCTGCAGCATGTGTGTTGGCGTTGGTAGCTTTAAACTAGAGGGAGAGAGAGATGATGGAAAAGCTTTTGCTCATTTTTCTACCCACCTTTGCAACCCAAGAAGAAAATGCAAAATGTACTTAATTAGCTTGTGCTATAATTTATAATCTAATGATATTTGTTCATCTAGGCTGCACATGTTTATAGCTACGCCTTACCCACATGCATACAAACACATCCCTGGATTCCTCTAGTTACCAAGGTGTGGTTGGTGTTAAATCTGACAAAGTAGTTGACTGATATGTTCCTCTTCAAGGTTGTGTAGTTGATGTGGTTTTCTGCCTTTTGGCAAAATTGCATGCAACTTGTTCTGACTAGATTTGTTGGAGCAGTTTTAGCAGAAATAACTTGTGGCCCAATTTGTAGATTCCTTGATTGTCAGCTTGGATCAGGATCTTGCCAAACTGCATTTATGTGCTTGATGTGTTGGGATTGGTGGCTGTTGCAATAAGTGTTGTCGGTCTGCTTTGGGTCTGTGTGCTTTACTTTGGTTCATTGTGAAAAGACTCCAGTCTTTTATTTATATAAAAGATTAATTATGAGTCTTTTATATAAATACTTTGTAGGTAGAGCTGTTTATCTAAAGACAATGCACATGCTTCTCCATTATACACATTTTTAGATCTAATGATTTACTAATTTAATCACAATTAAATCACTCACTATTTGGTAGTTGTATCTTATACCCTCACAATGTTTGTAGTGTAAAATAGAAGGGTTATGCATTCCTCAAATATTTTCTAGGATGGTGCAGCTAACTCCTAACTTCTTTAACTTGACACTGATTAAACATTGTCGGCCTTATCATTTATTGCCGTTTGGGGCTTTCTTTATACGGTTTTCTCCAAGACCCATTGTAAACCCTCTCTATTCAGAATGAAAATAAGTACTGAGCTTTTATCTGAGTTCATAAATTGCACAATCATAAAATGTGAGGCATACTAAAAGGAACCATTGAGAAGAGGCGCTGTCTAGAATGTTGTTCCACTATGAAACATCATCTATCCTATATTTGGTGTTTACTCCCATTAATTAAAGAGCACATAACATGAATCTTGCTTGTAGCTTGCTGTCATCTGTACCGCAAGTGTACTTTATTTACATTTCAAGCTGTGTACAAGTTTTGGTGTATTGGACCAGTACTAGAGCCTGAGGAAGGGCAACCAACAGTTGGGTTAGCATAACACATAGCAAAATATGCATGAATAGTGTTTGTATCATTTATCGGTTTGCTTTTTTTTTTTTTTAAACAATTTTAGGAACATGGTACCAGCCACCAAGCTGCGTGACGGAACCAAAATGATCCTCTCTGTTTCAGAGGGTCACATGGACACCCTCTGGCTGCTTTGAGTTCATGCTTATTGATTCTGTGTTATAGTTGGCTTCAGTGCTTATTGCTATGCAGCACTTGTGTGTCTGTCCATGATGCTATGCAGTGTCCATGAAGAGAAGGATCACATTCAGCTATTCTCTTCTGTGGGCCATTTGCTACATCTCCACTGTAAACGTTTCCACTTCTTTTGTCCTTATTTAACTTTTATGCAACAGAATTTATCTCTTAAATGTTTCAGCCTAATGATTGTGTTCAGATTTTTAGCCAATGCCCCATATTGTCTAAATAATGCATGCCAGTTATTGATTGGAGCAATAAATGTAGTATTATATAAAGATCCATAAAGTCACTCTCGCTACAGACAGCGAGCTTCAATTTTTGTGAAGCCTTGACCTGCCTACACAGATTTCATTTTTTTGAAAGCAGATAATTTGTTTTTAAGAGCTACAGCTACCAGTATTAATAATGGTGAAATTTTCCCTCACCCAGCAATGTAGCACCAATACTTGATGCTACTTAAACTGACTCATCCGAGTAAAAAAATTAAATAAAATTTTAGCTTTTTTTCTGCTGTTTTATCTTCCATGTGGAGGAGTGTTGTCTGTGTGTTCTAGTAGGAGTTCCAAATGGTGTGGTAACTTGACAGAAATATTACATTTTTGGTTTTCTGACTAGCCTTGGTAAACTGGCTGATTCTAGCCATCAACCAATTACTTGGTGCAAGTGTTGTTTGAGTAAAAATAGAATGGACTTATGGATCCATTGCAATTACAACTTCAGTATTCTAATGGAGTAAAAAAGCTACAATTTTTAAATTCTGGAGCCCTAGGTCTCATGCCTATTATTTAATCAAGTAGGCATTTCTTTTAAACTTTGGTTTTGACTATGAAATATAACCAATTAAATTGACTTAAATTTATGCTGGAAAAGTATTTTATTTTTTTCTTCCATGGGCTTTACTAGATCAACTAATTTGATCTAAAAGGCTCTGATTTAGATGAGATCTTTATAAAAGAGGCTAATATTGTCCAAGTAATGGCACAACTTGCTTGATGAGGCTCAGAGACCCTGTCAGGGAGCTGTTGGAGGATGTTTTGCTACCTTGCACTGCATGCTTATTTCCTGCTTTTGAGGATCACACAGTTGGCGGTGTCGGTGGATTCCCCCTCCTGTGGAACACTAAATTGGTGTGCACCAACATAAAATTAAAGCTCTGAACCCCTTCAGTTTGATGGGAGGTCTTTGAAAGCCTCTAGTGAATATTAGATTGATCAGACATCTCTAGCTGTGCAGCTTTTAATTTAGAGAGGATAAAGTTGTTTGGTGCACCTTGCACTCATCACTTTCTGATTCCTCTTGAATGTAAAGCTCATCTTTCAGCTCATTTGGGCCCCTATAAGGTGATCTTCTGCTTAACACCTTCTTTATAGCAAATCATTTTGCACATACGGTCAACATCTGTCACAACCAAGATCCATTTCGTGTGCGGGCACCCCATCCATTAGCTTGCTCCCTTCACCCACCCCACCCCACGCCACTACTCCAGTAGGTTGGTCTTTAAGCTGTCTGGTGGCACCATATTTGTTTCTGTTTCTTGTAACAGCCACCCCCCTCTTCCACCTGGTCATCAGCATCAGGAAGTTGCTTCCTTGGCTGTTCCTTCAAAGCCAGGCGGATTTCCTGAGGGCTCTGGAGAAACTGGGTCATGCTGAGATCAGAGGCCACCGTTTAGCCCCCGAATGTGTATGGCCAAAAACAGACATATTTGCCAACAAATGATGTGCCTTGAAAATAATGGCTGTGCAACATTTAGAAGTGAGCGGACTGTGTCGGTATGATAAAGTGCCTCTGAGAAAGACGTTAGGCTTTTTTTTTTCTTTTCTTTTTTTAAAGGGCTTTTCATCTTCAAGTAGTTGTGTAGGCATCAGACCAACCCATAGCCATGATTTGTAAATGCTAATAAAGTGTGCTGATTCTGCCTTTCGGTCACTCCACCCTTCTTAAGATTCAGGTCACAATCGGCAGGCCCATCATCTTCTCCTGTTGCCCCACTTACCAGAGGCTGAAGGGGAAAAGAACTGACTAGACTATTTTCTGCTGCTTACCTCATGCCAGTGTGGCTTTGTGCTCACCCGCTGCCACGTGCAAGTCCAAATTACAGCCTGCAGGCAGATGTGAAGGGGAGGTGCCAAGCAGCATTTACAGTCCAAGGCCTTATCCCTGCCTAACCCCCACCTCCATGTATGCACACATGCACACCCTTAGCTATGCGCAGTGATCTGGGAGACCTCTGGGATTTTGGGCACCATACTCACCGCTTCCTCAGTCTTTGATGGGGACCTTGGTGCTTCATCATTTTTGTCTTCCATTTATATGCCAGTTGCTGCTCAGGCTGCCTTTAGGGCCCTAATGATAAAGTAATTCCATACTATAAATAATTTTGCTACTCTAGTTGTCTACATGTGTCTATGCCTACAGACGTTTTTGTCGTAAACTTTTTCTCACTTTAAGACTTTAAATTAAATGCAGTTGTAGGTGTGGCTTGTTTCTTCTGACCCTTATTCATATTGTGATTAGTGATGGCTATTCATAAATCCTTCGATAGTGTGTGTTCTAGAGAAAGACCCCCCCCCCCCCCCCTCTTTTGACACCCCTGGGCCTCATGGGGCAGCCCACCCCCTCCAAACTCCTGCTGTCTGGGGGTGCAATAATTGCATGATGGCTTGCTCATTGTCAGGATCAGGTCAGGCACAAGGAGTGTTTTCACAAAGCAGACATCTGCTGTGCTGTCCTTTTTTTGGCAGTGACGTAATGTCCAATTGCAAGTCTCGACCACACAAACTGGTGTTCTGGCATAGAGGTGGAACAGGGGTTGGGTTGTGATCAGGAATTGTATGGGCGTGGAATAAATCAGGGTTTAGCTTGAATAAACAGAGAAAGCAATTCAGTTGTACAACTGGTAACAAATGTTGAAATAATGCTTAAAGATGGCCAATTTACACCGGTTAACTTTTAACGCCTAATTTTATGGTCCATTACTTGATACACGTTTGCATAATCCAGCCAATATGGCACTTCGTTTTTGTTGTATCTCTTTTTCTCTTTTTCCATAGTTTACCAATTGGCCTACTCATTGTGCTGTACAGTTGCTCAATTGCTCTGTTGAACTTTGTTGTAAATTGGCAATTGACAACATGATGTTCTTGCTGTATAACATCATGTTGGGAAGGTTAAAAGGTTTTATTTACACAAAATCAAAAATAAATGGAGAAATGTGATTGAATATTTGCAGCATTTGGTCATATTAATAAAAACATGCATTATTGAAGCACATTTTATTTCTGTAGTGGAGAAATTCACGTGCAATGGAAGCAATGAAACATGGATTCACGGAAAAATAAAATGCATTTTATTATAAACTTGGTCAGAGTGATGTCGAGTCTTTATTTTTTTCATTTGCAGCAATAGAAATTTGAGGTTGGAATCTCAGACTTGTAAAGTTTTTTTTTTTAAACTCAAATGTGGATGTGTTGGGAAGTAGTAATGGCTGCTTAGAGGTTATTTTCAAAAGCCACGTATGAATACATATTTAATTTATTTAATGTCTGTATTTTGGGAGATTTTAGTTCAATTTCTTTCTGCCCAAAATATCAATTTTGCTGTTTTGCTATATGAAGTTGCAGAACTTTGATAGCCAGACGTAAAAACCAGCATATATTTGACTGTCTGCTTGCACCTTCACTGTTGAGCAACAAGTTTGGGAGAGGTTACTGCTTTTGTTGTTTTTTGTTTGTTTGTTCTAAGTCTTATGCAGCTGGAGCAAACACAGTTTTTTTTAAATTTTTTTTTTATTCCTTTATTTAATCAGGTAAACCCCGTTGAGGTCTAGATCTCATTTTCAAGAGGGACCTGAAACAAACTTCACTCCCCGTCGGGGAATCGAACCCCGGACATGACAGGCGGGGATACTCACCACTGTACTAACGAGGAGATATACTCTGGTTACTCTGATATTTTCTTGTGCTTTATGAAAAGTATTTTTTTTTTCCATAGAGACAGATTTAACTTTTGAAACTGTAACTTTTGAAACAAAAGCTTGGTACAAAGTACGGTCCCGTGCTGTTTCAGAGAGACTCTTGTATACCTTAAGTACTACAAACAAGGCTTGTGCTCTTTAGATTCTCAAATAAAAAAAATGGTTGAAAAATGGTTAGCTTAATTTTTAGAAATAAAAACAATTCAAAGCAGCTTCAGTGCCATTTCAAGCCTTTTGTCATAGTTAACCACTTTGTTGAGGAGGTGTAAATTTTGCTTTTACACCATTAAAGTGGATGCAAGGCCACATCATTGTCGCATTGACGGTTTTTGACTTCTATTGTTGGAACAATCTTCTTGGATTTTTGACCATTTCTGCAAAGGTAACAGACATTTCCTAGTACAGAATGACAGCTATAGGCAGCCCTGCAAACATCCTCTATGCCTACTGTTTAATTAGAATATCTAGTCACCTGGAATGTAAGCCTTTTAGTAGTAGATCTGAGTTTTATCTGACTCAAAATAATGTGTGACAGTGCAGAACCCTTAGTTTAATTAGCCAGCTTGTGCTCTAACTTGGTATTGAGGTCTGGATTGCATTCATCAGGCTGTTCATCTCTGGCACACTTTCTGGCAATGTTTCCAAGCAGCAATCAACCACTTTGCAAATCAAGGTTCATTGTTAGTTCAGCATGTAATTATACGCTAGAAGTTTTGGCCTCAGCAGCATAGACTGAACTAAACGTTTGCAAATGTATTCCAACCTTGCTAATTTGTCTACATTAATCTATTATATTTTGAGTGTCATGTATATTTGAAATTTGGATTGTTCATGACCCATTTGCCGTGTTTTTGAGGCTACTGAGTAGGATCACGCTACAAAATCAGAAGCTTATATTTTTGATGCCTTGATGCCTTTTACAACTGCATGGATCAAGACACGACATGCTTTATGACAGTTTATTTTGAGATTGATCAGTAGTGCTTAGTGTTTGTACATGTCATGAATTCCTTCCTGCAATCATGTCTTGCAGATTTTGTACTTTATAAATGTTTGATTAATGGCAATATTAAGACCTAGGAGATTACAAGTTCTCCAACCCTCGAGACAAGCAAATGTAACTGGTTTCATGATGCAAGGCGTTTGAAACTGAAAGTGCCAAAGATTTGTTTTTCCCTTGAGCCAATGTTTAGTGTTGGGGACATGTATCTCAGATGCTGGTGCGGAGGATTTTAAAATTCAAATTAGAACCTACCGTGCAATACAATCTGAAATTCTAGGTCATATAACTAGGATTGGCCTTTCCAGAGCCAGGATCTGAAAAGTACTACAATGTCATTTTGTTAGAAAGTTGAGCTAAAGGTAGCCAACGGTAAAGAGATGCCTAGTACTGCCAATCAAGAAGTTTAAAGAAATGATCCTAAACAATGCAGTGAAGGAATTGCACAAACCAATGTTCAGTTTAATGTTCTGAACATGTTCAGTTTAAGTTGGCCATGTAAACTATTAAATATTGTCAAAATTGTACAAACTTTGTTTTTACCTTGTCTGAACAAGCTAGCAAATTATAAAGCCCACTACATTTAAGGCAGTTCTTCTGGTAATGTGTAAAATAATTGGTAGAATCTTGAGTTGCTGTATAATCTATAATCATTAGTGATGCATGTTAGTGGGTCTATTAAGTTTCAGATTTACAGACTTGATTTAAAAAAACCCTGATGATTATGATGCGGTTCACATATTATTCACACCCACCTCTTCATTTCTCATAAGGTATTGTCCACATGAAGGGAACAAATGAAATGTTGTTGTATTCGGTGGGAGTGTTACTGTTTTAATGAGTCCCTCTTTCCCATTGTGTAAGTGTCCTGGAATGTGCAACAATAAGCTTTGTTGTATTAAAAGCCCTCCCCTTGCATCATTTTGCTTATCCATCAAGGTTTGTTTCCACTGTCATTTAATAATTACATTATGCAAACATCTGCTTCGGTATGAACAAAGAAAGAAGGGGGGGAGGAAAGAGGGGCATAAGTGTGGACAAAATCTAGTGAAAAGCATACATTTCTACTCTATGATAAATGAGGCCTTGTCCAAACTTCTTGCATTGCCCATCCCTAAATGATCCTTGTTCAAATAGCTGACTTGTTGTACTTTGGTAGTCATGTTTCAGAACAGCAGCAGGAAATGGACAACTGTGCTTCCAAATCCCAAATATGAACCAGGCAGTGTCGCTAAATAAAGCTGCAAACCGCTCCAGTATAGCGGATGCCCTGCAGATGCAACCTAATTTCCGATGAAGCCACATGCTTTTGATTAGAGCAGACGCCATGTGGCTTAGTGCAAAAGCCTTCCATTACTCTGAACTTATTTTTATAGTGCTGCTTCTAAATTTCTCCCTAAATTGGCAAATTTACTGTCTAGCTGAAAAGTTAAAATATGGAGATTTACAGATTTTTCTCTCTATCTTCCAGCTATGCTTTGGCAGATGAGGCCTACCGCTCACTGAGGGACCAGGACAAGGATCAGTGTATTCTCATCACTGGGGAGAGTGGAGCTGGGAAAACTGGTGAGAACAGTCATTTTCTGTATACCCCTATTTTTTATGTATAGGTAAATGCTCTTAAAGTAGAACATTGGTGATTCTCATCAAGAAAAAATGGAAACATCTCACTTGGGCTAAGGAGAAAAATAGACTGTTGCTCTAAATGAATCATTTCAGTAGGACCTGAAGAAGAACAACATTCAGGTTTCTTGAGGTCTGAATTGATCTGACTTGATCCCTACAGAAAATCTATGGTGTTCTCAAGATGATGAGAAACACCAGAAACAAGCTGTAGGTCTCCAATAAAAGAAGTTGGGCTTCTTTAGCACATCACCTTAGTCACAGATGGATTGCCTATGTGATGTGTTGTATTGATGCAGTAACTGAAAGAGTATGGAGTAAAAATGGTCTCAAAATATCTGTGTAAAACTATCTGTGCCTGTGTAATACTGGATTTGTAACTAGTGTTAGCATCTTTGTGTGTAATTTTGGATAGTTGTCTGTGAAACATGAATTGTAAACCGTAAAAAGAAAATAAACTTTCTCCTACCCCTACAAATGTTGAAAAAGTACGCAAGGGTATACAGACACACAAAATTGTATTTACGCACAGATCCGGTTACGAGTGCACAAGTATTTTTGAGACTCATTTCACGCTTCCGGAGCTCCCAGATTTGTGTGTAGATGGTGCGTTTACATGCTAGTAGAAAGCTGGGCCATCTCATTTTTGCTGCTTGTGTAGAAGTGGCAAATACGTTAGTTCGATGGAAAATGGTATATCTCAGTACTTCCTTATAATATTCCAAAATTATTTAGACATATTGTGCATTTTTGAGCGGTACAGGAGACTACGTGGTCTGAAAAACGACCACTGGGTGGCGGAATGGTCCACTGGCCGGAAAAATAGGCAGGCAAACCAAGAAGCAAGACGGAGCGTCCCGGTGGTCTGTCATCAGAAGTAAGTAGAAGTTAAACCTGCAGGCTTTGCTCTCCGATTATAATGAGACATTGAGTAATTATAAATAATTTCGGATTACGTTTTATATGTCTGGTACTCTGCCCTCATATGTTTCTGTTAGCGGGAGCTAATGTTTATGTGAGCTGTTCTAATTTTGCTGCTCGTAGCTAAGTCCGTGTATTTTTAGTGTCACACTCAGCACAGTTTGAGAGTCTATCTTCAGTCTTAACTTTAACCCAGGTTGATCTAGTTTTATGATGCCGAAGTCGGCAAGCATCTTCAGGAGATTATGACAGTTATGGATGTTGGTCATTATCACTGAAACCGTATTTTGTTGCTCCAGCAGTATTGAAGGTGAACCTGTAGGAACATCATCTGCTGCTAGAGTTTATTCACCAGAACGAACTGAAAGGTACTTCATTTATGTTGACTTATCAACATATTTAAGGATTTAGTCTAATGTTCACACATAGGCCTGTCACAATAATCAATTAATCGGATGAGTAATTAAACTCAATCATTTCCAATGGCCTGATTTTCTCTCTTTCTACCAAAACCTGGATGATAAAAGTCTTCAGTTTGGTACCTTGGTCTCAACTAGCCCTTATTTTGAAAGGCATTTTTGTTTACAAAGACTTTTGTAATTCATTTTATTCGTTTTTAATTTTTTTGGGGGGGATATTAAAAATATCTTCCAGTTCCAGAGTTAAATATTCATTAGAATTTAAAGTTTAATGACATTTGAGATTGTGTTCTTGCATTATTATTTTGTCATTACCATTATATTACTTACAAAATGGTCTCTATAGAACAATATTATCGTTTGTTGAGATAACTTCTGGAACAATTTGTCATACAGTAAAATTTTTTCATTGTGACAGACCTATTCACACATCCTCCAGAATATTCAGAGTAAACTGTGTTTGTGTCTGGATCTCTGAAATCCACAGAGACCCCATTTCATCGGCCCTTAAACAAATATATACCTCATCTACAAACCTGCTGTTCCTGTTTGTCTTCATTTCAAGTTGATTAATGTAAATGGTAAAATGTATTCAGATGGTTTAGATTTTCACAAGAAGTAAATTTCTTTCTCAGTTGATATTTTGACACAATTAACAGCTCATAAACACATACTTAAATTTATATATATATATATATATATATATATATATATTATGCATTTATTTAAAGCACTCCTGCAAAAATAGCCTTTGTAGCAAAACATTTAATGCATACATATTTGATTAACATAAAAAGAAAAATTTCCACATACATTGTGATGATTCAAGTAATTTTCAGGTTCAGCAATGTTCTGTCAAAGTCAGGTTTGTCGGTGCATCAGCTGTTCAGGAAAATCAACATAATTTTTTCTAACACTAACTGTATATTTGTACTTTTTCTGCATCTTCAGACAATCTGCAGCAGCTGAGATTCTGGGAGGTTAAACACCAAAACCTCAAGCTTTAAATTGTGCCATCGACTGGACCAAGATGCCTTCCAACCCACTGCAGTAGTTAATGTGCTCTGTTGGTAGACATTATGGTGTCTCCTTAATCTGTAGAGACTGTCCATGGTCGGCTTTGAATACACAGCTTTATGGCGTTTTCTTTTGTTAATTGATTATAGTAAATATTTATACATCCATGTAAGTTTTAAGACATTTAATTGTTAACTTTAGGTAGCTGTGAAACCACCCATGTTAATTTGAACCTATTTTGTTGAAAATTCAACAGATTTGTTGCAATCTTAAGTATTTAATCTGTCCTTTGTGTGGAGTGAAATGAACATTAAAGTTAATTCAGAAAACACTTTTGTCATCTTTCTACATTATAATTCGAATGATGCCTCTATTAAAATCATATATTTGCGACATCAAACTTTTTCATAAAGCAGTGGTCAAACTATGGGTAAATGTTTGTAATTTACCTTAAACAAATGGAAACCAAAAAGGTTTTAAAGTAAAGACACTACGAATATTCCTCATCTAACTCACCACAGGTAAAGTTTCCACTGTATGCAAGTAAATCTGATTACAATGAAATGAGAATTGTGCAGCAGGGCTTTAACTCCAGTTCAGGAGGGTCGGTGTCCTCCAACCTCAAATCATGAGGTCAGAGGTCATTAGCACGACTCTGGAGAACTTGACTGTCTTAAGCAGCCATTTAATTCAGGTGTGTTAGACCAGGACGTATCTAAATGTTGCAGGACACCAGACATCGATGCCTGGATCTGAGGATCCCCGTTAGAGGATCAGTGTGTTCCTGCAGCAGTTCCATCGGCTCAGAGGGTAGATGAGATCTGAAAGGTTCTGATCGCCCAGAAAGTAAAATAACGCCAGACCCAATCCATCAGTCAGCCGTTTTGTCCCTTGTAGAGATAACTATAAAATGTTATTTCTATAATTTATCAAATTATATAAATTTAATGAATTAAAATCGAAAGGCAATTTATTTCGCTCAAATTATATTCACTTACTGAATAAAGTAAAAGGCAAACTATAAATACAAATATCAGTCAGCAACATGACTTAGGAATTTGATTGGAACCTGTTGGGCAAAACAGATACTGTAATGACCACCCAGAGATAATTTTTATGGATTGAAGACTCAAACTGTGCTGAGTGTGACACTAAAAATACACGGACTTAGCTACGAGCAGCTAAAGTAGAATAGCTCACATAAACATTAGCTCCCGCTAACAGAAACATATGAGGGCAGAGTACCAGACATATAAAACGTAATCTAAAATTATTTATAATTACTCAATGTCTCATTATAATCGGAGAGCAAAGCCTGCAGGTTTAACTTCTACTTACTTCTGATGACAGACCACCGGGACGCTCCGTCTTGGTTTGCTTGCCTATTTTTCCGGCCAGCGGACCATTCCGCCACCCAGTGGTCGTTTTTCAGACCACGTAGTCTCCTGTACCGCTCAAAAATGCACAATGTCTATAAATAATTTTTGGAATATTATAAGGAAGTGCTGAGATATACCGTTTTCCACCGAAATAACGTATTTCCCACTTCGGCACTTAGTGAGAAACAGTTCGAGGATAAAAACACTAGACTCATAGCAACAATGAGATGACCCAGCTTTCTACTAGCATGTAAACGCACCATCTACACAAATCTGGGAGCTCCGGAAGCGTGAAATGAGTCTCAAAAATACTCGTAACCGTATCTGTGCATAAAAGCAGTTTTGTGTTTGTGTATCTGGCGACTTTTTCAATATTTGTAGGCGTAGGAGAAGGTTTATTTTTTTTACGGTTTACAAATCATGTTTAACAGACACAACTATCCAAAGATGCTTACACGAGTTACAAATCCAGTATTACATACGCACAGATATTTTTACACACGCACAGATATTTTGAGACTATTTTCACTCCATAAAAGAATCCCATCCAAATATTGTATTTAGGTCTTATAAGTTGCAGGGGCATAGCTTTTAGTGATTTAACATTTTTTCATTAAAATAGTATTTTTTTGTTTTGTTTTAATCTAGCGTTGGTCAGTCATATATTTTAACATACATGACTCACGTTTTTAACCTACAAAAATACATGTCTGATATTCTAATTTTAAATGCACCTCTATAGGAAAAGCTTATGAAACTAAGAAATAAAAACTATTAAATCTTATTTCCAAAGACCTTTTTAGTAGAATCATTTTCATCTGCAGTGCAAGAAACCATCGGTGAGGAGTCAGTTTAACTGGATTTCTATAAAGTACATTACAGAGAGCAGACTGTAGACAAAAATTGTTAAATCTCTGTGGCTTTTACAGGCAAAGCTGGAAGGAACCGGTTATTGCTAGCTGTTTCACAAGTGTGCCCACCTACTTATTAACACCCACAGCATTTCCACAGCAACCTGTACGTCTGGACACAAATTTGATCCAACTGCTCTGAAATGACAATGCAGTCTGTGCTTAAGATTGAGCTGAAACAGAAATCAGATTTCTGCTACTGTCTGAGTGTAGCTTTAGGCTCCAGCATCCATCATCACTATGCTTTTTAGAGTCAGTAGGTATGCTCATACCAGGAAGCTGCCAGGAAAAATTGTTGCCTTCTTGTTGCTGATAACGGTAACGCATCTGTTTTGAACGTTTGCTTGACCGCTCTTCCCCTCTTATCTATGCTTGGGGTGTGGAAAGGGAAGGGCCTAATCATAAATTGTATCTTTACAAAAGTTTTTTGTGCTGTGGTTGCTTTCTAAAGAATATAATCTCTGTACTTCTTTGTTCAGAGTGTAGTCAAAATAATTTTCTGGAATACTGAAACATGTGGGTTGTTTTTATATAAAAAGTCCCATAGCAGATTTGAATGAGATAGTTTTGTTTTGATATCATGTTTGCACATGAAACATGATGATGATTCTGACTTTAAAGAGAGTGAATGTGGAATAATAAAGGTGGAGGAGTGAAAGAAGACCAGCATGCTCTGTACAAATGTTGTCATGCTACTTGGGTTTATACTAAGACCCAACATTAAGATTACACTAAAACCTATACGCTGACAGAAAACCTACACCTCAAATGGGCATTGAACCATAAATGGAGCCTCTTCAGATAAAAGCTTTTAACTCCAGATCATTTATATTTTTTTTGTTTTTTTGTGCGCAAAACTTCTTTTTGTTGCACTTTCATAAAAGAATGGCATTTCCTGGTTGCTGAGTTTTTCTGCCTTGCAGGTAATTGCAATATCCAGTAGGCGGGGCACAGATGGTGGGAATGCAAATGGAATCCACTCAGTGCAGTTCCCAGTTATTTTGCCCCTCTGGTAAAGATGGTGCAAAAAGCAAATAAATTCGTCTTTGCAGTTGGTTGCAGTCACCAACTTTCACTGAAAAAGCCAACCTTTACTTTTAGTACATATGAACATCACATTTTTGGGACATTAAAAAGAAAATCACTTCATCAGTAGTTCAAAGTTGGTTGAAACATTTTAAAATCCTTTTTTCTACAGTATTTCTGAAATTTTCACTGAGATTATACTACTACACAAGATGCATTTAAGAGGCTTTTGCACACGTTTACATATTTACCAGGTAAATATGGTGCATGGATTTTACAACAAAAACCTCCCTGCAGCTCAGGGAGCATAGGGTACCTTTATTTGTTGCGACAAAAATATTTACACTACAAATAAATCATTACAATATGTTTGAAGTGCAATGATGCAACAATTGCCGAAGCCTAAATGAAGGCAGTATAAAGTCCAGTTTGATCGCTCATGTTTTTATTTATTTTTTCCCCCAAAACCTTGCCTTTAAAGTCTCTTTCTCATGTTTATTAAACTCTGCTCCAAGGAGTCATCGCTGCAGTCAAGTCGGAGATAAATTTGGATTTCCATCATCTCGGCTGCCCTGGAGCTTTAAAGTAATAAGGCCATTAAAAGCTACAGAATCAATATGGGCCATTTTCATTCACGTTTGTAAGGTTCCATTCCAGACCCCCCTTAACTTTCTTTTACATATTTTATGTAAAATCAAGCTGCTGTGACCAACATTATGAGATCTCTATTTTTCTATAGAAACACATTAAAGCCTTATTTTACGCAAGAAAAGCTCAGTTTATTTCGTAGCCATGAAAGTACAGACTATTTATAAGAAACTTCTCTTTGTTGCAAGGTCTCTCAACTCTTGCATTATATTTTTCTCTTTCTCAGTCTTAAATAAGCAAGCCTTTAGCTTTTGCCATCATCAGCTCAGAGCACAGAACTCTTTTTGGCAGGTCACACATCAATTTTGGGTCACTGTCAATCTCACTAGTAGCTCAGAAATGATCCTTATGCCAACTCTCCAATCATGAGGCATGTTTCCTACTGAGCCTCTGCTGCAGACAGAAAGTAAATTTTTGGAGAGTCCCTCCGTTGGAACGCCTATTCCCAAAACCAATTTCAATCACTGGGAACCGTGGGTGAACAATGATCATTGCACCCAGATTGGTTTTCTAGGGGTTTTCTTTGCTTCCCAATGAAGTATGTCCCATAATTTCATCACAAAATCATCAAACCACAGAGTCTAACTCAACAAAAGGAGCTTCTTAAATGGGGTCTCCGCCTTTAACTCTCATGGGTGCCGAGGGGTGATGTAATGGGATTTTTTTTTTATGGAGAACACCTCAATGAGCCGGCGTGGTGCACTTGCTCTTCTGTCATGTCTGAGAGGCTTTGACCTAATGCTTCTAATATCTGTGTGTATGTTTCAGAGGCCAGTAAGCTGGTGATGTCATATGTGGCAGCAGTGTGTGGGAAGGGCCAGGAGGTGAACAAGGTCAAGGAACAGCTGCTGCAGTCCAATCCTGTGCTGGAGGGTGAGTGACGGTGGCTCGAGCTGCGTCCCAGTTTGGAGGCTGGGCTCTCTGATGTTTGCATATTGATGAAATTGTTAACAATCTCCTCCAGGTCAAGAGATGTTTGACATAAAGCATCCAAAAATTGATGGAGAAATGTATATTTAATTCTGAAAAGTTGCTGTAGAATTTAAACTCCTTGATCTGAGATGAATATTTAGGCTAGGCTTAAACGTGTAAGAACATTGTACATTACCATGACAAAACCATTTCTACTATTAAATATGTCAGTGTCAGCATCATGTTGGAGGGGATCAATATTTTTATGTATTGGAATTACACATTTTGAAGTCCATAAATGAACTGAATTAAAAGTCCCAACAGTTTTTGAAAAGCAAGGAACACACCTTTCTGGTCAGACGTTCAAAGATTGATGGACTGTTTTATGACCCAACTCTGCTTCAACTCTGAGTACTGTTCAATCCATTTTGGGGAAAAAAAATTAAAGTGTATGGCACAATGACAAACCTACAAGGAGATGCATCAATCATAAGCACTATGTACATTAAGGTTTGTGGTAGAAACATGATGGAATATGAGGGAGCTCAACGTATGAAAACCTTTGCTGTTTTCATACGTTGACTTTTGTGCGCGGGTGGTTAAGAAAAAGTGATTCATAGCCTTTACACTGTCTTTTGTGAATCCCAGTGCTGGCAGAGAATTGCCTTTTTTTCTTTTTTTAATTGGGGGCAGTGGACAGGAAGTGCCCATGAAAAATGAAGCTGTAAGGTTGACTTGCAGTGGAAAACCCTGCACATCTGCAAGAGTTTAGCTCCTGCCGATCTAATTGCCCCAACACAGAGACGCACAAAAAGAGGAAAAAGGAGGGAACTGTTTATGCAGCCAAACAGAGGATTTATCATGCTTTCTCTCTGTGATGCTCTGCCTCACTTTCGTTATTGCTTTCATTCTTTTTTACCCTCCATTTTTCACTCCTTGCTCTGATTTCTCTTCAGCTCTTTATCTCAGTATCTCTTATTCTGTGTGTTCCTCGCCCTCTGGCTGTCGCTGTTCCAGACAAACAACCCACACATTCACACTATTCGAATACTTAAACACACATTATTCAGCTGCTATCAGCAATTAAGCTGTTATGCTAATAGCTCTCTGCTATGTGGTACATTTAATAGGATTTAAATGTGGATATGAAATAAAGGAAATGAAAACTGCAGAGAAACTTAGTCCTGTTTGAAAATGTCCACTGGTGAACATTGTAGGTTGGTATTGTGCTCCTTGGAGAGCATCTTGTTTTTGTTTGTTTGCAAGCAAGGCCACATATGGAACCACTTTGACTCGAATGTGGCGTGACATAAAGGTTTAGTCCCTCCTAAGCCTGGAAAGCGCTGGTGCTTTGCTTAATCCTCACAGAATTATGGGCCATCATCAGTACAAATGGCTTTGACATTCAGGTCTGTTATGATTGACAGGTGACTAGAGAAGGACAATGGCAAGGATCAATAATATAGGCTTAAAAATATGAAACAGAACTTGGCTTAGCTCTTTACATTGCAGCTTTCAGACCAATTTTAGTCAAATGTTCTTGTTCATAATTTTAACTTTTTGACTGTTTGGGATTTTCTCTTTGCAGCATTTGGAAATGCAAAAACTGTTCGGAATGACAACTCTTCAAGATTTGTAAGTATCAACTTTTATTTTGTCTTGTCAAAGGAACAAATTCATTTGTCATTTTATGTATATACTGTATATACTGTATATATACACATTTTGAGCAATTTGTGTAAAATATGCTCACTTTGACTTCTAACTCTAAATGCACCTCAATAAGTTGGAACCTTAAATTTTAAAGTTAATTTTAGGAAGTAAAGTTAAAAGGGATGCAGAGTAATTCAACAGCTTAATATGACTTATTACATTCAAGTTATGTCTCTTGAATAAGATGGAAACTCGTTCCCAAATTCTTCAAAAGGCTTTGCTTCATGAGTCTCAAGGCTGTGATTACCTCTTTTTTAGCACCCCTTTTTCTTTTAATTTAACCACATTTTTTTTCTATTTTTTTTTTTTTCCATCCACCCAACTTTCCATTGATGTGCATTGGACAAAGCTACTGCCACCTTCTTTAGGAAAGACCTTTTGCGGTTTATGGCACGGTTTCATTATGGGTTCTTAATTTCTTGGAATATTTTATTTAGCTTGACTGTGTGCGTTCCCATGGTGTGTTCTGAAAGTCGTGCCATTTATATCAATCACATTCATGACTCAGAGCGGCTCCTCCTCTTACATGAGTCCTCAGACAATCTGAAAATGCAGATCTCCTTCAGATTGCAATTAAAAACTAAGATGAGACTAAACACAACTTTATCTTAAGATTGTTTTCTTGTAAATATGGTTTAAAAGCCACCCACAAAGTACTACTCCAAACTCTGAAAAGTGCAGGTTGACTGGATTCTAAATGAAGGGTGCAGATCCTGACTCCAGAAAACGGAAGAAATAAAAACTGTTAAGCTGAATTTCCTCTGGCTTCATAGTTAATCCATCCTTTATAGCCATTTACCTTTGTCCTTCTTTTGATTTGTCACTGTGTGTATACATATTCCCCTTAGAGATGCATGTTGGGGAGCAGTGGGGATTTAAACCACAAACTGGTAGTTTAGGCAAAGACTTTTCTATCATCACAGTGGCCTTGTACCTGTTTTTTCCCCTTTTTTTCTCTACCGTGTAATTGGGACACATTTATTGCTTTGCACAGTAATACTGGCCCACACACAGCACTGTTTGTGCACTGAGTGTATTACATTTTTTACTTGAAATATTGTCCTGGTATTGGACTTCGGGGTGTAGAACAGTATTGTTGCAAAAATGCCATTTAACTGTGTGGGGGGTTCTTTTAGCCTTGTAAGGTGCAGGATTAAATCGAAAAGAGAAAAAAATATTTTTAAAAAATGTTTATCATCCATCTCCCCATCTACTATGCATTCAGTCCAACCTTGTGTAGATTAGTCCCTTTATTAATCAAGTTGTTCGTCCCTCCAATGTTTACATTCATGCATCAATTAATTCAACCAATTCATTTGTCCATCCAGCTCTGTCAATCCGTCTGTCCAAATGATGTCTAGTCAACCATTTCTACATTTGTCTAACAATCCATTTATTCTACTTATACATATTTTCCTCCATCAGCCATCAATTTCCTTTCTTCCAACTTTCTGTCACTCCATTTCTGCATCCCTCCAAGCACTCACTGTCCATTTATCAAATCATCTGTTTGTTGAGATCTTTGGTCTGTCCATCAAATCCTTTCATTTCTCCATCCCTCCAACAATAAATATTTGTTTCTGAAGGCTTGTCAGCTGGAGATAAATCTGCCATAAATTTATAATGAACTCTTTTTATATGCTATAAAAATTCTGGTCAAAAATCTGACATTTGCATATAATTCATCTCTATTTATTCAAATTTATTTCAGTTCTTTGTACTTATTGTACCAGTTGCTCAACATGAGTAAATAATGAGGTTATATTTTTTCACATAAATCACATCCTAGGGATAATGCAACAATGTTTCATTTGGTCCTTCTATAAATAGACCCAAATCCAGACTACACATTTCCAGGTAATTGCATTATGACAGACATGGGTGTGTTGAGTATTTTTCCACACAAGACATTCCCGCACTATCTGCCTCAGATTTGTTACAGAGGTGAACAACAGTTTCACTTTCTTACAAAATATCCCATCAGTTTGGCTTCTGTTCATGTTAATATTTTTAACATAACTTATTTATATAAAATTGCAACCTCTTATCTTAACTTTTAGCACTTCCAGTAATTTTGCCTCCTCCCTTCCTGCCACACAGATGAAGTTAGAAACTGGTTATTCCAGCAAGCACCAGCTTGCTGCTCAACATGCCATTCACACGTTCTGCCCCACTTTTACTTTCCATACTGTTTGCAATTATTTACCATATGTTGTTGCCTCCAAACAAAAGTAAATTAGCATGCTGCTCCGGTCACCTTAGTGGATTATACGTCTGATCATGTTTAGCAGACCTTGGCTCGACAAAGACTTCAGGCCTCCTCACTAGTTACCGCTTCATCAGAAGTCCATCGTTTTATTATGAAATTATGAATGAATCCCTCACTTAATTTTGCTGAGTGCAGAGGGCTTATTGAGTTTGGTTGAGCCCGTTTTCCAGCCGTGCCTGGTTTGATCTGGCAACCAAGCTGCTATTAATACATCAGAAGAGCAAAAACAAAATCCCATACAAGACTTTCTAGTCTAACCCCCAACATTAAGAGAGAATTACTTCAAAATGGCTTGAGTCAGCTATTCACTTGAAAGGGAATATAGCTGAATAGTTGAACCAAAAAAAATTCTTAATGTGAACTTATCAGAACTCATTTTAAGCATTTTCAAAGAAAAGAGGAATATGAACATCTGAGTAAATAAGAGCTCGCAACTAACTGTTCCACTCTGACCCGCAGGGAAAATACATGGACATAGAGTTCGACTTCAAAGGAGATCCGCTGGGTGGAGTCATCAGCAACTGTGAGTACAAATGGAGAAAACGGATTTAAATCAAAGTAGAGGTTAATGGAAAATATTTTGAGAATTTACTCAATTTTTATTGCCTTGCAACAGTAACCATATTTCCATTTTTATTTATTTTACTAGATTTTGTGAAGGAGCAACATAAGTATAGAATTGTGAAATTGGAGGACAGAGATGTATTTTTTAATATTTTGAAAATCAGTTTAAGTTATACCCTTGAATGAATTTTATTTGTAAAACCTTTAACAACTATTTCCTTTAGCTTTGCAATTTTGCACTTTGTATTAGTCTGACAGTATATTTATTTTATATTTATATCTAATTTTATATTCGGTTGTGGATGTGATGTGTCTGAATGTTTAAGGGATGTGAATACTTCTTCAGAATTGTAATTGATGTGCTGGTATAGCCATGGAAACATTCATATTTTGATGGTCTGAAATAGCTTGTATAGCCTTCATTCTGTGTCTTGCAGTGACATCATATATAAACCATTTCCAAATGTTACCTTTTCGGATGGTGGAAGTCAGACCAAACAAAAGGGAGCATGGATCCCATTCCTGACATTCTCCCTGACAGCTTATCCTTGCCTGTTTTGATTTGATCTTGCTTCTGTTTCTGTGACCTCTGGCGGGGGAAGCCAGCACAGACAAAACATTGTGAACAAAGACGGAAACTAATGGCAGACACACAAGTGTGCTTCTGTCTCCCTGCTTGCCTGAGTCAGTTTAACGCTGGCAATAGTCTGTGGAGAAGAGCCTTAGTCATGTGACTTGTTTAGACTTGGCTGGATGGACGGCTTGACAGATGTGGTGTGAAAGCAGATGCAGGACTAGATGGATTGCTTTTATTAATTTATTTCTCTCTAAATCTTGGCCAATTTTCCCCTCAAACTACTTTCTTTTTTTTTATGCTGTATTAATTTTGTTACATTTTGGTGCCCCTTTTATTGAAATACAGGGTTTTGTTCACACATCATGTTGACTTGTAAACATGTTAAATCACCAGTGGGAGCATGCTGTGAACTGGGCATGTAATAAATCTGGTTTATGGTGGTGTGCAACAGAAAATGTGGAACTCTGGCCTTAAAATGCAATTGCAAGATGACCAGATTTTTGCACTCTGCAGGTGTAACTCACTTTAGGACCCTGAGAATAACTAATAGTTTTTGTTCTTTCCTACCCTGTACTTTTCCGTAATGGTGTCAAAAGCCCTCAGCTGAATGTTAAGATAAAGAAAAATGAGCTAAAATATAAGAAGTGGCTTTTTGCTAGTCTTCTATCTCACTTTCTTCCTGCGTCTTTGATCACAGCTCCACATTGCTGCTGCAGACCTCTCAGTCATGGGTGTTCTATTATTGATGTGCCCACTCCTAAGTGCCACTTATGTGATTCATGACCTGTGGGTGTCGCAGTACATTTTACCCTGATCCTCAGCTGACCCTGACATCCCTAGCTCACTGTGGAAAGACCCGGTAATTCGTCCTTTGCAGAAAATCAGTGGATCAACTTCAAACTAGTACTTCTATCCTTTCTGCAACCATCCACCCACCAGTGTGTTGAGTTTATTCTAAACATTGAAAGTATGGAACTTTTTTTTTCTTTTTTTCCCTCATGGATGGGAGTTTTTTGCCACCTGGTTATAATAGCAAAAAGTGTGAAATAAACTTCCAACTTTCCTAAAATAAGGTGTTTCTTGAAAATAAATTCTGTCTAAAAAGTCTTCTGCACAGTTGGACGTGAAATGAAGAGACTGTCAAGCAGTCTGCAGTATCTTTGAGCTCTGCAGGCGGTCCTTAGTTGAATCCCTGTTTGCCTGATGCAGTAAGCAGATGAAAGTGTTTGTTTAATCAGGTTCTGTTGCTCTTAGTCAACGGCTCAGCAGAAAGAGCTGATGTGTGAAATATTTCAGTGACTTCTTCCTACCCAGTGGATCCTAAATAACAAAAAATGACAACTGTCTCCTCTCAAAAATATTAACGTCTTAAGGTTTTTGCTTGTTTGGTAAATAAACACAAGCTACAATGCATCTTATTGAATTTGTGATGAAGCAACTCAGTGGTGTGTAGTTGACGTAAAAGGAAAACGATGCAGATTTTTTGCAAAACAGTGATATTGAAGGATCAGTCATGAAAATTGAAGCAACAGTACAGTTTTGTCTTTCTAATTTGGCCATAAAATTAAAAACAAATGCTGCATTTTATATTACTTTTTTTTTTTTTTTTTTTACTAATTGGAATATTGGAGCATGCATTTATATTAAACCTCACTTATTGTAAGTAGCCCAGAATAGAGAGGAAAGCCATCAGAAACCCAACTTGCTTCCAGTTTGCAACAAATCTGAAAGGTCCTGTAGCATGTAGCTCAAATTTTATAATTTAACCCACATGCAAAAGATTTGGGTATAGAAATAAGTCCACATCCCTTAGAACTCATCATTCCACTTGGGCCAGCTTCTCTATCCCTGCTGAAGAAGAGTTGAAAGGGAAGATGGAGTTAAATACAGATCCATCCTTAGGAGAAAAAAGCTAATGGAGACTTGAGACTAAGATGACAGTTCACCTCCAAACAGCATAGCAACCCTAGGAGGACAACCAGAGCAACAAGTGAATAATTTAAGACTGAATCATATTCATGTTCGAATGGTATAGTCAAAATCCAGGCCTGAAACCAATTGAGAAACTGTGGATTTATTCCAATCTGATGGAGCTTGAGCCATTGTTAACAGAATGACCCCCCCCCCCCCCCCCCCCCCCTCATTTCACTCTGAAAATCTTTTGGAGTCAAACATTATAACTTACAGATGTAATTGTAGTGGAAGAAGACTCTACAAAGCATTGCCTCAAGGGGCTGAAAACAAATGCATTCCAAACTTTCCAGATTTTTATGAGAGCAATATTTAAAGTCAGTGTATCATTTCCTACACCCGACTATTATAAAAAAATGCCAGTGAAATGCATTGAAGTTTGTGGTTGTAACATAACAAAGTCGAGGGGTATGAATACTTTTCTAAGGCATTACAAATGTATGATTTGACAAGGACCACCTTTTGAGTTTTGTATAAAATCCGGTATTACATTGGAACAGGTAGCCACATGGTCACTAATAGAGTTGAAGTAAAAAAAAAAAAACTTCTTGTAAAGGCGGCTTGTCCTGTGTGTCATAGTTTCCTTTTGTTTTCTTATAGATCTGCTGGAGAAGTCACGAGTGGTAAAACAGCCTAGAGGAGAGAGGAACTTCCACATCTTTTATCAGCTCCTGTCTGGAGCTTCAGACGACACACTGAGTAAGTTTTCTGAAAGGTTGTTGAAGCCAAATAAAAGCCATGCGAGTATTAATGTGAATGTTATGACTGGAAATTAAAATGAAATGGCACTGTAAAATACTGGGGGAAAAAACCCAAACTACAATCAGTATTATGCCAAAGTAGCATATTACAGGCTAATTAAATAATGTAGCAATTGTTTTATGAAAGAAGTTACAGATTCAAACGATGACACAAGAATTAAAGAAGCAAACATCAGAACAGCATCTGCTGGAAAACCCAGACTGACAATTGCTTTGTCCTTTGCCTCACATTGATGTAATGTTGGATGGTGAACATAATTGGACATTTTGCTGTAACAATTGTCCAGTTGCTTCTGTGAAAATCTTGCGTTTAAAAACATCCTCCAGCAGGTCTGCAGCTGCAGGAACACATGGCTTACACATTAACGACCTGATCTTCCTGTCTAACAAACACTGCGCTGAACAAAGCCAGGCAATGAAACCTGTTCCCTCTGTTTGCCTTTCTCTGCTCTGAAGGCATTGTTTTATGTCCTGAACAATATAATGGTCATCGACCCCTAGAGTACTCGCATCAGAGGGGCTGGGTTTCGCTGTAGTTAATGCAGCCACTAATGAAACCCGACACGTGCGCCCACAAGAGGAATAGATTTCTTTGTTTCTACATGGGGTGGGCTTTTATGTTTGCAATTCAAGCCCAGAGAACAGCGGTCACAGCAATAACTCATTTGTGGAAGCATTGTGCAAAAGTTCTTTTGAATGACTATTGTGTGTTTTTTGTTGTGGTGTTTGCCATGGCAATACCTCTTGGCTATGAATGCCCAGGTGTGCATTGTAAATCCAATGGAATTGAGGTTTTGATTGTTAATTAAACATACTGCAAGCAAATGCAGATTAAAGATCAACCGCATTGTTTGTCACAGAAAAGCTCAAGCTGGAGCGAGACTTCAGCAAGTACAACTACCTGAGCCTGGACTCTGCCACGGTCAGTGGGCTGGATGATGCAGCCAACTTCAGGACAGTAAGAGTAAGTTGCACAAACACAAATCTTTTACTACATTTTGTCCTTCCACTAAGCTTTCAATTAATATGGTTGGATATAGTACATATATATATAGTTTATATATATAGTTTTTTTTGCTTAGCAATGCCATACTCCTCTTTATGGAGAGTAGTCTTCCCCCATGGTGTGAAAGTAATAAAACAGACTTTTTTGGTCCAATCTTTTTTTTAAAAAAACTGGCACTTCAAGAAATATATTGATGTAAAAACCATTTGCATTTGAAAATGCAAATGGTTTGAGTACACACAGAAAAGGATGCAAATTCACGCTGCAGTTTGCAGTCTCCGTCTTGTAAAAATGCTTGAATAATAGTTTGTTGGGCCATATGTATTGTCTTATTGAATGTTAAAGCCATATGTTTTATTTTTGTTGGACATTCTGTTACTCAATGAGTTATTGAAATTCTTTAATTGCTCAGTACAATTTAAAATGACTACATATGTTTTGTAACTTGGAAAATGACCTCTGCTTTAAACATAGACAGCTTGAGTTAAAACAAATGCTAGCACACTCTAATCACAAGCAACTCCATGCTCTGCTGACTTTGAGTATCGACTTACCTTTTATCTGCGTCATGCTGTGTTAAATATGATTCATGTACAAAGGGCAGAGATTGGTCAGCTCTTATCTCCTGGACAGGACAAACAAAATCTATCAAACTCACTGTTCACTGGCAAAGTGTTCACCTCTATCTCACTCCCATTTATTGCCATAACAGTTCCACTTGATTTCTACCTTGAATTTTTACTACAGCATAGAAAGTAAGTTATGATTTTGCATTTAACATTAAGGGGGGAAAAAAACTATAACTATCCTGGGTGTTTTTGTTCTGTGATGTTTTTTCCTTTCCTCATCGACGGAAGGAGACATGGGGTTATTGTCTATCTACTGCAGTGCAGCATACAAGGTCCTGCTCCAGCAGGCTTCTTTTAAATCACTGCACAAGACTGGTCAGTCTGAATTGTAACGGTCAGCTGTCCTCGTTTCCCCACTTTTCACATCCTGCTTCCCATTAACTTAAAGCATTCCCGGCGCAGCTGCACCTCACCAGCCGGAAACACAAAAGGACATTCCCTCCAAACAATCGCCCCCGCCACTTTATATCCTCCTTTTGAGTTAGAGCAGACTTGGACAATTATTTGTGAAATATTTATTGTAATATTTGATGGTGTTTAGATTTCTGACTTGCTGGATTCTTTTATTAACTTTCAAACCGAAGTAGGTTTTTTGTCAGTTGTCAGCTTAAAACAATTTAGACATGATGAAAATAACATTTTGGAAGATCTAAAGCCTGTTGCAGTAAATGTTTAGTGTTATGATCACACCTCAAGAACAGGCTGCAGTTTTGTTTTTGGTCCTTCAGTATTGGACTTCACAAGCTTTATCGCATGGTTCCAATTTGGTACCTTGCCTGTACTGCTGCACCAATCAGGCATCCACGGGCTGAGACGAGCTTCAGTTTTCTTTGAGGTGTGATCTTCCTTTTCTGATTTTGGCAGCTTCCAGTTATCTAATTCAGTGGCTGTAATGTCCATCAATCAAGTTTATTTTTATAGAACATTTCAGCAGCAAGGCAGTTCAAAGTGCTTTATATCATAAAAATGCAAAGTCATCAATAATTGAAACATTACATTTTGCGAAGTGCTGTCATTAAGCATCAATGTTGGTTAGTGTTTCATTTATTATGGTTCAAAGGCAACTCTGAGCAGGTGGGTTTTAGTCTAGATTTAAAGGAACTACACTGCGTTCCATTTCACTGCTGAATTAAAAATTTAAGAAAAACCTAAAGACTGACCATAAAACGGGGGGAGAGAGAGTGTTCCATTCTGATGCATTTAATGAACAGGAAAAAGTTCATTGATGGATTGATTTATTTTGTCCTTTGGTTAATTTAACCAAGAGTCAATTGACTACCGTATTTTGTATTACTGGTTTAAAACCTTTTCCAATGAACTATGCAGGACCAGTCATTTCCTGAATAGGAAAATACCGCAATATAATTTTCTATTAAAAATGAAAAACTATTTTTTTCTGCTAAAATGACATATTGAATATCAGCCTGTTAAATTTTGGTATACAGTAATACACATTTAAACTTTTGTAGTTTTCATGCGTTTACTGGTCGGTGTTGTGCCTTTGTTTCACTCATCATAACAAAAGTATCAGCTGTTAAATTTGCCTAGCTATCTAACAGCATCACCACATTAAGTCACCTGTTTAGACAACATCCTGCTTTTAAAATGACATTGCAGTCAGAGTGGCTGGTAACAAAACGTGAAAAAAAATCCAAACTTCTGAATTTATTTTGAAGGGCAAAGTAAAAGTGTAAGACCTTTAAGCCATTTTTATTGTAACATATAGGGGAGGCACAATATAGAGATGGACCAGATCATTGACTATCCCTGACTTAACCTTAATTTTCTTTTTTCTTCATCCTCAGAATGCCATGCAGATTGTTGGATTTATGGAAGATGAAATGCAGTCGGTGCTGGAGCTTGTAGCTGCTGTTCTAAAGCTTGGCAACATTGAATTCAAGCCAGAATCGCGTTGCAATGGGATGGATGAGAGTCGCATCAAAGACAAAAATGGTAGGTTTGATCCCGTCCTTTATTTGCTTCATTATTGTTTTTTAAAAAAAAGACAAAACTCAAGTTGACCATGTTTCTACAATGTTGTATAGCAATTAGAGCTAGAATTATTTGCTTGTAGATTAGCTGAAAAATGTCCTCAATTTCTATGTTGAAAAGAATATTCCTAGTACTTGATATAGAGATGACCTTTTCTAAAGCTACTGTGCCCTTATTGGCTTCTTTAGTGTCCCCTGTTATTCTGCTAACCAAATATGTTTTTTGATTTCTGTCAGAAGACCTACCTGCATGTTATCATTCAAACAGTTGTTTCCGTAAGGCAAATATTTAATTTACATGTTTTCCACATGGCGTGATGATTCGTTGCTGCTGCTGCTCAGTTTGTCCAGTCTTGAGAGCACTCCAAACTAGACAGCACATCCTATAAACTGGCTTCCTGTAGTCCTTTGTTTCTGTCACTATTGTTCATATGAAGTATAATTACCCTTCTGATTTGTTGCACCATCTTTCTCTTCTAGTATTATTTTATATTTCAGGATGTCCGAAATCCTTTCTATAGGATATAAAGAATATAAAGCTTCTCATCGTTGAAGTAATAAACTTGAAAAATTTATTTGTTTTCTTTGTAGATTTGAAGGAAATGTGTGAGCTGTTAGGAATCGAGCAGTCTGTACTGGAGAGGGCCTTCAGCTACCGAACAGTTGAGGCCAAGATGGAAAAAGTTTCCACCACTCTGAATGTTGCTCAGGTCTGAGTTTCTCTTAACTTAATTTTAAACCAGTTAAAAGCAATATTTTTTTTTTTTTGGTGTTCTCTCATTTCCTCACAGTCCGCAGAAAAATAAAGGGTCATTTCTTCCCCTTGACTTGCTTTCCCTTTGGCTGCCAACGCCGATCCATGTCAATGCCACATGAAAACTTTTACATAATAAATAAGCACTGTTCCTTCTGGGAATGAAAATCTAGGTCATGTTTCAGAGGTTAGGCTTTTGTCACATTACATGGGGACTGCTGGCATAGACATTTCAATTTAAGATGTGGAACAGATAAATAATTAACCAATAAGTCTGGGACATTAAAATTTAAAAATAATAAATTGTATCCCTAGAAATTTGTTTAGTTTTTTTGTGTGTAGGTTTGTATTAAAAAGCATAAAATTTGGTCAGGTGGTATTGAGCGAATTTTAATTTTAATTTATTTTCTTTTCGATATGACTTTATAAACTAGGCAATCTGTACTTTATCCTTCCTACATGTTTTTGTTTTGCATCTTGCAAAAAGACTGTTTGCTGTACCTGGCACTTAAGGGGATAAATATTGAAAAAAAATCTAAGTCTGTATGGTAAGGACTCATTATGTGTCTTTCGAAAAAGAGTAATATAAACATAGGCATATAACATGCATAAATGTTGACGTTTAAAAGAACAAGAACAAGAAAACTGCAAATTATTTGAACAATATTCAATGTTACATCTATTACAATTTTGTCACAGGCCTACTATGCCAGAGATGCTCTGGCCAAAAATCTCTACAGCCGTCTGTTTAGCTGGCTGGTGACCAGAATTAATGAAAGCATAAAAGTAAGTAAAATATCTCTTTAACGAAGTTAAAGTTCCTTTGCTATACTGACGTTGTGGTGTCCTTTCAGGCACAAGCTAAAACTCGCCACAAGGTGATGGGTGTACTGGACATCTACGGCTTTGAAATATTTGAGGTAAGACATGTGCCAGATCAAACTGGTTGATTATTTCTTAAGCCCAGAATGACAGAATCAGACCACCGAAAAACAGAAAAGAATTTTCACTTCCAGCTATTTGCCTGCTTTGCTACCTGTGTGGAGCTTATCTGCAACAACTCGGTCCAGATATAAATGCACTTGGATTAGTTCAGCTTTGTTGCTCCCTTGGGTGAAATAATTTTTGTGGTAAATACACTGTTCTGTGCATTTGGAGGGGAAATTCTCATCGCTTAAATATATGTTACAGATGCATTTTTAAATGTATCACATGGCTAAGGGGTTCCACCTGTTCTGCATGTCAGTGCATGTAAAACATGAGGGGTTTTTTTTGTGTGTGTGTTTTTTGCTAAATGTATTTTAGTCGCCTGTTCTTCATAAGTCATTTTGCTTTAATATCACTGCCTGTTCATTTCACTGACTCTCAAGTCCTCCCCCTCTTCTTAATGTTGTTTTGTCTGGGTCATCAGGAAGGAGTAAGTAACACCCACACCAGCCTGCTTGATGTGCCAGAGTGCATGTTGTGATCCTTTAGACATAATTTAGCATCTTGTTTAATTCCTCATGGTGTGCAGTAGCCTGTAGTGTACCACACAGCTGAAACTATGCAAAAGAAATCTTTGCATCATTTGAAAATTTGTTCGCTAGTTTGTTAGCTTTAATTTGTCTCTCAAAAACTACATTAAAAGCTCCCTCTGGTATTTGTCATTTGTGTGGTTCAATGTCTGGTTTAGAATAAGATGTGCCAACATGTAGCTAATTGCTTAATTTGGCTAATACCTAATATTTAGCAGCTGTTCAAAATAAAGAAAAAGTGTCATAAAATCTAGACTTGCAGTTAGAAGCATTTGAATGGCTAGTTTTGTGTTAAAGAAAAGCTTTTTGTCACTTTTATAATGGAGCCAAGATTTAACATTAGAGGCCAGTTAAATATTCTTAGCTGTATGCTAAATTATGCTAAGTGCTACCAAAATAACAAATATTTGTCACAAATTCAGTTGTTGTAGCAGACCAATATAGTATTTTGTTTTTCAAATGTATCTAATACATTAAGCTGAGCTAAGCTAAGCTACATTAAGCTAAGCTGAAAGAAAAGGCTTGTGTTTATTCTATAGTAATTCAACAAAAAAGTAGACTCTCAGTCCTTCTTATAGCAATATAGAACTGATGTTCTCTGTTCTCTTTAGAATCTGATTGTTCAGAAAGGATAAAACTCACTTTGCCCAAAGCAAATGAGTAAATATTTTGCAATAATTAAATGAAATGCCTCCTTCTTCAAATGAGGCTACTTGTTCCAAAGTTACTTCCTCAAGACACTTGTCACAGCATTTTATAACACCTCAAAGTTGTCACTGCGCTTTTCTGAACAGGTTTCTTCTACATATTTCAGCCTGGGATCTGCTGCCACTACAGGAGACAATGTTTTCCTGTGTGCTTTTTTTTCAGGGGTGACAATGACCTTTGAGTTATTCAAGAGAATGTAATGAATCTTAAAAATTCAAAACTAACTACATGTTGCAATGTATCCCATTTCCTCTTCACTAATAAAACGTGTCCTTCACCTTGAGTTCTGTCTAAAACCTGCTCTAAAACTAACAGCATTTTAATGTTTAGAAAATATTAACCAGTGTTCAATAAGGTATCTTACAAGAAGCATGACTCATTTTTTTTTAGTGGTCGCAATTGACCAGAGTTCTTTGGGTAATGGGGAACAGCTGTTCACTAATTACTGACAAGTCAATGTTTAAAAAAGTCTTCAAAGTCTGACTGGAATTTTCCATGATAAGGATTTATAATCATTGCTGAGATATTACTGGTAGATTAAATAGTTGCTTCGTCATAGGTTTTATGGTGATAAGATTGCAGTTCTACATCCTGAAGCCTCAGGATTGTTGAAACCATTTTTTGAATTATGTACTGAGGTTTAAAGTCTGCAATAAGACATGTGCTACCTCACTGATCCAAACTAATTAGATGTGTAGTAGATGATATTACAATCTAAATTGTCAGCTTTAATTTTTCTGACCAGTGAGGTTTCCAAATTCCTCATACTTACTGAATATTTTTTCAGGAGCTAGGAAAAGATGCTGAATTTGACACAACAAAAGGATGCTTCTAATGTAATATCTTACAAGGAAATAAAATGAGTAAAGCAGGGCAAATCACCCTATTTTATGGTTTCTGTTGTGCAATGCTCTGAACAGAGAGCTTAAAGAAGCTTCAGACAGTTCAAACTTCATTATAGAACATTCAAGCGCTTCAAATGGTGTTTAACCTACTTTTAGGTTCTAGTGTTAAAGTAACTTGAGGTTAAGTTTCTCATCCCTCATGTTTTCCTGCCTGCAGGACAACAGCTTTGAGCAGTTCATCATCAATTACTGCAACGAAAAGCTGCAGCAGATTTTCATAGAGCTGACTCTGCGTGAGGAGCAGGAGGAGTACATTAGAGAGGTAAGCTGTGAATTCTACTCGTTGAGAAGTTTTGCGTCAAGCTGTTGGATGCAAGGTTTAAAACCTCCAGGGAAATTTACCTCTCAACACCTGCCTTTATCAATTTTTTTTCTTTCACCTGCAGCTGTACATCTGCATCTCTTAACATGTCACCACTCAGTTTGTTGTGTTGACAGTCCATTATGGCGGGCCCCTGAAGTATTGCTTCTACCTGGTCATTTCACTCAACTGTTTAACCCCTCCTACTGCCCCACTTAAACTTGCATTCTTTTCCTTAAAGTGAACACATTTCTGCTGTTCTATCTTTTGTTTTCTGTCCCCATCTCTGACCCACCAACATTTTCATTCTGCACACTCACAGGGACGGAAATGATCCCTCACTCTGTTGAGAGTAAACACTCCCCGATGTGGACCTTTAGGCTTTGTTTGTTTTCAGAGCTCTGAGTTTGAGTGCAACAGCGGTGACCTCACAGCCCCCTTCCCTACTTGCACCACCACCAATGATATTCCACCACTGGCTTGTGTCCAGTGTATTGCATGGGAAAATACCACAGCACTAGGGAAAGATGGAAGAACTACCCATCATAAATGTAGCCATGCCTTCTTTGCATCCACCTTTTTAAAAATATCAATCATTCACATTGGTACAGTTCACTAATCCATAAATAAGTGTTAAGTTGAAAACAGAAAAATGTGTTTCATAGGTCAGCTGCCTTTTTTGGAAGGGGAAATTTGTAAAGTGTGCTTTTGTCTTTTTTTCCCTGAGTCTTTGACCTTTGTTTGTGTGGAAATAAGAGTTGTAGAGAAGACATTTAAGTACCAAGGACTGTTATAAATGAGACAGGATTTAAAAAACGTTCACTGTTTTTATTTTTTTTCCATAAATGCACTGAAGTTAATTAGGTATTTTGTTTTCATTTCATTTCATCAGGCCTTACAAATGCATACTGCTGCAGGCATATTGTGACCTTGCTATAAAGCGCATTAATGTGCAATTACAAAGTTTTGGATGAGGTTGTGGGAGATATAGAAGCATAAATACAAGGTCTGGTTGTTTTTGCAGTGTTTTAAAGACTAGAACATTTTGTCTTTTTATATCATTCCCCACTCACACTCAATTGTCATTCAGTCTAAACTAGTACCTTGTGGTCTTGTAATTGCGCATCAGTTCTTTGTAATTTTGATGAATGAGGGTTGAAAAAAATATAAAATGTTCAAATGTCCCATTATTAAGTGCATTCACAGTGGTCTCATAGATGGTGGTTCTGATCGTTTTGAACCAGAATAAAAAACATTGTGATATTGTATATCAGCATTTGCTACAAGCACCATATTACTGGATACCTATGGATCAGATGTGAAAAGCATCGATGTAGGCAGCTACATTGATGATTGCAGTGCTCATAAGGTCCAAGTAAATGACAGCCTTTTCTCTTTTATGTACAAGTACCAAAGTCATAATCAGCTGAATATCTGTTTTATCAAGCTGATGATACAAAGAAATGAAAGACCTATTTTTGACTTGTGTGTTTTGTTACAGGGCATTGAATGGACAAACATCGAGTATTTCAACAATGCCGTTATCTGTGGCCTCATTGAAAATGTAAGTTAACATCCTATTTGTTGATTTGAAATCTGGTACTAAAGAAAACGGCACTGAATAATTACAATCATAATAACTCCAACAGGGCTCTGTTGCAGAGCTTGAGATTGTGGTTTCCAGTTCATAGACTTGAGTAAAATTCTGTAACAAATTCTAAGCTATGCTTTAATCTCTTCTTTTTGTGTCAGAACCAGAACGGCATTCTGGCCATGTTGGACGAGGAGTGTCTGAGGCCCGGGACTGTTACCGATGAGACCTTCTTGGACAAGCTGAACACAATCTGCGCTGATCACCAGCACTTTGAAAGCCGTCTGAGCAAGAATTCAAAATTTCTTAACGACCACAGCCTGCCACACAACTGCTTCCGCATCCAGCACTACGCCGGCAAGGTACTGATGACCCTTCCCCTCTTTTGGCCCAGGACACAACGGAAGAAATGTTTTTAAAAATGTGTAACTCAGTCTTGCCACAATAATAAAAAGTAAATCTTCCCGTTTTCTTTTTTCTCTTAAATTAAGGTGTTGTATCGTGTTGAAGGTTTTGTTGACAAGAACAACGACTTGCTTTACCGGGACTTGTCTCAGGCCATGTACAAGGCCAATCACAGCCTCATCAAACAGCTCTTCCCTGAGGGAAATCCTGTAAAAGTCAACCTTAAACGACCACCAACTGCTGGATTCCAGATCAAAGCATCTGTTGGCACACTAATGAGCAACCTGCAAACAAAGAACCCAAACTATATTCGGTACATTCAATCTTCTCAGTGACATAGGTGTATTCTGAAAAAAAATAAAGTGACTTGTGAGAGGTTAAAGCTGAATATAAATGTCTAATTTACAGATGCATCAAGCCTAATGACAAAAAAGCATCCCACATCTTCAACGAATCGCTGGTCTGCCATCAGGCGCGCTATCTCGGCTTGATGGAGAATGTCCGTGTAAGGAGAGCGGGATATGCCTTCCGTCAGGCCTACGAGCCTTGCCTCGAGCGCTACAAGATGCTCTGCAAAAACACCTGGCCGCATTGGAAGGGGCCTGCCAGGTAATCTGCAGATCATGAGGACAGAAAAGTGAAATGTTTTCAAAGCAAACCCTTCAGATGTGTTCTTGCAACTGGGAAATGTTCTCAGGTGTCTGAATGTGGGATGGCTCTCAGTGGGAATGTTTGTGGCCAACGCTGAGGTGTGTTTAGCTGCTCCCAGGTGGGAGGATTCGCTGGGAAACGACTCGGATAAGGTTCAAAAGATGAAATGATTAGATGATCCTAACAGTTTGAAAAAACTTTTAGTTTGTTAAAGAAGGATTTTCGTTTAAAAATATTACCTATACACTAGTGTAATTTGATCGTTTGCGTTACTGAAATAAAATACTTGAAATTTTAATGATGGAATACATAAAAATGAACTTGGCATTACAGAAAGTAGCTGTAGTCACGTCACATACCAGATGTTCATTGTTCGGTATTCCCCCTCTGAGCCACAACGTGTCGAGACATTTCATCTTTATCTGTCTCCTCCATTCTACATCAGACTTCCCCATTTCATTCACTGTTCTGGCTAAATCACCGATTCATATCTGCAGTGCCATACACTCGAATCTTGTTTTTAAGTCACCTTTTGGCACTTACTATGGATTTAGTCATCATCTACAGGAGGGGTTGAGGGGACGGAGTTGGGGTGGGAGGAAGGTGTATGTCTTGCCATTTTTGGATGAATGTAGTCCAGCCAGATTTTTTTTTTAAGTTTATATTTATTTACATCCTAACTGTAAATGTTTTATTCATTGCCTTTATTTTTTGAGAAAAGCAGTGGTGGCTATCATACTGTGTTTTCAATCTCCTGCGAAGCTCCAAATTCTGCTGCTGAAACTGGAATTTTGCGATTCATAAGCATCTCAATTTTAAATAAAAAAATCTAAATGTTTTAACACTGCTTTTTACCAAGTCCTTTGCTTTGAGAAATTGTATATTTAAACATTTTAAGTCTGAAAACAGGTATATTAACATTTGATTAAAACCCATTGATCAATATTATATTGTGGTGCGCAATAAAATAGACCTTTATAAAGTTTAATTGTTCTAACAAACTTCAAAGGCATTTTGCATGGCACTCGTTACTCAGTAGCGTTCTGTTTTAAAGTAGTAACTTTTTTAATAGAAATACTTTTGGCTGAAGTCCAGTAAACTTTGTTTTCAATATGCATTTAAATTGGGATGCTTACATTGTGCATTAATGCTGTAAATTGACTTGTCAGGTAGTTTGAGGTTGCCACAATGTGGGTTCCCCTTTTGTAAAGGTATCAAAGTTAAGACACCTTGAAATAGAAATGGAGCTCACAAGGTTGAGTTATGTGATAATTACTAATTTGGTATGTTAAGTTAATGTCTCAAAGCCTAATATGGAGTCCACAAATTTACTGACAAATCCTGACTGTAAACAGAAAGGCAGAACATATTGCAGATAAAACCCACGTTAAATCTCCAAATTGAGAAGTGACCTGAGTAAAACATTGTGACACCTTTTTAAGTGTTCTATGAAACAACTAAGTGTAAAATGTTTATGTAATGACCAGCACCCATCAAAATCCTGGTCTTGATTAGAGACGCCTGAAGGAACAGCAGATGTGTCTGAAAAGTACAGTTTCTGCTGACATGACTTCCTTCAGCTTTAGTGCTTCCTTAGGCATCTAATAAACGCTGAATCTTCTTCCAACAAAAACCACTTCTACGCAGAAGACATACAGTTGGTATAATGGCACCTATAATGTGTGCCCTGATCAGATTTTGTGAGGTTCTAGCCTGCTAATGACTGGTGAGGGAAGGTTCTAAGAATCCTTGTTGGTTGGCTTGACTGCCTGCTGTGCGCTTCTGGTGATGTATTTTTTTATTTTTTTTCTGGTTTCTCTAGACAAGGAGTGGAGGTGCTGATGACTAACCTGCAGGTTCCAGCTGAAGAGTACTCTTACGGCCGTTCAAAGATCTTTATCAGAAACCCAAGAACGGTACAGAACATGCTTTTGCCTTACTGGTCGATTTTAATTCTTCTAGTGTTTTAGAGTCTTGATGTTGAATCCAGTATTCTCAACCTGTTTTCTCACAGTAACATGTTTGGAAAACAGGGTGGGCTGCACTCGGAGCACCCCACTTTAGCAATTAGCATGTAACCACCACTCTGAAAACACATGGTTTCACTTAACGATCTAACATGGGAAATAAGTTGCTCTGTGTTTCCAGGCCTCAATTGTTTAGGTCTGCGTCATGTGAATGGGTTTTCTCCACCGCTAGCAGAAAGCCCAGAGCTTGAAATAACATAATCTCTAATTGCTTGCTGCATTTGGTCTGATAAACTTATCCCCTCTAAACATCTGGAACTTTAAAGTCAAATATAAAATGAAGCAGATTTTGAACTCGGTTTCTGGATATTATTGGTATCGGACATGCTGAGAAATTTTAGAAGAAATTCACATTATGGAACAAAACAGGGCGCTTGCAGAATTGGAGGGTATACATAAAGATCTTCATTGTAGGATAGTGTTGCATTGAAATTTTAATGCAATGGAGAGATGTACATCTTTACATTTTTAGCATAGATTCAGATGAGGTAAATAATTCCTGCATTGAGAACTTACAAAATCTCTGGTCTTTCAGATAGTGGTACCACTGCTGTCACTACTTTTCAGGCCAGGTACTGAGATAGATGCATTATTGTCTATCACAGTCTTGTTGCATTTTGAATCATCTTTCTGAGAGACATAATGACCCATTTTCAGTCAAAATTGTCCAGAAATTCACAGGCCCTCCACCAAGCTGATGTTTTTCCACATATTCATTCTTCTTCCACTCAACACTTGGAGTGTTCTGTTTCCCAAAAGCTGTTTTGGGTTTACCGGACTAAAGCACATAGTTCCAAGCAACACTTTACATGTTGTCACTTGTTGCTTTTTTTAAACCCTTCCTTACAATCCTGATTGATATTTGCCAACTCCATGGTTGGTTCCATAAGAAAAACAGTAAATGTGAATATTTAAAGGAGGTAAAAAAGGTGTTGTAATTCATTCATAGTCTTATATTTATTATGATTATTACTGATACTTGTAACTGGTGTAGTGGAGTAGCCCATTTGGTAAAGTGTAGGTTTAATTTGAGGCTTTGACTGTTTTTTTTTAAGTCTTTATTGGCACTAGTGGCCTTTATTTATTAAAGGAAAGTGGGTAATGAGAGGAGGGGAAGACATGCGGCAAAGGTTGCCAGGCCAGGAATCGAACCTGCGGCAGCTGCGTCGAGGACTAAGGCATCCATATGTGGGTTGTGCTTAACTCTTGTGCCACCACAGCACACCTGGCTTTGACTGTTTAAAGTCACACCTATAGTACCAAAAACATTTTAAGTACTTATTTCCTGTTTTGTCAGTGCCTTTCATACAACGAAATATTTGAATATTTTAAATTCATATCACCGTTCCCTTTTGTTGTGTTTGTAATTTAAGGAAGCAGAAAAGATGTCCCTGGAAAGTAAAAGATCAGGAATGTATAGACCTACAAACAAAAATTGTAAAAAAAAAAAAAACTTTAAACCAATGCAATTTAAGCATTACCCAGATTTTGCTTCCACTAAATGCACCCAGCATCACATAGCTTTGTAAAAAGATTTTACAGACACTTTAAATTCAAGTTCAGGTAGTCTTTTTAATCTGAACAAACTGGATTAGTTGAAACCCTGAAAAGAAAATTCATTTTGACACTTCATTTATGAAGAAAAAAAATGTCTTCGGGGGGAACGTTCTGCTTTTGTTGACAGACCTCATGGTGTGTGAAATTCAGCATGTTTTGTTTCCTTCTCTCCATGTAGCTCTTTTTCCTGGAGGAGAAGAGGAAGCAATGCCTGGAGGACCTTGCAACTCTCATTCAGAAGATCTACAGGGGCTGGAAATGTCGCAGCCACTTCCTGCTGCTGAAAAAGAGCCAGATCGTGGTGGCATCATGGTACCGCCGATACGCGGTGAGACTGCTTTCCAAACTGCTGCCATGGCTACCGATACCTGAAAGCTTTGTTACTCAAATTGTTGCCATTTCCATTCAACAGCAACAAAAGAAGTACCAGAAGATCAAGCATTCGACCACCGTGGTGCAGTCCTACACCAGAGGGTGGCAGGTATGAGGCTTCCTGTGAATTTTATTGTATCTGGAGTAATGAATAAATCATAAGTAAACATGAAATGTATTTCTTCCAGGCTCGGAAGCTCTTGAGAGAGCTGAAGTATCAGAAGAAATGTGAAGAAGCTGTGACCACCATTGCAGCCTTCTGGCATGGCACACAGGTATGGTAAAATAGAAAAGCGCATTTTAAAAACATATTTGCTCAAAAGATGTTTGCTCAGCACTTCAGGGTCTTTTTTTTTTGTGTGTGTGTGTTTTTTTTTTTCTTTTTTTTTTTTTTACATTTTCATTTCTCAATATTGACACCAGTCTTTCTAAGATTCCATTCTGTGAGCTTTCTTGGATTATGTTACTTCAGTTTTTCCTCTGCAATGCTATTTCTTTTGATCATTGCACATCTACTTTTTCCCCTCTGCTTCTTTCAACTTTCCCTTCTCGATTTATCCTTCTGCACATCTTCAACCATTCCTACCTAACGCCCACCGCATCCCACCAGGCTCGGATGGAGCTAAGGCGTCTAAAACAAGAAGTGCGGAATATACACGCTGTGACAGTAATTTGGGCATACTGGCAGGGAACCAAGGTATTTCCACCTAGCTGTAGTGTTGCTGTCCCAGCTGTCTTGTCACTGTTTACAATGTTTCATCCCATTCTGACTATAAAAGCGCATAGTGGCATAGAACTATTGCTAAATGAATATAAAGTCGATGAGCTTTGCCTTTTATGTTGGTGCTTTTACAGGTGTCTTATTTAAATTTATAGTAGAAAACTAAACTTTAAATCTTTAATTATTGCCTTCATGTTTTGCTTATGACTTTATTCTAATAAGCAATTCCACTCTATATCACTCAAATGCTATTCTGCTTTTTAAAGCTCAAAAAAAGAATGCATTTTTTCCAGATAATCTATCTAAACATTTGGGTTTGAGGGATTTTTGGGACAGTGTCGCTTCATCACCTTACAAATCTCTGAGAATGTTGCTTTTTCTCAGCTACAGCAGTCGGTCTATTTAGTTCCTAGACACTCCCAATCATGTCTGATTAAGACACTCGGGAGTGTTGGGTCTTTGTTGTATTTTTCTTTTCATACAATGCTCAAATTCTTTAGAAGGTAAAAAATTGCAGGCCAATTCTGTAGAGAAACCACTGTGGTTCTGTGTGATATTAATTTACCTGCTTCTTCCCTTTTCTTAATATAGTAAAAGTTTCTAATGTTTTGGTAAAATAAAACACAAATTATTTTAGGCACTAGTTTCTAATATAAATAAACATTCAAGACTGAAAATGAATGCATATTCATTTATTTAGTGAGAATGGAGTGTAGAAACGGAACATATCCCATCAGACTATTATATTGGACAGCATCATTTGGGATCTACTTGCTGGTTGTTAGAGATGCATCAAGAAACTCAGTGATCACTGGAATCAGTGAAACTCAGTGATCACTGGAATCAGTGAAACTCAGTGATCACTGGAATTGCCAGATTCTTGGCGAGATTGGTCCAAATCAGTAATTGGTTGGTCAGAAGCATGACAATTCAGTAATTTTTCTTAAAGTTCTCTTGCAACACCTGATTGCGTTAACGTTCTTTAGCGTTGATGCCGTTACTCAGGAAATGTCATTGTCACTTCCGCCATTGGAGGCACAGAAATATTTGAAGCCATTTGAATGAAAGCTTTACTTTCTGCAACATGTCAAGATGCATCTGCAGTTCATTCTGGCAGCTAGAGTGTGAAATACGTTTTTTCTGTTTTAGTCTTTTGGAGTTTCAACCTCCTGTTTATCTTGGAACATTCTGGATTTGAAAATATTGGAAGCCTTTTGGGAATCTGTGTCAAAGGAAAGATGTACTTTAAGGATATGGGTATGCTACCTGCACTAACTGGATATGTAAGATGTTAAGACAAATACTTATTGTTTTGAAATAGTTCATATAATCAGATGGCAGCTTTTGTGTCGAACTCTGAGAGAAACTGGAACAGGGTGAAATCTTATTGGCAAGTTGATGCCAGTATAAAAGCTTGAGATTGTAAATTGGTCACCGAATTCTGATTAAAGCATATCTAGTCATAACATTTTTTAAAATAACTTTCAAGCCATTTGAACAACATGGGTTCACATTTACCTTAGAAATATTTCATCAGTCTAATTATGTGTACTTTTTTAAAATTTGCTAATAAAAACCCAAAACTCGTTCTGCAGTTCTTGTAACGCATTTAGAAAAAGTGGAAATTTCACCTGTATTGTAATGTCTCAGTTAAAAAAAATTGGATTACAAGCTTTACATACCGAAGCTTAACATTGAAGAGCTTCCACATTTTTTCCCTTTAGTTGAGATTTATCCACACACATTTACCTTCTGTCCATTTCTGACTAAGCTTGGGTTGTTATGAGATAACATTGAGTAAAATACTACTATATCATTATATATATTAAGTGTAAAAAAAAAAAAAAGCATGATTTATTTTTATTTTGTCTGTTCGTACTGCTACAGTATTTGAGCTTAAGTGTCTCACATTTTGATAGATGCACAGATGTAAGCAAAGAATTGAATAAAAGATCCACTAAATTGATTTTCAAGTCCTTATTGCAGAAAGTTTTCTCTGTTCTCCTTCTCAGAAGCAGTTTGAGAGAAAAACAAATTAAAATAGGCTGTTAAATTGCATTTTATTACCCACTGTAAACTATCACTGACCTTTGCTTTTGAAGTTGCTTCAGATAAGTCTCGATCTCTCAATTTGCCAAGAATGAAGATTGAATGGTGCAGACCAAAGCTGAGCACCATCTATTCACCTTCTACATTTATATTACATGTAACACAATAGATGAAACTTAAAATATTTAGGTTCATATTGCCTAAATATTTTAAAGTTTAGGTAAAGTTAAAGGTTGGAATCACTGAACGAGATGTAAGCTCTGCTTTACAATGTGAACTTTGTTCATCAAGTACATGGGTAAATTACTGGAAAGAGTTTTATCACAATATAGCTAATCTGTTATTCCACCTCAGCCCTTTCATTGATTTATTTTTTTATTTCACTTTAACTCAATTGACCATAATCGCCACACATAAAGGTTTTCCTCTTGAGTGACTCATGTTGTCAGTGTTTTCTCATTGTTACCTGTCACACCCGCTCTCCTTGGACAGTTGCGGTTTTGCCTGTCACTGAATAAAGCAATAACGCTCATCTGCAACTGCCACCGCTTTTCATTAGGCCCGAAGAGAGCTACGTCAGCTGAAGGAGGAGGCGAGGAATAAACATGCTGTGTCGGTCATTTGGGCCGGCTGGCAGGGCACCAAGGTATTTGGGAATGTTGACTTGCCGTGACTTTTTGACTTATCGCCTCCATCAACCCCACTCCCATCTCTTTATTTAAAAAAAGAATCCTGAAGTAATTCTAAGCATTTCTCAGTGATGAAAAGCATTTTGTTATGCGTCTTATGGCTCAGTAGGTGCTGAGGTTGTAAATGAATCTTCCAAATATGACCAAGTCCTTTATGGTAGTTTGTTTAAAATACATGTCTAATTCATCCTGGATACATAGATTTAGTTTTGGTTTGTTGCATCGTCTTCATAGGTTCATCCTTGATAACTGCATGCTTCTTGCTCATGCTGCATGACTTCCTCTTACTGTGTAGCTACTGCATTTGGATGGATTGCATCCCAGCCGAATTGACTCTCCTGCATCATCACCCTGCAGTTACTAAAAACGCTTCTTTCACCTGACAGATGCTCTTCTAGATAACCACCCAAACACTTTATTATACATGTGTAGATGCTGGAGCATTATAGCAATAACGTTGCAGCCAGCGCTTGTGTGCAGTGTGTGTGCACGTCTTCAAAGTGGTCGACTCCAAGCAGAACGGTTTTGACCCCTCCATCCTCTCATCTTCCACTGCTCTTTCTTCCCCCGCCCACACCCAAACAGGCTCGCAGGGAGCTCAGGAGGCTGAAGGAGGAAGCCAGGCGCAAGCATGCCGTCGCTGTGATTTGGGCCTACTGGCAGGGACTGAAGGTACCCACCAGCCCCCACGGCGTAACAACCATCACCCTGTGTGCCATCTGCTCCCCATCACTGTCCCCATCGCCCTTTTCATCACTTTTTGTCCTCAGAAAGGCAGCCTCTGCTCTCTGTTGCAAATATCTTCTGTTTTCCTTTACGAAGTTCGGAAAGCGTATACGGCACCTTCCATTGTCATTGCCACCCCTGTTAAAGTTTAAAACTGCAGAAACATTACGTCACTATCCTACAATAATTGCCCAAGTAAATTTTTTCCAAGTGATTTTGGCAAAAATAAATTACTTCTGGCAAAAAAATTACTTGGGAAAGTAACAATAATCTCATTCTAAAGAAAATTGAGAAATCCAACAGTTAATTTGAGTAAAGTTTTCATTTTTGTCGCTTGTAACCCTTTTTATGATCCCATTTTGCTAATAGGACAGCACTTTTTTTCTGAGTATAATATTAAGCAAGATTAGAGCAGAAAGATGGAGATCTTTAACCAATCTTTAGTCCTTCTCGATTAGGTGTGTGCCACTTCAGCCTCCAAGAAATGGTGTATTGTATGTGTTAACTGTATCCCTGTTCCACAGCTAAATTAATAGACATGTTGCCACCTCATTTAGTTGTCAGATTCTGCTTAGGCCTTGTAATAAACCACTGTCATCTAAAACATGCAGGACACTGGCGCTTTATGACTGCAGCTGGACATCCTTGCTGTAGATCACCTTGAATCCTCTATAATCATTGGCATGAGCCGATGAGATGACCAAAGTCCATGGATGAAGGTTTCTGCTAGAAGACTGAAATAAAGTGCCCATTTTCAGCTAACTAGCAGACTGCTGGATTTCAACTTAACATACCCAATTATTCTAAAGATTTCTTGTAATGCGTTCCAAAAGGTTTTCCAGGACCTATGGAAAAAAATGAGCCCTCAGCATCACAGATCATCGACTGTAAATAACTATCAATAAGGTGCTTTATTCTTCTTTTCCCATGTTTTCTTTTTCCTTTTATTCTGAAAACTCAGTCTTTTTCTCATCTGACCAAAGCATAAGCAAAACTTATCAAATGTGACATGTTTACTTTTGTTATGAAAGGACAAACTATCTTTTCTTGGCATCCCAAAGTCCTCTTTGGCATTTAGGTGGTTTCTAATGAAAATGGAAACATGACTTCAGAAGGCTTCATTTTGCTGCAGTTCTCAGTGAGCTCTTGAGATCTGTTTTACTTTTTTTGCTTCAGTTACCATTCTGAATAATGTGGGTGGTGGCAAGATAAACATGTTTTCCAGCCTAGTGGTCAGTGGCTAGAAGGCCTGAGTGCCATGTCAAAACTGCATGACACAGCAGGGGTCAGCACCGTCTTCAAATCATTAGTTTTTGCCTTCTGTCTAGCTGAAGACCCCCATCTTAGAAGTGGGAATTATGAATCAATTCTTTGTGATTTAGAAAGTTGTAGAAACTGATCAAACACATATTCCAAAATTGTTTTTAATCAGTTGCCGGTATTTGAGCCACCACTAAATGTTGAATGAAAGGTTGGATTTTTCCATATTTCTCAGTGTGAGATTATGTAATGGTTTAACTTCCAAGGTCGTGCAGATGCATAAAATCCGTAACTGAATTATCAGTTTGGTTTGAAACGACGGTTAGTTATGATCCCTCTTATCAACTTTAGGTGTTGTCCTTTAACGGAATGTAAGTAATTTACAACACCTGATGTAAAAGTTTAACCCCCACTTTAAATATTGGAGTCTCTGAATACCAAGTATAGAAAATTGTTCAGCCTCTTTTGTTTGTTTTTTTTAAGCAACAATGTGCAAAAGTCTACCCATTTCATCTTAACTTTTCCCTGTCTTCCATTACTGACCCTTAAAGCAGCACTGTTTGTGACTCCCATGCTGTTTGTTCTGCTTCTTTTTCACTGAAGGGGTGTCTGCTTTTGGGTTTTTGTCTGTGTGATGTTTACTTTTTGGAGTGAAACAATCCATGTTTACCATGTTCATGTTTTAAATGTTGTTTTTTTGTTTTTAATTGAGCACCAGGAGCCTGGATATGCACCTGTTATAATTCACTTTGTCCCATAAAGGAAAGCATGAAGTTTGTCATAACAATGATAGCCTTTTCACTCATTTGAAGAAATTATTGTATTTGGGATTATTTTCAACAGACTGGGTTTTGTTTTGTTGTTGTTTGTAACTAACAAAATGTCCTTTTTTGTGTGCAGTTTTTGTTGTGCTGCTCCTCTTTCAGTGTGCTTCTTTCCTGTCCCACCGTGTAACGAGTCAACAGAGTAAGCTTGGAATTGATTCACACATTTTTTACGATTGTGCTCTCAAAGGTCCGCAGAGAATACAGAAAATTCTTCAGGGCAAACGCAGGCAAGAAGATCTATAACTTCACCATCCAGAGGATTGTAAGTCTGGCTTAAGACCTGTGATGTTTTGTGAATGGGTTCATGTTAACTTTAATGTTTAAACTGAACACTTCTTGGATCTTTTTGGATTACTAGATGCAAAAATACTTCCTCGGATTGAAGAGCAAACTGCCCTCCATGTCCCCGATAGACAAGACCTGGCCTGCCAGGCCTTACTCGTTCCTGGATGGAGTCCATGCTGAGCTTCGGAGGATTTTCCATCTCTGGAGGGTTTGTCTGTCACATTCAGTCAGGCTTGTTTTACACTGTCAGAGTGAATGCTGTCTACTGTAAAACTGCCAGACAAGTGTGTAGCAGAATAAATTCAGGATTTCTGAATTTTTTAGTTATGTTCTATAAGATGTAGGCAGCAGATCAAAGTACAATGATGATGCACACAAAAACTAGTGTTTCCTGGCAGTTATTCTTTATTTTGACTTGTGATGCAAACAGTGCAAGAAATACAGGAGCCAATTCACAGAGGAGAAAAAGGCAGTGTATGAGGAGAAGCTGGAGGCAAGCGAGCTTTTTAAAGATAAAAAGGCTCTCTACCCAAGCAGGTATCTTGCATTCACTACTCTCCAAAGCAATGCCCATGGTGTCAATCTTAATTTTATGCCAGATTGAGCCTTCATACATCTTATATTTCACATTATACAAATGTCTTTGACTCCATCTTTTTTTTCTCAGCGTGAGACAGCCTTTCAAAGGAGACTACCTGGAGATCAGCAAGAATCCAAAATATCAAAAACTCAGCAGCGCCGTAGACGAAAAGATTCTGCTGGCCGACGTGGTCAACAAGATAAACAGGGCCAATGGAAAGGTAGGAAAAAAGTGCTTTTGGAAAAGTACTTTTACAATATCCACACTACAGCTGACATCATTATACTTGTTATATGTGACCAATCAACATAAAGTATTTTACAAATAAAAATCTGACATGTGGGGTGCATTTATATTCAGCATTAGATAACCAATACCAGAACCACATTTTGCTGAAACTACAGCTCTAGGTCTTCGGGACATTTCTACCAATTTTGAACATCTACCAACTCTTTTTTGCCCATTTTTCTTAGCAAAATAGTTTAGGTTCAGTCTGGAAAGTCTGAACAGCATTTTTCTTTTTTTGCTCACACCTCAGATTTTCAAATGGCTTTAGGTCTGAACCCTGACAAGAACATGAAAAATGTTGTTTTTTTTTTTATCTTAAACATCACATTGTAGTATCTCTGACACTATGTTTAAGATCAATTCACTGTCTGCAAGAACAGATTATGTGTCGTAGAGCTGCAAAAACAAAATAACATTTTGTTCTTTTGAGGTGTTTGAAAAATCTAGTGCGATTGGACAGAAATGTGAAGCGGGTAGGACTACTATACTGATAGAAGGTGCAGTGGAACAGACCTATGAGGACTTCCTCAGGGTTCAGCTCTTGTTTATCTGAAGGAACTTTTGTCTTCACATCAGATAAATGGGGAAATTTCTGTTTCCTGGTAGAGTATGTACAGGTCACTTTTGTGGCGTTCAGAGTGAGGTGCGGTCTAAGTCGACATTTTGATCTCTGCAGAACACAGCACTTCCCAGTGTATGTTCTCTCTCCTGTAGCAATTTGCATTTCTTGATTTCCAAAATATTTCTTTTTAAACATCTTGCATAAAAAGCTAATGAAATGCATGTCGGGATGTGATTGTAGTGAGAGTTCAACAGGCATGAATACATTTGTAAAGCATTTCACCCAGTGTTTTCATTAAAACTTTTCTGCTTCCATTTAAAAATTTGCATCTTAAAGTCTGATATCTTGTATTTTATGTTGGACTGAATGCAGGATGACACCAGTGTTTCTGTGCTTGCAGGGGTCACCTCGACTCTTTCTGTTAACTAAGAAGAACGTTGTTCTGGCTGATCAGAAGACTGGGCAGCTGAAAGCCAACGTCCCTCTTACAGACCTTGCAAGTGTGTCAACGAGCTCACAAACTGATGGCTTCTTTGCTCTCAAACTCAAAGAGGTGAGGAGAACATTGTTTTGATATGTAGCGATAGATGATAAACTTTTTCAGGTTATTTGTGTGGCCACAAAATCTTTTTCAAAAAGATTAAGGAAAATTGTTTAAAAATTCAATGTTGCTCCCAACAGGGCTCAGCTTCTGCTATCAAAGGTGACTTCTTGCTCAGCAGTGATCACCTGATTGAAATGATAACCAAACTGCACCGCATCAGCTCCATGGCTGCAGACAGAGAAAAGCTCAACATTGACATCTTAGACGAGTATGCAGAGTCTTTGGCTTATATTGTGGCCAGGGGGTTGGCTCTTCCTTCTTGGTGATATAAGTTGTTGCTCTTCTTCTCTGGTGTTTCAGGTTTCTGGTGCAGTTCAAACAGGACAAAGTGTGCGTAAAATTCATCCAGGGTAGTCCCAAGAACGGCAACAGCGTATCATGCAAACGCAAAAACAACCGCCTGCTGGAGGTGTCCGTACCTGCGTCATCCTAAAGAGGAGAGGACCTGACGGCCAACTCAGACGTTCTGGACTTGACAATCACCACCCCTGTGCCAACCCTGAGCCCAAACACATGCTGTTATTTGGCTTCCTGTTGTGTTCTTTATCAGATTTTTTCCATGGCACCGCTATAGCTGAAATAATGGGCCACAAATTTTTTTTGGCAGAGAAAGCTCAAACTAAAGGGTTGCATGCCACAGAAATTTTGGTGTAAAGAGCTGATGCCAGAGCACAACCGACTTTTTGTATACCCGTGGCAATGTCGTTGCCTCCATGGTAAATTAGTTTTCAGAGAAAATGTCAAAAGAACTTAAAGAAGAACTCCAGCCTCCAACAGTTCAGACTCATCTGCTTTTAAGCTGCTCTGACGCTGGCAAGAAAGATGGCTTAAAAATTTGAGATGAGCTATGACACAGGATTTGGGCATAAGTCTGTCGCATTTAGTTCTTTGACAAACCTGAATACTGCACTTGCTTTCCCCTTCGTAACAGAGGGTCTGACCTGAAAACTACATTGATTGTATGTTGTTTTCTTATTTTTCTTGGATTACAGCACATTAGGCAGTTGTGTAAAAGTAAGATAGAATTTGCTAAATAATTGTAAAACACTTTGTATTCATTCTTACGTGCCATTAAACAGGTGTAAACACAGTACCATGCGAGTGATGATCCTATTTATATTGATGCCAAAAATGAAATTAAATAATTTCTTTTTGATTGCACTACACATGGTCACTTGGATTTCCTCGTTCTAGTACAGCTGATTAATCATTATTCCATCTACCCAGTAATTGTAAACTGCATTCTTGTTGAAGGTTGCTTGGAGTTGAGACATTAGATCAGTTTGAACCCAACTTTTTTCCCAAAACTACTTTTTCCACCTCAAATTCTGACCATTGAAACCAGTGCTAATGTTGTGTGCAATATTGTGTTTCTGGAAGCTGACTTTCCTGTGCCATAAGCTGTACATAGGCTTTATAGGCTGTAGCCATAACATGGACACACAGTTTAGATTCCTTATTTTCATATGTATTACTGGTGTGGATGTTTTAGCTTCTACAGCTTTATTGTAGTGTTTGAACCATTTTTCCCTTCACTTTACATTACAAGGGAACAGACCAAATGTTAATTTGAGAGGTTTTGTTAAGAGGCTATATGCAGTTAATGTTGTACCTATAGTAAATTCTTTGCATCTTTATTTAATAAAAGCCCAAATTAATTGGAACTGGAAGCTTAGTCGACTGGTTATCCTCGGAGGGACACAGACCAAAGCATACTTCTACAAATTAAAACCTTACAGTGGTCTATGCTAATGCCAACTTAGTTAAACCATTGTAACATTTCATTGCCTTATTTACCCAAAAACTGAGGATCACTTGCTCAGAACATGTGTCACGAAGGTGGTGCAGCAGCAATGAGATTCCTGTGTGAATGCATACTGAGAATGCAGCATGAAATGCTTCTGGTCTTGGTATGAACCTAAGTGTAAAAAGAAATGGATAGCATTTACCTATACCACTAATTTTGCTCTTCGCACTACTTTAATCTTGTAACTGACAAATACTGATCAGAACCTCTTTGTGCCATTCTCAGTCTGTTTCACATGTGAGGATAAATGGTGGCGTGCCACCTCCAACCTAGGTTTCCTGTGTGAATATACCAGCATGCTTCACAAAAACCGCTATGACCGCTTTTAGCTTTAACCACTGAGACAAGCTGTTGACTTCAGCCTCTGGGAGAGAGAAAATTTGATCCTGGATGCTGAAGCAAAGTCTGAAATGGGCCAAGACAGAAATAGACTTGTACCATCTTGGACTACAATCTTAAAAGAAAAAAAAAGTGCTAACCCCTCTTCCATGAACTTTAAAACTGTTAAATTTGCATTGAATGGCTTATCCAAAGCATAATGATTCTGTCACCAGTAATCTTCCTTTTTGAAACTCAGAACGAAACGCATGACGTTTCCTGGCAGATAAATTATGTAGTTAACAAGCAGAAAATTAAAGCAGTTTATGTGTAAGAAACTGCCTTTACTTTTCTATTACTCAACAGCAAGTGTTCAGGTTCTGTTCCTGGAACCCATTTGGCTGTCATACCTCATATCGCCATGTCTTGTTGAAACAATAATCAGCTTTACTGGCCATTGCAGACATAAGATTTTATAAAATTGTGTCTGCATTATTTTTGGGAGGTGAAGGGTTAAGGAAGGCCTCTCCAAAGTCGAGCAGAAGTAATTCGTATTTAAAATGACTGCTCCAGGTCCAGGTTGGATAACTGCTCAGAAACCGTTAATGATTTTTTTTTTTCCTTTTATTTGACTTGTATACAGATTACTGGTTTACTTGCATTAAGCAGACGCAAGTAAACAAAGTGTGGGGGGGGGGAATGCAATCGGACTTCACTTTTCTGCATTTCAACTGAAATTTAGAAATGTTTATATTTGGGGCTCTTTCTTTTGAAAAAATATCCTTGTCATGTAAGTAAGTCACTTATGGTGATGGGAAATCAGATATCACACATGAGGGATAAACTGATGGTTCTAATGGATTTACTTGGAGCCTTGTTTTGGTGTGGTTTCACTTGTAAAATCTTTCTTGCTCTCTTCTTCCCCTTGATTTGTTTTTGAACAGTGGTTAGAGCTGCAAAATGATGTCTGCATTCTTGTGTGCCTGATGTTGAACTGTGTTCAGAGATGGAACAAGAAAAATATTTTAGTAGAACTCATTGTAACATTGCAAGTATTCTTTTTAAATTAAATAAAGATCAAAGATAAATGTTCTTTGCTGCTGTTGTATTTTTTTTTCCATTTAATTATTTGAAGTATAAATCCATAAATGTTGTCCACACAAATCATTATTCTTTGCATTTCAATTTTATAAGCCTTTTTGCTTTTTATGTACCTCACATCCCAGCACTAAATAACAGGCTTTGATTGCTGTTTATCTGCATCATCGGGGGACATGGTTTGGAGGCTTTTGGGGCTGTATGGCCAAGCCTAGCAGTCAAGCAACTTGCCAGATGTTTTCCATCACATCTGGGGGGGAGCTGTCCTGGGGTTAAATTCCGCAGCTTTGGGAGAGCTGCCGGCAACAGGTCTCAGGGGACCAGCCCTCTGATTGAACAGAGTGGTAAAAATAGCGGACCATTTTGGGCTGCCCAGTACCCGGTTCCCACCACTCCACAGGCTGGGAAAGGAAGGCGGAGTCCTAGCACTCCCTGTGGATATTATTCAACTCTCTGTGGGACTACAAAGGAACCAGACAATGCGCTCTCTGATCATGTGGAGCGTCTGCCGTTTGCACACTGCAGTGCAGATCTGCATCACACCGTTTTGATAAAATCAGTTTGCAGAGCAGATCATGAATGTATCTTGTAAATCAGCACTCCAATCCAAATGTTGGGAGCGGTGCTTAAAATGGTTCTCAAATGGCAAGTAACACCTTTTAAACATTTAATGCTTTTTGTCTTTCAAAATGTCAACATAAAATGAAACATTTCTGCGGTATACAAATTAACCAGCGGAAGATGAACACTTTCTTCCCCAGACTGGCATTAGAGTACTGTAGACCAGTTGAGGTTGCTTTCTTGAGTCTCTGGTGACATCTTCTGGACTCTTATCAGCCTTGCAATAGAAAACGGGAGGAGGAAGAATTGAAGAAAATTTGAATAAAACTGTTTGACAAGATGCAGCGTTTCAGGGGAGTTTTTTTTTTTTTTTTTTTGCAATAGCCAAGTAATGTAATTTGTTTTGTTTTTTTCTGTTCCAAACAGATTTTCATAAAAATGAAGCTTAAAATGAAAATGTATTTCCATAAAGGGGTCCTTGTGAGTATCCTAAAATGTTAAACATACATTATGGTTTGTATGGGTGAAGTGCTGTGTGTGGAAGAAAACTTAACTGCACATCATCCTGAACACACTGTTCCTAGAGTGTTATTGGTGATGTGCAGTGGTGGAAGTATCATCCTGCAGGTTCCTTCAGTAGGGAAAGGGGAGTTGGTTGGATTTGATTGGAAGATGGATTAAGCTAAATTTAGTGCAATCCTGGATGAAAATATATTAGAGGCTTCAAACGAGTTAAAAACTTCTGTATCACTTGATATTTAAAACTTGTTGCTCTTGTAGAAGGGTTCAGGGGGTGTTTTTGCAAGACTATATATGAAGTAAATCTGTCCTAAAACAAAAATCTATAGCAGCAAAACTAAAATGTATCTAACATACAGCTGTCAAAGTTTCTAAAAGGACACAGATTCTTCTCAAAAGTCTTGCTCTGCAGTAATGACTTTCTTAGTGGAATATTTAATCCACAACTCACAAAAAGCTGTTAGGCTGCTGGCTGAAAAATGTTACTTTCATTTGCACTGACTCTGAAAGGAATACCAATTACATCAGTTTATTCTGCACAGTCACTAATTAGCCTAACATAACACTGAAGCATCTGCATTTCTCTGCATGTTTAGCCCTAATATACTGCTACTGGGAGTCAATAACATTTAGTTTGAAGTAATGAATTATCAGTCTCTCCATCTTTTCTTCTTTATCTTAGACTTCTTGTGTAATTAGCTTAACAATTTCCAGCAGAGATAAAACGTGGTGTTTGCCTTCAGTGTTGCAGTTTTTTCACCGTTTATTCTGAAGGGTAGTTAAAGTAGCAAGTGCAGTTAGAACAACCCTCAAAACTCCTTAAACATAATGCTTCCCCCATGTTTTAAACCATTTATATTTTCAGTTATCCCTGTTGGATATTGTTTAAGTATTTAATTACTTTGTAAGACCGTCTTTTACTCCAATTATAGTAAGAATGGCTTTCTACACTTTTTCTTTTTTTAACAGAAACTTAAATTCAGTCAGATTTGACGGAGAGTGTTAGTGAACAACACTAATTGCAACAGATTCCCAGGTGATTTAGGTCTGGACTTCAACTAGACAGTTCTAATGCATACGTGGGCCTATAAACTCCTTTATTTTAGCTCTAGTTATATGGTTAGGTATGCAACATCTATTCTCTGAAATTCTTTGCAGCTTTTGATATGTCTTCATCCAGAAATGCTCTGTATGTAGCTAGAAAATACTTGACCAACTTTCCATGCTAAACAAAAGTATTCCCACAGCATGATTTTGCCACCACCATGTATTGACTTGATTCCACATTCAGGTTGGTGTTCAGAATTTTCTTGTGCATTTTACATGTAGGCTAAAAAATAAAATTTTGGTCTCATCTGACCAAAACACCACCTTCCTTCTGCAACTTATAGCAAGTTAACTTTGACTTTTTACAACCCTCTTCAGACATTTTTTCATTTAGACATAATCTCTACATTATGTCTAAATGTGTATGTCTACAAAAATGACATAACATCCTCATAATTAATAATTTAACTTTATCATCAACTTAAGCAAGTTAAACACAAATAGGTGTCACAAGATGAAAACGTTCCATCTTTGTAGCTCAACTCTGACCATTGAAATATTTTTTCAAGCTGAGCCTCTTTGATCACCCTATCATATAACTAAAGAGCTGGTGGAAGATAATGTGGCATGAATATTTTTATGTTGGTTGCTCAGACGTACGGTAGCCCAGTTTGAAGAGGAAATTTTCCTGCAAGGGAAAGCTGACTTATTGAAGATAAATTCCTTTTGACATTTCCAACATGGAACTTGTTTTGTCATAGCTTCATAAATTCCACAACCAGAGCAACAAATCATGGAATAAATAAATCCCACCATCTTCTGCTTCAAAGGGGAAAAAAAACATAGAAGAAGAGATAATGAGGGATCACTTCCCTAAACATTTATCATCTAGTACTGTACAGCTTGGCATATTTAAAGCCCAAATTAAGGCCTAAAATTAAAATGATTAGCCTGGGAAATAATGACTTGTTGTGAACAGGTTCTCTCGCCTCTGCTGTGAATGTCTGTAGTTCCTCGAGAGTTTCCAGGGGGCTCTTGGCTTCTTGATTGATTGTGACTCTCCTTATCAGTTCTGGCAGTTTAGATGTTGAGCCATGTTTTGGTAGGTTTGCTGTTGTGACACACCTCTTTAATGTCTGTTATTTAACATTGCCCAGTCAGAGGCTTAATGCTTAGCATATTAATTTAACTCTACATTAAACATCTACAACTTTATCACTGACTTTAGAGTTTTGAAAAATAATGAAATGTAGCTTTCTCAATTATGACATATTTTGTGTTAGTATATTACATACAACCCCAATAAAAGAGACAAAGATTTATGGTTGTAATGTGAAAAATTGTGAAAAATGCAAAGAAAAATAATATTTTTGCAAAGCACAGTAATACATATTTTCAGAAAAGCCTATAGCATTGATGTCAGATTCCTGCTTTTTAATTAAACCTTAAAATGTGTGATTAAAACCATGTTTTCCATGTCTTTGATACTATATACCATATAAGTAAACTGTCAATATTCTCTGCAAGCAACACATTGAATTAGACAAAAGTAAAGGCAAAAGGCATGAGCTATTCCCAGACTGAGACAGATATAGCTGATAAATATTTTGCTTGTGTCTGAGTCAGAAAAAAAACTAGCAAGAGGGATCAGAGGTAGGAAGAAATATGAATAATGAGTTCTGCTGGGTGGTGGAGTGTTTGTGTTCCCCTCTTGCCCTCGTGTCACCAGCAAACTCAATGGCTTCATCAATTTGTAGCCATTATCACATCAATGGACAAGAATGGAGGGAGGAGGAGAGATACAGATCGAGAGTATAGAGCAAGCTTCTGCTACACCATCTGTGAATTCTTAACACAAATGAAGAAAGAACTAATCACTTTAAATAGCATCCCAATATGCAGATGCGTCTGACCACTAACTTACTCACAGTCTATGGAAATGCAAGAAACGTTGCTATATTTACTGGTAGCTAAAATGAAAACAATACAAATGTCTACAAGATAAAGAGCTAATGCTAGTTTATATTTTTCTACAAGGTAGAGTATTTGAATTTCTTCAAAATCATTTCACTGTATTCCAAACTATGTATGTAAGCTATGTAAGCCTCAGGCTACTTCAGCAGCAACAATGTCTTCAAAGGTTTTCCTAAGAAGTCAGTCAACTGCAGCTGATACAGAACGCAGCTGTTCGCATTCTCACTAAAACTAGTAAAATAAAACACATTGCCCCAGATCCAAAGTCCTTACTTTGAGCTCCTTGTAGCTCAAAGAACAGACTTTAAAATACTTTTTTGTTTAGTAAATCACTGAATCCCTTAGCACCAAAGTACATAAAATACCTGTTGTTGTTGTTGTTGTTGTATCAATCTTCCAGACCACTGAGATCCTCTGGTTCAAGTTTACTCTGCATCCCCAGAATGGAGAAGCACCATTCACTTTTTTATTCCCCTCTATTGTGATACAAACTTTCAGAAAACTGCAGAACTGCTGAAACAGAGTTCCTTAAAATCAAGACTCTTTTTGAGGAAAGCCTGTAGAAAATCTTAAGTGCAAGGTCTAACAGAAAGAACATGAAGAAAAAGAAGAAAGCATTTAAATGTGGACTGAATGAACACAAACATTTTAGATATCCACTCAGTAAATTTGAAGAGATTCATAACAATCTCTTGACCATAGATACTGGTGATAAAACAAGCTAACTCATTTTTGCTATACTACTATAGTACTTTAACTACAGGCTATTTTCCCTGGTGTGGACACTAACACTTGCAACCCAAGTAAAATGATAAATAATCGCTATCTATGTCCTTATTGAACAAGCAAGTGCAAGTCAATGTGTAGTCCAATGAACGAAGGGGCTGTGTGAATAAAAGCAGCTGTGGAGCTGATACGGATAAGCAAATAGCTCCACACACATCATTAGGTGCTCATTTACAGACATTAAGCAAGAGGCCAGGTGCCTGTTGGGAACTGCCAGGCATGCGTGCCTCCATGCAGTATCACGTTTCACCTACACCTCTCTGTGTAACACCTGCAAATGAAGAGCTTGTTTTACCAGAAATGGTTTCATCCTGCCAGTCGCTTCAGCAATAGTTTTCTCTCACTTCTATGTAAACATCATAATTTCATTATTGTATTTCACCAAGTTAGCACATGTCTGCTAGTCTGAATATTGTCTCATTCTGGAATGAAAGTGGCGACATTTAAAGGCTTTGTTATTCTGGTGTCTGTTATATAAAAGCAGAATAAATCTAAAAAAACTAAAGAAATCAGACCTTCTATGACTTAATTGCGTTAGTGAGAGCTACGCACATAAACATTTGTCTATCGTTGGTACACAGAAAGATGCACTACAGAGGTTTAAATGCAAAAATAAGGAAAAAGGTATCAGGGAAAGGGGAAATTAGGGACATAAATGGGATTATGCAAATATGTGAACATTTGCATCACTTACAACAAGCAGTTGGAGTTTCCATTCTAACAGTTTTTTTTCCCAGGATTTCCCTCTGATCAGATCCATCCAACTTCCCCTTAACAAGCTTCACGATGCTGCCGTCACCATGTTTCACTGTGGAAATTATACATTTTGGGCGATGCCCAAATGTTAGTTTCTCAGCACACACAACACTTTGCACTGGCCAAAAACTTTTGCTTTTGCCTTTAGAGTACACTCTTTCACATATTTCCTGTGTATCCTTGGTGGTAGAAAGTCTTTTTTTTAAACCCCCCTTTCATCAAGATGATATTTGTGGAGTGCACAGCCAATAGTTGTCCTGGTGAAACATTCTCCTTTCTGAGGTGTAGATCTCTGCAGCTCTTTCAGACTTATAAATGATTTGGCTGTCTCTGAATAAAACTCTCTGTGTTTGGCCTGTCCATTTTAGTGGATGGTTTGGTCCTGGTAGGAATGCTTTTGTATTATACTCCTTTTACTTTCAGATGATGGCTTGAACAGTGCTCTGTCGGATGCTTACAGCTTAGCATATTGTTTTATAACATTACTCTGGTTTAAACTTCTCCACAACTTTATTCTTAATCTTTCTGCTGTTGTTCTTGGTCTTCATGATGCTATTTGATCAGTAATGGATTCTAACAAACCACTGAGATCTTCACACAGCTGAACACCTTGTTTAACATGTTCCCTTAAAGTAACAATACAGTTGCATTACATTTGTGTAACACCAACCCCAACGAAAAAGCAGAACTATAAAATTTATGTCTCCACCACAGAAAGAAAGGATGAGTGACCAGTATAAACTACTTTTATCCAAATTGCTTTTCAACATATATCATGCATAGAATAGCAACACCCTAACGGACAGAAGACAGCTTAGCAATAATATCAAAACACTGCAATTCGTTCTTAGAATTTACAAGCCTTTCCCTGCTGTTGTTTAATTTATTTTCTTCCCTGAACAGTCAGCGTACATTTCATCACTGAATCCGCTTCAGCTGAGCAATATTGAAAAAAACCATAAAGGTGAGCTGATGGGATTGTGTCAGGCGAGGCGATGTTGAAGAATTATGTGGTTCTCTTTATCACCAAATCCTGCAGCTTTCACACACGCACGGGCACAAAGAAGCGAATGCGTGTGGACACACAGAGGTGGAGCCGAGCTGATTAAAGAACACAAACATGGATTGGTGGGAGGGTCCACACACCACAAGGCTAATTGAACTGTCTCCACACTGAAAAGATGGAACATTAGTCATAAACCTTGCATGTGATAAAAAGAAAGGAGGAGAAACAGACAAAATGAAAGAGGAGCAAAGGAAGCAAACCATAGAGAACTGGTTTCAGATATTTGTTGAAGATTTTCCTTAAACTATATAGCATTTTAATCTCACATTCTATAGCCATTTTCAGTTCATCTAAAAGTTTGCAGTTTGAATAACTTAATGATGACTTTTGATTATACGTTGTGGTTGCCCTACATAGCTTTAGCTAAACTGCTTTGATTTTTCTCTTGTTTGTGTGATTTGCTATTGTGACTTTGAATTAAAGTCATGGTATTTAGTGTAGGCTTCTTAAAAATGAACAATAATTATCTCCTGTTACAAGCTGAGATTTCTTTTTTTAAATAACAGTGACACATGAATTCAGTGTGATGTTTGCCCATTATGCACTGCTACCCGACTCAGATGTTTTTCTTCAGAGAACAAGTCATCTAAATCTTGACAGAGAGAATAATATAAAATATGCTAAACACCAAACTAGAATACAAATGTAAACTAAATGACAAATTAAATAAAATAAATAACTAAAATGGAACCAACTTCTGAACTGGAAACTTTATCATCTGAATTTTTAATTGTTTAGTAAAATTCTTAGGGAACCAGCTGTCAAACTTGAATTATGTCTCTACACCGTCATATTACTCATGCTATGGAAATTCTGAGTATAATTTAAAACTCTACAGGGAGACTTAAATACCAAAATACATTCCCTTGTTTGGTGAATTGATATTTAATCTAAAAATCTCACAGTTATGTGACCTGATTTAGTACAACACTGATCTTTTACATTACTATTAATTGCAAATTATAATTTTTTTACCTCTGCTTTTTTGGCTTTTCCCCTCAGGGTCACCACAGCAAATCATCTGTCTTCATTTAGTCCAATCCTCTGCATCCTCTACCCGCAAACCAGCTAACATCATGTCCAGTCTCACCACATCCATAAATCAATTTTTGTGGTCTACAGAGATTGCCTAATATGAAGCTATTTGAGCACTCCATCCCACTGACCACTAGGCCATTTTATGGTTTTATGCTTACTATTGCTCTGCTATTATTTGCATAATTAATACATGACTGTGCCTCCACACAGAAGGAAAGCCTGAACCTTTAATGTGCAGTAGTGGGGCTCATTCATTAGGACGACAAGTCAATGTATAGGCAGGAAGTGAAAAAGCTAGATGACTGATCTAAAGACAAACTGTTACTCAATCCAAAAAAAAAGCAGAAAATGATCACTATTTATAAGAAGCTTCAATAACCGTTCAGTAGAAACAGTGCAAAGCTTTAAAATAATTGGAGTACAGCTCTTTGACCATCTCACCCAGTCTTGGATCATAATTTCAGCCCAACAAAAACTGTAGCACTGCACAGATTTGTTCAGAAATGTTTCATATTAGACCATACATATGCCATTAATAGAGGTTTCATCTACAACATACACATAACAAGCAGCTCTGCTTTATTGTTTTATATTGTGACCAATGCAAGTATTTAAAGAATGGTTCCAAGTTTATAAATGCATCAGAATATCACTAAAAGTGTTTCACTCTATCCTACAACTAAAGGATACAGCATAATAACAGTCAATATGTTGGCCATTCCAAACTGCAAGGAGGCATTATGTAAATTTAAGATAAAAGGAAGAGCCATGGTATGCTTAGATGTCTTTGGTCTGTATTGAATGGATCTTTTAGCTAAATTATGCCCAAATATTCTTTCTATTCACCGTAAGCCACTGGTCTTTTTGTTTTTGACAAAAACACTTCTCTGTTCAGCAATAGATCAAATAAACGTTTAATTTTAAAACAACAGTTACGATTATTGATCATAACTTTTAAAGATTTCTTCAATGTCTGACCCATCATCAGCAAAATTTAGAAAATACAGGTGGATTAAAGTTTTCCCTCTGTGTTTTTTATAAGATCATTTATAAAATCCAGACAAATTCTACTTTCTTGAAGGATCTCCTGCTGTTTGTTAAAGCCTTTATGTGTTTGTTTAAAGGAAGCCATTTGGGTAATGAGTGTTTTGGAAGCATAAGCCTTCAGAGCAGCCTTGGAGTTCCACAGAGCAACAGATGTTTAACTACTCCCTGCAGCCACTCCTCCGCTGCCCTGTCGCACCTCGTGTCTTTGTGTGTTAACCAGCTCTACGTGTGTCTGTCTCCTCCTCTCATTCACCAACTCCTGTTCAGAACTAATTAGTGCATCTTCTCTACTCCTGTCGCTTCTGCCCCGAATCCTTATCTAACTGTGCTGTCCTCCCAGCCTTTTACAGTGTTGAGTAATACTCCTCCAATCTCACCTCTCCTCCCACCCTCGGCCCTCCTCCTTTTCCCCATCTCCTCCTCTGTTCCTCCCTCTTGTCCTCCTCATTATCCCCCAGTCTCAGTTGTGATGGCTGCCATTAATCAACTCGTTTTAAACCAAAACAGAACCTTGAAACCTTAGACGACCACCCCGGCTCAAAAAGGAAGTTTTCTATTCCCCCGCGGTCCATTAGGCCAATCAGAACAAGACAAGGGTATGACAATAGAAACAATGGAAAACAAAAAGCAGATATTGGACAATATACCACAGGGGGGCACATGCAACAGGAGAACAACAGGCTTTATTGTGCTGGATATGTTGGGAATTTTAGAAGATTTTCCACTTGACCTAATATCTCCTGGGATACTTGGTTCTATTTTACTTTGTAAAACAGGGGTGTTTAAGGTGTTTTTTATATTGCCTATTTTTTTCTTAGCACAAATGAATATGTCCATAAAGTTTTTGTTTTGTATGTCAAAGTTGTGTAAAAATAATGCAGAATTTGATTTTTTCTATACAGATTGCACTATTTTGCTTTTGAACATTTTAAAAATACTACATTTTGTTGTATTTTGTTTTCTTCAAAATGTGTTTACCAATATCATTAGTAGGATGATTTAAGTCAGTGATTTATTTCTATGGCTCTCCCTTCCACCAACAAGACGATCTTTTCCCGCTTAAGGTTCAAGAAAATGGCCCACTGTGTTAAGACTGCTTTCATTTGTGTTTGAAAAGAGGAAACATGAATGGAGAAGGGCCGAGTGACTTCCTAGCTTTGTGACTGTGACTTACTATGGTTTAAACTGATCAAATTGGTGGATACTGAAGCCCACTTGAAGCACAGAAAAAGACAAAGGGTTTGTTGCCAAGGACAGCTTAATTTTTATTTGAACTTTGTGTTGCAGTATGAGCTTTGAATTATATTTTCAGCTTTTGAATTTTTGTAGTAAAACTGTAATACAGCTTTAGAGTTTGTCACATAATCATATTATTAGATTTTACCCATTTATTTTAATACCCTAATTCTTTTTTAGGAAGGATTAGTAAATACTTATTTAGTGTCTATTTACCTTCATTCCTCAGCTGTATCCTTGAAAACCATTAATTGTTTTCCTATCTACTTGTTTTTCTTTTTAATAATTATACATTTATAAGACTAATAAATTTACAAAAAGTTGCATTTTGGTTCAACAGAAGGTACCACATTTGAAAAAAAAGTCCTTCAAGAGGCAGGGTCAGAGTATTTATGATTGCATTCGGTTTGTGAAAACATGCACATTTTATGTGTAAGAGTTGAATGAACAACCCCTTTTTTGTTAAAGGTGAAAACATAAAAGTTTAATCATCATAAATCACACTGTCAGCTCACTATTTTAGTGAAAAAAGTTCATGTCCCTTTTAATCCACAGAATCTAAATTTATGTGATATCTGAGACTTTAGATTAGCTACAACACATTGGGTTCACCCTCCAGGCTGGGGTCATTTGGCATGTAGTTTTGTGTGTTCTCCCCTGGTCTCTCTCAGGGTACTCTGGCTTCCTCCCACAGCAGGTAATATAAGGGAGGTAAATAGGCACAGTCCCATGTAGTACCTCTTTCAAACATAATAACTTTCCACATGCAAACACTGCTTTTAATTTTTTCAGCTTAGAGTTGTAGGTGCTACATGTAACAGTTAATTTAGATGAACTCCTACAATCTTGGCTTGTAAATAACACGTTTTCACCACAAATGCGAAGAGCTGCCATCTTAGATCTTGAAAAATTTCCAGACTCTCGTGTTCTACCTGATTTTTCCATTTTTGACTTCTCCGGCAGTCAGAGTTTCCAAGTTCCAACTACAAACAGAATGCTGTATAAGTGGCAGATCTTTGAGGAGAGAAGAAAAACACATACACACATCAAGATGCACACAGCTCTTTGGATATGACACATGGATTCTTTTCAAGTCAGTGTATTCACTAAACAAGGTAAATTCCCACTTGTCATTAAACTGAACTAATTTTTATGAATGTTAGTTAAAAAAAAGCGTATTGTCTGATTATATAGTTGGCTGTAGCTGAATAATTTTTAGCATCTGCATGCCGGTACACGCATATACACACTTTTAAACTCACTGGCTGCTTTGTTCACTGTTGAGTCCAGCAGGTGTTAGTGTGTTTGTCTTTGACATGAGAGAGTTTGTTTTCCCAGGTATATGACAGGCCTCTTATCAGCCCTGTAATACCCAGCAGGAAATCACCACTGATGACTGTGGCACAAGCGCACATCTAAACAGTTTGGACATTTTAATACAAATGTAATTACTCAGTCTGAAGCTCTTATTTAGGTATTTTTATGGAACAGATGCAGTTCGGGATGACGGGAAGCTGCACCTTGATTTATGTTTTTCTCCAAGTGTAGCATAGGCTGAGAGAATAAACACCAAACATCCGCTGCATGCCGGTTTTGCGTCACCTGTTCACACTTTATATTTGGCTCCCCTCTGCAAAGGGGAGAAAATAAGTTTGCTTTCTATCAGTTTACTGCCTTTTTATATGCTCTGTGGTGTGGTGATGACTGGTAATCATTGCTGTGGGTGTTGATAAGAGCGGCTCTGTTTCTGTCAACCTTAATAGGTAATAAAGTTTAATGAGGAATTAGCTGTAAAATTATTAATTTTGTCACAGAGATTGCAGCAATTACACCCATATAGTTTTCAAGACTGTTTGCAGATGTCCAAAGATGCAGGCGCAATGCAATATATGGCTGTAAAAGGTTTTGTGAGAAAACCACACATTAACGTCACATAAAGCTGGGCTCATATATGAGGTGATGGATAACACGGCGATAAGCTAAATGAGAATGTAAGAAAGTGACAGAATGAGAGCAGAACAGATGGGGACCATATAAACAAGTGGCAATCTTTTAATTTGGAAAAGAAATGTAAAAAAATTATTTTGAAAATCTATATTAAGGATAAGTGTGATGTGCTTTTTTCTTTTAGTCAAACTGAACAGTTCAAGGGTGTGCTGAAAGAGGTGCTCAATAATCCAAGAGAGTCTAAGTGTCCTGACCATGTGCTGCAAGGCCCTGGCCAATCACAGGGGGAGGAGATTTTATGGCACTATTGTGTGCCAGTAATTTTTCCTTTCACTGCTGGGGTGGGCGAAGAAACGGGGGGGAGGATTACGCATATGATCAAAGTGGAATTGGTCAGAGAGAGGACAATTCTTCCACAAGAAGGAACGGCACCAACTGGCACCAACAAGTGACATTTAATTTTCTCAATTAGAAAAAAAGAATTCTACTTTTTTCCCCCTCAAACTTAAGTACCGCCTGCGTCTTGGGGGAGAATGACTATCGCCATGGAGAAGTCCAAAAACTTTCGCATTGACGCGCTGCTGGCGCATGATTCAGACAGGGGGACGGACAGGGACTGCGTGTCCCCGAGATTGTTTCACAACAGGAGCCCTGATATTAGTCCAGCGTCGACCCACGGCTCAGATTCGCCCTCTTCTCATCCAAAGTATCCAAGCACATCTCCAGCCCAGCTGTCTGCTGTGTCCAAGCCGCATCTCTTCAACCTGTCTCCGTCTGGATTCACCGCTCTGCAACAAGTAGGTCTTATTGGAATGCATCCGGGGTCCATGTATCCGCTGGCGGGCCTCGGAGGCCAGCACCCTGCCTTGATGTATCCAGCCTTTGCGCAGCTGGTTCAGCCTCATCCGGAGCACACGAAGGGAGGCAGCATGCCCACGATGCTTCCAGTGAATCCTTGGGTCAGAGGAGGAATGGTGATGCCAAGATTTGGAGAGTATGTAGGTGGGTTCATTGTGAAATATCATTCTGTTTTCTAAAAGTTTTATAATTAACGAAACGCTTTAAGTAATAATAGTAATAATAATAATAATAATAAATATTTTAAAATTAACACGTTAATAAATGTCTCCCAGACGTTTTCCTCTGAAGAGAAGCATTTGAAAATTTACTGCAAAAAAAGCTTTTTTTTTATATTAGAGTGAAATTATGGGATGAAGAAAGTATAGCTACATTTAAAAACAAGTAATGTGCTTTTCTTTTTCAAATAACTACTTAGTTGTTTTTTATGTATTGATTTCTTGATATTCTGAATGTGCAGATGTGATTGACAGAAAAATAGGTTTGGCACCATAATGTTTTTTTTTTGTTAGTTTTTTTTGCCAACAAGGTAAAACCTGCAAAGGATCTCCCATTAATCAGCTGTTTGTTCATGCAGGGTTTTCGTTAATGTGATGGACCTCTGTAGAGTTTATTACAACCTCCAAAATCAATCACTCATTGGAATAAATGTTAGGAAAAAGGGGACATTGTAACCTACAGGCAGACTGGCACCTTTAGTGCGAGACGTCAGTTTATTTTTTATCACTAATAATGAATACAATGTTTATGCTTCTGTCCTAGCACCAGGTCAGGCAGCCTTACTGGGGAAGTGTCGAAGGCCCAGGACAGCTTTCACCAGTCAGCAGCTGCTGGAACTAGAAAATCAGTTCAAGCTCAACAAGTATCTGTCCAGGCCCAAACGCTTCGAGGTGGCCACCTCACTCATGCTGACGGAGACTCAGGTTAGATTGTGGGAAATGCCTTTCAATCAGAAACACAGGAAATATTTCTGCTTTGTAAAATGTTATTTAATGTCATTAGGGTACATGTCATAAGGTATTATACGATGGATGTCTTTAAACTGCTTGCAACATACAATAAAATCAGGCAGGTCTTGGTTGATATAATTATATTTTTCTATTTGTATTTTAATGCATTTTTTAAAATATTGTATTTTTTATTTTGTTTTCAAATTGTGGCACGTCGTCTATAATGTACTACAGCTGGACAGTACCTACACAGTCAATAAATTAGAAGATTGTTGAAAAGAGCATATATTTTAGGAACTTTATTACACCCATTAAATTACTACACACTGAAGGATGTTTGAAACCTTTATTTCTGTTAATGATGATGATTTTTCACTTACAGCAAATTAAAACATGATATTTAAAAATTAGAATATTATATCAGACCAATAAAAAAAGTATTTTTTTTAAAAAGAAATGTGTTCTTAAAACCTGCTTAGTGGTTGTTATTTTAAAAGGTACCAATGATCTGACAAACGAGACTCATTTAGACGTGTATTCTAATTGACTGAATATGACTGTAATATATAGCATAGTGGATACAAGTATTGTGCATTATTGTAATTTGCTAAGTTATTTGTAAGCTATACTGTGGTAATGTAGTATTATGTTTGGCATTATATACCACGCTACAGTATTTTTATAGTTTTTGTTCTGTTTCTATTAAGTGAAGTAAAACAGTGATATGTATTTCAGGACAAGATAAAAAATATATATTTCAAAGTGAAAAGAAGGTCAATCATCTTGTCTGTTTTAGGTGAAGATCTGGTTCCAGAACAGACGTATGAAGTGGAAGAGAAGTCGCAAAGCGAGGGATCAAGTCACTGCAACATCTGACAATACAATGGACATACAGAGTCTCAAACATCATCATATCTCCCTCAGCTCACGCCTGGAAGATGAAAGGGAGAGAGAGGTGGAGGATGAGTTTGGATTAGAAGAAATGAAACAGCTGAGCAAAGCATCTTTGAGCTCTGTCACCTTCACAAGATATAGAGGAGATGGGGCAGGGATCTACACTTCTTACTCTGAGGAAGAGATTGAGGAAGGTCTTCCAAGAGAAAGAAGTGGAACTTCTTCATAGGATGAATTTGTGGATCTGTACTTACTATATGTTTATTTTGTTTAATATTTATTATGATTTTTGTAACTACAGCAGAGTTCCTGGAAGAAAAGATTTTTTAGGCCAAACTACAGTTCCATGTTTCCAGCAGAAAAATGTTTCAGTAAATTCTTGTGCTCTTTAGCCTTTGCACAATGATTTTGAGTTGATCACTTTTCCCTTACAGTTTAAAGACATGCATGCAAGATTTTATGTTTATGTTTGTAAGAAGTGACCTGCACAGGCAATAAAGCAGATTACACTTGCAGATGCACTTAAACGAGATATACTTATTTTATTCTTGGTTACACTTTTGGGCAAAGAGTCAAAACAGATTTGTAGATGGAAACACGTGAACCATGTCCCTAAATATTCCCCTTTCTTTGTCTACTGCAAAGCATGTTGTATTTTAACGTTCTTAATATTTTATCTCTTGGAATAAAATATTCATGTGGTCAACACTTTTTAACTTCACACTTTTATGAGAAATGTTGATGTACATGACTGTTTTCGTCATGTTAAATTGCTTGTTAATTTAATTAAAGTCACAGTCTCAAAATACTTTCCAGTGAACAATGTTTTAAAATGAGTTAACATAGAATTCTCCTGGTATTATTTTAAACAGATTTTTTTATTTTAACGTACAATCTAATATCATTTTTACAAAAGTGCAATATGTTGAGTGTTTTATGATAACTCAGCTAGTCTGAGAAATAAAGGTGAATTCATGGCTGAACACTGAAGATTAAATAAATTGTTGGAAACTTATATTATTACGAGAGACAATATATAAAAGTACACTCTCCATAAAGTTTATATTTGTGTAATTATATCATAAATTTGTAGATTCAAATAATATCTGACATGTGTGCATATAATTTCTATATGAAAAACATGTTAGAGGAGATTCATGTCTGACGTTTTCTCGCTTCGGGTTCAATATCAAAAATTGTAGATATCTGAGAGGCTTAATACATGAATTTGATTCAAGCTGACCATAATTGTCATAATACCCACTAATACGTTTTATACGTTTTATAGATAGACTGCCAATATTTTGTCCACACATTTTTAAATATCACAATTAATTTTTTCCCTTTAATATAATAACAGTAAATTTATCCTTTAAGTTTAAGACGTAGACTATAATCTTCTATTTACTAGCGCTACACAAAGTTGAAATAAATTCAAGTTCAACGCAGCAACATGATCCTCACAGGATTCCGTAATTCTAATGTTTACTTGTTGTCATGGAAACGTCGCAACTAAGGAACTTCACCGTTTTCTCCGAGGTTTTTTATAATCTGAAATTCTACTCTTAGCTAGTTGTTAGAGCTATATAAGGTAAGACTGGCGTGTTATTGTCACAGTTTTCAAGTTGTCAAGGTTTTATAACAGCTATGTGGAGTTCCCTCCATGTTCGAGTGTTTGTGAGTGTTTTTGTGGTTGTGTTTTACGTTACGGTACCGTTATGTAATACCCGCAAAAATGATATATCCATGCCTTCTTGTATGAATGCGCTGCTCTCTTTCCACAGCCATGTTAGCTGAATCCCGCTGTCCAGCCTGTTTGGCGTCTGCTTTTTGTCGATGGAAGCGCTCCAGCAGAGAAACTGACGTTAAAGTAAAGTTCAAAACACACGCTCAGACTCTCAGAGCTATTTCTCCACTGAAACTGAGAAAATGAATGCCGATTACAGAAGTTCAAAAGGTCACTGCTGTAATGTATGTAAACATTAGCATATACAGGTCTTAAAAAGTTTGTTTGTAATATAAAAAAAGATACACTTGTGGTGTGCATTTGGAATCATCCCCACGTAAGTATTTTGCAGAACCACCTTTTTTTCTTTAATCACATTCGGATGTGATTAACATATATCTCTTTTCCAAAATTCAGTTCAATTCTAAAATAATTTATTGATTCTGAAGTGCACTGTAAACTGTATTAAATGGAGCTGATTTTTCCTTTATTTTAGTCATTAATCCTTGAAGTTTTCCAAATTTCCATTCTATGCTTCATTCCTCTTCACAGGAACCCCAACTCCCTGATATAAAACAATGTCAAAGAAAATCCCATCCCCAAAGAAGCATCTTCTTAGGCCTAGAAACCACATTAGATCTGACATGGAAGGACTGGGTCATTGAACGAGAGTACACCAAGACACTTGTGATAAGCAACATCCGTAATAAGCTGCAGAAGCTGCACATTAGGTAATACAAACTCACAAACACAGCTCGAAGCCATAGATAAAGACGACAACAAAGCCTCCCCTTCTCTCAACACAGTGCTCCAGAGACCAAGTTTTTCTCAATTTTGAATCCTGAAGTAGTTATTCTCAGCCCAGGGACTTCATTCTCCATACCGGTCACTTTTAAACCTCTCCAAAAGGTAGGCTATTCTGCAATTAAATCAAACATCACCTGAACTTTATTAGAAACACAAAAGTAGTCAATGGCCAGCTGTATAGCTTTTGTTAACTATTTTGTTAATGTTGCTTATTTTGTTTTTGTTTCTGTCTGATTGCATGGGGCAGTGTGGGTATAAGGACTGCATTCAGTTTCAAGCTATTGAAGGAAGCTTTAAAGTATACCTGCATGCTGTGCTTTCAAATCATACAATGAAGGTGCCTGAATCTGTGATGCTGCCCCTATGTGCTGTTGAGCACTACACACTAACCAGTTTCCCACTAAAAAATATCAGGTACCTTTGATTGTTCTTAGTATTTATTTTCATGCCCTTGCATACATAAAAAGTGTGATTTTCTTTAATAATCATCAAGGAACTCTTGTCAAGTATGTTCTATTTTCATCTGTCTCTCTTGAGTCATTGTTATCTCTTCAATTGTCTTGTGTTTTCTTTATGTCCCTCCAGTAAGGTTCAGATGTCATTTAAATGGAATAGTGCAGCTCCTTTCCAACTCAGTCCAGAACAAGGCCGGCTAAAGCCCGGTCAGCAGTGTGTCATCACAGTGGACTTTCAGCCAGTAGAGGCTCAGGTGTACCAGAAGCAGGTGCACTGCACATATGGAGAAGATGGCAACAAAGCTAATAGCTGCTGCACTGTGCTTTTACAAGGGATAGGTACTGCTGAGACTAAACTTGTAGAAGGACAAATATGAACTGCTGTGTCTTTAGTGGATTTCTTTTCTTCTTCGTCAATTACTTTTTGTGGTTTCACTGTGTTCTGGACATCTGTCCAGTCAGCTGTGTATCCTACTGACCCAGAGTGAGAGACCTTTTGGCGTCTCAGGAAACTTTTGCAGGTGTTTTTAGTAAATCAGCTGATTAGGGTGCGACCCCATGAGTTCCAAATATTTTAACTTTTTCTAGATACTCATATTTTTTAATGCTCTGAATTGTAAGTTTTTGTTATCTGTAAGCCATAATTATCAAAACTACAGCAAATAAAGACTTGAAATATTTCACTCTATCTATAATGAATTTAGATTACTTATGAGTATCATGTCATAAAACAATGATATTCAAATTTTTTTGAGATGTACGTGTATGAGGCCGTATACAAAACTTCTGACCAGAACTGTACATTATATTAACTATAATTACATGTTTACCAAGTATTTCAACAATTAACATTATTTGTAAAATTAAATATAAATGTTTTTTTTCAGGAAAATATCCATATCTTCAATTAAGAATTTCCAATGACAAAGAGGAAACCAGCCATGGTGATATTGAGTTGGACTTTGGGTCTGTGGCTGTTGGTCACAGTTTGAGTAAACAATTTGAAATCTTCAATCCTTCTCCTGTAAGTAGTAACTATGTGTTCATGCTAAACCTAAAAATCAGACTCTTGGTTTTGTCACATTTTTCCTGTTGTTCCTTTCTGTTTTTTCTGTTAGGTTAGTGTGTGGTTTTCTCTCTCACAACTGCCTGGAGCGGTAGCCATATTTGGACCACACTTCAGTTGGGATGTCACAAGTGAGAAAATAGTGCCTGGTGGTTCGGTCCAGGTTTTGGTTACTTATTCTCCAACTGTGGTCGACATAGTCTCTGTGGAGTACTTGTCTTTGAATTATAGAGGGTCACTCAGTAAAAGTCAGGTCAAACTCATAGGAAAGTGTATGGGTAAGAGACATTCACTAAAATAAAAACAACTATACTTTATTTTTTCTTGAAAATAAAATGAACTGAGGATAGTATTTTTGGAACCAAAATTAAGGTATTCTAATTTCTGAAACAACATTCTTGCTTTCAGGTCCCGAACTCTGTTTGTCCTCCACTGTGGTCGACTTTGGGTGTGTTGAAGAAAAAGGATCAGCAGAACAAACAGTGGAACTGCTGAACTCTTCCCCTGTTCAGGCTACCTACCAATGGGACATAGACTGTGCAAACAGTGTTTTTAGAGTTTCACCAGCAAGTGGCACTGTGCTTCCATATAGTCAAATCAAAGTCAAGGTCTCCTACAAACCCACACACCCTATGCCACACCACAGAAGAGTGGCATGTCTTATACTCCTCGGGGTAAAATGGGAAAATGCAGACATACTGTACTTACAAAATTCGAACAGATGATTAAATCCTCCTGAATATTTTTTCTGATCATACTTTCAGGAGCCTCTGTTTCTGGACTTGATTGGTACATGCCACACAAATCTTCAGGAGCCAGTAGCATTAACATTTGAGCACTTGGTTGAGTACAAGTCTACGTTGTGCTATATGTGTAACTCATCAGACACACTGCTGGGGGTGCCTTTAGAAGAGGTAAAAAATAAAAACAAACAAAGAAAAAAAACAACAGATTTTCCAGTTTAGCTTAGTCACATATAGAGGTAAGAATTCATAAAAATTACACAGTATTTGTTTTAACTCTTTAACATTTGTCATTAATCAGGAAGGACATAGTGCTACTGCCATTCCTCCAGCACCTATGGAGAAATTGAATGAAATCAGGGAAGAACACGTGGATTCTCTCTTCTCACCATCATTTCCATTTGTATCTGTTGAACCAAGTGAACTGCTGTTTAATCACAAAACAAGATCCTTTATCGCTCCATCATTTGCTGTCTCACAGTGTGTTACCTTTAAAAATCACACCAAAGAGAAACTCAGGTATGTAAACGTGTCAGGGAAGCTTTGTTGCCACAATGGAAGTCAATTATTATGTTTTTCCTGTGGAAATATACATATAAACACTTGCAATGATTCTGCTCAAGCCTCATGTGGACCGTTATCCAAGATTCCCCTTTCTGTGTTACTCCTTCATCATTTGAGTTGGCCCCACTGAAATCTACCACTGCGCTTGTGACATATGAACCAAGACAGATCAATGCCCTGCATGGAGGAGAGCTTGAGTGCTTTGCATACTGTAAGGTAATATTACATAACTCAAAGTCATATATTTTGCCATACAGTTCTACTTTCTATCATTCGAAATGTTTCAAATTGTGATTTGTAGTTTTTTCTTGTTGTAAAAACCAAACAATGTCCTGATTTTCAGCTGTTTTAACTATGCTTCTCTAGATGCCACAGGAGGATCCTTCCTCAGAACAAGACCTTCCATGTTTGCCTTGTTGTGTGACTGTCAGAGTCATTAGCCACTCTTTTCAGCCAGGGAAAGATCACTTCACCCCTTCCTGTATTTTGAAGCCCCACCAAGTGGTAAGATGAAATAATTATCTATACACACAATTTACAGCTGTTGCTAGATCCCATGACAAAAACACAAAACTTAAAGGAGTGGTATTATGTATTTTCTAGACACCTTGAACTATTTTGTAGCATGATAAAGTAACTATGCAACTTTCAGTCTTTCTAAAAGAACTTTAACTTTGCAATTAATGCCTTGAAATTGGCCTCTGTTTGTTTAAAAAGTTCCTGCTCTTTCCTACACCCCGTCTTTAGCATTCCATCTCCACAATTTTCGTCCATTTACCTCTTACTACGGGTCATAGTGGTGTTGGACTGAGAAGTAATGTAGTTTGGATGATAAGTTCAGTTCCACCAGGTGTTTGCTAAGTATTGCTGGCACTAGTCTGGAGCAATCTTGCAGAAGTCGGGAGGAGTGAAGCTATGTGAGGTGGAAGTTTAGTGGAAGTAAACGGTGCTTTGTGAGAGCAAGCGTTTATGCTCCCCTGAATGGCTGTCATGGGAGATTTGGGAGATTCAAAGATTCCTCAGAAATGCATGAAAGAATCAAGGCATCATCTAAGTTATGTTTTTGATGAGGGAATGACATTACAAAATGATATAAAGCTGAAAAATGTCAATTTTACATAATAACCCCCTTTAAAATGTATAAATCAGCAACAGAATGAGGATAATGTGCTGAACAAAATATATTGGTTTGGTAACATGGTATTTTTTTTATATGACATATACAGATTATCCACACATAATTTATATCCTTTATAGTATACGTCCTCAATTTTAATTGGAAGTGTTCAGAAAAACTGACTAAAAAGAGGAGTATCAGTTGAAATGTGTTTTATTGTGCCCGGGAAATTATTTCTAATACATCTCAGTAAAAGATTCATTTACTGATTATTATCACCTTGTGCATGTTAGGTTTTTCCACCTCTGAGTCTTATTTCCTATCGGACCGTGCTACTGCAGAACAATGGCGATCAGCCTCTCACCTTCTGCCTGAACTACAGAACAAACAGTGACTTGCCAAGGTCTGTGCATATGTCACCAGGCTGTGGTTTCATCCAGCCAGGACAACACCAAATCCTTACCATTGGAGCTGTCCCCACTCTGGATAGTCCCACAGAGGGGTTTAATTTACCATTGCAGCTTAATGCAGATGAATTCACGAAGGTACCACACGACACAGAAACATATGATGTGGTAAAACTTAATTACATTGTTCTGTTAAATCTTTGTCTTTCTTAGGAACTGACAGTTGTGAGCTCCTTAAAAAAGCCATGTGTGTCTTTTGAAAATAGCAACGAATTACATTTCACCGCTACAGCTGTCGGCTCAAAATCACAGCACAGCCATTCCATCAAGAATTTAAGCAGCGTGCCCATCACGTTAGTTGACTGATTTGTTATCTCCCTATTGTCATTCTGCCCCTGGTTCTCAAAATTTTTTCTGTGTTGTATTTTTACTTTGAAATTACCTCAACACCATTTTTACAGCTGGCCTTCTGTGATTGTTCTCTTTGACAGGTTTCAGTGGATCATTTCAGAGAGAGATCAGAATCTTATCTGCGTTGAACCAGATGCTGGTAAACTGCATCCCAATGAGAGCTTGGTGAGAAATTAACAAAGTTCCACATAATGTGTATTTAGATACAGTGTATTGTAAACATAATCATATTCCTTGAGCAGTTTTATATTTTGTAGAGGTAAAACTGTTCAGGTGGAGGTGAAATTTAAATGAAATTCTTTTTTATTTTTAATAAGACAACTGCAAGTTTTTTGAGGTGTGGCTCTAACAAGCAGCTGAATGTAGAGATTAAACTTTCACAAAAGTGCAGTGATTTCCAATTTATGCCACAGATCCCCAATTTGAATTAGGTCAGGACTTCTATTGCATCCTTTTAAAACCTGAAGAGGTTTTGATCAACCATTCCATTGTAGCTCTAGCTGTTTGTTGCTCTGCCTCAAGTCTCGACAACAAACTGGTGTCTAAATTTTTGCCACATAGATCAAAATCATTAGGCAAGTGTATGCTGTTGACAAAATGTGATTTTAAAAAAATCGTACAATTTTGTGACTGATTTTGACTACTAAACAATAAACTAAACATTTAATGAAACTAACAAATCATTTTTGAGATATCTGCCTTTTTAGGTCCAAAACATAAAAAAGATTTTGTAACTTTACCTCAGGCGAACAGTTTCCAAATTTCTATATTTTGTCATTGTGGAGGAGGTGAGGTCGACTGATTTTTATTTCTTTTGTCTGTTCTCAGCAACAACAGGATTTGAGTTGTTTTCTTTAAAACATTAGCTATATTTTTACGAGTTAAATGTATTAGTTAAATGTGGATTCTTGTGAACCCAGATCTGTTTTGTGTAAATACTACTGGATACCTATGATCCTATTTATTATGAAATTAAAAAGAAAGCAAAAAGCATAATTCTTAAAAGATGACTACTTTGTATTTGAACAACAAATGAAAAACTCCATCTGTAGCAACCACCTGTGCAGGGGGTGGTTGTATAAAGTAGTGCACAGCTATGCACTACTTGGTATTGGTCTAGCTTAAAATCCCAAACTGAAGTTATTAGTTGTTAAAATATAAAATGTGGACAAGTTCAAGGGGTATGAATACTTTAGCATATCACTGTAGATGAGTTTGGGACTTAAGACTTTGGTTGAGATATTTAAAGCAATCTTTAATGTGAAGTTTGCCCTTTTCACAGGTCCAGACATGGACATTTTCTCCTCTGACAGAGAAAGCATACACATTCAAACCCACTCTCAGCTTCCAGAGCGATGACTTTAACAAGTCGCAACTCATTTTCAGAGTGAATGGAACTGGTGCAGCTGGCACCATTGAGGTTTGTCTGTCATTGTGCTTTGTACATTAGATTAGATTAGATGTATTAGATACATTGTTAGATATGTCTTTATTCTATTGCAAACCAAATCTGATAAAAACCATATGTTGTAGTGCTAGATTAAAAATAAACATACAAAAATGAATTTGATCAAACACTTCCTGCATGTTTTTTTTTTTACTTCCCAGGCAGGGAAAGAACTCCTAGATATGGGAGAGAGCTTAGTTGGAAGCTGCCGGTCGTTTAATATTCCTATAGTGAACAACTGTAGCTGCCCCATCTCTTTTCATCTGTCTGTACAGCTAGAAGAAAATCCCCCTGATTCTGAAGATAACAGTGGTAATTTGTGGCCTCCTTTATTAGAGTTTTTCTTTGCATGTTTGAAGTTGTTTCTATTTTGCTATTTGGGTTGACAGTAGTTTGCCTAATTTCAAAGTAATCACGTTTTTCCTGCTTCTTTAAGCTCTGCATCTGGACTTTGAAACGGGAACAATTGCTTCACATTCCACTGTGCTAATTGGATCCACTCTTAGACTGGATGCACAAGGCTGGTACCGCTGGGCCATCAGCTACCAGATTACAGATGGCAATGGTAAACAGTTAATATCATCAGACAGTAGCGCATCATATTCTTAATAATTCACTCTACATATTTTTTAACTTGTGTGTGTCTGCCATCTGCCTGTTTTTTCTTTCTTTTTCCAGGCTTTGGTGTATGTCCTCCTGAGAAACTGTGCGAACTGCGAGCTAAGGGGGTGTTCCCCACCTTACAGGTGGTTGATGCATGTAGCAGTGGCAGCGTGGACAGGCTCTGCAAGCAGTATTTGTGGAAACTCTTCTCATTAGACAGTTTTAATGAGCACCTGCTTTCCACCCCATGTCCTGCAGAAATTACTTTCAAAGCGCCCACCAAGCACAGGTTAGTTGGTGTTATTTTAGTCTCTGAAAAATACAACTTGAAGTTCATATTGACGAGTTAGTACCAAAGTTTACTGTCTTATTTAAGAAGAACTCTTCTCTTTGTAATGTCAGATTATGGTGTTTGCTTCATCTTGTGCTTTGCTTCCTTTGATAGACAGAACAGTGTCTCCAGCTTCCCTCAAGTCATATTGGATTTCAATTTTGGTGCTGGTCCTCTGCATTCAGATCCCTCAGATTTTATGTTGATGTTTTGGAACCCCGGTTCTATCTCTGTAAACTGGTATGTAAACAACAAACTGTAGAAAATACAGTTAAAACATGCAGCGAGAAAAAAAGAGTTTCATTAATTTAGTGAAATTAGTGAAACATTCTAGTATTTTCTAGTAAAAGTAGCCAGTTAGGCTGTTTTTTTCCCATGTATGGATCATTTTATTTACTGTTATTTTTATGCTTCATTTTCAATATTAGGACATTCTTATTTCCAGAGGACCAAGAAATGAAGCTGGAGGACTGGGCTATGACAGGACAGTTTAGCAACAAAGAACTGCAGGAAATGAAGGTCATACTATATAGTTGTGCATATTAGTTATTATTCTTACCCTTGTTAGACTTAGAGTTAATGTTATGTCTTTTCAACCAAGAAGTTTATTTCTGTCAGGAGTCAACACATACATTGCCAAAAAGGAGTATCATTACATTTCAACAATAAATTAAATACTTTAAAGATACTGATCATATAAAAAAATACAATTATATCATTATATCTTCACATTGATTTATATTTGTTTTGTTTATTTACAGGTACAAGACAATCAACTCTTCAGAGTTACCCCTCGTTCTGGTACTTTGCTTCCAGGCCAGAAATGTCCAGTACACTTCTGCTATAGGTCAGGGGTCATTTCACTATACAACTGGTTCTCATTCTTGTAAATAGAGCTTAGCTGTAAGCTTTTAAAACCCATTCTCTCAAATGTTTTTGCAATGTTAAAGTATCAGATTACACCTTTTAAATCTTTTCATTCACAGTCATGACTTTATTGGAATTGACCGACTTCCTGTTTTGTTCAAACTCAGTCTTGGCAGAGTTTTTTTGGTAAGGATTCCTACAGTTAGCTTTATTTTATTGAACTGTAAAGATCTGAACAATTTACCTCAAACGTAAAAGTTTGCATCTAGGCATGAAGTCACATTTGAGTTCAGTGTGTGCTTGTTGCAAAAGAGTTAGAATAGGGGGGAAGAAAGTAATAGCTTTTGCTACTTGTGTTTAGGGATTATAATATATTTCTCTTATTTTTTGTTTTCAAACCCTGATGGAATATAGCTGAAACCAGAAGATTACACATTTTTTCACACTATTTTTCAAATTTTTTCTCACTGTTTTAAGTTAAACTAGACCAAATTAATCATCCTGTATGTAAACATATGACTTTGGAGACATTTAAGAAACAGATCTCCTACAATCTCCTAGACACTCAGAGTGAGAGGACATAATCTATGTATATGGCTTGGGTTTTGGAGCTCCACTTTTTGTAGTTAAAAAAGATTATGTTCCAAAGAAAAGAATGTTCAGGAACCCAAAAAGGAAATGTGCCTCAAAACACAGTTACATATCCTGCATAGTCCATCGCTCAATCCATAGTCTTGCAACATGCATTCAGTTTTATTTTGGGTAGCTGTTACACTGAAGCTGAACTATGGGTTGGTCCTTGTTGATTTTTCTTAACTGAAATTCTAACTTTTGTCTATAATAAATACATTGTTACTAGTTTGTTTTGGTAAGAATTATGGGCATGATGACTGGCCACAAGAAGGAAGCCTCACTGCCTCTCCAACTTGCAACTAGAAAGGCTAGACATCTCTGTGACATTGTTCTCAAATCTGAGGCAAATCAAATGCAGTAAAAACAAACAGATCATAAATAATCACAACTGAAAAAAAGCCATAATCAAAGCTTTCTTTCAGGGATGGTGTTGATTTTTGTGCCTTTTCTGTATGCAGCTCAACTTTCAAGGAGTGACATTGAACCGAAATGAACCATATCTACACTTTGCTTCCAATCACCATGTATTCAAGCCTGTAGCTATTCGGGACTCCAGTCCTCCACGACAGGCATGTAATTTTTTAAATCAAAAATATAAAAAGCTTTTTTTTTTTACATTACAGCTTCACTCTGCATAAAGTTTCTGAGAAAAATCTTAACTTTTTCATTTAATAATTGTTTAGATATATGAGTTGTACAACGGTGGTGCGGTGACAGTACATTATGAAGTGGACCAAGTTGTATTGTCACAGCTTCAGATGGAGAACTATGATCACCCAGTCTTGAGCTGTCTCAGTCCACAAGGAGAAGTTCTCCCTGGGAATAAAGCCATGCTCGAATGGATCTTCTCTCCATTGGAGGCTAAGATGTACCATGTATAACTCAAACCATCTGTTGTTTACCTTGTTTTAAATTCATATTCCATGTAGATTTACCATTAGTCTTGTAGTTAATAGGTGGTCAGAGCTTATTACTGCAATTTTTTGTAAAATTTGTATTAAATTGTTTTATTTTTATTATGGACAGGTGGATGTTCCCATCCACATCCTGGAAAAGGATTCGGTAATTATAAACTTTGAGGGACGTGGGATGAATGCATTATCAACAAGCACCAATATCTCCATTGAACACAGCGATGCTAAGACTCAAGAACACCGTGCCCAGAAGGGGCCATTCCCAGGACAGGCAAGTGCATTTATACACACACTTTGTGTTCAGTTATTTTTTGTAAATAAAAGATCCAATTAGTGCTTATTAAAATATGTTAATTGCATTGAACATGTAATTACTGGAGTTTTCCAAATACAGGTGGCTTGGTTGTCCAAGGATAGTGTCTTTATTGGCGACATCCCTGTTTGCACAAAGTCTTCGAGTATCATGTTCATCACCAGTTTGTCTTGTACAGATACTGTGCACTTTGTCTGGGAGATTCCTACACAGAGCAACCAACAACCAGTGAAATCTTTTTAAACAAACAAAAAATAAAAAAAATAAATTGCGTTATAATTTTACCCCATCTAAACAACTTTTCTCTCACTCGTGTGTTATTGCAGGTGGTACAGATCCATCCAGAACGAGGCTGTCTTGGTCCAGGAGAGTGTGTTATGTGCATCCTGACCTTCGTTTCTGATTTCCCCACTGTTTATCAGCTAGATCTCATATGTCAGGTACCAAAGTGTAGCTCTCAATTTAAGGGTGATGTGCACCGCCCTGTCAAACTTTTGCACATTTGTCATGCTGCAGCCATAAACTTCAATATACTTTTGGGATTTTATGTACCAGTAATATATCATCATCAAAGTAATGAATAATTATGTAGTGGAAGTGACATTGCTTAAAAGGGACAAAGAACAACTTAAATGTCAATATCACTTTTTAGTGCACTTTACCAGATCAAGATATTAGCCATAATTCAGTAACATCATCAGGCTATAGCAAAACTCTTTGTTCAATCTGATGAATTATGGTTTTGTAAATTTGGTCAAACATTTTAGTCTCCTGATGTGAAAATCTGGTGGGACAAACCACAAAAGGCAAAAATTATTCTACAAAGTATTGATTAAAGGAGCTATATACAAAGTCATGCCACAGTTTCCAGGTTTTTATTTAACAGGAAGCCAATTTCCCCCACTGCCTCTTCATCAGTGCCACAACCTCCTCTTCTGTGGAGGCTGTGGCATTTGTATACAGTAATACAAATAAAAATAATTTTATTTTTAATAAAAACCTGGAAAGAAAACATATTTTCCCTTCGCTACATAATTACACAAATTGCTTGTGATTTTAACTGGACAAAATGTGAAAGGGTTCAAGAAGTATGAATGCTTTTTGCATAATTTGTGTCACTTTCTTCTCCAGGTCACTCAGAACGCTGCACTCATCCATTATCACAAAGCCTTGCAATGCTGGGAGGAAGAAAAGAAACGACAGGAAAACGAATTCACAATCACAGACAAGATCCCTTCCCGCACTCAAAGAGTTCTAGTAGATGAGGTGTGTCTCAAAAGACTGTTAAACCATGACAACCATTTTCATTGTCTTGACAATATTTCCTTTTTGATACAGATACTTCTCGCACCTCCTGCAAGAAAAGGGGCGCCCCTCCCAAAATACAAGGTGATTAGGGTCTATCTTAGTAATGTAGCTGCTTTTTGAATATAATGTGAAAACATACTGTAGGTCTTTGGAAGAAAAACAGCAGTATAGTGTAATTTATCTGCTTCCGCTTCAGACTCTTCCTCCAATCTGTGGCAGCAAAGCCGTCATCAATTTATACGACAAAAATAAGAGAGCTCAAATACGACTACAGCGAGAATCAGCTAACATATGGAGAAGGCCCCAAATGCCCCAACCTGCTCTGCTGCACCTGAGTGTCACTGCCCACACCTATGACGTTCCGGACTTCTACACACACTTTCCTGATCGGTAAAATAAGCATTATGGCTAATCTTTTTTTACACACTGAATACAGCTGAATCACTGCATTTTGATGAGAAATGTCTGTTACTACATAAAGTCTTATTTTAATTGTGAAGCTTTGACAATTGTGAAATAGTCTGTTATTACTTATTGATGCTGTTGTTTTGTGTAGATACCTTCAGTTGACCAGGATCAAACAAAGATTAATCAATTCTTCAAGCACACGCCGCCTTGCGAAGCTGTGTCCATCTACATGTGGCGCTGAGAGAGACATCGTTGTGGACATACTCACTCCTCTTTACAAGTAACATATAAAGAAAAGCAACTCTGCGTATGTTAGCTTCCTCTTTTAATTTTTTTTTTTTTAATTATTTTTCTTTGGCATTCCAGAGATCTCCTTGAAGATTCGGCTTTTGTAGAGTCTTTGATGGTTTTAGCCTCCAAGCCTCCAATCTACGAAGGTCAGACCTCTACATCTCCCTCCGTCACGTTTCCATCTTCGCCTCAACATTCTGTTCAGTCGAACTGGACAGTGGATGGAGAAGAAGCCGCAGTATGTTTAGGGAAAATTTCTCAAATCCAGGCCACAGCGGAGTCCAAGCATGTTCCTTCTGACTTGGCTGAGGCTGTTTTGTTAAAGACACTCCAGAATTTAATGATGGAAGCTGTGACTGGAGAACTGACCTTTTCAGCATATTCCCGGAGCAAAATACCGACTTCGTTTTCAGTGAGGCAATTACAATGTGTTACTTGTTGCATTAGTGCTCAGTTAATAGTTGAAAAAATTACTTTATATGTTCTGTGTTCTGTTATTAGCAGGACGTCGTTTGCTGAAGGGAGCTAGCCGGGCCTCAACTATCATAATCTACACATCCTTCAACAAGCCAAAATCCCCCAACTGCTTTCTTTTAGATCCACCCCACGTAAAAATCTGGATTTCTTCTCTCCTTATATAGCCTCAAAATATCATTAAAATAATTTTAAATTAATAAGTTGTTGGAGACAATCTCATTTTAAACCTTTTAATTTATATGGCAATTGAAAATATTTACAGTCGAGTCGAGCAAATCTCAATCTCGTTGTAATCTGTTGATGACAATGACAAATAAATCTTATCTTATCTTTATCATTTATGCTTGAATTTATCAATAAACACACTGAAAAACAACAAAAAATGACAATGTTTATAACAATCCATGATGTTCAAGTGTCACTTGTACAGTAATAGAAGAAGATTGGAAATACTCCAACTGCAAGTCTTCCTTGAAAAAAAAAATAGATATGAGATTAATAATATTTCAATACATTATTGGTGCTGAATGTAAGGCCAGTTGGTAGATACAGTTTAGGTTAAAAGCAAACCAACAAATAGCCTCTAAAAAAGTGCAAAACCTGTTTCTTTTTCTCTTTGTTTGTTATTTACCACTATGAATGTCTCTTTTTTTTTCAATTGTCAGTCGTAATGCTCTCCGGTAAGTGTAGTTTAGTATGGTTTATGTAACAGGCACAGTATGGATACATTTGTTTTTAACTTGTAAGATGACTTAATCTGAATTTGGAGACAGCAGGAAAGATCTAATCATGAAGATATTGGACCTGTTCCTCCTGAGTTTTCTGATTCTCAAATTCAAAGTAAGGGATCTAGAAGAAAGAGGTGTGCGGAGCCAGAAGTCCATTCAAATGCTGTCTACATCGTTTTAAACTGTGATTGTGAGCGTGAGTGGGAATAAAAATAGCAATAGGTATTTTGTTCCATATAACACAGTAGGAGTGTAACAGGTAAACCTTTTATGGATGCAAACTCGACTAAAAACCCACCTGTTTAGGATTGTATTTGAAATGTAATCAATTACAAATTTATTGATGGAACCTGACTTAATGTCATGTTTTGATTGTTGATTCTATGTTGCTTTGTGTTTCTGTGTTTGATATGATGTAAAGCACATTGAAATGCCTTGCTGCTGAAATGTGCTATACAAATAAAATTTGATTGATTGATTGATTTGATTGATTGATTAATTGATTGATTGACAACACTGATTTTTCATTTTAAATCAAGGATCACAAGTTGTGTTTAGGACAATAGTTAATGATGCATCAAATTTACATGCGTAAATCTGACTTCTGTGAGAGTTCTAGTGGTTTCCTTCTGTATTTGTCCCTAACTGTTTCTGATTTAACTTTAGCAGACACTGCAGAATGTCCCTGACTTGGCTGGATTTCAGCCTATGGATCTGCCTTTGAGTTTGTCTGTGCAGAACAGACAGCATCAGTGCTTGCTGCTGGCAGCTGGGCTCATATAACACTGTCAGCAGGGAGTAAACTGCTGCTGCCTCACTGGAAGAGACCATATCCTCTACAGCATAGCTGATGGAGTTCATGACCTCTATCACCAGGCCTTTCCTAGTTGGCAGAGCTGTGCCACCCCCACATCCCTGCTGGGAAGCAGCTCCAGGCACTCTTTCACCAGGATCAGGACTGGAGGGCTCTGGGTCTCCAAGCCAAACTCAACACATGCTTGCAGTAAAGTGGCCAGTCCCTCTGCTCTGTCATTGATTGGAAAGTCTGCCAGTTTGGAGCACAACTCAGTGATGACATCCTCCTCAAACAGAGACTGGATGTTTACATGAGCAGCTGCGCCTCTCTGTGCTTTGGCATAGGGTGTGTATAAAGAGAGGTGTTGGGCTGCTCTCTCTGTAGGTCTGTGTGCCAAGTGCGCAGCAGTGTGGCAGGGGGTCGCTTCATTGCGTCGGGTTGCAGTTGCTGGAACCTTGTAGAGCAGGGCAACGCCAGCTGCGGCGGTCCGCGTCCTTTCTCTTTGGAAACAGCGCGGATCAGTTATGTGTGACTGTTCCGCAATAACAGTTTTACTGACAAATTCAGCGTCTGTGACTCTTTCTGAAGAGTTGCAGAGACTGAGGCCACGGTACAGAGGAAAACACACACGGCTTGCTGGCATGCCGTCCTGACTGACGCTGACATAAAGATGATGGACTTCATAGTGCTTAAAAATGCTCCTTCCTGTAGGTGAACAGCACAAGAGTCACTGTCAATCATGTACTATTTTGCTAAACATTGTAAAAACATTCAGAAAAGTCAAAGATTACGTTGGAAACATAGGCTTCCTCAGAAAAGTGCGGTTAAAGTCAAGAACAGACAATTTAAATACACTGATCATACAGTTTAGGCTTAACCACTGAAACTGCACTAATGCCGACAATAATTAACAGCATCTTTCTCACAGATTGCATACGACTTACCTTCTGTGACACACTGTGATCATGTAAGCTGAGACACAGAGCATGTTACATAGAGGTCGCATGCAGTGTTTTGTAATGAAGTTGTGTAAAGAGGACGTTCACGTGTTTGCACGTGCTGCCACCCAGTGGCCAAAGTATTTATTGCACACGGGCTCCACGTTACATACCGATTTGGCATTACATTATAACCACCACTGTTAGAGTCAGTGAATATTTACTGTAGAATCGTCAGAGCCCCTGTTAGTGGGTGAGATATATTTGGCAAGGCTGCTTGAAACGTGCCTGTATAAAAATAAAAATCAATCAGTCGGTTGTCATGCTAAATGCAAAAAATGAAAGTGAGAATGTGCTTATTTTATTATGATAGTAATAATGGTTTGAATTAATTTAAATGCAATTTCTTAAATAAAAAAAAGTGTAGTATTTTCTTTTGAACTTGCATTGCCATTTCTATTTTGGGATTTATAAAAATATTGTTAATTTAACTAAATTCAAATACATCAAGTTGTTTGTTTTGATGTAGCTTTATCAGATTTTTAAAAGATTCAACCATCTCTGATTATAATCCGTGTTTATTGGCTCCCTGCTTACGGAGGAATAATGTGAAATATGAAACAGATTAAACTTTCTGCACAGACATGTGTTCTGTCGTATGATTTATAGTTGTTAACTTGTGAGAAAATCTCAATAATGGAGGATGGAGTTATTTGGTGTCCTCTTATATAGGGTTTTAGATATGATATTGTACAGTGCTGCCGGAGGAACTGTAGCTGTACACTGATCCCTTCTTACTCTGCTGTGCTCACTTTCACTCATTAAAAAAAATGCTGTCATTAATGTTGCATTTTTTTTCTCAAAACAGATGCCTGAGCTGGCGATTCTGTCACATGCTTCATGTTTTAAAGAAGGATTCCTTCTGACTATCACCTATATAAGTCCTGAAAGGTAAGTGAATTTTTAATGGATTTTTATTCTGTAATTTTTCTGTGAGATCCATTTTCGTTAGTTTTTTTTTATTATTTTATTATTATTAATTTTAATGACATTCCAAAGTGTGATATTTTTTTTCTTTTGTTATGGTTTCAGTTTTAAAGGTATATTCCCACTATGGATTCCTGATGTTTTTTTCTCCTGAACTAAACAACCCAGAATTTGCTGCAGCCTGATTTTTGTATGTGTGACTACTCACTTCAAAACCTGTTTTCTATTTTTATTTTTATTTATTTATATATTTTGACTTACTCTAAGTGGATGCTCCTCCGTCAGGACTTCTGCTTCTCACTGAGGTTAAAGATCACAAAAATCTAAACACAACAGCTATTTATGACTTTATTGCTGCGATTGTTGAAGGTGTTATATCATAAATCTCCACAAGATGGAAGTAGAGACATAGAAACTGTGTTACCTTAAAGATAATGTCGTTTCAACAGAGTTTAGCTTAATTCCATCCACATTTAGGAAAAGCAGAAGGTTGTAACCTGTTTAATTATAATAAAAATGTTGGTCTTTATCTGCAACAGAATAGCAATACATTGCAAGTCACAAAAGAGCAATGCTTGTTTTACTTTTATATAAAGCAAAATGCAGACTAAATTCTGTCTTTATCTTTTTATATCAACCTTTTCTGACACTTATGATTCAGTAAATGTGTTTCTTACTTTAAAGAACCTGTGTGTCCCTAGACTGTTGTTTTAATGGTTGCCTGTTTGTGGCTGCCAGTGTTTAAAGGCTGATCCAAAAGTCATCTTAACCCACCATCTCCGAGAGAATCTGTGTAAGTATGTGTTAGGTTAGTGTGTGTGTATATCACCCATCTGGCCGCTCCATCTCTTTCCAAACAAGCAGCAACACGGCAAGCCCTCTGGACACAAGTTGGACGAAGACGAAAGAGCAACAAGACCCGAAGTCTTTGGATGGGGAGCAGGGCAGACGAGATAAGATCTGTTATAATAAAGTTACTCTGCTCTGCCAGTAATGCTGATGAATCAAGCTGCCTCGTCATTCTGCCTCAGTGTGGCTTCTCTAAATAGGCAGAAGAATCAGTAAATGTCAAAAGCTGTTTCCGATGAAAATGTTTATCTTCTTTCTGTCTGAATTACCAGAAGGAGAAATTCTGGTAAATAAAACTCAGATTCTGAGTTATACAGAAGAATTTCTTTAGCAATTTTTAAATTGCAAACATAGTTGAGTGACACTTTAACTTATTTCAGTCTTTTAAAAATATATTTTTATCCATATGAAATCAACAATTGTAATAATACAATGAACCTGACATTAAGGGTCATTATGTTATGACTCTTAATAATAAATGTAAGTGTCAGAATTAATTATGTCCTTTTAGTTTAACAGGACATTTTAGATGTGCAATTTTAGGTGGAGGCATGTTTCTGAATTCCCCCACATTCTCTGTTGTGGACAGCTCAGGACTACAGACAGCCCATTTCAGCAGCCATACCCTCTTCTACCTCAGGCATGGCTTTGTAATGTGAGCAGAATCTGCTTTTTCATTGTCCTGTTGAAAAATACAGACATGCTTGACAAGATTTTATCCTTGTGTCGGCGTATATTATTCTGAAGTTGCAGTGTAACTTTGTGTGTTAAAACTGTCAAAATTTTCACGATTAGTTTTTATTTGTAATGCTTTTGTCTTCAGCTTGTTTCACAAGTTTTGATTAGAATTACAGTTGTATATCAAGATTGCCATTGAAGAAGTTTCATTTGTGTCTGGTGAAGCATCTCTGATTTGATTTAGCTGTGTTGAATCATTATCCTACAGAAAGACACAATGGTAACCCATTTTCAGATTGCTTTGATTGAAGATTTCCTGGTGTTTTAAAAGAATTTGAATACTGACTAACAGGTTTCACAGACACTTTGGAGGAGAGACAAGTTAGCTTAATCACAGATCGACCATTATTCTTACCAGTGGACATGAGATTTTTGCACGTTTATCCCTTTTTTTTTCCAGACCCCCTGGAGCGTTTTTTTTTTTACAGAGAAGTTCAAGTTTAATTTCAACTGGTCTTTGCATAAAGTTCCATGTAATCCCCAGTAAAGTCTAAATGTTTACATTTTTGATGCAAAAGAAGAATGCAAAAGGCTTTTTTTCTTATCATCCTATCAAACAAACTTAGGATGCAAACAATGATAGTAGATAGATACCATGAAGACTTGGTAACTTTCTGTTAGTCTGTTCTCTACCAGCTTGCTTCTTTTAGGCTCCCTTACTGTTCTGCTAACTGTGTTAGACAAGCATGGGCCATGCTTCATCCTGTTCATACCTTAATTATACAACAAATAAGGATTTTGTTGTTTTTTGTTCTGAGACATATTTAACTTTCTGTACCATGCAGCTTGATTTTCTTTTCTCCAAAATCAACTTTCCTGACTAGATTTAATATAGTTTTATCAAAGCCATGTCTAAAGAGGCGTGTTCCCTTTAGCTTTATCTATTTAGTCATTTCAGTCTGATAAATCCAAGCATGGGTATTGGCTTAGCCTTTATAAATTAACATTTGTTTATATATGTTTTGGAAGAATTATGAAAATCATTTGCATCTCTTTGATGAATGCTATTTTCTTTTTTTGCAGTACTGGCAAACATTCTGCGATAGGTTTTTATTTATTTTGCAAATGTCTGTTCCTGCTGTCTACAGTTTCTGCAAATGAAACCATCATTGTAAATCCCTTTAGTTCATTTAAACAATGTGCTCCTGATGTTGTAACTTCAAAGACCTGATGACGAAAGCACAGATGACACAAAGCCTTGATATATGTGTTGGCTTGTTTGTTTGCTCCTGGAAATTAAAGGATATCCAAGACGCCTACACACTTTGTACTAGTTACTGTTCTGTGCAAGACATAAACACAGTTTTCATTGTTGTCCTATCCTCTGTTTTAAAATGTAAATTTTCTTTGTTACCTGTCATCAGGTATCCTTTGTCAATCTCTTCTCCAATCAATTCTCCGGTCTATACTGTCTTCTTTGTATTCATTATACAGGGCCATATCTGAAACTACTACCCAGTTATGACTAAAATTGACAGTAAAAATGCTTATGAAAACTGCAAGGCTTCAACTTTTTGATACCAATTAACATTTATGTTATATTCTTGTCCACAGTTTACTTATCTTGGTAGGTAAACATCAAAACGTCATTTTTACTTTATTTTGACCTGTCACAGAATTTAATTGTCTGCTTACAGAATATCTATAATATAGGAATACTAGTGACTGTGAAGGTGTAGAGTTCAAATTAATCTAAAAAAGTGTCCTGCCATCAAAATGATCTCACAAGAGAGTTACTTCTGACAATATCACACCTGAAATAACAAGTTTCTGAATCAAAAACTCCCAGATGAGAGGTTCAGTATCAGCAAGGAAAGCTTCACGACACATTGAAGCTTTTGTGAAGCTTCAATGTGTCCAGAGAGAAAAAGGATGACCTCTGACGACAATAAAATTGCATTGCCACCAGGGCAGAGCTTGTTTTCAGAATACGGAAAACAATGAGTACATCTCAATGCACAGTATGCTTTTTCACAACAGCTTTGTGACGCAAGGTGGAGCAAAAAGCATCTTCCATCCAAAAATATAATCAACAACAGACTAAATTCTACCCTGAAGTGCAAGAAAAGCCAGCAGAAAACTAGTGCAAAAGTTATTTTCTCTGATGAAACCTCCATCTTAAAGAGGGGCAACAGTGAAGCATCCTGATAAAGTCCATGTGTGGGGTTGCTTCACATCCAAGGGTGTGGGTCTACACGGTTTCTCCTCAATTCTACTGCCATGGATAAAGAGCTGGATCAAAGTGTCCTCCAAGAGCAACTTCTTGGCCCAGTTTGGAGGTGATCCATGTATCTCCCAGCATGATGGAGCACAATGTCTTAGGGAAAATGTGGTGTTAAAGTGAACAGTGAAATTCTGAAACTGTGGCCAAGAAAACCCCTCAGATCTTAGCCCTCTTCAGAACCTGTTTAATTTTTAGAAAAGCAGGTGGGTAAACAGAAGCCAACAAACTGTGATAACCTCAGAGGACTAATAAGGCATGAATAAAACACCAGCAGTCATGATTTGGCTCAGAAATTGATTGATGACATCTAAAAGATCTACAAAAGTTCAGAAAAGAGAGGATAAACTCTGGAAATACTGACTCTTCACATACATTTGATGTTATATCTCAAATGAAAATCCTAAATTGATGTTATTGTTCTCTCATATGCCATAGAAACATATGAATAAATCTAAAAAATCTTAAAGCCAACATTTGTTTCATTGCCAACACTTCTGGGCATGACTGTACTGTTGTTCACTCTCTTCCTGACTGGCATCTTTCCAGAGTTTGGCTTAATAGGCTTCTGTATCTGCAGTAATGTGCTGAGGCCCTTACCAGTCAAAGGCCAGACGATGCTGCCAGCTGGCACTTTGTCTTTGCATGGTATTATTTGTGTGTGTTCTGATGTGTGTGGTTTTCCTGTTTGCTGGCACCAGCTCCTAAAAACTCTGGCAATTGAAATTATCATTAAACAATAGTAACTCAAATTAAATGAATAATCAATGGGCTGCTTGTCTATAATGAAATAATATACAGTGCTGTCATGGAGATTTTATTTTGTGATTTCTGATTAAACATAATGTGTTAGCGTAGTTTTTACTGGGAGTATTAAAAGACAAGCTGTTAACATTTATGTGAAAATAGGATGCTTCATTAAATATTCAATTTCTTAGAAAGAGATATTGACATAATGATGCCAAATCATGTTTTTATTTCTCTTTGGTATAAAAGGTAATTTAGTTACTTGTAAACGCCACAAATTAACAAATCAATCAACAAATCAAGTTTATTTAACACATTTCACCGACAAGGCAGTTCAAAGTGCTTGACATCATGAAAACATAAAAACGTCAAGGTAAGCATCATAAATACACAAAGAATCTTATTTATGTTGAATGTTTCCTGCAAATCTCTAAATGTGGTATAAACAGTTTTGGTGCCTCAGTCGTACATGTTTTCTTCTCAACGTGCATTAAATTTGTGATAGATTGGAAGTTGGGTGTGCATTTCCAAAAATGTTTAATCTGCCTAAGAATAACTTTGTAGTCCCCATACAAAGCCATTATGGGTGATGGGAGTGTAGTGCATTCACACTTCAGTTTTATACACAATAATCCAGCACAGTAAAACCATTCACATTGACATGGGTTAATGTTTTTTTTTTTCCTTTGGTACTTTGTAAGATGCAGTATTTGCAAAATATAGGATATCCTCAAAAGAACGGCGCAAAGTAAGTCCTCGCTAAAGCCAGAATGTGATCACACTCAAGGAACAAGTTGATGATTTGATTACTACTTCATCGGCAGCAGTGAGAAATTAGAGAAACAAACTACCTGTTTAAATGACAGATTATGTCATTGATCTTGTTTTGGATCTGATAATATAGGCCAACAATGACAGGATCACACACTATGAGGCAGAGCAGAACTCACATATATACAACCAAATGACAGAGCTTTCGCTGACAGCCTGGATTTAAATTAGTTACTTGCTGAAACAAGACCACAATTTAGCTTCAGTTCTGTCCTTTCTGTAAAGAACCCTTCTGCTTCTAGACATGTAACATCATGTGGCAGCGGGAGGTATTAATAATTTAAATCTACAAACTCTCTCACACTCTCAGCGTGTGTGTGTGCCAGTTGTGCAGGAATTTCATGAACAAGCCTTTCTCCTGGGGATTCCAGGGATGGCTGTGGTTTATTTTAAAAAGGTTAGGGCCATCATGTGTTTCTTGTTTAGATCTAATTCAAGATGTCAAATAAAATATTAGTCCCAGTGGGATTTCTAATCATTTCTGATCATAATCGCCTGGGAATGTGTTTTGAGGACTCGGAGTATGGGCAAAGCATTTTCTATGGAAGCAAAACAGCACATCTGTGGCACAGAGAAAGACAGAAAATGGGAAGGAAAAATGGGGTGAAAGAGAATCACATCGAGAGATAGGTGGTGCATTCTGGCAAGCAGTAGGAATCTGTTTCACGCCCAGATGAAACCGATGTCAGAGGGGGAATGTGTGCGTAGCGTTAACATGATAGGTGTGGCAGGACAGGGGTTAGGTCTGTTAGCTTTTTCTAGGTGGAGAAGAGAGGGAGGGAACGCTTCATAATCCAAACCAATGCTCTGAAGATAAATTAACGACAAACCAAAGAGGACACCGCAAGTTCTTGCAAGTGAATGTTACGTTTTTTTGTTTTTCTCCACAGGTAAGCCTGCTTAAGATTTTTTTAGACGAAGGCAAAGTGATACAGTCTGCAGTACACTACAGGCTAATTGATTCCATGATTTCAGTGCGAATAGAAAAAAGTTACATTGAAGAACCATAAATTCAAAACAAAGATATTAAAATAGCTATGCCACACATTTAGATGCCGTTTTGACATTAAAGACACTGAATGTACATTTGTTATACCCATTGACCTCTGCAATGCTAAGAAATTATTTAAAAAATGAGTCATAACTGACATCCAGTTATGGCTCATTTTTCTTCCTATTTATTTGTTTTTTGTAATTGTTTTAGACAGACTAAGGTATGAGAAGTGGAAACAGTTGTTAATGCAACCACATTAGCGGGGGCCTCTGAAAGCACTAAAGACATTAAAGAAGTTAGCTTTACAAAAGTGTGAGTCAAACATCAACAGCAAAAGAAGCAATCTGTTTCATACCTTTCATTTATATTTGTGCAAATTTTGTTTTACAGCAAATTATTATGTTTGTAATATTAGATTAGATATGCTCAAATTAATTATTTGGTGAGAGATGGTAACAATAAAATCTTCTGAAAATGTAGTCAAAATCATCCATCCATCCATCCATCCATCCATCCATCCATCCATCCATCAATCAATCAACACTCTCCAGTTCATTTTAGGGTATCACAAGGTTTTTCCAGACTGGATCTATATTTGGTCTTGGGATCTTTCTTTTTATACAGTGAACAATAAGAAACCTTGCACTACCACCACTCCTTTGCACATGGTTTACAAATCCATTACTAAAACAAAAAGCTAAGAAAGTCACAATGTTCAGCAACTGATCGGAGCGCCCTCACCTCAGGACCCCAGAGTAACTTTAACAGAGAGGCTAAGAAGTGTGATGCCTTAGTAGTCGGAAGACACTCTCTGGTCCCTTTCCTTAAAACTGGGACCAATTCCCCTGTCAGTCACTTAACAGGTGTTGTTCCAGTCTTCCATGCAACAGTGAAGAGACCTCTCAATCACAGCAGGCCACCATATCAAATTTTTTTTCCTTGAGCACTTCTTGAATAGTTTGTCAAGTCTTTGCATTGCTACTAAACTAAGCATTGCTGCAAATGATTAGCATTGAGCATAGAGGTAAGGTAAGGTTAAGGAGCAGTTTTGAGCCAAATATGTCTCCACCTTGTGGCTTGGTCTGAGTTGTGAAGTACAGCTCAGTGCATGCCACTGGTAAATCTTTATTCCACTCCTCCTGTTCTTTTTCTTTGTCAACATATTTTGTCTAGCAAAAGCCCGAGTTATAAGTTTAATGTAATGACTAAAAAATGCACTGTTGGCAGGTCTTAGTAAAGCTCCATATCCATCAGGGCGGTTTCCTCTGCAGTGTTGACCTAAGTCTCCACAGATATATTATACATGCTGGAGGAACATGTCACATATCTCCCCTCCAAGCTGCGTGATCAAAATGAAACAGTGGGGGAGTAAACAAGTCAGGGGACTCTAGCTAAGAAAAAGAGGGAAAGTCAGAGAGAATACACTATCTTAGAAGTAGTCTCTTTTGCATTGCTAAGCATCAACCTTGCATAGAGTGGAACTGATGTGGCTGTGCCTATAGTTTTATAATGATAGCATTTAAGTTAGCATTAGCTTTTTGGCTAATTTTGCCTCCAAAGCTATCCACTCTTCAGATGATGATGATGATGACAATGACGATAACGGGGACTTTGAGGAATATGATGAATGAGACGACGAGTGACTCTTTTTTGTTGTTGTTATTTCAGAGTGACAAACATTTATAGATTAGATTATGCATAGCACAGATTAATAAAACAAAGAAATAGGTGCAACACAAAATTTACAGCAGACTAATAAAACATTTCTGATTACTATTTTGCAAATGTTTCATTAGCAAAAATGTTTTGCTGAGTGTACAGTCAACGTTTGGAAATACCAATGCTGAGTCATTTTTAGGGGCTCAATGCAACTTGATGACCATGATGTTGACGAATGTATCTGCTTACGCACAAGCATTTCAGCAACACACACAGGGAACAATACATATCTACTGTACGTGGGCTAATGGCCATCTGGTTGGGAGCTGCACAGTGTCTCCTCCCAGCAGGCAACTAACGCTGAGCCAAGACCCCAGGCCTAACACCCTGCTGGACTTTGAAATCAGATCTTTATTGTCCATAAAGCCTCAGCCAAGTATGAGGAATCAGCCCTCCCTAACTAAACACACTCACCCAAAGCAGAAAACGGGACAAGATGGGAAAGAAACCACAGAGGAAGGAGAGGGGCAAGGTGGTCGACAGAGATCATTTAGTAAATGCGGTACAACTTTTAACAACCTTAAAGATATTTCAGGATCACTGAGAGAAGGTCAAGAATCAATGTGGCAGAAATTTATTTTTGCTTTTGATTTACATGTGATGCACTTTAAAGAAAAAAGGATGCAAGTAGCTGAATATATTCACAAAAAAACTGAATGTGAAATAAAATGTATGAGAGCTACTGTATATTAGTCTACGTACATCACAAAGTGCATTTTTATTATAAACTCTCAAAGATCTTGCAACAGCTATGATGTTGTCTAATAGGAATCTGCTTGCATCCCTCCAGGTGATACATTCATGTGTATTCTATGATAAGCAAAATAATACTGCAACCATTGAATGTATTTAAGTAGCCTTCTCAGAGTCCATAGCTTTGTAAATGACTCGAAAACAGTTTTCACAAATCATCAGTAGCAGTCAGGAGTGGCAAAATCAGTTTTTAGGTTTGGGACCATTTAGGTTTCACATTATTATTTATTTATTTATCACTTTATTTTGGTAAATTGTCCACATTATACACAGGAAACAACAAAGGAAAAAAAAAAACAATAAACAAACCCACAGTTTACCAAAAAAGGAATAGGCCAAAGCAAAGCTTATTCTTGCCTTCCCTGTTTTTATACCTTACAACCTACCAGGATATCTTCACAATATATATATAAATCTACATAAGAACGTAAGACTGTATCATTTTACATTTTAAACTCTTTTAAAGTTCACCAAGAAAGAAAATCATCATTCAATTCATTCCACAGTTTCACACCAATAACTGAAACACATCTAGACTTTATCTGGCTCTTCTCTTTTGCACATTCAAATATAAACAAACCTTGCAAATTATATTTATTCTCTCTTAGCTTAAATAATTTATGAATACCAGAAGGAAGACTTTTATTCAATGCTTTATACATTATTTCCAGTGTTTTAAACAATATCTTTAAATTTTAATGTATTACTTTGAATAAAGAGTTTATCAGTTGGTTCACGGTATCCCACCTTATTAATAAGCCTTATAGCTTTTCTTGCAACTTAACTAATATATTAATGGTTGTTTTACTTGCATTTCCCCAGATTTCTGAGCAATAAGACAAATAAGGCATAACCAAAGAGGAATATATAATATGCAAGCCTTTAGCATTTATTAAATCTTTTATTTTAAACAATGCTCCAATAGTTTTTGCAACTTTATTGCTAAGATATTCTATGTGAGGCTTCCAACTAAGTTTATTGTCTCTAATAATTCCTAAAAATGTTGTCTCATAAACCCTTTTGATTTCAACTCCATTTATGCATAACTTTAGATTATTATAGATCCGATTACCAGAGAACACCATGAATTTAGTTTTTCCTTCATTTAACGACAACTTATTGTAATCAAACCATGTTTTCAACTCAGCTAACTCTTTTTCTACTGTTTTTATTATCTCATCCATATTTTTTCCAGAAACAAAGACATTTGTATTGTCAGCAAACATTATAAACTTTAAAATACTGGATACTGCAAAAGTATCGTTTAAATAAAGTATAAATAATTTAGGACTGAGCCTTAAGGAAGACCACATTTGACTATGTCTGTTTGTGATTTTGTGTTGTTAATTTGTACATATTGTAATTTATTACTCAAATAACTCTTAAACCACTGATATGTAACCCCCAGTAGGCCATACAGTTCGCATTTACCTAATAGTCGTGGTAGGTCAATAGTATCAAATGCCTTGCATAGGTCAATAAACACACCTACAGTATTAAGCTTCTGGTCAACTGCTGCAGCAATGTGTTCCACAAACTCCATCACAGCTAAAGTTATAGGCCCAGGTTGGTTTGAACAGATTTGAAATGAAATTTAAATTATTTGCATATCATCTAAAATGATTTCATTAATTAAAACAATGGTTCTTGGTAATAAGATGAGCCTGATTCTGAGTGATTGAAATCGTTTGGTATGTGGACAAAATAAGTCTTACTGACATTTTTATTTGCTGTTCATACTTTGATATGCATGCAGTGAATATTTTCTTCTCAGCATGGGGTATTCCAGCGAATTTCTTAGGAGACAGTACGTTATCTAATACACAGACAACGCTGAAAATACCAAAGTGAGGATAGAAAATCATTAAATTTTCCTTTTTCAGGAATATTAAACCAAAAACAGATTTTCATTGTTGAAAGGTTTGAAGAATATATGCAGTTTTCCTCTCCAGTCATCCCTCTTTAATTTTGGATGAGAAATTAAAGAGGGATGAACTTGTCTCAGATTCAGTTTGGTTCAGGAGGATCTGACGCTAAAAAAAAAGTATGTGGACCAAGGCAGGTGAATGGTTTTGAGACTCCTGGCTGTTTAATTAAATATGCTGACAAAAATGCCAAACATTTTTGGAAGATTTTCTTGCAATAACATTTGAAATTACACTTTTGGAAACGTAGTTGGATTATTAATCCAAAACCTGAAAAACCTTAGGTGGTTTGTTTGGATGTAGCTGTGCAGTGGGATTTCGGTAAAGAAACCTCAGTTTCTATGCCTCTGCTACAAACTAAGTTTTTAACACAGAAAAGTTCAAATATTTCAAAAACTTAAAAAATTTAAAATTCAACAGCATAGAAGTTTGGGAATGGGCCTGTGTCAGTGGCAGTGTTAGAGGCGGTGGGTGAGATCAGCAGAAAAGACCCAAGAGTGAGAAACAAGGCTTGCCTCTCCCTTTAATAAGCCATTACTGCAAACTCCTGTCAGACAAACCAAGACAGATTTGGATGATGCAGAGCCAACATTTTTGCTAACAAGGATAAATCCTGCATTGACTCTGTTCTCCAAGCACGTCTCTTGAATACCTAGGCGTCTGTTTGTCTGTCTATCTGTCAATCTAAAAGGATATATCTAAGAAGTGTCTCTTTTCAAAGCCATAATTAAACCTTCAATAGATCAAGCATAGAACAAAGCTTTATTCTAAAGAATCAAAAATGTCGAACAAGTATCGTCGTATGAATCCATCAGTCAAGTTAGCCTCGCCCTGCTTGGATTGATTATATGTTCGTGAAAAAAACTACTACTGATTTATTGACTAATGTGAAGTCCATCCATCCATCCATCCATCCATCCATCCATTTTCTGTTCACCCTTTGTCCCGAAGTCATAAGAATGAAATCCTTCATGAAACAAACTTGATACGATGTACAACAGGATAAATTATGTGTTGGGCACATGCTCCGTAGTGAAACGTACCAGAGGTGAAACCAGTGGCAAAATTGAACTGATCAGGATCTTCTGAAATTGAAGCTTTCTTAAAGAAAAGAAGAACATCACTTCATGTATCTCATCGTAGTTTGCATCTCAACAAATGGTCCAAATGTCAGTAAAATCAGTTGCAGCTGTGTTTATTTGATCACGTTGCGATAGCTGAATGTAACACTGAGTACTGGCTAGAACAAACTGTGAAATATACAAAAAAGCCATCCAGTGAGATTTTACTGGAACTGGTTTAAGTTACTAGAACTTTTATATGACACCTACTTTAAAGGGGGTCAATATTTAAGAAATACTTTTTAATATTAAACATCTTTATTTAATTGTCATTATTTTCTAGAACTCAGTTTCCACTTTGACATTAGTGAGGTTTTTTCCTTTGTATTTTTTTGTCGAATGCGATAAAAAGGGTAAAAAAATATAGCAGGTTTTAGTGGGCACTGTAACTTCCTATTCGAACATAAACAGCAGGGCCACCTGCAAAAATACCACCATGATGAATTGTTGGGTGATAAATGCCAAAACTTCTGCTCTGGCAGATAAAAAGTTTTGGTAAAAACATAGTATCAAAAAATGTCCTTCATCTTGTAAAAAAACATTAGAAAATGTTGCGTAGATTGTGTTTGTTTCTAGTCCTCATAAGTGATATTTACCTGTGACAATGCAAATATACAAAACCTAATATTCACACCTTGTGGACCTTTTTGTATTTTAGCTTTTAAACCACGAGCATAAATGTATTTTAAGGTTTTTATGTAATAGACTGAAAGTATAGTGCAAAAGTAAGAAAATGGAAGGGAAATTATGCATGGTTGGAAATGTACAGATTAAATCTGAAATGTGGTGTGTATTTGTATTTACCCCTCTCTACTCTGACAACCCTTCTGGCAACAAAACATCTGGTGCAATCTCTTAACATCAGAAGTAATTAAAACAGACTCCACTAATTTAATCTCAATATAGCTGTAAGTAAAAGCCTCAGAAGGGAACTGCAGAAAGAAAGCCAAAAGAAGCTTGCAGTTTTCCACAAACCCCCTGATCTTTAGAGACAACATGCAAAATTCTAAATATGGCACACTCACACACACACACAAAATAAAAATAAAAATAAATAATAATAAATACAAAATACTGCACACAATGAACATGGGAACCCTACCATTGTAGCAGCAGGATTTTGCTGTGGGAAGTTGCTCAAATGAAGAAATAGGATCCTGCTGGAATGTGTAGGTTCACCTTCAAAAAGAACACCTTACCATTTTATTTTTTTAAAATATTTTTTTATTTAAATTTCACAGCATGCCCATTGTAGTGGACATCAGGACCATTTCAGTTTAAATTATGACGGAATTCAAAAAATGGAAAAATGTACAGATTAGTGATTAATGAATCACATTAACCCAAGAAGAGGTCAAATTTGAAAAATACATTTGATAACCACAAGTGTCCCATTTCTGGTTGCAGTCTATTGCTTGTTACTTGAAATGAAAACCAAAAATGGCTGCAAACTGCAGGGGTGTTCCTAAACACTATTGCCCAAGAAATGAAGACTTTATTTATTTTTACTTATTTAATAGTTTTTTTAATTTTTTTTATTTTGAACATGATAGAAGTATAAAATCACACACATCGTGTGTGTATAAAACACACTTGAATACCAAAAGTGCCAGTTATTAGCAGGAAAATGATGAGGAATAAGTTCTGCAAACTTCTCAAAGGGTCTTCCAGCAACTGAAACCATTATGATGAACCAAAGAATACCAAAGCCAATTACCAGAAGATGGGCCACTGTGAACAGAAGGGAGCATCTTAGCTGACTGTCACAAAGTGGTTTGACGATAAACCACTTTGTGACAGTGGTGGAGGCTTAGTCAATGGTCAAACAAAGCAAAAACTCATGTCCAGGTATGACTACCAGAAGTGATGGCGGGTGGCGTCGATCTTTATGACCAAATGTTGAGCTTTCATCGAATGTCAACCAGAACCAAGAAATGGACATTCCCATCACAAATGCCTGGTCCTAGACAAACATACAAATTAATCTTGGCCCTCCCAGCATGGTGACTTTCCTGCTCTCTCTCTGGCTCTGATGGTGCGTTCACACCAAGTGTATTTTGAACGTCAGGCACATCTGGTTTCAAAGTCTATGTGGAGGCGCATTCCGAGCGTCTAGCATGGTGCGATTTGAACCTTTTGGACCGTTTTTATGACGTTACACACAGACTGTGAATGTCAACCAGACGAACCTGACGCTCAAAACGCTTTTGGCATGAATGCACCAAAAGTACACACGTGTCAAACTTGAAGCATCAAATGCGTTTTTGACATGCGTAACACGATTGGTGTGAACGCACCATGAGTCTGTCTCTTCATCAGATTGTCCTGGATCTGATGAAGTGCCCTACCATAGACTGATACTTAACCTCATCTTCATCTGACAACTCCAGATCTGAATCTCCCTCTATTATCTTGTGTAGAATCCTGTTTCACTTCTTTCTCCTACAACAATGTGAAGTCATTAAATACACTGAAATGGTCCTGATGTCCACTGCAATTGACATTCATAAAAGGTCTGTTATTTCTAAACAGAAATTATTAAACTGTTTTCACTGGTAAAAATATTGTTATTCGTATTTAATTAATAATATCAATAACAAAAATAACAAAAGAAGTTAAATATTTGACTCGTCTACCCTCTTTCCATAAAATGTGGTTGATGGCAGGTAGGCCATTTTGATTTAGGAAAAGAAGGGACTTCCCAGTATGCAAACCTATCACATGACACATCCCTGGAAAGCCCAGGATGTCCTCTAAAGAGTACTGTAGGGCTAAAAAGGGTAACTCAAAGTAGGAACAAAAAAATAAGCTACAACACAATGTTCACTATAATGGAGATAAGTGTATGGGCTGGGCCTCAAGAGGATATGGAGCTGTCAAAAATATATATTTTAAGATCCCTACTAATACCACATGTAAACAGTCTTCTCCTAACACATTTGAACAATGCCTGCATAGTGACTGCTTGAGTAGCTTCCAGCAAAGAAACAAACAGCTGATTGTAGCTCACCTGTTTTGATTTAACTGCCTATTAGTAAGAACAAACAGAACTGCCGTGAGCTAAAGTTTAACTTTATAAACAGAGAGTGACAAGACGTTGTCCATAAATGCTCAGAATGAGAAAGTGTTACATTTCAAACATTAAAACCTACAAATCTTTATGTTTTTTCCCTGAAAGAAATCCTAAACTTTCAAAAAAGGTGAACTAACTATGGATTATTTAAGTTCAATATGTATCTTGTTTTTCAATAAATAGAAAGAAGATCAGTATTGAAAGACAGTGGTACATGTCTGAGGCCGTTTGCCAGTGAATGCTCTGCATCATTGCTGTGGAACGAAGTCTGGTGACAGGGCTTTTATGGACAACCACAGTACAGTGGTATTGAGTTTCAGTGCATTTGCCCTTGGCCAGATAAAATGATAGGCTAACATACCCTCATGTACAACCAGTTATTAATACATGACATAGTGCACGTAATTTGTAAAAAAAAGAAAAAGTCCTGTGAAATAGCTTTTTGTAAGGTGGCCAGTGGCGGTTTTTGATATGGGTAACGTAGCTCAGTGCTCAGGGCGACACGTTGTCTGAGTGGCATCAAAGCGCAAAAAAAAAAAAAAAAAAAAAAAAAGAAATCTGTCTGTGCAGTGCTGTGAAATAGTATTTACTCTGTTCCAAGTTTCTTCTGATTTTGCTTTTTTGTCGTCAAATGATTTAATTAAAAAAAGAAGAACTTTACTAATCAAGCTGTTGCTTCGTGACAAAGTAAAGTCTCCATAAACCTAAAAACTGGTTGGAGCCATTTCCAGATTGATTGATAACAATGACTTTGTTTCTCATCTGTTCCTAAGTTTCTTTAGATCTGTGTATGATGTCTAATTTTTAACAATATTTTGGTCTTCGTCATTTTGTCGGACAGGTTTTATTTAATTTAGCTCATGCTTATGCCTGTAGATCTTGCAGTAAATACACCTGCATATGGTCAGTTTGAATCAAAAATGAGGTTAAATACAATTACCTGGGTGTGGTTTTCCTTCCTCATTAAGAGTGGATGGCTTTTTTTCCTAAAGAAAATTGTCGTTTGAAAATTACTTTTTGTATTTACTTAGTTTATCTTTGTCACCTAATAAAATGTATCTGATAATCAGAAACAAGTGTGAAAAAAAACATAAACATCAGAGGACACCTGTAAGGGCCAGATACCTGTTACAGCAGAGTAATGTCAAAATGATCAAAGAGGAGATTCATTAAACTTCTCCTTGTTCATTGAGTAAATACGTTATATAAACATAAGGAACATTAGAAGGTAATATTGTTTTTCTCTGTTGTTGAAACTGATTTATCCTAAACAGTCGCACAATGTACAAGCAAAAATGTACAGGTGAAAAGGACTACTACGTTCTAGAAAGTTAAATTTAATTATGTTATTTTATTATGACATAAGGACCACTGCCTGTTTTTTTCAAATGAAATTGAACGTGAAAACCACAGAAAATGGTCAATATTAGCTGCTTCAGTTGCTGTTACTGTGTCCTTTAAGCTCAGACACCTACAAAATGATTCCTCTGCTACCACAAACTTTAAGTTTTGAAGATAAACATTTGCGAGAGAATTCACGTCTTGCGTGCTCGTAAAGTTCGCATATATCTTAGGGCAGCACCTGGTTATTGAGTTTACCCTCTCTGATCTCAGCCTGGGTCCTCCTGAAACTAATTGTAGTCCCCCCCCACCCACTTCTCTCTCTCTCCTCTCTCTCTCCGTGTCTGAGTTACAGCGAGGATTTCGCCTCGCCCGGAGCGACGTCACACCAAGGTGGAAGAAGACTCATTTTTCCAGCCTGTGTTCATCCAAAGAAAACACGCTGACAGGCTGAGCGGGAGGAGAGTCGCCTCTACCTGCAGCCGGTGGGCGCCGCCAATTATTCACCAACTTTTTCATTAGCGCGTCAGCTCAGAGCGCGGAGAGAGCGCTCCGCATCTGACTGCGCAGGGGCATTTTCATACCTTCATCTGCGCTTCTTTGCTACTCCTGCCCGCACAACAGTTTAACTGTGACAGAACCCCCGAAAGAGAAGCGAGATTCTGCAGCTTAATGTTGGATATTTTCCTGGCGCAGTAAGTCTTGAGTGTGTTCCTCATTAGACCACCTTGAAACCATGTAAGTGCGCGGCGACAGACACCGCACAGCGATAATGAAGAGGTTAACCACACCTTTGAGAGCGGACATCACTTCTTTAGCCACTTGACCGACTTTGTTGCGCATTAAGATGCGCCCGACTGAAGAGGAGGTGGACTTTTGCGCACTCCTTGGCGGACACTTCCCAGAGAGCGTTGACTGATCCGCACCGTCAGAGAAAAAAACAATCGGACCTCCTATGATTTTAAGAAACAATCCCACTCGGTGTTGGCTGAGGTCGATACATTGAAGTTTGTTGAAGAGGGAGAAAAAAAAAAATCTCCGTGTGGAATTGCAGCGATCAACATGACGGCTCGTTTCTCACGGATCCAGCTGGCCCTGTTCTTTATTTTGCTCTGTCCGGTCAACATCATCGGGCTGTGGTGGTAAGTTAACACGTGGGTGTCCTGTCCCAGTTTCATTTCAGTCTGAGGAAGTATTTATTTACTTTCAGTATCTATCTATCTATCTATCTATCTATCTATCTATCTATCTATCTATCTATCTATCTATCTATCTATCTATCTATCTATCTATCTATCTATCTATCTATCTATCTATCTATCTATCTATCTATCTATCTTCATTATATTTTAGTTACACGTTTACATTTAACAGTTCACCACAGTGAAGTAGAAGGATGTTATGGATTTATGTTCTTTAGAATCCGTTTTTTTTTTCTGGAAAATATGCTTATTTTCCATCTGATAAATAATCATTGAATTATTGATAGCCTTAATTATAATAACAACTGAATAATTGACACAAGACTTTTGTGGCAGGTAAATATTGAACTGATCATTATTTTCCTGGCCAACTCCTACTGATATGTGGGTTTCTTTAAAGTCTGAGCTGCTGGATATGATTTTACCTGCTAATGCTATTTTCCAATTAATTATTCCCCATGAAAGAAAGACAAAAACCTACTGCCAGTCATTTAAATGTGGTGTAAATTTGGAAGATTAGCCCTATTTATAAATTAATAAAGGGAATTAAATTAAATTGTGCAGGTTGATGCATTTACTGACCAAGAATGATGGCAGTTCTTGATTTTGATGTATTTAAAGAATTAGGAAGGAGGGGTGAGATGTCTTTACATGATGTTTTGATTATGAATTAGAGCCTCTGAGGAAAATGTTTCTAAGCTCTGGGATATTATTGCATTAATTAGTCTATTTCTTATCTGAAAATTGATATCATAGTTTCAATACAATTTTCAACAATGTTGTCCAATGTATTTTAATTACTTCAGAATATGCATTGTTTGTAAACTGATGAGTAATATTTTATTTTATTTTTTGACTAAAGAAAAATGACCATGACCAATTTCATCCTGGTCTGACTGGCTGAATGTACTATTTCTATTTTGTATATGTCAGGATTACAACACATGCAAGAGAAACAATTGGGTAGAAGATTCTTTGGTAGAGGTAGTCGTTTTGCAGATTACCCAGTTTGTCCATCAACGTGTGTTTCGGTGATCTTCATCTGATTTTTGTTAAACTCCAATCAGTTAATTGATTGGTGCATCCCATATGATAGAGTGTAACAGGAACAAAACAGGGAGGTAAAAAGTTGTGTGTGCTCTTTGTTGCCTGCAGTGAGAGAGAGCTGTGAGGTTGGTTGAGGTGTCGCGGATGATGTGTGTGTCTGTGATGGGAGTTCAGGTTAAGGAATGTCAGGTGGCCCTCTAGGCACAGTGGATATGTCATCATAAAACAATCCATACAGGCTCAGCTCAGCAGGATGGGTGACAGTCGAACAGACAGACTGGCATAAAGCCCAGCAGATCTACCGATAACATGTTTTCTAATAATGTTAGTTTTTTGTATATGTGGTGCTGTTGGGGAAAAAAAAAGAAGTTTCTGTGCATGTCTGCAAGTCATAGCTCCTGCAGACATGCAGACAAACTTTTGCAGTGTTTGATAGTGAAGCTTTGTGGTTTTGTTCTATTGAATCCTCCCACTGTTCATTCATAGCTCAGTCAAGGTCAGTGTGGGATGTAGTGTCATGGGGGCTCTGTAAGTGCATTTGCTTGTTGACTGCTCAACTTAGAAATTTAGTGTCTCGTACTTAAGATGATAGAGTGAATGTATGTAACTGAAAATGAACAGGAGTTCGAGATCAGAGGTATCATTGAACAAAATATTAAAACTGCGCTCCAATAAAAAAGTTTGAATGTTTGGAGCGTGGAATACAGCAATATTTACCCACAAGGGTGCAGCATTATACATGAGCCTCTTGAATTTTGCAAAACCTCCTTTGTTTTATTTACTTGATAAGGAAATATTTTAATGAATGAAGAAGGAGCTAATCAGCGCTTTATTACCTACAACTTTATCTTTTTGTTTGTTTCAGTTTAACCTTTGGTATCTAAAAGAGTTTTGTTTGGTTTTTATTAGACATTGCACTAAGACTTAGGTACTAATAGGTGATTGCTTTGAGTAATGCAGTAAAAACATCTTGCTTGAGATTTTGAAAACATTAGATTTCAGACAAGCCTAATGGCTGACAAGTTCTGCCCCCCGGCAATTCTAAAAAAATGTGCAGGAGACAAAAACAACCTCTCCCTCAGAAATGCAGAACATTACTGTGAAAATCATACTGGATGGGGGGGCGGAGAGGGAATACAAACTTTAAGTTTTATTTAAAAATCATATTTTCTACTGAGAAGGTTGCTTTTAGGAGAACTGACTACATCATCTTAGTTGGCATTTGGAACTAAAACAATCACACACTTAAGTGAGAACTACCTTCAATTGGCATGTACTTGGATTATTTTGAAATGAAATGAAATGAAATTTATTATTATTTTAATAAAATAAGTATTCCAAGAATGTATTATTGTATTTCAGTATTTATAAAAATAAAAAAATAAAAAATGTAAAGCATTGCTTTATTTAAGACTGAGATTTTTGTAACATGTTATTATTGCTATTCTGATGAGTAGATTTAAACACATTGATACAGAATAAAAATCCCTTAACTTAATAGTGGTTTTTAAGGGTTTGTTCTAACAGGCTGATGTTAGTTGGTTTATTAGTCAGCCTTTCTGCTCAGGTAAAGCCTGAGTGTAAGCCATGAGCTTACAGTGATGCAGCTCATGGCTTGCCAACCACATTTCAAAATCAGCTCCTTTTCATGTGTGGACAGTGATGGGTAGCACAGCTTTACTTTACACACCAGGGCTGTCTTAATCTTTTTCAAAATATTAAAATCTTACAAACCCACATATGTACATCATTTTTCATTTTCTTGCAAGCAAAGAAGAAACATAGGACCCTTCTTTCAGCCTGCTCAAAGGCACAGTGCAGCAACAGGTGGTGGAGGGGGAATGTTTTGTTACTCTGTGCACCAGAGAGCTGGAAAAACTGCGGTCACTCCCGCACTTTCTGTTGCATTACAAATGATGCCCAATATCATCAATTCTGAAACCAGGCTAGTTTAAAATTATTAGAGTTCAGTTTACTTTCAGACCTGCATTGTAATAGAATAGCATAATTTTACTGCCAAGCTGTTGAAAGTATGACTGAAGTCTTTTCTAGCATCACTAAAATTTTCAGTGGAGTTAGAGCTTGATGTCTTATGTTTCCTGAGGCTATCTTTCACAATTTAAAGCCTGATAAATTCTGGCGTAGCCAACATGTTGATGTGGTTTTTTCAGAAACCATCGCACGTGGGCGTTTAAGGAATCAAAAGTGATTCAATGAGTCATTTAGTGTAAAATAACATCTTGTCAGCAGAAGTATTTTAGTCTGTACAGTCCATTGCCAAAGGGAGACTCTCTTATGTTTCCTTTGATAAAATAAGTGCCCTCTTCACAAAGTATTAAAAGGTCTTCAGGAACAAAAATCTTATCCTTGCGAAGTTGTTCCATTTTGTAAAGTAAAAGAATATATAAATACTATGTGTAAACAAATTACTTTTAAAATACAGCATACAATCTTTGATTAAAAGAGGGATGAAATTGTCTCAGTGTTTATACCATCCCATGTAAATGTTCCTAATTCACTGTTCATGTGAATAATTTGGAATATTTTAAAACTTTTTTAAATATGTTATATACTTTAAACATCTTAGCAAACCATCCATTCATTTTTTGATTTCTTCTTGGAGGATGGACACTAAGACACAAAGTCTCCTTAAGGAGGGACATGCTCAAAAATCTCCCAAAGGTAGGGGGCGTCCTAGAGACATCCTGGTCAAATGACTGAACTACAACAAACAACTACTTTAGAAGTGAGGACCACCTAAATCTACCTTCAATGCCCAGGCTCTGTACACTATTTCTTATTTTAAAATCTGTTTTTGACTGGTGCTAGTGGCCTTTTTTCCATTCTCTGACAGGAAGTAGACAGGAAATGAGGTAGAGAGGAGGGAAGAGATGCGGGAGTCAAACTCGGGACAACAGCAACAACGTCTATAGTCTGCCGCGTATGAGGTGCCCACTATACCCGCTATGCCCCACAACGTCCCTTTACTCTATTTCTAAGGTTGAGGACAGCCTCAGTACAGTGGAAGCTCATTTCAGCTACTAATATCTTGGATCTTATTAGAGGCCCTTAGGTTCCCCAACCAGACACTCTCCTCTCTGGGTGTGTGTCTTGAGATCCTGCCCATGAACACCACAAATATTATCAGTGACATGGGGCACAAGCTCATATTTGTGCTGATAATGAAGACACAGTACTTGGTTTGATTTAAAAGGAACAGATGACCCTAAAAGCAACTAAGGTACCTCACATTGCCACATAGGTCCCCACAAAATACCTTAAGGGAATGGTAATAAGACTTTTCCAGATTCTGAAAATACAAGTGAACCAGACCACTAAACAGCCTTTTATTAAGTTTTCAAATCATGTCTTTCATTCAGGGTACACCTTGCAAAATTCTATCATGTCCCACAGTTTATTGGAAATTTGAAAAAGGAAGACTAATGGGCATATTGTCTGTCAAAATGTATTCAACTTCTTAAGAGTTCATGTCAATGTTCAATTGGCCATGCATTCTAGAGATTTATTTGAAATAAAGCAGAAGTGGATTAAGGGAATCAGCAATCTGGAATCAGCTACTTTTCTTTTATCCTCACTGACATAAATTGTCATCTTCTTTCACTCACCCTCTTGTTCGCTGGCTCCCTCACACACTCACCGACACATTCAGATACACACACACACATACATATGCGCGCACACAGTGACCGACTGTGATGCAGCCCGGGGTTAAACCACACCTGTGGGTCGCTCTCCGGTCTGCCAGGACAATGATTGGCTCTGTTGAAAGAAGCTGGACATACCATCATACATCGCTCCTTCTCTGTCTCATGCTCATTCCCCTTCAATGTCTCTATCTCTGTATGTCTTCTGAAGGAAAATGCCTATCACACGGATAGGCTGTCGCTGAGGGAAGAGAGAACTGGAATGAGAGACGCAGAGTGAGAGATATGAAATGCTTGGAGATAGCTGTCCTTTCAGAGCCTCTCCTGATTAAAGCTCTCTAATCATTTGGCCTGAGAGCAGAGAGCACAGCTCAGAGGAGTGAGGAATGTCTTTGCTCTCCTATACTAGTTTTGACTTCAGTCCTTAGCAGGGCCAACTGTGTTATTTGCGTGTGTCTGTGATGGGTCTGCATTGTTGGTCAGATTGCCAGGAACATGCCACAATGACACAGGTGCTCATAGACAATGCATGTATGTATGTTTGTTTAAAGTATTTACATAAAATCATGATTATCGAAAATGAAACATTTTTTTTAAAGAAATAATTTTTATCTTTCAATGGGAACTTGTCAAGTGGATATAAATGATGAAGAGGGCACATTTCCTCAATTTGTCATAATGCAAAAATGTGGGTGAACATTAGAAGGAGTTTAAGGAAAAGTAAAGCCCATAACCTCAAGGAAAATGGACACAATGTATTTTATGCCATGGTTGCTACAGATAGCTTAAGCAGAGAGCAGGCATCCAAAACAGTGAAACTTGTTTGTGAGCATGAAGTTTATCAGGCAGGAAATTGCTTTCTTTTACTTTTCATCTGTCCTCTGTCAGAACATCTGTAGATGACCCAGGTAATGTTAAATCAATAATGGTTTTACAAATGTTCCTCCAGCAGAAGCTGGTGGGAAACAGACAAGGTTCCTCTGCCTTCCAGTCTCACCCAAAGTAATCCTTCCACCGAAGCCTGAATCAACATTCTTTGTGGTGCTTTGTGTTAGCACCAAACTGACCATGCCTTAATGCCTTGAAGGGTGTTTATAATGGGTTTTTTTATTATTATTTCACGTAAATTCTTTTAAATGCATAAATTATTGTTGTATTTTTTTAATGTGAATTCTATTTTGTATGCCTGCTATTTTGAACATCATTTTAAAGACGCAGCTCGAACAAAAATGTTTCATAATTTGTCTCATAAATCAAATGTTTTGATTTGACAAGTAGCTACAGTGGTGATTGTGTTTTTCTTTGTGTATGAGCCAAATGAACAAGAGAGTTTGACTGCAGCTTCAGTCTGGTTGTATTTCAACTTTATTGTGTTCACTTCTGTCTTTCACCCTTTATCATATATTTCAATTCGGTCATGGACATGAATACAGATCTTATTCGACACAAAACACAAAAACAAGTTTTGAAGAAATGAAATAGGCTTTTAAACTTTGTCCTTTATAATTTTTTGTTTGTTTGTTTTGTGGGTTTGTTTCAACTTGCATTTCCAAGCAGTAGATCTCAGTTAATGTGTTTAGTATGCATTCATTCAGTCATGTAGTTATGGGAACATGCTTGCACATACAAACTCATTGAGATACAGTTACAGACTGTACAGTCAGAACCCCCATCCTCACTTGAAGAGGGCTTCATTGTAACAGATCTTATCTTGTCCACTTCAGTGCTTCTCTGAAAAGCTAAATGTGTAATCAGGACCGGTGAGATGAGTAGAGATAAAGATTAAATGACGGTGCGGGTTTGGCAGTGGGTATCCCAAAGACTGACGGTAAATTGTGTGTGTGTGCCTGTTTGTGTTCTTGTTAGATGGCATGGGTCTGCATGTTTGGACCATGCTTTAAAGAATTTTTTTTTCTTTTTCGCCATCACTTATAATTGGAAAGCTGAAGTTTAGCCCTCAAACATTGGTTTCAGTGGTTTAATCTTGCAATTTTGGTTAAATTAGGTAATTTGAGGTTCTGGTCTTACTTCCACTTGCTTATTTACTTTGGCTAACAAATTTAAAATTATTCTTGCTAACAAAATCTACCTCCAGTGCAAAATAGTATATGCTTAACACTTTGTAATACTATTTAATTTCCTCAAAACGTCATTAGATATTTCAGTGCCTCACAATTTGTACTCTTTTATCTGTCCAGCTTGGGCCTGCAGGCTTTAGCATGTACCTTAGCCTTCTTGTTTTTACATGCTTGGTGCGTCATATGTTTTGTTTATCCTGCTTTAGCGATGGTGGTACATGCAATAAAAAGTTTGCAGTTTTGTAAAGAAGACCATTTGAATTTGAAGCACAGTTCCGCAATGTTGAAACCATGTCAGCAGATAGTCAGGCCCCATTAACCAGCTACAAAGATTATCCATTAGCTTGTGCTCCAGCTGTTCCAACACACCTGCGACAAAATACAATTTATAAGATGCTTAATCCCAAAGTATTTTTCACTGAACCTATTTTGGTGCTAAAACTTTCTCAGCATCCTTTTTTTTCCAAATTTGAATTTTATTGTCAATAAATTGGTGCTACTAAGTTTTTGCTAAGTTCAGGTAGAGAACCACTTTTTTAAGGATTTTGGCATTTCATGGTGAAGAACAACAAACAACTATAAAGACTGTCATTCCCTCAACGATACCCAGATCGGCAGCCAATAGCAATTAAGTGCCTTGATCAGCTGAACATCAACTTATAACAGATGGGAGACGGAATTAAACTCTACTTTTGGATTACAAGACAACTACTCCCACTGACTGTGACAGAACAAAAAAATAAGAAATTAAATGGTATAACATGAGATAATCTTCTATCCTTTTTTAGTACAGTATTTAGTATTAACTGTTCTCAAAGCTTCTGCTTTGAAATCATTCAATTATTTTGTTCCTTTTTCATTTCATACATTTGCTTTGTTATTCACCTTGTACTTATGCAGCTACAAAATTAAACCAACTTTTTATATAATCTGCTCAAAGTAAACTGTAAGTTAGGTGTGCTAATGTGAGTAAATAATATCTTCTAGTTGTTAATTTTATTTTGGCTCATTGTTCATAACCCCTCAAACAGGAATCCAAGCCACCAACAACAAGGTGTGAAATAAAATTCTGAATTCAGAAAATGTCACAATCTTCAGAACTAATTAAAACAATAAAAAGAATAAAATGAGATATAATGGTTAACTACATAGTTCAACTTCAAATGTAATAGATTGGGAGGAAATGAAAACAAATAGACAGAAAATAGGGGTATAATTTGGCAAAAATGCAAACTTAGAGGGAGTGCAACTCAGCTCAGATTGTTAGTTAATGATGACCTAAAGAATCTGTGACTTTTAACCCGGATCACTCAATAAATACCAAGATGTTTAGTATTTTCTTTTTGGGAAGAAAGAGGTTTGACCATTAGCATGAAGTTTGTCTTTCTAGACATTTTGTAGTAAGAAATCTAACAATTACTCAGAGGTGCTTGTCACTTTGAGTACTGTCTGGCATCCCTGGCAACTGAATAAGGAGGTAGCACCTTCCTTTTCAGACCTAGGCATATCACAGCTTGTCCATAGGCACGAGGTGATGTCACATGTGCTTGTTAATTGGAAAATGATAGTGTTGTGTCCCCCATCCAGTTGCTATAGACTACATTTATTTCGGTGTTGCTGTGGTTTTATAAGTAGTTGAAGGCTACTCCTCTATCAGCTGTGTTACAAAAAGCATCACCTTTCATGTCACTTTACAGGCTTTCCTTCTGTAATCTCTCAGTAGTTTTGAGCTCATCCATGCAACTTTTTAACCTCTTGTGTTTGTCTGAAAATGTCCATACTCCAAGTTTGATGTGTGTCTTTTGGCAGCTCATGCAGTGGGTGTGCCACTGTTGTTAAAGCAGAACAAATGTTTTTCTCATGAGAAATTGCCTTTGTCTTGCTGCTCTCCTGCATGTTACACTAAATTGTTATTCTCTGTGGGGGCTTTAAAAATTGTAAGTGTTGAAACTTTGTTTTCTACAACCAATTTCATTAATCTCATCCCTGGTTATCTTTAACTATACAGTAAAACATGTCTGATAGGGACTTTGTTTTAGGCTGGAGAACTTCAAATGATTCGTGAAGACACAAAATGTATTCCAAATTTCCAAGGGACACTTTCACTTTAAGTGAAAATAACAATTAACCAGAAAAAGACTTTCATGCAATCCATATTTGTTGCTTCATATTATCTAATAACTGCATATATTATTCACATATTGAAATAAGACCATATTTTTCAGGTGTAGGCTTTCTCATGATCTTATTCAACAAACAATTAATGGAGCACATACCACTTTATTTTATTTTGTGGTAGCACTTGATTGATCCGCGGGTAAAATCGTTGTTGATAAAGTGAAAAAGTAGATATAGCGGATTGCTACTGAGGTTGAAGTTGCCATCAGATTTGAAACAGCTAAAAAATTTAAAACACTAAAATAAGTCAAACTGAGCTGAATAATTCTACACTGAACAGAAATGCTTTAAAACATTACTAAGTCTTACAAATTTTTTAAATCTTTATTTTAAAATAGAATAAAAAGGTGTTTCAATTTTGGGGGCTTGAGGCAGGTTAGGAACAACTTAGATTGAATTAAGACTTCTTTCAACATGGGAAGCTTTTTCCAGACATTGTTTATGAATATTATTATTTTTTATACAAGACCACATTCTTCCATATTTCACTACCAAGCTGAGGTTTTTGATTATCATGCCAAAGCTATGAAGATGGTATTATGGATTATACAATGCAATCCAACATTTAATGTACTTGTTAAGATGAACAGGAAGGTAGTTGCTAAGGTAATTTTTTCTCAACTTTATCCTATCATAGGCTTGAAAGCTATGTAAATTTCCAAAACATGTCCTTTTATAGGCACAATTTACACCAGCTGGTGTCTGTCAGTAGCAACTTGGCAATACTCTCTTAATATGTTAGAATTGCATAGTATCTCGTGCACCGCACCATGATTTTATTTTATATATTTGTACATAAACATGAAGTTAATTTTCCATCTTAAGGCTCTTTGTTTTCCTCTGACCATCTCCTCTGTTCATTCTGGTGGTTAAGACACACATTTGTCATGACTATCTTCATCTCCGGCATATCTGAGGGATTAAGAGGGATGAAACTCATTCATTTGTGCATGAAAAAAGAAGGACCTCATACAGTACAGCTCAATGACTACAGTGCCCTGATATCTTTAATGAAACCCAAGATAAGGCGAATGCCATGGTTTAATCTCTTTGTGACCCCTAACTGGAGCCTGAAAATTATTAATAGGGTATCCATTTCTTAATCTGTATCTGTATTTAAAACCTCATTTACTTTTCCAATTTTACAAATCATTATTGAAAGGTTAAACGTATAGATGTTGTCCTAAGCCTATATGATGTGTTAATTAATTTAAGATATCTTCCATGGTATGCAAATAATTACAGCCCAATGCAAAGCACCTTAGTCTGATGTAGGCAATGAAAGCTTTAGATCTTGAATAGACAGTCTGTGAACATGTTCTAGATGACTACAAAATGCTATCAGTGATTTGAGTCTGTTTGATTCTCCAACTTGTTTTATCTCTTACTGCTATGGAGTTCCTCTACTGAGTCTTTATCATCACAAAAACTGTTCATGCCAGACACTGTTTCCTCAAACCAATGATATTATCAACCACAGAACATCCTCCTTTGATTATCTGCTCAGTAGCTGTATCCCAAATGACAGAGAGAGTATGCAAGAGGATCAGATTACTGCCAAGCAGAAAATGAACATATTACTCTGGTCGGCTGAACTCAACAGTTTTCTAATTTTTACATTTTAAAACAGCCACAGAACAATTGAGTACCTAAAGTAGTGACATATATATATATATATATATATATATATATATATATATATATATATATATATATATATATATATATATATACACATTTTTGCTTACTGGGATTTCAGATACATTTTTTAAACTGCTCTTCTCTTCAATCACAATGTCTGCTTGTTGCAGCCTTAAATACTGTATCTCCACACTATACCTTTTAAGGTGGAACACTTGAATGTTTTTCTCTCCAAACAAGGGCACAAAAGGCTCGAGAATTTACAGGAAGTTGATCCCATCATCCTATCCAATCACCCTCTTTTTGGTCTTTTTTTCCAGTGGTGTACTTTTCCACCTGAGTTCACCACAGCAATCCAGCTCTTCAACTCTCATCATGCACCCAAACTTCTAAGAAAGTCCAATGTGTGTGGTATGCACACCCAGTATCCAGCGGAAATGTGGCAGAAACCTTTATCCTAATGAAGACGGGGGAATTTTATGGCCCTGGGGCTACATCCGCTCTCAGTCTGTCCCACTGTGGTTATTGGAAAATCTGAAATTAAACATGCATAAACTGTTAATTCCACATGCACGTCCAAATGTGCCATTTTCACTTTTTTGCTGCCTCGCTTTGAATGTAACTGCTGTCATTATTCTGTTTCACTAACCACATGATCACCTTTGTATATGTGACAATATCGTTTCATGCTTTAAAAAAGATGCTGATACGGAGTGTTTAGTTTACAGAATAAGACTGTGGTATATGTCATTATCATCACAGTGATCACATTAATATTAATGCAAATAACTGTTTAGAATAATTGTGGGTTGTTATTTCCAATTGTCATAAATGCACACTTTGCATGGCAATACGATATTCAGTTTGTTTACCTGGGGTATTTATTTATTTACTGAAGTCAATGTCACTGTTTTGAACAGATGTTGCATCTCACAGATGACAGCTTGAATTGACATCTAATCCATCCATTGTCTGTACCCGCTTGTCTTGCTAGGGTAGTGGGGGAACTGGTGTTTTTCTTAGGGGGTTATCGAGCAGATGGGCACCCTGGACAGGTCGCCAGTACTTCACAGGCCTAACAATCATGCATGAACACACCTAAGGGCAATATGGAGAGAACAACTAACCTAATAGTCATGTTGTTGGACTGTGGAGGTCAGAATATCCGAAGAGAACATACAGGCAGAACATGCAAGTTCTTTGCAGAAAGATTTGAACCTAGACCTTCTGCTGCAAGGCAACAGAACGACCAACTGCACCACCATGCAGCCTATATAGATATTATTTATGGTAATATAAAGTTTGAACACTTTTATCACTGGTCACATGCCTGATCATGTTTCTCATCTGAATTACTAAAACAACATGACAAGACATCTCATTGTTTGCTGTATGTTAAAACATCATCTCATCTTCTGCAGTTTCCATTTTGGACTCTTGAGTTCTGATGGGTTTAAATGTATTGCTAACTGAACAAACTGCTCTTTGAGCAACAACCCACCAAAAACAATAAGTACACTGTTTTGGCCAAACTTAAACTCTCATTTGGAGTGCTTGTTTTGTCTGGTTTCTATTTAGAAGAAAGTGGTACCTTGGTTGTTTGGATTATCCTGAGTTTCCCACATGCTGGACTTACTCTTTGTTAAATTCATCACATATTTTTAACTAAAGATAGCCATCAGGATTAGTTTAGCATTTAACTTTACCTGATCACATGATGTGTTATGAAATGTGAAAAACACTTTTTGATGTGAGGTGAAGTGTGAAAGGCACTTACAGTGAGAAATCACATGTCACTCCAGTTTTAGAGCAGAGCTGTTTGAGGAATAAAAATAGAAAACTATACAGCAATTTTTCTACTTTCACAGCTATACACCTCCCATTGTAAAATGTTGATGTTCTACAGTTGGCCTTTAATCATTGCTCCAGAAAATAAACACAAGCTTAAAAGAAACAAGGCAAATAAAACACGTTACTGGAAAATCACTTGACATTAATTTTACCTTTGTCTGAGTTTGTTTCTTATTATTTCTCTCTCTCTGTCTCACACACATGCCCCACCCCCGCACACGCACGCACACAGGCTCAGAACAGTTGTTAAGTAATAAGTGGTTATAGAGGGAGTGTGTGTTGCTAAATATTGTGGGTCTACCTGCTAATTAACATCCACTGACTGTCTGTGTGACTTAATTGCCTGTATGAGTTTAACGCTATTGTTCTGTTTGAGTAGAAATATTGTCAACACACTCAATAAACCCAGGAGGATTGAAATGGTGGGTGTTCCTGGTGTGTGCAGCTTGTCTGTGTAGACAGTATGTGTTTAGCTGATTATTTTTACTCTAAAGTCCATGTTTCACAGGACATGTTTGAACTATAAGAATTACTCGCCATCTGCTATTAGTAATTTTTACTTTATTCATCACAGTGTTTTTACTGTGCAGTGTCTTGCAAACGCATTCCCTTCTTTTTCTTTTTCTGTTGCAAATCTAAGCTTGTTTAGATAATGGATGGATGGAATAATAGATTGATATAGCACATAAAGTGGTAACTTTAAGTTTTATAAATAAAAACCTTGTATTGCAATATAGTTATATTGCAGCTTTACTAACTTTTCCTGTTAGTAAAGCTGCAGGTTCATTGGGTTTTTGTTTGTTTCACCTTTGTGCACTGATAGACTGAATTTTTGTGCATCCTTTTTGCAAAAGAACTGAGGTTCAGACAAATTGGATACATGAGTGCACGAGAGCGTTCATTTTCAAGCTATCCATAGAATCCCAATTTGATAGAGGTTTGAGATTTGCCTGAGTCATTGTAGCAGATGAATATGTTTTGTTTTACACCATTCCATTGTAGCTCTGGCTGTTTAATTGGGGCTTGAAGGTGAACTATCTCCTCACTCTGAAGTGTTATGCAGCCTCTAGCGGGTTTTTCTTTCTTAATGGATTGCCCGATATTTACCTCCATCTGTAAAAAAATAGCACAACCACCACCATTTTTTCCACTGTGTGTTGAGGATATTGATAACTTTCCTTCCAACATCCAATAAGGTGCTACTTTGTGTCGTTCTATTACATAACATTCAAATAAAATCCACTGGAGCTAATATTATTATGTGACAAGATGTGAACAATCTCAAGAGGTAAGAATATTCCTGCAAGGGAGTGTATTTGATTAGTTGATCTCCATGCATGCTTTTTTCTCAACATGACTGCATGAAAACAAGGCTAGCCCAAGCTTTTCTACGGAAGGTGTTTTCATTCTGTCATCCCCCTGACATGTCAGCTTGTCGTATTATTTGTTGGAAACGTGCAAGCGTGTGCATGTGTGTGTCTGTGTGTACACCCGTCTCGCCAAGCATGAGACCGCCAGGGGAGAGGACTGGCGAGAGTGTTTGCTCTGCTTCTTAAAACAAACTCTCAAGGCAGATGAATGATATCAGGAGGTGCGATTAACAAGAACAAGGCTGAATGAAAAACTGTGAGGTAGAGCTATTTTTTTTACCCTCACTTTCTCTTTCCCTGCCGGTTTCTAGTGATGAAGGTTTTGATGATGCTTACTCAGGTGAAATAATTACAATTGTGTGAAATGAAGTAAAATGAGATGCTGTGAGAAAAGTTGTTTTACCTGCACTAAGCAATCAGGATTCTCCTTTTTTATGCCAAAAACGATGCCCCAGATCCTGGCAGTATTTTGAAATATTTAATCCAAGCCTCTTTTCCCCATTAAGAGTTAGGATAAACTATTTATCTATATTATATACACTCATCTGTCATAGCTTTCTAGGAGGTCTGGAGTGGTATTTATACAATGATGAATCTATATATGTGTTAACATTTCAAATATTTACTCTACATGAAGTCAACTCTATTTATTTTTGCTTCACAAGATAATTTTTTTCGTATTCATGATAAAGTATGTACACTTTTGATTGAGAAGGCCTGAGCTATGAACGTTTTAAAAGGGGAGTGAGTTAGTGGATATGTGTGGTTTAAGTGGTAGAGCTCCTAACTGCCAGAACAACGACTGAAAATTCTCTATCGTCTGGAAATCTAAAATGCCTGCCTTCTGGTTTACCAGAATCCACTTAAGCAGCATTAATATGGCCCTTCTGTTGAGATGTGTCCAACTATGTGACTTGCAACTTTCTAAGGACCACACAGTTCTTCCACATGCAATCAAACAGCAAAAATATTATCTGATATCAAAGCAGAGATGCTTCTGGGAAACTGTGTGCTGTTGTCTCCCACGTTCTCGTTCAAGAGGTCCATTGTAGCCACAGCCAAGATGCGGTGCATGGAGCTGACAGGCTCTGGAGCAAGAAAAGAAAACTTAATTAGTGTTGGTTTGTGGTGGCTACTGATTGATTCCTATCTAAAAGAACGATGAGAATGTTGTTGTATATCTTGCTTAGAGATCCACGTTTTTTTCTAACATGGTTTCAACTTTTGCAGGGCAGTGGGAAGCCCCTTGGTCATGGACCCCAACAGCATATGCAGGAAGGCAAAGCGCCTGGCAGGGAAGCAGGCTGAGTTGTGCCAGACTCAACCAGAAATTGTCAGCGAGGTGGCCAAAGGAGCGAGGCTGGGTGTCAGAGAGTGCCAATACCAGTTCAAGTACCGCAGGTGGAATTGCACAAGCCACAACAAATACTTTGGCAAAGTACTACAGCAAGGTGAGTGAAGAGGGAGTGTCTCATTTGATTACATGATGAAAACAGTTTTGGGTTTCATTTTGTTAGATGTGTTCAACAGTATCTGTGAAATGTTTACACCAATTAGCCGTCCATTAGTTTTGCTTGCAGTTTTATAAAGAAGCGATTTTATTTTTACACTTCAGGCTAAACCACTGCTGTTTGAAAACGTTTTGGGCACCTTCCACTACATTTCTATTAATCTTATGGTAAACAAAATATGGAATATGTATTTAGACGTCCCTTGCAAAACTTTTGTCTTCGTCCCAGGAAGATAAAAATTGTTGAACGTTATGTATCCCACTTCTGAAAAAATGTCAGATCCTGGTAAAAGGTGAGAAGTACAAAGAAAGTCAGGAAAACATGTTTCTAAAACATTTTCAATTGGCGACCAGGTTACAAACTGCTTTGAACTAGAGGATTTATTTTCTTGTCATTTGCTTTTGGCAAGGCTTGCGTTCACACCAGATGAAGACAGTCCTGCAGTCTTTACAAACTCAGTGACAGTTTGTATGTTGCAGGAAACCTAATTTCAGAGTGATGGCAATCATGATGCCGCAGCACTTACAGTATGTCGCTTGCCAATTCTAACATAAAGCTGCCATCACAGGTATTATGTTGTCATTTGAAGGAATCCTTGAGGTTGTCACAATATGCAGAATTTTCCTATGTATACATGGGAGGTTTCTGAGTCCACCTTATTCTGGACAGTATTGCTGTATGATTGATTATATTAGCTACTTACAGTGTTATTGCAGCAGCTACAGTAAAGTGGTTTGTTGAAGTTTAGTGAGGTATATACTTTCTTAAAGGAACTGGTTAGCAGTTTTGATACATTCCTCCTTTTGTGCCTGTTACAACAATCGCACATGTGATTTCAATTTTCAGGCATTTCCAGACATGACTAATTGTTGAACTATTTGTGATTGCACTTTTAATCAGACAAAGTTTAACATTTGGCTTAAGATTGCTCTTCTGCACCCAACGGGAAACTGGATTATTTCCTATCAAGCAACATATTTGGAATCGAAACAATCGGGCAGAAGAATGAAATTTTCAAGGGATCACCGAAAGGCCTGCAAGTGTGTCTTTTTCACCTGTAAGTTAGCGCCATGCAGGAAGAAAATCCTTACTCCACTTGTGCTTTAGTTATGACAGCACACCACAGAAGAAATGCCGGCTTCTGAAAATAATTAACAGTCTGCTGAGAGTAGATCAAGTATAATATAGTATAATTGTAGGTTTAAGTAAAACTGATTAGTGTAGTTATGGCCTTTTAATGATTGGTAATGAATTACTTGTGCAAGACATCCTAGTCTTTCCATCCCTGACCGCATTCTCAAACTACAACAGAAACCTATAATCAAAAATAGTTCAATACACGACTTACAATTTCTCTGTAAAGGCATATGAATCACCAATTCCTAATCAATTTATGATTACCTCCCTGGAGTTGATATTCGTCGTCAGAGTCTTCCATTCCTCCCCCTAGTCTATAAAAGGTAAAAGCACTTGTACCACAGTGACACTGCAGAGAACATGAAAATTCTGAGAGGTTTTATTTTTTTTACAATGTAGTAAGGTTCTAAGCCAGTCTGATATGAGCATAAGCTGTAATGGGAAGAGAGGGTGATGTCAAACAGGAGATCCCAGTTTGACCAATACAACTTTAAATATATTGCATTAAGCAGATCAATTTAGGTCAGAAATCTACCAGACAGTGAAAATGTATAACGTCAACACAATTTTGTTTATTTTTTTCCTTCGGTTTTTATTCATCAGTACCTGTAGATTTCAGTTTCCATCCACTTGAGGTCAGGTCCTTTTCTGACAGTACTCCAACAGACAAGGGCAGCTGTTGTATTTCTGACCAGACATATTCACACTTGACTGAATCTCCTCTTCATCAGATTGGGCACGCTTGAAAAGATTACCTAAGATTGCTTTTTCCTATCATCTCCTTTAGGATCTCTTAACATGGTGCTCCAGCTCTTTGAAGTCTCTAATATAACTGACGCTGGGTCACCGCTGGGTCCTTGGCAATTACTGCGTTGGTTTTTCTGTTGTGTGATTGGATTCTTCGAGAGCTGCTTGTCTCATGTTTAACTGAGATTACAGATGACCTTGTGATCGTTGTGTTGAGTTAGCAAACATGGAATTTAATATTCATTTAGGCCTCCAAAAATGTGCCAAACATGTCACAAAACCCATTTTGTTCTTATCTTTCACTGATGTTACAAAGTTGGCTTTTTTCTAATTAATTTCACATGCTATACGAAACCAGTCAAAACCATAACTGTCAGCTATCAAAATCTTATAATTTGTTATTTTGGAAACCTTTAATTTGTTACTTAACAAGAAAATAAGTGCCTTTTTCTGAAAAGAAAGTAAACATTTTCAGTACCTTTCTGGTAAAAAACAAACAAACAAACAAAAGAAACATAAAAAGCAAAGTTAATTTAGCTGATTTAAATGATTGTTTCTCTGTCTACTATGTCTACTGCAGCATTATTATTGTTAGTATTTCTGAAAGAGAAAGAATGGGGGAGTGATGGATTCAAAGATACACTGAGAAAGAGAATGAAGACAAGAAAGGGAAAGAGGGCAAGAATCTACCAGTTGAAGACAATTAATCATAGATTCCTGCCTGTCCATAAAGGAAGCCAAAGTACTCTTCAGTTTTGAAGCTTACGTCCTCAGTTACCTGGATTTGCCCTTTATGGTTGTTTATCATAAGCTGGGACCAATAAATGTCAAAATAAAAACGCCTCTGTATTTATTCTTTCTAAGTGGTTTACTTAACCTCATTGACATCTTTTTAGGGATTTTGCTCTGATATGCTGGTATGACACTTCTGCTGGCTATGTTGTGACAGAATCCGTCACACATTTTAGATTTTTGTGCATTTTTTGTATCCATGAGGTGTTAAAATATGTTAACCACTTGGTTCTTTTCGACAAAAATACTACACTCTGAGTTGCTTTGTCTTAAGATAAATCCATAATTCGTCAGAATTTCATTGTGGGAGTTTTGCACCCTAAATGCTTTTCCATTTTAAAGAGCTGTTTTATTGTGTAGCTTCTATATAATGCATCTCCAAAGAAAGATCAGGACATCCTGTAGTTTAGCTTTAGACAAAGAAAGCTGAAGTCATTATGTTGTTTTCACATATGGGTGCGGTTAGCGATGTCCTGATTAGGAGTTGTTTTTTTTTTTAAATCAGTCTGTGTCAGTATTTGCTAACACCTAGTCCCGGTCTGATGCTTCTTTAAAGGCAGTTTTGTGTAAATGCCTGGAAAATCAGTAGCTTTATAGAAATAGTTAATAATTTTGGTGTCTTTATTCAGTATAAATCCAAATTTGTTGATTCTGGAAGTTGAAGGTAACGGCTGGTCCAAGTGGGGCCCAGACCAAAATGGACTTCATGTTAAAATATTCTAAATTTTAACATAGTTTGTGTTTTTGTTGTTTTTATGGACTTGCCTGTAAAAATTGCCTATAAGAGCTAAAGTTAGTACTTTTGTTCTGCCTTGCAAAAAATGTTTGGAAAAATAAAACCTTTTTGTGTGATAGTGTGATAAAAATCTAACTCTATTCAGTTGGAAACCAAACTTTGCATAAACATAAACTTTGCATTAGTTGTTGTGTCTGAGTGTTTATTAGATAACCTTCTCCAGAAACATGTTTTTTTATTACACCTTACCAAGTAATGTGACTTTTGTGTTACAGCATATTTATAAGACTGAAACAACCATACAGTACATTGCTAATGGAGTGATGAGATCGGAGTGATAATGAAGTGATAATTGTGCAACCAGCATGACTATCTGTGTGCATTTCATTCCTTGTGATGTTTGTGATGATCACGCTGATAATGGATGGATCACATTACCAACTGTAGTGGAATTAAGAAGAGCTATTGCACACTCATGTGCCAAGATGCAAATGTTTACTTTTTAACTTGCGTAAAAGCTGGCAGGGAGAAGTTAAGTGTACGGGGTTGAAACGTGTGAGGTCTGGAGTTGTGTATGCGTACATAATAAGGGTTTTAGGTGATTTCACAACATTGCTTATGACAGTTTCACACCTGTATTGCAGGAAATGTGTAGAAGAATGAGTGAACAGGTAGACACAAGACCTCATTTTGCATCTGAATCAAGAATTTATTTTTTCTGGACATGAACCTTTCAGAAAAAAATCCTTTTTTTTTGTCTTTTCTTTGATCTCGGCTGATAAGATAAACATCCTGAAGTAGACTTGACTTGCGGCGTGAATGAGCCAGCATAAAATGATGCTGGTAATCACATAAGGGATGCTGTGGTTCTTCTTTGAACATCACGATAGACTGTGTGAGTGTCTGTTGCAAAATAAATAAAAAAGTTTCCCGGGACTGTACAGTGATTGCACAGATATAATCATGTCAAGGATTTCACATCTATAATCAGTAGATGAAAAGATAATTATCAAAGAAGTAAACACCACTTGACTTTTGAGAGTTAATTCTGCTGCGCTTGGTTGTTTTGCAGTCTGGAAAAATAACCAGTGATGCAAACTGTGACCACTTTGGTAGGATTTAAGTTTTTACCATTGCCATAATGTGTCAGAGGTGATATCCTGAGCAAAATCAGATATCAGCTCTCATATAGAGCACTAATTGCAGTCTGAGAAGGACAAAGTCAAACAGAGAGGACGTTCAGCACACAAGATGTATTAAACTTGCAGGCAGATCTAAAGCTGGAAAATATGATTTCTAGACATAAGACCTCTTCCTCATTTAAAAACGTCTTACTTTGGGTGAATACAGAATTTGCACACCTAAACCGGAAATAATGATTTGCATTTTTTTTGTTTGTTCTACTGAAAAAGGCAAAGATAAGAATATATTTGGGTCCCTAGGCCAGTCATAGAGAGAGGATGTAAATGTAAACTGTGGGATTATGTTTTACAATATTTTGTACAATATAGTGTGATGACAATTTTATTTCATAAAGTGAAAATACTCTGCCATCCAAAAGTATTTCCCCATTTTGTCACATTACAGCCACAAATTTAAATTTATTTTATAAATATTTTATGTTGTAAACTAAAGTAAGGCAGTGGAATAATGTGCTGCCTTGTTTGTTTATCCATTTCTTTAACAAATACAAATCTGAATCTAAACATGACTGCACAGCCTTTTTCATTTTGATATCCCCATATAATCCAGCGCTATCAATGTACACCATGTGAGATATTCTTACGTGTTGCTCTGTTAGACTGGCAATTTTTTTAAACTCTCCTTCATCGAAATGTAGTGTAGAAAGACTCTTGTTTACTTTTGCAGTGGAGCTGAAGGATCCACTGTTGAAGAAACTCCATCCATCACTCAGTTTTTTGTACAGTGACAAAAAACTTATTCTTTCATCCCATTTCTCTCTCTGTGTTTCATTCCCATCATATTACAGAACATTTTTTAAAAATGTGGCTTTGATATTGTTGCACCAAAAAGGTGCAGCAATATCTGCTCTCTCTAAAATGGGACTTACTGAAAATGTGCAATGACCTCCTTAACAACTAGAATCTCCTCTGTCTTTACTGGTAAACAACATAAGGGTTGTATTTCCAGGCCATGTGAACAACTACAAATCTGTAATCCAGCTGCACCACGTCTCCTTAGATAATATTCTGATTATTATTTTCTTTTATCCAGCTCATGTTTATGTTGAGATCATTGTTCACAAACCATGCTACAAAGTAGTTTGTAAAGTTGGACAACACAGCTGTGTTCTTCTTCACTCCTGCAGATTTCAAGACTCTGCCTTGTGCTGAAAGTCTTGGGTGTATTGAGTGAAGAGAAACAGTGAGAATACAGGCCCCTGGGGGCTTGCTTCTACTACTGACCACCCTGTCTGACACTAAACGTTCCAAAATAAAATTCAGAAACAGAAACGTAGCAAAGATTGCAAAGTAGAAGTGACTTTGAACAAAACTCCAGATCTTGCAGTCTTTAGGTTTTTAGAGTCAATTCCATATCTTGAATATCTCTCTTTGTCAGTGATGATCATAATTCTTGCTGCTGTTTATACACTTTTTTTCTTCTCAGTGATCATTATTTCACTCTAATGATCCTAATGTTGTTGCCTAAAAAGTTGAAACATGATTTGATGAATATGTGCTGAATGCTGCAGAAGGGCTGCATGGAATTAGAAGCAGACATAGGCAGGCCCAGACACCCACCATGGCAGAGAATTTGTTTGGAATTCATGTCTGCAAGGAAAATGTGAAACAGAGTGCCTCAAATCATCAGATTTTTGATAGCCTATTTTACGCTTCCTTCTTTATTTCTTCACTCCTTCCACTCATTGCTTGTTTTTATGTCTACTCACTGTGTGTTCTTTGTATTTCCCTTCCTTTCTGTTTTAGTGAGATGATAAAAACAAACCGTAAGGAACCTGAGTAATTATTAGTGAAAATGACTGACTGATGAAGGAAAACCTTGGACTTGGTGTTCCCTCGCCCGGACGCGGGTCACCGGGGCCCCACTCTGGAGCCAGGCCTGGAGGGGGGGCACGATGGCGAGCGTCTGGTGGCCGGGCTTTTACCCATGGAGCCCGGCCGGGCTCAGCCCGAAGAGGAAACATGGGCCCCCCCTCCCATGGGCCCACCACCCGTGGGAGGGGCCAAAGGGGTCGGGTGCACTGTGTGATGGGTGGCGGCCAAGGGAGGGGACCCTGGCGGTCCGATCCTCGGTTGCAGAAACTGGCTCTTGGGACGTGGAATGTCACCTCTCTGGTGGGGAAGGAGCCGGAGCTAGTGCGTGAGGTCGAGAGGTTCCGGCTAGAAATAGTCGGTCTCACCTCGACGCATGGCTCTGGTTCTGGAACCAGTCTCCTTGAGAGGGGCTGGATATACTTCCACTCTGGAGTTGCCCAGGGAGAGAGACGTCGGGCAGGAGTGGGCATACTTGTTGCTCCCCATCTCGGCGCCTGTACGTTGGGGTTTACCCCGGTGAACGAGAGGGTAGCATCCCTCCGCCTACGGGTGGGGGGACGGGTTCTGACTGTCGTTTGTGCTTACGGGCCGAACGACAGTTCAGATTACCCACCCTTTTTGGAGTCCTTAGAAGGGGTACTGGAGAGTGCTCCTCCTGGGGACTCCCTTGTTCTGCTGGGGGACTTCAACGCTCACGTGGGCAACGACAGTGAGACCTGGAGGGGCGTGGTTGGGAGGAACGGCCCACCCGACCTGAACTCGAGCGGTGTTCTGTTGCTGGACTTCTGTGCTCGCCATGGATTGTCCATAACGAACACCATGTTCAAGCATAAGGGTGTCCATATGTGCACTTGGCACCAGGACACCCTAGGCCGCAGTTCGATGATCGACTTTGTCATCGTTTCATCGGATCTGCGGCCGTATGTCTTGGACACTCGGGTGAAGAGAGGTGCGGAGCTGTCCACTGACCACTACCTGGTGGTGAGTTGGCTCCGGTGGCGGGGGCGAAAGCCGGTCAGACCTGGCAGGCCCAAACGTGTTGTGAGGGTCTGCTGGGAACGTCTGGCGGAATCCCCTGTGAGACGGAGCTTTAACTCCCATCTCCGGCAAAACTTCGAACACGTCCCGGGGGAGGTGGGGGACATGGAGTCTGAGTGGACCGTGTTCCGTGCCTCCATTGTCGAGGCGGCCGATCGGAGCTGTGGCCGCAAGGTTGTCGGTGCCTGTCGCGGCGGCAACCCTCGAACCCGTTGGTGGACACCTTCGGTGAGGGATGCCGTCAGGCTGAAGAAGGAGTCCTATCGAGCCTTTTTGGCCTGTGGGACTCCGGAAGCAGCTGATGGGTACCGGCGGGCGAAGCGGCATGCGGCTCGGGTGGTTGCTGAGGCAAAAACTCGGGTGTGGGAGGAGTTTGGAGAGGCCATGGAGAAAGACTTCCGCACGGCTTCGAGGCGATTCTGGTCCACCATCCGGCGTCTCAGGGGGGGGAAGCGGTGCAGCACCAACACTGTTTATAGTGGGGATGGTGTGCTGCTGACCTCTACTCGGGACGTTGTGGGCCGGTGGGCAGAGTACTTCGAAGACCTCCTCAATCCCACCAACATGCCTTCCACTGAGGAAGCGGAGCCTGGGGACTCTGGGTTGGGCTCTCCAATCTCTGGGGGCGAGGTCGCCGAGGTGGTTAAAAAGCTCCTCGGTGGCAAGGCCCCGGGGGTGGATGAGATCCGCCCGGAGTTCCTTAAGGCTCTGGATGTTGTAGGGTTGTGTTGGTTGACGCGACTCTGCAATATCGCATGGACATCGGGGGCAGTTCCCCTGGATTGGCAGACTGGGGTGGTGGTCCCCCTGTTCAAAAAGGGGGACCGGAGGGTGTGCTCCAATTATAGAGGGGTCACACTCTTAAGCCTCCCTGGCAAGGTCTATTCAGGGGTCCTGGAGAGGAGGGTCCGTCGGATAGTCGAACCTCGGATTCAGGAAGAGCAGTGTGGTTTTCGTCCTGGTCGTGGAACACTGGACCAGCTCTACACCCTCAGCAGGGTCCTGGAGGGTGCATGGGAGTTCGCCCAACCAGTCTACATGTGTTTTGTGGACTTGGAGAAGGCGTTCGACCGTGTCCCTCGGGGAGCCCTGTGGGGGGTTCTCCGGGAGTATGGGGTACCGGGCCCTTTGATACGGGCTGTCAGGTCCCTGTATGACCGGTGTCAGAGTCTGGTCCGCATTGCCGGCAGTAAGTCGGGCTCGTTTCCGGTGAGAGTTGGACTCCGCCAGGGCTGCCCTTTGTCACCGATTCTGTTCATCACTTTCATGGACAGAATTTCTAGGCGCAGCCAAGGTGTTGAGGGGATCCGATTTGGTGGCCTCAGGATCTCATCTCTGCTTTTCGCAGACGATGTGGTCCTTTTGGCTTCATCAGATCGTGATCTGCAGCTCTCGCTGGATCGGTTCGCAGCCGAGTGTGAAGCGGCCGGGATGGGGATCAGTGCCTCCAAATCCGAGGCCATGGTCTTGAGCCGGAAAAGGGTAGAGTGCCTTCTCCGGGTCAGGGGGGGTGTCCTGCCCCAAGTGGAGGAGTTTAAGTATCTCGGGATCTTGTTCACGAATGGGGGAAGAAGGGAGCGGGAGATCGACAGGCGGATTGGCGCAGCGTCTGCTGTCAAGCGGGCGCTGTACCGGTCCGTCGTGGTGAAGAGAGAGCTGAGCCAAAAAGCGAAGCTCTCGATTTACCGGTCGATCTACGTTCCCACCCTCATCTATGGTCATGAGCTTTGGGTCATGACCGAAAGAACGAGATCGCGGATACAAGCGGCCGAAATGGGTTTTCTCCGTAGGGTGGCTGGGCTCTCCCTTAGAGATAGGGTGAGAAGCTCAGTCATCCGGGAGGGACTCAGAGTAGAGCCGCTGCTCCTTCACATCGAGAGGAGCCAGTTGAGGTGGCTTGGGCATCTGGTCAGGATGCCTCCTGGACGCCTCCCTGGTGAGGTGTTCCGGGCACGTCCCACCGGGAGGAGGCCCCGGGGAAGACCCAGGACACGCTGGAGGGACTATGTCTCTCGGCTGGCCTGGGAACGCCTCGGGATTCCCCCGGAGGAGCTGGAAGAAGTGGCTGGGGAGAGGGAAGTCTGGGCCTCCCTTCTGAAGCTGCTACCCCCGCGACCCGACCTCGGATAAGCGGAAGAAGATGGATGGATGGATGGATGGATGACTGACAATTTGCAAGTGTTAAATAAAACATACATTCAATTGACGATTTTCTATTTAAAATGTTTCTAAAGTGTGCCTCAAGGACATCTGGACTGACTTTTTTCCTGTGTGGACACTTCTTGGGTTGCTATCAACATATTGTTCTAATAATGAGCTGTGTTCTGATGGTAAACCCACTGGGATGTTTGTGAGATGACATATCTTGATTTCAGTATCTTGCAGCTCCTGAAAGTCTCAGCCCTGTTTTGCTGTATAGCAGCAAGGTGGGGTTTAGTTTAATGGCAACGAAGGGATAAACACAATACTCGCACAAAATCGTATACATTTTGCCATACACATGTTATATATTTACGCTGGAACAAACCATTGATTTACAATTTGCAGCCAGCTCCAAACAAGAATAAATGGCAAGATAAAAATTCCAGATAAACAAAGGAGCAGCTGATCTGTTGGAAAGGTTAAATGCCTTACTTAAAATAGCTATCTTCAAAATGACACGCGTGCGCGCACAAACACAAATTTGTCGACACTGGAAACATCTCAGGGTATCATGGTCTGCAGCTGCTATTGATATCAAGGCATGCAGGGGGTGTGCACGTTTCATAGCTCGCCGCCAATTCTTTCTCTGTGTGTGTGTGTGTGTGTGTGTGTGTAATTCATAATGAATCCCATTCACTGAATCATGTGATATGAAGCTGGCATTGTTGACGGCTGTGACTGCTCGATTAGTCTGGTCCATCGCCAACAAATAAAAGACATTCACTTGTCTCCACACTAGGCAGTTATTGTTCTATGGTGGAGTCTATTGGCAATATTTATGTTTATTAGCTAAAATTCTTTTTCAGCTAATATTTATTCTAAACCAGGGTTGTCAAATACCAGGCCTCGAGGGTGCCTTGACAATCTTATTCCTGGATCTTCGCCTTGTTTCTGAAATCTTGAATTAAGTGGTTGATTTGCCTTCCCATCGTGTTGTCAAGTTCTATAGTTATGCAAATGATCTCATGATTATTTTTTTGTGTTCAAGCTGAGAATCATAGCCATGTATCATAGTATTCCTTCCAATTACTGCATTTGCTTAGATACATAACAGCCAATCACAATGTGCAAATCAAAATACTTCACCAAGCAGCAGACATTATTGCAAAACAGTAGGATTAAGTAAAACACAAGAAGGCATAACACAATAACTACTTAAATTTAGAATGTCTAGTTAAGCACACAAATATTATTGTCCATTTTAGGTAACATTTCATATTGTTTATTTTACTTTTCAGTGAGACCAGCACTATAAAGCTCGTTTAAGCATTCACTGATTAGTGAATTAGCATTTAACCAAAGTGGAAATCATTAATATTTTTTATTTTACTTGTATTTATTTTGTGCTTGCCTTCCTCAAGACACTGTCAACTTTATTGAAAATAAACACCAATAAAATTGGTGTTTATTGTCAATAATGTCTTCTAAAGCACATAATTACCCAGTCGTTTTTTTTTAAATTTCCGCAAGGTTGGCCACTGGTGGACTTTATTCCCTCCTCCACTGTGGTTAGCAAATTTTCTGGGAAAAACCCTGTATATTATTGATGATAACAAAATACAATCACCTCACAACATATTATTCAAACATCTCAGATGGACTTCATTTAGTATTACAGGGAAACATTTGCTTGCTTTATTTGGTTTGGCTGTTATTGTTATTATTGTCATAATTTTAATAGCATTTTTCTATTTTTATGTGAAACTGTACTGTGAAACAGGTCATGAAAAATCCTACCATCATGAGTAAAACTGTCTACAAATGGACTGCAGAGAGACTGTTGAACCTTCCTGTATAGGAAGATAAATATGGCTGGTATTTTGTTGTCAAGAGAATAACAATAGCTTCAATAACCGTGGCTAATGACGTGTTGAGCTGAGGTAGGGAGATGATGCTAAAGCCACTGCGGCAGACACACGATCAATTTGCAGTTGTAGTTGAACATTCTTTCAGCAGGGAGTGTTAAGCTCTGCACTCAAAATAAACCACCAGCTGTGGTGTTCCTAAAAGTACTAGTGTGTGAATATATGTGTATTAGAAGGAAACAGCTGTCCTCATAGTGCCACAAGTCCATTGATGCTAGAGACTGTAGCTATGAACCAGCCTTTAAGGGAAAGGGCTTTTATCATGTTCCATGTATGACTGTATTAGAAGCAAAGCTCTTGATTTGTTAGATTAAAAGTTAATAAAATGACATAATTTATGAATTAATAAATGTTGTAAAAACCATTTTAGTCTTTATTTAAAAATTTATTAAAAAAAATTAAATCAAGTCAAATAAATTAGACTGCCATTGAAACTTAATTTATTTTAACAGAAAGCCAGATAATGGATAGGTTTATTATATAAAAACTGACTTAAATATAGAGGTATTCACTTAAAATTGGTTGGGTTTCCATTTGCGTAAAATACTGTATAAATGCTGCATGGCATGGAGACTATCAGCCTGTGGATATGCTTAGGTGTTAGCTAAGGTGAGCTAAGGTTAGCTAAGTGAGGTGGCTTATAATAGATAATAAAGCAAGTATTGGTACAGTAGCAGTGTTGGAAGGTGATCTCCATCAAGCTTGCTGGCAGAAGGAAGTGCTCTAAAATTCCCATCATGAGACCTTTATTTCCAAGCTGTACTTTTATTATTAAAAAATTAAAACAGTGCAAATCAAGGAATGCAATAGTTGTTGCCCATATCTTGGATACATCTTTGTGTTGCAGGTGTTGTAGTACTGACTCCAGCTGCAGCCCACGCCTTGTTGACCTCTACTAGACTCTTGAATAGGTTTTGGTTCACAGTCCTCTCCAGGCTGTGGTTATCCCTGTTGCTTACAGCTTTTCCTACGGCACTTTATTCCCCACAGTACACTTTCCACTAGTGTGCTTAAATACACTTTGGCGCTGATCTTCTTCTTTTGGGAAGTGTAAGGGACGGTTTAATGAAAAACTGTTCAGTTGTTGTCAGCCAGAGCAAAGTGAAACCACAGTCAAATTCCTTTTCTATGTGCATAAACCTGGCGAATAAATCTGATTCTGATTTATTGGTCACAACATTGCCAGAACAGAACAATTTTATGATAGAAATGTTTTTATTGGTCTGATGTAATATTCGAATTCCTGATAAATTTAGCATTTGCAAATGTGCAGAATAAAAAATTTAAACATATGGCTTTAGGTGTAATGAATATATGCACATAGAATGGAAATACTGAAATAAAAAGAATATATAATTGCATTCTAAGTTACTAAGATCCATTTATCTAGAACACCATGGAGAGGTCACCAGTCCATCACAGGGCAACGTAGCGACACACAGGACAAACAACCATGCAGAGAAATTTGGAGAAACCAACAAACTTGCAGAAAAACCCCAGGTCAAGATTCGAACCCCGCAGCCTGAAAATGAAATAAAATTGATTTGTAAAAATGACTTTGAGTGTCTTGATGAATTTTTTTAAGTACAAATGCAAGAAAAACTGAACTCTATTTCTGAGTTTTTTGAACATCCTTCCAAAACAATGGTTTTGTTTTATTTTATTCTCACCTACCGTTTAGTCAGACACCAATATCATTGCATATTCCACATTTTCTTAATGTTGTGGAGCATTACCAGATAAGCTACCCTTTAGCACATAAACCAGAAACAGCTAACCTGCTCTCCCGTGGTCTGTTCTGCAGATATCCGGGAGACAGCATTCGTCTATGCCATCACAGCAGCAGGGGTGACACACGCCGTGACCCAAGCCTGCAGCATGGGAGAACTCCTTCAATGTGGATGTGAAGCGACCAGAAACAAAGCTCCTCCAAGGCCGCCTTCATCTTCCTCATCTGGGGACGGGGTTAAATGGGAGTGGGGCGGTTGCGGCGATGATGTCGAGTTTGGTTATGAAATGTCCAAAAGGTTTATGGATGCCAAGAGGAGGAGAGGGAAAAGTGATATCAGGACACTCATTAACCTCCACAACAACGAGGCTGGGAGGCTGGTAAGAAACACGCTGATAAGTTTCTCTTTTTTCCGCTTAATTATTAGTGTGGCGTGCTTTGTAACTGCTACTGTGTTTAACGCTGATCACATGTTTCAAAGATGTTGCCTGTTCTTTGGAATTCATCCTTCATTCCTCAAAAGAGAAAGACAGCCTTTAGCTGTATTTGTGGAGTACCGTAAGCTGATATTTTTACAAGAATCAGATTTCTGAAACAAAAAAAGAAGAGCGTGCCACATATTTTGCATTTAAGCCTTCGAGGCAAACAGCTTTTACCATTTTCACAGTCACTGAAGGAGATTTAACTTCATTTCACAAGTAATTAACTATCGCTATGGTAGTTTTTTCTTTAATGCAGTTCTGTCTTCTTGTGAAAAAATGTTGCACAAGAGTCACATTCAGTTATTAAGTTAATTTAAAAGGAAAGTACAGAGGAACGGAGGAGACAAAGATTTTTGGGATGTGGTCCAATTAAAGCATTAGTGACAAACCATTTTGAGCATTAAAAAACGGCACGCTAATTCCCAGAGGCTGAGAAACAAGCGTGCTGCGATGCGTTCACATTTCTGTTTGTGTGCATGCAAGCATACACCTTTACCCCTTTAGTTAGTGTGTGAGTATATGCCTAAATGGACAGGTGTGTGTGTGTGTGTGTGTGTGTGTGGCTCCATGTCAGCGTGCGGGGGTGCATGTGTGTGTGTGTGTGTGTGATGGGTTAATTATGTGCAGTATAAGTGAATGATCTGTTGTCAAGGCTTGTTAGATGTAGGAAGGCCAGAGGCAACATGGATGGGAAAGGGGGTGGGGAAAAATTCCTTTGGAATAGCGTCTGCTTTTATCTTACCTATCTATCAGTTAGTGTTTGCGTGTGCTTGCGTGTGTGTGTTTGTGTGATCTGGTGGCTTTGTGTGTGATAAATTATGTCAGCACAATAATAAATTTTAAATTCCTTAGTGGATTTGTCATTTGTCTGAAGCAAGAGTACCTCCATTTGAGGTTCAAGTTATTTATTTTTTATGAAGTTTTTCTCTCCTGAGGGTTTTTTTTTCTTTCACCTAGCTGCTGTCCCTCACTTCTCTTTTCACACCTTCTCCCACTAGGCTGTGAAACTCCACATGCGGACTGAATGCAAGTGCCATGGACTGTCAGGCTCATGCACCTTGCGCACGTGCTGGAAAAAGATGCCTCATTTCCGTGAAGTGGGCGACCGCCTGCTGGAGCGCTTCAACGGTGCTTCCAAGGTGATGGGCGGCAACGATGGGAAGACCCTGATACCCGTCGGCCTGAACATAAAGCCGCCGGACAAGCAGGATTTGATATACTCTGACGAGTCTCCAGACTTTTGCCTTGCGAATCGGAAAACGGGCTCGCTGGGAACAAGGGGGCGCATGTGCAACAGCACGGCCATGGACATCAGCGGCTGTGACTTGCTGTGCTGCGAGCGAGGCTACAGGGAGGAGACGGTGGTGTTTGAGGAGAACTGCCTGTGCCGCTTCCATTGGTGTTGCGTTGTCCAGTGTAAAAAGTGCATGGTGCGAAAAGAGCTTAGTCTGTGTCACTGATGAACTGAGGTAGAGTATTCATATACTTTAATTATAACCACTTCTGTTACTTTTTAGGTTCTTGCTTTTGTATTGTTGATGTGAAAGAAGGAAAGGATGTAGACTTCCATGGTTATCCATTTTATATATGTTTTTACAGCCAAATAACACATGTGACACCTTTGATTTGACATTTAAAACATGTTGTTGGAGTTCTATGAGTTCTGAAAAAATTTTAAACTTTCCAAACTACCTACTATCTGTTTTTTGTGGGGTTTTTTCAGTTATTTTTTTGTCCGCGGACCAAAGAATGTTCTCTTCCATTAAATAAAAGGCAGAATGCATGGAGGGTCTATTATTGACTAGCTAGGCAAGTATAATGACTGGTTCACATGGTGAGATTTTCAAATCTCAGATACTCCTCTTAGGTAATAACAGGTTTGGACCTACATTGTGTGACATATTACAACATGGCAAACACACCACACAGACTTCACTCACAAACATTCAGATGCCAGATGGAAAATCCCGCAAAAGGTGAAACATGGCTGACTGGGAAGAACCAGTGGCAGTACTTTATGGATTACATTTAGCAGAGAGAAAAAAACAATAGAACAGGACATCTCCAACTTCCACCTGTCTTTCTGGTGTACTGTGGCAGTTTGTCTTCTGTGTTCTGACTTCTCCTCCATGTTTCTGTCACCTTGCATACTGATTGGCTACATGTCACATTCAACAGGCTGCTTATCCACGGGGAACATCCTACATCACAACATGTTGAATATCCCAGATTTGAGGTAATTGCAGTCCTGATGTCCTTCCAAGCAGTCTAGAGATCACTCTTAACACACCACACAATGCAGAAATATCTCATAATATTATCTTCAGAGCCACCACAATATACAGAGTCTTTAAGATTGTCAAAAGATGAAAGATCCAGGCAAAAATTTGCATTAATATCTTGCTGTGTGAACCAGGCTCAAGTCTTCTCCCTCCACAACATTTATAACAGAGCTCAGTGTAGCTGTTAAACCAAAGAGGTGTCCGGATCATTAAAATGATTTCTCTGATGTATTCAATACAAAATGGCAAAGAACCACACCAGTTATGATATAAACGTGCAAGGTTGTAGAGAGTCTGTTTTGTACTGTTTGTTATTTAAATTTCTTCATAGACGTTGTGGTCTGTTTTCAATATGCTGTAGGGTAATACAAACATAAAGCATTATGGATATTAATGTCGACATTCAATTACTTTGTTTCATTTTGATATACAGTATGTGTTAATGGAATTACTGGTATTTAGCATTGTAGTCATTTTTTGTCTTCTATAAATCACAAGTAACAAGAAAAACTCACATTTGACAGTTGAAAACTACATTTAGCAGATATTTTTAAATGTTTGGATTATGTTTTTATTTCTCTTTAAATATTTGCAGTGCAAAACTTTTCACACCCCTTGAACGTTTACTCTTTTGATCATTTTAAAAACTCTGACTTCATGTATTATGGCAGAGATTTTATGTGCTAGACCAACACATATCAGAGCATATTTGGAAAAAAGGTATGAAAATTATGCATTTTCAATTTCTTTTTACAAAAACAAGTGCTATTTGTGTGATGTGCATTTCTGTTTACCCTCCTTTACTCTGATACCTCTAAATAAAGTTCAATTCCACCAATTGCCTTTAGAGGTCCTATAATTATTAAACAGTCTACTTGTATTTTATCTTAGTATAAATACAGCTTTTATGTGAAGACCTTTAAGGTTTGACAGAGAAAAGTCTGTTGGTTGTTCACTCCTCAAATCTGGCTTATTTGTGTGTTCGAATGGCCTAATCAAAGGCCACACCTAAATCTAATTCAGAATCTCTGGCAAAATTTTGCTGTTAACAGTTTCTAATCTGACTGAGATTGAGCTATTACAAAAAATAAGCAAAAATCTCAGATCCAGATGTGCACAGTTATTAGATATACCTTAAAACCATGATGATTTAAGCTGTAAATATAATGATAAATGGTTCTTAAATACATGACATTTTTTTCAGATTTCAGTAAGTTTTGCTTTCCATCCTTTTTCAACTCTTCCACTTTAAGTGTCTTCGTGTTGGTCTGTTGCATAAAATCCCCCCAAACGCATTTTGGCCTCTGGCTATACAGTAATACAACAAAATGTGAAGAAATTCAAGAAACATAAGACAAGGATGATTTTACCTACAGCAAGAGTTTCTTCAAAAAACTGGAAAGACCAATCGATTCCCTTCTAAACATTCTTAAAAACATCTACAGATGTGTACATGAGGCAGGAAAGTGGTTGGGGTTAATCAAATGAGCTAACCAAGACTGACTTTCAATATCTTTTGTTTTTAAGGCTTTATGGACTAGAAAAGTAAAGTTTTTGACATATTTCTCCTGCAAGGACTGATCAACCTTAAGCAGACCAAACAAGTGTTAGGTGGTGTATGATTCAGGATCACAACAGAAATTTGTATAATTCTCCTGCACATTTTGGCCGGAAAGCAAGTGAAAAACTTCTCACCTACAACTCTCTCATTACATTTACAAAAACATGTAAAATTTGTGATTTCCTCAGAAGTAAAAGCGGAGCCCTTATTTTCTTTACCTTGTGGCATCAAGAAATCATTTCTGTTGGTTATTTTTCATTAGATTTATATACAGAGCTATTAAAATAATGCACTTTTGGTTGTTAGCTGATTTTTGAGATAATGACACACATAATGTATGTGTGTCTGTATGCTTGTGTGTGAGAATTTGTACTGAAAAACCTACCCACGACTATAAAAGTTGGCCAGTTATGAGCATAATCTTCTGTGTAGTAGATAAAGAATGTGCTACACCTCCCATACGGAACAGGACACTTTTAACCGCTGATTGTTTCATTAGAAGAGTGTTTCTCATAAACCTATTATGTGATGTTATTTAGACTTTCATGGCCTATTACATACACAATGTAATGTATAATGAACCCATTGTTTCAGCTTGTTTTATAAAGGGTTTTTAAAGTTGGTGTGAATGTTTCATATTATTTTGCCATTAACTAGTCAGTGACCTCTGTGTTTTCTTCTCATTGGTTGTGTATTATGACTCATATTTAAATGATGGTTTGAAGTTATATTGTTAGTATCACACAGAACCATTTTGGAGGGCCAAAAATGATCAGCTTTGTTACAAACGATTGATTATCCTGCTATTAAAGTCTATTTTGTCAATTAACTGTTAATGTCACTTTAATTCAAGATTACCAGTAATGTTTATTTACAAGACTAACCATTGACTATGATAATAGCTTTAAAATAAACCTTGTTACTTTCATATAGTGTGTAAATTGGGTTGATGACACAAGGCACCAAGGATAAACATTTACATACAACGATAAACAACAGACAGTAAGGTTTCTGTATACATCCTGCATTAGTACACAATGTGATGGACAAATTGTGTGCATCATTGGGGTCAAGGGTGGCGCAACCAGTGGTTGCTAGTTAAGAGGCGGGGTACACCCTGAACTGGTTTCCAGTCCTTCACTGGGCAATTTATTCATGGTATACCAATACCCACACATCCTCACACACACAAGGACAACTTATAGAGATTAATTATTCCAACAATCATGTTTCTGAATTTTGGGAGGAAGCCAGACTACCTGCAAAAAGACACAAGGCTGGGATTTGAACCTGTGACCTTCTCACTGCAAGACAAAATGTTACCAATTGCTCCATTGTGCAGTGGATCCCTTAACGATTTTTTGTCTAACATTTAATCAGCTTAAATTTTTCATTTTCTTTTAGATCAATTAGAACAATCCAAATAATACAAGAAAAAATTAGGAAACTAGCAAGCCTGAGAACACGATCCCATCAGTGAAGTTTGGAGATGGAAGCATCTCCAAACTTGTTGTGTAGAGGTTTTGCTGCAGGAGGGACTGGTGCATTCCACAAAATAGATGGAACTATGAGGAAAGAACATTATGATGAAACACTAAAGCAACACTTCAAGACATCAGTCAGACAGTTTAAAGGTTTTGTGTTTGGACAGTGACCCTAAGAGCACTATCAATATGGATACAAGGGTAAATAATACAAAAAAGTCTTAACTGCTTTCAATAACTTCTAAAAAAGTAAGGGACAAGAATTTCAACGTAAAACCTTGAACCCTGCATCTCTAACAGTTGCTGAGTTTATAAACTTGGTCATAATCATAGCATTTTATGACCAATGTGCTATAACTAAGTGTTTTTTTTTTCTCAAAGATGACATGTGAGAATCCAATGTCACCAAAACTCAATCTGCTCAGCTAAAAAGTGGTAAAGAAAGAAATAGCCAATTTGTTTTGGAATGATAAGTCCAGTTTAACAGCATGAAAAGATGTGAAATAAGCAAGACATGTTGCATAGCTAAAGCTCTTCTGTGTATAAAAATATATTTCTGCAACTATTAAATGTTGTCAATTTTATGATTTTAAAAACTAGATCTTTACATTCATAGGCCACCCAACAAAATGTGATGTTTTTAAGTGTCTCTGCTGCAGAAATGAGAAAAACACAAAGTCATGGAGGCTGGGTGAGGTGGAGGGCAGCAGGCCTGCCTCTGTTTGAGCTGTACAAGTTGACACAAGTTCATATTTTCAAGGAATTTTCTGCTCAATGGTGTGTCACACTTTGGCCAGGGGTTGTGCTTAAGTCATGGCAACGAAGGCCAAAAGAAGAGCAAAATGCCAGGGGGTACTTAGCTTCGTCTGGCCTCTCAAACTCCTCTCCTCTGGGCTTCAACCTGCACGAACTTTGAGTGTTGCGTAGTCAAAGCCAGAGAAAATAGACAAGCGTGTGGATAGATTTATTGAAACATTGGTATAAATATAGTCGCCTGCCGGCATCTGTGGGCTGCTGGGGTGTGCGTGTGTGTGTGAGTTTAAGTCTGTCGGAGAGTGTGGCCAGGCCATGCTGGGAGTATTTTTCCATGTGGCCCTTTGAGGAATGCACGATCATCCCTAAGAGAGATGAGTTTTTGTCTCCACCTATGTTGACTGTTAAGTGCTTGCATAAAAACACTGGCTCGCACAAAGCATTAATGAAGGGTTGCCACTGTAAATGGGTGTACAGTATTATGTGGAGACAGTAAATCTGTCAAACAAATAGTGGCTTGTCATTGCTTATCAGCCACAGTGTAGCCTTGGTGGTCTGCTTTTGTTTTCCATGCACTTACACCATAAAATGTGTATTTACTTGCTTACAACAATGGGATGGTTATAAGAGGGTTTTCATAGAGATTTTAACAAAACAATAAAAAACAAACATTTGTCTTTATTGTGAAATGAGTGACAAGATTGGTATCAATAAACATAAGTATCCTCACAAATGTTTTATTGGAATGCTTCATCTTTTCAAATCAACATGAAACATCTTTTGGGTTATGTGCCTACCAACTTTTAGTGACAATTTTTCCAAGTATTTTCCTGAAAAAAGAAAATACTTGGATCAATCCGTCAGATTGGATAGAGAACATATGGGTACAGACATTTTCAACAAATTCCCTATTGGATTTATTTCTGAACTTTGACTGGGCCATTAAAACAGTACACTGTGCTCGAAACTGTTTCATTAACTGTTTGTTTGTTTGTGTTTAGGGTTATGGGGATGCTGGAAGGCGAACCGCTCACATGTTTTCTTCCAGGTTTTTCTTGCTGGGTGATACTGTATGAGACTATCAACAATGACTTTCGTCTTAGTTGTGATACACAAAGGATAGAATGTGATCCTATCAGCAGAATCCTCCATCTGAAGTGTGGTTGTTTGTAGCTCCTCCCAAATTACCATTGACCTATTGGATGATATAGATGTCTAGAGGACAAAGCAAAATCCCCAGTGACATGAAAGCTTGGGATCTTGTTTTAAAACTTAACTCTTAACTGTAACACTACTAAGTTCTCACCAACAAAATCACTTGTTTTATTTAGGGGTATCAGATTAAAAAGTCCTGCACACTAAGCCATGCCAATATTGTTTTCTTTCCACAATCACAATTATGTGCTCCTTTGTGTTGATCTGTCAGATAAAATCCCATAGCAATACATTGAAATCAGTGATTTTCTAATAAGACAAATTTTTCAAATGATCAAGGAGTAAGAGGGCTTTTGCAAGGCACTGAAATAAATGAACCAAAGAGGGAAAATGAGTTTAATACACAGAAATAAAGAAAAACAGACGTTGACAGAGAGAGCTGAGGTAACTTAACACTATACTGCTCCTCTGTTTGTGTGAACTCTCCCCCAATGCCTTATCAATCTAGAAGAGAGATGCTGCTTACCCAAAGGGCACATCTAGAGATCAGCTCTGTGTGGGGCTTAATCTGATACCAATGACTGTAATTACAGGAGTGGGAGAGACCGACACACACTGTGAAACATGTTTAACATGAGCTGTGAAATGAAGCAATCCTGCGTATTTTGCATATAAAAAGTGCACTCAAAGTTGTTTTAATCACAAAAAAATACAGACATGCACCTCCTCAGAGTCACACACGATCAAACTAATGCACAGACAAATCCTCCACGTTGGCTTGCGCACTTGGAAGAGACAGTGATCTTTATGAGTTAATGCAGGCCCTGGAGGTGATGGCTCAGCTGCTGCCTAAGTTCCAGAGCCCACCCAAATAGGTTTCCAGTGCTTAGAGACATAATAGTCCATTTTCTGCACTATGGTATGTCTTTGACTTTTAAGCAGTGCTTGCCTCGGGATCCTGAAATGTCATTGACTGTACACCCAAACACGTCTTGGGGATTGGACTTGACTTATCTTGCACAGGGCTGTTCCTGAACATGAGTGGCGTGCTAAGCTGGATAAATTGCTTCTAAGATAAAACCCAGCTAAAGTAGTTTCAGTTTAAAATGTACTTTGGCAAAGTAACTCCAATCATTTTAGAAATATCATATATGGGAAACATGTGAGCGGTTTCCTCAAGGAACCTGTCATTGTTGCAACATCCTGAAACAACACTCGCTGCTCTGAGAAAGACTCGCTGACCCACATCATTGTGGTGGGTGGACAAACAAAGAGATGACCTTGCAAAGTATCTTTTTTACTCATCCTCTCCCATTTTTCTAATACCCCTAAAAGCCCCCATTTCTCTTTTGATTTAGTCTCTTTCTCTCTTTCAATTGAAAGTCCTCCTTTGAATTGTGCCATTTATCAAACTCTATCTTCCACCCCAACTTTTCTTCTCTTCCTCTGTTATCTAGGGATGTGAGTCCGCTGCTGCCAGAAGTTGGTGGGAGACCGAGGGCAGCTGTTGTCAGCTGTGGCTGGTTTGGCTCAGGGTCCATTCCTGTGTGAAGACGGGGCAGGCTTCTTTCACTCCTGGACAGAGATAATAAACATCGCTGTTTGTGCAAAAACACACTTGAAAAGCCTTGAAATGAAGTGAACAGAAAAAAGCTCAACAAAGTGCTCGCACATGTGTTGGGGCAAACTGTGATGAGCACAAGAAGCATCTTTTCCCAATTTTTTCCAACAGGGCTGAAGATAAATGAGCAACAATCTCCAAGAACAAAGAACAAAATTCCCTCTGTGTTCCCTAAGAATCTGTAAAAGACCCTGCTACTTTCCAACTGTCTGAACTGCACAGTTTATGTCCAGTATGCAAGGCACCAGCTTAGCAGGGCTAAATCAAATTTAGAGATTGCAACCGATTACATCCATTTACGTACACTTATCATCAGCATTAATCGCACAACAGTTTGGGTCTTCTATCGACGCATTTAAACTGAGCTAATGCGATGATTAAATAAATTTTTAAAATAAGAATCAGGTGCACATGTTTGAAAGATTTTGGATTTTTTCTAATCCCCACAGATATGAAAGCAAATAGCACATGGGCCACAAACTTGTTGTAGCCATCATTAAGCTTCCAGTATAATTGTGGTTGAGTATTTGACTGCTCGTTTTGTCAGAATTGGTAGAGTTCTTTAAAAATTGGTTGGCTTCCTGACTTGGCTCCAACCTTGAAATGTAGTTCATACCTTTTCAGTAACGTAGGGATTAGAGAAGTTTACAGTCAGCTTAATGATATCCAATCCAGAACCAGTATTGATGAGCGTTTAGGTTTCTCACTTAAGATCATAGTCAGACATTTGATTGTATCCAACTTTAAACTATTCTGCTGGTGATTTGAAGCAAAATTAATGATTTTGAAGGGCAGTTCTCCATTTTCATTTTTCAATCAACTTTGTGAAATGCATCGCTATCAATAGTAAAACAACAGCAGAATGATACTACCACCACCATGTGAGTTGTTTTACTGCACTGATGTTTGCTTGTCTTTAAAATTACACCTAACTGTCCCAATCTGTTTTGGTATTCTTCCAAACTATACCTAAGTTAGTATGTCTTCTAATAGCTTGAACACGCATACAATTGTTTCAGCTGATGAAGGCTGGATATTTAATGGCTCTTCTTGGTAAAATCTGGAACATTTATTTAGATTAATTAGTCTGCTGGCACTACTACCCCCTGTTTTAATCCTAGTTTACAAATTTTCAGCATAGTTTTGGTCAGAGCTCTTCAAAAGCCTAATGTTAGTCTTCTTTTATTTCAAAACCTTTTCAGAATCACTCTCCAGTTGGAATAGACCACTTTGTCTATGTTTTCACACTATGATCTAAGCTGCAACAAAAAGATGAAAAGGCACTGGTCTATGGGGGCTTTCAAAATTAACAACACTGTGGCAATTCTTGAGCATGGTGGTGGCGGCATTATGCTGATGAACTGGTTCACTACCAGTGGTGCTTGTGAAGTGTAGAGAGCAGGGCTCACCTCAAATCAACAACTGCAGTCTATGTCAGAAGCTTAGGGACCACTGCTCATTCCAGTAGAATTGTAATCACATAAATAATTTTGCTTTAGAATATACCTAAAACTAACCTTCTGGAATGCTTTTGACCTCTGCCAAATTTAAAAGGAATCATGTTTAGATGTTGTGTCTGTGTCAGGAAACCTTTTTAAATGAACTCTGCATTTTCTTATAAAATGAGTAGTCAAACATCCAGCCAGAATGATCCCATATTCATGTTGATCATCATAATAGCAGTGAAATATGTATATTTTTGAGTCTGTATATACTTTTTTGTCCCCAATTAATTAAGAAAAAGTTCACAATAAATTGAAACATTCAGACAAAATTCTTCTCGTTAATATTAAGGTTTGTTATAAAACTAATACAACTTGGGAGAAAAAAATCTTCCTTTAAAATCTAAAATTAATATGATATGTCTGTCCATGATGAGTGTATTTATAGTTTTTATCAGCACATTCTATCCCACCCCTTTAATAGACTAAATATGTGGGACAATTTTGGTGTTTGAACACAAGATGGCAGCCAAGGAGCAGAAAGCTGAACAATCGAAATGTTTGATATTAGGTTTTTCCAACTTTGCTGACTAGATCATGATGATGGCAAAAAAAATAATAATTATGTTGAATATCATCTAAGCTAACTTAAATAGAAGTCAAATTTAAAAATGACAAAAAAGCGTATCCCAAATACAAATATATCTGATGCATTGATTTTAAAAAAACTTCACAGGCGTGATTGAACGTACTAAAGTTCAACATTGTGTGCTCCGGGAAAAATAATTGATTGATATATTTTCATCTTAGCAACTTTTGTAACTCATGTAAATGTTCTTTTTGCTGTAATTGTAATACAGCTCCTACACATTCTTGGATCGGTTGTAACTGTTACCTTGCATACCTTTAGAGGAGAACACGCACACGTACAAAAGCACATGTGTGTGTACACACACAGAGAGATTCTAAGTAACAAACATTTTCAGATAACAATAGCACGCAAACACGCTGCAATCATCCCCAATTAGGGATGCCCTAAGGTAAGTGAGGCAGCACGAAAAACAAGCACATCTCATTTTGGTGAGTGCGAACGTGTGGGCTTGCATGTGTGTGCATAAATTCATCCATATGTATAGGTTTTGTACAATTTACTTGCAGAATAACTCAATTAACGTATTTAATTTAGGATTCTGATCTCCAAACAACTACAAGACAGCTTTATGTTTAAATCTACCAATGAAATTTTAAAGAAAGCATGTTTCTGCGCCACATTCTTCTTTTGCCAGAGTGTTTCCAGACGCCTGTTGATAATCGTGTTCAGCACACAAAACGGTTGTTTTTAACTCTGTAAAAGTTTCTAAGTCATTATATGTTGTTAGTGGTGAAAAGGAGACGATAAGGAGCGCCGATCTTCAGAGGTCACATACTGAGCTACAGGCTAGGCCATACAGTGCACTTCATCATTATGAGTAATCCTTTTGAAGATGTGAAAAAAAAACCCACCTTAAATTCATTGTGTGTTTTATTTATCTTTTCAGTGTTTTCACACTGAAATTATGAGAATGACTCACATTTTAATTAAATAATTTAGGAGGGAAAAAAATCATTCATCAAACCACTAGAAATATACTGGTTGAGAATTGTAATAGTTCCTTTAAATGAGACATCACTGTATAATTTTTCAGTGTGTGATTTACCATTTAAATGAACATTTAATCAGTAATTTTTAACTCATGATTTCCTTGAAATATAAATGTAATGTGACAAAAATGGCCATTTCCTTTCACCACTTCCCAAGATGGAAAAGACAAGACATCTTGCCACTAGATTTGGCTTTTCAGGTACAAAGACACCAGATGGGTCTGGTGTGAAGCAAAAGGTTAATGTATTAAGAAGCCCGAATTCATTCTCATGTTGGTATGTTGGAGGATGATGAGTTGTTGAGGGCCTGTTTCTTTTCCAAAGGCCCTAGAACGAATATTCTCATATGCTGTTGGAAGGATCCCAAAATTTTAAATGAAATTCTGATCAATTATTTTAATTAATTAATTATTATTAAAAAGTAGTGTCACTCGGTCATTCTCTAGGATGTTGGTCTAATATAACCACAACTTGGAAAACTGTGCCGTGTCCTGTGCATAAAACAACATATCTAAATAAACGTTATTTGTGCTGTTTGCTTTAAGAAAAGATAAAAACTGAGGTCCAAAAGCCACATTAAACAAGCAAAGCAAAAACAAAAGTGAATGGGAAGTTATTTTTGTAATTCTTCCGCAACAAATACGACCTAAAAGATATTTTCATTCATTAGGGGAAAGGAACAGTCACGGAAATTCAGAATCCTACTTTGATGTCTATTTTGTTAAAGAGAACCTCTGCAAACCTTTTTCTCCCTTTGGATTTGTGTTTCTTTGTGCATTGTGTCGGTCGTTGGGATTATCTAAAATAAAGCCAGGTCACACTACCCGAGGATATTTTCATTCCCTGCAAAGACTAGCTAATTGGTTGAAGCCACACTGAGGCCCCCGAATGGGATTGCAACACAGATACAAGACATAACAGTGAGAAACAATGTTTGTCCCTACTTCTAATAACATGCATGTGTTACTAGTGCTGAAAAAGTACAGTGTGTTACATCTACAACAAAGCAGCATTGGTGTTTACTTAAGAGTTTGTTAATAATAAATTGAAATGGAGAGAAACACAGGATGCAGAAGATAATATTCAATATCAGATACAGTGAAGAAATTTAGATCCCTGTTGATTTACCTGTTGATCTATCCCTGTTCTCAGGAAAGACAAAGTCATACAGTGTTACTTGTTGCTTTAGTTCAGTTGTCTAGGGAGAAAAAACGGGGGAGGAAAACTAGACTCATAGGAAGAAAGAAAAAAATGAGGGTTGGAAAAGGTAAGATGAACTTTTGTCTCTCTCTCTTTTTTTAATCTTAAACCATCGTTTTAGTAACTGTAAAATCCCAATGACTTTACAGTTATTGAAATTATATTTTCTTCTTTCTCTTTTCATGACACAAGGTGCTATGAAAAAGTTAAATGACGTTCATAACAGCATATGGAAAGCTCATCCGAGCCCATCGCAAAGTTTGGGATAATCAATGTCCTCAGCTGGGGCCCAAGCGCCAAAAATTTAATTCATGCTGTTAATAAACTTTTCTAATTGTTTCCCTTTTCTCCGTCTGAGTCTCCCCAGATTGAAGTAGCATTGTACCTAGGTATTTCAGCTTCCCTAGCTGCATTTTTTTTAATTTTTTCAGATATATTCTTTAAAAATCTGTCTATATTTGGCTTTTCAGCAAATAGGTAAATCTGCTGTATAAACTGTATTATCAATAACCTGAGTAAATACAAAAACCTGTTTTTAAATGACAATATTGTCCAGAATCCAGAGCAACATCTAATGCACTGTGGGCCTTACATATTTCAGTTAAAGTCAGAGTTCATGATGCACTAATAAGAAAGAAACAACAAAAATACAATCCATGTTCCATGGTGAAAGCCTCTGCCGAATAAAAAAAGAAAGAAAAGAAAGACTCATCTCACATTTGCTAAAAAAACATCCTAATTAAGTCCAAAGTCTGAACTTAGCTATAGGCATGAACTTAAGCAGGCCTTTCATGCTTTAAAACCATTTAGTGTGGATGGCTAAACAGTTTTGTGAAGTTGGGACCAGAATTTCTATAGTGTAAAAAACTGATTACTTGTTGCAGTCACCTGATATAGTTGGTACCAGGAGGGGTGACAAACACTTACAGTATTAGGGAGCATTTACTTTTCAATATTGGGCCAAGTTGATTTGGATAGTTGTTTCCCTTCATAGTTGAAATCATCATTTGAAATTTTACATTTACTCAAGTGATCTTTGTCTGATGCTAACATTTATTTGATGATTTGAAACATATGTGATACATATGAGTAAGTGAAAAACATTTTTTGTTTTGGGGGTAAATACTTTTTCACAGCATAGTACCTTCTAAGCCATTTGCATTGTTTGTGTTCTTCCATCTGACTTCCACATCCTAAAGTCACTCACAAATCACGTGTCAAAAACATACAAACTTTAACAATGGAAGGCCCATCCTCCTACACTATTTATGCAACTTTCATATTGTTTATGGTCTGCAATGTTTAGTACAGAAAATGTGTGTGTTAGAAGTTTGTTACCAGAGTGCAGGCTTGTAATTGACAAACCTCTGCCCCGCCACGCTCCTCTGCTAAGCTTGTTTTCTTCGGCTTGGTCCAAAACTCTCCAAGAAACATGACCTGAGCTTGAACCTTCTTCTCAGAGGAACGAGACCAAGGGTGGGACAAGCATAACATATGTTATGAATGTCAAAAACATCCAAGGCGCTCACTTTTAGAACAATAAAAATGCCTTCATTTTCATAGCATTGCCATCTTGACCAATAAAAACTCCTTTCTGCTCACACTGTGTGTTAAGTGTGCTGCTTAGTGTTACTGGTCCATTTGCTGAGGTTACTGGAGGCTAGGACATGCAGAGAGAAGATTAGGGATCTTGCAAAAATCCCACAAGCTATTTTTGAATGCCAGTATGTTGTAATTATTTCTGACTTTATCATAAATTCAATCACAGTAAACCACCTTCTACCTAATTTGTGGGAGGGTTTGGGTTTGGGATGTTCCTGTGCTGTAATAAGTGGAGACAGTAACCAGGAGTTCACTGATATTTCAGAAACAATGAAAATACTGTTTAAAATGCAAAATCACAATCAAATGGGATTTTTCTACCTTTTAAAATGGGGTTATACATTGCTTTTGTATTCAAACATTACCTGTAGCTTTTCAAGGGAAAGGGACAATCAGTCAAGTTGCCATGGGTTTTAGCCAAGCATAGAACCAGCGGCTGCTAAGCTTTAGAGGGGGAATTTTGCAATGTTGCAAGATCCACCCCTGCTTTCGCTTTAATTATATCAGAGATATTCCAGTAATTTTCTGAAACATACACTGATACATTGTTAGAATTTATGGTAAATTCTACAAAAGTGAGCTTGGTGGTTGATGCTAAAGCACAGCATGCCCAAACCATGACACTTCCAGCTTTATGCTACAGAGTTGGTAAGAGAGTCCTTCCCTCGAACAGTGTGCTTAGTTCATGCCAAACGTCTTAGCTGTTCTGGTATTCAAGTGATGGGAAGAAATAATATTCCAGAGGTTCTGGTTGTTGTCTATATTTTTCCTGTAAAATTTCAATATGGCCTTCATATTTTTGAATATCAATGTTTTCCCACTCACAGTCCTACAGTCAAGGTTAAACCTATTTATACCACAGTCTCAGCCCATCAAAACATCAATAAGCATTGCTGTAGTATACTCTAGTTTTCTCATCATATTGACTAATCAAAGTACTATACATTTGAACAGCCTTTACCCAGTTGGGTAAGGTGGTTCACAGAGGAGGGTAGGGTTAAGTGCGTTGCACAGAAGCACTTTGACAGAGATTATTATATTCTATTTTATGTCAGAACAACTTAACCACATCACAAAATCACAGAGGACATCACAATTAGACAATTAGTTCGTATAACACATCCCACTTCTTAACTTCTTGCAAAACATGACATGATATGTTTTTAAATGTTAAAACTGAATGAAAAAAAAACAACTTAGAAGGCTGCTACAAATTAGCGGTATGTACATGGAGTGCCTAATCTTTATACCATATTATTAATAATAAAAGAAAGGTATTCGCAATATATTTAATTTCAACCCACAAGCGTTTTACTCAATTGCTTACAACAGACTACAGTGAAGATTCAAATAAACTAAACACCCCAGCTGTTTGAAAAACTATCTCTTATGAAAAAAAGTCAGTGTTTTGGTTTTATTATTAAATTAAACGCTCTTCAGTTTCACATTGTAGCCAGCAGAGCAATGGAGAAAGACAGCAGCAGGGAAGACAAATATAATTTCTTTCCCAGAAAAACCATGTTCAAATCAAAACTCTCCTGAACAGATGAACATTGTACAAGTTTTAAAGAGAAAAATTGGACGGACTTTTTAAACAAGATAAATAAAAAGTAAGATGGGAAATCTAAAAGACATAAAATGGACATCCGTCCAGACGTAGAAGGTCATATGTTTCAGAATATTTTTTTGGCATACAATTTCCCAGTCATTTTTGAAATGTAAAGATTGTGTGTGTCAGAGTTGATGTCAGCTGCTGCGATGCACACTTGTCATTATATTTTATGAGACTCAAAAGTCATCATGTGTCATCAAGTCTGTGTTTTAAAATAAGCTAGGTATTATCAACATACATGTCAGACTACAGATGGATAGATAAATCTTTATTGTCATTGTCACAAGAACAACAAAATTTAATTGTAGTGGAAGCCACAGATTTTAATTTGAGTTTGTATTTCATTGTCTTCATTGCACTAATAAAAAGGAACATTTTTTATGTCATTTTTTGATTGTGTCTGTGAATGTGTGAATGCTTTGGGAGTCCAATGGACTTCATGAAGCAGTATATAAGTACAGGCCATTTACTATTCACCATTTCATTTGTTTATTTTATTATATTTCAGCTGGGCAAATGTTTTCACATATTTGTCTTAGAATACATAAAGTTACGTATACATCCGGGATCTCATTCTTTCAGTCATGATTCGTATCTCATGACCATAGGTGAGGATTGGCAATGTAGCTGGACTAGTCATTGCTTGTGAACAAGACACTTAGATACTTGTCCCCCTTTTACACAAAGTTGCTCCTCAGCTGAACCATAACATTATTGTTGCAATCCAACCACTCGTTTACACGAGCAACCGGCACGAGTCATGAGCAACCGGAATCTCTCACACCAGCATTTTTTGAAACTAGGTCTCACAGTGAAACTTTTCTTTAACCCCCACAGAGTTGTGCAGTACACTGCAGGTGTGAAAACAACAGTTTATTCTACGCATGCACAAACAGATATCAACAAAAACAATGGCTGGTAGCATTGTGCTGTGTTGTGCCACTTAACTTGTTTAATTCAACACAATTTCTGATAAGTAATATATTTGTTACATTAGCACAATATTTGTGGGAGACAGAGATGGGTTAATGTTTACAATGAGGTGGAAGCAATGGATCAAAAAAGTGCATGTGCGTTCCATGAGAAGCTAAACTCACAGCGCCGTATTGTGGCCTGGCTTGACAACTACACATTTGACTCAAACATTAAACATTTTCCCAGCTAACTTCTGAAAATACCCACAATTTCTAACCAGCAGTCTCATGTAAACTTAGCCTTAAGCTCAACTGCTTGAGGCAAAGACTGACCCCCAACTCATTGACAAGGGGCAGCCCTTTCAATGCAGTCCAACATGCACTGTGACAAGAAAGCGGACACAACTCTTGGTTTGGGCATACAAGGATTAGGTAACCCTTAAAAGCAACCCAGATACCACTTACTCTCACAACAACACCTGCAAAACATCTCAGTGGAAGGTTGTAGGTCTTTTGCAGATCCACAAAGGACATGCAGACAAGAGTAGTGTACTCCCATGGACCCTCAGTAAGTCTAAGAGGGCAAAGATCTGGTCCAGCCTTCCACGGTAAGGACAAAAGCCACATTTCTCCCCATGGAGGTTACACAAGTCTCTCGTGTAATCCCTCAATAATTGAAACACATTCTTTGTCCAGCTTTCTTAAATGAGACCACCACCCCAGTTTGCCACACCAGCTGTGTTATAATGGTTCTCCTTGTGACACTGCAGAGGCACGTCAACCATGATAGCCTGACAATATCCAGAACCTTGCTCAGTTTGTGTGCGATCTTGCAAACATTTAAAACAGGAGGAGTAACTCTCCTATTTCTGATACATAGAAATAGGAGAAATATCCAAGAATACAAAACAGTCCAACTGCTTCATGCCCTGACGTTGACACACAGAAAAACTCCAGTCATTACTGAATCAAAGGTTTTAATCAGGTTTAGCTGTTGGAGGGAAGAACTACTCCTGGCTTTAGAGAGAGAAAGAGGGAGAGAGAGAGAAACAGAGAGCAATACAGTAGATAAAGATTGAAAGGTTGAGAGAGAGAAACAAGAGAAAAAGGAATATCTTTTTTTCCATTAGGAATGTTCTATCAAGTATGTAGACATATTCATGACATTTTCACATGTTCATGTTACATTGATTACAGCAATCAATTGCGCTACAGAGTGATGTCTGTCATCAAAAGAAAACAATGAAAAATATCTTTCTTAAGTGCTTGTCTTTGCACAACACCCCTCGCCCCCAGACCAAATCTCCTGGGGAAACACTGATATGCATATTATTTCTAGTCATCAGTACCTGGGAACATAGCTGGATGGTAAGCTGGACCCGACCATTCTCATGGAAAGGCTGTAAAAGGCTGTTTAAGATGACTGAGATCTTTAAACATCTGTGGACCAATACTGTGCTCCTTCAACTAAATCGTGGTGACTATGTTTTAGTTGAGGTTTGCTGGTGAGAGGCAGCCCAAACAGCTTACAACAGGATACATAAACAGAGCTGGAAGGCGAGCTCCAAATGCGGGACAGTACTAGAGACAGTTCAGCAGGTGGCAGCGTTGAGAATGCTCCTTACAATTAACTCAAACATCAATTACGCCTTCCACCTGCTTTAAGCTTTAGACATATTACAAAAAAGCACATTCAACCATGGGCTGGTCCTTCTAAGATGCTGGACAGAAAGCTAAGGGAACTGCGAGCAGACATTAACCTCTTTAACAAACACTGATAACTGTCTATCGCATTTGCTTTGTTTTTTGTTTCTGTTTTGTTTTAAATGTCTTCACTGATATTGTTGTAACACAACAATTTCCCCCAGGGAATTAATGATCTACCTACGAGTCAAATATAATTGGAGTGGAAACGATAACTGTTATTATTCGATTATTCTAACAATTGTCAACTAATTTCAAGTGTAGAATATACAGACTCTAAAAACATGCAATTTGCTGAAAGAGCAACACCCTCAGAACAGTAATTAAGCCCAAACTGCACAAAGAATATAAACATTTTAAATTTCAGATGAAAAATCTCCTTTGTCTGTTATTTTTGCTCAGCACAGAATTCCTCAAGTGGGATAGTTTTACCTTAAAGTATTAAGTCTGTCAATGTGACTCTCTTCTGACAGAGTATCAGTAAAATAAATTCAGGAGAATTTAGGTGAAGGTAAAATTGTGTTTTACCTTCACCTAAAATAAATAAATTTTATATTAAGCATCTTTTTCTATTTTATTAACAAACAATTGGTTCATTGGAAAAATTGTCAACAGAATTGGCCCATTCTTATCTTTGTGTTAAATCAAGAATTTTTTTTTTTTTTTAAACCTTAGATGCATCCCTTGTACCAAATGATAAGTGCAAATGAGTGCATGGTGCACAGTCAGTTCTACAGAGTGTTAATGAGATAAATAATTAAATTGTAAATAATAAATAAATAACTAAATAGATACATTGCTGTGAAGATCCTCTGATTTTAAAGCTGCACTAACAGCATTTATTATGATGAGTTTTAAAAATGCAGTTCAATATATAGTCTGTAATAAATAGCACTAACAACTGAATTTTTGTTTTGCTCTGAGAAAAGGTTTTCATTAGCTAAATTGTCGCTTAGCTTGGTGTTTCAGCAAGGTCTGCTAAACATTATCCAAGCAGATTTCTAATGATCTACATAGTTTCTTTCTGATTTCTCATCAATAATCTACTTTTTATAGATTCATATTTGACCCAGACCTAACACACGTAAAGAGTACAAAACAGATTTCTGTAATAAGCTCACTTTGGCTATGCATTACTTGTTTTTTAGTGCTACTCATAAATTATTGGTTAAACAGACCAGCTCACATATTTATACATTTTTAAACACTTGGCTCATACTTTTTCCTTCTCACATTCACATTTTTTGAAGATGTGGACTTTTTACTCCCTAAGTTTTCTGGCTGATGTCAGTTTTGTCCTGTGATTCTTATTTTTCTATTCCAAAAGTCAAATCTTGATGCTTTTTGTTTCTTAATCTTATCTTCTTGATATGTGTTCTATTTTTTTTTGTTTTTTAGAAAACTTTTTAAAATCTTTTCCTGGCAGTTGTGCTGTTCTATGAAAAGCCCCACTAAACTCTGACATCTTCACATTTTGGACAACTCTAACCATGCCTGACTTCATTGTAGTAAATGTTTATTCTGTTTTTCATTACCACAGTTGAGAGCATGGTTCAAAATATCTGTTGTGTTTACAAACATCTGTCACTCATAAGGGGATGTTATTTTCCATTATCATCTGTGACAGAGAAGTGTGGATGTAAGCATATAACATATTGTGCTGTGGAGCTGAAGTCAGAGAAGCAAAACCACAGAGTCTACACAATATCCAGCTTTTCTCAAACATCTTGAAATAATTAGGCACAAATTTGGCAACTCTCTCCAAATCTTTCAGGTCAGGGTGCTTGAATAAATTCCTGTATGAGATTTTCTTTTTTCATGGGGTTTGTTTTTCTTGATCTTCTAAATTTGTGTATGGCAACTTAATTACGTCTGAATGCTAAACCCATGTTGTGTTTTACCACTCTGGTGACTCCAAGCAGGCAGAATGCTCGCTTCCCTGCACTGGTGGGGAAAGCCTTTTTATTTGTGGTCTCTAAATCTTTATTCTAAGCTACTCATAAAGCACCAGGATGAGTGATATCATGTGGTATTCATCAACATGGTAGCTTTTTTGTTGTACTTTATTTTCATTTAAACAGAGAGATTAAAGACAATGACACACAAAGGAGGTTAAGCAGCAAATGGAACCAACAATTTAATGAGTCCTCTTCTTGATTGTTTTTACTCACAAAACAGAAAGATTCTCACATTGCCAGACTTAAAACTTTAATTATTATATATATATATATATATATATATTAATTGAAAGTAAGTGAACAAAGAAAGCAATCTGAGTAACTGAAATCATTTTTAGGCATAACTGGATGCAGCAAATCAAAAATATTCTCCTGAATTTATTTTACTGAAACTCTGTCAGAAGAGAGTCTAATTAGCGTAAACATGAGGAAACAAATTAAGCCAGTTTACTTTATTTGTATATAGTTTTGTGAAAATGTAGAGTTAAATGAGTTCAAAGTCAGAGGTTAAAGGTTTTTGATCAGCAAACATATTTTTTATAGCAAATTATAAAACCTGATAACTGATTTTGCAACATAATTTTGTGTCTGTATGCCGGACAACTTTTCCAAGAGCATTATTGCAGGCAATACAATTTGATGGTCAGATTTTATACAAACTTGAAAAGTCTGTATAAAATATGTGTCCCCCTATATAAACGGCACTGGCTAAATAAATAATGTTTTAATTGATGTTCCAGAAAAATTTCAAGAACAAAATTACATTTTAAAGTAAACTCTTAATTTAGTCAGAGTAATGTTACAGACCCATGTAATTTTGCACAGACATAAAAAAAAGTATTTTCCTCGACTACCAGACGTTTCCTTCCCATTTAGTTCACAAAAGCAGGTATATGGTTTAAGTGAAATATTGTGTTCTTTGAGGCATACACAATAACATTTATGCTCAGAATAATATTTGTCACACTGTGTACTTTTTTTTATTGCACTTCTTGTTGCTAATTCTAACATTGAATTTACTTGTGTTTTATTCAAGTATGATTCAATGTTCAGATAGCCTTTTATTATAGTTTATCCTTCTTTTCTTGCCTGTGTTCTTTTTTATGGCTTTTTTTTTTTTTATCTCTCTCACACATTCAAGGGCTGTCACACAGGAACAATTTTAGACAATGGCATCAAAATTTCTCTAACCTGAAACTTGATGTGTACCAACCGATCGGCAGATGCTTAAACAGGCCGCTTCATGTCATCTTTCAATGATTAATGTGCTACTTAACAAAAAGATGGAAATCATCACTTCTGCAAAATGCTGGAGACGTGTTGCTGTCAAAGGACAAAATGGACATGTCTACATCTGTTTTAAATTGTCAGAAGAACTCTTTTCAACCAAACTTCAAAGCTTTTTAAGCCTTCAGTAAATAGTTATGTTACCATAGGCAACATTAACACCAAACAGTAACTAAAGCTGAACTTGTAAAAGTAAATGGACTGAACTTAAAAGTAATAGTCCACCATAAAAAAATTGAATTTTACTTTATGGCTCATAATTTTTCTAATATGAAGTCATGTGTATCTAAATTAAATCTGAATGATAAATCTAACAAACGCCAGTACCCTCCAAGTTGAAAACCCAGACATTTCAGTCCACATCTTTGTGCAACTGATCACAGCCTCTCTTATCTGAAGGACAAAATCAACAACTACAATAACTTATTAACGATTATAAAACTGCTTACTGAAGAAACAGCTAAGATATGGATGATACAGGTCACCATTCCTTTCCTATGTGCATATCTACACCAATTAGCTCCTATCCAAACCAAGCAATCAAGGTCTCCCATAAACATGATGATACATGACAGTGGGACCCCTCTGGAAGCAGGGATAATGAGCTTACCCGGCCCCCATAAATGCTAGAAGCGCAGCTGCTTTTCATCTTTCCTTACTCTTTTGTAAATTGCGTCGTAGTGCACAAAATTAAACAATGTGATTATTAAATTCAATCAATAAACATACAAGCTCAGAGTAGATGTGTTTGTCCAGTTTTTACATCCCTGTGCCACTAAATAGCTTGCAAATTGATCAGTTATTATAAACATATCTTAAAATGTTAAAAAGGGCAAATAACCCGTTTTCACTGATTTATAACTAATTGGCGCCCAAAATAAAAATCTCTAAATACCTAAACTAAGTTCAAATCTGCGCTGCACCTCTTCGCTTCACCATTCTGAGCATCATCGCCCCTCCAGAGGATATATAACTGCTCTGCTTCACAGAGGGCGCAGGCTAAGTGTTTTTGGTGTCCTTATCTCGCAGGATCTCTATCCTGCCTTAACGAGGCACTTGACCTCCCTCGACGCTCCTCTACTCCCCGAGTGACGCAAAAAAAGTGGGCTGGCAGAGCGCTAAGAGCAGGAGTTTAGAGGACTAAACATCACTACTCAAGCAGACTTCATTTAGGGAAGCCTATAGGTAAGAAGCCGTCTGTCTTATCTCGGATGTTCTCTCAATGAAACTCCTCGTTGGCGGAGACACCGGCATGAACGCGGATGTATTCGAGAGCGAAAGAGCTGACTTTTCTTCAAACTTGTAGCAACCAGCGTTCCCTGCCTGTCAGTGACTTTAGAGCTTGATGAAACTTTTTTTTTCTTGAATGAGGCTGGCACATCTGGACGCAGGGCTGTCGGAGCTGTCAGGTCCAGCGCAAACTTTTAGACGGACGTGACTTTGGTTTATTCATCTCCAAACTTAGAAGAGTAGTACTGGAACCAGTTTGAATTGAAAGCTCCTCCTATCATTTTTTGCAACTTTTATTTACATTTTATTGTTATTATTGAGCGCAAACATGGAACACTCAGTCCTCAGACTGACATGCGTTTTGGTGGTTATCTGTCTGCTGGATAAAAGGTGAGTTGCTATAAAGTTTGTTATTTTTTTAAACATAGATGTTAACTTACTTTATTTTATTTTTATTACCTTATTTATTCATTTATTTTGATTAAAAAAATTATAAAATAAAAACACCTTTCTGCAGAGATAGATTTATAGTTTGCAGATATCCCAACAGGTAGCATCTGCATCTGTATCTGAAAGAACATGGTTTAGTCAAATGTCAAAACTTTTGAATCATGTACGTCCTCTTCAGATAACATGTGGCCAGTGAAGTTCTGTAGCTGTTATAAGTTCTAGAAACTACACAGAAGTGGCGTGCAAAGTGGCTTAGTTGTAAAAGCAACTGTGCACTCTGCCTTACTCCAAAGTATTTGCATGTTAAGGTGTGCTAGAGCAGTTGCTGATATTTGTTTGCTAAGAGGTACACATGCCGGTGACTTCATGTATATCAGAGTGAGGCACACAGAAGCACACACAGCCTGTGGTTTGCTCTTAATGGTGATGAAAGGAAAAGCTGGACACCTTTCAGATCTTTCAGCTCTCAAGTTTTTCATTCTCGCTGCTGTTACTGCTTCTTTGTTGAGTTGGAAAGAACTCTGAAAGTGCCGTCGGCTGAATGCTGTTTCACATGATTGATCTGCAACACAAACTTCTCTCGGCTGAAAATAACTTTACAGTTAATTAGAAAATGTTTGTTAAGTTATATCTCCAGACATGATTTATGAGGAAACATTGCAGGGGCTTTCCACCACGGTACTAAAAATGACACTTAAGAATCATCAGCTTATTGTACAACAACCATCTCATTTTATTTAATTTCAGTCTATTTACATTAATGTAAAATAAGTTTCATGATGTATTATTGCACTTACAAACTGCAACACTGCTAAAAAACAATCATCTGAGTCACAAATAAAACAAACAAAGCAAGAAAGTGCTTAAAAAGTGGGCACATCTGGAGCTGGTTTTGTCACAGTTAACCATATATATATATATATATATATATTACGTTTTACACAACCCAGTCACAATGGAGACTGTGAGCTTAAGCCATCTTTGCGTTACTGTGGGAACTGAATATTGGGGTCACATTCAAGGAGACTCGGTGGTCTTAACTAGACTTTGGTGTCTAACAAAACCTGGCCGTCTGGACCACAGAGCCATCCTGCCAGTAACCCCCAACTTTGTGCTTCTCACAGGGTGGATTCCAATGAGATCTTAGGTCTGAAGCTTCACAACATCGAACCCATCCTGAATGCCAACACAGTTTGTATGACACTACCTGGTTTGACGAGACGCCAGCTGGAGGTGTGCATGCGCAATCCGGATGTGACGGCTTCGGCAATCCAGGGGATCCAGATTGCCATCCACGAGTGCCAGCACCAGTTCAGAGGGCACCGCTGGAACTGCTCCAGCCTGGAGACAAGGAACAAAATCCCCTACGACAGCATAGTCTTTAAAAGAGGTCAGTTTTACTGCGCCCTTCTGCCCTTTTGCTTTTTCTATCATGTGGCTGTTTGCATCCCAATTAAAAAACTCTTAGAATTACAAAAAGCAAAATTTAGAAATTAGAATATAAAGTACAACAAAATTTGAATTTTCTAAAGCAATAATGTACTGTTCAAATTAATAAAAGATGAAGTTCAGCAGGCAACACAGAGTAGCAAAAATTTAGATTTCAAATGGCTTGTGGTTTTCTCCTCAAACACACTTCAATGAAGTCCCTTTAAAGCACAGGCTTATGGAGAGATTAGCCAGTACAGCGACACAAAAGATCCCAAGCAATGGCTAATATAATATTGTTCTTCAAAGCTTCAAAAAAAAAAAAAAAAATGCACAAAGAGATCATTTTGCATTTTTATCAATGCCGCCTTGCAAGATGCTGTCCAGTGGTCAGGTTATCTCCAGTCACCAGCAGACCTTCCCAACCACATTACTGTTGCTCCTCAAAAACCCACACAAAGGAGCAGATAACTTCAAAAGAAACTAGTCAACTTCAGATTACCAAACCTGCTGCAGATCGGTTTTCTCCGATGCTTTGTTGTGCTCGGAGCTTTGCGAGTTAGCCACAAAGGATGAAAGGGGATATTTTGAGCGGAGAAGCCTTCAGATTGTCTCATCCCAGGTCATTGACTGGAAAAGGCATAAATTTCTTAGTAGCCGGAGCACCTGGATAGTTGGAACATGTGGCTGATAGTTTCAGTTTTGGGTTAGGTTGGCTTTCAGTTAATTTATCCCTAAAAATATTCTTTTCAGCATATAAAAAGTGTAAAACAAAATTGAAAAGAAAATATACTTGACAACTATATATTTGGAGAAGTGTTTATATTATCATTTATCCGAAGGTCCCTATTACTAAATACCACTGAGTTTTGGAAGAAAACTTAAAGAAAAGTAAGATTCCTTTTAGTTTAGTGAAAGGAGCATTTTCTGTTAATTTACTTTGTATGCCAGATCATTTTGCCTTATTTTCCCACAAATATTAGTGTAAAATGTATTTTGAAAACCACACTTCATTTTCGAAATACATTTCATTTAGATTTTAATGTGTTGGCTTAACATTAACATCCACAGTTTTTTTAAGTGGCATCAAAAACAATCTCATTTAAGGTTTGTGACTGTAAATCTCTGGTAAAATGAGATCAAGCTTTAACATTATGGCCCATAGCCAAAAATCATCTGTGTGAAGCAAAACTAAAACGGCATTTACTGTAACACACCCTTTCCCACAGCGGAACATGGTAGTGGCAGTATTATGCTGCCACTACCAAGTTTCCCTCATGTTTTTCTTAAGTGTGCGCAGGGAAGCTGTTCATGGTTGACTGGATTATGAATGACGCTAAATACAAGTCAGTCATGGAAGAAAAACCCATTAAAGTTTGAAGCAGACTAGCAATTGGGGCAAAGGATTCCCTTCCAGCAATTCAATCACTTTAAATAGACAGTCAGGGTTACAATGGAATGACTCAGATCAAAGCATGTTCATTTTTTAAAATGACCCAGTTAGTCTTGTCTGAAGTACAGGTGAGATTCTGTAACGACTCTTGAATGTTCCAATCTTACCTAAAATGTTCTACTTTGCAACAAGAAAAGAAGGTGAAAAGAATTTGTTTCTAAATGCAAAAAAAAAATATTTATTTCGCAGCGAAATGAAACCAAATTAATATCACACTTCTCAGTTTCTCATGTTAAAGCCATAAATCACTTTCCTTTCACTTCGTAATTGTATGCGCTGTGTTGCATTATTACATAAAAAGTTAATAAAAAGCACTGAATTTTCAGTCTGTAAACTGAAAAGAAAAATGCAAAAAAGTCAAAGAGCTATGAATGCTTTAGCAAGACATTGTGTGTATTTCATCTCTAACATTCATGCAGATCCTTAGAGTTTCAGGCTTAAGTAAGTTTGTGCTATTACTGAAAAGAAACGTTTTTTCTTTGTACTGTACGCTTGCGCACCTCTGGCCTTACTTTCCCTCATAACTGCCTCATTCAAAGGCTGTTTGTCATTATTAGTGCAGGCAGTTGCTACAGTAGTTGTCTGGCATCCCTGGTTCGCCTCGGGTGCAGAAACTCCAAACCACTGACATAAACAACCTCTTTAAATCAGATGATTCATCTGTTGCATGTTGATACGATCCTCTCCACAGAAGCTGAAAAATGGATGCAAGTTAACATGTTGCAGCCATTATTGCGTGCAGCTACTGCAGAGCGGCAGAGCTTTCAGTGAGACATGTTTACAGACCCGAATTAGATGAAATCTGGCATGCTTTTCAGCATAACTGCCTGTAGAAATAGACATGACTGTCTTACATGCATAGACTGAGTATGCCAAACCAGAATTGTTTAACTAACTTTATTAATAGATTTAAAAAGCAAGACATGTCATTGGATAGAACAATATAAACAATTTAGAAGTCTAATTTTGCAGCATCAGAAGCTGTTGGATCCTCAGGCTACGCCACAGATCTCTGCTGATGGTCTCTTGTGAATTTTCTGGGCTCGTGTTCATTCTTACTCAGCTTGCATTAAAAACTAGGCTAAGGAGGAACCCAAGCAAGACGGGGATCAACAGAAGCAGGAGAATCGGACCATCTCACTCTGTCATTCTTTCTTTCATTTTGCCTCTCCTTATCTGTCACTGTGCCTGCTCCTAATGCTTTTACTTCCCTTGCCAGAGCGAGTACTTGTGAATTTGCTCTCAGCACTTTCCCAACTCTCGGAGGCAAAAGCATAAACCTGTTTAGTCGGTTTCTGTAACACAAAGTGACAGTTTCCTTTGAAACTTTAATTCATTTTGCCACTTCCTCTGCCATCAGTTCAGCCGGGCGTGCCGCAGCCGGTGAATTATTTGTTAGATTGATTTGTTCCCAAGTCTTCCGGGGACCCGCGTGGAGGAGCCCAGAGCAGAGCCAGACAGGAGCTAAAACAGGCTTTCTATGTATGGGGGTGTGCCTAAGTGCCATCTCTCCTCTCCCACCTTATGCAGGTCAAATTGTTAGGGTAGAGGTGGCAGATGGGGAATTCCTTCGAGTTATGTACATGAGAGTTTAAGTTAGAGTATTATTTCTCATAATAAAAAACTATAACAATAGATAGCTTTTTAATTATTATAATTCACCTACAACTTTCAGAAAAGAAGATGGCAGTTTAGAATGTATAAGCTAAATAGCTAATTTTAGATTTTGGTTAAAGATTTTGAAAGAAAGAAAACATGACAAAATGCAACATGTATTATTGTATTATTGTAATAATACAACAATAATAATATGTACAATTATTGTATTATTTTAATACAATAATTAAAATGCGATTTATGCCATGCTTTACATTGTCTTTAGTGACAATGACTACCAGCCTTCTTGGCCTCCATTAACATAACACTGCCTAATGCAGAAATACTTTAAGTATTAATTTAGTTCATAATATATAAGAGAAATGTAACACTAAAATGTTCAGTTATTGACTTTTTATGACAGGTCTGACCTTGGACAAAGCTTGCTTACCTCCATGAAGCAGACATCTGAAAGCAGGAATTGCCAGCATATTCATTGCTGGGGTACTACTCTTACCACTCTCAGTTTCACACCTACCCACCAGCTTGTCTTTGTAAGTGCCTCCCTTGGCAATTCAGAGGCTTAAAAGCAGCAGGTTGACTTCAAACCCTCATGCCACCTTGCTCCTTACCTAACTCACACCAAGACAGGAAAAGGTTGTCTCAGGACTGGCTTGCAAGTGTTTTGTGAGAGGTACTTAAGGTTCTGGGATATGGCCCCCATTTAAACCACCTTTGATCCATCCCACATAAACTAATTAAACAGGCTATGCCTCAACACGATGTGCTTGTACCTTCATAAAATTGGCAGTGGAGTAATAGCAGTGCTATTGATTTGATTGAAGGATTGTGGTCACCGCCTCTGACTTCATACCTACTCGTCAACTTGGCTCTTTGCCTTCCTAATTTCCTGGCTCCGAGCCATTAAACCAGGCCATTTTAAAAAGATTGCTTTCAAGCCAGGCCTAAAAAACCTCTCTTCTTCTCTCTGTTTTATGTAACAACCAGTAGGTAGGAGGGTTAAAGTGAACCCATCGCTCTGAGCTGCCAATTAAGCAAGTCAGAGAGCACAGAGAGTAGCTGATTAGATGCTAAGAGTGGGTGAGCTGCACAGCATTCCAATACAACCAACCACATTTCTTCCCATGGTGTTATGAAACTATATGTGCTGTCCTTATTGAAAGTATTCATACCTCTCAAACGTTTTCAAATTTTGTCACATTGAAGCCACAAACCTCTGTGAATGTTTATTTTTTGTTTTGTTTCTTTATAAGCCAAGAGAAAGTAATGCATCATGAAGAAATAAAAATGTCATAAAAAATTCTAAATTAAAATTTTAAATCTAGAAAGTGAGACATGCATTTGTATTTATTTATTTAGAACCCTTGCTCAAAATTTGAGAAATAATTGCAGTGTCTTCAGAAGGCAATCAGTTGGTAAATTACATCCTCCTGTGTGTCATTAATTTCCCATTTTCAGTCCTGTAAAAAAGTATTTTCCAGAATTCATTACGTTTATCTTTTTATTTTTTGTGTTTTTAGTCACTCTTATATGTTTTACTGCAGAAATCTGCAAGAATCTCACAAAATCTTATCAATTCTTTTTTTATCTAGTTTCTGGAAACATCTTAATATACTTGAAATAAGACAAAACTAATTTAAAAGTAGCTTTTCAGAAATATATAGGAGCTTGTTTTAAGTCAAGAACTTCTTAATATTGACAAATGACTAGTTCCAAGAAGTTGTTTTCAAATAATGATTTCATTTAAACATACCTGTCACTTTGAAAAAGCAAGTGTTTGCGATAAAAGACTTCACAGTTAAGGTTATGCAACATAATCTGAATTCGATCGAAAGACCAGACTTTCTCTAGGCCATTTCAAAACTTTTGTTTTGTTTATGTGGTCTGTGCCATCTACATTTCAATGTGATGTGTGCTTTGAATTATTGTCCTCCAATTCAATTTGACAGCAAAACTTACAGTTCCAACAACTAACTAAATTTATGCAAGTGCTAAAGCATCACCCACTACACACACCACTCTATACATAATTTGTGTGAAGTCCTGACAGTTTTCGTATCTCCATGAGACAGCTGAGATGCTTAAAGAAGGATTCTTCTTTGCAGCCAAAATTGTCTTCATAAAAAGTCTTTGAGGTGGATCTGCAGTGAATCATCACAACCCAGCTTGAAGGTGTTTGCTTGAAATAAACAAATGAGTTTGATCTTCCAAGTAATAAATCAACACATGCTAATAATGACATTTCTGTGATGACAATTCTTTTTAAACACATAAAAACATTTTATGTAAATTCCAGAAAGGCTTCTGATTTTATTACATTTCTGGTTGTAATTAAAATGTTAAAATGTAGAGTTATGTTCAGAAAAACATCACAGCCTATTTTTTCTCCAACATTTTTTTCCTGTTTCAGCCTTTTGTATATTGCACACCTTGTAATAAAGGTGTCTTGCATTTGACATAAAAGGTGTCCCTACAACATGTGCAATTTGTTTCCAAACCATCCGCATGCATAAAATGCTTTAGATTTGGTTTAGATACTCTGAGAATACAAAGTTTTAAATCTTTTGTTATTGTGCCATTGCAAATGACTGTTGTTCTTATTTTGCACAAGACTCTCTTGTTTAGTCCTTATACGACTGCCTTTGACGTTTTATGTGTTCATCATTAGGCTATATAGCTGAGCAAAGAATTTCAGTACGACAGCAACTGCGTCAAACGTTACACCATATTCTTCCAAAAACAAAGCAGTTTTACGTTTTCTGACATGTGTAGAAAGAAGGTTGTAACCTCAAACTCTGCTAAAAAGGGAAGTTAATAGTTTTATATGACTCCAACAAGCTGCTTGGATCATTTCCCCCTTTCAAACTGTTGCACTGTAAACCCCTGAGTGGTTTCTTTTCATGTTTGCTTTACAAGTTTCCATTCTAATCCTCACTGTTTTCTAAACCAGTAAGTGGATCCCAGTGGGGCTGCTTTTAAAGAAACTGATGGAACCTTCATAGACAGAAAGCTCAGATCTAACAGCAGACAACCCAGATGGGACGGGTTAATATGTCTCCCTTCAACCCATATTATTCAAGAGTTCCATAAATAAAAATTGATTTCTTTCTCACAGTGCAAATGCTAGTCTTACTTTGCACTCAAAAACAACACATTAATTTGCATTTGCTATCAAGGAGAAAAATGGATTTGTAGCTGACGAGGTTAAATCAGTTACACAGTCAAGAGAATCCACACACAGGTATTGAATCACCTCCTGTTCTTGCAGTGATCCTTCGAGCTAATTTGGCTAAATTACAAGGCAAAAACCGCAATATGGCACAAGCAGCTTCTCTAGAATAAACAAGTACATTTTTCATTAAGTTTTCAGCACCACATTTTATAAAGATGAAAGTCAGAGAAAGAATCAAACTAGATCATCCAGAAGCACAAGTGAGTAATCAAGCTGACTGATGATTATGATCTGTATAAAAGATCAAAATAACATAAGGAGTAGGTTAGGTCAAAGTCAGAAATATTTTTATCCCTGACTTCTTATTAGTGCTGGTTTATTTAATCTCCAAGCAGACCTTGTACAGTTCCTTACAAAAACATTGCAAGGAACTGTAATGTTCCTTGCAATGTTTACCACATTGATGTTTTCCACATTTTGTCATGCTACAACCACAAATTCAATGTAGTTTATTTGGATTTTACATGATAGGCCAACACAATTATAGCATGGTTTTGGGAGCTGGAGGAGAAAAAAAATAAAATATAAAAATTGTGTGTTGATTTGTGTGTTTGTTGACTTGTATTTTGTCCTCTTTATGATGATCCCCCTAATTCAAACTTATTGCAACAGTTTAGCTTCAGAGGTAGTAAATCAAGTCCATCTGTGTAATGTTATGTCGAAATGTAGTGTGTTGTGACATTCAAGTGTTATTAGTGAACAAAAACAGCAAAATGACAACCAAGGATACACACTATCTATACTCTGAAACACGATGGCAGCAGCATCATATTGTGGCATGATTTTTTTTTTTTCAGTTAGGAAAATTCCATTAAGTATTTAACCAGAGGAACAAATGAGCGGTTTATATCAAAGTATTTTCATTTGTCAGAATATCCCAGACAAAGTACAGGTCTACACAGAGATGTGACTTGGTGGCAGAGAAATGAAAGTTGATATTGTCATGCAGAAAAGGGCAACAATTTCAGTGTTCCAATTTCCAAACCTTGTAGCTACTAACCAAAAAGTCTTTCAGATGCAAATATTATGAAAATGGGCTACAAAAGCATCGACGGAAAGTTTAAAAAGATGTCGCACTTTTCAGATATTTTGTCTTCAGTTAAGAATTTCTGTAAAACCAGCTAGATTTAAAACATTTTTGGGAGTTATGCTTTATTTTGTGTTGGTCTATCACATATGAGCTCCCTCTCGGTGTGGTTGTAACTTGACATTGTGATAAATGTCAGTTGGTTTGACTACCTTTGTAAAGTGCTGTATATCTATAGCAGCAGGACAAACACAAAAAGACACAAGCCACATTTGTCACGGTCGGTGATTGCCTTTTGTGTTGTTGAATGGGAGTGGTAGCAGTTTGTTCATGTTCTTCTGGTCTACCAGGAGAAACTACTTAACTGATATTGTCCCTTGCGTTTCCTCTTGCATTATGAGTGTTTGCTTGCTTAGTGATATGATACAAGGAAACAATATCTGTAATATCTGTCATAAGGTATGGAAAACAGTTGAGTGGTGATTTGCGCAGTTATTGAGCGTCATGCAAGCTTTCCTAAGTTTCATTTGGTGTAAAGAAAATGTTACTTCTTTGAATGTTAGCCCTTTTAATTAAAAAGGATGAAATAGTTTTGTTTGATTTTAAATTGAATTTGAATAAACATTAAGGAAAACTAAGTGTGTATCCACACCAGACACATTTGGTCAGCTTTTAACAGACCAGAGTTTGTTTGATCCTTACCTTTTTGGCAAGTGTGACTATACTCAAGCAAACCCAGGTGCAGACCAACTAACCAGACCAAGACCCACTTTTTGAGGAAGTCGACTTCCAAATGGACTCTAGTGCAGTCCAAACCAACAACAAGATACATACATCTTTTTGGGCTCCATGGCTCACTGCTGCTGGGCGTAATGGTAAAAATGAGCCCTTCATGGTTGCTAATGGTACTACTACTGCATGTACTGATTGTACTGAAATCATACCGTTTTCTTCTCAGCCATACTGCTGGCAGAATGTTGTGAGTCAACATCCTGTCTCATTCAGCTTGCAGCTCTCATTTGCCGATGTCATTGAGAAATTAAAACTATCCCATTGCAAAACATGCGTTGTATGAGCTGGTCTTGACTTTTAGAATGGCGTTGTAGTTGCAATAACAGCACAAATGTCAACAACTGAAATGCAGCAAGAAGAACTTACAAAGTTTGATTTTCTGTGCTCTGTCCCCCGTCATTTCTGTCAAATGAGGTGACAGAAATGACTGTGACAATCACCTGCATGGCTTTGCTTAAAAATTGAAGTCCCTTTGCAGAAAAGCACAATGTGAAAGCAAACCCCATTAAACAAACTAACAAACAAGTCTGCTTTAGTCCAGAAAATAAAGTGGACCAAAAGACTGTCCTGTTGTGAAAACATCCTAAAATTGCAGATAAGCCTAAATACACTACGCCCACAGTATAGCATAGTGGTGGTATAGTCATGAAGTGGGATTATTTTTCTTTGCAAGGACAAGGAAACTGGTTTGATTGAGATAATATGAAGTCATCTTAATACAGTGCTGAATACAATGTACACCTCTGTTTTCAGACTTTTATCTGGAAAAAAAAAATAAAAAAACTATGCATTTTTGTCTTATCCTTCACAATAATGCACTACTGTTAGCTGGTCCTTATTAAAAACATGTGTTTTGTTGTGTTTTTTAAATTGTTCTCTATGCTTTATTTTATGTCGTTCTAGTGCTATTTTTTCACAAGCATTAGTCATTTCCAATGCTTTTTACTTATAAACTGACTGTACCCACAGGTTTTCGAGAGAGTGCCTTTGCATATGCGATCGCAGCAGCTGGGGTGGTGCACGCGGTGGCCAATGCCTGCTCCATGGGAAAACTGAAAGCATGCGGCTGTGATGAGAAGCGGCGAGGGGACGAGGAGGCATTTCGACTCAAGCTCAGCCGCTTACAGCTGGAGGCCATCCAGAGAGGGAAAGGGATGGTTCACGGTGTGATGGAGCACTACCCCGCTGAGCTCTCCGGACTGCAGCCAGACTCCTGGGAGTGGGGTGGCTGCAGCCCTGATGTGGAATTCGGGGAAAAGTTCTCAAGGGACTTCCTGGATGCCCGCGAAACCTACAGAGACATCCATGCAAGAATGAGGTTGCATAATAATAAAGTTGGGAGGCAGGTGAGTGTCTGCATAACATAATACAAAGAGCTCTTAAAATTGTTTATATAGCAACTTAAAGATTAATTACTACATAAATCAGAAATAATGTCAGCCATTGGTTTATGGATTGCTGCATTGAGGCTTGCAGTTTGCCACTTTGTTGTATCCATCTAGAGATTTACAAGCCAAAAGAGAAATGTAAAAGAATGTCTGACTAGGGACACAAAACGCAAGGCATGTCCAACAAAACTGTGTTGAAACGTTTAATGTGATCTACTAGCACACTGAGATTTATGCATATAAATTGCATATAAATTGTTTCAATTTATATGCAATTGTTTAAATTGTTTAAATAGCATATAAACAAATTGTTTAAATAGCATATAAACAAATTGTTTAAATAGCATATAAACAAGGTTTTTAAGGAGTCTGTCAACAAATAATACAAGAGCCTCCCAAAAAATAACATGTTGTGTTCCCTTGTTTCTAAACAACTAAACTTTTCTTGACTCTTTCTCTCACACATGAGTGAGGTGTGTGAGTGAGGTGAGCACATTTTCTCTCCGTAGGACTGAGAACATTGACTGTTTTGTCCTGTAGTCACTTTTAGCTTTTACTTCCTGGCTGATGTCTTTAGAAGTCCCTTCAATGTTTCCACATAACGCTCTTCCTCATGATGCTATCTATTTTATGAAGTGGACCAGTTTCTCCTGCAGCAAAACAGTTCCACAACATGATGCTGCCACCCACATACTTGGCAGTTATAATGGGGCAACCATCGCTGTTCTTGCTCAAGATATAACAATGGCAATTATCACTAAACAGTTCAAGTTTATTTTCATCAGACCACGGGACATGCCTCCAAAAATTAAGATATTTGTCCCTGTTTGCATCTGCAAACTAGTCTGGATTTTATATTTCTTTTTAAGTAAAGGCTTTTTTCTCTCTGAGGGACCTTTCAGCCCATGTCAGGTACAGGACAGTTTGACTGTGGATGATGACACTGCCTTACCACAAGGTAGCTTTTGTTCTGGAGTATATCTGCACATTTCGGAACAAAAGACGTTCATCTCTGGGACACAGAAACCATCCTCTTCATAAGCATTTTGATAGTTGGACATGCCGATCATGTCAATACTTGTATAAAATTGTTTGAACAGATGAAGTCGGCACCTTCAAGCATTGTTAAATTGTTTCAAACGATGAGCCAGACTTGTGCAGTTGCATAATTCTCATCCAGATATCTTGGCTGATTTCTTTTGAATTTCGTGTCAAACTAGGAAGCCGTGTGTTTCAGGCATGGCCTTAAAATACATCCACAGGTGTGACTCCAATTAACTTAATGTGTCAGTTACCCTGTTAGAAGTGTGTGGTCCGAAAGATTTGACACAAATCATAAAATTTTATAAACGACAGGTTTTTGATGCATAAGAGGGTCCTTTTGGACCTGGTGAGGTAATCTTTTTGCAATATATTTGTAATGAAAAGTTTTCATCACTTCATATTCCAGGTATTCCTCAACAAACATATTGATATTGATATCATGCAATTCAAATGTTTTCTAAAAATGCTTAAAACGGTGAAAAAATTAAATATTTCAAACATTAAATTAAATAATTCTTGTGTGAAATAAAACACAGCAGAAAGTATCAAACTAAACATTACTTTGAATCAAAATGACAAAAATAGCATAATAACACATTGATTTAAACACGGGTCCGATAGGACCCACTCATGGAAGACTGTATAGTCAATATTTCATGCATCAAAGGATTAAAATGCATCAGTGCATACATTTGCATCACATCATTATGCATCAAAGCACACCTATTTTTAATTTGTTCATCTAATTGGTTCTTTTACTACATTACATTGATGCTCAATTCTGTGACTGTCCAACAAATTAAAACTAACAAAATAAAAACAATGACATCTAGATGACAATACATTTCAGGTCTGATGCTAAGTATTTATAATTAAGCTTTGCATGAATCTCTCAGACTTGCTACATCTGCCACTTCAATTGTGTGACACTAATAATTTGGTCATAATGTTTCCAGAAGGATAGAGAGAAAGTGGCAAAAACATTTATTCATGATGCTAAATAGTTAATATAATAGAGCTAGTGCTTTTCTTCATAAAACAATAAGTCTGAACGAAAATGCAATGCAATGCAATTTGAGACTTAATTATTAGAAGTAATAGACAAACTTTAATACCCATCCCTCAGTAGTTTCTGCCATCTTTAAGGTTTCCTACTTCTTCTAAACTCATAATTCCTCAGTTTTTGTCCAATGTTTAATATGTCTTTTCTGTCTAAATTTATTGCAATTTTCAAACTTTTTCCTTCACATGCTACCAAAACCTCTGGTATGTGTTTGTAGATAAGACAATTGTCAAATCTAAATATATAGTGCATTTTTTAAGAATATCTTGAGATGCATCCCATTTGCTGTTTCTTCTAAGACTGCATCCCCTGACATTGTTTTCACATAAACTCAAAATTCAAAGTTTTGTTTTTTTTCTAATAGAAATGATAATAATATAATGATATAAGGCTGTCACACTGGCTCTCTTTTGTCAACACATTTTTTACTCTTGATTAATGTTTCTTTTGACAAGCTTAATAGAGATGCAAGAGGTTGTAATTAGTTGAGAATTTTGCCAGTTTAATTTTTTTTTTCAAAGGCAACGATTACAACCGCCACCGTTTGAAAAGACACCCAAGCATTGTTTTGATGACTAGTTCTAAAGGATTTGCCCTTGGGGGAACTCAAGAAAAAATGTAAATGACATTGATAAGCTGGGCAGCAACCATCTCTGTTGTGGCAGAGAGACAGGTAGTAACCATAAATTGCTCATTGTTCCCCCGTTTCCTCCAGAGTAATTTGGGATCGTATCTTTTCATCAGTTTACTTCTGGTCCCCTTGATTTTGCAGACAAAACACAAATGCGTTCGTCAGCTGAATGCAACAACAGCTGGCCTCTCTGCTGTAGCTGGATGTTAGAGTTAGTCATATACACATTTCTTTGATGTTAGTTTTGTATTTAGCCTTTTTTTCACCAAGAAAATCCCATTGAGATTAAAAATGTCTTATGAAAGACAATCCTGGCCAAGACTGGCGGCTTGTCAGACTGATGACAAAAGGTTTCTATTAGTGAGGGGGAGTTGATATAACATGAGTAATAATGAATTGCTAAGCTAAATAAAGCCTATATTTTACTCTGTGAGGCCTCTTATTTTGTTTAAACAGATTGGCTCGGTTTCGGTTACCCAATTGTTATTTTGAATGAGTGCTTCATCATAATTCAGGTTTTAAAGGAGGGAAACTGACTCAGGCTGTCTCATGGCACAACATGCATCTTTGTTTTGTTTTCTTTGCTTATCTTCATAAAACAACACATCCAGATGAAATGCTCATTAAGAAGGCACATTTTGTAAATCTGAGATGTCATATTGTTAAAATATTCAATTTCCATTCACTGGTGTACAATGTGAAACAACACATCTGTAGAATTAAATATGCTCTTTGTTGCAGTTTTACAATTCAAGTTACAGTGATAAAGATATAATTTGACAAATTAATTTTGATTATCATGTGATCCCCTTGTATTGTGACATGATAGGTAATAAACATGTAGTGTGTTGGCATGTTATTTTTGAGGTATTCTTGCCCATTGATTCAAAATATAATTTTGGCCAACATTTTGTACATATTTAACTTGTGCTGGACAGTGTCATAGTTGGTAGCAGTGTAGCCTTGCAACTAGAAGATCCTTTGTTCAAATCATTCTGCATGGAGTTTGCAAGTTCTCTCTGTGAAAACTATCATTTAAGTAACTTTTACAAAAATATGTTTTTTCCATATTGATTAAAACTGTTACCATGTTGTGACAGGATAATATGAGACAGATACTCTGTGAAAAGATCAAGCTCCTCCACCTTCTCCCAATGTCACTAGCGGTCTGCAGAATTGCCAGGTCAAAAACAACCAATCAGAGACAGGAGGAGCATCTGAGCGCTGTCAATCAATCTCATATACATGGTGCAAAATGTTCTAATGACAAAGAAACAACGTATAGGTAAACCAATCATCCAGCGTCATCAGTGTCCATGCTAACTAGCATTCGTGGCAGAAATGTTGTGGTGAGCCAAGATATCAGAAAGCAAGGCGGAGGGCTTTAGAACAAGAGTGGCTGACAGCGCTAAGGCCCTCCTCCTGGCTCTGGTTATCTCTCACTGCGTGGTGTATTTCTGTACTGGGAGGACTGGGAGAAGGTAGAGGAGCTATTTTTTTCATAGATTTTCTGTCTTATGCTCTACCACATAATGATAATTTTAACAAATATGTTAAGTACATTTACATGCTGCAACTTTTATGAGAGCACTGGGGGAAGTAATATTCTATTGTAAATGTTTAGGGTTCCAAAGCAAATATTTTTCAAATGTGAGGGAGACACGTTTCCTTCAGACATAATTACTGTGATGCCCTTGTGTCATAGAAAACCTCGTTATTATAGAAATCAGTAGACTAGATTAACTTTGCAGCAGTGGGGATATTTGTAGCTTTCCTATATAAACTATAAAATAAAATAGGGTGCAACGCTGGCTCAGCAGGTAAGAGTTGTTCTGTAACCAGTAGGTTGCCAGTTCAAATCCCTACTCTGTCCGTCTCAGTCATTGTGATGGTTTTAGACTCCAGACCCCTGCTTACTGACAGAACTGATGGCCTCTGATGACCTTTGTAGAGATAAAGTGTTCTTCAAATGTCACTGTTGTTAGACATCTGATGCCTTGATCTGCAAAACATTAGCTAGAATGCAGAGCACAGAATCTTAATTATCTTTTAAAAAGCACTTTATGGACTCTTTTCTTTGTCTAATGAAGGAAGTTAATTATTAAGTACCACACCAGCTTTATTGAGTCTGATCTCCAACAGGTTACAGGTGGCCACAGACTGGAGAGCACTACTTCAGTGAGCACTAACAGTAGACAGAGCCAACTATAGGTGAAGGTAAATAACTTAGGGGAGGAATAAAGCAGTAAAAGAGAAAAAAGCAGTGGGTGAAGACAGAGAAGCAAATGAGTCAGTGAAGAACTGCAACATCTCACATCTGATTACTTCAGTTGTAAAGTACAATAAAGCCCTATTAAAAACAAGCCACAAACATGTACATGCATACACAAAGTCCCTTGTATAAAACAGAAAACACTGACAGGTGGGGCTGTAAAATAACGCCTACCCATCTCTTGTGTCTTTTCCTTCCAGCAACCTACTGCTATCACCACCTCACCTCCCTACAGCCCGATCTTTCCCCTGTCCCACTCCCCCCTTCAGAGCAGTAATCTTTAAGCAGAGGAATGTCATGTTTTTTTTTTTTTTCTCATTTTTTTTCTCCTTTCACGGGGTTTGCATGTTGCCTCATGCCCACCCGAGGGTTCTCACGATGTCCCGTCTTGTTTTTATCCCTAATTAGTGACTGCTGGCAGTTTGGAAACAGATGTTTAAAACCCTGCAAAAGATTTTAGACTTCAAACAGCGGGGCGGAAAGTAGAAAGAGATTCGCCCTTCCTTCCCTCATTTCTTTCTCCCCTACTCTACCTCCTCCAACCGCTCTCTGGCTGAAACTAAAAATGACAAAGACAATTTGTAGCATCATATAAATAACTCTATTACGTAAACTACAAGTTTTGAACAGGTTTTAAAACAATATTTTTTGCTTTTCACTGCTGAAAAAAATCCATTCCACATCCATTTTGCTGCAAACACAGACAGCCCAGCCTCCCTCTATTGTTAAGCAGCTGTAAGCTGCACACATGGCTGTTCAGTAGTTCACAGTTTGAAGTCAATAAAACATAAGCAGGCAATAAATGTCTTGGCTAAATAGTTGTTGTTTTTTTCTCCTCGGAGTATCCTTATCATTTAAAGAGCACACTTCAAAAATAAATGTTTGGCACACTTCTGTGTGTTCATGTTTCAGATTTAAGAGCCATGTCAAGGTTCTGTTGAATCCTGTCTTTTCATTAGGTAGGCAGGTGGTGACAGTGCTGGCTACACAACAGTCTGCTGTGTTACTGGCAAGAGTCTTGGTAATTATGATTTACCATCAGGCCCAGACTGCAGGGGAGCAAAGAGAAAGAAAGGCTGCAGCTTTGCAGCAAGGCAGCTACCTGTCTCAACTCCTTTTTACCACTGTTGCATAAATATCTGTAGCTTGTAGCTTGACATCTGAGTGATAGCTTATATCCCAGTTTTTTCTTCTTCTATGTTTTTAAGTCAAATTTGACTTGCCTTTAAAGTTGAAGAGAGAATATTCATTTTCATTTTTACTCCACTGAAGGACGTTGAACAACTGTCAAGTGTGATTACAATCTAAGCAAACTACTTACAGTGAAAACAATCATCTATATAAATAAACAGTGCCTTGGAGAAGTACTCATGCTTCTGCTATCTTACATCACTAATTCCATTGTATTTTAATGACAGATGAACATGACCTAGAACCTAATTATGGGGTGAAAGAAAAATGATTAATGCTTGTAATAAATGTTTACACATATGTAAATGAAAATTGTGGTGTGCAGTTGTATTCAGACTCTTTACTCTGATATACCAAAATAAAACACAGTGCATCATGACAGGTCAGGAGTAAAGTTTGAAAACAGCACCCCAAGCTTTGGAGATTTCATCAAGTACCATTCCATCCATCATGTGAAAATGGAAAGAGTATAGTGCAATAGAAAACCCACAGAGATACGGCCATACATCTAAACAGTCGGGGTTAGGAGACAAGTTCACTAAACAAATAAGTCTTTTATCAAACAATGGTGGGAAAAAAAGACGTTGAAAGACAGCCATTTAAAGACCAGTTTGCAATTTACCACACACCATGTGCAGTAAATTGTGAAAGAAGGTGCTCTGGTTAGATGAGATAAATGCTGAACCTTCTGGCCTGCAAGCAAGAAGCTATACATTGCATATTAGTAACACTAAACATAAGAGGTCCCTGGGAGTGATGGAGGGGTTGAAGACAATCAAACAGAATACGGAGCAATAATTTACCTTGCAATGGGTCAACACTGAATAACAATGGCATGGTTAAAATCGAAGCATATAAGTGTTTTAAAGTTGCTCAAAGTCCAGCCCTAAATCCAGTTAAGAATCTGTGGACTAAAAGTGAATGTTTCTCCACCAAGTTTGATGAAGTTTGAGTCAATTTGGAATTGACTATGAATACTATTAAGTGTAGAATACTAATGCACACTCTCTTTCATATTTTTGGGGGGAACAAAACAATAAAAATCCATCTATTACACTTCATAAACCTCTTTGTGTTAGTATTTTTGCTTAGCATTAGATTGATTTAGACTGAAGTCTGTGGTTGTGATGTGAGAAAAATAAAAACACCCAGGGGATGTGAACACTTTTGCAGGACAAGTCATATTGTGAATGAGAGCATTGCTTTGTACCAAAATGCCAAACTCCTCAACAACGGAAAGAGCTGGTGATTAAAGTTAATCAGCCACTTTAGAGGAGTTTTAATAGAAAAACTTGTTTTTGTAAAGCAGATGTTTTAAAGCAATCAAGGACTAACTTTGTGTATGTGAGGGCTTAACACAGATTTAACTGGGGCTCTGTAAGATTTATTAGCAAGTCATAATGAATTTGAACGGCACCCCTTTGAGATCTGCCCAAACCAGCAAAACTAGGACTCCTAGAACGTTTAATGGCTAATTTAACCCATGAGCAATGATAAACTGCTCATAAGAGGCAATTCAGGTTAATTCACTTACTCAGAAACCACACAAAAGGAATCGACTGTTTGATCAAGAAACTGTAGTGCTGTACTATTCCTGCAGTTCTCTGAGGACATTTTATATCCTTGGTGGCGTGCAGGCCCTTTCTGAAGATACAGAACAAGGAGATCTGTACTCACACATACTGTGCAGATACTAGTAGAGTACATGTGTCTGCTTTACTCATGCACACACACGAGTATGTGGAGAGGCAAATGATGCACAGTAAAAGTTCAACAGGTGGAAGTGCTTATGTCTGTAATAACATTTTATTAGAGTCTTTAAATGAGAGCTGGGGATACTCATTAACAGTGAGTAAATGCTGCATACATAGACACAACTGCACACACAGTCTAAGATTGCATAGCTGTATACATTTGCCCTGTAACTGCATGTCATTGTGTCAGCATGTGTATTCATATGCGCGTGCTTAGCTGCTCTTTTGAAGCAAGGCGTTTGATTTGTTTAAAGTGATGTCTGGGTTTAATGTGTTGCTGTGGGATTTGTTTGTGTGCTTTGATTTTGCCTGGGCTTTCTGTTGGGCTTTAGGGTTCTTTAGCAGCTCTCCTTTGAACTGGCAAACACAAGGCTGCGAATGGAGTCTGAGCTGTTTATCTGTGAAGAGGGGTCGACCATGGGACACGCAGACATTAGATTAGGATTTTCCCAAAAGAGGTTCATGTTAATGACTCAGGGTTTAGTGCAATGATCAAACTTAAAGCAGCAAGCTACACTAGGAATAAGAGGTTAATTTTTACTGGCACAGTAGAGGTGGTTGGTTGTTGTCAAAGACATTGCTCAATGTTTGTGATTCCATATGCAGAATACATAATTTACTGCAGCCATCCCATGTTGCAACTTATAAAATGTGTCCTAATTGTCAATTTGAAACATCACTTAGAAAAACAACTACATTACCTTGTCGGGTTTTCAGATTAGTCTAAGGTGGGAAGCACAATCATTTACTGCTTAAAGAAATTAGCTGTCAGGAAAGACTAATTATAACCACATTCAATGTTTTGTGAGGCCTTTGTCATGCTGCTGGAGTTTTCCTCATATTCTCACTACTGGTCATCACCTCCTGATTCATAACTGTGGAGTTGCCCATTGACTCATTCAAACTTTAATTGAAGTGACAAAACTAATAGTGCGTACCAACACTTTTCCTTTGGCATACTGCAGTCCTGAGTCTTAATATGTTACGAAATAGCTGCAACAGGCAAGTGCATGCAGGAACCGAACTGCCTCATTAAGTTTGTATGTTCTGAAAAATCATCACTGTAATTATTGACTATTGTCAAGAGGCATCCAAAATTTTTCATAGGCACATAACTGCAGGGCTCTGAAATGCAATTCTTAATCCAGCTATTCCTTCATTTTACTCTGTGGCCTGTATGCAGTTTCCTTTGGTCTACTGTGTTATGTCGCCTCCAGTCCTAGTCTGCCACCAATATGTTGTATTTGATCTCTGTCTGGGGTTGTTTTATAGATGCCTCTGTCAACTCTCTTAAGCCCATTAAAAGCTGCCAGATGTCTGTTCTAAATATGGTACACAATTGACTTTCTTTGTAGTGTATAGGCAGAGTAAAAGGTGTTTTTACTTTGCCTATATCTGCTTATGTTTTTCATGGATCATGTTTTGTACAGATAATTAAACCCCTGATATTGAGAAACCAGATCACATGAGAGGTCATTGTAATCAATTAAAGTGCCTTACGAATTTAATGGCTCCCCTGGTGAATCTTTGGATCTCCCATAGCAGCCATTTAGTGAATTAACGCCTGCTTCTGCGATGCGAGGCTTATTTTCCCCAAAGCTCGGACTTGGATCTTCAGTCTTCAGCTGAACTCTGGTCCACAGATCTCCCAAGTTAGCTCCACCATATTAGCAGCAGGGGAAATGGGGAAATGCAAACAAAACAAAAGTGCTTGTCTTACGCTAGCTGGACAAATGGCTCGTTGTTTGATGTGTAGTGAAGAGGAAGCAAAGGCCCTCATACTAGAGAAATCCCACAACCGCTAAAATTTGATGCCACTCAATTTTTGTTTTCATTTCGTGAAGAAGGAATTTGGACTCAATGTCTTGTCCAGAGGTTTTCGTGTCATTTCCTTCAGTGGTTCTGGAGGCAAGGGAGAGAGTAAGGGAGTAAAAAGGCAAGGGAGTAAAAAGGTTGTTTGGACTGTTTGACACAGTTCAGTGCGAAAGCGAATTGGACCAGTTGAAAATGTACAAATGCTGCAATTTTGGTCCTCAATCGCACCGAGGGAACCGGACTATCAGGTGTGAAAACACTGTTAGTAAAAAGCAAGCAGAAAAGCTTTAAATGATCCTACAATTGATTGGAAATCTATTGAAAGGGTGAAGCATAATTCTAACAAAATATACCAAGTTATCGTTTCTGTTATAGTGATAGAAAGAACTGCTTAATATATTAGCCAAAAGAATAGTCAGTACCTCAAAACATCTTTGACACCAAAGGCCACAGCAGAGAACACATACCGGTAACTGAAAAATGAGAAACTTGGGATCTGTTTATGTTACAGGTTGTTTACATTAAATATCAACTGCAAGTAACAGTAGACAACAATATCTGAGAGCTGATAGGGTATCAGTTAGATGTAGAGGTAATTGCTGATAATACCAACACACACAAATCAACCTGGCCTGTAATCTCATTTTCCATTTGTCCTAAATTTAATGTCAATATTTTTAGGATTCATTTTCGGACTCTGCAACTGATTTTCTGGTTGTGCTCCAAACTTGTGTAACGGTACAGACAATGTGAAACAGGACTTTTTCTGTTGTTTCTAAAAATCACAATCTTTCCTGTGATCTTCAATCAACCTCCTCGAGTCTTTGAATGCGCTCTGTCGGGAAATATAAAGCCACAAAGTTTTTAGCTCAGACAGGAAGTGTTTGATCAGTCATCCAATTTTAGCCCATGTCTTTATTTCCTCTTGTACTAGATACTCATAGCTAATGCTCTTTGTTTGATGGATCAAATCACATGTTTTACAGGCAGACCACTTCAATTAGAGCGAGAGCAGACAGCTTCCTTATTTCCTGTCACCTGTTAATGGCCCAAATTTTACCTTTTTTGTCTTTCATCTACATGCCAAAAGAGTGTTTCCTAAACACCTAGAGCACATTTCACTCACAGTTATTTTCTTTTGTTGAGGTTTATGGGGTTTGCAAACTCTGTTTTAAACTTTGCCCGCTTAGGGCGTAGGGTGTGCATATGTTAACAATGGATTTAATGAACAAATATATCCCACAAAAGATCTAACAGATGGTATTCCTTTGATGACACATTGGCAGAAGTGTAAAAATTGAAATCAGATGTAATTTATGTTATTTTGAAAGAACAGTTTTTTTGTATTTCCACTCAAGTCCAAACCTCAGCTGTGAAGGAAGAGACTATAAACTTAATTAGCTATGACGTGCAGAGTTCGAAGATATAAAATGCAACATTCCCTTTGCCTGTGGTACATGTTCCACTGAAAGTAATCTGTTCTGCTTAGCTGTTTGGCAGAAATCATATCCGAGTCTGATTCTGTCACAAGTCCATCTTGATTAAAAATGTGCTTTTTCTTCTGTGTTGTTATGAAAAACTAGATTAAAGATCAAGTCTTGATCGACTATTAAAGGAATTCCTGGATTGTTCATTTCATAATTTGATGTTTTGTAACTGAATTAATTTATCAAGATGATTGTGAAACTGTTGGTAATGGGCTTAGACAGTCGATTGAAGGGTCAACTAATGACTTCCTACTGTTTCATGCATGGTTGTGGTAACCAGTAGCACATAAGCATATGGAAGCAAGTAACATCGATCTAACTTGTGAACTATTTTCTAACAGAAGGATTTTTTTATTGCATAAAGAATTGTACTGATTCAGTTTATCTTTGGCATTAGCTGCAGCCACACTACTTCTTATTGTGCCACGCATGTTGACTAATCAAACAATGTATTTTATTTTTGCATTTTAAGTAATTAAAATGTACAAATAAAACTTATTTTATTTTATCAGTAAATAATAAAAATTATTTACTGATACAACCAGAAAAAAATCTAAACTTTTTTTGCAATGTCAAAAAGTGTGTAAGTGTGTCTTATATATGAAAGATCTAAAAGTATTTGGCATGCTGAGATTAGGGCATTTTCATCAATGCAGACAGAGTGTGTATTACATGGTTTCAGATCGGGTAACATTATTATCAAGTCATTGCTTTGCTATTCATTGTGAAATTTGTTGCTGTGGTGCCTCTGTCTAATACATATTGTCTCAGTTTTTTGGCAGACCCAAAGAGTCTGTGGCAGCCTGGAGACCAGTTTATGTATAGTGTATGAGATGCTTGAGACTCCCTCTGAAAATGCTTATACCTATCTATCTTTGTAGTTTAAACACCAAAAATAGATCAACATGCATTAATACACACAGTGGAAACCATCTCTGCAGAGGTTATTATCTACAGTCTTCCTTATTTTCTTTGTTGGGGACTATCGCCAATCAGCATCAAGAAAAATAAATGCAGCTCCAGGATTGGCTGCTTTGCAAATACCAGCCAAAAGCATTTGAAGCAGCTTTGTGCCGAGTTATTCTAGTCAGAAATGTGCTACCAAAAAGGATTGTGTATGGGCAAAGTTGCTGCAGTCCAGTGAGTATTTCACTTTTTATTTGAATTGTCCATCATAAAGGACAATTATGATGGACAATCTTTTCTCTGAACATATCTTTCTGAAAATATGACTTGGAGATCATTAAAGCTTTAAATCTGTTGATCAGTCAGAATATATCACAAAAAAACACTTCCTCAACCTTATTTTAAAAAAACAAGAAATATTTTTTTTTCGTCTTATATATGAAAGATCTAAATAACACTGTACAGAAGCTCTTTTTTTTAGTTCTACTCTTCTTTGAACCCCCTCTCCCGCTGTGAATGACCCGTCATCAAACAGTAGCAATGTGGATGCAATTATGACTCTTAGGTCAGTTTGTCTCTCTAAGGTTTAAGTGGGCTGGAGCGTTTCATGATTACAGACTTTGCTGTGTGTTTAAGGCCCGGACGTTTGTGATTCTGGGGTTGCCTCTGACTCTTTCTAAAAACTTGCAAAGCTGCTCTCTAAACTCAGTGCAAGTGCTGTTTGAACTGTTTTACTGTTGTTTACCCTAAAATCTTACAGCCTTTATTATCCACTCTCCACTGATCACAACTCCTTTAAACTTTCCTTTCATACCTCTAAATTGGTACAACATTGTTTACACAAAAAGTGCAATTGTGTGTTATTTTTTTTATCTCAACAAACTGTAACCAAATCATGCAATGATACAAAAATATTTTGCCATCTTTTAAATGATCATTACAGCATTCACTCTTCAAGATAATGTCAGCATTTTTAAAATCTAGCATAACTTGTACTTAGATAATATAACAATATTAAATTTTCCATAGGAACAATGAAGTACTTTTGACTTAAACTGAATTGATCAACTGGATCTTGAAAGTGTACAAAAAAATCTTAACGACAGATTATTGGGACTTAAAAATACAATATGATTTAACTTTTTTTCTACGTTTAATGCAATATGTATTGTGTACAATCAAAATAAACATATCAGTTAAACCGGGTGCAGATCTTAGGATTATTTGCCTGCTTAGACAAATCTTCTGCAAAAGAAAATCCCTCCTCATGAGCGTGAATCAGTGGTTTTTGGTTGCTAGTGCAAGTGATGCATCAACCCTCTCTATATTGAGAGATTGTTACATGTAGAACCCATCCAGAGATACATGAATAAGTCCAGGTAAATCCAGAGCAGTAAGATTAAAGACAAGAATGAAATCAAGAAAAGAAAAACAACCTAACCTAAATCAAACCGTGCTTCAACAACGCATCAATTTAAGGATGTGGACATACAGTACAGACCAAAAGTTTGGACACACCTTTCTAATTCAATGGGTTTTCTTTATTTTCATGACTATTTATAAGGCAAGAAATCCCACTTATTAACCTGACAGGGCACACCTATGAAGTGAAAACCATTTCAGGTGACTACCTCTTGAAGCTCATCAAGAAAATGCAGAGTGTGTGCAAAGCAGTAATCACAGCAAAAGGTTGCTACTTTGAAGAAACTAGAATATAAGGGGTATTTTTAGTTGTTTTACACTTTTTTGTTTAGTGCATATTTCCACATGTGTTATTCATAGTTTTGATGCCTTCAGTGTGAATCTACAATGTCAATAGTCATGAAAATAAAGGAAACTCATTGAATTAAAAGGTGTGTCCAGGCTTTTGGTCTGTACTGTATATGCAACTAGATTATTGAATCTTTTTGTATTTTTTCTATTTCTTTTCTACTTTTTTTTAATTTATTTTTTAGTTTAATTATATATTTAAAAAACCAAATCATATAAACAAAACATTTTGAGAAATTTTTACTTGCCAAAATTTGCCATCGTAAGACAAGTACGCACACTTCTGAGAGCCACTCGAAATAATTCAACTGATGGTGAAATAAAGATATCCAAACAGGAACTACAATTTACCTGTATATGTAATTTAAGTAACAAATATATCTTTTGACTGACACTTTGTGAAGATCTGCTAGTGTGCCCTGACCCAGAAACCTAAGCAGGAGAATTGAATTGTTTGTTCTAACAGTGAATAAAACAACAGGTAGAACCAAAGAAACCAGTGGCACAATTACCCCAAAAATGTAAAACAAAATTGCCATAGTAAAGTTTTAAGTTGGTCAGTTATTAAACATGTGACTTTCTCCCACTTTCTCTGAAGTTACTTCATGAGGAACTGCATGCTTATTCCTAAATTATCATAGTGACAGGGTGTATTTTGTACTTCATGGCTATGACTGCTTGTGATATTGCTGCAAGCCATTTGTTATCAAGAAGAACATCTAGCACATTTATTGGGAACATGCAGAACTTTGCAAAATTTTGTTTTTGGCACAATGAGAAGGAAAATGAAAATGCATCAGTAGTTCATAGACAGGCAAGGGCAGTACTTCTCTACAAGCCTCTGAGCTTTGTTGCTTACAATATCTTTAGTGCCCGACGTGTGTGTTTGTGTGTGTGTGCCTGTTGATAGGGGCGGCAGCAGTAGCATCTGTCAGTACTCTGGGTGGCCTGGTGTTCCTGTTGGTAATTGGATCTTAAAGTTTTGGACTGGTGCTGACTGATAAACACCCACCAACACACATATGTGCACACATTACAAAAATGGACATGGCTCTTGTAGGACTTGTTTCTGTTTGTTTATGTCTGTGCACCAAATGAAATGAATGAGGTTATATTTATGCATCAGGATCCTGAGTTGAGTCACCTAAAATTATTTTCAAGCATCATGATAGTTTGTGTGTCAAAGTGTAGTTTAACCAGCATTATCAGAGCCTTTTGCACATTTATGATGAACACTGACTGCGTCTGGCATCCTCTTAAACCATTAAAGTGAAAATATGTAAATACCACAAAGCCCTTATGTGTGCAATGCTGTTACATGAGGGTCATCCCTGGAGTCATTATTACATGCCAAACGATGAATAATGACAGTGCTGTCTGTTTGGGTAATACCTGCATCTACTGTGTTATTTGATATCAGTAGGTTTAACCACATACTCAGAGTCAGACCACCTGTATTTCCTACTGGGGAGCTGTCTGTTTCTGTAATGGTTTCTAAGGCATTAAGCATACATAGGAGGAAAAAACACACAACTCATACCGTGCATGCGCTGCCTTGCAAAAGTATTTTCTGATTTTACTATTATAACCTTCAATTTATTTATTGTTACATTTTATGTATTGGATTCATGCTTTCCAATAAATGAAATGTATTTAATTTATACATTTTCTATAAGGTAGAAAAGTGAAAAAAGTATGCATGCTTTTTTTCATGTTTTGAATTAAAATCAGAAACAATTAAGCATAAGCTTAATTGAGGATGTTCATTCATGATAATATTCACAGCCCGATAATGATGAAGTTCAGCTATGATTCATCTGCCAATAGCACATTCTTTACTACATCTTGTTGTCCCTTACATGGGTTGTGGAAAACAATATTTTTTTCAGGATTACAATTTATTTATCTCCATTCATTAATCCAGTATCCCTACTTGCAGGGCGATATACTCTATACTTATATATACTAGGACAAGTATACGTAAGTTATATACTTAGTTTCCTTCCATGCAAAGTGGTTTGTATGTTCTCCAGAAAGTTAAATATTGGTCATATCTGACCAGAACACCTGCTTCCACATTTTTGCTTTGTGACCTACATGGCTTGTGGCAATCTGAATGTCTTGTGGCTTATTTTTATCAACAGTCATCTTCTTGCCAGTGTTTCATAAAACCAGACTTGTGGAGTGCATGAGTAATGGTCAACAGATTCTTCCAGCTGACCTATAAATCTCTGCAGCTTCTCCAGAGTTATCATGGGCAGCTGGAACATTTCTCTGATTCATGCTTTCCTAACTTAACTAGTAAGTCTGGGTGGGCAATCATGCCTTGGTAGATTTACAGTTGTGCCATACTCTTTCCATTGTTGGATTGAAAAGTGCTCTGTGGAATGTTCAAGCCTGGACATATTGATTTGTGACCTAACTCAGCTTTAATATTCTCCTAAACTTCATCCCTACATATATTATTTGCTATGTGTGAGGTATTCAAATATCGGGTGCAGCCTATTTACACAGAAAATAAGTTACACATAGTTGCACTTATTTACTAAGTAGGTGACAATTTGGTCAACATTAATTTTATTTAGGAGTATCAGGATGAAAATAATTGCTACACATCTCAAATTTGTATTTGCAAAATGAACATTCTGTATAATTGTTATGTCACCTGATAATCATGCGCATCTTTGCATTGCTATGTCACATAAACCTCCAATAAAACGCATTTGCATCTATTTACTAGTGTCTAAAACATTAAAAGCCAAAAGCATTGACGAAAATCATTAATCAACCTTATTCTTGTTCTTCCTATCCCTCACCCAACACCATTTCCTCTCTTTCTCCCTCCTCCCCATTTCCTCTTCCTGTCGTCCTCTGTTGTCTTCCAGGTGGTGCTTGACAACATGAGAAGGAAATGCAAGTGCCACGGGACGTCAGGGAGCTGCCAGCTCAAGACTTGCTGGCAAGTCACTCCAGAGTTTCGGCTGGTGGGTTCAATCCTAAAAGAGCGTTTCCACATTGCCACTCTTATCAAGGCTCAAAACAGGAATAACGGCCAGCTGGACCATTCGAACCATAATAACCACAACAACCACAACAACCACAACCACCATCACAGTCATCGAGAGAACCACCACTCACATCGCCGGCGACTTAACATCAGGGAGCTAGTGTATTTTGAGAAGTCGCCTGATTTCTGTGACCGGGACCTTACCTCAGACTCGGCGGGCACACAGGGCCGGATCTGCAACAAGACTAGCCCAGGGATGGACAACTGTGAGAGCCTGTGCTGTGGGAGGGGGCACAACATCCTGCAGCAGACGCGCAGCGAACGCTGCAACTGCAAGTTTCATTGGTGCTGCTATGTGGTCTGTGAAGAGTGCAGGATAACAGAGTGGGTCAGCGTTTGCAAATGAAGAAAAACACATTAAAAGTCACCAGACTTAAGAATTAAAAGACAGACAAATGCCCCAATGTTTTTTGTCATGGACTGCAGTTTTTTTGTTGCAGAGAAGTCATGGAAGGACAGTGTGACGCATTTGATGTGGCAAACGGAAACCTGTGTTGGTCGGTGTAGAGCGTGCACATGCAGGAGGTGCCTGGAGCTGCCACACACCACCCTTCTTTGGAGACTATGGAACATAGTCATAACTCAGCCTGACTTAGCAAAGAGGATTGCTTCAGAAAGAAAGTAAAATTTCTTCTTAGCTTTATTGGTATAAGATCTATTTGAAATTCTGATTTGCTTTGTATATTTTAAACAATTCATACACTAAGCAGTACAATCAGCAACTGATGGCATTGCTTGAATCCAGCCATTTTCATGTCGCTTGACCACTATCTATACACACAAGTGTAGAAATTTAACAGATTTATTTCAAAACAACAAATAATATTTCAGCACTTGCAGATTTTGTGCCTTCTTGAAGGGCATTTAAGGAGTTTCAATATTTATTTATAGCAGCTGTCATGTTGCACATAAGACAGAGCAGATTTAACTGATACTTTGTAAATCCTCCCATCAATGTTGTTATGTTGTGTGTAATAAAGTATAACCCTGAAAACAACTATGACATCCCTCAAAGAATACATGTTCTAGTTATAGTAAGGAAAGAGAAGATCTAGGTCTAAAATGAACTTCCAGAATGGACCGAGCTTTTTATATGTCTGCAGCCATGACAACTGACAGGTTGAAGGTAAAGTCAACCAAAAGACAGATCTGAAGCTGCATGTTGGTGCTGTTGCTTTATGGGATTCCTCATGGCACACATTCACCTTCTTCAAAGGGAAGAAATAAAATTAACTTCCAAATACCACTTCTAAACACTAAGTGTGTGGAGCCACTTAATGATAACCACAGACACAAGTTTGTGCCACTGTTTTCGGACCACCAAATAACACAGCACAGATATGCAACTCTCAGTTTCCGGTGTGTCATGTGTGGTCTGTGTGATGTGATACGTGATGTACGAAGATGGTCAGAATGCACATTAAACCCAACAAGTCCACATTTTATCTTTGACGTGATCTAAACAGCACTGTAAATAAAAAATGAGTAATGCTGCACAAATGCCGTCAATAATGTTCAAGTGTGTCAAGAAATTGAGTGTACTTGTACAAGCTCCAGTTGCACACACACTATGAACATCCTTAAGTGAGATCAGGCAAAGTCTTTCCTGTCTTGTGACGCCATTGTCTTGTGTGCAACACTGTAAGCTTCTTGTTGTATCTACATTCACTCGCTTCACAAATCATCAGTGTGTACTATAAGGATATTCTGATGTCAGCTGCAAAGTATATATAAGAAATAGTTTAAGTAAGCTACTTATCAGATGGTGTAATTTATTTAAAGCAATTTATTTTCTGTGTTTAAAACAGAAAAACGGAAATCTGGGATTGTTTAACCAGTATAACTGATAAGTAGTTTGCACATACTAAACAGTGTCCAGCAGAACTTTGAAAGATGTCAGCATTATGTATTCTAAGTGTTAAATGTAATGTATGTTTGTATTTTTCTGTTTTAATATGGTTATTATCTAAGTTATTTTATTTTTGTGGATAACTTAATATTTGTAAGACAATAAAAACAGATTGTTCATGAAAGAGGCTCCATTGTGATCAGTGATGACATGAATTTGTCTTACTATATTACAAAAGGTGCAGCTATTTATGATTTTTTTTTTTTTTTACTAATATTTTCAGTTTTTCCAGACAACCAATCTCAGGCATTTTTTATTTTCTAATTTAAGTTTAAGATATGTTTGATATATGCAGCATTTCAATGAAAACTCACAGTAACATAGTAACTTGGTTCTGATTTAGGATGGCTGAGTGTTTGGAAATACATACCATCCTTTAAAATGTATATATTTTTATTTATTTGTTATTATTTTGAAGAAAACAGTTTTTACGTTGAATTAAATTTTGTAAAGGCTGTGAAAGGGTAAAACATGAGAGGGAGTCAATGCTTTTTACAGGCACTGCATCTCACTGAATTAAGACCACTCTTAAAGAAACACTGGTATCTGAATAATTGGGTTGCAAAAACTTAAAAGATCACACAGGTATTCAAAGGTCAAGGCACCCCTACCATGAATCTATTGAATCTGAACATTACAGACATAAAAATGGTGAAAAATGTTCCCACTTTATATAATTTATAACCTCTATTACAAATTCTTGTCACAAATGATTCATGCATTTAGCTGTGAGTTTTGGATATTTCTAGGTGTCACATGGCTCACCTTGGCGTTTCTTATTAATCATCAACGTTTTTCTTCTGCTCAGTAAAAAACCTAGAAAATCCATCAAGTGTTATTTTTGCTCCTGATTGACACTATAAATTTGGTAGAGAAAGGTTAAGCTTTAACTTCAAAATATGGGTGTTTATTTACAAGGTTCATATATTTAATGTTACGGTGGCCCAGAAGAGTCAACCAAATGCAAAAGCCACAAAGTATATTTAAACCGAATAATAAACTTACTGTGATAAGTTTCCATTTTAGCATAATTTTTTGTTGTTGTGTTGTAACTTTTGCATTTTGTTTATCATTCAGTGGCAACATACTAACAAGTTCTATCGCGTACTGAGCTCTAAATGCAAGACTTCATTCATGTTTTTCTTACTATTGCTGCTAGAGTTATTGACAAAATACTCTAACCTTCCCTGGATGAATGCAGTGTGTATTTTACTGGAAATATTCCACAGTATATTGTGGCTATGGGTAAGCCGCCAAGCTATGTTACTCTCACTGAGAGACCAAAATGACAACAAAAAAGACAATATTTCATTCTGTTTGCCTCTCTGTTGTAATTATAGTTATTACAGCAATTACTCCTGACTTTGCTTGACCTGAATGTTTTGTTAGGAGTCTTCAGATATACCCAGACCAGATAAGACCACACGTTTGTGGTCAAGTGCAGACCCTCCCTTACCAGTTGCTGCTTGCGTGCAGAGAGAAATCCTGTTGAGTGTTCTGACTTACTTGTGTATTCTGTGCCTCAAGGGATGTGATGAAGTCACCAAGTGATGTGTAAAAATGCAAGAGATACACTTTTAAAGTAAACAGATGTGAAGTAAAAATGCGCTATTCTGGACTCATGCGAATCTATTCTTATCCAAATATCCAGCTGCTCTCTGATGCACCATATGGACGCTGGATTCAACATGCACACTTCATCCTTAAGTGCGCTGATCCAAGTGAAAATGCTCTTAACAGCCCTCTCTTTGCGTATAAATAGTTTATGTGTGAATGTGTGCTTGGAGTTATGCTGTGTGTGTGAATTGCACGTGTGTGTTTGTTTATGCAGCCATGTCTGTTTCTTTTGGCGGACACATGCGTTTTAGTGACAGAGTGGGCGTATGCACGGTAGTATTATGTTTTCACAATGGCCTGAAACCAAGGTTGAGCAACCTGCTGAGATTGCTGTATGTGTTATTTAACCAGTAGGCTTCACTGGCTGCCAACTGCAAGTTCAAATGGTACTGGACAAAACCTAAAGCTCCTCACCTCATGCTTTCTGCCCTGATGTCTTGATTTTAAATAGAAAAAAAACAAAGAGAAAATTATCATATGTCTTAAAGACTTGCTAAATTTCTAATCCCTACAAATAATTATCACATATTAAATTACTTTAAAGAAAAAAAAAAGAAACATTAATCTTCATGAGAATGGTTCTTGCCTATGAATGTGAGCAACACCAGGTCTGAACTTGTGCGCTAAGTTTATTTGAACAGTGACTGCTATTTTGATAGAAAACAGGTCACGAGTGACAGAAGATTTGGGCTGAAATAACATCATGCTGGTAAGTTTCGTTTATTTTGTTGTGACTTGAACAAGCACGTCTGAATCACTTGTTAAATATGCTTTAATGTTTTCAATGTAAAGGTCAGAACGTGACTCAATGATGCCCAAGTGGACTTACATATAATCACAGATGATACTTATTGTTAATCACACTGTTTCATAAGCCTTTGACTTAAAAGTGAGAAAGCAAAGAAGGAAGGTAAAATAAAGATGTGCATACTATTTCTATAATTTAACATACAGGTCATGTAAGCTGACTAAGACACTGCCTTAGCAGAATGCATTACTGTGATCTGGATCCTAGTGGCACCTTTCATTGAATTAGACCTGAGATTCCCATATCCATCTTCCAGTTTTGCTGACAAAGAAAATCTTAGAACAAAAGTTGTTCAAACTGATCTGTGACAGGTGGTTTTTCTGGCCTAGGTTGTCAGCTGTTTTGCACTATGAATGACTATAAATGCAATTGATACAAATAAAAAAATGCTTCTAAATAAAGTTGCCAAATACTTTGAGCAGAAAACTGTACGGGAATATAAAATTTGCTGGAAATCCATACAAAATTAAGACAAAAAGTCATAATTTGGGGTGAAAACAGCCTGTTATAGATGTAAACGGTTGTGCAGGAAGACACTGGGCCATTCCCAGAAACCCACATTATCAAAATGTTCTAAAATGTGCAACATTTTGGTCACAGTCTCTTTTTAAGCATTATTTTTTTTTATGTTAAAAATAATAAGGAAATAGTGACAGATGAGAGATGTGAAGATGCATGATTATAGAAAGCAATTTCCAAGCTAAAGCTATCCAAGTTTAAGGTTTGTCACATTTCATCCATGTGCTTATTAAAAATCCAAGCTCACTTCAGAGTTCAGCAGATCAATTAGTATTTGTTTATCAAATTAATCACCATTAAAATTTGCCCCTGTAGATTTATTATGTTGTCAATGATGATTGGATATTTGTGATGACATCATCATATTTGTAACACCATTAGCAGGAGCCCAATGGGCTCTTAATTTTGCAACTTTGTTAGAAAAAAGAAATATATATATATATATATATATATATGTTTAAGTGGTAGTTGATCTCTTCTAAAATATTTCAATTATTTTTTTCATTAAAACTTGGGCTTTTATTTCCATTCATAAGTATACATGCCCAGTTAGAGCAAATTCTGCAGGAGGACTGGTACACTTCAATAGAAGGCATCACAAGGTAAGAATGCTATGAAGAAATATTAAAGCAACATTTAAAGACATCAGGCAGGAAATTAAAGCTTGGGTACATATTGGTCTTCCAAATGGACAATAGCTCTAAGCATGCAGCCAGAGCTGCTACAAAGTGGCTTAAAGACAAGAAAGTTGGCATTGCCATCTTAAGCCCTGATCTCAATCCAAAAGATAAGTTGTGGTTAGATCTGAAAAGGTGTGTGTGGCAACCTAAACCTGACAGACTTATGGTAGTTCTGTCAAGAGGAATGGACCAGAACTCAAATAAAACCCCAAAAAGTTTAACCCAAGTCATACAATTTAAAAGACGATTATCCCTATTACGGACCAAATGTATATAAGCTTCTGAATTAAAAGTTACAAACAATTCTCTAAAACAATGTTCTCACTAAGTTTTCCAGCATTTAGCAAAGAGGTTTAATTTGGATAATTATGACTAATTTAAAACAAAAAAAGTTTGGTCTGATTTAACTTCAGTCAGTGAGAAAAAAAAGTGTTAGTCTTTTTATTTGGCGTATATAAATATCTGGTTTCAACCATATATAGACCAACAAAACCAGAATTACACTTCACACTGGGGTGTGAACAAAAACAATCTACCACAAAGTGTGAATAATTTCGCCTTGGTGCATTCATATGGGGTGCAACTACATCTAATTGCCTTACGCATTATCTGAGAGCACCCCGGAAATGTTAAGCATGCACAAAACTTTCAGGGTGCGATTACAGGGGTTCCGAACAGCAGCTGGAGTATTTCTTGGTATACATCTGAATTTAGGTCAGGGTAAATCACCTACTTGCTGATTAAAATGCATCTTATGGTAAAGTTTAGCGCATGCCAGTCCCTGAACGTCAATTAGGCCATATCAGATCATGGCTGACCAAGCTATGGTCGGATTAGAGAAGAACAAACACAACTTCAGTACCAACCTTTTAAAGTTAAATCTTCAAAGTTATCTACTATTAAGTGAGCTCAGTTGACTAATGACGGCTAAGAATGTTTTCTGGATGATTAATCTCTATACTATGCTGCTTTATTTTCTGAAAAGTAAAAGGTAAACTCTGTCTCCAATAGTTTTTTTTATATTGTTTTTAAAAATTTGGTCTCAAGACGGGCTTGGTTTAAAATAACTAATTCATCGGGATTTTTTTTACCTTGTGGGATTTTGCTGTGATCTAAATGTGATGTGACAGGAACAGAGAACATGCAAGGTACATCTACATGATCTCATAGGGCCCCTCTTGTATACAGTCCTTTCAGGTTCTTTACAAATACTTGATCTGCGCTAACACTGCAGTTTGATCTGTGTTATTTATTCATGATCTTTTCCACCAGGGAGGGATCGAAGAGGAAACATGGATCATTTTTAGTGAGCTTTTTTCTCCATCAATTTTTGACGAGGGTAGCCATGGAGTACATGCTTTTAACACCATTTGCAACATATTCCGCTCGACCTAAACTGACTCTTGCTCCGCTGGATGTGAGTTCCACTTTCTCGAAGCCTGACAGGGAGCGAGATGGTGTTGAGAAACGTTATGGTCCTGCTGACGAAGTCACTTTAACTCAAGCCTCACACACATACACACTCTACATGCTTGTCATTGTCAGCTTGGAAGATAGGGAGTGACACGAGGAGGAATTATTGTAAAATATTGATCAGCAGGGGTCAACCATTTCCTCACAAGAGGTGCTATTTGAGGAAAAAAGACAAACCTCTATGGTCCAATAGTTTTCCCTAGAAAGAACCTCGAGATGCTCTAAAACCAGCTGAAATGTAACACTTTTCGATTGAGAAAATTTGAAGATATCACTTTTCTTGGTTGGTTCCAAATCAGAAACTAAATACTAACTGACGATGTTGTAGACATTTCAATAAACAAATAAGGTGACATTAAGACAACTTTGAGAAGTGACTTTCCAAAAATTCATTTTCAAGTAATCATCTACACAGTCAAAAAGAACGTTTTTTTTAAATATTTGTCATCTAAAAACCTATGAACTTTCTGATCTTTATTTGCCCAATTCTTTTTTCTTGGCCTAAAAAAACATCAAAATATTGAGCAGTGAAGTGCAGGCATGTTACCTGAGTTAATTAGCCTGGTAATATCAGCTAGTATTACTCACTGAGTTTATTCATAAGGAGAATAACTGTATTCAGTTTAAATATAGATGACTATAGTAAATAAAATAAAATAGAGAAACTAAGATAAACTCTGTAGTTCCTAAAATGGTCTCAGTCTGTCCACTGCAGAAACAGTTAATTGCTAACAGCCTCTTTTCACTCAGACAACAAATACTTCAATTTCTAAAACTATTCCAATAACCTGAGAGATTGAGAACCGAAGTCAAAAAACATCTGAGAATGTTTGATATCTTGATTGTTGCCCTCTGACAAAGGACTCAACTTAATGTGCCATCGGTTAGTCTTTTATCTCTACATTCTTTCCTAATCTGTTATACATTCTCCAATTTTCCTAAAAATGTTTTTAAACCCACCATTTTGACCTCAACACAATGAGTTCACCCTTTCTGAAGAACATTAAAAAACAAATCTTTTTTTCTTGAAGAAATATGCATTAAATTCCTATATTCAGACAATAGAGTTCCACTTTTTTGAAGGGTTCTCCATTATTTATTTATTTTTTTGCGCACATAACTTCAAGAATAAGTCAAAGCATTACTTCGGGTTAAAGGGTACTTGCAAAAAACAAAAGATAAAACAAACAAAAACATATTCAAGAGGAAATGTGAAGTAATTTTGAATTAAATGGTTTGGCTCTGTTTTAGGGCATGTTGAGCCTATTCTACCGTACAAAAACACTTGAATAAAAATTAATATTCTAATCATCTAGATTAACTTGCACAGTGAACTTCTATGTTGGTGTTGATTTTAGGCATGTCAGTACTTCCATTAAGAAAGTACTTCCTCCCTTGTTTGACAAGAGTAAACCGCTGTCAGGACATTGTCCTTTTACACCTAATATTTGAGTAAGCAACATTTTAGTGATCTCGTTTAAAACTTCACTGTAGTCATTTATCTTTTGTAATCTCAGAGAAAATATATACAATATACTTTACATATAATTGCAGAGCAGGTAGAAAATATTGTCCACATTTCACAGATTTATGAGTAGGTCTTCTACGAGCTCAACCAAAATGTCTGCCATCTTAAATATATCTTAACTCTATACTCCCAGTATGTTGTATCAGCCCTCTTCTTTATAAGCTTGTTGGCTTTTGGGTTTTAATCAATTATCTGCCTCAAACAAGTAAAAACTGCTGCCTTGTCCGCCAAACTGTCAAACTTCTAAGACAGTGAAATTAGTAATCCCAGCATTAATAACATATTGTGGGACAAGTAACAGTACCCTTTAATCTTAAACTGTTCAGCGAGCTGATTTATGTCCTCTCCACTTCCTACCTTCTTTTTTTATCTAACTGACCCATGACAGACTGCAACCCACAGTCTTCTTCAACCAGACCACACTTTAATCATCAAGGGGTGTGTATGGGTCTGAGAGATCTGAAAACCAGTGATGACCCAAATATTTTTGTAAATTTTTGTTTATATTTCTGTAATTACATGATGACAGATTGAGCACACAAAATTATGATTTTGTTACTGGAGAGTTGGCGGTTCATCATCCTGATACAACGAAAAAAAGAGAGCAAAAGGTTCAGATGTTTTCTGGCAGACCAGGACTGCTTAGTGTTATTTGGGATTTATGAATATAAAGTCACATTTATGCAATCTCAAATTTAGATTATGAAATACTACAATATTTTCTTTTTTTGTCCTAATGTATATTTAGAGCTCAACATTTGACTAGGTTAAATGACTTGCATATGTAAGACCAGAACTGAACAAGAGGAAGGGGTATATTTATGTTTTATGGTCTATATAGAGCAAACTTCTCAAAAACATTAGAGGTGCATACATTTTTGGCTTAGTTAAATCAGGGTTCAAAATTTTAATGTTTGTTGCATCTTTCCCAAAAAGCTAAAAGACTACTTTCTTTGATTTATGTTACTTTATATATATATATATATATATATATATATATATATATACTGTATATATACAGTATATGTATACAGTACAGACCAAAAGTTTGGACACACCTTTTAATTCAACAAGTTTCCTTTATTTTCATGACTATTGACAGTGTAGATTCACACTGAAGGCATCAAAACTATGAATAACACATGTGGAAATATGCACTAAACAAAAAAGTGTAAAACAACTGAAAATACCCCTTATATTCTAGTTTCTTCAAAGTAGCAACCTTTTGCTGTGATTACTGCTTTGCACACCCTGTGCATTTTCTTGATGAGCTTCAAGAGGTAGTCACCTGAAATGGTTTTCACTTCATAGGTGTGCCCTGTCAGGTTAATAAGTGGGATTTCTTGCCTTATAAATAGTCATGAAAATAAAGAAAACCCATTTTAATTAGAAGGTGTGTCCAAACATTTGGTCTGTACTGTATATATATATATATATGCATATATATATATACATATGTGTGTGTGTTTGTATAACATTTTGTATAAAATGTTATACAAATAAACTTGCCTAGCCTCCATGGAACTCAATCAAAATCAGTTGACTGGAAATGACAAATGACATTGAGATAATCAGGATAAATTAATATGGTAAATTGACTGAACCTATTTATTTTTTCTACAAATTTTGGTCAATTGGTGCCTACCATATGTCTGAAATTATCTATCAATCACTTGAGTTTATGACTGAAATATTTTCACTCTTACATTATTTTTTTAATAACTTATCAGGAAGCAAATAAGAAGAAAAACATCAAATCATCCCCAAAAGGAAACTAAGCTCAAATAGACTCATGAGATCAGTTATAAACAGTTCAAAAAATGAAAGGATAAAAACAACACCACTGAATTCAGGTGGAATAGTCCAACTGGCAAAGGGCCTAAAAATACAAAATGAAAAAATGCCTGTTGGCAAGCTTTTTACTGGTAAAATTACAGTAGCTCTACAAAGGCCACATATTTTCGCAAGTTGCCCTGACAGCTATGAATCAGTGTTTTTATGTGATCTTGAGTGAAAGTGTCTTTGGATAGGACAAGGAGCCCTCACATTGCCAGTGATATGCACACCAGTGTTTGATTGAAGAAGACACAACAATGCAGATGAGAGATCATACTGGTGTTTTGCTTAAGGGAAATTACTCTTAAATCATTATCACAGCATGGGTTGTTATGAAAAAACATTTACCATATATGTATTCTACTAGCTTTTTCACAGAACTTGTTAGAAAGTAAACTATGAGACAAAAAAATAATACATTTAAATATTCATTTCAAAGCTTACTTTTTTCTGATGCCAACATTTTAAAGTCCTTCCTTTGTGCTGGAGGTATTAAATGTCTTATTTGTGGGAGGTTAAGTGAGAGAGAGAGTTGGGACAGTGTCAAAGAATGGGTGTGAGAGATGATGATGAGATTAAGGTTAATAAGAAGCAAGTTATTTGTGCAAAAGAAGAGAAAAAAACATATCCCTAGGCCAGCTCTGCTAAATTACCTTGAGTTCACTGCTGTCTTTGTACAGACCTGCCAGGTTGATCTCACCCCTCATTCCTCACATTTTTCCTCCCTCTGTTCTCTCCTGTCCAGCGCTCCTTTCTTTTCCCCAATGATCCCAGAGGGCAATGCCTTAGACTGTGACACAACATGGGGAGCTACGCAAAGAAAATTTACATCTCCTGGCCTGTGTACTGAGCTCATGCAGACATGTTTACATATCCATGCTACTTGTAGATGACCTAATTATTGACAGAAGCTGACTTTCTGTCATGCCCTTCTGCAGTCTTTAATGGAAAACAGAATTCCAGGTATATTTTTGCATAAAAACACATAAAACACCATAACATCTTCATGTTAAAGGATAAAATTGTTACCTAACAAAAACATAAATTTGTCTTTATTCCATGTGTTTAACATAGTGAAGAATGTAAGCTATGCTAACTAAAACTTTCACCTTCTGTTCTGTGCAGGTGTGACTGGGGCCACAGCTCCTATTTTGTCTCAAAGCTCACACACCCCAATCACTTGAACCCTTAGGTGCTGCTTTCTGCATTTACCATAACTCAAAACTGATTTATTGGCCCAGTTCTTTAAAATTAATTGACACATTTTCACAAAAAATGCTCAGAATGCAACAATTTGTCTTCCTCCATGCATTGTACCAATTTTAATGTGACAGACAGAGGTGATCAAGTTCAGATAAGACTTAGAATTAGTGATGTGGACAGATTTGGACATGCAAAGAGAGGAGTGCCAAGTCGCTAATGCCACAGTGTTCTAACCTGCCCCATGCTGAAGGCAGGAGTATGAGTGGGAAGATGCATATGTGTGTATGTGCATGCATTGACACATTTTTTTAAGTATGTACAAAATTTCCACAGAGGTAACCAAGTTAAAGAAGCCTGTGCCACAAGAGGGCAGTCTTACAACTGCAAGAGGGATTATTATGTCAGGGATAGGGGGCTAGCTCTTCATTAAACATATTTAGCCAGCTTTCTTCTTGGTCTCCAAATTAAGGCATACATATAATTTCATTTAATGTGAATCTAAACATGAAGGAATAAATAACTTTTGCAAAACAAAGTTCTGCTTGTCTGAACCACAAGTGTCACCAATGCAGTGCCAGTGTTTTGGATAGTGTGAGTGCATTGGGATCAAGGGTGTAAAATGCACTGCACAACATTAAATAAGGCTACAGTGATAATTTGTTTGCAGTTTCTTTTTTGATGATATTCAATTAATTAATCAATTAAGTTTATCTGTATAGCACATTTCAGCAACAAGTCAGTTCAGTGATTTACATCATAAAAACAGATACTAGTTAAACACATTGTTGCCATTGTGATAATCTACACAAGCATATTATGCAGAGTGCAACATAATATATATTTCACATTCTTCTCTGTAACTGGCAGGCCCAGAACACAACACATGTGACTAGTCTTCATCCTGACCTGTGAAAAATGTCTTCTGAATAACATTCTTCTTTGTATGATGCAGCTTATGTGTCACCACCTCTCTGCATCAGATATGATCTCCCCTTGTGGGTATGTGACTCTCAGTTGTGTGGTGTAACTGAGAATTATCCTTGTTGTAAGTGAACATTCATTCATTTTGAGTTTAAAGCCAAATGCATGACACACACTCCAAACATCTATGCTTTTATTGGGGTTGTGACATTAGGAGTATACTTTTACAAGGATCAACAAACAGCAAGAGTGTGTGCATGTTTGCACAAGTGTGTGTACTTGCAGAGTCTTGCATTCACTTACACGTGTTAATGTATTTCCATTCAATGACGCGCGCTCCAGAGTAAAGAGAACAAAGACATCACACAGATCAGACGCTGGGCAGGAGTGTTTAAGAGTACACCTACCTCCCAGTGTCACAGCAATAGCCTTCATCTTACCTACAGAAACCACAACAGAGGAGAAGTGGGATGCCTCTCGGGAACATGACTGATGGCTCCCGCCCAAAGGGGAATTCCATACTAAGACCAATGTCATGCTCAGGTGAAATAAATAACCCACCGTGATAGCATTTAGTCTATTTTCTGCTTTACACCTATATTAAAGTTAGCAAATGACGTACAGGTCCTTGTAAAACTATGCACTCCCCTTGAAATTTTCTACATTTTGTCACGTTCCAACCAGAAATTTAAGTGTATATTTAGGTGATTTTATGTAACAGATCAAGAAAAACTAGTGTACAATTAAGATGGGTAAGAAGAATAGTATACAACTATCACTGCTTCTTTCAAAAATAAAAGTATGAAATGTGTGATACGCAAGTGTATTTTGCTTTCTTTTACACTGATGCTCCTGAATAAGTGAAACATGTCACAGAGAACTGTTCAGTTATTCTCTTGAAATAAAAAGAGTATGTGCCAAACGTGTCTCTGGGAGATTTATCGGAGAAGCAGGCAAAAGGCCCTCTTTAGCTCTGGAGCATCTGGAACACACAGACTCCCATAGTAGTAGCAGAAGAAGGATGGCTGGCCTGCGAGTCTAAAGCTAGGGAGATACAGGAAGACAACATGACTTCATCTTATGTGACAAAGGAATGCCTCAGCACTTCCTTGCTATGTATATTACAAGGAAATCAACATGACAGTTTTGATGCTGACTGGTTTCTGGGCCTTACTCAAAATGGACACATCCAGTTTTTGGCATTGGGCTTCACAACAGCAGCTCTGGGCTGACGTTCCACCATGTTGTGAGTTCCTGTCTGCATGGCACTGGTGATATTAGATGCAGGCTTTTGGTGGCTTCATGAGCACTGGAAATTTCATAAGCATGGGTGAGTGTTGCATGTTTGTAAGTGATGCAGCAACCTGCATCACTTACAAACATGCAACACTCACAAAAATACTGTAGGATCAGAAGATCTTCACAGGTCTGTCCAACAAATCAATCAAACAGCTGCAGCTGATCCAGAATGCTGCTGCTCGCGTTCTCACTAAAACCAGGAAGACAGAGCACATAACACCAGTTTTAAAGTCCCTACACTGGCTCCCTGTAGCTCATAGAATAGACTTTAAAAAACTGTTGTTAGTTTATAAATCACTGAACGGCTTAGCACCACAATACATTAAAGATCTGCTTTTATTGTATCAACCTTCCAGACTTCTCAGGCCTTCTGGTTCTGGTCTGCTCTGCATCCCCAGAACCAGAACCAAATGAGGAGAAGCAGCTTTCAGCATCTATGCACCACAAATTTGGAACAAACTTCCAGAAAACTGTAAAACAGCTGAAACACTGACTTCTTTTAAATCTCAACTGAAAACCCACCTGTTTAGAATTGCATTTGAAATGTAATCAATTACAAATTTATTGATGTAACTTGACTTAATGATTGATTCTATATTGCATTGTGATTCTGTGTTTGTAATGATGTAAAGCACTTTGAAATGTCTTGCTGCTGAAATGTGCTATACAAATAAAATGTGATTGATTGATTGATTGAAGATGGACCATATGCAGTTTTCAATTCATCCATCAGGAGACGGTAGTCCCATCTGGAGGAGTGAGGCTTTCTATGGAAAAAGGCCTCCGTTGCCCAATTTGGCTGAATTTTGGCTGGACCTTGTCTGTTTGGACCAGTAGTTAGCTTCGGCACAACTCTCAAACTTGTGCATAAATTCCTTCCATTGTGTTGTATTGACGTAAAGTTGAGACCCCCTCTAGGATCACCATCATCCTCACAGTCAGATAAGGGCTTCTGCAACACAAAGGGGGTTTTATTTGATTTTGATCAGGTCTGGTGCTGTGCAGGGGTTTGCTTATATGGCTTATGGCTTCATTCAGGTTACTGGAAGGCATACATTGCACAGAGCTTTATGCCCCCGAGTTAAATGGAGCAGGTGTACAAAGCTATCCTTGTGGGCAGAAGAAAACGGGTTAGTCAGAACAGTAATCTTTCATTTGTAGTGTAAGGGCTGTATAGATATGCACATTGTTGCTTGTATTCCCCCCATAAGCGTAATCTTGACATCCGGCATCAATAAATGAGTTTGCACAGCTGAGCGGGACTGTGGTGAATATGTACGTCTTTTAACTTTTGTGCTAACACAGCATTTGTTAGAAGAAGGTTATCATGTTCACATCTTTCCACAATCCTGTCCTTAGTAGTTTCCCTGCATTCAGTACCCTCAGGAAAAGTGTTAAGTATCATAAACGGGTTATAATAATTACATTCAAGCCTATAGTTTGTAGTAGTGGTGGTGGGTGAGAGCCATCTTGGAGTTGCTTAGCTATAAGCTAACACAAACAGTCACTTATTATTATTAACATCTTTTATGTTTTTACTCAATGCTCACCACTCATCTTACAACAAGAGAAAGTCCCTTTGTAGTTGTCGATGTTAGCCTTTCCCGCTTCCATCTCCTGATCATAGACAGGAAACCCGGGAGAGAAACATCTTCCACAGCCAAAATTAATGTCCTCCTCTGGGTTAACTTAAGGTCACACAGACTTTTACTAACTACAAGAAAAACAACTATTAACAGACAGTATTTTGTGTAGCTGCAGAGAAGGTGCCCAGTCCTAACAACACTTTTCTTGGGTTCGAGGGCAGCAAAGGCTCTCATGACTTCCCACTTCTTTCTTTGCCTGTTTCCTGATTATTTTAAAATTCCCAAGACATTATGGAACATTTGTGAATAATTTTGAGGTGTATTGCCATGTATAAATGATAGATTTTGCATCTCAAAGCCTCCAGAAGCAATTAAGGAAGAAAATTCTTTCTACAATAAATGTACATTTAAAATGTCCCCCTGGGTGTTAATTGTACATACTGTCAAAAAAAATACATTACATGGACTGACATAGCTAAAAGTAAAACAAATAATAAAATAAGAGCATTTTTGCAGTATTTCCATCCAGCATTGGCAGGTGTAACAATTGTATTTAAGAGGCCAGGGCAAGACTCCTACTACTATTCATCCATCCATTTACTCCTTCATTCATCCCATCCATCCTGCTAACCACTCAGTAAGGGCATCCAGTGCAGAGCAAGCCTCTAATCTGCCGGCCCGAGCAGCTGCTGCCTTGTGGTCGACAGACAGCAGGGCTCTTATTATGATACACATATGCATGGGCTAACACACACATATGGGAATACTCACACATGCAAATACACACATACATACAGCATAACTCTCTAATGTGGTAGGCCAGCTGCCAGTGGCGTGCCTTCCCTTCACCAGTGTGACCCAAGCAGTGCGGCTGCAGCTTCTGGTGCTACTGGTGCACTCTGGGGGAATTTCCAGCTCAGAGCTGAAACACAGTGGTTGAACGTGAGAAAAACGTTTTGAGACAAAAATGAAGAAAATAACCTAAAAGATGGGAGTGAAAGTGATATTTAATCATTGTCTACCCAGTTACAAATACTAACATGTTGTGACTTTTCTGTTCTGTTTGGGGCTTTTATGCAATCTACAAATAAAATTTCAACAAACTTCATCCTGAAATACCAAAATAAAATCTAATGTAAAGAGGCAAATAATATGTTTGTAAGAGACTCCATTTACTCCACATGTGATTCTGGCTATTCTCTGTATCTTAACCAAGAAAGTCAACAAGATTGCAAACTGCGTAGGGATAAACATGTAGAATTATGCCACCAAATTGATCAACGCATTGATGAGAATATCCATGCAAGTTTAATGCTCCCACTCTTCTTTGCATTCCCATCCAATCTTGCAGACTGCACATCTGTTGGTGAGGTCAACAGTTTTTTTCCCATTGCAGAAACATGACGATGATGGATGTGCTGGCCACAGAGGGTTTCGCTGTGGTTTTTTCTGTAGCTTAGCCCCAGTCCTGGTCTTCCTATCGCTTTGTTCCTCTTTGATTAATCAGTTGCTTGCCTAATCACTATAGCCATTCTCAATCTTGGAAATGTTTAATTTCTTTACTCTTTTAAGTCTTCTGATATGTTACAAGTTATTTGCCTTACAGCAGGTCTTTATGTATTTTGGTGCTATCCCATTCAATAATTTATAAGCTAACAAAACTATTTTAACTATTTTAACGTATTCTCTGAGCTACAAGGTGCCAGCATAATGACTTTTAAACAGGGATGATTTACTGTATATTCTTAGTTTTGGTGAGAATGCAAGCAGCAGCATTGTGCTCCATTGCAGAAGGGATAATAGAATACTGACAGAATAGTGTTTACTATTTGAATCAGATCAGATATGATGACATGCAGAATTTTCTTAAGGAAAGTTGTGAGTAGGCTATCAAGAGAAGAAGGTTATTTGATTTAAAATTCATGGCCGAGTTGATAAAATTCAGCAATTTTATCTATATTTGTTATGTTTGGCCTTAGCACCGAGACTGGGTATGATAATGATGTGGAGATTTACAATGTTTTTTGGGGGGGGGGATTCTGTTTCTTTCTGTAAAGAAGTTGTCAAATTCATTGCAGGCCTCGCTAGGGTGGAGTTGAGATGCTACAATCACAGAAGGGTTTGTCAATCTGTCAACTGTGGCAAACGGAGCAGGAGTATTGTTTACGTTTTCGTTAATGATTTCCGCAAAGAATGTTTCCTTTGCATGTCTTAGTGTTGAATGACAGGTTTTCAGTTGATCTTTGTAGGTTTGATGGAATTTATTCCACTTATTACTAGAGTAGTACTTCTCCATTAGTAATAAGTCCATTCATACCATACAACAGACAAATACACATACACACAATGTCCAGCTGCATCTGCTCATGGGAAGTGATGGTGAGATCAAAGCAGTCGTCTTGTCATCCTTCCTATACTAACCCCATAAAACACTCAACCACACTCCTACACACCATTCAGGATACTGTTAATCAGCACCAGCCTGAGCTGCCAAGAGTTCAGAAGGAATCACCAGCATTTGATTTCTTAGTGCTTTCCAGTGCTACGGAGTAGTAGGCATATTTCTGTTTTAATCCTTTTAATTAATTATGTTTGGTTTTCCTTGCCATGTGCTGTTTATAAACATCAACTGATTCTCAGTTCAAAACAATGAGTAATGTCAGTTTTGAATTATTTGAAAAACAATTCAAATAAGTAGTTGAAAGAATTCACAAGTCATTCTGAACCCTGCAAAGGATTATTGTGCCTTTTTCAAATAATGACTTACTTTATTACAAGATAAAAGCTACCCATACCAATAAGAGAAATACAGTTATTTCCCCCTCACCCTAATGATTTGTTGAGCAACTCTTGGTCAACAAATCATTGCCACCAAGTGACAATGATGAAAAATTAATCAGAATTGGTTAAGCTAAATGAAAAATGTGTACTTTTTTGTACAAACCACAGAGTGAAAATAGCAATATAAATTATTTTATCATTATATATTATTTTTCCAAGATGACAGGTGAGGCAAAGCAATGTCTAGATGATCATCAAGATATGCTTAACCAAATGTGAGACTGTCAGTGTCAGCATTGGGTTCAACCTTGGAAGGAGACAATTTTTCCCTGTCCATATCACGTTGTTGAAGCATGAGCATTGAATTTAGTTGAACCAATTAGGCCTGTAGTGTTAGATCGGTCTTTCTCAAACTGTGGTCTTGTGGACTGGCGATCCGAAGCCGCCCCCTAATGGTCCACAAAATACTGACTGTAAAACAACCGCTTATTTGCCATGACATGATCTCAAAGTGCGACTAATACAATTAGTTTACCAAATAATCCTGCTTAAAAATAACAATGGATAAATGGCTTAAAACCGAGTCACTCTAAAGAAAGACTGAATATACCAATGAAACACAAATAATGCCAGGACTACTTATAACAGAGGAAGTCAAGTCATACCTGCTGAGAGTACTGATGTGTCTTTCAAGTCTCAGTTGATGAGAGCTGTTCTTTGTTTTTGTTCAACTTTGCTTTCTGCTCACACGACAACAGCTATTGTTTTATTCAATTAAAAATGATTAGATTCAATGAATCAAATACAGTTGATAAATACTGTTGAGAGGAATTGATGGATAATTTCTTATTTAATGGTGCAGAAGAGGATTTTTGTTTCTGAAAAGAAACTGAAGTCTATTTTTCTTTTATTGTGCCTCAAAATTACAAATAGCCCTAAATGTCATTAATGCACACAACACTAATTTTTTAATTTCCATGTGTTTGACCTCAGGAAGATTAGAATCCACACTTTCAGAATATGTAGATAACTCAAAATGCCTTGAGAAGACGTGTTCATGGTTTTGCCATAGCCAGTCACATTTGCAAAACAGCATGAATGGAAAAAAAACACCAATAAGCTCGTTAAGAGACTAATATTATTCATATATATTGACATGTTCTGTTATTGTGGGGCAATGTCAAGTTAGGTGGTCCATGAGTGTTTGTTAAATGGATTAAGTGGTCCTCGGCCTGAAAAGGTTTGAGAAATACTGTGCTATATGTTCTACGTTTCTTTGTAGACTCCTGAATGAGTCATAGAAGCACTCTTTGGGTAATTTTGCAAAGAAAGGTTTACCATTGTTCTCTTCTTTTGTGGAGAATAGCTCTCTAACTGTAGATCACTGGAGTACCAAACCCTTAGAAATGGCTGCAATACTTTCATGATGTTCATTACTTTGCTCCTCTGCTGGTCTAAAATTTATTTTGGGACGCAAGATGTTGCATTTCAAGATATCCTCAGTTCTTTTTGAGAGTTTTCTTGATTCCACAAGTCTGAAAGTAAAGAGGCCTGGGTGTGACTAGTAAAACTGGACCCAATACAAAGTGTTTCATCACAGTAGATTTATAAATCACCTGTCACAGTTTTTTGTTTTAACTTGGTGACGGGAATGTGAGACCCAAGTTATTGGAAGTCATTTTGACTGTCTGTACCGAGTCAATATTCTTTAGCCAGACACAAACTGAGGTCAGAGGTTAAATCAGTTCCTGTCATTTGCAATGGAAACAACCATATTTCTGCAATCACAACCTTCTTGTGAGGTTCTAGGGACTTGATACAAAAGGAACAAGAGGGGAATTGACCGAGGAGAAAATGCTTCAAAATGTAGGCTTATCATTGGGGTATTTAGCATACCATTAATCTGAGACAGGAGTCAGCTGTATTAACTCAATTGTATCCAGATGATTACAATCTGGAAGGGAATCATTTTAAAGTCTTTTCCCACATAACCTTACTTACTTGCTACCTGTGTCATACAAATGTTCTAAGACTTAACATTTGCCTTAGTATTTTGTGAGAAGTACAGTATTTTATAGTGTTATAATACGCTTTTATTGATATGAGAATATTGTTAAATATAGTTTGTTAAATGTTTTTATTCTGGGCCATATAAAAACACAGTTACCCAAGATTAACAGAATTAGGCATCATTTGAAAATGAAAATGTTTGTTTTGTTAAAAAAGAAAAAATACACTAATCTATTTAACAAGAGCGATATTTTGATTTTCAGTTTTACAAAACAAATACACAATTCATATCCAGTTTTTTAGATCGACCCCATTGGGGTGATTGGAGTGATTTTGTTTGGGGTAAACAAAATCACACCAATTTAAATTTAGTACAATATATTTAAAAATTCAATATTTATTTAAAAAATATTTATTTAGCATTAAACGTATATTGCATATCACTTAAGTATAGAACGGACAATCTTTTATAAACACTGATTTCAGGAAGAGCAGTCAAGGATGTCAGTTAGATTTCATTACAGTATAAATATAATATTATGTGGGGGACCAGTTGTTGGGGACTTTAGATCAAGGACCCCCTCGCCCCCTTCCATTAAAATGATTCTATTCTTGTTCCTATGAATATTTTTGCTTTGTTTGTTATTAAAAAGCACTGTGATTCATTGTCCATGTGAAGCTGTACATTCATATAGATGTTGATAACTATTCTGGCTGAGAGTGAAAGGAGTTTAGAAAAGCATCACTTTTGAGCAGGCGCTTAGGGCAGCTTTGGGTCCTAAGTGCTTGCTGTGTTGAAGAAGCCGAGTAGTAGATAGCAGCCTGAGTGTGACGCACATTGGATTATGGATGTTATTCGTGTTTCGAGAAAAAAAGGAAAGTAAAGGAAATTTACAACAACCGCATGTCTCGACATCACTTTTGTTCGAGTGTGCAACAATTATCCCAAGGACATACCAAGATGGATATGATGTGGGCATACTTTTTTATGCTGAAAGATTTATTGAGGAAATTAGCAGTTGAATCTCCAGGACTAGGCGTGGAAAACATGCTCAATGTTTCCATTGAATCAGCAGTTACTCCACATTTCACAAACCTGACATTTTACTTCCATCGCTGTGGCCTGGCTTTATTCCCAGAGACCTACCAGCTCCTGTTGAACCCAGAAGTTTACATAAAACAAATAAAAAGACCCATAAACTTTATTTTTTACTGTCCGCAGTTAAATCAAACTGAAATTCTCTTGTAAAGGTCAGTTAGAATTTTGAACCTTTATGCCTTTTGAACTGGGTGACTTGTGTCAAATGGTTTGGGTTTCCCTCCACAAGCTTAGCTAATAAGAGTTCTGGCCCATTTGTCCTGAAAGAACCGGTATGACTGAGTCAGGTTTGTTAGGGTACAACAAATGAAAAATTCTTCAATTTTGATCAATGTCATTTCACCTCTATTGAAAAAGAAAAATATTTACTGTTGCAAATATGTTACTTTTTTGCATTTAAACTTTGATATTTAAGACATTGTCAATACCTGTCAGCTTAATATTTTATTAAAGTCATACTTCAGAGCTAATCTTCACCCACTCACTCTTAATATAGCAAGTTCAATGCCGTGTTTCTATTATTATCTAGTCATAAGAAGTTAATATCATGTGTAATTACCCATACGGGATGTTCTAAAAAGTAAAAATGATAGTGTTCTATGAGAGACCAACATCCCTCTAAAGAAAGTACCTGATTGTTGTAGACCACCATCGAATGGTCTAATTTACTACTTTAATTGCAGACAGAAAGAATAACAAAAAGAGTGTATGACCCCTCTAATAGGTATAACCTCTCCAGTAATTTAACATGGTTAAAGAGGGTCACCATTAGTTCAAAGAAAACATTTGGAGGCTCAGAGTGTGAGATTTTTGTGAGCATTTATCTTGATAACTAACTGAATTATGAATTAATAATTCCATATGTAAAAAAATATATAAACACTTAAATAAAATTTTTATTTAAAGAACACATTGTTTTTAAGAGGTTTTAGATTAAAAAGAATACTATTAGGACAGAAATGCAAATCTATGAATAAAAAATACTCATCTTACAAATAATGGAAGTTTATATTGTACAGATTTTTAAATGTATGAAATGATCCATGACTTAATTTCGTTCCAAAAATATTAAGGATCACAACCAAAGCTCCAAAGTAAAACATGGTGAGCACGAAAAGTGACCAGCACCAAAGTCAGATTAGTCATATAACTTCTCTAATTCATCCCAAAAACAGAACTAAAATTGACCGAGGAATATATCTAAAACTAAAAAAATACTCATTTACAGTTCACCAATAGAATGTTATTTTCTTTCAAAATTACTTTCCCATGGAATGTTTTTTTTAGATTTCACAAATATTTTGTAACCAACCCAAACCACTCTCACATCAACCAAACTCAACCAGTAACATTTTTCAGCTTAAAGAAACATAATTGGTGCAAACCCTTGCATGGTTCCATATGTGTATGGTCAGCTTGAGTCGGCATGTACTCTGAGTGTGTGTATGTTTTTGTGGTCATGGAGTTTGCATATATATACCCACAGGAAACACTCATGAAAGTAATGTCTGTGTGTGTTGTACCTGCTGTGTTGTTTCAATTACATTTTATAAGAAAGACTCACCAAGGTGAGTGAGTAAGAGTAGTGTAGGGCTGCTCATGTTTTTCTGACTCTGTTGATGCTGTGGGTGAGCAGGGAGGGGCAGAAGACCCTGATGTGGTTGCCTCTGCAATACTCTAACACATGGCAATGAGGGCATGAGGCTACATCACCAAAAATGTCTGGGAACCTTGTGTTTGTGTGAGCGTACAGTGTGACTTTTAATGGACTGACGTGGCCAAACCGATCATTATGTGTCTCTGTGTCATTGCGATACCCTGGGAATATTTGTTACAGATAGACAGAACAGCTGCCCTGCTAACCTCCAATGGTACACCACAATCACTATCAGTCTTATTGGAAATAAGCATGTTTCTCTTTCAATATATGCATATTGATTCAAACTGTTATTTTACTTTTACATTAGTTATGTCATGGCTTGGTAAAAACACTACGTTATTTACTTTGTACAGAAGGTCTGAGCTCTCGGCTATTGAAAAATGGTTGCTTCCTGGACGCATGAACTCTGTTGAGGTTCTAAATTTTACCCAGTTGTTAACATTTGTCCATGATGTGTGTAAGTTCAATGCTTACCAGAAATTGCCTGCACTGTAAACAACCATCCTCCCCTGCGCAGAGAGAAGTACAGACCCAAACGAGGCAGCTGTTAATGTTAATTCAGTATTTGGAAGTGTAGCCAACATCAACTTACTGGCTTCATTCACTTCCTCCGCTACTGTTGCTAAAACTACAGACATACTACAATTCTAAAACAGTGCAGAAAGTTGATGTCATCATTCATAACTTCCCGTTCTGTTTGTTGATTGACCCAGTCAAAAGTTGACTGGGTCAATCAACAAAATCCAAGTCAAGAGAAGAAAATAGGGACTGTGCTGGAAGTGAGAATTTTTTCAAGCGGAATTGCACCAGAAGGCAGTGCCCAGGCTAGTTCTGTCAAGTAATGGTTTTGTTTACTTTGGAAGGATGGTAAGACTTCTACGAAGTCATATTATCATGTTCTGATATTAACGTTTGTTTTGTGGAACTCTGGTATTGGTGGGGGTTAGGGACTACAACCAACCGCCACTAGCTAAACTCCGCAAACACCTGAGAACCCCTCTAAAAACACTTATAACTGCCTATTTTATTAGTGCAAGCACCAAATATATTTTAATATGCACAATTGTAAACCATCTTTGCACTACTGCAGAAACTAACATCCATTATATTGCAAATTTTTTGCTCAGGTCCCTCTTGAAAATGAGATCTAGATCTCAACGGGGTTTACCTGATTAAAGAAAGGAATATATATTATCTTCCCTGTCTCCACTCTTGAAAAATAAATAGTTCTTCAGGATTGGCTTCTTTGCAAGTACCAGCCAATAGCATGTCGAAGATCATTGTCTCTAGGTAGTTTATCTCTAGGGGGTTGAATGTCCCATTCTTGTATGGGACATTCAAGGATCTAATGTTAACTTGCTTTATCTAATCCAAAACCAGCCTCTGTCTGTGTTTTGGGTTTATTGTTCATTGGATAATCCTAATAATATACATATTCTAACATGTACAGGTGTTGATTTGAGGAGAAGTTAAATAATTTAAGGGTAGGCATCCTTATACCTTGAGCACCCGTATCACATGCACTAAAACAGGCACTCAGCTTGTGTTACTTGCCAACCTTGGATGGACTGAGGGTAATGGGGAAATTTCATTCTCTCTTCGTGTGACACTGTGATATAGAAAAAATGAGACACACAAGTTGAGCTTCCTTTAGCTTCCAACATAAAGGATTATTCTTCTGTGCAATGAACATACTACATATACAATACCTCTTATGCAATACTTCAGGTCAGGTATCAAATAATTCAAGTATCACTAAGTAACTGTAATAGCTACCCCTTAGATTGAGTACATCACTAATGGCTATAATAACCCTTTAAACTGAACAATAATTCTGTTAACATGCTCCATTTAACATTATGAATTTTATCAAATGACACAATCTATTCAAAGATGGCTTTCAATTCTCTAAACAATATGAATTGTATTAAGTAATGCTTTAACTCAAATACCTTGTCCCTTTTCTCAGACCTTTTGTATTTCTAACGATCAAAATAAAATGTATGAATCTGCTTGTAATTATTTTAATAGCATTTACAACCTTTATTCTGCACAAATAAAATATACTTTAATATTTAAGCATTTTAGCTTTCAACTGTAGTCATTGTTTTAACAGAATACCAGCATTTTATCTCTTACATAAAAAAACTCCACAAAATTGAAAAAGGTGCAATTGTCCTTTAATTCTGTCTCTTTACCAAGCTTCACATAAGCAGCCACTGAATGCCATAACAATATTGTTCTTCTGGTTTTTGCAATAACCCACAAATACATCTCAATTTTAAAAATAAAGAGATCAAAAACAACCTCTTTTGTGTGACAACTGTTCAGAAAAGTTCAAAATACAATAAGTTCAAAATGAATTCAGTAGTCCTTCAGCTATTTCTCAGCCAGCTCAACACACAGAGTCCGCTAGCATTAGCATTAAGTAGCCTCCAGAATATGTCCCGTTTTTTACACAACAATCCCAAACTGCATAACGTGACTCAGTAGGCGACTCTTGACATACTAATCTCTTCAACTGTTAAAGGTCACCAGTATATATGCATCAAAATACATTTTTACTGACCTGTGATATAGGAAAGATGAAACACACGCGTCTTGCTTCCTTTAGCATCTAACAGGAAGGTTTATTCTTCTTCTTCTTCTTCTTCTTCTTCTTCTTCTTGGTTTTTATTGGCGGTTGGCAACAAACTTACAGTAGCATTACCGCCACTTACCGGTATGGAGTGTGGTTCGAGATGGTCTATAAACTTGCACTTTCTACCTTTTCCCTCCATTAACTCCTGATTAAACATACCCCCACACATACACACCTGCTTATATTATCCAACTTGCTTATAGCTTTATATACCCCTCTTTGATATTCCTTACACATTCACACCCAACTTGCTCTACTCATATCCTATGAAATAGCTTTGTTTTTTTAAGATACCGAATAATTATTTGAATATGTCTACTCCCGAGATCTCTCCTCAAAAATTCTATTAAATTAAACCTTTCTTTAATACCTACACACTCTCTCAGCATGCATCTTCTCTCTTCTTCATACTTACAACACTCTAAAATAACATGCTCTATTGTTTCAGACTTCTCACAATAATCACACTTTCCAGTTTTATGCTTTTGTATTTTAAAAAGTGAATAATTAAGCCCTGTATGACCAAACCTTAACCTTGTTATTATTCTTTCCTCTTTCCTATTCCTTCTTCCTATTCTTTTCTTTCCTACAGCCACCTGAATTTTATAAAACCACCTTCCTGTTAACCCTTTATCCCACCTTCTCTGCCATATTTTCAACATCTCTTCTTTGACTTTACTTTTCCCTTCCGATTTACTCATCCTAACTGTAAAACTAATAGGATTATGTATTGCCTTCTTTGCCGTTATATCAGCCTTCTCGTTTCCTACTATCCCTATATGTGCTGGAACCCACACAAATGCAACTACTAATCCCAAATGTTGTATTCTAAATAGATTATGATATATTTCTAATAAAATGTCCATCCTACTGTCCGTATTATTATATTTTATGCTTAGCAAAGCTGAGCTCGAATCTGAACAAATTATTGCTTGTAAAGGCTTTACTTCCTCAATCCATTGTAAAGCCAAAAGTATTGCTAACATTTCTCCTGTATAAATTGATAGCCCGTCTGTGATTCTCTTCCCTATATACACTTTGAAATCTGGAATTGTACATGCTATTCCTATTTTTCCGTCGATTTTTGATGCATCTGTGTAAATTTGGACATGTCTATAGTAATTATTTAAATGTGATTGCACTGCATACCTTTCTGCAACATTTGACTTATCATGTTTTTTTACCAATATTGTTAAATCAACTATAGCTTCTGGTAAAATCCACGGTGGTATAACTGATATTGGATCTGTTTGACTAATTTCCAGAGTGTCCACTTTAAGTTCCTTCACTTCCTTTTCAATTTTCCATCCATAACTCTTCATCTCTTTCTTTTCCTTTTCCCAACATGAATTTAAAATTTCCCGAGTTGGATGTCCACATTTATTGCCCATCAAATTTAGCCAATAATTTATTCCTAATGAAGTTCTCCTTAGATCTAGTGGCATTTCTCCCATTTCTACTTCTAATGTTGCTGTTGGTGTTGTTTTGAATGCTCCGGTACATACTCTCAGGGCTTGATGTTGAATCCTGTCTAATCTATCTAAGTGAGTTTTAGCTGCTGAACCGTACACTAAGCACCCATAATCAAGATCAGCTCTAATTATCCCCGTATAAATCTGCTTTAAGGTTTTTCTCCCTGCTCCCCAATCACTACCCGCCAAACATCTTAATATATTCAATTTTCTCTTACATTTATCAACAATCTTTTGGATGTGAATATTCCACTTTAATTTCTCATCAAACCACAAACCTAAAAATTTTATACTCTTTACCTGTTCAATTTTCTGATTATATAATTTTAATTCTATAACCTTATTTGTTTTTTTGGGTTTTTTTGAAAATATAATTACCTTCGTTTTGTCCACTGAGAATTTAAACCCCCATTTCAATGCCCACAACTCTATATCTATAATAACCTTTTGTATTTTTTTAACTATAAACTCTATATTCTTCCCTCTTTTCCAAATAGCTCCATCATCTGCAAAGAGTGAACAGCCCATGTCTTTTCCAATATTTTCAAATATGTCATTTATCATAACAGAAAACAATAATGGACTAATAATACTTCCCTGTGGCGTACCATTTTCCACTACATATTTATCTGAAACAACCTCACCTATTCTTACCTGTAATTTTCTGTTTGTTAAAAAGTCTTTAATCCATTCATATATCTTTCCTTTGATCCCCAATTTGTATAATTTAATCAATAAACCCTCTACCCACATCATATCATATGCTTTTTCAATATCGAAAAACACAGCCACTACACTTTCCTTGTTTACTTGAGCTCTTCTGATTTCATGCTCAAGACATAATGTTGCATCATTAGTGCTCCTCCCTTTCCGAAAACCACTTTGATAATTAGAAATAAAACCCTTTTTATTCAAATAATACACTAACCTATTATTAATCATTTTTTCCATTATTTTGCATAAGTTTGAAGTTAATGCTATTGGCCTGTAACTATCTGTTTTTGAATGATCTTTTCCTGGTTTAGCTATTGGTACAATTATAGATTCCTTCCATAACTCTGGTAATTTCCCCTCCTCCCAGATTTTATTAAATAATTTCAATATTATCATTTTTGACTTATCACTTAGTTGATTTATCATTCTATACCAAATTTTATCTTTACCTGGCGCTGTATTTTTGGTCTTTTTAAGAACTCCGTTTAATTCCACTTTGGTAAACTCCACATTCAAAAAATTATTTGTATCTTCCTCATTCTCCATTAAAGTTTTATACTTAATAACAGTATTTTCTCTTCCCTTTCTTCCCTCTTCGCTAATGTTATTAGTACTATGTATCTTACTAAATACTCTTGCCAACACCTCAGCTTTATCCTCATCCCTAATTATATCTACATCCTCAATTTTTAATACAGGATAATCAAACTCTTTTTTAATTCCATTCATTTTTTTAATTACTTTCCAAATCTTCTCAATTTTTGTATCTCTTCCGATTGTACTGCAAAAATTTCTCCAATAATCTCTCTTAGCTTTTTTAATAATCTTCCTTACTACTGCTTGCTTCCTTTTATAATCAATTAAGTTCAAATATATTGGGCGTTTATTCTTCTTCTGTGTGCCCAACCTTCTCTACGCCACCAATGCGACAAGCGCACCCTAGCGATTGTATGTGGAACCGCACTGAATAACTGAAATAACACTAGAGTACTTATTACAACGACAAATTAAGAATATAAAAATAAAAATAATGTTGGGATGCCTATTTTTATACTTAGTGTTGTGATGGAAAAATTACATTAAGGTCACATCTGCTAGTCATGTTATACGAATGATTGTGAACTCTCACCAAAAGAACTATTTGGGTTACATGTAGAAGGTTGGAAGTTGTTTTCTACAGCTGCATCAGAACCAGACTGTCTCACCCCCTGTTGTTAATTCTTTATCTTTGGTATAAAACTCATGTGTTGTCTCTGCCTGGCAGAGCTTTTCATCCTAACCTGCTTCATTACAGATTGTCTCATGAGCTCTCTGTATTGTGCACAATATATGAATAAACCTGATTGAGTGATTAAGTATTACTTACTATTTTTTCCACGACAGTGTTTTCATTACTTACAACAGCTTGTTCTGACCCCTCCACACTGGTCTGCTAAGTTAGTGCTATTCAATACAGTCTCATCTTGACTACTTTAAAAACACTTATTTTCTTTGTGCTCAAATAGCCTAATATTTGTTTTGTGACCATACACCTTTTCTGCAGAATTTTAATTTCAAATATGACTTTTGTATGGAAAATCTTTTTAAAATGACCAAAAAAATAAACTTAAAAATAAACTCTCTCAGAAGGCATTTTCGTATTCAATGTGACTGCAATTTCAATCAAGCTTGACTGTGCAGCTACAAAGGACTTTTGTCTATGGTGCTTTGACAAAAAACATTTATTCTAGTATTACTGGAGCTCCAGGTACATCATTTGTTATATAGCAGGGGGAAAAAAACAGCAGCAGTTGCAAACAGAGCAGAACTGTTTTGGAAATTCATGGAAATATTTATTTTTTGTTTTTTTGAGCAGCATCATTCATCCACTAAAAAAGTAAACTAAACAATATAATTTTTGCACATGCTTGTCTCTTCTTTCTTTTTTCTCAGTCAGTTACAATTTGTTGTGCATGCTAATCTATAACAATAGTGTACAACAGACTTGTAATGAATATTTTGATAAGATAGTGTATGTCTTCAGTTCATATTTACATCAGAAAATGTGCTAAAAATGATTAAAAGTATCAGATTTACATGGGAATGCTAAAAGGGGGCTTTAACAACAACTCCATATTTTTGCAACCGAGCTCTTAGTTGGTAGAACTCATTTACCATAACAAAAATAACTTTGTTAAGAGCCATAGCATCACATATCTGATTCACAACACATAGCTCTGTAAATTGTGGCTATGACACATGTTGAGGTTCTCCACACTGTCCTCTGGCGGTTCCCCGAGTGGTTCCCCGAGTGGTTCATTGAGCGGTTCTGTGGTGTTCGCTCCTGGAGCAGCTGCACACAGTCGTGGCTGGCCCAATGCTGGCTTTGACTGTTCTGCTTCCAGAAGTCAACAACCAGCCCAGGCAAATGGAGTTCAGCTTTTCCAGAGATCTCGGACTCACGGGGATAAAACATCACTGCTAACAGGCGGCCCCAGCAGGCAGGCAGTGGTCACCCCAGCTGGAGAGGGGAACACCCTCTCTGTGGTTTCCCTCTCATGACAAATATTAAAGACCTGGCTTTACATTTTGGCAACCTCTGCTTCCTTTTATTTGCATGCCATTCTGTGCTGTAAATACATAAAAAGGAATACAAAATATTAATGAATACCGGATTTATTTGAACTTATTTTGTTTTTCACTGACCAAACATTTTGAACTCCAAAGATCAATAAATCATAAATTAGACTTTCCATTGTTTTTCAAAGCAGATAAGTAATTTTTAAATGTCCTTTTTTGATACAGCGTACACTTGTATAGCGCTTTATCAAGTCAGAGGACTCCAAAGCGCTTTACATTACAATCTTTCATTCTTCCATGCATTCACACATTCACACGCTAATGGTGGGAGACTGACAGAAGAGAAGCTGCCCAATGGCCAAATTACAGAGACAGAGAGCCAAATTTAAAGCCATACAGTGAGATATGTATCTTTTTAAATAGTATATGTACTGTTAAAATCTGGTTCCATACGTGCTTCAAGTAGGGAGTTTTAGTGGTAGAGCCTAACATATAGATGCTGTCAGTCGACAATCCAGGTTTCAAATTCTGTTCTTGAAACCTTTGCTGCATGTCTTTTATCTCTACTTCTGGCTTTGCTTTTCATGTCTTAGGATGTTTTTGCACCTACTAGCCCGGTAAACTCTGTTAGATTGTGGCCTAAAATTGCAACTTTTGTTACATTTCCAGCTGGTGTGGTTTGCTTTCACATTGCACTGTCAAACAATAAAAAGCATTTGAAAAACCTGTCCCCCCCTTGCCAGTGGTGGTGCTGTACCAACACATACTGAGGGAAATAACATAAAATTCTTCCTTCACAAAATGTAAACAACAATGAAGTAGCATCAAATTTTAGCAATTGTAGGATTATTCTCAAATTATAAAAATGATCCTGAACCGAGACGTAAGTTTTTAGGGGGGTCATTAGAGTTTTTTGGTTCACAGCAGAGTTTGACTGAATTCACACCTCTCCAAACAAACCAGACTTTCTAGGCAAATTAAATTAACTTTGATTAAAGTGGGCTAAAAGGTGCTGGAGTGAATACACCCCTAGTTAATAAATGCCTCTGAGAGTACAATTTTTTTAAAAGGGTTCTTTTCTGTTTCATCCCTCTGCTTCTTGCAAAATCAAATTTACTGCACACCCAGGTCTGTCTTACAGGATAGGAAATGTACATTTTTTGTTAAAGCACAGCAGTTTTTTCACTGACAGTAATGGCTTGAATTTAGCTGAGCATCCCATAACATCCTACCAACTGCTGTCAAGATTCATTGCTACCTTTTGGCAGCTTGTCAGAAAGCAGCATTCAGAATTTAAAAATTTAAACTATATTCCTGCATGAACAGATATGGATTCGAGGCATTTATGTGGGACAGTCCTCCATTTCTTTTCTTTCCTTATAAAAGCATATTAAATATACAACTAGGTCAAAGTGCACAGAGGTGCCAAAGTGAATAAATAATTGTTAAATGTTCAGGGTGATGGAAACATAAAGAAATGGGTGTCAAGAGGGTCTCACTCTGTCACTTTCAGTTTCTTCACTTTGCTAACAGCCTCCTGGATATAATAACAACTCGTTTAAACAAGCTCAGTTTGAAGAAGGACAGAGAAACAGAAAGCAAGAGGTGAGAACAGAAGGTGAGGAGAGTTCAGCAGAGGGTTGCGTTTGTGTGAGAACATTTTTTAGCCTGAGTTTGGAGCTGGTGGAAGGAAAGCATCATAGAGCCTGAAAGTCAAGCTCATTTCTCCTTATTGGGCTGAGGGAACATCTGGAAAGCAGGTGTTAAGGCCAGCTGTGGTGGATCCTTCTACAGCATGTGGATTTACTCCCTCTACAGGTCATGAAGACAAACTACATTTTTATACAAAGGGACAAGAGACAACATGTTCAGACAAGGACAGACACTGATCAAAAGTGATTAATCTGCTTTACATGAATAACTTTACCTTTTGTAATAAATTACAGAGGTGTTATTTAATGCGGTTTGTTTCCTTCAGAGAAAAGGAAAAAAAGATTTTCAAACTTGTGCTTTCAGTTCTCACTCAGCCCAGAACCTTTGGAGAAAAGTGTCACTGGAGAAATGTAAGTTGTTCATGAAATATAAATATGTCTGCTGCATATATCTTGGGTACTACTGACTCAAAATACTCCAGCTTCACCCTATTTTAATCAAATGGTATTGATTTGACAAATAGTTGTGTTATTCCGTTCTTTGTCTTATCATAACTAATGTGGTTTTTTTTTTAGAAATGTAGGTTGCAATCTCCCTCCTACCGCCTGTCATTTTTTCTTTTTCCAGTCTCTATTTTGATTCCATTTGTTTCTGAAATACTTGAATTTGTGACTGTATTATTCTTTGCACAAAGTGAAAAAATATTAATATGCCCTGTCAGTTTGGCCATGAGGAAATACAAAGATGAATTCTCAAAGACATGAGTGTAATTGACAGATACTGGGGATTCTAAATGTAAATTATTGGCAACACTTTTGCACATCTTGAAGACAAATTTTGTCCTAAAACTCTATCTCCCAAGAACAGTTAATTTTTAAATAGAAAGTTAATTGAATTTTAAACAATGATGTTTTCATTTGATGTTCATCAGACAGAAAACAATTTTGTTTAAGTGCAACAATACAACAAAATTAAATTTTAACAATTTTTGCTTTTGTATGAGTCTCCTCTTGGGGCGTTTTCAGGAGTCATCTTGGCCTGTTGACCTTCAATAATTATAAGGTATATCAAATATCAAAACAGCTAACAAATTTGGAAGACTCATTTGTAGTCATATTACCCGTTCAAATAGCTCACAATATAAAGTGTTCTGATTATGCATTAATAGGATACGAATACAAAAAGATCTCAAGCGATCATAGGTTACAAGCTTGAACGGCTCCACTTTATCTCACAGCCATAATCTTTACAAACAGGTCTTCAAATATAAAAATGCATGGTGTTTAAATACCAAGAGGATATAATAATTCCAAAGGTTTTGTGTCTTACTATTTTAAAATTTTCACTAAAGAAACAATTGTTTGTGCATTGTCTATCACAAGCACTTTTGCTAAAATCAGAAAGATTTTTTGTATATTTTTTCCATTGCCTGTAGGTGTGTGCATGAGTTTGTGTTCAATGAAAAGCTCGTTGCACATTCCGGGCCTCCAAAACCCTGAATAATAAGCTTCACTTTGCCATGCCCTAAAGATGAACTTAAGAATCAGCGTTATTTAGCTTCTTGTCTTTTGACATAGCTGCCAGTCAGCATCAGCAGCTGACTGTAACCAGAGCTGCTGCCCTCAGAGGATCTTCTCTCCCCCTGTTTCTTTTTCACTCTTCCTCTAGCTTCTTTAAGGCACTGTCTTGTACCATTTCTTTTTTTTTTCTCTTCAGATCTCTTTTGGCTGGCATACTCAGGTCAATCTGCTTCACATGACTTTGTAAATGGGGACCTACATGTTCAGAAGTTAGGAACTAAATTTGAAGAGAAAATCTATCAGGAGTTTGCAAGAGCTGACTTACAAAACACTGAATCTTTGAATCTCCACTAAAAGTATTAGAGGAAAAATGTGGACTTTGCTTTTTCAGTCATTTTATGTCCAATTATGTTTGTTTTGATGGGTATTTTTATTTATTTATTTTTTATTTTTTTTGTAATCTTATAATTACAACAATATTCAATGTATTTTATAGTTGTAACATATGAAACTTTGGGACAGGACAATTTACTTATTTTTTTTGCAAAGCCCTGTATACACTACATTGTAAAATAACAGTTCAACATGTTGTACACTGAGATCATTTTAAGCAGACATTTGTCTGAACCCAGTACATTAAGCTTGGTTTCCTGTTTTTAGATGGTTAATTTTTCTCCTGCCTCAATCTGATGTCATGCTCCCCTCCTGTCTCTTCTGGAAGACAGCAGGAGGTGAGAGTTTGCTGTTGCTAAGTTATAAAAGGTGAGAGGTTAAGGAAGGCCTCTCCCTCTGACTGTGTTTTCTTAAAGGGCCTGTGAAAGTACTGTTCACTCCAACATGTTTGCCTTAGCAAGGAACAGATCATTAGTTTCTTGGACCCTAATTTCTTTATCTCATCTCTTGTCAGACATTCTTCATCTTTTATAGCATTTTTAGAAAAAAAAATCTAAGCTTTAGTTTGAGAAATTTTATTCAGCAGAAAAAAAAGTTTAAATTATTTTTTAAATTACACTTAAAAAATAATTTTCCATGTTGGGAAATAGTTGTTTTTGCAAAAATAACAGTGGCATGTTTAATGGTATCCCAGCTGTTGATTATTTATACAACCTTCTTTCAGGATAACAATTTGTCTTCTATGATATTTCATAGACTTGGATCACAAAAAGAGGGATCGTTGACTATTCCTTTTTACACATATCTTCTGAAAAAAATTATAGTGGGCAGTAGGGGTGGGCAAATATTGTTCTTTATTGTTATATTATTATTGTTATATTTATTTAAAACATATTGTAATAAAAATTATGATTTATTCTGAGAACTCTAAATTGCAATGGATGATGTTTGTTATTCTAAAAAACCGACAGCATTGTTGGGGTTGTTTATTCAGTTTTATGATTTTTTTTACACCACTGGTTCCAATTTGAACATCAATAATTATCACTTTATTTGAAGTAATGATTTAAATGCAGTTACCGTGAGCTGTTTGGTGATGATGAGATCACTTTTATTTATGTAACTGATGTCCTGAAGTAACCTATTTCACAATGTGTGCGTTTTTTGTTTTGTTTTTGTGCCTGCAGTAAAATACAGTTACAGCCGTAAAACCTATTGCCAAAAAAGTACTACAAAGACATTTTGAACCATTTTTATTGTCACTTTTATTATCATTGAAATAAATACCACAAAATATTGTGACAAAAGTTGTTAGTCAGATTGCCTCTCCCTAGTGGCCAGTGGCTAAACAGAATGGGCTTTTATATCACATCATATTTCTATACCAGACAGTTATTTTTTTATTAAACATTCCTAGAAACTTGAAAAATTACATCAAGAATAGGCATCACTTACATTTATTTTAAAAATAGTTTTAGGGATAAAATTAATTCAGCTATCTTATCTTTTCTAATGTAATTATTTGCTCCTATTAAAAGGGTTTTTGTTTCAAAAACATTCTTTTTGAGACTATATTAAAGATTAATTATTTAACTTTTTAGACAGTCTTACCATAGATTGACCTGATATTCTTAATTTTACACAACAAACCAGTCAAACACTTGCACGACTCAATTGGGTGACCTTTGCATTCACTGGAGATCATTTAACCAGAGAGGGTCATGGGAAGCTGTAGCTCATGGCTTGCCTGAAAAGGAACTCCACTCTCAGATTCTCTTGGAGGTTGTTTGTTAAAAAATAAAAAAAGCCAACCATCAACACCACAGTAAAGATGTGACTGCAATGTATATTACAAGCCAAGGACATAGTGAGCACATCTTGACCAAAGATCCAAACGAAAAAGTGAGAAATGAGAGTGAGAAATGCTCTGGGTTTGGACTCAGATGGGGTGTGCAGATGGGTGTGTTTGTGTTTGACAAAAAGGGGGGAAAACGGATGGAAGGGATTCAGCTACAGAGTATAAGCTTGCCTTTTAGTGGGTTGAATTGGTTTGATTACACTGGGAGATAGCAATCAGCTCCATTCCACTCATTGTTTTATTGTGTTTGACATTCAGTGAGCATCCAGATGGAGACACTCTGGCACAGATTCTCACTGATTTATCAACAAAGTTTTAAACAGGTCACCAGTCAAAAGATAAGGCCAAGCATCTACACGGCATCCTATATTTGAGAATTAGCCTGCTGGAATCCATTTCCTTGATTCATTCATATATAATTGTTTTTATTGGTTTATATGTCAGTTGTTTGACTTTTTGCATTTGTCTGACATAAAAGTGAGATTCATCTCACTTTTGGTGGCAAGTGGTTATCTTTGCAAATAAACACATTTGGGAGTGTGCTCTGTCACTGTTTAGAGTGGTAGAGGAGTGTATGTATGTGTCTGGGAGCGATTGTGGCGAGGAGGAACAGCTCATATACACGCATGCACAAATGTTTGACTTGGTGCCATGGAAACCGGGCGAAGTTTGGTCCTGATAGTTAGTCTCCCTCTTTAATTGTGGGGAAATGGGTTTCAGATGTTACTGCATGTCTAATCACTTTGGGTACCGCTCTGCCCCGTCATGTCCTCCCAAACCACATCAAGGAAGAGCGGGGCCGATGTGGGATGATAGCAGACCAGTGAGGAAGGCCCATTTTGGGGCTTAAAAAATGCTCCTTTGGGTGCCCTTGCAAAAACAAAATCCACATTAGCAGCAGCCGTGTGATGTGTCCATGTTAGGATGTGTTTTTGCCCACAGTGAGAAATGTGATGGTGCCGCACAAGAGCATGGGATAAACACAACTGGAGTGGAAAATATTCAGTGCGTGTTCCTCTCTATATATTTTGATCTTCGTAATACAAAGCTTAATATGAGGGGCTTTCATGTATTTTTTTCCACAGGTGTGAATTTCTGATGCTATTCATTAAACCTTTTTGTAATTATTGTTTGTTATGATCATACACCTCATTGTTTTTAATTAGGATTTTAGGTTGCAAACTAATACAAAGTAGCACATCTTGCAGTGCAAAGAAAAGCATAAATTGACTTTAAAGCATTCAATAAATAAAAATCTGAAAAGCATACCATGCATTTGTGTACACCCCGTTTTACTCTAATACCTTTAAAAAAAAATTTCAATAAATTGTCCCCAGAAGTTGCAAAATGTTTAAGTTGGCTACATCTGTTTAATCTACACCTGATTGTTCTGTGAAGATCTCATAGGGTTATTGTAGAATTTTATGGATAAACTGCATCATGGAGAGCAGGGGGAAAACAACAAATCAGGGTGGAGAGGTCAGGGTTGGGTCAGGATACCTAGTAGTTGTGCACTTTACAAAAGCTGCCCTTTATAGAAGAGGTGCAAGAAGTTAGGCACGGTTTTAAAAATCCCATCAGAAGTGATGTTTGCAGTCAGTCACACGCAAGCAGTGTACACCCCAAACATGTGGAAGGAGCTGATCTGGTCACATAAGTCTCAAATCTAACTTTATTTATACATGTTCATGTGGTAAATTTTATGTTTGGCTGCTGACTGTTACAGTCCCTCAAACACCATTCCCCACAGTAAAACCTGGTGCAGAAAACAATCTGAATAAAGGGAAATTCTGGGATATTTTTTTAGAGGATGCAAAGGACTTACAGCAAGAAAGAATTCTTAAACATACAGAATGATTCCCAACCTTTTTAGTCATTCTGCTGCTTGTGGGCTCAATGTTGCCGCACAAGACGTAACGGACAGAATCCGGTTAAAGGATTTTCAAAATAAAAGATCCTCCAGACTCAACACATAAAACGGAAGTATTTAATCATTTCTTGCGCGGTCCGGTACCAATTGGTCCCCGGGGGTTGGGGACCATGACGTGCTAGAAAATCCAAAATCTACAAAACCAAAAACACACTTAAAAATGGATCATCATAAATGTTCTTCATCCAGTATGACTGAGCCTGAGCTATGTTGCAAAAACAAATGGATAAAGATGACCTTAGAGAAATGTTTAGGAACTATGTCAACTTGGGAAGCATAGCTGTTTCTCTGTACCAAAAGAAGTGACTTTTGACTTTTCTGAGAGGATATTCCAGACACTGGAATATCCTCTCAGTATCTTCTTTTAAAGGTTTTCTGGGAGAACTCCCTGGGACAGAAGCAGAATATATTCCTTCTGGTCAGGGAACACCTTGGGTTTCTACAGAGTGAGCTGATGAGAGATTCTGGGGAGAAAGATTTCTTGGTTTCCACCTTGGACCCGTGACCTTCATAACTTGTCCTTGTGGGACAATTTAACAACATTGTGAAGTAGCGCAAACATATGCATAGTACGAACTTTTAGTAATACTGACATGTATTGACAAAAACAAAAAATGCAAACAGAGGACTCCAGGGAATTACAGTAATAACAGAAAGATGCAGCCAGAATGGAATATTCATAAGTTGTGTAAACATATCATTAGTATGGGTTGCAGAGGGCACAAGTATGAACTATGTTGTTCCCTGACTTAAATATTTTTTTTTTCCCACATTCATAAGCTTACAGCTAGTCTACAATGTGCATGTATGATTTCTGTGCTAATGTGACAGTGGGAATAAAAAAAATTAGTTGGGAGGGATGGGAAGTCAGATAGCCACTGGCTTGAAGGTTTTGCCAGCTGGCCAGAAACCACTGCACAACATAGCCCTCCCTGATCTCTGGCTAGATGTGGAAAGCTAGTAGGGACATGCCATAAAAGGCTTGCCACTGTAATTGAAGTGAAAAGCAGCCTTACAAAATATTGTCTCTGAGGGGCTGAAGATAAAATGCCAGCAACAATATTCATATTTGTCTTACAAATTTATGAAAACTACTCATTTATTTCATTCCACTTCAAAATCATACTTTACTTTGTGTTATGCTATCCTCTATTTCAACAAGATACATTTAAGTTTGTGGTTTTAATGCAACAAAAATATAGTGTAGTTTCAGACTAAATGAATACTTTTGCATTGAGCTGTACATCTAAAACTAAGCTTGATCACAATTCTTGACTTAAAACTTCAGTCTAAATCAAACTACCTAAATCTTTTCTCCACATATTTCCAGCACCTGTTGAGAAGATGGCCGACCACTGTGGGTGTAACAAACCAGCATTCCAGCGATGGACACATTTGGTTGCTCTGGTTTGTTTTCCTTGGATGACTCCTTTCCCCCTGGCTAAAGACCGGTAATTCACATGGGAGAATGCAAGAGTTAATATCACATTTTTGAGTTTCATGAGCAAAAGGGAAAAAATGTGGAGACACAGAGAAATAAAAGTATTAGAAACATGATACTCTCTGTTAAGCAATCAGATTGTTAGGAAAGAATAGCAGATACTCAAGAGTTTGAACCAAGATCAATTAACCTGGCATTTTTTGGAAAATAGTGACTGCTCTTGTCCTGCTGCCTCTAATCTGTTTTACTAATTTCCATTTGCAGTTGATTTCTTGCTGGCCTGTTGTCTTTCCTTGTTCATGTGAAAAGCATAGACCTCTTACTGTCCTTTATGTGATACATGAGTTCATGTATTTAGGTGTCTTTGTTTTCTGGTCAGGTTGTGTTCTGATGCTAACTTTTAATCATGAGATTAAAAATTAGGATTAGATCTTTGATTCAAGTTCCTAAAATTAACTTCCTACAAAGGACATCTGGGGTCAACCTTAGATAAAAGCTGGAGGATTATGTCATCCAGGAAAGTGGAGCTCTACTGCAACTATGACCTCCATGACTGAATCTTTGATAACCAGGATTGAATTTGATCATCATAAACTGCTTAACTACATTTGTATCCCATTCATTTGTTTATTGAAACAGTCTTTTATGCCTTAGGATGTATTATTTTGTGAGTTAGTCCCTTAAGATCCTTCATTTTACTTTTTGATTCTGAAGAAGTTTGTTTACAAATCAAAAGAAGTAATTACCCATATCTACGTTCCACTGAAAACCAGCTACTTTAATTTCCTACTTTAAAAATATCGGCCCCAGAGAAGTATAATTGATTAAAAATATTCTTGTTTTATTTTCTGAGTTAAAGGATTTCTCCCACATTCATAAGCACACATGTTTACGGCCTGTCTACCATATGCATTTAGGATTTTTGTGCTAATGTGACAGTGGGAATGAGAAAAAGGAGGTGGTGGGAGGGATGGGAAGTCAGATAGCCACTATTTAGAAGTTTCAGCCAGCTGGCCAGGAACCACAGCACTGCAGAGCTCGCCCTGATCTCTGGCTCTGTGAAAGTACAACAGCCAGAGGCAACCAGAGAGGGAATAAAAAGTGTATGATTGAACTTTAGGGGACGTTGTCATGATTTGGATGTTGCAGTCCAAACAGATTTTGACTGTATTTTGCATTTTCTTGCTATATGGAGCTGATAAACTTTAAGTGAAGTAGATATTATCTTATATCCTGCTTCATCAAAATCTCTTCAATTTAAAAAGCATACAATGACACGGTTATTACTGCTGCATTTACATACTCTGTGATTTGCCTTAACTCCACACAGGCATTCACAGAAAACCCTTACAAACTGTCAGGCCTCTTCCCTTTGGGCATGAAAAGCCCACAGACAAAAACATAAAACATCTGTTACCCATATTTTGTGATTCTCCAAGAGGCACAATCCAAGCTTTCTCCAAGAGCGCCATCATCATTTCCCTCTCAGTCTCTGTCCAAGTGTTGTGTCTTTTTGTTCTTCTCTTGATCTCCTTCAGTAGCTCCCATTGAGCATCAAAGCCTCGACACAATGCTCCTATGGAGCAGGAATCTCCCTACTGTGTAAACATTGCTCGAGTCCCTTCCAGCTGAGAACCTGATTGAATTTGAACCTGCGTGTGAACTTTACTTTCATAGTGTATCATTTGGCCCAGATGCCTGCGTGGGAAAAAAATGTATCTTGTTTAGTGTTTTTCTTAATGGGTGAAAAGGAGACAAGTCCAAAGTTTTGAAAGATAAAATTACTGTGGAATTTCAGGTTGTTGCAGTGAAAATTTGCCTGGATCACATTAGATCAAATGTACTTCCATCTGTTAATGATTTCAATTTTAAACTACACTTTCTGGGTGTTCAGTCTGCTCCTACAGGAAGGAGGGAAGCGCTACAAGAAAATTATTGCATGAAACAACAAAGAGCAGGAGAAAAGAAGGGGCTCATTGCAAAAGAACAAAGAGGGGTTGGTAGGACTAGACGGTATGTCATCAAAGGCTGGAGTTGATGACAAGTACAGAGAGTGTGTGTTTGTGTGTGCTGTCAGGGGGTGTGGTTGTTGCCTGTTGTGGTTTTATCTAAATAGGGACTTTTATGAATTGAGGTTTTCGTCGGGTGAGGATGGGACATTGTGGATTTACTGTTAGTGTGTATTTACAGGAACACCAAATTGCGAGGACACACACTCAAACACATACCCCGTCACGCCTTTACGCACAGTTTCAAATTCTGATAAAATGACAGTTTTGGTAACAGACGGACAAGGGTACAGCCTAGTGGAAATATACGGTATTGCTACTAGATTACTTGCTTGCGGCATACATAGTAGAACCTATGAACCACCTAAATTATTTATATTTGGAGGATTACATTGAGATCCGAATAATAAAATAAATCTAGTGAAAACGTGAGCAATTTTTGTTAGGATGGAACACAAGAACTGAATTCTTATTTACATGAAGATCTAGATTGCAAGCCTATTAGGAACTAAAGTTTGTCTGAGACTCACAATAGCAATCATTCAAATATTACAGTCACAAGTATTGGATCTATCACTCATCTGAACGAATTCAAGAACTTCATCTGAGACTCTATCAGCCTCAGCTCACATTTTTAATGTTAAAGTAAATGACAGCAAATTTAGAAAAAAACAAAGAGAATGCCTTTTTTGATAGTGTTACAAGAGAAGCCTGTTTCTCCCCAAAATAGTTTGACCAAAAAAAAAGTAGATATACAAAGTTGCATCTTAATTAGCTACAAGACTCCAGTCCAAAGTGAAGCTGTTTGTCCATATAGTATAGCAACATGTTTGATTCAACTCCATATCTGCACAAACTGATACCGGCGTCCAGAATGGTGATGAAAATGTGATGATTGAGTCTGGTTTGCAACCACAGGACCTTGAGCTTTATGTTTCAATGTGTCAACCATGAACTTTATGTGCCAAACTTCTCCTGAACCGAATGTGAGGCCATCTGTCTGAGAGCTAAAACTAGGCCACTGTTGAGTCATAAAAATGGACAATGAATCCAAAACAGAAGAATTTACAACAGCTCTGCTGAAAAAGGAAACAAAGTCACAGCGTTGCAATGACCCAGTAAAAGTCTAAGCCCCAATCTAAAGGGCATTTTTGTTTATTCAAAAAACAATAAAATTGAAATCCACATTTTCATTAAACTCTGGTGGATTAATCAAGGTTCCTTGTTGTTACTAGTTCCTCTCTTTGAACTCTGTTTCACTTTTTGTTCTGTTTTACAAAGACAGAAAATACTCGTTGAAAACCTCTTTACAGTTGACAACAATATGCAAACAGAACATGCAGTACAATAAATGTTTCCCAGCAATATGCTAACACATAAAGAAAAGAAGGAAGAAGCAGGGACCACATTCTCTTTCTTGGAGTTGGCTTGTCTATTTAACATGGGTAATGAAATATTAAATAATTTATCCAAGCATCCCAGTTTTGACATAGACACAAACTAGTAATGCTTCAAAAGGAAACATTCTTACGAAAGAAAAAAAAGCTTCACTGAATGTTCTAGCTGACCTGTTGTCATATCTAACCACTACAGTATAAATATGCCTGAAAGAATAAAAGTCTTCCTGAATGAGATGAAATGTGTTTGAATGCAGATAAGATAAGAAGTTCAGATTACTCCATATTTCTCAATGACAGCCGTATGAGCTTGCCCATTCACATGGTATAAACAATTCTGCCTTGTTATGGATGGTAAAATATGTGAATATCAGGAGTGTGTGAAAATGTACGAGTGTGTGTGCACTATTATCAACAGTTCTGCAGCCTTGCAGCTGCAGACAGGAGGAGGAGATTAAGCCCTTTTTACAAGTCTGCAACATTCACAGTGACCCACCTGTTCGCCTGTGTGTGAGCCTTCACATGTGTCCGTCTGACTCGTTTGTAAGTTCCCACCTGTATGCTATCTCCAGATTGTGTTTCGTCTCCACCTGCCGTGTCAGTGGCTCTAATCCCTCCCACCAGGTCTGACAGACATGTCTTCAATAAGAAACGAAACCTGATCCCAACACACACAACCAGACCCATGCATTGAGGGGAAATTCCTCGTTATACACTGAAAAAAGTTGTCAGGCGCAGAATGCTGTGGGAAGATACTTCATTCCTTCTTTCTCTCTTATTTAATTCATGCTTCAGTTTCTGTGCTATATTTATGAGCAGCTTTAAGAGCAATTGTGTGAAATTTAAATCAAGACATTGAGAAGCATCTAAAATTTTAGCTGAGGTTAAAGAGGACAGTAAGTTGCTTTGGCACAAGAAAACCCCTGAAGCGTCACAATATGTCAATGTCCATTTTGCTTCTGTGGCTTTGTTTTAGTGGACAATGTTCGAAGTTCTTTATTATACCTTTCTTTACATGATTTGTTCTTCAAACATCTTTGAATTGTTTGGGTGAAACTTTTATAACACAACTAAAACTATGAGCACTCTTGCATTACTTGCTGACTCCTCAGCCCCCAGTCAGATCGTCTGCTGGTTTGCAGAGGACAATTTTATTGTAAAGTAATTTTACAGTGTCAGTCAGAATAATAAGAAACCTTCAGTCGTTCTGCCAGCTGTGTTCTTACACAGTGAGTTCAATAAATTGCGCGGGTAACTGCTGAAGATCCCTGCTGTAAGGAATCACGAAGTGGCTTTTCACAATAAATAGAGCATTTCAAGGCACTGGGTTAATTTATGGACAACTAGATGTGACTGCCCTCTAGTGGTCATGGTTAATCTGTTCTCCCCAAATTTACATGAGCTTTTATTTTTGACCAAGATGCAAAACGTTTACATTTTTATTACTAACGAGGTAAGATAGAACAGAAGCATGATTCTTGATACCTTAATTTGTTAGGTTTATATTTTAATTTGTGTTAAGTATTTTATTGACTCTTGAAAAGTCATCAAAGCCGATTTTAAAATAATCTTCTTGATTAGTCAGCTTATTGGACAAATAAATAAATAAATAAATGCTACAACATTTTGTAAAACAAAATGTAGAACAGAATATTTCTTATGCAGTCGATGTAGTTGCTCTAGATCACCACCAAGAGGCAAACTTACCACAGGTTTAAAAGCAAGGAAGCTACATGACATTCATAGCTGCCTCTTCATATGACGAAAAGAATATCTAAGAATATTTTCTGATTTACAAGAGTTGGATGTTGGTTGGTAGGTTTACAGTGTTGTCAGTCATACAATGTTGTGGTTCATAATGTCAGTCATACATGATTTTGTATCACTTGTGGGGAAATATTCCAGCAGATTTCTTACATTGTCATTTGCTTCAATGAACACGTTAGTCTATTCATGAACATTTATTTGATTTATTAGTTTATCATCTCAACATAAGGAGATTAATTTAAATCCGACATAGTAATGCATCAATTTACTCATGAAAGAACATAGAGAAATCTCTGCATCACGTTGCTTCAAATAAAGAGATGAAAATGTATCTTTTAAATTATCATTTAATAATGATAATTTTTCATTATCATTACATATCATTCCTCTTTCTTTGATCTGATATTTGATGCTTTTCTCAGTATAATGGTACTGTTCAAATTCATATGAGTCTATGTCCTCTAAATCCTAGTTTTTCCTCCCTGCTCATCTCTACCTTTGCAAAGATGTTTATTGGAGTCACAAAATCTTGGCACATCATTTTTAATTCAGAGATTTATTTTCCTGCCGCATCCTGTTGCTGTCTATTTGAGTTGTGATCAAAGAGTTGCTTTTGATCACCATCTGATCCCTGATCAAACACCTGCATGATGATCAAATGTGCCTGAAACAGGAAGCAGTTCGCAGATTGGGGACAATTTTGTCTTCATGTATCATCAGAGATTCATCTTTGCAAATAAATTACATAAAAGATGTAATCAAAGAAAAGTTATGTTTAAATTTTCTGTCTGTTTTAGCAAGTCATTTTCCTTACTAAGCCTTAAGAAGTACATTGGAAATGTGACCCTTTTAGCCAATAATCCTTGGTGAAATTTAGCTGAACTGAAATTGAAATTCAGGCTTGGCCAGCTAATCAGATCAACCCTAATGACTTCATTAGGAATCGCCCTAGGTTTGACGTTTTACTTTCCACTTTTCAGACACATTTGCATGTTGATTAGATGGAAAGGTCATGTCTGTGTCTTTTCAACAAAACTTTGCTTGAGGATGATGGTGAGAAGCAATGGAGAAAACTACTACCATCATCATCACCACTTCCCCTGTGGCCAAAAATTGGATTTAATTTGTACATTTACTGGGGACAAGTCCACACTTTATTAATTCCATCAATTCTCCAGGAGACATCAGCATATCATTTATTCATTCTTTCAGTTTATTACTGCTTGATTAGTTTAAGAAAGTTTATTGATTTAAGGCACTATTTTATCTCAAAAGAAAAAAGACCCTTCCATAGAAATGAAAAAGTTGGATGTTTATCATCAACCCTTTTCTAAAAGTCTGATATGCCTTTATTATTAAATAGTTCACTCAAATAGCACTACAGCTTACAGTATGTTAGTGGCCAAGTTGATATAATGCTTAAAAGTACAAAATGTGTAGAAATACATATAGGTTTCATCCTGCATCATCCTACGTTTTCTCTTTCTAAATTGAAACACAGCATATGTCATCTCAGTGTCTTATTCCTGGTAAATTAATTCAGAATAAGTAAATAAATAATTATATCATAATTTTATTTATTGTGATGCACATATTTACTCATGGCTGCTCAGTGGCGCAGTTGGTAGCACTGTTGCCTTGCAGCAAGAAGGTCCTGGGTTCGATTCCCGGCCGGGGTCTTTCTGCATGGAGTTTGCATGTTCTCCCTGTGCATGCGTGGGTTCTCTCCGGGTACTCCGGCTTCCTCCCACAGTCCAAAAACATGACTGTTAGGTTAATTGGTCTATCTAAATTCTCCCTAGGTGTGAGTGTGTGTGTGCATGGTTGTTTGTCCTGTATGTCTTTGTGTTGCCCTGCGACAGACTGGCGACCTGTCCAGGGTGAACCCCGCCTCCCGCCTGGAACGTAGCTGGAGATAGGCACCGGCAACCCTCCCGACCCCATTAGGGACAAGGGTGAACAGAAAATGGATGGATGGATATTTACTCATTTTTTTTTCATTTGCCAGTGGTAGTCAGTATGCAGGCTTAGAGGAAAATAGCCCATATTATAAACAGAACTTCTGATCCAAAGAAACCCGACTAAGTGAGGAGAATAGCACTTTGACCCGCTTTAGCTTGTTAAATCTATCAATGGCAGTTGAGACCTAAAAACAACAATCCTAATCAGTGAGCTCCTGGTTAGTCTTCCTATTGGCCAGCTGGGCTGTCAATCAACGCCCGCTCGGCTGGTTCGTTGAAGTGAAGGATTTACGCATAGTGACGGATCTTGGTTCATGCTTACAGTCGCACCGGATTTGTGTCGCAGCGTTTCCCAGCCCAGACGCAGAGAAGGTACCAGTTAGACTATTATTTCACTTCTCAGGGGAAATTTGCTCCTATCTCTGCCAACAGCATCAGGTAAATAAGCGCCTATAGATGGAGTTTTGGTCGCTGTCGTGACTGTTGTTCGCCTCCTCTCACTCTGCGGAAGATTCTGCCGCAGCATCCAAAACACGGCAGCTCTCTCCTGCGCAAACATGGGCACCGTTCTCTCTATATCTCCTTCCTCAAAGAAGGCATCTATAATGGACACAGAGGCTGCAGGAGACGGATTAAAAAACGACAAGAGCCTCAAACGCCACTCAATGTTCGTGTCCCTCTCCTGGAAGAAGCTGGTGGCCAATTCGGCCAAGAAGAGCGCGAAGAAAGTGACCCCGAACCCGCTGCCGTCCAGCCAAGTGGCCCACCTCAACAGCGAGAACGTCAGGAAGACGCACCAAACCGAGGAAAGGAAGCCAAAAGCGCCCATCCCAGTCCCGGTACCCACGGTACCCACGCAGAACAGCGACAGCGTGGTCCAAAACGGGAGGCTGTCCACGGTTCAGAAGCAACCCAGCAACTTCTCTCTGCTGTCACCCCGGCGGATTGTTATCCAGGCGTCAACCGGGGAGCTGCTTCGCTGTTTGGGGGACTTCTTGAGCCGCAGGTGTTACAAACTGAAAGAGTTAAACAGCGGGGATATTGTCCTCTGGTTCCGAAACATTGACCGGACTCTTTTGATCCAGGGCTGGCAGGACATTGGCTTCATCACGCCGGCCAACGTGGTGTTCGTGTACCTGTTGTGCCAGGAGGCGATCACGGAGAGCGTAAGCAGCGCGGCCGAGCTGCAGGGCACCTTCCAGACCTGCCTCTACCTGGCATACTCCTACATGGGCAACGAGATCTCCTACCCGCTCAAGCCATTCATCATCGACTCAAACAAGGACGTTTTCTGGGAGACGTCGCTCCGGATCATCGACCGGCTGAGCAACAAGATGCTCCAGCTGAACGCGGACCCGCACTTTTTCACCGAGGTTTTCCAGGACCTGAAAAACCAGCGCGATTCCAGCGAGTCCAGCTTGGATCGCTGACCTGGGTTGTAACGGAAGGCCGAAAGTGTCAGAATTTAAAGCATAGATAAAACGAAGCACAAAGCTGCAGCCTCTGCAAAAGGAAAATTGAGCCATTTTAGATGAAAAGTTTATATTTCTGACCAGGGCCGGATTTAAAATAAATTTGGGCCATTGGGCTAGAGGCCATTTTGGTCCCCTAACTGCACAAAGTTTGTTTAAGCCAGATTTCTAGGGCTTAAAAACTTTACTTCTCAAAATTATCTTTATATCCGTATTTTCAGAAATAAGAGATAAATTCTACAATTGTTTTCACCCATACAGAAAAATGACCAAAATTTTGGAGTAACTATGGAAGGATTGTGTGTGTAACTTAGTGACAAAAATACACACACACACAAAAAGAGGAGAGAGTGGAGCATGCTCTGAACTGCTTTTTAAAGTTATGTCTTTGTTATATTATATTGAAGAAATGTAAAAACTCACTGTCAGATGGGTTATAAATGTGTTATTTAGAAAATTATAAAACAGTATTTGCAAAAAAACCAATTTATAAAAACAATTATTTATAACAAACTAACCTTGAGGTTAACTAATCCTTAACCTACCCAACATCAGGATTAAGTAAGCTCTTTCCTAAGTCCAACATATTGGTTTTTCCAAACTCTTACAATATATCACGTTTTTACAAATTATCATAGTGATTCCACTTTTCATGGTTTTATATTTTACAAATATGGATGAAATTCTAAAAAGAAATAATATGATTTAACTCTCTTCAAGAATGTAAAGAAATATTGTTAGAAAAATAAACTTTTCCTGCTTTGTTCCTTTTGGCAGCTCTGTGCTTCTGCACATGTATGATTGCTTAAATAACATTGGGAAAACAGACATTAAATAAATATATTAATATTCGCTTAAATATTCAAGACATTTTTAAACTGTGTAATCAAACAACTAAATCCAAAAAAAATATTTGCAAATTTTTAAAAGATTAAAAAAATATATTCATATGACTATTTAGGTATTTATTTATTCATTTAATTTTGTGTGTTGCAACACATCCTGTTTAAATTATTTTACAATGAACTGTAGTTCAGGAAATACTAATTCAAGTTTTCATTAATGGTTAACACATGTAATGACTTACATACTCATTTTTAAAGCAAATTCTAAGATTTTGCTTATTTGATGTATTGTTGCAGTTTTATTTAACCAATCGCATGTCTGAATATTCATTTGTCTGATTTTGGCACTTTTGACTCTTGAAGGGGGAATGAGCAGCACACCGGCTTATCTATAAAGATGAATGTATAAAAAGACTGCAAAATTTTAGGTGCAGTGCTGAAGGCTCCTCATGTCTGGGCTCATGATATTACATAACATCAATATGGTCTTTAGGTTCTACTGTAAGAAGTTTTAAACATGCATGCTGATTGTATGTTGTCCTCTTACTTTGTCTTGTCCTAGAAATTGACTTCGTTGTACAACACCTTCCATTCTAAAAGACTCTCACATCCCCATTTTGTACAGAATTAGCCTAGTAAATGAATGGATGTCGTGCGGTTTGTGTCCAAACCTGAGCCAGAATAGATCCGAGTCAAGTCAGGGCGCTGAGCTGTCCAAGGTGCTGACCTGTTCAGCCATTTTTGTTTGTCTCCTTTTCTCCCGACTGAGCCAAGCATGGCTTATGAGTGCCACAATCAGCCCAGTACACTTTCGGCACATAAGCCTAAGCCTTGCAAGTAAGTAAGTACAGGTAGACTATTGTGCTTTTTTAGCATCTCAGTCAGCTGATAGATAAGCTGTTGAACATGGAACAGATACAGAATGTATCTGAAAGGGCAAATCACATTGAACAGTGATTGTAAATATTACTCTTTAAGCTTTGGCAGTTCCAACTAGGCATGGGCTGGTGTGTGGTTTGTATGGCATGATAAGCCTAAGAAAAATGACCACTGTTAAATGTCGTTTACACAAACAATTCAAACAAATTCTATATAATAATCAGTTTTTTTTATTAAAACAGAAAAAAACAGCAGTTCTTCTCACTACTGCTAATCTGAGATAACTACTCACAGTTGACTACTTCTAAACTAAGTATAGTTTACAAGTAGTTATAAGAGTATAAGATTTTTATAGTAACTGATTTCTGTTATGTTGATTTTGACAAAAAGAGCAGGGTTAATGTCTTGAAGCACACAAAATAATATATCAATTTGCTGTTCTCTTCACAGAGGAACTGGATATAACTATCTGCTGAGATAGCCAGACTACAATCATTTGTTTAATAGACATTCTGCTGTGGCTTCACAACTGTATTTTTAAATTGCAGTTAACTTAATAAGAATGTTTCTTAGTCATAGTAGCATTTTTAAACCAGTTAACCAGCACTGAGCATCAACAGGAGGCAGGAGGTGCTGCACTGAGTTGTCCTCAATAGAACTGGAGGAAACTGGTCACTTTGTCGCTTTTTCTGATATCTCATTAAAAGTACGGTTTTGAAACTGCAACTTTTTAAGCCTATATGTACCACCAACCAGCCCATGCCTGATGTTATCAAATGCTTTCCATGAACAAATTTTGTCCTAATGTTAAAAACCTATTCTGCTGGAAAAAGATGTTTTTGTATGCTATTTTAATATCTGTTGGTATAAGGTTGTTCTCAGATTCTGTTGTGAGATAGAAATCACCAGATATGTTGCAACAAGATGTCATTTTGCATTTCCAACTGCACTCTCTTATATTGTAACTGGACTACAAAAAAGGTGTTGACTTAAGCTGAACAGCAGATGTACTGCTATTGTTTTAACTGAAGACTGAATGGAATGTAGTTTTCTAAAAATCTTTTTTTTTTTTTATCCTCTTTGTGCCAAGTGGAAAATGGCCTGAATCTTTCTGGTTTACATGTAAATATCCCATCTTTCCAACATCTTTTTGTTGCTAGTTTTGGTTGAGGTTGAGGGTAGTATGAGCATCACAGAAACAAACACGGGCTTATAGACAAATGTTAGTTATAGTCTGTTCTGAAAATATGCTCTGAGCCTCAGTTTGATGGCTTAAGATTAGTTTATTCAGGATTCCTTAAAGTACAATTCTTTAATGTGAGAGAAATGTAGTAAATATAAGAATAACTCTCATTTGCACATGTGTTATTGCAGTATTTATAAGCTAATATAATCCAACTTGGAGTCCGAAACCAAACATAAACCTATCTACGGTTAATCTGAAAGACTATTGTTCTACTTTGTGAATCATTTGCTTGAAGAGTAAATAACAATGCTGCTATTTTGCACAGCTGTGGACAAATGTTATGTCTTTGCACAGAAATGACGATGTATCGGTGTTTCCTCCAAGGCACTGGAATGCTTTGCCATTACGTTTGCATTCAGTGGCACCAGCTGTCGCTTTTAGAATGATCTGCTGTGAAATAAATCTTTTTTACGGTTCATCTTTTTCCCTAAATGTCATGTGGAAATTGATATTTAGGTGTGTGTTGTCTAAGGTGTTACTCCACGTATGCATTCACTCTTTGTGTGTGTTGATAAAAGGTCATGACAGTACTTGTTTGACGTGACCATAGAGAAATAAATCCAAATTTATGTAGGATCTCCTTTCTCTCTTGAGTTATTTTATTCCTTTGAATTAATTAAAACAGTATCTAATCCTGATTTGTGCATACTTTTAGTCTGCCTATGCTAGCACTTCTGAAAAGTAGTTTGCATGCACTCATAATACTAAACAAAGTCATTATTTTTAGGCTTTAATTTAGTTGTGTTCTTGATATTGTACTGCAAAATTGAGAATGCTTTTTTAAAAAATGAGAATTGGTAGTTCAAATTTGATTTATTGTGGACAGGGTGAAAAGTATGCAGCGGATATCAACTCAAATATATGCACAACTCCCTTCTAACATTTGGTTGAATTTTCTTGAGCAAACTATAGCTTGACCAGTCAGATTTTTTAAAACTGTCAACAAACTTCTGTCATAATTCTGGCTGAATATTTGGACAGTCTTTCCATTACAAGTGCTAGCTTTAATGTGTCTGAAGTCCTTTTGCTATGCCTAGTTTTGAGGTGAAATCGAAGAACCTTGATCCACTTTGTTCATTGAACAAGTGTTCTGGTAGCAAACAGTCCCATAGGATGATGTTGCTACAACTTTGGACAACATTTAGTACAGTGTTCATAAATTTGAGAGCTTCGCCTCAATTCTACTGAACGTAGTTTTTTTTATTTATGTGGCAAGGTGTCCTATTTGACTGTAAAATCTGGATTAAAGAAAATCAACATTAAATTCAAGCTTGCACACTTTATGTTTCTTTTACATGTGAAGTGAAAATGTGATGAATCCACTTTGGAAAATTAGCAGTTCAAACATGTAATTAAAAGCTCCAAAATTAATATGTCATTCATATCCATAAATGAGTGGGCAAACATCTTACCGGAACAGTGCCCTGCCATTCGTCAGCAGTAATTAACACGGACACCTTCTTATCTACTACCCACACTCACTAATCACAATGAACCCAGGAGACACAGTTATGCAATAGAAATAAATCCATGACGAATATGCTTCCCAGGATGTGCTGCGTATGTGTTGGCATAGGTTGCTATGAGACTGAAACTCATGAGACTTCAAGGTTGCCATGAAACTAAAACTTAAAAAGCAGAGTTATTATTGCATGGAAAGTTTTGCTTAATCATTACGCACAGACAAGATTGAGCATCCAAACAGATAACATCACAAATCTAGGCTAAATGAAGGTTCACATCCTTAAATATGCTACAGTTTGAATACTTTTTTTTTCATATTGAGGACATCTTAGTATTCTGACACATATACAGGTTATTTTTGGTGTCTTGTCTTTGTCCTCACTGTTCCATAATGAAATGGGGACAGAGAGAACCCAGCAGCAAGTAGGTGAATTATGAACCCTTGAAAAAGAGTCTTTATGCTTTGACCTGTTTATCTGGCCTCACATTTTACCTGTTTTGATCTACATGCTGCATCAATAGAGAAAAAAAGAAATAATATTCTTTAATTTTTCTAAAACTTTATATAATTGACATTCAGCCTTCTTTAGTTCATTCAGGTATACATTTGCAAGTCAACATTGTAGAGCTGCATTGATAAGATTTTGTTTTTCTTTTTTTTATGAATAAGCCACGTGTGCTGGAGGGTTCCCTTCCTGTGATTGGTCAGATTCTGCTGCAGTCTCAGAACTGTCCATATTTCTCTCTCCCCCTCTATCTCTCGCTCTCTCTCGTTCGTCTTGCAGGGACACACAGTGTCTATTTACAGAGCAAAAACTGGGAAATGCAGACAGAAAGTGGGGGAGAAAGACAGTGTGACCCAGAATGAGCAAGAGAAGAAGGGTAATTAGAGGTAGAGTGGTAATAAACCTCCAAAAGAGGTAAAATAAGACAAGAAGATGAGCATATAAGAAAGCAGCATTTAATGAATGTTGTAGGTGAAGTTATTTATATTCAACAGAGAGCTGAACATATCTAGACCTCGTCTCTTAAGATAACATTTAATATCAGTAGCATGTTTAAAAACTAAAGTTGAGTGAAATCCACATAGATTGCATTGAAGATGCGGAGGTCTTAGGTCTATTGGGATCCAAAGTTCAGGGAATTGGGATGACTTCATGCATCAGCATTATGTAACCGACATGGGGAGTTGAAAAGCAGAGCCGTGTTGTGACTCTTCCCTTTGCTATTAAGATTCAGCCCAGGTCTGCCGCATATCTGTCTGCCAGCCTGCTCTCTGCATTTCTGTCCACCGAGTCTCTATAGTAACGGGTAAGGTAAGTGAACAAGAACTGGGCAAAATGAGCTGTGCATGGCCAAGCGTGGGCTGAACCTCTGCACTGCTCACACACACACACACACCCACACACACATACACACACACACACACACAAACACCCCTGTGATCAATAGTAAATATGCACACTCTGTCACTGCAGGTATGTCCCTAACGCATCCATTTCCAGCCTCTCTGCAGTTTCTCTGCTGACTCACATTTACGTCTAACGATTGTCAACTATGAACCCACTAAATAGTGCACTTTTTTCAGATTGAAGATACTTGTGTGAAGCGCCAACACTATTTGTTGTTGATTGAATATTTTGTCACTGATGTACAGATTTTGTGAAGGTTAAAGCAAAAATATGTACTTACTAGCAGCTTTCACAAAAAAGTTTAAGAAGTATATTTTTTGACAGTATTTTTTTAAAATACAATCATCATCGGTGAGATGAAATGAACATGAAATTTCATGAAAAGTTCTGCTGCAAACACTCAACACAAAACAAATAATGGATAAAAAAAGTACTTCTCGACTGCTGACTACTTTCACTCTTCATTACTGTCAGGTAAACTATGTTAATATAAAAACAGAGTTGTCCTGAAGCCCTATTTTAGATAATTAGTTGGAAGTCCAAATGTTGAATATCAAGGTGGAAAACATCCTTTCCATTTGAATGGGTGCTCAGTCTAATAATAAGCTCAAAAAGATGAAAATATTGCTTGTAATTTTTTATTTTTTATTTTTTTTATAACTGAAAAATTATCAGATTAGTCTGATGATTGACTCTGTCAGATTGAAACAAATAGATGCTTTTTGCCAACTCAACCCACTACACAAAATGTTGCCTGTTCAACAGATTCCCATTTGTTGCAGGGATTTGGAACTGTTTGCTTTTTTTACCTGAAGGTAAATTGAGGATATGAATGGAGGATATTCCTTTACAAAGAATATGAACAAATATGAAAACTTTTCACTTGATTACATTTTTACCAGAAAACATAATGTGCTTGTTAAGCAATAAGCCAGAAACTGGTGAAGGATTTAAACATATTTCAAAAGAAAATCAGCCATGGCTAATTTTGGAGACAGATGAGACAAACAATATTTTATAATATTACCCAACTTAATTATGTTAATAAATATATTTATGCATATGTAGGTATGATTAGTTTACTGTCTGTACTTCTATGCCTTGTACTGAGACTTTTCTTTCCTCATCAGTCACCTTCTTTTGATTTCGTAGAAAAGCAACCAAATCAGCGTGAACTCTTGTAACTCTGAGGGATTATGTCTGCTCTGCTGTCCTCCTTCTACATAACCACTCTGCTAATCTCCTTAACTAGATTATTTCAGTGTTGCGTTACACTGAGAGCCACTCAGCTTCTGTTGTGTAGCAGGAAGGTCGGGGAAAGAAAAGAGGCCATTTATTTTTTTCTGTCCCTTTGTTGTTCCTTTTATTCACACATAATTTGAATCACTGGTTAAATAATTTAACAGTTTTCACTGCCTGAGCTCTTATATAATGCTACTTTCTCATGTAGCCCACGCCTGCACTATCAGTGAGTTAATCCACATAGAATGAGTCAGTGGGATGATTTATCAATCATTTTTATGTAATATCCAGAATCTAAATCTATGTTTTGATATTTCAGTCAAATTCTTTGGGACTTAAACTTCTGTTGGGAAGTTTTCACTCATCATTAATGGAATGACTTAACCACTATTCTGTTAGATGGTCTAATAAGACAACATTCAACTTCAGCAATTTTGAAAACTAGTGCCTCAACGTACTATAGATTTTCGTAAATTAAAAGAGGGTAAAAAAATATATATACGTACATACAGGTTCAAAGATATGCATGAGATTTGCTTAAATTCCTACAACTTTAACCCTCTGGCTGTTGAATTGAGAGGGAGGCGACAAATTTGTTCAGTGTCTCAGTGCCACTGGCAGCACATCAGCCTCACAGAATGCCACCACCATGGTTGACTTTTAGGTACAGTGGTTCTTTGTACCATTGTAGAAAAAGGCTCAATGGCAGAATTGCTAGAGTCTGTTTAATTTGGCTGGTTTTCTGGCACAGAGCTCACAGATCTGGTTCATTCTAAAAGCTTATAAGCACCCTCCTCTAATCATTCCAAGGTGAGATCTGATGTGAGTTTGAGATCATTTTGTTTGCTGAACTATCTAATAACATCAACAATTGTCACGATGAAATGAAAAGAAATTGATTAGATTGTTTAAGAACACCACACGCAACCACAAACTTCAACTTTAAATGTTTTCTCCAAATGGTCTTTGACTTATCTATTGCAATTTTCAGTCAAGCTTGGAGGTTTTGATTTTGGAGTATGATTTGAATTTATTGGAATTCTCGCTTTGATGCCATCCTCAGTGTTGCTTCACTGTGTAAAATTTACTCAATCTTTTTCTTTAAAAAAAAAAAAAAAGTTCTATGTCATGTCATTGTTGCAACCTGGAAAAAAGTAGTTCTTTATTTTATTTTCAGATATACTTTCTACACTGCTATTTTCTGGGAAATAGTACTATCATATAAGTGCCTCAGAGCCACTAGATGTGATTACAGTGATGCTTGAAAAATGTGCTTTTATTGTGTTTGTATTTTAGCATTATGAGTTCATTAGCATTAATCATGTTGTATTAATGCAAACAGAAGTCTGTTAAACAGACTGAGTGGTTTGTACTTCCCACAATCAGAAAAGGGAACCTTGTTTTAGATCATGCCCCGGTTTCTTACCTCTCTCTCTGTATGTCTCTTCATTTCGTGCTTTCTCCCACCTTCTAACTCAAGTCTATTTCTGTACCATGTAGGTGTGTTGCTCTAAATTTGCTGTCTTCATGACTTCTTTCTGTAGCTGGGAGAATGACTCACTGACTGTGATATTTCATACAATTCAGCTTATTGCCCACAGGCTGCTTTCATTTCAGTCCATTGCAGAGAACATGAAAACCTCCTTATTGTGTATTTAGTGTAGCTTCAAGAGATTTATCTAAATATAATAAACATGCAATAAACATTATTGTCTGAATAAATCTACATTTTGATTAATGCGCACATTTCTTGAGTCATCTCTCATCTTTTCATATTTTTTTCTGTTATCAAACTACACTTACCTGTAATTTTCTAAAGTGATCTTGATCAACAGTTCTTTAGGTTTACTGAAGACCTGTCAAGGTTTTATCTGTGTGGTCTGACTGGTTTTTCACATATTTTCAGTTTATAAGATTGTCATTTTCAATACAAAGATTTTTGTTTGTTTTTGAAGCTACTTATCTCTAACCAATCAATCTTTCAGACACAAAGGATAAACAAATAAGGAGTTTTGGCAACACATAATGGTCAACTCTGCAAATAAACTTTTTCAAGGAGTGTCATTAAGTGCAAATTGATTCCATTTCTTTAGCTGGGTCCAGTAAAATCAAATATATCAAATTGATACATAGAATAGAATAGAATAGAATAGAATAGAATAGAATACAACAGACCCTTCTGTAATCTCAGTCTAACATTTGTCATTTTGCACAAATATTGAAATTATTTCACAGATATTTGTGCAAATAGTTTCCTGAGAGTAAAATATATTTCAGGGAGGATTATTGCACAACATAAATAGAGTGCTATATGTAGAGTGTTTTGTTAGCTGCAGCAGCTGGGGAGAAGTCAGCTGACTGTGTGTTTATCTGTGAGAGTAGGAATGAAGTGAGGTTAGGAAGGCAAAAGATCTTGGGAAGAAGGTGTTTCTGCAAATTATAATCTGGATTTTTATGTTGCTTTTCAACCCATTTCTTCATCCTTTCTGAGTGGCCTTTCAGTCAGTCTCATTTCACTGTGGATGACACATACCAGTTTAGAAGTCCAAGGTCTTTTGCTACAAAATAGAGAACCTTTCTCCTTCATTATCAGGTCAGACTCATACATATCTGGTTGACACATCTGGAAGCTGCACTCAAGAAGAATCAGGCTACAGGTGACCTACTATTTTTTTCCTGATACTTTGTTAATTTCTTTGGATTTTTTTAAGATGTCACAAAAGAAAGCAGTGTGTTCGAGGTGTTATCTTGAATTGAATCCACAGATGTGCCTGATGCCCTTCTCAAGTTGCTTGAAGTCTTACTAACATTGTTAATGTAAACTAACAAATCTGAAGCAAGCAATAAAACAGTCTAATCTTTTGCTGTGATAGCACGGTTGCCTGGCAGCAGGAAGGCCCTTTGTTCGAATCGTGCCTGGGGAACTTAACTTGCATGCTTTCCCCATGCATGCGTGGCTTTATGCTGGCTTCCTCATAGAATCAAAACCCATGACTGTTAGGTAATGCGGTCTCTTTAAATTGCCCTTATACATTGTGCATGGTCTGCTTTATAATGGACTGGGAATTTGTCCAGGTTGTACCCTGGTTCTTCCTTAATGACCAATGGACACCAGCTTCTGTGAGGAGAAGCGGTTGTAGAAAACAGATGGATGGATGACAGGATAACGACTTAAAACAAGAAGTGTTTAGATGCTATGATGACAGGCAGTGACAAAAATGTTTGTGTATTATTATGTAGTGCATGTATTGTAAATATCTGATTTCAACTGTGTGTAAGACTGCAAACTTCTTCAATGAGTCCTTCTTTTTCAATGGGGCAATTAAGTTGTGCAAAACATGTTTCTGTGGATAAATGACAACAGATGTGAGTCAAAAATGAGCCAAAGTGTCAACATTCTTCCATCCATCAATTCAAAGGGCTGCTATTTAAACCTGAGTCTATGCAGCTAATTTTATTTCCCCCTTCATCCTTTGTGTGTTTTCGTCTCGCTGCTCTATCTCCTGTATTCACACTGTTAATCCTGCGGCTCGCAGGAAAACACCCACCTACTTTGTTATGCAAGAAGCGAGAGGATGAGGATCAGCAACAGAAAAGGGTGATGCACATAGAGGCAAACAAACACTTTAGGGGGAGAAAGGTGGCAATTGCTGTATTGTGGAAGTACCTGACTCCCTGATAGCAGCATTGTTTGGGCTCTCATGTTGTCAGAGCTGCTGTGTCAGAGACACAACCACAAGGCGTCTGTCTGCAGCAATGTTTAGTGCGTAAAACAACCCTGGCAAGAGACAGATTTAGCTGCTGAGAGTGACCTCATGTCTTTCCCATTGATATGCAGAACACATACACAAACACTGGTGCTGTTAGTGAGGGGTGGATTCTCTGTCCCTCTCACATGCAAACACACTTTCTGGTTTTTAACCTAGCTGCATCAATGCTACGGTTTTATGTAGACACTAACATGTTGTCTAAATTATTTATTTTTCATCAAATTGCAACTTTCAGCTTAATGTTGGTCTAATTTCATCTTCAAATAAAACAGAGTCCTTTTTAAGATTCATCCACATGTCCAGGATGAACTGTCATATAACGAGGTGAAGGGTTAATCTGCTATTTGCAACAGCTTCTGCACTCTACATTAATCCAGTCCTTTGATCACTTAGTTATGTAAGGTGTATTTGTGGCAGCAGAAGAGCGATGGTGCCCCCGCATGGCCGACTAGAGTCATAGTTGCACTTTGAAACTTCTGGAAAAAGTAACTTTTGGAAGCAGCAGCTCAACAATTTTTTACATTAGTAAACCTGCTGAAAAAAATTTCCAGTTGATTTAAAACCTGAATTTAAATGCACTATTATGTTAGTGCATAACATAATCCTTAAAGGCACAACTAAAGGTGGCATTCTCTACTAAATAAATAAATAACAATATTTATGACTTTGTTCTAAAGGAGACAAATTGTAATCAATCAATCAATCAATCAATCAAAGTGCTTTAAATCATGAAAACATAAAAATATAAAAGCATTACAGTCACCCATTGTGAAACCAGGAACAATCATTACATGTTGTCAAGTGTAATTATAAAAGTCATCAATACACATCAAATACTGTGGTCAGTGTTCCATTTGTCATGGTTCAAAAGCAACAGGTGGGTTTTTAGACTTGATTTAAAGGAACTCAGTGCTGCAGTTGTTTACCAGTTTTCTGTAAATTTGTTCCAGATTTAGAACAAAGTTACATCCTTGTCCTGCTGAATTGTATTTACTCTGAACTGTAGAGAAGTCATGCAGTAGCTATTTCCTTTCTGGACTCGATATCGTGTTCTGCTTTAGTTTCCCTTCAATGGGTTCCTGTTAAATAAAGAACAGGATTTAAATTTCTTTCTTAAAAAATAATCTCCCTCAAACTCTGCCTGCTTTAAAACTTTCATTTTTGATAAAACCTATAGTTAGAGCATAGCTTCTGAGCTTCTCTGTAGTTGTCTTGCTATGGGACAACTAGGTCAATTTGCTACTGGAAGACAAATTGACCTCCTTTCCTTTTCTTCTATGGTCCAGTTTGCATTATTTGCTGTTATTTCAAGTGTTAACTTTATGTTTTTGCTGAATATTTTCTCTCCAGGTAACTGCATCTGGTTTATCTGTTAGACGCCTTTCCGGAGGGGAGCATAGGGTGAGTACAATTGTAATTCTTATTTAAATAATTATTTTAACCATTGACTGGTTTTCGCAATAGCAAAGACTCTACATTCTCAATAACACAAATCTAGGCGCAATCAGAAGTATGTTCTCGACCATTAGACTAGCTCACTCTTACTATGTCTTAACGCTGAAGGCTAAAAAAGTGGTATGCTAAATGGTTCGCTTTGACTGTTTAACTTCTCTAATCTAAATATCTCTTTTTTTCTTTTGGCACTTTACAAAGTCACAAGACGGAAGACTATCGGGAAGTAGTCAATGTTAAATACATTTATTCATAAACGTGGTTTTTGTGTGTGTATATATATATATATATATATATATATATATATATACATATATATATATATATATATATACACACACAAAAATATATATATATATATTTATATATATATATATATATATAAAATATATAATATATATATATATATATATATATATATATATATATATATATATATATATATATATATTTTTTTTTTTTTATCAATTCAAATTCCACTGAATGGAATTTTTCCTGTTGTCACAGGATATTTAATATGAATTCAGTGAAAACAATAAAAGCGTCAGATTGGTTCAATAATGTCATCCTTTCTTCACACATAATACTTGACGGTACTGCTTGAAATGTCTTTGCAGGTGAAAAGAAAAGTTTACATTTCTATAAATATTTTTTAATGTAGTGTGATATTTTTAAGCAAGCAGTCATTTATCAATGTCATTTGAGGTTGGTTTTTTTTTCTTTATACAGTCTGAGCCTCAAATTCAACTCCTAAAACCCCGATTCTTCACCACAAGGTGGCGCCAGAGATCTACCATAATAGTGTTTAAAAAAATAATTCTCAGAGAGCGAGGGAAAGCAGCCGCAACGCTCATTTAAAAAGGCACCAGATCATTTTCCACCTATTCTGTCCAAGATAGTTTAAATTCTCAATTCTCGATTCACAAACTGATGTATATATTTTTACTTTCCCTTTACGATTAGTTATTTCTGTGCATCTTAAATATAAGTATTTACAGCGGTCATTCAGAGCTTAGGCATTATTTTTGTTTTATTGTAAATTTCAATTCTATATCTGCTTATGTTTGTGGTTCTGTTACCCTTCAACTCTGGATAAATATGAATGTGACTAAGGTAAAAACAACGTTAGTCACATTCCTAATTTTATGTATTGAAATCATAAAAGCACATTTGCTCACTGTAGAGTAATGGCTAGGGGAAAACAATACTTTACGTCTCACTGTCGCGTCCGAAATGGCCCATGGACGGTAAACCTCCCTTTGGCAGGTGGCTCCATTTTGTATCTGAAAGAGTCGGTAGCGTTCCGATCGACCACAGTGTATAAAGGGAACAGAGACAATTTAAAGGAAGAAAGGAGAAAACAACTCTTCTAGCATTTTATTGGAACATCTAATGGCTATATTCTCTATCAAAAAACACCTTGTCACAAATAAAAGTTTGTTGATTTCTGAAATTCTAAATGTGTTGAGTGAAGATCAGAAATTTCATATTTTTTAAAAAATGACATTTTGCGCAGAAAAGTAGTTTGTGTAAAACTATGCGTTTTTTCTAATGGATGTATTTATTCATTCATTTATTAAATATTCATTACATCTGAGTGAAAAACGATTTAAAGCATAGTCAAGCTATTTTTTTGTCTGTTTTTTAACACACATATTGGCTATTTCTACGCAGTAGTCTGAACAAAGGGTCAGATTGATTCAAGTTTTTGGAAATTATTTACTTCATATCTACAAAGACCATCTATAATCAAATTCGGGAATATAATAAAATAGGACGTAATGTTCATTTTTTTTATTCTAATTAAGAATTTACCGACATAAATTACCGGGATAAAATGCAGTCCAAAATTTACAAGGCTAGGTGTGGAATAAGGCAGGTTTGCTGAGTGAAGTAAGAGAAATGTCGTTTTTCAGAAATCTTGTCCAAATCATGGTGGAATTACTCAACATTTGGGGCGCAAACAAAAACCAGTTCGTGTTTATTCATGTATTCCAAGTCTGGCATGGAATGTGCAACAGGAGTCAGTTGTAGTGATTGTTGATGTTGGCCAGACTGTTGATGTTGTTGACGCAGCTGATGTGCGACGGAGACACGGTGCCGAAGGGCCCCGCAGGCTGCAGGTTGTGGCTGTGATAAAGGGCCGCCGGTGGGGAGCCGGGCCAGTAGGAGAAACCCGAGGGACCCACGCCGGGCGTGACGAGATTCAGTTTGGAAATGCCGGAGAAGGGGATCGGGGAGAAGTTCCCCTGAAACTTGTAGATGGCCTGCTCCGTGCTGGACGGCTGGCACACCTGCGCCAGGCCGTGGAAGTCGAACTTGTAGGCGTATCTCTTGCCGTGGACTTTAGTCATGATGTTCTTGTCGTAATAGTAGCGCAGCGCCCGGCTCAGCTTGTCGTAGTTCATGTTGGGCTTGCTCTTCCGCTCCCCCCAGCGCCGGGCCACCTCATCCGGGTCGATGAGCTTGAACTCCCCATTGGTGCCCTCCCAGGCGATGCAGGACACGTTGGTGCTGTCCGAGAGGAGCTCCAGGAGGAACTGCCACAGCTGGATCTGTCCGCTGCCTGGGGACAGAGGAAGAATAAAAACACACACGCAACAGTCAATGTTATGTTCTCAAAGACATATTCATGATAAGACCTTAATCTCACTAGTGATCAGAGAAAAAGAAACTAGATTTCAGTTCTTTTATAGCAACAAACTCCTTTCAGATCTTACAATCATTCTGGGTTTTATTCTCCCCAGATTCCACTTCTATTACATAAAAAAATATTTAATTCAGTTTTAGAGATGAACGGTGTGTCATCAAATCAGAGAAAATCTGATGTCAGTGATATTGATGTCGGATATTTGAACTTAAAGTAAATACGTTTTTTTCTTTTCTTTTTTTCTTTCTTTGATTCTTTCTTTTCCTCGCTCTCTTTTGTACGTTCTCTTTTTTAATTTTCAATATTTTCTTGAATAAAAATGTATTAAATAAAGAATTTTTATCAAATTGTATGTAGTATTTTTGACAAATAAACATTCATAGTTCACTATTTGGACGTAGATAATTATTTTCCAACGATATTTATCAAATATGTATTTAAAATAAATAATTTATTAATCATTATGATAGCAAAATCAATTACTATCTACTACTCTTTCTTTTTTAAAGAATCCATATTTTATTAGTCGGCTAATATTTGATATAAATTGTCACTAAAATATTATTCTAAGCATAACACACAAGCAATGGAATAACAAAGTAACAAATGAATATTTTGTTTATGATTATTTTGGGTTCATTCTTACCTTTTTGCACTCCGGTATTTATTGGACTCCAAGATGTTCCTTTGCTTTCTTTCAACAGATTTTCTGTTGGATCTGAAGTCAAAACAGAAATATTAACATCAAATATATATTTATTCACAATATTAAAAATGTTTATGGAATTCCCCTAAGCTATGTATTTCCAGATATCAATCTGGTTTGGATATTTAGGGTCTATATATGAAAAAGCGAATGAAATGAATATACAGCTGACAAAAAATGCATTAAATACAACAATATTTGGAAAAGCATAAAAACTCAATAATTTACACAACAAATTCCCCCCATTTTTTTAAACGGGTGTTAATTTTTTTTAGTAACATTTAAAGTGGACTATTTTTGCACCAATTTACACAAAAAATAGACTCATAAATGCGCAAACGGAATGAAATCCTATTGCTTTCTGGTGCAGTCAGAGTCCAGTGCGTGAAGCATGTCATCCTTGCGGTCCCCCCTGCAAGAAGCCAGGAAACGCGTCCAGGAAAAAGGATTTCCGATTTCCGACAAAAGAGCAGACGGGCTTTCAGAGGGAAGCGGCTCAGCACAGCTCTGGCCTGGAAATCGAACATCTTCTTCTGCTGGACTCCACAGCGCTGCAAACATCCAACCAATTCTATCATAAAAAGCCTGTTTGACTAATTCCTAACCGGACAAACCTGAGAGATACATGTTGAACATGAGGTTTCCTCCGCGGTCCTGTCTCATTGTGTTCAGATGCTCAGAAAGGCTTGGGTTTCATTTCGGCGGTGGCGCAGCAAAAGATTTTTATTAAACTTTATCTCATAACTGGGATCTGGAATAAATGCGGGTGGACAGATTGAAGTTTCCAGGCAACTGTCACTGGCCCCCATCTCTGAGACAATATTCAGACAGCAATTTCCCCTGGTGCATTGCTTTAATTAAAAGAGCAATTTACCTCTGTCAGCCCGCCCGGTGCCCACAATAAAAAGAGGCCGATAGAAATTCGGCCCTTATCAATCCACCATCACAGTTTAATAAAGTTTCCGCGTTAAGATCTGAGTTTCTATGGTGAATTGAAGTGTTTGACATGGAAACCAGTTCAGATCCCCCTCACTTTTCCGCCTCTTTACCTCTTGGTAAACAACAAAGACCTGCCTCGTGTTGGAGAAAGAATATTTACCTTGAAAAACGCGCTTCAGTGAGCAGAGGAAAACAAGAACATTTCATCCCTCCTAACATCCTCTGTATGGGTTTAACGTTATATGGCCTCAATCTGGGGCTAATGAGGTCATAACGTTAAAACCATGGGCCCTGATGCTCATTGGTGCAAGCTCATGTCTTTCTGCTTCTTCTAGGACAGCGGTGTCCAAAGTCGGTCCTCGAGGGCCGGCATCCTGCATGTTTTAGTTTTCTCCCTGATTTAACGCACCTGGATCAAATGATGGTTCACCAGAAGGCCTAAGAAGAACATTGACATGCTGAAAATGTTGTTACTACCACCAGAGAGAGAACTAAACCATGCAGGACCGACTTTGGGCACCACTGTTCTATAGGAGGAGCAGACTTTGTTAAAGTCACATTTTTCTGAACTGAATGTCATTCCTTTTCCGATCAAACTGCAAATTTGAGATTATGAGTCTGGAAACATCCCAACGCCATTTTCCAGGTTTTGCCTCTCCAGTGAACCATAATGAGAACTATTCGCAAACTGAGAAGGAGTGGCAATATTAGTCTACTAAAATCACTCCATTTTCATCCACAAATTAATCCACAGGTCACAAATAAACCCAGAACAACAACACTTTTCTCAGTTAAGATGATGTTTGACAATTCCACACAAAAAATTAAAAAATATATATTGATGACCCCCATAACTTTGGGGAAAATATTTTGTGGACCAACTTTATCATGACCATAATCTCAAGGGAATGCAGGTTATGCAGAAGACAATAATTTAAAGCACACCAGTAAATCCACCTTTAAATGGCTAAAAAATGAAGGTTTTGGACTGGTCTAATCAAAGTCTGGAGTTAAATCTAACCCAGATATTGTGGCTTGACTATCTGCTGTGATCTAGAAAATGTAAGTTACTTAATTAAAATCTGAACAAAAAATGTTAAATTAGTAATTTAATGTTAAATTCAAACATTATGTAGCATAACTGAACATGGCTGATATAGATATATTCAGTATTTGTTTCAGTCAATTCTGACCACTACGTCAATTTCAGTTCAGAGTAACAATGTCACAGTTAAAATAAGTTTTAAGTTTTAATAAGTTTAACATAGCACATCTAGGCAAAACTTGGTTGGGCATTATTTTGGATAAATTATTGCATCAATTCAGCATTGCATGGAATTGCAATATACAGTATGTACTGAATTTGAATGAATTAACTATGTACTGTAAGTCTGTGTTTTGAGACGGCAATTTGTCGTCAATCTGAAAATTCAAATCTAATTCAATCTAAATTTAATTGAATTGAATTGAATTGAGTTGAACTGAACTGAACTGAATTCAAAGAATGGTGTGTTTAGATATGTACAGTGTTATTTTTCACCCATTGGTTTTGCAGAACCATTGTCGACTAGAAAGCTGAATCTTGGTTTCATTAGAGTTAAGTACCTCCATCCACATGCTCATACAGAGCTTGTGACAAACGGTCACTCTTCTATAAAGGCTAGATTTGTGGAGTCAATGACTAAAAGTTGTCACTTTTATAGATTGTCACAACTGAGCTGTGGATCTCTGCAGCTCCTCCAGAGTTACCATAGACCATTTGGATGTTTCTCTGATGTATTTCACTGGCACTGACCTGCATTGAAAGCTTTGCAGTTTTGGGTGATGGATGGAACAGAGCTCTTTGTGATGTTCAAAGTTTGCAATATTTTTTCTACATCTTAGTATCTTTAAACTTCTTCACAGCTTTCTCATTGAACTGTGTTCCCTTGATATTCTTCATCAAACCTCTGAAATGTTCACAGAAAAGCTGGATCTGACTTTAAATGAGGTCTTATACAATCACTTTCACTTGATGCAAATTAGGGGTATAAGAATTAAGGAAGTGAGTTATTCATGGCATACCTTTTAGAATCGTGCATATTCTTTTTGTCCACTGCACAATTTTATGTTGCTCATTATATACAATCTTTAAAACATACACAAATTTTGTGCTTGTAGTGTGACAAAAAATAACAGGGTGTCAATACTTTGTGTCTAAGTTTCAACAGATTTTTAGTAAGTTGTAAATTTCTTATCAATAACTCTGATGATTTTTTTGCCACTAATAAAGCCCAATTATTGCAAATAATAGTGATGATGTTTCTTGCATATATTTCACACCCAGGTGGTTCAACTCTAATTTATTGACTAAATGAATCCGTATCAGTTCAACTGTCACATTATGTAATATATAATGTTATATGATATTACAATATAAAACATTTGTAATACACAGAAACAGGCAACACATTTGAAATATTTTATTCAGATTTTATTAATATCATTAAGTCACTCGTTAAAGCTTTTCCAATAAACTATATAAGATTATGCAAAAAAAAAAAAAAAGAACATGCAGAACACTACTAAAAAATTGCAAATATGGGCACCAAATTAAAACCATTCAAACGTGGGCGTGACGTGACTGTGTACACTGTTCCAGCTTTGACTCCGGCATGTGTTGGATGTTGTTCTGTTCTTTTTGCTTTCTCATCCAATCAATCTTTGATTATCTGATCTAGCTTCACTGAAAATAAATGCAAACCCCACAACATGCATATTTCATGATGATCCTGAAAGAGAAAGCACACACCGACAGTGATATATGCTGCTGGTTTATGTGCAGTTTGGCAATTTTTCTGTCTCTAAAACACAAACCAGAAGACAAGTTAAGTGATATAATATAGTTATTGTTTCTACTATCTTTAATGTCTAGGCAATTAATTCCTATTTTAAGCTTACAAACATGTTTTTTTTTTCAATTAGAAAACATACAGTGAATCTAAGGTGAAATCAAAGTACAAAACTATTAGCATCTTATATCATAAGCTTATATTTTTGTGTGAATAGTTAGCTGATAATCAATGTCTCCATGAGTCATCTGATATGAGTTCTGTCATGCACACAGAAAGGAAATCATATAAAAAATGGAAAATACAATGAAGCTACATAAAATAGCAATCATTTTTATAGCTAACTACTTAAGAACTACACGGTAAATCATTGATTTATGGTGAAATATAACACCTTTTCAATAAACTGTCACGATGCATTCTGGGATTTTGCACTGCAGGATATAATTTAATGGATTTTACTGCAAAACTCAAAATCTGTCAGAGTAGTTTTTATGTTCTGGCTTCTGTCGTCAGATGTTCTCGCTGACATGTCTCAGGCTTCCCAGACTTGCTTTAGCTGCCTGTGTCCAAGTACAAGTCGCAGGCAACTTAAAACAAGCCTCGGAAGCTAGACTGAATCCGTGGTTGCAATAGTGGGAAAATATGCAGGCAATCTTTCAGCCGGGAAGACAGAAATTCATAGAAATCCACCAGAGACTCACTGAAGAATCAAAAAATTTAAAAAATACAGATATTTGTTTCTGCTTTGAAAACAAGTCAATCTCGGATCTGGACGAAAGAACAGAACATACAGTATGTCTGACATATTCCTTAAGCTTAGAATGTTTGCATTATACATTGTCGACATTAGCTACTTGTTACCTGAGCCAGCTAGAAAATACAGCAGTCAAACTTGCAGTTAGCAAACCTATCACGATGAATAAAAGCAGGTCCCCTTTTGCCTGAGTCTTGACTTACCTTTTTGTGCTAAGAACTTCTTGCAGTTCCCCGCACAACTCAAGTGTCCCTTCTGTGTGAGCCACGCAGCAGCTCCTTTAATCGGGTTGTAGAGGAATGTATATTTGAGAAAGGTGTGTGTGCAAAGTTACACATTTATCAAAGATCCTGTTGTTTCTGGGCGTGGGACAATGAAGCCAGTTGGGGTGTAATGCGGAATCCAACGTCCTGGACCAACAAATGGAAGTAAACACACACCAGGATCCTGGCAGACGTCAAGGATAAACACGACAGTGTCATATCAGGAGGGGCAAACAAAAACTAAGCTGCTCGACTGTTAAAGGATGTAGACTGTCTTTTCCACACTCTTCTAGCATACAATGTTCTCAGAACTGAGAACATGTGCAAGTACAAGATGAAACAACTTCCCCATTTTTGGCACCCATGTATGAAGACTCCAACTTTAATTTGAATAAATGTTTTCATTATTTCACTTCCAGAAGTAACTGTGATCTGTAATGCTGTGGGCCTGTCTCATTTCCAATAGGTCCTGGGAACCTTGTTACAGTGCATAGAGTGCATTCACTTGTTGAAATACAAAACCTGGCACAAACTGAAAATCAATCAGTGTTGGTCATTTTAGAAAAATGCTTATCAAAAGCATATGGTCAAATCTATGGAAGATAGTTCAGGAGACACACTCGGCCTTCTTTTATGTAAATTTCAGTCCACTAGACAAGGTGTTTGTTTTCAAACAGGTTTTCTTTTGCTTATTCTGAAGTCTGTGGATGTGTTACTGAGCACAGTAGTTGGCCAATGTTGGCACCTAATTTGTGAGAACACAATATGTAGCTGGCCAGACTTTGAGTAGACTTTAGTCTTTATTGCCCCAAAGAGGGAATTTATTTCCACAAATCAGCCCCTCCCATCACCAAGTAGACAATAAAACACATAACACATGTATGTAATGTCCTGCTTGGTGGTTCAACATTGATCATTGATTCCTCTTAATGCAGTTTGTGATTCAAAACAACAACATTACCAAATCACTATGCCTCCACTCTCCTTCTCTATAAAGCAAAAATGTTTTCTCTTTTACTTTTCAACATTTCTAAATAATAAAATGTTAAACAGTTACGATTTTTAACAGAGGAGGTTTAGTTTGTGAATGGATGGGTGTGTGATGCTGCAGGGGCACTGAAAAGGGGGTTTCCCAAACCAACAACAATGCAAAGACTCCACTGCCTAGACCAAAGTCCTACAGAACATTAGGAGTGAGTTAAACTAAATGGTAATCTGGATGATCTAGAATAAAACAATCAAAGTTCCCTTTCTCTGTATGTTGCAACACTATAATGCATAGGAAGAAACTAAATTCTCCCCTATTGGCTGTTATATTTCTTTATTTTGGACCTTTTAAGTTAGTTTGTGTTGCTAATGCAAAAGCAAAACGTTTTCTCCCACATATCTGTGCCAGATACATCTATAAAGAATGGATGGGCTCAGTTTATAAAGTTGCCAACTACTACATATCAACTTTATTTTTTTTTTAAATGTATGCAAATTGTAACAGTTGGTATACAAATAATAGAAACAAAAGTAATCTCATGCTCTCGTTTATTGGAAATAAGAATACAGTATGACAAGAATAACACTACACATCCTAAAGCCGAACAGAATCAAATCTCTCCATGAAAGGCTAGATATGTCCTCGATAAATACAAATCAATATCTAACTTTGATAGCAGCCTTGCTCACAAAGCTAAATGGGCTCTGACGTTGCCATGGAATGAATCACCAAATTAAGATGAAAAAAAAATTTATTGGAGATGAAAAAAATAAAGAATACCAACAAACGGCCTCTAGTTTGGAAGAAAAACCTTTATTTCCTATTTCAAGAACATGGTTCAGCATGGTAGTATAAGTGTATATCCATACATCCAGAGCCACAGAGTGATAGAAAGAGTTACTCTACTGTTCTGTGACAGAGGTCTGTCCAGGGTTCGAGGTGAGGAAGCAATTAGAAAGAAAGTTTCTTTTTTTTTTATTTTTATTTTTTTTTAAGTTGGTTCAGGCAGGCAGTGTGAAGATCTAGTGCTGGATCCTACGAATGGACTGCACCTGGTTGGTGTGAGCCTGGGTGCTGAACTCGTTGTAGTTTCTGTACTCGCCTTGGTGTCTGTCTCTCTCCAGGATGTACTGGTAGCCACGGTAACCAGGGAACTGATAGGCCACCCAGCTGCATAAAGGAACAGAACAAGCAAAGTGAAGTGAAAGCTTGAGGATTCAGAAGAATTCAGGGAACAAAGTGGCAACTTTAGAAGATTTTATTGATTGTATACATTTTCAGGTTAATACAGTCATAAATGGTGGTGCTTTGGAAGGAGTTAGCATCCTAAATTCCCCCTAAGTTATACCAAAAAAAATCTAAATCTATAGAAAATGACACAATAATAGAAACATAAGAGAAAAATTACACTGACTGAAAAAGTTAGGCCTACAACAAGGACAAACGCAAATTACAAAGACAAAAAAAAATTAGGAGACGGGATGAAGAGAGACTTACGCTCCTGAGTTGACTTTCATGGAGGGCACCTCCTTGCTGCACCAACCCATGGCCTGTAGGGAGGGGTAGTCATCGCACATCTCAAACTTACGGCCCTGGAAGTCCTCACACTCATACAGGGTCACCTTGCTGTCACTGTGGTTCTGCAGAGAACACATTTATACATATTTAAGACTTTTGCAATGAGACGTCAAAATAGCTACTAATATTCCTTTGTTGATACTGAAAGAAAAAACACCATCCAACATTGAATCCTTTTTCTTTCAAGCAATACTAAATAAATTAGAGTAAGCATGTCTGCAGATTTCATTATGTTTGGATTACATGGCTGCTTGCTATGATTTGATGCACAAGACTAAAACCAAAATGAAATTATTTCAACATATGCAGAGTATTCAAAGGAATGAGGAGGGGCATTTTTATAAATACAGATGGAAAAGAGAAGTGAGTGAGGGAGGACTCACGGCACACTTAATGGGTCTGAAGGAAAGCATGTGCTCGGTTCTGTAGCTGCTGTTTCCACTCCAGGCCTCATAGCGAGGATAATCGCCCTTCTCCAGGATAAACTGCTGTCCCTGAAACTCTGGGTACTCATAGCCCACCCACCTGAACAGCAGAGAGAAGTAAGGATCAGAGGAACTGAAAAACAGAATGCTACAAAAACAGTCCAGAAAACTTGGTTCAGATAACAAATGACTCTAAAACTGTCCGCCTGTGATAGGTAGAGCCCAACACCCACAATTTGGTCTCGCATAAAAACAGAATGCAGCTTCTTTTGTCATCGTCTCACACAAAGCAAACATTAAGCTGTGCAGTGCTGCTGCACCCAGGGCGCCTTATCTGATCAGCAGTCAGTCAGTCAGCCAGGCAGCCGTTCTGGCTAGCAGCCAGCAGCTGCTCACAGCCAGCTTTTATCAAAAACAGGGTCATGCTTGGATGCGTATACACACGTGATGCATACCAAATATCAGTGTAATAAAAACACAGGTTGTATTTTCTATGTTTATGTACATTTTTTTGTTATTAGATCTTTGTTTGGACAATATCTCTTCATATCAGACTTTTTAAAGCAAATCAATAGAAATGTATTTTGCTTTAGCTTAGAAAATCCCAATGCATATATTTTTAAATATTTAAGAAGAATTATGAAACTGCCATACTTTTTGACAGCTGCATTGTTAATATAGGCATGGCTGATGTCTAGCATTGATGTGGTGCAAATCTGCATTGGTAAAGCTAACCTTTATTGTTAGCTGGGCTGGCAGGTAATTCACACAAAAAACAAAAATAGTGAATTGTGAACACCAGGAGTTAAAGACAAGCGTATCTGAGCAACAGGAATCCATCGGAGAGCTAACTTACGGTCCGTTCTCAACCTTAATGGAGCGGATCTTGTTGAAGCCCCTCTCCATGATGTTCTGGCACTCCAGCATGAACTCACAGCGCTTGCCCTGGAAGTTCTCCTCCTCCCAGACTGTGATCCTGAACTGGCCCATCTGCTCCATCTGTTGAGGGTTCATGGCTGCTGCTTCTCCCTTTGAGGGGTGCTTCTCTGCAAAATGGGGTGAAAAACATACATTTCATTCACAACAAAAAGTGTCCATCAGTTGTGAGTTTTATCCAAGAAAGAGCAAGTTTTCTTTGTGTGTTAAAGCAGATACTATATAGCCACATTATAAACATGACGAGCTTAAAGCAGGGGGAGGGGGCTCTAGCTTAAATTAATAGAAAAATCAAATAAAACAACACAAATTTTTCAAAAATTCAAGTGTCCCTTCTTGTTTCAAAAGGATAACAATCCAAAACTAAAATGATAAGCAAAAGCAAATAGTAATAAGATATATTTTAAAAAATCTTTTTGCATGCCCATTATTTTTCTACAGACAACCGCTTTATCAATAAATAATCACTGGTGTAAAAAAAATTGTATATTGCTAGCCTAAAAAAACTTGTTTTCAAACAGAACATAAGCTCACTAAAAACCCTTAAAGCATTCTTATTACAAATTCTCTAAGGTATTAGATAGATACATAAAAAATAGATAATAATATTAATTGTATATCCATAAATACCCAGGCTTATCTCTGAAAACAAAAGATCATAAAGTACATCCATCAGCAGCCTATGTGATGCAAAGTATATGTTAGCATCTTGCTTCCTGTTGGGCTCCACCCCAGTCATTCATACCCATCTCCCCACCACTGTATCTGCTTTCTTGTAGCTAAGTTTGAGGCAACATGTGGGCATACTTACAGACAGTACTGAGGTGGGACAGATCCAGTATAATCAATGTCGGGGAGGAGACCCTCGCCTGTGTTTTTATAGGGCTGGGCCCCCTGGACCTGCGTCGCTCCATTTGCCCAGCAGCCTTGCACACTCAGCAGCTGAGCAGGCCGCCTGAAAGGGCAGCATTAGCCTGGTGCTTTGTGGAGGCTCCAGAGCACCATTGTCCTCAGAGCCCCAAACTGACTTAGTCATCAATACGGCAGCCATGGTTGTTGGCAACCTGACCTGGGACTATACAATGGCAACGCACTGACACGACAGTTTGATTGGTGTAGCGGGATAATAGAGACATTCTGGGAGCTGATCCCCACTCTGTCTGCTGTAGGTAAACTGAATCCTAAACTCTGGGTGGGGAAAGGGGTTTAGGCGTCCCACACAGTGAGTACTTGGGTGTGTGTTGATTTCATTTACAGAGCCTATTTCCTTCTGTACCAGGGTATGCTGGTCAGCTGGAGGAAGTGATGCACTAATGCAGTGAAGGTTTCACTGGCTCTGCCCAGGAGAATTTGGGTTATTTGTGTCTTTTACCTCCCTTCTTACACAGAGCTGAGACAATTACTACACCCATGACAATAAGACATAATGACCTGGTGAGACATGGAGAATGGAGATGCAAATTTAGAACTAAACCAAGTATAATTTGAAGATACTTCAAGTATTATTAGCACAAGTTCAGTCACTGTAACTAGCACTGCAAGTAAACATGGAAAAAAATATTACAACTTAATTTTAGGACTTAACGTTTTTTTCAGTCACCTTGATGTTTAGCTTTAGTGTTTTATTATACTATCATGTTATTTCCTTCTGTTTGCTGGCCTGTTATGTCACTGTGTTTCCCTTGTTTTGAGTATTACATTTAGTATTATTTTGTGCTCTGTTTTTATTATGGTTTACTAGGTTCTAGCATTTGACATTGCTGTTTATTTGTAACAGTTGTCCTCATTGCCCCAGTTCACACTTCTCAGTTGCATTGCATTCAGTTAATTTCACTCACCTGTTCCTCAGTACTCCTGTACGCTCTGTGTTTTTTAAACACTGCTTGCTGGATTCTCCTGTTGTTGTCCATCATGTTTCCTGTGGTTGCCCTTTTGAATCCTCAATGTATGACATACAGTATCTGTCCTTCATGTTTCAAATTTGTGTGATTTAATTTCCCTTTGTGATCAAAAAAAACTTTTTTAATTTAAATGGAATTTGAACATAGTTATTCGTAAGTTTGTTCAACTGGTTTTCTTATTAAAATATTTTAATCAGGATTGTACCTTCCTCCTGAATGCATTTGGGTTCATTCCAACAACAAAACATGATGCGTCTTTTATTGTAGCATAGCAGTATAATCTCCCACAGAACATTTTAGATGAAAACAAACCTGTAATTTACAATCATGTTCAATTAATAAAGTTCATTTATTTCAGTAACTTATTTCACTAAGTTAAACGCGTTCAAAATGTACATTTAATATGACAAATAAGTGTAATTCAAATGCATATTCTAATTTATTGAGCATGACTCCAAGTATATTTATTCAATCATGTAAAAACATGTTTTACAAAAAATATTTTTAACACTGTTGTCAGTTGCACAATGATTGACAATCATAATAATCTCTTTAAAATAAACAGACATGAAGCATTTTCCTTATTTATACCTTACATTTTTAAAATTATCTATTTTTTTTAAACAACTTTTAATTTGTGTCTTCCTCTATCACCAAGGTATAAATATGAAATAACATAGCCAGTGGCCACTGGGCTTGATGAGTACCATTGATTATTATGCCACCTTACAAAGCATCGGAGTTGGCGAAGGATTTATGGTGGGAGGAAGGGTCTTAATGTCTCATTTTATCTTATGAACCAACTTGGCTCTATAATAACTAGGATATGTTATCTATACATGCTAACTGGTTGCATGGAAATCACTCTAGAAAAAAATGCTTTTTTTACCTGACCATTGCAAATACAAGCGTGGAGTTTTTCAAACCCTGTTTCCCTTACAACTGTGCTCTTTACTGGATAAAATTAAGATTAATATTTTTGGCATTAAACTCTCAAGGTGGATTTGGTATGAAACAAAGGAGCCAAATTTTAAAAATGAGCTTTGTGCCAACAGTCTAATAGGGTGGCCAATATGTGATGACCTTCATGTCTGTTTATTTTTCACGGACATGAAGGTGTGGTGTCTTAAGCCTAACCTCAACTCTGACCTTTATCAAAAGAAATTTGGTAGCCTCTGCTAGAAAACTGAAAAGTGAGTTGTCACATGATCTTTTAGTAAGATCGTGTCCCAAAATATTATATTAAGAGATCTATTGGTACATTAGAATTGGTCAGTAAAGTACTTAACAGACATACAAACAATATGGAAATAAAACATGTATTTAGATCAACACAGGAATGGTTCAGTATGCAAAACCTGTCTTGTTTTATGACATATCAGTCATGAAGCCTAAATCCTACTGGAAATTTGTGGGGTGAGTTCATGAGATGTGAATATAACAAGAAGATACAGGAATGTAGATTATTCTAGATTATATTGTGCAAATTAGAAGATTATGATGTCAGATTGGCTAGACACGCTTCTATAAATTATAGCAGAGTAAATAAATGGTGATATTGTTGGAAATTATTTCTTATCAAAGTGGTCTCATATAATATTCTTAGCTTAAGAGGGTTACTTATCGTTCAAATGGGTGGCAACAACTGTGTCTTGTATTCTAATAAAAAATTAACTGTAACTACAGTATTTTCCTCGTTTTTCTTATGATTTCATTCTGAATGTTGTTAAATTTTAAACCTTACTAATGGCATTTTTTTTTAAAGGTAATTAGATGGATAAGTCAAGTGCAACAGAAATATAAATTTAGTGTAGTTTTAAACAAATGCATGGCTGTAATGGTAAGCTTTTTACTTTAATAATCACCCTGGGTTGCTTATGTTATGGATTAGATCATTCTAAAAGCATTATAGCATTGTTTTGTGTTGCTATTTCATTTAGTTTTTTCCATATAAAAATCAACATATGTTTATTGCAAGATTTAACTGCAATAGTTTATTTATTTAAACTGTGAAAATAATGGATATTAAATCCCAAGCGTTGAGATGCATTTTTGAGTTTGGACATGTGTTTTCTTTAGCATCAGTGACATCTGGTGGCAATTATCTGCATGGCATTCTGGTGGGGAAAGAGTACAAATCCCTTTATATTGCAAATAATTGAAACATTCGCTTTTCCTTTTGTTATCTACTTAAATTTGTATGGATTTCTCCTTAAAGTGAAATAATTTCATCAAAGAAACTACCTTCTCTTTCAAGCTGATGGTGACATTCTGCAGAATTAATATGCGGATTTGTTGCTGATTAAACTTTTAGACATCTGTTGGTTTCCTGGACTTCATGCATTCATAAATTCAGTTTTTAAAATCCTTCTTCTCTCCCTGAATATTGTATTTGATGGAGTTCTTAGTAACTTTGGTCATCTGCGGAGCAAGGGTTTTCACCTGTAGGGTATGTGGGCTGTTTACTTGTATGAACAGCTTTCTCTTTGTCTGATGTTAGCCCGTTCATTGTCCTTCTCTCTACATGTGTGTCCATTAGTGTGTGTCAGCCTGCTTGCACCCGGAGCAGGTGATGAGCAGGTGAAAGGCTGATATAGACACAGATGTTGTGTGCCGGTGTGTGCATGTGTGTGTGTGCTTACATTACTCATGGTGTGAGGTACAACTCTGTTTACCTTGTCAGGTTGCCTCAACCTGTCTTGCTTTACAGACAAAAAACAAGGAAACATGATGGCAAGTTTCTATTACATTACAGTTATTAAATTTTAATGTTGCATCCACTGAAAATAATTAAAACAGAGCGTGTATTGCCTGAACAATCGGGACTCTGTGTGTTTGTCTTGGGGGTTGGGACTTTCCTTTTTCCTCTATCAGGTTTGATTAAATGAATCATCCCTACTTCGTTACTCACACAGCCCTACACAATAAATAACGATAATAAAATGTTTTACTTCTGACTCCTATCTGTACTCCTAACTCTACCCATGACTTTGAAAATTATACTTTGTCTGAACCTCTGGTTCTATTCTGAAAAATGTAACCCAGAAGTAACACACCTCAACAACTCATTTCCCTGTGAAATACAGCTGGGAGGGGGGAATTTGCATGTGTGGGGGGTCAGTGGAGTCCAGTACAGAACTAGCACTGTGTAGTTCTACTTTGAATCCTTATCTGGCTGCATAACAAGTCCATTCATGTGTTTAAACTGGTCAAATGACTCATCTCATCTACCAGTTAGTGCTTCATTCATATATATATGGTATTCATATGTTTTTACTTCATTTACAATGGAAAAATGTAAAGCAACAGCTTAAAACTGTGGTGCTTTTTACTTGTCTCTGTCCAGAACTTAAATGTTGTCATCTTCATTTTGATCATTTATAAATAAATGGGGCAGGTACCTGTCTCCACTGGTCATGGGGCAAGAGGCAAAGTCTACCCTAAACAGGCCACCAGTCAACCACAGGAGGAAACCAGTGTGCTTGTAAAACCTAGTGGGCCAATACAATAGAATTTGCCTTCTTCTGGCTGATGGCCTTTGTCTCAAATTTAGAGGAACTGCCTTTTATTTAGAGACTCCAAACATAAATAGGTTGTCTCCAGGTTAAAAGTTTGGGCCTGTTTGAGGGAGAACGTAACATGCTTAAAGAAGGCCTTTAGTAGGTTGCATCCACCCTGTTTTAAACTTTGGAGTGACAGGTCTAGTCACTTTTCTTTATACACATTTGTGATAATGCTGCCTTAAACTACCGTTTTATTGTTCAAAATAATCCTACATCAGTTCTTTATTTTGTGTGTCTGTTCTGTCTTCTCAAACCCTCAGTCAATGGTGGTAGATGGCGTCTTGCACTGAGCCAGGTTCTGGTTTTGTTGGAGTTTTCTGCCTGTTAATAGTGAGGTTTTCCTCGTCACTGTCACTACGGATGTTCAGCATAAGGGATTGCTGTTAAGTCAACGACACAATGCAAGCAATTGTCTACTGTCCCAACATGGTGGCCAAGTGGAGTGATTGCCGCAAGCTGATTAACTTCATGCAATCTGCTGGATTTCCTTAGAAACTTTTTAATTTTTTACTTTAAATAATTAACTGGGTTTAATAAACTGGAATGTGTTTGTGATTGAAGTGAAATTATTTTTTGTTAAGTGCCTCAAGATATCAGTTGTTGGGAATTGGTCCTATACAAATAACCTAAAATTAATTCAATTTCTTTGGTAAATAAATGTTTTTACTCTTTACATGTTGCCAATTGCTGTCTCTGTTTCCAAGAATTCTGTATGACAGGTTTTCATTTTCTTTTTGTTTGCTCAGAAGGTACTGCACAAGTTTTACGCAAAGATGACAAAATATTCCTGATTATTTGAATTGTTATTTCAACATTCATGTTGGGATCTTAGACTTAATTACTACCATTTGCTTCTTTGTACCCACACGGACATGCGCACACACACGCCCACCCCCCACACACACGCACACGCACGCACACCCCCACATACAAACTCTTTGTATATCCACACACACAAGCACTCCAACATGTAGATTGCCCTGAGCAAATGCCCTCCTCCAGCTGGAACGTTACCATGGGGACTAATCCAGGTAAGGATGATGTGAGCAGGACATCTGCTCATCCCACCTCCACTTGCTGGACACCTAAGCAGCTGGACAGAAAAACACTGAGAGAATATTCGATAGGTTTGAACATTTCCTATGATAGCCTCCATGAGTCACCATTGGTGTTGGAAATGGGAAAACAGAAACGCTGTCTGTATTAAAGGGTGACGACAGACACCCACACAAGGCTGTCTGCACTCTCAGTTTATTTTGTAATGGAGAACATTTAGCCGTATAGTGTAAGACCAGATGTCAGTGCTAAAACACACTCTCTTAAGGTCTAAAAGAAAACTTTTCCAAGGCCAGATCCTCTTTGATCATTGCTCATTCAGTGTTACAGCATCGGAGAGCAAAACGAGGCATCTCCTGGGAGACAGAGCAACCCTTTGGCATTTGCATGACTCTTCATTATCAGTAACTGTCAGAGGAAACAGCCAACAGGCAGCACACACACACACAAATGAATTAGCACAGCCTCTGGGTAGCACTTACTCCACCATAAACAGATAGCACAACAGAGTTGGACAGGCACCACAAATGCAATCATGTTGATGCTGCAGAGATACAAGTGCTGCTAATGCCTCAGTGAGGCCCAGCAGAGCAGAGTTTAAAGGGTCACTGAAGACAGTAGAAGACGTAATGAAATGAAACAATTCAACAGTCAGGGGCAGACATGTGTTAGCTGAATTTTGTAAATTGCCAGTTTATTGGGTAATTCCAGTGTTAAAAGAAAGGGAGACCTTCTGAAGAGAAACTTAATGCAAAATAAAGATTTTGGTAGTTGTAGAAAATATCAAACAGAAAGATACAACAACATAAAACAATAACATAAAGTGGGTAAAGGTATGCATGATGTATTTTTCTAACAGAGAGCTTAGAAAGCCTTGCAATGAAATTCAAACTATTACTTCTCATTTTTTGCCACGTTACAGCCAAAAACGGTAATGTATTTTATTGTTATTTTATGTGATGGACTACAAATAAATAAGAATCTGTAAAGTCTGATGTATATATACACTCCACTTCCTTTATTCTGTTACCCCTAAGTAAAATTCAGTGCAACGAATTGCCTTCCAAAGTCACCTACATAGTAAATAGTCTACTTGTGTGTAACTTATTTTAATGTAACTACCACTATTTCTGAAGATCTTACTGGTTTGTTAGAAAAGATGAATGAAAATCAGCATAAGGAACACATCTGAAAACTCAGCTATAAAATTGCAGAAAGTGTTACAGTGGGGCTTATAAATCACTATTCAAAGCTTTAAGCGTCTCATTGAGCATTATTCAAGCCAACATCTGTAAATGTGTAGCATGGATGTTCAAAACATAGCCATCTAAGCTAACATGCCAAACAAGGGGACCATTCATTAGAAAAGTAGCAAAGAGTTGTATTGTATCTTTGGAGGATCTGGAGAGATCCACAGCTCAAGGGGGAGAGCTGTGGATCTCCCACCTGAGAGAACAACTCAGGTGGGAGTTGTTCTCCCAACTAATTGTTGAACAGCTAATTGTTGTGCGTGCTACAAATCTGACCTTTATGGAACAATAACAACAGGAAGGTCATTATTTAAGGGGGTTTTACAAAATCCTTCCAATCTTGGCTTATTTTGCAAAGAAGATTGGACAAAAATATTAATTACTGGATGCGAGCATCTGGAAGTGTAAAAGAGCAGCAGCTGTAACTAATTTCATGGTGAGAAAGTACCTTCTCACCATGGCTGAAAACAAATGCATGCCGCACTTTTCAGGTTTGTATTTTTCAAGGCTTCTGAAACCAGGATTTTTTCTTTTCTATGCCACAATTATACTTTACATTGTGCTATTCTGTCATATAAATCTAAATAAAACACACTTAAGTTTGTGGCTACAAAGTGAAAAATATGAAAACTATTGAAGGAGGGCACTTTAGTTATGTTTGTATGGCACTAAATAAACATCATGCAACTTTAATACAAAAAAAATTGTCTATTTTGGATAACAGCAGTATTTTCAGTCGGTCAGTCTTCACCTTTAGTCTTAAACAAACGACTTCTGCAGGTTAACACAACAACTGGGAGCTGGAAGGATGGGTGTAGCAAAAGCAAGGACCAGTTAGGACAGCCGTTTTAAAATGGAAGCAAAGTAACCAGGATACTAAGGAGTGTAAGCCATCCACCTTCCACTGGCTTTAAGCAAATATTGACTGCAGAATAAAGCAGAGGCAAAGAGGCTCTCAGGTAAAGCCTGACATGCAGGTGAAGTCAGGCTTTCTAATGACAAGATGAGGCTATAGGTGTTTTCTGGAACAATAAATGATGATGGGGATTTAAAGGAGACATGAAGACAATATTAGGGTTATAATATGAATAACATAAAAGAAGACAAACTGGTAGACGTGGCTTGATGTCAGTTTTTTTTGACAAACCCTAAGGTCACTTTCAAGCAATACATTTTTTCAAGTATTTTTAGATGGACATGTGTAGTAAATATTTAGTATCATCTCCAGTTATAAGTAGCTCTTGTGTACAAAACATTATGTTAAGAAAAACAAAATAATGTATTATCAAACAAATAAAACTGTTTGCATTATGCTAAATATAGAAAAACGTATTAATGAATGGCATAGAAGCAGCAATTGTTGAATACTTCAGCATAGCATCCTGATGACAGATGGCTTGTACCAGATCTGTGTGTGTGTGTGTGTGTGCAGTTAATGTTTAGTTAAAGATTAACATAACCTCCTGTTAAGGCCACCTCTCTGGCCCGCCTGAGGTCTGGCTTTGTTACGCAGAAATTGATTAGTGATGAGCAGATCCCCACAGTGGAAAAAAAATACATGCTCCATTAATTTGCCAATGGGAAAATGGTTATCAAAAGCACACTAAAGGAGGGAGATCAAGAGATTATCACCCCCAGGTCCTGGTAAATGTCAGCCTCTTCAGCACAGGTGGGACTGATCGGTGGTCTGGTTTTTTTTGTTTTTGTTTTGGGGTTTTTTTGTACTGGTTTACAGTTCAAATAGAATTCAATGTACATATACGAGACATAGGTTTACAATCATACATTTGCATCTTTTACTTCTTCATATGAGACTACAAAGAAAATGTTGGCTAAAAGTTGCTCTGATGGTACCTACAAAAATTTTACTGGAAAAAACTATACTCTTCAAACTTTGGAAACGACATTAGTCTTAGCTGCTTTCTTTCATCTAAAAACTGTGGAAACAATGAGTTAGTCTGAGCTGCTTTCTTTAGAGCAGTAACTGCTGCCAGCTGTATGCAAATAAGACAATATACCTGCTCAGTGGAATAAAGCCTGCAACACACCTGGTGGCAGTTACTAAAAGAATTAACATCATGGAGATCTCAGATGAAATACTGGCTCTAACTTTACTCTTTATGCATTTTCTTTCGGTTTTTATATAACTTTATGAGTCATACTGGTGCTTCTTATCAATTTTAGTGCAATGATATCAGATAAAATGACTGGAAGAAGAGTTTTGAGCAGCATTCATCTCTTTTGCGCAGTCCAAGTCCAAACGTCAAACTTCGTGCCTTTTCCAGATGCCCACCCGTACCTGCGTAACGCGAGCCGAACGAACAAAACTTCATCTTCAGGTATTGTACGTGAGGCTCAACGTGAAGCAAATACAGAGAAACGTGAGGAAAAGTCACAAATGGTGCAGCGTGATGCTGTTCTGGAACATAGCAGCTGGCGTTTCTCTTCTCCAGTGTCTGAAAGGGGGAAAGGTTTTAAAAAGTAAAATAAGTTAGAAAAATATAGAATAGCACCTGGAAACTACTGAAAGAATTGATGCTCTCCATGAACTTACGGCCTACCTTTAGACGACGTAAAGCAATAAAGGAAGGGAAATGTGCACGCTTGGTCCCCACCTTTCCCACGCATTGAATGTGTGCGTTTTGTGACAGGTATGCACCTTTTATACTTCCCCACGCTCCCCCCTCACTCCTCCGTCCTCCTTTCTCCTCCCCTGTTAGTGGATCCTCTGGGCGCAGACACCTGTCGCGCGGTGCGTTGCTCTGATCCAATATTGACATAAAGAGGGAGGGGCACGCGTGTGTGTGCGTAAAACACGCGCGACCAAAATGAATTATTCCAAAGTGCGCGCCCTCCTCCTCTTCCTGCTCCGGTGTGCCAGGCAACGACATGTGTGACCTCTGCGCCTACACTGAACTGTAAAAAGCCTCATTGTAACGTAGCTACCTGACGACAAACTCAAGCTGTGCTATACAGCTTCTGTTGTGGGATTATTTTCATACACTTTGCCTTGCAAATACCTGCGTGGAGTTGACGGCTCACTTTGTTCCACAACTTTGTGAAGGAAGGTTCATTTATGGTTGTGTAGAGGGGGATGGATTTTAGTTCACATGGGTCAGAAATCCAACCAGAGGTACAAAGTTGTTTATTTTATGTAGGGAGTCTGAAAAATCCTGGCATCACATGAAAAATAAATTTGCTCACCTTGTTAAATCATACATAAACTGTGTTTAAGAACGTTTCTTTAGTCAGTTTCACTTCCTGTGCTATCCTCATTACTGTTGGACCGAAAAAAAAAAGGTTATTAATTAAGCAGAACCTGTCTGACATGAAGAAAGCTAATGTTAACACATATTATGATGTAAAGCTAAACATCACAAATTAATTATCAACTATCAGACTGGAAACCTTTATAAAGACATTTCTAAGGCTTTAGGATCTTTGGCTGGCAACCCACACTGATAGCCATTACCCACAAATGAAGAAAATATGAACATTCACCAAAGTGGCTGGCCTACAAGAATTTCTCCAAGAGTTCAACAACTTATCCACGAGATCATAAATAAAGCCAGAATGTCTTAACCACTTGAGGTCACACTTTGCGCTGTTAAGAGTTCAGAATTCTCCAGTACGAAAGAGACTTGGCAAGACTTACAGTTCCAAGATCTGAACTTTCTGATCATAGAAAGTAGAAAGACCAAAAATAAAACCATCTTAATGATCCTAAAGGTGTTCAGTCCCCATTGGCTTACTGGACAAGCAAATAAGCAACAAAAAACTCAGTCATGGCCATTGTCTTCCTAAGCAGTTGTTCTCAATTCTCATCTCCCTTCAGTGCTGTGTCTGGGATGTCTCCCATTGAGCTTGATTTCTCCAGTTGAATTTCAAATGTGTCAATCACTGAATAGAAAAATAAGTTCTGAACAATTGACAATGAGTTTTTGCAGTGTTTTAGAATTGTAGTTTGTCTATGGTTATAGTTTGGCAATGGCAGCAGAGGAAGTAAATTAAACCATTCAATCCGTGTTGTCCACGATTCCAAATATTGATCAATTAAAGTTTTATTGCATGCAAAGATCTTGTGGGCCTTATCCACAAGGGAATGTTTACAGTCACACAGTTTCATCAAACTGCCGCGTTACATCCGTCATGGCCAACAACAGCATTTGGGTAAAATCAGAACCAAGCCCTTAAAACTTCAATAGAATCTACGTCTCCAGCAAGCAATCGTTCTCAATAGACAAGGGTCCAGACTCTGTGAGGGAAAGCACTGAACAAGGTGATGGTTTTTACCTGTCTACTCAGTCAAGATGCAACCTTCTCTTTTATACACCCCAAGACTGAAGGGTACCCAGAGCAGGGAGCTGTATCACTGATGTCAAAATGCACAACTGGCTACAGATAATTCTTCCACAAAAGAAGATCACACAGCACACTCACCAGACAGCTAGTCAATAAGAGATCTGCATGTCTGCTGCAAATTGGCAGGTCACTCCTCTAATGTATGGGTTAGTGGGTTGTACATAGTAAGAGAAATGCATTGAATTAGAGAGTAAACATACCCCCAGGGTATTTTTAAAATTAGATTTTCTACTAAAGAGTAATTTGCAGTTTGAATTACAGGAACAGATATTGGGGGAAAACTATGTGAGGATAACATGAGAATAAACACATATATGCATATATACTTGTTATAATTTTTTATTTCACAGACATTTTACCAACAAAACATACAAAGACTTTTTTAATTCTAAGTGTAAATAAAATACCTTGTAACCAAATATACATGTAAATACATCATTTGTGTGGTGACTGTGAGTCTGAAAAGGAGTATGATGAAATTTAACTTATATAATCATACTCCTTTTAAATTCAGTAATTCCTAACATAAATAATCTTCCAATTTCCCGTCTCCCTTCTAAAAGAAAAAATATATATTTCCTCAACCCCTCAGAGCAGCATCTCCTTTAGAGATGCTGGGTGGTAACTTGTAACAGCTTGCATTTGAAAAAAAAAATACAAACATCTCACACCTTAAAGTGAGGAGTGGAGCAAACTTTCCTTATAAAAATGCCACAAGCTTTCAGATGCCTAGAAGCATCTCAATTAGGTAATTTCAGCCAAAGTGTGTTACTTATTGCTTATTCTACAAAATGCATTTATGTTCACATTAGATTAGCTAAAGAGTAAAAAAATGTTAGTAGTCAATTGTAATTAATCCATTTTTGATAGCAGAGGTAAAAAAAGTAGATTAAACATCAATATCTGAACATGATTTAGTACGGTACTCTAAAATGCATAATGTTTCCACAAGGCTTATTATATACAAATGTGAAATGCAAAAGAAAAGATGTTAAGATGCCATGAAAAACTGAATTTACTTATAATCTGCAGCAAATGACTCATTTGAAAAGCATGTAGAAATAAAATCTACAGTTTAGAAAGTTTTTAAACTTTTCATATATTTGTCTTCCAACTCAATTTTCTCTAGATTTTGCCAATCTAAAGAAATTTGTCTCTCTAGGTTACAAAATAATTTTTTAAAAAAAGAACAGAATGTCAAAAGCCACTCTGGTTATTTGTGGAAATCAACATTTATTTATTTTGTAATACAGTTTGTTTTTAATAGTTTCGTAGCTTTGGAAAACACTTAAAGCAAATTGCAAACATTTCCTGTATGTATCAAAATCTTGAAATACAAAGATCCAACACCAGTACTGTAAAAATTACAATTTATCAAGCAAAGCCCGTAGGAAAACACTGGCCCTGTACAGAAGCAGCTACAATACAAAACTCAATTTCTGTCTCATTTTACAAGCAGTTTCAATGATTTAATGTGTCGTAGTTCAAATACCTATCAAATCAGGTCGCAACTCATGAGCTGCCTAATTTTACGTTATATTATGAAGAATGGATGGAAAACATTGGTCCTCAATACAGCAATAAATCAGGTTCTGTTCACTTCGGCTCTTCAATCAATAGCAATTCGATGTCGTAAAGCTGTCCTAAAACACTGTTAGATTGAAAATACAATTATTAAGCAGAGCACACACTATAAAAGTTGTTCACATTTCTAGGAGTGTTCTTAGATATTTCTGATAGTAACCATGAAAACAAAAGATTTTTGGTCAAACACATAGGTGGCCAAGTTCCAATTTCATCTAATACTTTATGAGTTTGAAACACATAAAGTATTAGTTTATAGTTTTTGAATTACAACAAATACAAAGATGACAAAGGTTCTGCGTTTTAAGCTGCCATGATACCAAATCAACGTATAATCATAGTCACCAGTGAATACTTGTAGTAAATCAGGGTAAATCTTGTTGGAGCAACAAGAAATCCTATCAAAGGAAGGTGAGAGAAAAAGAGGTATTTTGATCAGCTGATCAAATACGAAAAAATAAAATAAAAAATGTTCCTAGGGATTGAATGCATCAAACCTAAAAACTTCCACCACTTTCAGAATATAAACACAACTGGCAAAATGCACAGCAATACACTCTATTGATGGATGTTTAGTTTGATGCACACAATAAACTCATTATTTTTTCAATTTAGATGGATTTAAAATGACTACATCTATCAAGCAATGTGCTGTAGAGGTTACAGCACATTAATACTGAAAATCGATATTGGCCAGGAAAAGCCTGATCTGTGATCTCTACAATTTTGCATTCCTGCTTTAGCAGCAAAGCCTTCAGGATCTTTCACAAAACTGAAAATTGAAGGGTGATACATATTTCACACCACTTGCATAAAATCACTCTGATTAAAAAAAACAAAACACTTTTTTAGATAGGCATGTTTCATACAAAAAATGAAATGTACCCATGTGTTAGCAATACCTGTTGGTTGAAATGTCCCTTGAATGTTTGCTGCCCACCTACACAGACAGTTGTAGTTCATCACAATGATGAAACTCCTGAGATCTTACTGGTCACTCTGACCCGATCTCCTCTTGTAGGCATCCCAGCCCGACTTTCTATACGACTCGGCAGCCTCGAGCCAATCAGACGCCTCCAAAATGCCTCGTCCCACAATGATGACATCTGAGCCTTTGTTGTAGATCACGTCCTCTGGGGTTGTGTACTGTTGGCCCATCAAATCCCCTGGATGACAAAGAAACACAGGGAGATCAGGAAAGTTGTGAATAAGAAAGAGAGATGAATGACAGGGTCAACAAATAATTTCTAAAGCAACAGCACCACCTTGTGTTGGGAAAGTGTCATTAAATCTATCATTAAATCTTTGCAATTTACAAATAAAAGACTAAAAAACATTTTAAATTACCAGCAGTTAAGGTTTTATGATCATATAACTGTATAAACTATTAAAAGAAGTGTGAAAAACAATGCTATCCATCAAACATCTCTACACACCAGAAAACCTAAATCATGGTACCTGTTGAACAAAGAAATTCAGATCCTGGCAGTTTCCCACAACAAAGAAACAAAAACTGACACGAAGTGAAGTTTACCTCCAGCCTTTATCTGCACACCAGGAGTCATGTGGAGAAATTCTGGTTTTTCAGTGATCTTAGAGCCACAAATGAACCCAATTACAAAGTCCGAGTTTTCCTCTGCCATCTTAACCTGGAGAGAGAAGAAACAAAGCTGCAGTAAACCCTGAAGCACCCTGAAGAAGACCTCAGCAGAAAGGTGCTTACCACAGCTTGTGTGTATTCACCAGTAGCCAGAGAGCCTTGGGAGCTCATCTGTGCAATGAGCAAACAGCCTCGGCCCAGAGGCTTCCCCACAGCACTCAAGCCCTTCACGACCCCGGGCCCCGGCACAGCGTGGGCGTTGACGATGTGGGACCAAGACGAGATCCGGAACACACCGCCTGGAGAGAACAAACATTAATTCAGCTCAACTGTGAAGATATTTTATACATCTGGTTGCTCTTTCGGAAAAGGAAGAACTGTCTAACATGATCTCACCCTCATACTGATGCTTGACTGTATTTCCAATGTCAGCAAACTTGCGGTCTTCAAAGATGAGAAAGTTGTGTTGTTCAGCAACAGCTTGGAGTTTCTGGCAGAATTCTTCTGTGAAATCCTGATGGTACACAAAAAACATGAGTTTAAGTGATTCAACCACATTCTTTAAGCAACAAAGTGCTTCTCTTCTACCTTCAGGATGTCACAGTGAGTCTTCAACATGCAGATCTTTGGACCGAGAGACTCGGCCAGCTGGAGCAGCTCCTTGTTGCTCGTCACGTCAGCGGAAACACAAAGGTTGGACTTCTTCTCCTCCATAATCTTGAGCAATTTAGATGCCAGAGGGTGAATTTCTGCAAACCAACTGATGTTAACATACCAAATGAGCAAGCCATTTGATTTAATAGATAGATACTACATACTTGGCAGCTCTGCTCTGTCTGCATAGCTCAAAATTCGCTTTGGTTCCACACATGGCTTCTTGGGAGCTGGAGCATCACTGCTGTTTGTCTTCTTATGCCTGAAAGACATACAATAAACATGAAGCTAACTCAGTGTGACTTGCAGAAGTATTTAGATTTTTAAATCTTGCAATAAGGCAACCACTAGCTTCATTGTATGTTGCGGGGATTTTATGCAAAAGACCAAAACAAAGCAGAGCATAGTGGAAGAAAGAAAATTACAATATTTTCAAAAGTTTTTGCAAAAGAAATATATTGTTTTAAGTCATCTATTAAAAATTCTTGTGGAGACAAGAATGTATAATTTTTTTTTTTTTGCTATGCTTTCCTATAGCAAAAAACCTGGTAGTAAATTATGTAGAGAGGATATTTTGAGTTTAACTGATGAAAGATGAAATAGGTCAAGTTCAGCAGCTTTTTGTAGCTTTAAGGCAAAAGCTAAAGGCATATTTTTTCCCAACCTCTGTCAGCTTTTTTAATCCATTTTGAACTATCTTCCCACCAAAAACAGTGCTACAATGCAACCATAGAACTACCAAAAACAGTGCATAAGAGATTGCTCTTAGTCAGAACAAAAAATCACAGAAGAGATTTGATGTTGCCAGCACATATCTCAAAATGAAAAAAACAAGAGTTAATTAAGCATAAATTGAGAACTGGAAAACTAGTTATATTTATGTTTTTTTAAGGCCCAAAGGTATGACTTTCTCAGTTCTGACAGCTACCCAGCAGAAAACAAAAAAAAAACAACCTTTTTCAGTACCTGAAGGTGTTGTTGTCCAGGATGAACTTGCGGACACTCTGGGCTGTTGGGGCGTCGATGCGTTCAGCTGCAAGCAGCACATCAAGCAGCTTAAACATGGAGATGATGGGCAGGAGGCGAATTCCCAGAGATGCTAACATCTCCATGCCGCCTTGCTCTCTGTCCATCAACACAATGGCATCTGTCACCTTGAACATGTAGAACAGAGACATCCTATAAACATCACTCCGTTTAGAAGAATTTATTTGAAAAAGCTTCATGTTGCAGTGTTCTAAACGTCAGTGATTGTTCACCTTCAGCCCCTCTTTATGGAGAACTTCTGCCGTCTCCAGGATGCTGCTGCCGCTGGTCACTGTGTCCTCAATGATTAAACACGTATCTCCCTCACACCATGACCCCTCCACCATCTTCTTAGTTCCTACAGGAAGATTACATAAGAAAGATGTAGGGGATAAGCTGACCGCCAGCTGGGCCTTGCTATATAAGAAAACTAACCAAAATAGTGTATTTCTGATTAGAAACTAGCCTGACTCTGTGTTTTAAGAGCTTGATAAATTGAGATGGGCTCACCATAGTCCTTGGCCTCTTTCCGCCTGATGAGCATGGGCAGTTCGTGTTTTGAGCAGATAATTGTGGCCAGAGGCAGGGCCGTGTATGGAACCCCACACACCGAGTTAAACTGAAGGTTCTCTTCCTGCGCTCGTTGGTAGATGACACTCGAAACCTGTGAAGAAAAGCGAAACAAAAGGTGTTTGGTGGCCTTCCCTAAAGCTGTATCCTCAGTTCTCCGATCTGCAAATAAAGGTCCCACATCATTTTAACAATTGCTGAAATGTAGCTATAAGTTTCCTTCCTCCACAAACACAAGAAAAGCTATGTGGAAAAGGTGCAGTCATAGGTGTAACACCGATCCCCTCTTATGCCTTCAAGTCATTTACACAAGTCCCTGAAAAAACCAGGGAAACTTGAATGTTTTAACTGCAGATATAAATGTTTAGAGTCTGTTTTTCTTCTAATTATAATCTTGTCCCCTCTTTGAGCTGCACTTTGTTTACAAGGATAGCGAGTTTACAATCTTTTTTGAGACTAAACGGTAGTGGTCATGGCCTAGGAACCTTGGTACTGTGGGTCACCTGGGTGATTAGTTAACTGCACTTCTTTCCAGCCATGACAAAATTAAGGAATCGCAACTAGATTAAATATAATGCATAAACTCAGACAACTTAATCGGTACACAATACCAGTACTGGTTAGATCCCCACTTGCTTTCAGTTTTCTAGGTATAGATCCAATAAGGTATCAGAAGCAAATTTTGCATCATATGGTTGCTGCAGATTTTTTTAGCTGCTCCATGTTGGGAATCTACAGTTCCACAAAAGGATCTGGACTTAGGTCTGAGACTGTGTATATATCCTGGTGGTTGCATCATATTGCATCTTCTGGAGCAGAAGATTCTTTAAATGCTGTAAAAGCAGATGTTCTGCCAACATCGTTGTGCCAGAAACCACAGCACACCTTCAGGAGTCTATTAGAGTCGGTGCCTGATGTGTCACATGTACACTGGTAGCAAATGGGGAACAAGGACACTGTTATGGTCATAATGTTATGTCTGACTGGGAAATGCTATGCAGAGCAGGAAAGTATAGCATCTACTAATTACTGCAGCTTTTTCTTTATTTATATGCTTTATTTCAAACAAATACCATTCCATAGAGGATCTTTAATACAGTTACTGCAGCTTCTTCTGTAATTCAATATTTTGTTCATGCAGTTCAAATGCGTCACTAATTCAAAATGTATATTTTAAACAACAGTTCCACCTACCTTTTAACATTTCTCCATGTTTACTGCCCTTACAGGAAAAAAATTACCATGTTGAGCCTATCAGATCAATTAAAAATTGCTGCAATGTAGTTTACAAAGAAGAAAAGTTTTCAAAAATTATAGATTTTTTTTAATTTTCAGTAACAGTTTTAGCTGAACTCTTGATTATATTTCATGCATTTGCATAGATAACATTGCTCTCTGTTTCTGAACCAGATCAATACAAACAGGGTCAAGTCACCACTGATGAGCAGTTTCACAAATCCTTAAAGTCTGGAAGATTTCGATAAAGCCAATGATTTACTGAAAACCAATCTATTAAGAGGACTTTGTCGCACTCGTGTAGACAAACCAATACCAACAAAGATTAATTTTGATTATCCTGCAAGTTTTTACCCTGGAAACAAAAGCCAGGCGAAGTTTTGTGGAGTTTATGCCATATTTTAATAGTTTCAACCCCAAGTATGCTCTGTTTAGGGGGAAGGACTCTACACGTGCGAGGGACTCTACACGTGCTTACCTGGTTCATCAGAGCAGGGTGGGAAACCAGAACCCTCAGGTCGATATAAATCGGTGTTAGCAAGCCGCTCTTTAGCTTGTACTCTCCGAACTTTACTGCGTTCACATCGTGCAGCTTCAGGATTAAACTGTCAATAGAAACATCCGCCATTGTTGGGTGTTCAAGAAATGCTTCTCTCAAAACTTGAAACTCCGGAGTCTTCTTCTTCTTCTTTAGATTTTAACGGCAGCTTGCATCCATTTACGTTGCACTACTGCCCTCTATTGCCTCCTACCACCTACACCTCAAATTCTCTTAAAAATCCCAGCGTTTAACTCCGGGGTCCTCCCCTAGGAAACGGCTAAAAACAACTTCCGTGTCAGAAAAAGTATCAAGAATATTCGACACAGTGAGCAGTAAGTAGATAAACTACAAAATAAATTATGTTGCGTGACTAAAGTGTTTTTTTTTTAGTATTTTACGACCTATATTTACAAAACCTACGGTTGTGTCGTCTTATACGATAAATACTAACAATGGAATGGTTGTTTGTATTAACACTCAGGATTATTTATGACACTATAACAATCAAAAATGGTAGAAAGGAACATCTTTCTCAAGTCCAAAATAAGCTTTTTTGAAATATATTTCAAGATGCTTGTTTTATTCTGAAAACGTCTATGCTAAAAATATGACGCCATCTTGCTCAGGGCAAGAATGGAGCGAAAGACATTAGAACTCCTAATTATGTACTAGAACCCTTGATTTAAAGTTCTCAGAGTCCATGTGAGCCTATAAGAGTTAAAAACTAGCTACTAGCATAGCTACTTTAATTGCTCAATTTGTTATTCAGTAGACTTTCTACTTTTCCCTTATTGCTGAGTAGAATTAGTGAAATCAGCTTCCATTTCTTTTTAGATAATTAGGAATTAGATCTTGTACTAAATAGAATCACTTAATTATTTTTGGTTTATAAGTTTATGTTAACATATATGCAAAATCTTGCTTCTTTATATATAATGAACTTTAATACTCCAAGACACGTAAATAATGCATCTTTCAGACAACGAATTGGTAAAAAAATGCGATAGTTAAAAAAAACTGATTAAGACTACATTAACATAGCATAATCACACCACATACACAGTATCTATCTGTAGTCTGCAGCATGTACTAATTTTCTAAAGAGAAAATGACAACCACATTATTTTCTTTTGGATTTATTAAAAAGGTTCGGTCCACAGTAGTTCAGAGTCTGGCAACAACATAATTAACAAAACAAAAGAAAAACCAAAAACAGTAAATAAAAATAAAGTTTACACCCCAAAAATAGCACTGAGCAAAATGCCTAAGTAGAAAGGGATAAATAGAAGTAAAGACTTTAAAAATACAAACATGGAATTTAAACAGATTTCGTTTGCAAATTTATCAACACTTTTGGTCAGTGAGCTTTGAGTTTAATTTTTTTTAAAAAAAGGTTATCTATTTCCTTATTTTAAGAAAATACTTATTGTCGGCTACAGATAATGTCCACATCTGATGAATTAAAAAAAAAAATGTACACAGTAAAAATGGCTGGTAAATATAATACCACATCAAAAGTAACAGTGCTTATTTTTTAAAAGGAAGTTTGTTTAGTTCATTTTTTTTCTTTTCATTTAAAAAGCAGATTAGGCAAATGAATTCCTAAACTGCCCAACAGAAAGCAGCACACTGACCACAGAAAGACAGAACACCTGAAAGTAATTTTAAAAAACACTAAAATACTGCATGGCTTTGCAATTCTTTTCATAAAAATATTTCTGATTTGGAAATATTTTGGCATTTGAAAAATGCAAGTTTTTGTAAAATGTTTTTTTGAATATTGAATTAATTTGTTTCAGTGGCACAAAAATAGGCGAGATGCAAATTGCTAAAACAATTAAAAAATGTTTTTGTATATTTTTGCCTATCTTCAGATATATTTTTGTTTTAGCAGGACAAATAAAACGTGTAGAATTACTCCAAAACCCCTTGTTTCTGTGTGCAGCGCAGTATGTTTTGTGAATGCGAGTTTAAGGTGACGTTGCAGGAGTATTTGTGCTATGAGAGATTTGTGTAAAAAATGTAAAAAAAAAGTGTTAAACATTCTCCACTTCTGCTGGAAATTATAGAGAATCAAATCACTCCAGATCTTTGATAAGGCACAGAGTTCTTTAAGGCACAAAATGTAGGTGCGGTGAAAATCCTTAAAGCACAAATGTGATGGAAATGTTGTTTCTTGATGCACCAGGAGGAAACTTCCTTCTTGAAGTGATGACATTTTAAAGGGTTTCACTTCACTATTCCTCCTTTCTTCCCACTCCTTTTCTACTCTAAGGGGCTTTGCGCATCTGCTAGCAGCTCTGGATTTAAACATTCAATTGGACACTGGATGTTCTGAAAGAAAACAAGAAAATGGGTTTGAATGCTATCTGGGATGAACAGAATCACAAATACATTTTTAAAAGGTACACAATGCAAACCTTTTTTAGCTAGCATACATATTTTTATTTTGCACTAAGCATCTAAGAAATGCCCAAACCATACATATAAAAAGTTCACCAATCATCAGAAAATGAGTTCCTTTATAGATAAACTCAATATCCCTTCTAAGAGCAAAAACATCCACTGACCAGTTTACGTAGAGCATTTTCCCGGTAGCGCTGGAAGGCATCTAAGCCACCAGGCTGCAAGACCTCAGCCTCCACATTGGTTTGTCCTCCAGGCCTTCTGCAGTTCTCACATCGCCAGCCCTTTACAAGGAGTTAAACAACATAGTCAACACAAAAATAAAAGCTTTCAGGCCATCAACTATATAAATGTTATGATGGAAACTGAAATCAAATTTCAGGTTGTCCAGCCTGATTAGTGACCAGCTGGTGCCTTTTTGTGCATCCAGACCAAACAAAGTCCAGCAGACACAAACAATCAAAGAAAAGTTCATACAGTTTCCTTTGAGAGTTTTTTAGACAATGCTAAATTATGCACATGAAAATGCAAGATTAAAGAGTGCTGTGAAAGATTTGAAAATTAAATTTTCCAATCAAAATGTATACAGTAATTGCTAAGAGGATGCTAATAAGAATACTCTTTTTTTGGTGTGGACACTGTTACAGTAAAAAGCAGCCATGATGAAAAAATGAAAGAGCCAGACACTTTAAAAATGCTGAATCATTGGTTGTTTTAATGATTCTCCCTTTTCTGGAGAGCAGATCTTTGACCCAAACTCTTTTTTTCAGACAAAAAAAAAAAAATTATATTTCAATCAGTACCTGCTTGAAATTTTTTTTGTCCTTTTTTGTATAACTCTAAAAAGCCATACATTACTTGCATGTTTTTATCAAACTGATCGGGGAATATAAATATTGAGCTGGAATAAATCTGTTACATAATAACAAGGCTCAAAACCTTTGCATTACCACCAGGACTAAGGCATTACAGCCTCATCTCACCTGTTGTCCTCCATAGCAGGTACAAGTACAGATGGCACCCATATATTCCTTCTGCCACTGGTTCCCAACTTGGTACATTTTTCCATCATCATAGCAAGTGGACCCATCTGGAAAATAAAGCAGAGTAATAAAGATCAACAAAAATCAGTGTACATAATAATAAAGCGGGATAATATCATAATTTGAGATTTACAGAGTTAAAATTCTGAGTACTTACGTGGTTCGCATTTGAACTCTCCTTTGCTGTTGCCCAGACAGGTGCAGCTCATCATATGACCGTTCTCAGCACGACGATCCCACTTTTCTCCAATGCGGTAATTATTGCCGTTGTCATGGCACCACTCTGTGAAAGGGAGTGGTGGCAAACAAAGGCAGAGAGATTTAGAAAAGAGAGAAGGAGAGGATAGAGTTGGAGTGAAGAGGCAGATAAAAAAGTCCAATACATGTGAGAAGACGCTCTTTAAAGACAGCATTTATTTATATTAAACAAATATAAAACTCTCAGTGAAGTTGTCTAATTGTAGAATAAGCTTTTTTTCTCCCAGAGTAAAGTACCAAATATAATCCAGTGATTCTGACCCGTAAATCGGCAGATGATCCCAGTTCCTGGTATTGTCATGTTAGCTGTTAACTGTTATGGACAATACAAGTAACGGAGTTCTGATGCTTAGACAGAGCAGAGGGTTTGGCATGGGCAGCCTTCAGACGCACTCAAACATCTAAAATCTGTTCAAAACACAAACCACGCATGAATATCTGCAGCACATAGAGCATTCCTCTGTCAGCTTCTATGGCATTTAATTCACAGCTAAGGAATTTATACTGAGGATAGTATTTCATGTTTATTGCCAGCATTTAATCTCAGTTGGCCGAGCAATACTACATTAATAAATTCCTTTTGTGTAAAAATGCTGCAACGAGTTATTAAGTGTTTGCAAAGCACTGCAGAGATGGGTTAGTAAGCCACTCACTGGATGAATCACACCTAAAGTGACCACTGCCGAGCCCCAGGCACCGGCACCACAGCTTGAAGCCCGTCTCGGACATGCGCTCCCATTCAGAGCCCATCTTGTGGTACGTGTGCGTGAATGTGTCGTAGCACACGTCTCCAATGGTGGTAATAGGATTGTCATCTGGAACTTCAAGAGGAATACAAAAAAAAAGTGAATTCATACAGTCTTGCTAAAAATTTAGATGAAATGTTAACATGGAATTTAAAAAAAATTCTCTACCTGCATTGCCAACAGTAACAACTTCCTCCAGAACCGTCTGTTTGTCTCCATCCTTCACAGCCTCTACGACAACATTATAGGATGCTCCAGAAGTCAGTCCGATCAGGGTGGCGCTGTTGGAGGTGCCTGGCAGGCGCATCTGAGTGTCAAACAAGAAGGAGGCTTAGCTGTGATCACTACTTTAGATTTCATGTATATTAATATAAAGAAAAATGTCCATGGATACCTGAATGCCTCCTTCCTCCAGGTCTGTAATTGGGCTGCAGGACACCTCATACTCAGTGGTTTCAGGGACAGGTTGCCAGGAAATGGCTGTGATTGTCTTTGCTTCTTGGGGTAGCTCCGTTTCGTTGTCAGGGAAGCCGAAAGCGAGACCAGGCAGTGGGGTGTCGCTCACCTACAGGTTCCAAAATAGGGCACAAAGGCAAAGTTAACTCATTAATGAACAGAAGACAAACAGTTCCAGTCACATTTCATTTCTAAATATTAAAAGAAAATACATATGATCGTACATGGCAATAATAGTCATTACTATGAGCAAATCTTATGCTTAACATATTTGACCTTAAATATTTTGCACCTTAGAACTGAAGTATAGTTCTGATTAGATAACCAATTGCTGTTAGAAAATGCTTAAGGCTATTTAAAATGTAATCTTGGTAATTTAAAATAGTAACACAACATTAGAATTTTCTAAAACAGCAAGTCTAAGTGTTTCATCTAAAAATGTGTTTTAAAACTAAATTCTTTTAGGTTGATTCTTAGTCTTGGTTGACTAAATATATATTATGGGATCAGATTAGGAACGTAATACAAATATTACACACCTTGACCAGGGGTACTCTGTTTCCATCAGGACCGGCTACAGGAATATAAATCAGGGGCTCTCTGAGTGTGGGTCTCTGGCCTTCCTTGGGTCCACCATAGGGGCTAGGAAGTCCAACATTTGGGCCCAGGTTCTGATACTCTGTATAAATGTGCTGCCCCTGCTGGCCTGGTTGGTTCTGACCACTTGTGCCAGCCAGATGGACATAGTTAGAGTCAAAACTGAAAAAAAAGAGAAATACATGCAAATGAGAACAAAAAGTGTACTGAAAGGTGTTTTAGAATAATCCCAGCTATATGATCAAATCATTTTCATAAGGTTCTTTTTTATGCCTCACATCTTTTCGTTCAAGGTCTCTGGAACATCCAAGATGTCGGTGCTGGGCCGATGGGGAAGTTGTGGCAGTTCAGGCACCAACATCTGATGAACAGTGGAATAGTCTGCAGCTGGCTCTGATTTTACAAAGAGACACAGAAACGTAAGAAGGAAATACTTTAACCAACTTTATCTGAACAACATTAAAAACTAATTCTGGCCTAAACTGCTCCAGTTAAAATAGCGCAACTAAGCATTTAAGATATACAAACATGTAAGATATAGTTAATCTGTCTTTTTCATAAAAAAAAATCTGAGCTATCCATATGATTCTAATACGGCTTTCTCTTTTCTTTTTTTTGCTAAAGTCATCTGCTTGTTGTGTTGTCATTTTGGTCATGACAATCTGGAATTTCACTGCCTTTTGAAGATGCAATTTCAAAAACCGACTAGCTGCTTAAATACATTTTAAATATAAAATGTTAGATGGAAAAAATATTAAATTTTTTTTGTTTAAACACCACTTGTTTGTGTGATTACACGGCAGAAATCACCAAAAAGATCAACAGTTATTCTAAACCACTAGAGGGCAACACCGACTAGATAAAAAATACACTAGGTTAAACTATAAATATAAGACAAGACACCATTAAGTTATGTCTATTATAATGTTTTATTTATTATTTTCAATCTATATTTACTAATAACAATTATGTTACATGCACAACAGAAAAGCTACCATCTTGCAAAATCTAAAAAAACTATAAAAACAAAAAAATATAAATATTGAGCTATGTTGCACTTACGGGTTCTGGCCTTGCCCACAAGCGGTGTGCTTCTCAAAGAGTTCTGCAGTGCCACAATCTTAATGACATACTCCGTTCCTGGTTTAAGACCTAAGAACAAATCAAAGCACATAATTAAAAGTTTTTTTCAACATTTGCCAAATTTAGTGAAATATTTATAGAATTTGTATTTAGCCTTTTTCATTAGCCCACTCACCATCGATGGTGGCAAAGCTCATGCCTGCGTGAGGTCTAGGAGTCAGCTCGCGAGGCAAACCCCCAGCCTCCTCATAAGTGACATAATAGCCGGTGATCCTCGGACTGTGTGATGGCTCCCACATGAAGGAGATGCTGGTAGGATTCAGTGAGGTAAAGCGAATGTTGGTGGGAGGAATGACTGTTGGTTGAGCTATAAATCAAACAAACAACATATTACTCAGAAAAACTTGTTTTCTCATTAATTTGAACAGCATTTCTTGATAAACAGCTGACATCTAATCACGTTTTGCTACTTATCAATGTCATCTTCCTGCAACTGCAACAACCTAAGATTTCTACACTCTCTATGCTATAAACCCACAATCTTTTAAGGTCACAAACAAAAATAATTTAGATTGAAAAGTCAGGATTAGTAGAAAGTTTAAAAAAAAGCTAACTGAAGATGTAATAAAACAGCTGATGTTTTATTTTTATAAAGTTTCACAAATACAGAATTCACACACTAAGAATCATAATCCAAAATAGACGACAGACAGATCAGTAAGACTGAAGATGAAAGGACTGAAATGCTGGTTAGTTCAGTCCTATAAACATTATGGAGGACAAACTGTTTGCATTGCAGACATCCTCAACTGCATAATTCAAACATCAACACCTATCTTAACTTAGCTTTCATGGTACACTGTTGAAAAGAGACTGCTGACAGAGTGGTAAGAATAAAAGCAGAATAATTGAAAGGCTTTTGGCGTAATCCTAAATGTTCCTGTAAACAATGACCTGCAAACCACCATTTTCAAACGTTAAGCTGTATGTTTTTGTCTTTATTTACCAGGTAAAGTCACGTGGAGTTATTTTTAAAGCTGTACATAAATAAATAATGTTTTCAGGGCAGCTAACGCTAGACAACAAACCTGACAACCTCTTTTGTAAACATAGAAACAAACTGGAGATTTCTACCATGCTTCCCTCCCTCCCTTCAAATTTCCAAGTTTCTCAACAACTCTACCAAAACAAATGAACAAAACTGACAGTTGGAGAGAGGTATTTCCTCCTTAATTTATTTAATAATGACAGATTTATTTACAGCAACAATAAAATTTCACTGTGGAGTCATAATAAAAAAAATGTAATTCTGAATATTTCCTTTGTGTAATACATCACAGGTGACTGATTACCTGTGGTAGCAGTAAGTGTAAAAGGTATGCTACGTCCATTGCCCTTCAGTGTATAGAGATTGACCTTGTAGGTGGTGCCAGGCTCCAATCCTATAAGTGGAAATAAACAAGTTATCAATGTGAGTCTAAAACCAAAACTAGAAGCTTTTTTCATTCTTGTGATTAGAGAAACTTGTCTACCTGTGAGAACGTATGTGCGTGATTCAGGCCCGATTGTCCTCTGAATGGGAATGTTGCTTGGAGAAGTGGTGGTGGGCATGGCTTCGATCAAGAATCCAGAGATGGTGTCGCCCTTTGTCCTCCAAGTGAGGGTGATGGAGGAATCTTTAACTTCGGATATACGCACACGTCGAGGCGGGCTGATATCTTCACGAGAGCGAGTAAAAGAATAAAGCATTACTTTGTATGATGTTACACCAAAAACTGTCAGTTTTTCAAAATGTCAAAATTAGAGACTAACTTTCCAGAGTGGTGACCTCTCCTTGAACTGGTCTGCTGGTGAGAGAGTTCTTCAAAGCATACACATAGACTTCATAGGTTGTTGCAATCTAATAAGAGATAAATGAACAAAATAAATTACAGTAGAGACTGAGACAGTTTTGTTTATGAACCTGTTTTGTCACAATAACAACTAACTGTGCAGATCGCCATCTCGTTAATTATTTTGTATGCAAGCAGAAAAAGATGAAACACTTCACATTAGAAACATTTATTTTGTAAAGTAGTTTGAGATGATATTTGTTGTGCATTGGTGCTGTACAAACAAAGTGATTGAACATTTTTATCAGCTAGCTCACTATAGTTAAGCATTGTATTCATGGCAGACCCTAAATACATTTCAAGTGACTTATAGTGGATTTCAGTCACACTCACCATGAGTCCAGGGATATGGGCCTGAGTGGTATCTGGAGCCAGGTTGATCTCTTTGGTGGGTCCACTCTTCTTCTTCGGGTTTACTACAACATGATATCCAGTGAGGCCCGGAAGACCAGTAATCAGATTTCCCTGACCGGGTGCAGTCCAGCGCATGGTAAAAGATGTTGGACCAACATCAGAGAACTGGAGGTTGGTGGGAGGAGAGATGGCTAGAAGGAATTAAAAAGAAAAAGAGTAAGAAAGAAATAATGATCTCTGTTTCATGAGCCATAAGTTTTAAAAGAAAAAGATAAAACAAGAACTGCAATGCCGAATAAAGTAGTTGTAAAAATGTCCTACCTGTAGCTTGTGTACCGATCAGAGGAGTACTGGTTGTACCATCATGCATGGCAATGACCTTCACTGTATATTCGGTTCCCGGCTGTAGTCCTCTGATAATGGCTGACTCAGCATCTCCTCTTGGAGATGGATACAACTCTCTCTCGCCTTCCTCCGAACTTGAGTACAAGACACGGTAAGATGTGACAAATCCCTCTGGACTATCCCAGGTGATCCGCAAGGAAGTGGAATCAACGTCTGTGAAGGTAAGGTCCTTGGGACGGTCCACATCTAAAAAGGTCAGATTTGGGGTTTTATTCCTGTTTGTGCATGGTAAGTAACAGTTATCACTTCTCTCTGGAGCAAAATACTTACTTGTCACAGCATTCACCACCAAAGGAGAGCTCTCGCCATTTTGACCGAGGGCATTCACACTAAAAATGTATTCTGCAGTCGGCATCAGGCCTGAGAAAGTGAACTCGGTTTGATCTGAAGAAGAAAGCCAAAATGTAGCAATTAAGTCTCAACTCATGCTAAAATAGCACATACCATGCAAAGGTATTTCTGGAAGTTTTCCATATTTTGTCAGGTTTGTGTATTTGTTATGATGTTAAGCAATAGGCAAACACAGAGTCTTGTTGCAAATACATTTGGTAGGTACTGAAAAAGTGAGTTCAAACACTATACCTGGAGCCACCACTTCAGTGAATGACATCCCTTGTCCATTTCTAGGGGCCCCAGTCACCCTGTAACCTTTGATTGGACCCTGAGCCGGACTCCATCTCACTGTGATGCTGTTGTCATTCACATTTGTCACCTCCATTTCAGAGGGAGAGTCCACGCCTAATAAAGAAAAAGAAAGAATTAAAGAAAGAAAGACAGGGCCTCAACCACAAAAAGCTTAATTGCCACTCATGTTAGTGTGTCTGGTGTGTGTGCATACCAGTCCTGTGTGTAACGTAGATGGGAATGCTAGAAGCAGGGCTGTCTCCTCTACCTGTCACAGCATAGACTGTGACAGTGTAATCAGTACCAGGCCTTAAATTGCTGATTGTAGCAGTTGACTTGGTGCCAGGCACAGTAAACTCCTTAGTGTGACCACCTGAGGAAAGCAGTGAAAGTGTCAGACAATTTTTTTAAAATATGCAATTTTATCTTCAGACCTTTTTGTCAAGCATATAAAAAAGAAAGACTAATTAGAGACGTTCATTTTTCCTGATTAAATCACTTTTAGGTATGTTCTCTCATTTGTTTAAACATTTCGAACTGCTGTGAATTATAATGAAAACTGATAGAGTTACTTTAAAAAAAGTAGAAATGTGTAACACCAGTAACTGCGTTTATTTTAAAAGACTTCTCTCAGTAATAAATCAAACTCAATTTTTACGGCAAAATAAGTAGGTTACATATTTGCTGCCTAAATACTGGCATGCTTTCATCAGTTCATGAGAAAAGACAACTCTTTAGAGCCCTATTCCAAGTTGGGTCTGAACTCTTAGTTTTTGTAACTTTATTCCAAGTGTGAGACCCCAATCAGCATCTCTGCTACTAAATTAGTTAAAATATGCAATCTTTTTTTAATCAATTAATGGTCACCTGACTCTCCGTGAGTAATCCTGTAGTAGCGCACTGTGACTGGTGGTGCGGCCCAACGAACAGTGATACTTGTTGGGGAGGAGTCAAGCACTTCCAGGTCAGTTGGAGCATCAGAAACTGGACAAACAGTAAAATACTACTATTAACATCTTTGTGGCAATGTGACCACTTAAAATATAATAAAATACATCCTGGATCCATACTTGTTTTCTGTGTCCCACTGAGTGGGAGGCTCTCTTGTAGTCCGCTCACAGCATAGATGCTGACCAAGTAGTCAGTATCCGGAGTGAGACCAGTCATCGTAAAGTGGTTTCTTGAAGGTGGTAACCTCTCATCCTTGGCTCTTCCACCACTAACCATCTGATAGCGAACTCGGTATCCAGTGATTTTGCTTTGGGGAGGTTGCCAGTGGATGGTGAAGGAGGTTGTCATGATTTCAGAGAAACGCAGGCCAACTGGCGAATCCAGAGCTGAATACAAAAAAGGACAGATGGAGATAATAAGAAAAAACATGTTCATTATGCTTATGCATAAGACAGGACACAAAGGACACTGGGAGTTTATTTTTTTTAGAATCTCAAGTCACCTGTTTTCTTGATACCAACAGCAGGTGAGCTCTCTCTCTGCTCGTAAACACACACCACTCTCACCAGATACTCTGTGTTAGGCAGCAAATCTAAGAATAGCAAAAAGATCAAAATTAGAAAATGCGTCCACTTCTGTATTTGCATGTTCTTGCATCATCTATGCTCAAGGCAACTTACTTCTTAGCACCACTCTATTTGTATCGCCTCCAACACTGGTTTCTGTAATTTCATCTTCATTATCAATGGGGTGGTATCTAAATAAAGAACAGTACAGTGGTGAGGGTACAAAAACAAATGAAAAGGCCTGAGATATGGTAAAATACTGTTCAAAAATGCTCAACGTCTTATTTATTCTCATACCTAATGATGAAACTGTTAATGTCGGAGGTGTTTGGAACTTGAGGAGAAACCCATGTGACCTCAAGACTGTCTGGTCTGATTTCACCAAAATTCAAATTAATGGGGGCTGGTACAGCTATTAGAGAGAAAGATCAACTTAATTCAGAGTATAGCAAAAAAAAAAAAAACAAAGTGAACACAGAATCTGTTGTTACCACTAGTCAGAAAGTTGTGTTTTTAAAAAGTGACAACAAAAAATTACAATAACAAAAAGAAAATGCAAGCGCAAGAGTGAAACTATGACATTATCATATTTTGTCATATGAACAACAGGGTTTATGTGTGAGTCTGACATTTAACAGCCTGTTTAAATTTAAAGACCAAGAGGTAATAAAAACGTTTTAATTGAAGCCAGATGGTTCACGCGTACATAGAGACACAAAAGCTTATTAAACTAACAACGCAGCATATAAAGCATATAAAGCAATTTCCCCAGAAACTTAAAAGGTTTTTCGTTTGAAGTTCCGGAAAATTAAAGCTGCCTAGAACATATTTCAATCTGAATATCTATTACTTTTTAAAAAATATTGTTCATGCTTAAATATAGTGCAGACAATTATTTTCTGAACCTGGAGATTATATGTTCACTAAGCTTTTGAATGACAGCTCAAGTATTTAATATTACAAAATGGGCCTTGCATAATTTAGACTAAAGGTGGTAAAAATTATAGTTAATGTAACAAACACTGGATTTAGAGAGAAAATCTGTCAAATAGGCAGAAAAATCTGAGAAATCAATACATAAGCAGGAAATCTTACAGGTTTGTTGAGTGAACGTGGTGGGTTCACTCTCGCCGTGCTCCGTTACTGTGGTAACGCTAATGTCGTAGTCGATTCCAGGTTCCAGTCCATACACCGTGTACTGGCCAGTGGTAGGCGTGACCATGTCTTCAAAAATGGGAATGCTCTCACCAGCGGCAACGACTGTGATCTTGTACCCCCTAACGACAGTGGTGTCGAGCGGCGACCAACGGAGACTGATGGTTGTGTCAGTCACTCCTTCGAAGGTGAGGTCAGTCAGTTTTGGGACTTCTGGGTGGGTGGGAAGAGGATTTCGGAGAGGGAAAAGAGAGAGCCACAAACAACAGGACAATACAACAGGCAAACATAGACAAAATGGGAGAGATTTGAGAAAAGGGAAAGAAGAGAGCGCAAGAAGCGGAGGTTAATGTGAGTATCAGATATTCTCTGCTTCCAGCATTTTGATCCAGCAAACAAATCAAATGGATGGAAGAGCTAATGCAAGTCAGCTTCTCCTCATATGTACTAATGATGCAATGCAATTGCCTCGGAAGTCGGAATTCAAATCTTGGAGAAAAAAATTCCTCTCAATCCAAATATATTTCAGTTATACATCCGAAAGCCAGCAGAAGTGGTCATTTATTTTGTTCGTGGCTAACTCCAGTAAGAAAGGCAAGACATTAGCAATGCAATTCTCAGAGTTCTGTGCATGGCAGCCATGTTGGATCTAGAGTTTGGGGATTGTAATTAACCTCAAAGTCTCCAAGCCAAATTTTTAACTTTATAGACATTTCACTTCCTAGAAATTCTAACTTCAGAGGATAAATAGAATACATCATTTATCCTTAAGGCTACTCAATGAAATAACTTCATTGAACATGTAGTAAGCAGCTGTTATCGTGTGTTAAATGAAAATGAAGTGGTATTTTAATAAATCTTGCAAATGAAAAGAAAAATACAACTTAAAAGAAAAGGTACTAAATTCTGAGAAAGCTTTTTAGGACATAAGGAATTTTTAGAAACGGACCTGGGGTAATGACAGTTGAGACAGGAGTGCTTTCCATGTCATCCTTCACCGTGACAACACTGACATTATACTCCACCCCAGGACTCAGGTTTTCCAGGGTGCAGGAATTCTGCCCAGCCTCCACAAATTCCTCCAGGCTGTTTCCTTGTTGCCCGCTGGTGGGAGTGCATTTCACTCTGAAGCCTGTGATGTCTAAATGGGAAGAAAGTTAAGTTCATATTTGGAAACAGATCTTAAAGCATGTTTCTCATCTGACCAATTGTTGGTTTAATTTCATGGTTTTCAGTGTGTACCTGGTGTGTTTGGTCCATTCCACTGGACGGTAATGTCACTGTTGGCTGGGTTGGACTCCAAGTTCAGATTAGTAGGAGGAGACAGAGCTAGATTTAAAGGGAAAAATATGTTTAAGTAAAATAAAATGTGGTAGAGGAACACAAAACAAAATTGGAAGAGTAAAAATTTACGTATACATACGCGTGACAACATGTCGAGTGATTGGGGTGCCTTGCTCTTGACCATTGAAAACTGGCTGGACACTGTAGGTGTACTCCACTCCAGGAGTCAGACCAGAAATATAAATACTTCCTGATTCAGAGATGACGTCTCTGGGAGCTTCCCCTCCCAGACTTGGTCGGACTGACAGCTGAAAGAAAAAATGCAACAGGAGTCAGGAACACAGAGGTTAAAGAACCAAAGGTTGGGGATGCGAGAGGTAAAGGTCAGAGATCAGCGTTTTCCCAAGCAAACTGAAGTCAAATAAATATTCTCATTTCTGTCGTAACACGTTCTGACCAATCAGATACATTTCTGAGCTCCAATAATTCTAAGCGTTGTGATGTAGAGATGATTGCAGTGATAGTGATAACTGGACTACACTTTCCAAATGTAATCTAAAGCCTTTATATATATAGTTAACCCCAAAACCTGTGGTTGTTTCTAAATAAATGGAACAACAGACTTCTAAAACTTTTAATTAAACATTAAGTGCTGTCCATCATATATAAGTAGGATGTATCCAAAAATAGATATTCGGGACGCCCTAATATTTTTTTAATTAAGGAAAGGTGGACATATTTCAGCTAAATGTTGAAAAATAATGTACATCTGCTTTTCTATTTCCAGTCATTCCGCTAAATCTTGCACCCGTTTAGTTGATTTTGATAAGAAGTAAACTGAGCATTTTCTAATAACATGGCAAATACCTTGTATCCGATGCGGGGAACTGGAGACCAGGAGATTACTATGGAGGTATCTGTGACATCTGTGTTAAACTGAGGGGCATTACCCATTGCTGAGTCTAGAAACAATCAGAAGGAAAGTTTGCTAAACCTTTATTCAGATATTATGAAACAACAATAGTTTACATGTCAAGAATCCTATCATTAATGAAACAAATACAAAATCTCCAGTACTTACCAGTAGTGAAAATGGCAGTCTCTCCAACACTCAGTGTATTGTCTTGCTCTGAATGCAGCGTGACTTTGTACTCTGTGTCCGGTCGCAGGTTAGGGAGGGTGTACTGTGTCAGGTGGGCAGGAAGGTGGAACGGTATGGGATTTGAACCTTCGACAGTCAAGAAGAGACGATATCCAGTAATTTTGGCGCGCGGTGCATACCACAGCACTACTGCTCTATTCTCTGTAATGTCGTTGAAGTGAATGTCTGTGGGGGCATCGGGATCTTAAAAGAGAAAAATAGGAGACGTCTGTAAACATTGTTGGCTTTAGAAGCACGGATTTAGATGTCTTTCAAAAGTTTTTCTGAGTATGATTCATCAAACTCACTGGTGGCATGTTCCCCAATTAGTGGTACGCTCTCCTTTCCGTTGTAAATGGTGTAGACAGTGAAGCGGTAAAGTGTGCCTGGATTTAGGTGTGTCACTTCAATGTAGGTGTTCTGGTGCACAGGCAAAGTCATCTCACTCTGTGGAGAGCCTGAATCATCAACAGGCGACACAGTAACCCGGTAACCCGACACGCTTCCGGTTGCTGGACTCAACCAGGTCAGAGTGATTTTCTTGTCAGACACCTCAAAGAACTGCAAGTCAGATGGGGAATCCACTTCAACTGTGAATTAGAAAAACCAAAATAAAATGTTTTTGCATTTCCCAATCACATAAAACCCTGCTGGTCTATTTCTTTAAACAAACCCTTTGCAGTTTTCCAAATCAACTAACACTTGTGCAGTGACACAGTGAGTCTAAACCCTTAGCTTTAGATGTACTATTTGTCGTAGAACATTTCACTAATGGTTTCACTAAAATAAGTTGCAACACTGGTGAATTTGCACAAGCTAAATGATTTAAATTCTTGTTCCATACATGATATCACACTCTCTCAACTAGGTCAAGGATTCTCAGTGCATCACACATACAAGCATTCTCAAACTTCTTCAACATCTGGTCCAAATGCATGTTCAACTTGGCAGGCTGGAAAGTTTTACACAAATCCATTGAAGCTGAACAACCATGGAACAGCTGTGAACTCAGTGCCTTCTCTTTGCATTTTAAAACTCTTCCCAAGTCATGTCCTGACCTTAATACTTTACAAAATAAATAAAAAAACAGCCACTAAACAGACCACAGAATGGACTGCAGATTGATCCAAGAACAATAAATCACATTTACAGTTTTTTAGACTCCCCTCTGTGTATACACAGGAAAGACAACATTCCTTCACAGTTAAGCATTTTTGGAAACGTCACACTAACTTGTTGTGTTGAAAAAGAAAGATTAACAATTTTCACCATAGTAAATTCATTTAAAATACTCAATGTGTGGTAAGGACTTTCAGTGACCATTTGTAGAGAAATTAGGACTAACATCGGTATTGGCCAATGCCAGTCAGTTTTAAACACTTCAGCATCAGTCCCACAACTAAAACTGACCTTATATGACTAGTATTTCTATCTTGTTGCAATTATCAACCATTAGAACATTATTATGATATTAATATTGGCCAAAATCTTCATAATGGTGGATCCCTAAGACCTTCTGAAATGGAATTTAATTGATTGATGCATATTTGGAGGGTCTTCGACCCATTTCATTTGCAATTACACAACAATCTAATTTTTCACATATAGAGTGATTTCTAGCTGTCTTTTAAACAATAATTTTAAAATTGGTAATACATGGTGTTTTCTTAACCTGGCAGTGGTTCCCCAGTAGTGTTGACTTGAACAAAGAGAGGTTCACTCTCCAAACTGTCTTCCACAGCATAGATGCTGATGTTGTAGGAGATTCCTGGCAGGAGGTCACTCAGCGTCACAGACGTCGCAGTATCAGGAAGGGTCAGCTCTGTGCTTTCACCCTCCTCTGATGGCATATACACAACACGATATCCTGCAAATAAAAATAATATAGTTGATTTATGGTAAGAAAACCGACCCACAGAAAAGTACTAGACTCAATTAGGTTTCAAGATGTACTGCAGTCTTAAAACATCATGTTTAGTTTAAAACCATCACTATTGCAAATATATATATAGATCATTCTTTTAAATACAATTTTTTTAATTATCTTCTTGATCAGGGCTGCACAGTGGCGCAGTTGGTAGCACTGTTGCCTTGCAGCAAGAAGGTCCTGGGTTCGATTCCCGGCCGGGGTCTTTCTGCATGGAGTTTGCATGTTCTCCCTGTGCATGCGTGGGTTCTCTCCGGGTACTCCGGCTTCCTCCCACAGTCCAAAAACATGACTGTCAGGTCAATTGGTTTCTCTAAATTCTCCCTAGGTGTGAGTGTGTGTGTGCATGGTTGTTTGTCCTGTATGTCTCTGTGTTGCCCTGCGACAGACTGGCGACCTGTCCAGGGTGTACCCCGCCTCTCGCCCGGAACGTAGCTGGAGATGGGCACCAGCAACCCTCCCGACCCCATTAGGGACAGGGGTGAACAGAAAATGGATGGATGGATGGATGGATCTTCTTGATCACAGTTTTCTGTTTTGTTTTCTATAAATATTTGGTACTGTTTGTAATTAAATCAAGATTCTCAAGATATTCACAGACTAATGCTTTTTTTAAATTAGGATGCACTGAATTCATCTTGAAAGCTGGAGCTTGAATCTGTAAATGAAACCAGACCTAAGATGAGCACAATATAGTATAAAAACCAGCTGTATTGTTTCGGTGCCAACTGCTGGGATCAGCACAAGCCAATAACAAAATTTTTCTCTGTTTCATGTGTTTCATCGCTAAGGGAACATGAACACAAATAGAGCTTGAACTGTGCTATGAGTGCCACTAGTTTAGAGAGATACTTACTATCAAAAGGGCTGATAAAACATATCTGCAGCTTTCATTGTTTATATTAAACAATCAGCCACACTGTGAGCTGAACTGAAAGACCTCAAAATTAAGTCAAATTTCAAAATCTATCTTCATTCCTGATGCATGTCTGGGAATTTGGAAATCTGTGTACAAATATACGGAATATCTGAGGCTGATCTTAAATAGTGAGAATGCCTATATGTGCCATTTGCTTATGTTTGAATCAAAATAAAAAGTGCAGGAAAACAGTTTAAATATTATTGTGGTCATATTGAAAGTCAATATTGTAAGATAAATGTTCTTAACATGTAATTCCATCAGAACCTCATAGAAACCCATGCCCTATAACATACCAGTGATGGGAGCCAGGGGTCTATCCCAACTGATCACAATGGAAGTATCTCCAACCTCCTCTACTTCATGCTCCTTCGGAGCATCAGGTGCTGAGTAATAAAAACAAATCCTTGACAACCTGATATATATAAGATCTGAAAAAGATGTCTTGCATGTTGCCTGACTCTACCCACCAGTTGTTTGTGAAGTAGTAAAAATGAGGTTAGTCTCTTCTCCCTCTGTGACCTCGTAGACGTTAACATTATATTTCCTCCCTGGCAGAAGCTCATTAATGTTTACTGAGGTGGCTGAACGGGGCAAATCTGAGGGGAGGGAAAAACATATGGCAGTGAATTAAACCGGATAACTCTACCTTGAAAGGGTTTTAATACAAACAAATTTTGTCATTCCACTTACCTAGGACAAAAGGTTGTCCAGTTCCTTGACCCTGTTCAATCAGCTCATACTCCACCCTGAAACCGGACACGGTGTCGGAGGCAGAAACCCAGGAGACAACGAAGCTGTTGGAGGTAATTTCTGTCACTGATTCGGAGAGCTCAACTATGGGGGGAGGAGGGGTGGCTTCTCCATATGATGGAATCACTAAAACAGAAGAAAAGACTTGTTTAAACATTATTGTGGCAAATGACAAATAGAAACTAAAGAAAAAAATGCTACGGAGTTTTACACATTCAGTTATCACTGAGATCCATCTCCTTTAACTCACATGATCCATAGGTAGTGGTGAAGTCGAAGCGCGTAATCTCTCTGTGTCCAAACCGAAGCACACTGATCAGCTGGCCCTCATATGTGATCCCGGGTTTGAGGCCAGAGATGGTGTAGGAGTTAAGATGACCAGGAATCGCAACCTCCATCCAGGGACTAATTGTGTCTTTCTGTATTAGAGATATTTTAATCACAACCCCAAGTTAAATATATTTATACGTAATCAAGCCCATTAGGTTATGAACGTTTATTTTTGTGATTTCCTTTGCTCAAATGGAAGAAACTCACCACTCTCCATTTCAGGATGTACTGGGTAACATGTGCTGATGATGGGGTGTTCCACTGGACAGGATGGGAATTTTGTTGGCCTCCAGACTCTGCAATGATTACCTGAACAGGACGATGGCCACCTGGGGTAGGAGGAGTGCACAGAGAGGTGTAAGCAGAACTGCTCTTGTTAAAATACAAATCAAGAGGAATTACCAGCGACACATAGGTAAAAAACAGTATCTTTATGTAATGCAGCTAAATCATATTAAGACATTAAAAAGGGGAAAATCTACTGTATAGTGGTATCAGTTAATGTCAAACACCAATCATTTTACTAGACTGCAGTCAACACAGAGTCAACCAGTGTGCAGCTGTGTTTTCCTGAACAAAAAAAAGTAGCAGGCTCCCGTGAGATTCCTGCACAGATTTCCATTCCTGGAGGAGAAGAAACTTCTGTCCCTCTTGTTCTACTTTGTCTATTTGGAAACACAGATCAAATGAGAAGAATTATATCTAACAATTTACGATTTAAAAAAGGAATATTTTTAAAGCTTGTTCCTAATTTTTTTTTTTGACGCAATATCTTTACATCAGACTATTTAACTCATACCTTCTGAAGCTCATCAATCAACCATTATTCAACTATTCCTGTGATTATTTATAGGACTAAAACACATACATATTTCAGAAGTTCTTGGGGGAGGAAGTTTCCAATTTATCTATGTCCAACTTGCATGTTAACTCTGCAAAGAATTGTTGAAAATCTATACCAGAAAGACATGTCAATATTCGTAGGCTGTTCAAAAATGAAGTTGTATAAGTATAATTCTTTTATTTAACTCATTGAGATTTAAAATCCTGATAATCTAAGGATGATCTGGACAATATCATCGGAAGCAGAAAAAATGTAAGAAGCTATTTATTAAATTCATTCAGGATGCTACTTCTAAAATAGAGACTTTATCAGATAACAGGAAGGCCTAATGTACAACTGTAAAATGTGCTGTATCTTGTCCTTTCTAACTTAAGTTTCAGGCTTACGCTAAGGATCAACATCCTCTAGGAAAAACACACAAAGATTGATGATAACAATTGCTAATGTTAACCACACTAAAGGGTTGCACAATATCCTGAAGACAGTCTACCATGTCAATTGTGTGATTCTGAATCAGTTTTCAGATACAAAAACATAGTAAAGTCCACTCTCTCAAATGTCATATCAACTCTACTTCAAATTTATGGCCACATAGTTTTCAATCCTGTTAATCTCAAGTTTTGAAAATAAATCTGTAAGACTGGAGATAAGAACTAAGCCACAGCACTGATTGGTGTGTCTTTATTGCATAATTTAGTCTCTAAGTTCAAGCCAAACAGACCTAAACAGCATTTAACAGCTTTTCCAACAAGGAGAACCTGTGGGAAAACCTTTTAATTGTTGGTCATTATTCCACCTGATAGCACTCTGTGGTCTGCTTTCCAAAACAAATGGCAGACCCAGCTAAGTTGACAGAGGAACCAACTTGGTCAACTTGATATCCCATGATATCATGTTTCCTCTTTGGATATAAGAAATGAAACATGATATGAGAAGCAATTTCAAAACTGCAGCCATTATGAATAACTAAAAGGGTATCAATTTGTTTTTAATGCAAGCAGAAGTCATGTGTTCAACAGACTCCTGACATAAGCTGTGCAGATATAATCTGGTAGCTTCTATAAAGAACTGGGGTTTTCTAACCATTTTTCCAAACAGCAGACCTGTAATAAAAGTTTTTGAGCAAGTGGCTTGGTTAACCAGATGCTGCTAGCAAATACACAAACCTCAAAAACAATCTGGGACCAATTACTGCCTATTACAGACCCACAAAGCCACTGGCCAGGGTAAGGGTTATGCAGAATCACATGGAGGACGGCCATTAAAACAGATGCTTGCTTGCAGCTGAGATACAAAATTTCAGGCACAGTTTCCCATAGTTGCTTGTTGTGCACACCTTTGTAGTGCACAAAGATACACTCTTGCATCTTCACTATCCTCCTGTAGACAAAACATTCACCCTTGATATTCAGGTGGATGAACAGCGTGCGATGATAAGGAGGCAGTAAAAGGAAGCGTTAACGGAAGTCATCCTGATAATAAAAAAATGGTTTGAAGATTAAAACCACCAGAGGCACGAAGAGAGGAACAGATAAAAATCAGCAGGACATTTTAAAGAAGATTGTATCAACCTGCTCAATTAGAGGCTTGTAAAAACTTGCAATGTGAAATAAAAAAAACTACAACTTTGGCTTCTTTTTTTTTTTACCTTTTACAGTGTTTTGCTTTCTAAAGCGACCAACTGGAAATCTTGCTGCCTTTAAATCTGCCCATGCTGTATTTTCCTTTGTAGCACACACACACACAAATACACACACACACACAAAAAAAAACCACACACAGCACAAACTTACAGATGGTTGCTATTATGGCCACTTGTGACAGAGAAGTGGCTTACATTTTGCATTTGCCTTCAACCTGTTTCAGCAAACAAGTAAATGTAATATTTCTTCACTTAAGACCCAATAATTTAAATCTCAATTTGCTTCTTCAACTTTTACTACTTTGTGTGGTATTTCCATTTTACTCACACTTTTGGAACAATTTTGTATATCTAAAAGTATAAATCTATACAACAAAACAATCCATGCATCTTCTTTTTTACTGTCAGGAAATATGTATGATAACATGGATAAAACTACCCAAACACTGAGAAAAATGTTAGAAATGTAAGAAATCAAACCACGAAAAAGACACTCTAAACTGAACTGTGATACTTGAGATTCAATGTTATGTGACTCCTGAACAAATGTGTAGATATTGAAGATTTGAGGGTACCACATGTGGTGTGGTTATATCCAGAGTCATGGACTGGGGCGTTTTAGTACAGCTGTGGCAACAACACAAGCATTGAACCACATGCTGGCAGGAACAAAAGCTCAAAGTAGGGGAGTGTACTTGTAAAAGAGGAAATGACACCCCCCTCCTATAACTGTCTGCTTCACATCAAAGTCAAGGGGTTCATATTCAAGGTGGCTGAGACAAAAAAAATTTCTGTGTTAGAGTTCAGTTTGTGAATCTGGAAAAGAATTGTGCTAAAGGTGACTTGGGTAAAATTGCCTGATCTGTCCTAAACCATTTCAAGAATGACATCGAGACAAGTCAAAATAAGTAATTAATAAATTAATTGCATACAAATTTAAATGAGCTTGATCATTTCCATTAAGATGACTAGCATTTTTGAAGGCCAATTTTATGTGCAGAAACATCATGATCCCAAATAATATTTGGGATATTATTGGAGGAAACTGAAATATCTTCCAGTTCCAGTGTGGAACTGGAAGATAGTTTCTGTGTAAAACTATTTTTGGTTTATTGGTATTTGAGAGGGCGAACTTGCATTATTATGTCACTATTAATAAACCAGTTGAAAATAGTCTGAGACCAATATGATACATTTATCACAAGAATTTCTAAGAAAATGTATCTTCCAGCAACGCTTGTTATTATGACATGTCTTCATGCGTATGCATGGACGATTTGATGTTTTTCTACATTTTCATGTACTTCATGTCAGAGCATGCTTTACTGCAGATGTGCTATTGCAATTAAAAAACTAAAAGGTGAAAATGTCCGAGAGCAAAGAGCTACAACAGTGTATGTCTACACAAATGTAGTTGACAAGAGAGTGACAGCTGCCCCATGATGTAGCATGACATGTAGCAAACTAACCCACTTCACACCTATTCGTAAACTCAGCTTAGCAACACAAGCTGACACATCCTTAGAAACACAAAGCAACAGCAGCAGGTTGACTTTGAATTACAATGCACCCCCCATTGTCTGCATACATCACACCAAGTCAAACGAAAGCATCTCAGCATGTAAACATGAAAGCATTACGCGACAGAGGTAACTCCCATCTGACCGTCTTACTACTAAAGTTTAACCAAGTAGAAAATCCTTGGAAACATGACACACATTTATCTTCACTGACGTCATCCCCACACAACATCTGAAATACATTACAGAACTACAGTGTGTGTGATAAAGTGTGTAAAGCATAATTATAAGGCTTTGAGAGAAATATCTTACCGGGATATGACAGCTGGGGCTCGCATCCATGCTCCGCAACACCGTTGCCATAACAAATGCATTTATACATGACGCCTTGGATAACTTTGTCCCAAGACTCTCCAACCTGGTAGATAGTTCTTGTCTCTGGGTCCTGGCAATGGTCTGAGAGCAAAATAATAACAATCAGCAACCAAAGTAATGTTGAAATCCTTTAGTTCTACAAAGAAAAACTGTATTCTAGTCTTTTGAAATGGACTTGGTACTTACTCAATTTTTGATGCTGTTGCATTGCCTCAGTTTATTTATTTATTTATTTATTCCACTCAACTCTGATTTATTCATTTTATGATTTAATCTGTATAAATTAACAAATGGCAGCAGACTGAAAAGATAATAATAAAAAGATTCCCTGAAAATGTTATCAACTGAAAACTTGGCATACACTGGATCGCTGGACTTTCCATGTTGCTGGATTTAACTTTCAGATGCTCCTCATTTACTATCCTGTCAATGTTCCTCTTTTTTCCAGTGGACAGTCACTGAGCACTATGACAAGGTATGTCTTTAAGAATTCCTTTGTTGCTATTTTGAAACCAGTTATGTCCATCATGTTGACTTATTTATTAATTTATTAGGTAGCAAGTTGCAGAACCTGAAACATTAAAGTACTAAACCCACCAATTGCGTCACACTTCCAGCGACCGCGGCCCTGTCCAAAGCAGGTGCAGTTCATCATGTATCCTTCTTCATGCTCTTTGGTGAAAGTCTGGTTAACCTCGTAGGTCACACCATCCACAAGACAATGCTCTGCGGCAAAGATAAGCAGTAAATTGACGTAACCAAATACCAAACACTTTTCAATGTGTTTTTTGTTTTTAACTATGTCCATTCAGAAGGTGAACTGACCCTTACCTTTAAGCTGGGAGTAAGCGATACAGCTCCATTCCCCTCTCCCATTGCCGACACAGGTACAACGCATCATGTGACCTAGGACATCATGTCTCTTGTCCCACTGGTCACCTACGCGGTACATCAGCCCCTCGCTTGTTGTGCACACTTCTTCATTTGCTAAAACACCCAAATAGCACAAAATACAAAATCAATCCATATCTTCAAAGATCTTCAGTAAATATCATGGGAAATATCACCTCATAATTATCACAAAGAGTGATGTAAATACAACAGTAATAAAAATGCCTTGGCACAGAAAGGAAAATTTGATTAAAAGTTAGAAACAGCTGTCTTGTCTTATCACGTGTGACTGACTGTGTGTGTTCACCGCATGGGTTCAGTTAATTAATAGAGTGAGTGTCAGAGAGAAAGTTTCCAAGTGTGGCTACAACAAGCAGCAACCTGCCCTTAGGTGTGTGAGTCCAAAACTGTGTTATTAAAATGAAGTTGGAGGCACACTGGCTTTATTTCAGTTATATTGTGGGTCCTAGATAAAAGAAGGAAAACATAAGCATATGGTACAAGAATTACTGAAGGAGAACAAAGCTTTCATTGTTGAAACTTACTAATTGATCACATGTTTAATTTCTTTGCAGCAGGGCAAAGAGCAGACAGAAATTAAATAAGGATATTAATGAGCTTGCCCTGCCCGGACCAATTTGCAGAGAGATGTTTTATATGGCAGTGATGTCATCAATATTACTAGATGATGACTCATCATGCAGTAATGAAGCCCCTGATGGATAAATAAAAATAATGAAGAAAACAAACTCCAAAGAGGAAAAGTGCTTTTAGAAAATTAAATAGACCAAGTTTGTAGAATTCATAGCATTTCAACTTCTTCTGGCTATTTACATAGGTATACCTCAGTAATTTTTCACTAGCATATAAATTAACTTGGAGATGTAAAGAATATGGATTAAAGTTGCCAAAAAAGAAATTCTGGTGATATATCAAACATATTTTTGTACACAAAAGGTATTTTAATGTTCTCTGTGTTATGAATGAGAACATAACGTTTCACTAACTATATTTGACGTGAATAATAACCCAAACTCAATGCTATTCGTCTATTAAACCTCCCACGGTACAAGCGCGACACTCAGGAGGTCAGACAAAAAACATACCAAAAAAAACCTTGTAAACACGAGGTCAGTGCGACCTCACCAGACTGCGCAGAGAGTGAAAACCTTAGGACCCCATTTCCTAAGACTGAGAGATGGTCAAAAGCGCCAATTGGTTTGTTTTTTATACATTATCATTGTAAAAGCATAAACAGCTCTCTTTCAAATGCTGGGTTTTATGTATTAGAACCAGAACCACGAGAAGAAAAGTTCTGTTCTTTGAAAGATTAATAACTCTAAACCTAACTGTGTCTGTCCCAGTAGACTGTGCAATGCTCAGAGAAATTGCAAAAAAAAAAGAGAGAAGAAAAAAAGGCTCCTTCTCAAACTCTACAGGTCTCAGTTAGCCTGTTAAATTTCAGGAAAAAAAATATTTCCAAAAAAACATCTAGTTCTAAGGAAAGAGCAGCAAAAGCTATCATTTTCTTTCTAAAACAAATCGGGCAGGATGCTTTAGGTTCAAAGTTTGAAAAGCATTTGAATGAACCTAAAAAGATTTGGAACAATGTCCTGTAGACAGATGGGGCCAAGGTAGAAATGTGTAGTGAAAACCAAACATGATATTTCAACCATGATCTCTTCTGTGTACCAAAATGCTGCAAAGTCAAATGTGAGGCCATCTATGCAACAGTTAAAGCTTGGCTGAAGTTGGGTTATGCAAGCAATGACATAATGTACAAAGAAAAGAGAGCCAAAAGTCCTTCTAAATGATGAGATAACTTGATAAAGTCATACAGAAAACATCTACAATCACTGCTAAAGATAGTTCCCTCACATATTAAACCCGAGATTGAATTTGTCCTTACCCAAAGACAAAATTCTCATTTTGTATTTATTTGTATTTAATGAACAACAATAGTGTAATATGTTTTGAAATTAAATAATTTAGAGATTAAAATTATAACAACTTAAGAGAAAATAAGAGTATCTGATCATTACCACTTAAGAACCTGGTAATGATCAGATTATTCTCATTATATCCTTAAAAAATAGTGTCATACTTTACATCATATCTACTTCAGACAAAAGATCTTTTTTTTGAAAGAAATTTGACGGTTCTCCATACACAAAAGTTGTTCATTGCAAATAACTGTGAAAACATTGAAAACAATGAAACATAAAAACATTTTTAATCCAAAACTCATTTGAAGAATCAGAAGACAACGTTGAACTCATATGCATTTTAAGGCACGAGCAACTACTTAGGTTAATTTAAATGACTTAGTTATCTGTTATCTGATACTGGCTCCTAATGCTGATGGTGACGTAGTTCCTGGCTTTGGAAGATAAAGCCCCTTCTATTCAACACTGCTATTCCAGTGCGAAACCTGAGAAGCAGATAAGACGAGCTGGAGGATTTAATCAAATAACGTTCTTCTCCTGAGTGATTAGAATGGGACAGAGAGTCATATAATGTAAATGACTGAATTTACATTATGGGATTGAGTCCTGGATGCTAAAAACACACCTGGCGACTGCTTTCTGGCTAGATCACAGGGGATTACCAAACCACCTTTAAAGAAGCTTGAGGAGAAAGCATGAACTCCTGGTAAGTCCAAACAATCCATTAACATCTCAAAATCCCTGTTTGTTTTGACAATGGCTCAAAAGTGGGTAATTCTAATGTGAAGACAGCCTGCTCCTTTCAGCAGAGGAATGGGTTTACCTCACACAAACAGCACAGACAATAGCCAAGGTGTTTAAACAGACACCCCTCACCAGCTGTTGTTAAAACTTGACAGGATAATTTTAACAACTTGGTGTCAGCCAAGAGGTGGTCCCATTAGTGAGAATTTCTAAAGGAACTTCACATCTGGATGGTGGAGATTTAAAATCCAGACATATCCACTAAACCTGTTTGGGGTCTGCTTAAATAATTTCTTCAGCACGGAAGGACCATTTGAACTATTTCATCTTTGTTATACGGAGTTTACCGTAGGTCACTGACCTAAAGTTGTCTGGAAATTGCCTGAATTTTTGAAAGCTAATTGGGGAAAAGTTCCACATTTAAACAGCGCCACCAAGACACCTTGAATCTGCTGTAATTGTCATGTGAGTCCACTATACGGCGCTGTGATTTTAGCAAGTCATCAAATCAATGCACTTTTCACCTTTAGCTTTCACCTCACTTGGAAAACATCCACCTCCGATGAACCATGTGCTCATGTACCACAAATGCATTCCTTATTAGAAGTTATGTTAAGCTGAACAGGCGAGGAGTGTTCCCAAAACGTTTCACTCCGAGACCCGGTTTCTCTGATCACTGGAGCCGTGTAAACACATAGCTAGGCACGGGTGACATCAATGTAAATTCTGCAATGTTGTTAGTATAGTATAAATGATTATATACCAGTCAGGATTCCACTCTAACATCACCCTGATAAGACGACTCAGCTTGGGTTGATGATAAAATTCACATGGGGCTGGGAGAGACAGGACAATTAGCAATGTTAATCAAGTTTGCTACCATCTGGAAGGAATCGTACTCTGCTACTTTAATTTGGTACCAATGCAAGATTTTGAGCCCAGATCAACCCAACAACTATTCATGAGGCAGAAAAAAATGGCTGCGTGGGCATTTGGGCAGACAACTTCTTTTTCACTCCAAAAAGTCGAGTACAAAATAGCCACAACCACAAAAGTATAAAAAGATGAATGGGTGAAATGGTTTGCACTCTCTAGTGATAATAAAACCCAAAAAACCAACCAATAAAATACCAATCCGGCTTGAACTACTTACCAGTCATTGGACAGAACCCAAACCGATGGTCTGCATCATAGTTTGTTGTTGTGCCACACCACTTCATGCCATCCCTTCGACCATCTGAGGTACAGTCAGTGTAGTTTCGGCCATTGTAGAGGAATGGAAACTGACACAGAGCCCCGTTGGAATTACCACCTCGTGTCATCAAGACCACTGATAAAGAAAAGGAAATCAGACATTTGAACTCCTGGAATTTATTCCCTACACTTGAATAAAATGTGATTCTTGTAAAGTTTGGGTATGAGTGTGGAATGCAAACAATCTGACAAGAATTCCTTCCTATTGATAATTTCCACCTTTAATAAAAATTCCTCACCATTCTTCTCTGTACAGAAAGAATATTTCTGGTCTTTGTCAAAGTCAGAAGAAGTAGAACACCACAGCTGTCCATCACTGCGGCCCTCAGAGGTGCAGGAATGGTACGTCTTCCCCTTGTGGACAAAAGGGAACACACAGGGAAGACCTCCAGAGTTTCCACCATACACTGGAGCTGGTCCATCTGGATGCCGACAAGAAAAGTAAAGTTACTCAAAGTTTGCTTTTGTCTTTTGAACATTATTTTTGATGTGTTTCAGTTGACAGAATGCCTCTCCTGGGTGGCACGAAAGAAAATCTACCAAGAAAAGTCTGGAAAAGATCGTCTCTTACCCCACTGATCGCAGCTAACTCCATTTTCCATGCAGGTACAGATCATCTTTTTATTTCCCTGGTTCTTGATCCAGCGCTGTCCGTTGAAGTACGTCAGTCCTGAGTCAGTCTTGCAGGGTCCCTCCAATAGAAGCTCCGGTACAACGACAGGGTGGTAGACCACAGGCTGCATGTTGGTTACCACATGAGAGCCAGTGCCTGTAACACAACGTGTGACTCAAATTAGATGTCGTGTAAAGAATATCAGCTTTGCTCAAACAGAAACTACTGCATGATGTGGCATAATGGAATATGTGGCGCATTTCTGCTTTACACAAAAGTTTAAAAAAATGTCATTACTAATTTCTGTTCAAAATTATAAACCTTAATTTTTGCATTCGATATTTGCCTGCAAAAAAGACAATGGTTATTTGTAAGGCAGAGCAACATTTCATAGAAACTAGCCAGTTTGAGTGAAATTCAAAAATTATTTAGAACTTCTTACATTTTGATCAGTAAACTTTACAAATTGATTGGACTTTGGCGAGTAAATCGCATAAATTCTACTCAGAATTTAACACTGAAGTAAAATACATGTAAATAGTAACACTAAATTTACTGGCTAACATCTAAAAGTGAGCAAACCAAAACAAGAACATTTTGATACATCTGGATAGAATTAAAAAAGAAAATTATTAACCGTATTTTGTAATCACTATTGAAGATTAAGGTTAGGACTCTTTACTTAACCCACAAGATGGAAAAAATGCTCAAAACTTGTTTGATGTCTTTTGGCCACACTTGAAAGTCAAGAATACGCACACTAAAAGAATTCACAGAAAAAAAATGAACAATTATCTCAGATAAAAGTGATAAATCGCTGCTCATTCTTTTGGTTTTTACCGACATCGTATCACAACAACCACATTTTTCTACATCACTCTTCATAATCGCTTCAATGAGAGCCTTTTCCTCTTCCCATCGTTCCCATGTGTATTTTTCTCACAACATCCCCCACTTCCCACACACAATCTTCTCATCTCATGAGGTAATTATCTTAAGTTCAAAGATACGTCATTCTCACTTCGTCACTTGGACAGTTAGCACCTCATATCTCTCACTCCTTATAACATCTGTCTTTGGTAGAAATTCTTCTCCACATGGAGTTTAGGGGGTACAGGAACAAAAAGTAAACATGGACATGATCAGTTCTCACCCAGGCTAGTGGTGTGAAGTGAGGCATGTCGTTCACACTTCATCTCCCCACGGCCGTTCCCGTTGCAGATACACTGGAGCTGGTGGCCTTTAGGGTCTATCTTGGTCCATCTATCTCCAACACGGTATGAGGCCCGAGTGTCCTGATCATTACAGCGATCTAGAAGAAAGAACTTTAATTAGTATGGAGGTGATAAAAACTACAAAACTAAATATGGTGCAAGTCTGGAAGTAAGAAATGCTGTGAACTAACGACCTCCAGTCAATAAAAAAGTCTTTATTGCCACCCAAAATTCCTGCATGTAATAACAAGCTAATAATCTATAAAATCTATCATCAACTGTTGCATCAGACAGCATAATTTGGGATGAATGTGACTGTTTAAAATGATGAGACAGCTGTAGAACATTTTCTCTTTTTGAACATTTCTGTCGTACTGATATATTTCATAAACAGCTCACCGGAAATACCTAACAAAGTCTTTTTCACTCAGTACAAGCATCTACACTGAAGAGTGTAATTTCCATTATGACCCAGTTGCATTTCCGCATGGTACATTTACTGTTCCTAACAAAATTTCTCTTTTACATTTCTGGTCTTAACCTTAATTTACAACAATTAAGGTTAGCTACCGGAAAAGAAAACACAGAGGAAGTAAGATAAATAATTACTTCTGGATGTGCATGTGATCAGTCCATTTCCCTCTCCCAGACAAATGCAGTCGATTATCATCCACCCCTGGTACTGCTTCTCCCACTTCTCCCCAACAACGTAGGATGTTCCAACCGCCTGATCAACGCAATGCTCAGCTGCAAAATGAAAAATCATCTTTAGATTTTTTTTTTTCCCAACTTGCTAGTGTCCCAGTATCAACATTCAGAACAGCCCTAAAATAACGTTAATAATGTGAATAGTATTCAACTTTTTGGCAGAAATAAATAATCCAAAGTCAGAGAATTCTAGCAAACTAATTCAAAGTTTCCTAGCTTTATAGACTAAATAATCAGTTAGCTATCTGAATGACTCACCAACAGGTTTACAGGTCCATTCTCCCTTCCCGTTACCCAGACAGACACACTCCAGCATGTAGCCTCCTTCATGAGGTCTCCTCCAGGTGTCTCCGATCTTATGGGAGGCGCCACCATCATGACAGCGATCTGGTTAGACAGAGAGAAAAGAGTAGATTTAAAGATTGTCTGCATGTCTGTGTAAATGTAGTAAAGAAGAGGCACAGGAAATTATATAACTCAAACATTTGCACCATTATCTAACCCTTCAGCTAACTGCAAGCAGCTGCATGGAAGCTGCTTTTAATCAGCTATAAGGAATACAGAGTTTTAGAAGTTTACTGCAGTCAGTCTGGCACACGGTGGCAGGAAAAAAGGACTACCCACCAAGCAGAGAGGTTGTGTGTAGAACCACAAATAACAACACATACTTGCAATGGTGCAACTGATTCTGCCTTTTCCAGATCCAATACACGTGCAGTCCCAGGTCATGCCATCCTTTGAGCTCTCAAAGGTTTCTCCCACGCTGTAGAACTTCTGGCCGAGTTTGTCGTAGCACCTTTCCTCTGTCATAGGTAAAATAATAAGCAAAATAGTTTTGAAGTTAGTTGGAAAAATTATACAAACATTTCAGGCAATGACAAACTTCCAGTGATTTTACTAAATTTTCAAATCATAGACCAACACCAAGTAGTGCATAATTGTGAAGAAAAAGGAAAATTGTATTTGATTTTCTAAATTTTTGACAACTAAAACTAGACAAATGTGCTATTTATCTTCAGTCATTTATTTTTAAGTCTCAAATTATCATTTAAATCTAGGAATATTCTAACACATGAATAGGTTTTGTTCTAAACTATTCTATTAACACTATATTTATGGTATTTGTCCTGCTGGAAGTTGAACCTCTGCCATTTCTTTTACAACCTCTACCAACTTTTCTTTCAACTGCACTCTGACCAGCTTCTCCGGTCCCCACAGCATGATGCTGTCACTACCATGTTTCACCACTGGGATGGTGTGCTAAGGATGATGTTCAGCAGTGTCTTTCCCCCAACTGTATACGCTTCACATGTAGGCCAAAAAGTTCCCTTTTGGTGAACGCATCTTCTTTTGTATAGTGTTTGGAATCTGCAAATAGATCTTGTTGATTTCATCAGAGGCTTTCTTCTAGCCACTTTCTTTTTGAGACAGATTTGTGGAGTACAAAACTAACAATTGTCAACATAGGTGGGCAGTCATGCCTTGTTAGTTTTATGTTCCCATTTTCAGGCCCCGCCCACATGAGGGCATTTCCAGAAATGTTTTTGTCCACATGGAAGAACAAAGAATAGCACAAAACACTAATTTTACTCCCCTAGATTTGTAAGTGGCCCTGAGAATGGAGTTCTGCACAAACTATAATTAAGTTATACACACATAAACCGTTAAGTTTGGTAAGTCAAGAATTAAATTGGTTGCAGTGCATTTTATTTAGGCCTATCAGAGTAGAGGGAGCAGAACACAAATGCATGCCACACTAATCCAATTTTTGTACATAAAACAATCAAAAAAAAACATACATATGAGTACTGTAACAGCATACAAGCTAACCTTCTGGTTTGCTTCTGCACTTAATACCAGCAACTCCTTGGCAGGTACAGATCAGGGTGCCACTCAAATAAGGACGCTCCCACTGGTCGTTTACATTATATGACTGACCGTTCTCTATGCAGCCATCTGAGCAGAGAGGAGAGAAACAGATAAGACAAAGAAAATAGTACAAAACACTGGTAAAGACTTAGGGAGCAATACCATTCCTGGACAGTGTTTTCTTTTTACCCACAGCTTCACACACAGATCACTATCTCTGATTACACAACCAACCAAACTCTTTTTTGTATCAGAATAACTGATGTCTAGATTAAACATTCAGATACCAGAATGAAACTCTGCCCTTTATGTTTTTGAACATAATCCAGCAGTGGTAACAAGGCTTCAAAGGGACTTCTAAACTGTCATAAATCATTTGCACAGGGTGGAGAAGAATAGTCATCCTCTTTTTCTCCCCCCACCAGGAACATTCTTTGTACAGAGCTCCCTATTTCCAGAGCAATTATCTTTTCCCCCTTTAATCCACTTTACAAAGTCTTCTTTTAATTTTGTGTGAACTTGGATAGTTTCAGGTTTCATATGAACGAAGATGATGTAGGACTTGAGCTAAATGTTAATCCGGTAACCTAGAGAGCAGAGGCTGGTGAAGGCAATTAGTGCTTGATGTCATCATTAGGCAGATAACATTAAATGCAACCGCATCAACACATACGCGTCATCAGATCAGCGAAACTATTTTATAGATTCAAAGAAAAATATTTTGATAACTGTAAAAAGTCAAAAAGTACCCAAAAGTAATAAAGGGATATCAATTTAGAAAACAAAGGAGAAGATAAAACCATTTTACCTGGAGAGACCGAGGAAGCGCGATACAGCTGCGGGTTATTGAGCGTCCCCTGGGGCATGGAGTGCACCGCGCTCCCGATGCACAGAGCGACCAGCACCCCGGCTATGGTGCTGTGACCGGACATTTTGTTTGAAATCAAACCCACTCGGGTGCTGCAGGACGAGGGCCACAGGTGCTCCCAGTGAGATTTTCAGTCTGTGATTACTTCTCCGCCGCTTTGGGGTTTCCAGCACCTCTCCACTTTCTGCAGCTCTCCAACCTCCCCCGTCTGTCTGCGACCCCTGAGTGGAGATTCCCTGTGCTGGGAGTGATTTATCTGGGCATGGCTTAGTTTCAGACGGCGGAGGGAGGTCCGACAACGTGAGAGACGACCCACGCAGCGTGTAACAGAAGCAGAAAATCTTCTCAAACAAGCCCCTTTCTCAATTCCCTTCTGAATTCTGGGTGCTCCTTTTGCATCTGGCACGCAAAACGAAGTATTATACAATGCCCACGCTACAAATGTAATCCGGAAAATGGTCCGTTTTAGAGGTTTTTAAAATATGGAAAGCATCCCTAACCCTCAAAATAATAACTTTATTCTCAGTGTAACTAATATATAAAACACACAGCTTGAACTTTTCTGTGTTTTGCCTTGTTTATGTGTCAGACTAACTCAAAATAGCGCATAACTGTGAAGGAGAAAGAACACCTTTCGTTTTTCCAAAAGTGGTGCAAGTTGTGTTCAGTGCCCCTTGCCTCGATGCCTCGAAATAAAGAGTTTAGCGAAAGTTTGTTTGTTAAAGAACATTAGTGACTTAGTCCTCTTCCAGCAAGGCTATAAATACAACCTAAACATAGAATCAGAACTTAAATGGAAACCATTTTTTTCTATTAGAAGGGCCCAAGCAAAGTCCAGTTCTACATCCATTTGGGAATATGTAGAAAAAGCAGAAAACTGATATTTGCATACACTACCAGTGCATTTAAAAGAGCTTAAGTTACTTTGAAAAGAAGAATGGACCAAACAAAATGTGTTCACTAAATGTGAAAAAATGTAAGAAACATATTTTTCAAAATGCATATAGATATAATAGCAATAAAGAGAGTACATTTGTAAGAACTCAGAAATATGTGTAATTTCTGTCCACTTCCTAGTTACACTTGTACAATGTTAGTCTATAACAGAAAATCCAAATAAAATACACTGCAGTTTATGGTTTTAATGTTACAAATGGGAAAAGGTGTGGTATGAATACTTTTACAAGGAACTGTATTTAGTGGTGTTTGTGCAGCACAGTAAGACATTGATGCAGTTCTCCACACATATTGGCCGTCAGTTTTACACACTCAGGAGCAGTTGTCTGCAGAAATTAGGTCACATGGCGTCACTGCCTGGAAACTCTCCAGTTGTCTAACGTTTCAATGCCTGGAAAGTTTATGCATGACCAGGTGTTTTATTGTAATGATTTTTCAGTAATTTAAGCTGTTCTGCATTTGTAATCTGGAAATCCAAGATTCAGTGTTTACGTTTTACTGTTTCTTTTTCAGGCTCTCCCATTGCTATGTGTTCAACAATTTTAAATACATTCATATTTAGTTTACCACATGAATTAAGTTTAAAAAAATCTATGAGGAAACAAGCAGATTACATCTATACTCTTTTACAATTTGATGTATTAAATGACTATAAATCTTCTCTATTAAATATTTGGGATAACCCAACTTTCCTAAAATGTTTGTAATCCTTTGTGCATATTTTTCAACTCAATCAATATTTATATTTGTGATCTTCAGATATATATGATGCAGTTACAGCAATAAAACCCACTCACTCATGAAAGTCCATCAATGTTAAACATAATCCTGTTTGAGTTAAATGTTATTTAATGTTTTGTGACCATTAGAATCCTATATAAATCAATTCTATGATCTATGAATGATGTAAAATTAATTCAGGTTTAATTTATTTTTTACTTTGTTTCTAATGAAGTAAGACACACATTGACCTTTGACATATAGTTCATGTTTAAAACCCAATAGTAGTGTGAGATAACCCTGATAGAAATTAAAAACTGCTAATTTCCTCTGCCATGTCATGAGCTCAACTATTACAGCAGTGAAATGGATTAATCTGCAGTCAGCTGCTACATGAAGCCAATCAATCTGTAGGGAAAATGTGAGAAAATACTCTCTAACCACTGTGTTATGTGTTATGGAGTAAAGAAACAAATCCATAGCGTGCATGGAAACATTATTGAGGTTTTATTCTGCAATCATTTGTGACATCTGTCTTAACACTTCATTCTATTTACCACTTGCCTCGCAACAGTATTTGTGTATTTGATTATAGAGAAATCTATATATCTGAGAATAAAGACTGTCTATTGTAAATTTGTTCATACAAGGAAAATGTTGCCTGTTATGCAGTTTTTCTACACTACATGTTCAGGTTTGGCTGTTTCTGTGCATAATTTACAAAGAAATTACCAACTAAAGCTGACGTGTCTTTAAGACAGATGTGGATGATATCACAGTTGGCTGGAAGGGCCAAATATGCGCTTTAGACAGTTGCTGTTGTCAATCCTCTGAATCTGCAACACTGCACATCATAAAACACAGTAAAACAGAACTATTTAATCAATGTTCAGTTTGTCTGTGTAAGCAAAGACAGAATAATTACAACATTTTTTATTTGTTACAACAGCATAAACTCTCAAATTTGTGCATTTTACAGTTTACACTTTGGTCCTTGTGAAGCTCTAAAGCGTCCTTGTGTCTTGTATTTTTCATATGTTCCAACTGTTTCAACACACCTGAATCAAATGAAGTCATCTGCAGTACCTGATTACATACAGAGGAGACAATTCAGGTGTTAATTAGGCGGTAGTAGGTGACATCATGGAAACATGTAGGATACTGGATTTTGAGCGCTAAAGTTGACCACTAACGTCTAGACGGGTTTTTATGTAAACTGCCAAGATGCGCAATTTGGAGATGTGTGTGTGTTTCTCCTCATGTGGGAGTGTAATTTCATTGGGACTGCACTTTTGATAGTTTTTAAAATGTCTGCAGTCAGAACAGTCATATTCCTTTTTTCTTTCCCCGACTTTTACGTCGTTGATGTGAGGCGTGTCACAATTCCGCTCCAGAAGAAGCAAGATGCAATAAATCCAGACACAAACAATGGCTGAAGGAAGTGGGGATTACAACGAAAATAAATTATGAAAGAAGTCTGTTAGTGAAGCGCATCACATCACAATCCCACCACTCCTGGTTTCAACTGTTCACCCAAACAAATTTCTCTACAGAAGTTGCATTCAGTGCAACACAAAAGATGATTGCTATTAGTTTTTCTGATGTCTCTTTCTTTGTCTTGCTTCTTTCTTTGTCACTTCCCATTGCTCAACAACTTGATTATTGATCAATAAATGGCAGCATCCATTATTACTTCCTTAACATTGCGCTGCTGTGTAACAGCTACGTTTTTCTTCTGCACATCCAGGTCAGTTTGGGGTCAGAAAAAGTCTGATGCGAAAATATATTGTATTTCAGCAAACAATTGGAATTGAGCATCAAGACCTGCTGTGTGAAAGAAACCCAAGCATAGCATGTTTTTTTAATTTTTTGCAAGTAGGGATTAATTGTTTCAATTTGCTAAAATCGTTGCTATTAGACTAGTATTAGCAACCCATGCTCACAACAGCTGCATTGCCTAAAGCAAGCCAGTAGATGGACTTGTCATGCGGATACACGTTTAACCAGAAATTAATTGCATTATGAATGTAGAGATGTTGTTAGTCCATTTGCTGTGTCTTCAGCAGACGGACATTATAAGTAAGCAATGACAGTGGTATCTTTCAACTTAAAATTTTGAATTCAAATATTTAAAAATATATTATTTAAAAATAAATTTTATCAAATGAAAACAACATGCACATTTTAAAAAATAATAGTAGTCAGATAATCATGTCAATACACTGCATTGAGATAGTTACACTTTGTATTGCAATGTGATTTTTCTGAAGTGAGGTCAGCTTTTGGAAGCTATTAGCAATCCAAATTAAAGTTTGGATTACACTGTGGTGTAGCTGCTTCCAGTTCTCTTTAGGCTTTTTTATTGAAAGATTATCTTTCTTAATTCATTCAAAGCATTGAAAATGGAAACAAAACATGGCAATCCCCCCCCCACTATATCCTTTCTCCCTTACTCGAGTGGTACAGACTACATTCATTTTTGTGGTTTCCCTCTGTTAACCATGCCAACTACTGCAGAGCAGTGACCAACGATGATGAAGCTGCTAATCCCTGTTTAAAGACTTTATTGTGCAACCTAAGTGCCTGATGTGGCTTCTTGTATACATATACAAGCATTCTTATTGTTGACTGGAATAAATTAAAGTGGACATTTTCCATTTAAAGTGAATCAGACATGATCAAAATGGAAATTAGACCAAAGATTTTCATTATACAACATGGGAACATTAGAACAACAAGCTTAGAGAAGGTACAGACAGTGTTTTGCTAGACACGTTACACATTTTGAAACTATTTTAAACATGTTGATAAATTTCTCCGACATTTATCAATGTCTGATAAATGTCAGACATTGACATTTATCAATGTCAATGTCAGTATTGCAAACAATACTGAAAAAGTATTGTTTGCAAGAGAAGAAAAGAGGAACTTGTTTGGTTGAGATGAATAATGCTAAAGCATTTGGGCAAGGAGTGGAAAGTCAGAGAGAATTGAAAAATTTAGGTGGAGCAAGTTCACTGCTGATTTATCAAAATCATGCTGTATGTTTGTGTATTAGAGCTGATGCAAGGAATGAGGCATGAAATGATGTTCTGCATGATTCCTGATGCATTTTTCTCAAGTCCTCCTGTTTATAGTGCTCTTGCGCAGTCGTGAGCTGAATATTTTTCATCAAACAAAGAACATCGTCAGCATTGAGGATCAGTGATGAGTTTATACCCACATTTTCATTGTTTCTGTAAATTACTTTGTACAAATTAAACTGATCTCAGAACTAAATATTGTCAAATTTCTAAAATAATGCCCAAAGTAATTTTTTGAGTTTGGCAAAAAAAAAAAAAGAAAAAGAAAAATGAAAAACACCGCTTCTTTCTTTACAAAAGATGTTTTAGAAAAAAAAAATCACTTTTGCCTAAAAGTGACTTAGGCCATTATTTTAGGAAGGTGACATATAGTTGAGATAGGTCTTTGAAAATTTCACCTCACATTTCCAAAGTGCTTTTTTTGTGAAAATATGTCTTAGTCCAACAGTTACCTTGACCTATAACCCCAAACGCATCAGAGAGGGCAACATCAATGGCATATTGTGATTGTGCTTCAAAAAGCTCTACACTATTTTTGTTGTTTTGCTTTATTTTCTGCTAACCTTGTGTGGAGATTTTTGGGCATGACCTCCATGTTTAGCACCACTTCCATGTCTGGGGGGATTTTTGTTTATCTTAATACCCCAATAATTGAGAACAGATGCATCAAAATAGCACTATAATTTATCTTTTTCTTCCTTGAATGCTGATTTTTGGACACGAGAGCAAAGAGGATGATGAGTAAAATGAATTGTGGATAAACCAATAAAATATCTTTGCTTGTAAAGTTGAATGAAATTTTCATAGCTCAAATGTTGTTGAGTCTGTATTTGCCAGACCTATTGGATATCTACAGATCTTGTTTCTACACTAGTCCAGACCATTTGTTCTTGGAGCACAATACAACCTACTTATCTTGTTTGAAAAAAGAACTCATACAAAAAGGAAAAAATGTCTCTTATCCTCTCCTGTTTTCACTCCCGGCTTTGCCTTTGGCTCTTTTACCTCTATCGTCACCGCTTCATGTCATCCAGGGAGATAAGGTCACAGTCTGAAGAAAGATGAAGTGATAAGAAGAGCAGCCTCAACACTTGTATTCTGAATAGTTCTATCTGCCTCCAAATCTCATGACCTAAAATGTTTCACTAAAGTTGAGTAAGTGAAGTAACTGCCTTGTGTTTGTTGAATCAGTTGCTTGAGGCAATTTATTCATGCCTTAAAATGTTGGCTATCCAGAAGCACGAAGCTGTTTTTTCTTGCATGTTGTTAGAAACTAAACCCTGCCTGCAGGCTATATTGTGTTTTCCTCATTTTCTGAGACAAGTTTCATTATGACCAGTTTTTATTGTTCTTGATTTTGATTAAATGTTTGATTATATCACATCTCATTGTACATTTTCTCCACTTTGAGTGCAGAAGCAAATTTAAAACCTCATAAAATTTAATTTCCTTTTATGCTACTTTTTCACCTTTGGGTCACCTTTCACAGCCATTAATGTGAGAGAAAAACAAAAAACCCAGGAGACTTTGGAGGCAACATGATTTCAGCCACCTAACTAAGTGTGAATCACATCTGTAAAAGTCAAGTTAGCACGTAGGTCGGTGGTAAATGTGAAGCAGGATGTGTCATGCACACGTCACCAATTGCTTCCAAAGTTATTTTCATCTGAATAAGAAATGTGTTTCCTTTTTTTACTCATGGAAAGTTTGATTCAGATGTTCTTCATTAAAGTCACAAAATCTGCTTTACTATTCCACCACCGGAAAAAGATTACGGTACATGTAACGTCATTCTGAGCTGGTAGTCTCTTATTCCTTGCTGGTGTAACTTGGAGGATAGCTTTTGAAGTACAGTTTATAATTCTTGGCCAAAATTTTGATAAAGTCAAAAGTTTCCCTGTTTTTGCTCATAGGTTCTCATATAGCAAACATATTGCTTAGATGTCACATTACATAAACTGTAATCTGTTTTTGACTGAGCTAAATAAATATGGCTAACATTCAGTAACAAAAATACATTTTGATTATACAACTTAACATGTAGCATTTTCTTGTCATGTTCATTTACCACAAACTAAGTTGGAAATATATGACTGAGCACGGCTTATTTTGTAAGTTATACAATGAAAAGATAAAAATGAAAGATGAAGACGAAACATAACAGTATTTTTTCTATGTAACAATGTTTTTAGATTTGCTCCTAAAACAACCTCTTGTGATAGGATGCAGGATGCATTCTATCATAAGATTGATAATAAAGTTATATGAATTTATTTGGTAAATAAATTCACATGATTTGTGTTTAATTTATCAAGATTGCTACCAATATATCATGTTAATAAATGGAAAGTGAAATTCGATGAAAAATGTAAAATGTTTCATTCTTTGCTAATATAATAAATGTTATTATATTACAAATTACAAATATGTCTGTTTACCACCTGCTTTTGGCATTTGTTGAGTTGTATTTTCTTTAAACAATTTCTTTTCAGACCTCTACTTATACCAGAGTGAGCGTTGACATTTCCGTTCTCTTTAAGGAATAATACACAGATCTAAGCAGAACTTAATTGAAAAACTTGCAGACTAAGTAGCAGCGCTCTGAAAGCAAACAGGCAGTAAAGTCCAAACAGCAAGTGTTTGATTATTCAGCGAGTCTACTGGCTAAGCAAACTGGGGAGGTAAAAGTTTTTCATGCATCCTGTTTCAATCATTTTTTTTTCTTCAGCAGTTTCTGATTTATTCTGTTTCTCAACACACAGCTTTCTGGCCTCTCCCTCTGTCTTTATCCTTTCTTCCTATTTCCCCGGGGACACCCACATCCCCCACCAACAAGCAAACAGACAGATGATGCCATGGCTGCAGCATTTGGTTTATCTCATAGTGACAGACCAAAATGTAATGCGCTGTTGGCCCCCCACAGGGATGGGAGGAAGTAAGGAGAGTCTCTCAGGGGAATAGTGGTCTGTGTGTGGGTGGAGGTCTGTTTCAGCCTGACCATCTCACAGACAAATGCGATTCTGACCAACTGACTGAAAGCTAATAGCCTGAAGGCAGAAGCTTTGGCAGAAACTACACACAGTATTTCTTTTATTTTTCATTTGTACTAAATTTTACTCATAAACAATGCATATTTTCAGTAAATTTGAGATGTTTTCAAGCATGTTTGACACTTTTTTTTTTAAAATGCCATGTAGTGTGGGCAACATTACTGCAACAAACCAGAGTATCAGCTTGTGATGTTTTTCAGGAGTGCCATTGTAAGGGCTGCAATTTAACGTTTTGGGATCTTGGATTTTGTTGGAGCCACAATGAAGACATTTAAATCATAAGGTGTGTTGAGTTGTCAATTTGTGGAGTGATATGATTAACATTTATGATTCCACTTAACCTTGGACTGTGTACATAAAGGGAATGGATGGAAATTTATTATTGGTGAGCCCAGATCCAGTTCTCAAGAGCTTCCATCCTGCATCTTTTTGTTACATCCCTTCTCAAATAAATCTGAATCAAATTGCTGAATTTCCTCATCTGCATGTCATTTGGCGATGCAGAGGTCAAGCAACAAGCCATTCACAAGAAAAGATATGACAAAAAATAAGACAACCACCTGTTAGAGTCTTCATCAGTTTTGCTCTTACAAATCACTCGTAGTCTTCTGGAGAGAAATGTTGAGGACACAAATGAAGCTCCTTTAGAAGTTATGTTCAGCTCGTTCCAATTGTTCTCTTCTTTTTTTGTGGGAAATAATCCAGACTTACCTCCCTTTTTTTATTACAACCAACAGCAACACAGTGTGGCATATGTCACCAGTAAAATAAAAATATGATAAACAACTTAGGTAAAATTAGCCTTCCTGTGTTCACTCTGTAGATTCCAGTACAGAATGGAACCAATCACGTCATCGACCCAGCATGCATTGCAGGTGAAAAATATAACAAAAGACATACATTTTTTGAAGTATTATGAGTTCTGACATATCAAAAACAGCAATCATGTAGTTAATTGCAAAATTACAACATATTTAGGCCAACATGTTGAATGGTTTGAGAGTTTTAAAATGTTCTGTTATAAACATTCCGAGCAGTTTATATGTTATTTACAGCAGATTAATATCATGGCATCTACTCTAACAGTTCAGGAGTAAGTAGGACAAAAACAAATTTCTTCTTCAGTTTCAAAAACACCATCATGGTTTATGTGAATATGCTGTCACATTTGGATTGGGTTATTATTTAAAGAGGAAATGTGTGAGGAAGTGTGTGTAATAAAGTGAACATTTCAAGGAAAAGCAAAATAGGTTCCATACTTTCTGTTTTGACATTGTTTTACTTTTCTGTGAAGTAGTTATTCTGACTGGAAACACTTCACTTTTTATCTTATCAATACATGTCTTATGCAGGAACAGCGATCTGGAATTCCATGTAAATGTAAAAATGTCAGTGTGGACGTCATCTTTCTGGACAACCTTAAAACTAACTCAGATGTATGAAGCATATTCCAGGAAATTTAAAAAGCAAAAAATACATTACTTCCTGTAACCATTGAACTGAGAGTATATCTTTCAATCTGCTTGGCCTAAAAATTATTTGAAGCAAGCACCTTTATCATTTAGGATCTTTTGAAAACTTCAAAAATTATCAACAAGGGAAACACTCTGGGAAACTATATGCTTGGATGGAGTTAAAGGATTTTTTTTTGTAAGGACATCACTTTAAAAATCTAAAGGCCTTGTTTTTTTAAGGCCAGCCCCTTCTTCATGTTGTCGGGTAATCAAGTCATTTCTTGGGTAGCTTCCATACAGGATGTTGTTGTTTTTTTTCTTTCTGAAAATTATTTTCAGAATATTGACCTGGTCAGGTTAAGAAACATTGCTGTGTGTCACTAAATGAAAAGACAAGACACACTTTTCACTCACAAAACAGATGAACTAGCCAGAAAATGACCTTCAGTGGCCAATGCCCTCTCACTGACCTGCAAATAAGATTCTTATTTCCATGTGCTGGCCTGCTGGTTTATGGAAAATGAATAGTCAGTATTTTACAGCAAGTACCGGTAATGTAATGTAAAAAATGTTTTTTGAATTGTATGTCTGCAATTGAATACAATATAAAAAAATGTTGTTGATGGAAAAAAAACATTTAGAAACTGTGTGAACACAGAGACATCTAAGTGTGGTTTCCATGGTTTCCTCATAACATTGGGGAGGAATTTCAGTGTCAGAACTCCAGAAAAGAGAAATGCAAGAACAAGTTTTGTGCATCTCAGTGGAAAACTGGAACTGAAACTTTCCAGTTTTTGTCACCTTGCAAGCACAAAATGCAATATATTTTATTGAAATTTTATATGACAGACCAACACAAAGAAGTGCATATTTGTGAAAAGGAGGGAAAATGAAAAGCTCTTTTCAACTTTTTTTCTTTTACAAATTAAAACCTGAAGAGAAAGTTTCATGAATACTTAAGGTCCATTTTCTCTAACACCTTTAGATAAATTCAAACTCTTCCCAAAGGCATTTAGTTAACATACAGAGTCCACCTCTGTGAAAAGTAATACAGCAGAGATAAGATTGTAGAGCAGTTTAAAAACAAGTTTTGAAATAATAGCAACCCAAGCTTTAAACATATCACACAGCATGGTTCAATCTGTCATGTAAATCCATTATCCAAAAATGGAAAGGGTCTGGCACAACTATAGTGTTAAGGAGTAAAGGAAGTCCTGCAGAGACCACAACTCATCTAGGACAGATGTTGGCTGGACAGATATTAGTTGTGCAATCGATAAAACCCTTTTTTTTAAAAAAAAGGAAGAAAAAAAGAAGAGAGCTATTGTTGAAAGAAAAAATATCATGTTTGTAATTTGAAACACGTTTTGTAGCAGTGACAGCAAGCATGTGGAAAAAGGTGATCTGGTCAGATGGAACAAAGAGAATCGTTTTGTCCAACATGCAAAATGAAATGTGGGGAAAGAACTACATCTGCATATCATCTTTAACACAATATCTCACTATGATGCATGGTGGTGTCAGCATCATCCTGAGGAAATGCTTTTCCTCAACAGGAGCAGATAAGCTGGTCAGATGACAAGGATGTAGATCTAAATAATGATGTTGACAGACCCTCTGCATCGAATCTGACTGAGATTTTGATATGTTTAGTTGTGCACAGCTGGTATATACATACATGCCTCAATAGATTTTATATGTATTTGTAAAAATATTAAAAATAATCTGTCATTTTTTTTCCCACTTCTCAAAATTGCCTTCTTTGAGTTGTTCTAGTACATAAAATTCCAATAAAATACATATCAGTTTAAGTTTGTAACATGACAAAATCTGAAAAAAATGCAAAGGGCTTACAGACGTCAGCAAGGCGCAGTAACTTTGTGGGTTTGGGTTATGAAGGGAGTAAGATGATTAAAAGGCAATAGAATGGGAACACAAAAAGTCTTGACAATAAAAGAAGACACCCTACAATGTACAGCTGCTTGAATATGTTTTGCCTGAGTCACTAAAGTGCCAAGGAAAAACAAGACAGAGTGCATGGAAAGTGAGGAGAGCTAAGGAAATGATGCCTTCCCTCAAGCATCTGACTCATACTTTTTTTAAATAGAGGTACAACTGCAGATGCAGATGTTTTGGAAGAAGCGCGTGCATGCTTGTGTGTCCTGGACGCTGTGTATTTGTTGTTCTCTGTGGGCACCATTAAGTGCAGAGCATGCCAACGACATCATGGTTTGAACAGTTTGATAAAATGTAGAGGAATAGCTTGACTTTTTCACATCACATATCTGCTTTTCTATTTTACAAGAAGCCTGGGAACGGGAATCAAACAAATTAGGAACAATTTTAGAGTCACAAAAATATTTAGAACAGGGGTCAAACCAAAGATTATTTCCATTTTCCATTTAATGGATTTTTTGGTTATTCAGATGTAGCAAGGGTTTGACAGTTCTTTTTTTTTTTTGTATCTGTATTATAATCAGTGCTGATCATTAAAAAGCAATAAACGACACTTTCTCTTTTAGGATTGGTGCTTTCCAACAAAGCCTACTTTTAGGCATTAATAGAATATATATTTGAAAAAATTTAGTGCCAGAAATAATCGTTACTCACCTCCTTTCATTTTTATTGGAGTGGCGACAGAAGCTCGAGACTGCATGGAAAATACCTCTAAATTTAGTGAAACCACAGGAGTATTGTACGACTTTTCTTTACTAATCCATAATAATGTCTGTTTTTCTATGTCACCTTTTATATTGGGGTTTTGGGTGAAATTGTGCAAAATGAAAATATAGTTCTTTTTCTTTGTGATTTCTTACATCATAACCTGAGTGACTCCACTGGGTCTGAGAGGAAACCAGACACTGGAAACAGACTGGGAAATGCATATAGACCTGCACCAGGAGCTCAGCAGCCTTGGAAAAACATCTGTTCCACTGACCAGAGTACAAGGAAGAAAGAGATCATGATGTGATCATGGCGGTGTAACAATAAGAGTTAGCTTAGCACAAATGAGAGTAAATACATACCTGTTTTGTGAAGATTTTTTTTCACGCTTTTGTTTGCACTTACAAATGACAGTGATATTGTTGTTAGGTTACCAAAGCAACATCTGGGTTTGCACTTTAATAGTCACAGAATCTTTCCATGGTAAGAAGGAAAACACTGACCAGACAATAATGAAAAGATGAGATGGGAAGAAGCAAGTTGAGAAGGAAGGGAAAATTCAAGTTATGTAATATCTGGATAATGTTCTGGCTCTTTTTACATTTATTTTCAACAAAGTATGGTTAGAACTTAGCTAAAAGGATTAACACTTCATATATGAAGAAACGCTCAAGAAAAGACTTAAGGTTCTTTCATGTCATTAGTTGAGCTACGTTATTAGAAGAGGCCAACCTGTCCACTGAAGCGCAGCAGATAAATCAGGTCAGGGCCTTTGATGTTGTGCATTGAACTGCCCCAAAATATCTGTTCTGAACAGAAGAGCGACTGTTTTACTTATGGCATGTAGGCCAATCTCCTGCAGACCTTTATTAATCCCTCGACGATGCATTATTGCCAAAAGACAGACAAAATGATAAGTGAGAAAGATCTTATTGTAGATTATAAAAATACAAGTCATCAATCTGACATAAAAAAATTCCCACAAGATGTCTTAAACCAAAGTTTTCGTCATCTAAGGTTTCTTCAGTTGCACCAAAAGAAAAACATCTCTATGAAACATCTCTAATATATGTAAGGACATCAAGTTCTTCATTGCTTATCCTATTACAGTGCCTGTAATGGGTGCTAACATGGGTGTTACAGTAAAAAAAGATGCTGAAAGACGGGCTTGCTTAACCCATTTGACCAACCATATTTGGAAGTCAAATTACATCTTTATGTAGGCCTCTTTTATTTACTTTTCAAAAACATATAGACTTTTTAAAAGAGGTTTTTGTGGGACTGGTGGCCTTTATTCAACATGCCTCTGCATATGGTGGGCCTTCTTCACTGAGTCATGTGGCGCTCACATTTCAACATTGTTTAGGTGGAACACATCTTTTCAGCAACATTTTGCTCTGTAAGATGGTAATATATTTCCACCAGTTTATAGTCTTTGGTTTATATTGGTATTATAATGCAGTCCCATCTACATTCTCTAAACTGAAAGGTTCCCCTTCTGTGTTTACTATCCATATAAAAGTAGACATGGGACCAATACAATGTAACATTGAAGCCAGACCCAATACTGACCTCATTTTTGGATATCTATCAACATTTATGTTTTTGAACTCTGGTGGGTACAAAAACCATTATTTGTGCTTCTGTACTAAGTTCAGATGTAAAGATTATGTTGCCTCAGAACTCTTCCCGTTATTGTTTTGTACTTCTCTTACCTCAGAAAAGTCCCATCTTAAGCAATAATAGATGATTCATTTTCTGTTACATCCACTTAGTCAGTCTTACTGTTTTTTATAAGTTGCTATGTATGTGCAACACATGAGCGAGGCAGAAGAATAAAAACGCCATTTTGTAACTGTTTTTGTGTCAGGCTTACCCAACATCAGAAATGAAACAGGATAAATGTGTTACAAATATGCTGATGAAAAACAAATGTACCCCACTCACTGCTCCAAATGGAAGAAATGTATTATCTGTATTGAATAGATACTGGAGTAACTCCATGTTTTCTTTTGGTTACAACATATGACTTCATTTTTGATGCTTTATTCTAGATGAAAGATCTTATTAGCCTCCGGAGTGTTTTTGGGAAACTGGATCCTATGGGCAACTACCAAATTGGGTAGAAGAACAAGAAAATTATTGTTTATTTTGTCCCCAGGGAGAACAAAAAAACTGTGATTCACCACTTTGCTTCACATTCGCTCGACTGCAGGACCTTTTTCCCACCATAGAAGGACATAGCTTGCTGCCGCTGCTGCTGCTGAGTGTGTGCATGCCTCGGACATTTCAGCCGTAACATTTTGTTTTATGAAACAACACGTCCAAAATGACAGAATCCAAAAACAAATCTTTAATTTTGTCTTTGATATATGGCTTTGCAAATTATTTCACCAATCGAAAACAAAACCACATGCAACAACAATGGTCATTAGGCTTGGATCTGGTAAATGTTAAAGACTTTTTTATGTGCAGTCACGTAGTCTCAAATGAGAAAGGAACAACAGTACTATGATTTGAACTTTCATTTTGTTGCATTGCAACCACAAAATTTTGTGTATTTTACTTGGATTGGATGAAAATAGTGTATAATTGTAAAGTGCAAAGATAATTACCATCTTTACTTTTTAAGTGACCCACAAAGCTATTTTATATAAATATATCACATAAAATCCCAATAATTTAATTTAAAGTGACAAAATGGGATAAAGATCAAAAAGCATATAAGTGTTTTTGAAAGAAACTGCATGAACTGATCTGCAGACGTGATCTTACTTTTGTTTCCTCTGGTGCAAACAAATATACAGCAAAAACTTTTCAAAACAGTACTGGAATAAATGTAATAAAGAAACAGAAAGCAAATAACACAAAGCTGTTACTGATTTATTGGGGGGATTTTCTTACAAGTGTTGCAGGCAACCCCAGTCTGAGGGTCAAGTACTACAGAAGCCTTTGAGAAAACAAAAGAGTTGCAGCTCACAAGTGCAACCACTGGCTGTAACAGCTATTACTTAAATAACTCTCACTGTTATTTTCTCAAAGAAATTTCCCACGCATCCCATTTCTTGGTTTTTCCATGTAACTTTCCCATGACTGGTTCCCTGCTTAAAGTTGCAATGTTTTCTCTTTTTCCAACTACCTTTTTGTCAGCAACTACCCACAGTTAGGTCAAAAATGGCATTGGCTACTGCATCGGTGTATATATTGACATTTTCCACAGAGGTGTTGATGTCTGCTTTCCACTTTTTCTCCTTTTTCCATTTCTTTCGTTTATTTCTTCCATATTTTTTTCTTACTTTCCTATTTATGTTTCATTTCGCTTCTGGCCGGCCCCGCCCTTTCTTCTGTCCATTGTCTTACTTCGTTCTTGTCTGTAATCTTCTTCCTCCTCCCCGCATGGATGACCCAAGCTGATCCAAGAACTCCAATGTTTTTATTCATCCCTCATCTTCACCCTCTAATCACACCAGCCAGTTCCTATAAAAAGAGATGCGTTTTGTGTTTTCTTACATGTGCAGCACTCATGTGTTGCCCATGTTTGTGTGTGGGGGTGTATAGGCGTGCGTGGGGGGGGGGGGGGGGTGCATGTGTGTGTGTGTGTACTGTCCCCCACAACTATGTGTGTCAGTCTGTAGGTTACACCCTGATAATTCATCATGATAACAACTGCAGGGGGTCTGAATGTGTGTATGTGTGCTAGAGAGACGGTTTCAAACAGGAAAGCCATCACCTCATGAGTCAGGAATTAGAACTGTAGATAAACAGTTAATTAGGCTTTAGCTGGGGTTGCTAGGCAGAAAACAAATTCCCCCTTTGGGAGGTTTTTGAAACATCAAAGAAGACCAGATGCTGTCCTAATTTGTCACGTTTTATCTTCTGCCTTCCTTCTAATCTGCTCGTCAACTCCCCTTTGCTTCAGATTTCTGTCTTTGCTGTGCTTAAAGAGACAAAGACAAATCATCAATTCAACCTTTAGTGCTATTTGGATCCCTAGGTGAAAGCATAATCCAGTTGTCAGTTATGTTTCCGCTACATGATGGTTAAAAAGAACAGAACTCAGCAAATAAGTAGGAAATGATCAAAGCCCTGGTTTCTCCCCTTTTTCCAAGAATTGGAAGTTTACCACATTTGGCTGTCGGCCACAATCAGTGTATCAGAGTCCCTCCTTCCCCTCCACTACACGTACCCTTTCATATGCCTCACTTCCTCCTCTGCTTAGTTTTCCCTTTTTCAGACATCTATCTTATCCCCAAGTGACTTCCTCTGCTCTCACCTCCTCTCCTTCCTCCATCTCCTCTCTAATTTCATCTTCCGCTCACCCCCATCGCTATCTGGTCACCCTCCTCCTCCACAGCGAGCTTTCAGACAATAGAGTGTGTCCGTAGGAAAACATCTGCCAACTTTTGATATGTTCTCTGGAAAACGTTGTTGTGCACAAAGCGCCACTGTGATAGATTTTGATATGAATGATAATGGCTCTCCACCAGGGAGGCAAATCATGGAATGGGAATAATTGTAACTATGAAAAAAAGAGTTTTCCTATTGCTTCTTTACATATTTATACATTCTGTTCACAAGGGGGGTGAGAAAATGTTAGGTACAGCAGGCTGACTAATGACACTGAAGTTGGCATCTGATTTAAGCTGCAGATACTGTGCTAAATTAAAGGTCAGAGATTTATTTATTGGTGTCTTCAAAATCAAAAATACATGCATTTCCTCAGTATTTGGTAGAATTGCTTTTCAACTGGATGACTTGGGTCAAGCATTTTGGGTTTCTTTCCTGAGGAAGGAAAGCACAATAGTTTGCTGGAGTTCTGGGCCATTCCTCCTGACAGAACTGATGTAACTGAGTCCATGTTGTAGGCCACATCTCTCACACATGCCTTTTCATTTATGCCCTTAGCTTATTTCTAGGATTGAGGTCAGGACTTTGTTGCCCTTAAGCTACTTTGTGACCACTTTGACTGTATTCTGAAGGTCCATTTGGAAAATCCATTTGAACCTGAGCTTTACCTTCTCTGCGAATGTCTATAGATGTTGCTTCAATATTTCCACGTGACTTTTACAGGCATTCTTCTTTTTCTCCACTTGCAACAGTGGTAATTATTGCCAAACATTTCCGCTTTAGCTTCATCAGACTACAGGACATGTCTCCAAAAGGAAGCGTTTTGTCTACATGATTCTGGATTTATGTTTCTTTTGGAGTAATGGCTTCTTCCTTCTTCCATGTCGGTACAAAACATGTTTTATTGTGGATGATGGTACTGTGTTACCAGCTTCAATCAGCATCTTCACAAGGGCTTTAGGTTTTGTTCTGGGGTCGATTTGCACATTCTGGACCAAACCACGTTGATCTCTGACATACAGATCCTGTCTCTTTCCTGAGTGGAATAATGGTTGGACATTCCCATTATGTCTGTACTTGCGTATTATTGTCTGAACAAATGAATGCGTCAGCATCTGGAAATTGTTCCCAAGGATGAACCAGACGTGTGCAGCTCCACACTTCTCTTCCTGATATCTCTTTTGACTTTTTCATTGTGTCAAACAAAAAAAGCAATGTGGTTCAGATGTTGCCTTAAAATACATCCAATATAATCATTTTAGTAATTCTGACTGCATGTCTTTTTATTTAGTGTATGTAAACTCCTGGTTTCAACTTTATGTGTCCTAGTCTGAATATTTATTACTGAGTTTTTAATAAATAGTTTGGGATTTATGAAATAAAACAAACAAAGAAGGATACAAAGAAGGGACATGCCTAAGGCAAAATTGATGAAAAAACCACTAGTAAGCACAAAACGGAAGTACTAGAAAGACAAAAACCAGAAACTGCACGCCTTTTCCAGGGAAGGATAATTAGCTCTGAGCTCTAGTATCTAAGGTTCTGTAACAAATTACAGAAAGAGCAGAATAAAATAGGGGGAACCAAACCAGCTGCACCTGTTTAAGTACTAGAAAAGTTTTATTCTTGGTTTGTCGAGGAAAAGTACAAATCATCATGCAGAATGAAATCAAGTATTTTACATTTTATTGCGGATTCTCAACTTTAATCTTTTTTTCTACAAGCCCTTGTAAACTTTATCTCTTCTTAGCTTGAGTCCAACATCATGTCAGTGAGAATGTGAGATCTATGTGAGGGGTCTGGAGGCTGTCATGGTTCATTTGAGATGCTAGAGGTTTTATGAATCAAAGCCAGAAATAACAAACCAAAAACTCCCTCTGCTGTGTTGCCTTAAACACTCAGATCCCTTTGGGGGTTATTACGGGGGTGGGGGTTTAGTTTAGTACGTGCAAGTCTTGTATCAACACCAACCTGAGATTTTTATGGGGGGTAAGAAGGAGAAAATTAGTCAGAGAATAGCAACGAAACAGATTCAAACGCTAAAAAGAAAAAGAGCGCTTACTCAACACATTAAGCTCAAGGAAATTTTGGATTCTAGGCAACCAAATGAGTTGTCATGAGGTTTTCACATGACAGACACACAAAGTCAGTAGGAGAGGTCATTTTTCCATCTCTGTCTATTCATCTTTGTTTTCCTGTTGCCGGATGTTTTACAGTTGCTCCGTCCCAGCACTCATGTCCAAGCAGCTGACTCTACTTTCCTCTTTCCTCCGTTCGCCTGCCTAACCGCTGCTGAATTCATGCTCTGTCATTTAACCATACCACACTGGGAAAAGCCCTCTTTTTGATGGGCTCACCTCTGTGTATGTGTTGAATGTTACTCCCAGAGAGAGGGGAAGACCAAGCTTTTTTTGAGTCAGATAGGATGTTCAGCCGTTGACCGTGCTAGCAAAGAAAATATAAACAAACGCTCACAGGGGAACTACAGACTTTAATATTACTCACAGAGAACTGGACTCACTTTGCTGACATTGTTTTAATGACCACGCATGGGCAAACAAACCAAATACTACAGCAACTTTTAATTACTATTTCATTTTTAGAGCCAGATTCTGGTTCTCAGCTTGAGAAGATATGTTGCTCCCCTTGAATCAGCTTTATATCATGGTTATAATGTTATTCCCTGGAGTAATTACGTGGAGTGTTGCTTTGATTCCTTCACACATGTTTTAGAAATACTTCAGTCTCCAGTGGCAATCATTCCAGGATGACTAATCACTTGCTCCCACATATTTCCACAAAGCTCCTTCTTGGAGCTGCATTCTCCATTCAAGCATCTGCCTCACAGAGCATCCCTGCTCCATTCGGCTCCTCCAGAAATCTATATTTCTGTACATTTATTCCACTTGATTGGAACTGCACTTCTGCTGAGCCTATCATTGCAGCTATTTCTCAGTCTGACACTCCTAAGAACATTGTTAATGCCTTAATGGAGAAACATTGTTGTGATTACGTATTGCAGTGTGAGTGTCGGAAAGAACAGAAGCATCTTAAAAAGACAAAGGCCCAATTTCAAGGTGCCAAATTCAAATTCAAAATTCTTTTAAGTTATATTTTACATATACAGCATTTTTCTAACAACTCCAGGTAACATATTTCCTTATTTGTCCTATATAAGGACAAATAAGCACATAAATGGCTTTATGTGCTGGAAATATACATAAAACCTTCCCTTTAACTTTATTCCCTCTGCTTTTAGGCGGTTGAAAATGGACAATGCATAAAAGTTTTTGTTTTTTATTTTTAGCTAATCAATCTTTTGCTGTTTAGAAATCTCTAAAATAAAGCATCAAAATCTACAGTATGTTGTAGCACCAATCTGATGTATATCATTTCACTAAAAGAAAAGAAATCCAGTTACAAACAGAACAGGATGTTTTAGGTATAGAGAAGACCCCAGACAAGAGGACAGACAGGCAGTGAGACATTCAAAGTTTCCTCCCTTGTTTGACCCCTGTGAGGGAATTGCAGCTGTTTTTCAATGAGCTCATAACGGTGGAAGCCCATATTTGTCATGTCTGCTTTATGTATGTGGGTATATGTGGACGCAGCAGAGTGGATTTCTGGGCAGTGAGTCACAGAGAGGAGAGATTGCAGACTCAGGCAGATGCATATCCCAGTGTCCCGGAGCAAAATATAACTGCTTGCCACAGAGGCCAAATTCACCTCAGACTTTAGGTGTGGATACTAGTGTGTGCATGAATTGGTCTCTCTGCTAGCTCTTACTGTAAAATATGTCTCATTTATGTCCCATAAAAGAACCCATCAATTAAAATGTTTTAAACTTTCAATTATTGTGTGCTGTTAGATTAACCTTGTGAAGATGACTCTGAAACCTTACATCTTCTAAAACAAGTTTTTATATCCTCTTACCACTGCTTTATAAAAAGAAATTCAAGCTTGTGCTCTTCATCATGACATCTCCAACATGGAGATTCACCATAACACTATTTTCCATTTTTATGAACTCCACCTCTGTTGTTTTTGTTAGTGCAACCATTTACATAGCATACATACTGTACCTTTTGATCTTACTACCATGTTGTATACCATTCCTATCTTTCTGTCCTAAATTACCCGTGAAACACTCCACCCCTCTGTTCTCAAACTTTTCTTGTGAAAAAGCAGTGGCTTTGATGTTTGACTCCAGATATTTACACTCAACCACTTTCAAAACCTTAGTGCTTTGTAGCTTCACTGGTTCACCTTGTTCCTTCTCATTTAGACAATTATTCTGTCTCTCAAGCCATCTTCTTTTCTACCCATTCCTCTTTTCTGCTCATTTTCCACTCTCTCTATAGACCACAATGTCATCTGCAAACCTCAAGATCCATGGGGACTTAAGTCTGACCTTACCTACCAACCTGACAATGATTACTGCAAACATACATTGTCCCTAATGTAATCCCACCCTCATGTTAAGCCGTGTCACTTCTACCACACACCTCACCACTGTCTCACTGCCCTTTTATGGTGTGTCTTGCTTGAACCTCACATATGTCTCTGCAACATCTGACTTCAACATACTTTACTCCGGATCCAGTTTTGGTCTTTGACCCATTCCAATCTAGATCATTAAAACCACAGTTTAACTCCATCTGACCTTCATTAGAAGTGTCAATTAATTTTTTCAAACATTCTAAAATGTTATTAGTTTACTGTTAACATAAAAGTTTAAAGAACCACCAATCTACTTATTTTAACAACAAAACACATTAGCATTATATTTTTTTCTGAATTAAAGGTGCTCTTGGTGAAACTACAAATTATAAGTTTGTGTTATTAGGGACTGGAATATGAGAGACACTGGCTCTGTATTTACTTGGTATCGCACAGGACCAGGCTGCCCCCAAAGACATAAGCTGCAAGAAACAAAATCAAACTTCTCTAGGACATGAGGTAGCAATAATACACCACTTAGCTAGCTGCCAACTATCATTACATTATAGAAAGAAAACAAAACAAGTGAGAGCAGCAAATGTGACACGCTGAATGGGTTTTTACCTTCAGAAAAATGGCAGAGAAAAGAAAGAAAATGTATAGATGGAAGGAACAGCCCTTTTTTACTTCTGTAAAAGTATAGTCAGTTATTATAATAATATTATTTACCTGCCTTACATCATTTACCAAGCGGTATATGATCACTGCAAACATAAAGAGTCTCAGACCATATCTTGTGACGTTCTCTATGTTTCTCCATCAACACTCTCAAACATGCTGAAGGTCTCTCAGCTCAACACCTGAATTATAAAGGACTCCCTTATGCTACACTCAGAAGGTTCTGTTTACTTAGCATGAATGGTCAAATACGTATGATGGTGGCTTAACAAGAACTTTCATTCCACTTATCACAACAGCTGCTCCCTCTGTTTGTAAATGTGACTGAGATATATGTGGTAATATGAATGAGGAAAAAGTCTCATTTGTGGTCTCTTCTTTGAAGGATATGATTAGGGCTGACCTCTAAATCTGTATTGCTGTAGGACCTGTGATGCTTTTGTTAGGTCATAGATGTTCTTGCAATTCACAAGCCATTGATGACTTTACAGTTTTTGTTTATTTGAATGATTTGAACCTTATGTAAACAAGTGATACAATTAAAAAATTGGATCACTTGCATTAACACATTTGAAAGGGTGTAATTTTTTCCTTTTCTTTGGATATTGGTCTTTGTTATTTACCAATGTTTTCACCACTACAACTACATAACCCTTTCTAGTAGTTACATTTAAATGTTTGATCATTGCCTGTATAAAACTATAAAACAATGTGTTGTAAAAGGCAAGAGCAGTGTGGGAGATTTTGGAGAAGTTATAAATGGATAAAGCTGCAAATGCTCATTGCAATATTTTTTTATTAATATGTTTTTGATCCTTACACCTTTACCCTTTCTCTGTTATCAGTTCTGATGAACTGCATCAATATTTCACAAAATACTGAGTTGAAAACTAAGCCATATAAAGGCCAGACTATGAAGTCACCGTTCTAACCAGGGCTGCTGAAAACTGGAATCATAAAATCAGAATTAGAAAATTAGTATTGCAGATCTGTTTCTGTCCACCATCACAGCTGCAGCACATTTATTTCTTGTCATACACACACATAAATATATTTGGATTTGATGCATTAAACACAGAGCTGGACTATTTTAAGGTATGAACACCATGTACTTATACTGTATGTGTATACCCATGTCTGCAGGCTCCTGCCAGTGCCTCTGCGCAAAGGAAAATCAACTCTAACCTACGCCATTATTACATGATGTCAGTCGAGTTAATTGTGGAAAGTAGAATGCCTTCATCTAAATTTCACCTGGATGCAGCTCATATATTATGAATGCAACCTGACGATCCAGACTCTGATTCATCTGATTAAAACAGTGAGTGTCTTTTGGTCTGAGGCTGTTTTATTTTTGTGACTGCAGGCTACATAATGATGAGTGTTGATAGATAACCCCACCAGGTGAATGAATCACCGTCTTTTTATGTCCTGAAAAGAAAACATAGTTGTAGACAACAAGAATCGTTACTGTTAGACTTTCATAAGTCTTTCAAAAGTTTATTTTAATTATAGTCAACTACACTAAATAACATGAAATATAGGAATAATTTGGGTATTTTTATTTGTCAAGAGGCAACATCTCAAATGTGTTTCTGGAGATTTGAAGACTTTCATTTCTGTTGGTCTTAAGTAGAATGAGTCCAGTGCTGTAGTATCCACCCAGGGTAAACTTCACAACTGCTTTTGTGGAACATTAATTTTAATGGAGGCAATGAGTGTTTAAGAGACTCCAGCCTAGAGATACAATGTAAGAAAAGATTCTTTTTTGAAATAGTTATCTCATTTTAGCCTTCCCATTTTTTTAACTTTTCTTCCTTTAGTCCATTTTCATTTGTTTTCTGCTTAGAAAAAAATGCTGCACACAGTAAACTCATGTTTTACTGCAGGGACAAAGCAGTTTGAGTTCCAGTCACGCATTTAGAGTTGGAAAAATCTGCCTAAAAGGCAGACATTAGTGATTTTGGATGAAAAGGAAGGAATCTCTTGCTCATCACTAATCAGAGGACGAACACGCCCACACATGTCAAAGAGTCTGTTTGGCAGTTTGGGGGAAGCCAAGGCCTTTACAGCTGTGTGAGATCACTCAAACATCCCAAACCACATCAATGAATGCTGCGACATGTGCACACAAACAGCATGTGCAGAGCACACATCCACAGCTGCATCTGGATGGATCCCGTACTCCAGTGTCAGTTCTTATTATTGATCCAAACAGTAACCTACACAGCTTATGAGAATCAGATGTGAGTATTTAAGGTTAGATTTAAACCTAGATCACTGATCCTGTTTAGCAGTCCTAATGAAGGAAGGCGAAGATGCACCAAACAGTCTGATCACAGCTGTGGAACAAATGCAGTTAAATGAATAATAATTAAATTTAACCCTATTATCTCGTTTGATTGTGTTCAATTTGAGGGAAATAAATCAAGATATTTCAAGAGCATCGGTGGACTTGTGTAATTACTCTTCCACCACTGATGACCACAAGCATGCTGCACACACCCTGCCCTGCCTGCAGACTTGCTTAACCAGCATGTCTGCGTGTGCATGTGTGTGTGTGTCTCTGTGTTTCATGATTATCATCTTCAGGGTGACCTAAGAAACTAAGAATGGCAGTAATATGCAAAGCAACTTGGTTTTATTACTAAAGTGAAATAATTTATTGCTGTTCCTTGATGTCCAAGCAATATTTCAGAGCCAAAAAATCTATTTAATAGCATCTGTTAGGTCTTTGGGCAGAGGAAGGCTAGCAAAGTATTTACCATTGTAATACTATAATTTGTAATAAAAAAATTTAATTAGTGTGTAAGCTTACTATTGCTACTTCTATGTGTAGAGAGTTGAGCTTGGTTAGCAAAAGCAGGGTTTGGACTTGCAAAAGAAAGCTTAGTGTTGCTTTTTCTGAGCGGACCTCTGATTTCTGGCCAACCATCCGAAGTCAAAGAGGTCAGCACATCACCGTTTGGTTTATTTGTTCGCTTCTCTAAACATCCGTTATAAATTGCTGTCTGTGCACACGAACTTATCTATATGTCTGCTACCGTCTGTGTGCATGGGCGTAGCAGTGTCTTATCAGAAAATACCCGGGGAAATAAACAGTGGAAGCTTTGAGAGTTAAGAGAGAGGCATCTGGAAAACCATGATGTCTGGCCCATTAAGAATCAGAGTTAACGAGTAAAACCTGTAGAGCTGCCTTTTGAGCTAAAGGTTGGAAATTCATTTAAGCCAAGGGACCACCAGTTTCATAAGCCTCTATTATAATGAAATTAAATCTTTGAACCACTTGCTTTTAAACTGTCAGAGACTGATCAACTAAACCACAATGGGTAACTTTGCTTTTCTGAAAACAAGGGATTTGATAGTTAAAAATGGGGAAAGAAGTAAAAATACACAAATAATAAGACATTGAATCAGTTTTCATATCATGTTGTAAAACCAATGTCACCTTAATTACTGTCTGAATACAGCTGAAAACCGAGATGCTAAGACAACATTCTTTGTAGCCATTATTGGTCTCAATTTGTAGATTAAAAAAATAGCTTTTTCTCAACTGCAAGTAATGCATTTTTAAAAATAATTTACTTTTTAGGTTGATAAACTTCAGGTTTTCTCTGAGTATAGATGACACAGAAGCTCGTGTAACAGTTAATTTGACTGGCTTTAGCTTTGATTTGCTTTTGTTTGCCTGTCTCTAATGCACAAATTCTCCAGCAGCACTTCTTCAAAGATTCACAATGGAGTTGAGGTTTGGACCTTCTGGACTCAGGATATTGTTTGCCAATTTAAATGTAAAAATGTTCAGCAGACATAAAATAAAAATTTTTCTTGCCTATATCAGCCCCTACAATAAGATTGATGGTGGTGGAAGTTGAACCACCTCCTGTCCAAAAAGACAAGAGGTGGTTGGATCATGTCAAAGTTGATATTCATTAAATCATGAACTTCCAGTGAACACATGAAAACACCCAGTACGATAGGAGAATGGCAACAGACACTGAAAACCAATGAAAAGGGCTGGACATAAAGGTTTAAATTCTGGGGAGGTGATTACTGGATTGCAAAACCGATGAGTCATTGCAGGCAGATTGCAGCTACAGGGTAAATGAGGGAGCAACAGTCATCTTAGAAGGGCTTTGAAACGACACCAAATGAATACACAGGGAAGTTAACTAAACAAAGCACAAAGGGATCTACAAAAATTTTAAAAAGCAAACACAAAGGAAGCCCTAGAAAAAAGTAAAGTCTATGTGACCCCACAGACCTGAATGCTTTGGAAAACTTGTAGGGGTGAGCAAATAAAAGGGCTCATAATGGAGGACCCAAGACTCTGGACAATCTACAGCAGAGGTGGACAGCTCTGGTCCTCAAGGCCAATGTCCTACGGATTATAGTTGTGTTCCTGCTTTATCTGACCCAATCCAAACTGTTGAGTTATCACTATAACTCATCAACAAGCATTGTAGGAGCTGCTGCTGACATATTCAGTTAAACCAGATGTAGCTAAGGACATTGAACTGACCACAGTACTCAAATTAAAGGTTGGATTGGGTTTGACATTAAAAAGAAAAAAAAAAAAAGATATATTGAGTGTAAAACGTCTTACATATCTTTGCCAGGAGGGGTTATATGTCCTGAGGTGTGTATAAAAATACAAATATAATAATTATTTGCTCTCAAAGTAGTTACAAAAATGCCTGAAGACCAACCATAAAGTGTGTCATTACACAGGCTTTAAAATTTATCAGTATAAACAATTAGTCAGTGTTACTAAGAACTCTGGACAATGAGTTATATATAAAAGCCATGACACTGTTTGTCATGGCTCTGGTTATTTCCTTTCTACAGATTTAGATTTTGCTGAGAAACAGCATGCCCTCAGAACCAAGTCTGCTTTTTCAAACTTATCATTTGACTTTGTGACTGTATGCAGGAACAGATTTAGAGACTATGTAAATAAACCACAATTCATTGCAGTTTACTTTTTTATATTTTAGATATTTTCCCAAAAGTCTTTTGTATTTTAAGTTTGTATCTGATTTTTGGCATGCCTTTTAAACTAACAATTTAACGAGAAAAACACCTCTCCCTCAATCAAAACACTTGGACAGAAAACAAGAAAAGATATAATCTAGAAGTGATCAAAATCACCTAAAATATTACTGAAAGGTCAGGCTTCATGGAAGCAAAGGAAGAAAGGGAAAGGGATGACTTCGGACTTTTGGACAATTCCATAGATGCCAATCACAATAGATTGCAATCGTCTCTATGTTCACTTTTAAACATAGAGAACAAATCAATCAACCAGTTTGTCAGCAATAATTTCTAATCATTTGGACAATATTTAGGTCCAAAAAAGATAAACTCCTTTAGTGAGAGGACTGTGGGGGGTGTTGGGAGGTGGGGGGTATGGAGAATGAGATTAAGTCTGAAGGATGATGTAAGTATTACACACAGACATGTACACCCACTCTCTTAGAGTTTAATGAGAAAAAGGTGCATCCAGTTCGATGTCTTTCAGTGCCTTCATCCCGTCCGGCTCCCTTCCCCCACCCTCTCCATTTCCCCTCACTTAGTTCCACATCTGTTTCCCAAACTTGGGAAGGGGCCTTGGAGAGAACAATATCTGGGTCAGACAAAACTTTCTCTTTCTGGGTGCACATGTGTGCAAGCAAGCATGAATGTGTGTATCACACATGACAAGCATGTATTGTATGATCTATGGCTGAAATCATGTGAAGCTGGAAATGGTGTATTTCTGCCATTAGTTATCCAGAAAAAAACTTGCAGGTTTTTTTTTTTTTTTTTTGGATAATGTCTTATTGTGGTTACTAGCCACAATAAGTCATTTTGTATCCATCCCACATCAGTAATTTACAAAAAGAAAGTTCAATTATCTGGGGATTAATTCAGATTAATTATTGGTTGTATTTTCTCTTTACTTTGTTGTTATTTACACTTTTCAGTATGAAATGCAGGGTTAGTTTTAGACTCAAATTGTAATTTATTTTCCTTTTTTGTTTAATTTCTGAATAAAAACTACATTAATTGTACTAGTAGTCAACTAAACAGTCAATCCCACTGAGATGTAAACACATGCTGCCCCCTACTGACACAAAGCAGCAGTTTATACATTGTATAAATTGATTCTATACAATGTAAATATTTAGAGTGTGCGTTTAAAAAGTCTGAAAAACTGAGATTAATTTTTTACAAATGGCAAAAAACGTAATTTTTTTCACTGTTAAAGTTCTGCTTGTGTAACACAAAACAAAAAAATCAACTGCATTTACTCAGATATTATTATGTTGAGAAACAAAGACAAACTCAAAAAATGCTATAAATTATTATTTGCATAATGAAACAGATACACTACTGATTCTTTCAAAGTGGCAAAAATAAATATTGTTAGAAATTTTGTTTTTACTGATAAACTCAAACTAGAAATTATATATGAAACAAAAACAGTGAATCACTCCTGACTATGACACTTTTTTCAAAAAAACTTTTATGTGATCTTTTAAATTTGTCATGAGAAATACTATATGTTGAAAATAGCGCTAATGCTTCGTAATTACAAAATGCTATGTATTTTATTAGGATTTTATATGAGCACAACAGATTTGCTCCTAATTGTATTGTATTGTATTCTTGAATAAAATCCAGAAAAAAAGTCTTGGTTCGGGGCTGCAGAGCAACATTGAATTATTTTTAGTGATGAGAATAAGATGGAGGGAATCATCTAAGGTCTGAAGGGTATAGGAAGGATTTTTCAGTCTGCTTTAAAAGACTGTAAAATATTTGACTATTCAGAAGCAACATGTAGTAAAATTTAAATATTTTAAAGTGTTTGCTCAACCCTGTACTTCAGTCTTTTAACAGTGCAGACATAGTTGAAATGCTATTTCAACTTTTCTCCTTGTTCCTGCTTGTTTTGCCTCTCAGCCTTCTTTCTTGGGATATTTTTGTTTGGCCAGTTTAATAAAGTCCTCTGCACTGTCCAGTGACACCAGGCGGTCCTAAAGGAAACGCCAAGGAAAATGAAAAAATCATCACAAAACAGTCCACAACAGCTGATTCAAATGAAAACAAAACATCACTCTCTAATATCTGACTTTTTTTTCTCCATTGATTTTGTGAATAGCCCTCAAAAGTGACTGGATCTGATGTATAGAGGGCCATTGGAACAACAATGACCATGAAACTTCAGGAAACAATAGAAAATTGATCAAATTGCTCTTTCTTTATAAGCTGTACTATGCATGCTTTGAAGAAAAAAGGCTCACTGAGAACAAGAATATAAATTAAGTTGATTTATAGTCAGCCACAGTTGGTCTAACAATCACAAAAAAGTTTGGTTTTTAAAACTAAGCTATATGAATACAGTAAAGGAAAGCAAACAAATTAACAACAGGGTTGTTTAAGTGTCCGTACCATGACATACAGGTATCTGTTATGATGTTCTGTTCTAGGAGGGAACAGAGAGGTGTGATCCAGCAGCTGTTTCAAAAGGTCAGCAGCTTTGCCAAAATGTTCTTGATCTGGCCTGAAATGGCTCTGCCTGTTCACACACAGCAGGGAATCCACCTCACATTGATAACCTGCAGAGACACAGGGAGAGGCCACATTAACTTACTCAAAGGAATAGAAAAATACTTTTTTTGCTTTCGCGTTATAGAAATCCACAGTTAGAAATGAAACTTAAACACTTTTGTGGAAGAATGGATCAAAATCACACCAAGCAATCTATGTGATTAGTTTTTCCATAGGGTAGATGTAGTTAAAGTATTTCATAAAATTCTGTAACTGTGTTCTATGCTTATTCCCTGTATTATTATAATTTAAAGGTGTATTGTGTCTCACCCAGCTGTAGCAGGATTTTCTTCCATCGAGATCTGACTTCTCGCCTGGCGTAGCGCAGTGTGTGGATGTCATAATTCAACTTCTCCCATTCCTGGAGACAAACAAGAAGCATATATGAAATCATGCTTATAATTTGCTCTTTTGTCTATTTCTCATTTTTAGCCGCACAGTGAAAGTAGTAGCAAATAAAGGTACAAACCAGTCCAACAATCCTCTGTGGAATATGACATTTTGTTTTAAAATTTGGGAAAATATAGAAAATATTCACAGTAAAATCCAGTGAGTGGTTTCAGTTTCAGAGTATTATGAGTTTAATAACATGTCTGTTTCTATAGCTCACCACAGCTTTGCTCCATAACGTGGTCACATGAATGGAGTTCCAGTATCCCAATTTGGTTCCCTTATTTTATTTCTGGAAATTAAATTATGATAATGGTTTTTACATTGTCCTGAGTGGAGACTTTAATGAGAGATATTCCAATTGGTTGTCTTTTGCAGTTGCTGACCTTTCTTCGTGTCTGGCCTTATGGCAAAATGGTCTCAAAATAGTCTACTGATGCTTTTGTAAATTTTTCTTTGACCAAACTGCCCCACTTTTTCATGAAGGAATTGTTTTATCATCACAATGTGCCCAGTGTGTCCTGCAGCCTGCTGTTCTCAACACAAACACAATCACATGTTGAACACCGTCACAGCGATGGACTGAAAAATGTGAGCTTCTCAGCGGAGAATTAGCTGCAGTCCCAGCTTTTTGAGGAAACAACGACTTTGCAGTTTTACCAGTAAGTTTCACCTTCAGGGTGACAAAGAGAAGCTCAGCAATAATGTTTAAAACTCATTTTTGCTAAAATAAGCACTTCATTAATATTCTAATTCATTGACAATAACGGTATGTTTTTAGCTCTTGGATTACAATCATAAGTATTGAAAGTCAGCATGATGGAGAATCAAAGACCTCTTTGAGAGTCACCTGTGCAGCACTCTCTGATCTTATTGAGTTATTTCATTAGACTGCAGCAAACAAATTAATACGACAGAGAGAGAACATTTCTAACAGACTAAATGTGGATTTTCTCATCAGCATCTAGACTTAAAGAAAGCTCCTCATTTGAACTTGTCCCTTTTCTGTTTGGTGGATTTCAGATATTTACAGAGCCTTGCAAAAGTATTCCCACCCCTGAAAACTTTTCCAAAATTTTATGATACAAATTGATAAACACGAATGTCATTGTGTTGTATTGTAGAGAATATGTTATTCTAAAAGAGCTCCAAATATCTAAACATCAGGTGGGAAAATTTGTTGATTACTTGTGCACTCCATAATTGCTAGAAGAAAGTCCGTATTTTTCTGTTTTGAATATAAAATTACCAGAGAAAACATTCAATGTTATATTGATCATTTAGAGAATTACAAAAGCATATTTAATGTTTATCAAAGTTTGATCCTAAATGGATATTCATTTTATTCAACATTTAACAAGGGTTCACTTGTTAAATATTAACAAATGATCATAATATGTTAATCTACAGAGGACACTGTTTCTGAGATTAAAATAAGAAAAAAAACATAGTTTTATTTTACAAAATATGCTCCTTCTCTTTCAGTTTTTACCTTCAGGTGTCAGTAATATACATAATTTATCTACATTTATTTATATTCTCTGCATTCTCACATCAACTAACTTCATCTCTGCTTTCTTCTCTTTTTCTTTTATGTAAATATGGATATGTTGTGCTAATGTGTACCACATGCAGTCCATTACCTCTGTTGCCTTATCAGCCTGGTCTCTCATGTTGATGAAGGCCTGCAGCTCTCTGTCCGATCCACATCTGATCAGAGACCCGTCTGCTCTGTTGGAATAAACCCACGGATCCACTGTTAATCTTTGACTCTGCTGTTTGTTCTTTGGGTTTTTCTCCAAACATTGTGGTCCAAAGAGGCTTTCCTCCTCTGTCTCACTGTCACTGGAATCACTGGATATCTGCTCTGGTGGTCTGCGCCCTGAAGTGGTCCTCATGCTGTAGGAAAAATGGAAGAAAGTGATTTAGAGGATTATTCATTTTTAACTCCTTTTAGCCTATAAACTGAACATTCATGCAATTATATTTGTCAGCTTCTCTTACCGCAGGATAGCCTTCTTCTCCTCTCTGTTCTGCACCACATAGTAGTGACAGCAGCAGAGGGTAAAATTAGCACCCATTCCTACTCTTCAAAAGCTTTCAGCAGACAAACAAAAGATGTTTATCCCTTGAAAAACAATCAGTGATTCAGTCACAGAGTTTTTCCAGACTCTTTGAATCTAAATATTTCCAAATGGCAAAGTCCACATTTTCAAATAGCCCGGAGCAAAAAATCCAGGCCACGTCCTCACTCATTACATTCCTCCTTCTACCCCGGCCTGAAAAAGGGCCTAACCCGGCCTGAACGAGAGCTGTCTGCCAATTACATTATCCACATGAACAGGAACAGGGGACAACAACAACACACAAACATACCAGAGCATTGAATGGTTCAGGAATGAATGGCACCTTTATTCAGCAACTCCTGATGACAGAATGGAGGGGCAGAGATGCAGGTTGGTAGGATTATTATTGTAGCTTGCCACACTAGTTTTAGTGTAAAACCTATTTTCTCAAAAATGCTTTCAAAGCATGATTGTTTAAGAGCAACCTACAAGATATAAAGGAGCACTGAAGTAAAATTAGATGGTTTTTTTATTCATGTTTTAAGCATATTGAATGACAATTCCATGAATTCTCCGCATCTTCTAATTTGGCTTCTTTTGAAAAGTTGATAAAAGCTTTAAGATGGTTTGTTTGGACAACGTTAACATTTAGCATTTGGAGAAAAAGTTAAAAGATGATGATTACTAAAGCAAAGAAAAGTCATGCTAAACTATTTTAGCTCGGGAGCAGAAAAGGAAAGTTTGACCACCATAATGTGGAGTGGCCACAGTGTGTTGTGTCGGCGCCGCCTGCTTGAGCTGCTTCGCCAACGACTGAACGACATTTTGATCCCTTTTTTTCCCTCAGGCAGCACAACTACAGAACTTCCAGCATTTTGATTGAAGAGGCATGACTGTGTTTGCTGTTAAACTCCTCCTGTGTACTACACTCAACCACACATTATTTTTTTTAAATATTCCCTATTTACAAACTGGGACAGTGTCTGAGGGTTTTTGCATTACAGAAGCATCCAGAAGGAGGATAAATGTAGGCGTAATAGCGTTACACAGCAGACTTGTCAAAATGAAATACATGTTTTCCCTTCAGGCAGAGTTGTGAGAGATTCTACACGAGAAAAAACTCTGTGGGATGCAGCACACTTAAGCCAGGTAAAAAAACAAAACAGAAATTAGTTTAGATGTTTAGTTGGGAGGTGTAGTATTATGAGCCTGCTGTGTTTTAAAGGCCAGTTGCCACTGTTTTGGTGTTTTCTGTGGAACAGAAGTGGAAGTGTCTGCAGGTTTTCAGTCAGAGCTAATGACTTTATTCATGCTTTTGTGATGCACAAAACTGCAATTGAATCTGGTTCAGACAAATTGAACTCTTAATATTGGTTTTGTTCAGTAGGTTGTTCTGATAGGGGTGTTTTATTAGCTATTTTGTATGTCCCATATCATAGCTAGAATATATGCCGAATTACATCAATTACAATAAAAACTTCAATAGAAATATATCAATTTTCAGAAGACAAGAACACAAAATAAACAGTTTCATGATGGGCATTCTTTTAAGTTCACATGACATTTATTTATAAGTTTTGTTCAAGTAATAAAGATATTCGTAAACCCCAGATTCTTCTTCCTGCACGTTTGTTTTAACAGTAGTGCTAATAGTCCAAAGTTTTGGGTTTTCTCAGAAAAATTCCCTAATTTGTTTATTTCTGGCATGTCTACTACCAGCTACACGAAGCTTATGCGCAATACAATACAAAGACATAGAATGCGTCCTTTGCTAACATCTTTCTTAATCTTATACCCTGCACATTTAATCTATGAAAAATAAGAGCTATTTAATTTTGTATACAAGAAAAATATGGAACATCTTTTACGGACATGATGGAAAAGTTGTAACAATTCTTAACAAGAGATGGCGCTGCTGCTTCATTGTACAGAATACACAGCTCATTTATGCAGTCTCCTTTCTTTGCATGTTTTTAATTTTTCCTGATTTATGTCAAATAAATTGGATATACTCAACTACAGAAACCTGTTATTTCAATAAATCTTATTAGCCTAAATATAGGGCTGTTTTAATCCTGTTGAAGACACACAGAGAACAGACAAACAGACCTTGATTTGTAATTATTTTGAATTTGATGTATGCTCATTTAGTTTTTGAAAAAGTTATGAAATCATTTCTGTGTTTTAGATTCAGTCTATGTTTTAATGTTGGTATCCAAATAACAGAATACTTTGTATCAGCATTACTGAGTGGGGTCAGCCTGTTTCCGAACCACCACTGATTTCATTGGTTCCTTTAATCCGCAGGATTTATTTACATCGAAATAACTTTTTCCAAAACTCCTGCACTGAAGTGTAAAATTTCTGCAATACAACATGTTAACATGTTCATACATTAGAACTTGATTGCATAGCTGTAATTTGTCATTATGCAGTAAATCTTCTGATTCTTTGTTGTTCACATGCTATCCACCTTATCCACACATTTTAACAAAGGCTTTTAAAGATCTCTTCAATTGCTCCAATTGTTAAGATTAAATATTTTCTTGACCTCTACTGTTATGAGGAGAAGAAACATTTTTTAAAAATTGGATTAGAAATTTTTAAGTCTATTTCGAAACAAAATCTGATTTTCTTTGCTTCAGAGCAACTTTGCACAGACGAAAACCTTTCTAGTGAGCAAATTTACAGATTTTTGATCTCCTCGTTTTTATTCCACATGAGTGTATTTTCTCTCTGTTGCCTTGGAGGCTGCTGCTGGCTGCACTACACTTTTATAGACAAATACACACCGCCACACATTTGGTCAATGACAACGTGACATTGATATAATGCAGCTGAATACCTTATGTGAGGGTGAGTGATGGGCCGCTCACCCTGATGGCTGTTGTCTAATAGCTTGTGTATGTGTGTCTGTGAGTGCAACACGGTAAACAAAATTATATTCCAACACACATGAAACTTTGACAGAAAAGAGGGACGGGTCAGACACTGTATGGGCCAGGAGAATAATAAGTAGCAGCTGGATGTATGCTCATATACTGATCCCCTAAGGGAGAGGACTTCATCGCTCACATTCATGAGTTCATAAAAAGATACAGCACACGTGACTTGAAGGGCTCCATTTCCATGAACACCCATACACACACACACACGCACGCATACTCACGGATGGTGATAAAAACTGGGCAGAGTTTCAGAGACACAGATTGGAGGTGATTATAATTCACAGTGAAGTCTGGCTGGTTTGGTTATCTCCAACTCATCCATCTATTTCTGTGAGTTCTTATGTCTCATCAAGGTAAAAAAAAAAAAAAGAAAAGTACCAGGAGTATTTAAATTATAAACGGGAATTAAGATGGAGGAAGAGGAAGGAACCATGTTTGACCAAATATAAAAACGTCAACAAAGGAGAGAAACAAAAAGTGAATGAGAAATATAATACAACCTAAGTGGACAGGACAAAAAAATGTTTGATTTAACCATTTAAACTAACCTCAATTGTTCAAAACAAGTCAAAAGGTTCATTGTTTGCTTTTTTATTGTTGTTTTTTTTGTACAAAGTTAAAGCTGGTTCGAGAAGTTGTTTATGGGAAACTTTCTTTCGGCACCAGCCACTGAACTTTTTGACAACACGTTAACACAAATAAACCATGTAGTATACCACCATATAGAATAAACTATAATTCGTGGTTCTTATGTGACAAAACACGTAAACATCCAGTGGATTGATTTTCCAAGGTACTGTATCAGTTTGTGTTTATATTCAGCAAACCTTTTGGTGATCTACAAATGAGCTCAGAGGGCAATTTTTCAATTTAAAGTAAGATTATTGTAAGAATGATTTATTTGATTTGCCTACACTGCTTTGATTGAACATCTGTGGCAAACATAATTTGTTTTCCAATGAAATAAGACTTTTCCCATCTGTGCCAATCTTGTTTTTACTCTCCTTCATGTAAAATTTTTCATTTGCACCACACACATTTAAATGATGAATAGAACTGTGTACAAAAGGCTCTTCTCTGAGCAAGTGACACACTTTTGTCACATGTTTTATTGCAAATCGATGGAGATGATGCCATTTTTTCACTCTGTCACAGATGATCAATGGGAATTATGCCATGCTTTTTAACTGTCACCAGTAATCAATGAGGATGGTGCCATCGCCGCAGCTCCTGATAATTGCAGCCGGTGATCATTAACAAATCTGAACCCAGGTTGACACACTGCATGATCACAAAAGAAGGAACAGAACAGGAAAGTGTAGCAGAAGGAGGGAATATAAGAGCTGTGTGAAATGTGTAAGGTGGTTGGAAGGAGAGATACAAAGATCAGGAAGCAGAGCGGCCATATTTCAGCCATCCTCCTTCAAGGACTAATAACACACCACAGTAGGCACAACACAAGCTCATAGCTTCCTTCCGTTCCCTAATGAGAACCAAAGGACCTCAAAAGGGATGTAGTTTACTGCCATACAACAGCCCAGCATTAATAAATCAAATGTATATTGCCCGCTGGACACTGGACATCCCCTCTTTTTGTAGTCCAGGAAGTTGTAGTATAATTCATGGACAAAACAGAGTTTTTTGTGCCTAGCAGCAGCCATCCTTTGGAACATTAGGGAGCTACATCAACAACAAAATTAATAATTTGAGCAACATGCTGGATTTTAGGTAAAAAAAGAAAAAAGATAAAAAGAAGCAATCACATGTCTAATTATTTTATTTTTTAATTCTTCCTCGAATTTGGAAAAGAAATGAAAGTCAGTAAAAACGTGATGCAAAAGTATTTTGGTGCAAACACCTATAATAGAGTTCAAACTGATACAAAAATATCTAAGACTGATCGCCTGTAGCTTCAACCACTGAAAAATTGGTATGTTTGGCTCACCCATCAGGAATCCTAACTGACTGCTACAGGAATGTATTTGCAGGAGAAAAATTTGTACAATTGTGCATAAGCTCACTTTAAAAACAACATATGTCCTTAAGGATTTTACGTGCTGCTTGTTATTTTTGTTAATGTCTTTAGGGGCGGCAGGATACATTGTTCAGCCTTTAAGCAACGGAGTGCAGTGCCTGTGTCAAAACATACGTTTTATTTTCTATAAAACAGAACTAACAAATATTTATTTTGACATTAACTTTTCAAGTGTAACCACTAAATTTAATTAGCAATAAATTCAGTAGGAAAGTTACTTTTGTTCTAGGGTCACACAGGAGGATGATAAGCATAAAAGTTTTAACAACTCAAGTTTATTTTTCTTTCCCCACAAAAAAAATAATAATCCAGGTAACACTAATTACCTTAATAAAATTAAGGTATAAAACTTAAATTGTCCACCCTTATACAAAAATATCAAATTAATATATAGAAAATTAAGGGTAGTTTTTTTAACAGTAGCTTTAAAGCTTATTTCAACAAAAGAAATTACATATTCCAGTTAGTCCTTCAATAACAGTTCAGTCAGTCAGTTCAGTCAATGTGCACATAAGTTGTCCGTTATGAAAATGTTCATGAACAAATAGTTTGTGGAATAAAAAAAAAAGATTTTGGGGCCCCCCTTTTTGTTCAATAAGCTTATCTGTTGTCCACGCAAAATATCCAGCACCAGCAGCACCAGTCCCTCCGTCTTTCCAGGCTTCAGTCCGAGTCACAAAGATGGCGGCGGAACCCTCCTGCTTCTGGAACCACTGGCTTGTCCAGGTAAAAAAAATCAACCTGCATGCAGAGCGTTAACCGATCATGCAAGTATACGGAAATCATAGAAATCTTTCAATTACCTCTCAGTGAAAATCAAATTAGCGTTTAAAATAAACCAAAAACGCTCCGTAATAAAGAAATTACTTAAAAAACATCACTTCATCATAAACAGTCTCATTTCACAGAGCTATGCTACTTACAGAGCGACACTTTATACTCCGGTTGTTTTTTTCTCCAGTTCGAAAAAAACTGAGCAACGTTAGCTTCAGCTAGGTAGCCATTCTGCGTAAGTAAGCAGCTGAAAATAAAACAACAGACTCACCGGAAAACTCTCAGAACAGAATGTACATTATCCAGTTCAAAATAAACAGATTTGTTTCATATCACAGCAGCACTTATGCGTAGTAACTTCTCACCTTCTGCTGAAATGTGCTTTGTCTGAATAGTCTGCCATTTCTTTTTTTCTTCTTCCCTCTTCTTCTCGTACCGACACAGGAGAAATGTGGGTCTAGTGCCCTCTACAGGACATTCTAAGAACTAACAAACAAACACATTAAACATACAGACAGATCAGCATAGTTTATGGGGGTTACACAAGGATGGACCTTCTCACTTCTTTTTAAGCATGTTGCAGATCGAAATATGCAACATGTAAGAAAATGAATCCATTCTTTATTTATTTTGGATTTACATCAGAAAAGTTTTCCGCTTCTCTCTCTGTAACAAACACAGCTCCTCTTTCTTATTGTAACCTTTGGAGGAGGCTGCTCTTTTTCCCTCCATGAATGACTGCATCCTCTTGAACCTTATAGCAAGGCAAGACTTACTCCCTCCGCTTCCTGCTTTTCAAGCTCGCTCTAATGGTTGACCCTGCGTTCTTCGCATGAGATAACAATGAAAATAACACTCTGTCTTTTTATTTATTTATTTACCTCCCTTAAGCCCACACCAGCAGAACTGAGAAACCATAAAACAAGCAAAGGAAGTGGAGTGATAGAGAGTGATAGGAATATCACAGGATATAGGAAGAGAAGCTAGCAGAGACTCCACAGCAATCATACCAGTCAGAGACCATCAGTAAGAGGTGAGAAAGCCATCTGCTTCTCTGTTCGCTCGTTTTCAACACAGGAAATTGCCAATATTGTGGTAATACACCTAGGAATCACAAGGAGGATTTCTATCCATGACTTTATATGCAACTTTGAACTGTAGATGCTTGTCTGTGCAAGAAGTGTGGACAAATAAACCTTAGAGCTTGATCATCTAAAATAGATAGACATTGATAAAAACTGGTCATTGGCATATATTTCATATTAATTTTGGCCTTTGATTATGATTTATTTGAATCATACCTTTTTCACATTGAACTAAGCAGACAATTTTTTTCCCAAGACAAGAATCTGATTTAAATTGTTCAGTTCTGAGCCTTTGAGTAAGTTTAGTTAACAAATTTTCAATAGGTTTAAGGTTTGGGTCCTTTGTGCTACGTGTCCCTATAAAAACACATTCATTTTGCTGAAGTGCACAGAGAAGAAGAGTGTTCATAGATTTAGTGAACTCCCAGACATCACTAAATCTCTATGGAAACACTGTTGTTGGAGGTGATGTTTTTAACAGGAAAAAGTACGCCAATTCAAATTGTGCTTAAGGCTTCATTTAATCTTGGCTATTGCCTACATGCCACCAATGTGCTTCACCTTTCAGAATAAGAGATGTCTGGCAGCTGTAAATTTCTTGATCAAATTTGTAGGCTTCCACTCTGCACCTTCTTTAGTTCCATGATGTCATCTTGGCAGCACAGAACGAGGCTCCTCTTTCCTGCTATATGATGTAACTGTTTTCCTAAAAACTATTTTCTTAAAGAGGCTAAATCCTTACGTTGACTCCAAAAAAACATTCTTATTTATATAGTGGCCAAATTCCCCCCTCTTTCTTTCCTCAAATCATAAATCTTTGCCCCACAAGGTATTTGTTTTATCCAGACAGGCAGCTATAATTTTTCATTTGTGGTTAAAGTTGTCATTTCTGAACCTTTCACTTTTCCCCTCTGAAAGCTATGTTATGTTACCTTAGACACATACACTGGTGTCCCACTGTCCTCTAGTTTCTGAGTGTTTTGAACCTTTTTGGATCCTGTGTTGATATTATCATCCTAATCAATTTCCTTTCTTACAATGGTGGAGCAAAAGATTCAGATTTGCACACAATTTGTTCCTCTGACAGAATATAGATCCCAGACACATCAAACTGATTAAATCAAAAAAACATTATGTTTATAGAAAAACCTTCCCAAACCTTTTGAAACTTAGAGACTAGGCCTCAAAACTGGAAGTGTGACAGGAAGACATCTAATTTAAACAAGCTCCACCATTTCTCCCAAGAATAGTGGCCAGAAATCCTCCTAAGATCATGACATAAAGTTGTATATAGTTACAAAAACTTTGTGGTTGAGGTGCTACTCACTATAATTTGTCATACGTTCAAACATTGCAACATATAAAATGACATAATTCTGGATGACAGCGGTGCATGTCTGTCACATTTTATTTCAACAAGCTACTTTCCTAAAGGCTGAAGTAGTTTAATTATCTTCAATCAAGCATGAAAGGAAAACCATTTTCTCTCTTATTTCAGTTAGTTTCCAGAGATAGAACCTGAAGCGGTTCCCAGTTTTATACCCTCTTGTACCTCTAGATGGCACTGTTGAATAGTCCAGAAGAATTATAACGCTGGGAGAACGTCAAAACAAAGATTTTGCTTATTTTCTCTCATCCATATTTTGTAACCTTTCAAACTTCATGCTAGATGGAAACACAGGTGAAGCTGTGAAGTCCACCCAGACAAATAACACTTCATAATCAAGTGTACTAAAATTAGACTCTGAAACAGTTTCAGACATTAAGTTTATGTTAAGCATTAAAAGTAAGTCAAACATGCAGTTAACAATTCAAGTCTAATATTCAGTGGATTGTAAATGATGGAAGCTGAATATCAAAGGTCTTCTCACTATTTATGAAAGTATTTGGATGAGAGTGGGTGAGTGTGGGTGGTTGCACACACAAATGAAGCATACAAGCATGCTCTCAAGCTGGAAATCTTCCCCTCTGTATCAAATGTGAAAGTTTCTTTTCTTTAGCTGCTATTTAATCATTTTCTTCTTGTCCTTTTTTCTGTGTTTTCTTCTTTTTGCTCCTCTGGTATGGTGGACTCATTCGGTGCCCACAGTCACAGTTCTGGTAACACAAACACACACACTGCAGAAGATGGATAGTGCTTAGGTAATCAGGTGTGGATGTGCACGCTCTGAAGATAACATATGTTTGAGCCTTTTCCTGATTGTCCTCAGAGGAGAAAGTGCCCTCTAGCCCGTAATGTTCCTGCATCCGTCTGTGTGTCATCATTTCTCATGCTGCTGAACTGCTGGTGGCGCACGCTCAGGGTCAGACTACACCTAGAAATCACTCAGGTTGTTTGCCCGTGATGTAGACAGTACCTGGCTCATTTGTTTTTAGGAAAAGAGGATCAGTACAACAGGAAAAGGACCATAAAAGTAACTGAAATTAATTTTACAGACCGTTTGGTTAGGTTTAAAGCTTCTATGAAGATAGGATGTTCTGCTTGTGAGTATTTGCTTTTCGGATCAGTCAATTTTAAATAAAAACTATAACTTTTTACATTAATCAACGATGAAATTGGAAAGATTCTATCCATTAGTATTAAGACGATTCTTAGGGGTGAATGAGGAGCAGCACCCCAGCCCAACGGGTTTCTTTACAAAATTTAAGACAAAAGTTCAACAAGAAATTTCTGCCGAATAGTCAGGTCAAGTCAAAGTTTATTTATATAACACATTTGCAACAGCCTCAGCTGACCAGTTATCAGTTATCTCACAGGTAGATAACTGATAAAACAGAAAATAAAATTAGGTTTAGTAATAATAAGAAGAATTATAACATTGGCAAAAATGTGAATAAAATGAATAGTAATCAAAACAATACTTAATTTCACCTGCAGGTTGATAGATTTGATTCACAAACATATTTGCCAATTCAGTCCATATATCTACATTAGCTGCATATCTATTACAAATAGGTGCAAATCTTTGTGTACATATTCTGCTAATGTTGAAAAAACACAATTGTGCCAAAATGACAAACCACAAAGAAGAATACTTCCTGTCATCTTCCTTGTGGTTTTTGCCAATAATAACATCCTTCTATTGATCACATGACTCTTGTCATGCGAGAAAAATGTTTCCATCATAGTTTCGCAAAATACATCAATTTCAAAACAGAGTATTCAGAATATGACTCTACCATACAGACTTTGAACACCTGAATTTCTTCTTTGCAGCACAGCGAAGGCTTTTCCTATTCAGTTCCATCTAGAGACCGAAATGACCCAAACACCTTTATCCACGGGTCGATACCTTATCCATACACAGAAGCTAATGTTGGGAAAGTTTGGGAACCCCTGATTCAAATCACACCATCAAGTTCTCTTTTGAATAGTAACAACAAATACTGAGACAGAACGTATGTTCAATTATTGCAAATGCTTGATGGAAATTGTTGCACAAGCAGTTACTAGATTTAGGGGTCAATTGCTTTTTCACACAATCATCATTTGAAAACTGCTTTTTATATTTACTTTTTATCTTTGATATTAAAATTTGCTTGATGATCTGAAATATTAGAGTAAGAAATAAGCAAAAACATCCCCACAGAAGAAATCTGTGGGGACGGCATAACATTTTTGATGCCACTGTATGCAGTTTAGTTTGACAAATAAAGATAAGATGAATGTTGCAAACCAGGAATGAGTTATGCAAATTCTTGTCTGCACACACTCATTGCATGAATGATTTGCCGAGACAGGGCCACACAGGTGCATGCACACACAGGACAACAGCTGGTTATCACAGAAATACACACAACATCAGTATAGTTTAGAGAGTCTCCATGCATACAGACTGCCTGTTTAAACGAATCATTCATTTGCGGCAGACTCATGTATAACGCTAAGGAGAGGAAGAGGAAGATGCATTGAGGGAGAGAACATGAGTAACAGTAGGAGGTGAGAAACGGGTTGACCAAGAGGAATAAACTCCCATGCTATATCTACATCAACCTTAAGCTTTCTAGATTATGTGTATATGTGTGCATATGGCCACTTTGGCAAGAATATATTTTAGGATTCCTAGAATGGACGACTGAGACAAAGTGCAAATCGCAGTTGAGGAAGTCTCGAAAAATAATGAATTTAACTTTGAGAAAGATGATGACACATTTTCTATTAGAGAAGAGGGTGAGTAAACAAACTGTCTGCATGAGATGTAAAGAGAGACAAAGGGCTGATCATTCTGATTTAAGAGAGGATGAAGGATAAACAGGGGTTATAGATATATATGTATATATAGAGCAGGGTGTCAGGGTGGTGCTGCAGAGTCAGAAAAAAAAGACAGATGACGGCTGAGATTAAGAGGGATATAAAAGTGAAAGAGTGGGAGGGATCACCCTGACAGGATGGCCTGATGATGGGGGGATTATGTATAGTAGAAGGAGGAGAAAGAAAGTAGACACCATGAAAGAGTGTGTGTTCAATGCCAAGTGAGAAATGTTGATGCTGGAGGTGAGAACATGGCAGTAAAGTATTAATGAGGGGAAGAAAGCTACTGCAACAATAAAACTTATAAAGAACAGGATATTGATGCAGTTACTCTTGTGTGTAATTTATTATGTTAATCAGTTATCTCATCCATGCTTGGATTTTCATCTAGCTATTTTTTTCTTTTTGATGAGAAGTAAATTATGATGCATACAAAAATGTGCAAACATTTTAAACCATGTATTATTATTATTAATAGCTGTTTTAAGTGGCCTTGATGTTCTGAGGCCGTTTTCTTTTATTGAGACTATGGCTGCTAGTCACCAAGTTTCACTCTTTCTTGAAGGAGATCATAACTTATGATATGTTATGTTCCAAGTTATAGAACATAAGTTGAAGTAGTTTCAGCATTGGAAACCCTGAAGTGGTTTCCAATGCTGAAACTATAAACAGAAATACACCTGTTATAGCTTGAAAACTAAATCAGCTCTAATCTGAAAGCAATACAATTCCTGAGCTCTGGGGCAGACTATAAAATAGGGCAGAAAATATCTAAAACAAAATGGCAGACATACATGGAGTGCCATGAGATTTTAGCGGTTGAAGGATTTCTCTTTCATATTTGGTAGAAGACCAATGTTTGTTTTGGTAGTATTTATACAGAATGCCCAGTGCTTTGGCCTGCTTCCTGCTTTTGGAGCGGTCTCCAATCCACTTGCATCCACATATGCCAATTCAAAGTTTGCTTTTTTGGTACACATCAGAGTTCAGTCTCTCATTCACCTAATGAGCCAGACTTTCTAGGCAAACAAACTAGAGTTTGGTTAAAGTGGACTCATGTTAATGAACCCAAAGACCAAAGTTGGATTCCCAAACACTGACTTCCCACTTCAGCTCAGAGTCAAAAGGGCTTTCTTCACAAAATTATAAGTAGCTGCTCACTGAGTGAACCTTTAACCTGCACAAAATTATACTTACTGGAAAAAAGTGACAATGCTTTCTATCTAAAAAACCAACATTTGATTAGAAGTAAAAGGTACAAAGACATCTAAATAAAGAGGATTATTATTAAATGTTGTTCCAAATTTATTATAGTTAATTAAATGTAAAAACCAAAAACCTTTGCTTACATATCAAGCCATTGCTTAATATGTAAGCAATGGCTTAAAATCATCAAGTTTTAAATTTACCGTAGGAGATAAATAACAATCATCTCACCTTAATTAGTAATAAAAAAAAAAATATCTGTGGCTCTCTGATGTTTGCAAGATTTTGTTAATCAAATTCCCAAAGCTTCCATTTCAATTGCTTCAATATCTTTGTGATGAAGACCAGGGGTTCCGTCACTAATAAATGATTATTGACATTATGTTGTGTTTAATTTATTTTCACACCAAATGGCTCCCATTTCAGTTCTTTATTTCAGTTGCATTGTGACATTTAGTTAAACATTCTTTCAGGCTGTGGGACTGCCTGGCCATCCTTCCTGTACAGGAAGAATGTGGGGAAAAATGTCAGTTTGTTTCTTATAACTTCTATTTGCTTAATTCGAGTTTGCTAAATGTTTGAGTGCTTACCTTTCCTAGTGTGTCTCCTCAGCAGTGTGGAGCAGCAAAGGGAGGTAAATGCTACAGGTGCTGCTGAAATGCTCCTGGAGCATACCATTTTCAATTAGGAGGGCTAATGCTCTGAGGAGTTATATTAAGTTAAAGTTATTCTTTGATTGACCTTAGATTAGTTTAGTTCTAATGATTTGCATGCATGTAAATATGTACTGGTACCATTTATTGTTTTTGTGTAAGGTTTGTGTAATTAATGTTTATTTCTTGTTTTGTTTTTGACAACCCCTTTACTTGGTATAAGTGGTGAAATTGCCCCTGGTATAAAAGCCAGCTTCTTTGTCTCACTGTGTAATGGGTCTTAGTGCAAATGTAACATGCAGCTCTGAATAATTCCACCTAAACTGCATTTTGTTGTCATGCCTCCTTTCTAAACGTTGAGCCTCCGCTGGTCAAAGTGACACTCTTACGAGGCAAGTAAAAATTTCATAATTTTAGTACAGTTTACAGAAACTGTACAGACATTATAACTCAAATCAGATAGAAAAGTTCCAATACTTTAAATTAGCTGTCAAAAGTTTGCAACCAAGAAGGAGATAAATGAGAGGAAACACTAGGAGAGCAAAGAGGTGTTTTGAACCGGGTAGTAGTGTGCAAAGCGTGGTAAATGGAAGGATAGTGGGAGGAAGCAACAGATTGACAAACGGCCAAGCCAGGACATGGGGTCTGAGTAATGGTAAACCAAGGTGGCAGAACGGACGAGAAGAGCTGAAGGGGAGGATGGTGAGGCACAGATAGATGGGAAGGGTGTCACGAAGTCTAACTAATGATTCCCAGCCCTGTAGTTCAATTTCTCTTCAAAATTAAAGCTTCATCTATCACCGCAATGTGCCTCATTAGCAGTGCAGCCCTAACCAATCGCAACACAACCATTTACATTTTAAGTAAGATGGAAGGCAGATGTTTCATCTGCCTCTGCTCCTGACCGTACATATCCGTTGTTTGGTATGATTGCCTCTGTCTCCAGCCGAAACACAAACAATGTTGATGTCATTCAAAGATGTAGACGTCAAACGAGCGCTGACTTTCAAAAGTTGTATTAAAGTTATAAAAGTAGATACACTTATATATATACAGTATATATATATATGTCAAACTACAACTCTGTCCCGAGGAATTATGTGAAATCAGTTTGTTGAAGTAACATTTGATCTGCATTTTGCTAGCAACTTTATTATTTTAACTTTATTATCATGGTAACAATGAGCCTAACTCCAGCCTAATTACAACTGTGCTATCCTTTTTCATCTGCTCGCAACAATCCATGTTTAATATGCAGCATATGTACATTTTCAAGTGTCTGGTAATTGCAGAGCAGCCAGCTAATAATGACTGGGTTGTATTTCTCACGGTTCAATTTCAGTGATGAACTGCAAAGCTCTTAATTGCTTTTAGTTTGGCTTTTTCATAAAGCTGAGTCATATTCCGCAGACCATTAAGGAAATTGGAATATTCAGCCTACCTTTCATTTTCAACATAATAATCAATATGTCACAAACTGTACAGATGAAAGCAATCTTAATGGAATTTTTTGTTTACATTGCCACTGCCTAAAAAATTACATGGTTTGTAAGAAAAGGTAAAACAGTAGATAACATCTAAATCAGATCCCTTTTTATCTAGAGCACACTACATATTTCTGATCTCTGTGTTGTCCTGAGCACACCAACGACACATCAGCTGGTTTTTCTAACCAAAGGCAAATCTGAATCGTTTCTGGGAAATCTGAAAGTCTGAACATTAGCAAGAAACTATTCTTATGCACCTAGAAGCCTAGCTCTTGTTCAGTAGGCGTGAACTCTGGTGTGTTTGAAATGCATATGTGAGCGCCAAAAAGACTAGACCACTCCAAAAGCAGGAAGACCACACTAGCACTAGGCATTCTGGGTAAATACAAACGAAACAAACGCTTGTGACTACCGCTAGCAGAAGTGGCTCATGGTTTTTTAACAAAGACGGAAGAGAAATACTGCAACGACTAAAATTTGACGGTCCTCCATTTTTGTTTGCATTTTGTAAAGAAGAAAATTGAATTCAGTCTTTTCCAGGGGGTTTTGTGTTGTTTTCTTCAGGTTTCTTGGAGCAGCGCCACCATAGGCAAGGATGTGACCACTTTTTTCAAAGGCTTTGGATTATTTGACACAATGCAGTGTGAAAGTCAATCACACCAGCTGAAAATGTTATAAATGTTGCAACTTTGGTCTCCGATTGAACAAAGTCTAGTGGGCTATCAAATGTGAAATCACCATAAAACATATGTAAGAGAAAAAACTCAAATGTAAACCAAGAAACTTAATGCAAAGGAATGAACTTACATTGCACAATCCTAATGGCAATAACAACTGAATATGGCAATGCTTTTACTAACAATAATAGATCCAGAAATAGTAAGAAAGGAACATAAATAAAACCAAAATACAAACACCTGTGTATCTTGAGAGGCTGTTGAGAATGTACCAAGTGTTTTCTTGATTGTCTACTAAGGGAGCAAAATATTGTTTCTTTTTGTTGTTCTTGTGTTTTCTTTCTCAAGAATAGGCTTTATGTTGTATTTACCTCCTTTTTTTTTTTACAATATTACCTACTTGGACTTGTTTCAGCAGCCCAAAACCTTGTTAAAGATAAGTGGATCTGATAACGTTTTAATGGATGAGCTCTCGATACCTCCCACTGTTGCTCACTGGGTCCTTATTCATCATTCCGCGTTATCTACCTTTTATCTATCTTTTCCTATTTTAACATGCAGTTCACTAATCTTTCCCCATCCATTAAAAGGAAGACTTTATGCTACTTTTCCACACAACTTCCATGTGTTCCCTGAAGCTCGTTCCATCTCCCTCCGTCTGTTTGCCGGTCTCTGCTGACGGTGGCCATTATTAAAAGCCGTCCTGTCAGATATGTCGCACATGGAGGTTATTGATGTCCTTTCATTGCTCATTATCGGTGAGTGGCTGAATTAGTGCTGACTGGACATAGCTTGTCTGCCACACACTCTCAAATATGCCCCCCAGTCTGTACATAAGCTGTTTAAACACCCACAAAATATTCAAAAGACGTACTCTTTGAGCGTTCTGTGCTATGAACTGAAATTAGGAATGGCTATGTTGTATGATTTTATTTACTTTATTGTGCTACACGTGTCCATCACTGGTCCTTCACCCTTCACTCAACATTTACTGTTAACACAAAACTAAGTCTGATTTATAGGTGACAGGATTCAGGTACTGTTTACACTACAGATACCTTCCTTTCACTCATATGAGAAAACCAGGCACTGTTTTGAAAGTTATCTGACAGATGACTGCTATTAGTGTAGCACTCTTCCCCCTGTTTGCAAATACATTAGTTTTATCAGACTGCACATACTCCCCAGCATATGGAAGCAGTTCCCCTGTTTGTGTAAGAGCTCAGCAGTGTTGTCTTTACTGTGTGTGGTTACGTGCCATAGGAAGCCATGCTGGATGTCTTCTCGGCATGTAAGTCTGAAAGGATCACTAAATGTACCAAGGGAGGAGTGCTAGTGTTAAAGCTAATTTCAGTGGTGAAATGCGATGCATATGAAACAGTGATTACATTTTTTTTTAAGATAAAGAGCGTCTTTCTGAAGTGCACAAAGTAACACAGAGATAACCTGTGGAATATTTACAGAGCCTTGCAAATGTATTCAAAGCACTTCAACTTTTCAACATTTTGACACTTTAAAAGAAAATTAACATATTTTATTGAGATTTTATGTGTAAGACTAGAGCCTAGAGTCTAGAGTAGAGTCTAGAGTCTTTTGCAATGTCTGTCAGCCTTTTTTAGCTTCTCTGTCCCTGCTGAAGAAAATCATCCCACAGCATGACGCCGTCACCTCCATGTTTTTTGGTGTCTATTGAGTGTTTGGGATGTAGTGCATGTAGGCTAAAACGTTCAGTTTAGTCTCACCTGAATAGAGCACAATCTTCCCCTTTTCTGCTGTGCTCACTACATGTCTTATTGCATCCTGGAAAATGGCCCATCAGACCAAAGGTTTTCTTCCTACTACTCTTCTATAAAGACCATAAATGTGGAGTGCCATGCAAATTTGCATGACAAAGTTGTCCTGAACAGATTCTTTCCCCTTAACTGTGGATCTCTGCAGGTCCTCTAGCGTTCCCATGGACGTCTTGGCTGCAATTCAAAAAGCCATTTTTGGCTTCACTTCAACTAAGTAAACATAATGGTGGGCAGTAAAACCTACCTGACCTCTGGAAAATGCCGAGTCCCAGAACTCCTAAGTTATGTTGCATAGAATTTGCTTTATTGTGAAATCGATAACTGAAAATGTGAAAAGAAAAAAAAAATCAAAATTTAGAATAAAGAAAATCCAAAAGAAAAAAGAAAGCAAGAAACATTTACAAATAGATAAAGAAAATATTTTTTTCAGTCAAATAAATCCAATTCACTCTTTCCTAATTTAATTAAAAATTTGAACCAACAAACAGAATAATATGCAGGCCAGACAAAGAAACAAAGCTCATAATTTGCAGCTTAATTACATAACAGGACTGAAAGAAAAATATATCTTGCACAAATACCATTAAACTCAGAAATTCTGGACTAATGCCAATGCATAAAATGTGACTGTAGGTTGGCTTTCATTTCCTGAGTTCTTTGCTCCTCCTCTATCACCTGTTTCTGTGCAGGACTGATTCTACTTTGCTGCTCACTCACCTGCAACCTATCTTCTCGTTAAGCTCATAATAAGATGTCCAGTGAGACTTCTAAGTCCCAAATTGTCCTTTTGGTTGTAGTAATTCAACCCTGCCTACTTACCATGCTCCCCATGTTTAATTATTGGTACCTAGTAATACCATCATGGACCTCACCTTGAGTTTCCCCCAGAGCGTTTTATGTCACCACCTGGTAAAGGCAGAAAGAGGAAACATACCTAAATATGCAAGGGCTGACAATGTGTTCTCAGATGAAAATTGTAAAGTGTGCAAAAAGGAATGGAAGCATTAGTAAAACAATGTTGTAATTTAAGTTTCTGTAACTTTTATTAAATGTGAGGGGGAGGGGCTGTCAGCCTAAGTGGGCCCCTGGAAAAAAATCTTTTGAATAATTTGAAGTGCATTTTAGTAAGTGTGTTAGATTTATTTTATATGTTAAATGTTGCATTTGCCGCTCACATTTTCACTCTTCACAATCAGGTCAACAGTTAGATGAAACATCCTAAACCAAATATTGATCACAAAAGGCAGTAAAAACAAATTATATTGTAACGTATGGGTCTTTTAGCACAGGTTTGCGATGTCATTTGGGAGGAACAATCTCCCACACTAGTTGTGATTCCAATGCAGATTTGCACAAAACATTGTCAATATTCCAGTAAACACAATTTTGCAATTGCCGTGTTTCCACTACATAAAAAACCCAAATAAAATCACACATGAATAAACTAGTTTGTAAGTTCTTAAAAATGTGCTGCACCATCTTTCTCGTACCACTTCCTGTCGTCTTCTTTGTTGTTTCTACTAGGAGTTACGTCCGATTGTTGATGACTCGTGGGATGCGAAAAAGGCGTTTCCATTGCATTTTTGCAAAATACACAAATTTTGATACAACCAAATAAACCATGTCATCTCAGCACAGAAACTTAATGTGAAAAAAAACCTGAGCTTTTTCAAAATGTATTTTCATAATTTCAAGTTGCTCAACTCTATGGTCAATGGAAACGCAGCTAATGAAACTCAAACCCTGCATATACAAGAGAACAAGATGGCTGCATATTGATGAAATCATCAGTTTGCTAAAGTTTTTTTTGTTGCTTGTTTGTGTATTTGCAAAAGCGTGAAAGATGCACAAAGATGTATGCAAATGTGCATAAGTGCAGGATTATGATGGTTCGATGTGCAAAATTGTTGGTGCAAGAAGATGTCCTTTTGCTAAAATATATTGGTATCCACTGATTCAGGATGTGTGTACAGTTCAGTAATTTGTAAACCACCAATCAATTGCAGCTTTACAACAGCCTTTTGGAAAGAGCACCAAAGAAATGCTCAGCGTTTTAGTATTCAGGCCTAAAACTTGACTTTTTGTGTGACAAGACTACAGCAAAACACCCCGATCTTTCTTTAATGGGCCAGAACCTTTATTGATAAACACTACAGGGACAGTGCTTGTGGGGTTGCACCAATGAAATAATAAGGAGACTGAGGGTGTGAAGTCTTGCAAACTAATTACAGTGTGATGAATTTGTCTTGGAACAACAAGCAGCATCTGAATGCTGCCCTGTCTCCTTGACTGATTATACTGAACAACCTCCAGCTTCATCCATCATGCATCTTTATGGCTTCTTTGGGGAATGGTTTGCGAGTGTGCACAGTAATTGCACACAGGTGTGTTTCCGTGAGTGTGCACAGATTTTTACATACACACACGTATTTGCGGGACAACCAGAGGATTGGTGTGTATTTTCTGTGTGTCAGGAGAGGTGTGGTCAGGCAATTAACCAGCTGTGCTAACGATCATCTCAGTGCAGCATCACACAATGTTTTACAGCACCATCCAGCACTTTACTGCCTTTGTTGTCACGGTGATATAGTATTCTCCACCATAAAGTGCTGATACTGGTGATTGTTTTGGCCTCTTCACTCTTGTTCTTTTTACATATTTAAACACACACATATACACAAATACAAGAACACAACCAATGCAAATGTGTTTAATCTGTTTAAACACACACACATCCACCCCACCAGTCTTTTATGGGTTGTGTATGCTTTATGGCTGGTGTCTACTGGTCTGCCCTGGGACCAATCTCAAGCCATAGATCTCCCTTATCATAAAATGAGCATGGTGTGAAATAACACAGTGGTGGCCATGCTAGAAATTCTCCATCCACTCTGGAGATACCCTCCGTCATGGAAACGCCAACCACATCAGCACTTTCATGCTAATGTAGACAGCGTGACACATAAAATGAGTTATGTACTGCTGTGGGAAACAGGCTTTCTAATAATTTTTGGAGAGGTTTATTTATTTTTATATTTTCAGTGAACCTAAGAGGAAACAGCATGTTTTTTTCTATAAGATATTTCATCATTTTAAAGAGCATTAAAAATTTCACTTCAGTTGGACATTCTTTGTTCTGTTTAAAAGAAAATAAATAAAAATCAGTTGTTTTTGATCAATTCACCAAAGAAACATTAGTTGCTGCTGGGGCTACATGTCCTCCGTATTATTTTTACTTAAGGGTGTAGCAACAAAATTTAATAGCAAATTCTCACTATTGAATAAAAATAGTGAAAATGTGAACAAAGGTGTCACTTTTAACAATGGAGCAAAATTAACGGTATTCCAGCTGAAACAAAATCTCTGCTTGTTGTTTCTGTTTACATGAAAGCCAATATGAGCCCTGGAGCACAGCTAGCCACTACAGCAAGTAGCTATTTGCATTTTGTTTCAAAAAAGGTTTGAAAGTCCAACTCTGCTGCTGCAGCAGTTTTTTCAATGGGCAAGAGGATACAAAAAGATACCTATTGACAAGATACATGAGCAGTTAAGTAATTTTAATGGTAAATATTAATGACTGAAACATGTCATAGTACCTGCCAAAACTAATGAATACGCTGTTAAAAAGATCATTTATGAATAATTGCATTTTATCTCCCCTGAAACTTAAAACTAGTGTGCTTTTACTAATGAAGGATGTACTGACTTTTCCTGCAAGTGGTTTTTAATGGACCTTTCATTATCGTCTAATTTTTATCAGCAGAGTCATTTTGGTAACAGCTCAACCAAGAAGAGCAGCTGTTGCCTTGGGTTTCTAATTGATGGAAAATGAACTTGAAGTGAAGTTTTATAGATGCAATAAAATATCATGAATATTCTAATTTGTATAAGTTTTGATACCATTTGAAAAAAGATTTACTCTACAGAAATATATCCCTACCTTTTGATGCTGCTATGGACCTTTTTGGTTCTACATTACATTCAGTTACTCTTTAGTTTATTTCCTTCAGCAGCATTATTCTAGGTAAAACTTTTGCTTTTGCAACTTGCGGGATTATTAAACACTTTTCTTTTCCTGTTTCAAAAACTCCTCATCTGATCCACTTTGTGAGCGTTGCTCTGGGGAGTAAAACCTGATCTTGTTCCAGTGATTGATGCTCTCATTTTGTCGTCTTAAAACTCAAATGAATATACAGCGAGGGTTCATAATGTGTCAGAAGATTGTCTGGATGCATTAGTGCACTGGGGACCCCCAGAAGCAACAGATGCCACCCCTAACAGACCATTGCCACAGTACATGTTGCACCACAGACTTATCCTTACGGTGACATTAAGAAAAGTTTTCTGACAATGATCTCATTAATGCAGCTTGTTGGCTTTTTGTTGATCATGCACAGTGTTTGTGCAACTGAGGTCTTTTGCTATCATCTGGAGAAGCCAGGTCTTTGGAAGCATGTTTTAAAAATGTGAAGCAGTAGAATGGCATTTATATGTATATCGCGCTCATGTGTGCATTCCTTTCCACCTGCCTCGAAGCCTCCAGTTTTTGGTGCTGCAAGGAGTCTTAATTAATCTCTGTCATTAATAATTTAATCATGGCTTTTTGTTTAATAAACAGTTTGGCAGTGATGTATTGCAGCTGGGTCAGGTAATTTGATTGGCGGTGGAAATGAGCCGGGTATGCATATGTCTCTCTCTCCCTCCCTCTCTCTCTCTACCCTTCTCTCTCTCTCTCTTTCTCCCAAAGATATTACTGCTGGCATTCAGCAGCAGAGAGCGTGCACACACTACAGGGGGAGGGCAATTACGCTAAGATGCCATAATGATCAGTGATGGATGTAGAGGGAGCACATTTCAGCTAATGAAATAACACTGAAAGAAAAAATGGGCAAAGAAATTTTTTTAGAATTACTTTATATTACAGAGTACATTTCCATCACTGTCTCTTCAACTATTATTAGGGGATCCAAAATGGGATTATATGCTTTTTTTCCCCTTCTGAATGATATTTTTCAGATTCAGTACATAAAATGAATCTGATTTCCAAAATGATATTTTAGGCATTTTTAAAAATAAGCACTAGATGGCACTCTTGAACAATCTGCCTAAAATTTAGCACTTCAAACTTCTTTTCTTACTTAACTTACTTTCACCCACCTGTATCCATTATGCTTAATCATGAACACCAGAAATACGGTTAAAGTGTTCCTCTGTGGGCCAGCTTGATTCTTACACTTACACTTGCAGGCATTGTGTTCAATCCTGGCCAATTGAAACATAAAGGCTTTCAGAAAATCAACACTTCAAAATAGCAGAAGGCTTTAAATTAAACCATTATGCATGTTGGTTTTGAAAAACATTAGAATATGAGCACTTTTGTCAAATATTCATTGTGGTAAGATCATGTAAGTTTTTCTTAAATCAATGAAAACTCAACATTATGTATGGCTGGTTAGCCCAGCTGGTCAGAGTGTGGTGCTAATAATGCTGAGGTCATGGGTTAACGTTAGTAATGTTACTTAGTAATGCTACTGACGTCGGACCACTTTTTTCAGTAATGAGTAATCTAACGTGTTGCTATTTCAAATCCAGTAGTCAGACTACAGTTACTTATCGAAATTACCTTACTGTTTTCTTTTGCAATTAAATTTTATTTCCTCTACGCGTCTTGGGGAGTAACTGTCGTTTCTATGCGACAGTATCAGCAGTGACAGAAACATAAACAATGGAGGGAAAAGGCAGATGCGCAATTTGTTGCTGGAAAAACAGAAAGTATTTTGAGTTTCACTCGCCAACACCGATTATTGCAAGCAGGTTTGGGCTTGTTTTTTTCTAAAGTCGCTTGCAGATTTAATGAGTAGCGGGTTGTGCTTTTTGGGCTTGGAAATAAGCAGATATAAACCCCAGAATTTGACTGACATTCAGTTAGTTTTAGTCATACTCTCCCTGTCCATCATTTCCCAAATGATCCGTCCCGCTGTGTCTTTGTTAATGTCAAGTTAATATATTACCTGTGGATTACGTCGAGCTACGCATTGCGCTCCAGAAAACTGCAAACATTGAGACTAATATGAACAACGCAATAAATGTGAAAACAGCCACGAATGAACGTGTCCGTAAAGTTACACTTGAGGACTTAATCAGTTAATCACGTGACTTCTTAAAGTGCTGGATTTTGTTTAGGTTAGAGTAAAGTGGAGCTACACTTTTCAGTTTAAATTTGCAAAGATTTTTGAATACCAACATCTCATTTCTCTTCCCAGTTACATGCTACTTTATGCTGTTTTTTTATTATCTCCAAAAAAATCCAGATTGTAACATTGGAAAACAAAAAAGGGTAATAACATTTTGTAAAACATATGATAATATTACAGAGGTACAAATCTTGATTGTTTGATTTTTGAATTGCTTGAGGTTGCAAAGTTGTCCTACCGTGAATATCTCCATTAATCCTTTTAAATTATATGTAGTCTGTTTTGTGCAAATATATGTAGAGGCAAAGGTAACAAGGAAGTCCATGTTTACTGTTATTCTTTCTTTTTTGCATTTAATATCTTGGTTTTGTGACAGAACAAAACATTATAGACAGTGCCATCATTTTTTTATTACTGTAGTTTTTTCTCTCTCAATCCTTACCCAATTACATCTCTTTAGCTGCCTGGGAGGCATTTGCATAAGCACACTAGGTGTCAAAAGGCATGTGAACAGCTTAACTCAGTACTGATGTCTGATTGGTCTGCAACTCAATCGGATGTTAAAGGGCTCTTCTGTTTGGAAAGATTTAAAATCAAGCCATAGAGGGACAGCTAGGCAATCAGAAAGATTGGGTGAATTTGGGTAAAATGTGCTGGCATGTGTATTTTACTTCAAATCATAATAGACTAAAACAGAGGCCACAACTATGAACTTTGTTTTAAAATGAAAACAATGGAGTTTATATTCTAAGAGTATACCTTCATCTATTAAGCATGCTATAATAGCTTGAGCATGCAACTTTAATTATAATGTTGATATTCACTCGTAATCTCACTAATGCTGGAAGTGGTATGATGAATGCAAATATGCAAAGAGCAATCTGTTAGCTTAATTACAGTCAAATATTGCACAATCTATTAGGGAAAGCAACCAACAAAATAAGGCCCAATGAAATTTAAAAGTAAACTCTTGTTATTTTTCTAATCTGAAATGGACAAATCAGTTACATTGAATTAAATAAAGCATGTGAAAATCAGACCAAAGCCCTGCAACTCCAAGTCAAAGACTAAAATCCAAACTACGTCTGATCCGTAAAATATCCACATTGACAGAAAATGTCTGAAATAAAATTCTTCCTCAATAAAATATCTTCATTTATGTATTTTTTTTAATACACTGAGCAAAAATGCAAACTAAAAAATGTTGTTTTTACCCTTGTCTTGTCATGAGCTGAACTCAAAGATACAAAATATTTTTAGACATTTTGCTCTCAAATATTGTTCACAAATCCATCTAAATCTGTTACTGAGCAATTCTCCTTTCTCAAGATGAACCATCCCAGGTGTGGCAAACCAAGACGTTGATTAGACAGCCTGATTATTTCACAGGTGTGCCTTAGGCTACCCTACAAGTGGCCTTTCATCATTAATGATCTGTAGACTCTACTAAAGTCATGCAAGGATCTATTTCCTCCATCTCAAAATATCATGGAAATGTCAATCTTCTTTAGTTAGTTCTAAAAGTGAAACTCTTATAGATTCATTACACACAGAGTGCTGCAATAGTTATATAGTGACTTTGTTAATAGTGTTTAGCCAGTTTAGCAGAACATTTTAATATTAAATGAGACCAACAATAAAGGATTTTTAATTTAAGCTGAACAATTTGTCCATGTACTATCCATCATAGGCAGTCAGTGCTTGGTTGAGGCACACATTTACAAAGTTACACAGATATTGCTCAGTAAACACTTTGTATTGCCTTGTTGCTGAAAATGTGCTATATAAATAAAATTACCTTTACCTTTTCCTATATTACATGTAAATCTGGAAAAGAGTGCTGCCCCCCCCCCCAAAAAAAAAACATTACAAATTTGATATCCTTTTCGTTGTTTTTCTTTTTTTTTTGTTTATTTGTTTATCTTGGGAGGATTAATACTTTTTGAAGACATTCATTATCGTTGAAACACAAAATATTCAATGTTTGTATGACCCTGTTCTTTGCTCCCCTCTTGAATGAACTATTCCCTAGAAAATGTCAGTGCAGGGATTTGAGTGGGAAGCATCCAAACAAGAAAAAAAAAAAAGACCTCCCAGATCGTTTTGACCCCTGCTTTTAATCTTGTTTCTTTTTCTTTTGTCTCCATGCTTCATTACCTACAGCGTCAACAACGCAATCTGCCCAACTATATGATGGCACATTTATTAGCTGGCGCTGTTGCTGAAAAGCGTATACGTGTTTTAATTCCAAATAAAACTGCCAGAAACATCATCCTGAACATGTTGTGCAAAATAAATCAAAGCCCAGCAAGAAAAACACCTAAACTGGTGTCTGTGTTTCTCCCCCTGACTCTACCACTGAAGAATCTTCACAATCTTAAGGCTAAGTTGTTTTTCTTCCTGTACTTGTCACAGCCGAACAAATTCAGTGACACATTCTCCCCCTGAGAGAAATTACTGCCTCATTGAACATGTGATTAATACGACACATTGCGCTGAAGTTTTAGTTTGATGAAGACGTCAAACACATACATGAGTATGTTTTTTAAATCCCTATAGGGATTGCATGTGCATAAAATGACGATGAAAGGTGTTGAGCTGTCTTGTCTGTTTTCACTGAAATGTGTGTAAAATGCTGCAGTTTTGAGAGTGCCAGAGTTAGACTAACAAAAAGGCTCATTAGTTGCTGGAGTCACATTGGTGGGCGCAGAGAGGGCCCAATGTCCCTCTGGAGAGAGATCGAACAGATGTTTACTGAGAAGAGAGCGCACCATAAAACAGATCCAAAACCTACAGTAACACACACTGATGCACAAACTGCATTAACATGACATGAACTTTCCAGTATGCAGAAAAAATAAACACAAAAACTGACACAAACATATGTAGAGACATACAAAACGCAGAGGGGCCCACTAAGCACAGAGGTGTGAGCTGTCAGCAACACACAGACACAAACTGCAAAATGCTCAGCAGATTATTAGTCACATTTGTATTTAGTTTTTTCACTCTCTTACAGAACAGCTCTTTATTTTAAAAACATTTATTGCATACAAAAAAATTTAATGTGAAAATTCTGTTCAGAAGAGGATAAAATGTTCCTTTCGCTGGCCAAGAAAAATGTCAGTTTGAATGATTTATGATTTATTTTCAGTCTAAGTGAGATTCCACAAGGTGTAATTGAAGTTTCTGCTTTAAAAGGGGTTCCAAAAGAACTGAAATATGCCAGGCTGCCACTGGTTGGGAATCTTGAATCAACCTTGGACTTTGCCTTAAAAAAAAAAGATATAAAGACGTTTTCATCTATTTTCATCATTTAGTCTTTCCACATGTCATGTCTTGATTTGACAATATTTACCCACCTAACTTTGCAAAAGTTCTAAAACATTTGTCAGACTGCCAAGAAATCTTTTGTTCACAGCCTCTTTAGGTGCCACCACAGATGTTCTGTCTGACATTAGTCCTGCAATCTTTGATACATCACTCCAAAACATATATTTTCCAAAATCAAAATGGCTCCATGGAACTATTCATAATTTCATCAATGTTGACAAAAATCGGATTTATCGTAAGATAGATCAACATTTAAAAAAAAAAAACATTTTATTATCAGGTAAAGAGTACATGAGTAAATACAAAACACAGTATTCAAATGAGGATTTCATAAAGTGAAAATATTGAGTTGTGAAGTCATTTCTTGATTTCGTAGCTGTGGCAGTAATCAGACCTGAGTCTAGTGAAATTAACAAAAATTATTGACCAATCAAAGTTAATTAATGATTTATCAAAGGTGGGCAGAATTGTTTTTGCATATATTTCTACACTTCTGTGAACACAACAGTCCAAATGTTATGAGCTTCAGTCTGCAGACTGTAATTCATCCCTGACAGTTGTAATGTAATACAGAGGACTTTCTCTGTGAGTTGCTCAGAGTCATTATGTACATGATGGAAAGGATGAAAAATTATATCTAATAAAAGGAATCAAACTAGTTTATTAATAGGAGTTTGGTCGATAACATGTATGCTAAACTGATAACCATGATGATTTGGAACACATAATGATGCAGATTATTCAGATTTACATCCCTGTTTAGTAGCAGGACTGAAGTTCCCCTGTTTTGTGCTGCTGTTTGTGACTACTCTAAAACTTAAGTCAATTTATTATAGTATGAGTTTATGTCAAGTTGAAAAAAGCTGCAAACTCATTAGAATGTGTTTAGAAATATTCTCAATACTAAAATATCTATATTTTCTTTTAAAAGCCATACAGTGACAGGGCGCTGTGGTTTTAATCACAATGTCATCATACCATGATCATACAATATTATTCTTATATTGCTAATCCCTATCATGATATGGTGGAGGTTGGAAAGCCACTGAGTTAGAAAGCAATACAAGTCAGAGACAGAAAATAGCTGCGATTCATTCCCTAATAACAACTGTGCAAATGTGTTCAAGACAAAACCCACAAAACATGCATATATGCACATTATCAGGTTTCTAAAATAGCATCTGCTTCAATACAGTACTGTTATTATTGTTTTTCACTCCTCAATAAAACTTTGCCATTTTTATAGTCACACTAATGCACACACAGGTGAGAAACTTACTTATAAAACATTTTGTGAAGTAAAACAGTTACAATCCATTCTGAACGAAAAAAAAATCAGCATTATTTTATTAGGTTATATTCTTCCTAGCAGAAACTTCAGGATAATCAGCACCAATAACAGGTACAATGAGCTTCATTATGCAAAAGTTAGAGGGAGACGGAAAGAACCTGATTTCTCACCAAGCTCTAATTGGTGCAAAGACAAAACTAATGATCGTTAAGTGGGGAATGTTAGCTGCAGGCTAACTTTTCTCACTCCATAAGGATATGATACATAATTCATAGCCAACAGCTGAGTGAATGAGGACAAAGAGAGGAAAAAAGAGAACAAGAGATGAAAGAAAGCCAAATCAACGGAAATATGTTTATAGAAAGGGTGAGCACATGTTTATATATGTTCTCCATGATTGATGCACACAGGAATGTGATTGCAGAGTATATATTAGACTTTACATGCGTGTGCCTTCAGTTTACAGCAGGCTGCCTGGTGTGTGAAACTTTGAGGTGACTGAGAGCCTGTGAGAATAGTTAGCAGCCACCAGACACACACAAATTCACTCGCATAAACACACTGAAGAAGCAACAAGAACGGCAGCTGTTGCTAATTAAAGATTCATGCTCAAATTCCTGTGAAAACTCAGTGTGGCGATAAACACTGGGGACACGCCGATAGGAAGGAGAGGGAGAGGAGGAAAGAGAGCGACAAACAAAGAGGAAGAAAGACAGAGATGGGGAACGGAGATCAGCAGGAAGGATGGGGACGCTAAGCTGTTTTCACACATGATCTCCAGACAACACCTGGAGAATCTGGTCCTGAATTTGCCCACACATGCCCTGTACATGTGGAAGATAGAGCAGGATGATGGGAAATCTCCGTGCAGAATGCAGTTCATAAGAAGAAATCATATTGGTTTGCAGGAGGCTGGAAATGATGCAAAAACCTCTGTTGTAATCGTGGAGTTTTGTTGACAGCATGCCAAAAATGGCAGGCAAGAAACCTGCTCATCCCTAATAACGATCCCTGGTTTTTGTTGACGTTGCTATACTTTCTGAAATGACTGGCAGCCCGATAAAAGAGTGGGAAGCAATAAATGAGCAGAAGAAATCTATGAGAGACAAAACACCGCTAAGAATCCACAGAATTATTTGCTCTGTTTACACATAAGCTATTCTGGATATTTTATAACTTTGATAAAGGGAGTTGACAACTACTGAATGTGAAGATGTGCTTTGCATCTTATGTGGTTTGCTCCCATTGGCAAACATAGAAATCCTGTAGATGGTCCAACACTGAGATAATCAGTCAGCAAATGGAAAAACACATAGCTTACTGTTAACTTATAATGTGATTGAAAAGGTTTTCGAGGCAAGAATATAAATTGATTTGACTGATTCAAAAAAACATCCTACTAGTATGGATAAGTGCTAACGCAAAAGCGGACAAAAACTGAATATTTTGCCAGTGGATGGAAAGTATATTGAGAAACAGATTAAAGGACGGACAGACACTTGGACACATTATTCAACACAAGTTTTAGACAACAGGATTGGAAATAACATTTTTAAATATGTTTGACTTTTTTTTTCTCTACTACATATTTCCAAGACACTTGCAACAACTTCTGTTCCTTTTAAAGATCCCAAAATTGACATAGGAGCTCTAAAATCAGAGTTACCTTAAATCAACAATGCAAACCTTAATGCCCTATTATCAACAAGAAAAATTTTGATATTTGAAGAATAATTAAAGAATTCATTTTTAGTACTACTTAAAGTAAAGTACCTTCAGTATTAATAGTTTAAAACAGTTTGCTAGAAGAAACCAAAGAGCATTAACTATTTTCTCTTGGGTAGCATGATATATTTTAAATTATTTTCCCAAAATTCAACAAAGCATTTTAACGCTGTTACATAGGGACGTTAAACCATGTTGCAGGTCTTAATGTGATTACACAGAATGTAATGATGATCCTAGCTTTGGGGTAAAACATTGTGACTCTGTTTTTTTTTATTTACAAACAGCTAAAAAGTCACTCAAATCCTAATCAGCTTGTGTTTAATCCACAGATGCCACTCTAATGCTGCGGCATCATTTAGAGGGGTTAAATTAATCTCAATAATTAATCTCTGTCAGTCTGTTAATCAATTTTTTGGAAACATTCAACAGTAGGTGAGCTGCTTGGGACCTGAGTAAGAGCAAACATTGAGTTTGGGGTGAAGGATGATCTCATTTTGGTCGTATTCTCTCATTTCTTCTATTCTCCTTGACATATGAGTTGCAAGATTAACAAAGATGACAGCTAATATGTGATCTAAGATATTATGTTAGAGGGACAGGAAAAACATTTGTCTCACCAGCAAAGCATAAATTCAGAAACTAACTGTTTTACCAGTGAAATAGTGAGCCTCCAGGAAAGCAACATCAGCAGCTGATTTGTCTCATCAAGTCTTCAGTAATTACATCAATTATGGCGTATTTTACTATTTCACTTCTGTTAGAAATGTATGAATTTCAAAATCAGCTAAATCAACTGTATCTCTGAGAGAGTTATGCATTTCTTATCACAACTCAGAAAACAGACAAGAGGTTTTACACCAGACATTTAATAAAATACAGTTAGCCTGTATTATTCATTCATCCCAACCAAATGGTAAAAAAAGAGAAATATATTTTAAAGCAATGTACATTTAATTTAAAACTTTGTAAATGTTCAAAAACATAATGTGGACCGTTACATCAGAAGTATCTAAGGCTTTGTGTTCACACTGTGGACTGTACTAAACTGTAAATTGGAGTCAAGGAAAACATGTAATTGTTTTCGGACACACTTTAGCCAAACAAATGTTCAGCCATGTCCAGAATGAATCTTCTCTCAACTTTGATGTGTCAATTTGTCATTGTGATCACCATTTGCTGTCAGATAGGATATCATTGTTTTTGGTGAAATTTGGGAGGCAATGCTGGCTGGAGCTGGTGTTTGTTTTAATGTAAAAACATAGTTTTTAAATTAAAAACACATATCGGATCAATATGTGTTTTGTTGATCTGTATAATGTCCAGAAAGAACTGTAGGAATATGTTGTGCCTTCTGTGTTTTACTTACTTTTAACCAAAAAAAAAAAAAAAAGTGGTTTGCACATTTTTTAACTTAAAGTTGATTTTGTTACCAGTGCAGGTTGGAGTCATCCCTGGTAACCTGTTGGTACATGTTTGGATATTTTTCATACTAATAGTTTCATTAGATTTGTTTTGTTTTGTACACGTTTATTTGGTTCACAATAATGCCGCATACAAAGTAGGATTGCATATTGAACAAAGAGAAGTAGAACAGGCAACATTAAACAACCAGTTTCCCCTTTACCTTTGAGAAACTGGTTTTAATGGATGGATGATATGAGAAGAAAGCATCTACTGACTAAACCATTTTCCACCGAAAAGTGAAAATGAAATCAATCATTAAAACAACACTTTTAATTGCCACAATTATCATTTTGAGCTTAATTACAAACGTTTTACTCTTCTTTATATTGGAAATAGGTACCAGTGGAGCTTTTATTGGGTTACAAACCTATGATGAGGCTTATATTGCTTACAAAATGTTCCCCTTTTGGTTTATAAAACACATTTAAACTCTCACTGGATGTAATTTCAGCTTGAAAAAAGAAACAAGGGGGTTTATTTTTTTTAACAGGTTTATAGTCAGATCATTGTGTGGATTTAAAACATAAAACGAATGAACAAAATGTTTTAAATGTATTTTCTGGCTACAGGTTTTTACATTTTCCTGGAGGACTGGATGAAACCATTACAGCTTTTTTCTTGGCATTTCCACTCAATCAATAGTCATACATGGTTTTTTTTAATACCCTAAGTGCGCCACCCGGTGTGCCACAAAGTCAGGGAACCACGTACTGATCATCTGCAAAACGCACCCAGGCTATTTAGTCTCAGAACAATACAAATATAAGGTGACATTTGAGAATCCACATTTATTTAACTACACATTTTACTTTTACATCTAAACACGGAATTGCACTTTGGGCTCTTTGGAAATAACAACATATTGATTGCTGTTTAAAAGTGGATTGGGGCCATTTTGACATAAATGTCAGAATAGATTAGCTGACATGTTTATAGGACTAAAGCAGACACACAAATTCCACAAAGATACAATGCATTTGCTGAGATAATAGCACATATCAGTGATACCACACTGCATCCTTTTTATTTAACAAGCGTTGATGTTCAGCTTTAATTGCAAACAAGCTGTAAGAGGTAATGTGGTTCATATAACAGTAAATTATCACTTTTCTTGAGTGGTAAAGTCAAAAGTAAACAAATTATAATGAATGTTCTTGACTGAAAACAACATGACTATACTTGATTTTATTAACTGCTTTTTTTATTTATCAGTTTCATACATAAACACGCGAAAAAACTAAATTGTGTATAATTCATTTTTTCTATTTGTGCTATACAGTGCTTTGCTATTATATTCATACCCCTTTAACTTTTTCACAATATGTGACGATGCAATCAAAACCCTTTATTACATTTTATTGTGAACATTATACAATGTCATAAAAAAAAATCTGACAAACTGACTATTCAATACTTTTCAGAGCCACAATTTGCTGCAGTCACAGGTCCAGGCTATAAACATAGCCCAATATACTATATGTTTATACCAACTTGCAAATCTAGAGATTTGGTCTCATCTGTTCATGCTTCTTTGTAAAATTAGTTAGTGTTGAGAGTAACTGTGAATTTCTGTTTTTAACTTCTCCACAGATCAGTTGGATTTAAATTTGGACTTTGACTATTCTGAAACAAAAGAATGTTTTTATCTAAACCCTTCCGATGTGTCTCTGTGAAGCGATGAGACTTTTGTCACAAGAGACCAAAACATAGATTTCTGGCCTAGATGCAAAGTTCAGTTTGTGTCAGAAAACTAACAGCCAGGGCAACCATGAAGACAAAAAGTGTGCAGATATAAAACTGGACAGTATAATCTGATGATTTAATTCTGTCTTTACTTCGACGTGTGTCCTGTCGCCTATGATGACAGTGCTAATCACAAATCGATAAAAATGGAGCTCAACGTTATTTATATAACTTTTTCAACCCTTCTAAATGAATAAAATGAATTCTTCTTTTTTTTTTTTTACAAAAATGTAATTATAAAAAAAACATATCTATGCAAATTACAAATGCCTAACAATATATATGCTTTAAGTTTTTAATTTTTGTCCTGCTATATTATATATGTAAGGTATATGAACTGAATCTCTTGTCTTGAGACAAGGTGGACTGTAAATAATACACCAGACCTGTCCTTCAAATCCAGGGAATAGAAGGCTGCATTTGTGGGCCTGCATTTGGAGGAACATTTGAATTTGGACAGCCTTCATCAAATTGAGATGTATTCATGCTTTAAATATGACCTTCTAAGGATGCAGCTCCAGAATTTGGACACACCATTGTGGAAGCTTCCAAAGATTTGAGACTAATGTAGAGGTTTGAATTTCTGCAAGACAACAACTCTAAATAAATAGCCAGAGGATCTTATAAAATAAAGTGGGCTGAATCAAAGCATGTACTTGTGACAGTGCAATTACAATAAAGTTGAATTCTATTCTATTCTATTCTATTCTAGTTAGTGAGAACAACTCAGTCAAAGTTTGCACTCTAAAGGTAGTTTATAATGTGTGACCAGACTTGAAAATTGCTGTTCACAGACATATCCAATCAGGCTGAGCTTAATATTCAATGCCTAAACATGCAAAATTGTTAGGTGCATAGCCTAAAATAATGCTTCCATTTGGTGTTATTTCAGGGAAAATGGAAATGTATGCACACCAAACTGTTCAGATCTTTATTTTTTTATTTTTTTCCATGTCACTGTAATGTGCTGCTTTTTGGTAGTGTGCTGCATGAAATCACAGTGAAATGCACACAGTTTGTGGATATAACATAGTAACTGGGTATAAGGCAGTTTAACAGATGAATGAAATCTACGTTCATAGACAAAAAAGTATTGAACCTCCACAAACCATATTAAAGCTATTTTCAAGTCATTTGTCGTTACAGTTTGATGCCATTTAGATGGAGGCATTAGTGAGCCCTGCTTGGAGACTTGGCCACTGTCATTTAGAGTCCTTTCTGCTCCAGCTTTGCACTTTTGTTTGATTTGTGATTTGGTTTATGAACCAGCAGAAGCTCTAATGGAAGAGAGAGACACTCTCTGATCCCCATTATCTACCTGCTGCCGCAAAGAGAGGCAGGTAGAAGCAGGAGGAGGACAAGAGGAAAGAAGCTAAAAATGACGACCAAGCCATGGCCCTCATTATTAAATCCCATTAACCACAGGGAAAAAAAAGCCTGGGGGCGACAGAAAAGGAGGGGAAAATATATCTGTAAATTGAACAAGAGAGAATAGCTTGATGTTAATGATAAGCTAAAAAGTATCTAGAAAGAGTGATTTAAAGTTAAACGAAAGACAGCCTTACACAGAATGGGAGATGAAAGGAGTAACAGGCCAGGTCTCTTATGTGTATGTGATCGGGGATGAAGGAGCCCGGTCAGCCTTCATAAGCCAATGATTTACACAATCCCACTCACCACCTAATATTTCATCTGTGGTACATTTGTAATCTCCCATCCAGTGTGGCCATGAGCCATTACTGATGGCCAGGATCACAGCATGGTGGCCCCCTCGGAGTAATGAGATAGAGAGAGGTGGAAAGTGAGAAATGGGGCAGGCAGGAAGGACGAGGAGGAGGGGGAAAAAAGGACAAAAAGGGGAGGATAATGGAAGAGGAGCTGGGGATGGAGATGAGGGTAGATGGAGGCTTCTCAATGTGCCATTATGGAGCACGAACAGGATGAAAAGGAAAAAAGATCCAACGGACAAAACATCTCAGAGATGCAGATACTCGGACAAAGAAAGGGAGGAAGTCGAATGAGAGTTGAACAAAAGTACAGGTTGAGAAAAAAAGGTATGGAATAGAAGGAGGAGATTGATTTTCCCTCATTATGTTTCTTTTCAGAGTAAGAAACTAATTCCCCCAGCCCTGCTTCTTCTCCTGCTTTAAAAAAAAACAATCTAATAAAAGATCGCACTAGCCTTCTTTAGTCCCCTTGACATAAAACATGTTACAGATGTGTTTGACACTAAAATGAATAGATTATGAAATCATTTCAAACAGAAGAGTTGTATTTGTGGTTGCTGTCACCGTGACAGTAATTGTACTGTGTGAACAAAAAAGCATCTATTTTGTTTGTTCTGTTGTACATGCTGTATCTCTGTCATGTCCTTAGGCTTTAGAAGTTCTGGTTCTTTTTGGAAAATCATGATTGCCAGTCAGATGTGGTCGGTAGAAGCTAGAACTCTAAAAGTATGTGAGCCCTGAAAAAAAAAAAATATATATATATAATGATTAACTTGAATGGATGGGGAAAGAATCACAGGAAGAAAAGCTTTAAACTAATACAGATTATTGATGGGCAAGTTGGATAGAATTTTGAACCCTAATTTGGAAAATCTTCTCACTGTTCAATTGTGTGAAGTGCATTCTGACTCAAATAAATGAGTAAACTTTAATATATATATATATTATACAACAGTCATTTTAATTTACCTCAATTATGTTTTGATAGTTTCTATTTATTTGCGTGAAGCTCATCATTTCACTCACTTGAATCTTTACTGCAGACCCCTTTTGTTCAAAAACATGTTTAAAACGGAATCATCACTTTAGTTCACTAAAGTAAAATGGTGATAAATGTACAAAGAGAAGACATATGGTTGAATAAAGATGAGCCCAAAAGCTTTTTTATTTCTTTCTTTTAATAGTCGAGACAAAGAGAAGGCTAGTCTTACCATCATACATCAATTTTCACCATCTTCACAAAATTGTTCACTTTCTCAAAAGCAGGCAATTTTGTAACTTTATGTTATTGATAGAAGAAACCCTTATTATTCCATCTGGATAACATTTGATTAAGTCTTTCCCTTCATCCCACCAGAAATCACATTATATTGCTGTAGAGGTAATTTTCTACTTCTAAAGCTAATTAACCCAATCAGAGTACAAAGGACCTGCTGAAGCCATTACCCAGCATGCACAACAGTTACAAGCCAAAATTGCAAAGAAACTTTAATTATCCTTCTAATTTTCAGCAAGGTGATTTGTGCTTATTTTTGATCTGAATAATTATATATTCAAGACAAAATTATTTTGTTCAGATTCCTAATTGAATGCATATTTGTTTGTTCTTCTGACTTTTTCTTTTTAAAGAAAAGTTAATTAACCACCTGCAGTACGAAAGGATGGAAACCAAACTAAACTTTTACTGCAAACTATGGTTTTTCTCTATCTATCTATCTATCTATCTATCTATCTATCTATCTATCTATCTATCTATCTATCTATCTATCTATCTATCTGTCTATCTGTCTGTCTGTGAATTTAGCCTCAAAAAGCAACTCCTCCATCTGTCATGAAAATTCAAAAATATTGATCAATTAATTTAATTTAATATTCTGGAAAGCAATTGCAGCTTTATACTCCAGTGAACCACAGTAAGAGCAACAGTCCACAAATGGACAATTAGTGAACCTTTCCAAATTCTACCAAATTTACTCCAAGAGCACACTGCTCACTCACCTCCAAGGTCTTAAAAGAATCAGGAAATACATCTGAAACCCTGCAAGTCTTACTTGCCTGAGTTAAGGTCAGTTTTCATCATTCAAAAATGAGACAGAGTGAACGAAAGATTCCACTGACAAAACCAGTTCTGACCAAAATGAAGCAAAGGCTTGTCTCACAATTTCTGTCAGATATTAAGATAAGAAACTCAGCAGTCTATGCCATTTAAGTCAGAAATTGTCTTAATCCTTCTATATTGCTATCCAAGAATAACTTGTGATCATCTGCACAAAGTCATGTTTATTGTTTTAAAAAATAAGACATTTTCCAATATTAGTGATGAAAAAAGTCTTTTTTTCCTCAGTCCTCTGCTTCAAAGGTCAATCTGGAAATAAATGTGAAACATTTCTGGGCTTTAAAGTTTATTTTTGGAAACATATTTCACAAACATATTTCTTTTTGTGTTAAATGATATATGAAGTGTAATGAAGAAAATAAAATCTGAAACAAAACATTTAAAAAAATGATACAAACACTTTCTCTCCGTTTTTTAACTACGGTTGGTCTTGGGTAATAGAAAAATCTGATCAGGTGAAAACCGCACCAAATGCAGAGATGTGTGATTTTTGCATGAAATCAGAAATGTGCACTCACAATAGACTGGTGCACCACAGAGAACTATATAAATGAACTGGCAACGGAAAAGCTCCTCTGATCGTGCCCAGAATGAGTGGCAGGGCACTCTGAACACGATTCAGTCTCGCCGTCACTGCAGGAACAGTGGAACCTGAACGGAGGGCTCTGATAGGCCCAGTGGGGAGGAGATTGCTCTGTCCCTGATTGGATGATTAGGGGCTGCAGGGGCTCAAATCAGCCGTTTTCAGGAAGAGAATAGTTTGGTTAAGTGGATTGGCACTGAGCGTGCACTGTGTGCTCTTTGTGTGAGTTCTGACGGTTGTGTCTTTTGCCCATTTCTGTGTTTAAATGTGTGCAGGGGTGAGTCTGTGTGTTTTTATGGGTGTGTTCAGACACAAAGGAGGGCTCAGGAGTCAGGGAGATTGGTGCGAGAAAAAGAGAACAGCCAGGTGGTTTCAGAGGAGGAGAAGGGTGGGAACAGTTGTGGGTCCACTAAAATTGACTGATGGATGGGTGGAAAAAAATAGAATTAGGCAGAATGAAAAGAAAGTGTAAGAAAAAAGGTCTACATAAAAAGAAATACAAAATAAAATGCATTTGGCTGGTTTTAAACCCACTGCATCAACTCTCATTTTAGATTTGTATTTTTTGGACTTTTTGCTATAAGTCAACAAATAAAATAAGTTTGTTGCCTTGATATTTATTTTTTTAAAACTATATTAAAGATTGTAAAGCAGTGACTATACATTTTTTAAAAATCTATCTGACTTATTTAACTAAAGTACCTTGGACTATAAGTTCTTGACTTTTCCACTGACTAATTTCTCACATGAAGAAAATGAAAAAGAAGGAAAAGTATGAGCATTTCTGGGTGTAAGGATTTATTTATACAATTGTCAATTTAATCAATAATAAAGTGAATGAATAATTAAACTAAGATCTACCCACTAATGATTTTTGAGTAAATGAAACACAATCAAAACTTGATGTAATGTAATTTAATCAATACATAAATTAATGAATACAGAGGCAGGTTTAGTTACTGACAAACATTCAGAAATCTAATTAATAAACTCATTAAATTCTAAGACTTGCTAAGTGTTTGTCATTCTTCATGTATGAAAAATGTAATTAGTATATTGAGTACTATTGAGTTTTCAGCGCTTATAGTTTAAATTTGTGCTGTTTTTTTATTTCCTAAATTTGAGTTTCTAATCCTAATAATTAGAAAATTTTGAGTATTGAGGAAAATACTAAAATATTCCTTTACTTGAGTAAGGAAAATGTTTCTTTACTCATGGAAAAATGGAAAATCATATCAGCTTTCAGCACCCGATCCACCACAGCAGAACAAGGAAAAAGCCCCTTAATTGGTGTGTTCACCATAGCTGCAGGATAATATGCCGGACAGGTGGTCAGTAACACAGGAGAACCACAGGGGCCTATACTACCTCTTTTTCATTCTGTACACTTCAATCTTTCCAGACAGAAACTTGCTTTCTGCAGAAATACTCAGATGACTCTGCAGTCATCAGGTATATCAGAGATGGACAAGAAGCAGTTATCTTATCTTGAATGCGGATAAAACAAAGGAGGTAGATTTTATGAGAAACAGAAATAGATCAAACTCTTTGTCTCTGGTAGAAAAAGAGGAGGCTGTGGAGCAAGCAAACTGAAATATGGATGACATCGAAACAACACTTTCAGTCAGAGGCCTCCTCAGGTCTACTGTGAGACAAACTGCTACAGGAGATTCCTCCTGTTCACAGCCATAATTTTTACAGCAAGTCTTTGAAGAAAAAAGTATTTCAGAAATGAACTAAATTAACTACTTTTTATATTTTCCAAAGCCATCTGCATAATGTAGGTGATTTGATTAAACCTTTGGTCCAGCAAGGACATTATGAGAGAGAGCTAGAGAAAAGCTGATCTAGTAAGTGAAAGGTTAAATCTTAGGTGTATAAGTGGCTACACTAGAATTTAAAGTTCTTCAGACAATTTGAATAAGCACACATATGTGTAACAAGTATGGAAGATAGGCATATAACCATTTCTGTACTCATTAGAACAAAAGACGATTATTATGCTTTAGATCTGTCTGTATAGCCATATGCTGATGTTTCTTTTTGTTGAGAGTATTACTTTGTATCATTATGCTGTAGATAACTCCTAATTATTCCATTCTGATTATATTTGATTAAGCCATTCTCCTCACACTCTAAGAAATTACACAATCTCTCAGAAGGAGTAATTTCCTACTTCAAAAGCTGATTAAGCCAATCAGAGTACAAAGGCTCTTGCCATGACCCAGCATGCATGACGTTTAATTATCTAAAATTGCTAACAAAGTTTTAATTTTCTTGTTCTCTCTTTATGAGGGGCTTCTCAGTTAGGTGGCCTGATAAGTTCACCATGAGTTTTGCTTTTAAATTTAGATCAGTGATTACAGTGTATTGCTGCAGCTACATTTTAGAAAACTTGACTAGCTCAGACATTATCTCCACCGTCAGCCAATTTGCCTACGTAGATTTGTTCAGTATATATTTTTTCTTCCATAAATGCATGCTGATAAATGTTACATAACTCTATATGTAGTCGTAGGTTGCCATGACAATGTTTGAATGTCCTAATCCCAACTGATTTATGCAACCACTTTCACCCAAGTTTTATGTTCATATCAATATACTGGACCTCCAATATTTCTGTGTAGTTGTCAAAGATAATACTAAACATTTATAAGTATACTTGTGACCTCTGTGACCTTTCCTTTGTATAAGTTACAAAGAGGTCAAGCTTCTTTCTCATGTCTTAGAGATATTTTTTCTTCCCATATGCATTTGCAGTTCCAATGTTTAAGTTTTCTTTGCATGACCACATAGTTTTGTACATTTTTCAGGTGGTAGGTTGAGTCATATCTTCATCTCTGCTTCTCCTTTCCTCTTTCATTCTTGCACTGTGTATCTTTTCTGAGGGCAGATCAGTTCCTCTAACCTGAAACTCATTTGCTGATCATGGCACCTGACAACCAGTGGGATTCCCTGACATTGCCAGATGGTTCATCAGTAATTGCACTGATCTAGCTTTCCTTGTTTTCTGAGTACAAGTCAGGTGCTGGGTAAGTTTGACTCTTACTGTTCTTGTGCTTTAAAATCACTTACTATGAGTTTATCTCATGTTAAAATAGGTAAAAGAATTCTCCTCAATCATCTTGTGACTACAACACTCAATTTAATGTATCGTGTATTCCTGCTAAATTAAGAAACAAAACAATCATATCCAGATCAAAAATATTCAAACAAGACAGTCTCTTTTGTAAGAATTTTTTCTTATCTTTCTCTGTATGCTGATGTTGACGTGTGTTTAAAATGTGTGGAAATGCACCATATTTCCACACATTTGAGTGGAAATGTCTTCCACAGCAAATGTTTGATGTGAAACATCATAATTTGTGTCTCTTAAGAGTGTAATGTTTATGTTGGGATGAGGTTAGGACAGGGAACATTACTTTTGTTAAATCATCTCATAAAATCTTTGTCTATGCTTTTTGATCATGAGATTAAATTTCTACACACTACTCACACGTCATCACATAAGGTAAAATAATTATTAGCTGAATTAATCAAAAGGAGGTCAGAGTGTCTCTTTAAGTCACATCATGCTGAAGTAAGTTCATCTTTAGCAGTACAGACAGAGTGCATGCATAGAGTAACATGAGATTATGTTATTATGTTTGAGGAGCAGTTGCTTCAATTCCATACCAGGGCTGTCTACTGTATGTGTGGTTTCTATGGTGGTGTGTCGCTGTTGCCAAAAATGTTTCAACATCTGCAAAAAATGAATTGCTATCCAATTTAGCTGGTGATTAATTATGTATGCTACAGTGTATCACTGGAAGCCTCATTAAAATAAGGCAGTGTGTCTTCTTATGTTATTAAAATCCAAGGCAGCAAAACAAATGTGGGATAAGACTATTTTTAGTGTTGGGGATTATATTGGATTTTGCAACTTGTGACTGTTTATGCAAGTTAATAAAGTGTAATTTAATTAAATTGAATCAAATGACTGTTATCTACATTAAACATCTAACACATCACATGCACTTTAACAATTACTTGATCTCAGCTTCAAATTTAAAGTTTTATTGATCTATGTATTAAATTATTTATTTTGACATTTTTCGGTGACATTACGCTCTGAGAAACTCAACCTGTTCGTCCTTTTTACTTCAACAAGAGCTTCCTTTCCTTTGCAATGTTTTTACTTATACTTTTCTTCTTCAAAAAGAGTCTTCTTGCCAAAAGAAGTAGATTTTGTTTTACTGACTTAAATGAGTATTGTAGAATAAAAGTCGACCTTTCCGTCATTTGAACATTGCTCTCCTTAATGCATCCTCAGCACACACAAAGAGATTCAGGGACTGATTGTGTGCGAGGTTGCTCTCTGTTAGCACCTACGCCACATGCAGTGGGTGTCATTGTGTTGCCATGGTAACTAAGCATAAACTGAGTAGCAAGTCTTGCCTGCATAGCTAACACAGTAGGAGACACTCAGCACTCTGCTGGTCATGCAGCACGAGTAAATCTTTTTTGAACTTGAATCCTAATTTAAGAAACTAGGCAGTGTAGTAAAAATCCAATGTTTTCTCGCATCCAATTTGGACTGATAAGAATGAATGTTGCTTTAGAGCAATGCTTCCTATGTAACTCAGTTTTTTTCCTGTGTCCACTTCACTTCCAGTTGACATAATTTACTCAGCTCTCTAACATCAAGCATTTCGTACCGTCTCAAGGTAAAAGGGATTTACTGACCCATGAAGAGGCGTGGCATTTGAAGATAGAGATTAACGAAAGACAAGCAGGTATTATTAAATAGGGAGAAGCTGGAGTCATGTAGTATTTATGAAAGAAAAGGATAGATGAGCAGAGAGTAAGGCAACTGAGTGATGAAAATCTTTTAAAAGGTCATTGTGTAGCCTTGTCTCTCAGGGGACAAATGGGTCCAGACCCTTTAAATGTCTCCTCTTTGTTTGGAAAACAAGGCCAAATCATGAGAAAATGTTTTCTTCTGGCTCTGCAAAGCTTTCGATCAGACTTTAAATCACTTTTAGTTAGTGAATCTTTCTGTTCAAATAAGCTAATAAGCATGTGTTAAACTTGTGTTCACTTTATCCCACTTTACCTAGTTATTAAAGGATTATTAAACCTTTGAATGATGGGTTATAAATCCGAATCTCAAAATAATGAAGTTGAAAACACGGAAAGACAAAGTCCAATTATTTTAAATTCAGATAATTTACATAAAAAAGTTTGTTATAAAAATAATCAGGAAATTAAGCTTAATACAGAACATTGTGGGCAGTGCTTGCTGCTTTTTACTATTGTCTATAAATATGTAGACTGATAGAAATACTGTAAATTTGATTAAAGAAAAAGTGGAGGGATTGGGAAAATAAGAAACATGGCACTTAGATAATGGACAATAGGATTACAATGAGTTTAATATGTGGAAAAATTATATTTATCATCACCGTTGTTCTTTATTGAATTTGCACGCACACCCAAACTTATCATTTTGTCTGCTTTGTCTGCTTTTCTGTGTGATTATGTGTGACTCACACAGAAAAGAAACTATGCCACTCAAGTGGCATAGTTTCAGCAAACAGCTTCACAACAAAAACAAATTTTTAGCTCTTATCTGTGATTCATGTACAAAACAAAAAAAATAATAATAATAATAAATAATAATAAAAAACTAACAAAATCCAGATTGAAATGCAGCTTTCTAAACTAAGATATGTTCAAAGAACAGTTATACAATTTCACAGCCAACTACTGTAATATATTTATTACCACATAGCTCATGCAAATGTATTTTAATATTCAGCAATTCCTGAATGTACAGCAGTTGGAAATGGGAAGTGAATAAATGAAAAGAAAGAAGAATAAATACAAATAAGGCTAATTAAAATACTTATTTCCATGGTTGCAAATACATTTATGATGCTGTGATTATTTATTATTTTTTATCCTTTTGTGTCGCATTTAAATATTTCAGATAATCAAAGAATTTTAAGGATAGGCACCAATAACCTGAGTAAATACAAAATGCACCCTGGTCCTTTGTGAAAGCCCTTTTTGTTGCATTACGGTACACATTTGTGGAAATTATATGTAATAGTTCAACAATTTTCTATTTTTATTTTTTTATTTTTCTCTTTCAGGCAAAAGAATGGATCAATTTGTTGTCGTTGCAATCTTCAGGGGTAATAAAACATTTCACATCTTCTATTGATTTAGAAACAACGTGATTCTTCCCTGATACAGTAAGCTTTTTTTTTTAAGGGGTGTCCCTTTCTCATGCTATTGACGGCACTTCTACTTTTGTCTTTTCACTTCTACACCAGCTTTGTTTCAGACTGAAGAGTGCACAATGGTAGCCTTACGCATATAAATGCAGTTTACTCATATGGGCTGGACTGAATGAACATATTTGTGTCCATCTGAGCAGTCTGCTGCATAAATCTAATGCAGACATAGAGCAGATAGCAGATGCACAAATGAAGCAAATAATGCAGTGTGATCATGTATGACTGACTGTGCTTCATTTACACAGCAGACATCCAAAACCTGTCCTTGAAAGAAAATATGGTCAATTTAATGCTGAAAAAAAATATCTCTATTCAGATTAGACATTTGAACAAGTTGGCCACATTCTTTATATGTTAAGTGTTATTGGTCTTTTTGAAGTAGACCTATGTATTTCAAGGGTCGGATTTCCACAGAAAATATGCAGAGGGTTCTGTCAACCTTACATTACTTGAATGTAGTGTTGCAATTTAATTTTAAAACTGTGAATATATATTTTTAAAGCATTGATTCAGTATGCACTCATGGGGAAAATTAGGACACCCCGAGAAATGTTATGTTATTTTAAAAGAAATGTTCTCATATCATCGTGATGGGAGAAAAAAAAGGGTCATTTTGATGTTTATCTGTAATTAAATCACTTGCTTCTCCAGAGATTGAACAAGATTAGACAGTGGCCACAAAATCCTCAAAAAACAAAAGAGAGACATTTACATGTAAATGTCTAATCTTTTTTTTATAAATTTATCTGGAAAGGAAGGTGATTTAAAACAGGTACACCAAAATTAACAGTGTTTTATTCAATAAAGGATAATTGACATAATTTAAGATAGACTCTTCTGTGTTAGTATTTTAGGGGTTTTGGAGACTCATCTGAACATCTTTTCTAAAGCATGTGCCACTTGATATGATACTTGTTTGATATTTTGACATTTTATATAACGGTGAAATATGAGGGTGCCCTAATTCAGTCCTCTTTCTATTATTTACTGAAATTTTGCTATAAAATATGTTGTTTTTTTCTTGCATCCTCTTTCTTGCGGTTTCATATGTATATGTTTTCATTACCATACAGCCACATGTAGCCTTAGAAGGGGCGGGGGAAAGGGAAATGAAAAAACACCTCTGTAATGAAAGGAAAGAAGACGGAGAGAAAAAACAAGTCATCAGAAATGTGAAAAGATCTGAAAGGTCAGTGTGCTGTTTGAACGTGGATATGTGTGTATGAGTCCAGGCTGCAATCACACTTGAATGCCAAATGTCTTTTCTATACAATAAAAAAGGTTCCTTCTTTGATATATGTTCTTTTTGTCATAGTTTCTTAATTCTCTTTTTATAGACATGCCCAGACCTTGACTTGCTTAGATTAGGTTCAAAAAGGCTCAGATGTTTCCAGTATTCATCAACAAACCTGTCACGAGTCAAGGGAAATAAGTTTAATTGTAAAGCACATTTGGCTCAGAGAACTCACTCCCCCAGAAAATGTTAGTTATAAATGAGACCAGGAGAGGCAGTTCATGACAGTCATATATATATACTTTTTTAAAAGTGGTAGGTTGCTTAGCATAAAAATGTTCTCTTCTTGTTAGGTTTTTCTATCTTTTTAGCCATATTTGCGGTAAACATCTGGCTTGGTTTCTACAATTCATATGCAGACTTGTTTTATTGGATTTAGGTTTGATTTCATTAAAGTTCAAAGAGGATAATGGTGTAAGCAGTAGTCGTTCCTTTTAATTACAGGAAAAATACACATCCACGACAATCTATGACAGTTTGGCACTCATGGAGTCATTGCAGCCTATCTGCAGGCCCAATAGGCAACAGATGGAATAAGCCAACACATTCGTGTTTTATACACACTCCCCCAAAAGGGCAATTAAACATAGAAAATACACCTAACTAGTGTATTTAGGACCATGGGAGGAAGTCAATGTAACCAGGGAGAACACATGCATCCAAAAAGAACAAGAAAATTCCTATGATTGTTATTCTGGATCTTCTTGTTGCACAGCAAATGTGATAACAACTGCATCCCACTAAAGTCCAACAAGTGATACATCATTAATAAGTCAGTGTAAGGTTTAATTTTAGCTTTTATCCAACATTTCCCAACTTTGTAAATGGTAAATCCTGTCAAAATAGCATGAAAGAATGAGTGTAAGACGTGTAGAATAGACATTTTTAAAGCCACGTGGTTGAACTGCACAGCAGTTTTGTTGCTGTGATCTTCAGAAACCCATGAAAAACAATGTATCTTTTGCAAACAGGAAGCAGAGGTTTGCTCAGGCTGAGTTGTCGCTCTCACTGCCATTTCTGAGACAGCTTAAGACGTCACACTCTTAAAGTATTGTAGGTGGATATCAAGAGATACATGTACATAATGTTGTGCAGCTTAGGGGCATCAATGCATTGCATTTTGTGCAATGCATTGATGCAAAAATTCTTTGAACTGCCTGGGGATTAATCCAAAGCAAGAGTCTTTGTCAATCCCCCTTATTATTCGCAGTAACAATGTTCAGATGAACAAAGCAGGGCAAGACATTTCTGGTGAGATGGGGTGTTTAACATAACAAAAGAATGTTTTTGCCTTCATCATAGTCTGTTTTCTGAAATACTGGGATTTCAGTCATTCGGGAAGTCATTTTGCTATCATCTTTTATATTCATTGCCTTGTTTAAATCTTCATAAGCTGCAGTCTTATTCTTGATCCTGTACAGTATTTCTTGGTTTCTTTCTATTTCTTGTTATATTTTAGGAGGTATTTTTTCTTTATATTTACTTACTTGCTGACTTACTATGCACTTGTTTACTATGCACATTCGGCTTTATGTTCATTTGTTTCTCATCTGCATAGGGGCATAAGGTGTGATATTGGATGTGTGGGTGTTTTGAAAATGAAGGCCTGGATAAGAGAGGTCAAAGCATGAGGATGATGTGGTTATGGCTTTGGAATTAATGAATTTACATACGGTAATAAGGTATGTTTGGCAGGCAAAACATACTGCTACAAGAAGTCTGACCTCTGACAAAAGGACTGATCACAGAAGCAGAGAGAGGAGGAAAAATAAGAGAGAATGACCTTAGAGAAAACAGACAGTTCTCCCACTTAATATCATAGACACTCATTTACAGACGTTTTCATAAGAGACAGTGCAAGGGGAAAGAGATTAAATTGCTTCATGCATTGATAATATCTTATATTTTGTCGAGATGGAGACAGGACAGAGGCAAAGATAGACAGAGGGAAGCAAGATCGGCACGCTGGCCAATCTCTGGCTGATCCTCGTAATTTCACAGATGCTCGTTTACGGGGTTTTCATAGAGGAGGGAGAGATTAAATTGCTTCATGCATTGAAAATGTCATATTTTTTGTAGAAGTGTGAAGAAGGAGATAGAGGGCATGAACCCAACTGGTCTTTTGGTCCGCAGCTCCTCCGAATCCAATTCAGTCAGACTGCTTTGCAATCCATTGCCCTATTCATCAGCTCGTATCAAATTTTTATTGCACTGAAATGCTGATATAACCAAGCGCACACATTTAATGGACCACTGAGGATTTCAATTGATATTTCATCATCCTTTTTTGTCAATATAATGCCACTGAAAAAAACAATGTTTTTCTTTTTACCCAAATTTGTGTATTTTCTCTTGTAACTTTAGAAGATTGAATGTGTTGATGTGAATGTGGAGAGATAGGTGTCTGTTGGTTTTGAGAAGCAGATGGCAGATCCAGCCACCATCTTCCACTGATCAGTGCACAATGTCACTCACAAACAACAGCCACAACTTCTTATCTATTGAAGTACTTCTCATATATACACAGCTTTTGTGATTTCCAATAGACATTTTCACAAAATATGTCTAGGTGGTAATAACGTGCAAAGCTGTATTTTGTAATTACACTCATATTGTTTAAGATTCTGTTTTCAGTGTAACTCACCCTAACAATGGAGTCTGGAATATACAGATGAAAGTTCTGCCTACGCACACATCCCCATCTCTACAACTAATGGGTTTCAGGGTCTGTTGAAACAGTTCTCTGCTTGTTATATACACATAATTAGGTTTTTTAAAGCAGCTTTCCATAAATATAGTATCAATTACCATCTGTTGCTTCATTATCCTCCCTAGAGACATGGGGAATTACAGTTTTTGAAGTGACAGTGTGTTAATTGAATTATTAGCCAAAGGTGTGTGTGTCTTTGTTTAAAACACAGTGAAAAAGAAAGATGCTAAGTCAAAATGTGCTTTGGTTTTCATTTTTTGGTGTTTGGTCGTATTTTAGCTCCTTTGATCATAATAACCACCTGTTAACAACATAGCCTAACAGCATTAACCTTTCGGCATTTTTACACAACCTATTTAATTTACTCATATATTATCTACTCTTCAATTTTACAAAGCTAAGGACAATGTAATGTTTCCTACTATTAATGAATATGCCATCTGTAGCCTACACAGGTTTAATGTACATTTGACATACAGACAACTCATTACTAGTCCCTGATATAAGGACATTGACATCTTTTCTTTCCATCCATTTTTCTATCCATCCATAGAAAACTGTCTCAATTTGTTTCTCAATTAAAACAAGGCCACAAAGACACAAATACTTTACTTCTTGATTTTATTTATTTATTTTCAATTTTAGTCTTTTGAAACTGGTTTTTAACTGTTTAAACAGTCATGTGTTGCCACTGTTTTCGGCTCTCATCAGACAGAGCACTTTTAGACCTTCTACTCACACACTCTGTCAGTGTGAACTGTATTGTTCCTAATTTTAAAGATTCTTTGGACACTCTAGTTTCTCCTTTAAGGTTCTCAAACTCTGAAACTCTCTTCCCACTGACTTAAAACTAAAGATAGACATTAATATCTTCAATAGAGATTCAAAAAGTAATGGTGCTTATGCAATGAATAAATGTTAGACTGAAAATAGTCAAATATTGTTTGAATTTTGGAAGCAAGACCTCAGAATATGTAACAATGATCAGACTTCATTAATTATAAATACGTCATTGCAATGCTCTGTGAATTAATGGATACAGCATTTTCTGTAGGTGCATGTTGGAGCAGGAAACAGGAGGAACCTATTGACAACATGCTATTCTTTCCACTATTAAATTGAATGTTGGGCTTGACCATTTCGATGGCTATGTGTGCACAGGGGACTGGGGGTTTATGGGTATAGACAGACGGAGTGTGGCTGATCGAAATCTCCCTGCTGACAAGTTTAACTATTGATCTGTCAGTATCTCCACCACCGTCACACAAACACCCACACACACATTCAGATGCAAGACCAGGCTGCAAGAAATAAGACAAAAATCTTTTAGTAACATAAAATATGTTGAGCTCTAAGTCAGGTTACTGTTTTGTTCACATGTACAGGGGAAATCTGGAGGTTTTAAATTGACCTCAGTCAACACAGCAATGTCAAGTGACAAAATGAAAAATAAATGTTATTCTAAAGGAAAGAGGACATTATCCCTTTTTATTGCTGAAGAGATTTAACGTACTGTCTTACTTGCACAAAAATGAATCTTGTTATGTTTCACAGAATACTTGCAGGTCACAGGAACTTTATCCTTAAATGAGTCTGAGCACAACAGATCAGCACAAAACAATATCTTATAGTTCACTTACAAAATTAAAATCAGTTCATGCTATGTTTTTTTGTTTGTTTGGTTGTTTGTTTTGTCTCTTCGAGTCACATAACAGGAGGATAAAAATAAAACGACATCAATGTATCATAAAAAAAAAATGTAAGAAATCTGACTTATCTCAGTTAGTAGACAAAATCATCATTTATTCTCCAAGGCAGAGTTGTCCAAAATCTGACCCTTTTGGGTCATGCAGGACCCACAAAAAAAATTAAGACTGGTAGAAATTTGGCACCCAAGTACTGGAAATGCGACCAGACACACAAAAAATAAATAAATAAATAAATAAGGTATATTTTTACCTGATATAAGACCTTATTAAAAGATACGGTCTTTGGCTATTGTATTATTCTCTTAATAAGCATCTTTTTCTCTTTTTCATTATTGTATGTTTAGCTTTTGGTTGATCAGGCATAAAAGTAAAACTTTCACAAAAAGGTAGTTTTCAGAATTTTTAATTTAAAATACAAAACCATTGTCACCCATGAGTACTTTAAAGTTATCAATTTTGGTCAAACATTTGGATACCATCATCCTATAAGACAAAAAAGAAACTTTCTGCAAATCAGACTGGTATTGTCATACCTACAGTTTCTAAAGAAACATTTACATATCTAAGAAATATACAAAAAATGGAAGAGAATCATTTAAAACATCTTCCATCTTAATTTAAGAAACTCTAAAAACCCCTCTCTTAGGTTAGCGTTTGTCAATTTAAATGTGATACTAAAAAACCTTGTAGTGGAGCCGATTTGTCTCCCCCTTCTGGTACAAAAAGTCAACATTTCCAGATGGAAATGTTCTAACTAGATAGCAATCACCCTTTAAAAACCTGAACCTTCTTGCTTTGCTATGGTTGACCATCCTGCCTCCTTTCATCTACTAAGAAAGGGTCATTACAGTCATTACAATTAATTGCTACTGCTGGGCGAGCAAGGTAATGTCACAACAAACATCAGATTTAAAGCTCTGACATGCTACAAATCCTGAAGCCGCTGGACTGTTCAGGCTCTGTGTGGTAAAGCAAAGGCTTGACCATGACTGATGTTGATTAGATTTCTGATTTATACCTTTATATGTGGATTTATCAAGTAGCTGCTCTTGTCCTCTCAATGAAATTAGTTTTTAGTGTAGTATCCTGGTACTTTCCCTATTCATCGCCTGTTCAATGAAACTGGTTTCAGTGCATTAGGACAGATCAAAGAATTTATTTATTTTCTGAAACCTCTACTGATATTCTTTCATTTTGTGCTATATATGACCCCTAAATTATATTATCTATTTTTTGGCCATCTATATTGGCAGTGATTTGCAAAAATATTCATCTACCATTAACCTTTTCATATTTTGTCTTGTCCACAACCAACATTATTGTAATCTACTAAGACTTTATGTGATTGAATAGTCTACTTGTCTACTATGTAGATTTTAATTAAGGGTGTCAGAGTAAATGGGAGTCAATTAAAAGTCATTTTCCTTTTTACAATTACAATATATACTAGTTTGTGTTGGTCTATCACACAAAATCTCAAATAAAATAATTTTTTAAAGTTTTTTTTTCATAAAGTGACTAAATGTAAAAAGGTTCAATGCATATTAAAACTTTATCAAGGTACTGTATAGACTTCTCAACAGCTAAAATGTTGTTAAAGGCTTATCTGTAGGATAGAACCTCCCTAGAAAACTATTCACAAAATATTACTCCGTTTGACTAAAGGTGAGCCAAAGCTATTTTTAATTTTCTGCCTTTAGTTATTGCTGGAGGCTGCAGCCTCTTGTAGCGAAGATGCAAGGTGCAAACTGGAAAGAGTCACTCGGTAAGAGTCAACACAGGTACATGTAATTAATTAATTAATTAATCAAAATTAACACATTAAAATCATAATCCTAATTTATTTGTATGTTGGATTTACTAGGTAGTTGCCAACATCTGGTGTAAAATCTACATCCTGGGCCCCATTAGGAATATTTAAACTCAGAATAACATTGATGTATACTGTATTATTTTCCCCTGATGCTCTGTGCCCCCCCTCCATCTTGTACTAACGTAATGATTTCTTAGCCAGGGAGTGAATGCACCTGTCCTAACAGCAGGGGAGCGTTCAATTTCTAGCATGTTCACAGTGGTATCCTAACTGCTCATAATGTAGGACGCACGACACATAACGCTGCTGAGGTTAGGGTTATACCATATGGGGCAATGAGGGGGAACCAACCGCCAGATGGATCAAATGGGTAGGGTCTGAACACAACTGTGCCAATTAAAAAGAAAAGCAAAATAAGAATCCTCAGATTTGGAGTCATTTTTTTAGTAGTTAAAGATCCCTCCGCTTCTCTTCTCTTTGCTCTGCTCATTAGCACTGTGGTCGATGTTATATATATTAATATCTATTTTAAAATTGTATCATGATTTCTATTGTAAATCACCCTAATTGCTTTATTTTCCTTTAAATAAACATATTTTCAATATGTATTATTTATTTTTGATTGTTTATTCCTTTGCTGGTGATGTTGATCTTTATTTGTTGCATGTGAATGCATTACCTGTTCTGTTTCACCATTTTATTTGTAGAGTGGGGCTTCTCTACTTTGGCCCAAACATTGAAATGACAGTGGATTCACGGTACAATTTCACATATATTTTTAAAAACTATAAACTTGAATTTATTGTGAATGTTTCCTATTGTATTTAATATGAAGGGTCAGATATATACATGCTCCCCAATAAAATCTAACTAAATGTCTAATGAAGTTGATATTTGACATACTTTTTTGACAGCATTTCCTGTCATAACTGGTAGTCCTCTGAAATAATTAAATTTGAGAATAATAAAATTTTGAATTGTTTTCTGTTTTTTAACCTGTCATCACTTTCCTTTACCACAGCAATCTAATTGTTTTGTATTGTAATCATCTAAAATACTTTGAATAGCCCTGTTGCTAATAAATAAAATTATCTTGCATAAACTACCTAAGTTTCTCTTAAGAAATTAAATTGCATGAAGTTTATTTGTTGCACATTTCATCAACAAAACCCAAACTTCTGAATGGTTAACCAGCATAGAAACTCAGCTGATGAGTTTCTATGCTGGTTCTAGCATGTTTTTGCCCTGCTGGATATCTGAGTTTATGATTTTCTGCAGCACATGACCATGAGGAAAACTAATTTTTATAAAATAAATACTACAAATTTGAATAATAAAAAATGTATTTATTTAAGACACAGATTCACTAGTTTGATGCATACATCTTCAGTTTACTTAGAAAAATGACACATCCATTAATATCAGTTTATGAACTTTTTAGAGCATTGAACTGTGGCACTTGTGGCTTTCCATAAATATTGTTGTTATTTCTTTGTGTTTTAGGTTCTTATTAGATTAGGTTTAAGCTCCAAATGATACAGCATAAGTGGGCTGAAGCTTCCTTTATCAGCTGAGGGTCCACAGCTGCATCTTCATTTAATTTATAGCCGCTCACCTCTTCAGTTCATTTACAGCCGGTGAATACATGCCATGTACTAACATCAAGCCTGAGCGAGTTACAAAACAGCACAGCCATTAACATTTAACAGCCTCCAAACGTTACCTATTGGATGTTTTCTATTTATTACTTCCACTAGCAAAGATACACAAGAGGTCCCTGGCAGAAACTGCTGTGTTAGCACCATTAGAGGAGAGGACATAGAGATGAGAGAGGACCAACTACAGAAGTTGCACCTGCAGCTTTGAGACGTGTTTCTGTATATCAAAGTTATGAAAACTGCCTGATCCAGAACGGAGGACAAACCAATTCTGCTTATTGTCCTCTCTCTCCATTTAAAACTCTATTAATGAACACAGACGTTTTGTTGATGGCTAAACCATTTTGTGTTTGGGATGGGGGTGTCATTCCTTGACGCAAAGACAAATAAGATGTCATGTTTTATGTAGCTTAAATTGAATATGTATATATTTCTTCAAACAGGCCTGTTTTAAAAGCAAAATTCTTTACCATTATTTGATGGTAGTCCACCTATCTGGAGATAACAAAAGAAAAAAAAATGTTTGGAAAAATAAAAGTGAGACATTCAAAGTGGAGGCATCATACTTAGGGTTTGTTTCACTGTCTTTTGAATTCCCATAAAGCACTTTGAATAGAGTTTTGCATGGATGGTGCTATTCAAATAAACTTGCCAGGAGACATTTAATCAAATATTATGGGCCTGGAAGTGTGTGTTTAAGCCTGTATGAATAATTTCCACTGTGTGAGATCGGAAGAAGAATCTATAGTAAATTTAACGGGAGCACCTGATTTTACACTGGAACTAAGAATGGTTTAATCAAATATTTTAAAGCCCCAAATTAATGATTTTCATGGCCATGACGTGTGTTTCCTACATTTTCCTTCAGTATTGCATAGTAAAAATATTTATGATTTTTGGCAGTTCATGTATCGTTCGCTCAGTGTTTCAGCAGTTGCATTAGTAATATAATGATAAGCGATCTAAATAAATTATTCCCATAGACAAATATTGTAAACACATCCTACGCTGTGTATTGATAAAAAGCTAATGTTCCTCCCCAACTTCTGAGTTAATTAAAAATCATTAGCTAGATCATAATTCATGCATACTTCTAACTTTAAAACTTTATCACAGAAGATAAAAAGAGAGCAAAAAAAAAAAGTCTTGCATGCACAATGCTCCCTCCCTCCTGGGGTTCATTAGTAGCAATGCAATTCAGTGACCCAGAAACTAAACCTAGCTCAAATGAATTAGCAGATCCACACATGCAGGCAGTTCAGCTGCTAATTACAAAGTCGAACTCCTCCTCTCAGGGAGGGATTCCCTCCTTTGAAGATGAACCAAACAGTGAAAAGCCAGGATGTTTTGTAAATACAGCTTCAGCATTTGAAATAGTGCCAGAGAATGGAATGTCTGGTTAACTTTTCAACACTTGTTAAATAAAAGTGTTGTAGTTTACATTATTGTAATAGATTCGTGAAAAAATCTGAGAAGACTGATTCTGCCTAATATGTACATTTTTTAGAGAAAAAATGTGGGCTGTAGAATGCAGTAATCAAGTTTAGATGAAAAATATAAAAAGTTTTGTCTGGAATTTAAAAAAAAAATTCATACTTGCCTCAATTTTGCAGCTGAAGCAGAGAGTCGAGGCATATTGCCAATTTAACATTATTGCAATCATTGCAATAATGATATTGCATTTATCATATTGCAAAATCAATGATATTGATATCGCAATATCAATATCATATTGGTATGATATTGATATCACATCAGCACATCAGTACATATGCTGATGTTTACTATCAGCACATGTAATGCACTGATTAAACAAAAGACTCAAATGAGTAAATATAAGGTTTTGTGGACTTTGCAAAAGCCTGTAATTTGTGAGGGGGAAAAAAGATCTTACTGAATAAAACAAATCTCTTTTGTAAATAAGATTTTGGATCTTAATGAAGCAACCTGTATAAATAAAGGTACTCCCCCACCCCCCAGAACAAATAAAGATATGTTATAGATTCAGAGTAACTACTAACAATGTCAGCTGTATTTGCTAAGGAATTTGACTGTAGATTATTTAAAACATAGTTTATAGGATGTATCACCTTTATTAGTGTTCCCACCAATGACTAGACCAGTGAGAGCCTGATTATGCAATCCCTATCTAAAAGTTAGATGGAAATTTACTGAGATGGTTGATAACCCATCTCAGTAACCCCAAAACTACATTAAGATTTGTAGCTGTAACAAGATAAAGTATAGGAAAGTTCAATTGGTATGAATACTTTTTGTAATCTAGATTCTCGTTGAATTACTGAAAAACAGCAACTCAATCGTGTTGAACAATAAATCTACATTTTAATGTATTAAAGGAACACAAAGGATATCATCTAAACAAATTAGTGCTTCAGTGCATATAAATAGTTTTCAGAAATAGTTTTTTATTAATATTGTTAATAATGAAACTGGAATAAAGTCTGTAAATAAAGGCATTTTGACATAGTTCATTTTTTATACTTCAATTGTACTTTCTTCAAAGCTGCATACATGCTGTACTAACTTGCGAAAGTATTAGAACAGCAGTAGAAGGGTTCACTACATCATGCTAAACAGTTTTTGTAACATAAGTAAGTTACTAAAACATATTGGGTTCTTGATGTTTTGCTGCTTTGTGTGCTTTATTATTGCGGCGCTATCCCTTTAAGAAAGTGACAGCAACAGGCGGCGGAGTAAGTGGTCAGAAACTGGTCAGGAACGTACGGTGCTGTGGAGGAATCCCAAAACTTTTCCAACTCAGTAAAGTTCTCTTTCTTCGCTGGTTCAGCTCACTCGCGACCGGTCACTGGACGGGTTAATAACTTCCGCGCTTCCTTGTCGTATCTGTGGACGATAAAGCAGATGCAAACGGTTGAGTCGAAGCGAGAGGAAAACTTCTGGAATGATGCCCGAGCGACTGCATCCCCCCCTCCTCCAAAGTTCAGCTAAGGTGGCTAACGTTAGCTAGCACGGGAGCTGCTTGCTAAGCGCGATGCGAAACTTTTGTTATTCACCAAAACGATTCGGTGTAAGCTCAGTTGTAGAAAAAGACGCGTGAGTATAAAAAAATGTCTAAATGTGAAAGCTTTCATCGTCAGTTAGCTATGATAGCCGGGGCCAGGGTTTAGTATCAGGCTAATCAGCTAGCTTCATTTTTTTGATCACATCCTGGTAAAGTCGCAAAGAGGAATAATAACGCGACACACCTCTTGTTTCTGAGCTCCGATCATGAAAGGATCGCAGCACCTTTACGTTTCATTAAACTTAGTTTATGCTTTGACCTAACTGAGCAGCAGCATCTGCAAAACCTGAGAGATGAGGGAGGAGGTGCCCACCGAGATGACCACTGCATGGTGATTAAAACTCTGCAGTTATGTGCTGACTGCTGCCTGTTAAATCAAATGGCATTTCACTTGGAAACTTTTTAAAGAAGTTGCTCTGAGTTCTGTGGATTTATCTGTGCAGCTACACAAAAGCAGCCCAGTGCCACTCCTGTTTTTCTGCCAACTAATTTTTAGTTTTTCTGTGCCTAATCACAACCCTAAACCTGTCTGTGGTGCACTTTGCAATTTGGATCTTACCTCCTTTTCGTCTGTTACACATTCTCGGATAAAGCTGAGTGTTTCAGGATGAAGGTGACAGTAACTTTTGGACAGACAGGTGTAGTCGTGCCCTGCAAGGATGGATGGACTGTGAGGGATCTTATCCAGCAAGCCACCCAGAGATACAGGAAACTACTGGAGCAGGTAATTAATAGTACTTTTACTATTGTATGAATCTCCATTTCTGACAAATGTGATGCTTTGACTTGGGCCGGTGTGAGATCATAATTGTATGATAATATTGAGTCAAAGTACCATGGTTTCTCATGACTGTATTGCCACACAACATTTTAAAGCTGTAGTATAAGTTGTATAAGGTAAGGTGTTGTTGTAAAAACATATTAATAGTGGCTGACACTATTTTCATTTCCCAAACTTGACTGTCCAACCAGAAATATTTCCAAATAGTGAACTTCTGAATACACATTTTATTCAGTTGAATAGAGTGTTTGTATCTTGAAAAATTGTAGGTGGAAGGTGGTGCAATTATTTTTAATGAGAAAAATGTGAATGAAAAAGTTTTCACTCACATTCAAAACAAGCACAACTCTTAAAATAACTATGAACCTTTTTAACTACTTTCCAAAAGCATTATATGGCAGCACATTAACAAAGCAGTAAAAAGAAAACTAGAACACTAAACAAAGTTTGTATGGGACACCTTTCAAATAGTTCAGGCTTATTTTTATTTATCCACTATAAATGTGTGTGTTTCTGAACATTCCCTTTTAATGGTGCCATAAAACAGATTTCTCTCTATTTTTGTACATGTTATAGCATGTATCTCAAAAGCAGTAAACATTCAGAATAGGCAAAACAAAGCCACGGTTGTGAATTTTGTTGTCAGTATGTGTTAATGCTGTAAAGTTAAAAAAATCCCACTGAGGTAGACATTCACACCTGACGCAGATTACTACATACAGGTTGCTAAAGCTCACAAAATGTGAAGTCTAGTTAAAAAAGAGAGAAGGGAAAAGAAAAATATTGACACTGCAATTTTTTTTTGCGATAATATCACCATCATGTGAATTTTTTAATAACGTCCCAGCTGACTGTCAGTGTGTAGCAGCAGGTAAAGAGTAGGAAATCTTGCAGTACTCTATTCAATAGAATTAGAGAAAACTCAACTTATTACATTTTAGTCGTAGGGTCAGGAAGACGGAAAGGTTTATGAGTTTTAAAATGATATGTTTTCAAATTGTTGGTATGCTTCTTCAGTGTTTAAAAGGCAGCTGTGTTAGCAACTTTGGCAAGGGTACCAGATGGAACAGTGTGTTTGTGAAAATGAACAAAACCATGAACAATTTTTGCGTTTTCTTTCTGACATTCAGACTTTTCAGCCATCAACTAGACAGATTATTCATTATTTTATTATTTTGTAATATATGCAAAGAGTTCCATGAAGAATGACAGAAGAGAGCTAAGATCCGTTTTCATGAAAAAGTACTTTCATAACATTTGACGTCCCTAAAGACATAAGAAAATCATCCAAAAGAGCTTTCATTTTTATATCATTAAAGAACCATAAGATTTTCAGAGCCCTAAGTCCTGGGAAATTAGACAAAGCCACGGACGTCCGGTTCTCCATAACTGCTGTATAAAAAATTAAAAGCGTATCTGATATGAATCGGGATGGCCCAGACAGGAGCAGACACGAGTCATTTCCAATTTAGTTGTGAGTGTAAAATGCAAATGACTCCGTCTTGTGATTCCTTTATGACTGCTGTTGATTCCCTGCACTGCTCTCAGGGCAGGAACCCCATGACCTCCATCAGACAACCAAATCATCTCAGTGACTTGCTTCATATTGGGTCCATTATTCAAAAAGCACAGCAGCCTTATGGATAGATAGGCTCAGTTTTGATTGAAGGAGAGATGTGTCGAAGCAGTATGTGTATGTGGGAAACTTTGACTGGAGAGATGCCCTCATTTTCCTCTTTTTTCTTGTGCTCTGCACCTTTTTTGCCTTTTAATCTGCTATCCATATACCACCCTCTCAGCCCACCCAGCTCTCATTTATCATTCTTATCTTTCACACCAGTACATCTCTTCTCCACCTTCCACAGTGCCGTGCACACACAGCTAAAAGCTTTGTTTCCCCTTCAGGTAAACTACGCTTCCTCTTTGTGCACTTCCCCTTTAATGAAATGGCTCAGTTCCATGTAGAACTAGGAAGGCTTTCTTTTTTTTTTTTTGCATCCGTAAACCAACTGATTTTGCAAACTGATAACAAATGGAAGGAGATTTGTGTAGCTCATATTTGCTTTCTATTGCTCACAAAGTGTTAGCGATTAGTCATTATTGATTATAGTGGACACTGAACCTGTCATGGCATTAAACATCCTGTGACAAGAGCTTTTTTGTAGTGTACAGTGTGTGTGCCCTTCAAACTTTGCCAGGGAGGGTGATAGCATTCATTAAGGTAATGAAAACATGGTGTATTTGGTTGTACTTGTGCACCGTATAATTAGTAGTCAAGTCAAGTTTATTTGTATAGCACAGTTTACCAAAACTGTGTTTTCAAAATCAAAATAATAAAGCAAATACACTTCAAATATGTTGATCAATGTTCCAGTTACTAAGTTATTTAGAGGCAACTCTAAATAGGTGGGTTTTTAGCCTTGACTTAAAGGAACTCAGAGTTTTGGCTGTTTTGCAGTTTTCCAGAAGTTCATTCTAAATTTGTGAAGCATAGGAGGTGATGCTACTTCTCCATGTTCGGTCCTGGTTCTGAGGACGCAGAGTAGACTAAAACCAGATGGCCAGAGTGGTTTGAAAGAAACTAACAACAGTATTTTAAAGTCTATTCTCAGAGCTACAGGGAACCAGTGTAAGGACTTTAAAATTGGGATGATACACTCTATCTTCCTAGTTTTAGTGAGAATGCGAGCAGCAGGGTTTTGGATCAGCTGCAACTACCTGATTGAATTTTTAGCAGATCTGTAAAGACATTGTTGCAGTGGTCAATGCAACTAAAGATGAACGCATGGATGAGTTTCTCTAGATCTTATTGGGACATTAGTCATTTCAGAATAAAAATGTTCTTCAGGTGATAGAAGGCCGACTTTGTAACTGTATTTATGTGGCTCTGAAATTTCAGGTCTGAGTCCATCATTGCAACACTCTTGCTATAGTGTACATACTGGTGTGAATGAGGATCCATATGGTAGTAAAAAGTCCTAAATTTGATATCTACATGTTGCTTTTTAAAAAGTCGAAACTTTATATTTTCCTTGTGATGTTATAATTTACATTTAGTAACAATTAAGTTGCAAATTTTTTTCATTCATTTGTGCATGTTATTGGTTGATGGCTTTCAAGTATTTACAGTAATACTTTGAATACTGGAGGTCCACTGTAAGTGAAGCAACTTACTAATGTTTCATTATGAAGATTTAAAAAGATCTTCCTACTAAAACCAGCAGAGGTGTAGCAGATTAGTTACAAATTCATCTGTTAACTTTGTAAATTTCAAATGAAACACAGAGGACACTGTTTTGTTTTCTCTAAATTAGTTTAAATGAAACTGAAAAACAAACGAGCACACACTCTGTTGTGCTGGACTTAGTTGGATTTGACTTAATTAAGCACCTTTTAGATCTTAATGTTCACTGAGAGACAAGGTGAAAACTGCATGCGTTTTCTGTACCCCTCTGTTCCATTGATCAAATCTTTAAACACATTGTTTTCCACGTGTGTCAAATAAATTATTTGGCCCGGATTTGCACCGTGAATGAATTTGAGCTTGCTGTTCTCTTTGTTCATTTCTCAATCTTCCCTCCTTCCATTGTAAGTCTCTCAATTAATCCTCTTCCTGCAAGTCCTAACATTATTATGCTTTTATTCCTCATAATTTTGATGAATTTTAAGATAAATATTCATAGTTTTTGGCATAACGTTTTTCTCTGCCTTTCGTTTCACAACCTTTTGACTATCGACTTCTACACTTCTTTCTCCTCCGTCTCTTGTTGGACTCCTTGGGAATTTTGTTTTTCTCAATCGCTTCATCACATCCGTCTTTACTATGTCTTTCTTTGTATTTCTTCTCCATGTATTTTTCCCCATGTGCTCCCAACCCCCTTCCTGTTCATGTCACTCAGTCATTTTTCTGCAACACTAATCGGTTGTAGCTGTATAATTATTGCTGTTAATGTGTTTCAGGATTAGAAAGCTGGGGTGTCTGTGTTGTAAAGCCGTCCAGTCTCCCTAATCTTCCTTCACAGTGCTGGGCAAATCACATTTTAAAATTCTCACTGAGGCTGCTTGCTTTCTGTCTGTCTCCCTCAGTCTTCCCTCCCCCCATATTCCTAATGCTACTTAGTGAGTTCAGTGTTGTATTGAAACCATTTTTATTATCTTGTGCTTTCTTGCATGTGCATCACTGTTAAATTGACACTCTTAGGCTCATTTATGAGCTCTTTTGTTAAGAGTTCTCAGAACTGTTAAAGAGAAGCCATTGCTTAACAGAGGAAAGCAAAATCTAGTTAAGTAGTCTGAAAAGTGCGTGGGTCCTTGAAAATGAGCTTTGAAATGAGCATAGAAAAACATTTATGTAGTTGTTGTTGCTATTTTGTTTTATTTCGCTTAGAAATGTCTTGGTCTTCAAACTGCAGGCTACTACGCATCATGTATAATGATGTGAATAAATATATAAAGCACGGCTTGTGTTATTCTAACCTACTTTAGCATATGACTATTTGAAAGTTATTTTAAGAGTACAGAGACGTTAAAGTATTATAAATTAAAAAAGAATAACATATTCAATGTTCAGTATTATGTAATGAAAAAGGAAAATTTCTGGTGAGGCATAAATCTGGACACCTCCACATTTATGTAAACTCAAAATTGCTTCATTTACATATAGGCATATCACATTAGGTGCACATGATAAAAACACAACTACTCTGCATATGAGGGGGTTTGTCCAGTTTAAACCTCAGACATTTAGCTTGGTGGAATTCTTCACCGCTAAAAGGGAGAATGAACACAATTGTATTCTCTAATCATAAGATTGTAGCATCTTATGATTCTGGTTAGCAATGATATTCAAAATAACTGTCAAAATGGCTGTCCAAGCAAGTTTACCTTTGATGACAAACTGCAAAATCCTAAAATAAGTCTTTAACATTTCTAATGGGACCCACAACAGGCTTTTGTCTAAATATATCAATAACATTATTTGATATTTTTAGTCAATTCAGTTGTGATTAAAATAATATTGCTTAATGGAAATTGTATTATTTTATTTGAAGAAGTGTTTGCTGTTGCTCCTGAAAATTGTTACTGAAAATGGTTCACCAATCTGAAGGACATAGTGTTTCTCCAAGTGTAGGCTTTTTCAGGTGACACTTGGTTTGACCTGGAAAATGTATTCATTTCATGAAAGTAATAATGTTAGATATCCCCAGTTTCACTTTTCTTACTCGCACTTCAAATACTTGAAGATTTTTCATAATCTTAATGTTTCCAGCACAAATTTAAATAAATTTGAATTGCATGCCGTGGATTGGAAATATAAGATGCAGTCACAATAAAATAAATAATACATTGATTTTAGGTGCTTTTAAGTCTTGTTTGCAACCTTAAACTAATATTTATGAAGCTCCTTCTTATTCAGTTTTACATGACTCTGGACCAACTTCTTGCACTGCAGCTGGTCGGCTAACTGTTTTACCAACAATAAAGTTGGGTGCACCCTTTTTGGCTGCATCACATTTGACACACTTTGTTACAGATTGCAGCTTAAAATTTGGGCAATCAGGCAATATTTTCACTAAGGATTTTGTTAAGGAATTCAGAAGAGGTTTGTTTCCTTTAAACATTACAGTTGTTTCCAATTACTTGCTGTGTTTTTTTTCTACTTGAGTTTTTTGAGTGTAACATTTAATTACATTTAAAACATTTAACTGAAGAGACAGTTAGCTGTCTAAAAGACAGCTCAATATTTTGCATCAAAACATTTAGCTATATTTTGAAGTGCTCATGATTCAATTAATTTTGATTTGAAAACTTCTCATCAGAAGTTTTCAACAGCCCTGAGCATAATGCAGGCACTACTATATTTTACTGTGGGCTTGGTGTTCTGCTGTTCTGGGGATTTTCTTGTGCCAAATATACTTTTAGGTATTGGGGCTTAAAACATCAAATGTAGCTCTTTTTACATAGGCTACCTTCACCATAAAACAACCAGAAAATAGTGTGAGGGACTAATACTAAAGTAATATGTTCAAAGTAGTCTGTATACTCTTATAAGGCAACAACAGCATGTTACATTTATCAGTCAACTCAGTTCAGCTTGACCTGTAATTATATGATTTATTTCCAAGAAACAGCTCTGGAACTAGAGCTATCACTCTTGATTTATGAATGCGGATTTGTTGTGGAAGAGTGTGTGGCTGTATTGAGAAAAATGATAATATTTTTCAAACAGTAATATTCAAAGAGGTCACTGTGGGAAAATCAATGAGTCTTTCAAATACGTAGCTAGCTTGCGTAGCACAGAGGAGAAGAAGAGGCGCCAGAAAGGGAGGAAGGAGAGAAAAGAAATAAGCGGAGACTGTTTTCACGGGGAGTCACCAGGAAGTTATTACAATGTTGACGGACTTTCTTAATTGACTTTGATGAAACAGCAGAGTGTGTTCCTGGGGGTTTTCGAATGTGAACAAATACTGATTGTGTTTTGAATGTTGCAGTTGTCCTAGGTTTTAATTAAAAGGAAGTTCTGAAAATTTGTGAAAACAGAACTCACTGTGTCTAATTCAGTTGTGATTAGGTGGGAAATGAAACCAGTCGATCGTTACTTTGTCGTTCTGTTTATAACCACTCTGAATGTGGTTCAGAGTGATCTTTGTTGTAAAAGACTACACTTCAGTAAAACAGTATGCAGGAACACTGTCTTTTATATTAACAGACAAAACAAACTTTGGGTAATTTATCAATAGACTGATCTACTCGAAATCAATGTTTTTTAATAGATATAACATAAGGGTACTTTTCCTACATTGTTTTTGTTTGATCACATAAAAAAAAATAAACACACCCCGACATCTGTTGAACCTTCACACTTTTAAATTTAAAATTAGGGAACTCTTACTTAATTTATCCAAAGGTATAGTATGCATTCATACTGAAGTTTTATGTTTCAAACATTACAGATGAAGTTGGATAAAGAAAGTCACCTGCGATCAATATTCTAATTTTTTACAAGCCATGACAACCTTTTGTGATCAAATTACTGATACTTTGATCAGTAATTCTTATTGATGTGTTGAATTGTAAGAAAAAAAATGGCAAGACCAAAACCATATAATTTAAAATGTGTGTACTTTATGTTTTGCCATGGCTTTATCCTCCTTTAAAATGTTATGAAAATGTGTAAAGAATGAACTACTAAACATCAAGTATCCCTTTAAAAACATCTTTTTGCTGAAAGAAATTTGCTTGGAAGAGAGGTAAACAATATTTCCACTAAGTTGCACTAAACAATGAAGAAGAGACCTGAAAGAACAAGCTCATAAAGTTGTAAAACATTCTGGCTCCTTCCAGGTCACAGGCAATTATATTTGAGAATGAGGGAGAGGCAGGGAGGAGACGCGTGCCCGATTTTCTTCAGACAAACCCCAGGAATGTGTTGAATTCCTCATTCTGTTCTGTTGACTTAGGTACAGAGCAGTGCTTTAACGTTCTCTTAAATCAACCTACCACCAACCTTACTGTACACGATGGGATGTGGTAGCTTGCAATCAGCCGTCACACTGAGCTTTCTCAGGCATGGCATGTAGGAAATCTGATTCGTGGAGACAGTGTGGGCAAGCTGTTCAAAAAGACGAATTCTAAATGTAAAATTCCAAACTGCACTTTAAAGTCAAAAATTTCATTTACAAAGACGTGTCTTTATTTTGGTATTAGATCGATCTATGTATGATTCTGATGTTTGACTTCATTATATCTTTTTATTTCCTCTTTATTTATAATTAGGATTTCTGACACATTTTTAATCTAGATCACTTCACTTCCAGCTATCACCCTCTTAACTTCTCAACTTTTAGCTCTGTGCCTTTCCTACTTTAAGAAGAGATTCAAATGGGCGGCTGATGACCTTCCTTGCAGGTCACCAAAGGAATGAGGGTGTTGGTGTAATGCAAATAACGTCTGCCACAGCATTTTTCACTACTTCATGGAGATAAAACATTATTGGTTCTCTACAAGCGGGTTAGTGCCTGCAAAACTCAGCTTCAGTACACAGAAAAGTGAACTTTCCTTGTAATTTTATGTTGCTAGAAGTTAGAGCTAATTAAAAGTTTTGTGGTTGATCAATATACAAAGAATAATAAATACAGACTGTATTTGCTATAGTGTTTAGTCTACCTGCAAAATAGATCAATTTGTTTGTATGATTAAAGCAACAAAGAAAAGTTATTATGCTCCTCTAAAGTTTTGTTCTCTTTGTATAAACATATATTCAATAGTAGTCATTGTAAAAAAAAAAAACATACAGGTTGCAGAAAATTGTTACAGAAAAGTGCCCAACCTTCTCTCCTCACTTCTTCTTTTTGGAGAATAAGAATAATTTTATGTTTACCATGTCTTTTTGCCAAAGGATAGTCAAGATGAATATGTAGATTTTGTAAGCACCGTTTGATGTTGATGCTGGATTGAGAATGTGAAGTTATGTAATATTGCCGATGCAGCTGTGTCAGTGTCAGAGTGGGGCTTTAAAATTCTTCTGAAATTTAAAAAAACCTGAACATATGCCAGGTACTACCAGTTGACAGTGTTGATGATGTGTAAACTGGCTTGGTGTCAAACCTCACAGTAGCATACTGCAGTTTATTTGGAAAGGAAGGCAGGAATTATGAGAAGCACAGTAAACCCACTTTCAACGAGCTGTAAAACAAAAACTGGTGAAATGCTTTGCAGTGGTGAAAATGCAGTTGGAGTAGACAGAAATTATGTTTAACTTGTGGGAGTACTTTATTGCAAGTTGTTAAACATGCAATGTGATATACAAATACACTATATATTTATATGCATTTTTACATTTTGTCACTTTACAACAACTAACTTCAATGAATTTAGTTCTATTTAGTTCCCCCTTTTTATTGTGCTTTTGCAAGTAAATTCTGTTTCTCTGGATGAGCTGTATACACAGTATGTGTGGTAAATGTACGGTGTGTCTTCTAAACCAACACATAAGTACTGCATCATTGTGAAGAGAAAAGAAAATGACAAATAATTTTCTAATTATCTTACAAATGAAAAAAGGTGTGCATTCACCCCCTTTTTGTCAGTAGAACTACCTTTAAATGTAATTACATCTGAAAGTGTTTTGCAAGACTGAACCTTAGTCAGAAGTTAGGTATTTAAATCTGTGCTTTGATTGGACCATTCTAATATAAGCCAGTGCATTGAAGCTGTATTTTTAGGGATGTTGTCCTCTTGGAATAAAAACTTCTGCTCCATGTTTTCTCCATTTTAATTTTCTTCCAGGACTGCTCTGTATGTTGCCCAATTCATAATCCCATCAGCTCTAATCAGAAACCCTCACAGCATGATGCTACCACCACTATGTTCTTCTATAGGAATGATGTGTTTGTAGATCATGTGCAATTTCACTTTTCCAACACAGATAGTGTTTTGCTTAGCAAGGTCGCTTACATCAGAACACTTAAAAAAATGTAATAAGACCCAATATTTTCCCCTTTTATGGCAATTACAACGTAATATAGACAATGTGTCATCTTTAGATTAGATATAACAAAGCTGATATTTCCAACGTTAAGATATGTACGACATGACATGTACCTGCCAGAACCAATATGTCATAACTGTAACAGTCTCAGGTTTGTGTCTGTGTGCTCAAATTAAATTAGTTCTGTGAAATAAGATACAGTTAAGTTTGTGTTCTGTGTGGATTGGCCTTTAGAGGCATGTACAGGAACACAGAGTGGCTCCTCTGTTTCTTGCACCTGACCCTGAAAGAAAGATTTAATGAAGCAGCTCCCTGTAATATTTTGATGGATACCTTTCTGTAGGCTGTGTGCGGCTTTTAGGATGTGGGTGTGTGTATGCGCCCGTGTTGTTGTTGTCTCAATATGTTGTTCGACAACTAGCTCTGTGTAGTCAGCTGTCCAGTTCTGTGTCGGTGTCATTAATCACAGACCCAACACAGCAGAGAAAAGGGGGTTAGGAGGGAAAGAGAATGGGCCAGGCGAGAGTCGTAATCTGTACAAGGCACCTAGAGAAAGATGTGGAAGATGTGTGGAGGTTGGAAACAAAGGGAACCGAGGAGAGGCCGGTCAAGAAGAGAAGGATGTTTAAGCTTGCAGGAAGTAGATAAGGTTGTGTGTGGATGGTTTGAGTTTGGCTATAGTCTTTTTTGGAAGGAGACAAATTATGTTTTCAAGAGCTGACAGTTTCTTTTTGCCTCAGTGAAATATTTGTGACATGCTTCCAGAGATATAGGGCAGCAGCTCTCTCTTTCATCGTACGTTGACATGTTTAGTCTGGCCACTTGACAGCGTGGAGATATTATGCATTAATGTCTCCGTCAAAAGAAAAACCTGTGTTTTTGCTAACCTGTATTATTTAATTTAAAATTAGTCATTATGTTCATACCCACCTATTAACAGTTTCACAGATTCACCTGTTTGCAATTTTTTAGGGCAATGTAACTCCATTTGATCATGGAAAACTGACCTAATCACAGATTTATTTATTTATTTTTATGATTTATGTAAAATATTTGAAAGAAAATGGGAGTTGAAATACCTAGGATAATGCTACTTGACATGCTATTGGCTGACATTTACAAAACAGCCAATCCAAAAGCACCATTCATTTTCCTTGCCGCTGATTGACTGTTTCCCAATAGTAGAGATAAAAGACTGCAGATCTTATCATCTTTGGTAGTGCTAAGATGGTTTCCACTGTACATTTAAATGTATATTAAGGTATATTTAATGTTTGAGCTATTGAAATAGGCGGTTATAAGCATTTAAGCACATCAGCAACAGTTCTTAATAGCAGTTTCAATGTGTCTTGATGCCGATTGTTAAGGAGCAATTTATGTGCAGTTTTTTTTAAATAAATATATGAACCAATTAACTATGGTGTAAAGATTAAAAGGGCAAACAGCCAGATGAATGAGTTGTTTAAGCACATTTAACCTTTCTTCACAAACAACTTTCCACTCAAGAACAGTGGAAAGGACCAAAAGTTGTGAATTATGACTATAAACTGACACCAATGACGGTGCACCTGGAAAAAAAGATAGCTGGTGGCTATTTCCACTTTCTTTGTTTGACCTCTGTAGTTGAAACTGACAAATATATGGGACTTTATGGGAGAACTAATGAGATTTTAAAAATATCTGAAATTCAAAAGCTAAATAAATGACAAAATAATATTTCAGTTATTATCTAACAGCAGATATCAATTGTTTGCAGCTTGTTGATTTTCAGTTGTGTTCTTTATCTTAGGAGGGAGATTTTGTCGTTCGAACCCATCATGTTGAGTACTGTGACGGGGGTATACTGGACCCTGATGACATCCTCAGTGATTTGGTCGAGGACAAAGACAAGGTAAGGAAGTTGTGAGGCAGAATTTGTGCATTGTGTGAATTATTCTTCTTAAGGAAGGAATTTTAACATCCAAATTATGTAAATGGTCCTTAATAATTATTAATGTAAATTTACAATTTCTATACTTTCTTGAAATCTTGAAAGGTAAGGAATTTGATTTTATTATCATATGGATCTGTAAATGTTTGGAAAAGAAAATGAGTATGGCAAAGTATTGCCTTTTGGTTTTCAATTATGATTGTGATTGTTTGTTTACATCTTATTTTAGTTTATTCCTCGTATTAGTTCAGTACGAGGAATAAACTAAACTCGGGAAAGGAGTTTAGTGATTTAGAAAACTCACTAAATCACTAAACTCCTTTCCTGAGTTTAGTAATTCTTTTAGTTTAATGTTGAAGTCTTTTTCAGGTTTTACCCCTTCCCCTCACCCTGCCATTCTGCTTTCCTTCCAGCTGCACCTATTCACCTGTGATAGCTGCTCTTGTCCTTTTGTCATTTCCTCATTTTCCTCTCCTATTATTCCTCCTTCTTTTCTTTTACTCTAGTTGTTTACAACAATTTTCCGATTTACTAAATAAAGACTGGAGATTATATGACATTCTGGTTTGACGCTTGCGCTTAGATTCTACCATCACCCCATGACCATGACTCCACAAGATATACTGTATGTCTGAATATTCCAAAATAAGTTGCCTTTTGGTTTTTGCAATTCTAGCCATTCAAACATCTGTTTTCCCACCCTTTTTCCATCCATTTTTCCTTCCCATTTCCAGTTTTCACATATTACACATTTCAACTCAGAACACTCTTGAAATAGCTGTCATAAATTAATTGTGAACTTTAACATTTGCATTAAAAATGTGCCAAAAACTGACTGAGAAATCTGAGCCTATATAAAAAATATATGGGCTTTTGGGCGTGCCTTGGTGGCGTAGGGGATAGCGCGACCCATGTTTGGAGGCCTTGAATCCTCTACGCGGCCGTCGCGGGTTCGACTCCCGGACACGACGATATTTGTTGCATGTCTTCCCCACTCTCCTTCCCCCTTTCCTGTCAGCCTACTTTCATATAAAGGACACTAGAGCCCACAAAAGACCCCCTGGAGGGGCAAAATAAAAAATGGGCTTTTGAAATGAAATTGTGGAGGAACTCTTTAAATGGTCTATTTGCCAAAAAACAGATGGTTATGTCAAAACAGGCTTACATAGCTAAGCTGTTCATACAGTCTACACAGTTCCAGAAAAACCTGCATTAATCTTCAAATACTTTATACGTCTGGATTGTCTGTATAATACATTTAATGCCTACCTGCTAAGTAGTCACTGAGACAGCTTAATACACTGTAAAGAAGGAAAAGTGTATATGCAGCTATCAGTATATTTTGTGTGTTGGACTTTAAATGTATGCATGTTCACACTGCAGTTTATTGAGCTGCTATAGCCCACAAGCTATTCCCTCGGATAGAATATTGCTTCTCTAGCAAAATTCAAAGGTAAAGGTTTTAACTTGCCTTCAGCAGAAGGGAATACCATTACCATTTACTTGAGGCAAACCAAATCCATATATTTTTAGTTTTTTTCTTAATTCCCCCTCTAGGAATGTGTCTGTTTTTTTTCTTAACTCTTCAGAAAAGTCTATTTTTGAGAGCTCTGTCATAGAGTATGGTATAATGTGATAAACAACCTGGATGAAAGACTTTCTGGCTTAGGACATCAAATGAATCTCACTGTATGGCTCTTCAAATTAAACAGAGTCAACACGTTTTAATGAGCTTGGTTCCTATGGTGAACTGAATTTTTCATTTAGGTCACTTCTTAAAAAAGCCAAGGAACCTGCTGGCTATAAAGTGTACTGCTCAACGTATCTTTGTGTCCTTGCCTCACACTTTTTAAGGGGGTCTAAATTCAGTTGAATATATGGGAATTTTCCTGCACTAATTAATATCAAAGTTGCTAATGTTGGGATTTTTTCTGTCCTTAAGCATCTTTAAGCACAGAAGCCTTCTCTTTCTTGTTAACCATGAGTCAAGATTCTTTTTTTTCTTAATTCAACAACTGTCTTTTTGTTGAGCAAAATATTTCACCAGCATCTGAGCTGGGAGTGTATGTATTACAAAAACTTGTTGCCATGGTTTTAAGGGTAACAAGGAATAGTTTGAACTCATGCTGATGGCAAGATTTCACTTATGCTTTGCTTTAATTTGTAATGCTTTATTATCCAGAGGTGTCTAAAGCTCCACTTTTGATGAAACTGTACAGCTTACAGGAGGGATGGGCAATTGTTTTTTCCACAAACAGCTGTGACTCTTGAGATCTGGAACATTTGCTTTTCTTTAAAGTATATAATTTTGTCTTCTTCTGGCATTGCACCTGGACAATAAGATAGTATCATATCCCATTTAAATAAATATATTTTTAACTAATGCAATATTATTTTGCAAAAACAGTTGCTAAAATCCAGAAAAGTGTTGTCTTTGCCAGTATGTTTGCTGATTTAAATTCAAGTTGTAATTTTTAAAAACACACACAGTTCTCTACGAAAGGAGCTTATTACATAAAAAAAATCTGATCTCTGTCTTCTTAAAAACTACATTCTGTTATTATCTAGTTATTTTAAAAGTCTGAGTTATGTTTCTGTGTCTAGACATGAGCAAAGGCTATTTATAATGATCTAATGACCACATATTTACATAACATGAAAGGTTATGTTGCTTTTTCATTTTGAAAGACTAAGAGAAATGGGTCTTTGTTTCATTTTATATTTAAATTTCATTGATTTCTGATTAAAAGTTTCCCTGATCAAGTTTGAAATAAATAACTAAATATTATTTTTTTTATTGAACCTTTAGGGTTGCTAATAATTGTGACACCATTTATTTTCATTATAAAAAATATTTATTTATAAAAAATTTCTGCTTTAGTTAAAGGTTCTTCAAATGTTTTTTTTGTGTGTAGTAATGCTATAGTAGTAAAAAGTGAATTTGATTTATTGTTGTTTTAGTGCATACCAATAAGTGTGTTTGGTTCTGTAGTCTGACAAATGGTGTAAGAGGAGTAAGACTTATTTTGATCGATTGTATGAATTATGGGAGCATCTGGAAGTCTCTCCTCGCAAAATGCAGTACATCTTCATATGTTGTGTACACCTGACATAGTATTGTTGTGATATATTTCTAAATTATTCTAAAGTTTTAATGGGCAACTTGCATCAAATCCAGTTGTACGGTTTTGATAGATGATTTAAATAGATGAGCCTAGATGTAGCCAAATACTGATTTCTTTTGAAGAAGAAGAAAAACAATGAGAAGGTATTATAAAAAAATATTAGTATTAATATTTCCCTACTTTCCATAAATTTACATTTTTGAAGGATAGCTTTATGCTAACTGCTTTCTCTTTTAATCATGTTAAATCATATATATATATATATATATATATATATATTAACCATATCTTTCTGAACATGATTAAAAGAGAAAGCAGTTAGCATAAAGCTATCCTTTTTATATATATAATTTTATTTTTATGAAAAAATAAAAATAACATTAGGGAGAAGCACGTCAAACCTAAAAAAACAAACACATTGTAATGCGTGGATCAAATGATGAGTAGCAAACTACTTCCTGAAAAACACACACATCATAAGCAAGACTGATGCACTGACACAAACCAGAAATATGCACTAAATGACACCCAGCACTGCACATTCCTGAGCACCAGAGATTGAATATAAAATGAAAGTGAAATATTCATTGAATTCTGAAGCCAGGCTCTCGTAGTATTACTGAGCTGAAATGAATAAATGGTTCCTGATCCCAGATGAGTGTTTTACTGTTGGCAGTCTGCCTGGCTTTGGATTTATGATCATAAGAAAAACAGAGGAGAGCTGAAGTCTGCTAAAGTCATGGGTCAAAATGCAGTTTAAAAAAAATCTATGGTATCAGATATGTATTGATACAGTAAGTGGTAAATAAATTGAAGTAAAAAGAAACTAATCCCTCTTTCTATGAAAATGGTTTAATACTCTTAAAAAGTAAATAGCCTTTACCAGACTTTGAAATCTGAACCTTGAGTGTGTGACATAAATAATCGATTAGCCATGTCGTTATTTATCAAGTAAAACCAAAACCATAGTGAAACATTGAGTAAAAATCTATTTGCACTCTTCCTGCTTTGATATGTTTTAGGAGTACAGATAGCACCCAGGTGCCACTAATCAGGTGCATTTAAGTTGCTTGGTCAGTTATTTGATGTTTAATTTATCATCAGCATGTCTGAATTTTGGAAGTCTGCTGATCTGGAGCACAATGCCAATTGAAGACCACAGTGATAGTTAATTTCGGTGTCTATCAATCTGGGTAGAGTTAGAAGGCCATGTCAAAACAAATTGAACAAATTGAACAGGTGTATTGGACATCCCTTGTCCAATACACCTGGACCAAATAACTTAACTAGTCAGCATACAGTCAACATATCAGTATCAGTGTAAGTATCACTTTATTATTGTCCCCTTAGGGAAATTTTCTTTGCAACAAGGTGGGAGACAAAGAATAGGGTTATGGTGGTTGGTGATTATGGCTTGTTTAACGGACGCAGGACCATGGCACCTTCCAGTCATTGCATTAACCATGAACTCCCTGGTACCCCTAAGTAGTCCACAGGAAAATGTGCAACCATCTGTCAATTTAAGTTTGGGTGAAGGCAAGACAATTTTATTTGTGCCTCTTTGTTGGAGGGGAGAGTTGGAGTAAAACAACCTCCAAGCGCTCTCTCTTTTCCTCTTCAACTTATCGGAACAGTTGGGCTTGCAAGCAAATAGCATCTGGGCCAATGTAAAAATCTGCACCTCTCTGATTTAGCATTAATTTTTCCTTAATTCATTACACTGCCAACTCAATAACAATGATTGCACATGTGATGTGATGTTGATGCCTCACTATTTGTTGCAGATCATGATTTAGGGATCCTTTTGTTTGTTTTTATTTTTTAAAGATTTTTTTAGGTTCTAATGACCTTTGTTTTACAGTAAATAGACAGGAAATGGGTAGGAGGGATGGAGAAGACCTGCAGTAAATAGCAGATAATGGGAATTGAACCCAGGACAACTACGTCAGGGACTGTAGCCTCTGTACATCATGCGCACATTCTACCAACTTTAGCCATCCAGTGACCTGATGTGTGAGATCCTAAAACTTCCATGTACAGACTCAAACACAAATACAGCATTTTCTCAAATCTCCACTTTGGGCAGAGTTTTCAAAAGTAATCATTTTTAGTGATGTAAGGTAGAGTTTTTGTGTGGATGAAAGGTCGAAACGCCAACCAATTGTTTTGTTTTCCCAGATATTTGGCTATGTGTGCCAGTTCTTATACACAGACCTTTTCCAGTTTTTGTTTCTGCTTTAATAGACAGTTAATGATCGCTTCTGTTCACATAAGTTTAGATTTAAACAAATTGAGATATTGGTAAAGTACAGATGTCCAGATGTGTAAAACCCTAAAACAGAAAGAATATTGACTTTCTTTTTTACCAAGGTTATACCAGTTTTTTATATTTTTCCTTTGTATGTTTCACATGTTTGCTTTTAGATCACCATACATTGACACTCCCCTCCAACACACACTCCCACTAACCCCTTTTTTCTCCAGTACCTTAATGTTTTACACTTTATTTTCGAAGCCCACTCAGAGCTTTATGCCACAGAAACTGAAAAGTAAGCAGAAAATTTGGATTTCCATCAGCATTTTTTTTATTTATGTTGCTGGAAGTGTATTTCCTAATGCATTTATTTAATCTCATCTGCATCTAGAATTTGACTTTCTGCAACCAGCGCTTGTTTGAAAGGTTAACAGTATTTTAGAGGTTGTTGAGAAACATTGTTAGCTTGATAAATTATGGTCAGGGGTATTGCCACAAAGTCTTGATCAGAAAGAGTCAATATTAGGTTTAGTGAACAAATACAATTAAAATTCAAAGCACATCATTATGTATTTACAATGAGAACCACACCTTCACCCTGCTTAGCTGCCATTGTTACTATTAAAACATCAATTTTTATCCTACAGTCATTTTCCACCACAAACAAAAAGGAAAAGTCATGTGACATAAAACTTACCAAAAATATCAGAAAGACATACAGTTGAAACCAGATAGTTACGCATTCCTTTTAAAAAAACTAAACTTTTTTGTAGTACAATCCAGATGCCTGAAACTGCCACTTTGTTTGTTAAAACAGTATATTCCTCTATAAGCACTGCATGAGTGTCCAACCATTATCTCATTCAGGAGAGAGATGGATTTTATGACTGTGAGATGAACATGTTTTGGTGAAAAATGCACAAATGTCCTCTTCAAACCCAGAACTACAGCAAAAGACCTTGCAAAGATGCTGACAGAAGCTGGTAAGATAATTACATGATTCACAGTTAAACTAGTCCTGTTGCATCATGGGCTAAAAGACCACTTAATGAGGAAGAATCCATTACACCAAAAGCACTGTAAAAGCCCATATTACACTTTGTGAGTAGACTCAGGAACAAAATTTTGTGATTTGTGAATACATATCCAGTGGTCTAATAGTGCAATGGCAACTGTTATATTTGGAGGAAAAGGGAGAAGACTTTCAAAGCTTGAGAACATTATCCTGTTTGGGAAGTGTGGGGTGGCGGCATCATGTTCTGTAGACATTTTGCTGTGGAAAAGACTTGTTCCCTGCAGAATTTCAATGAGCTATTGAGAAACCTGTTGAATTATATGATACTTAGTCATTAAGTTTGAAAGGCAATTTTTATGAAAAAATACTAATAAAATGTATGTACCGTATTTTCCGCACTATAAGGCGCACCTAAAAACCTTCAATTTTCTCAAAAGCCGACAGTGCGCCTTATAATCCGGTGCGCCTTATATATAGACCAATATTGAGCCACAACAGGTCTCGCAACTACGGTAAGCAGCCGCTGACTTTATTTTCCCCCGTAGAAGAAGAAGCGCGCGGTGCATGCTGGGATATATGACTGCGCGAAGCGTGCTGTTTCATTTGAATTTCTGTGTTTGTGTAAAGATCCTAAAATGGCTCCTATTAAGAGACACGCTTACGACGCAGAGTTTAAACTCAAGGCGATCAGTCACGCAGTAGAACACAGGAATAGAGCAGCAGCGAGAGAATTTAAAATGAACGAATCAATGGTGCGGAAGTGGAGGAAGCAACAGCTGTTTATTCATTTTGGGAGTGAACGGAGTTGTCAGAACGCTATTTTGTAATCTATTAATAAAGTTTGACTGACCTATCTGACTGTTTTGTTGACATTCCCTTTAGCGCAGCTCCATCTAATGGATGCTTAACGTAGCCCCAGCCTCTACTGTAGCGTCTATTTTATGCGCCTTATACGGCGGTGCGCCTTATATATGAAAAAAGTTTTAAAATAGGCCATTCATTGAAGGTGCGCCTTATAATGTGGTCCGCCTTATAGTGCGGAAAATACGGTAAACCTCTGAATTAGTTACAAAAAAGTCTACAGATTATTTTACTCATCATTCTTGCATTTAGCAAATATAAATAATTAATGTAATCCTTACTGATCTAAAGCTGGTCTGATTTCATGTCAGAGAGTGAGGAAAAAAGGTTCTGTTCTTTGTTTTATGTTTTTATAATGCAAGTAAAAATCTGTTTGTAGTTTGAGGGTTCTGATTTACACAAGGTGTACTAGTTTTAAAATACTTTCTGTGTTACATATTAGCTTTTAGTATAGATGGATTGCCCTTGTCTGTGTGATTTACCTTTGAGGAAAGAACTTTGCGAAATATAACTCACAATTTGGCTAATGGCTGATATTTCAAGTGCTAAAGAAAGACAAGGTTTATTGTTCCTTTACCCTTCTCAAGGACTACCGGTTACACCCAGCCACATTCACATGAGGAATTCAATGACATCTTACACATTTAACTACCACAACATGAAAAATGTCAGAATGCATAAATGACTGCAGTGAAATTATACAAATCACATGTATAGTAGACAGATAGTTTTAATAGGTTTACACCCTTTTGAAGGACTAAGAAGAGTTAATATTGATCAAGCCTCATCTAAATGTTTGTGTATGGTACACAGAAATACTTTCATAGCCATGTTATAATACTAATATAAACTAACCACTGACCTAATGCTTATTTTGTGGTTTTACATCACCTATGTGCCCACACTAAATATAAAAACAAAATAGTCCCATTGTTAATAAATTATTTAATGTTTGAGAATAAGTGATCTTCTCTTTACAAGACTAAGATTACTTAACAATGACCTCAAGTGTACAAAATTACACATCACAGATTGCATTTCACTGTTAATGTACTAGTAACTTGTGTTTTCTGAGTCTAAATAAAATAATTGGAATTATAATTTATTTATATAAATTGGTGGTGGTAGTCGGAGGGCTTGGAGCTGCTTTGCTTGAGGCCAATTAGATTTTGTTTATGCAGCAGGACAACAGTCCAAAGGACAACAGCAAGGCACTTCTGAATGACTCAAAAAAGGTGGAGAGGCCATGTTTAAAGTTTTGTCTTAAAACCAATTTAGATACTGTAGTATGACCTTAAACACACTGTTCATGCACAAAATCCCTTCAGTGTGACTGAAGTCATTAATCAGTGACAAATTAAGATATTTGACACTACTGATGTTAAAGACGCATTCCCATTTATATCAAATTCTCCAATTAAGCAGGCTACAGGTTGCACAAGCTATAAATATCCTTTGTTAAACTCAGTTAAAAGCTTCATGAACACCTACTGGAAAACTTTAAATATCCCCCCCCCAAGAAAGAAAGAAATTGAAAAAAATATAAAAGTTTTTAGGCTTGATGGCTCAGACAGCTATGCAAGATGCTTGATGTGCCCTAACACAAAATTTAACTGCTATTTGAAAGAGGGAAACCATTAATGTTGAGCCCTGCTTGGTATCCAATAGCTGGACTTATGGTCCGTAGTAGGTCTCTGGTGGCAAATGAAAATTTAATGAGGCGGGAGGATGCTTATTTCAGCTGTGGGGTAAAGAAAAAACAAAAACAAAACCTTGTTTTTAATAATATTGCTTGACATTTTGCTACAATGTCATTTCATACTTAGCCTTAAGAAATCCTCATTGCCTCTTTTTTGCTGCATAATACTATGGGGCTCTTTTTAATACTGAGAAAAAAGTTAGACACTAAACATTGTATTGCTGTTGCTTCTGCAGTTCTTGGTATCCTATACCTTGTTTGATGGCCAGTAAGAAAATGTTATTCCTCAATAACGTACTGAGGTCTAAAAGATGTTTTAATGTCTCAAAACTTCATTGTGAATGAAATTGGCCTAACAAGTTGATCAGTAATTTTTGCAGAGCAGTCTAGGCCATTTCTTTCAGAGCCACTCCACTCAAGACCTTAAATTGAAGCGTTCATTATTCTTGTATATCCCCGTGCATACACAGTGTGATATCCACTAAATGAAACCAGTGCGATCTGTGAAAGCAATAAGCAGCAATGCTTTCTTTAGTAGAAGGTCAATATTATTCTCGCCAGTTGGCCACTTCACAGGAAAGGCTGAGGGGTCAAAGGTGACTATAATACGGTTATGTGTGTGTGCCTGAGCGAGAAAGGAGAAAGTAAAGCAAGAGATGTTATCCTTCCTGCTCATTCACTTAACCTTTGTGACCTGATTTCTCACTTGGAAAGAAAAATATATCTGAACCAAGTTGCCCTCAAAGATCTATTGATAAGTAGGCTTAGGAAATAACACAAAAACAGCAAGAAGAGTAGAGGAGGACAATTTCAAAAGTTTTAGAACTGAAAGTGACTGCGGGTAAAGAAGTGTAACTTTGAACAAATTTATTTTTCTCTTTAAATAAAATTTACATGTGCTTTTGTTTGATCAGTTATCTAATTTAGTACATATAAATACTGACTTGTTTGAAATGACTATTCAGCATCTTTAATGATTAGTACAATCCAACACATCCTGAAATCAACATAGGATGTAAATGTTGATCCAGTAATATTTCTAGAAAACATTATTTTAAACCTTTTTGCTTGACTGATTGAGCCTTGAGTCAAGCCTATATAGCACATAGTCCAATTCAAGGAAGATCAGTTTTTTTAAATAGTGCCAATTCACAGCAAATGTCTCTAAAGCACTTTACAGGACAGAAATAACCAATTCACATTGAATTATATAGATCACTCCAAATTACGTTTGGAGCAGTCCAAACCATTCCAGTGCAATTTACTGATATAGTCAGATGATATTATATTGAGTCACTGACTTTGAAGTAATTTGTCAACCTGATCATGCTTGTGATTGAAGATTGAAGAAACACTTCTAACATGAGGAAACCCCTATCAAAACCAGGCTTAATAACAGTAGCAATTGACTGTTATAAAAAATACTTAGAAGTACTGATCTGGGACTATGTTTTATGCTAATAAACATATATATTGTATTCAGCAAAAGCACACCTAGCATATATCTATGAGAGAAACACAGATTTAACCATGGGTAGCTCATCCATAGTTAAATAAAAAATAAAATAAAATAAAATAACCCTTTTGTTTCTAAATAAAAGCAACTTATAACAATAACAAACAAAAAAATAGTGATAAATAACAAGTACAACTTTACAATATTTAACAGAGAGGTGTGAAACAACTGGAAAAAATAATTTAATAACATTTATTAGAATACTAATATGATTGTTAAGTCTAACTTGGAATTCCTACATAAATAATAGGATTTGCTGGAACTAAGTCTGGGCTCATAATGTTTTTATGAAATGCCGAACGACTCAGAATCCACCTACACAAATCATCGCTTTCTCAGTATTTCACATGACGCGTCTTTCTAATCCCTTTCTAGTCTCATTGTTTTGATCTAGGTCATGGTTCAATTAATGTTGACACATCAACCAGTGGTACACACACAAATGCACGCACACACATCAAATGTGGTAAGAGCCTAATCATTAACTGCCTCAGAACCCAGTAAAATACTGACTGACTGTCTGATGTCTATTGTCTTCATTATCTTGTCATGCCAGGACAAGCAGCTATGAATAATGACATTACAAGCACATCATCTTTACTTATCAATGCTTTGACTTAAATTTTTTGTGTGTGGTTTAACTTGCTGTTGCTCAAGCTCTTGCTCCTTGTGAAATTGTGAAGTTTATATCAGTGTGGGCATGAAGAGAGCAGAAAGGGAGGATTACGGACATTATAACCCTTCCAGGGTTGAAATCATCTCATTTGTAATGGCTTGTACTTGTTTTGCAAACTGAGATAAATTAATTGGAAGAAGGAAATAATTATAAAGGTATGAAGGTGAAACAGACAAAAGGTATCAAAAAATATGAAATAAAACCTACCAAAGTTTCTAGGCTTTTTGTTGTTGGGGTAATGTTTGTGGATTGCAGCAGGAAACGTAGATTCATATTCATAAGTGAACACCCGATGTGATAAATGGTTCACTAAACATTTAAATGTTTGAAGACAGAAAACAAGTCAAAATGATCTTAAATGAGAATTGTCCAAGATATTTCAATCTATCTTCACATTAACAGAGATGACAGGAATCAATCTGTATTTAATGATTAGTTTGGCCAAATTACTTCTTCGAATGTAGTTCTTTGTGAATGTGTGAGGCCAAATAACTTTCACATGATCATTTCTCAGTCATGATTACTAAATGGATTTTTTAAAGGTCCTAATTGGTTCATTTGTGTGAAGAATTACTCCATCTACCCATTGTAGTATTAATGTGTGCACATGCTATTAGTTACAAAGGCATTCTGTGGACTGAAAGACGGATATAAATTATAAACTTTTTCAGAGCATCTGTTGCCAACAACAGCTGGTGTGTTTTCCTTTTCCACTAATGGCTATAGTTTTCATTTTCATGGTGGTGGTAAACTTTACAAAAGAGGTAATGAGCACAGAAGTGAGTGAGGAAAATGGCTGGCTATTAACAGGGAACATGACCTGAATAATTTCCTCATTATCACAGATTTAAATATTTGCTTAAAAAATCACAGGGACCTCAAATTATTTTTATCCTTAAAATAAGTTGGATAAAAATATCCAAATTATCATTTATTTACTGATTAAATTATTTTAATTCCTAGTGTCTGTTAGAGAAAAATAATGAATTGTCAGAAACACTTTTAAAAAAAGAAGAACAGTAAGGTTTAAGCTGTGTATGCAAATTAGATATTTTTTGTGCACTTTCTCAGACCCAGACACTTACTACACATTTACTGGTGTAATCTTTTGGTCTAACTGTGTTACTGCATGGTTAGCTTTTCTCCTATAGAATTTGTTTTAAATGAATATTAATTTTGGCCAATTTTTGAGACAATAAAGAGTTTAATTCCATTTTGCCGGTGTAAGCATAGACCGATGTTAAAAGTTCACAGTATGATTACTTTGACTAAAAATAGCATATGTTTCCATATGTCATTGTATTTGCACATTTTAGATAAAAATGCATAGCATAATATTATTTGCTTTTATTTAAAATTTAAAGCTACAGTAATAGACACTGCTGCTAAGATAGTATAATATTGATTGCTACTGTTATTTTATTCATGACTGCTATTGCATAGATTAGGACTATTTTAAATCACAGTTCTATATTTTAATAGATAAGTCAGTCTAATGAATGGCACCTTGTGTTTGACCTACCACTTATTTAGGTCTTATTTTATTGCTGAAGTTATAGAAGCCAATGATCTGTTTGTGGGGATGCAAACAGCATTAAAACTATTGTACTTCTTTCTTCTTCATTGTTTGTCCAACACTTCTAGTTAGTGGATATAGACTGAAGCTTTCAGCAAGTTAGCATTTGATCTACACTGAGCATTATGTCTGAAGACAACAAGATTTTAGCCTTCACTAAAACATTTTGCTCTTTGTGGGGTGACATTAAATCTAAACGAGATAAAATTTGAAAATCACACCAACCTTTCTTTCTCTATATATTTAGTCCAAGTAATTGTGCAAACATATTAAGTCTGTGACAAGGTTATTCAAATACAGAAAAGAAAATGTAATAAGCAGTCTAAAAAAACAGAAGAAAAAATAGGACTGGAAATACATTACTGCTGTGATAAGATTCACAGTCTTTCAAACTCAGTTTTTTGTGATCATGTTTGGGTAAACTACAACTAATGTTTCTGAAAAACAATTGCAGTTTTAGACTGGGATTTTACTAATCTCTGTTTTTGCTCCTGTTTTTTATCCCCTACCAAACACTCAGACTCTTAGCTTCAGGTTATGGAATAAAACTATTCACAAGTTAGGTTACATGACACAATTAGGATGACTGCAACTAGATACTTTTCTATCAATGTGAAAGGTCTTTTTATGTGTGAATGAAGTGCGTATAATTAAAGTGCAGAGCGACACTTGCCGCCTCCTTCACATCTCTTCCATACATGCACACCCAACAAAAAAAGCTCACACGCATCATAAACCATCTAGATTACAATCTTTTTAAACATAACCTTTAATGTCACACAGCCTCATATGTTACAGACACGCCATGTTTCACATGATTACGTACACAGATGGGTAATACAACATTACTTGTGAGGCATATTTTGAGTAGGCCTGTTATGCACCATTACTTTGATTGCCTGGAACTCGTCACACTTGACGAATTTAGACAATAAAGTAGTATGGAGCAAAAATTAAATAGCTGTTTTTAATGCTTTACTTTGGTAGTTTAGCTTTAATATTGTTCATTTATGATGCTTGTGATGTGATTAGATTGTTTCACTTAGACACAGATTCGTGGTGCATGCTGAAAGCTCCACACACAGATTTATTTCTTTGCATGTGCGGACACACAAACACACACACGCACGCACACACGCCTACACTCTTTAAAAGCAGTGGAGTGGAATAATGGACAAAGCAGAGGAATAGTGGGCTGGTTTTATCATTCACACTCTTTTAACCACCAGCCATCTGTTAAATGCATGTATCCTTTTGTGTTTGGGTGTGTGTGTATGCGAGTATGGATACATGTGTACAGATGCACTGGTATATATAGGGTATGATTATTCATGCAATTAGTTACTTATAGTCTTAATATAATCTTTCTTTATATTAACCAGTTCATACACACTAGGGTTGGATATTTGACTTTGTGGCTGATATGGTATGTATCTTGGTACATTGCCAGTTATCCAACGCAATAAAGATACAGGAATCATTGTTCAGCCACATTACTCTGCTATTTAAAATTTTTACAGAACATAATAGAATTTCATGAAATAGAATTTCAATACGATAAATATGGGTAAAGCAAAGGAGTGAGGCCTTTCTTTGTTCATCAATGTCTTGTATCATAATTCCAGTAGAATTGGCTTCCATGCAATATGAAAAATCTGCCATGCAAAAGGTGTGTGTAGCAGTGTTTCACTAACTCAGTATCCAGTAGAAAAAAGTTATCACTTTTATGAACAATGGGAAATGGAAATGCAGTGTTATCCACATAAATAAGTAGGTTTATTCTTAAAATAGGAATTATAAAACTAGTTTGTATAAAATACAGTCTGCACAGTAGAGTAGTTGATAGCATTGTTGGCTAGGTCCGTCACAAGAACAAATTTTGCTGGACGCTAAATTTCCCAGAAGGTATTGCAATAAACAATAATGTTTATTATTATTATTATTATTATTATTATAAGATTGTTAGGGTAATGTGTCCTTAAGGGGTGTATGTGGGGGCGTGTGTGTGTGTGTGTGTCCTGTGTCTCTTATGTTACCCTGCAATGGACTGCCAACCTGTGTAGAGTCTCTTGCCCAATTGACTGCTGGAGATTGACACCAGCTCCGAATAGAAAACAACAACAAAAACATCTCTACCACAGATGTAGATCTTGAACTTTCTAACTGTTCACATCCTGAATTTATACAACTTTCTTCTTCTGAAATCAAAGTTGTAAAAATGCATAAAATGTGCAAACTTTGATGTACCCCTAAGCAATGTTTGTAAAAAGTTATTGCAAATTAATTGTGAAAAATTATACAAATGAATAATAATAATAAGCAGAAAATATACCATTATTTTCTAAACCTAATTTAACAAAATGTATCTCCCATTAGAAGAAATCCATGTTTAGATTAAATTAACTTTAACTGTTTGGAAAAATTCATTGTAGCCTTGATTTTTTTTTTTTCCAATTAATGGATTTTTTTCTCTAAAGGTCATCCAGACTTGGTTTATGTATCATTATCTCTCTGTTACATTGAGAGCTCGCTCATTATGGCAGTATAAAAGGACGACAACAGTGGGAACTTGCCATAATGAAGCTAAGTGCTCCCTGTTTCTGTCTTTTCTTTGCTGTCTCTTTGTGCTGCCTTTCAGCTGTCTCCAATTTGTCCTCATGTTTTCTCCTTTTCCGCTCGCTCTGTCTTATTTAAAAGTACCTGCCAGTCTGTTAATGCATCTAAGTAATACCCATCTTTGTATCTTGCCTGTCTTACTTTTTTGGGGGCCTCCGTGTTCTAAGTCTTCCACCAGCGTTTAGTAATGATTTGGCTTCTCCCTGTTCTGTCACCCCCTTCCTTCCCGTTTGCCATGTACCGCTTTCCTTCACCCTTTCCCCTAATGAATCCAATCATTTCTGAGTCACACCTTGGAGTGCCAGCATATATGTGTGTGTGAACCATTCATTTGTCAAAAGCACAGACAGATGTGATTCAGCCCTGATACATATGTTGGCCCCTAACCATGAACCTGGGGGGGTTAATTGAGTAATGGCATTTGTGGGACAAAGAGAAGCTGCTTGGAGCAAGGATGAGACTGAAAGTCAGTGAGAGGGAGATGACAAGAACAAGAACAGTTAAAAGGTGAGACGGAGATAGATAGGTGCAATCTGGGAGAGCATATGAAAGGAGAAGAGGACATTGCAACAGAGAAAGGGTGTAATTGCTAGAGTGAATAAAATGCAAGATAGGGGGAGGGTGGTAATTACAGAACTTCAGAAGAGAGAGTAAAATAAAGACAAATGTGGGGTTAATGGTAACAGTCTGTGAAATGGCCATGAGGTGGCTGCCTAACAGCAGGATATGGAGCATTGATTTGAAACGATGGAGAAAGGGTTAAAAGAGAGACTGAATGAAACAAGCAGGGAGAGTGAAGGGGTTAATGAAGAGAATAATAAAGGATAAAGCCTGTAGTCTTTATGGTCCTTAACTCTTAATTAAGAAAAACACATCTGCACCTGGGACCCTCCAAGAATATGTGGATAGATGGCACCGTGTGAAATTGTGTGTATGTGACTAATTTGTGCAATAAAGTCCACCTCATTATAGATTCATTGTGATGATGACTTATTAAATAAATGCCTGAGTGGGTATATTCTTTAAAATGGATTACCTTAATGAGAAAATCTCTAAGAGCCTTCTGTGGCATCCTTTGGTGTTCAGACTGTTGGAGCATAAACTTTTCTTGGCTTATCTGAAGATTTTGTATCTTATTATAGCTTCATATATATTGAACCATAATTGTCATTGCAGTGTGTTATATATCACAATAGGTACAGTATTATTGCTGAATGGATTCTAATACCCAGCCCTGATGTAAACTAATACGTAATGAGAATCTAATCTTAAAATAAAGTGGTGGAGACATTGTTTAGTAGTAAAGAAAGGAAAAATGCAGGAAATGTTGTTTAATCAATATAGTTATTTACAATTTTTTAAGGAAATTATATTCAAACAAAATTGTGTCACCCCATTTACAAAGGGATGCCCTGATAAAATTTTATTTGTCTTTCACTTTCTGGTTTTGTTTAAAAAAGCCTTTTTTGCCAACGAAGTCTCGGTCCAACTTTAACGTTTTTCTCAGCAAAATATATGCACCTCATACGACACAATTGTTAAAACCAACCAATCACAGTTGCAATTGTATTACAGTTTTGCAAATTATAATAGACACAAGTACTACAAAGTATAAACGTTTTTGACAAACAAACATTTCTGAATGTACTTTGATCTGTTTACCCAATTTTACCAACTTTTGCAAAGTACAATTGTATTTATTAAGTACATGTAATGTCACCGAGGTTCCATTTAGATTCAACTTCTAAAGTAATCTAAGGTAACTTTTCATCAGACATGATTATTAAGGTACTAATAATTATTAAGAACATGTTCTTTCTCTAACCTTGATTTGTAAATTCAAATCATATCAAGTAGATTTTTTCAAAGCCATCTTTAAAATTTGAATACGTCTTAGTTCAAAAATTATTTTATAAAGTACATCGTAGTATCAAAAGTTGCTCTCAAAATAATTATTTTCCAGCAAGAAAACTCACATCAACTGGGATTGTAGAAGCACAAAGGAGTCAATTTTCTAGGATCTCATCTTTAAATCTCTTACATTGAGCCCCTGATGACTTGACAGTCTCATTCTGGTTACACATTCAAAGAAGAAATGGGGTAATTATGTTCTTGATTTAACGATTAAATACCCCAAGCTATATTCACCTTAGCCTTTAAGGGTATTATGTGTTGTGCTGCTGGAAGCTCTGCACTCATTCCACCTTTGCTAAAATCTACCTTATGGATTGAAAGCTAATCTGAACCTCATCTGGAGATTTTTTGTTCTGGTGTTTTGGTGGCCTGTAATCTGTATTGAAAAAGATTGCGCCTTATGCACACATCACTTAATATCGAGATTGATTTGATTCGTAGCACTGTGAAAGGATGATAACATCTGTTTTCAGGGCTAATGTAATCACAGTGTTGGATGGGAACCTCTCTCTTCACCTCAATCTTAGAGATGTTAGAAGGACCACCTCTTATGTCAACCTCTTGAGAAAGTAAACCAGTTTAATGTGGTGCATGTGAGGTCCGTGTGAGTACAGTGTGTGTGTTTTAAAAAGATTTATTCTGTGTGAATATGTGTTGTCACCACACATGCACCCCCCCCACACACACACGCACGCATACCCACTAGCAGTTAGTGGAAAGATTTAAATCCATTGACAGAGTAATGTGCTGGGCTGTGAGAGCTTAATAAAGAGTGAACTTGTCCCTGAATGTTTGAGTGATGATAACAGGCTCATTTAATTGCCTAACCTCTATGCACACACACACAGGCACTCCCCCCCACCCTGATTATCAGCTCTATGAGTAGGCATCACATAATTTCCGTCATTCACCTTGAGTAGGTGGTGGTAAGACATTCTGATGGAGGGGTGGGAGAAATGTAATCTAGGATTAAGTGTCAGAGTGAGGAATACATCTGAAGCTAATTAGAGGTCAGAGGTATTTGCGATGACTTTTTCTGAGAATTCAGAACTTTCAGAAGATTTTTTTTGATGTTGGCTCTCTATATCCAGTCAAACTCTAAAATTTAACATCTGTATCTTTTAAAGGGGGACATGAAAAGGACAAATCTGTATTTAATCTTTGAACAGTCATTTGCTTGCATAGCTCACTGCGACACTGCTACACAGATTAAAGATGACCTACACATATGATGCCCCCCAGAACAAATCTCAGCTTGTTTCTCTGACATATTCACATAGTTGATGGAATCCTGCCCTCTTTCAAATCTGTCCATCCAACACAGCAACACAATTTATATTTCTCCCTTAACTATGTCCTAATATTAGTGCAAGGAAGCTGTGTTTCATTACAGATGACCAGATGTCTTTATCCAACTGTGTTGCAGCCTATATTTTGAGAATGCTTCCTCACTTGTACCATTATCTCTTGACTTATCTTTTAAAGTTTCAGCAGATCTTACAATGTGCAGGAAAATCTTTGGCTGGTCTTTGCAAAGCAGCTAATCTATGAGTGGCATTCATTTTCCTTGGTGCTGATTGGCTGGATAAAGAACACTATAGATATTAACTTCTGCAGTATTGCCAAGACAGTACACCATGTGTATTAATGTTTATTATGCTACATTTATTGCTTGAACTAACAAAATAGGCAGTCGTGAGCATTCTTTGAAGGAGTTTCAAGTATTTGCTCATTTCAGCTATTAGAGAGTAGTTGTGTTCTATAACCCTGGCAAATGCGGGCTATTCACTGTATTAATTGCAGACAGGTGGAGACTTTACTCAGTGGTTGAATTGTGATGCCAGTTGTGGGCACTGGATCTTATTTTGGGTCATCCATGAAAAGAGGGCAGAATATAAATGCATAATTTTGACGTTTTGAAAATTCTAACTATATTCCATCCAGCTAAAAGAAACACTACTGACCTAATTTATTTGTCTGCAGTAAATGCTTAAAAAGATTTGGTGCTACATTGCCACACTATTTGTGCACTACATGGGTATTACGAACATATAATTTGATGATAAAAAAATGTCTGCTAATGTTTGCATTTTCGCAAACAATCTTGATGACTTAGCACTGCAGTGCGCACAAGGAAAAACAAAAACAATTGTGGCTTGATTTTATTCTTGTGTGAAAATACAGAAAGTGAATATCTTTAAGCAATGATGAACTGTGTTTCTGTTTTCATTTGCAAAAACACATATGTGAGTTGGGATCAGATTCAGATTTTGTCAGATCAGCTGACAGCTGTCACTACTTAAGCTTTTCACCGGGTAATCCTCAGATAGCATCCATCTAAGGACTTTGTGGTTATATGAGTTCGAAGCCATGATTGCATTAATGTGAGATTGTGATGTGTGGGTAACCTGTACCGAATGTACCTGATGTGTGGGTAATCAGTCAAATCTGACAGGCAGCAAATCCGACTTAAAAAGGCACTCAGACATTCATTGTTAAGCGGAGAGCCAATTGAAATGGATAAGTTGTTGAAGAGAAAGGAGAGGTTGAATGAATCAAGGGAAAGAAAGCTGAGTGAATAAGATACAGGGGAATTAAGTTTTGTGGATTCCACTGATGTAACAGAAGTGAACACTGATGGCTCAGAAAGCTCTGAAACATGTGTCATGATGTCAATAAATCAATAACATTTCAGGTAATCAATCAGAATGTGCAGAAAAACAAATTGAGGTTACATTGTGACAAACAAAAAATAACTCTTGTCTGGGTATCAAAGGGTTGAGTTACCATTTTCTGACTTCAGTCAACAGAAATCTTAAACAATGGCCAATTCTCTCATCCATCCCACATTGGAGAGTGGCTAGGGTAAATTAAATATGACTAAATAATTATAGGAATGTAATGAGTAGTCTGGTTAGTGGAAGAGATGATACAAGACAAGAGATTTTAGCAATGTGTTTGGGAAAGAATCTGTAATCAGTGTAGATTAAACCAGTCCAGGGTTTGATGTTTTTTTTTTTTTTTTTCAGTTTTCATTTGCATATCTAATGCTATAGGAGTCCCGATGCCAGGAGAACATCAAAACAGTTCCCTTTTTTGTTCACTCAAACATCTTGTAATTGTTATGATCTCTTTTAAAGCATTATCTCTGTTTAGTTTGGTCAAGTCTTGGTGTTTCAGATTTTGAACAAGAGAAGGTAAAATCCAGTCCAGACTCCTTGAAAGACTATTAAATAGCCCTTCAGTGTAGAAAAAGTAAAAATCCCAAATGGGTCTGCACAATATCTGTAAGACATGTGAATGTCATACGGATTATAGTGTCACAAAAATGTGATGTAATAATGTAACAGAAGTGTCGGCCTCTCAGGCCTCACTGAGAGGCTCAGTAGATCTTTTGTCCACTTTGCCATTAGGATGCACAACACCTTGGCTAAGGAAAGAAGCTCATGAATTGGACTGCCATCTGTTTCCTATAGTACTGCAATAATGCTTCATAAGCTTTTTAGTGCAATACCCCTTGTTTATTTAGACTGTTGCTCTTATTGTATTTTTTATTGCACTTTTTGGACTACTGGGCACCTGAATTTCCCTGAGGGGATGAATAAAGTGTCCGTCTGTCTATCCATCCCTCTATCTAATCATAGTCATGTCATCTGATGCAGTCACATTCCGAGTGCAACACGAAATCGCTTGGCAAAATAAATTTACTTTGAGAAATATTGAGGCAGTTTATTATCTCAAGATTCTGTTGCACTTTAATAATTAAAAGTTGATTTTTAAGTCAATTTGATCAACTTAATAAAAAAGTAATGTATCAATCAAGATATTTCATAGTGTTTTTTTTGTTATGCCAAAGAAATAATTGTGGATTTTATTGCATTAAAAACAGCTATTTCTGAATGTTTGACTTTACTTCCCATTGAATTAATTTACTAAAAAAAAAAAAATCATCAGTAGGATTTTGCTGCTGGAGGTAAAGATGTATTTAGTTTAACATGTTTTGAACATCTTTACGAAGGTACAAATATATGTATAGTCTACTGCATATTTACACTGGTACGAAACTTTGTCCCCCCCCTACAGACATCATTCAGCCTTAATATGAAGCCAATCATTATCTGTGATTTAAACTGTATGTAACAGTGCCAGTTTTGCTCCATCTATTCTGTCTTTGCCTCTGCGGTTTTCTCTTGTTGGAGGCTCTGCTGGTAATGAGTGCTGTCATCTAGCCTGTTAGCTGTACATCTTTGAGAATATGGACAGACTGTGTCCATCTGTGCTACTGTGTCTCCATAATTCTCTTCCATATGGTCAAGTGTGGTCTACTCAGGCTCGGTGAGATAGTAGTGGACAGTCAAATATACACCAACATAAATGCATGCTGTATGTGAGGACACAGTATGTGCATGTTCCTGCAATCAGGAATATATATATATATTTAAAAAAAACATGTTGGCAAGACTGAGCAATTGGAAAGTGACATACTTTGATTGTGTGTGGGATGCTGGTTTTCTGAATAGAAGCTAATCCATTTTATGCAAGTGTAAGTCCCTGTATGTGGTCTGTCTGAATGTATTTTAATTGTGGTCTACATAAGCTGACTGTCATTGCTTTATGTCTGTGTTTCTCATTCTTCACATCGTTTCTGTTGCCCATTCATCTTTTTCTTCCTGTCTGTTTTGTCTGGATTTCTCATGCTCTAGTGAGAGTTAAGGTGACTGGAGATCAATAAAGGGGTGAGTGAACACAGTCAGACAAAGCTATGCAGACATGCTCCAATGCAGACTTGAAACTGCTGAGCAGGTGAATTTCATTCATTCATATTCTCCATACACGGATAACACCATCCCAATTATTGATTTCAGAAATGACCAATCGATGATGGTTGAGTAGTGATTCTCAGATGGTTTCTGTGTTAGTGTGTAGATATTTTCGTCCCTGTCTTCCATTGTAGCAATTTTGTAAAGGTCTTTATGACGTGCAGTATGCGGGGGCTCTAAATGTTATTTTCCATTTAGTAATCAAATATAAATCAGAAGTTTAACATGCTGTATTTCATTTTCTTAATTGAAATGATTTAAACAACACAAGAGAACAGACTAAGCAGGACTGGAAGTTAAACAGTATGAAATAACTGTGTCAGATTAAATAGAATATCGAGTTTGTGAGAGTGAGTGTATCAGATTCATGTCCTAATCAATAAGCTCTTTGTTGCTTTGTGGTTTAACTAATGGAGCAAAGTGCTTTAACATGAGGATTTACATTAGCTGATTTGTCAGGCAGGACTGAAACTTTGTCAGGAGAACAGGAATAAAAAAAAAATATATAGGCCTATACAATTGTCAATTGTCCAGGTCGGCATAAATATGGAGAAATGTCTATTTCCAAAAGTCATCCAAAGGTTGTACCTATTCTTCCTGGACGATTTCCAAATTGTCCAGGTCGGCATAAATATGGAGAAATATCTATTTCCAAAAGTCATCTAAAGGTTGTATCTATTCATCCTGTCACCTGTCATCAATTTGATTGTCGTCTGTCCATCCATCATTCAATCATTGTCTTTTTGCAGGTTATATATTTAAAAATGGAGAACTTTTGTATTTATCCTTTAAAAATGGGCAAAAACGGACAGAGATGGCAAGACAGTAGGAGCATGAAAACAGGGATGCACCAATGTGACAATTTGGGCTGATATGCAATATTAGTATTGCTGTTATGACTGATATTTACCCATGTTATATATATTTTCCTAATTTTTTTTAAAAACTGTGAATAAACAACACCACATGACCAAACCATCCATTGTGTCTCCCAAACCAGATAGAAAAACAACAATAAAACTGAATAAATATTGATTTTTAATATTGGCACATTTTTACTTATTGGATCGATACCTATGTGTCAAAAAATGACTAACATTGGCCAATATTGATGTTAAAGCCAATATATTGGCATCCGTACTCGAAAAGTCTATATTTTTGTTATTAAAGATGTTTAGGACTTTTGAGAGATGGGCAGTTGACCAGAGAAGCTGCTGTGAAGTTTAGAAATGGCAAAGAGAGAAACAGTATCAGGGAAAAGGAAGCCAAAGGAAGGAAGATAATGATTTGGAGAACCTGCGATGAAAAGAGGCAAGAAGGGAAATGATGGGAAGCAAAAAAGAAAAGGCAAAGTGAAGCCAGAGGGGAAAAAATGGGGCTAAGCAGGAATATCTGCTGATGAAACACAAAGAGGGCATCTTATAGCCTCATGTAGAATAACCCACCTGCCTCAGGGCTCATTCATATTCTCTTTGTGATCTGCAGTTATTTTTATGGTCATCACACAGAAGTGTGGTGAACATTAAAAGTAGTATTCCTCATCCTAATATTAGAGAGTTTCATGCTGAAATAACCTCAGATTTACACGCCACTTGTAACTTTTGTGGTGAATGTTAGACAGTTCAACCATGTAACAAATCAAGCATTCTTAAACTTGGAATAAAATGCCTGATAGAAAGAGCTGAGTGGGTCTGTAAAAACAGCTTATTTCTTTTAAAAAGATTCTTTTTAACATACTACCTACTTAACAAAGCGTGGAGGCATTCCAGATAGTTATTTGTTCTTTAAAGCAAGGTTGATAGGAACATCAGAATATTTCAGCGTGCTATTTTTCTTGCTTCAGAACAGTTCATGTTGCTTAACAGTTCATGTTGCTTAAAACAGATAGATGACTTATATTAACCATAAAAGGCAGAAATGTGCTTTTGTGATGGGGGTGGGGTTACAATGTCTTTGTGATACACTTCAGATGCAGTTTCTGTTGTATCGGGCTAGGTGGTGCTGTCTGCCCATCCTGTATCACTTGTGTGCGTGAATGTGTGTGTGTTCCTGAGTGATCAGACTTGATTTCTTTCTTATGAGGAACAGTTGCATCAGGGTAGAAGCCTCTGTGGTGTTAGACCCGAAACAAGCATTTGCTGTCTTCAACTCATTATATTCAGATTATCAGTTTATTTATAGCGCTTTTTTTTTTTTCTAATTTTGTGTAATTTTTTATCAGAAGTACAATGAACATCTGAAATAGCACAGATGGCAAAAAATTAACATATTTGCAATAATGACTTAAAATTTGTGTTTTTCTGATTCTTTTTTTCTTATTTTTCCACTCAAAGGAAGCAGTAAAAGTTCTAGCCTGCTTTAAAAATAGCAGATTCTCACACTGCATGCATATTCCTGCTTCTTTGGAGAAGGCTTGTCATGTTCAGCGCTGATGTTAAATCTATGGTGATGAAGTGGTCACTGCCAAGGATATTGCTGACTCCATAAGATGCCAAAGTACTCAAGCACACACATGCAGGCACACCCTCTTGCATGCCATAGATTTTTTTACGGTAAGTGGTCCTGAGTGGAAATCAAAGGTCAGTGGTGTACAGATAGCTTAAGCATATTTAATTAAAGATTGTTTAGTCTGCGTGTGTGTGTGTGTTTATGTGAGAGAGAGCAGTTATGGGCTGCCTTTAAGCTCAGTGAATGGATCAGTTTGTAGTATTTTATTGATCCTGATTCAAGTAATCAATCAAGCCATAATCGACCTGAATAAAAAGCACTTTATGTGAAAAAAGATGGTAATGTAAGTGGTTGTACTCAAATCTTAAACTTTACATGCTGCTTTGGTGTTGTGTAAAGAATAGGAGCCAACTAAATGAATCTCTAACAGCCACTTGTTTAAAAGTGTATGCAGCCTAAAGTAGTATTTCTTTTGATGAAAAAGATTGATGTTGCTGTTTTAATCAGGGTTCAAAAACACGGGAACTAAGTTAATAAAATAATAATACAGCAGGAATGGAGCAACAAACTCTGACTTTAAAGCAGGAATGTTATTTTTTCTGGCCTTGTAATGGGCTATCTGACTGCTGACTTGACAGGTGTTCAGAGTCTTTGACTCAGTCCACAAGAAGGTAAGCCACAGACGGTCATTGCTAAGGAAGCTTGCTTAGTGATGTTTTTATACATATTTCTGGAAAGTTGAGTGTTTATTTTTTTACAGTACATACTATAAATTAAGCAAATTGTTCTGTAGAGAAACAAAGCTTAAAAATATACATGTAAAAACCCAACCCATTGATCATTACAGCCTACTGTAATGATCAAAGATTCAAACATTTCTGAGTAGCATCCCATGTCGAACTCAAAACACACAGATAACTTGTCTGATACTCTTCCCAGTGCCTAAATCTGTAAGTGGTGAGGCTAACAAGTTGATGAAGGCATTTCTGCATCAGCTTGTCAGCAGCAAGATCAAAGTAAAAATTTTGATTCAACGGAAGGCTGAAATTGGAAAAAAAGGAGAAAAATAGCAGATTTTCACAGAGCTCTTCATCTTTGAGTCAGCAGTGCTTGTGCTTGTTGACAGATTTGCTGAGGGGAAGGTTAAATTTTCTTTAAAACAACTTAGTGGATTGATGAAGTTTTTGCAGAAGCGAGTGAAAATGGACCTTTCGACCAAAATACCAGTGAATCTGTCAGCATATGTCTATTCTAAGCAAGTATTTTTTTTGTCTAAAATACCTGTGACTGTTCCGCTTACAACCTAACTGTTTGTTTCTCAAATTTTGAATTATTTCTGTGAAGGGTGATCTCACTTTAGACATCTTCTCCTTTTCTAGAGGTTAAGTTTAGAGCACAGCCCAAGATACTCCTTTTGTGAGGTAACATGATCCACTGCACTGTGACATTATCTGTTAACCCTCTCAGATGATGTCACACTGCTTTATCACCTCATAATGAAAGTGTGATCTTTCAGGCAGGCATAGGTCCATTAGTTTTTGGTCAGATCAGCGCATGTGTTGCCCATCTCATCTGGCTTTCATATATCCAAGTGACCTCAACCAATTTATGACTGCATTACATAGAAATCTAATGTTATTGTATGAGATAAAAAGGTTGAATATGTTTTGTCTTTCTTAAAATACTGTAATATGAGCTACTGAAGCAAATTTCTGCAAAGCTACGTTGCAGAGAGGACCAGAGACACAAGGGACAGCATGTCACGTTTGATTTTGTAGAAAATGGGCACATCAACGCTCTAGCTCTTGACACAGTGACACTCAGACAATCTTTTTTTACTTTTAGGCTGGCTTTTTTGCTCTTACTGTCTGACATTGCAAACGGGTTTACAGTACAGCCTATCTGTCACTCTCCCTCATTGCTGTCATTATAATTCTCCCTCAGTCCCTGTCTCTTACATGTTCTTTTATCATTTCTTTCTCTCCTTTTTTGCTTTGACTTTTTGCAGTGTTCCCTTTTTTGTCTCACAGCCTCATCTTCCCCATGTGCTGAAGTTGCATTGTCGCTTTGTGTGGCAGGTCTTTGAGTTCTGTTGAACAGAACAAAGGCAAAACTCTGTCCCATCTCATCTGATTGTCTACCCTTTCTTATCATCACTGCTTTATTACAGACTTGGTGCCCTTTCAGGTTTGCTTGGACATTTTCACACATTTGTTCCTTTATGTGGTTTATTTCTGAAATCCCCTTGTATTTTTTTTGTCTTTTTGTGTTCTTTTTAACTGGCATTATTTGTTTAACAATATTATATTTAATAATTAAAATTATTTTATGTATCCCTTGTTTGTTTGACATGCACACAGGTGTCTAAAATCTCAATAAAAGATTATTTTTATTAATTTATTCTAATATCAGGGAATATAACACATCGTAGCTATAGACTAAAATTATGATAGAACTTTTTAATGTGACTTAATATACGTCAATATACACAGTGGATACCATCTTGGCACTACCGCAGAAGTGAATATCTACAGTCTTCCTTATTTCTGCCCTTTGGGATACAGCCAATTAGCCCCAAGAAAAAGACTGAAGCTTCTGGGTTGACTGCTTTGCAAACGTTAGCCAATAGCGAGTCAAGATTTTTTTATTTCTTAGATATGTTCCAATAATTTGAAGTTGGTGAATCTGTAAATACCGGACTTGGGTTCCACCTTTACACATTTAGAATTTTTTTCCCTTCTAATTATTATTTGTAAAATAGTTCAGGCTCAGTCACTTTGTCTCAATTTAATTTAGGTCTGGTTCATTAGATCTCATGAATTTTCTTTGCTCTGGGCAATTTTATTGTAGGTCTTGCTATATGTTTAGGGTTCTTGTCCAGGCTGAAAATGAAACCTCATCCCACTTTCAGGTATTAAGTATTAGGTTGTTTTCAGTATTGCTTTTTTTTGCTGCTCCCTTGATCTTACCATCAACTCTGACTAGTTTCCACATTCCACTTGAACAAAAGCATGCCAACAAAATGACTGCCACCACTGTGCTTCACCATGGAGAAGGTGTGTTCAGGGAGAGTTCGTTTTCTGCCACACACTGTTTTTCCAATATCCTAAGTTCATTCTTGGTCTTATCAGACCAGAACAACATCTTCTGAGCATTTAAATGACTAAATGCAAATGTACACCACACTTAAAGATGATTTAAGTCAATCTCTTTTAACTTGTTATGGCAAACAGTACGTTTTTCTCTCCCCATGTGTCCCCTGTTTGTCTCTGTGACAAGTAGCTGCTGTTTTTGTGCCTTTCAGCTGGATAACAGTGAAAGTGTTCACAGCTTTCACCGAGGAAGCCTGTCATATAAAGCAGGATGAGGTCAACTAATCCTTATCAAATGGAGATCACTTGAGTTACATAACCAAAGCAAGATTTCATATTCCAAGAGTGAATGTGACAGAGACGTGTGATAATAACGCAAGAAAAGAGCAGGGAGGGAATAAATGGAGTATTAACAAAAGAAGACCTGGTTTCAAGATGGAAAGGTGATTTGAAAGAAATGCAAGCTTTAAAGAAAGAAAGAAAGCTCAGAAAAATGTCAGAGGCGGTTTGTTATAAAAGGAGACATGGAAGAGCACAATGAGATGAATCTGTGTTAGACAGATGGAAGTGGGGAGGGTGACAGAACATGGATGTGTGAGAGTCTGAGAGAATAACTGGTGAGATATGGATGAGAACATGGCGAGAAAGGTGCGATATTGTGTAACTCGATACTATTCTGCTCTCTGCCTTGTGAGGCTGTGCTGAACAGGAAGGGCAGATCTGTTGTACGCATAGTGGCCTGATCAATACAAGTTGTAGATTGTGCTACACGAGGACAAAGTTAGAAGCATAAATAGCCAGAGGAACAGCATGAATGCAGAAGAGTATTTTTCACACATCTCGGTGCAGCAGGAAACCTCTGGCTCTGCTGGCAAACTCGCCTCTCTTTATACCTGGTCACTATAGACACACCACACAAATGTAGCTATACGCACAGATACATGCCCAGACACAGTTCTATTCAGCACTAGCATGGAGGCCCCTCGAACACTGTGGTGACAACCTCTGCTATGTTAGGCTAAACGCAGACTCAGTGCAATCCTCAATAGACAGGGATTCCACTATATAACATGGTAAAGCACAAGCAGGCTGCAGCACACGTGCAAAAGGCGCATCAATGGAGATAGTTGCTAGTTAGGACCAGGTGCACATGTTATCACAATAATGCTGGGCTCCTTAGATGTCCTCTATTGCGTCCTCATCCAGAAGGTAACACTGAAGTTGTTTGTATGTTCGTGTTAAGGTTGTTTATTATCCTAACATTTATAAATTCATTGCAAATTTAGACCAGTAAAGACAATTTTGGTGTTTGCTTGTGCCTTAAAATAAAAATATCTATCGTTGTAAGCTAGTTTTTCTTGAATTTTTTGTTTAGAAACCAGATATGGAAATGGAGTTTTGAGCTAAAGTGCTTAACATTCTGAGTGAGACAGTTTAATAATAATCTGCTGTTTTTATACATGTTTTTATAGCTGATGGCGGTGTATGAGGAGCAGGAAGCCCAGCAGAGAGGTGTGGCTGACACTAGCGTGACCCCGAGCCCTGACCTCCACCAAGCTGAACTTTCTGTTTTCCAGCCAATCACAGGAGGAGAGATTGAAGTCAATTCTTCAGCCCTCAAATCTAGTAAGTTTGTTCTACTGTAATGACCCACATTGAACTCTACAATTTCCTAAAGTGGCATAAAAAACAAGTTATACATTTTCAGACTCGTAATTTACCAAGAGTTAAAACTCTAGCTATGCAGGATTTTGTTTCTACGGACATAGATCTGTTCTTTTACCATTTGTCTACCATTTGTCATAGCATCTCAACAACAGCTGTAGCAACTCTTAATCACTGGTCAAACATGTGAAATCAACATATTGCAACACATTCAAATATATTCCACACCACTGATGATGTAAGGTTAGATATTTACAATCAGATGAGATAGGACGAAAGCAAGATAAAATATTGTCAGTCACAAGGTGATTAAACAAATTTAAAAAAAATTAAGAATTTCACGCAAGTTAAAAAGGTTTGAAAGAAAAAAATGCAACTAACCAGAGCAATGTTGGAAAAAGTCAAAGTAAAATAAAGATATACCAACTGATTTAGGAGTCGAGAGAACCTCAAAATCTAAAATATTTTAGTTATCCGTCCTGCAGTCTTAAGAGATGCCGTCATTTGGATCCCACATGGGTTTTTTTGTTTGGGGGTTGGGTTGCACTGAAATGTGTTTTTTTGTGTGTTACGCTCCTCCTCAGTATTGTGGTAAAATCGTGGAAGAGTTAAAAAGCAGATTTTAACTTGATATAATTTTAATCCTACCTTAACTTCTTTCACTTAAAACAGTAATTTGAGGTCTTTGTCATATGTTCCTCTGATTATGAGCACTTCTTTCATTGCTTGAGAAATAAATTTAGAAAGAACATCAGAGAAATGCAACTGATATGAGTGTCTTCATTTTGCTGGTGGCTTGTTATTTGCTTTGTAAGATTTTACACAATCTTACTAAGATCTACATGAGAATTTGATTTCTTTAATGTAAAATGTTTAACATTGTTTGCTTGGCTGAGCTTTTTGTGGTACTGTAAAAGCTAAGAGAAACCCCCACAAACATTTCGGTTACAGGTTGCAGTATAACTTCTTTTGCAAGGCTGCAAGCATAGTATTAGAGCCTTTTGTTTTTGATACACTGGAGAAATACTGTTAACTTTGAATTCCAGCACAGTCAAAGGTCAGGATGTGATGGGTGGGACATTAATGAAGGCAAGATGGCAGAGGCCAGAATGTTGGAAGCTGTGCCATTGAAATACGGGCCAAAGAGAGTTAGATGAGGAGAGGAAGACAGGAAGTACGTGTGTTCTGTCAGGCTGCAGACCAAAAACCGGTGTTTGTGTCTGCTCAGTGTTACCTGAACCAGACTTTTCTGCATGACCTTTATTCTCTCACTGCGTCTGTCTCTGTTTGGTTTTCTCCGTCACTTCTTCACAGCCCTATGTCTTTTTTTAAGTCGAGTGCTTGTTCACTAGAGTTATTGTATATGTGGTTGTGAAGGGGGCTTAAAGTTGTCATTCAGATTTGAATAAACTTTACTTTACAAAAGAAGCCATGTTAATCAGAGGCTTTGTGTTCTTACAACCAGCCAAAGTAAATTATTTCACTTCAACATTTATTCTGAAGCTGCATTCCATCAGCAGGGTAATTATTTTTTATCCTTCATCATATTGACTGGATGTATCTATTTTCCTTTTAGAGTTGATCAGTTATCATTTGTTTTTATGTTAAAATTAAATATATTGTATTTTTATGTTGTTGTTTTTTTTAACAGACCTAACAGAATATAAGGCAAAGTTTATAATACTAAAGTACAAACGTCTTAAATCAAAACAGGGACCCTTGCTGGGTTGTCCAGACTGTTGGGATGGGAAGTTTAGTCTGTTACAGTACAGTCACCTGTCAGTAAAGATTAGCGGTAAGATTGGAGGTAACAGAACTCTAGAGACTGTCAAGATGATTGTGTAAAGGAGATCGGGATTAGGCCTCCGTAACTGTCTGTTTTGAGTTTCAGTCCAAGTTGGCTCTTTCTTTCCGTCTTCAGCAGCTTGTTATCTGCTGCTCATAATTTCTCCTTCTGACAGTCTCACATTATTTTTTCCAATCTTTGTCATTTCTTATCTTCATCGCCACCCCACCCATGATTTTCTCTGTAGGAAAGTTCTGGTGTTAACATGGCCAGAGATATCTTTTATACTATTGTCTCAGATGTACAATGCTCACTGAAGTTTAGCCTTTAAAACGTGGCTATTGCTGCAGAGGAAATCTGCCACTATTGGCTGCAGAAGATTTAAAACCCCTTTGAGATTGTACTTCTGCTGTTAACATGCAACCATGAATCCACCATAATGGATCACTTTGTCCTTTTACATGAAACAAGTCAATTCACCAGCATCATTTGGCATGTGTGTTTTCATGACATGCTGTTGGAGTTGTGGATCTTTAGGGACATCAAAAACCAACAATCGAACAAAAATCGGAATTAGCACAACAGTTTAAACTGCAGAAGATGGCTCTTCATGATGGTGGCTCTTTATGAGGCCTCTTTGCCATCATAGTATACTGCAACTTAAATTAGTTATAAATTAAAGGGAGTGACATAAACAACCAGGTTTGCAGATAGACCAAACCACTTCAAGCTTGCAAAACAGTTATGCCATGTTTTAATTGCAGGTATTTAATTTGTGTCATTTTAACATGTCTTGTTTCTTATTAAAACATTAATCAGTCTTAAACATTTAAAAAGAATGGTTTAGTTTCCAGTGTGTGGACTATTACATCCATGAATATCAATAAAAAGAGGGGTTGTACTGCATATACAAGACTGCTGGTTTCAGTGTAGAACATAAAAAAGACATTTTAAACAAAATGCGGCTTGGGACGATGCAATACCGAGGTGTAATGGTACTTGACAAGCTATTAGCTGGTTTTTGCAAAGCTGCCAGTCCAGGAGTCCCTTTCATTTTCCTTTGCGCTAATTGGCTGTAGCCCCATGAGCGGAAATAAGGAATACTTTGGATGTTAGCTTCTGCAGTAGTGCAAAGATGTTTTCTGTTGTGAGTATCAGTGCATATTGAGTTATATGTTGTTTTTGAACAATTAAAATAGGCAACCGTGAGTGTCTTTAGAGTGGGTCTCAAGTGTTCACAGATTTCAGCTATTGAAACATGGGTGGTTGTGGTCTCTAACTCCTAGGAATATGGGGTGTCCAATGTAACTGCAACAAAGGTGGTTCAGCAAAGTATTGATTCAGGGAAGTCCAATAACAATAAGAGCATGCTTAAAATATTTGCCTTTAAAAATAATCTGGAAAACAAGTGTTTTGGCCGATCAAATTAAGTTACATTGACATCTGTAGCCTGAAACTCTCAAAAGGAGTTCAAGTTCTAAGAATATGAACACTTTACTGAGGTACTGTGCATGTCATACGGCAAAAATTAATAGTCTGTCTGAAATAACCATCTTTCATTTTTACCTTTTATCTCGTCCATCAAACCATCTCCCTGTAACTGTTTTCCTTTGAGGAGATGAATTGATTAGAGGTTTGATGTAATCCATATCACCCAGTAGTTCTTAAGAGCACCATGGGTCCATTTGTGATAATCAATATATGACCCTACAAATATCATTTGGTATGTCTTCAGAGTACTTTAACAGTGTAGAGTTCCCTCCACCCACGCTACCACCTTTGCCATTATATTCCCAATTGAGCTTTAGGCAAGTACATGACAGTGTTCTTAATGTATATGTATAGATTGATGGTCCCTATGAGTGGGAATGGTGGATCTTTAGAGTGTACAGCACGCATCATAGTAAAAACCACAGCATATTAAATCTTATTTATTTGCTTAGCTTTCTGCAGTGTTGACTTTCCTCTCATTTTCACTCTTCCCCCAAAGCCCCATCAGCAGCACAAACGGCAGCGCGGTGTGTTCCATTTATCAGTTTTTGGTAAATGATGATTTTATGCAGAGGGCCGATGAGATGTGAAGAAAAGAGCCATTATCATCTGTTACCTACTTGCACACACAAATCTACAAATCAGCCACTTATTGGCCATTTGGATGCATGAACAACAGTGTGTTCACCGATGGGATGTGAGCAGATAATACATTAACTTCTCACACTTCCCGCACATTGTCACCTCTGCAGCATTTGCTGTCAGAACATTCAGTGTGAGGTTGTGGGATTTGTATGTTACTTATACATGTTTACATACAGTACATACATAAATTTGGCTGGCTGTTAAGTTGATTAAGATGCTGTAGTTGAAAACAGGTTTTGGTTCAAATAGTACAATATCTTGCACACTTTGCATGTTTTTGTTTTAAGCAAGGAGTTAGGCTGGACACGTCACTGAATAAATAGCAATTTAATGCAACATCTTGTTGGCCTATTTTTGAGCCAGATTGTATTTTTTCTGTGGTTGTTAGAAAGAAGTGAGTTGGGTCTAATTTCAGTTTAAAGTTGAAACCAGGAGTTTACATACATCAAATAAAAATACTTTCTTTTTCTCATTGTCTGAAGTTACATAAGACCAAACTTTTGTCTTAGTTTAGTTAGAATAATCAAAATTATTTGTATTTGCTAAATGCCACAATGATGACAGAAGGATATGTCAGAAATGTATTTGTTACTATCAAAATCAGAAGTTAGTGTCAGTGATGATTGACTTTCCTTTATTCCTTCCAGAAGCTTCTCACATTAGTTTGCTGGAGTTCTGGCCCATTCCTCCTAACCGATCTGGTGTAATTCAGTCGCTTGCACACGCCTTTTCCAGTCTGCCCACAAATTCTCTCTAGAATTGAGATCAGGGCTTTGTGATGGCCTGATCACAAAGCCTGTGATCAGGCCATCACAAAGCCTTTGTTGCTTTTCCTTGTATTTAATGTATATATATATAAGTTTGTCTCTCTTTGTGTGTTTTATTTTCAGACACACCCTTGCTGGTGAGGAGCAGCAGTGACTCCGCCCTCAACCCCCAAACGACAGAGACTGAACCCTCCTACAATGAAGATAGCACTGTGATGGTAAGACTCAGAAGTTGTGGTAATAATAAAGAAAATATCAACGAGCTTAAAAGTATTTACATGGATGGTAAATAAATTAAATTTGTCTGTGTTAATAAGAAACCTAGAAGACATGATGGAGAGTCTAATTAACACAAGCCGATGTTCAATTATTTGCACGTGAATGCATGGAAATGGATGATAAGTGTTTTGTCTGTACCCAATTTAATAGGGTAGTAAAATTGGGTACAGGAAACTCTTGTTCTATGTAATAAGACGCTAAATAACTTCAGAATCCTCAGCACTTCCAATAATCACTGATCTACACGTTCAGCCCTGTTCCCCAAAGATAATCTAATCTATGATTGTCTGCTTTTTTAGTATCCATGTACACTGCTGGTTATTCCTTCGTTAATATGTAGTAGTTTGGATAATTTTTAAAGGGATAGTCATTTTTTTTCTAAATTAGGTTTTGTGAAGTTATCATCAGGAATAGTATGCTTACCTGTTGGAAACAGTTGTCATATCGAAGCACCTTTGATGAAATCTTCAAAGTGGTTGTCTACTCTCATCTGATTTTTGTTTATAATTCTAACAATTTAACTGTTAGAGCTATGCTACTTTGGCTTCCACAAACAATATGCAGTCTCTTTCAGTTAGTCTTTAAACCAATCTTTTCAGGATTAAATTTCTCATATTTTTTCTGTTTGTAGAGGTCTCTTAGTTTTTTGGAGATATTGATTTACTTTGATATATTATCACTATGAACTCTCTCCAGTGCTTTTGTAATCTAATAGGCAGATTGCTAAGCATATTAAGATTCTCAAGGGGATAAATACTTTGATTTTAGTGACCTCTTGCCCTTTTACTTGAAAAGCATTCTTGTTCTCAGTTTCAAAGTTTGCAACACTCTTTCTTAAGTTGAGTGAAGTTGTTTTTGGAGTCTTTTACAGTTAAAATCTTGCGAGTGGTGATTAATTCCTGTCCAGTGGAGTTAAAAATAAATTAAAAACATGGATATATTAAACTTAACCTAGCAGGTTGTGTACTGCGGAATTAATGGTCCAGACGGGCAACAGGATTTTAATCCTCAAGTGGTACAATGACACAGGTCAGCAGTTTCCCTTTCAGTGCAAACATGTGAGGATACATGTGGTTAAAGAGAGGGGGTAAATTTTGACTCTCGTTTCCCCTCCTTTCTTCTCAGACACATTTTGCCACATCAGGCTCCATTAATGAAGATGGATGACTCTCAAGAGTTTACCCCCCTTGTATCTTTTGAGGCCATCTCTGACTTTCTCAAAGGTCATAGGTCACAGTTTTTGTTAGCTTCATCTGCTCCTCCCTTACTACTGCTGAGCTCAGTTTCACTTCTCTACTTTCAATGCTAGTGAAGTGCAAGATGTCTTTTTATCTGGCTATGTTGTCTTAAGTACAAAACTGAACAGAAACAACATTCAGTCAAGTTCACTTTATTTTTATAAAGTGCCGATTAGAAATTGTGGGCTTGAGTAAATTACTCTTGGCACATCCAAAACAGCAGCTTCTTGAATCATGACATAACTCTTAAGATCCTCAAAGAATTTAAACCTAAACGTTTCATATTATATACATGAATTAGTATTATATAATAATTAGTGATATTGTACTCAGAATGTCTTAATTTTCTTGACCTTTATACCTACCTCCCTTGTCGAATAAAATATCTACTAACACAGGCATCTAGCTGGTTAGAGATGTAGTTTTGGTGGCTGTTGATGGTGTGACTGTTTCTTATTCCTCTTTTGTTGTTGAACACAGAAGATCTCTCAAGTTCACCGCTTAAATTAACTCCATGCATGATTGAACTGTTGAGTGATGAGGCTTCTTCCCTCGAGACTCCTTACTGGACAAACATCCTTTCTTAATAAGTCTGTATTCCCCTTAGAATGATATGTTTGCAAGGTTCATTTTGTTTAGGGAATATGTTTGGTTCTCAGAGGTGGTCAGTGTTTCTACTTAATGTTGCTCAGGGCAACCAAGTATTTGAGAAGTGCAGCATGTACACAGCATGCTAAAGTGTTATGTTAGGTGTGAGCATTACAGCCTTATTCTTTTATATCAACATTTCCCAGCTCTAATCCATGTTAACTGCAATGTGAATTAGATTTAATAGAGGTGTGCATAAATAAATAAATAAAGGTGTGCATTTTTACAACTAGCTGTTAGCTTAAACTAGTAAATCATTTAAATTGACACAGGAAAACTAATGGTAACCTAGAGCTTATAAATTACCTATTGTTCCCCAGTTCTACTACATTTCAGATCTGCAACCTATAAGTGGAGTTATGTTGAAAACAAGCATCAGTAAAACCTTAAAGTGTGTTTGTCCTCAACATACAGTCTATGTCACAAAACTCTTTGCAGGCTTTTGATGCTTTTTTGCTGTTTTTTCTGCAAAGCCTGTGGCCCAGCCCTCGCAGAGACGGGATTAGGTGTAACTACAAAGGTTTTTTGTTATTTTGGTTGTGCGTCCACACAGATCTGGAGGTTTGGAAGACCAGAAACAATTTTTGAAAACGGGTCCCAGAGTGGAAACATTTTAAAATGGCAATTTCATGTTTCAATAAGTATTTGCGAGCCATGCCTTTGTTTTTTAAGCTGTGAGGTACTAGCTTTATCTCTATCTCTAACCCCCATGGGCCTCAATATTACAATTAACCAATTTGGTGCCTTTTAGTGTTCTATGTTTTTTGCATCGTTCTGTGGCAGTCTTATATTGACACTTTTCGGCTTGGCATACCTACAACAGCATTTTCTAATTTTTTCTTGATCCTTTATAAAAATTTTGCATGTTTACCTCCGGTGAGAATATGGTCTAAGACAGTGTGAGATGCTTAAGTAAAATTGAAAATGACTTTTGTGTAGAAGAAAGAACTGGGAAAAGATTTACTGGTCCTTTTTACTGTATAGCCTTTACCTGCAGTCATGAAATATTAATAATCACCAAAAGAATGGCATCTTGGACACAAGAAGCTGAAATGAGTTTTGTACCTGTAGCACCTTGGCTTAATCTTAGAAATAATCTTCATAATCTTTCCTTGAGAGCTTAGATTAGAGCTTGAACGCCTTCATGTTAAAGGGAGTAAGTGGAGGAGATTTAGATGCATTCTGATGGAGGTTTTCCAGTTATGTCTCACCGGAAAGAGATCCAGAACTCACTGGTGAATGATATTTGCCTTCTCCTTCTGACCTTGGGATACCTGAATTTCCTTGACTTCTTACCCTCTAAATTATAGAGTGATGGCATGAATTAATTGCCTGAAAACATTATTAGTAAGGTTGTGTGTTTTTCTACAAAATTTACAATGAATGTGAGGAATTGTGAATTTGAAACACAATATTCAGCTTTCTTTTGTCAAACAAGAATCCAAAACAATGAAATCCTTTATAATTGAATGAAATGTTTAATAATATTATTTATAATAACATCTAAAAATAACTCTTCAAACATAAACTGAACCTGCAGAAAGGAAGATCTCAAAACCAGTGAGACCAGTAGGCGTACCAATTGTTAGTTACAGCTTTCCTTCAACACCTTTGCAGCAATCCTTCTTTGAACTCTTGGTTCTTAATAACTTAGCACTAATTCTTACAACGCCTTTCACTAGTCAAACATGTTGCATGTGAAAACATAATGTCTATCTTGAAAGAAAAAAAAAACACATTAATATTTGGAAAAAAATATGTTTTTCAATAGGAGTAGCCATTAATCTTCTAGAAGAAACATGTTGTGGCTCTCTTGAATTTTAAATCCAACAGCTTCATCTTTGTGGATCTAAAACCTACAGTTGCTAGCAAAACTTTGCGGTACCTTGTAGGGCTGGGCGATGTATCGAGTATACTCGATTTATCACGATATTTTTAATTCACGATAGTTAAAATGGCTATATCGCAGCCATCCAGTATAAATTGTCGTTCAAATAATAAACTTTCACCGTCAAATTCACTGTGAGTATGGTTTATCCGACACTTTATGAATGCATCACTAGTCCCTCCCCCTCCCAACCTGAAAACTTTCTACCAATCACGCTGCATGGAGAAAACAAACAACATGGTGACAGCGAGAGCAGGTGGATGAGACGGTAACTGAAGAGGAATCGGATAAAGTCGTTTAATTCCGAAGAGAAACAGCGCTGAATCAATAATTTGGCAGTGGTTTGGATTTTATATGGAGGATGTTGAACAAAATGAGGTAATTTGCGTAATACGTTATAAAACTATTACGACAAAAGGTTGTATCACAAATTTATTTCACCGCCTAATCAGACTATTCTTTTACATGCCATTCATAGCCACGCTGCTGCGGCGGAACTATTTCGTTAAAGTGAAACCTGGAGATGTAGGTATGATTTGTTTAGTGATATACAATGGGAATAATAACTCAAAACCATTCATTCTTTTTTCTGTTCTCTGTTGGCTTTATGCAGACTTGTTGCCATAGCAACTGACAGCAACGCAACTTTAGGTATTAGGATTCAAAACCAGAATCGGAATCAAAAACACTCAAACATTACCCCCACATAGAGCAGAACATTCAGTTTGCTACAGTTTTATGCTTTTAGACTTGATGTGTATTTTGCGATTATTAATATGTGATCACTGTGGTAGATTAGCCAACGCTACCATTAGCCACGCTAACACAGCGGTGGTCGATTAGCTAATTTAAACACCTGCTTTATTGATGCTCTGTCAGTTTGTGTGTTGGTCGCCTTTTTATTTTTAAGCTGAACCAAAACACACCTTATTCCACAACACATCTATATGTTAAGTTTGTCAAAGTCAAGCATAACTGAACTACTTCCCTCTCCCTTGCTATTTTCTTTTCTAAGTTAAAATTTATTTCTCACCTTGTTATCCAGTCATAGTGTAGACAGTTCATAGCAAAACACAGCATCCCTTTTTATATGAGGCTACATTTAAGCCTAGCAGGGAAATGGGTGCGGGAACTTGTGTGGGTGACATCATGCTGCAAGGAGTATAGTTTAAAATAACATTGGAGCTCATTTGAGAGTATTGTGATATGTATCGTGATATAGCAAAAATATATCAGGATATTAGATTTTCCTCATATCCCCCAGGTGCAAGGTGCTAGTACCTTGCACCTGAGTCAGAGTTTTATTATAAAACTGTTGTTAAATTGTTAAAATTTGTCTAATTATTAAAACTTAAAAGCAAAAAAAGAAAATAGTCTCTTTTCTTTTTCCAACAGCTTTCTGCCTGCTTGATGGCCTTCAGTGTCTCAAATCTTCCTGCTGTCTTTGCTTTTCACTCTCACACCTGCTGTGCTGTAACAACCACCACATAAGTGTCGATGCAGTAAATGACTTTGGAGAAGCATCTGCTGTAAATAAATAAAAAACATTTTTTTTCTCTTTATACAAGTTTTTTTTATCTTGCTGTTACTTTTTCTCCCTTACCTCATGCATCCACATCCTGGTATGTGCACCCCCTCCCACACACCCATCACTCACTCACTCATCTGGCTGTTCCCAACCAGTCAGGTTCCAGCAGAGGTAATGGCTCCAGGGTAATTGTTCAAATTGTCACTTGGCCTTTTGGTGAGAGCAGAGAAGGGAAGAAAGTACTCTTTTTGCAGTAATTTTCTGTCTTTCTTTTTTCTGTCTGTCTTTTCTCCTACTCACTTGCAACTTACTTTACGTAGTTTTAATCTCTAAAAGATTAAGTCCTACAGTCCGAACAATTCTTGTTTAAACTTGCAAATAAATGCAGTAGGGATTTTTGCTTGTATCGTATTGTAGATTTAAAAACACACAAGTAAGGTCAAAGAAATACAGATACACAAGGTGGTTGGTAATGTGATAGTTAGACAAGGAGTTGTTACTTATGCACAGAGTACCTTTGGGGCTAAGAAGGCAGCAGAGCACTTATTTGTCATGCTACACCTGCATTTGTTTCTGTGGGTGGTTCATATGCATGTACTTGACTTGTGTGTTACCCTGAATGGTTGCTGTTGACATTATTTCATCCAATCTACATTTGCATTTTTGCATAAAACAATTTGAAATTTGAATTTTAGCAGAGTATTGATTTTATTAGAATCTGTAAATAGTAAAAGATATTGATTGTGTGATAAAGCTTTGTTTTTAATACTGCATTACAATGACAGGATGTAACTTTTTTGCAAGGTTATTATACAGGTAAGGTCAAAGAAATACAGATACACAAGGTGCCCTCTGTGACATTGATTTAAAAAAAACAGTCCTTTCTGTACATTTTAATATGTTATAATAGACAATGGAGCTCAAATATTTTTTTTTATTACCATCTATTATAAAACTGTGACTCAGGTGCAAACTACTACAAATAAACACATTTCATTCATTAATCATATTTTCACCGCTTATCTTCAGGTTACAACTTTCATATAGATAAACATACAAATAGAAACTATGCATGCAGTATAAATGGAAAAAATGCAAAGCCAGCATTCCAACATTTATCATACTTGCCCTTGGAGCATTTTCAGGGAACACTTTGGCTGATTGGTCATTTACTAATTAGTAATATCACTAATAGTTTGGTCTTTTTATCCACTTTGAGCAATTATTAAATTGGACCAAGAATAATAAATGCTTGCAGCCCATTTATTATACATGAGCAGTAGTTACTTAACGCAGGATTATTAATCATAGAGTAAAAATGGAAATCTTGCTTTTCTGTCCTTCAGTTTTTGGAGGGCCACTAATGTTCAAAGGTATTGATTAAGATGTCAAATCTTGACAGATGATGTATTATTTTTTTCATAGCTTTCCCTCTCAGTATGTTACATAAATCTTTATTTAATTTGGTTTTATTTTGCTTTCTTAAAGTATAAGGTCTTTTAATCTCTGTTTATTATACCTATTTACTACATTTTGGTGAAACCCATGGTTTGTTTACCGTGGCGCTCTATCTTTATGTTATAGTTATTGGGAAAATGAAGGGTTCGGCATATGTCAGTACTTTTATAGGAAACGTTTGGTACACTCCATAATAAAATATCTTGTATAACCTCCCATAGCATGTAAAATTGAACTACTGGTTTTTTGTATGTCTTAGTTTTCTTCAAAATTGTGGAGTACTTTTTTTTGCCCACTCTTCTTTACAACTTTGCTTCAATTCATTGAGGCTTTCTGGGGCAAGTAGTTGTCTCTTTTCTCTTTTTTGTTTCTTTTGTTACATTTACCTTCTTCACACCATTAAAATTAACTTAGACGTTCACCATCCTACGCCACACTTTTTGGTGCAAAGTGTACAAATTGCTACAACATGTAATGATATTAATATTGCTCTTATCTTAATTTGAAAACCAATGTATTATCTTTAACACAAAAATTTGTACAAGGTGCAACTTTTGTTGCTGCCCTTTCTACAAGAAGTTCAGTAACTGTAATTGGTCTGTGTTTTATGAAATCGCTCAAATGCTTATGTGAATAATGAGGCACATTTGTTCGTTCAGATTCATTTACTTGCTTTAAATTGCCCTTTAATAAGTTACAGGCATTGCTGGCCTTTGTAATTAATATGTTGTTCTTTCATAGAGAGAATGATGCAGCGAAACTATTTCTGCATTCATTCATTAAATGAGACACACAATTAAGCACCAGTAGCTCTGCAATTAATATATGAGTGACTGTCATGACAGTGAGGTTGGGATAATTAATGTCACCTGTCATCTTTTTACTAATTAAGCTCAAATGACAGCATTAACAGCCAGACCAGACCAATTAATTTCCAATCCACTAAATCTTTAACATATGTTTACTGCATTGGCCGTCGGTCTTTATTAGGTTTCATCTTGCCCTCCTACATCTCTTTACATCTGCTGTGTATTTGATTCTTGACTCAGTTTGCTGTTACATTCTTTCCCTTTTCTCTGATATTTCCTTCTGAAGTTGTCAGAATGGGTCATATGGGTGGGTAGGATGACGGGGGTAAAAGGTTGAAGGTCATGTTTTGAATCCATTAGAGGCATCTACTAACACAGAACCTTATTGACCTGTGTGTTCGCCTCCATATGTTTACGCAAATGTGTGGCCGGGGTGTACGCCTACTCCGAGATGACCCTGTGATAGTTGCATATTTGTTTATGTGTAAATCTGGAATTTCTAATATGAATTAAATATCCTTATAATTCGAAGCATGTTTATCTTTGTACTGCAGAGGAATTGATTTGATCTTTTTGATTCAAAAATCTTTGTGCCGCTGTAAAGTTGAAATAGCCATATTGCACTTTCAACAATTTGTTTTACATTTAAAATGATCAGATCAAAGGAGCTGATACAGAGGTGACAAAGGCTCAATTTTATCCTAATAAAAGGAAGTTGTAAAAATTTCCTAACCATTGGGGTTGACTCTTTTTGAGTTCTGTATCGTATCGTAATATCATACTGTATTTGCTAAGTTTAATTAATTTGTAAGTACATAAAAAGTTGTTGGATGTTTATGGCCCTAGATACTGTGATGCTAAAACAAGAGCAATAAAACATAGCTAATAAAAGAAAAATATCCAGTGTTGTAGCTGGTTTCTTTCATTCTGGAAGGTATGAATTTGTAATTGAAAATCTTATCTAACTGTATCAGCTCCATTTGCTTGAGGCCACATTTCTACCATTCTTTTTATTACTTTTAAACTTAAGTAATAAAAAGAATATTTTATAAGAGTAATAATATAATTAAAAGTAGTATTTTAATGATCTAATTTATTGAGAGGGAGCTACGTATATAACAAATCAAGTGAATAAAAGAAATTAATGTTTCAGATATGTTGGATTGACTTCAGAACTGCTATAATTAGTTTGTAATAAATCATACTATATTGTGGACAAATAATACCTTTCTTCCTTTTACATTTGGTTGCCATGCCCACTAATACTCTTATTTATTACTGCTTAACAAGACCGTCTGCTTGCCTTCAAAAATTAATTAGTGCTTCATCTGTTGATCAAATTAGCATCTTCTTCTCTCATCACTTCACATATTTTTTTTTTCTCCCTTTGTGTTCCAGTCAGTTTTCAGTTATAAAAATTTAACTGTTGGGTTCAGAATTTCAAACGAAGTTCATTAAGGTTAAAATCAAAACACTGGAGCTTCTTTGATTTTCTTGCAGCTGCTTACATCTTTTTTTTTTTTATTCAGTCACATTTCTTAAAATTTGTGTAAGCTCTTCTTTTGACTGATTCCCTGCTATTGTTAAGTGTTAAAAATTCCCAGCCACTGGCTGACTAATAAGACACATGTTGTGTGTGTGGGGGTGTGTGTTCGTGTGTGTGCTCTGCAGGCAGCCGGTGCTGAAGTGGAGGGGCCTAGAGGGATGGAACGAGCTCCAGTCAAAAACATCTTCAGTGGCAGGTCAGTGCCTTTTTTTCTGTATAGATCAATGATGAATGAGAAATTAAAATTTTGATCTGGAGAAAAAAAGAAAAGCATTCTGATTGAAAGCACAGAAAACAAAAGATAAAACTGATTACTATCAAAAGAGTTTCAGCTGATTTCTTTCTGTAAATCCTCTTGTGGTCCTCATCTGTACTGATTTTGTCTTCATCTGCTTTGCTAGTAATTTATCCCGATAATGTGCCAAACCATTACGTTTGTTTGTCTGAAATGAGTGTTTTTGTCCAATGAGAAGGTTTTGTTTGTGCAACATCCATGTTCATTGGTTTTCATGAGTGTGCCTCTGTCCCACTTTCTCTTCATTAAAGCTGTTTTCTAATCCAGATCAAGGCTGTTGGAGATATATTTACTGTTAAAAACTCCATCATTAGCTAACTACAAAAGACTGCCAAAACAGGGTCAGGGGCTCACACACACACACATAAAAGGCACAAAGATATGCTTAGACTGCCATAAACACATGGTCTCAAAGATAAACACAGTTGCATCTGCTATTTTTAAATGCACAAACTAATGAATGTTGCTTAATTAAGTTCTGGGTTGCAGGATGCCCTGTGTCTCTGAGGGGCTTTTTTGTTCCTATCCATGAGAGACACAAGGCTCTTTGGAGCTGGATCCTTTTAGACACAAGGGGAAGTCATGCAGTTACTATGTGCTACAAAAGAGAAACTAACTATAGAAAATCTATTTAACAATAACCAGAGTGCGGCTGTAATGTTTGCTTGCACCTTGTGTCACATGTCAGATATTCTCATTTTAGCTTTGTTAGAGCAAATATTGAAGTGCTCCTTCTACCACTTGGCAAAGCTTTGATTTTACATTGTCATATGGCCTTTGAGTTGGTCTAGTTCTATTCTTAAAAAAATGATGCCAATACAAAAACGCCTACTTCTACAGCTTTATAAGTTCACTTTAGATTACTTGACCTAAACATAGAAACTGAGCTTGATGCAATGTATCTCATTTCCGGACTATATACCGTTTCTTCTTCATACGCTCTAAGCACTTTGATGCAGCTGTTATACGGCTCTAATCTTTCAAAGACTGGACTGCTGCGAGATGAAATTAACAGCACAAGCTCAAGAGTGAGACAAAAGTGACGTTTTGAGCAACAATGAAAGAGACTGAGGAAGTGTGCGTGTGAGGCTGGCAGGGTATTATCGGAAGGCACAGTCAAAACCTGTACCTGATATACGTGCACGATACACATGGCAGAAGGAAACGTTGGACCACGCACACAAATTTGCCGCGTGAGTGTGATTCTCATGGCATTTATATCACTCCATGCCGATAATTATTATTGGTTTTAAATATCTGAAATACTTCCAAACTGGTGATGTGACCTTTCCTTTTTTATCCACAGTTTTCACTCCTTGCCGTTGATTCGTTTTAAACAGTTATATGGCATGTTGGTGAAACCTTAAACTGCTGCTGTGCAAGTTACTCAACAAGTTATTGCTAGGTAACCAAAGAGTGAGTTAGTCAATGCCACCAACTTTACTTATCTGGTTGTGAGCGGTTGAGGAGCTAAAGTCATTCCTTTGCCTACAACCCCCAAAATGCTGTGTGATTCTGGATTGCAGTTCACTAAAATTGAACAAGTGTGGCCCATTTGCCATAGTTTATAGACTGTTGAGCATGCCTGAATATAAGCTGCATTTGTAAGCTTTAGGTGTCCACATTGTTCAGACCTAAGGGTTTTCCTTGAGTTTTTTTTTAAATGTTTTATTATAAATATTTGACATTTTGCTAGTTTCATGTCATTCCTTAAGTAAGATTATTTCCAACAAATTCAATTGTATTTGGTTTTTCTTTGTTGAGTTGTAAATGTTTCTGATTTGAGCTGCTGAATTCATAAACTACTGCTGCTAACGGATTAGCTCATGCTAATGCTTGCTATCCCTTTTTCGTCTGACACCCTGAGCTCAATCAATAAAAATATTTTGTCTTGATGTTTTACGTGCATTCTGTAATAAAATAGTTGTGAATAAATAACTATTTATTGAACAAAATATTATGATTATTTGAATAATGAATTGAACTTACCTCACAGAGACCCTCTTTAGTCTTCCTATGTATCATCTCATACTCAAAGAAGGAAACAGACATATCAGCACTATCTATGAAAGTTGTTTGCAGCAATTTTTTCCCCCTACTTTTCTGCTGTGCCATTATCAACTTATTTGTTTCCTTAATAGACAATTCTGACAGCCAAATCAATAGCTAAGCTAACTAAATAGAAACCTTTTCAGTTCCATTACCATCTCTGTTACTGAGCAGTACAGTGTAGAAAATACAAAGGTTATTACAAAAGTAGTTGCCAACTCCCATTTGTGTCATTTTCCCTCTAACTTTTCTTTTTACACATATCCTTTCATGCACACATAGTCTAATCTAATAAGAACTATCCCAGCTGTGAGTAATGTAAAAGTGATGTAATGGTTTTTGTGGTCACCAGGGAAACGATCCTTGAAATTGCACAAAAAAAAGTCCAAAATGAAGGCAGGAATGTGGTCATGAATACTAGAACAGCAAAGCAGGAGTTAAATAAATGTGTGTTTTTTTGTGTGGTGTGCGTTGTTTCCACGCACACTGTGGTCCCCTTTGTATTTGCGAGCGAGTATTTCTACACCTTCGAACGTACAGTAATGGCTAATCATTATTTTAACCACACCACATGTGCCACAAAGAACTCATTATGCATAAATCAAAACGGCCTTTTTCATACAGGGAAACAGATTTACTTCAAATTGGTTTATTGAAATGGCGTTTTCACTATATTTCTTTGTGAGTCAGGCACTGTATTGAAGGTGATTTAGAAGGCGAGAGGTGAACAGGTAAATAGGTTCCACTGGTTGCACAAAACAAACAAGATTTAAAAAGCATTTTGTTCTTTAAGACCAGCTATACATCTTTGGTGATTTGTGCTTTAATAGATTTAGTCATCAACTGTGATAAAAGGTCTTATTGTGGTTATACTTAAACCCGGATCTAGTAATTTTCTTCTCTTTATGTGTGCTCAGTCTGTTAATTTTCAATTCTGTTGCTTGCATTTCCCCTCGACTTTTTCAGTTAAGGGTTCTTCAGAAAATTTGAATGAAAGAATACTCAAAATAAAACTTTTATAATGTAATAATGTGCTCTCAATTATTTAGTCAATTCCTGCAATGAGTATTTGTTTTTGTATTGTATATTTTCTTACTAACATTTAGTCTTGTGCAAACTTTTATCTTTACATCTGTGCACTTAGAGAGCCATAAAAAAGAGAAATACATTGATAAGAATAGTAATGAGCGAGTGAAATGCATTGGTGCAAAGAGAGTGGTTTGGTGATGCATATCCTCTTTTTTCATTTCTCTTCAGTGTTTCGGTCTTTCATAGGCAGGATCGGTAAAGTGGCAGCTGGATAAAGAGAACACCTGCTCTCTTCATCTCTCTTTGCCTCGCTCTGTCCTACTCTCTGTGCATACAGCTCCTTTTTCTCCCTCCTATTCATTCATTGCGCTTCGTGTCTCTTTTCTCAAGTCTCACCCGTTTTGTTGCTCCCTCTCTCAACCCCACTTCAGTATTTGCATTGATGCAGCCTGTCAAACATCTTTCACAAAAAAAATATAAAGGAAGAAAAAGGAAATGCAGATGGATCTCAATTGCTTTTGTGTATGTGTGTGTTTGTGTGTAGTAGGTGGAGATCAGAGGCGCAGCAGCGGGAAGAGATAAAGGGAGGGGTGCATGTTATTTTCCTGCTCATAATAATTCTTTTTATTAGCCTTGTCTAATTAATTCAGCGCCTCCTCTCTCCCTCACTCACTGTTTCATTTCTAAAGCTTCTCTGATTCCTACCTCCTTTTTTTCAGTTATTATTTTAAATTGACACTGTGATTTAAGGATGTGTTGCCTGTATTTAGGGCTCTGCCTAATACATGAACGTCTCATGTCACGATAGTGATGAAAATAGACCACAACAACAAGGTGCCAATGAGTAGTAACCATCCGTCCAGCCAATGCCTAAACCACAGCAATGGACTTATAACAAAGAGCAGCTCCCACAAGACTGAGTTAAGCTACCCTATGGAGGGAACTCATCATAGCTGCTAGTATCTGGGTTCTTGCTCTTTTTTTTTTTACTGTTCTGTATGAAAATAACTATTACCCAAGTGTGATGCTTGGAATGTCTTATTCCAAGCAAATGTTGAGTTGTAACATGAATTTAATTAATCAGAAAAGAGGAGTTGGGTAAAATGAAAATATGTCAATATTTTGACACATCTATGATGTAGACATCACCAAAATAAACTTGAAATGTGGTTTTGGTTTCCACTTTCTTAATAATCACTCAAATCCTCAAGCTTGGGCTGACACAGAGTCAGTGTGCGTAAGAGTTGTGACAGTAATGACAGATACTTGGGCATTTTCAAGACCTCTTAATATAACAATAAATAGCTTGGAATGTTAGCAATAGTATGTTAAGATTAGCCTTAGTTTGACTCTGCCTGCAGTGCATTATGGTTTGTTTTGACTGAAGAAGCATACAACTTCTGTACACTACTATTGGTATTACTTGACGAATGTTTTTAGTTACAGTGTACTGGACAGATAATCGCATTTGGATATTTAACACCACTACAAGGTGGCTGAGTAAGTTTATAGTGGAATAAGTTTGGTATTTTTTTTAGGGTTTCATTGCTTACATTTTTAACAGCTTTATCAAGTTCTCAAAATCAAGATTTGTACTGGCACTGACATGCTTCAAAAGCAATGACAGTATTAGTAATTCATAAAATGTGTGTTATGGTTCACTTGACGGTCCATGGTACTGCTTCATTTTCCTCTTAATATTGTTTGGTGTTTATTTTTGGTCCTTGGAGTATTGAAGAATTAATAATAGTTGCTTGTACTGCCTGGATAGTGTAAGTATTATTGTAGTCACAGACTAGTTACCGGTTTTGTGTCAGCCCTAAAAAAAGTCCAGCTTGCAGAATCAGAGTGTAAAATAACGTCTGTCCTGCTTTACGGTCATGTCTGCAGCTGTTTGTACTCATGTAAATTTACTAAGCTGTGATGAGGCAATTTCAGCTTTGTGTGCCTATTTATGAGTCTGTGTGTGAGAAAGAGAGAGAGGAAACATGCTAGCATACTTTGCATGTCTCCACAGTCACCACCCACAATCATCAGTAACCCTCTCTGGAGTTTATCCGCATCTGTAGTGCTATCAATTGATGGGGATTTAGGGATGGATGGATGGGCTAGAGTGGGAGAGGCAGACATGAAATAAACTGTTAGCATGACAGAGAATGAATGAAAGATTGCAAAACAAAGTTTAGACAAACTTGCTAAAAAGGCACACACTGACACACACACCCCTTCATACACACTGGGAGCAGAGAGAAGGTCACGAGAGGATTAATGGCTGTGCTCTGATAGATAAACCAATCAAACAAACAAAGACTTTAGCACGCGCATACATTAAAAGGCAGGATGTAAAGCAGAGACACACTTGAATAATCCAAACCACACATAGAGACATTAAGAGATTCAAAGTAAGGAAGAAACCCACAGAGAAGAAAGGCACAAAACATATTCTTCAAACATACATCCACTGTGGTCTATGCCTTTATTAGGCTTGAATTGAGTAGAGCGCTCCCTTCTCTGAGGCCTGCATCCACAGACACGGATTAAGTACTTCATAAAAGCATATTTTCAGTACGGTATTAGCATTCATTGGAAATCTAAAGTCAATCGAGTGCAACAATTTGCAAACTTTTCCTCAAGAGACACAAGCTTTGAGATTAGATCGGAGCCAGCGCACATGTGATCTCTGTCTTGCTTTCATTCGATTCAATTCAGTTTATTTAGATAGCACCATTTCACAAGACATCATTTCAAGACACTTCACAAAAAAGTAAACTTAAACCAATCATACATGCATTCTAATTGACCCTAGTTATCAAACAGTGCATTAAGTTCAGTTTATTACTCAAATTGTATGTAAAAGATTACTATCTCGAATAATAAATGAGAAAAGTGGTTCATAGGAACCGGAAATGGACAGTGTTGTTGAGGATAATGAGAGAAGGCAGTGGCCTCACTCACCATCCTCACCATCATTCACCATCACTCACCATCACCAAGAATGTGGTAAGAACAGCTTACCAGATTCTACCTGTGGACAGGAGAATGTTCTTGTTCTCCTGTCCACTGTCATGCCCACTGTTTTGAGCGGGTTAAGCTACTGGTGATTCTAACAGTATTGTACTAATTTATTATAGTGGCACAAATGTTTCTTCAAAAAATAGTTTTTTTATTCAAAACATTTTTCTGTTTTTCTACCATAATAGCTTTATAAATGCAGTTTGTGCAAACCTGCACACACTGCATTTATAAAGCTATTTAAAGGAAACGATTGACCTCTGTAATTGCAAAGGATACTGTACCAAATATTAACATTATTTTCACAGGTGTTCAAATACTTATTTGCAGCAGTAACACACTAACAAACTTAAAAAAAAATCATACATTGTGATTTCCGGATTTTATATATATATTTTTAGACTGTCTCTCACAATGAACACGAACCTTAGATGAAAAGTTCAGACACCCCTTCCTCATGATTTCTAAGTGGAAGAACTTGCAAAGTCGCAGGGTGTTCAAATACTTAATGCCAAATACTTATTTACCAAATTAAATATGTATATTTAATCTGGAAAGCATTTTACCTACATCAATAGTCAAGACAATTCTCTGTGGTTTATAACTTGTGCATTCACAAAAAATGAATATTATGAAAAATATAGCATTTAAATGTTTATATCTTAATGAATGCCTGAAGACAAACCAGTAGGTGATTTGAATTAATAAACTGCATAAAAGCAGTGTTGTACTGAGAGTGGACTCATAGATCCAATGATGGAAGATTAATTTTAGCTGTTAGAAACATAAAACTCAGCTTGGATTCAGAAAAAAAAGGTGAATATATCTGCTTTTGCACACATTAGTTTAAGGCTATGGTCATATTTTCACATTTGCAAATTACCTTTTGTCCTCTTTTGCTTGGAGTCCTAAATATTGAAAAACAAATTCTTAGAAGACCATTACTTTAATGTGTACACATTCATATTACTTTTTACATTTGAAACTCATGTGCTGTTCAAAAGGTAAAAAGCATTAGTCTAATAAAATTATTGTTGAATACTTTTTTATCTGCTTTGTCTTTGTATCTACCATCTACTTGTGTTTCTCTAGTCTAACCAGAATGGTGGAGATCCAGGGAGAGGACAATCCTCTGGGCATTCATGTTGTTCCCTACTGTTCTTCTCTCAGCGGACGGTGAGTTTTGTGTACATTCATCCACCCTGTTTCTTCTGAAAAAGCACACATCCAGAAGATCTAATTCTGGATATACCATGAAACACAAAATAGCTTTTGGAAGTACGGTACATAAACTCTGCAGACACAGTGGGAACTACCAAGTAAAGGAAAACAAAACGAAAAAGGACTGTGTGCAGTTTTTCTCTTTTTCTTGAAACTTCCTAAAGGACAGAATGATGGTTTTGAATAATTGTTCTCGTGACTCTTGTGGACCCTGTCACTGTCCTTATAATCTTCATTCTTAACACATTCTTGTCCGTTCCTTCCTTTCCTCATCACCTTGTTTCAGTTTCATTTCGTCATTTTACAATCACTTTTCTTGTACTCTGATTTTTTTATTCTTGTGTAGTTGAACTTTATTTGTAGATTAGTATCACCTCCTCTATGAAGATATATTTGTTTATTATTATTTTCTTTTTACCACATGTTACTTTTGCTCAGATAATGTTTGCAATATCCCTCGCTTCACACATGCGTTTTGGACGGTGTGCTTGATTGCCTACTCACCTGCTACTGTCTTTGTTCCTTGTTTGTGTTTTTTCGGCACTGAAAACACAATTTTCAGTGTTGCTGCTACACAGTTTGGAACAGTCTAGTCAGTTTATTCCTTTTTTCTTTTATTTCTTGCTTGTGTCCATTCTTGTATCATTTTCTATTTTGTCCTATCTATTCTTTCTTGCTTCTCTCCTTTTTTGTGACTATTATTATAATTCTTTTTGTCAAAACCTAACTGTGTGTAAATATCACTCATACATTTCTGGTGAACTTTAGAGTTTTACATTTTAAATGACCATAAAGAACTCAGAACTCTTCTGGGATTTTTTGTTGTAGGAGCCCTGACCATAACATATCCTATTGATTGCAACCTCTAAAAAGTCTTAGTGAAACACTTTTGAGTTCTTTTCTTTTAATTTTCTATCAAATCTTTATTAATGCTATGCTTTAAAGAAAAATGAGCTTTTTCATATTTATCTCTTGCTGGCACAGGTCTCTTGGTCTGTATATCCGTGGTGTGGAGGAAGAGAGCCGCTCAAGAAAGGAGGGTTTGTTCCAGGAGGATGAGTGCATTGTAAAAATCAACAACACTGACCTAATGGACAAGACATTTAGCCAGTGAGTGCAGCTGTTTATCTCTGTTTTTCCTCAGAGGCTAACATTTTGTTTGATTTAAAAACTTTGCATATTTTTATTTTTCTAAGAAAGCAGCACAGATGCCTAACATAAATGCCGGAAACGGAAACTTTCTTAGTTTATATAAGGAGAATTGTCCGGAGTGCAAATTTTGTTCACATCCTTTTGTTATTAGTAAATTGAGCAATACAAATTTAGGATTCACAGATATTAAGGAGTCCTAGTTCAATAAATAAATGTGCATCTTAATAAATTACTTGTATGGTAACTTATTTCAGTCATTCAATAGCTAAAAGTAACACTCCATAAGTAGAGATTCATTCCACATGGTCATATATGTTATACAAAATATATGTTAGACTAATAAAATAGGATTTTGAATGTAGTTTGTCTGCCTGAGAAACATAAAAATCTATCAAACAGAACAAAAACAACATTTTGTGTTATTTAAGATCCACCTGCACTGTATCTAAACTGTATTTGCACTTACAAACATAGAGCACTGATACTTTTGTTCAGACTTGTCAGAACAAGTCTGAATGCTACAGTCAGCTGTAGCATTGTGCAGCAAAGTTTGTGTGAATGCACACAGGGCCGTTGTCCATGCCAGATTATTATCGAGGCTGCCTGATTAGAATATCGGTTTCACACAAATGTGGCTGCACGCCTTTTTCAATCAGACATAATAGTGATATCATCTGAGCACAATGGTCTCCATACTCATAACAAAACACACAGCTTTCATATCTAATTTCATTCTACTGTCAATACAATCTAAATCACTGCAAAAGCAGTTGTTAATAATAAATGCTCGTGCAGAGTGAGTGTTGTGTTCAAATGGTTTTTCCATGGACTGAAAAGAGAGTACCACAAATTAGTCACATGACTATAGTTCAACTTCTAGTGTTTTGTTGATGATGTTGTTCACAACCTTACAAATATGGCTTCCACGTTTGCAAGAAAAAAAAAGATAATGTTCCATGATTTGAGACAAACATGTCTGACCTTAGAACTAAGATATTCTCTGACATTAGCATGAACAAAAAATATTAGAAATTTACTAAGATTATTAAGCGTTACAAAATATTCTCATTCTCACCTTCTAATTTTAACACTTAAATCTTAGAGGCCTTGCAGAGTTTTTGTTTGTTTATTTATTTATTTATTTACACATTTTTGACTTTATAATGTCAGAGAATATCCTGACTGTAATGTAGTTTATGCATTTATTAATGGGAAATTCACTTTGTTTCTTGCACATTTATACAGTTTCGAAATCAGAAAATATAATTTTTTTCCTTGTAAATAGAAAATTATTATTAGTTTTTTGGAAGATGTTAGCTTCTTTGTGGCAAATTATTCTTTGCTGTAGAATAAGACTCTGTCACAGGGTAACGTTAAAATTGATACACTGTATGGATTGTAATGATGTCTCAGCACAGATTATATTTATAAGGCAAAGTATTGCCTTAAGACACTTGATTTTCCATGATGCTAAAATGACTGTACTCTTAATGTAAATATTCTGTATATAATGACATAGTAGTTTACTTTAGATGAATTGTCAATTTTCCAAAGTTTCACTGTTTCACATTTTTCCATCAAATTCATGGAGGAATTTTTCATTTCTGACTTTTGAACAAAGTCGACTCTAATCATCATAAACTATTCGGAAAACAACAGGAGTGTAATCAAATGAAATTTTAATTAACTGGATTTACTCCATTGCTTATCTGCGGTGAATGATGCTGATTGCCAATTGCTCCTGACACCGTAGTGCCTGTAACTTGCTTAGCATGATCTGATCTAAATTAATTCCCTGCAAAATGATCTTTTTCATTCTTTATGAGTTTCTAATGGCTGTGTCCAGGTGTTGTGGCTGTCTGGTTTTGAGCTCAGAGAAGGTGATAAAAAAGAAAAGCCCTGCAAATAGCCTTTACTAATTCATCTGGAGGAAAAGGAAAGCTTTTACACACATAATGATGATGTTTCAGTCGAATTGTAAGGGATCGGTTTCTAAAACTATAATTTCCTTGATATTCTGTCTTGTAGTTGTTAGAAATCAAACTTCTTAAAGTTTTAAGTACCAAGGATCTGGGATATTCTTTAAATTAATCATGTGTAATCAGATTTATTAACTGAATCTCTTTTTTTCTCCTAATTCAGTTATGCCCTCCCACAGTATAATTAATTTTCTTGTCTGAAACTGATAAGTGCTTTTTGGATGTTATTATGAATGATGAAATTATCACTGCATCTGCTAACTTCCTTTGCTTTCTTTAAAAAAAAACCAAAAAAACAAAAAACTCATTCACCAAACTTAACAATTTTTTTTGCTTTCTCTTTTTCCTCTTTTTCTTTGTAGATCTCAGGACATTTTTCGTCAGGCAATGCGGTCCGCACTTGTTCGTTTGGAAGTTTTGTCCTCGTCAAACAGAGAGCGATATGAGAAAAGTCTGATCAGTCAGCTGTGTGTCAACAGTACGGCTCCGAACAGCAGCCCTCGTGTCACCAAGGCCAAAGATCCACCACCACCAGTCAAAGCCAAACCTGTGTTTAAACCTCCTGAGAATTCAACTCCACGTCTTGTAGAAGAAACTCCTATTCTTGAAGCGGTTAGTGTGAGTTGTGCTTCAGTTATACAAAAAACACTCAAGTATGGTGTAAGAATACCTCAACAACATTAAAGGGATATGACAATTTAGTTGTAAAAATCCAGCAAAATTACAACAGTTCACTTACCAACAACCAGACAGCACAGATATCAAACAGCATTCATGCCAAGATAAAACACCTTCATCAGGTCTGTTTCCACCCAACATCATGTAATGTTCATGATCTAAGTTTTAGTTCTCTCTATGCTCTGTATTTATTACTATACTTTATTTGTTTTTCATTCTTTTCCTGTGGCTTTAAAAAGCAATAAGTTCCACTTTATTTTTACCTTATGTCCACCTTCTTCCTTGAGCTAAAAAGCTCATAAAACCCAAACACATGTAACCATGTCGTCAACGTCACTATGGTTACTTGGCTGACATTTGAAAAACAACTGGCTTAGAGGGAACAGTTTCTTAGCAACAGCTTATTATCTTAGTTTATTAAAAATAAGTTTTGTTGGTCATGCAGGAACTCTGTACAGTCCTATAAACAGTTTGAGGAGCTACACATTTTAATTTTTTTTTATTTTAACCATTGTATTTGATATATTTATTCAATTACTTTGTTGTAAACTGTGTGAAAAAATCTGGAAGTTTATTCTGTAAGGGAGGAGAAAAGACAGAATCCATTCCTTCTATTCATCTATCCAGTTTCCAGTTTTAAAAAAATTTTTATGATCCAGAACATCCAGGGTGTTGTGTGCATATAAACAAAAAAGGCTTTCTTGGTACTTCTGGTTCCAGGCAGACCTACTGCCTGGATGATTAAAGGAGAGTTTTTGAAGAATAGCTTTTAACTCTGGGTCTTCACACATCCTAGGGTCTTAAAATGTTTTAAATTTATTAGGAAATATGTAAGTTGACCTCATATATCACAAGCCCAAATTTTGTTGTGGCAGAACTATTTATTCTTGTATGTTCTATGTAGTTTACTTTTTCTCATTGGACATTTCTGTCAGGCAAAAGTTTGAGCTGCACACAGATGTCATCATCATGTTTTGTGGTTGAGACTATTGCTAAGTAGCTAATAACAAACCCTCGCAACCTATCTAGCTAGCTTTTTTGCATTTATCATTGGTAAGTGTAATTTATTGCCAATTGGTTGGATAATATTCGCCTTTTCCAACTCGACCACTATATAAAAAATACAATATTATTTTGTACATTTTTGTCATGATACAGGTCTTAAATTTTATTCATAATGGTTTTACAAAGGTCTTAAAAAGTCTTAAGTTTGAGTTGACAAAACCTGCAGAAACCTTGTAACTTAGCTGTTTTTTTGAACATTAAAGCGTTACTATTATATGTATTTTGTTTGAAGCTGTCCCCTAAAAGCTGCATGTTCTTAATGTAGAGTCCAAAGGAGAGAGGTGATAGCTCTCTCCACAGGAAAAGTCCGGCGCTCTCCAGCTTGGTGTCCAATAAAAGAGGAGGGCGAAGGCTGCGGATCGACTTAAAGAAAGGTTGGAAACATCTTTGTTTGTTTTTTGAATATGTACAAAACATTACAGCATGAAGCATAATGTTAAAACGTTTGTTTTATATATTCAAGGGAGTGGGTGAAAGTATAAGCTTATCTAAATTCACTGCGTTAAGATCCTGCAGTGAGACTAAATTGTTGTAGGCCGTTTTCAGTTAAACATTCAGCATTTAATGTTGCTCCTTGGTTTGTGGGATTTGCCTTTTTCATTTTAGTTAAATGTATTTAAAACTGTAAATCTTTAATTTGTTACTTGGCATGGTGTTTGCCTTACCAGTTCATATGGATTTGTTCCTGTTTCTGTAAACCTATCAGGCAAAGTCGCTTTCCTCTCTCCATCTTCCACATTCCTTCTCTTCAGGGTCTATTAAGTCTTTATTGATCTGTTCATTTTTGCTGATATGAATTCATAGCAGCCCAAACTGCTGACTTGGCTCTGCTAAAGAGACCAGACTTAATGAGGTCTATAAACCACACAGCCAGTCCCTGTGTCTGTGTGCAACGTTTTTTCTGTTCTCACAGCCATGTGTGTGAGACCTTTCATACACATTTATATGTTCACATATTTTCTCTGATTAAGCATTTTGTTTTTATCTTCTTCTTTTCCAGAACATTGGCTCTATGTTTCAAATGTGTTTCATTGATTTCACTTGGACTCTTGTCTTCTTCTCATCCTTTTTGACCTGTACCTGAACCCTCTTTTTTCTTTCATCCACTTCTTTCCTTTTCTCCATCTATCTGTTCATCTATTTGTCCTTCCTTCCTGGCTTCCTCTTTCCTTCCTTCTAGTTTTTTCTTCCTGCTGTCCTTTCTGACCTTCTCCTGAACCCCCTTAATGCTTGCAGATGTGTTGCTGCACCTGTATCTAAAGGATTTAAAGCAACATACTCAATCTTCCAATACTTAAAGTTAACACAGACATAGTACATTATATGGAGTCAGGAGCTGAGTCAACAACACTACACCTAAGCTCTCAGAATAAAGTACCTGTGTGTGGGACATTGAATTCAGATTTTCACCTTAAAATCCTCTTGAAATATATTCAGACCTTTGGAGAAAAGCTCAGATTTCTGCATCTCTCTGTGGATGTGATTGTAGGTTCCGAAGGTCTTGGATTTACTGTCGTAACCAGGGATTCGTCAATACATGGCCCGGGTCCTATTCTAGTCAAAAACATTCTGCCACGAGGAGCTGCTGTCAAAGATGGACGGCTTCAGTCTGGAGACCGCATACTGGAGGTATAGCGAAGCTTACCCGAATAGTTTTTGTTATACCTCAACAAATCTGCTGGAGACAAGTTTCTTATATGTGTGTGCATAGGTAAACGGTGTGGATATCACCGGGGTGGGCCAGGAGGAGCTGGTGTGTATGCTCCGCAGCACTCGTCAGGGAGAGACTGTGTCCCTGGTGGTTTTACGGCAGGATGAGATGTTCCTGCCCAGAGAAATGGTAAGAACCAGTCCCAGTGTTAAAATGGCAGCAAGCAGAACAAGACTTTCTGTTGGCTTGAAGAATCACCAGTCAATTAAAAGGCTCTAGTGTCTTATTCATTCCAGTAATTTTGTTTAATTTGAATTTTCAAAGAAATTTGGCTTGATTCTGCAGTAATGAACCACTGCTTTGTCCCGCTATGGACAAATCTCTTTGTAAGGGTTAGAAAATTTCTTCAGGTCTGATTTCTTTCTGCAAATGTTTTCACACATTATGCTAAATTTCACCTCTGTTCTAATATTCTCAATAAACGTCTTTTTTTCTCTGTGGTCTTATTTTTCCTCACTTTTCTCTGACTTTTCATTTCAGAAACAGTTCTTGCTCTAACAAACAGCTTTTTTACATCTTTAATTTCACACACTTTGGTAAAAAAAAAGATGTAGCCTTGTGTTCCTTTTATTTTAATTCACCAATTACAAAATGACATATCTTTGCTAATGATAGTTTTCTCTTTATCTGTCTCTCCTTCAAGATAGTATCATTATATTATGTGGAAAGCCAAATAATAAATCAAAAGTCCAAACGAAATACATAAAGGTTATAATCTGATTTGTGTCATTGAGTTAAATAAATATTTGATTCCCTCCAGATGAGCCAGAATTCAGGCTCCAACAGATTGGCCATGTGGCCATGTGGCACACTGATCAATCAGTCAATCAATTATTTCATCTTGTTATGGAAATAAAGCACATCTGCCCATAAAATCAATTTCTTCCCATTTAAAATCCCCTGCTACCACATGAACGACTAAAGAGACTTCAAGTGATCTCAAGGACAAGATTGGGTTTTTGAACAAGGCTGGAATGGACTCCGAAACCACGAGAAAGAAGTTTGGAGAGGTGACTGATATTTGTGTAATTATTTGGAGAAATTGAAGAAATATGAATTTACACTGAATCCCAGCTTCAGATCCACTCATCTGCAAGATGAATGGATCCTCATGGGAGTCTGCTAAAGAAGAAGCATGTAAAGGCCTTCCTAGAGTCAGTGAACATCTGAATCATTCACTAAAGGTTTTGGAGAAAGTTCTGCAGTTAGATGATACTATAATTGAAGTCTTCCAACTCATCCTACCATGTTTACAAAGAGAAATAACATATAGAAGTGAGATCTTCCACTGGTCACACATGGAAATGGAAACATTATGTTTTGAGGCTGTCTTCTGTTAAAGGTACTGGTTAAGACCGGTATACTAATGGGATGAATGGAACACCAGCATTGAGGGCTTACGGAGGAAGGCCAAATATGGTCACAGCTTGAAATAAAAACTTCATCTTTCAACCTGACCAGTGGGGTTAAGTTGTGGATTTGTGAATTTACTCATTAACCAATCTAAGAGCTACTACTGATAATACATATGGATTGTTTTGTCTGAAAGATTCACAAAACTACAACTAATCAAAAATGTAGAAGAAATAGTTTTTCTATGAATGGCTGGTGTATTTTAATGTCAGGTTAAAAAACAACCAAAAGAAGTTACCTCTTCTTTCAGGTTTGCAATTTGTTAGGAGTTTTTCCAACTTGAAACTGGAAAATTCTATTTCTGTCTTAAATGTGAACATCTTACTAAATCTTCAAACAAATATAGAAAGCCAGTAAAACCTAACAATTTCAGTTTGCCTTTGTGGCATCACAGTGTGACCTCAAAAAGCCTTTGTCTTATTGTGGGATTGGGTGGAAATGTCTGTCAAAGATGGCTACACTTGGAAACTTGACTATTTAAGGTTGTGATGCGTGTCATGACATGTTTCCTGTGGGATCAGATTTTTATTTCACTCAGTGACACTTTGTCTGGAGTTTTTTGTTGCTGTTGACAGTCTTTCTTTCTTCACTTTAAAATAAAAGAGAAAACCACTTATTTCTTTATATTTCCAAATATGAAAAATAAACATAAGATCAATTAATGCTTCCCTTCCCTGGATGTCTTTTTTATGGAACTGGATGATTTTACCATCACAAAAAAAAGAGAAAATGCTGATAATTGTCACAAATTTCCACTACTTTCCAATGTAATTTTTATCTTCTACTTGTGCACACTTGCAGAATATGCTATTCAATAAAAAGTTATTTTATTTTTCTAAACTTTTAGGGGCAAAATTTGATTAGAAGAATTAAATTTGCCTCCTCTCTTTATCCATAACTCACGTCTGTGGTTTATGTTTCCTCTTCCTAAATGTGTCTTATTCTGTTTTTAAGTTGCTCTCTATGCCTCTTCCCTTTGTGCCTCTTTCCGCTCCTGTCGACTGATGTTTCCTCAACTGCTGCCAGGCGACCAAACACAAACATGTGCATGTGACTCTGAGCCCCATAGGAAACTCTGTGTCTGCAGACAGGAAAAGCAGTGAAGTGTTAGTGTGCAAGCATGTGTTAACATTTAGTATAATTTGTTAATGTATCCAGGATTTGATCGTGTGTGCATGTCTGAACTCTCGGATAGTTTGCTGCCTGTGAAAGCCAAGGATGGATTTCTTGGGTGTATACAAAAATGCCAGATTTTTTTCAACTCTGATTCTGCATTTCAGTTCACCAAATACTATAAAACTAATTGGCAAGCAATGCTGGAGTGCTGCAAGCCATAGCTGTTGTTTTTATATAGACCACCATGTCTTGTATTTACTCTTTGTTTATAGTAGACATATTTTCCTGAAATGTCAGTGTTGCCTTTCTCAGAAAACTTTACAGCTCACTCTGCCCCATGGGCAAAGCTTTACAATGGGTAAAGCTTTGTTCTAAGTTCCTGTTGTCTGTTTCTGAAGCTGTGTAAACCTATTTTCAAATTAAAAGTTCATAGCTCATGTGCTGATTCATTAATTAATGAATAGATTGTGAATCGGTTGTGCACTATTGAAGGATATTTGCATAAGTTTGTTGTGGTTTCTGACATGAACATTCAGTGGACACCTCCTTTAAAAAGTCATAATAATGTTGACATAAATAACAAGACAATAATAGCTTTTTTAACCCTTTAGTATAAAATGTATCTTAAAAGCAAACAAATCTGTTGGATAAAAATTTTAAATAATGTAATAACCTGGTTGGATTTGGTTAATTTGTACAATCTTAAACGAATGCTTTTTGAAACACAAACTCTATTTGCATTCACATCGGCTGTCAGTCACAGAGAAACCTGATTTCTCTGAGAAACAGAGAAATCCACCTGTCTCAGGACAGGTGGATTTTATCCACAAACACATTTTTGCACTTACACAATCTATTTTTCATAAATACAAAATGGAAGATGTGGCAGAAATTAGTCAGAGATGCTGCCGTAAGTCTGGTAATGATACCAGATTTACGTTCTGCATTTGATAACAATTTCATGTATTCTGTATTTGTCTGATCCAAAAAATATAGTTGCAAGACAAAACCTTGTACAATGAAACCAAACTGGAACATTTTGAACACATAGATGTACATTTGGCATTCAAAACAACACATTATCAAAAGAACATACTCACAGGGAGACAGGGTGGTGGCAGCATCATGATGTGGGTCTTCTTTCCTATAGAGTGAATAAAGTTTAAATTAGTTTCAGATACCAGTCAATTTTGACCCAAAGCTTTGAAGTATCTGTTAGAGAGCTCGAGATGGAGGAGCAATTTCAGCCTCACCTGGAGAAAATTATATTTTATGAAAGCCCTGAACTAAATTTGGCAGAAGATCCGTGGGCTCATACGAAGAACTTTCCTCAAATCTGGATAATTTGGAAAACAGTGGGTGAAGGCTCATAAGTCAGTATGTGGTAAGCTGAAAGGATGCTTCAGCAATATAAATACTTAAAGGTCTGCACAGTTACAGTCAACATTTTTTCTCAACAAACTGAGGTTTTGCTGTTGACTTATACAGCCTCTATTTAAAAATAAAAATATCTTCTTGGGTACCTATTACCATAATTATTGAGCTATGTGAAAATTTTAGTGCTGATAATTTAGAGGTTTTATTGAAGCTGCTTTATTGGAGTCTTCATTAACTCTTATAACATTTGTAACATTGCTGTTTGATACAGAATGCAAAGCATTTTTAAAGCCTGTTCCTACAGACTTTAAACACGAATAAGCTCTTCTGCTTTCTTCATATTTGTACCTGTTTGTGTTTATGCGGGAGGGAAGCAGAAGAAGAATGTCGCGGAAATGATGGAATGATCTTGTCTTTCTTCTCCACCCCCTCTTCCGTTGTCTCATTTTAGCCGACCATCTGGTGTTGTCTGCTAATGTCTATACTCGCTGTAGAACAAAGACGTTACACCACCTCTACATGCAATCAGGCTCTCACTCAGTTTGCCGATCTGTGACTTACAGCATATTCATACACAGTCCACGGTATAGCAAGTATACATCATGCTGTGCTGGCTCTCTGTGTAGGCTAAACACATCACAAACTCGCACACTTGCTCGTTTATACAGTGTGAAACCTTTTTTCTGCAGTGATTTTCTTTGCATATGAGCAGGGATATGCCTGCTGAGTTGGCTAGTGGTTCGGAACTAATGTTCGACACAAATATCCTCTTTTCTGCCTGCAGATAACTCAAACATGTCTTTTTTTCCTCCCCCCTTATGTTTTGTTGTTCTTTCATATATGTTTTATGTTCCTACAGGGTCAGTTCACATTAATGAACTTTTTGTGTGGTGTCGCAGGCAAAATTTCATCTGTCATCAATTGAACAAAGAGAATGGCACCTAAAAATACATACGATTATTTTTTTTAAAAACGCCCCAAAAATGAGTACACCGTGGTCAGTCATGCAGGATCTGATGAGTGTGTATGAGTTGTGTCCCCAAGCCATTTTACATCAATTCACATCATGGTACATGTGACCAATAAAATTTATATTGCATTCTTAGACATTTTGGATCGCCGGGCAGCACTGAGCCAAAGATTAAGCTCTAACTTGAATAGAGGGTAAGGCCAGTGACCTAGATGTCCATAATGTCCCATTTGTGACCTTAATCACTCCATTACAGGGATTGCTTTGACTAAAATGTATTATCCTGGCATTCCCAACCTAAAGACTTAAAAAAATAAAACCGCCAAACTTTCTATTGTCCCAAATGAATCAAAGAGCAGTGTAAAACAGGGCACATTTAAAGAAAACATATCTAGTTAATACTGCCTAGTGTCGATCCATCCAGAACTTCATAGTATAAACCAATCCAGTGATCAGACACTGATATTTTGTTCTTTTACAAAGCAAAAAGGATGTTTTCTGCATTTTGAATTTGAACATTACTAGTTTGATCCATTCTAGTAGGTTTGTTTCAATTTTGAACTCTCCTGACATGATCACAAAGTATTACACATTTATAATAAGATAGTAAATATATATATTTTTTACAGCTCTGCTTTGCTTTTTTATTAGTCTGCAAAAATGTGTACATTTGTTTTCTATGGGCTTTTTGTTAGTCATCTTTTGACCTCCTATTCTGCCAATCTATTCTTCTCTCTGTCCCTATTTTAACAAAAGGAGAAAAAAAATCTTTAGTGCCAGATGTTCCTCACACTCACATTGGCATGAAATCAGTAAACAGTTAGTAACTGGTGACGGAGCATGTTCTTAACAAGGCAACTGTATTGAACAGTTTCTTTACTCTGATTAAGCCTCATCCATCACTACCAGCAAGCCTGTGCATTGGTGTGCTTCTTCCCCTCAGTCTGTTGTTTCTTTGTGCGTGTGAGAGAGTGCATCGCACTGAGACTGTCACCAGTGTGACCTCACAGTCACTACAGTAGATCCCCCATCTGTTACACCACTCTGAGACCTGTTTATACACAGACACACATACACACACTTGGCAGCTTGGTGTCTCTGCAGGAGCTGCCATCATCCCAGTGGAGAGCAGTCAAGAAGGGTATCACATCTCTCTTCTGTGGTTTTCTGTCTCATCTCACGTCTTTCTGCTGTTTATCAAGGGCCTTTCAGCTCCTTCATTCTCTTATCGTCCAACATCACTGTTGTGTCTTAAAGCGTTGACCACAGGAGAGACGCCAACGGTCGCCAACGTCAGATTCGACTGCACACCTCAGGGGATCAGCTTGGATATTTCACAATGCTGCTGTTATTCTTAGAGACAAAGACTTAGCTTTGCTGTAAGTTGTTCCTTGTAGACAACGGAATCAGAAAAATATACTTCCAACTTTCCTTCTTGCTTATATGAAACCGTGGCAGTAGTCAGACATTACGGAGCACTTTCTGTCACAGCAAGGTGGGTTACAGGTGTTGATTCACAAGGCCCCTTCTTTCATTGTTTCGTATGTATGGTCTGTGCTTGTTCCTTACAGGGTTGCTATGCAGTCTTCTATTTCATGAAGGACAAAAACCTAATGATGCCAAGTAAATAAGGTTGAACAAAAATGTTCTTAAAATTCAGCATATGGGCTTCTTGCTCAAAATAATAAAAGAAATCACTGGTCAGAGCTGTGGTTTTGTGCTACCTTTAGTTGTGAAAACAAGAAAATATGTATTTTCAAAACTTTTTTGCATTATGATTACTGTTTATAGGGGTAAGCTTGAAATGCAAAGCACTTAGAGAAGTCAAAATTAGATTGCACCATGGATTCTCAAACGTTTTAGGTACTGAACTATAGTTTTGATACTCAAATACTATGTGTAAAATCATTAGGCAAATGAGCCTTTTGGCCATGTCATTTTTATATATATTTTCAAATTCTAAGTTATGCATACTTCAATACCTATTCATCTTGAACATATTAGGTGTGGTATTTGTTTATGCAGGGAGGTTATATCCTAAATATACAACCTGTTGCATACAATCAACTGGGATGCAAGACATGTTGGGTGAAAGAAAGATCCAGAAGAATCAGATATGAAACTACCAAGAAGCCACTCCCCTGCAGAGCCATGTCATGTTCCTTAACTGCAACTAGAAGACACTTCCTTCAAACTGTGGTACCAGAAAAAGTCAGCATTGCTCAAGAAGGCATGCATTTTATTTTCAACAATGCTCAATTACATGCATCAAAGCAAGCCAGTAAAGACCTTAAAGTACAATGAGATGAACCCCCTTCCTCACCTCGCCTGACCTCACCTTGTGGAATCGTAAAGGGGAATTTTAAAGTGAAGGAAAATAGTCAACCTCTTCGAATAGTGTCTAGCAGGCTGTGTTTGAAGACTGCATATCAGCCTTTTCTGTAACAATAAATGCTTAAATATTACCATTATAATTAGCCCTTTATATGGCAGTTTTCATTCAAATTGCACATAAGCCTGTGGTTTTAAGATTGTAACAACTGCATTTGCCTGTGCTTTTTACAGCAGAATCCATTGATCTTTTTTTATTTTTCTCACAATTCTGCCCTACTACGCTTGTTGTCCAATTGCAAACACTTTGCACCATTTTGGAGTCCAGCTTGACATTCTGTGCATCCTTTAATGTTTTGTTTTGTAGAATGCAGAAACTGGTCTTGCAACATCATGACGCCATCTCCACTAACGTCAGAAGCCTTTCATTTTTAACATGTAATTTTATTTCGTCGTCCAGCCTCTGTAGGACTGCAGATGCTTTGTTTAACATTAAAACTATGTAACATTACTACTCCGGCCATTTCGAGAAACTATTGATGGCATTTCACTTTGTGAACTCGTCTCAAGTGGTCAGTGATTGGACAGTAATTTTCAGAAATGGGAAGCCGTTATGTTCTGCTTAGTCCAAGAATGGGTCAGAGAGGTAGCAAGTCCAGGAAGGAAATTCAGACATTCCTCTTCCCAGAGACACTTCTTCTGGGATATGGTGTTGAAAGGTCAGAAATAATATACACTCACCACACCTTTGAACACCTTTCTAGTACTGCTTCTGACCGCCTTTTGCCCTCAGACCTTCCTCAATTCAGTCTAGAATCAGAAACATTCCTCTCAGATTTTGGTCCATGTTGACATGGTCCAAGTTGATTATTTTTGCTTTATTATGGTGCCTGAACCTTTGGACATGACCTATAGCAATGCAGCTTTTAACATTGACATTTTATTAAATACCATGGCAAAACTATGTTTAAGTAGACCCCTTATGTTATCCTGACAACTCAAATTATAATCATTATTCTTCTTATTTCTCATGTCATCCAGTCTTTCTCTATGTCTCTCTCCATCTCACACTTCATTTCTCTTGTAGAGGTGATGTAGGTGAAGTAGTTGAGTGTTCTCACTCATTTTCACATAATGCGTCCTTCCATCATTCTCTACTGCACGTTTTCTGGCTCTGTTTAATAAAACTCACTCACCGACTGAGCTGTCTCTTTGATAGCGTGGCCTCCTGTAGATCTATCATTGTGGCAAACCCATTTAAATGTTAAACGACCTGCACGAGAAGGTTCATCTGTGCAAACGGCTTTTTCTGTCATTGGGTGGATTTGATAGAGTTAATGTAGCAAAGAATCAAACACCTTTTATAGCCACGAATGGAAACAGAAATACAGAGGCTCACTGCAGTTTGTGCTTTCATCATTACACAGAAAATGTGTTCCTATCACAGCTGCATAGCTGGAATAATAGAAATGTTTTATGAAAGTGTTCTGTGAGTTAAAGGTTTGTATGTTGTGCTTGTCTAATGTTCCATGAAAAAACAAAGACTTGTTTAAGGTCAATGCTAAGTCAAGCCAAGTTGTTGTACTGCAGAGACTTCCAAAAAATAGACAGGTCTGAAGTATTTCCCACAAAATTATAGTAAAAAATTAAGTTATTAAAGCTCAGTTACTGTATGCAAATAGATTTTCATCAGCCAAACATGTATTTTCATATGAAGGGAAATCATGTAAGCTCTTCTGAGTACCCTTGCTTAAGTTGAATTTGCTCTAGCATTTGTTATCTTTTAAGCTTAAGAGAACTTAAAATCATGAATAACAAAGGATGGGAGTAAAACCAAATAAAAGTGGCAGAAAACAAATAAAATGGATGTTGTAAAAAAGTTTCAGGCAGTGAAAGAGTTTTCACTGCAATTATAAGCAGAGCGTGGCTAACATTTTCCACCAGTTTATTTATTTTTTCTTTTTTTTCTCTCTCCAAGGTCGGGGAACTTCCTATCGGGTCTGGACAGTCAGTTATTCTTCCAGCAGGGAAAACAGTTTTCTGCAGAGCTGAGGACTTTATGTCGGCTTAACGCTGTTAAACCTACAATCCCCACAGGCAAACAGCAGTGTTTAAACCTAACACTCCTGACCCACAAAAATGCACAATCTCATACACATACTGCATTCATCCATTTTTATTGACAGCTACATAAACAGATATTGACAGTCTGTGAGACTGACAAATCTACAGCTGCAGGAATTTAGATTAAATTAAAGAAAACAAGTACATTGCTTTGTTCAGTATAACAAATATGTTGCAACTTTTGTATTCATGTTTGTTACTCTCAAATTGTTTTATTTTTAAAAATAAAACAATATTAAATTAATTAATACTCCTTCTGTTGGTCAAACCAATTAGACCTCCCTCTGAACTGAATGTTGTTAAATTTTGCACCTTGATATTAGTAAATATGTAAGAGCAAAGCAAAGGACAAAAAACAAGAGTTCATCAAGTTGTGCAAAGCTATAATACTTTAATGCAAAGCTTATTTTAAAATCAAGAAGATCTACACCACAGACTCAATCATTTAATATTTGTAAAGCAAAAATAAAGCCACAATTTGTACAAAATACACTAAAGTACACTATGCAAATTCACTGTTATGGGAAAATGTTCTTGTCCTACAACAGCCTATATGCTTTATTTTTAAACTCATGTGGACAAATGGATATTTATTATAGATATTTAATATTCTGAGAAACACATTTATTTGTTTCTCAGAAACAAGATTGTCTAGAAAGACAATCTTAGTTATCCAGTGGGACTGCGACCTAGAGCGCAATACCAGTTAGGAGGTCAGGGGCCAAATAATATTTGGAAAATGACCATGATAGCACGTATATCATTTCTTCCTCATTTGGATATTAGTTTGCAGGGAGGGAAAACATTCCACTGTCAAATGTCAACTGATTTCCTTGAACACTCCGAAATACAAACAAGATGCAGACCCATTCATTAAATTAGAATATTACTGAAAAGTAACATCATTCCCAAATGAAGCTACCAATAAAAACAACAGAATATTATATCAGACCAAGAAAAAAAAATACAAATGTGGGCTTGATGGAAAATATGTTTAATCCTTGCTTTATCCTTGCAAATTATTTTCTGATTTGTTGAACGAATCTCTGTGTTGACATGTTGAGATTCATTCTCACCATGTATCTCTCTTAAGAGAGTGATCTTAAAGTGTATCAGAGATCTTTTGTTTTGTGATCTTTTGGTTTGTTTTGAATTTTAAATTTAGTTTTCTTCAATCAGTTTTGTTGGACTGGAAGGTATTTTAGAAAATATAACAAAACACTTATTTCTAACATTTCACAATTATGTTTCAAATAAAATTACTAAATTTATCCAAGAACAAAGTCTTATTGGAAAAATATATTCCATATGAGCTGAAACTATGACAGCTCTCCTGCTGAGCCGTCACAGGCTTCAAACACACACTTTTATTTGGACACTCTTTGTTTAGAGTATTTTTTCCTTTAACTGTGTCCCACACTCGGTGATTACTGCCATACAGCTGCCCTAATGATATGGTGTTTTTCACCATCTTTTTGTTTGTCTGTTTTTTTTTTTACCTCAACAATCCATCTGTGGTTCTTTTCTTCTTTTTTGTCAGGTTTACAATTGTTCTCTTTTATATTCTCCTCTGCTTTTGTCCTTCAGGCTCTCTGTGTTGGCTGTATTCTTCAATTACCTCTTGTAAAATGCAGAACTTTTATTGATATTGCTGAGCTGAAAGAGGGAGAAATTGGTGCATAAAAGCAGACAGTCCAAATGGCTTTTTTCTTCTTCTTTAGACTTGTTTTTCTTCAGACCATTTTTTAGTCATGGAGAAATTTAGCTGAAAAGCACCCTGTGCTTCTTTCTCGAAAATGGAAAAGCTTTTAGTTTAGCTTTTGGAGACTATTCACGTCCAATAAGATGAACTCTGTCACCCAGTTTTCAGCCATCTCCTCATATCATTAATGCCTCTCACCTGATCTGTAGGATCTTTTTCTTCTTTTTTTCCCCTAGAAAGATGAGTTGTCTCGTTTGCGTGGCGTGGTTTTGGAGAACGGGAAGGAGCAGCTGATGTTTGAGGTTCCCCTCAATGACACTGGCTCGGCGGGACTTGGGGTCAGCCTGAAGGGAAACAAGTCCAGGGAGACGGGAGAGGATCTGGGAATTTTCATCAAATCCATCATTCATGGAGGAGCTGCATACAAGGTGACATACAATTAATCAAAAACACAATTTAAAGCCATTTGTTATCTTTCAGTTTAAGATGCCTTGCAACAGTGTTGTTTGTTTAGTTGTACACCGTTGAGATTTTCACATTCTGTCATATAACAACTACAAACCTCAACATATTTTTGGTATTTTGTGATCAACCAGCAAAAAGTAGTGCTAAGTGGGGAAGTGAAATAAAAGAATACATGCTTTTCAAAAATCTAAGTAAAATTGGGGTGCACAGTTACTATCCATTTTATTAAATGTTAACCAGAGTTCACTTGTAGCCGTGCAAAAAACCTTATAGGAACAGCAAAATGAAACACAAGGAACACAGAGGATGGGTTAGGGGAACAGCTTTGAAGAAATTTAAAAGCAGGGTTAGGTTATAAAACAATGTCCCAAGCTTTGACACAACTACTCTAGATTGGTCAGTCCATCATTTGAAAATGAAATGAGTATAACAGCAGCAAACCTTCAAAGACATGGCCATCCAGCAAAGCTACAAGTAGCTACAGCTCAGAGGAGAGAGTCTGTTAACAGGATGATGATTGGCCTTTGTGTGTGAGTGACAAATTCCTGAAAGAAGGCCATCCTCTTGTTTTTGAGGTTCAGTATTTGCAAATGTTTCTGAGAAACATGGCTTCAGATTATTCGCAGACAACCCACCTATTCACAAATGGTTTCGCAGAGCATATCTGAAATATTGTAAAAAAAAAAAAAGAAAGCAACTTGGGAAGCTGAAATACTTAAACTCAATGATACATAAGACACTATTGGTTGGCGATTATGAAGTAAGCAATTCAGGTGCACCATTTTTCTTGGCACTGATTGGCTGAACACCCTAAGGGTAGAGTTAAGAAAGATATGATCATTTGTCCCAAAGCGGTTTCCACTGTGCAAAATAATGCATATTAAAGTATACTTAATATGCAGTCGCCTGCATATTAAAGCAGGTGACTGTAGTACCTAACCCTAATACTGGTGGTCCACTGTAGTGGACATAGGTAGAAAAAATGTTAGATGACAATATATCAGAACCTTTTTGCCTATTTGGAAAACCCTGTGGTACAAAACTAACAGCCTCAACACATAATCCATACAGAAAAACATGGTGTTCAGATCAAGTTGTGCTCAACAGGGGTAGGAAAATTGGTCAACCCCAAAGAGAAGATGGACGAAGCTAAATACAGGGCAATCCTGGTGGATCCTTGATGCTGGGACACAGGGTATCTTCCTGCAGGACAATAACTCTAAACATAAAGGCAGAGCTATAATAGGATGGTTATGTCAAAGCAAATTCTCTGAATATGTCCCAGTCAAAGTCAAGAGCCAAATTAAATTGTGAACTCATGATAACACTTCAAAGTTACTCTTTTTCTAGTGTGACTAAACTTCAATCCTTTTGCAAGCCGGTAGAGACAAGGTTGAAAGACCCGTAGCTATAATTCTAAGTGCTTATAGAAAGTAGTGACTTGGTGAGATTGGTTACAAAGGAATTTGTATAAAAAAGAGAAATTTTGTATCATTTTCCTTCCTCTGCATATTTATCAATAGCTTTATGTTGCTTTCTGAAATAAAATCCTGATTCAATTCACTGAAGTTTGTGTGTAAAAAGATGTGAAAACTTTCAAGGTTAAATGCTTTACCTAAATACTTAACTAACTCTGTATTACAGTGGTAAATATGGTTTGTCTCTTACTGCCTCACTTGCATTCAGGTGCACTTTATGGCTTAAAGGATCAAAGCGTAACATCATGGAGATAAAAAGCAGAAAATAAACATTTGACTACCAGATGGTCTCACTGGGTCACTTCAAATGTTTCTTCTTCCCTGTGGCTTTCTGCTCCTTTTCTGTTCACCTCTGACCTTTTCCTCATCAGGAAGCAGATGATGCTTCTTAACAGCTAAGACAAAAAGGCAAGCAAATTTATACACGTTAAACCACTCTGACTGCAGCTGTTGGTGCCACAGACCCTATAACTTAATTAGAAAGCATTGGGAATAATCTTTAAGAGATGTCCAACAGTGGGAGTCACTGTGGTGGAGGCCGAGTTGTGTCATTTAGTCATGGGAGTATGGGTGAGTATGTGCATGAGAATACTGCGCCATGTGATCTTTTGGTGTTGACTTTTGGTGTTTTGGTCTTTGAGGTGTGGATTTTCTTGTTTTTTTGATTATTGATATGTCTGAAATAAAATGTTGTGCGTTTACAGGATGGGCGGCTGCATATCAATGACCAGCTCATCGCCGTAAATGGAGAGTCACTGCTGGGACGCTCCAACCATGCAGCCATGGAGACACTCCGACGATCGATGTCTCAGGAAGGAAACGTTAGAGGGATGATTCAGTTGGTGGTGCTGAGGAATTTAAAGGTACATTGGTACTTAGTTTAGCTAACTTCAAAGCAAAAAACATTGGTTAAGATGCTTTATAATTTACTTTAAAAACAATTAGCTAAAAGTGATTGAAAAAAGGCCCCAAAAAAGACCTGTTTTTCCTTTTTTTGCAATAACATGGGAAGACCATGAAACTCTACGATAAAACTAGCACAAGACAACAGTGATAGCAACTGCACCACCATGCAGGCTTTGATTAGAATCCAGCAGAACTAGAATAACAAGGAAATGTGGAAAATAGAAAGTTTTCAAGCAGGATTTAAAAGACTGTACTGTCTCTGCAGAACAGATTTCAAGGGGCAGGTTGTTCCTGAACAGACTGATGCTCTGTAGCTGACGGGCGTTATCCACACAATGCTACTTTTTAACCGATCAAAAAGTGAGACGAGGACTTTGTAGTTTCTATTACCATCTTTTTTTATCTGAAAATTTTTAATTTTTTTTAAAATAAAAAAACCTTAGTGTTTACTGCAAGTCTATCTGTAAGTTGATGCTTACGCTCATGCAGATTGGACTGTGTGGTGTGCTCCTTGGTTTCCAGGATGCTGTTTTGTGCCTTTACAGAACAGCTGTTTTTTTTTTACAGAGACCTAATTACAGTCAGGTCAGCTGTTCCAGGCACTTCTGAAGGCGAGCTGGTTAGACACAAATGCATGTCACCCTTTTCAGATTTTAGTTGTAAAACATTTTTAACCATGTGTAATTCAGTTTGCACATCACAATTATGCACTTAATTGTGTCGTTCTATCATATAAAGTTCCAATAAATGTTTCATGTTAAATGTTGCTGAAGTTTGTAGTTGCAATGTCAACATATGTGCAAAGGATCAGGAGATTCGACATGTGGTCTTTTCTTTTCCTTGGCGGGCTCTAAGAAAATAAAATTTAGTTTAATACGCCATTTCTGCACAAGCCTTTCAGCCTTGCTATCCATTCTTCTGATTCTTGACTCCAGTCTCTGCTCTGCTTTCTGCTGCTACCAGAATCAGCAGCAAAAGGAGCATTTACACGTCAGCCTTTCAAATTTCGTCTCTGAGTTCTTCGTTATACAAGTGTTCTTGACTCGGATGTGTCTCTTTGTGAGTCGAAAGAAAAAAAAAGCTTTTAATCTCATCTTCTTTTCAGTTGATGCCTTTTTACAAGGCCACAGAGTCTGTTTGCACAAGCCTCCTGCTCATATTCAGCCAGGTGAATAGGCCCTCGCAGGACTGCCTGGAAAAATACTAAATGCAGAGTTTGCATTCTCACCAAATACGCAATTAGAATTAACAGACAGAGTTAGCTCTGTCTACTATTGATACAATTTAAATGTACAGAGTTTTGCTACCTAACAGGTACCATAGTAAAGTAGCAAAGGGAAAAATGATCCCTTTCCATCTTTTTACAGTGCTGTGAAAAAATTTACTCCTTACAGATTTCTTTGTCACGTTCAAGTGTGTTTCAGCTTAATGTTATAAACTGATGTCCATATATTCTAAATTCAGATATGTTCCTACACCCCCATTATTAATAATTGGTGAAATTTTCTTAGCAAGTTGCAACTTCAACAGGCCTGTCATGATAATATATTTTGCTGGATGATAAATTGTTCCAGGAGTTATTGTGATAAACGGTAATGTTGTTTTGAGACCATTTTCAAGTTTTATAATGAAAATGGCATAATTATTCAAATACACCCTCTCAAAGATCAATGAACTTTAATTTCTAACAAACTTTAATTTTCTGGAATTGGAAAACATTTCAAATATCCAAAATAGATTAACAAAATACCCGAAACAACAAATAAAATGTCCTTCACAAACTTGGATATTTGAGATCACTTCACCAGACTTCTGTCATCCGGTCTTTAGTTGAAAGAGAGAGAGAGAGACACGAGGTAAACAAACAATCATGCAAATGGAAATTATTGATTAATACGATTAATTGATTTACGATTAATTGATTTATTTCTTATTGTGACAGGCTTAAACTTGATTACACTTTTCAGTTGTCAACAAGCTTTCCTTGTATCTCTGGCTGGGTATTTGACTCTGCTTCTTATCAGGAATGGTAGTTCTCATTTATTTCAGTTTGTTTCTTGAAATGAATCTAACTTTGCACAGTTAAGGCTTTTTCAACAGCATTCTGTTGGGGATTTTGGAATGGACTTTCCAGAATATTAAAAGTAATCTGGCATTATCCCTTCCAAATCAAGTTTTAATGTGTCATTTGGGATGACTGTCTTGTAGAAGCACTCTGTTGGGTTCATGTTCCAGTCATCTATTAGCCTTTTTGAGATTAAGAAGATAAAAACTTGGATGTGCTTTGTCCACTCAGTGTAATGCACCAGTACCGCAGCAAAACAGCACAATGCTGCTGGCACCATATGCATCTTTGTGGTAATATTGCTTAGTTTTTATCTCACCTGACTTTAAGATATGTCTATGGTTAACTGTGACATGTCCATATGTGTAGCTGTATCACAGATGTTACATTCTCTCCAAAGATGGGAATGTAAAAGTGGCTTTATTGTGAACAGTGATGCTGGTGTTCCCATAGTTTCCAGTTCATGGCAGCCATGAGCCTCAATCAATTTCTTTTCAGTGGCAATTTGGAGTTTTCTTCCAGACTTCGGTAAGAAAAAATGGTGACACAACTATATAACCTGTCCGTATGTATATAGGTATCTTTGAGCCTGTTTGGCTGAATTGAATAAATGTATAAGTAGATTACAGAAAATCTCTAGATGCTGTTTGTTGCATTAGAATTTCTCTCTTAAGAGCAAATTAAATAAATCACTAGACATTTAATTTTCTTACTAGAACTATGTGGATACCTTTGAAATATATTGCATTACCTAACCTTTTATGATTAGGTCCATTATTTTAGATTCTAGCCTGTTTTGAAGTGTAATTCTCCTAATTACTTTCAATTCATTCATTATTTCTTGTATGAGGTTGTTTGGATGCTTAAGGCCAAGTCAGCATCGTTATTTAAAAGAAACTTGGAAAGTACAATAATTGCATAAATCTGTGAAGTAAGCTAATTTGCTGCCACTTCCTCAGTCACATTCATGGGTTCATGAAACACAATAATAATAATAAAAATCTGTTGTAATCCAGGAATGTTTGCTAAAACTTTGACTGTTTTTTTTTTTAACCCAGTGTTCTAATAAATTATAGACTTCTTGTGGTTGCTGTGAGACCATTTATCTCTTGAGAGAAATCTGATTGCACCGTATCACAGGTTAATGGGAGAACTGGGGAGGGGGCCAACGGGATGTCTACCAAACTGAAGAATGATGCGTCTTGGAGGGGCTGCTCAAGCGCTAGCCACTAGTGTTCAGTGCGAGGTCAAGAGTGGGATGACAAGGAGGATTTATTACACACACACACATACACTGCTATGTCTTCTTTGTTGTTTGAGATGAGAGCTCATCCAACACGGAGGAACACAACCACATTGTTTTACAAATTCAAAATGACACACAGATGGATGCATATTAATGAGAATGAACATCAGTTTTTTTCTACACACACAGAAGACAAATAAATGCAAATTAATTCCCCAAAGAAATTGTCAGGAAAAAAAAAAACACACCAAGAGTGTAATCCATTCTTTGTTTGAGCATTAGAGGGGCCCTCAGAGGGCTCTCCAAGCAGGAGAAAGGTGTCGGTGTGATGGTTAGTGCCACACAAACATTGAAAAGTGAAGCACTTCTGAAGATCCTTACAACTCAACGGGGCGTGGGAAAAGAGTCCTCCACTGTCCTCTGGCTACTTTTAAAGTTTCCCAATCCTGCTGAGACAGACAACTAAAAGAAGCTTTTTTCTATTCATCTAGTTAAAGATGCAACAATCAGAATTTTGTGGCCTATTTTCAAACTCCAGACTTTACCCTGCGGATATGGACTTTAGATTATTCTGATTTCTTTTTAAGAACTAAAGACATACAAGACATACAGCCTGTAATTTTTTTAGTCTTTCTGCCTTGAGCTGTCTTTAATTGTGACAGAGATGACATTACATGACTGTGTGAGAGAAACAATAATGGTTTTACTATTATATTATATTAAGACAGACAAAATGATTACTGACTTCTAAACTTGCTTTAGTATCTTATTTTAGAAATTAGCATGCATAGCGAACATTACTTAAACATTTCTCTCTGGAGCTTAGCCATAAGTTTGAAATTTCTTAAATTCAACCACCAGCTTTGCAGTGACATGTTCAGCCTGCATGACATTTGATGAAAGTCTTGCTCTCTCTCGCTCTCTTGCAGCCTGAATTAAGTGCAGACATGCCACAGAAAATTATTTCTTTTAAATAGCTTATTTATACCTGGCTTTATCTTTAATATCACTGATTCTGAAAATAGTTACCTTGAGTTTTTTTTCACACAACATGAATTTAACAGACAATTTAAACAATACTCATATACTATACACTTATTATTTCTTTGAACAATATTAAATAAGCTTAATTTTTTAACATTTATTTTATTAGGGGGAAAAACATGCCCCGATTTTTATTAGCAATCCTCTGTAGTTATCTGTGTACATTGTCTGTGTCTGTGCATATAAATGCTGTTGTGGAAATGCTGAGTAATATTTGTTATGTTTCCTTTTAGGATCAATATGAGGTGTCACCCAATCGCTCCTTTGACAGTTTGTCTGGCATACCAGGACTTATCAGCCCATTCAAAGGTCAGACAGGCTTCGTCAGTCAAGCCCCAGACTCTGTCCACCCCACACAGGCATCCAACCCCATCTATTCCTCCAGTGGTGAGTGTAGCTTTTTTCATATCTGTTCTTTCTCTTCCACTCAACCCACTTATAAACTAGCTTGAAGTTAATGCATTTTTATCTACATTTAGTACAGATAAAGGACTGAATTCATGCAATGTAACAAAAACCTTTTCAATATGTGAGAAAGACAAACTGTAAATAAACCATAAAAGAACTTTAGGAAATTAAGTTATTTCAGACACTTGAGAGAAATCACACAACCAAATGTAGGCATAACCTTATGTTGATATTTATTATGCTGTCCATTCTTACAAAGCGTCCTTTAAAATGCCTACATTACTTTTTGGTATCAGAATCAGTTCTTTATGTAATTTGATGGGTTTTTATTCTTCTCTCCTTCCAAAACCTTTTGGGCTAAAGTCAGCTTCCTAAATTGCATTTGAAGGCAGCATTAATTCCAAAATGAAAACACATCAGCTGGTTTTTGTTTAGTAATTATAGCCTCACCACAGGTTTAATTACAGTAATCTACACTGAGCATTGTTCTCCCGTAATAAAGTCATCAGCGTCTGTGGGAGAAATATAACTGTACACATACCTAAATGATTCTACTTCTACTCTTCTACATTTAAAGCCACTGGAGAAGCCCTGTGTAAATTTAACTAATTGTCTGTTTCAGATGCATACCCATGTTATATTCGTGTTTGATAATGACCAGGCGTCGTGTATTGATCAAACACTTTTATTAAAGTATTTTTTCATGGATCTGCTCAAATAGGTCTCTCACAGGTGTGTCACAAAAGACTCTCTCCTTCTGTCATCCTATTCTTTACATTTATGCATTCACATAAACTCGTGCTCGCCACCTAGTGCACATAAACATAATTCATTCAATCATCACAACCCACAGTGTAGAAATTATGAAGACCTGAGTTTATCTTGCCACCACATGGTGGGGCGGGGATATAGTGACGGAGGAAAAGTTTTCTTCTAAGTCAGAAAATGTAAGCAAAGAGTCGAATAATGGGGTTACCACAGGGTTTCCAAAGCAACTATTAGATACCATCTGCAAGCCAAGTGGTTGATTTTAGAGGGATGGCAGGAAAAGAAAGCTTTTTTGTCTAGCCAAGATTAACGTAAATGTCTGGAGTTTGCGAAAAACAACTGGAATTTCGGCTGAAGCCATGTGCTTGTTAAAAATGACAAAATAACATGGAGTTTTGTTTAACAACAGCCATTCCAAGTAGGTCTGGTCTCATAATTTAGATTTTCAAGCAGTTTTACTTTCTGAAAATGTTTTAATTTTTTTTGTTACTGAAAATAATTTGGTTGTTTTGAAGCTTTTCCCACTATATTGAAGAAGTTAAGTAAATCAAAAATGTGCAACATTAGCACTGTAAAATAAAAAAACAGTTGCTAAAAAATAAAGGAATGACTTCTGTTACTCTTTCATTCATTTTACATTCCAGGCTTTCTTTTTGTTTACATATTACTCTTTTTTTTTGCTTTATTTTCAGAATGAGAAAAAAGTCAGATTAGAGTTCTCTGAATTTTGAGAACAAGTCTCATAACTCAGAGTTCAGACTTTAATCTCAGACTTCAGATTCTTTTCAGTATTTTTTTCTCAGAATTTTGAGATTATAATCTGAACTCTGACTTTTTCTAATAATTCATAGAAAAAATGTCAGAAAAAATGTCTCAATTCTTTATTTTTCCAGTGGCTGTAGACAAATCTGATGAACAGTTAGTTACATTGTAAAGTAAATTTTTTAACTGCTCAATGTTCTTTCTGTCATATTCTCACACTATAGCTGCTTCTTTGCCTGTGTTTTGTGTGTAATAATCATGTGTAATTGTATCTTTGTGTGTTCCTGTATTTTTCATGTTTTGGTGGATATACATTTGTTTGCCAGAGTAAGTTAACAGAACAGATTCCCACAATGTTAGACGTGTTGGCTTTTTTTTTTTTTCAGAACAGTTGGTTAGGGTTTATTAAGTGCTGTTGTGGTAAGTCTTTAGGATATAAATGTAAATTATTGTTCCATTGCTTGTGCGCTCGTCATTGTTCTCTCTGCTTGTTTGTATGAAAGTGTGCCTTTTTGGTCCTGCATGATATCTCTGCTTGTTTTGAGTCGTGTTAGTCTCCGTTGTGTGTGGGGGTGTGCATGTGGGTGTGTTGGTTCAGGGATTTTTTGGCCAGTATCAGACAGTGTTGGTTTTATTTGTCTGTGTGTTTACACTGAATCCGGCAAACAGCTCTGACCTTGAATACACTTCGCTGTTCAAACTCACCTCAGCTATAGTGTCATTTGGATGAATATGGTGGTGTGTGTTTGCATTTCTAAGCCTGTGTTTGTGTACAGTAGACACATATCTTAGGCTCTCTGAGTTATTTTGCTTGCTTGGTTGTTTATCTTTGTGCATTAGTGTGTGTTTGTGCCTGCCAGTGTTTTACTCTGCTAATGAACTGTTTCATACTCTGAATTCATTTCATTTGGCAATAAGGCCCAAATTAGAATTATATTTTGTTATTTTTTCCCTTAATGTCTGCCTATTTACAAGAATAAATTGAGAATAAAGAATCACTACATATGTATTTATGCACATGTGTTATTTATGTATTTATGCTGTAGATTTCAATAATTATTTATCTCCTTGACTGCATTTTATTATATCTGTTACTAGGATACTTTGCTTTAACTTTTTTCCCCTTGTTGTTTTTCTGTTTTATTGTTTTCCATTAGAGAGGTATAAGCTAGAATACGTTCAACTGTTGCTCTCAGTTTTTGTAATTTGGCTGTTAAATCATGTAACTTACATTAGAATAGAAATACATAGTAATAACATGAAATATTGTCTCAGTGGGAAATTCAGGTATACCAGCAACAAAACAACATGTAGATTTACACACACAAAATAACAACTGTATTTTTAATTAGTTTGGACTATGGAGTAGTATTTCAAAACACTGGTCTTTACTTGCAAAATAAAAAACAAACAAAAAAACCCATCTATGCCTTGTTAAAATGTGCTAATGACTGTTAGAGGTTGTGTTATGGTCTAATAGAATCAAACTTATAATATAAGGTTACTTTCCTTCAGATGTGTCTGGGGCTTTCATCAATGTGAGCAGTCATGAACAGTCCCAAATACAAGTCAATTTTGGACTAAAACCTTAAGATATCTGAAGATGAAGACTTTTTTTCTTTAGCCTGAAAAATCCCCTAAAAATATGTACAAAAAATGAAGATAAGATGACTGTTTCCAACAGGTATATTTGTTTTTCAGTGGAATTGGGTGTGATTTATTTCATTGTTTGTGGAGAAGGTCTTTGAAATGACTGTTCATCGTAAAAACCTGGCATTTTAACACAAGTGTATACACTTAACCCCCTGTGAAGTTCAAACCGGATTATGGATAAAAGCAGACATTTGTACATGTTTGTTCAAGCTAAACTAAATCCGCTGGTGACCAGCACAACCTCACATTAAAATCCAAAAAAGCCACATTGTTTTTTCATGGTTTGTAAAACAGACTAGCTGCAGACAAACACAGCTGACAGAAAGGAATAGTTGAGTGTAGAATAAGACAATTTGTCTATCTGCTGTTGGGGAAAACTGCTATTGATCTATCATCCACAACAAATGCCTTTTCTCTTCAAATAGCAGGAGTCAGTGAAAACAGATTTCTGCGCGTGTGAGGTGAAATAAAAAATGTGTTTTTGACAGTTTGGCTGATTAAGGTGCTAGCAGTGAAGAGGAGAAGGAAGGGAGTTCAGGGGGGGGGAATAAAAAGCTGAAAACTGAGAGGGAGATAAAATGATTTATGGGAGATCTGAGCAGAGAGATAAATGGCAGCCAAAATATCAGATTGCAAGAAAAGGAGCTGGAGAAAAATAAAGCAGGTGATTAGTGTGGAAAGAGGGAGGAAGGGATGGAGATGAAGGCGGCGTGATATCTTCAGACATGCCTGTCTTCCCCTGCAGTTCCAAACGTCTCTGCTTTCAGACGCACGTGTGCAGATGCAAGCAGATAAAGGGCATTCAGCGAAGTGATGTGCAGTAATTCTAGCTTGTGTTGTGCAGCAGCAATGCACTCTGAGAAGTGATGACTGTATGTAAATGGCACTGAAGAGGATTTTGTGTCTGTGTATCAAGTTGTCATAAGCCTAGACAAAGCCATATCAGTGTGAAACATCTGCTCCATCTTCAGCTGCCTTTTCATCATCTCTCCTTTTTTCTTTTACTTAGCTTTGCTCATCTGTACATCGTTTTTTTTTTTTTACTTTCGTCGCTTAACTTTTCTAAGAACTAAGTACTGGCAGATTTTACAAACAGTGCTCAAAACAGTACAAAGTGTAGGCAATTTAAAGTCTTATAGGCCATAAGCTTCAAATGTGGCTCAAAAAACCCTGTTTCCCCAAATGATGGAAGCAGCTAGAGGTTTACGCATAAATTACGATGAGGATAACCGATAACCTTCCGACTCGGCTGTGTTTATGTCTTCCATTAGATCCATAATGGAAGTTTTTTTCAGCCTTCCTTAAACTCCATCTCATGTAAGTCTTTTTGGAACAATGGACTCAAACTAGCACCTTTCCGCTGTGCTGCAAGTCTATTTTCACCCACCTTTCACTCATGTTCTATTGAGCAGCAGTAGCCCCACTTAGGAGGCTTTCAGACGCAGTATTGAGCTCCAGGTTGCCGACGTTTTGGAAGCACTCCGAGCCTAGAATGCGGGAAAATAGATTTTAAGCCCAACAGTAGTGCTCTTGTTGTGTTTATGGGGTATGGAGCGTAAGTACAGCACAGGCTATGATGTTGCCAGATGGATTGATTAAAGTAGGTGTTTAGGTCAGATATTTGAGAGACAAAAAAATGAAAACAGAAGCTGTAACTGGTGGACCATCTCTCTAGTGTTCAAAAACATATTTCCTGGAGAAGATGTGTAAAACATTCTAATTCATTTTTTTGTTGCATCAGAAGAATTGCACATGTGAAATATTTCTTAATATCTAACATTTAATTAGATTTTTTTGATTTAATCAGGTAGAATAATTCATTGGTACCACAATTACTGGTACTCTCTTCTTACAATATTTCACAAAATTGGAGCATACAAAAAGTGGGATCTTCAACTGTCTTGTCTTTTCACAGTCCCTCCAAATTGGGGGCCAGCATTTCATTTCCTCATAGGGCAACATGAGGGATAAACATTTATGATGTCGTAAAAATTTACGTTTGCGCATTGAGTCCAATTCAAATCTGCGTGGAACAAAGTAGAGGGAAGTACGCCTTAGTATGTTGGAGCCTTTACAGTCATGCTTTTAGACTGTGGGAAGAAGAAACCCCAAAATATATCTTTTTCAAGCTCAGTGATTTAAAAAAAATGTAAATGTACAGGGCTTTCACTTCTTAAGTCTGATATCGAGCTGTGAACATCTGGGTGTCCTCCACAAACAGAACCATTTTACATCAGACTTCAATTAATAAATGCAAGAGGGAAACTAAACAGGTTCTTTTTTTTCTTCTTTGTCTATTTAGGATTTTTTGTGACACAAGTTATCTTAAATCATAGTGATTTAGACATGAAATGACCAACAGAAAAGGGAGGAAGACATGCAGAATAGTTCCTGAGGTCAGGAGATGATTCCTGGATAGCTGATGGCCTCTTTACTGTATATGGCGGTCCAGCTTTTTGTCTCGCCACGCACCATTCCAAATTGCAATATTTTTACTTAAAACACTCACTTTAACCTTTGACATCTTGGACGCCATCATCCGTGCTATGCTTGTGTTTCTCCTGCAGTGAGACTCCAACCAACAGACTCAATATCTGATTGGCATGTAAATTGTGTGTTCATGACAGTTTGAACAGACAACCAATAAATATTACAAACTTATAAATATTACTAATTTACACAATTATATTGTAATAATGATAAACTGTCAACATATTTTCAAAATATAAAACTGTACATCACTTTTTTTTTAAGTTGAGATGACATCAGTTCAAATACATACTACCCAAAAAGAGAAACACTGCAGTCGCCTTTAAAATAAAAACCCATTTGCATAAAGTTTAAAATACCTCCCCTCATTCATTTATTGTGAGGAAGAGATCAGGTCACAAAACTATTTCTCTCAGTTTTTATGTCCTTCTCTCTGTTTTGCAGCTCCCAGTCAGATTAGGAAGCGTTAAAAGAATGTTAAAAGAAAATTATACTATCTGGTTGGAACACCAGGTTAGTTGTTGTTTGACCAGATAGTTGTTGATGCTGTCGTATTATTAATAACGACAGCTTGGCTACTTTTCTATGAAATGCACAGTAAAAACGATAAATTTTGTTGCTCATGATTGATTTGTAAAAGCAATACAAATGATAAAACATTCGGGTGAATACTTTTCATAGGTCCTGTATTTTACACCAGACGTACCTGGTATGAAATACACCAGGTAGGGATTTTAGTTTGTTGCTAAAAAACATAATTTTAGTGACTCTGACCAAATTACACAACTGCAGTTAAAGTCCCTGTAGCATTTAATAAAATCCACACATTTTATTTCTATTGTAAGGAAGAAAGATGTTTTTCTGACATGCCTCCAAAACAACCAGCTGGCGTGTAGCACCATCTAATTTCCGTCGTGGAGACTTGGTGACCCCTGCACGCCACATTCTGCTGCAGGTTTTTTGGGGGATATTTTACCGCCCTCATTATCTGCCTTAATGTGCACAATGGCAAGATAAATATGTGTGGTTCATCCTGCTCAGTGACCAGTGCATAAGAGAAAGGGGTGTTTGTGTCACATCATTTTGATACCCAGGGAACAAAATGTCATGGAATGGGTTTGTTTTCTTTCTCGCTGAATAGTCCACATTTCATAATTCATTTTATAGTTTTTTTTTATGTCCTTGACTTGTCTAGTCACTTCCCTTGGGTGCATTTTTTCAAAGCAAATCACCAAAAATACACTTTCAGCTAAATGTGAAGATATAAATATTTATCCCGGCTGTGACACAGCAGAGCATCAGCTTCATACATTCTCTCTGTGGAAATACAATTTATTATCATAAACATCAGCGTAATCTGATTCCAAAGGTAGGAAAAATCTGTTTTGGTTGGCTTTATTGTATTAATCCAGGTTATCATATTTTGTTTTCTGCTTTTCAGTGACCAATGGGAGTTATTTTCACATGGACGAGGAGGAAGATGAGGGAGTGCTGTATGGGCAAGATGTGGAGATCAGCAGCTCTAATCAGCCCTCCTTCTTACAGGAAAGGTGTGTTTGAACTTTCTACCAGAGTTCTCATACAAAAAGCTTAACTCTGTCTGATAATTAAACCCAAGCGGGGACTATTGTCTTTACTAATCACTTTTTATCGGCTTCCTGTTCTCTGCATGGAAGAAAATTACATTTAATGTCTTGATTCAATCTGAAGACAAACATATTTTTTGATTGGTTGAATTTAAGGTCACCAGGAATATGTTACATTTCAGAATTTGAGTTCAGAGTTTATTTTTTTTCTTGTGTTTTTATTTATTCAAAAAAATATATTGCAAAGCACCTGCATCATGCCAATGGAAAACAACTTGGAAAAATATTACAATCATGAACTGTGGAAAAAGATAGTATTGGATAAAAACAATAGGTGACATATACTTAATTGCTATTGAATCATAACAGCTATCTATCTATATATATATATCTTTTACATAGCTGTCTAACCACCTTCTCATTCATCTTTTGCAGTGAAAGCTCTAAGACATCCCCCATGGCCCAGCCTCAGTCTCCCACCCAGAACCAGTTCCAGCACATCAAAGCCTCTAAAAGCATGGACCTGGGTACGACTCAAAACCAGCATCACACTGGTGGGGTGATTTTCTTGTTTATCTGTTCTGCATGATAGCCGCATGCATCTCATCCTCATTTGGAAAGTTTTCCTGCCGATGCATGCCTGCTGCATTGGCAGCACAAACTGCATGCAGACTGACATCAATGCAGGCTAATATACACACATTTTGAATCTATTGACCACTTCTTATCTAATTTTTTGTGCTTTTTTGCGTTTGTTGTATTACTAACACACTCACATTATTGTCAAAATCTCTACCAGAAAGATGATAACACTGTCAGTGGTTTGATAATTGATAGGATTTGTATGTTTTAATTTCTTTCTCCGTTCCTAGTTCAATTTTCATATTTGGTGTAAAATTAAAAGAAAATGTCAGGATGGGTCTTTTATTTCTGAACCAAATGTCAGAACAGCTACTTTAAACCACCGTAATGACGCTTTTGCTGACATCTCTGTCACCTGTTGCTCCCTGATTGCTGATGTTCTCGTGCAAGTGCTGAGTGACATTTCAGTTATTGTTAAAAAGTCAGCTCAGAAATGAGCATGTGCACACTTAACGTCTATTCCTTTGCATACATCAGCGCAACATGACAGCGGTCGCAGCAGTGCAACAAAAGTGTTTTGTTTCAAATGTCACTTTGCTCAGTCCTCCTCCTCGACTTCGCTCAGCTGCCAGATGTGAGCGCGTGTATGCGTGTGGATTCGAACAAAAGAGAGGGAGAAATTTATGTGAACTGCACCAACATTCATTTCTACACAAATACCATGCTGATGATACGTTTTCAGGGCTTCGCTTAACCTCTTTTGTTGTTTTACACATTTAGATGCAGATTTACTATGAGTCAGTTTTGGTGTAAATTGGTATAGCTGTTTAATGTCTAGTCATAGCTCTAAATTTAGTCAGATTAAGTAAAGAAAGGAGGTATTTTTTTAGCACTTTTCAACCAAGCTGTTTGTAAAGTGAAGACTAATATGTTGCATATCCTTTATCACCAAAGTAAGGATGCTGCAATTAAAGCATCCTTACTTTCACGGGTTTATTTAAATTATTGCAATGATAATTCTGGACAATGTAGAAATATAAGAGGCTATAAGAGGCACACAGGCATCTTCTTAAAATGACTCCAAAATGAACTATAAAAATCTCCTCTCGACTCTTAAACACAGTTAACTTTAGCTTCAGTCAGAAAATATCTCATTGTATGCACAAGTGCCTTTTCATCAGCATATGCAAATCAGATAAGATTTGCCTCATTAGCACTTCAGTCTTTTCAAATTAAAAAAGTTGACTATCGGAACTGTAAAATATCGGTTACACAGATGCACACAGATGCCACCATAATTAAATAATATTTCTTTCTTGATGTACAAGTTGAATGCCTTAAAGAGTCTAAAAGTTAATTCTGTGCAGAACATTTTAAACTTAATTCATTAGCAGCAAGCTTAGCTCGCTGAGCTATAATTAAAGTAATCATTCAAATTCACCAGCTTTGGCTATGCCTATATCTAAAATAAAAAAAAAAACAGTAAGTTGGTTGAGTTGGACCTAAGTATTCATTTATTGAAGATGATTACTTGCTACATTCACCAGTAATTAGAGGAGATATGGACATATGATCAGTAGGCACTTTTGTCTATTTCACCAAAACAACATTAATGACCACACGATCCTTCCTTCTTTTTCTGGGATTTTAAATGACACCATAAACGTTTTACCAATATAATCAGGCAATATTGCACATTGCAAGAAATATAATGAACACAAAGTGATTTTTTTGCACTCTGACAAATTAAACAACACTAATTTACCAGGACGCAGTTTAACAGAGATTTCATGCTGTTTCAGATGTTGTAAAACACTTTTAGATTCTATTGTATGGGTCAGCTTATTGTCTTTGTTGGTCTTAATTTTATTTTGCAGCCAAACGCAATAAAACTTTTAAAGATAGTGGTCATTGTTGTGTGTATTGGTTTAGTTCTACCAGTCAGTGCCGGAAAGGTGGGAGGAGCAACAATGTGATGGACTTAGAGGGTAATTACCTTTAGGAATGATGATCAAAGCAGCGACTATGTCAGGAGCGCAGAGCCGGATGGAGAGTGACTGAAGAAAAATGAAAACATTGAAAATGATACCAAGAGGTTAAAGGTTAAAAAGGTCATAGGGGGTTACATGGTTGGCAGCAGCTTAAAAGCGAGTGAGAGGAGGCAGAATGAATGAAAAATGATGCAGAGGCTGAAGGGAGGGCGGAAAAGTGTTTCAGTAGCAGTGAAGCCGTCTTAACATTACAGGAAAGAAGGGTAGCATGTCGGCCATCTTGTAAAATGAGACATGAAGAATAATTGTTAGGTAGAGAATGATGAACTAAGCAGGAGTAACAGATGCTATAAACAAGAGAGAAAAATAAAATGTAGAAACTGCGATCAACACAGCATTAACTTAATATTAATGTCAGTTTTCTGTGTGTGTTTTTTCTTTCAGTGGCAGATGAGAGCAACATTGGATCCCTGGATGGAAGCACTTCTGGTGAGACATTTTATTTTAGTTCAACTGCAACTAAAAGAAAAACTGAATTATATTGTAATATAATGTATTATACGTACATACCTTGCAGCAGTTTAGTAAATAATTTCTGTATACCAACGTATAATAGAGTCTCCCAAACTGTCCAACAGGTGAAGCTTGTCCACATTTGTCTCATGAAGTAATGAAGTAATTTTCCAATTAGTAAATTGGACAAAAAATCCTCTGCAGTGATGAAAGATTGGTCATTTGCAATATGATAGCGTAAATCAATGTCCCTTCCAATGCTTATGTCAGATCTACAGATTCATATTTGCTTTTTCATCTGGTCTCTTTTGTCCCCGTTAATTACTTGCTGCTGTAGACAAAGCAAATTACATGAGCGGCACAAACTGTTATTCATACGGAAATGAAATCGAAGAATTGTTGTACAAAGAGAGAATCCATTTCTCTGTGACAGAGACAGACACTTTTATGTATTGAAATGGATGAATTATGGAAGGACACACTCATCTCAAAGGAAAGCTCAGGTGCACACATGGCTGATGCTTCTTCAAGAGCTCTTGCTTTAGGAGCCTACAGACGTATATATTTTTAAAAGTTTGATCTCAAACTTTGCTCTTTGCCTTGAAGTCTCTCCTGTTTCATTTGTAGCTACTTGAATGTAAGAGCACTCTTCGCTGCACTCAATATGGGTCCCTCTTCCTGCATGCCACCTTTTTTTCTTGTCAATCAGCTTGTTTCCCGCATTCAGCTACGCCTCAGTTTTAGACATGGTGGTACACACTTTTATTATGGCCATACTCTTTCTGTAAGGCTGCCGGCATGGTAATGTAAGGAGCATGAAAGAAGAAAATGTAGGGGAAAAAAAAAGCCAAGCTGAGTTTTATTTTATTACTGCAAAAATCCATAAAACATAAGACTTTTTGTTCTCCTCTGCAAAAAAGTTTCTTTCTTCTTATATTTTAGTTACTTGCCTGGCTTCAGAGCTTGCTGGGCTTATTTGCAACTGCTAGATATATAGACAAAGGAACATCATGCAAAACTGAGCAGCACAGAAAATGCTTAGATGTGAACCCTTTCTGCATTAGCCTTTCATAACATGCAGAAAATGTGTTTAACTTAGTTTTTATCATCTGTGTTCTAGGCTGTTAAATGGTGTAAAATGAAACTCTTTCTATTAATGATGTGTTTTATATTCTGATACCTGGAGAATATGACTTTTTTTTCTCCCTGACAGCTTGTAATTAGAGTAAACCGTGTGACTAAATTATGGAGCATGACCACATTTATTTATGTATTTATTTATTTTTGTCCTGAGGCAACCAGTGATTTCTTAATTTTAATTTGCTTTATTTTACTTTGCTGTGGACTACAGTACATTTTTCCAACATTTGTATATTTTTGATAGATGGGAGAAAATATATCCCTTTCAAACAATTCTTCCACTGAATATAAACAGATCTGATCAGTTTCGGTTGCTGTTGCAAATTAAATCACATTATCAAACCGTAGTTACTAGATTAACTGTTCTTCCTGAAAAGTTGCAAAATATATGAAATTTGATTTTAGCATTTCCAAGTCCCAAGGATAAGAAAGGAACAAAAACATTTCTTTTCTCTGATTCTTCTCACTTCCCATTCTTTTTTTCTGGAAAACATCTGACATTCTTAAATTTATAGGATTTTGTGACACTAGTGGCCTTTATTCATTAGTAGCTGGACAGGAAATAGGGCAGACATGCAGTAAAAGATCAGTGACCGGGAATCAAACCCAGGACTGTTGCTGCTTCTGTAGCCTCTGAATGTTTTGCTCCTGCTCTACCACTGAGCTACATGACGCCCCAACGTTTACTTCTATAATTTTTTTCTTCTCGCAGTTAGGAGTTGGCATTATTGCTTTCTCAAGACACCAGAATATGTTTTAATGGTACCAACAATTAGTAGTTCATTGTTTAAAATTTGGTCTAACCTAACTAAAACCTCTTAAATGTTTCATTTGCTTGGTTAGATGTTATGCAGCAAAAATATAATAATCTTTAATTTGCTTTTTCTTCCTGAGTGGAGTTGTGTGCAGTGGGTGGATCATAAAAGTCTATAATTCTTGTTCTTTATGAATCTTTCTGCAAGTGGCCATATGGCTCTTGGATAATTTTTTTCATTATTAATTTGACTCATGGCAAAAATCTTGCAGGTAGCGCATGTTGTTGTCAAGGCTAGTTGTTCTTAGCAGTTTCATATTATAGCCCAGACAATTTTTTAATATAATTAGAACCAATTCATTAAGTTTCTTTCAACAGTGGGGTTGAAAAGATCTTCCTTTGACCCATCATAGCATGCTCACTGTAAATGAGAAATCTTCCTATACACCATCAATTAGGACTAAAACAGGTTATATTAGTTAAGGGGATTTTATTGCTTAAATCACACTAATACTAAACCCCAAACACTAAAAAAACCTTTGAAACAAAAACATCAAAAGCTTGCTCTTACACAGCGAAAAAGGTAAAATGACCTACATTGACATTTTTTGCACAATTGTATTGTTTATGAGACAACCACATCCAGTAGCTCTGTGCTTGTCAGGCTGCTCCGGGAATCAGATAAAAGACGGCAATATGGGGTGGAATCCTGGAAAATATGCGATTGTGAGACAATGACTTCTGGGAATGCTGTTCTCACTTCCAGCAATGGTTTTCTCTTTCCACACCTCAAGAAACCACCGGGCATTCTGTAACAATCATTATGTTTAACGATGGTAATGGAAAGTCTTCATCATCTTGTGGAAAATATGAACTTTGGGAGATTTCACAATATAATTTACCAAAGGCTAAGATTCAGATAGGTGGAAACTGGGAACTGTTTAAAATGTGTCTGCATTTGTGGAAAAGAGAACTCAGAAAGTTGCATTTTTAGAAACCAAACAGATTCAACAAATGTCTGGAAACTTTCATTTGTAGATTTTTATAAAATATAATTAGATACAATGAAATGGAGTCTAAATAAACTGATTTTGTGGTCAGTCATTCCTCATGTCTTTGCGGCGGCAGAGAGAAATCAAATCGGCTTTGAAAACGGAAACTTATGAAATAATTTTACGGCTAAAAAGAGAAGAGGTTCTTTCAGTTCTTTGAAATTCATTTTGGTTGTTTTCTCTCTAAGACTGTCCTAGAGAAAACAGACAAACTATATGCTGGGTGAGTGGGTGACTGTAGCTCAGTGGGAAAAGTTGTTGTCTCGCAATCTGAAAGTTGTGGGTTTGATTCCGTCTTTTTCCCATCGTACATGGATGAAATCAATTTAACACAAATAAAAGGTTGGAATATTTCATTCTCCATACAATAGATTATTAAAACATAATAGTTTCCCCTTTTTTGTTTGATTGCAAAAAAAGATAAAACCTTTTTGTTGATATTCTAATTACTGATTGTGCACCTGAATTCAAAACAAAGAGGTAAAGATTGCATCATGTTGGTGTAAGTTTACATCAAAATATTGACTATGATCCAACTCTTTTCACTTGAGATTTTATTTTGAGACAATGTTATAAATATACTATTATAGCAACTTAACCAAGGTTGAAATCTCCATCTCAATATAATTGGACAGTAATTTGTATTTGATGCAACAAATTAATAAAAAAGAATGCTACTTCAAGATAATGACATTTTAGACTATCAAGCTCTTTTTATTGCAAGATAATCAGATTAGTAACTTTTTCTTGTGCGATTTTAGGAAAACTCACAAAATTTGGGTTCTTACTGAAAATCCACAGACACATCCATACAGCTTTTATTGCTGAGAGCACAGAGATAAAAATCCCCATCAGTCATAAGCTATTATAGTTAAATCAAGTCTCAAAATAACCTAAAATATCTGAAACTTCCGGCCTAGAAAAGTGTGTAATTTTGAAATGGAAATTGTGCAGGAACCCTGTATTTAATCCTTTCAACTAGAACATCACAAATCCTGCTAAGATGACATAAGTGAAACAAATGCAGCTGTGTTTCTTTTTCTGAGTGAGTAAGACATTCTGCACCCCTTGGTGTTTGTACGCCTTCAAATCAGTGTGTGAAAGATGTGTTCTTGTTAGACCAAATGGTTAGGAATGAATATCTGGCAGAATCACAAATACAAGGTTCATACATGGTCCTAAATTCGCTGGAAAAATTGTTAATTTGTTTTTTGTACTTTCCAAGTCTGGGTAAGTGTGGAAAAATAAACTGGAGTAGAAAAGCCATTCATGTTTCCAGTTATTCCTTTCTTTCCATTGCTTAAGACGATTAAAGTTTGAATTTCTAAATGTTCTTCATATTTAACCTATGTCAAAAAGTGTTGCAAACTTTACAACTGCACTTTCTCTCTGCCTGTTCATAAATTCATTTCTAAACCAGCATCATGTTTCATTGAAGACAACTTGAACCCTGTGAACAAGACAAAAAGTACCCTGGGAAATAGTTCAGATAACATTTTGTTTATGATTTTCAGACATGCTTTCAGACTAATAAACAATTAATTTCAGATGGTTTTATAGAGATTGATAATTCTCTTACAGTATAGTACAGGGCATAATTTGTTCAGAGTCAGTTCAAATCTTAAAGGGATTTGGACTCATCATGCAAAATCCACTTTTTTAATGCTTAAATACATTTTGTTGTGACTGTCTAAAGCTTATTCTCTCCTGCTTCTGCAATAGATATACTTTCTATTCTTTTTGGGTCTTAACTTTTAAGTCTGTTTATTTTTCTCTATTTCCTATAAGTTTTCTTGCCTATTACATCTGTGGAACTGATAAATAAGGTCATGGACTTCCTGCTAATCAGTTTTGTGAAAATTTCATTCAGTACATTTAATCAGTATTTCTAGTAAGGTTTATATTAGTATATTTGAATGCAATCCCTTTATAACACCAATATTTACCAAGAGTGACTGGGTTTTAGATTTTGTAATTATAAACAAATATTCTTTATTCCTAATTAAAGGTTTACAGAAAATATGATATTTAAGGAGTAAAAAATGTTTACACCTCCCAATACAAAACTACACCTGCATAGTTCATCATTCACGGAGAAGGTTCTTTTTTTTGGTATCTTAAAAACGTTCCCCTGTGTTTAACTGCAAGGAGTGAATGGCCCAAGAATTTAACTGAAAACTCTGAAAATATTGGACAATATTTACTTTTGAAATTGTCTAGCAATCTGCCAAATTGCTGACCAGGATGGCCAGTTTTTTTTTACATGTTTAAATAGCCTCACTTGTTACTTTAATGCACTTAAGTGTGTTTTCTCATCCAACACACAGTCCCACTTGCTCAAATGTGTGTCTGTACTTGTGAGTAGATGCTAGCCAAGTTTTTATAATGCTTTAAAGCAGCATTAAATGGATGCAGTGTTCATCTGCTGCTGTTGTAGTGCTCTGTATTCTCAGTTTTTCCTTCCTCTGACAGCTCTATCTGTCTCTGCCTCGCTCTCATTCCCTCTTTTCTTTGCCAACGCCATTCAGGCTTAGCGTCTGGCAAACAGGCAGAGAAGCTTATAGGACGGACAACATCTCTCTGTGTGTATGTGTCAGGGGGTCCATGTGATGCTGAGGGACGCTGTGCAGCCTATTGTCTGAATCCGTCCCCAGTGGATGTTTGACTTTGAAAAGCATCACACACTGATGAGGCGCTGCCAGATTTGTGTCTTTGGAGAGCTGCATTTGCTCCTGGTCCAACTTCTTCTTCCTCCTTTTCTGCGATTGTGCCTTTATTTCTTTCCGCATCTCCGTCTTTCTCTGTTTGTTTTTTTTTTGTTTTTTTCTGGTGTCGTCTTGGTTTCCATTGTTTCCCGGTCTCTCTGGCTCTCGCAGACTTAGCTTTGGATTTAACCTGAAAGCCACCTTGTTAGGACTGATGCGGATTGATGGATTAATTTGTCTCAGGGAGTGCAGCTCAATTTGTTCGCCTGTGTCATCAAACACTACACGATTCCGGCACACATTAGCTCCTCACAGCCGACATTAGATAAAGAATTCAAACAGCTGAACTAAGCAGTTGTGTTTTTCATTTCACCCCCTGTACATTATGGGCCTGTGCGCATGCAGGTGTTCAATCCTGAAAGCATTCTCAGACTGCGTGCTCTTTCCATGGCATTTGTTGTGTGTTCATCACATGCGGATGTATTACTGTTTCTCTGCGTAGGGTTGGCAGCTCCTCTGTATATTGAATGGCCTTTGACCCTTATCCATCTCCCCCAGTAAGCTAATAAAGGTGAGAAGTAATCAGAAGATGGTCAGTGCTGTCGTTTCTTGCTGGCACAGTCATTTATCTCTCTTGGGTTTTATGTAGTGATCACTGACATGTGCTGGACCCTATTTTATATCAAGTTTGAAAGGAAGAAAGGCCATTCGTTTCCCTCAATTAACTGTCAGATAATATTTTGAGGGAAGTCGATATCTTCAGAATAAATGTACAGTTCTTCTGGTCTTTGAGATCGTGATTAATTACCTGGCAGGCATAGTTGTGTTCAAAATAATAGCAGTCCGACATCACTAACCAGATCAATCGGTGTTTCTGTTTTTTTATATTTATAGATGGTATTTTTTGTGTTTTTTTTTTAGCTGTGGTAGCATAATAGCAAACCAATACACCCAACAGCCATGACATGCTGTAGATTTTTTGCAGTCGACTCGTTAATTAAAAGGTGAATTTCTAAAACATTAGCAGTTTGGAATTCAGTCAGTGTGATCAGTTATTTTCTGGAGAAAATATAAATAAATAAAATCAATAAAAGCAAGTGGTCCTTGTTTAAGAATGAAGGTAGCTATTTCTGGTTAAAGTCCTCTCTCAAAATCTGAGCAAAATGACTCAATTGTAAAGTTAGGAATTTGTCCTTTTATTTTCAATGTATGACAAGAAGAAGAATCTTCTTGAAGAAGTGTTTTTCTTGAAAATATGTGAAATGAATCTCAAAAGTTCTTTTTTGGCAAAAATTTACTCTGGCCATTTTTTTCCTTTTATCTACAATGATTAAAAGCTAAAAGTGGGTGATTCTAGAAATCTAACTCATTGAAATCAGCAGAATTTCTAATTTAAAGGAACGTTTTTTGGTAGCCTCTTTACCTTTTAAAAACGTTATGTTGCTTCAACAATTATAATGCGGGCATGTGGAACATCAAACCTGATTTATGTTTGGAAGTTGAAAGCACTTCAGGAACTCTTCTCCACATCCGACATCATTACACAGCAGATACACACATGCAAACGGTCAAATATTTACACCTAAATCATTTCAAGTAAACAGCCATGTCATTACACTGAATACATAGTTCCATTGTTTATTATGTGAGGAATTCTGTGTATATGTCTTTCAGAACATTCCACGACTGGGTTGGGTTGTATAAGGGATGTGATGTATTTCATAAATATTAGCCTGTAACGCTGAGGGATTTCTACTCTAGGGAAAGCAACAGCAGCTGAATTTTATCCCAACTAAAACACCAATCTTCTCTCTTTATTACTGCACATTTATAGTGAAGGAGATAAAAATAGTTACGTCTTTATTTGGGGCCCCCGTGTGTTTAGTGCTCCAGAAGTTGGGGTTGTTGGTAAGTCTGCTGGCTTTGTAAGCTGAAGCCTGCTGATAAGCTGCTCCTTGGTGTAATTTTGACTTTGAAAGTAGCCCACTGCTTTTTCTGCCAACAAAGTAGCTTTGGGATCACTTGGCATTCACTCTCTCTCTCTCCCTCTCTCTTTGTGGCTTTCTTTTTCATGTTTAATTTATGTTTTGTTTGTAGTTGTTCTTTTCCCTTTTTTTCTATTTGTCATTGCCCTATTATCACTCCCATCTGTACATTCCCAGGATCAGTGTCTCTGCTTTTCTGTACCCATCTTTCAGAGTTTTGTTGATCTTTACCCCACTTTCTGACTCTGCCGATCTCCCCCAAAACCATTTTGGTACTCTTGTCTTTCTTGTCATCCCTCCCTCTCTCTAAAAGCTGCTTAATACTATCTTCTGGCAGTTGCGCCACAGTAATTACATTTCTGACACAAATCCTGCTTCTCACAGCAGAAATGTTTGAGTGAGAGTGAGAGTGTGAGTGAATGGTCAACGATCTCCCTGTGTGTGTCAGAATGTAAGAAATGTTTGATTTACCATCACGTGACCTGTGAGGAAAAACCCAATCCTTCTCTGGATTTAGATGCAGAAGTCAGTTCATATGCTGTGAATTTTTGAATTTACTCAGTTGATCTGTTGAGGACTGAACCCTTTTTTAAATAAAAATGTCATACATATATTACAAATAACAAATTTTACTTCTTGTATTTCAATGCATTTTATTGTGTTTATGTAATGCATAAATGTGAAATGGAAAGAAAAAAAATGAACAAAACATTGTTTACCAAGATTTATAGAGAAAAGCAAAGTTTAGCGTCCATTTGTATTCAGGCTCTTTTACTCCGATACCCTTAAATAAAACCCGGTGATAGCAGTTGCCTTCAGAAGTCACTTTGGTATTTAATAAAGCAGCCTGCCTCTGAGTGACATGTGGAGTGTGTTTATGGATGAGGGCCTCACACTCTGTGGCCTTTGTCCGTGTCTTTGAGAAGCAGGCCTGCATTATGCATGTGCATACTTTTACTGTTTGTTATTACTCTTTGTGCGATTCTATGGTTAATGGTTGTTTAAATAGATGTGGAAGTCACATCAGCCATCTCATCTCCTTCGCTCCCAGAGCTCTCTCTCTCTCTCACACACACGCACACACACACACACACACAACCATCAGTGTGTATAGGGAATCATTAGCTAAAGTGATGCAAGTTTAGCTATCATGAATCAAAGTGGCATCATATCGACAAGCTAGAGCCAGCATGGAATCCAAAGTGTGGTGTGTGTGTGTGTTTGTGAGAGAGGATTACTAGTATTTTGAGCTGGCAGCTGGCCCAGTTTTCCTCTTTTCGTCTTCCATTTTTCTCCTCTCTCCTTTTTGCCACCAGGGTTTTCCCTGGTGATATTCCCTGCAGGAAATTTAATTTGCTCTCCCCCTGTGTCGCCCTCTCTGCTGCCCATTTTTTCCCTATCTTGGATATCATCAGTGTCTTAGTTGTTGTGCATGGTGCCAGTCCTGTCGCCCTTATCCTTCTTTGTTAGCTTCATTCCACAAAACTTGATTTTATTAATTAAAAAGATTTTTTTTTTTTCACTCGTTATAAACTGTGTTTTTTTTATATTTGAAAGTGTAGCTCCACTACATGTCTGGTTTCTATCATGTGAATAATTCCAACATGCTTCTGTCATCGTAAAGCTCTTCATCAACCTCTGGGCTTCATCCCTCCCTCCTTTAGTAATACGTCTTTCCCTACACCAGACTTGAGATGATGGATAGAAAGGCAACAACTGTGAAGCCAACCTGGAATCCATCAAAACCCCAACAACTGTAAATTTCAGTACATCAGACTTTTTTTCTGCTCTCTGTTCTCCAGAGTTCAGCCATGTCATGTTCTTTTCAGTATCAACTTATGTGTTTACCTTAATCGGAGCAATATACTGCAAAGATGTTTGATGGCTTAAGACTGAAACAAAACATTTGCATTTTTGTTCCCAATGTATTTGAGTTCTTTGACTTCTGTAACAACTTGTATCTGGTTTCCACCAGCTCCATGTACGCCTGTCGAACTCGGACCAACTCTTGGTTTGAAGAAGTCCAGTTCGTTGGAGAGCCTCCAGACGGCCATGTCAGAGGTCAACAAGAAAAACGAAATGCTCCCTTTCCACCGCCCTCGCCCAAATATGGTCAGGGGAAGAGGATGCAATGAGAGCTTCAGGGCAGCTATCGATAAATCCTATGATGGCCCAGCTGAAGACGATGGTAAGAGTTATGTGGCAATATGTGTTTTTTGCCACGTAATGTTTTGGACTTCCACAGTCAATATTTACTGGAATCACTTTCTATTACAACATGGTAATAATAAGGTTATAGTTTAGTAACAAAATGTAACAATTTGGTTGTAGCATGCAACTACCAAAATAATTTAAATATAATAACCTGGTAGTACCAACTTGTAACATGTAATAAATTTTACATTAACATATTGTCACTGTACAATACGTAAGAGCAAAATTACTGTAAAATTTTCTTGTAATAACAGCTTGTACTAGGACGTCAACTGTGAAAACATTTTTGATGGTAAAAATGTAATTTTCCCATAAAAAAATATGTAATTACAAACATTTTACAAAATTAATTGGTAATAATGGCTTGTAGTTTGATGTTGGTCATAGAGTAATTGATACTGTAATGTACAGAGCAGCATTTAATTAGATGTTATTAATGGACTAATTGTTTGGTAATGAAAATTAAAAACAGGTAAATATTACAAAATTATTAAGTATGGTGTCACCTGAAAGTAACAGCTGGTAATAAAATGTTAATAATGTAGTATTATTTGATAATAATTTAAATAATAGGGTAATATGTGCCGTCAGCATTAATATACTGAAATTACATAACACTCACAATGTCTAATACAATTAGCGTTTATTGATAATAATATGTCACAATAAAAAAAGAAAAGCTTGTAACAAGCCGACTAATAATGCAAGTTTTTGGTACTTAAAATGAGTATTTTGGAAATGTTTCTATCATTATTGATCTATTACTCACATAATTAGAACTTTGTGAATCCATCAGCAAAAAATACGGTTGACATGAGATTGAAACTAAAAAACATCATACCAACAGTGACGTGCACATTTAGAAAAGAAGGAAGCTTTTCTTTCAGACTTTGCAAATTACCACATCAAATCACTGTTTAATCGAGATTTCATTTTCAGCTGTTTAGGCATGACAATGTTTGCACAAGATTTTCTTTTGTATTTATTTTATTTAATTCCACCTTGTCTGAGATCAGTTTCATCTATCTCCCCTTCACTATGCTTTTCACTATTGGAGGCTGTTTTTTCATTAAAATTTTACTCTAGATTTTAGAGACATCTTCAGCCCGCAACTTATCTTCAATAAGTTTATCTTTGCCAAAAAAAGGCAAGTAAAAATAACTTTTTACTAAGTAAATGAAGAACATGTAAATTATACGGAAAATAATATAATGCATTTTACTCAAATTATTATTATTTTGCTTCTGATTCATTTAATCACTGTAGCTTCCCTGCTGCTGCTCTTTAACTTTACTGTCAATGGGAAAAGCTGTTCGACTTCACTCTCTGTGATGCGTTTTCAAAGTACTTCATAGGTCCCCATTTCCAAAGTAACAGAGATTTCTATCTTTAAATGTTGCATCTAATCGCTCGCATTCATCTTCGGTGCCTTTAGGTGAATTTTTCCACCCGGTGATTGATGCATTCTCAGCTTACCTCCACGCGCGAGGCGTTCCTGGATCGCATTTTCTCCAACAAAGTGTGACAAGAGTCTTGCAGCAGGCGCCTCATGCCTCAAAACATCAACACATATTCAATTCCCAGCTGCATTATTAGCAGCTAACTCTTATCAGTCACCACCACAGTAATGAGTCGGCCTGTTTCAGATCACTACGCTCACACAGGATAAGAGTAATAGGGCATGTCAACACCACACATGCAGTGGCCACATCTGTCACCGTCTTTCTAACTGTTCAGCACTTTCAGAGTTGCTGATATTTGACACAGTGCACTTTTGTGAAGCAATGAGTATCTTTCATTCTTTGTATTTACTTCTTCTTTCCAATTATGCATGTCTGATGGACTGTTACTTTGTTGTCAGATAAGCTTAGTAGGTTTTAAAATTACTTTAATTGTGCATCGTCTACTGAATTTCACATTTTATTTTCTCTTGAAAAGAAGTGTTTGTTGTTTAACTTGAAACTGCCAAATGTATTGTCAGGGACAGCACTGTGTCATATATGCCAGAATGCATGACATCTTCACATATTACTACTTTCAGTGCAGAAAGGTCCCCATGGTTTGTGAAAATACTGATCTGATTCTGACATAAATTTGTTTTAATAAGATATATTTTATACTTCAATTTAGATGAGCATTTAATACAAGTGTCACCAGAGCTGTTTATATCAGCAAGCCAAGCAGGCAATGGCATAGCACCTGCAAGTCTCACTGTCGATCAGTATTTTGTAGTTTTGTCACTCCAGCTTGTTTAAATGAACCATAGTAACCGGGTTTTCAACCCAACAAAAACATTTTTCCTGAGATGCCATCTGTCACCCCATAAATGCTGTAAGTCCTTCTACAGTTACTCCAAAAAGTCACTTGAAGCCAACAGACACATTGCACTGTGTTAAAGTAAACTCTGCGGTCGGGAGCAGTTAAAATACCAATATACAATCAGACAGCAGCTGCAGCTCAAATCCTTTTGCATTCATTTGGCTCAGAAATTAAAACAAAAAAGTAGAATGGCTCTGCATTGCAGCTACAGTAAGCCTGTACAGAGCTGTCACAGATTTGTTTCATCATTTGATTCGCGGGATTTCTCAGAACAGCTGACCAGAAGCCAGTTTTACCCTTGCTTTGTGCTGCTTTAGTAACGTGTTTGCACCGATTTAGACACGTTTGTTATTTATGTGATGAAATTGCAACCATTACATGCTTTGATGTGCATTGAAGACAATGTGGGTCAGATTTGTGAGTAATGTTCATTTGAAATAAGAGATGTAAATAGGTAGATGGATATATGAATAAATGGATGGAATTAGCAGGATTGATTTTGAAACGTTCCTTCCACATAATCCAGTAGTAAAAGTAACTACTGACTCCAAAACCAAAGTTTCACTTAATATTGAGATTTCTATAGATTAGGCTTACAACCAAAATTGCAAAAAACAGAGAGTAGCTCATGCTTTATGGAAAAATACAAACCCCTTTGGCCAATAATTGAACATCTGACCATTATTATTAACCTTTAAACATAAAACAGAGCTAAATGAGAACAGTTGACACAGACTGAGAGCAAGCATATGAGCTGAGCACCAATAAATTGACCCCTTGCTTCCACATTGCAGTGGCGACAACATTTGTTACAAGATACTGTTTAAGCTATAAAAATAAAATAGCACAAGATGATGAGAAACTGTTGAATGATTTATACTTGATTGAGCAGTACAATCAAAGCTACAAGGCTGTAATAAATTAGATTCTTTTGTTGCTATTAAAACAAGTTCATCATCCAGTTCATTCATTTCTTTGAAAACAAATGTTGCTCCAAGTTTGTCAGCTCTGCCATGGTTAGCTCTGTATGTTTTCCTCCTTTTGTAAGATCAGCCAAACTCACAAAATCTGATCAGCTTTTATGGCAACAAACTAACATCTCTTTATCCAGGATGACTCCTCTCAATGGCTGTTTGTTTAACATGTCTTTGTTTACAAAGCATCCAATCATAATCTGAGATGCTTTCCTTTGAACATCTCTGACTCCAAAAAATATCAAAATCTGCATGGGTAGCAGGAAGTGATGCAGTTTGGAGCCTTAGTGTCGGAAAGGGTAGAAGATTTTGAGAGAAGCCAATTTTATGATGTGAAGTCAACTTTCTGTATTGTTATTTTTTTATACAGTATTTTCATTTCCCATAACACGTCGTGTCTTTGACATGTGTTATATGTGCTAAATAATGTTTATGATTACCGCTTTAGGGTTAGCATAACTAACTTGCCAGTTAGCAGCGCCCACCACTGATATTAGATTTAAATGGATCACACATTTGGTCATTAAAATCTTTCAGAGTTTCACGCTGCTTCACACTGCTGCAAGGAAACACATGAATGACACACACAGTTACAGTCTACAAACAGACAGCCTACGTAATTAAACCTGAAGTTAATATCCACACAAAATTGGATCCAATTTGAAGTATCTAATTTGAGTTTGGTCATCTTTTTCCGTCCGATGAATAGTCGGCGTGTTTTGGTGTGTGTTTGTGTGAGGGATCATTGTTATGCATGGCCAGAGCTTCAGCCTGCTGATGAATTAATGAGGCGTTGTAGTTCATTCTTTGAACCTCTTTGGGTTCTTATTTCTTTGAGTTAATTAGTTCACTGTGAGGTTGATAAATACCCCGTCAAGATGTGGAGTGAAGAAACTTGAGTGCAAATCAGTTTTTCTTTGAATTGTTTATTATGTTTGCTGTGGTAACCATTACATAGCCTTGATTGTTTTTTTGTCACTCTGTGGGATTATGTGGGACATAATACGAGCAAAACTGCTGAAGTGTCAACAACTTTTTCTGCCGTTTCCAGTGTTCTTCAATCCACTCACGTCTGTCTCCGTCTTTTTCTCCTCCTGTTAAATCCTGCAGATGAAGGTTCAGAGTTGAGTTCAGGCCGTGACACTCCTGCTAGTAGTTCGTCCCGCCAGGGACTTGCTGATCAAACAGAAGAGAAAACCAAAAAAGACAAGAAAAAGAAAGAGAAAACCAAGAAGAAGGAAAAGAATAAAGGGAAAGGGAAAGAAAAGGAGAAGAAGAAAGCAGAAGAGACAGAGGAAACAGAAAAGAAGGGCAAGAAAATAGGCTTTGGTCTTTTGAGGTGAGTAGCTGGATTTTTTTTCATTTGACAGAGTTTCTTTACGTTTTTCCAGCCTCAGCTGGATGGAGCAGCACTAAGCTGAACCATCCTTTCTTCATTTAAAGAATGTTTTAAAGAGATCTCTGGCTCAGGTGGTAGACCGGTCAATCACCTGTCACAGGGATGAAGATTGATCGTTTGCGTTCTCTCTCAACATTTAAATGTCCTTTTGAGCAAGGTACAGATCTCCAGAAGGCATGGATCATGTTTTCTTTTTGTTGCTTTAGGTTACTTTGATTATGACATTGTTTGTTTTTTTTGTTTTTTGTTGGAGTTGCAAAGGATCTCTGAGTTGCAATTTCTTGTTAGTTCTCTTTTGTTCAGAGATGGTTGACTAGATAGTTTCTTAATGTTTGACTTAGCTGGTTCGTTGTGTTTGTTTATGCAGTTTAAATGCTTTCATAAGAAAAATGAAAAAAAAAAGTTTGACTTATTTTGTTGGGAATGATGGATATATCTAAAAATCCACTCAAATTGAACAAACCATATTTATAAAGTCAGTAACCTAACTTAGGGTTTGGCGATGTATCAAGTATACTCGATGTATCGCGATATTTTCAATTTACAATAGTTAAAATGGCTATATTGTAACCATTGAGTATAAATTGTCGTTCAGATAATAAACTTTCGCCGTCAAATTCACTGCGAGTATGGTTTATCTGATATCCTATGAATGCATCACTAGTCCTTCTCCCCTCCCAACCTGAAAATGTTCTACCAATCACTCTGTGTGGAGAAAACAAACAACATGGTGACAGCGAGAGTTTGAGGTGAGTTGTGAAGGAGACAGTAACTGAAGAGTCTAGTTCCAAAGAGAAATAGCGCTGGATCAATAATCTGGCAGTAGTTCAGATTTTATATGGAGGATGTCGAACAAAATGAGTTAATGTTATAAAACTATTGCCGCAAAAGGTTGTTCCTCAAATTTATTTCACCGCAGAACTAGTCCGTTAAAGTAAGGAGTCACCCCAGTCCTGCTCAACTTTTAACATACAGAGATTTTGTTTTAATATCCTTGTTCTTATCTTCTTTTAGTTTAACGTAATTGACGAGTTGTATTTAAGAGAAATGATTTCTGTATAACCTGCAATGCCATGTTTAATATGTTCCAAATACCAATAAACTATTTTGAAAAACAAAAAAAGTAGTCCATTAAAGTGAAACCTGGTGCTGTAGGTAGGATTCATTTAGTGCTATGCAATGGGGAAAATAACTCAAAACTATGTATGTAGACGTGTTGCTATAGCAACTGATAACGCAAATTTATGTATCAGGATTCAGCACTAAAAACGCTCGAACATTACCCCCACATAGAACAAAACATTCAGTTTGTTACAGTTTTATGCTTTTTGACTTGATGTGTATTTTGCTTTTATTAACAGGAGATCACTGTGGTAGATTAGCCACCGCTGCCATTAGCCACGCTAACACAGCGGTGGCTGATTAGCTAATTTAAACACCTGCTTTACTGATCTGTCAATTTGTGTGTAGGTCTTTTCCCACAGCACATCTATTTGTTGTTTGTCAAAGTCAAGCATAACTGACCTACTTCTCTCCCTCGCTATTTTTTTCTTAGTTAAAACTTATTTCTGACCTTGTTATCTAGTCTTAGTGTAGATAATTCATAGGAAAATACTTCATCCCTTTTTATATGAGCTTACATGTATGTCTAGCAGGGAAATGGGGGTGGAAATTTGCTTGGGTGACATTATCCTGCAAAGAGTATAGTTTAAAATAACATTGGAGCTCATTTAAGAATAACGTGATATATATTGTGTATCGTGATATAGCAAAAATATATCAGGATATTAGATTTTCTTCATATCCCCCAGCTCTACTTCAACTGTAAAGTTAAATACATTAAGCAGGCCTTATTGTGTATAAACTAATAATTTATTGTTTAAGTATTTTAAGTCTGAGTCAAAAAAACTGAATTTAGCAGCTTTTGGTGAAACCTGCCTGTTGTGGTTTGGTTACCTTGGAGCCTCATATAATGGCAGACATTTTTTTTGATCACTTTTTATTTCATTGAGACACATTCTTGTAAGCACTCTGAAAGTATTTTTTCTATATTGCTTTATATATGCAGTTGAATCCAGAAGTTTAAATAGAACGAGTTAATGTAGACCTTGTTTTACTGTGTGAAGCTAAATTCAGTACTTCAGAGTGGATAAGTCAGGCTATGTTCATACAACAGATCTTGATGCTTAATTCCAATTTTTGGGGGGGTTTTGCGTGGTCATTCATACTACTAATTAAGTTCACCTGCAATCCATCTTGTGGTGGAACAATTTACAACCTCAAAGTGAACCGCTTGTGCAGAAAAAGAACAAAGACGTCACACAGCAGAGTACCGTTTATGGAAGCAATAACGGATGCCGCCGTCTATAGAACGATTTTGAAGTTATTGAGCAATGTGTTCCTATAATAGTTGTAAACTTCTGGTTTCAGTGTTCCAACCTTGCAGGGACTCTGCCCTGACATTCCCCTTTAAATTTTCTCAACTTTTGGGTGTTGTTCAACACAAAGGACACTTCAGGAGAATGTTTTTATTTAGTGGACTGTAAGTTGTGCTCAATGCAGCAAGCTGACTCCAGCTGACAGCAAATCTATTCTTAATGTGAAAATCGTATCCATAAAGTCTGTCACGGAAAACTATGTGCACAGTTTGCTCTGCCTCACACTAAAGAGACGACATAAATGTAGAGGTCTTTTTTTCCCTTGTCAAGCTTTATCTTTTGCTCCCAGGTACAGGCAGACTACTCTTAGTGGTGCCCCAGTTTCCTTAAGATGTGGTGAAAATTATCTGCGGGAGCTATTTTGTGTTATTAACTTTAACACTATCTCGCAGTGTGAATGCAGCCTTCATAGAAACACAGCATGAATGGAGCAGAGTGTTTCAATGAACAGTTTGCGCTTTCAACTTAAAAAAACAAAAACAAAAAAAACTACCCCATAACAGTTTTTCTGTTTCTTTTGTTCACTGTGCTAGTTTTTGAAGTGGGTTTTCACATGACCATTACATAGATACCGATCTTAAGAAAAACACTTGCATGCAATTTGATACTCAAAATATAGCTGCAGCCTTTCAAAACAGGCTTTCAAAAGCAATCTGTTTGAACCAGAACACAGAAAAACACTTCCAGATTTCAAAGTCCCTTTTTATCACAGTAATTTCATCTCAAAATTACATGTTATTTAAAGTGAAATATTGGACAATTAAACTAATGCGAGTAAATTTAGTTTAATTGAATAAGTTTTCTTGCGCTTTTCTGCAACAGTATTTGCTTCTTTCTCTTATAGTTTCTCTCATTCATATTCTGAGTTTAAAAAATTCTGAAGCTGCATACTGACCGAAACATGGCCTTCCTCATAAACTGACAGGTCACGCAAGGGGAGCATTGATCAGAGAGATAGCAGAAATGTGCCTGGCAACTCTGAATAAGCTGCAGAGACCCATAGCTTAGATGGCTGAACCGATTGATAGGACACGTATTAGCTGTACCCGCCGTACATCTGGTCTTTTTGGAAAAGGGAAAGGCATTGTTGACAGAAAGTCCTGTTTACAGTTTTATCAAGTTTTCTCACTTTGTTCATCACAAAATTCATTAACACGTGTTTCAGCTGAGTGCAGCTTGCAGTTCAGGTCACATCACGCTGATAGGACACCACAGCAGCTTTTTTATTTTTTGCTGTGAATGTCATTGCAAAGAGTGAAAAATACAACTCAGTTTTGCCAGCCATGCTCTCGCAAATAAACTGTGACTTATAAAAATTGGTTGCAAAAAATGGCTGCATGATAGTCAAAGACATGAGTTAAAAGCTTATTTAAGGACTCTTAAGAAACCTTTTTAAACATACCTTTATTGTGGCACCAGTTTTATACTACTATAGACATTTTTTATTTTATTTTTTTATATTTTCTAATGTTTAATGTTGTAAAAGGTTAGATCAGGGGTCTGAAACCTGCTGCACCAGTGCCTCAAGATGCTTTTTGGATCTTCCACACAGACTAACAACTAATATTTTAAATACTAATAACATAAACAAGTTATCCATTTCCTAAAAGATAATACTTTTCATCCCATTAGGTGAGAGACTATGTGCCTTTTAGTTGCATTATTTTCCCAAACAATCCCATAAAAGGAAATATCCTCTTTTTTTCTAACAAGATATGTTTTTATTTATTGTAAGACCTAAAAACAAAAATAAAACATTAGCTCTTTGAAAATTGCAAGAGATTTGATACAGTAGTCATCAAAAATGAGAAGTTTTCTTCTTTCAAAATCCCATGTGACATTTGGTGAAAACATACCTTTGGACTGTAAAGGCTGCAGACCCCTCAGTTGGGTTATAATCCTAAAATGACAACAAAAAAAAAAGATCAGCAGTAAACTGAAGAAATAGAAATATTAATTTGAAATGTTATAACTTAATTGTTTATTATCTCCATTTTATAAGCAATAAAGTCAACTTTATAACACATAAAGACTTTTTGTTGAGGCCTTGGATGTTTGGGTTTTTTTGTGATTTGTGCACCACTAATGTATACATTGGTCTTCCCTGCATTAATTTCTTTCTCTTTAATCTAGTTGAATTACATGACATACCATGAGGTGTATTTCTTCTCTCCCCTCACTTAAAGCTTATCATCTTAGGAGGTTTAAAGTGCTCCAGTGTTCAAAATAGGTAATGTCAGCACCACCAACCACTTTTGCTGATGACCGTTTTCTCATGCTACATGCATAAATGACATTTCCGTCTTCGAACATACACCTCCATCTTTTCTCCTGACTACCTGTTTTCCCATCACACTCAGCCACAAGCACTGTAAGAAAGCATATATGACATCCTGTGATATTTTTAGACCTTTCCTCTACACCTCATCACTCATCACCATAAGAGTGTCTCGATAAGAGCCTACTGATAGTCTCAACCTTTCAATCCCCCTCTCTTCTCTAGTCATATTTCGGTATCATACCTCGCCTCCCCTCTCTCCCTCTGTCTGTCAGCACCCACCTCTCCTAATCTTTGCATCATTCCAATTTTTCTTCTCCATCTGCTCCTCTCTGCTCCTGCTCCCGTATCTGCATTTGATTGCATGTAATGGTGGTAGACTGAGAAAGCAAATTGGACCTATTCAGTATTGTTCAATCCAGGCAGAGCTGCTGATTTGTCATATTCATCTGAGGGCACCTTTGATTGGCCTAGTGGTCTGGAGGGGTGGCAGTATAGATTACTCAACCTTACTCAATTGTACTTGGTCTTATGGAATATATGCTAAAACACAACTGTTATGTTGACAATGATGACATCTATTTCTGTTTGTTTACAGTAACACCCAGGAAGCAGTTTTTTCTTTATCTTATTAACATTTTCCAAGTTAAAGGTAAAAGTACTCAAAATCATACAAGTGTTCATCACTTTACAGATTTCTTATATTTTCTTGAAATTTTTTATACATAAATAGGCAAGTTTTAATATCAAACCAAGATAACGTGAAAAAGCACAAAAATTTGTTTTAAGATTTGTTGCTATTCAGTTTTAAGAGAAAAAACCTAAATATCCTGGGGGAAAAAACCAATTACTCCCACCGTGAGATTTTATTAGCTCTGATTCAATGGGCGTGTAAATCATGAAAAGTCTGGGTCTTCTTCAGGACACAGACAAACTGATGAAACCATGAATTTTGCTCTGTAGGACAAAATTTATAGTTATTATTATAGTTATTCAGCATAACAATGATCCAAAGCACACCAGAGTAAAAGTACAGACTTAAATTCAATTAAGATCTTATAGCATGACCTTAAACAGGCTGGGGAAAAAAACTAAATTCAGGAAGGTTGGATAACTTAATGGAACCTTTTATAGCTTGACAAAAAAGCAACTCTTAGAAATAAATGTTCACATTTTTGTATAAAAGGTTCCCAACTCTAATTTTCAACTGAGCCATGAAAGTCAGACTCCAAATGTTTGTTTGAAATGCCCTTTAATGTGGACAGCTGGCTCTGTCATCTGAACTGTCGCCACCTGCCAATCAGATATGCCCATCATCTGCGTGTGTATTTGTATGCGTATGTGTGTGTGTGTGCTTGCTCCATGGTTACCATTCCACCATGATGAATATTCATATGATGATTAAACATGATTGGTCACACAGTCAGATGGTTGTTATATAGTTTGCTCATGGGATGGGAGGTTTGTTTTTGCACTTTCCAAACTGTGCTACAATTATGTGACCCTTTTACAATTTTTTTACTGTTTAGTTCAGATTAAAAGTTTAAGTTTTAATACATTTCTTAGATGTATTTTAGTTAATCAGATATTACATTAATAATTGACTCATGCATTTCGGTGGACATGAAAGGCACAATGAAGTAGAGTCCTCCGTACAAATTATAATAAGGCCTAGACTTGGAAAGGACAAGGTCTGGCAGCAATGATAAACGGATGGCCGCCGCTCCTGCCAGGGCATTGTGTTGTTGCAATGTATTGCAAATATCTGTGCCCGCCGCTCATTTTCGGCTTTAAAATAGTGCAAATTTATGGTGAATCTATGATAATGAATGCTTGGTCTCCTGCTGGCATATAATCAAGCACTGCTGCTCTTACTGCTCACTCTGTCACTCTTTTTTTTATTATTATTTTTGCATGTTCATATCTGTATGTTTTTGTGCTACTGGTTCAGCTAAACGTAAAACCCAGAAAGCGGCATAATTATGAATGGAGCCGCCAAGCAAAGGAGCCTTTGAGCCTTGACTCTGTTCTCTTTCTTTTCCTCTCATTGGTGACTAATTATACTTTCTCTAACCTTCTACCATTTATTTTTCCTTCTAGCTCCTCACCCACTATTTTTACTCTCTCCTACCAGTCCTAATGCAGCACCTCTGTTAGACTTAAAGTGCTCCATCGTTGGGACTATTAGCCCATCACCACGGTGGGGCCCATTAGGACTGACTAGCTCCATTGTGGGCCGCGTAATGGTTGAGCTTCATGCGAGGCATATTAGCCCAAATCTGTAGATACTGTATGTCTCTGTGTTTTTGAGCATGTATGAAAATGGTGATGGCAGAAAATGGCCTTTTGTTGATGGTGCAGCACTCAGCATTTGATGAATATTTTGTGATTGGTTATCCTCTATCTGTGTTTGAACTAAGATGTCTCTTGGAGTTTTGACAAGGTGCCGCATTAGTGTAACTGTTACAGGTGCAGATATAGCTTGGCTAAATGTAAATGGTGGTTTTAGCACTCAGAAAAATATGAAACCTTTTCTAAGAGAAAATGATTGCTTTTCTGGCTAATTCTTTGTACCATCAATATAAAATAAAATATATTAAAAAAAAATCTTATTGTACATTGTCACCTCAGTTCTTTCTTTTGACATCTGTCTATATCAGAAAACAAATTAATTATCTTTGTTTGGTATTTTTATTTACATAAAAGTTGCTATTGCTTGCACAGAATAAGTTTTATTTTTGTAAAATTATTGTCCAGAAAGATATACACTTTGTCTACAGAAAACAAAAATGTAAATGTCCTTTCTCTCAGAATCAGGATAGATTTAGAATCTACATGGGAATAGAGAAGTGCAGAAAAGACTTAAACTTGATTTAAATTGTGTTTTTCAGCCTGGATAGAATCATGCATCTAGCATTTGATGTAAATCGTTTCCATTTTTGGATAAGTCTTCAAGATATGGTCTTGGATCCTAGGTTTGAGTAAAAGTTTAGAAAAGCCTGGAATATGAAGTACAGTGAAGTCTCGCTTATTTGTGATTTAGTGTTTGCAGGTTCACCTATTTGTGGATATTTTTTTTCTTCTGTGGAACATAATTTTCCTGAAAAATCAGAGATTAATTCACACTCAGAAACTTGCCACCTGTTGACAAATGATAATAGAGGATGAACTTTGTGATCAGAGGTGGTTAGAGTCACCATAAAAATTCTCAGGTGAATGTAACTGGTCACTACCCACTTCTGCCTGTGATTTGTAAACACCAAAATATTCAGAAATCAGAACATTTGCTGCTGTTGATTCATCCATCTGCCAAAGCATCCATCTATTTATCTACACTTCCATGCTTCCTTCCATTTGTGCATCACTTCCGTACTTTCTGTAGTTCATTCAGGTTCCATATTAAAGCCTAACCACTAAAAAAATATAAGCTTGACATTTCTGTTTGTACTTTTAAAAATGGATAATACATGAACCAAGATCTCTCAAAAATTCTCTCCCATCACAATATGTAGACAGTTTAAAGAAAGCATCTGCATCATCTGCTTTCCTCCAACCAACCTTTGCCTGTTGTCGCCTAATAATGACAGAGCACATGTTTGAAACAGAGGAAGGACTCTGCCAATCAAGCATGGTGACAGGAAGCCATTGGGATGTCACAGTCTGATGTCGTGCCTGCCAATCATTTGCATTTGTGTGTATGGGTGTGCGCACATGTGCTCTGCATCGCAACGCGTCTGTCAATCACCCGTTCCCTTGGGATCCATTTGCCAATGATAGCAATGCAGGGCGTGTCTAAGCAGCAGCAGAACGAGGGAGGGAGAGAAAGGGACAAGAATAAACATAATGGTTGAAGTGAGAGTCACAGATGTTCCTGCTAATTTTCCTTGTTAGTGAGTTTTCTCCTCATCGACGAATCAGAAGCACATTTGTCAGTTCTTTGTGTGCTAAGTATTCATATCTATTTACATGTTTTTTCCAAGGTTTAAAGTAGACTTGTTTGCTTGACTGTTAAATTTCTTAGCGTTTGTATAAGTTTAGAGCTGCAGCTAATGATTGTTTAGTAATCGATTATTCTGACAATTAATCGATTAATCAGATAAAGAATTGGGCAAATTCAGAATATTTTTTTCATTTAACCAATTAAGCCATTTCATACAATATTAGAAATACACCAAAGGTTGCAAATAAACCATTCATTTTACATTTGAAATAAGAGAATAAAGATTTTATTTCCTAAAATGCAATAAAGTAACATTCCTTTAGTGAATGTTTGATCCTTTTGTAGCAAAGGGTGCATCTACAGCTAAAACAAATATCAATATTATCAATTTCAAAGCTCAGCCCTTTCTGCTTAACTTAACATTATCATAGTGTAATAGCAGATTTATTTATTTATTAGTTTTTTTTATTTTTTTGAAGAAAGGAATTTGTACCAGGTGAAGCTAGAACTACCCAGAACTGTAAAAACCTTCTTATACAGACAAAGAAGGGTTTTTTTTTCTATCTTAAATAACAAATGTATATATCTTTTGTACAGTTTGGCTTAATTGCTGCTCTGACTGATTCAGTCTGTATATTTTGAGTATACAGACTCAAACAATTGCCTCTTCTTGAGTCAGCATACTCCAGTTAATGGTTAATCGATTGCTAAATTAGTGGATTATTTCAATAACTGATTCATCATGATTATTTGCTGTTAAAGCTTGAACTGCAGGGAACCATGAAAGTACTTCTTTGAATATTCAGATTTTTTTTTCATCCTAATACACTTTACAAAAATATGTAATTGTTATTATTTAAGTTATTTGGACATTTTTATATTTATATTGATAGTACATTGTATGCTTTTATTCTTTCCTTTTCTAGTTTTGTAAGTTTTTAGGAAAAATGCAAGTTAGTTGTTAAATATTTCTTTGTCATGTCATTTTCTACTGCTGGGAGAGGCGCTAAGAAGCTTGGTTAAATGTTTTTCCCCTAATAAAAAGCCTTCTACGCAGATTGTGGTTTTAGCTTATTAGTATTCATTAGTCACCGCTCTGTTCCCTCTAATGAAAGGACAAGAGGTAATAAATTCTTCCTAACTGGCTGCTAATCATCTGTTAATCTTACTCTCATATTCCTTGTGAAATGGTGTTTGAGCCATGATGTTCTCATGTGTAAATTTGTTCTGGATGGTCTTGTTGTGCTAGAAGTGGTTGTTTATTAATCATTTTTCATTTTGGTTCACTTCTGTATGACCACTTCTTCTCCTCTCTGGCCTCACATTTAATCTGTCATTTAAACTGAGAGGAATAAAAGAACTTGAAAATGAAAACCACAGGTGAATTAGTCTATCCTGAGTCACTTCTTTCGCATAGACTTGTGAAGTGGTTACGTCCTTCTAATGGTACGTGATTCAAATAATAGTTCTTGTTGGACAAAAGATCTTTGAAATGAAAGAATATTAAACTGGACCTGCTGTCAGGCAGCTCTAACAACTTCAAGAAATTATTTAAAAAAAGCAAACATGACAAGAATTATATATTTTTCTTGCTGAGGCATATATTCATTTCAGGTCAAAGCCAATGTTCCCAACAATTAACAAATTGGAATATAAAAAGTTTCCCAGAACCAGACATGAGCAACATTATCAGAAGAGATCTAAGCATTGTCCTTAATGTCCATTACAAAAGCCAGAACTGTTAGTAACAGTTCAAATTATAATAATCAAATTGGAATAAAATTAGCTTCCAGCCAGGAATATTTCTCAACTAAATTTAAAGAAGAGTGATAGGTATTTTTTTTTTAAATAAAAAACAAAGAAAAATAGAAAAGATATATTATTGACATTTTGTTTTCATACTGCCGTGTTCCTATCAGAACCAAATTTCTTGGCTGATGCTGATTGACTGTAGTCCCAATAGTGGAGATGAGGGTAAGTGTGGATGTTAGTTTTCCGATGGCGTTTAGACCGAGTTCTACTGGGTGTATTAATGTACATTAAGGTATTTTTGGTATTTGTACTATTACATTGGTTCGTAACAAGCATTTTGATGGGAGTCCCACATATTAGAGGATTTTAGCTATTTGATACCAACTCCTTGAATACCAGGGGTCCACTGTAGTACAAAATACAGTTAACTACAATGGACCCAAATATGGGTTTTGGATAATTTTATAACAATAATGTTTTGTTTTTGTTTGTCTAAACGTACACTTTTCAGGTAATAACGTTTCATAAGTTTCAAAGCAAAAAATCACATGAATTTATTATCCAAAGCCTCCTGTCACAAACACTCTTTCAAAAAAAAAAAGGAAAAAAGTTGATGGAAGAAACAGTAATGGTTATAAAAGACATTTCAGACAATGGTTAATATTTTAATATCTAGTACCTTAGGTGAAATCTGTTTACTGTGTAATGTTGCGTTCAAACACAGTAAATGCTGCAGAATACAAAAAGTGCAGAAATAAGGACAGACTTCAAGAAGAGATGTTTTTTTTTTTACTTAGAACAATGAATAATTACAATCACTTAACAAACTGTCACAGAAACACTAACCCAACCACCATAGTCTTCAGGTTTATCTTCATACTATACACATACAATAATAAGGTAAATGGTCACCACAAGAGGATAGCCATGGTCAGCAACAATAATCAGGTAAGCGGTGGCATTCGAATGATCATTGATCAGCATTATGGGGCTTCAACCTTGCCAAGAAAGCACTCTGTACATCGATTTACTATTGCCACCACTATCCTGAATTGTTCACATAAGACAGTAAAGGTTTGGGGATTCATGCTTTTAAGCCCAATTTTTGGCTGTAGCATCTGAAACCTCAGCAGAAACTGATCGTTCATTACACTGCAGTAAAGAGTCATTATCTGGCTTTCAGTTTCCTATTTGAGAACTTAAACTGGTTTTAAGTGTTATCTATGATCAGCAGTGTGATTGCATTATCATATTGTATTGTTTTTAGTTTGATCCACTTCCTTTATTTGGTACTTTTTCACCACAAACATTATCTCTAACCAATTCAGATTACAGTTTTAACAAATCTACGCTAGTCCACGTTAAATTCTAATTATTCCAATTCAATCATATGCAATCCAGACATATGGTCAGATTTAAATCCAGCCACATACAGTCTACCTCAGTTCAAATTATAATACAATACAAATTCAGTATTAATTCATTGAAAATAATTCAAAGAAACCCTGCATATTGAATTGAGTTGTGGATTTTGCAGGAATGACTTATTCTTAGCAAACGTGAACTTTAGAGGTCTTTAGCTACTGACCTTACTGAAGGTTCCTCTACACAACAAGTACCCCAGCATCTATGAGCCCTATTCTGTGATTTTTATGTTTTCTATCCTTTCCTCTATACTTTTTGCACTAGTGATTTCAGCTACTGGTGAAATCACCTGCCATCTACGGAAAAGTTCTGATGACTCTGCAGTAGTTAGGCTCATAAGTGATAATAGGATGAACAACTTTGTCTACCAGTATTTGTTAAAAACCACTTGGAGTTCATTGGGGCAAAAACAAAAGAACTGTTTGTGGACTTGAGAAGGGCCAGGTTCACAGTAGACAGGGTGAACAATTCTTGGTGATGTATTTGGATTATAAACTGGATGACTCAGGTAACTCAGAATTTGTTGGAAGATGTTGAAAATTTTCTATGGGTCTTTGGTTTCCAGTGCCACCATGTCTGCTGTTGTCAGCTGATGCAGCAGCCTGAGGGCCAAGGACATCAGTAGGATCAACAAGATCAGAAAGAGTTTTCAGAAAGACAGTTCTAGGAAGGGAACTAGACTCTCTGTACTTTGTCCAAAATTAGGACATTTTAAGCTCTTTCTCATCGCATTCTCTCCTCTATTTACTGAACAGATGTAGGAGCTCATTCAGCAACTGATTCAGACTTCCACTTTGTAAAACAGAGCAACATAGGAGATTACATCTGCTTGTCACAGTGAATTATATACTGATGGATTTCTTTAATGGGAATATCCTTTTCTTTTTCTTTCTCTCCTATATTCACAAATTTTTAATTAGGTTTCTGGTTTGTGATTGTACGAATTTCTACATATTGGATTAATGAAGCATTTCTGATGTGACCTCTACCATGTAGTGGCTGAGTAGCTGTCATTGCCATTTGTTTTTGTTTAATTATAATCCAACAAACAGTTGACTATGGAATATTTAGTTGTCAGGAAATTCTACTTATTGTACCGGTGACATTGTATCACTGTATTTGTCTGGCAAGTTCCTGAGCTGCTAAAAGGCACCTATTCTTTTGCAGATGCTTGTGGAAGCAGTCTGTGTGCCAAGAAGCTTGAGTTCAAAAACCTGTGACCTTACTTGATTACCTAAAGAAGTAAAACATTATGCAAATGCCTATAATGTAGTTTTTTGGTTTTTATGTTTTTGGAAGGGTACAGATTGAAGTAGACTTGGGTACAAATTAGACATGATTTGCTATCAACAGGTCAGGGTAAAGTTCAAGAGAGGAAAACTTGATAAAGAGTGGGAAGATTTGTTAAAAGTGAGTTAATGTACACATGGGAAAAAGGTAAAGTGAAGAAAGTGAGTGAAAAGAAGCAGCTCTGCTATAAAGAAGCGACAATTTTGAAAAGGAACCGTGGCAAAAGGAGTGGTAAGTGCAGGGAGGAGAGATTTGAAAGAAAGGGTAAGCCTCTGTAGGTAGCTGTAATTAAAGTAAGGCTTGTCCCCTGTGTGGCAAATACACACACATGCTGCTAATACACACAGATGATTGGAGCCCTTCATTGCCCATCGAGCCACTCCTCCATGGGTGGTAAATAGGCTTTACCCCCCAGTCCACATTAGGCATTTCAAAGAAACCTATTACCCCAGTGTTCAAAGTGCACTTTTGTTTTTATTAAAACCAAAACAACACGCCAGTCCCAGTGTAATGTAGCACTGGATTTGCTTTTAAATAATACATAAGCAGGGGGAGCGATACTTCAAAAATGTCCACGGTATTACATAGCAGAAATGTAGACAGAAGGATAATTCATCAATATATTCACTTGATAAATAAAACATTAGCTGTGTTATAAGGTCACAGTTGGCGTGTTGGACATATTAACTATTTAGCAGGTTTGACTGGCTCAATTCAGTATGTCGCACCCGCTGCGTAGCTGTGCTCTAAAGTTTAATAAGCCTCAGCTTTTTTAAGATACATTTAGGCAGAGCATTAAAGCATGTTGTACATTTGAACTTTTGAATTACAGAATGGAGAGCTTTCAATGAGATTAGAATGACACATTTCCTCCCAAGACCTGAGCTTATAAAGAGAATAAGATTTGTATAAACTTTTGTTTCAAAAATGAGAAAACCTTAGCAGGAAATACAGCCCAGGCAACCAAGGTTATAAAATGTGCAGTTTCAGAAAAGGGCTGTTAACAGCTGATTCCCACCCAACATGACAGATCTTCAACAGTTTAACAATAGAAATTTGAGTAAATCAGCTGATTTACTTGGGTTTTGGCACAAAAAAAAGTACATTTTGTTGATCATGATTGACTTGCAAAAGCAGAAAAAGGGTAAATATCTATTTTATTATAGACATCATATGACATCTATAATAAAATGATTCTTTATTATAGGCATGATTTTTTTTTTTTTTACATAATTTTTTGTCGACATGTTGTTTATGTATTTCACTTTCTATTTGTGTCCAGGTTTGGAAAGAAAAAAGAGGAGAAGAAGGAGGCAAAGGCCGCTGTGCAACGACAAAAATCAGACGTACTGAGTGACCTGGAGCTTGAAAGGATGAGAGAAGAAAGAGAAAGGTAAAGAATCTTCTCTAAAGTATGATTAGCAAACTTATCACACATTGTTCTTTGATCACAGGATTTTCTACTGTTTCCCTGCTAACAACTTTGTTCCGCTGCATGCTTTTGGTAAAGCTCTTTCTTTGTGACAGTTCTTGTTTGTGAATTATTAGTAGCCTTCTAAATTACTTACTGTTGCTCTGTAACAGGGAGTAATTGTTCCTTTGTTTCTCTTTAAGGATTGAAGCTGTGCATCCTGAGCTGCAGGAAAAACTGCCCAGAGACCAGCAGGGTGGAGGTGGTGGGGCAGCATATCCACACTTTGAGGATGACGATGCCGACCCAAACTATGCCAGGATACAGTCCTTCAGGGACCGAGAGATGGGTTCAGGGCCACCGCCGCTGCCGCAGTCACCTCTCTACAGTTCAGTTCAGCACGCTCATGCCCGCTCGCCTTCGCCACAGGGGCCTCCCAGCTTCCCAGGACATGGGAAGCATGTTAACGATGCTGGAGTTCTCCCCGATGATGACCCCATTGATAGGCTGTATGCCAAAGTTAACAAGCCTAGAGGTTCTGGAGCTACGTCACCGCTCACTCCTTCCCCAGCGTCTCCAAGTGACAGGTAGGTCTCAGTGACTTTATCTGTGAAGCACTTTTCTTCAAGGTCACCATTTTTTTTAGAAATGGTATTTTGATATTTGAAGCTCATAGAAACACATAACCTCCTATATTTATCACACACAAAAATTACAAAATCCAACGGATGATTGAAAAACAGATGGTGTGAAACCAAAAATGAAATAATAATATTAATGATAACGAAATACCATTGTTGCGTTTTATTAACAGATTTAAGTAGACATGGTGGCCTGGGTTATTTAAAAACAATGAATGGGAATACATATTTTTGGTTTATATTAAAGTGGTAAAATTTAGAATCCTCACATCAATTAGCATGATTTTTGTAGCAAAATTATAACTTAATACGTCTAATGTTATTATCATTAATACTAACAGTATTAATATTGACAGATTTTCCCATTTTAGTAATGTAAACAAAATACTTTACGTATTGTATGAATCATACATCATATTCAGTATGTGTAATACGGAGTGTAACAAAAGAAGTTGTTTGCCATATTCCATAGGTTGCATTCAAGATCTCCATGCGCAATTTTTTTTTCTGTTAAACTATAATTTGTGATTTACTGACGCAGATCCTTAAGCTGATGGAAACTGGTGGGGGTAGCATGACAAAAAAGAAGAAAGAAAAGATTAGCGGAAATGTTAATTGGAACCTATGATGTCAGCATAATACACAATAATTCTGCAATCTTGCAGGTTTACTTAAAAAAAATTCTCAATTAAAGCTTCCAATCTCTCTACAGATTTCTGTTAATGTTGTGTTTTAAAGCCAAACTTATTCAAGGGCAATACTCTTATGTCTTGCACTAGATACTGCATTTATGATAAAAGAAGTACATCAATGAAAGCCTTGTGGTAAATGTGGAATTTAAACTGTCTAAAAATATAAGAACTTGGACAATTGTAAAATTTTGTATGTGGAAACAAAAAACTTTTGGTTTGAGTTTAACATGTCATTCGACATGAAATAATTCATGTACATTTTTTTTTCATTTTGGATAGGTTTAGACCACAACTTTTTAATTAAGCACAAATGACATGAGTAGATTATAGAAAATGACTTTTAAACATCATATCAAAACACAAGTAGAAATGTTGTACTTGTGCAGATGACTCTATGATTCATTATTGTTGGTGAATAGGTTTGTCATGAATTAATCCAAACTACAGAAAAAAGAAGTGACCAGAACCCAGACTTACTCTGTTGTTTTCTGTCGATTGTTGCATCACTTCATCAGTGTAATTCATGCTAATGTTTTTCTCTCTGCTGTCTAGCAAAAATTTACTTTTGGTATGATGAGAGAGTGAATTTTCAATGAGTGAATTTTCTGCTTGAAGCTTCAGTATGATACTCCTACTTCTTTAAATTTTGTCATATCAGTAACAGTTCTCTAATTCTGGAACACATCTACCTGTACATCTAACTAACACACACTCATCTTCTCACCTTGTGTACCTATCAGAAAAGTGAGGATGCCAGCCATCTTGATGGACAGCTCCATCCTCCATGGAGCTGTTTCCTGGCAGCCTTTCTTGTATTGTTTTCTTCATGCAAAATCGTATATATTTCAATGCCTTGACCTTGACTTCTGCAATAGATTATGGGATTCATATTAAATATGAGAGTTGTGCTAACCAGTTCATGTTTTATTTTAAGGTGGTAGAAAATGTGGTTAGCAGGTAATGAATGTTTAAATATAGTAATTTCCATTTAAGTTACATGTGGATAAAGAATTTGGGACATATTTTATGAAAATCTACATCTTTGACCTTAACTCCGGGTTTTGCACTCTTGTACCGTAATCCCTGGTCTCCCTACATGTATTTTGGATTATGTAAATGTACTCAGCTTGCTTTGGCTTCCATGCTGATATTTGCTGTTAAGTATGTTAATCCCAGCCATTTTTAAATGCTTTCTTATGAAAGCACTTTATTTTATTTGCACTTTATAACAAGTCTGATATGTTTATTATTAGAGGGTATTTTTCTTGATTTTATTTGTAGACATGGTGGCGCTTTGTTGCTTAGGTCCTTCCTTATTTTATAATATTCAGTATTTATTTTCCAAGATGCCCATATTTCCTCAAAAGAAGTAGCAAAAGTCAGAGAAGGTCTTGATTTTGGAGTCATTTAACCATGACCGGCAGTCTTGGCAGATAGTGCTGTTCATTTATCATCACTTCCTGAAACCTGATGATGCAGACTAAAGGAAGTCCAGGTATTGGCTGACAGTAATCGATGTGGCTGGAAAAAGAAGGTGGTGTGTCAGCAGCGGTGTCTGTATGTGTGCATTAACGGAGGTCAGAGCCACCGGAGGCATGTGGGATACAGAGATAAACAGGATCGCCAAGGACTCCCTTCCATCAGTACATTAGCAAAGCAGTGAAGCATAGCTGCTTAGACATGTGCACCAAAATGCACACCCACATGCTGAAAAAAGGTGTTTTGTGAGCAATGACAGGCTACAAATAAATTAATTGTATGTGAACATACTGTTGGGTGTTTATGGGAAGACTTAAAAATAAACAGTTTGATGGCAACAAATATTTTTGTTGACAAGAAATAAGTACTTCCTGGGATTTTTCTTTATACATTTATCATTCTTAATAATAATAATGAGGATGATAAAAAATTGTTTTTATTTTAAGAAACCAGTTTACCCCAGTAAATGCTTGTAATGTAACCAAAAAACAACAAAAAAACATTTTGTTGTCTACTTGTAATTTTCTTCATGTCTAAACTCAGATCTGGGAGTTAAAGACATAGCAGAGTTAAACTCTTTTGCTGCAGTCAAAATCAAAATGCTTAACTTGTATGGAAAAACCTGAATGACAATTATAAATAACTGATTATGACAAGATCTACTAACTGAACACCAACACCTGTGCATCGTGACAGAATGTGATGCATAGTAGAATGTTCAATTAACCTTGACCAAATGTTATGTTGACAATATGTTTTCAAAAGCTTGACATCTTCAGAAATATCTGGTATGAGTCAACAGTAAATGTTTCTATGTTTACTTTAAAAGGGGCTGAAGATGGATGGAGAACTTATAGGAACTATGTTTTCCACCTCATGTGTGATAGCTGATCAATTTAGCATTTATTTTTATTCTCAGTGGACACTGTTGAGACTGCAGAGTTGCAAAGTGTGTGCATCAGTAGATACACGCATAGAAAATGCAATTTCCTTAAAGTTCATACAGAGTTTACATATTCATGCATCCATTATTCATTCCCTTCCAATCATACTTTCTCTGTTTGTCTGCCAGTAACCTTCTTCATATTATTTCCCATGTTTTTACGTTTTTCTTTCTTTTATTTATTTATTTTTTCTTAGAAGTACCCTTAAAATAACCCATCATCTAAACTCATAATGTAAACAAAGTGAGGGTTTTTGGTTTCTTTTAAATAATCAGATTAACTTAAAATTTGATAATGTCTTTTTGGTTATTGACTTTATATAGTCCATAACCTTTTCTCCAACTTGATAACAAAATGAATAAGTAAACCCAGCCTCAGTCTAGTTGTAACATTCATTTAAAGCCTCAAATATTTCTTAAGAGAATCGTAGACTTATTAAGACGTCTTTATAATATGGAAATCAGTTTCCACCAGGAGAAAATGCACAAACACTTATCCAGTCTATTTTCTGAAGTGACCCGCTAAGCCTTGGATGAGAGCAGCCCTCGGTTTTCACGAACAGCTGCCCCCCCTCCCGCCGTCACCCATCCACCACCAGCCAACCCGTCCAAGTACCCCTCACAGGTTACCATAACAACCACGACCTCTGGCACTCCACCAATTAGAAAACAATCAGCCTTGAGAGACCAAAGTGAAGTGAGCTTGGCAGTGCAGGAAGGAGGGGCATTGTAGTACATGTGTAAAGGATAAGCAGCGAACAAGAAACAAAGAAAAAGCATGAAGTAAAAGCAGGTCCTTGTAGGGGCGGTTTGTTTTGCATTTAATTAGAACAAAAATGGGTTTTGTTAATTGAAAAAAATATTAGTACATTAGACTATTCATTCCTTTTAGTATTTAATGCAACTGGATGTTTTGGATGTGTTAACCTTGCTAATAACTTATGTTTGCTTTTCAGAATGTATCACATTATGTCCGTCTAAAGACATTCAGTGATGCTTCAAGATCTGAGTAATCTGATGATGCCTTTAAGTGGATATATAGCAAATTCACTTTTTTGCCGACTTACACATCTATTTTATACCCAAGCATTTCCATTTCATTACAACCTTTTTACATTTTATGCCTGGGAACAAACCAATTTTTGACCATCTTGGTGAAAATATTGTTTTTTTTTAGAAGTTTGATATTTTTTGTTTTTATGATCCATAATTTAATTGTATTTAATTTTCCAAAGATTTTATAATACACCCAAATCCATTGATTCTGTTCCCCTTTTATGAAATTTACTTTTGCTGGGCAACAATTCGTCCACACACTTGTATTTCGATCCGTAAAGATAAGTCTACACATTTAAAAATGGTTGCAAACAACTCAGAGCTGCATTTCACATTGGTCATACTGAGTGTCATCCAAAGATTGAAGCCCATGCTTGGTAGGTGCCGGGTCATTTTCTTTGACTCTAGAACCGCTGGTGATTTAACTAATTCATTTTTTGATACCTTGGTAATGGACCGATATACTGTTTCATGTCTGTCTAGCATTTCAGTGGCGTAGACAGATTGGCTGCCATAGCTAAATAACCCTTTAGCTTTGCTTTCCCACACACTGTAACATAGATAATTTGTTGACAAGCTCAACAGGGATGCCACAAATGTTTTTTGGACATGATAGGAAGATATCCATCGCATATATCTCAAAGTAGTGACGGGACCAGATGTTTCACAGAATGCATTTCATTTCTCCACATTTATACCTGTCTGAGATGTATTTGTCAATACTTAAACGACTTGACGGGAAGGAAAACAGGTTGAAAAAGTGGCAAGAAGAGAAGAGGAATGATTTAATTCTAAAGATCATTAAATGGAGTATTTTGTAAAATGAATAATGATCAGAACACAAACTGAAAGAAGATTTTTGGAGGAAGAAATTCATGACATATTTTGAGATACAGAGAAATGAATGAAAAAGGAAATTGAAACTATAAGACTGATGGCCACAATTTAGCTTGTGGATAATTGAGATTTTGGGATGAATCAACAGATGAAATGGGATAAAGAGGCCAATGAAGTGAGGATGTGCACAAAGAATGACGATAGGAGCCGGTGAATGAATATCCTGGATGGAGAAAGTGAATTAAAATGAAAAAAATAGAAGCGAAGTCAGAAAAAAGTAAAGAATAAACTAAACTGAGATGCTAGGAGTGAAAAGTAGTGAATATGGGAAGAACTAAAACGGAAGAATCTGAAGAGGTTGCTTTGTAGAGGCAGGGAGGAGGTAATGGGGAGAAAGACAAGAAAATGGCTAAAGTGTGTGTTTTCCGGATTCAAAGCGTGTGATTCAGCCTGCCTAATAAGAGAAAGCTCTCAAGAGGCACTCGTGTGCACCATCCCTTCCTCCCCCCTTAGCACTCCTTCCTTCAATAGATCCTTTCTAGGTCTCTCTTCCCCCTTGTTGCACTCTCTTCCTCTCATTTATGATTTCCGCCTCTCGTATTTGGACAAGTAGTTCTCAATGAAAAATAAATTCCATGCAAAGGACATCCGCCCTCTGTAGAGCACGCACATGGTAAAAGTACACATGGGCGCATACACTTGGACTCATAAAATAACACTTTTATATGTCAAAAATGTACACTCAGGGACAGCTTTGTTCATCTTTCATTCTATTTTGCATCACAATTCTACTTGCTCAAGTCTGGAGTATTACTTAAATTATAGAGCGGACAAATTTTACGTTGCTAATTCTTTGTACCTAAAATCATGACTGAAGACAAAACACTGTAAGTGTTTTTCTGCCCTTTTATAGTGTTTTAGAACATTGAATACTGCTACCAAAAATTGCAGTATTCAATTACTTTGCATTCCTATGGTGTAGGGAGGTCTGCAGCTGTAGGAATAAAATATTTCACCATCAGCTTTCTGTATGGTATCTATTTTCAACTTAACTTCCAGCTTCACCTGAGAACCATGGATTTTACTTTTTGAATATGTCAAAAATTTTAATGACATCATGATCTCAACTGTAAGACACCATATTCACTCACTGATCACCATGGTAGTACTATGCGGTGCATGGTGGCGCTGTTAGTAGCAATGTTGCCTTGCAGCAGGAAGGTCTTGCATTTGAATTCTGACCTGAAATCTTTCTACATAAAGTTTCCATGTTCTCCCCTGTGAATGTGTGGTAGATGGGAAAAAGTTTCCCTGGATATTAGTACTGTATCCAGCCCTCTTTTTCCTTCAGAACAGCCTCTCTTAATGACATGGATTCAATGAGTTATTGGTATAATTTCATGAGACCTGTAAATGAGACCTGACATGAGACCTGTAAACCTTACAGATGATTGTGCATTGAATTTCAAGTTGTCACAATCAATAGTACAATATTGAAAGTCACTGAAACCACTTTTCCTGCCTATTCTGATGTTTGGTTGGAGTTCAGCAACTTATCACCAGGTTTAAATGCATTGAGTTGATGGCAAGTGATTAGTTAAATTTGTATTTATGTTAACAAACAAGCAACTTAGAATTTGCTCTCTTCAATTGTCCAGCAAGTGTAAATTGCACATATTGTTAGCCCTACTTAAAACATACATCTATAACCCATTAGCATCAGAGTCACATGCTGTTCTATGCAGTTGCTCTGTCTGCATCGGTAACAATTTAGTTTCTTCATGCTTGAACTGGCTCCAACTGATAACTTTTTAAACGACTGAGCTCATCAAGCAATGAGTGTGTAAAATGAAATGATAATATCATGGCCTAAGTAACATATTCCCTATAATGCAGTTGAAGTGTAATTTTTATTCCTTTTATTTAAGTATATGTACTGTACATACACTATAGAAATCAGATGAACATCAAAAGCAACACACACTTTGTAGATGTGATGTTTAAAAATAATGCACCTAATTTCTTATCATTAAGGCCAGTATAATGCATGTTTTAGATACTCTATCATACGTGACAGATAAAGAATGGGACAGCGGCTTGCTGACAGCAGCAAGTTACAAAAATAAAGTACATAAATCTCATTGTAAGGCATCTTACAACTACCTCAATGAGAAGCCGTGTGAAACCTTGTTGATAAGAACTATTATTAGAGTCTTTCTCTTTGATGAGGTACATTTTTCACATGGGCTGAATGTAGATGTAAAATATGGTAGAGTAATAAGAAATCTCAACAGTTATACAATTTTTTTTCTTAACCTTCATTAAGGGCTGCAACCTATTAACTCTATAGGAGCAACGCTGACAAGTGCACGACTGTGCCTGTACTGTGGTTGCATGTTACCAGGGCCATATCTCCAGGGCCACATGTAGTTCCCCACAAGCTGTTAGCCAACTTTACAGATATAGTGATGAATTGTGTATTTCTTTTACCAATCATTGCTGTTGTAATCCATCATTCAGATCCATCCATCACAACTTCTGTGTGGTTGCCTTTTCCTGATATCACTATTTGGATTGTTTTTCACTGCCAGGATAGAAGTTCCCACTGTTTTGTCATCTGTTCTATTTTTATATTCTGCATATGGCTCACTGTGTGTGTTTGCATCATGTTGACAGCTCACCACAGTGACCTGAGCTGTCACTGATGTATGTATTTTCTCAAATCAACCTTTTTCTCACAGTATCGGTTTCTTCAAGCTGTTGGACTGCATGTGTCTTTTGGTCCTTTGAAAGAGAAACCAGACCCTTAGCATCACAGATTATGCTTAATAGTATGTATTTTTTCACATATTTATCCTTTGTTGCATGACCTATCTCTGGATTTTGCTTGCTAGTTCACCTTTTTCTATCACATTTTTCTCTTCACTCAACTTTCTATGAGTGGAGAGGCAGCTTTTTTAGCAATTGCCTTTTGTGACTTACACCCATATGAAATATTTCAGGCTCAATAATTGTGACTCCATTGTTTTAGCAAAATTTCTCCACTCCATAAAATAAAATGCTTAAAAAACACCTGAGAAAAATATGATACATGGTGCTAAACAAGAGGCGCCTTAACAGTCAGAATTCAAATCTCCATCAGTTTCTCAAGTTAAAATGAACTGCAACTTAAGTGCTTCAGCAGAAGGTGACTGGGTAGTCTTTCATGGTTCTTGACATTTCACCTCATTCAAAAGCATTTTTGAGTTCACTCTTCATCCACAGCTCATTTTGACCTGAAGAAAACATTCAGATGTGAGGTGAAGTGTTTTCCAGAACCTTAAATGGGTTTCTAGGTGCCTTCTTATTAGGCGCTCAGGGGCATCATGACCAGGTTTTACAGAGAAACTAGTCAGACAAATGGATTGGGGTAGAACCAACATTTTATTTTTTCATGCTTTCACACCTATAATAAAGGCAAACGTAAAAACTGCTTTGAAGGATGATGTGCCACTCCACTTCTTTAAAACTCTTTTAGAGCTGCAAACATTTAATGGCCTTTTTAAAAAAAGACATCTTTTATGTGTTTAATAAGTCAATCCCCCTGATTTTTTTGTGAATCCGGAAATTCGTGCAAAATCAACAGATTCCTGCATTAACTGTTTACTGCAAATTTCCTGCAAAAATGTGAAAAAAGAGTTTGAGCTTAAGTGACTAACTCCCACCTGTAGCTGGCAATATTTAGTCATGTTTTTATGTCAAATCTGTCTGCTTGATTTTTTTCCTCATATTTGAAAAACATTTTTGATAAATTTTCTTCTAATGGGATTTTAATATTTGTGTGAATTGATATCCATAAAAATAGCCCATAGTTTCCAGTCTAAAAAAGAGAAAAGGAGATCTAAAACCATATTATTAATATTTTTAGTGTCAGTCTATTGTGGAACTTCAATGTGATTACTCCATTAAAAAACTGCAAAAACAAAAACATGCATTTGTTATTATTTATAACATTAAAAACTGTAAAGAGCCACTTTAATGGAACTACAGATCAGTGCTCTACCCTCTAGCAACCCATGGTTATTTGCCAGGTTTTGTGACTTAAAAAATATGACTATAATTATTCATTTCTAAACCTTTTCAATATACTATTGAAACGTATAAATCAGTTAAAAATCACAATAATTTAAATTAGCTTCAATAATATGGTTGCATATGTGTGCACACTCAAATGAATACTTTGTTGAAGCTTTGTTTAATGTAACTTCAGTCTTCCACGCTACATTGGAAAATTCAATCTTCAGTCCAGACATATGCAGAACTTAGGAGAACATTCTCACATCTAGAGCAAAAACAGTTCTTGTTGGGAATCCCTGCTGCTCTGGTGGGGGATGCTGTTCCCCTCACCAGTTTCAATCTCGTCTTTTCAATCAATTTGGAGGAATGTCCAGTTTTTGAAATGTCACCACTTCCCAAAGTTTTCCCAAATATTGACACCTTTCTGTTTTGTGCCATATGCCATGATTTTGCATGCTCTTCATTAGTGATATCCTTCTGGTCCAAAAAAGTGACTTGAACAAATTCAAAGAATGTAAATGTGGAAAAGTAAAAAAAATAAAAATAAAATAAATCCAGCTAGCACTGCTTAGCTTTAGTTTACGTTAATCAGATTATCTATAGTTGATTGTTTGTGGGAACTCAAAAAGACAGAATGACAAAAATGAATCAAGAGATCTTTCAACAAAGCGTCTTCTTTTTTTAACAGATTTGTTTCTATTTCAGTTAACCATACAGAATAAATGTCACATTACACACACCAAAAGTATTGCAATTATTTATCTTGCTCCCATTTCCTTTGGCATTTTAACAAGTGTGCATACCTTTTGAGAGCTATTAGTCTGCTGCTGTTGAAGGCTATTATTTGCTGAGACCTGCAGAAAGCAGGCCTTTAGCCACACACACAACTGTTAAGTCAAAGGGGAAAGTCTAGCCAGACAGGCTGCCCACATGATTTAGTGGCAGCGGGTAGACCACCTGTAGCGCTCCCTCTGAATCTGCCTGACATACACACATATGTATGTATAAGCCTGCACATACAGATGGCTTGTCCAAATAATGTCATGCCAGTTAGTATTCAGTCCCTGCCGCATTCACACAGACACTGATTTTCATCACGACAGGATGCCACCCTCCTCTGCCACCGCGGGTGCCTCTCTTGAGTACGACATTTGGACAGCTAGTCTGATTGATGTCATGGCAGTCGATAGAGCGCTAATTACTCCCCGTGCGTAGACCACGCTGTATTAGAGACCGTGTCATATCCTGTCAGCTGCATTTTAAAAACATGTGTCACTTCCTGTTAGCCTGCGGAAGAAAAGAAAGGAACCCAGAGGCCTGGCAGCCCATGTAGCGGGCTCACACCGAAAAGACTGCCGCACTGTTACAGAGTCTTTCTTTCGCAAAGCTTCCCTCTCCGCCTCTGTTCTCGCCCCTCTGTTTCCTCCCCTCTGACCCACCTGCCAGCATTGGTGGTCTTTTGTTGTCAAACTTCATTAGTAGAGATGTCGGCTAATTAGAGCCCAAGCACAAGCTCGGGAGATTAGGAGGAAAAAGATGAGATGAAAGGCGAGACGAGGGAGGGAGACGGAGGCAGGACGACGGAGATGAGCAGATGATGAAGAGATTAAGATGAAGTAGGAGGGATAGAGAGATGAATGTTATCAAGGTAGAGATAGATGATTAGGTTAGTAGAAGGAGAGAGAGGGAAACAGAAAAATCAAAGTTGCTGAAAAACTCAAAATAGATTGCAGAGAATCTCCAAATTGTGAAGATTTACTTCACTCAGACAGTCATCATCAAGGAAATTGATAAAGTTAATAAAATCCCACATCCTTGCAGGCAAATGAGGGGATATTTCTCACTCTAATTAGTTTAGTTCTTTTGTTTTGTTTCTAGCAACCGGTGTCGTTTGTGAATATGAGACCAAGCAGATGAGTGGAAGATGCAGAAAGAAGATACAGCGGGCTGCAGAGCTGATGCATTGACCTGTGTCTGTTATTGTGGTCGACTTCATCTTTGTTAGACAGAGCTGATAATGATCCTCTGCTTTGCAACTACACACCAGGGAGAACAAACAGATGACCGGATGTTTGTTAACGTGTAAAAAGAAAAAGCGTGTCAACATCAGTTACTATGAAATTTGGTATCTGCTGCTTTTATTGATTGCACTGGCAAAGATTCAAAAACACATAATTTTTAGCATTTATTTTTAAAATTCAATACATTGAAGCTCTTTTTATTTCCAGTTTGGAACATTGTCCAAAATGGAAAACATGGATTTATGATTCATGCCTTATTTAAATAAGGATTAGTCCTAGTTTGCCCTTGCTTTTAAAGGTTGAGAAAGTCCTCCGTAGGGCAGTCTTTTGTCTCCTCAATTGATTGATGTAAATTTTTACCCTTTATGAATCATTTCCAAGCAGAACGTAGCATCTCCCAAGCTTTCAAATCAATTTCAGTTTATGTTTTCAAACCGCATAGATTTTTTTTCTTTTCAAATAGCTATCATTAGTTTGTGCTAATAAAAGGACATTTTGTTTTTCTGAAGGTCAGCCACTCTGCACAAAAACTCCTGTTTATTCTCTTCAAAGGTGACCTTACCTTGAATAATAATCATTCTCATAAGATTAATCCAAAACCTTTAGCAGTTTTACAAGGTTATGGTAAGGTCTTCTGGGGAACCTTACCAGAAAACCTTACCAACAACACTGTGGGCAAACTGATAAACTGCCTGATGGAGTTTGAAAATCTCTTTTCAGTGTCTAGTGGTCATCTACTGGTCTGTTAACAAGGAGGGAGAATGTTGTGCATTTACTGATAACAAATCCATGACGTAGACTTGAAGCATGCTCTTATTTCCAGGCTATAACACCATCAAGGAGGAGCCATCGAACTATTGTGGAGTGATGTTGGTGATTATATCTTGTTTAGCAATTATGCTTCAGAGAGTTACATTAACAAGAGGAACATACATTAGTACTCTTAATCACTTGTTTTTTGATGCAGTTGACCACATCTATTGTTGAATGGTACTGATGAGGTATAGACTGGTTTTTTGACTCGGAAAGTTTTTGAAAATCACCTTGTCTAGTTGTGCTATTTGTAGCTGACAGCTGTGACCCGACTTAAGATGAGTTGCAAATGAATAGCATTGGCTAGACTTGATAAATATTTATATATTTATTGGATCCTGGGTTGTAAATCAGGGGCAGGAAACCAAGCAGCTTCCAAGATGTGCAAAAAACAAAAATTCCCCTCTGAGAACATATAGTCAGAATTGTTTTCCAAAAGTTTGAGAAGAACCTTGAGAAAATAACAGGATTTTCATCTAGCTTGAGCAGAGGCATAACATTGTGCCGCTTTACATTAGTAAAAGAACTCCGAAAAGTTTCCGCCTTTTTGTATTGTGTGGTTCTAGATTCTCATTTTGATGCACGCTGTAATCTCACTTTCAGTCTGGTATATAAATCAGACAGAGCCAACAATCTGAGTGACATATTTCCCACGTGTCACTCTTGGAGGAGGTGATAAATCACCTGTGTGTTTGTCCATCCCTGTTTGTTGTGCACCCATCCCCTGCATGAACCATTACTGTAGCTGCATGTGTGTCAGATACACCAGACCACACCAGCCTTTGGCCAGTTCCTGTCAGATTTATTAAACCTTCAAGCTCAAATCCATCTGTTATGGGAAGCTAATAATATGTGCCTTGCTTGTCTTTCCTCTCAGTATGTCTATATTATCCTGATCTCCATTTTTTTTGTATCCATGACATATGTTTCTTTACATACCACTCAGACGATGCTAATATATACTCTACATCTAAATTATGGATGAGGTTATCTTTGGGTAAACTAAGCTGATAATACATTTTAAATGTATTAATAGTGAATGGGCAACAGCAATAAAATAAATAAAGCATCTCTTGGGGAATTTAAACCAACATATTTTATATTTTTCCTGAATGGATTGGCTTACTGGAGAGCTTGACAGGCCTTACATTACAACATTAAAAATGGATGTTAAATATACATGTCCTGTGATCACGAGTCAGTTCCAAATGCTGATTTAAAATATGCCAGAAGACAGTTTTTAGGGCTGTAACTCCAGATAAAAAATGATCCAACCAGTGTGGTAAATATTTATAGATTACAATGACAAGGACATATTTCTTTACTTTACAGTGGATACTGATATTTCTTTGGGCGTCTGTCACCATGTTATTAATGGAACAGAGGTCTTAATTATTAATGGCAGGGTTATTACCAGCTATGGCGAGTTTCCCATTCGGAGTTTTAAACATTTATGGAATTATTATTGGTTTGACAGAGCGGGAACCAGAGATTGATCTGGCTGTGCTTCCTTTGGTGTGTGTGGGGGACTTTAAGAAAGAGACCAAGAAAGAAAAAGTTTTTACTTTCGTGAAATATTTGCTTTACTTTGATTAATGTAAAAAATAACCTAAAGTTGGAGAGTGATATTTAATATGCTGTAAAGTTAAAGTTAATAATTTGAGATTCCTTTTTCAACCAAAGCCAATTGATAACCTGTCTATGTTTGTAGTTCTGGACGTGTTTAGATATGTGTGGTTCTTTTTTAAAGTCTGTTTATCATTTTGATGTATTTCTTTTTTTTATCTTTTTGTGGGCTCTAATGTCCCTTTTTCAAAGTAGGCTGACAGGAAAGGGGGAAGGAGAGGGAGGGAGACATGCGGTAAACGTCGTCGGGTCCAGGAGTCGAACCTGCGACAGCTGCGTCGAGGCCATGTTGCCTCTTAATGTGGGTCGCGCTAACCCCTCCGCCACCACGGCACGCCCATTTTGATGTATTTCTACGACTGCTCTCCTTCATTTATGCTGTGTCATAAATCTTTAAAAAATACACCTCATTTGTGTGTGTGCATATTTTTATGTGTTTTTACTTGTTTAGAGAAAATACAAAAGATGGATGGATGGATGGATGAATGGCACTACAAATTTTATTCAATCCAGAAAAGTCTAGAATTCAGTGCTTTCCGAGTTTGAAAAACTCGGAAAATAGAAATATGGATATGCATACTTCTATTTTCATTCCCTATTCTACCTAACTACCTTACAGTTTGTTTAGATTTTCTTTTATTGTTATTTGACATGAAAATGTACAGCCCTGATTCTACCTTCCTGTTCTCTCAAGCATGCCTCTAACAAAGCAGAAATGCATGTACAGTACAGACCAAAAGTTTGGACACACCTTGTAATTCAATGGGTTTTCTTTATTTTCATGACTATTTATAAGGCAAGAAATCCCATTTATTAACCTGACAGGGCACACCTATGAAGTGAAAACCATTTCAGGTGACTACCTCTTGAAGCTCATCAAGAAAATGCAGAGTGTGTGCAAAGCAGTAATCACAGCAAAAGATTGCTACTTTGAAGAAGCTAGAATATAAGGGGTATTTTCAGTTGTTTTACACTTTTTTGTTTAGTGCATATTTCCACATGTGTTATTCATAGTTTTGATGCCTTCAGTGTGAATCTACAATGTCAATAGTCATGAAAATAAAGGAAACTCATTGAATTAAAAGGTGTGTCCAAACTTTTGGTCTGTACTGTAATTGCTGCTACAATGTGTGTCATCTCTCTGCTATTAAATCTAGTTGTTCAGCTTCATTCAGTATCCAATGTCTTCTGGCCATCAGGATACTTAAAGCTATTTACCTTCTTTCAGGTCTGATATTAAATGATAAGTGTGGCTGCTCTGTCTTGTTTTCTAACAGTACCAGATTTTCAATTTGCAATCCCCTGCATACCAAATGAATCATGCATTGCACCTTCTTCCCAGGAACATTGTATATTTACATATGCATTAACTTATTTCACATGCTTTTAGCCAAAGCTACTTACAAGTGGTGAACACCATTAAAGCTTACTAAAAGGAACCCTGGCATACAGACCAAGTGCTAAATCTGTTTATATTTCTGTCCAGATGGGACAGGTGCAAGTGCAAATGAGGCCTGTTGTAGCTTTAGAGGTGTTAAGAAAGAGGAGGTGTTCGCTAAACACATTTCTTCAAGATATTGCTGAAAGTAGACAATGTTTTAAGTGCTCTAAAAGCCGATAAATGATCTTAATCTACCACAGTAAAACAATAAAACAATGGCTAAAGATACTTTTTGTATTTTTGAAAAGAATGCAGCAGTCAGGAATACCTAAGCTGTGTCAGTAACATGGGTTTGAATGTGTAAAGGGCCTTTAAATGGGATTAACTAGTGAACGCACCTTTCAAACACAGGTGTTTATACTAAAATCACTTGAGACACACTCACTACTCTCAGACGATCTTCTTTTCACTCATTTTGCACCAATCGGTGAGTTTGCTATGGATTAGGTCCATCACTTTAAAGTTCAAGTTGATTTTTTAAAAATGGAGCAATGTATATTAGTGAACATTTAGATGCAAATACATGAGATTATAGCCCAGAAGCTAATTCCCATCTCTAGTCCCATTGGCAGGTTGATGTTAAAGCTCAGCCAAGCGGTTTAATGTTTTTTACAGCCACTGCAGTTCTTTTTGGGAAAACTTGAAAACTTTATTTTGACTGTAACAGCTGTTATTAATTAGAAATAGCTGATGAATATTTCAGAGAAATATTATTTGTGGTTAATCAACACAAATGGTATTTGACTATTTTGTGGGGCCTTATGGTTCTACTAAAAAAGCCATACATAAATCAACACAAGAGTCATACTCTTTCTGAGTAAGACACATAATGCAAACGTTCACTCAAGACCATCAAGAATAATAATTTCTTTATAGTTTTTTATTATTATTTTAGTTTTTCTCAATTTCCAGACTGACAGAAGACAGATAAACCAAGAAATAACTGGTAGTTCGTCTGACAAAAATAAAATGTACAGTTTCACATCACCAGCCTAGAACTCAAGACAATCTCTTGCTTAAAAATAACTTTAAAAATAATTACAATATCACCTGATGCACTTGCTGCTGCATTGGCAATATCAGTAACAACATTTCTACAGGAAGCTTGGGAAACCATATTTAGAGATGTTTGTTTTTTCTGTAAATAAAAAAAATAGTCCAGCATTAGTAAAGCGAGCATAAAGCTCTCTATCAATTTTACTGTTTTAAGATCCATGCAGTGAACCTCCACATTTTCACGAGTTTTCACTGATGCAGATTTTTTCATTGCACATACCTAAAATATTTGAAAAACACCGCAGCTTTTGAAGCTGAAATACCTACAGTAAATACAATCTTTTTTGACTTGCTATTGGTTAGTATTTGCAAAATAGCCAATCCAGTAGTGCTGTTAATTTTACTTGGCACTGATTGGCTGTATCCCCAAGTGTGGAAATAAGAACGACTGTAGATGTTAGCTTTTGTTGTACACTGTTTCCACTATCCATATTAAAATATTAGGGGATGTTTAGTGTTTGAACTATTAAAATAGTCACTTATAAGCGTTTTTAGAAGAGGAATCAAAATATTCCCAGATTTTAACTATTTGTGGGTGACTGTGGTTAATAATCTTGCCAATGCCAGGGCTCCATTATATATGTTTTCTAACACTGGCATAATCACTTCATTTTGTATCTCAATCTTTCTGAATCTTTCTTTTGGTTGACTTTTTCCCAATAAATTTATTTCATTTTGTTCAAAGGTTATTAATTAAAATAACAATAGGACAAAGTGGAGTCTTCTACAGAAAAGCATTTATCACTGATGCATGTCTATTTTTACTGGATGGCTTAATTAAAATGTTAGCTTTCCCAATCTTATGGAATTTATTCTATCCAATATTCATTTGTTTTTTTCTTTTCAATTATTCTTATGTTTAATGTAACCAACCAACCGGAACCTTTTGTTGAACGAATGAATTAAAAAAAAAACAAAGGAACAATTGGGACCCAATAAGATGTTTTGCACTGTCATCAGGTGCAGCTTCCATCTGATTTCTCTCTAAATGCATTGTTTCAGAGTGATGTTTTGTGTTACTGCTGACACAGCACTTCTTTGCTGTTAGGCTGAAAGACCAAACACACTCACATGCACACACGCATAAAAAACTAGATTATGTGTCACTGTAATGCAGCATCCTTTTTTTTTTACACCGAGAACTGTGTGCACGCAACTTCTTTGAGACTGTATATTTTGTCTCTTGTGAATGTTTAAATACCCTGTAGATTAAACTACAGCATAGTGTCTAATTTAATGTCAATCAGTTATTTTAAAAATGTAAAATTTAAGCTGCATGGTGATAAAAAATGTGTGTGTGCATATTTTTAAATATGTGTGTTTTTACTTGTTTAGAGAAAATTTAAAAAATGGATGGATGGATGGCACTGCACATTTTATACAATCCAGAAAAGTCTAGAATTCAGTTTTTTCCGAGTTTGGAAAACTCAGAAAATACAAACATGGATATGCATATTTCTATTTTCAGTCTCTATTCTACCTAACTACCTTACAGTTTGTTTAGATTTTCTTTTATTGTTATTTGATATGAAAATGTACAGCCCTGATTCTACCTCCCTGTTCTCTCAAGCATGCCACTAACAAAGCAGAAATGCATGTAATTACTGCTACAATGTGTGTCATCTCTGCTATTAAATCTAGTTGTTCAGCTTCATTCACTGTCCAATGTTTAAATACACTGTAGATTAAACTACAGCATAGTGTCTAATTTAATGTCAATCAGTTGTTTTAAAAATGTAAAATTTGAGCTGCATGGTGACAAAAAATGTCATACACTTATCAGATCATGATTTCTCAGCCTGAACTATTATTTGAGTTTGTTACAGAATGTTTTTTACTGGCAATTTAGCAAAAACAAATATCCACAAACAAAGCACAGAGCAATATTCATTCATGATCCCTCAGAAGGCGTTGTTGTGCTCACAGAATATCCTGGAGCCATTCTGTTTTTTTTTTTTTTTTTTTTTTTTTTTTTTTTTGTATTTGTGTATATTGCTATTTTTCAGACTTTTCATAAATCACCTGATGTTCCACCAGCGCATTTTCCCCTCTTGCTCCAACTCGGTCCATGAAATTGCAAACTGCATCTCTAATGTTGCATATGACCTCATACTGTATGTGTATGATATGACTTTCTGCATTTTCATTATGTGTGGGTGAGTGGATATGTGTGCATGTGCATGACTCACAAGGGTGCCCAGAGTTCAGTGTTGATATGCTGTATATTTCCTGCGTTGACAGAGAGAATATTCATGAATTGATTGATGGTTTTGTTTTCTTTCCGGTTGCAAAAGAAGCAGGAAGAAAAAAGGAAACCGAAATAGATGCAGGCAGTGAGAGTGATCAAGGGATTGGAGTCTTCATCCCTGCAGTCCAAGTTTTGAAGTTGATGTTGGATGTACTTCTGTGTGAATGAACACATGGCTTTTTTGGCATCATCACCATAGGGATGATTGTTCAACAATAATTTCCACAATATGTCAACTTTGGTCAAAACACAACACCAGGAAACCAGTGTCATTTTGCCATCATTAATTTAAATAGTTTGTTTTGGTAGTTTAATATAAACAATAAATTCAGATTTTTACAGTTAGACTTTCTCAATTCATAAACCACACAGAAAAGTAAAACCAAAAACAATGTAAGAATAATTCATAGTTACACTGAAGACTTACTGTCTACACCTGTTGATCAGCTATCCCAAAAGTAACATATTTAGTGAGGCCTCAGTAACTGCTCTACTAGCTTTGTGCTTTTTAATAAAAGCAGAACTTAAACTTGATTTTTACGTCACTCTACACCAGGCAGATACTGCAGATAGCCGGCTGCAGTGTGAATGACGATATCCAAACTTTCTGAGGACTTGCAGATACAACAAATTCTATATCCAAAAGTAGCTTTTACTGGAACAACTTTCCTCCAATGCACTTGTTTTCTTGAATAAACTTCAGCAGCAACTTTCTGTTTCTGTTTTTTTTTACTTTTAGTCAGTGTGGGATTTTCCCTGCAAATGAAATCTACCTACAAGTTGTAAAGTTCTAACACTTTACCTTCCTCTATGTCAGAAAACAAAATCTATTGAGACACCCTGTCAGAGTGAACATTCAAAATATAGAGGTTGGAGTGTTCAGACAAACTGGAACAAAGAGATTTGTAAATATATATTTTTATCAATTTTCTCAAAATTTGTTTATCTGTGTGTGTTTGGCTTTATCTGTTTCTTGTGGACATCTACCTGCCCCTGCAAAGGTGCGCTCATACGCATTTTATTATGTGTCTTTGTGCAGCAATATGGACCGCATCCAGCTGCTAAGAAGAGAGTATCAGCAAGCAAGACGAGAAGGAATGGTGCCGCCGTATGAAGAACTGGACCTACGACGCAGAGGTCACGACAGTGACCCACACAGGGTACGTAGCACAATCACAACCTGACACTGACAGGTCAAAAAAATACACAAAAAGTATTTAGAGATTATCTAAAACACAGTTTTGAAATTACACTTCTGTAAATCTTTGGGATGTCTCCATCCCACTGTCTGTGAGTGGCATGCAGTGTACTATCTTACTCCATTTCAGGAATCAGAGTGATCACCGGCTTTACAGCGTCTGCCAAGTGATCAAGGCCCTTTAGCTGTCAGAGTCAGGTGCTCTTTGATGCGAACGGCTCCTGCGGGTATTGGGCCGATCACACTGATATGATCCGCTTTTCTCTAAGAATGACACACAGAGAAGATAAGTAGAGGTTTGAGTCACTTGTCATCCCGGAGGAATTGTTTTTCAAATCACAGACTGATAATCACATCCACACAAATCTACAGTCTACCTGAGTCACTCCTGAAAAGAAGAAATCTGCCTTTGATAAAGTAATATCACTGCATTAATAGTTACCTCCCGCACTCACACCAGGTGTCATTAGGAAGCTAATGAAGAGACGAATCTTGGTAACTTTTTCATAAAATCAAAATAAGCAATTATTGTTTGAAGGAAATGCATATTGTAGAGAGGCAGAGATTCATTTAAAGTCTGCGGTTTGAAGAAGCGAAGAATGAAAGTAATTACCTTCTGACCAACCAAATTTAATTCCTCCCGATGGAGCTACCGTTAGCGCTCTGTAGCCAGCTGATATCGTATCACAGTGGAATCAGTAAAATGAGTTTTTCAAGTCAGATCCTTCCTTTTTATTTCCACATGCTGTCAAACATTGTTAATGGTTGGTTTAAGGATGAAAAACCTCATGTATTAGCACTCAGAGATTTCATACCAGCTGTGTTATACAGAGGGTGTTTGCATAGTTGACGAAATACAAACCTTCTCATGAGAAGAAGCTTGAGGTTGCACACATCTTAAGGCAGCTCAAGAGCTTTGGAATAAGACAAAATTAATTTATCCAGCATGTTGTGTTACATGAACACAACTGGGCCCATTGCAAAGCCCTGGTGTTGATTAATCATTTAGTTTGATTGATTGCCCAGCCCTAAAAGGCACCATTTGTAATTAATGAGATTTTCATTATTTAAATGGGAAGCTTAGTTTTATCAGTTCTGCTTCTAAGCTCCCAGTTTGTATTGAGTTTTACTCAGGTGAGGCCTCTCTAGAATAACGAGTTGGTTGTGCATGCTTATGACTCTTGCTGTGTGTTATCTTACATTATGTAAATTACATATGAGTCTTGCTCTGAATATGGATACAGTTTGAGCTTGTAAATCAAGAAGTACAGTTTATCCAGACAGTGCTGCTTTGAGAAACCCACATATTATGAGGTTAAATATTGTAATTAGCACTGTTGCCTTGGAAAAAATAAAAAAATATTAAAATGTTTGTGTAAGTTTGTTTCAGAAACTACCAGGTTACAAATTATTTTATTGTCCTGTCCAGTTCCCAAAAAGTTTCCCAGGAAGTCTGTGAGGGTTACCTGTAGAGACTTGTAAGTTTCAGATATTATCCTTTCAGATTAAGGAAAGTAACTTAAGGAAAGTAACTTTTAAATTACTTAGAGAAATAAATTATCCGGCTTTACAGTTTGAAGTTTTACACTTATTAAAAAGAAAGAAAAAAATAGAAAGTGAGATCATAGGAGTAGCAGTTACCACTGCAACTAGCAAGCCCATCTCATTAAGGATGATTGATTTAGTAATTAGACCAAAAGTGATTATTTACCTGACTGGCTTTCTGTGCGAAGGGAAGTGGGGAAAAACAATGGTTATGATAGTGAGCTGGTGGCAAGCTAATTCAATTTCACTTTTATTGGTTTGTTTGCTTCTCCTTAGGACCTTTTTATTTTTTGGAAAGGGTTTAGAGAATATTTATGAGGAGTTAAAGTGATGGAAAGTTATTCGCAGACAGGGTGCACGAAAAAGGGAGAGATAAAGACCATCACAGAGAGAGTGTGAGCTCCTCCTATAACGTTGCCACGGAATATTGAATGTGTTTGCCTTTCTTCCCCCGTGGCTCCATTACCATTTCATTGATTCATGGTTATGGGTTAGCTGTCTCTGCTAGCAAAATTATGTTTGCCTAAAAACAATTATCAAGCAACAAAAGCCACACCACAACTTTGTTTCCAAGTGAGTGCATTCTGTGCTTGTGGGAGGATGTGTGTATTTTGGAAGACAACAACAGACTTTCTCCCTAAGGAGAGGGGAACTAAATCAACAGGGCGCTGTGCTGTTGTCACATACACGCACTCTTACACACAGTCCTACATAGAGGAGACTTTGTGGGAGCCAATTGTTGTTGTGGGCGGTGTGACACAGCTTTTAGTGAGGGATTTAATTATCTAGAACAGCTTTCGTAGAGTTTTTAGACTAGAAACGTGCTTTAGACTTAGATAGTTCATTTACAATCATTTCAATGCTAATCCCATTTTATTGTGTGATTTTCAAAACATAAACAACTTGAAAGAAGATGTAATGCTTTGTGAGGAGGATGTCATAGTATTACATTACTTACACCCACCTTTGAGTTTTTTACTGTCAAAGGACTGAAATAATATGATTTGAAACATTTTCCAAAAATGTCTGATAAGCAATAGACTTTCTGTATGTTAATGTATTTTATTATACTGTCAGACAGTGGTGGGGACACTTCCACTAATCCACTAGCTTGCTAATAGTTTAGATATTTTTTTTCTGTTAGCTATTTTGCTAACTTTTAAAGTATTTAGCGCACTTAGCTTCTTTCTAAAGCACTAATTTACTTGTATGTTTTGTAAACTGTCAGTTGAATAAAATACAATATCTGTGTTGATATTTTCATCATCAACTGTGAAGACTTTTCAAATAGTTGTTTTATATTTCTGGTCTTATTTTGAAGTCGGTAAAGATTGTTTACGCAGCAGTTCCATTCCCCCCCTCCAGTATTTTTGTCTTCATGTAAATTATACATTATTTAGATTTAAATTTAGAGCTTTACCATTAGCTTCTGCTGAATACTGTGTATGGCTTTAGGGTTAGTGAAACTAGTTTATTTCTAGACCTGATACAAAGCATCTCTTTCCTGGGAATTATATAAGAACTTTACAATGTCACTGAGAGGGCCTTGAGTGTATGTTATCAGTAGATAACTCATGGTTCAAACACATGTTTCACAAGTCATGGAGGAGGTCAGTCCTCAGTCTGATGCATTTTCCTTCCCACAAAGCTGAAATGTAGCCTGGGTGGAACCTGACCTTGAATGAATTACTTGAGAGGTAGAGAAATTCCTCCTGAGAAACCCTCAAATGCCTATGTCATGGCTTGCAATTTAGCCTCACTTTGCAGTTACTTTCAACAGCTCATGCTAAGTGTTAAAAATATGCCTCCCCAAGCTCGACAGATGCTGGGGATTGTGCTGAATTTGACAAAATCCTATATTTTCTCTCCCTGCCTGTCAAACTCCACAGCAACTGAGCTCATTCAGTTTCTCTCTGATGACTCTATCCTCTTCGTCACAGTTGCTAGGCCAAGCAGTTCACATGCATTTGCCTTTCTAATGTTGTGTTTGTTGTGTCGTCTCAACAAGCTCTCCAGTGGTAAACTGTTCCCAAAGAAGCAGCATTGTATTGTAGCTAAAATTTAACTTGGAAGTAGCTTTTATAACTTCGCTCTACAGACATTTTAAGGTATGTACAGTGGGAGATTTTGAAAAGGTTTTACTTTCTTGAATTAAAGTTTTTTAAATCGAACTTGTAAAGCTGGAATTTAAAAACAAATAAGGAAAACAGGTCATCGCTTTATCATTACTTTTAATAACAGTGGACAACAGTGCTTTGTAATTCCACGCTTTAATACTTCCAGGCCAAAAAAAAATATCTTCTTCTCTCCTCAAGTTGTGAAGTCAACATGTTTTAATTCACTTGCATTTCACCACCAACTCAAAAAAACAAGATTTTTTTTTTCCCCAACAGAAAACGCTCAAAAAACTCATAACATCAAAAACTATTGGCCACTTTTTAATGTTTGAATCAAAGCCAGAAAACAAAATCTGTGGACATATTACATATAGCTGTCTTCATGCGACTTAATAAAACATCTGAATGGTTATTAATGAGTCAGCCATTCTCAAAGGCTCTGTGTGCACCCACATTGTTCTGATGGACTATATCTCATGCAGCAGCCCCTCCAGTTGTGTAAAATATTCACATGAATGGATCTTTATTACTCTTCAGTTTTTCTCTAAAATACAATTTGCAAATGTCTCTTTGCCCTGGAATTATGTATGAACGTCTCCTCTGTGCCCATACAGAGGATCTTGTATCACATCCTGTTTACCTCGACTGAAATCCCTCTACGTTCAGAACCTTGTCCGGTCCTCTCCTGTGTGTACACAACCTTGTGTACATGTTGTTTTGTGTCTGCTTCCTTGTTTTTATGACTTTGCAGTTTTGGAGACTTTCCATGTGAAGGCTCATGTAATAGTTTCTTTTTGTTCAAGGTTTCAGTCCCTTAAAATGGGTCCAACTTTTTCTATAACCTTGCACCAGCAAGAAAGAGGTACACCATTGTGTGATTCACAATAGAATTAAGGAAAACTCCTGTACTCTGTTTTCATATGTCTGCAAAATTACATCATGCTTAAATATTCATAGAATTTCATTGTTTAGAGAATTTCATTAACTCCTCTGAGAACAAAAGGATTTTTACTGGACCGTGTTCCTGAAATTGTCGCCAGTAAAACGTTTCCATAAAGTTCATAGGAGTAAAATCTCTATTTAACAGAAAACATGGCTTATCTTGATTAGAGTATTTAAAACAAAGCTCGAGAGAAGCTTTAAATCAGACAGCACCGTTGTGGTATCGACACAGAGTATTTGTATAGTGAAGACAAAGAGCCTTCTTGGGATGATAACACAATTTAGTGCCGTGATCTGTGTGTATGTGGGTACATTAGTCACGAGTATCAAACAACCAAGAGCCATGACTAACAATGAACACAGTTTTTCCACCATGCAGAAGCATAATAACACATTGTGAGTGCAATAATATATTACTGTTTAGTTTAAAGTGCAGGTCGGTGGTAACAGAGTTTACTTTATAAGATATTTCTAACAGGATTCCTACGCAGTCTCGAAATGTCTTATATTTAAGATGGTTTGAGGTTTGTAAGTAAGGAAAAATCCACTCATCTGTTAATCCATTCACTCCTTCATCTGCCCAATTATTTATTTATCTCGTTGTCCATCCGTCCATACTTATGTCAGCATGTTATCACAACAAAGCTTCTCCATGGCCTCCATTGATGTCCTTTGCAACCGTTAAGAGGATCATTTTAGTTTGTCTGATACGCTCAGCAGTTCCACCAGGTGTTTGCTAATTGCTGCTGCCACTAGTCTAGTGGAGCTGCATGGGGGAATCTTGCCCTGTGTGGTTGGAGTTCGGCTGGGGACTGGAGCGCCAAGGCAGACATTTGGGTAAATACATGGCGCATTGTGTGAGCTGGTGTTAAGGCCCCTGCAAATGGCTGCCATGGGATTTTCAAAGATTCCTCAAACATGCATGAATGACTCAAAGCAACAATTCGGATCTCTGTTTGGCGTAGTAAAACTATATGATATGAAGCTCAAAAAGGTGATTTTGCATTATGCAGACCTCTTTAATAGTAACAGTGGAAACTCTAGTACTACCGCATAAGCTAACATTCTTTGTGTTCCTTATCGTTGCTCTTGGGGGATGCAACCAATCAGCTGCAAGGGAAATAAATGGTGCTCCTTTATAAGCTGTTTGCAAACAAACTGCAACTGAAACCTTCTGTGAACTTTTTTTTCCTTCCCTTATCTTAAGTTTAAATTTGTTATCTTCAATAAATGATATCTGGAGGAGGTCAGGTAGATTTAAGTACCTCCTCACATCTGTACCAAAAGTATGGATTAGTTTTCATCTGAGGAAGGATTGTGGAGACAGTAGACTTTTCCTTCAGAAACCAGCCTGCCATTCCTAAATTTGTCTGTTGATGAATTGTACTTTAAAATAAAACACAAGAAAATCTCTGCATCTTTTAACATGTCTATTGACTCTTGTTTTACGATTTATGATTAGGCCTTTAGAATTAAAGTTTGTGTGCTGGTGTACAAAGCCATTATAACAATGTGTAGAATCTGAGCTTGCTGGCAGTGGTGGACAGAACATGTGGGACGGAATTTACAGCTGCTAGTTTTAGTCACAGGTTCTGCTTGAATAAAAACCCTTTTGTTAGAAAAATGCAGTAAATTTGTTCCTTATGAATATGCCACAGGCCTCTAAAACCATACATTTTCTCCTTGCAACGAAATGTGCATGCAGTTAGATTTAGTTCTCATGCTGGGAGCAAAAAATAACCATTTGCCATCCCTGTTTTCACATACACATACACAGGTGCACACACAAAACCCTTTTTTCATGACCTCGAAGCAGCTCATGTGATTTCAGCCTTTATAAAGCTGAAAAAGCCAGGCTACCTTGCGTGTTTTATTGGTGGACAGGCAGGGGATTAAACCCCCAACTTTCTATTAACAGAAAGAGACTGCAGTAAACCTTGCAGCTGAATGCGGCTGGGTTAAGTGAGACATTTATGTTTCACATAAAAACTGTTTTTTAGCTCCCCAAATATCCATGGGTTTCTCCATTACCTCCATTCTATTAGTTTTCCATCATATTCTGTTTAGTTCATGGTCTTCCAGCATTATTTCTTGTTGTTTCCTATTTCTCTCTCTTAAGCAAGAGGTTCATCCTATTTGTTCATCATGTTTTTCCATTAAATATGGCATTGGGATTGAAAGGCTTTTGTTGGATGCTTTAGAAGACTCATTTCATGTGTGTCCATCATTTTATGTATACTTTATACTCTAAAGTATTTGGGCATTGTGGATGAGGGAGAACTGAGCAGTGTATGCTGCCAGGACCAGAACAAAGAAAAAACTACTAAAGAGAGAACAGCAGAGTTATATTCTCCAGTTTTCCTCCACTGTTCCAAGCAAGGCTATATTTCTACTGTGTTATTAATGCCAGATCTGTGTGATCATAAATCTACTGGAAAATACTGTACCATTTACCCAGTCACCAGACTGCATTGTTTGGCAGCCGGCACACGCAAAGCTTGGAAAACATTTTCACTATTGATGGTTTGCAGGAGAATTGTTTCAAAATGGCCTAATATGTAATTATTTTACTCCTTTTGCATTAATAGCCTTACATACCCATATGCACATATTAAGTAATAAACATACAGTCATTATCACAATCATTTATTCAAGCAAACACAAATGGTTGATTATGATATCATATGGACTATATTAACTTTTTAAACGTACTACCTCTATTGCTTATATTTTGAAAAAAAAAAAAAAAAAGCAATGTTGAAAACAATTTTCTTTCACTCTATCTGAATGCAGCCTCTTTAAAATTCACTGCCTTTTTTATACTAAGAAAGCCTTTTGTATAACAATTTACACAATTGTACAAATTGAATTCCTGGAAAAGAATCCATTTAATTTTGTCATGTGACAAGTCAGCATATTTCCAGAAACAGCAGAGTAAGGCTTGTAGTCCTGTGTTGGCTTCAGTGAATGCGAAAACTGACTAAGTGCATAAAGGAAAAAAATGCATCAGACTTGTTTTCTGTTAAGTAGAGATAGAAATGGGTAAAAGACAAACTAAGAAAAGAAAGACAACCTCAATCACATATGAGCATATACTTTCCCTGTTAATACCCTTTCATTTTCTCACGTTACAACCACAAACTTCTCTGTACTTATTTGGTCTTTTTTGTGATAAAAGTAGAGTAAAGTGGAGAGAAAATGTTGAATGGTTTTCAAGCTGTTTTACAAATAAAACTCAGAAAAGTGTGAACTGGACACCTAGTAGGCTAGAAACTACAACAGTTAAAAAACACAAATACTTGTGACACCCTTTAAAAATCCTTATAATTGACTATTTTGATAGTTCAAACTGAAAATATACCTTAATATGTATCAACATGCCCAGTGAAAAACCATCTTAGCACTACTGCAAAAGCTAACATCTACAGTCTTCCTTATTTCAGCCAATCAGTGCCAAGAAAAATAAATGCCGTTCCTTCATTGGCTGCTTTGTAAACATCAACTTATAGCGTGTCAAGTAGCATTGCACTTAGATATATTTTGCCTTTAATGTTTTAAATATGCTCTATGGAAAAATACATAAATTAGCAGCTTGTGAATAATTTGGAGTAATGTTACACAAAAAAAATCTGTGAATACTGGACCACCAATAGGCAGGGGTTCACTATGCCAAACAATTTTGTTCAAACCCCCATTACTTTGATACACCAAAATGAAATCCGCCTATACATAGTTTAATCTTGGTATTAATCAAGCTGCTTTGTGAATACTTTAGGGGTTTATTAAAAGACATTTAAAAAAATATATCTGCATCATAAAATGTAGAGCTTCACTTTATGTCAAATCATAGTCAACATCTTAAAATCAGTATGTGCAATATCTCGACCACAAAGGACTGCTTCAATGCAGTATTTGGTTTGATATTATATTTAATATGTCACGCATTGTTGCTTTACATATGTATGACGTATAATTGGCCAGTGGCCAATATGATAAAGCTTATGTAAAATGATAGTAATGTCATGCAATGATACAAGTAGGACAGAATCAAGAGACTCTGGGTTAATTGTAATTCTAGTTATCACAGTTTTGAACAGAATGTTTTCCATATATTGTGCAGCCTTTCAGGAAGACCAAGGAATGCACCAGAAAGATTAGAGAGAAAGTTGGGGTGAAGTTCAAAGCAAGATTAGTTTATAAAACAAGGTATAATATGAACATACAGCCAGAACTGCAAAGGAATGGTTTAGATCACAGCATATTCATATCGAAGATTGTCCCAAAGTCGAGACTTAAATAGAGCTGGAAATTTATTGCAAGGCTTACAAGCTGATGTATGTTGACATTCTCCATCCCATCTGACTGAGCCTGAACTTTTTTCCAAAGAAAATTGGGTAAAAAAAAAAAAAGTATCCAATGTTGAAAGCGGATAGAGACATGTCTTTAATGTCTTGCAGCTGGAAATGTAGGCACAGGTGGTTCTTCAAAGTATTAAATTAAGGGGCACCCAAATATAAATGCCATACATTTTGATTCTTATTTCATTTTTATTCCACTTTGTGTTGATCTATTGCATAGAATCCCATTAAAATATACTAATGTTTTTAGTTATGATGTGACAAAATGTGAAAGAGTTCAAGGGGTGCAGCTTTTAAAAAAACAATGAGTAAAGTTTCAGTGCGGTGTTCATGAATTTGCTCTTTGCAGTCAGAGAGCTCTGTGAGATCACACAGTTTATCCAAATACTGTTTCTTATGTTGTCCTTATAAGGACATGAAGATCATAGGAACAGTACAAATATGCTGAATCAAATGGAACAGAAAGGAAACTGGGCAGATGTTCCAGACAGGGCAGCTGCGAAGCACAAAAAGATTGAAATAAAGAGAGAAACAAAAAGGGGCATAAGAAGTGAAGCATCTAAACGTAAAAAAGGTCCCATGTACTACATTCATTCCTTGACAACATCTTTGTGTTTACTCTACAAACAATCTAATGTCACTGCTCTATGTTTATGTTAATGTACATGAAAAGTAGACATGATAGGATCGGTGTTAACCTACTGGACCAGTGTAAATTTTCCCAAACTAGCATTTACAGAGAGACTTACAGTATGTTAGACATCCACTCAGGATCTCAACCAGGGAAGAAGTACAGCATAGCCCTGTAATGTTTCTCTGTCTGATCTTTCTACAAAAACATGGTTGTTCAACAAAACTGACATGCTAGATTTTGGCATAGGTTTGCGTTCCAGTAAGACACAAAACAGACACAAACGTGGAGTCACAGTTCAGACTCAAATCCAGTTGAGAATCTGTAGTTAAATTTGGGAATTGCTCCTGACACATGATATTCATCCAATCTGTCTATGCTTGAGATGTTTTGGCAAGATAAATAGGTAAAAGTTGTAGTCTGTAGATATTCAAAGTAGGTATACAGCAAAATATTGTAATTTTTACTGATAAAAAATGGTTCTGCAAAATACACTGTTGGTGTGTGACTACATATTTATATAAATGTTATTTTGCAAAGTAGAATTGGACAAATTACAGGTCTCTAGGTGTGAAAATACAGTTTGATTCAGGATTGGCCACGTTGGCTAAGACTACCTCGTCATTATTCCTCATTAGAACGGCAGTGCTCCAACTTGGTTGTAACACATTTGGTTCCACTGCTGCAAACCGCTGGAAAATTGTGGATAAGTTGATTGCTGGAAAACTAAAGAAGGTTGTGAGCTTTCAAAACTGGAGCGTAGATATAAAGTGTACATTTTCCTTTGCCAAGGAGAAGCTCTGACATTCTAAACTCCAGACTTTAAATTCTCAGTGTGATAGGTACTTGTGATCAACAAAAAACACTTTGTAATTGTGGATATGAAACCACATTCCTGGAGGTCATACTGACTTCTGACTGGACTCTGAGATTTGATTGCTGCACCAAATGTGCCAAATTGAACAAAGTGCAGAGAAACACCCTTTACCTACATGATTTTGTACTGCACACAAGCAAATAATTTTCTCCTCCAAAGAAAGACTAAAGGGCCCAGCATGGTTGGACCCACGTCTAATTGTCGATACGCGGTCATGTGGTGTTAAGATGTTTGTTTTGCACAGACCTTTCATGGTCCACAAGACACACCCAAGCTTCCCCTCCAGCTGCAGTGTACGTCATAGTGTTTTGTCGTGTGTGGTTTACAACAGGATAGTAAACAAAGCAGTCATGGCAAGTTCACAACTTCAGAGGAGGAAACAATTGACGAGCGAGTTATATACTTCCGTACATACTTCTTCACGCCCTCGAACAATTGCTCCTCAAAATCTGCTCTCTGACTGAAAAACCACAGTCCTGACTGTCTGTGCTACTCGACGATCCATCCCGCCTTGCACAGATAGTCTGAACAGCGACTCAGTGCTGTTTTCCGCATAAATGCACACACCCATTAAATTCAGACCAATCAAACAATAAGGGAAATAGGGTAAGGTTGCTAGTGAGTTGACAGGAAGGGACAGACACCATGAGCCTGCGAACAAAATGACGCAGTTTTCATCATGCAGTGTGGCTCATGGAAGTTCACAAGGTTCCTCGGCTGCAGTAACATTATTAAGGCCTTCACACAGATTTATTTTTTTTCCCCAAAAATTTGGCACAATCCAGCACTTTCAAGCAATCTTAGTGATTTAAGAGGCTGAGTGAAGGTCATAATATGGTGAGAAGCGCTTTCTTAAGTTGATTCTACAAGGAACGTCTGTGAGTCTCTCAAGTGATGGAAATATGTCTGCAGGTATGCGTGCTCATTCTTAGTAAGGAGATACGTGTTGGCATTTCATAAAAACTTCTGCAAATTCTCAAGGAATAACCACTCTGAGTCTGGGTCTACCCCGCCAAGCCTCACAACCTGCTTTTGCTTTTCTCTGGAAAAGTGTAGACAGAAACCTGGTGTCGGTGTAGATATTCTGACACACTAACAGACACACTCATCATCTGACTCATGTGGTGATAAAATACACCTAATGATGTTTGACATTCTTTCTAAAAGTGTTGGTTAACTGTTTTTAAAAACATCTGCCATTAACACGTGCACATTTTTCTTAAAACAATTTATGAAATGCTTAAAGCCAATTTGAAAAGTATCAGTATAGTCTAAATCACATTAAAGTTGTGATCTTGTTTTGTTATCTGCAGTCCCATTGCCAAACATGGTGTGGAACCTTTTGTGCAATCTTTCATAGTAAATTGACTCAATATAGATATCTGAATTAAGTTCTTTAGAGGGTGTCAGAGTATGTACTGCCAGCTGGATGGAACAAGGTGTAATGGTGTGTAATATGAGGAAATGAGAACAATTTGAGGAGAAAGTGAAGTCAAACTTGGAAAAATAAAACGGGAAGGAATGAAAAGAAATAGAAAAAAGTCTAAGAAGATCAAATAATCAAAACTCTGAACTCTGGGAGCGGAGAATGGTGAGATGCTGAGATAGATAAAATCAAGAAAAGGCAGATGGAGTGGAAAAAGTGAAATGGAAAATGTAAATGAGCCAGATGGATTAGGGGGGAAAAAAAGACTAAAATAGGGGGAGTTCTGCATTGGGTCATTATGGAGGAATGTTAATATGATTAGTGAATGACTGACCTCGCTGTCTGGAACTGGTGCCTGGTTGGTCTGATGACTGCTGAACGTCTGTTTCACACACACACACCCTTGCGCACCCCCGCACACACACCCTAAAATACAAGGATGAATGCTTACATCAGACACACACACCCCTGCAGATGCAACACACACAAGAATGAATTCATGCTCCCACATTCACTGGAAAGCAGACAGAAAGGCAGAATGAGTCAACATGCCATAACTTATCTTCTGTTTTTAAAAATCCCTAAAAGTCTGCCTCCAGGGTTTGGGTCAAGATCTACAAGTAATAATTAATCTTTACTAAATAGGTTCTCAAATCACTACTTCTGTAATTTCTTACTAGAGTAAAAATACTGCTAATCCCTTTCTACATAAGAGATACTATTGAACAAAATTGTGACACCAGTTTAATTTGTATTTATTAAACTTAAAAACCTCAGGAAGTCTGCTGCACCAAAGAACTTGGAGTAGACAAAAACACCTTGCCTAAAAAGAATAGTGTGTTATTCACTGACAAATGAACAAAGAAACAATAAAATTGAAAGAAAATAACATAGCCATTGTATATTTGCCTAACTGAAACTACAAGATAATCCTCAGACTTTGGTTTTAATTTATCTGTCAGAGGTATGCAAAGATTCCTGGATTCACTTTTTAATTATATTCTGCCAAACACCTACGCTCTGCTTCTGCTTTTCAGGTTTAAAATAAACTATATTAAGATGACTTGTGGAAATATCAAAATGTCCTTCAGTTTTATAACAAATAAATCAAGTTTAAAACTTTGTAAATACTTTGTACAGTAGTCTCCATCTATTTTCAGTTCAGTACTTATGGATTCATGTATTGGCAGGTTTTTCTGTGGAATGTAACTTCTTAGTCATTTGCAGACAACCCGTCTATTCGCATATTTCTTTATGAGTACAATTCTCCTTTGCATGTTGGCTACTGTTTGCAAGTAAAGAACTGCCATTCATTTTATTCTCTGCTGATTGAGCGAAAATAAGGAAGACTGTAGATATTGTCTTCTCTGGTAATGCCAAGAACATTTCCATTGTGCATGTCAACTCATATTAAAGTATAGACAGTACTAACATGGGCCTCGTTCGATATTCACAGATTTTAGTTGTAATCCCAAATCTTTACAAATATTGAGAGTCTACTGTAATTTAAGCAAAAGAAATCCTGGGATTGATTCGGTGCACTGTGTTTATCATTGGTGGCCGCTGCAACGTAGGCCAAACAGACAACAACTTGTGTTCATACATATAACACCATTTTTTCATCTTTTGCTGAGTTTTGTTGATGTGGGCACACTAGCTGTTGTTTCTCAAGTACGTGTACATGAGAAGACACTGTATACTGCTGTTTATGTATGAGTAAGCAAAGATAAAGTGTGTTTGTGTGTACTTAGAGATTGTGTGTGTGCACCTCTTGAGGTTCTGGGAAAAACTTCTTATGCTAAATAAGGTGAGTCATCTGATAGATAAGAACTGCTGAGGGAGAGAGGGAAGGAAAACAGTTGGTGAAGGGAGTGTAGGGAAACCTTTTTAAAAGTCACTGAGTTGCACAATATGAGGAGATTTAAGAAACTCAAGAGATGTAAGGCGAGGCACAGAAAAAAGATTGTTGACTTAAAGTCTTTGCTGAAGAAAGTGCTGCAAGGCTCAGAGGAGTAAAATCTTTAGGAACAGCTGGAACACCAACATATTCATTTAGGTTTTTGGTGAAGTAGTCAAATGTGTAGTTAATCATTTTTATAAGCTGTACCATTTAAGCAAGTAAAGAACTTGCTTTACTTGCAAGGTTCATACAGTATGAGCAGTCCAAAAAGTATGATTCAAATTGATGTGGACATTTTTAAAAATCCCCATTGCCAATAAAACGTAATTGTAAAGCTAATAAAAAAACAGAATCCATTGTTTTTCAAAAGACATTACATAATATCAATATTTTTAATACAGACATGTGGTCCAACTAAAACTATTTTCATGTACTATATATCCACTTTTTTTTTTTTTGCTCTGTGGCATTGCACCTGCCTCCACCTCGTTTGCACTGTTGATCTCTCTCATCTTCCTCTGAATTATACTTTTTTTATTAATATTAAAAAGCAAATAGCCATAATTTTTGCAGTTTTTACAAGATAATTTTTTGCATTCTATTTTACAAACAAACAGCTCAGAGCCAGTAATTAATGCTTGGCACAAGCTGGTACCTAACCATCTGAAGCTGCGTTACCTGGGCAACAAGCACATTTGTGGGATGCAGAACTCTGTAATCTTGAAGACTGATCCACTGACTTTTTATGCAAAGCAGCAAAACTTTCACTCATCAAAAGCAAAGCAGTCCCATCCATTCACCTACTTGTTGCTACTCCCTGCTGGTCACCTGGATAAAAATAGTCTCTTACACTTTTCCATGCTTACAAGAAAGAAAGTTAAATCGTTGCTGTTATAGTTTTGGTACACATAGCATAACAAAATGAATCAACGCCATTCATCTTAGATTCACATCAAGATGAAACGGTTCGAGTCTGCTGACATCATTAACCAGCAGACATTATGCTGGATTTGTTGGTGTTGTTTTGTGAAAAATAAAGAAACAAGTGTACAGTTGAAATGCTGGGAAGTTTTTGCTACAGATAATAAGTGAAACTAATTATCTGTCTATCCCTTTCATTTTTCTAAAACTATTTTTCTTTATATCAGTAAAATTATAACTTTTCACAAACACAAATTCTTATGATGTAGCATGAAAAGCATTTTATAAAATCTTTTTTTAATAGTGAAATTATCCCTTTTTCCTTTTTAAGCTCAGATAAGATAGTATTGGAAGTTCTGCTTTATCTGGTATTTCATAATAAAAACTAAACTGAAAATGAAACCCTAATGGCTTGGTCTTGCTTCTTCTTAAATATTGTCAGAATAACAGTATTTAAATGGTACAATGTTCACTGAGAACTCTTTAGCTTAAAGTAATATGCACATATGACTCTTCTATTAAATATGGTATGTTGTGGTTTAGCCATGTGGATTTTTATCCTTTTTTTACCATTGTTGACATTCAGCCATTGGTTCTTTCAAAAAGGAGAGATTTGTTTCTGCTAACTAAGAAGCATCCAGCCTCTTCATTGAAGATGTCTCAATAATGTTTGGGAGTTACAGCCAAGTCCCTCACACTGCCTTTCTCACTCACACACACACATGCACACCCCAACAGACTTCTACCCTCAGCCCCCTCCTTTCCTCTCTGTCCTCCCATCTGTGGGTTCAGATGAACAGAAGTCTCCTGGGGCTTTTCATTGGCTGAGCTCCACGCTAAGAGGCGAGCTAATTGGCCAGCTGGGGCCCGGACGTTTGTTGGAGACAGGGCATTGGCCAGAATTAGGATCAAGTGACAAGTCATTGGTCATATCGGGTTAGTAACCTGGCAACATTTTATGCTCTCTCCCTTGAGAAATCCTGGTAAGCGATTAAAAAACTAATTTTCAAGAACTCTTGACCATAATTTGATAACAGCTTTCTATTAAAAATTATTCATTTGCAGCATTTTGGTAATATAAAAATGTGTGTGCATGTTGCAAGTCCTTGCAGCTTTTGTGTGAATTTGCAAATAACCCTCAATGATGAGGTTCCTAATTGTTGGAAGGACTCAATCACCTTCATCTTCACCAGATTATTAATCCAAACAGCCCAGTTATCATAGCCAACTGGTTACCATGGCAAGCACAAGTGAATGGATGTAGGATTTTCTTTTCTCCTCTTTCTTTTTGTTAGTCTTTTAGCAAGCTGGGGAAAAAGATTGATCGTGATGTTTTATTAGTTTTCATTAACCATTTAAATTTGTTTTTAGTCTTTTCTTCTGCATTTACAGTTTTTCACCTCAAGCTTCCCCTTTTATGTCCTAGAAAAAGTTTCATTTACAAATATTCTGAAAAACAGGAATACATTCAAAAGATCTGCAAAAATATCATGTGTAACCTCTGTCCAATGTCAGACTGCAGTTTAGAAGAACAGCATTTTGTCACAGCAGCACCATCACAGTTATACTACTTTTCAACTATTTCACAGTTGATTGTCTTTGTAAGATGTATGTTTCTATGCTCAAGAAATCAATAAAGTTATGGTCATTCAGAGTGATTTATAAACTTGAAAAAGACAATTTATTTAATATGACACATCTAAAGTAGCTTTTTTTTTATTTTGTGCAGCGGAAACCAAAATTGTATATACACCACATAAAACACAAATACACACTTTTTTCTATCTTTGTCTGATGTTATATCAGGCCAATCTGTTCTTGTTTTAGGTTAGTTAGAGTTACCAATATTACCTCTATTTACTAAATACCACATTGACAGCAGGAATATGTCAGAGATGTATTTTAGTGTCTTAAAAATTCAGTCTTACATACATTTTCTCAGTATTTGGTAGGATTGCCTATGAACTGCATGACTTGATTCAAATGTGTTAAGGTCCCTTCCACAAGCTTCTGACAAACGTATGCAGAGGTCTGGATCATTCCTTCTGACAAAACTGTTGAGTCAGGTTTTGCTTCCACTGGCTTTTTCAGATCTACCCACAATTCTCTATAGGACAGAGACCAGGGCTTTGTGATGAATTAGAATTCAAAAGCACAAAACCTTGTTTACTTTGTCACAGGGTATTTATTTCATCTACTGTAGGTTTTATTAGAAAGCTTTATGTGGTAAAGTTCAGTAAATTTTAGTACTTAGGATTTTTCCAACTTGTTCAAGAGGTTTGACATTGTAAAGCCTTGCTGAGTTGACATAAGTCAAAAATGTTCTTTATTCCTGGTTTTATTTTCGTTTGTGGAACCACTTTGGATTCACTGAATCCAAAGTGACTAGGGGTCTGAGTGACTGCTCAGACCCCTAGTAAAGTTATTTTTTTCCCCCTAAAAGTACGTCATTGTTGCAAAATGATGTGTTAGAAGTAACTTAATGTTGTTTTTGCTGCCTAAACAAACCATACAAAAAAAATTCTTACCTTTTGCACAACTTAAACCTCTATTAATTTCATGACTTCAAAACAATAGTACTTTTTTATTTTTACCCTCTTGCTGTCCTTCATAGTGGGTTAATATTGATCCACTTCCAACTTTTCTGTTATTAAGTAGTGGATAGGGAGCTAATCCAAAGGAAATGAGAGGTGAAGGTTAGTCACCAAGGATTAGTCTGGTCCCAGGACATCAAACGTTCCATTCCCACCCAGGAGATAATCATAGCCACGTTGGCCAGGAAATTAAGTGGCTGCCTTCTGGAGGGTTTCCTAATCCCTGTCCTGTTCTCCTCTTACATTTTCCTCTCTTTCCCAACCTTGGCGCTTTTTTCTAGGCCCGTTCAGCTTTTCTGGCCAACCTCACCTTTGACCCCACCTGGACCAGAGCTAAACCCTTGCCATGGTCAATCTACAGCATATTGCTTATTTCTGCAAAAAAATGTCTATCTTCATTTCTTGGGTGATTTTTGATGGATGACCCTATCTTTTTTTTTTAAGTAATAGCTGATGCTTCGGCCAAGCACAAGGTTTATGATCGATTGAAAACTGTGCAGGGATGTGTTTTTATTCAGGAACAACCTTAACTATTTAACCTTCAGTGAGTAGTAGCATTGATACTGAAATGCAAGTTGTTTACATAAATATATGTACAGTAAGTAGTTCAACACAACTAATATAATCCATAAGTTTCTACAAATCCTATTCAAAAATTCTTCAACCCTTTTATGAAAAGCATCTTTTGAACTTTGTGGTCAAAGTTACAGAAAATTGCTAAAATGTCATCATACCATTTTGATGGTGTAATGTTCACTAAAGATGATGCCAGAAAAATCCATTGGGTCACAGGAATTTTTTTCTGTGTAAATAACTCTCCCTTACCTGTTGCTGTACACCGTTGGTCTGCTAACTGAAAGACAGCTACTAGACTTTTTGCCTTCATTTAACCAAAAATAATTTGACTGATAATATTTCAAGTGCCCTAAAACAGAGTCATGGTGTGGAAACTAAAGGAGTGTTAGTCATTGGTCCTGGGGTGACATTGTTTTAAAGTACAGAGGGTGAGCTATTAGCTGACTGACTTGTTTATTTTTTTACTTTCTTTTCTATTTAATACCATTTTACTTAATGTTATCATACTATGAGAATCTCAAACAACTCTCAAACTGCTCTTAGTATAGCATTTTTTTGGTGTTTTGACCTTATGGAAATATGATAGCCAGTTTCTTCTGGTACCGTTCCTGTGGAACCTCATGTTCTTAGGTTTACATGGTCCAACCAGCACATTAGTGGCATCCATGCTTCATGATGGATGACATGTCATTTTCCCTCAGGATTTCCTGATACTTGATTAAATTGAGGTTTCCAGTGCCAGAGGAAACAAGCATTCCCAGAGCATCACTGAGCTTCTTTCTAGGCATGGTGTTCTTTACAGCTTATTCTTTATTCTTCCTCTTTCAGACATACCACTGATCAATAGATCCAAAAAGTTTCAATAAGGAATCCTAAAACCTCTTTGGCTTATTTATGTACTTGAGAAAAAAAATTGGAGTGTAGACATATTGGAGTAATGCACCTACAAGCTTTTAGTAGGTGCATTACTATGAAAACTGAGATATCTGTGGCTGCTTCCATAAAGACTTTCTGCAGTTCTTTTGCCATCAGTTGAGGATTTTCAACCACCTAAGGAATCTGGTGGACATTGTTGGTAGCCTTTTTTGTTTTATTTCGTCAGGTCAGCATAGCCACTTTTCCTTTAACTTTAGACTCCTGGGGGCGTGCTGTGATGGCGCAGGGGGTTAGCACGCCCCACGTTTGGAGGCCTTAGTCCTCGACGCGGACGTCGCGGGTTCGACTCCCGGTCCCGGCGACCTTTGCCGCATGTCTTCCCCCCTCTCCTCACCCTCCTTCCTGTCTGCCTACTGTAGAAAAAATAGGAGCCACTAGCGCCGCAAAAACTCTTCGGAGAAAAAAAAATAATAACTTTTTTTGAAATATTTACTCCCTCTTCTGGGATTTTTTAAATTGCTTTCTTTGTGCCAAGCAGTGATTTCTTATTTCTGATTTTGGACATTGTACTTGAATTAGTGACACACAAAGTTATTGCTAAGAGTCCTGGTATCTGAGGTGTTCTAACTTAAGCACTCCTGAATCAATTAATGGAACTCATTATTAGTTATTTTTAGTTGCTTCAAGTACCTGATGCCTGATTTGGTTAAAATACTTATATAATATTAGTTCTGTTTAAATATCTAAGCTGCTTTTGTGTTGGTTCTTCCGTTCAAACAACTGAAACATTTTGAATTTCACCAAAAATAAATTAATATATTTTTATGGAAAATAGGCATTCATCACATTTTATAAAGATAACTCTTGAAATATGTAAAGCATGCGTTTCATTATGGTTAATCAGCTTTTCAAATTCTGAGAAATTTAAAAGTTGGCTCTTACCAGAGGAGGTTTCTTAGGGGTCATTAAAAGTAGGCCAGGAATGGCTTAAGGTTTAAAGATTCCCTATTTGTCTGCATTTCTTCTCTGGTAGGAACCACAGTAAGAACAAATCACTGCCGGTGCTTCGTGTATGTGCCGCTTTATGTGTTTATATCTGGCAATGTACTCAGGTCCACATGGTAAATGAAAGCACAGCATAGCAAAGGGATTTTTTCTCACTCTTTGCCTGCCATGTCATCGAGTACAAAAGAAAATGCAGCCTCCATTTTTCACACTTCTTAGTCCCCATTTTCTCTTTATTTCTGCTGCCCCTGCTGTCATCTTTTCTCAGATGAAAGCAGCACATAGGCAGATGTTAATCATTTGTTGGCTCTGTGTTATTGCATCACTTGATCTCTGCGAAATGTAAAACGTTAGCAATTTTATGTAAAGATTAAAAGATCTGAGTTTGAGATAAAAAATTGTTTTTTCCCCATCATATTAAATTTTATCTTTCATGTCATTTCAAATATAGCACATTTCTCACTGCTAATTAGTAATTTTGACATTCATTTTCTTTAATAAAATGATCTCTTGATTAGGGTAAAGAAAAAAACAACCCAGAAAGAAGTTCATTTGTAAAGACTGGCATCATTAACTGGGTAGGAGAATATGTTTATATATCAATCACAATTGTTCCCAATTTATGCACTTTTTAAAATATAATAACTTACCAGTTAATATTGCTGCCTAAACTGATCTATACTTATGGACATTGCTAACTTACCAGTTAATATTGCTGCCTAAACTGATCTATACTTATGGACATTGCTGTTAAAGATGTATGAAAAATGTTAAAGTATATTCTTCCTTGTTTGTAGGAGCATAGTCTCACTGATTTTTTTTTCTGAGTAGATTTATTTATAGAAAACCTTGACATTTTATTTTTACTAAATATTACTGTAGCTTTTGAATCTATGCATATTTTACATTTTCATGTTGACCAGGGTTAAACCACTAATTATTATTCCAAAATGTTCTGTTTCCTAGTGGAATAAATGTGAAAGTCCATTTTAAGTTAGAAAATTCCAAAAAGACCTATTTGCCTAAACCTGTCCATTTAAGAGCAATGATTAAGAGGTTTGCTTTTATATCTTCACATATACTGTATACTACTACCATGCTTGGCTCTTGATCCTTTTTCTTTTATGTCATTTTAACTGAAAAAAATTCAGTTAAAAATATACTTAATTTTAACTGAAAATCTTAAAAATAAGTATAAACATTTTGTGGTAAATGTGATTTATCCTCCTTCATCTTGCCACCAGCATTAGTGAGGTTGATGGTAAGAAAGTAAAAATAAAATCTCTGAAGCTCATTGTTTTTGAGCTGCAGCAAAATATGTTATCTTGTTGTCTGCTTGACAACTATTAGATGCTTTTTTAATAGATTCAAACAAGAGGTGATTTTTTTTCCAATGTGCAAGTATAACTTATGAGATAGCAAATTTCTTTACATATTTTGTACATATATCTTTATCAGGCTGGAGTTTAAGCATATATTTTAGCTTGGTTGGAAATGTGGAAAATCTAATCAACTTGCTGCTGTGACACCTGAATCTCCCCGCTGTAGGACAATAAAATGATATTTCTCTTCTATCCTATAGACAGAATAAACACATGACGGACAGAGCCGGGTGGGGGGAAAAAGCACAGACAAAGTTAAAAAGAAATAAAAACTGAATCTGGGAAATGCGAACTGAGGAGACAGTGGGACTGGAGAGGTCAAGACTTTCATAAAATTAAATGGGATAAAAAATATATGAGGAAGGCACAAAAGTCTCCCCAGCCACCATCAACCCCTGACTGGAGCCAATCGTCAGAGAGACGAACTGAGTTTGTGTGAGAGGCGGAAGGAAAGAGTGCCACTTTCATCCTATTACAGCTCCATCTAACCTTCCGCTGAAGCCACCTGCTCCCACTGTCACACAGTCATAATCTCAAACTCACACACACTCATGCATCTCACATTTGGAGTCTCATATCCAGACTGTACGTTGAAACACATTCCCTGGTGCCAAACGGTATAGATGTTGCTGAGCAATGTAATTTCGGTCTTAATACTTCACTGAGATATCATAGAGTATTAGATAAATAAATATAAAAATCCTGAAATTCAAAAGCAGCTGTGCTTCTCCCTCTTAAGCCACTGATACAATGGAAACTGAAAAGCTGGTTGAAATTTAGCCTTCCCTCATCTTTTCTGTCTCTCAGCTCTCTCTCCCATTATGTCTTGTCTTCGTCAGGTAATTGTCTCCCCTTTAACCTGTACCTCCTTTGATTCTCCTATGCTTCTGTCTCTGTGACTTCCTTGGAATTCACCTGCCTTTGTTCCAGCTAATCCTCAAAGGAGGAACTTTTTTTAAGTCTGGAAGTTTGGGGTAGAAAGGAGGCACATATTGGAAGTGTGGGAAGGGGAGAGGTACAGGGACATACTATCAGGGTGGCAGGGAGGAAGTGTGGGGGGCTTGGCTTATAGGAATCCAAATTATCTTCCTGCACTTTTCTAGCTCGCTTTCTCTTCATTTTTCTCCCTTTTCCTTTTGTACGTGGCATCACCCGCGAGTCTCTCCTCCACTCCGTTTTGCTCGTCTTATCAGCTCCCCACCTTGCACTTTCATGGACGAGCTTAACTGTTAAGAACACTAAGGACTGGATAAACCTGTGTGGGTGTGCATGTGTGTGAATGTGTGTTGGTTTTTAACTTGCGCTGTTTTTGTGCTATTAATTTCCCGTTGTGTCTGTGTCATTGAATAGTAGGCATTAAATATGGTGTGCCTTCACATGTGTGTTCTCTTCTTGTCTGCGTGTGCTTTGTGTGTGTGTGCTTCCCAGGGCTTTGCAGCAGAAACTAATCCTATCCCCTCTTCCATCGCCTTACTGTACCTTCCCTCTTACTATCATTTATTTATCCCCATCTTGTTTCTTTTTCCTAGCACACTCAATTTTTTCAATAGAATGCCTTGCAAAAATATTCACACCCTTGAACTTTGAACTTGAACCTATTTTGGCATGTCACAATGACAAAACATAATTGATCTTATTCTGATTTTGTTACAGACCAACACAAAACAGTGCTGTTTTTAAAATTATTTTACAAATAAAAAATTTTAAATTAACTTTATCTCCGAACCCTTAAATAAAATTGTTGACAGTATATTACGCTCATTAGTTCATTGAGTCAGGTTTTGTGTAAGATTGACATTGCCATGGAGTTACTAACTACCGAACCATGGATGGAGTCAATACAAAAACGCATCACACTTTTTTCTATTTTGTGTAAACTCCTTGGGAAACTACTGATCCTTAAAGTACCACTTCACAGTTAAGCTCTACTTTGTGTTGGTCTACCACATAAAATCCCAATAAAATAAATAATTTGTTTGTAATGTGGCAAAATGTGAAAAAGTTCAAGACAGGGGAAAACTCTCGCAACATCTATATGCTTTTGTTCCCAACCCTTTTCTTCTCCATAATTGATTTTACACAAATAATTACTGCAATCTTAAAATGAATTACCGGAAACATTGGAAATTGCATTTATTATTCACTATGCTTGTTATAAAAAAGTTAAAATAATTTCACCCGATTTTCTACTTAAGATTAAAAGTGTTGCTTCCACCATGAAAACAATTTTACCAATTAAGCCTAATCTCTTTTAATTTGAACTCATAAAACTTCCACTAATAGTTCATTCAGTTTAGGAAAAGACTAAAAAATGTTTGCTATTGCTGTCAGTTGAACTCTTATGGGGAATAAATAACCAGAGGCAATTACAGGCTTCCGTGTTGTTCATTTGTGGTAGACTGTCAAAGCAGATCTGGTTTCAGGATATGCTCCCTTGGAATTAAAAAACACACCTCTCAGGTTTCCCAAAGAAGTATCACTTTACAGTTTTTCATACAACTGTTTTACACACTCACAGACAGATGTCTCACATAAGGAATAGCTACAGAAAATCCATAGTTTCCATAGTTTTATTACAGAGTTTTTTTTAACCGTTTGATCAGAATTGTGACCAAAGAGCATGAGCACGACAGGAGATGACAGTCAATTAGATTTCATTGTTTTTTATACAAAGTAGTAGAAAGCCATGTTCTTTTGGAAGATAATCAATAAAAAAATTGGAGAGGTTTTATATTCAAGAAATGTGGGTTTTGTAAATTATATGAAATATTTTATTAGGTCTTTTCACAATTTGAGACCCATAGAACCTTTTAGGAAGCTTTTTACATGCAGTATCAGTATTATCAAAATCTTTTGTTCTTGGAATTGTCTCAAGTTGGACATTTTTAAAACATGTAAGATAATGTATTCGGGTGCTGCAAATTTGTATTTCTTTAATAGTGGTTGTTGTAGTAAACTCTGACATTTGCATATTTTACATTAGCAAACAAATTATTATTTATTATTATTAATTATTATTGAGCATTATTGCCACTTTCATTATGTTTTAAATGCAACAACCATACTGAATTTTCAGGGCTTTTGGGTTCCCGTTCCATTTCAGAAACTTAAACAGCACCTGATAGATAATCTTAATCTATAGTTCTATAGTTGAGAAGATTATTAATATAAATATTAGAAAAACTTTAAGATCCTTAAAAGTACTTTGGATGCATGTTTAGTAGTAGTTCGTAGTTCAGCAAAAGTGATTGCTGAAAGCTTGGGATGCCATCAAACAAATAGCTTTCAAATCCCACTTAACAAAAGCTGATTTAATTTGATTACTGGTTGTATTTTCTGATCTGTATGTGAACACACACAGAAATTTATTAGCCATGCTTCCATTTACTTACACACGTCCAGTAAATGAACGGGATATGCTTTGCATTAAATAGTATTAATGGCGCTAATCACCAGGGACGCTCTAAGCTGCATGCTTTGGGGAAAATTGACCTTCTGTGGTCTTAATTGTACTAGAGGCTCAACACCGCCGTGACATTTAACTGTGCTCCAGTGTTAATTCTTAGCGTTTTATTCTAGTGCTTTGCTGACATTTCAGTAGGAGGCAGCTTTGCAGGAAAGATGATTGGTGATTCTTTGGCACTTTGAATAAATAAGCACATTTGTTCCCATTGTTTGAGTCTTTCAGTGTCTTTCTCTGCCTTGCATACAGTATTGAGAGAGTTCGGTTCATAGTAAGATGGGAAAAGGCATAACATGATGGACTGGCTTTCACTGCAGTACAGATCTTGCAAAGAAGCATTTAAATAACTTTATCAGTCAGAAGCTAGAAGTTGCTGATTGTTTGTTTACTGTGTACATTAGGTAACATTGATTTCCAAATAATGCATACGTAATTAATGAACCTTTCAACAGTTTCTTGAAACCAACTAGCACCAACTGGGACCAATCTACTGATCTTTCTATTAGATACAAAATAAACAAGCATATTTTCAAAAATATTCTTTATATGGCTGAGACATAGTGTTTTAGGTTTAAAATGACACAAACTGATGGTCATTAAAAAAAACTAAGCCTCTTTCTTATCAACATAAGCAAGGGTCTACTTGTTAAGACTGCAGATGGTGGAGTGACTCTCACCCGTTTGGTCAAAACAGATTCATTAGAAGACTGATGAACTATGGAAAGAGCTAATTTGAATAGCTGTTAGCGTGTGCATAGGTGAACTTGTGTGTGAATGTGAATAAGCATGTTCTTGTAAGGGCACTTGTCGAGTCTCTTTGCTTTAGTGCTACTTTGTTAAGAGGCTGAAGTAATTAGCTGAGAAAATGGAGGGCTTTTCACCAGCAGCTGCAATTACTGCTTTCTGTAGCAGGATTGAATGGATAAATGGATGGAGGAAAGAGTGGTGTACTGTATTAGATGAACAGGGGAGGATAAATAACGACTGTGTTGGCTGTGGATGGAGGACATTAGTGAATAAATGAAAACAATTGTCTGTGGATGCTTATCATTGTGAAAGGTGTGTAAAAAGAACATGCAAACTCGTCAAAAAAGGACAAAATTCTAAAGGCTTGGATTTTACTTTTCTTTCTACATAATCAATAATAATAAAGTCATTCTATATTTTTCCTGTTTGGCTGTCCTGATCAGTAAATAGTTAAATTATCACTGACCACACAGGACATTTTATTCTCTCTAGGCACCCAGTTGGCATTAATTATCATGTGTTAGACCAACAACATTCTGTCTTAGAACCACTACTTGTCATCCTCTTCATCAATAATGTTGACCCTAACATTAACACTTAAAACTTCCATATTTACACAGATGAAAAGGCAATGTATTGTTCGACACTCAAAATGGTTCTCACTTTTATTGCTGCTCAATCACATTTTAAGGCTTTAAACTTGTTTTAAACACAAACAGGAAGGAAACTTTCCAATTCAAAATCTCTGTGGTCTAACATTAATCTATTATAATTATATGGCCTCTTTGGGCTGCTTAATATCTTTAGGCCTACATTTATGTGAGAAGTTCAGTTGGTTATAGTGTACAGTTCCATAATGACCTCTTGTTGTTGGTATGAAAAGTTTTGACAAATTTGCTTGATTTATTTTGACATAAATGCTAATTGTGTATGCAGGCTTTGATAATTATAACTGATTCCATTTGTCTATATTGTCCAGGACTCTCTTGAAAAATAGATTAAATATCACTATTTTCTTCTGCTGACATAAAGGTTTTAATAAAAGCAAGAATTAAGCCATCATATGGATTTTCAGAACTGTGAACAAAGATGTCAGATTGTTTCCATTCCTGTGAATTATTAAAAACTAGTTTTAGATAAGGTCATTAATCCGCATGGGTTTCAATATGAACGAGGAGTTTTGCCCAAGACCCTAAATATGGAAAACTTGTAAAGACAATCTTGGCATTTACAGTCTCATTACACTTTTACTTCTATTCACTTTGCTGGAGTTTATTCTTCCACAGCTCGTTAAAGATCCTGCCACAGCATTTAATCAGGTGGAGATTGAGAGTATTTGGACTTTCCGCCGTAGCTTTTTTGTTCTCAATCCTTAGCTTGTTTATAGACTCATTTTCAGTCAAGCTTTAGGTGTCAGATTACCTTCTGTTAGACTGGAATATTTCAATACATTATACAGAAGACATTTATCAATGACTCCAAGTAGTCTAAGTCCTCTATCTGCTAAATAGGCTCAAATATTTACCTGACACTTTGTGCTAGGTATTTTATTAATATGATTTGTTTTTTGCTGCAGTGTGGCCAAACCTGTCTGTGACTTTGAGTTTGGATTTAACTTTGCAAAACATCACTTTTAAAGCATTGTGTCATATTTTCTTTCTTTTGCTGTTTTGTTTTTGAAAGTAGTGCCTTTTACTTGGCAACTTTTCCAACCTTTCTGATTGCACTGCTGTGCACTTTAAGCTTTAAAATAGTAACCACATTTGCAGAGGCATCCAATCCTTCAATGTTTGGCAACTGCCTCTAATGTTTTTTTCACTTATGAGTGATCTTTCATACTCCAAACTGTTTTTCAGTGGCCTTATCAGACAACCTGATTGATGAACGCTGAGAGTTGCCTCTGAAATACTTGCTGATGTCTTTTCCCCCTTGGGATTGTGTTAACCAGCAGCTGAATCCTTCGCAGAGTTTGGCTAATGATCTGTTGATCGTGTTCAGTAAATGACATCCTGGTGCCCTTATACTTAGAAATGTCTTTGTCAAGATTTTCAGCCCTTGATGCCAGTCTGAGACATTAAAGATAAGGCACTTGCGGATATAAAATCATATGTATGACATAATTAGTAAAGTGAGTTTCAAGTGTATATTTCATAGCTCTGTAGATATTCAGTCCTATGCTGTTTCTTAATTTTTATTGTTATTATTGTCTGCTAATCAAATAAAATGCCTTGGTAAATGTGTTGTTTAAAAAGTGTGACAGAAAGATTTGGTGGTTTGGAAATTATGACATTACAAAACTTTGATATACAATGAAGCTCAGATTATTCATACCCCCTGAAATATTTAGGTTTTAATTTGACCATGTTTCTTCTGACTGGAAATAATACCAGCGTTTTGGAGAAGCTTAGCCAGATTCCAGACTTCTCTGGAAAGAGGTAAAGAATAGGGTGATAGTTAGGAGGCCTTCCTAAGAAGATACAATAGGTTGCTGCAGGTAAATTGACAAAATACTATTGGAGATATGCAAAAAGCTGGTCAGCAACTATAGGAAGAGTTAGACTGCTGTCATGCTAGGAAAAATATCTATAATTTTTGGCATATCACTTAAAAAAAGTTAAACTAAACTGGTGTTATTTGTACATGTCTATATTTTGAGAGATGCATGTCCCCTTTAATATTGGAAATAAATTTGTTGTTTGAAGTAAACTCATTTTATTTTCATTTTTCTAGATCTGCCAAGGATTTGAATAATTTTGGGCTTAATTGTACATTAGTACCAATAAGTACCAGCTCTATTAGTACCAGCTCATGCCTACACACTGTACTTTAGATTTGATCAGAATATAGCTACTTTTAGTTCCTGTACAGTAAGGATGGACTTTAACTTACTGTTTCTGAATTTAGTATAAAGCTGAATGTTTTGTCAATTTACAGGTATATTTATCTCATATCTCAAAGCCCTTTATGGACATTAATGTTTTCAAATGTTTTGTGCAATATGAAAAATACTGTACTGAAAAGACACATTTTTGATTACGTGTCTGTAATTAGCAAGGGAATAATCATTTTGTCTCATTTGAGTTAATTTGTAGTTAAGCGGTGTACCCTTTTTTGTCTTAAAATTACATATTGTAGTTCATTAGACTGGGGTGACCTTTTCCTTTCTACGCCAATATGCATGCCAATAGTTATTGAATGTGCAAAAGCAAAGGCATTAAATACATGACAGAGGACATGACACATGCACAAAGCAACAGTAAGGTAGTAGTGTTTAATTAAGTCAGCCCAAAGTACTGGCAGAGCAGAAAGATGTGACTGATAAATAAAGATTAGACCAAGACAGCCCTTATTCATTGATCTCTCTGAGGGTGAGAGACAGAGCAGGGGGAAAGGACAAAGAGGGATAAAATCTTTTTTGATTTACAGAAGGAGAAAAGGACAATGAATTTAAAAGATCGGTATCTAAAAGTGAGATGCAGATGTGGTTGAAATGATTTAAGTTAAATTTGATAGATGGATACACATTAGCAGGATAGTAACTGCTCAGATAAGATTGGTTGAGAGATGAAACTGTCATTGTTGTGTTATTATTCTGGTGTGTTCCCAACACTGATCCTAATTTACAGCTCATCACATATGGCTGGTATTTAGTTTTATTCCTTAGTTTACACATTTTGAGTAAAGGTTTTTATGCACCCGTCATGGGCTTGAATGTGAGATTAATTTGGGTCTTATAATACTTTATTCTACTCTATATTTTTTTCCTATTTGTATTTACTAGGTGATAAATTCATTGAGTTTAGAACAAAATAATTTGCAGTATGTTTGAGTTTATTTTGGCCAATCTTTTCACCAAATTCAAATCTACAGGCTCAAATACTACAGTTCTTTATGGTTTTTGGTGTTTTGCAAATGAGCAGTTTCAAAAACCTCTCAGATTGTTGAGTCACAATTGCACCGTTACCTAGCAACCTCAGCTGAGTCCAGAATATCACCTAGCAACCCAAGCTAAGCCGCAGTGTTTGGTTAGCTGGTTTTACGGCTGTATGCGCTGTACAATGGCTGCTGTAAAAGACAAATGTTTTGTTGATGACTTGCCATCCAGAAACCACTTGCTGCATTCTTGTTGGTTGTGCATTGGGCTTTATTTCTGCTTTTCAAAGATGTACAGTTGTATAATTGCGCATATGTTTTCATGTGCAAGTGTAAACATTGATTTTGGGGAGGCATGGCCAGCAGCAGTTTATTTGGATTTAAAGTGACAGGAGGTCCTAAAAAAGCTCATTCTGAGTTTAGACAATTTGGCCTAATTTATACAACCTTATGTGAAAGAAATTTGTTTTGACTTCCTGCTTTTGCAGCTCTTTTTGGTTGTCTTCATAGCTCAGTAAAGTAGTTTTCCTAAGCCAGGGGACTACTGAGTAAAGTCTGCTGGGCTCCTTTCTTCATTTTGAGACAGGAAAGGAGTTTGAGTAAGAAGCAGGAGGAAAGATAGAGATTTTAAATAAGCTGAGTTGAAGGAAGCGATTTCACAGCACTCCTAAGAACCCTTTATTTAGCTGGAGCGAGGTTGGTTAATGAAGAGAAATGATTAAGTCTGCTCTGGGAGAGGTGTAAGCACAGACGGTTGGGGAGAAAAAGAAGAAAACAATGAAGGGGTGCCAGAAACAGAATCACAAAGAAAAGGAAGACTCAGTTCAGAGTTTGGACAAAGTACTCTAATTTAAGCTGTATACATCTACAAAATGCTCTGTGCCCATCTAAGGTTCTTTGATACATCCTTGAAACAGCTCAAGTGAAAGGGACTGGACTCTGGATCTTTCATGTCTGTGTTTCATTGTATCTGTGGAAAAAAAAGAGAGACAGAGAGAGAAACAGTAGGAGTGTGTGTCAGTGCTGAAAGTGATGGGTGGTGTATTTTATGGGTAAATTGAAGGGTCTGTTAAAAGGAGAGAGATGAGCCCCTCTTACAGTGTGTGTGCCTGTGTGTAGGCGTGTGTGTGCGTGCTCTCCCTCAGCATCAGTCTCTTCTGCTTGATTTCTGTGCTCTCCTCCCTGCCTCTCCTCTGCTCACTATGCCGTGAAATGGTTTTTCACTAGACCATTACCCCTACCAGGGCACTACTGTGCTGCCACAGGACTCTGTGAGTGAAAGGGAGTGTGTTAAGGTGTGTGTGTGTTTGCCTGGAGAGAGGGAATGATGTGTGTTTGTGTAGCTGCACTTGAAACAGAAAGATTATGATTTTGGTTTTTTTTTTCAATCTGTGGTAAAGATGAGTTGTGTACAGCTACCAGTACGTAGCCTTGTGTGTGTGTGTGGCTGCATGTGATGGGAAAGGTGTGCTTATCTGTACAGTGCCTTGAATGTTTTCATATTTTCAGTCAAACACAGAGCAGGACTGATAATACATGATTTTCTTTTTCTAAATACATGTCTTAAAAGTGTAGCATGCTTTTGTATTCATCCTCTTTTACATTCATATCCTTTAATAAAGTCCTGTTGCAGATGTTGTCTAGTTAGAAAGTGGAAGTGGCCTGTGTGTGTACTTTAATCTTTTTTGAGTTATAAAACAACATCCTTACCTTTAAAAATGTAATGTTTTCCTGTTTAATCCATTATAGAAGTATGCTAATCAAATAAGCAGCCAAAACATCACTTGTTATTTTGGTCTAGACCTGAAATTGATTTAGTGACAGAGAAAAGACTTGGAAAAATTGATGTAAACGTTTGTATTGAATCTTGGGGGCTGAATACAAATTCACTCAACTCTTTTAACATTGTGAAAAAGTTAGAAAGCCGTATCATTTTTCTAATTTATTTGCTGGGTTTTACATTTGTGAGAACGTTTTGTGTTGACGTGTTTAATTGATGGGTGTTTTCCAGATGAAAACAGGTTTTTGTTAAATATATCTTTCTCACATCACTTTTTGTTGTACTTTTCATGTATTTTCAGCTTTTGCTTCACCAACTCATCGTTGCTCGTAGCCTCCACCGCGTGATACAACTCATTCAGCCTCTCGTCTCTCCCCATCTCAAGTTCCCCCTTTAACATCTTGTTTAAATTGTGCCGTTAATATCTTTTCCACCTCCCCACTCTGCCGCCCTTGTCTTCACCTCATTCGCTCTCTTGTTTTATAAGTCACCTCTCATCTCTTTTCTCTCCCTTTGCCCCTCCTCAACAACTTCATAATTTCCCTCCTCCTCTGTAAGTCATTTTACTCTGGTCTCATTCGCTCCAGCTCTCTTTCCTCCGTTCTTCACCATTTAATGCCTTTTCATTCCTTAGCTTCCAAACTCTATTCGCTCTTAATATCCCGCAGTTTCTTTACCTGAGATATTGAAGCTATAAAGACAGGTGTTCAAAAGAAAGCAGGACCAGCAAATCTGATTTATATGCCTCCTGGCGTCGTTCCCCTGAATACAGATAGAAGAGGAAAGGCAAAGAGGGAGAGCAAATAGCTGTGCTCTTTGATATCAAAATCTCAGCATGTTGTGAAGGAGAAAGCACTGAGCTTTCTTCGATAGCTCCAGTCTTTTGTCTCCAACACACCTCACCTCATATCATGTGGTTTTGATTTTTTTTCCCTCTGTCCTTCTTTCTGGAGCTGGGATTACAGTTCCAACCTCAAACTTTAATGGATTTTGTGTGAGCAACACAAAGTAAATTATAATTGAAATGTAAATACAGTAGAACATTGTTTTCAATTTGAAATGTGTGGCATGCTTATGTATATTTACCCCTTGACTCTGATACACCTAAATGTAATCCGTACAACTATATTTTTTCAGGAATCTATGTTGATATGACTTTGTTTCATCATAAATCCAACTGTGAAGGTCTCAGAGGTTTATGAGAAAACATTGGTGAGCTTAGGGCATCAGGAAGATCAAAGAACATGATAGGTCAGGAAGAAAACTGTGAAAAAGCTCTGAATATTTCTCAGAGAACTTTTCACTCTGGAAACCAGAGGTGGGTGACATGGATTTCAAATTTTATCACGATATTTTGTGATACTATTGTGATAACTATACGAATATTAGGAACCATTTTGTGGGGCTTGAAACAACAGGAATTGGAATTTATTGTGACAACAATAATTTAAAATTTATGGTGATCAGAAATGTATCGCGATAAATGCTAAACGATACAATCATTGCCCACTTCTACTGGAAACCAAACAACACCTAAATATAGGTCACATGCCAGTACAGCAAAAGTCAGAGAAGCAGGCTAGAGGCCGATGGTAACTCTAGAAGAGCTGCAGAAATCCACAGCTCAGATTGGAAGATTAATTAATCAGTGATAAGAATAGCAGTGTTAAAATAAACGGTTACTCTTTTCATTAATGAGTAATCTAACTAATTACTTTTTCTATTGTTACATTACTGTTACAATTTCTGACACAGGATGGAAATGAAGTCCAACTTGGAAATTTTACACAATCTTATTCATATAAATTTTGGGTGAAAGCACTGTTTTACTGTGACAAATGTGAAATTAAAATGCATTTAACGAGCACCAAAAACATTTTTTGTGTATGGCTGTGTGTGTTTGCCCAGATAAAGTATGTTGATGTTTCGGTCTTTAGTCGACTTCATTTGAAAGCAGAGCGAAGCTGGAATTTCCCCGCTGAATAGACCGGAATATTCTCAGAGGGAAATATTGTGCTTCAATGAAAGAGAGAGGGTAAAAAAAAACAGGAATATGTGAAGAAGGAGAAAACAAGATGATGAGGGTTAAAGTGAGAACCAGTGAGAAGAGGAGGTAGGACAGATTGAACTGTCAGCAGTTTGGATTAATCTCTGCTCTTTTCCTTTCAGTATGGAGATGAGGTGCAGTTCGCTTCATGTGAAACTGTGTGTGTGTGTGTGTTTGTGAAAGAAAGAGAGAGACATAATATTTTGAAGTAACCTAATCTTGGATGGAGACCCTTCCTACCCCCACCCCAACAAACCTCAGAAGACCTAAATCCCTAAAAATGAGCTCTTTTTTGGTCCTAAATTACCAGAGTATCACAAACACCCAAACATCGAGAAAATGAGGGGCTTATGACTGTGCACCCACAAGCTTCCGCTCCCAGCTTTAAAGTTTGTTCTTCCTTTAATATAGAGTTTGATACAAGATTCTGTACTAGTAAGATGCCACAACTTTAGGTATCTACTGTTCCTGTTTCTACTGCTCCAAACTAATGTTCATTTTGTCCACCAGGTACCAGGCAGAGGCGCTGATCCCCGTCTGACTCCACGATACGAAGAGGTGGAACGCCAGTATGCCTCCTTACCAAGGTACAATTGTCTCCCTCCATCTGTGATAAACTCCAAATCCTTTCTGTTTATTTTTCTTCCTCTAATTTAATCTTTGTTTACAACTTTTCTTCCTAAATTTCCCACACACCGGAACCCGCCACACCTCCACCACTGGAGCCTTCTCTACTCTTTTCAAACCTGTTGAATGCCTTTTTTAATTATTTTGTCTTGGCAAATGAGCTCAATTCTAGCTTACTGAATTGTAGAAAACAATGAGCCATTTGTAGCTTTTAGTCATTAATCTAATAGTTGTGGTCAGCAGTAATAACAGATCTAAGATATGATGATGTTAAGTCATTATGGTGTGAACATGATGATCTGCAACAGCAAGGACATTATGATATGGTCTATAAAGTTAATTTTGGTACTTTATGCTTTTGCACAGACAACTAACTTTTATTTTCTTGTTTTCTTGAGCTATATTTTATAGATTGTATGCTTGTCTTTTAAATCAGAATCATGTTTTTGTTATTTTTGCTACTTTTTTAATTTTGAGATAAAAATTAATACAATTTTGAAGTTTGATTACGAACTTTCTTTTTCATTTTAGAAATCAGTTGTACAGAAGGGTACAAATCGATAGAAGTCCATTCAAAAATCTTGTTTGGCCTAAATTCTATGTTATTTTTTTACGGCCTGTTTTTGTAAATGGAAACTAGTTTGAAACTTTTTTTATTTATCTTCTTTTTTTATTTCTTCTTCTGTATTCAAAACTGCATGCAAACAGTTAAATGATGAAGACAGTCTCACATTACCATACAAAAAGCCTTCAGTCATTTTCATTTTTTTTATTTTCTTCAACTCCTTTCTTCTTCTTTGTTTGCTCCTCACCAAAGTGATATCTTACTTTGCTGCACATTTCCTTTTTTGCCATACTTAAGGCAGATGCAGTAATGCATTTAAACAACTCCTTACTAGACTTAAAGTTACTGTATCCAAAGCACGTTGCAAGCAGGGGAGAAAGGAACTTCAACAGAAAGAATAATGCTGCTTCTAGCTTCTTTTCATTTTGTTGTACTTGCTGGTAACTACCAACACCTCTGTAGACTAACAGATGTTAGTCGTTGTTTGTGTCTGTCAGTAAGAATGAGTTGGCAAGTTCAGCTGAAGAACAGAACTTTAGAACATTAAAACGTTTATTGCCAAGTTCCCAACCCTGTTAAAATAGTGAGGGATGGGTATTTCACACCTCTTTTGTCAGTGTTTGTGGGCGTGTGTGTGTGTGTCCAATATAAAGAGGGAGGGTGTCTCTGCATGGGTGATGGCTTTGGCAGATGGGGGTGGGAGCAGTGATGATAGTTTTGAGGTCTGGCTTTGGTATCTGAAAAGCCTCTGGAAATTGGACACATTTGCACACGCTGGCATACTTTAGAGGTCCTGCATTTCTGTTTCCACTTAGAAACTTGGGCTGCTTTTTCTACACACTCAGCCAAATCCACACGGATGTCTGATCATACATTATGATCCAGATCTGACTAAAGAGAGACCTTGCCCATGAATATATGCTAAATAATTAATTTAAAAGAAAAAAGTCTTGAAATTGGTTCGACACTTAAAACAGAAAACGGTCTTATGGTGTCTTTGCTGCCAAGTCACAGATGCCAGACGCTTTTTGCAAGCGTTGCACTTTTATATCTTTCTCCACAATGACCACACTGGCATAAAAGCAATAACTAATTATTTAATTCAATATGTATATGCAGAATGTTGAAAGCGCATAAAAACCATTGGTGGATGATATAGACTTAGAATTTTGTTACGATATTTTTAGTACTGTTGTGATAACGCTAAAAAACTATTTATTACTTATTCTTTAGATAACTGTATGGACATAACTTTATTGCACAGAATTCATGTATAAGTATGTTTTTCAGCATGAAAAACATACTTATACATGAATTCTGAAAATGTCTTTTTTAGGACACTATTCACATAAACACGTCTGATTTATATTACAAAGCTGCACATAGCGGACAGGTTTGGTTTGGAGGATGGTGGTGGAGAGAAGCATTGGAGTTTCTGGTCATGGTTGTGGTTGTCCAGGAAGTTCTTGTCCTGAGGAGACTGACCGAGGAATCACAAAAGCTACACAGAGGAATGTTTACAGATTGGAGGTATCTTTCAGGGATATCCTAGGGAAAAAAACATTAGCGCTAGCATGGAGCACATGCAAAATAAAAGAGAGTTAGCAGTAGCACTGAGGTTAACACTTGGGTGATCAGTGACCATCAGCTAGCTCCGTTTAGCCTACCACTGATAAGCGGATGAGTCGGAGGTGTGCAGTAGCACCTTGCTCAACTTCGCCGTCCAGTTGAGCAAGGCCTGCAGCAACAACAAAAAACAGCTAATCACTCCACTGTGCTTAACTTCTAGCATTAATCCGGGAAGTAATCAAGAGCTCCACACACTTAAATTTACTTAAATTTAATTACCTACTTTAAGAAATATGTTAAAATTTGACAATTAATAACATTTAATTGGTTTTAAGAATTTCAACTTTAAGAAAAACTATCGATTTAATTATGTATGTGTGCCTCAATTCATGGCATACACACGTCATGAAATACATGGCAGTTAAAAACAAGGATTTCCATTGGAGATTATTTAGGGATTGCTCAATATTGTTGAACTTGCTGATAAAATATTGTACTTTGTATTTTTGAGTTGATAGTATTTATACAGAAGTAAGTGAAATGTAATTGATAAATAATTAAAATTTTCTAACATCAATGTTATCTTAGAATGGCCTAGACAAAGTCAGACCTAAATCTAATTAAGAATTTGTGGCCAGACATAAAGTTTATGCTTAGAGACGCTCTACATTCTGTGTGAGTGAAATAATTAGATAAATCTGATAAAGACATATCCTAACAAAAGTTTCTGTTTTCCTATGTTAATTAACACATTAATTATTCCATCTTCCAAGATAGTAAGTCATGTTTTGTAACTACATCCAGGGTGTTGACCTCATAAAAATATATTATTTTTCCACCTGACTACAGTAGAAATAGCTGGAAGGCTATGTGTATCTAGCGCCTGCATGTCTACCGGTATACTTTATGAGTGACTCCTAAGCCATGTTCCACAGTTTCTGTTTTGAGCATTTCTATTATTTCCAAGATGGTACATAAATCATTTTTGGGTTACTTAATCAGACACTGCGCTTTTGACTCAACATCAGTTAAATTCAGTATGGAATACATAAACTGAGTTGGTGTGAATTTATCTGTGTGTGTAGGCGTCTGTGGGGGTGTATAGGAGACAAGGTTTTGATGGCTCTAAAATTAAAACATGACCCTACTGTGGATGAAGTTTCCCTGCCCAAAGCGCCAGCGCTTCACCACATAAACTGTCAGCAAATGTCACTGCTTGAAATAGATAGGTGGTCTGTTTCAGGGTAAAGTGAATATTTTGCTGCCTCATAAAACTGTTCACTATTTTATTACTGAATTCACATTCAGAAAATGAAGACACAAAACTCAACTCTGTCTCATAGTGTTTTTAAGATTAATGCATTAATATGTTCAAAAACATGTTTGAGTAAAGCAACCAAATTGCTTAGTGCTAAAATTAAAAAGATGAATCAATAAAATGTTATTACAGAATATATTTTATTACAAAAAGTAGTTTCTGAATACCTCACTGTTGATGATTTGAGTTAGAGTGGTGTTAGTAACTAAGACCACTCTAACAATTCTTGCGAATTAAGTACTTTTTTCTTAATTCTTAATACTTTTTTCTTGTGAAAAAGTACTTAATTGTTTTATTCCTTATTTGTTTTCTATCCATAAGTTGAAATTTCCTTATTTCAAGTTGAATATATTCTCCCCATGCTTCCCACAAACATCAAAACTGAATATGAATTTAAATAGATGAAAGTATTATGTGATTGTTTTTTATTTTGTCTTGTTTTTTCCCCTCTCATTGGTGTTTGTGTCTTATTAAATCATGCACAGAGTGCTGCAGAATTTCTGATTTTTCTTCTGTTTGTAATTAGAAAGATATGATTGGACATTGAGCAAAACAAATAATTCAAACACACTGAAACACAGTTAGTGGTGAGTGTAATGATTCCCAAATCTACTTAGTTTCTTTCTTGAAGGTAGTTAAAATACATCATTAGAGTTAATTCAACACAGGTTATTTACATAACTTTAACTCACAACACGTCATCTCAAAGGACTGTACAAGACAAACAGAGCCAATTCATATACAGAAATGTAAACAGTAGACGAGCGTCTGTTTGTAATTTGTGGATTCACCTATTTGCAGATTTTCTGTGAAACGTAACTTCAAATTGTTTATGGAAAATTTGTCTATTCACAGGATTTTTCATAGAGCAGACCTAAAGTAGTCAAAACAAAATGCAGCTAGGAGAGCTCCATTTTACGCAAAATGGATTTACGTCAGTCCATTTCACGTAAAAGTTAAAAGATGTACAGTAGATTTTCATATTATAAATGAAAACAATGGGCATAATGACATAACTCTTCACCTGACAACCACCACAATCTTCTTTCGCTGCCTTTAAATGCAATTACCTCTCCATCTTCTTCACCAATACATCCATGTTTTTCACCATTTTCCCATTTGTTCCATTGTACCTGCTCTCAGAGTTCCTTATCTAGAAACAAAGGAACCAATGGAGAGTTATTGCCACATTATACCTTTGCCTATGTGACTGCCAGAAAGATTTAAAGTCATTTGCAATTGTTTGTTTAGAAGTAAGTTACTAATAACATAGAGTTTTATTGCCAAGCTACATCCTAATGCAGCTTATTCTAGCCAAACAGATATACAATGCTTTTCTGTTTAGATTTCCAGGTGTTAAACCAGAATTACCCTAAGCCTCAACAAGATAATTAGCATGTTTCTTCAAAGAAATGTTTAAGATTTACAGAAAATCTAAAAGTAAAAGCACATAGATTGTTGCTTAATGTAAACAAAAGAATAATAATAAATCTGGCATTAGTGATTCTGCTGAGGAAATAATTGCAAATATTTCTTAAAAATACTATAAAAAATGCTAAAATCTTTTCATTCTTATTGCGTTTATATTTAAAACACGGTATATAATTTTTGGCCATATACATTAAGAGCCGCAAGGTTTTTCGGAAACATGTGCTTCCAGATTATCAGGTTGCAGGCTGCTGGTCTAAAGAAAAACAGAATACCTGTTTGAAATTGGCTCCAAACCAAAAACTTTCACATGTCATACAGTTCAAAAGACAATTAACCCAAACACTGACCAAATGTATGTAAACTTTTAAATTCAAGGAGAGTTACAGAAACAAAATTCTTTAAAAAGTTGTTTTGTTGTGTTTAGCATATGCCAGAAAACAGAATACTGACCAGAAGCAAATGATTTTGGTAATTAAGCTAAAACAAGAAAATTTTGATCTGATTTAACTTCACATAGTGTGTCTTTTCAATCACTGGTTTCAGCTGTAGATTCTATATTTCTGAAATGAAGTCAGGTTGTCCAGATTTCAATGGAAGCTTGGCCAAAAGGGGCAACGCACAGAGTACAGCACACAAAAATAAATCTGAACTACTAATTACAGCTATATCAATCAATATCTGTTCTTTGCCCACTGCTGCACTGTTCTACTCCCAGAAACTTGTCCTGCACTGCTCATATTTCCAATACTGTGACTTTAAGGGAAAAAAACTAAACCACGATTAAAATATTTTGCTCCATGTTGCTTGAACAGCAAAGCACTTCATCTCTTTCAACCATGTAGCTACTCCTCCTTAAAAATCCTCCTCCATAACATAATACAGATCTCACTAATCTCCATCAAAACCATTAAGAATCTTGCACCAAATACGTTACTTATTCAACAATAAACCTTATTTTTCTGAGGAGCTGTGAATATTTGTTCCGTCATTCACAATAAATTAAATAGCTGGTTAAACAAGTCTGCAAAGATTGAACTAATGAGAAAGGAAACCATTATTTAAACTTCAGGAACTTTGAATGTGTTTCAGTGAATGTACATTTGTTTGAAATAACCTCATTGACCAGGAATGGACATGTCCATGTTGATAATGAGCATCAGAATCTGTGTGTGTGTGTGTGTGTGTGTGTAGGCGTGCACTGTTTCATTTCAATTATTCTGGGGTCAGTAGATGGCTATCACAGTTTGTGTATAGCTAACATTAGCAGGTTATGCCCCATGTGTGCCTCATTCATGACCCATTTGCACATTCTTTCTCTGTGTGTGTCGAACACACACACTCATTATTGTTTTCATTACATAGCAATGCAGAGAGAAAGGGGGGAACAAAGCGACATAAACAGACAAAGGTCAGGAGTTGACAGATTTCACAACAGGCAGATCTTAACTATTTAAAGGCATACTCATAAAAATATTGACTCTGAAGATTTCGTCAAGAACGAAACAATGAAGGAAAGAAGAGGAATCAGCTCACATGTTTTCAGTCTGCAAAGTGAAATCTGTCCTCAAGGGCTTTTTCTGCTGGTTGCATTTTTTCTTGTAATAACATGTCAATTTCCATTAAAAGGTTTGACGACCTGATCAATAGAAGCCCAAGAGACATTCAAAAGAAACATGTAAAAAAGTGTGAAAGAAAAAATTACTCACAAGATATGAAAGTAGGTAGACAGAGCAGTCTCCAGCTTTTCTCTTATTTCATATGTTTTTAAATTGTATTTTTTTATTTTGTTGTTTTTTATCTCCTTATAATTGTTCAGCACTTTGTTTGAAAACGATTTATAAAATAAGTTATTAGTAAATTAGTTTGATACTGAAGATTTATCCAACTAAGATGAAGGCGTCAGTAGAAATGTTCTATGAAAGTAGTAGAGATTTAACAAACTAGCACTTTTTAGGGAGATTTAAAAGTGCTCTATCACATGCCCAGTCTTTCTGTAATTCTCCACAATGACAAATCACCACTTGTGACAAACCCTGCAATTTGCAACACATTAAAAATGAATGAAATTTCTGCTCCACTTCTGACTGGCATTGTTGCTCTGAGGTGTACAGGAATGCCACGGCATCATCTTTTTGCCACCAAAATAGTCCAAGTTATATTCATGAACCATGCAGGTGTTGTTTAAATCAAACTTTTTCTTGACATAATCACTAAATCTTGTACTCATGAAGATTGAACTATAATATAGTAATGTAGCTGTCATAACCATCATCCTCCATGTAAGCAAACATGGAGAATGATCATTTGGCTTTCCAAATGATCATTTAAATCTTACAGATTTAACATGATCTGAACTAGCAGAGGAAACACAAAAAGCAAAAGAAAACATGTTATTGCTCAAGATATCTCTTCAGACCCTATTGTTCCAGATAATACACCTGGTAGATGTATATGATATATATGTTTTCTTAAAAAGAAATTATTATTTGTTTTCATTTAGGGCTTTAAAAATAACTTATTTAGTAACTTTTCAATATTTTTAGGTTTTCTCCCTCTAAACTATTAGATTTTTCCCGTACACTAAACTGACTTAACTTCAGCTGAAGTCATTATCATTCCATGTAGATTTATATCAATAACATAATTTAGCAGCTCAAGATACATTCCTGATCCAATTTGATTAGGAAGACATCCTTTTTCAATTTGCTCTGGTTATAGCTTTTATTAGATTAAAAGACCCAGTCAGAATTGTCTTCTAGGGGTCTGGAGAAACTGTCACTTCCTTATTATAATTTTAATTCAGGCTTTTTTAATTGCTGCAGCTGTTTAAGCTGAGTCTTCTGTTTCACATGGCACCATTTTCTGCCCATCTCCTTCACATCACTCCTTTTCTTTCCTGTTGCTCCCTGTGCCTCTTGATGTCTCATTTTCATTCTTGCTGAACTTGGGGTGAAAAGGACATTTTCAAATCATTTCGGCCTGCCAATGGAGAGAAATGAAATGAGAAAGTCTCTTGCTCTCTTGAGAAGACCTCCCATCCAGGCCTGAGAGTTTCCCAGACCACTTTACTACTGCTGCACAATCCAGCCCATTGTTAGGTTGTTTTTCCGTGTTTCTCTGGAATCATTGAGACCCTGATTGTTTGTTAGTTATCCAAGGGATCCATAGAATTATTCCTCACAGTCTTTTTCTTATTTGCATGTTGAAGTATGACAATAAAAAAGGAAGTTGATTGGTATGAAGTTCTCTAAACAAAAGCTGAACTTCTCGAGGGGAAATTTTTGCTTCAGAGAAAGTTATATTTTATACGAGGAATGGGAACAGCTTTTCCTCAGTTGGTTCACACTTTAATGTGTTTCTTTTTGGAGAGCATAAATCAGCTCTTTCCGTTTAAACCATAAGCATGTGCAATACAGGGTAATTGTAAAACATAAAAAAGAAGAAAAGTTAAGTATTTTTCAGGCTACATGCAGGAGGAGAAGAAAACATATTGTGGAAAATGTTTAGTTTTTAGACTCTACAAGATAATTATCTAAAATCTTGAGAAAATAAGTGAATTGTAATTTTTGTGATGAAGGTACATAATCACAATGATGTTAATTTTTTAAAAAACCTTGAGTTCAGCATGTTAGTCAACAGTATCTTGATTTATGCGTTACTTATATGTTAACCTGTATAACAGCAATATGCAAATGACACATAAAAAAATACATGAAAACCTAATAAAGTTTTTAAAATGTACTCTATAACTGCAGATCATGTTCAGAGTCTATCATTTTTGTAACAAGTTGGACATTAGATCATTTCTCATGTATTTGTTGCTTTTGTATTTAGAATTGTTCATGTTTTTTCTTTTATTGTAGAACTTGAGTGTTGCGTTAGTAGCTAAAAAGCCATTTAAAATGTTGCTTTATTTCCTTTGTCTACCACAGTAAAATAATTCCAGGGTTATTCTTGTTTCGCTCCCTCTCAGGAGCTACTTCTTTAAAAAAAAGAGAGGGTAAAATAAAACTATATTAAATGATATTCAATTAGATCTATACAAACTTGTGAAATAATAGTTACAAACTCTTTTTTTCCCCCTGTGTTCTTTGGTTACTGTCAACCTTGATCAAAGTGTACTATGAGTACATGGCCACAAGTTCTTCAGAGTCATTTCATTTGGGACTGAAAGCAGATTAAACACTTGCTTGGCTCTAAACCCAGATGTTTCCCCTGTTCTTGTAGTCTTTTCTTTCCGCTCTGTTCAATTGCAGAGGTTAAAGTCAGTATCAGTTGACAACTATATAGCACAGCTCTGGACAGCTTCCCCACCACCATCCTCCATTTTTTCTGGTATTGACCCCATCATGTTCTTGATGTTCTCGTGTTCACTCAGTATTGTTTTAAAGCATTTTGGTCAGAGCTTTGATCTGATCATAGTCTCTAAAATGTTGGGTTACAACCCATAATGTGTTGCAGGACCAGCAGGTGTGCATGACTAGTGGGTATGATATGCTAGGACCCTGGGGTGAGGGAGGAAACACGTTTTTAAGGGTCCCAGGTGGAAAGTGTTTAACGGCATTTTAGTGGATTTGGAGTTGGACTGATGTTACGTGATACTTTGCTCATGGATAATGAAGGTTGACATAGTTGGAAAATTGGCACAGCAAATATCCATTGTGGTGAAGTAAGTCTACAGATAACAGTATTTGGCAATAAAAGCATAAAATATTAAATCACCCTTTTTGTGAAAGTCAGAGATTGTGATTTTTTTTATCATTTTGTCAGTATAGAAAGTAGTTTGATTCTTTTACAGAAGTTTATTAACGTGTGAATATGAGCACACTCTAGTAACACACTCCTGTTTATTTTGTGTCGATAGAAATAGGCTGCACCTCAGACATTTCAACAGTTGCAGCTGCAAAATGCTAACATCTGGCAACAGTTTAATGACCATCTGTTGTTTCAGAGCTGCAGAAGAAATGTCCTCGTTTCAAAGCTATATTGTATAGTTAGATAATTAAATGTGTTTGAGCATGCAGATAACATTTTATGCATTACAATCCATAACTTCAGGACATACCTATATCAGAAGCAAAAAAAAAGTCTTCAACACCTCCAAAAGTTTGTAGTTAATAAAATGCATGAAGTACTTTTACAACTCTGCAGCAGTCGGCTTTTAAACACAAAATAAAGCAGTTGGAGTAGAAATGAAGCTTGTTAAGTCTCTCTTATAGATTCATTTTTAAAACTCCAATTACCATTTTGTTACATTGTGAAAAGTAACATGCTGCAATGACTAAATATATGACTAATACATTTCAGTAAATTATACTATGTGTCCCGATGAGGTTTGTTTGTTAATTTAAAATTAGTTTGTGACAATAATCAGTAAGCAGGTATTACACATCTTTTTTGGCCCACATTGCTGTATTTAAAATAATTTTTGTTTGGTCTTATTATATTCTTATCTCAGATGTTGAGTTTTCATTAGCAGTAAGCAGAAAATTATCGTAATTAGTAGAAATAGAGATTTGTGTAAATTATTGTGTTTTATTCAATATATTGGGTTACTGAAATAAAATCTATAATTTATCAAACTTGACTATATTAATAAATATACCTCTGTGAATATAGAGGTATTTCTGTGTGTATACAGTAGCATAGTAAGTATTAAAAGCATGTTTTCTCTCAGTACATATTTATATTGGCATAAAATGATGTCAGCTACTCAAGTAATCCAGACATACTAGTATTAGTTCTCAGATTAAGTTATGGGTGGAACATTGGAAAAACACTAAGAAGAGATATTGAACACACTTACAGAAATGTATTAAATACTTTATAGAAAAGTTTTTTTGGGTGGTGACAACTTAAAGACATCTCCTATATGGGAAACTACAGGAGATGAAGTAGTTTCATTTCCTGTGTACAAGGTGCATACATTGTTCATGTATGTACCTGAACAGTGCATAAATTGGTTCATGTCTTCTAACCTTGAGTTCCGCTGTAAACAATCAAGTGAATGACTTAGTCATTCTAGCCATTTTACTTTTTTTCTTAAACCACCTAAGAGTTTCTTTGACTGTGGGTTTGGAACTGTTGTCTTCCTTGGAAATTGACACTCATTTCATTTTCACATTCTTTCCAAGAATGTCTCAGTACATTTTCTGGTCATGTTTCATTTTATTATATGGAGTCTGCCAGTACCATATACTGTAGTACATTGCACAACATGATGTTCCCATCTGCAAACTTCATTTTTGGTGTGGTGACTTTGGAGTAACATGCAGAACCTTTCTACTATCAAAGATGTTGTATGCCATGAGATCCACAGAGTTCAGGTTTGACCTTGTTTCTCCAGTCTATACTCAGTTTTTTGCTGGTTTATCCAATTTTCTGCAGAAGACTTGAAACAATCTTTGAGATGATTTTTCTTCAGCAGTGGAGACTTGTGCAGTTATTGTGCATAAGAGGCCACTGTTCGAATAATCATTGACTTTCTCTCCTGTCATGAATTTTCTTTTTACATCAGCAGTCAATTTATCCACTTCAAGATTTTCACTCAGTAGATCTTTCAGACATTTTAAATGGCATTGATAAGTAATGTGTTTCGTATGTAATGTGTAACAGTAAGACTTTCTTTTGTCCATTTTTACCAACCATATCACTCTTTAGCCAGGAGAGAACTGTTTTATCATTTCTACCAGCTGATAACCATTCACTAGAAATGCTTTTTGAATACTCATCTTACTTCTTTCTTGTCTCTTTTAGCACTTTCTTTTCTTTATTGGTACAATACATAATTTCAGTGTTATTAAATGTTTCCCCTATAACTTAATTTCATGACAAATGTGCTTTGATTTCTTTATATGTGTGGATTGCTGGGATTGTTGCCAACATCTGGTGCACATTTTATGTCAACGGCCCTACTAGAAGTATTTAAACTGAGATAAATGTTGATGTGTTCAATATTTTACCTGCAGTATATTTTTCTGGCACCTAATTCTATCCATGTGAATACCATAATCCATAACAGTACTTATCTTTTTATCATCATTTCTTTGGGTTGTAAAATTCTAGTTTCAAGTATGCACCCCGTGCTCTTCATGTTCCAGGTTAAGAGTGTTTTACAGATCAGAATTTAGGCTGCAATTTGTATCCTTTAGTCCCAGACAGACCAAAATGTCCCCAGCCTGCAGCTATTAAGCATAAGGGTCTCAAGATGTGAAATAATGATTGCTGTTTCAATAGGATATGGTGTAATTAGTGTTGTATTTTACTATATCTCAGGAACCCACCAGCTATTCCACTCGTAATTGGGAATGTATGGCGTTCGCATAACTGAATGTCAACCCTAATTTGATTCATTGTTGCTTCTATGGATGGTTATGGTTCATTTTTACATGCAATTCGCAGCCTTAGCTGAGCTATACGTGCATTTCAAATAAGTTAATTTTGTTGTATGTTTTTTGGAAACATAAATATTTTTATTGGTACACATCCAAAATGAATGCATGAATTTATTTACAAATTTTAACATGTACTAAAAATCACTACTAAAAGGAAACTGTTGCATGTTGGTTTTTTATCTTCCTATAGGAGTTGATCATAATAATGTGCCCACAGTAAATGTGCAAGCTGCAGCTTCTCTGCTCAGTTTCCAAATGGCATGGCCATATTATGATGGGATACAAAACGCCACTCCAAATCCCCATTGTTCTGCCCTCTCTGTGTTTCCGAGGCAACAGTCTCTTACCATCTGGAAGGCCCTCATCCTTTAGTTCCTCTTATTTCCCTCTAATGGGTTCCTCTCCTGCCTTGATTTTACGTTTCTTTTAGGGTGTTTTTTTTTCTTCTTATTTTGTGTTACTGACACCTCATATTTTACCTTTTTGGTGCTCTAATTTGAACTGTCTCTTTTTTTACTCTCTTTATCATACATTCAAGTTTAACCACTTGCTGTAGTGCACTTCTTTCATTTGCTCTTCCCCCATTTCTTCCCATTCTCTGCACATTTGCATATGCTCAGAACATTTGTTCTCATTTCTCCACAAAGCACAGCTTTAGTTTGAATTATGCATCATCAAACATTCAAAGATGGCATTTCTTGAGACCTGGTGCATAAACACTTATGTACACAGGGGAATGTAATCAAGTTGGTTTCCTTTACCAGTAATTCCTGCATGATATACTACTGAATTAATCCTACCTGACAGAGCTTTATTGACAAAGACAGATAGGAGCCTCTGAACGGAGTTTAGTTTCATTGAAATGTGAACAAGTAAGTACCCAGGCGTCTGCACACATGTGGACTCCTCCAAAGTAGTGCCCATTATTCTCAGCAGATGCTGACCTTCAGCATGCTTGCTCTCTGGAGGGCAACACTTTGTGTTTTCCTTTTTCTTCTCTTCTCAATCACTAACCCCCTCTTCTTTGTTACTTTTTGTATTCTCCTTTTTCATTTTCATCCACTTTGTTATCTGTATCCTTTCATTTCTATCAATTTCAGTAGGTGTTCATATGAGGCTGAATTTCTCTTCGCTCGCAGCCACCATCTTTTTCTCTTCAGTTTTTAGACCTAAACTCCTCTATTCTTTTTGCTCTGTCTGATTCTTTGATTTTTATTTTATTTTACTCAAAGCGTTTTCTGTACTGCTTATCAGCTGTTACTATATTTTTGGTATATTTCATAATATTGTTTGTGTAATATCCACTTAGATCTTTCATGTTTTCTTGGTCAATAAATAAAGTGGTTGCAGTTAAAATATAATGTTGTTTCTTTGTGGAAATAAGACATACTGGCCTTTGCTTTGCTTTATTTTACTTTAAATGGTAACTATATTATCATTTTTACAACTTTTGATTTTCAGTTGTGTTTAGTCCCATGGCCGAAATTGGGAAATGTTTAAAAAAGCGAGCATGATCCAGCAAAAGTTGCCAAAGTTTGATAATGTTCCAGACAAAACACCTCCTCTCAGGAGAAAAGCAATGATTGTTTTTTGTGATGAGGAGGAGGAAATCATGAGAATTTTTTTTAATCATTCACCTGGAACAGACTAGTAAGCTACCCAGAGATTTAAATATGCTGCTTGGTGAGCTTCAGTCTGCCTGTACTGTATCAGTGACAAATGGCCACTTGTGAAAAACATTGTAATTCAAAAAAGTAAAATTATGCCATCATTAAAGTAGATATTATGATTTTTGCTTGGATTCAGATTCTGAATCACACAAGAAAAGCCTGCTTTATTTGGACATCAGCAGTAATGAATGGAAACAGCTGAAAGTCTCACATTTCTGCACATAATCTATTTTACCTGTGAGGGCTTTTTGTATGGGTTTTATATGTTTATTAGGTCTAACATATTTGAATGAAAATGTTTCGTAGCAGACTCCTACAGACCTTAATGATATGCAGAAAAGGTGTTTCACCCATTTAAACTGCAAGTGTTAAAGCAGGAGCACATCTGACATATACATCAAACTGACTGCACCACAGTAATGTAGTTGTCAAAGCATTGAATGAACATCTTTTGAGCCAAGTTATCCTACAAATTTAAAATCAACTCATAAAACCATTTGTTGATCACATGGGTGTAGGGCTAAGTAGTTTGGGCCAAGGCATTTAAATAAATTTAGTCTCTCTAGCTCTCTTCTGTTTCATTCTCTTTTCCCGCCCCCACTCAGAATCCTGTGTCCTCATTCCTTTGTCTTTGACTTGTTAGTGATCAACTTTTTGTCTGCAAACTGCTTATTAGTTTCACACACTGAACCAAAACTTAACAGACAATAAAAGAAGAAGAGGTTGAATCTTAATTTTTGAGAAATTCTTTGCAGCTAGATTTAATAGGTCAACTTTTAAGGGTAAATTGTCCAAGTTGTGTCAAATTTCCTAATAACCTATGACTGCGTTTGACTGAAACCTCCTAGTCTCTAGCAAATGATGCTGAACATTTGAATGTTTTATCTTTGTTTTCTAATCCAGGTTGATAAGACCCTAGCTTAGCCTTTAACCTCTTCTTCTAAATGTGAGGTGGGAACCAATGGAGTTTCATGTGACTTCCATGAGGTCAAAAGTTAAGAGAGATTTTAAAACCAGGGGCCAAGAAAACACACACACACATTCACCAATGGAAACCACATTAGCAGCTGAACCAACAGAATGATAAACAAATACACCCAGACAATGTATAACCGCTTACTGATAAAAAAAAAAAAAAACAGCTTAGAGCCTCATTGGTTTCTGGGGTGTCACTCCTAATGATTTGGCTCTGATCTGTCACAGTAGTCTACATTTCTCTTCCTCCTCACAGTTATAAATTTTCTAGATGCCATTAAGAAGAACCCTGATGTTCTCACTCTGCAGTTAGAGCTCCACATGTGTTTTCTTTCATTTGTACACATTGGCTTGAAAGAGCTTGACAAAGAAAGAAGACTCCTGACTTTGGATTTAATCTCAGAATTTTGACTTAAAAAAAATAATAATAATCTAGCTTTAATTGTTCAACTAATCTGACATGCTCCTCCAGAAAGCTTGTTTATTTCTGCTAGGTGCCCATCTGCATTAAAGTCTGAATTCTCAGAGGAAAAAAGTCATAATTCTGAGATTAAAGAAAATTTACTATTATCCTTTCACTTTAATATTTTTTTATTTACCTTGTAGCCACTACACTACTTGCAGTATGTGTTATTGGGATTTTAAGTGGTAAAACGACAGAGTTACATAATTCTGATGTAGAATCACAAATGAATATCTAAAGAGCATGGTGTGAATTTGGGCACAGGAACCTTTACTCTAATATCACTATATAAAACTATGTCGAAGGTAGTGATCATAATTAGTGAAACACTTTCGGAATAGTTTGAGATTTTTTATCATTTTATTTTCATGTAAAAAGTAATTTTTTACTCCTTCTCCAACATGTACAGACAAGAACTTTGACTTTTGGCAAGGATATCAGGACATTTAATCCATCCATGTAGAAACTCCATGTGTGCGTGCCAATCTGAAGTGCCGTCGTTCATTAAGTTTCCCAGATGTCAAGTGTTTTGTTTCTTTTTTATTTTGGTGAGAAGTAGAAAAGCAGGTGTTCTGGTGCTTTTTACTGTTCAAAAAACTTTTCAGTCTTTTTATACAACTGGTTCTTTCTGGATATTTTAGGCTCTGCTTGTTATTTCTAAAATTTTAATATGTTTTTAACCGAACCTAACAATTATAAGGTGCAAATGTTATGTTTGTAACATAAAATGTCTACAACATTCGCTCCAAGAACATTGTATAAGGCTTTTGTGCTCTGAAAGTTGGCTTCTGTTCCAACTGAAGCACATAAGTAGGACGAATTTGATCTGTCCGCTGGGAGGACAGGCCAAGGGAAGTTACAACATTTCAGAAAAGAAAAGAAAATCAGAGATGATTTTGAAGACCACATATTGAGTAATAGAGACACTTTTGTTTTTTTGAAATTCTGAAAATGTATGTTATTTAATGAGAATCTGTGCACACCATATTTACTTAGCCCCTGAAGGTCATTAGGAAAAGTAGGGTAAAGCGACTCTGAAAATGTATAGTTATTTATAAAAGTATATACTGATTCTTTTACCTGTGGACAACACAGAGTGTGCAATGAATATTCACAAATGATCAGAATAATAGTAAAAAAGAAAAACTGGATTTGGTTAGTATTTGGTTGCAAATTAAAGTTTACTTGCTGAATTTGATTTATTTTGTTTTGATTTTTTTTTTCAGAAGTGTCGACTACACTTAGAAAAATAACCAAATTAGCCACAAACTTTAAGCATTAAAAACTGAGTCAAAATAAAAGTGCACCATATATATGGATCTGTCTGCTATGAGAAACTGCAGTCTGGTATTACAGCGAGGCAAATATTCTTTTACCTTACAAAAGCTAATTAGCCAAAAGATTTCCATACTTTGTCTATGGAGTAAAATGCACTGAGAAATAGATTGGATGGTCTTGCTCAACATTTAAACATATAGAAACAATCAATTTTACTCTGGAAATCCTTCATTTTTTACCAACAAATAGGATTGTAATTATAATGTTGCTTCAACCCCCTCATTGTTTTCCTATCAGGTTTTATTGCTTTGCATTTTGGACTTTCCATCTCTCTGATTAAAGTTTTATAATTAAGTATCGCATTAGGACAATGAAACATAGTTAAAGTTAGTTTAGCTTCAATAACTTTAGATTGCTGCACCTTCATTATCATTATACATAACGAATTATCATGACATAATTGTTGTGATTAATCTGTTTTATTACCATATCCCTCAAATTGTTGTGACTCTGTCTGGCAGAAAATCTGACAACATAATACAACACAGGTTTTATTTTGTGTTCTGTACAGACTAATAAAGAAATAACCTAATTACACCCACAACAGTTATTTACTTTTCTTTCTCTTGTCTCCACTCTCTGAATAAATCATTACTTCATCTTTTTGTTTTCTCATTAGACAACCTTCTCTCTCTTATTTGTAAAATGTTTACTTTATGTTGAATTGATGGTTTGTGTACTTCCTTTTGTTGATGCGCTCTTGGAGTAATTTTGCTTGACCCGGCCACTCCTGGTAAGGTTGCATGTTTTCTCCATTTGTGGATAATGGCTCTCATTGTTGCTGACTGGAATCCCAAACACTTACAAATGACTTTGTAACTTTTTAAATGCTACTTTTTCTTTTTTGTTGTTGATTTTTTTTAGACCTGGATATACTGCAACACTTTCTTTGTTGTAACCTACTTCATCTTGTTCTGCTTATGTGATTTATTGATTCTACAATTCTGACAGTAAAGAGGGCTGGGTGTAGTGAATTTGAACCAAAAAAATCAGTTAAATAACAGTTATTTTTCTATTAAACTGCTATTTTTCTGATTTTGAAGAGTTTGATCTGAAAAATTGAATTGTGACCAAACTAAAAGCATTAAGAAGTAAATACTTTTTTAATAGCCCCGTAATGGCGTTACATTGTGTGGGTGAGCTTGTGTGTTTTTCAGTTGTGTAGCAGCTGTGTGCAGGGCTCCAAAAGTGTGTCTATGTGTTTGTGAGGGAGAGGGGCAGGTGCGCTGAACATAGCGAGTCGTTGTTTCCTCTGAAATCCATCAAAAATCTTCCTAATACCATGGAATTAGAGTAGCTCACATTACTCTCAATTACTGTCAGACCTAAAGAGAAATTCCCCCCAATTATCCTCTCGAATATCTGACCTGATTTATGAGAGCAGTATCTGTGTAATAATGGCAGTGAGGAAGTCATCCTTAAACAGGTATTACATAGTTAAATTTCACTTCAAACTGAGTCGTCAATGTCTTTTCTGTTCTGTTTGGACTGTTTTCAATTTGCCGATTTTTTTTTTTTTCTTTTTCTTTTTTGGTTTGATGACTCTCTCAATTACGTTAAACTACTTGTTGCATATGCCAGAAAGCTGTTCTCACTCATTACATCTGTTTCCCTCGTTCGGTCTTCCTCTCTACGTCTTTCCCAAACGCATACACATATGCACGCCTGAACACCAACAGGCTAACAGCCTCCTCATTGGGTCTAAACTCCCCTCCAGCTGTGCTCCAATTTGCCTCCTCCAGACTGTAGGGGGTTTGAGAGGGGGACGATTAGCAACTCGTCCTGAACGGAAACTCTGTGAGAATGCGTGTTTGTTTTTGTGAAAAGGTTTTTCTAAGTCTCTGCGTCTGCTTAAGTGTTTTTTCCTTCTTCGATGCTCGTCTTTATCTGTGTATGTGTGTGCGTGCATGTGAGTACTGGGTTCCATCCACATTACTTTGTAATCCCCAGCTGCTGTGCAGTGCTGACTGGGTTCCTGGAGGAGGAATTCCAAACTTGCCACCGGATTTACAGTGGATTCTCTGAAGATTACCACTGGATTTCTTTAACATTTCATGCCACGCTGGGGTTTCAATGGTTGTTTTCATTTTCATGCTGACAAATGTTTTATGAAATTAATCATTTATTCTTCCAGTCTGGAAAAAAAACCTGCTGTTTCCATAAGAAGGAGAGGAGATGCTTAGAGCCTGAGTCAAATCAAACAGTTTTAACCAATCAGTGTTTTTATTTCTGTTTTTCTGGGTAACATCAACAACAGGGAATTTATGATTGAATATGTCAACTATAAATCCATGTCAAATTAAGTTATTGGTAAAAAAAAATGTACATGTGACATTTGTTACAAGCTAGGAAATCCAGAAATTAACCCAAGAAATCTAAAAATCATGAATAAAACAGGGGAAGGGCAAGTGAATATGCTTATAGAAAGTGTTTTTCATTCTTAATAAAATGAAATTGTCTGGAAATGATAACTCTAATGTTTCTTGGGTTAAAAAAAAGTCATATGCATTGCTCAGGTTTTATTTTGTGATATTGAGATTATTTTTGATCATTTATTAATCTGTCATTTAACTATGTGAATATGGCCAAGGCCGTCTGCTGAAAAACACCACCACAGACATCATGATGGTACCACTTCATAGCTCTCCTTCATATTGTGTTTTTGAAAGTCTTGTTCAGTTTCTCCTTTAAACATGGTGTGTGCAAAGGCATTCAACGAACCAAACTTTGGTCTCATCTCAATAGATTGTATTCTTCAAGTACTTATTGGTTTGCCCAAATGTTCTACAAAATTCTTGAACATGCTTTTATTTCTTCTCTAGTAGAGTCGTGTGTTGTGATCTACCAGTTTGTAGTGAAACAAAACATTTCACACATCAAAGCTATTTAAATGTTAACTCTGCATGAGCATTTACAAGTCAGGAAATGCAGCTATTTAAAGAAGAAAAACATAATTATTTTAAGGTATGCTTTATAATTAGCTTATACTTTACATATCTTACAAGGCAGATTCAATAAAATGAAGATACTCTGTAACAAACTGGACTGAATAAAGAAGCAGTTGTCCCAATTTTCTTAATCGTGTTTCAATCATCATCACACATTGGGAAAAAACTTATTGGTAGTTTCTTAAAAAGCTGTCAACTTACAAAAAAATCAAACTAATTGTTATTCGCATCCAGAAATATTTACATCTCATACAATTGGGATTATAGACTGATTAAATTTATACAATATCTATTTGAATTGATTTTTTTCCTTACTTCCCCTAATCTACTCCCTCTTTATCACTCTCTTCCCTGCCCTCTTCACCACCTCATCACATCTGCACTGCTCTTATCTCTGCTTAAATGACATTATCATGTCTAGAAGAAAAAATGCTAAATGACAGCCTGCCTGACCAACACAGGTATATATGCCTCTGATAGACTTGCCAGCATAAAACATCTAAAAGAAAATTACGACAGAGAACTAAACGGACACATTTGAAGACGGCAAAACTGACTGTCACAAGTTGGGGGACTTTCCAGCTAAAGAGTAGACAAAATGGCTGCAGATTGTGAGAGGAGTGAAATTTGAGACGTCCAGCTGATACGCTGACCCTGAGTGAGTTCCAATAAGTAGAGCAGAATAAGCCAGAAACCAGATGACAGGTGACGAATAGGCGGACAGATGAATTGACTTAGCAGCAGAAATGTAAGGTGTGTGTGCGTGTGTGTGTGCTCATGGACACATAAGTATGCTAACAGTGGATGTGGAGCCAGGAGGGGTAGAAGAAGACATTCGAAACATGAAGGGCATGCAGTTAGACACTTTCTCCAGCTGACCACCCAGATTGGCTCACGCAGGCATCAGCATGGAGACCACCAGCAACTATTTATGTATAAATCTGTTTTGTTTAGTCTCCTTCATGATCAGATTAACAATATATCTCCAGGCAACAGCCAGTAGATCATTTCTGTGTTTGGTTAGAAGTTCCCACTTCATAAAAAAGCCATTCTATAAAGAATTGCAATTTCTAGTCCTAGGAATTCTGAATCAATTCAAAACGCTCAAAAATTGATTTAAGAAATGTGTTCATGTTGTACATCTTACAAGGAAATGTAATTACCCATAGCTCAAGTTAATTCTGGAAATTTATGATTGTAATCTAACTCAAAGTTACAATTTTGCCAAAACAAATTTAGTTTTTCTCTAATTTATTCAGAAATACAAGCGCACACGCAAGGCAATTTAAAGTGAGAGGTAAACGAGACAGATGAGTAGATCCAGAAAGAATGAGGCAAATGGTGTTAAGTGAGAGAGACAGAAAGATGGGGGATAAAACCTAATACCTCATAATGTTTGCTATGTGCTGAGCACATGTTTGTGTACTTGCTTTCCACAGGGCACAAGACATTAATATCTATTAACAAGTCCAGACTGGTTTACCACAGCTACGTGTGTGAAGGGGTGTCTTTGCGTGCGTTAACTGAGCCCTATCCCACTTAAAACTGTCACATGTCACTTATATTCTGTTGCTATGTGATCTTTGGCTGCAACAGGCTCTTGGCTCGTCAGGGTGCCTGCCGCTTGCCACCCAGTCCGCAGCAGACCACTTCCAGCAGCTTTTCATGAATATTTCAGCCTTACAGTCAGCAGATTGGCAACAGGAGAACTATTACCATTTGCTGGTTGTTTCTTGATAAAAATCCGTGGAAAGGTACATCATGAAAGAAACAAAAGCAGCAAATGCGGCGTTCATGGTGCCAGCAGTAGGTTGATTATTTGTGTTATTGCCGGTGATTTTTCAGGCTGAGCAGGGGGTTCAAGTTGGTGGAGTCATGTAGGTCAATCCTGTTTATTTCTCTGATTGCCTTTCATAACCTTGTCATTTTTGCAGATTTCACTCAGGTAGGAGTATTTGAAAATCTAAGTTAATTAACACAGCTTGCTTACTTTGAACCATGTTTATATAACTTTCATCTTCTGTAAAACTGTTTGAAGTTTGTATAACTAAGTTATACACTGTATAAGAGCATATAGATTAGGAAAAACAGAAGAATTAATCAAACATAAACAAAAAAACCTAGAGAACAAGTGGATAAAACAGTACACAAGGTCACAGTTGAACAGCCCAGTTGAATGTATCTGGAAAAGTTTTGGCAAAACTTAGAGGTATTTGGGAATATCAGGTGAGACCCACAAATGTTAAGCTCTGGGTAAAGCAGGGAGATAGCAAGACCTGAAAGGAAATAGCTAAATAAAAAGACTGGGAAATACACAAACACTGGAGTGGCTAGGATTACAAGACCATATGTGACAAAATTCTCAGGAACAGATGACCAAAATAAACAGGAATGAAGATCCAAAAGTAGAAATAATAACTAATACTAAAACTTGAAACAGTAGAAAGACTAAAATCTCTAAACAAAGTACCCAAATAATCACAAAATCATCAACTCTCTTTTTATAGACGAGGGCCGATGGATCCTGCTGACTACCCAATGCAGTCGTGGTCGGGTCATTACCCCGGACCTCCACAAGCCCAGTCGGGGTACCCCCAGTCACCAACTTACTCTAACATCAACTCCCAGTCTGCTCCGTCATTCTCCAACTTCCTGCCTGGCCAGCCTTATCAACAGCCGAGAGACCCTCGAGGGATTGAACCTGGTTACTACCCTCACCCCAGGTTAGATCTTACAGACATAGAGTGGCAACATACACTTACTGTAGGTCCTCAAGTTGCTTTGTTGGTCACAGTTTCAACTCTTTTAGCTTTTTAATTTTTGCTCTCACTGTAAAAATGACCAAATTTGGACAAGTTGTCTTGTAACCATTTCCTGAATTGGTATGATCAACACAGATCTTCTTTATTTTAAGAACATGTTGTCTTGTCTTTCCCATTTTCAGAGGTGGAATACAATGAACCCACACCTGTTCGCAAATTTGCCTACTTGTGGATTTGTTTTGTAGAATGCAATTCCAAATAGTTTCAACTTTTTGGAATTTTTTTCATAAAGTTTCTGTTTTGTAAAAAATTTGTAATAAAACGCAACTTGGAAAGCTGCAATACCTAGGAACAATGCTACTTGACTTGCTGTGAGCTTTAGTAGGCAATGCAGCCAATCCAGTTGTGCCTTTTATGGTCTTTGGTGTTGATTGGCTGAACCCCCAAGAGTGGAGGTGAGAAAGACTTTAGAAATCAATTTTGTCAAGATTGTTTCATTGTGTGTATTAATACATATTAAGGTGCATTTAGTGTTTGAACATTTAAAATAGGCAGTTATTAGAGTTTCAGAGGAGGTCTCAATTAATACTGGGGGTCCGTTCTACCATTATAATTCATGACTTTTTGTTTTCTTGTTAAACCAAAGAGAAAAAAATAATGGATAACTAGAAGTTCTTCAACACTGATCAACTTAACATATAAAGCTTACATTAAAAATGGTTTGTTTACATTCATTTTAAATGTATCGTTAGCAGTGACAACAACTCTGGAACTTGTAATTTTTTTTATAAGTTTTTTCCTGACTGAGTAAAAGTAGAGTGAGCAGCATTGTACATTTCTTTATTTTGACAGTTGGATCTTTCTTTGCATAATTTCCATGATTTCCTGCTCTCAGTTCCCAGCAGAGAGGACCTTTGCGGCAGGACGTGCCGCCATCTCCCACTCCTCCACTGCGGGCACCACGGTACGACACCATGGCACGTGGAACTGTGGGTGGGGGGTACAGGTAGGAGATCGACAAGTCCAGGTAATTTTTGCAGTATTCCTTTTATAAATCACTTCAGTACTAATGAATATAACAATGACTCTGATCTTGTTTAATTTGAGTTTTTAATTGGCTTCAGGCACCAAATGGAACCTAGCACTGACCAGTATGGTTATACTGGGGATGTAGAAGGAGCGCAACGCCAAACCAACTCCAAACAGAGGATTGCTTTCACCACAAGGTCCACAGACTGAAACGTGCAAAACCTACCAAACATTTTGCACCTTTTTCTACTATTAATACCTTGATGGAAACCAGCAAATGTCTGTGGTGAGGCTGCTTGGTATTTTAAATTGCTTCAAAAAGATTGCATGTTAAATGATTACTTTATACTTCGCACATATTAAAATGTAAAGGTCTAAGTCAATCAAAGATATAAAAGTAACAAGATCAGTTTAAATCTGGCATCTGAAGTCTCTACTGGTCCTGATGGTTCCTGTGCTTCTTCAAAGTAACTCAAATGACAGATTAGTGAAAACAAAAACAGTACGATGAATCTTGTATACGATGATTAACACAGAATAGACTCTTCAGTGTTATTAGATCTGTGCATAAAACCACTTCTGTTCTTTTGAATGTGACTGGAAGTATTTGATTCACTGTGATGAGGATATACATTATGGAAAATGGAAGAAAATGGTTCAAAAAATTGTTGATACGACAATGAAAATCACTTTAAAGCTTTATTCCACTAATAATTGCTATTAATTTTGAAAATCTAAATAAATTCACGCATTACATACAGCCATGGCAAAAACTAAGTGCATCCCTTCATACAATAATTTAAAGGAACACCTCAGTAGTTATTTTCTGTGTGACCACTTCAGTCTCTTTTCTTGTGGCGGAGACGTCTGGTCTTCTGTGCAAGATTATTTTTAATGTCCCATCCATCTATTATCCAATATGCTTATGCCTAGTGGGGTCACCTATCGCCAGCAATCAACAGGCGAGAGGTAGGGTACACCCTGGACAGGTCACAGTCCGTTGCAGCGCTCTTTAAGGGTCCCTTCACAGCATTTAGATTAGAATGAGGTCTGGACTTTGACTGGGCCATAATGGTATTTTAAATTCCTTACTTTTTGAGCCATTCTCTTGTAGTTATACTGCAGTGCTTGGGACCTAATTGTGCAATGTGACACATTAATATTGCCAATTTGTACTCGCATTTTACTGTATGCAAAGATATGCATATTCGAGAAGCTGTGCTGTCCAACCATATGCAACTTTGCAAACCTAAGTCAAGCTGCCATTTACTTTTATGGAACAGAAACGGTGCCTTTGGAAACCATTACAGACATCCATACTTTTTCAATCTTTTGTAATATTACAGTAAATATGCCAATCTGTGGATTTTTGCAATTCTTTTGCAGCATTGTAGGGCCTTACATGAGTTTAATTTGTTGGAATGTCCACTACGGGGAAGACTGGCAGCTGCCTTAAATATTTTTACACTTGTAAATAACCTTTCTAAGTGTAGAATGATGAACTTTTTAATATTTTGCCTTGGAGCCCTTTCCAGATTGATTCAGTTGCTTCAATAAATGTCTTTTCACCTTGGCATTGCCTTAACTGTCAAAGCATAAATTCTTCTGATGATCAAGTAATCAAGTGTATTTGATCATTAGTGATCATTTCTACTAAATCCTCTTAAAGTGTACTTAGTTTTTCACATGGCTATATTGACAGTCAAGGAAAGCCGAAAGTATCTTCAAAAAAATTGTTTTTGTGTGTGGGCGCCCCCAGAGTGTTAAATGTTTTTTTTTGTTTTTTTTTTGCCAGTGAGCCATTTCCTTAACTCGACGTTCAATTTTTTAATTCCTTTTGATTTTCTTTATGACTCCTGAAGTTACATCACAGTAAAGAGCTGTATGAAATCTGTCCCTGTGTAATGATATGCTTTTAATAACATTGCACTTTTTCATTTTTAATAATGATATTTCTGTCAGTCAACTTGAGTTTAATTACTTTTCTAGCACAGATTTAGATAAGATCCAACTTTATGACTCCAGCTCAGTGGTAAACTTAGTAATATTTCACATCAGATAAAAATATTAATAATCAGCTAAATCTCAAATTTGACATTTGCATCACCCTCTGATGATATTAGCTGATCTGGACCTTCACTAACTTTATTTAAACCAACTCTTACTTGAATTTATGATGGACTCTGATGTTTTTACTATCAGTATCTCTTGTCTTGCATGTACAGTCTGGTGGTAAAACTGCAGGACAAACTGCTTTAGTTTCATTTCACACCTGCTTCCAAATATCTGCATTCAGCAACTGCATTAAGATCAAGCCAACCCTGTTTGTAGGGTGTTTTTACGGAGCTGATGCAGAGCTATTACCTCTCTTAGTTACACTGACCTGTTGATTTACTGAGAGTTAGTCAAGAGAAACATTTTTGTTTCACACTACTCGACTCAGCAGTATTAACTGCAATTGATACTAAATGTTTTTATATATGTTGGATTATGTTTTAGACTGAGGATTAAATCTCAATACAGTGAATGTTCAGAGAAGGTTACTATAAATCTTGAAAAATAATGAATTTTTTCATCCAAATATAGATTTAATTAATTTTTTTGGATACATGTTTGTCAGACATATAAGGTTTAGAGTAAGAAAAAAGATAGAAAGACAGTGTGAAAGAAGGAAAGGACGAGGTAAAGAGATTTTTGGAAACTAATGAGTAAAAACTGAAAAGTGAGAAATTGAAGTGATGTTAGAAAGACAGAATTAAGTCAAAGGTCATCTCACACACTCGTCATTTTGTACTTTTGCTGGGGGTTTTTCTCTCCGTTTTTGTTCCCAAATAAGCCCCTCCGTGTTATTGTGACTTAGTAAGCTCTATTTCATTGGAGTTCACAGAAACCACAATCAATAAACGTAGAGTGTGATCAAAAAATATAAAGTAAATAATATTCAGTTAAATCATATGTGCGACTTGATTATTTTTATGGTCATTTATCCTCATGATTCATCAAAATACTTAACTAGTACCTTGACTAAACAAACTGACATGCTGTGGTAAAATGCACGACTGCAAAATGTTTTGTTTACTGGTTAGGAATACAATATGTTGGTACGAAATGGGTTTGTGAGTTGTTGAAGAGGCGTTTTGACCCAGAGTCTCTACAAAGAAAGGAAGTTGTGGAATAATGAATGAAAACAAACATTTTTCTGAAGAAGATGTGTTGCAGAAGTGAGGTTCTGCAGTTCGAAGGTAGAAATTTTGTGTAAAGAAATCGCTTGTTTTTTTTTTTTCTTTCAACTTTGACAAAAGTTAAAAAAAAACATCCTAAAAGTAAAATTGTTAGTATTTTGTTGAAAGAACAGCAGTGAAATTTTTGTTCTAGCTTTTAGGGTAAAGTTACAGGTTTTTTCAGAGGAAGACAACAAAATACTGAAATATTTTTGTGAGACTATTGTTTTTTTCTTTCAGTTTTAACATTTAAGCAGCACCTACTGTTACTTCAAACTTAAAATAATACTCCTTCTGTAGATTAAACTGTTATTGTCTAACCTGATAGGCCGTCGAAGCAAACATGTTCATAATGTAGTTTTGGAAAATTTGGGAATTATTTTCCACACCAGGATAAAATTGGACATAAAGTCAACTAAGAAAGGAAAAATGTTTCCTATCCTAAACTTTATTGCTCAGTACATTGTCTGCAAGAAGTTAAAAAAGTAACTTTATGTTGTTTTTCATTGATTTATATTTAACTCTATTAATTTCTAACTTGCCACATCACAACTTCAGTTTAAATTTCTTTTGCCATATTGTAGTTTCAGTTTTCCACTTTATGGCTGGGATCCCATAAATAAATGCATTCTCAGGAAGCCATCTAGATTTATAACGTGTAGTCATTAAAGATTTTGAAGTAAGTAAGTTCAGATGAGAAAATCATTGTAAAACAGCCTGTTACAAAAACACAATCAACGCAGAAATCAACTTCAGCCTAATGTTACTTCATTATTTCTGGAATATACTTATGATAAAACCTCTAAACACACTCTAAGGTGAATCTGTTGTTTTAAAATGTACAATGTACAAAAACTGTCCAATAGATTGAGCATAAGACAGAAAAAATAAAGGTTTCCTCAGCTCTAACTGCCTAATTAACTTTGTGGACTTTAGTGAATCCAGATGTGATATTAAAGTGTATTTCTGTTCATTTTATACTAGCACACACTTCACATATATGTAACTCTTCACAAGCATTTTATTTCTATTATTTCTATGTCATGATATTGAATGTTCATGGATTCAAGCAGAGCCACAGGCTGTTTGGGTAATGCTGTTAAATCAAGATGTGCTGCAAACTCAGTTCATGCTGTGTTGAGTTTAACACCAAAAGTCAAAAGTTCAATTATTGCATCGAGTAATGCACTAAACCAAACAAGGAGTTTGCAAGAACAGGTCAAGCATCCTGTCTGGCTCTTGAAAACATGAGTTGCACAAGTTGAAGGTACTAGCTTCAGTTTTTCATTGTGAAGGGTTCTGGTACTGCTGGTTTTGCCTTTACAGGGACTAGTGCATGAAGGAACCATTTTAATAACCTCTTTGTCTTAGAAGTATAACAATTTTTATTACACTGCTTTGTATCTAAAAATCTCAAATCTCATTTTATAATGTTGTAACAACTTAATTTCTGTTTTATCAGCATTTTTATATTTATGTGCATATCATCTTTTTGCAATAAAATATGCTTTATTAAAGACTTGTGTCATCCTTTTGGAAAAAAACAAAACAACTAATGGTTAACATTTGCTCTTTAAGCTGCAATGCATGCCCAGCACATCTGCTGAAGTTAATTTAATGAGTCAGGAGAAATTATTTCCCTTATGTCCCCCATACGCTGCAAGGTGACTCATTAACATTGCCAACCTAATTTAGTCCATCATTTAAGCTGCTGATAAATTGTACCTTTGTGATAAGAGATGGATGTTAGCCCCAAATTAATGGAAGACTAATTATCAATTAGAAACAGAAGATGGAAAAGGCTGATTGCAGCTGAAAGTTTTTCTTTTCTTTTTTTTTTTTTTGAGCATAAAGTTGTGTTACTATTAGGTCATTCTCTTCAGCTGAATGGACCTGTAGGTGCTGTCCTATTAGTCAGACACTAAAGGTGCTTTTCCTGCAGTCTCAGGAGTTTGCAATAATAAGACACAGAGGCAGAAGAAGCTTTTTATCTGCCAACACTTAATTAGCATATCCCACACTTCCTGGCCAATGGGGATACAGTGAGGAAGTAATTAAATTCTCCTGTGTCCCTGCCAAGGTCTAATGTTGATCTATAAACTGTGTGTGTGCCATTTAGTGTTCTGATTGTGATTTTTGTTTTGTCTGGACCTCAGGGGCTGTTACTACAAAAGTCTTGAAAACTAGTCCTGATCAACAGCTCTTCCAGCTTTTCAAAGATGTTTCAAAGTTTTAATCTGAGCTCTGGCTGCTTTTTTCTGTTGTCGTTTTGTTTTTTCTCTCATTTTAAATTTTTTGTCACCCATTTAGACAGGGTTTAACTGTCTAAATGACAGCCAGACCTGTTTTACAGTGATTGCTCTTTTACACACAGTGTGACATAGATAGATAGATAGATAGATAGATAGATAGATAGATAGATAGATAGCATTTATTGTCATTGAACAGAATTCAACGAAATTTCCATTGCAGCTCCCGTGCAAAAGGTCAAATATATACAGTATAAATAAGCAAACACACAATAATAATAATAACAATATATACAACTAAATTAACTAAAGGCACTCAACCACACCAAAGAAGTAGCAGCAGGTCCAATTATGGCCCCTGCTTCGAATGTACGTGACAAACAAAAGCTGGTGGAAGGATAGAGAGAGAAAAACATTTATGCTGTGCTTTTAATATAATATAATCTAAACACGGTCTCAGCAGGTCAGGAAACTGGAGAACTGGGGATTTTTTTCTGCCATAATTCGAGAGCACATATTTTCAGTGTGAAAGCAGGATTACATGTCTTTTGTTCTCAAATCTTTGATTACTTTTGCTTACATTTTCATTTAGAAAGTGACAATAATCTGGTGTTTCTCCTTTAGCTACACTTAGTGACCAGGAAAACATCTCTAAAGACTCCAGTCTCCAACCGAGCACCATGTCAGAGTCCGCTCCCCTCGAATAAGATTAGAATTAGCTTGAATCTGCTCGGTTGGAGACTGGAGATCTTCGTCTGGTCAGTCTTGCTTTCTGCTGAGGCTGCAGATGGTGCAGGCAGAATCTGCGGCGACCTTGTGCTTGTAAATTCTCTTTACTATATTTGACAGACTGTCAAAGAGCCTGGTTGACTGACTAAGAAGGAGTCACTGACTGACTGGGTGTGTAATTGTCACAAAGGCAGGTCTGGCATGCTGTAATTATTAGCAGTTATTATTAGTAATTTTAATAAGCATTGTAAACCTCTGTAATTAGGATTTCCTATTATGAGTAGCTGCCAGTTTGTGTCTCTTTGGGAAGGTATTGTTCAGTCACGGTTATTACTGGAAGCCTGGCAGCTGCCTTTTGTTCCTTTGACTTCTGATTGTTTTGCATGTACACATTGTGTTTGAAGGCTGTCCTTAGAAGAGCCAGACCTTCAGCCCTCCTTAATTAGTGTCAACACACAGCCCTGTCGTCTTCATAATGTGGACTCAGGAATAAGAAGAGACAAGCAGGGTTCACATTTGGTTGAACTCTCATCTGTTAGAACAACAGTTTTAATGTAAATTCTTTCTCCCGACGATGGGATTGGAGCTTTTAGGGGTTCCAAAGTTCAGATGAACACTTTGACTGATTGTGACCTTGTTCGGCATAAATCAGAAGATATGCAGAAGTGAAACACAAGACAGAGTGTCAGATTTCCATAAAGTCATCAGAATTCATATTTATACTCAACAAATGTTTTTTGTATTGGAGGAAATTAAAGGAATTGCTGAAGTTGGTACATGTTGCACGCTGGGTTGTTTGAACAAATTATGAAATATCAACAGTGAGAACAGAGTGAAATATCAACTCTGTTGAGAGTAAAAGTAAATTGAAAACAGAGCTCAGTTACATTTGCACTTTGGTTTTCTGCAGAAAAAACATTATATGGTAAAGGAGGCTTGCTAGGAGATTCGTATGCATAAAACATGTTCCTCCATAACAAACTTTTTTTTAATTTCTATAATATCATGGTAAAATTACTGGCACACCACACAAAATCACTAAAATTCGATTTTCCAATTACTTCAATGGTTGTAGATATATAAAATCAAGCATCAAGACATGAAGCCTACAATCTTTCTTATGAGAATTGGTCGCTCTCACCCTTCTCACTACCCAACAAAACATCAGTTTTAAGATACACTTTTCAAAGCAATATTAGCTCACAGTATTTCTTTTAGCTTCTGTATTTCAGTGTAATATTTATGTATAGCAAATAGCTATAAAATGACAGAGGAAAATAAGTTTCATCTGTGTTCTAACTCAACTTTAGATGAAATTTAACCATTGTGGTCACAGCACTTCCACTTCACACTCTGGGAAAATGTGTGAATAAGTTCATGAATGTGTCAGAAACATCCTGGAGAACAGAGGTGAAGCACTGCTGACAGTAAATTCTGTTTTTGTGTCCGTGTCAGTCCTCAGATTCACATCCTGACAGGGTCACGGACAGTGCATTACGAACACTGAGCCCGTCCTATTAAGTGCCTGTGTGTAAAAATTACATTTCCTCTGTCCCCTGTGCACAGTAATGACTGGTGGTAAACTCCTCTGGCAGCTGTTTCCCTTCTGCCCCCCCACTACCACCAGAAAAACAGAGACGCATCTCCTCCGGTGTTAACCTTGAGGCATCTCGCTCGCTCTCATCCTCTCCATGTCTTCGTCGCTTGCACCCATCAGGCTGAGGGGAGAGTGAAGGCGACAGACTTATGTTTGTTTTTGATCCATTGATCCACGTTGAGGGGGTTTCTTCATGCACAGTGGCATTTAAAAGGACTCCCACTTGTTAAACTTTGTCACCATACGTGCACTAACTTTAACTTATTTTATTAAAACACAATGTGTTTATAAACGATTTCTACTATGAAAAATCAGAACAGTGAGTCGTGCTTTTGTATTCAGAACCATTTTTCACTCCTGTTATAGATTTAGATTGTATTTGCTCCAGTATTAACCTCAATGCTTTGAACTGTCCTCTGTTGCTAGATGTTTACTCAGGAGGAGCGATTGCTGCAAATTCAATGACTTGATGCAACTGCCTCAGTTTCCTGAGACCAAAACTTTTTAGCAATTGGCAAAATAGACTGAAGTTAACGGCAGTGATTTATTTAAATAAATGTATATCTCCCCATACGATTAGATTGTTTATACATTTACTTGTATAAATTGCATGAACTTCAACCTTTTTTTGCAGTGTGCAGTTAACATTTGTTGTGAATCGATACTAAATGAATAAACTGAAATTAATTAAATAGAAATTTTTTTCAACTTTATGCATTAAGAAAACTGAATTTCCTCCTGTTTTTTGTATCTTAGTTAAAGATCAGACAGATTGGTCTGAGAGCATCTGTGAACACCAGTTTTAACAGATTCTAGACTGTATTTTGGTCTGGACTTTGACTTGACCATTCTAACATGAACATAGTTTGACCTAAGTTACCCCATTATAACTCTGGCTGTATGTTTAGGGCCAATTTCCTGTTGCCAGTCTCAAGTCTTTTATATACTCCATTCCTTCTCCAGTCAACTTTGACCAGTTTGAAGAAATGTTCCCTCACAGAATTATGGGGTGAAACAGAAGTTTTTAATTAAAAACAGCAGTTTGCTGTCAGTCATGTGCTGTTTTTTGTATTTTCAGGATGGTTTTTTTTAGTTGATTCCAGCCGTTCCTTCTCACCGGTTCCCATTAGTTTCCTTACAACTGCACTGAGACACTAGCCTCACACCTGGTCCATATTCAGTGATCAACATTGACAGAATAAATGCCTCTTGGTTGATTTAAAAAGCTGAATTACCTCCTGAATATTTCAGATTTCATTCATTTTATTGAAGTGTGGTGAGTCAGGGACACATTAAAAACTTGTAGGACACCAGCGCCTGAGGACTCCTATAGAACATAAATGTATTAATATATGATGTAAAATGTTTGGCTGTGCCAGTTTTCACCAGTCAGGATATAACTCTGTTACTTTTGTTGGATGAAGAGCCATAACTTCTCAGATTTCCTAAGAGTAGTATGGCCCAGATAGAAATCATTAGTGATGGAGTGTGAAATAAAACAATCAACAAAGAATATATAATTAAATTAAATGTTGGATTTAAGATTCTTTTGTTTTTCAAACTCCATGATACATCAATATACTTATCTACCAAAATTAATATGGTAGATGTTGACTACATTAGTAGAAAACAGAAGTTGGAATGGACAAAAAGGCAAGACATGGTGAAAGCCAAGAACACATAGGCCTAAAAAAAAATAAGCATCTATATGACATGAACATTTTTTCAAGTTAATTATTTAAGTTGGAGAAATACAACAAAGACTTGGTACATGACCTGAGAGAAGCCTCATTCTCCAGTTAATCATCTGCTGTTTTCAGCTAATAGTTCTTTGAGAATCACCTTGTTGGGGCTAAAATCCTATTTCATGCCTCCTGCTATCTTTGGTATTGATTAAAATATAGTGGGAACACTTGGGTACCTTTGCAAGATGTTGGGTACAAAAAACTGAGATTTATATGCCAGAGATAGATGGCTAGTAACCAAAGAACACAAACTATATATATATATATATATATATATATATATATATATATATATATATATATATATATATATATATATATATACAGTATATAAACATATATTAAGATTTAGATTGACTTTCCAGGAAACTTGAAGATGTATTGAGCACAACCACGTTCAAATATAACAAGAACGTTCATGTGTCAGTCTGGCAGCTTGGAAGCAAAATCTAAACAAATGAGGGATGACTTGAAATATAGATTCTGCAAAAATATTTTCATCTGACCTTCTGGGTATACATTTAGCTTGTCAAATGACATCACTGTTGTTTTAACAAACACTTCTGAGCTCCTGTAGACCTCCTTCCACAACTACAACTCCTTAAACAAAGTGTGATTTATCCGTCTTAATGTGTGTTCAAAGGGAGACGTTAATGAAAGTAATTTGATGTCACTTTGTGCTGCACTAAATGAGGTTTGTGGACTTGATTACCCTGAGATTAGTTCTTAAATTACACACAAACAAACATCCCATCCATCAATCACGTAATCATGGTCTGAAATTTGTGGGGTTTACCGAAGTTGTAGAATTAGTTGAGGGCCTTAATATGCCGCATGAACCAGTCTGTGAATAAACTTTCTGGATTAGTTAAAAGGTTCTTTGGGAAGGACTAAATTTAAAGCTTTCCTCTGAGGATCACCGCTGCTTCTGTCTTTCACACAGACACAGCCATGAGCCTATAGGCTCATCCAATTCTGAAACAGCCTGCCAGAGCAAAGGGACCAGCATGACATGAGCAATTAAAATCAGCCCAAAATACATCTGGCTCTTTATTCCGTCCATATCCGAGTTTATACAGTGTGGCTGAAGAGTTGTGCTCTACTGGCTGGAGGCAAAAAAATAAGAAAAGAGTCAAAGAGGGTATAAACATATATGGACTAAAAGATTCTTGTAAAGTTTTAGTTCTGAGTAAAAAAAAAAAAAAGGAAAGAAAACTCTGCATCTGTTATCTTTGACTGGTTGTTAAACCATTGCGTTACATTCTCTCCAAGAGCAATGTCAAGTTTTACTGCAAAACCAGATCCTGAAAAAAACTGAAATGAGTGGAGATACAAGGGAAAAGGTGTGAAGAGTGAGCAGTGAGGGTAGATGGACAGGAATGGCAGGAAAAGGATATTGCACACAGATGGGCCACAGATCCATTATCTCCTAAACCTTCATTAGTTTTATTAAGAATTCATGCAGCAAGTGATGATAAATCCTAGAGTGAATTTAGTTTGATGCCTAGTCTGACATCAAAAGAATCTGGTTTGCTACATTGCACCTGAAACCAGGTGTGTAACTCCCTTCTCTGTTTTAGCAACTTATTCTGTTTGTATCTCTTTACTTTTCCAAAATTAAGAATTGTGAAGTTACATCCCTTGAATAAGTTCAAAATTTTCATATTACAACCACAAACTTTTGATTTTGTGATAAACCTACAGCTCTAGTGCTTCTAAGTTTCTCTTAATAATTTTGGCCAAGTACATACAACTGGTATTTTAAAATATTGACATAATAACATTAAATGCTGAAATAAGCAGTCTGAAAAGCTGAAATTCATCCCCAAGCAAAATGAAAGAAATTACATTTTGTCTAAAAGTACAAAGTTGATTCTAATGTCTAAAAAGGAACAATTTCTCTAATTGGAGGAACTAAAATCTCTAAGTTTTCCATCTTGACTGTAGTCACGGCTAAGTTCAGATTGAGGTTGAAAGTTTAGAAGATCCAATTTCATCCCTTTAACTCTCCCAGCTCTCCAGATGGCCGGTCCATCTTTGGGTACAGGATTGAGTCGATACCAGTGTGATACTGGAGCCAAAAGTTGATCTTCTCACAACACTGACGAGTGCCATGTGCTGGCACCAGGAAACGGTGGACAGATTCTCACCCAGATCCTGTGTTATCCTCTGGAAGGCTGTAAAGGACAGAGTGGAGGAGATGGATGGACCAAGTGAGGGGTTCTTATCAGGTCAGGACCCTCCAACTGTCCTCCTCTTTCTTCCCTCCATCTGTCCATTTGTCATTCTCTCTACAATTGTCCAATTTTTTTTTCTTCTTACAGGACAGTAATTCTTTGCAAAAGACTTGGATTTTCTGTATATCGAGAGTGTATTAGGGTCTTGTGATAAATACCTCTGTTGCCTAAGATGTGCTTTGGATGCAGGATGAGGGATGAAGGAAAGGCTTGACTACTGATGGAGTTAAAAGGATGCAGAGTGTTACAGGATTATGATCAGTTTGATGTTTTCCTCTTGCTCTGCTTTGTTCCCTCTCTCTAAAGTGAGAGTTCAGGTTCTGGTTTGAGGCGCGGTTCTGTAAATTTTAGCACTTGTCAGCATCTTTCCACTGGAAAAGCTTTTCTAATCAATCTCAGTTTGGAGAGAAAGTGATTTGTATAAAACTTGGAGTCAAACTAAAGCCTGGTCAGAGTGACCGTAGGACCAAAGCAGAATTTTTCCTTGTAAAAAAAATAAATAAAATTATCAGTTCATTCATGTACAGCTTTATAAATTCTTCTTCATTAGATGATTATTTACAGTTGAAACCACAAACCTTTTCTCTCACTGCCAGACGTTAAATTAGACCAAACGTCTCATTTTTTAGGTCAGTTAGAATCACCAAATTTATTTTTATGTGCTAAATTTCACAATGAGAAAAAGAATCTGGAAGAGATTTATTTATTAAAGTCTTCAAAGTCAAAGACATTTCCTCACCCATTGCACCCGTTCCTCCTGACAGAACAAGTGCAACTCTGAGCAAACTCTGAGTAAATGACAGTCAGGACAGTAAGCATCGTAACCTCCTAAACCATCTCTGGTGGAAGACCACATCCAGCATTCAGAGAATGTAAAAGTAAAATCAAAGATCTGTTTTCATGTATTAGGTGAAAGAGGTAGGCTACATGCAGAAAATTTGCTGCCACTTTTTCCATGAACAGCTGCAAGTTTTGAAATTCTGCACAAAATAGAAAACTGTATTATTTCTATGATTAAAAGTCCCTTCTTTTCAGAGAAACGTTAACATCATACAATAATACTCAGAAAATACTAACCATTTCCACTGGGAGCTGACGAGCTCTGTGCCTGTTCTTGCAGTATAAAGCTCAGATCTTTAATTTGAAGCTAACAGGCTGAGAAACTGTCACCTCATTTAGCAAGTGGAACAAACAAGGTCCTTTTGTCCATTTGTAAATTGCAAAGAGCATATTTTGTAAACAGAGCTGTTTAAATTATTGAATAAGGACCCCGTTGTTTCCCACCGACCTCTCATTAATTTCAACAGAAAATAGACCACAGTGAAGCATTTCACCAGGAAAAGTTTGCATTTTCTGTGATTCTAAGCAAAGAAACAGTAGCTATAAATCATGATTGCTGAAGACATTTGTATTATAATATATTCTAAATGTTGTACTGTTTTGGTATTTGTTGAGGACAAACTCAGTCAATCTTTTTTTATAGCTTTAAAAACAGTTATAGTCAGGTTTTAGCATCATCTCCCAAAGTGTTGTTTAAGGTGAGGGATGTTGATTTTGTTGTTGTGATGTAACTTTAAGCCCTGAGTGTATTCTATGGTAAAAAGGCAGGGTTTGGTGCATTTGACTAACACCAGCACTAGAGCCTCTTGATTTATACCAAACTATGCTTTTGGAGTTCCAACATAAAAGATGTGTTTGTAGAGGCTGCAACTTTTTGCTCTTAGGAACTGAGTCTCAGAAAATGGGCCCATAAAGAGTTTGAAACCAAGAGAGCTTGAGAAAACATTTTAGTTATAACTTTCAACAGTTCTTGACACTTGTGTACACTCAGAGCGCTTTTTCCATGCTGAAACATGTTACACATCAGCCACAAGTGAATTAATAGCACTAGATTTTCACTAATCATTTAGGAACACTTATCAAATAAGAAACCGTTTTCATAGTCAACAGGGATCTAATTAGTTTTCTAGCATTTGACATCCATTGCAAGCTTATATTTTGTCTTTACAATATTTACTTAGCTGAAAACTGTAATGTGACATAAATCCGGTATGATAGAAAACAACAACCCCTCCAAAAGAAAACATTTGGATTTATTTTTTATTTGATAAAAAAATTAATTTTATAAAATACAGTATAAGTATGTCTAAAAACATAGCTATTTTAATTTCATAATGAAATGATTTCCTTGGCATCTTTCACATAGAAAATCTTTGAGAAGAGCTCCTCAGCTTTTGGCAGATCCACACTGGAGCATTGCCAAGAAGGATTCTTAAATCACAAGAGGCAAAATCCTCACATCTGATAGCAAACTGTATAATTCAGCTGCAATGTTCAAAGCTACAAGCCTTGAAAACCTAATACTAACTAAACACGATATCATTATTAGAGTTCTTACAGGCAAATATGGTAGTGGCTATATTGTTCTGAAAGACGGAAGGAAAATATAATTCAGAAACTTCCTGAATAATGTTAAAATTGTCTGTCCAATAATAAGTAGACATTTTTTCTTTGTATTTTTCTGTCTCATTTTCTCTTGTATTTACTAACTAGAGCTACCATGGATACATTCACTGCTGCTGGGATCATGTTCTGATGTGTAGTTTGTTTTCTTCATGTTAATCACTGGTTTCCTTTTTAAATCTGATTGGGTGGCAAATCTTTAGCTACTTCTATCTTCCTTCTAAAATACACATTTCATACAGAAACTGAATGATTAGTAGGAAATGATTCAGTTATTATAAGGATTGCCTTCTAAGCTAAATAACTTCCTCAGATGTTTTGGGCAACTTTCCAAAAGTTTTTTTCTTTTTACAATACTGAACTGAAACTTTTTCCATTCCTCTTTATCTATTTCCTTGAAGCGCACCAGTCCCTCCTACAGCAAGACATCCTGACTGCATGACTCCATCCCTGTTCTTCACAGGTGGGATTTGTTCTCAGGTTTGCAAGTTTCCTCCTCCAAATACACACAATGATAATTATGGTTACACATGTTTCTTTTTTTTTCCATTTCTCTAAAAATGTCTCCAAAAATTGGTGGCTTGTCCGTTAAGTTTATGAAAATATCTTTTTTACATTTTAATGTACACAATAGTAGTGGTCCTGGCTTTCTTAGGATGAAGAACTGCTGCAGAATATATTTTTGGTTTTGTTGTTTTGCTTTTTACCACTTTATGATCAACTGACTTGTTTTACTTTATTCTACTTAAGAGTTAACTATACAGTACATATTTGGATGTAAACATATCTATATGAATGGATTAGAGATAATTGGACTAATTTGAACTGAATTCGGATCAAACTGGATTCTCTATGGAGAAAATTATTTATTGTACTTGTGTAATCACTACTTAATGAAATCATTAAATAATGATTACCCTTATCATTTGCCATTGATTAATAAACAGTATGTTCATTAATATCTGATTGTCGGGTCTTCCTTAGCAGGGAACATTTTTTGACCCTTATAGGTAAATGCTGCACACAAACTAGATACTTTAAGAGAACCCAGGAACAAAAGAAAACTGTATAGATACAATTAAAAATATCTATATATTTTTAAAGATGCAGAACACAAATTCTGTGCAAGAGATTTATTATTATTATTTCATTAAATACTTGCCATACCAAGCTGGAGACCACTGAGATTTTCCAGATTATTCTGGAGAATCTAGACTTGTTTCACCGCTGATGACAAAATGTCTGTGAAATCTCCAAGAAATCAAGACGTTTGTGTCATCTGTCTCTCTGAAGGACACGTTTAATGTGTGTCCTGGAGTTTGTTGATGTACATTTGAGACTTCTCACGGACTCTCAGCACAAACTCTTGACGTACATTTACTCTCATGTATTAAAAAGACAGAGTCCAGAAAGCAAAGGGTGACAGGGGAAACGTAAACAGGCCTGACAGGTATGCTAACACCAACCTTTCTCCTGTAAACTCAAGATCTATTTTCTTCCTCAGACTTGTCTCTGCTTTGACTTTTAGAAGACGTGATATCCTCTGAATAGCTTTTTTGCCTTTGGTTCACACATGGGACCATGGTCAGAATGTGGATCTAGGAAATGGAAACTTTCGGGACTGCTACAATAAACACAGCAGAGATTGAGTGCAGGACCCGAAACACTTATTGGCACTGAGACAAAGTTTGGGAAAAACCTGAAAATAATGTTTTGTGTTTTTTTGTGTTTTTTTTTTTTTTTTTTGCAGCATCATAAACTTGTACTGTTTAATTCAGAAATGTTTCAGTTCAGTTACTGACAGCTTTAACAATTCATCTGAAGTAAAAAAAAAAAATTTTTTATTAGTACGTTTTAAAACTAGGAAAGTCAAGAGAACATCCCATTCATAGGGAAGTCATGTATTGAATTTCAGAATTGTAGCCATTTCCTAAAACAACTGCTTATCTAACTGATAAAGACAGACAGACAGACAGACAGACAGACAGATTCATGTGAGATGGATGAAGACAAATTATCTGCATCGCTCTGCAGCAGGTAATATCTGGTTTTCATCAGACTTAGCTACCCACTGCCACCCAAAGGTTACATGTTAGTCGATCTCTTATTGGCTGATATGTTATTAAATGTGACCTATTTTGCTTCTTTGAACAGATTAGCACAGGTTTACAGGCTATACAAAACATGTTCATTAAATTTTTGCACAAAACCATTCTTGGATAATGAGATTTTAGTCTGGTCAGTTCTGACTATTTTGAGCTCCTATCAAAATCAGGTGTTTTAGGACCTCTTAAAAAGCAGAAGTGGAGCCTCCTGCACAACCAACAAGAATGTGCAGCAAGTGGTTTCTAGATGGTAAGCCAACAACAAAATACTTAGAATTTCCAGCAGCCATTGTACAGCAAATACAGTGGTAAAGCCAGCTGACTAAACGTGCTGCAGCTCCGTTGGGGTTGCTAAGTGACAGGCTGATTGTGACTCAATCACCAGATTGTGACTCAACAATTGGTAGGGTTTTGAAATGGCTCATTTTCTGTCTCAAAAATGGAGAATGAGCTGTTATTTATTATTTAACTTAATAAATAAGTAAAAGAAAACATTAACTTATCACCAGAAGATGGGTGGCTCTTTAAAGAACTTGAGCTGTTTTTAGTAGCATTTGAGACCCACATGGAATTACAAAAATGTGCAAATTTGTCCTCTTTAAACAATACATAATCAAGATATAGCCCTATGTTTTCTTTATTTATAATGCATTTTGCTTATTTTATAATATGTTTAATATATGCTGTAATGGGTATTTTGTGATGAAAGTAGTAAAAATGTAAAATTTCCAGAGTAAAGTGAAGTAAAGCCATTTATGACCTTGTTGCACTGAAATACATAATCACCCTTTGCATACATTCTGCCTCCATCTGCAGGCCGGCTGTGCACCGACGAAGAAACAGATTCCATGTGTTCATTTAAGGGTGCAGTTCAAATGCTCTTACATCTTACTGAATGTGTGCTGATGTACATGTAATGGTTCTTTTCAACACTTGTTCTGCTCCTTGTTCAAACATGAAACATGCAGCCTCTCAGGTCCCTCTGAGTAACCTCCTTTTATCCAGACATCTTCATGAAGACATTCTCCACACAAAGACACATAAACAGACCATGTATCCAGATATTAAATGAGCACACTGACACACAATAAGGGAGTTGAACCTATGGTTTTACTCATTTCTTAAAAAGAAAAGATTTTCAAATGGTGAGGATAGCTTAATCACTTAGACTGCAGTTTATTTTTTGCTTTAAATGTTACCACAGAGAGGGATTTTCCAGCTTCTTTCCACTCCGTCTCCACCAGCTATCTTCCCTGGGCTCTCTCTTTTATTGCCTTTTTCACTTCTCCACTCAGTGTGCTCTGCTCACACACCCACGCGCCCCTGTAGGTGTAATGTTACGATGCAGCCTGTTAACATTCCTGGGCCAGACCCGCTGAGGCTTTCCAGATTGTTCTGTTTAGACAAACGTTGCCACGCAGGAGCTGCGGAGGTGAGGGATGGAGCGCCGATGCCACACAGCAAAATGCGACCGCACCAACTGACATTCAGAGAGCGGCCTTAAACAATGCAAGTGTAAATCACCCAGTGTGTTTTCATTTTCACATTTATATGACTGTGCATCTAAACACGCAGACACACACGCGGAGTTACCATCCTTCAGAGGGACCCTCAGCTTCTGTGTGTCATTATGCTGTTGGAAATGTCAGCATCGTTAAAGTGGCCTGTTTGCTTTAATTGAGAAGCAGAGTGAAAATAAATGCTTCAGTGTCGTTTGTTTCTGCAGCTCCCTCAGGCTCTCTACTCTCGGCCTCCACCAATTTGTCAAAGAACCTTAAACTCTTTTTCTTTGTTTCTCTTTTTCCTTCATCTGGCTCCAGACCTTCTTCCAATTTTCACTTTTTCCTCTTTATCATTCTTATTTCCACCTGAAGCTCCCCTAGCTATGGATTACACTGATGACAAATGGAGGATCATTACAATTGTGATTGATTAGATATGTTTGCTTTGCTGAAAACTCCATTTAAACAGTGGAACTCTCTTGTTTAGGAAGAAATTTTCACTCATGATGGAAGTTTAAAGCAAATACGGTTTAAAAGAATAACTTTCTCAAAACCTAAAATCAACAGGGGATGGGAGACATTTTTCATTTTTTTACTCCTGACATGCAATGTTTTGGATCATTTCAGCAACAGTCATGGGAAAAATGAAGTACAGTGGACCCCTGCCTACTCGCAGCTTAGTATTTGCAGATTTTTCTGTGAAGGTTAACTCTAAATTATTCACAAAAAAACTGTGCCTATGCATGTATTTTCCTGTGGAGCATATCCAAAATATTCAAAAGAAAATACAGATTAGGAAACTGAACTACATAGTTGTAATACTAGTTGATATGCTGTTGATTGGCCAATCCAGCTTAGCTTCTACAGTAGTGCAAAGATGGTTTCCACTTGCGCATTAACACATATTAAGTTATCTTCAGTGTTTGAGTTGTTAAACTAGACAGGTATAAGCATTTTTAAATGAGGCCTAAAGTATTAACAGATCTCAGCTATTTGTAGACAACTGTGGTTGTTAAGTCCCGCAAACACAGAGTCTCTACTATACACCTTGCCTTCTTTAAATCCAGAGTTATGTCATAGCATCTTAAAAACAATCAGATCTAAAATTGTCTTAATCTAACTTCATGTGAATTTCACGCTTTCATTTGTTAACAAAACGGAAAAGCTATGTGAGTAAGTACACACCATGATTCAACAGCTTGTAGAAGCACCTTTAGCAGCAATAACTCAAAGTTGTCACTGTCCTCTTGACATCAACCTTTCACATGATGATGCCATTATGTGATGCCATCATAACATGATGGCATAATTGCTTCAGCTTGACTCAATCATTGCACTAGACTGACAACACCAACCCAGATCACCTCTCCACCACTGATATTTGTTTTCCTAAACAAGGTGAGTATGGAGGGCTTATATCTTTGGTATTTGGTCTCATGTCTGAAGGACTTTGCTCCTAAAATCTTGAAGTTTATTCAGAGAACATTTTGTAGTTGTTCCATTGTTGATTTTAATATTTACCACACTGACTAACTTCTCTAGAGTCTTACATGGAGCTTCTAATTCTTTTGTAGTTTATCAGGAAATGCCACAGTCTTAATGTGATGTAAATGCCTTGCAACATTGACTCCTGGAAATACTAGAAGCTACTTTAAACGTTTTTCATTTGTAATTTTCTTTTGCTGGCTGCCACATATTACCCCTATCAAATTGGTGAGCAGCAATGATTGCTTTTCTAAAGTAATTGCTGATTTCGTTTTTCCCTGCTGTTGTGTTAACACACCTGTTTGCTCCAGACCAACAAACTACCGAAACTCCTATTTTTATAGAGATGTTCACCATTACTGGTGATATGTTAAAAGCACCTGGATTTCTTTTTCTTTCAATTATACAAAATGAAAGCAGGAAGGGTGCACTAAGTTTTTCATTGTTTTTTTTTGCTCATCTTGGTTGAGTTTTTTTTGTTTATTAAAAAATAACGTGGAATCTAATGTGGGTTTTTCACACCTCATAGGTCGGTGGACTATGAGGTTGTATTTACCCAGAATGCCCTGCACCATAGTCGGCTTACTGCTTTTGGAGCGGTCTCTGGTCTGCTTGCGTTATACATTCGAACCAAACCAGAGTTTGATTTTTTGGTCTGCATCAGAGTTTGATTGCACATCCACACCTCGCCAAACAAACTGGACTTTCTAGGCAAACAAACTGGAGTTTGAATAAAGCAGACTAAACAAAACTGGTGTGAATCCACCCTGAAGTCTTGACACATAAACTAAATGTCACAACCCAAAACAGAAAAAAAATCTTTCCTAATCTTATGTACTGTATATTAGCAGTTAGCAGGTTTTTTTTTTTTTTTTTTACAACACTGGTTGTTTTTCTCATTTTGAGGCGAGCAAAGCTTGTCCGAAGTGATTTGCAGGACTATTCTGTCACTGCACTTTCCTCCATCCAGTCTACCTCTGCCCCTTTTATTTTTTATGTTTTGTAGCGCCTTGCTGCTCACACACAACTCTAAACCTTCCCTGTCAGACAACGACACTTCCAGTGGAGCAAGGAGACAAGACTGAATGCTTGATCGCTCGCTCAGACTACATGCGGCCCCACTCCTTGACCCATGCTACCCTGCAGCCTGACAGGGAAATACGGCCTGCACTCATTCACAAACACACACATTCAAGTCTCTCTTAATGCAGGCAACATGTCACACTCTAAATCCTCTCATTTCCCCTTTCCTGTAGCTGCTCACTCAGGCGTGTTCGACGCTGAGAGTATCAACGGCCGAGGCAGTTTTGGCTGGCCCAACAGACAAGAAGACACACACAGCCTCACGCATTCTTCACAGCAAACGTCACACACTCGACTCTATTGCAAATACATGCGCTCAAATCCACACAGTCTGATCCCTTTGGGCACCAGAGATGAGGTTCAGATCCTGCCCGGTTATGCTGAACCAACACCAGCGCCTGCACCAGGTGTGTGTGTTGATCCTGGACGGTCAGTGGTGCGTTTCGGAGCCAGGTGATAATGAGGTCCTCACTGACTGCATGGCTGTGTCACTGCAGGGTTTTGGGTTTGTGTGCACGTTTGTCCAGACAGGTCATGGACTGTTGCTCTTTACCGAACCCCATGATGTTCCCCAGACAGTCATCAACACCTGTGGAGGGTCCGTCTCCCACCATTGTTCTGCTCTCACTCAGCTCAGTGTGCCTGAAACTGAACGTATACCTTATAGTCGTCTATTCAATATTGCTCTTAGTAGCAAAGTAGGAATTATTAAAGTCGCTGGCCATGCAGGGGTCATAGTTACATGTAGCTGACATATCCTTTGTAGGACTGCAAAATTGTGAGAAAGTTGTAGCATCTATTCTCCTTCCAGCTCCTTCTGCATCTTTCACTTGATTTAAAATGTCCAAAGTTAGATCTTTTTATTTTATATTTTTCCTTCAGAAGAACCTTTTGCAAATATCTGGCAGTCATTTTGATCATTCTTTTATTTGTTTTTCTACTGTTGTGTTTGGTTGATGATGCCAAGATTTGTCTTTTTTTCTCTTTTCAACGCTTTGTCAGAAGGTATAACCGATCTTCTGCTAAATAATACTATAATTAGTTGATATTTATTTTGATGACTGGGATGTTTTTTTTATTATTTATTTGAGTTTTTAATTACCAAATGCTAAAACTTGGGTGGAACTTAGCAAAGAACTAGTTGCAAATTGAGTCTTCATGCATTTTAATACTGGCAATATGATACAATTTAGACAATCCTTTTATCTGATTTTTGTTCCACTGACAAAAATAGTAAATCTGATTTTCTTGTTGAACATATTCAACATAAATATTAAGTTTTGAACATTATTTGGTCATTTCTAAAATGAATAAAAATATATATGTTCTAATGAAAGTTTCAGATACCAGCAAAGTAAAAAAAAAAAAACAATCTAAAACTTTCACTTATTTCCTCCAGTATTAAGTTATTGCAGCATGATATGAAATTCAAACTGCAAAGAAATTAGAGATGATGAAGTGGATTGTTCTGCTTTGAAACAGAAAAGTAATATAACCTCTTGCTATAAACCTGAGCGACAATCAAATTGGATATTTTCTTGTTTAAAGCCAGGGCTAGGTTGTTTCTGACACTTAAACAGACTACAACCTCTAAACAGTGCATTAGAAGACATTTACATACATTCATCATAGACATGAATGTCAAATTAATCTTAGATTTTTAATGATACATTTCAACAGTTATTTTCTCCAGGTACAATAATATACCATCTACTTTCGATGCTATTTGACAATAAGAGCAAGCAAGGTGCGAAGGTTACTTGTGAAGCCTTTTGCTGCTCTTGCCAAAAAGATCTTCAGGTGTTAGTTGTTAATGGATCTAGTCCTGCTGATGACGGATTGACGGCTGGTGGACTACTTACACTAATGGACTGCCTCGTTAAAAAGACCCTGCTTGATTGGAATCTGTTTGATTCCCTGAAAAAGGCTTACACTAAAATGTGACCAAGTATAAAAAGGCTTTTAGACCATGCAAAATTAACAAAGGCAATTTAAAAAAAAACAAAAAAACTAAAAAGAGAGTTTACTCTGAAATCGAGCGCTCCTCCTCCTCATATATTGGTTGGATAAGTGGTTGTGCCTATATGTAAACTTTGGACCAGAAGTGTCAAACTCCATTTCAGCACTTGTATTTTGCAACTTTCAAACTTATCTTTGTTTCAACAGGCCTGATTAAAATGAGTAATTTACCTCCTCAGCACTGTGTCAAATTGTGTTGAGTCCTGCTAATGACTTAGTTATTTGATTTAGTTGTGATCAAGCAGACACAAACCTAAAAGTTGTAAGACATGAGCCCTGGAGGCCTAGAGGTTCACATGTATATTTATTTATGTATTTATTTATTTAATTTAAAAATGAATGAACTGAAAAGTGTATATATTTTTATTTTTTTACAAAAATCATATTAAAAAATATGTCTATGGAAAGACCAAAGCCTAAGAACTTTAAGCAATTATTTTGTACCACCAAATTTTGCCATGTTTAAAACCATGCTCTTCTCTAGCTTTGTCCATTATACATTTTAAAATAAAAACAGTTAGGGTCAGAAATATTACTTGCTTTTACTTTTCAGTAAAATTATTAATGCTTTTACTTTTCAGTATTCCTGAAAAGTAAAAGTAAACTTGAATTAGAATATTTAACAATACATAAATGTATTTTGTGTCATACTATGGCTCTTACATTTTCAAAAAAAAAAAGCACTTGTTTATTCACCCAAATATAAAATATTAAAGCCAAATCTCATCATTGTTGAAATAGAATAAAACACAACACATTTCATCTGAACAATCCATTGAATATCAGAGGGAAGTGGAAAAAACATCTGAGCCATATTTATCTAAGCACTTTTTTTGTTTGCTTCGATTTGTTTCTGTGTTTCGATGTTTGGAGAGGAAATCCAGCTACTATAGTCTTAAAGTGTGAACACAATGGAGGTTACAAGAGGTTGTGTGTTTGTTGTTGCTTGTGCGGATTACTGAATCGTGTGTGTGTATGTTCAGGGTCTTGATTGCGTGCATTTCTCTTTGTGTTAATAAATGAGGAAGGGCAACAGAGGTTGAGCTCGCTGCTTGCTCCCCAGCTGGCTTGGTTGTATCATAGCAACTCTACATGAATAATAATCATAAACACACACACACACACACCCAACACACACCGTAATGAGCTATTCTTCCCCAGCTACTCCAGCTAATCTCTCTCAGCTGTTTCTACTCTATGCTGAGATCGAGTTTGGAGTAAGCATTCATTAACTTTGCTTAAATCCAAACAGTGATTCAGAATTTAAATGAATTTGACATTTTCACCTCAACACAAAAACAGACGAAACAACATATAAACAGCAATCTGTGCCTTTTGTTTTCTTTCTTCACACTCTTTTATGAAGGTTACACTACATTATATAAAATACACAGTTGATCAAACTCTGGGATTAATACAGTAAACATAATTATGAAAATGAACAAATAAAGGACATTAAGAAGTGTTTTCTTTATTGAATAATCCTCTATAAAGTTATTAGTTTCAAATAGAAAGATTATTTGCTGGAAACTAGCTGCATTGGAGTTTTGTGGTACTGGAGGAACTTTGTGAACTTAGAAAAAGATATTAACATCATTGCTTCTTTTATGGTTTGCACCCACGAATAACTCACATGACATCAACTTAGTGCATTTAGACATCTTGACATGGAGAAAACAACTTTCTGGAGTTCAAATGGGGAAGAAAGGAAATTGAAAATGTGGCATGGTTGTTGATGCAAGACCTGCTGATCTGATTGTTTCAGATCTACCTGGATTTTTATTATGATAGAAAGGCATCAGTAGCTCAAATAATCACTTGTTGCAACAAAGGCCTCCAGAACACCAAACTTGAAAGGTTGTACCTTTGAAGCAGAAGACGACACTGGGTGCCACTTTTTTTAGCCAAATTTAGGAAACTAAGGTTACAACTCATGCAGGCACCAAAATTGGATAATGACAGACTGGAAAACCTTTGAAAGGTCTGACAGTTCTCAGTTTCAGCAAAGACATTCAGATGGCAGGGCAGAGGCTGCGAGGTTTCAAAGTGGGTTTTGCATGTAGGCTAAAAGGTTTAATTTTGGTCTCATCTGTGCGGTTCTTAAAAGTGAAACAGCACAACAGCAATGGGTATCAGAAGTTGAGTTTAGTCAAGATGTGTTATTGTTGATTGGTACCTCCCTAGTTTCATTGTATCTTAAATTCTTTTGTGATGTGTATGCTATGAACAATGTTAATGAGCTTCAATGAGATTTTTTGGGGTAACTCTCTAGAAAAATGTTAGAAAAAAAACAAACTCCTGTCAGTTTTAAATGTTTTCAACATGACAGGAGACAGAAAACAAACAGTTTTTTTCTTCTAGAGAAGCAGCATAAAAAGAGGGCTCAAGGATTGCCGGTACTCCATGCTTCCTCTCTCTCTCAAACACTCGACCTTTGCTCATCTCTGTTTTCATTTCCTGCTCTCGGTGTCCCTCCTTCCTCATCGTCTTCCTCCTGTTTCTGTCGCGCTGACATGTTGAAGTGACTCCTACAGTTCTCCTCTCCATCACTGTCTTCTCTGCACTGTGTTCCATTGACACAGAAACAAATCTGACACCGTGAGCACAAAAACAGCGACCGTGTTTGATAAACAAGCAACACAGTGTATGAGAGTAAGGAAGCTTTTAGCGGCGCCTCTTATCTCACTTCCTCTCAGCAACAAAAAAAGTAAAGAACCCCAAAACCAGCTCTAGTCTGAATGTTTTCTTTGAGAGTCGCTCACCCTCCTGACACACACAGCCTCATTCTTTCTTTTTTCAACGTGGTCCTCCAACGTGGACCGGCTGTGGTGTGAAGTGGCTTAATGAAAGCACCCTCACAGTACTGTTAGTCTGTCAGACACACATATGTGCACCCCCACTGCCCAGATGAACTGAAGGAGGAAAGATACGTTACATTAATGAATTAAGCCGAAAAGTCTCAACTCAGAATCAGCCATATGGATGTTGACAGGAGTGGCTTAAAGTTCGTGGACAAAATATTCATAACTGAGTTCTGTTGGATTCTGTGCATGAATTAAAAACAGCAGATTGTGTATCTGGGCAAACAGAGTCTGGGCAGTCGTGGACACCACAAAAGTGAAAGGGAATGTTACGTCTTTAAATGAAAGACCTAAACTTACACCACATGCATATGTTTTTCTTACAGTAACATTTGAAACATTTTGTCATGTTTAGAACCTCAATGTATTTTTAAATTATTTAACTTGTGTGACGGAAATGAAACAAATGTATTATTCTGATAATGCTAAATAAAATCAAGTGAAACCAAATGCTTTCAGAAGCCACCTAATATGTAAATAGACCCAACCTGTTTCATTTTATCTCACTATAATTATGTTCTGTAAAAGCCTCATAGTTTTACATTAAGAACATTGGAGAGCAAACAGCATCATGGATAATGGTGTGGAGAAGTTTAACAGGTTTAGGTTATAAAACAATATAAACCAGGTTTGAACTGTCCTTTGGACAGGAGAAACGTGTAGCACAAGTTCAAGAACTTTAATCAAAGAAATCTACAAATCTGGCCTTTGGGGATAAGTAACAAGACAAAAGCCACTGTTCAAACAATTCCCTAAAAAGTCCTATTTGCAGTTTTCCACAAGTGGTGTAGGGACGAGAGTAAGCATGTTAAAGGTGCTCTGGTAAAATGGCACTGAAATTGAAAATCCCAGTCAAAGTCCAGGCATAAATCGAGTTAAGAATTTGTGATAAACTTGTTTATAAAGACATAGCTCTAAAGACTTGGTTCTACAAAGGACTAAGTGGGGCTGAATGCAAAACGCATTTTGCAGATTTTTTCTTGCAAAAAAGAAATTTAGCCATGTGTAAATTTCTTTCCACTCAATTCACAGTTATGAACTCCTTTGTGTTGGTACACAACCACATTTAAGGTACCAAAACATCTTTTAAAAAATGAGACCTCTAATGCAAACATATTTAATTTAATATTGGAGAACTTGTTTTCATGTGTCAAACAGAGTCAGTTGAATAATGACATGTTTTGACACATTCAGCCTTACTTTGATTTGTTGTCTTGTAAATTTTTCCCCACTTTCCTGTGATTATGAACCAGACTGTTGAGTAATTAATAGCTTTTGATGCGCACGATTTGCCTGAAATTTGATTATAAAAGAAGACCTATTACAAATAGTCATAAAAAAGCTTAAAAAGTATGGATTGGGAAAGATAAAAAAAATGAAACGCTTACCCCCTGCAGCTGGTCCCTGACACACTAATGTGAATAAAATCAAAGCAGACATTGATCACTGCATATTTGTGCTTTCAGATCATTAAAAAGTATGTCCTAAATACATGGTAACACAAACACCTGTTTTATGTGATTCTTCAAAGCACTGTTACTCGCGGGTAAACAGTGCTGTTGAAAGATCAGGCGTTGGCTTCTAAAGGGGCTGATGTGTTGGTGCCCGCTGCTGATGAAGCATCTTATTCTTCCCTGGACGGTAGTGGAAGAAAACCGACCCATAATTTTAGGAGATAACTATTTGATTTCTCACACTGCGGATGCCTCATTAGCTACTAGCAGGATGTGCTGTTTTTCTTTGAATGAAAGTTGTGAGAGACTTTGTTCTCTTACAGGAGGAAGATTAGATAGAGCTTAGTCCGTGAGCAAAGCCCGGCGCAGCTCATTTGTTTGTTTAAATTTGCTCATCAAGATATAAACTACCAGCACAGTCCCATCATCCCTTTACTGTCGCCTCCATCTGTGGATCTAGCTGCTTCCATGTGGTTCAAAGTAAACAGTTGGAGAGAAACTGAGTAGATGAAAAATGAGCTGGAACTTTATTTTGGTCTTGTGCTGTTTTGAACTATTTCTGGTTACATCTGTTTTGTTTATCTTATGCTTTGGCTCCTTCTGTATTTATATCCACATACTAGAAAACCTGCGTACACATCTGTGTGACTTTATGTTATTTAAAATAGAAAAGAGATTTTAATTAGCACCTACGCGTGTCCTCCTCAAATGAGCAAAAGGTTACACCTTCTTTGATATAATGACACAGGTTTAGATAATCATAAATGTCAAAAGATTTAATTGAAACTTTGATGCAATCCTTCCTCCTTTTGTGCTAGCACATGTTAACAAGGTAGATGAATAATCCCTATTTAACTGGAAGATGAGCAGCTGTCTGCTCATCCACTTTAGGAGTAACCAAACAGTCTGAGAGATAATTACTCTCGTATAAAAGTAAAGGACACTATATTCTTTAAAAGATATAGAGCTGGATATTTTCAGGGTTTCATATCAATGACATAGAATTCTAAAATGATCACAGATTCAATTAAGACACTAAAATTGGAGACATATGATTTTTCCTTTAAATTACAAATTTTGCTTCTTGCTTATTGATAATTGAAATGCTTTTATTGAGCATTTTGTTCAGTACTCCAACCCTACACATTTGTGTTTTCTGCATCACTGTTTCATGTATTGCCATGTACTGTAACTTTTTATAGAGCTAAACATGTGAAAATAAAAGAGAAACAGTGATCAGTGTTACACGAATCTTCATTTAATAAAAGAAACTGACCAAAAAGCTTCCACAGGTATGAATACCTATACATCTATAATCGCTTGTATGATTTTTAATTAATATTATTTTAACATCATTTAGCTCAAGGTATATTAAAACAAAAAAAAAACAACAACAAAGAATATGAGTGCTGTGTACTGCTGCTTTTGTTTTAACCTCCATTATAACTGAAATACTGCTCCAAACTGCAAGTTTCCGGGTGAGTATTTTTATCTATAATGTGATCGACTGTATCAAATGCAGCTCTGACATCTAAACGAGTAATTATAGACACAACTCTATTATCTAAGGTCATATGAATATCATTTGTAACATTCACCATGCTGTTTCTGTGTTATTACGAGCATGGTTTCTTTTGTTTAATTTCCAAAGTACAGCTCTTTTTATAGTAACCTCTGGTTGCTTGGCAATGCTGCTTGGTGTGTTCCTGAAATAAACACACAGTGCAAAAGAGACATTTTTTTTTAACAAATTCTCTATATATGCTGTAAGAAGAATCAATGCATTTATAAAATGAAAAGACATTTTCATTTTATATTTTTAATGAAGCTTATTTATGAGGACAGATATTTTCTCTGCTTCTTTTTCACTATGTTGTAAAATTATAATTGGCAATAAAAGTGAATGCATAGTTAAATTTCTAATTAAACGTAAGTTGTAATTTTACAATACTGAGTTTATGGCCTATTACAGATGTAAATGTCACCTTTTTTAGGATGCAACATTATGAGTAACGTTACCTTTAAGATACAGCAGAAAAACATTTTTTCTTTAAGTGACGCTCATGTTTTCTTCTTATTTTGTTTTACAACACTCATCATGTCCTCCCATCCTAAAGCCCTGACCTGACCAGCAGGTCAGTTTGATCTGCAATAAAAGTGCAAAGATGAATACAATATCATGGATCATAAAACTTAAAAACCGACATTCTTTATTCTTTCATCAAGCACACTCAAGTGATTTTTTTTTTTTTTTGGCACATGTAGCAGGTATCTCAAGCAATGGCTTGGAGGCCTTGTTACTACTGATACTGGTGACACAGAAACACAGAGGATTGTTCTGTTGTGCTGAAAATGATGACTCCATTACATAACCAGGCCTTTTTTGCTGTGCATATCATGCATTTAGGAAGCAGAAGATGTTCCTCGTATCCCTTTCGCTTTTCATCTGATAACTTGAGCAGCTGTAAGGAAAGAGAAAACTACAGCAGTCTAACTTTACACCAGCTTTATTTTTCTTACATTTCTGCACAGCATTACTAAGTACACATCTGGACATCTATAATACACATCTGGACCTAGATAATCGCTTAAAAAGATAACAATTGAAACATGCAGACATTCTTGGTGTGACATTTTCCAACTTGAAAATGATCCTAATCATTCCCCCAAATTTGTTACAAAGTAGCCAAATGACATCAAAGTCCATGTTTTGTAGTGGACGTCACAAAGCCATAATTTCAGTCCCATTTCAAAAAATTTGTGGGTGGAACTGAAATAGCATGTTCAAGCAAGGTGGCCCACATATCTAACTGAACTCCATCAGTTCTGCAAACAGGAATTTGGTCTCTTTATATACATGTTTTAAAGCTCTTTGTAAATCAATAAAGAAAATTAAATGAATGGGCCAAAATTACAACAAATTGGTGAGCTCTCAAAGTTTGACCAAACTTAACAGCTATTCATACCAAAGTAAATGTTAAAATGTTAAATCTAAAAAAAATGGCAAAGTTTCTTACATTTTTCTGTTATTTATCAAAATCAAAGTAAGTTTGGTGATCCTAACAGTCCTAAAAAGGGAAAAGTTTAGTCTGGTTTAATGTGTTACAATGATATGAAGTCAGAAAAGATATTTACCTCTTTAGACTGTGTACAGTGTATCTGGTTGCAACTGTACATTTTTTGTGACACCACTGAGATGGAAAAAAGAAAAAAAAACTGCTTAATTTGCATGATTGGGTGTCTTTTGTGCATGAATAAAACTTTGTGGTGTGTGTATGTATGTGTGTGTGTACTGTTTGCAAGCGGGTGTTAATTGATGCATTTTCTTCTTTTGTCTAAATGAAAAGCCCTTCTTATTAAACTGTCAATCACAAACCTGCGTCCCCATGAACGAGGAGCGGGAAGCTGAAAGAAAGATGCTCACATGTCATTATAATGCAGCGTGAAAGGAGAGGAAAGAGGCTGTAAAAGGAGAGGAGCATGAGAGAGAGGGTACAGGAGGCACAGAGGGGCAGACCATTACGACAATTAGACCACCTTTTAAACAGCTTTCCATCAGAGCCGTTTGATATTTGAATGAAACGACGAGTCTCTGCAGGAGGCTGTTGGGGAAATCAGCCCTAACAATACATTAAACTGGCACTCACTTTTCATCACCTGCAGAGGACTTGTTGTTTCTCCCTGTCCCAGTTCAGTCGTTTCATTCTAAATGAATTCATTTCGTTCAAATAAGTTCAATTATGTTAAACATGTTTTAGTTTACCTCAGTGAAGTGTGCTGATGGGAAATTTTTGCACACTTAGTAAATACTGTTGCCAAGCATCAAGATTAAAAAAAAAAATCAAACTGAATTAATTTGCTTTCATTGCGTTTTCTCCACAGGAACTGTGGAATGATTATCACTTTAGCTGATTTGTAATCCTACAATAAAAATGTTTTGTTTAATGATAAATTGCTACTGTAGCTGCTTCGCTTCTGTCACAAAATTATGTTCTGCTGTTGGCGCGTGTTTTACATATGTTATTATTTAAAAGATAACCTCAAAACAATCACAATCCTAGGTTAAAATTAAATAGTTTATCTGATTACAATACAGAGTGTGAACAATTATTTCCTAGAATGGGAATGTTTGTATTTAAAGTCTTAATATTAATCTTTTATTACAGATGCATAACCTCACATTGGAAATTTTTAGAAACATCTAAACTTTAATTTGAGTGAATTTAGTCAGAGAATTGAATATATACATATTTTGTAGAAAATGAAAAGGCTAGAATTTTGGGGGGAAATCATTAATGTTTCCTGATGAAAAGCAAAAGATGACCAATTTCTTAGTGTTCTGTTGCCAGACCAGACTCCTGGTTTTATTTACAGGAACAATTTTCATACAGCCAAGAGTAACACAAAGTGCTCAAGGTTTTATACTTTATTCTTACTGTACTCACCTGGATTGCCAAAAAAGTGACCAAAAGTACATTATTCCAGATAAAGTGCGTTCTTTATGGCTGCACAGAAAAATCTTTTTGCTGAGTCAGGCAGTGACATAAACTTTGGTCCTTATCCAGCTTTGTTTGTCGCAGTTCCAGCCGTTTCAGATTTTAGGCATTGCTGTAACTGCATAAAAATGGCAAGTTTTTGGGGTTTGTTTTGACTCGGCTTGTCATGATCGGGTTAAGTTTTTTGACCCACATGGAGAAAACCACTCAGACTCTAATCAGGATTTTTGTATTTATTAAAATGTAGATCTGTTTTCTGGCAGGATTAGCTTGTGAAGACGGCGGCGCAGGAGGAGGTGAACTTTCAGTCCAGCGGAAAGGGTGCAGTTGATCCACAGAGGGAAGCGCTGTTGTGTTTGGTGATAGATGATAGAGTAGGAGAGCGAGCAGATTGAAGAAAAAGAGCAACGGGGAATGACCCTGAGCTCAGAATTTACCAGAAACATGGACTTTTAATTGTGGAGAACTCTGAGCTTAAGACCTTTGAGTATTTTCTAACTTGAGGACCCAGAGGATGCTTAGGTAAGAAGTTCTTCTGGTTTAATCTAGGAAAACGCAGATTTCTAAAGGGTTTTATCTTGAATTCTACCAGTAAGATCAAACCTTAAACATTCTGGCTTGGGAATCATGGAAAACCCTTTTGGATATTAATCATACTTTAAACATCACTTGATGTTTAATAAGTAACATAAGTCAAGTAGGTTTATTTGCATAGCACATTTCAGCAACAAAGCAGTTCAAAATTTGCTACACTGTAAACACAGTAACCAATGAGTAAATATCAATAAGCATTACATTTAGTCAAATGCTGTCATCAAAATCATCATGCACATATACATTAAAGATATCAATCAATATTCCAATCATAATTAATCAAAGGCTATGCTAAGCAGGTGGATTTGTAGCCTTGATTTAAAGGTACTCTATGTTTTGGCTTTTTTGCCGTTTTCTGGAAGTTTGTTCCAGATCACTGGAAAATATAAACTGAATGCTGCTTCTCCTTAAGTACCACCACATGCTTATTTAGCACCTTTAAACATTTAATAAAGGCAACAAGTTGATATACAACAAGATATTTGGAGCTGAAAAACTGATTCCAGGATGTTTTTGTCTTAGTTTTGTTTAATTTGCTTTCTCTTTGGTTATTTTCAAGTATCAGTAATTACTTGGCTTGTGTGGCACAAAGGTAAGTGTTTTGTACAATCAAGCCTTTAAAATTAAATTGTCCATCAGTGGGCTTGTTTTATTGAAGAAATGTCAAAATTATACACGTTTTTCTGTTGAGAGTACTGTGATTCTACACATCCATATTTCCTGGCCACAGAAAAGGAACATTTTCACTGAGCGCCACCTTAAATTGCTGACAGATTTATGGAAACAGGTGTATGACTGAAAAGGGACCATTAACTCCACTCTTCTTGATGACAACCAGTAAGACTGGCTGTGCAATATACCTTCTTATAAAACCACACATGTCAAATTCACTTATGATGAATATGCTGGAAGGCAAACTCTCAACCTTTAAAGTTGTATTTAAGCATATGCTCAGACACTTAAGCACAAGTTTCTTTGCATACATTTGACATGACTCCACGCTGTTTTCTAAAGCCTTTCTAATAAAAGAATTGAACATGCAAAGTGTTGAAAAGTGATGCAAGACAAATCCTGGAAGATTAAACCTCTTGTTTTAATGGGAAAATATTTTTAGAGCAATATAAAAAGATTGAAAAACCATGGATAGTCTTGAGAAAGTTCTCATCACTAATACTTTGAAAGTGGTACATTATATGTGGTGATATGTAGACATGGAGATATCAAACCAGAGCCAGCGACTGACTCATTCCTAAAGCTATGTGCCTTTTCTTGCTATTGTATGACTCATAAGTCAGGATAAAGTTCAGTAACAACAATCAAACGGCCAAATACAATGCCCTGACAAAAAATGAATGGAACAATTAGAAAAGAAAATAACCTGAGTACTCAAGGAAGAAGGCATGTGTGCACAAGGAGAACATGCAAACTCCATGCAGAAACCCAGGCAGGGTTTCGAATCGAGGACCACAATGCAGCCCCCAAAATAAATCCCTACAGAAAAAATAAATCCTGCTTTAATAATTCTTGGAGCTACCAACATTTTTAGAGACATTTCATAAAAACGAGGATGCTGAGATTTTTGCAGCAACTTTGTACTTATTGCCTTAAAATAACTACTCCATCCTAACAGGACAGATGCAAACAAGTTGAGTTTAATGCAACTGTGCTTTAGACACTTTCATGTGAGATTAATGGCCCTTCTCCAATGGCATCTACTAAGTGAGGCTAGTCTTGGTTCTAAAGGTTTTCCAGTCTTCTGATGTTGCATTTTTAGCAATGTCGACAGACTTTTGGTCATTGATTAGCGATGGAGTCGAGTCACTGGTTGTGTCATGAGTGGCTCCGTTATAAGAATGAGACCTGCCATTTGTAAAAATCCACAACAGTGACTGAGCATATTTAGAGTATGCCTTGTGCTTGTGTGGTGTACAGATCTTGTTGCATTCCTTTTCAAACTCAGCAACTTTATCCAGGTGGATTAGGTTGGAAATAAAGAAAAAATATCAAGAATGGTAGAGGTTTTGCAATGCTTTCGGCGTTTTTCTTCTCCAAATGTTTTAGGAACCTGTTTCGACTGCATGACATCATAAAACTTTAGGAAAAAAGGGTTTTCATTGAGTCAAAGATAATGGTTCAGAACATACAATAGAAAAAGATCAGATGGTGTCCCTTTACACCAGTGGTTCTGGGCCCCCCTATGGATTACAATAACCCCCCGCAAAAAAAAAAAAAAAAATCAACTGGCCACACACATCGTTCAACCAAACATAAACCTACACACATATTTTGTTTTCAAATTCCACTGAAGTTTATTCACACTTCAGGTTGGAACAAAACACACTACAAACTATCTTTACAGTGAAACACTTTTGTGTAACTGTATTTTTTTCATTCACCATACCGCTTCCTGCGCCCCTGCAATGGCAAGGCGCCACCCAAGGGGGCGCGCCCCACACTTTGGGACCCACTGCTTTACACTGTATAAGCAACTATGCTGTGTAAATAAACATGTCACCATTGGTTACTTGATCAAGATTTATTACGTAACATATATTTTCTGCCATTAAAATAATGAACTCAAGTTGAAAGTGGATTTTGAGAAAACATTTTAGTTTGATATTATGCTACTTGATTTGAATGCATTTGTACGTACCAAACGCATTCAAATCTGTGAATTCCTGCAGTTAAGTGCAGTTTGGCCAAAAGATTCTTGCTGCATGGTCCACTTACTTTTCTTTGATTAATTAAACATATCCTCAGTCTGACTCTTATCGGTTCGACTTAGCAAGAGCACATTATTTGCGGCACAAATGTAAGAGTTCCCGGGGATAGTTGATAGTTGTGCTTGATGGTTTAGCGGTATGCCTGATGGTTTCCCTGATTCTCTGTGTCTGTGTTTTAATAGTCACAACTCATTAGGCTTGATGGAGTAGACAAGCAGGAGTGGGGGTTCACAGTGAGAGGTAAACTGTAACTTAAAATGTCTGCATTTAATTGTTGTTTAAGCCTAAGAAAACACACTTTGTCCACTTGTGCGTGAAGCATGTTTTGTATCTGGTTTACGATCCTTTAATCCGCTCATAATGGTTTTCCTCTTTTGCTGCTGAAACACTAAAACTGACTCGCTGTTCAAAGGAAACTTTCTCTTAACTGACGAGACTGCACTGGCCACCTGGTTTTTACTGTCTGACTATATGGTCGTCTCATTGACTAGTTAACTAAGCAGCTGAAGGACTGTTGACAACTAAACCGACCCTGCAGAAGCAATTCAGCGCTGACCATTTGTCTGTTGTCTGTTTTATAACAGCCTCATAAACCCCTTTGGAGTGAGAGAAGAACCCTAAAAACAAAGGGTTACTTACTGAATCTGCTGTTTCTCATCTTATGTGTTGTTCTACATTCATAAACATCAGAAAAAGCCCAATGGAAAGATAGGATAACAGAAAATACATAATATTTAAGTTATTCTAGATGAACTTCACTTCCACATCTTTATGCTGGTTTATTATTAGTGGTCCTGTTAAATCTGAGTTGTTGTTTTTTTTTTTTTTTTTTTTTTTTTTAAATGTTGTCCAGAGGAGAATTTCAAGGTGTTCTCTGAACAGAAGGTGTATACACTGTAGTTCTCATAGAAGACACAACAACTTCTACAGAGCCCAACAGAGAACATGTTTGGCATAAATGAAATATAATATTTCAGGAAAAAGCCTTGTATTAATGGAGAAGCTTGGAGTGTGAAGTGTTTGGGGATACTTTGCTGCAGGCGGCTTAATCATTACATAATCCACCATGAATGCTTCCATGTATCGGCGGTGCTTGAGGAAAATGTGAATTTCTGTAAAAGAAATTAAAGCTAAAGCAGAACTGGACCCTGCATCACAACAACAACCCAAAATGTACCAATAAATCTGCTAAAGGCTTCAGAAATGGAAACTCAAAGCCCAAATATTGGTCTTATTGAGATGTTGAGGACATTGTTGAATCCTGTTGTACTTGGAAATAAAAGCAACCCTTAAAATTACAGCAGAAAGAACAGACTTTTTTCTTTTTTATAATACCAAATTTTGTTAGCTCTTATTTAATGAGATAACATAAAATATTATTTAATGAGTAATATAATTTGGTGTTATTTAATATATAATTATGCATTAAATTTTGTCTAAAAGCTATTCTTCTCCAGAGACAAATAAAATATGCGATCATTTCCTTTAAAAGGATGTTATACTTCGTGGGTTATCCTAATTTGTTTCACACAATTGTGTCTTAGCTTAGCTGGAGAAAATTCTATTACTACAAGTAAATATAAGCTAAGCAGAGGATACTCTGCCAATATTTAAATCATTCAGCAGTTTTTTTCTCTTTATTTCAATCAGAACGCAACACTAGAGTGATTTTCTGGGATCCATTTCTATTTTACAACATTTTTAGAAAATAAACTACCTGGAATATAATTTTGAGCATTTTTTCTCATTGTCCTCACCTGAATGTAGCTATGCACATTACAGATCAAGGTGTAGCGTTCCTGGGTACATATCTCAGAAACAAGGACAGAGTGTGTAAAAGAAACTTAAAAAGGGGCTGGAGGGGCGAAGCTAGTCATATACCGAAAATGTAACTACAAAGTTTAGCATCTATGTGCAATAACATATAACTCTTTAAGATATATGTATTTTTTAGTTTGAACAAGTGTCTGCTAAAATATGTATAAATAAAAGTTATTCTCACTGTTTTTCTGCTGTAAATACAAACATTCAATAAATATCTGGAAATATTTGCTATGATTGCTTCATTTCTTGCAGACTGATATCTGTAAACCTTGGACTGTACATCTAAGTTTAAAGTACCAATACATTCAAGTATTAAAGAAGATATACTGGTAGATGTTTTTTTTCTTAATTTTGAGCTTTTGTTCTGTCAAAAGATTTGGATGCTAAAATAAAACTAGTGGTCCTTGAGTTTGCAACCCAGAAGTCACTCATGCTTCCTGTAAACAATGTAAAGGTGACCTGACAAGGCCACATGTTACACTCCCATGGTCGTACATGTGCGTGTGTGTTTGTCATTTTTTTGTGTGTGTTCAATCAAGCCTGTGTAACAGCATTATAAATCCAAATGCCAGTCTGTGTGTCAATTTGGTTTTGATATCCGTTAACAGATTTTAGTGGGTCTGGGAAATGAAACAGCTGGTGGCCCCCATGATGTTTCTTAGACCCATCGCAGACGCTGTCCATCAGCCAACACTCCTCCATCAATTAGAGTCCACTAACATTTGAGTGTGTGTGTGTGTGTGTGTGTGTGTGTGTGTGTGTGTGTGTGTGTGTGTGTGTGTGTTTATAGTGGGAGGAAGGGGGTGGTGAATGATGCAGTGAACTAGCTCAATGAAGCAGCAGTGCTAAATTACAAATTACATTTGTGGGTCAGGATAGCAAACCCATTATTTGCACCTTCTCTTCTTTTTTTGTTGAGGAAACACAGGGACAGTTTTACAGGGGGGCAACTGTACGTTCCTGTATATAATTAGTTCTTACGTTTCCTGATAGTTGCACTGGATTTTATTTACAAGCATTAGTGTAAAGGCGCTTTAATATGAATACACATCATATTTTTCCGGGTTCATTTTGTAAAAACATTGAAAACCATGTATTGTTGGGGTTTTTTTTTACCACATTTTTCAGATTTTTACTCAATGTACTTCTGCGTTTGACTACAACACAAAACCCTCATTAAATCTATAAAAGCTTATGGTTTTAAAGTCACCTTTATGTTTCCTGTTAGCAAATTGCACACAAACTTGACTAATTTACCAACCTCTAAAGGCTCTTAGTTGTACTTAATTTTATTTAGGGATATCAGCATAAAAGAGGCAACGCAAAAATATAAAAAACATTTTCCAGTTTTGTTGTTGTTGTTGAGACATTTTATAACTGTATAATTGTTCTTCCTGTTCACAAATTTGAACTGGCATGATGGGAACCTTTGCCACTTATTGTAAATTTAACCCTAATATCTTTGTTTTCAGAGATCTTAAACCAGATGATCACCACGACCTATTGAGGGCTTGAGAGGAAAGAAATTACAAACTAAAAGGTCATAATTTTCAGAAAATGTCCTTCATTTTGTAGTTGAGATGTCAGATTTACACACATTTTCACAAAAGCAAGGGCTAATTCTTAAATCTGTTTATGTCCTCATGGTGGATTATTATGGTAATCTGCTGGCTAAATGTGCCAACTTTGGGAATTTAGGATTTTACTGGAAGCATTTCAGTTCTTCCACCCATCCATCCATCCATCCATCCTTCCTTCCACCCATCCTTCCATCCTTCCATCCATCCATCCATCCATCCTTCCACCCATCCTTCCATCCATCCATCCATCCATCCATCCATCCATCCATCCATCCAACACCAAACTGTGAAAAAAATGGGATTTTCTTCAGCAAGTATTTGTGTTTTCCTCCATTTCCCCCTAATCTTCCTTCCACTCACATATTCCTCTATCTCTGCCAGACTGCGAAAATAGGATTTTCCTTGGAAGTAACTCCAATTATTATATCAATTCTTTCCTTCTGGTCCCTTCTCCTTCTCCCTCCCCCCTTTCCACCTCTATAAATAGAAATCCAGCCCCATCTATACATTTGTTTACTGGTAACTCCCTCCGTAATTCACACCATCAAAGCAGAAATCCCCCAAGTTAGTTATTTTCACATTTTGGTTAAAGTAGATGGAGATGCTGTTCAGAATCTGCAGCTGCAGTTCAGCATCAGCTGGAGCTCATATTAAAGTGACACATCACATCCTGTCTGCAACAGGATCACAGATTTGTTTTTTCTTGTTCCGTGCAGAAAACAATGTTTTCATTCATTGTTGCAGTTTGGTTTATATTGGAAGACTTGAAATGACCACATGTAACATTTTTTTTTTTTTTACCTGTAATATTCCTTTTGTAGCTTTTTGAAACAACTTTTTTCAGGCCAGAAATTTTGCCAGTTTAAAAGAATAACTTATGTAAGTATTTTTATATCCTAATATAGTTCACAGAGATGCAGCGTTATGGACAGACAAAATTTCATGCTCCCAACGAAAAACTATTTCAGTTATTGAGTTATTAGACTTGACTTGGACTTGTGAACATTAAGTTTTCACAATTGAAAATATTCTTGATTGAATAAGACACAGGATGGGATACAAACAGAACAAAAATTAACATTGTTACAGCAAATCAAAGATTTAGTTATAGTTTTAAAGAAAGACTGGAAACAACATGCACACCAACATAAAGGACAGCAAATTAAAAAGTTTCACACTCATTTTCATGGATGAGCTAGGTAATTACTCAATTGACCTGGATTTGGTGCAAGGTAGCTGGGAACGTGCAGCAATGTGTACAGCTTGAGTGATTTTAATGTTTTTCTCTCTCCTGAGGCATTATTATTTTTATTGTTAGTCTATATGACGTTTGTTTTGACAGCCAATAAATCTTAAAACTAAATGCAGTCCAAAAGTGTTCTTTTTGCCAGCATGATAAATACTTTTTCTGATATCCATCTTATTTATCCAGCACTGTCAAGGCCTTGCCTTGTAGAGTGTTAGTGCCTCTCTACATTTCCTGATTTTGCCAACCTGCCCCTTTCTTACTCTCCCTACTCCTTTGACTATAACTCTCTTCCCCGAATCCTACATTTGTGGCTGCATAAAGGTCAAAGTATTTTTCATTCCAGTCATCTGTAGGAGATGGAAATGCCATCTGTGTTGTATATGAGCTTCAGTAAACCCTGGATCTGAACTCCAAGAGTCATGCAAGCACAAGTATGATAAGACCTGCAGGTTGCAGTCTGGCCTGCTCAAAAATATGTCCTTTGGAGCTCATTGTACCCTTTGATGGGTCTTTTTGTGTTTCATTGGGATTTTACATGCTAGGACAGCAACCTTACACAGATTAAAATCTGAAAAGTATAGCAGTAAATGTTATATAATTGCAGCAGTTCTGTGAAAGCCTCAGAAATTTAGTAAGCCAACAACATTATGAAGACAGAGGAACCCATCGGGGGTCAGGAATAAAGTCATGGAGAACAGATACAGTGGAAACCAGACATTTACTGTATATACACACTTTATACACATTCTTTTTTTCTGTTTGAAGTTAAATCAGACCAAGCTTCTCTTTTTTTAGATCAGTTAGAATTCTCGTAAAACCTAGGTAAATTAAATTAAAGTCAAATGCCACAATAGCAAGAGACAGAATCAGTTAGAAATGTCCATTAAAACAAATAGTTATTCCACTACTGACATTTTGACTTGTACATTTTGAAAAACATTTCAACTTCACAATTTTGCTCTGCATTTTGTTGGCCTGTTTCCAAAGAAATATGTGGTTAGTGTCTGAAACATAAAATCTGAAAAAGTCCAAGGAGGTATTAAGACCTACAGGTTCTGCAGGTGAAAACATGAATCATGAAACAAACCATGAAGATTTGTACTTTTAAAATGTCTTGAACCAAACTCCTAATTTCCATCATGTTGGCTTGTATGTTTTCACCTGATTACAAGATTACACAACAGTCAGCTCCATTCAGTGTGATTACAGTTGGGATTAGCATACAGAGGGCATTGATAAAGGGGGTGGCACACTAACTACTCCTCTTCCTTTTGCTGTGAAAAGATAGAGCAAAAAGAAGCAAATGAAATGTATAGAAGTTGAAGGAACTGAATGGGAGAATCTGAAAAATCACGTTTGTATCAATGACAATTTAGACGAAAGACCCATACAGAAAATGAAAAGCAGGAAATAAAAGGTTTCAAAAAAAGGGACAGATGCTGTAACATGACACACAAGCCCACTTGCCTTGGTACTGTCTGTGTAATGAGTTCTCTGCGAGGTTAGAGGCCATTTAATCAGTGTTGGGTTTCCCAGCCCCTCATTTTATCGTGATCAGATGCCGCCTTGTCTCTGCAGGTTTTTGTGTTAAGTCGTTAAGTGATAACACTATCAGCTTGTGTCGCCTAAGGCAAACGTTGCCCCCACCCACAAATAAAACACAAGGGCGCTTTAAAAAAGGGATCCTCTCCTTAAACACAGTGTGACACAGCCAAGTATCTTCCATCAGATTGTTGGTGGAGATAAGTTCATTAGGCAGTGAAGGATAAGACGTTTTGCATCCTGTTTTTCAAGGTGCATCTTTCTGGGTGCTGTTCTGTAACTCCAGTGTTACAGTTGGGTGACTTCCACATAAATAGGTCTGTCTTTGTTTCTTGTTAACAATGGCTGTATAGATGTGGGTGTACTATCTCCAATTTGAGGGTAGTGGATTGTGAAGTCTTTTTTTGTGTGTGTCCGCACGCGTGTGTGTGTGTGTGTGTTTCTAGGATGCTTAAGTACAGTTTGCTCCAAATACTAAAATTCAGCATGTTAGCTCACTATTAGAAAAATGGTTGAATCATTGAACCAATCTGAGCCTTAAAAATCTCAAATGGTGAACAAAACAATAGGAGACAATGAGATGAGGGAGCAGTCTAGATTGCCTCAAAGGGAAAAGTGGACTGTAAAAGGTTTCCCCCCACTCTTACCCATTCAGCCTTCACAATCCATCTTGTCAGACAGTGACTGACGGTGGTAAACATGATACTTCAGCTGCCAAAAAGCGTGTACTGTAGCTGTAAAAAGTTGAACCTAAGAGAAATGTGAAAGTCTCCACTCATCACTTGTTTTTCTCACTTTACTTCCAAGCAGTCAGACTTTCAAGTAATCTCTTAAAATGATTTCTATCAATAGTTCTAAGAGGTTTGGCCGCTTTTTCAGTCATTTTAGCCTGTTTTTTGCTCAAGCAATTTAAGTAAATAACAGCACTTTATTTATATTGCACCCTTAAGGAGATAAAGAGCACAAAGTGCGTCACAAATAACTCTAAAGAAACAAAAGTGGATTTAATAGTGGATTTAAAAAGGTTTTCAGATGGCTTTAAAGGAAGCTGTAAAGTCCACTGATCCTCAAGGAAAACAGCTACGGAGTCCTGTAGCCACCAAAAAAAACCAACTATATCTCCTTTTGTTTTTAGGGTCAGCAGACCCTGATCACAGAACCTCAGAGGACCTGATGGGGACAGATGAATGCTTTAGTCTTCTGACATAAATTGCTGCCTGTCCATGAAGAGCTCTAACAGTCAGAACAAGAATCTTGAAATTCTCTTTAAATTACAACAGGAGCCAGTTTAATTTCATTACCTGTGGAGTTACATGTGAGAATTTAGATGATTTTGGCAGCAGCACTCTGAATGAAGTGCAGCTAGTCTAGAGAGGTTTGAATTAAACCCGTGGAAAGTTACATTTAGCCATCATCTGTGACCTAAAATTCCTGTGAATTACTCTCCTATAAAACTCCTAAATGAAAAGGATGAATCAATACTCTGTTTACATAAACCTTAAAGGAGTCATTAATGAATAGGAATGATAATTGTGTCATTATTTGGCCTTAAATGAAATGTAATTCTCAGAAGCATAGCTATGAGCAATATACAGACTTAAATAGTTATTCACAGACAGCCGAGGTTGTTTCTTTGCCTTCATTGAATGTTTTTGGACAGTTCAGCTAACAGATAAACACCATTTCAGCAAAAGTAAAACAACTTTCTTGTTCCCATTTATAGGTACTACAAAGCTGTTGACACATAAGAAAACTTTAAATATTGCAAGCAATCTTAAAATAATGCAACAAAATATTAGTGCTAAACTAAATGCTAGCACCCATAAAAAAATCCCATTCATGCTAATTATAATCAATACAGCCCTAAAGCACATATAAGCTTGTATTCTTACCATTTCAAAGCACTAATATGGTTTCCACTATATGTATTAATGCATATGAAGGCATAATTGGTGTTGAACTATTATAATAGGCAGCTCTAAGCCGCTTTTTAGAGGGGGTTTTGAAAATAGCCCTACTCAGAGGGCTTGGAGTAGCTCTGTACATTCATTAAGATTTTTTTCTTTTTCCAATCTTTCATTCCTGCCTTTCTGGTGAGAAGATAGCTTTTTTGTCATAGAAAAACAAACTGTCTTTAGTCAGAGACTTCTTCAAATTTGCTGCAACACAGGCTGCTAAACGAGATCTTTCCTGCCCAAATTTGAATTAACAAACATTTACAAAACATTTATTTTCCCTCTAGGATCAATAAAATATTTTTGAATTTCTATTTTTTTTAGGTATTTGCAGATTTTAGTTGGGCAGATTGAGCTGACATATTTTTTTGCATAGTAAATCATTTTTATTATACAAATTATTTTTATTTTGCAGAGACCCCTCAATTAATTGAAAATCATTAAGATGGTTTACTGTAACGAAAAAGCCCAAAATGAATATAGCATTTTTGCTAAACAATTAATCAATCAATCAATTTTATTTATGCAACACCTAAACGCACTAAAAGCAGCTCAAAGTTCAACGATAAGTTTATGTAAACTTCTGACTGGAACTGTCTAACAACTTTGACTGTTTAATCTCAATCTACAGTAATATAAATTAAGTTTTGAGTCTAAAGTTTGAAATGTTTATACAGCTCTTTGGATGGTTTTAATATTTTATTAACCATTTCCCACCCACCGTAAAATTTCAATTACAAGACTCGTGAGTAGTTACAAAGTCAGCCTGACATCGCTGCAGAACCCGTCATTTCCCCACTGTGAAACACTAAGCTGCTAACTGCTGCTGCTGTGCTACCAGCTGAGTAAAACATCAAGAGGGGACATCCTTATCTATCAGCACACACAGAGAAAAACAGGGAAGACATGGATGAAGAGACAAGATGAAAAAAGAAATTACAATAACACAGTGTAAATGACACGTTCTGAAAGGAGGGAGGCAGGGAAGTGGTGTGGGATGAAAGAGGCTTGCAGATCGAGGTAGTTGTGGACAGGAAAGCTCAGAGTGGGAGACAGCAACAAAACCTCAAAGTAAATAATGAAGTTGGCACAGGTGATATCTGTTGATACAAGGTTTTGGATGTCACTTTTTCATCCTTTATGTAGCTGAAATATGGAAACAGCTGGCAAATTTTACAATGGGAAACAAAAAACTCAATCACTGAATCAAAATGAACACGCATTAGATTTTAATCAGGATTTTATTGTGTTATTGTGCGCTACCTGACCCACAGCACTGGGAAAAATAAGGAAAAAAGTAAAAGTCCAGCTTAATCTGGAGTGCTATACAAGACGTCTGGAATAAATGCATTATATACTAGCTCAGTCCATATAATTGGTTATTGATTCTAATGGCTAAATTACTTCCTCATGTTTTCCAGAGGCGTGGTAATTAACCAGTCATTTGACTGAGGTGTGCTGACCCAGGGTGACATCTAAAACATGAAAGACATTGTCCCTTGAGGGCCCAACTTTGGACACTACTGGTATTGTATACCCTGGATAGGCGTACAGTCTATCACTGGGCCAACAGTGAGAAACACAAGTCAAACAACCATCCACATGACTGTCAGGAGGTAATTAAATTCTCCAGTCTAACTTTTGAACATGCAAACTCCTCTCAAAAAGTTGCCTATCCAGCTGGGATTTGTACTCAGAATCGTCTTGCTGTCTTCTTGCTGTTAATGAAAAAGTGGAAAAATTACTATAGACAATAGGATTTTGATATAAGGATTAAAAAGTCAGCCCTGTTTAAAGACCTCTAGCTCCCATAAGTCATAAAGGTTTAAACGTTATCTGTCTGAATTGGTATTTCAATATTTTTTATGGGTCTTATACAATTTTTTTGTCATCATGGAAAGGTGTGCATAGTGTAATAATATTCCTCTTTCTCTTGTTAACCCAAAAAGCATATCCTTCTTAATAATTAACTTTATTATCATAGTTTCATCTCCACATGTACAACATGTACATGAAAATAGGCAACTCTGCCTACGTTCAATCAGTGCATTATGAAACAAAGCTTTGGATCATGTAATTTTCAATTAAATCCCCTTAGAGCAAATGCGGAGCACAAAACCTTAAATTTATTACTATTTTAGATATTTATTTCATTCAAAACTAAAATTGAATAATGCAATGTGAAGCTACCGGAAGGTTCTCTCACTTAATGATCAAGAAGGATTTTGATGTGACTTAGTTTTCGGGAATCACAACAGCACCATATAATTTAGCAATTTTAGAGTCTCTTCTTCTTTTTCTTTTTGTAGTTTTCTCTCTTTATATAAACTGACAATCAAATAAAGTATCTTTGAATTTTGCAATACGTGAAAATTTCACCCTCATCATAAATCTGAACAACTTAAAGACAACATAAGTTAGATTTGTAAGTAATTTAAGGCATAAGTTCTCAAAAGTTTCAAAAATGGATTTTTAACATTTTCCCTTTTGAATAACTTGCCTTTCATAGCATTTGAATATTGGAATATCAACTAAAATGCAAAAGACTTTGAGCAATGAGTCTCATATGAAACACACCATGCAGTGTTCAAAACTACTGGATTTTGCAGACCCTGTCTACAAGGTTTTCTCTGCTTCAACACATCTGATTTAAATAAATGTGCTATTAACTGACTTCTACAGGGCTTCATCAGCCTCTACGGGGACAATTAAATCATTAGAATCAGGTGTGTTGGGGCAGGGAAACATTTAAAAACATTCAGGGCAGCTCATGACAAGCAGCACTGTGTTAATCCATAATTCATATCTGTCTAACTCCATTCAGAATTGTGTTACACTGGTTTCAAACACCAAGGTCTGGCATTTGAAAGATGTTGGTCTTTCAAATCTATTTTAACCATTGCTGGGATATGACCGCAAATAATTCTGAAGCATAAGTGAAGTATATACATCCACTGACCAAAAAAGCCTTGGATTTGGTGTGAATGATTTGATTTGCACGATCATGAGAAGAGCAAAGGAGTTTTACCCTGTATATGAGGCGTACAGACGTCACGGCGGTGATGTTGGTAAATAATGGTACCCACACATCTCATAAACATTTCCAGTGACCCAAGACAAATGACACCAATGTATAATTATCATATTGTGTACCAGGCTTAGGACACCATGACATCTGTGCCTTTTACCTTGACACAGGTCTTGGACTCCGTCCAACACCCCGTGTCATCCCACACCACATGTGGACGACTGGCATCAGCTGCACCGTGGGTTAATTGTCCTCTGTGCGATGCCATTAAAAACCGAGCAAAGAGAACTCTGTTTAGAGTGATGCCACAATTGGGATCCTTGGACTAAAAATGAAGGGTATTTTATTCATGTTCATGCTCAGAAATAAATCAGAGTTCTTGTTGGATCGTGCCTCCTGAGACTCTGGTGCTATCTTTCAGTAAAGTAAAGCCCATCCACACATGGTACTGTTATGTCATGGCGGTAACACACAGAGTCCTTCAGTCACCAACTGTAACCCTTAATCTTGCTCCAGCTGAACAGATTTAACTCCAGTTACAACAGAGGTAGAGACTGACTGCAAAAAGAGTGGAAATGTTAAAGTTTCGTACTGTCTACTGTCAAGTGTAAATACTTGTTTGGGTCCAATAAGATGCAACACTCTAATTGTGCAGTGTCCCTGGACTGCAGACGTCTTTATTCATTTGAATGGATGTTGTAACCCTAAGGCGTTTATTGATGCATCTAGTTCACAAGATAAGCTAATACCTGACATTGAATTCACTGCAATGAGGCAAAAATGTATCATAATCTAACAGTCTTTTTACTTTAACCCGCTTATCCTTGCAGGGTCAGTGGGTGAGCTGATTATTAACTCTAGCAGTCACTGGACAAGAGACAGAATTCATCTTGAACAGGTAATTTTATCAAAAGAAAAGTATTTATTTTTTGATTGTTTTAATAACTAAAGGTTTCACAAATTGTTTGAAAGATTCTGAACTCAGTTTACATGTGTATCTCAATAAATAAAATAAAAAAAACATTATAGGAAATTTCATTTATTTAAATTACTGGGATCTGCAAATAGTAGTATCAAAAACTTCTAAATTGTTGAGTCACAGTTTGTTACCTATCAACCCCAAGCCAAGTCCAGCCCCTCACCTGGGGCCACCACCTCCACTTGGGTGGAGCTCCAATGGCTGATGGAGAAGCAAGCAAAACAGAAGACATTTAATTGTTTGCTGATTATTTTCCGCTAATAGCTTATGAAAACACAACATTGCATTAGGTTATTACATACAAAATATAACATTTTTAATACTGAAATTTGGGTGTAATAAAAGTGTATTTAATACCTACTTAAAGATTGTTATTTTGAAAGATATATATATTTAATATGACAAATGAGCCTCATCAGAAAGCATATTTTAAATTACTGAGAGGTACCTGTAGAATTCTCTAGAAGAAGTTGGACCAGTCTACATATTTTGTTAAATTTTAAAGTGTTTCTTATTCCAAAAGGCTTTAAATATATATATTTTTAAAGAGGATAAAAGATTAATAAATCTCAAACTATGGCACCTTTCACAAAAATGCTCCAAAATAGGATTAAGACCTCTCTTTGCAGTCTCTGTGTTTTGTGAAAGAACTAAGGCATCAAGGGGGTTGAAGTCAACCCCCCCTCTTACTTTTCACTTCATCGCCAAATGAATTAATCCCAGCCTCAATTCAGCTGCTGTGTGTGAGTGTAAGCTGTAATGGCTAAAATGTGAGATGTAGCAATTACAGATGGTATGTTTTGTCTTTTATGAAAAGGCGAACAACAAATTCCAGTTAAAGATGGGCATATCTTATGTCTTAAAATCAGAGAGACTTTCCTCACACACTGATAGCCTATTGGGATCCCATAACACTGTGTCCAAACTACATGCGCTTGTGTGTGTGCTGTTGTGTATTTATTTGTCCTTTCCTGGCACTTCGGTGTCCTTGCTAATAGCTGAATTGACATCCTGCAGTCTCCACAGGCTGGACTGCTATTATCACTACTGAGCTCTAGACCCACGCAGGCACAGAGACGATTATCTCTGAGTATGTCAGTGTAGCCCATGTTAACCATTGACACTCATTTCCTGCGGTTTCCTGTGGAATGTGCTTTAGTAATAATGCTTATCGACGAGGCCTCACAAAGTGTGATTGTGTGTTGTGCATATTTGCATTTAGAATAGTTTACTTCCACTACGGAAGACAAGTTTATGTGGGAGAGATTCAAAAAGTGTTCACTTTGAATGGCAGCAAGACCCCAAAAAACACCATCTGCAGAATCCCTGGAGCCTCACAAAGTCAACAGGTTACTGTGCACGCTGGCCCCCAAATAAAAAAGCATATCCAACACGCTGACGGCTTCCAACTATGCCCTGAAATTTTGTTTGACTTTGTGACACTCAACCACCTGCACAAACATTTATTCAAAGGCAGAAGCACAAATGAGGAGAGGATGATGGATGCAGAGCTGCTGGTTTCCCCTGAGATTGCAAACTTCTCCATGTGGTTTTCTTTCCTTTTCTGATACCTAAAGCTTAATGTTGTGCTGCAGTGTCATAGACTTAGAGAAGTCATCTTGTTTTACCTAAGATTCTTGTCAATGTTTATTTAACTTCTGAATGCTTATACATTTTGATTTCATAAGAATGTACATTAGATTTGATGGAATAAGAAGCTTCAGTGAAGCTTTTATTTTTCTACTTTTTGCAATTAGTGCTGAGTTTCACTCAAAGGGACTAATGTTGCTGGAGTTTATTTTGGTTCCTCTGAAAAAACAGAAAACGGAACTTTTAAAAAAGTGGAACTGTTCACACACTGACGTCCTATTAAAACTACTTCCCACAGTTAAACTCCCAAGTGAAATGTTCATTCAGGTCTTCATCTCTAAAGAAAAATAAATAAAATGTATCAAATGTGAAAATGTGACAACCAACACAGCCAACAATAGACAGACTGAAGAGTTGAAAACAGAAATTATGAAAATGGAGATTTTAAATCAAGGGATCATTCATCGTGTGAGTCAAACCAGAGAGAACCAAATAGCTTCAGAGTGTCCTTAAGGTGTGGACAGAATCGGTCTTAGTTGATGAAAAGCCAACCAAGAAGTTCTTCCCTTGACGCAAAGCAGGGATCACTTTTCTCTCGCCTGGTTTCACAGCTCTGCTAAAAACACACCCTCACATGTTTTCATTAAGATGCCACAGGGCTTCATTTCTCTCCTCACCCTTTGCTGAAAGTTGAAGTTCAGCTAAATTAGTTTAACTTTAACACAGTAATGATGAATCAGAATCTTGATCACAATATGAACTGATGTAAACCTTTTGTAAAGATAACCAGGCAAGATAAAGTTTAAATACAGGGTCTTGCAGGGCTATTAATACCTCCTGGACTTTTCACTATATAGTTGACCTGTACTATATGTCTTTTCATTGTTAGGTGATGGATTAATCAGTTTTCTGTAAAATCCACTCTTTCTCAAAAGTTGTATTTTACACGGATACATAGAGCTGATGTGCCTTGCCATAATTTTTGTCCAGGTCTGGCTTGTTGGTTTATTTTTTAAATTATTCTATTGAACCTTAATTCAAAAGCAAAGTCTGATTTTCATTGGTTGTCAGTACATTTTCATGCATTGTTAGTTTTGTCAGTTTCTGTTTTTTCAGTTGTTTGTGTTAATGGCTTTTTGTTCATTAACATAAACAGTTTCATATGTCCGTATACATTGAAGTTTGTGGTTGTAATATGACAAAATGTAAATAAAAATTTAAGGAGTTTTAATAATTTTGTAGCACACTGTACTTGTCTGCCTATCGGACTCAAATGTTTTTATTGGTGCAATTAGAACATTTTCTACAAACGTTCTGCTGCTGGATTTTCTAAAGAAAAGCTTTTCCACATCATGATGCTGCCACAATGGGGATGGTAGAGATAGATGGACTGATGCTTAATAAAAGTTAAACGTTTTGGATATTTTATGACCAAACCTCTCCACAACTTTATACCTGACCTTCTTGGTGTTTTTCTTGTTCACTAAAATTCTTCAACGACCTTCTTAGGACTTAGGTCATCCAGGTTCGTATTATACCACAATTTGACTATTTACCAAATTAGGTGGCAACTAACAAGAACTGGATTCATTTAGGGTCACCAAAGTAGGAGGCATAGAAAATAAATTTATTTGAAAAGCATTTATCATTTTCCTTCTGAACTTTCTTCTGTTACTCCATCATGCAAAATCCCACACAGAAAACAAAACAAGAGCTGCTTTACCTCCTTTAGCTCCATAGAAAGAGTCAGGATGAAAAGAGCAGTTAAAGAAAACTGGACTGGACTAAATGAATGGTATTAAAATTTTAATGTTTCATTAAACATTAATCAGAATTTAGTTTGGATATTAGCAGCCATATCTGCCAGCGGTTTTCACTAAAATACAGAGCTGACAGCAAAGGGCAGCAGCAGCTCTGTGTGATAGCCTTAATTGGGATGTTGATGATTTCACTAGTTAATTCTGGGAAAGCCTGCCCACTACTGCATGGAAAGCAGAAAAGATGGCAATGACTGGAAAGTCTTGTTTTGCAGCAGTTTTATAAGGTCAGCATTGAGTAAAGGAGTGGAAAGTAGAATTGCTCAGTTTTGGACTACACCCAAACAACAATTTTAGGCAATTTTGATTATTTCATTTCAGCTCCACTGAAAATATTGTGTATTTTCAAAATCTGAAAACTCCATTCAAGGTAGAAACTAAAAAAGCAAGAAACTTCTCTTGTTTTAAACATTTTCTCAAAGTGAGACTAAGACATCAGACATTACGTCGATCATGTGACTTCTGTGTGCTCTCATCACCTGACAGATTCCTCCAGACCTGGTGGATTTAGTTTCAGTGCAAAGAGGCAGGATGGAAGGCAGCAAGAAGGGTGACAGTAAGAGAGAGCCTGGTTGCAGAGGTCACAGGAGCAGAGAGACCCAAGGAATGAGTTAACAGCTACTCCAGTAATGTGTCAAAGAAAAATAGCTCCGGGGCCTCAAGATACCAGAAAATACCTGGCTGGTACATCACACATAGCTGTACCTTTTTAATACTGTAATGTTGTCCTGTAATGGTAAAATCAGCTGTCTTACTGTGAGGACCATATCACATATCACGGTCCACACTCTGAAAATTTTGTGTCACAAAGTTCAAGAGACTATAAATAATCAGCACTCGATATAAAAACAGTATCAGCTATCTTGTGATTATCTTCTCTGTCATAAAGGAGTTTGTAAGGGCTTTTCTTCCCACGAAATCTGGGTGCAGGTCTTGATTTTGTTTTACTGAGTGGTCAGTGGTGAGTTCAGCCATGTCATTATGGCCTGTCTGTGTGTACATCTGCACATAGATGTGAGCAGGGTGTGCCCTGGGAAGGCAGAGCTAGGGCCGAGGCGGGTTGGGTTTGTCAGACCGCAGAGCTCTGGTGCTGCTAAAACACACCTCCCACTGACGGACTCCCTCCATTACACCACTGAGGAAACGGGAGCAGGCAGTGGGAAGGAAACCAAGTGTGTGAGCAGCTGTAATGACAGAGGCAAACTCTGGATCTCTTTTGAGTAAAAGAAACAAATCTCATCACCTTATTATGTAAACCAAGTTTATTTTAACTCGTTGTGTATTACTCCACCTCTTGTTCAGATCCTGTTTCCCACCGACTCATGTGCCTTTGGCAGAAAGCTTTTTCTTTCTTTTTTTGCCTTGCTGGCATGTGTTGTGTTTCTATTATAAATGTGGCAAATTTATAATAGATATATACTGTATATGTATGTATATAATACATGGCAGAACAACCACCACATCCTAGTGCAAAACCTTTTTATTGAAAAATTTGTTGGTTTTTTTTATTGGTATGTTTCCAATGAGCGATTTTAGTTTTGTAATTTCAATTTATTTTATGGTCCATAAACACTAACATTATCATTATAAGGGACTGTTCTGCGTCAATTTGTCACTTCTAAGGAGAAGTCGTGTGTATGTCCTCACTTTGTAAGATAGATAATTGGCTACAAAAACTGTTTCTTTTACAAATGTCTGCAAAATGTTGTCGATATTTGGTTATGTCGAAAAAAGCACTTTAACAATCGTGGTGTTTCCATTAAATAAGATTTTTAAAATTGCGATTAAAATCACACGTGAATAAGTTCATGAGATAAGTCATTAAAAAATATATCGTGCCATCATCCTCCTTTCACTTCCCATTGTCTTCTTCTTTGTGTTTCTGCCAGTAGTAACATTCGGTTTTTGCTCATGTGACTTGTGTGATGCGAAAAAAAGTGTTTCCATTGCATTTCTACATGTTATATTGGGATTTTGTGTGATGGGAAAAAGTAGTGCTTTAGAAAAGGAAAGTGGGGAAAGTGAAGATATTTGGCTGGAGTTCAGTGTTGGTTACCAGGCCTGAAATCTCCCTTACCTCCTCAAATGTATAAACTACAAAATGAGACACTTAAGTTGAGGCAATAGATTAGGAGTGATCTTCTTAAATAAAAATGTAATTATTTCACAATTCCACCCCTTTACTTTGAGACATCTAAACAAAATATAGCTTTAAGCACACTTAGGATTTTTAACAATATCCCAAGCTTCTTTTGGGGCATTGTTCAGTCTACTAATCTCCAAAATAACAACTAAGGAGTTGTTATGGCGGTGGCAGCATTGTGCTGTGCGGATGCTTTTTTTTTTTAAAGAAGGTACAGGAAAGCTGGTCAAAGCTGATGCAAAGATGATTGGTGTTAAATAAATTGTAATTTTGGAAGAACAACTATTTGAGGCTGAGGCTGAGCCTAACGCGTCAATGGAATGATTCGGATCAAAGCATATTTACATATCTAAATGGCCTAATCAAAACCTACACCAGTCCAGATGTCTGACAAAACTTGAAAGCTGGTGTTCCTGCACTCTCTATATGAACAAAGTGAGTTTGAGCTAATTGCAAAGAAGAAAGGGCAAAATGTGGGTCTCTGTATGTAGCAAAGACATTCCCACTAGCTTCTACAAAGCATTGACCCATGTGGACTGATTGCCAATACACAACCCATAAAAATGTTTTGGAATCATTTTTTTTTTTTTTTACATTATAGCCCAACTTCCTGTTGGAATCTGAATTAGGTACAATAAAGTTTGTGGCTATTAAGTAACAAAAACGTAATATAGTTCAAGGGGTATGAGTACGTTTGAAATGCAGCATACAGAATGAAAATGCACAGTTTCTTAATATAGACTCCAGATCAAAACAGAAGGAAAAGTAAAGAGAAATTAAAAAAATAAAAAATAGGGGGGGAAAAGTCGGATGAAGGTATAACGACGTGTAGGATGTTGAGAGGTGATCAGGCGCAAAAGAGACAAGAGGGAGATGAAGCTGCTCTTTAATCAGTGAGGGGCCACATGGAGGCGGGCCGAGGTGCCCACTGTAATCTGATACACGCTCACGAGCGCACGGCGTGCTCGCGCGGCGCTACAGGGTGAACTGAGTGAGCAGTCCCGTTCGCTGCCACAAACCCGGAGGAGACCGGTGGGGAAGGAGCGCGCTGCCGGAGCCTGCCTGCCGGGAGACAGACAGACAGACACACTGAGGCACACGGGCTGCTGCTGCTGCTACTGCGCGTAAAGAGGAGGAGCGGAGGGAGTGGACTGAAGAGCAGAGGGCTGCAGCGGAGAGACGCACAGCTTTCAAGGAGGAGGAGAAGTGGAGACGAACCACGTTTATTTTCTCCGGAGCAGTTTTACGCACGGCAACTGGATCTGCGCTTTATGAGAAATACATTTTTCATTGGCCTGAGAAATAACTGCTGTTGGGGCTGAACATAAAAAAGGAACATTAAAAATGAGAATCTACCCTTTTTCAGTAGAGTTGTAAACGAAGGCTTAAAGATATGTTTGAAGACCATTTTTTGTTTTAAATTTTCGTTCTTATTTTCTTGCACCCCTTTTGGTTTTACTTGATGACCAAGTTAGATTTTTGTTTCTTTTTCATTTTAATTTGAGTGTCTCTTCTATCCAAGACCTGCTCCAACACACGTTTTGACACTCTGTGGGACACCCTTACCCGGACTGTGCGCACCAACATGGATTTCGCTGGGATAAAACCGTGTTTGCAGTTCAAATCCTACAGACTTTATGCTTTTGTGCTGCATTAACTGCGGTTTCCTGACGAAAAGAAGCAGTGACAATAACTCACATGAACTGTGTAAAAAAGCCAAAACCATATTTCTTGGAGAGCTGCAACCCGGCGTTTGGATTGTGATTGTTGCCCCTGAAGGAACTGTGGGAAAAGGACGGGAAAGTTTATTACCGGAACACTTTATTTTTAATACTAACCAAATAAACCAAAAAAAAGGAGAGTGTTTTTCATTTTTCTTCTGGTTTCTCGACACCTTGAGGGAAAAGATGGATTCATGTTTATGGTTGTGTGGATGTATTCTGCCGCTTCTTTTGCCTTCAGCTGTAAAAGCTGACGACGGAGGTAAGTTTGACACCTTTGTCTCCCGCGTAAATCCATGTGTCTCCCTCGGGTTCACATGATGATCTAACCGCTCTTTTGAAAGGGAGTCATGAGTTAAAAGACACAAAACAAAACAAAAAACTCCATTGCGATCTGTGAGGCATCAGAAAATGGTATGAATTGAAAGTCAATTGTGATTGAAATTCATTTCTTACAACACAACAGCCTCCACCTCATTTAAAATATGTTTTTTGTAACAGAATTGTTTAGTATTGAGTACAATTAAGAGGAAAGTCGTCTATTTCATTTTTTTTCCTTTCTGTTCCAGTGCAAACAGTTTGCACCGCTACATCATGGAGACATAGAAGTAAAATCTCAACAACAATCATCTGTGATCAGTTATCTGAATAACCTGTAAGCCATGATGCAGGTTTAGTGGGAGGCTGGTTTGTTTCCGTCCGCTACTGCTCTCGGCGCGTCCAGGAATGGATTGTGCGCTGATCTTGAATGACATCTTCTTCCATCTAATGTTTAACTTAAAGCCCTCTTTTTAGTCTGGTTCTCCCATGTCAACAATAATAAAAACCAAATCCAGCATAATATAGCCTTAGGAGCGAGTGACGCTGTCAGCGTCTACATCCTGATCAGAGTTTTACGTCCTCATTTGTGCGGATGCGACCTTATTCCACGAAAGTTATCCCAAGAGTCTGAAAACTGAACGCAACTTTCAAAACTTATTTTTCAAATCTGGAGCCACTATATTAATTTTCACAGCCAGGTCTGCAGAGAGGTGCTGGTGAAGCTGGCTGGTTTTACTGTCTCCTGCTGGCGGGGGTCAGCTGAGCTCCGTCGCTGCTTGTCTGGTCTTCAGAGCTAGTTCGACTCCCGAATTTCACTTTTTTATGCACAGTCGTTTCCGAGAGGCACAATTCAACCTTTGCTTATCAGACACTTATAGTATGTGCGTGCATTTACCGTGCCTCTTCACGTGTAGCTACATCGTTTTACGCACAATGAATTTTACGCACCAGATTTCCAGCTCCGAGCAGCTTTGCTGTCCACATGATACCAGATCAGTAACTACTTGTATTAGTCGCTCTGCTTCTACAGGTGTGAACTTTTTATGCGCTTTCAAGTAATGAACAAAAATCAATTCAGCGGGGATTTAAAAAAACAAAAAAGAATACTGCTTCATTTGAGATTACGTATGAGTAGATTTTTATCTATTTGGTGATAAATTTGAGTCTTTCAAAAGGGATTCCTTGTAATAACGCTTTCGGGTTCATGTACGTAACTATGGAGAAACAAGTCGATTATTGTAGAGAAGAACCTTTCAGTATTTTTAAAGCTCTGTTAGAGGAACTTTTAAGCATCTGAAAACTTTGGTACCCTGTCTGTCAAATGTTTTTTTTTTTAAGTTAGTCAGAATTTACAGAAGCCTTTAACATGTTTAAGGTATTAAAACATATCTGTTTTGATATAAATTTGTTATTTTCTCTCCATGCTTAGATATAAAACATTCTTACAACTTATTAGTAACCGACAAGAAAAAAAAATATATTTTCTGTTGTTTAGAGACTTTCTGACTCAATTAGAGAATTAGAGATGCACAAATCCTGCTTTTACTGACCGGTTCTGATTTTAGGTTTTGTCTCATATGCCAACCCCCGATTTGGCGCGATTCAGATTTTGTTTTCTAAGTACTGTAACACAAAAAGATTACAAATACTACACAATAGGGTTTTGAATCCAACTACGGGGGAAAAGAAGGACTTTCTTGGTAGTTTGTGACACTTATTACTCAGCATGCTTTTGACTGACGTGTTTTAGGCAGAGCTTGTGCTTGTTTTGGATACATTTAATGAATAGGGTGGGGAAAAAACTGATTTCTCCTCAGATGCCGATCATAAAGGTAACAATGGCCGATTTCTGGCACACACTGACTGCATCTGGAAACAGAATATCTGCTGACATTAGATGAAACTTTTCCCTGAAGCTTCCCTCCAGCTCTCCCCCCGTGGCTCTCAGTTGAGCATCCAGATCTTCTGCAGGATGAAGCTTCCTCAGCACTAAACTTTTAAAGTTGCCTTTCCTTTGCTCTTTCCCGAGAGATGAGCGAGGAAGGCACAGAGAGACGTGTATATATATATATATATATATATATATATATATATATATATATATATATATATATATATATATATATAAAGCAAGAGGCAGGAGGAGATGGAAGTACAGAAAAGAGGAAGTAAGAGACGGAAACAGATACGGGAAGCAGCAGTAAAGATGCGATCCTAACGGAAGAGAGATTTTTAGCCTCGCTGTTTGATCCTGTTTCTTCATTCCGTTTGATCGCAGCTGCGCCTGGAAGGGAGATAAACGGACATAATTGGCCACTCAAGACCAGCTGTCTGCCTCTATAGTGTCTCCACTGAAATACGCTGGATGATGAAACAGGATCACCGCCATACACAGTGTTAGAAGTGCTCCAGCAAATTGCCCACAGGTAGAACTCAGGCTTGAATTATGTTATTAATATAATTGATATGATTGCTCCCACCCAACTTAGGGCCATTTTATAAGTCTAAAGTGGACGGGGAGCAAGCAACTCCACATACATACATCAGCTCTTATATAGCAAATCAGATGTTTCGTCTGTTTTGAGGAGTTTTCTTCTTGTATTGCATCTGTAAAATACCCAAAGCAATTATTTACTGACGCTTAGGCTTAAGGAAAACCTGTATGATCAGTGTTTAATATGACCTCAAGGTTTAAACCTACTTGTGGGTTCAGTTTGTTATAATTAATTATTACATCAGGCTGAGTCAGAGGGCTCTGTAAGCCATCAATAAAACAAATTATCCATTTCACTTGTTCGCCTAATGAGCTTTTGCCCATTTTAGCGCCCTGCCACAAACATACAGTGCTTTTCCAAAGACAAACTTTATGTAATTTGCCATGTTAGATGCCAACTGAAGTGAAATGTAGTGGGATTTTTAAGTCTGTCAGTGCCAAACTGGTGTTATTGCTCAATTTGGGTTTGGATTTGTCTTTGTTCTTTGCTTTGGTTCTTCTGGTTTGGGGTTATTTTTGTGTTTTGTTCTGATTATTATTATAATTAGCCAATGTTGTCTTTTTAACTCATGTCCTCTCACAGCTTCTGTGAATTCAGTGTAACATACCTGACCATGGCCCACTAATGGCCTCCCCAGCATTTAAAAATCCCTTTTTTTCAGTCAGTTCTTTGCCATTTCTCTGTTCTGTTGCAATGCTTCCTGTTCCTCTTGTGTTTCTCACTGGTTTTGATCTCTTCTTTGTGTTGTGCACATGTGCTAGTAAACTTGCTTCATTTTGTTATTCCCCTAAAGTTCCCCAACTGGAATGATTCATGACAAGCAGCGTATAATTGTGAAGTGGAATGAAAAGGATGGTTTATAAAACTATGCAAAACAATCTTTTTTTGGATACCAGTTTTGCACATCTAAAGACTGAGATTTCAAAATTATCTTTGGAAATAAAAACAAGCTCAATTAGTGTGCATAAACAGCAGTGGGCCTTTTGAATGCATGAATAGTTTCAGATGTTTTGCACCCTGACAAGATTGCTTTAACCTGATTTAGCTCTGTTCAACTTTCAGTAAATTCTAACCAACTTCTGTGCACCTACTATATAATGCTGCCACCACTATGTGCCAAAGAGTACTTGTACAATGTCAGTTTAGATGAGTGTATAGTTCTGTGAGTTATATTCATAGCCTTAGGTATTGTTTTATAATCTAAACCTGCTTTAAAATTCAGCTCCACATTATCTCTGACCTGTTTTGTACGTCTATCAGTTTTCATGATGCTGTATTCCCAAAAATATAAAAAATTTTTAACTAAATGACAAAAGCAACAGGTTGCATTGAATTTTATTTGGAGGTATGACAATAAAACTAGCTAATTTGCTCCCATTTATTCAAGTTATATTTATAAATCACATTGAAGACCTTGACTAATTTTCCACATTTTTACAAATATTCTCCACTTTAAGCTCATTTTCACTCAAAAGTTCAGTAAAAACATTGACATTTGGAGATGTAATGTATAACATGTGGAATAGTTCAAGGACATGAACGCTTTTGCACGTCAATTTATCCCTGCAGAGTTTAGCTGAAAATATTGAAAACATTCCAGCTGTTTGAATTGAATTTGGATAAATAATTTTAATAACTTTTGATTTAAAGAGGGCATTTAACACAGTAAATGAAAATGTGTTCCACATAGACAATTAGCAGGTGAAATTAGAAGGCGTTTCTGTATGCATTGCATATTTCCCTGGATATCTCGCAATTTTCTCTTGAGATGTTTTTCATTACAGCTGCATTGTCAGACGTGTTGATTCACAGGTGCAGAGGGTAGGAAGGCATAAAATACAATCTATTTACAATGACTTACCTGGAGGAATTGTAAACTTTGCTCCCAGCAGAGCGCACTGAAACAATGGAGCAGTAAAAACAAAGCGTGAGGGAGGGAGGAGAAAATATAAGTAGCGTGAAGAATCTTGAGTGTTTCAGGACATAAAAGAGGGAGGTAAAGGGAAGAAATAGAGGCAGGGAGAGAGGAAGAGAGAGTGGGAGTATTATAGGGCGTTAGAGTAACAAGAGGAGAGCAGCTGGGTGTGAAGCAGTAGTTGAGTGGAGCCACCTGCAGTAAACCAATCCAGATTTATTCCTCTCCTCTGCTGAGCTCAGGAGGGTTTCTGGCCAAGGTAGGGCATTAAATACACTCTGATTATGATGTATGGAAGGTGGAAGACTCGGATTTATGCCTAAACATATGATTTAATTCACATTTTCATCCAAAGGAGCCTACTATTTACAGGTCTACTCATCATATTTTTACTGTTTACAGGCAGTATTTTCTTTATGTATAGTTTTGTCATTAAGTATATTTTTGCAGAATTGAGAAAAAAATTAAGATTTCTACATTTCAGTGGAAATTGGGTTCAGGTCATTCTCTGCTACAACTGAGTGAGCAGGTGACTCTTTGCTAGAGACTTTCCTTGGATTGTGGTTTAATTATCCTGCAGGAAGCAGGTGTTTTCCACCAGGTTTCAGGATTAGCAGTTATCGCCTTTCATCTGTCTTCCTCAAATGACGATTTTACAAAGATTTCTTTTCTCCTATTTTCCTGAAGCCACATTCAAGCAGTCTAAAACATTGAGAAAAGTCACAGTTTTTTGCCCAAACCATGTATCCATAGTATTTAGCTTTTATATATGGCCACATTCACATAGTAGAGAAATGCGACCAAAATCCAATTCTTTTTTTCGCCCATATGTGAACCATATCTGACTTTTTCATTCTGAACTTGAACTTGATATTCTTACTCCCAAAAATCTGATGTGTGTCACTTTCAAATGTGGTACTAAATTGAATACATATTCAATAGTTTTAAAAATGTCTGCAGTCTGAACGGTCATTGCACCTTTGATCCAACTTGTATGTTTTATCCAACGTGTCATGATTCTTCACCAGAAGAAGCCAGATGTGGTAAATCCAGAAGTAAACAAAGGGTGAAGCATCACTATTAGTTGTGCTTTCTTTTTCTGTCTTCCTGTTCTTTTGTTTTGATCTTGTGAGAATGTCAGCTTTCGTTGTGCAACAATTTCAAAATTGATCCTTAGACGATGACATCGATTATTACTTCTTAAGAGTACACTGATGTGTGACGTCTACATTCTTCTGCCCATTCAGGTCACAAATGGCTTCATTAATGACCCGGTCTCTCTGACTGACTTCTCTTCTAAATGACTTCCAAAATGCACAAGAAAAATATTGCCAATCCAGTGCATTTTCTGTCTACCTAGAGGCCTTTTCCCAGTTGGATGTGTCCAGAAAATCGCCGAAGGAAGGTATCCATTAGCCAGTCCAATTAAAGGCCCCAACCACCTTTACTGATTACTGACACCTTGTTTGGAAGAACCATCATTGACAAAGCTCTTCTTTATTTCTGAGCCCTCCACCCTATAAAGGGAGCTAATTTCAGTAACTTATATCTGAAATGCTGTTTACTCTTTTATGACCCAAGTTGAGTTCTAGAATGTAGTCTAAGCTGTTAAATGGAGGGCATCACTTTGTGGCTCAGTGCTTTCCTCACCACCCACATTACTGCAGAGAAGGCATCAATCGTTTATCCATCTCCTACTATCACCCGTGAACAAGACACCAAGATACTTAAACTCTTCAATGTGATGCAGTGACTGACCCTGGCAGGATCATTCCTGCTCACTTCAGCTGCTTCACACCACTCTGCTGCTTGTTGAAGGTCATGGCCTGAAGATACAAGCAGATGAGGTGAGACCCTGAGGTTCCCAACCGTGACCAGAGTCCATGCATGAACAGCACAAACAAAATTGGTGATAAAAGGGAACCATGATGGGGCCCAATCCACAGGACACAGGTCTTGCTTTAATAAGAGAAGAGTGCTCTTTCAGTCTTCTGAAATAATATTGACTAATAAGGTAGGGGGGCTGGAATTAGAGGGGGGTGTTTTAGTAGCATCAACAATGTAGTTCACAAAGAGTGAATAAAATTTAAACCAATTATCCTTTGGCACATTTCTCTCTGTGTTTCTTTCATGTAAAAAAAGAGAAAGGACAATTAGGGTGTCCAGCAGGATGTTCTAATTACAGTTATCATGTCATTAGTAAACTGTTAGCATTCTCGTCTGTTTATTGGCCATGTGTAATCACTATAGTAATTATAGAAAATGGGGAGAGCAGAGCGTCGAGTTCTGTTTGTCCACTTGTAAAGAAAAAATATCCTCAGATGGCAGCCGAGATCACGCAAATCCTTCAAATTGGGATATTTGCCTTTTCCTCGCTTCTTCAAAACCTTTACACACAAAGAAGAATGTTTGTATAATCGAGTCTGTGCACAACCCAAGTCCCTGGAGAGTCAGCAGGGTGGTGCGAGGCCACAGGTTGTTTTCCTTTTTCTCTCTCTCTTCACGCTGAATCATCTTGTTGTTTTCCCCTCCTTTCACGCCACTTCACTTCGTCTCTAATAGCGCTCTCTGTCTCTTTTTCCACACATCCCTCTGTCAGTGTTTTCTCTCTCACCCCGACTTAAGAAAGCTCCCTCACCTCCTGTTCTTCTCGCTCCGACACGGTGGGAAATCTCTTTACTGTTTCAGCCGCTCTTTGTGTTTTCCTCTTTCTGCCTATTCTCTCTGACTCTGTCAATCTATGTTTTCTCACACTTGTTGGAAATCCATTCACGCAATTTGTTAGACACTCTCATTCATACACTTCTGAGAAGCCTGATGTGGAGCATTAAGCACACTGCCTTGAATGTGATTCCAATCACTTAAAGGAGTGCACCAGATAAACCGTCCATTGATGTTTGCATATTCTTTCCATAATTGGGATCCAAGAAGAATAGGAAGGCGATAGCAGGCTGTATGCTAATGATTGGAAATCAGAACTTGAATCTTCAAATAATATGACATCTAACTGAACCATGTTATCGTTAGGAGTTGGAAAACCTGTGGGATTGGCTATTTGTTGTCAATTATAAATTGTCAATCTAATCTGTTGATTTTCTTCTCTTCCATCATGAATGTGAACATTTTACGCTAAGAGTCCATTCTCATTAGCCCTATTTAATCCACACTTATTGAACTCTACTGGAAAATTTGTTTGGGGATGTAAAACATTTTTATAAATATAAATCTTCAATGGGTGCATGTAGAAAGATGTCCTGCAATGAATTCCTTACCTATATAGGAAAGGAAAAACATCCCAATACCATAGCAAGAATGGCAGTAATAGAAAAAAAATACAATGTGTATCTTAAAAGACAATTGAAGAAGTATTAAATGAATAAAGTCACACATTTAAGATGTAACTAAATGATGATGTAAGACCTAGTACATAAATTCTAGAGAAACCTCTTTTAAGTACCTTTTACGATCCTTGGACACCATGTATAAAGCATTAAAAGTAAAAAACCTGAGAATAATATAGAAATTATAGTGTGAGTCATGAAACACCGCAAGTTTTATTTTTTTTTTTTTTTAGTTGCTTTGCTATAAAATACCAGTATTCTTTGAAAATAAATTCAAACTCATTTTTGGATCCAACTCTGGTCTAAAATGTGACTTCAAGGTTGGCATACCATTTATATTGCAGTCATTTAAACAATATTTACAATTTCATTTTAATGGCCAGTCTCTGGAGGCCATGACAGGACTGCTATGTGGTCAGGACCAATCATTGTACAGTTATGGAGACATCTAAAAACTTCTGTAATCACAGACTTTTTCATAATTTTTCACATGCTGACTACTTTTTTCCCTCCAACTTTTCTAAGGACATTTTCTTTCTATGAGTTTTTGTTTAATCGTGAAGTCTATTAGAGTAATACATCCCTCTGTTGTCTTTGGTAAAGTGTATATTACACAGGCAGCTCGAACATAAATGTTAGTGAGTAGAGTTGCTTTGTAGATCTTCATTAAGAGTCTGTTACCATTTAAGCAGACATGAACAAATTACCCATTACTAATCTGTGAGTTCGACTGTTCTAACAAATGCTGTCACTTGTTTTCAAAGTAGTTTTGGCACAGAACTTGTATTTAACACTGTTTTCTTCTCAGAGTGTCATTTTGGATTAGAAACCCCTATAACTTGAAAGGCTTCATCCTCTGTCAGTATTTTTTTTCTCCATTACACTCAGTTTTATTTTTTATGACTCATTTTGTCTCCCTTTCCCCCTTTGCTGTGTTTAGTCTCAGATCCTTTGTAGTTTTCTCCCTGTCATCATTCTCTGTCTTTAATCCACACTCACTTGGTAGGTTTCCACTGTGTGTTAAAGCAGAACACCTGGAGAACACAGCCCCACCTGTTTGTGTGTGTTTGTGTCTGTGCCAATATGTGTGTGTGTAGGTTATTTTTTTGTCCAGTGAGCCTTTTTGAGTTGCTGACTTTCTCCTTTTTGTTGATGAGAGACAGATGTTCTTGCATTACTCTCTCTTTCTGACATTCACCCTCCTCTGACTTCTTTTGCTTCTTTTTAGCCTCTGTTTTTTATTTTTCTTCAAATTTTATATCAAACATTTGTTACAAGAAATAAACTTTTGAAAAAGAATTGAACTTTTTCAAATTTTCTGACATTACAGCTACGTATTTCAGAGTGTGTCATTCAGTGTTTATGCAGCATATCAACACAAAGTAGCACATGATCAGGAAGTTTTATTTTTTTCCAACTAAACTTTTAAAAAGTTTGTTGTGCATTTCTGCAACAGCAATTGTCTTGCAACTTTTGAACGCATCTCGACTCCAACAAACATAAATACAATGGCTGAATTCTGCTAATGGGTCACTACTTTGATACTAATCTGCATCTTAAAGTTGCAGGGTAGAATTAAAATCATTAGGACTATAACCATTGCTTTTATAGCCAGTTGTTTACGTCCATCCATTTTCCATTTTCCTTGCTAAAGTATAGCATTTCCACATCACAGTTTGCAACTAGACCAAAGAGTTAAGTTTTGCTCTTATCTGCCCAACAGCGACCAGGTATTTCTTGGTATTTATGGATTTGTATTGTGCTATTTCCATTTTCAGAAGATGGAGTTAGAGTTCAAGTTTCAAGTTTATTTGTATAGTACATTTCAGCAACAAGAGTGCTTTAGTTCATGAAACCATCATGCAGTCACCTATTGCAAAACAATCAATAAACATTACATTTTGTCAAATGCCATCTATAGACATCAACTATGTTGATCAGTGTTCCATTTACTACTAATCAAATGCAAATAAAAGCTGAATGTACGGCACACTTTAGCTTTTATTTATAAAATGTTTTGAAAACCATTAACATGTACTTTCCAGTTCATGGTTATGCAGTAACTTGTATTGGCCTATGATATTAAATCACTTTGAAGTTTGAGGTTGTAATATGTCAAATTGTGAAAAAGTTTAATGGTTATTAATAGTTTTAAGGCTTGTTATTCATGTAGCAAAAGTTGTAGACCTCAACTAGTCTCCTGGGCACCATTTAAGGTCAGAATAACGAGAATTTATGACTCACTGTGCTGTTTGGATTATCGGGGCCAGAGCTGGTGGACAGTAGGTTTACAGCCTTCTTCTTAACTAGCTTGCTGGTGTGGTGGGGAAAAAACTTTTTATTTTTTTGCACTTTCATGAATTAAACACCCACTGTTGATAACGCTTTCATTACGGGGTCAGGCTGATGGAAATAAATGTGGATTTCGGCACAATTACTAAGTTCATGCAGGCTAGCGAATCGATTTCTGTGCTCTGAAAGCGTCTGTTTTGACTCAAATTGTACAAAGCTGGAAGTGAGCTCAGAAACAAGGTCAGAGCATTTGCATTTGGTGCCAATAAAACAAGGATCTACCTCATTTGAAAGAAGGAACATCATGAGTTTATTTTCATATGACTTCCACAGAGAATATGCAACTTATTTCTGCACTGAGACAGCTGTGTGTGTGTGTGTGTGGGCGTGTGTGTGGGTGTGTGTGTGTGTGTGTGTTGAGGTTTGCACTTGTGGGGAAAAGTTGCTGAATAGGTGTTATCAGGATGCAATACCAAACACGGCAGAGAGCCATAAATAATGCAGTGACCTGTCTTATATCCCTGCTTGACTGCTTAGCACCATTTACCGCCACTTATCTTGCTTGCGTGTTGGCGTGTACGGGTGCGTGGGTGTGTGTGTGTGTGTGTGTGTGGTCTGAATCCAGTGATGTCTAAGCCAGACGAGGATAAGCGATGTTCAGCGGTTTTTGTTTGCACATTTGTTGTGAATATGTGGTCCAAATACAAACCTCTCCCTGATGATCTCCACATGCTCCTGTGGTTTGGGAGGGAAAAAAGGCTGTGTTGTGTGAAAATGAGGGTCAACGGGAGGGAAGTGTTTATGGAAGGGACGGAAGCTGAAACAAAGAAGAATTTGGGGTTTTCATGTGGTTTCCTTGGCCTTATAAAAGTCGGAGAAGGATGCTGCACAAGTCTAAAAGCACAGTTAAAGTGTGAGTACTTTTTTGCTGTTTGATCATTCATGGCATGATCTGAGTTTTTTTTCTTTTTTTTTTTTTTGCCAGATCAGCATCTCCTCCTTACAGCATGCAGATCACAGATCTTCAGTGTAGAATACAAATTAGAATTCCAATTGATTTTGTGTTGGAAGCTGTGCTTACATGCTCGATTCTCCTCATTTACTCTAACAAAACATGTCTCACTCTCCCCGTTCTCTTTGTATAGGATGCATAACAAAAGTATTCACACCCCTGAACTTGTATTTTATTGTTATTTTATATGTTAGACTTGTATCTATCAACAGCACATAGCAAAATGTAATTCCTTGATTTTATTAGAAATCTGAAAAGTGTGGCGTGCGTTTACTGTATACCATTTCTCTGATACCTTTAAATTTAATCTAGTGCAACTAGTAGAAAACGTCTATGTTTACTTGTAGAGCACCAATCACATACAGGGTAATTGTTTTGTATCATATCAAAGGAACTGAAAAGATGACAATTTCATTAAAAACAAGCAATACTTTAAAAGAACAAAAGTAAAATGTTGACAAATAAGAAGTGTTAAAATTCAAGTTTTAAAATATTTTACTTGAGTGGTAAACTACAAAATAATGACTCATTGCTTATTTAAGAGAGCCAGAAGTTTCCACTTACATCATGTTTTAGGGAGTTGGTTCCAGAGCCTTAGAGGACAGAAACTAAATACTTCCTCTTCTGGTCCTGGGAGGGCAGAATACAGGTCACACATGAATCCGTATATCACTGCAGTGGCTCTCTGTATGTCAAAAAATAGAATTTAAAAATGTCTTGAAGGTACGTAAGAGGTACGACACAGTATTAGGGTAATACTAAGAAAAAATTACGTTATGAGAACAATATTATATTACGAGAATAAAGTCATAGTATTATGACTTAATTCTCAAAGTACTGACTTTATTCTCATATTGTTATGACTTATTCTTGCATTATTTCGACTTTGTTCTCAATATGATTTCTCGTAATACAACTTTATTGTATTATTTTGACTTTATTCTCATACGACTTTATTCTCGAAATTTTTTTTTTATTTTTATTATTACGGCCCTAATATCTGTCATACCTTATGGACTTTACAGGCTTTAAAGTTTTAAATTCTATCCTTGGATAACCAGAGTCGGTCCGATTTCCTGGTTTCTTTCAGCATTTTGGCAGAAGTGTGTTAGACAACCAACAGCTGCATGCTTGATTTGTTTTTTCTTTTCTCCAGAGACCTGTACAGGCAACATTACAATAATCTAACCTATTTAAAATAAGCACAGCATGTTTCTGTTTCTTATTTTGACACAAAAAAAATTTTCTGTCAATATTTATAAGGTTATAGTGGGATATGGTTTATATGTAATATGGTCTGAATAAAATTTAAAATTTAGCCAAAAATCCTTACAGACACCTACCGGTAGTTTTCTTTTGCCTCCTCAAGTCTGGTAAGTTTTAGTATCAAACAATAACTTTTGGACATGCAGAGCCAATAATTTTTGGTCAAGTTCATAGGTGAGCATAGGTGTTGTAAAATTGTGTACTACTCAATGATCTTGGGGGTTCACGTAGATGCTGAATAAAAGTGACTTGAGGATGGAGCCTTGAGAAGCTCTACATGTAGCCTTTGTTTGTTCACTTGGATTTCTGATTAACACATAAAACAACGTAGCGGTGGTTTGCCACAATAAGATATGAAGTTAGTCAATAACAGACAACTTTGACTAAGCTAGTCAAAATTGTTCTTCCAAGTATAGATTTAGAGGAACTGAATGCAAATATAAGTTACTGTATTTAGATCTGTACTTGTAAAAAATAAGTGCATCTGTTAAAAAAAAAAGTAATTTTCCTACAAATATGTGGTACCTGGGGTTTGTCAATCACATAAATTCCCACTATAATTTACTGGATATTTTAGTGTAACTCTAAAAAGTTTTTAAAAATTGTTCTTCAAGGCACACTACATGCTATTTTCTGTTTTAAAGAATGCCTAGCTCTCCCTCCTTGCGTATATCATTGCCTTTCCACTGCAAGGACCTGACATTTCATTTCAATGTGCATGTATCTAAATGATTGTGTGTGCAGATGAGCGAACACAATCAAATCTACTTTAAATGGCACCTAATGCGAGATGATGTCATCTGTGAACTCTTGAGCTCAATTTATGTCACTTGCTGCCTTGTTTGGATTCAGTAATTGTTTAATGACTTTGCGTGGATCTCTTGGGATTGATATTTTCTAAAAGAGAAGCAGAAACAATATTTCATACAAACCGATCAGTCTGATTCCTCAAATGCTTAGAAGTACTATCCTTATCAGCTATAGGTCAAAGGTGAGCGACGGGAGATGAGAGGGAGCCATAATGCTGAAAACTGAATTAACAGAGAAAAGCTCTATGCTGCTCAGTTGGGTTTTGTGCAGGTGGTTGAATTGTTTTCTTCTCTAATTCTTCATCAAGAAGACAGTTGGTTGAGAATGACAGTTGGCTGTAAGAAAATGATAAACAGTCTGGGTAAATTTTAAAGGCCTGTCTGTATCCGCAGCCTTTTTCTGTTATGATACATAGAAGATTTATGGTTTGATCAGTCTGTTCTACTAACAGCTTCCCATCTCTCAGATTTGCACGTTGCAAGTTGTTGTTGTTCTTTACATAACAATTACAAGAACCACTGTTTATGTGCAGTAAATACCATTTATATAATATGGGATGGATGGTTAGACTTTTTTATTTCAGTTTGCTTTTGCCTCAGTTGCTATGATTTTGGCCAAAAGAAAAGTATTGAGTGTGTTTTATTGTTTAGTATGTATGTTGAACAGTAAAACATGACGTGTCTAAATATTTACAAAAAACACAAGGAAACGTTGGATGTTTAATTTAATTCGAAATGGGTCATTTGAATTCTAGATCAACAAATGTATTGTTTTTACTAATTGCTTAGTTTTATACAGATATTGTAGCAATACAAGACAATTCAAACTAATTTTGTAAACTGAACCAAAGTCATTTCAACTCACAGCCACCTAACTTTACAAAAGCATCTGTTAAATTCGGTTGAGTTTTGTTCAATTAAATTAAATTCAGTTTCATGACACTGTTCATTTGAGTATAATATTTTTAACCAGGTTCAACATAAACAGCACTTCAGTTTGTGACGAAAAAGCAATCAAATCTAAATGAACGCAATTTTTCAATCAAATATATTTGTAATCTATTAAAGTTTATGACTATTTCTCACACATCACCCCTTGTAAAGGCTTGATTAGACAGAGCTATCTAAGCAAAGCTGGTTGGTGCTGCCTTCAGATTCTGGAGTGGTTAAACACTAATCCAGGTGGTGCTGACACAAAATGTGCATGGCTGGGTTACACGGCTCTTGTAACTCTACTCCTGTATTTCTGTGTGTCACCAGGGAGATTGGAAACAGATAGGAGATGGACGGGATTAGTTGGTTCTTAGAGTGAGGGAGAGGGAATTAGAGAGATCCAGACTGCTGATCATTAATTGTTAGCAGACAGAGTGAGGCAGACACCAGGTACAAAAGCCAAAATGTCAGTCATGTTGTTTGCTGACTGCTGAAATCTGATCTCCTCTCTAAACTTCTCTTGCTTGAGACTTAAACGTTTTATATGTATCAGATCCTGAGTTGGCCTGTTTTTTATTTCTATACATTAATCAAAATGAATCTAATCACTATTTCTTATGAATTTTAAACCGTAATAATTGCATGTAATGGTGATATCTGGTTATGTGTTTATGCTGAGCCTTATGTGTGCATGTCTTACTCCTCTCAGAGATGATTTACAGTAAGCAGTCTATTAATAGCTTTAAACCATGTTGTATTCTGCTGAGCAGTTTGGCTTGGCTATGCTAGCCCTCTCAGCACAGTGGTAATAAATAAAACGTCATAGCACAGAAGGCCTGATGGTGGCTTACACTGCCTCCTCAGACAGACTCTGCTCTCTTCAACATTTCTCCGGGAGGCATGTCTCGTGATGCGTATTTAGCCGTGGCTCAGTAAATAATGAACTCTGTCAGGAGTCCAATTGTGAGTTTGTTCTCCTGTTCTCTGGAAAACAGGAAATTATTTTAGGGTGTTGCATACCAGCCAAGTATTTTCCCATCAATCAGCCAGCACTGGCAGATGCTGTTTTCATTTAAATAACCTAGTCCGTCGTGGCCATCGTTTTCCCTAAATATTTACAGAAAATCCATCTGCTTTTTTGCAGATACAGTGATTTTTTTTCACTATTATTATTTGTTACTGCTGAAATAAGGTTATCTATTGTGGTTGCTTTTTCAAAACTGTAATCAAGAGACATTTTCCTTTTACTTCCTTGAGCAAGCACTGGTCACACTTTAAATCCTTAAATGACATTCTGGTTATTTATACTGCTTTGTGAGAAGAGAGTCTGTTACTATAGTTTTCTGTTACTTTATTTGTGCTACTTCAATTTAAATTCTTACTTAAATTTAGAGGTCTAGATTAATATTCCTTAATGTTTTCTGACAATTTTCTGTTACTTTATTTGTGCTACTTCAATTTAAATTCTTACTTAAATTTAGAGGTCTAGATTAATATTCCCTAATGTTTTCTGACAATTTTCCAAAGATTTACTTTGGTATTTGTGTGCTTTTTAATTATTTTAATCTGTTATCTAGCTAATATCAGAGTTTAAGTTCACAACCACCTTGTTGTTAATGTAATGTGATGTGATAGAACAACACAAAGCAGTGTACAATTGTGAAGTAGTGGAAAATAGTCTAGAAAGACCATATTGTAATTCAACTGCACATTTAAAGTGTAAGCCATAAGAAATACTGTTCCAGTTTGTGGCAATCCACATGTGGAAGAAGTTTTTCCACTCAAATGAGACCAAAATTTAACTGGGTTTAATCAACCAGCAAAAGTGAGGAAAGCAAAACGTTGTGCTTTACCCTAAATACCTCATCTCCACACTGAAATATGTTGGTAGCAGCATCATTCTGTGGCAATTTTATCCCACCGGGACGGGGTAACTGGTCCCAGTTGGTGAAAAGCTGACTGACTTCAATAGCGTTTAATACAGCTAAAGTTTCAGCAAAAGTTGACTCTCAAATCATTGTGTCGGGGGATGCAAGTTCAAATACCACACTGTCCAAATTTTAATTTGTAAATAGAATGCACCGTTTTCACTTCAGAAGTATTTACTTATTTTGTCTATCACATAAAATCTTAATAAAATGAAGTTTGTTGTTGTAACATGACATTTAAAAAAATTTACTTTCTTGTAAGAAACTGTAAGAAGGATAGAACAAGAAATTAGTAAAAGGTAAAGATTGTGAAAAGCAAATTAATAGAAACCTATAATTATATTTTGACTTACAGTTCCTGAATAGTTAGGTGTTCAGAGCTGAGAGTTTGTGCAGTCAATCAAAAAAAGCAGCTACCGTTTTAGTACAACAGAGCCCATACATTTCGTACAGTAGAGTTGTGTGTGTTATGCTGCTGGGTGAAAGAGATGAATGTGTTGCCCATCTGTGTCAGATTGAATCTGCAGCTGTGAATAAGTGACATTGTTTAAGACATGAGACAGACATATGACTGCTGACAAGTGGATCCGCTCTGTGACAGTAACTGTGGCTTCTGGAGGGCTGAGTGTGTATGATGGCAGGTCTGTGTGTCATCATGAACCACAACAATGCCTCTGTTCATCAGGTTGTTGAGCTTCTCAGTTTCTCATATCCTGTCTTTATGAACAGATCTCTTATTTTGATTGTTCTCCTTATTTTTTACCCCAATTACAGATCAAATCAAAATGAAAAAAAATATTTTTGATGATAATTGTGTTGATCTACAACAAATACATAACACTGACCTTGATGGCACTCTTATCTGCTGATGTCAACTTTGAAGTTTTCTTGAGAGCTTCTCCCAATTTTTTTTCTTCACTTTCAATTTCTTTCTTCATGATTTCTCCTAGTATCTGAAGCACATATGTAATAAACATTGAGATAATAAATTATTTAAAACTATTTTCATATTTAGGAAAGGTTAACCCCTTTAATTAGAGACACATAGACGTACGATCAATTGTCATTTAATGCTTCATTAGATTAAAATAATTCCAATCGATTAACTAATAACATCAGTCTTGTAGTTTGGCCACCATCCAGCAGATGACACCATCGGTCATCCTTAAACTAGCCAGAGACAGAAATAAAGATGGCAGAGCCTTACCAGAACGGGAAACTGAAATAAAGTCAATTGTGGGATGCAGAATGCACTTCTGTTTTTAAACATGAACACTCGACAAACTCCTTTAATTTCACCTTACCAGCGCTCATTCAAGAAATTGTTCAAATATATTTTGTTTCTTGGTTTAAATTCAACATATTATGAAAAGTGTAGCCTTTTATGTTGTTGATACAACACAAAACTAAAGGTTTTTTTTTGTTTTTTAAGAAAATGGCCGCTTGTCGCTACTTTTTCCCCGCTTTGAACCATGCCCCTGTGCGGCTTTTCTGTGGCTTTTTCTTCAACCACCAGGGGGCTCCTTAGCGGAAAGTGAATCATTGGAAGTCAAAATTGGAAATCAAAGAAGAAAGTGCTGATTTTCTTTTAGAGCAAGCACATGCTAGCAGCAGTTCGAAGGAAAAATGTTTTCCAACTCATACCACCTCATCATGGAAACAGTTGAAGGGTATCGAACTGGCAGTAGAGGAGGGAAATAGAGCCGCTGGACGTAAGCTCGGCATGAACGAAACCCTGGTTCGGCGTTGGAGACGCAGGGCTGCGTCCTTAATAAATTAAGCAGATTTATTAAGGACACAGCCCTCTGCAGGAGAATAGTTTTAAAACCCAGAGAGGCGGAGATACCAGCGGCTTATAGCTTATAGCTTATATATGTACGTTTCCAATACAAAAAAAACTTTTGTAGATGTGTCTTATAGTAAGGTGCGCTCTTTAGTCCGGAAAAACAGTAATTGTTGTCACCAATCTTTAAAGTAAGAACTTCCTGTAAATCTAAATAAATTGAAAAATAAATCTAATTTTTTTCTGATGTCACTCATGCCTCGTCTGTTTCCTTTCACCCAGCCTCTGAGCCATGCGGTGGGAACTTAGATGCCACGTATGCTGGCTACATCACCACCCCTGGCTACCCGCAGGAGTATCCACCCCACCAGAACTGTCACTGGGTTATCACGGCCCCGGAGCCATCGCAGCGCATCGTCCTCAACTTCAACCCACACTTTGAAATGGAGAAGCTGGACTGCAGGTGAGCGAAAAACACACAGATGATCCTGATGACTGACAAACAAAAAGGCTGTAGAGAGAAATATTGAGAATGAATTGGTTTAAACAGTAGAAACATTTAAAGTTGTATGAGAAGCTGCAGTGAGTCTGAGTTTCTTGTTTCTACATGCAGCTTTGGGTCTCGCCTGTTTCTCAGTGAGAGTTGCTGGTGAACTTCAGCCCACTCTCCTTCTGTTTCTCTGGCTTTCACTTTGCCATAATAATCACTTTGGGACCTCCCTAGATCCCCTATCTCTAATTATCAAAGTCTAATTACGACACATTTACTGTTGCAGCAGGCTTTTTCACACTTTGGCTGCATTAAAACAGATTAGAGGATTTGGTGTTCGTCACGTTTTTGGGCTGTTTGGCTTTGGTTGCACAGCGAGGCCGACGGGAAGACACCATTAAATCAAAATCAAGCAACCAGCAATAAAGGCAGGCTGAAAGATAAATTGTGGAAAATTGAACTTTTGGATTAGAGTTTTAGGAGGCAATCAGAAATCATGTTAACTCAAAAGTCTATTTCTCAAATAAATAATTTACTCACTCACTGAATCATGTTCACCAAATAAGAAAACAATAACCGAATTTGGAGTATCCAGTTGATTTTACTTTTGTTACGCTTTGTGCTTGCACTATTCATCAATGAAAAATAAAATCTTTTAACTTAGGAGATTTCTGTTTTGCACATTATAAAATGGTCTAAAAGACAAGGACGTTAATGTTAGCAAGCCAATGTTGACCTCTTTCTAGAAAAGGAATTTATTTAATTACATTTAAACAGCAATATCCGTACCCATATTTTAAATCTTAGCCAATTCTTGTGGAGCTTACTCATATGTTTTGGTAAATTTCATGTTGCAGAGGTCAGTGTTGCTTCAGCTTTAATATTATTACAGAAAATCTTTTTCGAGCAGCCTTTGATAAATTGAATGTCTATTCAAAAGCTTTATTCCAGTAATTCTCATTTTTGTCTACATTCTCTCTGTTTTCTGGCCTTTGTTTTTTTTTTTCATGTCTCTTTCTGACTGTACAGCCATGCACTTTCATATTAACAGTAGCAAAAATTGGCTGCAGGTTCTGTGGCATTTTGTGGTTTTGTGAGATTTCTTTTAACATCTTGTGGTTTGCTCTCAGGGCAAAGCTGCTTGTGCTGCAAGGTCATGTTGGCATTTGATTATTGCAAGACTTTTTTCCATCAGTGCGACGGATGATTTCAAGTTATTTTAAGATAAGTGGAAATCCATTAGTCAGACCCATTACTTGCTACAATCAGAGATTCCTAATTTACACAGATTTTTGATCTGGTATTCAAGAGTCAAAAGCACACTATTTTAAATTGTCTGAGATTTTATAATGGAAAGCCTCCTGCAAAATACAAAGAAATTATCTAATTTTGTGTACCTGATGTGATACACCTTTGCTTGATTTTAGCCATTTTAGATAGGATAAAAATGGGGTTGTCTTAATATATTCCTCAACAAAAAATGCATTTTCATTATATTTTACAAAGGATTTTATTTTAAAATGTATTCAGTTTTTATTATTTGGCTATGTTAGTTTTGTTATCATTTATTTTACATTTTAAATTTCCACGTTTAGATCTCTTAAAATCACATGCACACTTTCATGCGGTGTCCTAATGTTTTCATGTAACTGTACACTGTTGCTGTTGTTCATTTGGCAAATATCTCACTGCAAAAAACAAAAAAAAGCTTGCTGAGTAATTATTCTCTAATTTCTAGTGCAAATAAGACAAAACTTACTTACTAGTAACTTTTCAGCAAGATATAGGAGATTGTTTTGTCAATAATTAATATTAATGAAAAAGTAACTCTGGCAGATTATTTAATTGGTTAGAAGAAATTTTTCCCTTATTATAAGATAACTATAAGATAAACAAACAACGATCAGTGGAGGATAAATATAGTTGTTGTGACATAAAAAATAACTGTACTTGGGAATATTCAGAGAGTCTGAAACTTGCAATAATTAGCTGAGTAAGTTAGCATTCACAGGTCGTAGTTCAGTGTGGTTTTTTTGACCAATATTTTTGTACAACCTCTTCAAACTTCTTTACTGCATCTGATGGCAAACCTCCAAGTCAATACTGAAAGTATAAGTTACTGCAGACATTTGAAACAATACAAAATTGCTGACTCACTATATAATGGACCTAGAGAGGACAAACTGAGCACCGCTGGTGACATTTACAAGATATCTGTGGACCTAAAATATTGAAACTGGCTTGTGAAGTCTTAAGTGCCACAAGATCTACTGTCTGCAAGTTCTCATCTCTGTGGCTGCCACAAAATGGGTGAATGCTCCACATACACAGTAGAGAGAGACCTTTGGGAGGTAGTGTGTGTAAAAAAAACTGGAGATTTAAACTTTCTGGCACAGATGGCAACAGAGAAAAATACAGAAATACACATATAGTAGCACACACACTTACTTTTCTAACCTCAGTCTGCGTTTCAGTGCTTTCTCATCCACTTATTAACATTTCAGCCATATTAATTATAGATAGGTGAATTCTCCCCACTCAGATGTACCAAAATCATTCAGACATTTCTTTCCTGGGATTGAAGCATCAATATTTCACTGGCTGTCTGTTTGTTAACAGCCAGGGAAGTAGAAAATGTCCGCTGTGCTTTGTTCTGGTTTGCTTTCCCACAGAGCTGTGAAAATGAAAAACATACTTCTCCCTTTGTCCCCGGGCTCTTGGTATTTCTTCAGCTATACTCACTGTCCAGTTTATACAGGGGATTTCTCCATTTTCACTGTCTGGATTTTTCTCCATATCTCCCCTCACCACCTCCTCTCTCACCCTCTTGACTTATCTTGTGCCTCACTCTTCTCAGATCCATTTAAGGTTCAGCCTTTTCCCACAAGAATGAAATGTAGCAGGAATAAGAAATAACATGCTCTGATTTTTTTTTTTTTTAGTTTTTTTTAAGACCTGATCTAGCCTGCAGAGTGAGATATTTGCAGTGTTGCTGGTGCCCTTTGGTGAGGAGCTATTTAGGTTTACAAGCTCCTGGCCCCGAGTCCGTCTTCATGAGTGTGTGTGCCTGAAACTGAGCCGTTGGGTTCAGAGGGCAAAAAGAAGTAGGAGCTGCTGGTGTTTGCTTCTATGTAGGATATACATACATGGTCATCCACTGATTGTGAGCAACAACCACAACACATGTAACATACGCACACACACCCCGATCAGTGGTTGATCTCTTTTTATGTCTCTGGATGTCTCTTACATTTGATATGGCTATAAAAACAGTGCATATGTTTCTTTTCTCAGCTTTGGTGAAAACAGATAAACTGTTGTTAATCTCTTCAGAGAGTAAAAAACAAACTCCTCTAGGGACAAAAAAGCAGACTGTGTCTGCAAACAAAGGCTGCTTTATGAACGGCCATATGATTCATCCTGTCTCTTTCCGTCATAAAAAAAATAACAGTCTCAAGATTTACTACCATCCATCAACAAACATGGAGTCATGCATCTACAACTGATGTACTATTTCTTGTGATAAATATTACAATCTACTATGGTTTTGAGTTTTCTTTAGAGTTGTAATTTACTATGCAGTTTCTGCAAAATAAATAAATTAATAAATGGAGCCTCATTTTAAAAAACGTGTATATTTTTAGACGAAAAATCTGCTTACCCCTGCTGCTTACCCCTCCAGATAAACTCACAGAAACTGCACGATATAATGGAAACGCTCAAAGGTTTCCACTACATTCCTTTCAAAATATGTGATAAACAAGCAAACACTTTTTTTGCCTTTCCAGGTTTTTATTAAATTCCTAGTTGAAAAGGAATGGGAAAAAAAAATACAGCTTAGTTTATGTTTTGTTAAAAATATTGACATTAGTGCTGCTGCTCCTGTGATTTTAGTTCAATTTGAAGTAATGCTTGGGTGTTGTAGTTGTTCACGAACAGATATAATTAGAAGTTAAGGCCTCAGCACTAGCTTTCTTCTAAATACCATGTTGTAATTCTTTAATGTCAGCAGAACTAAAGTTTATGACTAGTGCTTCAAGGTTAGCACTACTAACTTTATAGTTAGTGGTGGCCACCACTGACTACTTACAATGGATCAAAGGAGAGATTGTATTGGTACCTGCATCTTCTGGTTTATCTGTAGCATGTACCAACTCCGCACTGGGTTCAGATATCTCCAGCTTGCTAAAAGACCATTTCTGAAATTTTTTACATTTATGAAGCAGGAGAATAACTTTAAAATAAAGTCATATCAAATATTAGTCAATACAATAAATTGAGGCTGTAGAACACAAATTTTGGATTGGTAAATTACATTTTGCTCTCAGAAAAAATGCATAAATCCAGCGATAGAGAGCAAATTTCATAATGTCATTCAAGCATAAGTGTATTACTGTTGAGATGTTATTTCATTCAACTTAAAAGCTTCTGAATTTTCAAGCATATTTTGCATATGACACTTATTTTAATTAAAGATTTTTAAAAATTGTCTCTAAATGCCAGATACTAAATGACTCCTAATCAGGACATCTTTAAAAAAGGATTATTAAGAGAAGAATAAATACTAAAGCATAGAATCAGTCAAAGCAAACCTGCTTGTAATGAGTCATACTTTCTTCATTTTTGCCAGCTTTCTTGTCTGAGTTTTAGTTCCTCAGTAAATCCCACAGGCTCCTACACTGTTCGATTAAAGTGATCCTTATACTGAGAGACCTGCTCACAAATTGCTTTGATTGAGCTTGTTCATTTTAAATATGCACTGTCTGCACAGCATCTGCCAAGTTACAAAAACCAATAGGTGGTGCACCTGCCAGAAGAACACCACTTAGTAATTATAACTTCTGGTGTGTGCTGCTATATGCTGTGACAAAAGTATGAATTCCTGCAGTTTCTGTACACTGTTTCCACTTACCTTTCAAGACAGGTCAATGCTTAAATCTTAGCCACATACACTACTGTAGTATGAGCTTTCTATGATATAACCTTGAGTAAATATTGAGTATTATGGTATTTACACAAAAAAATGAAAATGTCAGACATTGAAGCACTATATAAAACTAAAAGTGTAGGAAAAATTATTCATACAGTTACATTAATTATCTTAACATATCGGTTATTTATTCCAGATATGCTAATGATATTTGTAGCATTTACTTATTGTTAGCATGAATGGACCCATAGATTACAATTTTATTGACAATATTATATAACAGAAACACCTAATATATTAGTCTGTATCTGGTTGTACTGTTTAAGTAATAATGGTTGTTGTGCAGATTATTATCACATGTTCACATTTTATGCAAATACATAACAAAGCAGTAATAGTTAATAGGGCAATCTGCTCATGTATCCAGTCTGTTGTAAGTAACTGCAGTTTTTAAACCTTATTTTTGTAATAGGAGCAACAGGACCACTCCTTTTTTTCAAACCATGACTGCCTGTGTAAATGTGATGGGTAATATTTCAAAGAGCAAAATATTTTTTTCTTGTAACCTAGAAAAAAAGTGTTATAACAATCAATCAGCCATCTACAGCCATCACAGAGTTGTGATACTCTGTACATTATGCTGTTTATCCAGCATTTAATTGTTGGGACTTTAAGCTAAAGGAGAAGTATGATGTTTAAGGTTTTTAAAAGAGACATTTTCTACAGTTAATTTGACATTGCTGATTTAGTGAGTGATGACTTCACATTTTACAGTTATTTGGCTCATAAACCATCTTAAGCTGGGTTAATTCCTGCTTACCAAAAGTCAAGTATTCGTCTCCAAGTAAGCAAACTGCTGTTGTTGATCATCACTTTGGCCACTGCACCTTGTAGTATTTTCCAAGTAAAATTGTCAGAGATGTGTTCTTTCAGTTTTAGTGCTTTCCATTTGTTTTGAAGAATAGTTTCTTGCTGAGGTGAAACATTTCTATAAATGATGGGAGAACTTTTGGGACTTCTGAGGTAGACATACGCAATCTTCCTTTGGGGGTACAGAATGAGAATTTACGGCTTTGACTCATTGGTTCGGTTGTTTATCTCACATGTTCCCCTATACCTCGCTGCACTGCTCTGTCTCTGAAAACAAGATCTCAATTTGGAGTATTTGGAACTTGCTCGCACACAAACACAGACACACACACAGCCACTCGGAGAAAAGTGCAGCGTCAGGGTCCGCTGAGGGCAAGCACAAATTATCCTGACAGATACCTCCTGTCGCTCTGTCTCCTCTCCTCTTTCCTGCTGGCTCTTTCCCCTGTTCTCGCCCCTAGATTCATGTCCCCGCTCCCACCCTCGTCGCCGTTGCCCAATGGATTCCATCTATCATCTTTCATCTGCTCTTGCAACTTTGCCCATCTCACCTCCTTCGATCTTTCTCCCCTGCCAACCTCCTTCCTTCCCTTTACCTCTGCTCTCCTGTTTTTGACCTATTTTTGTTCAATTTACTTTATGTGATTGAGTCTAATTTATCTCATTCTTTCCGTCCCTCTCCAAGCTGTCGGTCTCTACTATCAGCTGGTCTTTGATGAATCAAAATGATCATTCAGCATTCAGTTTCAGAAATCAAGAACTACTAAATACCTTTTCTAAGTCACATCTCTCTTTTTTTCTTTCTAGTATTTCTATTTGCATTTCTTTTTATTACATCTGGCTTTTTTTTTTTACCTCTATCTTCCTCTTCAAAAACAGGAAATGATATGTAATGTCATGATGGCTAACCATAAAATGATCACATTCAATCAAGTCCAATAATAGTTTTGGTACTGAAGTCAAGTCATGCATTCTACAAGCAACATATGAAGCCTTTTGTGAAGTGTGGGGAGTAAAACAATATCGAGTAGTGGTATGATAACTATTTTCCACATTAGTTATGGTTACAACCGCAAACATGTTTTCCAATAAACACAAGAATAGTTCAGAATTTGCAAAGTGAAAGAAAGACACCACATGAAAGGAAAGCATGGGACCTTTTTTACAATTTAGTTTTATTTTTTGCCAATTTTCCAATGTTTTTCTTTGTGAAGCAGCTGAAGCTCAGTCATATTGGATGAAGAAACTTTGTGAACATCTGTTTTAAGTTTTATCAAATAATTTTTCTATACGTGACTTAATCTAAATAATTTCATTGCATCTCTGGCTGTATTTTTGGAGCCGTTGTCTTCCCAAGAAAGAATGCTATTGTCACTACCATGTTTCGTAAAGGTGACGATGTGTTTAAAGTTTCTTGATAGTCATATTCCATGTCTACAGAACGGTATACCTTCGTCTGCATATTTGCTTCTTACAGCATCCTTCTTGGCATTCCTCCATCATGACCAGATTTGTGAGCTGCATGTATCATTGTAGCTCCTTCAGGGTTACCATGAACCTCTTGACTACTCCAGAATTAAATGCTTTCCTTCCCTGGCCAGCGGTTTAAGCACTTTTACCTCATCTTGGTAGGTTTGCAGCCCTGCTGTATTTTTTTCATTGTCAGATGAATTAAACAGTGCTAAGGTAGGCTTTCAAAGCTTTGGAGATAGATTTAAAACCTTAACTCAACTTTTCCACTCTTCAGTTAAATAACTGTTTCTTGAGCTTCATGATGCTGTTTTTTCACTAGTGAAATCCTCTCAGACTTTTAGAGAACAGATGTATTTATAGCAGGATCTGTTTATCAACTATTCATTACTTTAAGAGTTAATAGTTGCAGATTTTATTTCAGGGTATCTGAGTAAAGGGGTCTAAATACATATGCACACCACACTTTTCAGATTTGTAAAAAAAAACAAAAACTTTGTGTTAGTCTCTTAAATAAAAACCTAACAAAACTTGGTGAAGTTTCTGGTTGGAATGGGACAAAATCACATAAAAAGGTTTGATGGTGATGAACACCCTTGAACAGGATAAGTCACTGTAAAAAGAGTTTCATATGCGGTCAGTAAAAAAAAATCAGCAAAGCCTTAGAGCTTGTTTTTTGCTCTGCCTCAATCAGTCATTTAACTTTATGCCAGATTTATTCTCTCTTGTGTGTCTTGTGTAATGAGTCACATATCAAATGTGAACACTGCTGTCTGCAAATGTAGAAAATTTTACTACACATGCAGACACATCTGGCTGGCAGGCAGAAGCCGTGCAGACTTGACCAAGAGAAGAGTGAGAAGATGGAGTGATGTGATGTGACATTGGCTTCCGGGCAGAGAGGAGAAAGGTGGAGGCAAGAGAATGCATAAAAGAGGGAGGAGGAGAGAGGAACAGCATGTGGAGTGACAGTTCAATTACCAGCTGTGGGCATTTAGCAGCTGCCTGCATGTTTGGATTAACATCACTGTGACTCTACCAGCAGGAGAGTCAAACATCCAGACAAAAGTTCAAACAAAGAGCCAAAGACGGTGTTATCACACTGTGTTGGGATGGAAAAAGTAGGAGATCACTACAGAAAATGAACAGTTTTCTGTAGTGATCTCCTACAGAAAAGGAAATCACTAATTTTTGGTAGGAGAAAAGTAGTGATCAGTCTGTATACCTGCTTTTGAGGTTAAAGTGCTGTTATTGGTAAACTATGCAGTGACTGCAACAAGTGCTCACAGAGAAATGTCAGCTGTTTATTTCGTACAGCTGGGGTCAAAGTCTAATTGGTGTGGTATTTGTAGAGACAGGTGTATTCATACAAAAAAAATAATGGATCAACTAAAAAAACATTAGTCATATTTTCAACACATTCAATGAAACAGCTAAAAGCAAACAAGACTTCAAACATGGAAAAATAAATCTACAAGAATTACAATAGACTGCAACAAAAATTGAATAAAGAAATGTTTGCACTACATTAAAATACAACTATCTAGGTGTGAATTCTGAATTTTAAAGTCAGGAATAAAATTACTAAAATACAAATAAAGCATATTGTAGTACTGCGTGGTAAAAACTCCCAATCTTTAAGCCTTAAAACTGAAAAGATGTGCTCCTCCAAAGGTTTCCACTGGGGTTCTTTTAATCAGTGCAGTTACAGTTATAGGAGTAACCAACTTACTTTAACTACTGACTATTATGTTATATGAGAAGATAAGTTTGGTCAGTGTTGCCAAAAATGTGGTCAAATCTAAGCATTTCGAACATAATTCAATTTAAGTCAATGGATATTAGAGTCCATCTTTGATATTCATCCGTCTGTCCAAAACAAACAAAAAAATCCCAACCACTTCGCACTTGTTGATTCAAGTGATGTCATGTTGCAAAATAGATTTGATGATATATTAACCAGTAATGTAGTGACTTTAAATTATGCATTCATACATAACCTCCTTCAGGTATTGTTGGCAATAATGATAATACCACTGTGGTGATTTATGGATGCTGCCTGGAGACCTGAAGGTCTGCCTGATCAATGTCTGCTACTGTAATAACCATATGCGTGTGTGGGTGTGTGTGTGTGTGTGTTTGTGTCAGTGAAGGACTGATCCTGGTCAATGTGTGTTAAAACCATAATGAGGAATCGATTAGTTGTCCTGGAGACTATGGCTGGAAACATGCGTACATACTTCCCCCCATACACTCATACACATCGTCTAGCACTAGGCAATAATAGACCTATTACCTGATATCAGTGAAGTCGGTCGCCCTGCTGGCTCTCTATTACCTGCTTCACTGACACACTTACAGCTGCTGCTTTAAGTCAACGCAGGCGTATGAATATATTGTCTAAACTGAAAGCATGTGTGTGAGTCTCATTAAACAGAACACTTCTCAGTGACTGATTTATTATTATTTGTAGGCATAAGTAAGAGCATAATTTCATATTTGGGGCTTTGACTTTCAGAAATATTAGATATTGTGACTATGAACTCTAGCTACATAAATACAAATCTGGTAGATTCAATTTGTGTTATGGATCTAATCTTCGCAATCTGCTACTGAAAATTGCTTGAACACTATCAGATGTGATTTGTAACACATTGTTAAATTCCTCATGGGTTGTTTTTGCTCACAAAAGCGTCTGGAAAAGCTAAAAGCTTTTTTCCCCAGCTTGTCCTGTGCAGTCCCCTCCCTTAAAAGTACCAGGCGAGAGTGTTCAGAATCAGTCCATAAGCTTTCCTTCTCTGTACTTTGCTTTGAGCAGCATTGTCCAAGTGGAAATTTGTGTTTGAAAACAAGGTTTGAATCTCATTAACAAAGAAACAAACATTTTTTCCCATCTTTTTAAAATCAATCTGGAAATAATGGGCCTGTAGTCTGAACAAAGCCTTCAAATCTCCAGATTTATTTTGCTCTTGGATTGCGTCCATGGTAAAATAACAAGCATGCATAAGTGAAGTGAAGAAAAAAAGAGGAAGAACTGCAGAATTACAGTTTGTTGTGGCTTACAGGCATCGTCGCTTTTGCAAGAAGCATCTGTTAGCGGTCAGAGGGCTTGGCGGAAACTAGCAGATCTATAATTTCTTTCCTTTTTCTGACAGAGAGCCAACAGTGCAGTTTTGCTTCTCTAAGAACAATCTTAGAATATCCCTTATGGCTAAATTTGCACTCTGACACTCACATAACTAAAGCAGAAGCAGTACATACACTATGATTTACGCCAGATGTTCTGTTTTAGGTAGTCTGAAATTCCATATTTAACATGCTTTTGTTATAATCAGTATTGTTAGGATGTGTATCAACTGATTTCTTCAACTTTTTAAGTTTTTCTGAATCTTATTTTATGAAATTGATCTCAAACGGTTAAGCCCTTACTGCAAAACAATGTCCTTAGTTGAAGGACATTTTTGAATTCAGACGCAGAGTAATTATGTAGTAAAGATGTGTTTTAAAGCTTAAAATAAGGGGGTTTATTTTGGCAGCAGCATAATTTCACACTGAAAAATTTAGAAAGCAACCTATAATTTGAGTGAAGAAGAACAGCCAATGGAAATTTTGCTTTCAAGAAAATCATAAGTGGCATAATGTAATTATTTAATATACTATTATTTAAAACAAATGTAACTGAAGCATTTGTATCTTCATTTATCTACTTTTTAAAGTTGATTTGAGTGTCTTTAAACATATAATCAATAGTCCATGACTTTCTGTTTTCCCGACAACATGCAGTTGCCTATTTCTTTCAGCCACTGACCGATGTGTAGGACGAAAACCCCAACTTATTTAGTTGCCACACACTGTCAGCTCAGCGAGGTAAAAACATTTCCAAAAATCAAAACAGGAGAACAGCATCAGGTCTCCATAACAGCCATTAGGTGTTTAGGAAGATTTGCCTGGGAAAAGCCTTTCTTTTCTAACAAACCTTATTGTGTCAAGTTTGCTACTGGGATTTAACTAGGACAGTTTTCTTTGGTCAAATGAGACACAAGAGTTTAAATTAATTTAATTCTCATCTTTACAAGTATTTTAGCAAGGTAATCTTTTTTTGCACATTGGTTTTTTTGTCTCTCTATCCTCATCCTGAAGTAGAGGACCACAACAAAAAAAAATTGGATTTAAGTCTTAGAATTCTAACTTTTTTTTAAATCAGGCTTTTTTTTTTCTTAGAATTCTGACTTTTTTTTATGTCAAAATCCAAAAAAATAACCAAAAATGATGAAGTGTATGCCAATTATGTTGTTTGTGCATGAAAATAATAACTAATCATAAGGACTTCTTCCTTGTCATAGAATTTATAAACCTGCCTGTTATCTACGCTACCGCTGTCCCATATTTATTTGGCAGATTCGAGTTTTAAGACTAAATTTGCCTGATGGTGTATAAACAATTTAAACAATTCTGAATCTAAGAAAAGAAGAACTCTGAATTCTAGGATTTAAATATTTTTTTATTTATTTATTTTTTCAGTGGCCCTGATCTTTCTGACCTTTAAAAATACAGGAAGTATGAAAGTTCATTTGATAGACTTTTATAAGTTTTCATGGCCTAATAGAACTCAACTCAATTCCACAAACACAGATGAATAGATCTCCAAAAATCTGAACTTTCACACTGGCTCTGACCTGCTCTTACAATTTGTTTTGGATCTAACTTGTTTTGTTTCTCCATTAACGTAAGAATCACTAAAAACCTTGCTACTTGTTTTCAGTAGATTCATTTTAGAGGAAACAGGGTGGGAGAATCAAATTTGAAGGTCTTTGGTGCCCTTCGGCGAGTCTCGGTACATTAGGGATTGGCTACAGTGGAGTATATTTGGGGAAATAAGAGCAAAAAACAGGAGCGATGATGGGATTTAACAGTTTGTTAGAAGCGGTGTACCTCCCACACATGCATGGATTGGAAACCTCAAACCCCTTGGAAGAACCTTGTGTAAAATCACAAGCTTTGTTTGCATCAGCATGAACAGGCTGTGTGAATGGGGGTCTTAGAAGTTGTTGGGTTTGTTTATTCTTCAAGGCATAAATCTAAAGGTGAGGATGACACCTGTCCTTCTCCGAGATGTGAAGAAGGCAGTGTGGATACAGTTGTGTGCCCTCTCTCTGATTCAGTGTGTATATTAAAAAATAAATTGTAAAGGGGACATATTAGGCAAAATTCACATTTTTCACATTTTTGTACTTTCATGTGGATCTCAACTGATCTAAAAACAACCCTACCGCTTAAAAAAGTTATAAATTTTTGGTGTCTAGAAAATGAACAATTACAAAAACCTTTGGGATGTAATGTCACAAATCAGCACATACTGCCACTACCCTAGCAACCCCATTGAAGTCCAGCTCGTCACCTAGCTCCTCAAGTTAAGCTCCGGCTTGTTTGTTAAGCTGGTTTTTACCTCTGTATGCAATGTACAATGGCTGCTGGAAAAGACAAGTGTTTTGTTGTTGACTTACCATCCAGAAACCTCTTGCTGCATTCTTGTTGGTTGTGCAGAAGGCTCCACGTCTGCTTTTCAAAGATGTACGATTGTATGATTGTGCATTTGTGTGAGTGTAAACATTGAGTTGAGCAGCAGACTGTTTGGATTTAAAGTGACAAGAGGATCTAAAAATTGTGTTCTGAAATGAGTCGCAACAGGCAGAACTGATCAGATTAAAATCAAATTTTCTGAAAATGATTTTGTCCAAAAATGTTATGAACATGTTTTATCTAGCCCATAGATCCATCCTAACCTGTTCAAGGAAGCACAACAGGCCGCCTTTAAAACTCGTTGGCTATAAGTTTTGCCTTTGCACCTTTAGACGGAGCTAATTTTATGTGTTAAACAGCTCAAGATTAATTTACAGAAAAACTAGAAAAAAAGTAACAAGCAGCACACTGAAGAATAATTAGAGAAGGAGTTGTCATTGCACAAAAGAGGTGTAGGTAGCTGTCACGACAATGAGACGTTGTTTTAGGAAATGTATGACAGGAGCTATGAGACACTCACTCACTCACGCCCCCACACTTGGCTGCAGAAGCACACACATGTGTGCACAGTGACAGTCTGCACCATAAATCTGGTGGTGGTGGGGGGGGTTTCTGCCTGAAACATGGTGGGAGGGAGAGGTGTGTGACCCTCATCATGTTGGGAGGCAGCTCACCTGTCAGATCAGACACAAACAGGATGATAACAAACAAGAGACTCACGCACAGGTAGAGGCACAGCTAAAACATCTATTCTTGGCTACATTTTAGAAAGCAATCAGTGATCTGGTGGGTTTTTAGTTCACGCTGGATATCTGTACTGTTTTTCTGATATGACAGGAATGATCACTTTATCCATGCAAAAATGTGAATTTACCTGTCATGCATAAAAGAAATACTGCTTGATCACAAAAAACAACGTAACCATGTATTGCTTTTAGTGTTTTCTTTCCTATGCATATTAATGTCAATAAAGGTAAGGCTGCATAAAATACCTCAGTTTCAGTCATACTTCAGGGATTACCTTATGTTCTTGTCCCAGTAAAATATATTGTTTACTGAAATTATTTAAGTTCAAACTCAAAAGTGAACAAATACAGAAAAGTTTCTGCCATGTAGTTATGTAATTGAATAAAATAGTAATGAAATTGAAAAGCTGGGTGAATACACCTTTGCTTATTCCATAAGATTTAAGAAAGTATATATGTCTGTGTCTATGAATGTCTATAAAAGGATCACTTTGGGAGGTGCGTTATCTCAAGCAAACAGGTCAGTGAGACCCAGTTAGTATGTGAAATATTATAATTCAGGAGAAGACAGTTGGAAAAAGACATTCCTGCACTTGAGTTTGGTTTGGAGTTGAGTCCTGTGTTTCTGTATCAGAAACTTCAGTCTTTCATGCATTCTTACATGTTGGTTTCTTATTTTTTCTGCAGGTAATTAGTAATTTTTTCCATTTTTCTAGTTTCTGTGTTCTTGCAACAAAATTTTGCTCAATATATACTGTACATTTTAAAAGTACAGTTGAAGTGAAGTTGTTCTGACTGTAGTTTGTTTTCCAATCTGGTCTGAATGGCATAAACTTTCCAGAACTAAGGTTTAACTCTCTACTCGCATGTAAAACTCCAGCATAAACATGTTTGTTTCTAAAAAAGGGGAGGTGTAACAAACGCCCGTTAACAAATAGTGAAAAGATTAACACCTTTTCATATTTGTGTATTTTTAATATGTGTGCAATGTGGCAGCAGCTTACCATGAGCTTAACTTTTATTATCCAGAGGCATATGATACCTTCATATGGTGAGTCACTTTAATGACCAGAGGTGCTGGTGGATGATATTTTTAACAGCAATAAAGTCATAAGTAGCTCTTTAACTTCGCAGGAATTCAAGGGTGCACAAGCTTCAGTAAAATGCATGAAGATCAGAGCGGGAAAAATGATTCAGCACTGATGTGGTCAGGAGTGATTGGTATGCTGTAAACAAGCATGCAGGTAAAGTTCACCCCAAACATTTTGCTTTAGTTTAAGAAAAACCCTTAATTGTGAAGGAACGTGTTTCAGTTAAAATCAAATGTTAAAGCCTTCCTTTATAACTCCCTCCAGGATTTTATTCCCAGGAAGCTATTTTAGAGGCAGGCAGGTGTGCCTTTGGTATCCAGACACAGAGGCAGCACTCCTGCTGTGAGTCCACAGATAGACCTTAACATTTGTTGTCAAAAAACATGAAAGAAACAGGAATAGAAATAGATTTCTTGTCAGTAAAGTCCTTTTATAGTAGAAAACAATTCCCAGCATCCTGTCTGCTTGCATTTATTGAGAGGTCGTCTTTCATGGTTTTTTAGAATGTACTTTTAAATGATAAGCATTTTTTCCCAACAAAAGAGCACCTAATGTTTTAGGCATGAGCAATGATATGTTGGAGTTTAATCTGAAACTTTATTCATCCATCTCCTACTGTTAGTAGAGAGTCCTCTTCATGGTCACAGTCCAGTTATTCCATCTTAATAGATCTGATTTATCAGGACACATTTGTCTTTGGCAGGTATGACTATGTAGAGATCCATGATGGGAACTCGGAGTCAGCAGACCTTCTGGGAAAGCACTGCAGCAACATCGCCCCTGCACCAATCATATCGTCTGGCCCATCTCTTCACATCAAGTTTGTCTCGGACTACGCCCAGCAGGGGGCGGGTTTCTCACTGCGCTATGAAATACACAAAACAGGTAAGTCAAAGCTACCTAAGGTTTTTTTTTTTTTTGAAGCAGTAGTCCAGGGCCCCAATTTTTTATTTTTTTACAGCACATTTTTACAAATATACTGTAATCTGCATTAGTAAAGATATTTTTTTCTTAGTGGATAGAGTACCAAAACCGGCTTCAACCCAGGGCCCTACATCCTTGTAAATCAGGCTCTGCCCACCGCTCCCAAAACATGTTAGGCATTAATCATAAGAATGGTATTATAACACATTTATGTGACCTTAAAGTGATTAAACACAGAAGTTTTATTTTTGTGGAAAATAAACAACGAAATGTGTCATAAATTATGGCAAAATATTAGATTTTTTTAAAGGAATTTCAATTTTTCAGTCAGAAGAAATGAAGAATTTTTACAGTAAAATAATGAATACAATGCAACTTACAAGAGGCTATCATAACAAGCTACAAGAGGACTAAACATGCTTCATTAGGTGATCAGGCCTTGTTTATCTCCCTGGCGTAAATGGAGTCAGAGGGAAGGCATCAGGAGACACAGCGGAGGACCCCTGAGGGCCCTCCAGCATGTCCAGGCAGGTCATTTCTTCACATCATGACACTTAGTGTGTGTGTATAAGTGTACGTGTCTGACATGGCTCCCCTTCACGCTGCCATGGGTCAGCTGCAGCGAGACCAATTGAGATCAAGGACAAGTGAGACACAGAGGCGAGCAGTGGCGGCCTCACAGCCATCTTGTCCCGTTCCTTCTGAAAGCATTCCTTACATACCGGCCTAATTGAGTCCTGAGCTCCCGTTCCCCTGAGACCCACCCACACACACAAACACCCCCACACACACAGAGGGCTGAGGTTACTAACACAACACGTGTGGTTGTTGGTGTTTCTCACTTGCTGGCACCAACCTTTTGGGATTTCTTGAGCGCATTTGTAAAAGTGTGAGTGTTGTTGATTTGTAAATTAAGACCTGATGGCTTTAAAACAAGCCTGGTGTCGATATTCACACGCCAGCATCCCAAGAAAAAAAAACTGAATCAAGAAAGAAAATACAATTTGTAAATCATCTCATTTAATTTGATAACCTAAGCTCACTACAGAAATAAAATAGAAATGTTATCGTAAAGATTTGCTGCTTTGTTTCTATGCTGTTTGCTTCAAATTGCTTGTCTAAACATATTTAGTTTGTCTATTTATTATTTAGATCATTAGCTTTATTGCTGTAGATTACAGTAATAAGCAGGGAAGAATGTCATTCTCTTTTCATAAATAGGTTTAATAAGATTTAGAACAAGTTTGTCTGCTGCTTTCTAGCGTCTTGCTTGAAAGTACATTAATTTAAACAATATTCCATATTTTTAGCTCACCATCAGCAGAGGAAACACGGTGTTTACAGGATCACTGTTTATTCATTTCTAACTGTAGAGCTTTGTGTTGGTGTCCGACCCTCTCTGGCACCGATGATGGAGCCATTTGGAACATTCAAGCTGTTGCTGCACTGCTAACAGGATCTTGTTTTCCTGGAAGGTGCAGCCGAACGTCTGGTTGTGTGGGTGAATTTTGTTGGAAATATATGCCAGTCGCAAATATTGTCCAGCCTCACCGTGAACCATTTAAATATAAAATATGTTGCGTCTTGGTCCACTGTGGATTTCTTTTAATATTTTGCTTCCAAGAAGGCAGCTCTTAAAATAAAGCTGTATTTGTCAATAGTTATTGTCTTTCAGAAGGTTTTTGTGGGCTTCTAATGAGATTTCAGCACAAACGGTGCATAATTGTGTAGTAGAAAGCCTGCAAAGTCTGACTTGCATTATTTATTCATCCTAAGGGTGAATAAATAATGGGTGAGCAATTTGAACTTTAAGTTTTAGCACAATATTTTGTGGTAACAATAAAGTGATACTATCTATTTATTGCTACATTAGTTTCATAGAGACGTCTGATTCATGCAACTCTAATCATAATTTCAAATCCAATATGGAATGATGCTCTCATTGAAAAAAAAACGGTGGAAAATGTAGTAAAGGTAACAATCCCGACAATACAGTTTTGTGTGGTTTTAAGCATCATTAATTAGAATTTATTGTGACAAAGATAAATAAGAATTATTTTGACAAGAAACAATATGATAAATTCCTACTCCTAATTCAGCCTCCTGTACTCTGATATCCCAAACAAAATCCAGCTGTCCCCCTGAACTGACAGATCAGGCATTAATGCAGATCACTGCAGTGAAGAGGCACATGGTAACTCGGGAGGAACTGTTCAGGTGGGAGAATGTTTTGATAAGACAACTTTTAGTCACACCCTCAACAAACATGGTATTTGTGGAAGCATAGGAACAAGAAACCCATTGTTTAGAGAAATCCAAAAGAAGTCCTGTTTGCAGTTTGCCACAAGCCATCTAGGGAACAAAGCAAACATGTGAAAGAAGGTGCTCTGGTTAGATGAGACTATAAATTGAAATTCTGGCCTACATTCAAAATGTGACTGGCCATGACAAAACCATGAACAAGTCTCTCCAATCTTGCAAATTATTGGCTATAACCAAAACAAAAGCGCATGAATAGCCACTAAAGCCTGGTATATTAATCAGCTTTGAGTTCCCCACCACACCCACCGAAACAGCTCAGATTTACTCTAACACAACTCTGAATTCAAAGAGTACAATTTTAAAACCTTTGAAACTGTTATTTAAAGCATGGGCTGGTTTCTTCATGACTTCAACTAGTATATTTTACAAAAACACAAGAATAACTGTTTTCTCAGAAAATGGTGGGTTATATCTTTTTGTTTCCATTTCTACTCCGCCAACTTGTTCTTGTATTGCCGTGGTGCGTCACAAATGCTTGTTGTGATGGGAAACTAACATCCCCACCTTGAAGCATGGTGGTTCTTTAGTAGGGACAGGGAAGATGGTCAGAGTTAATAGGAATATGGTTGGAACTAAATACAGGGTAATCCTAGAAAAAAACCAGTTATAGGCTGCAAAAATTCTTGAGGCTAGGGCAGAGATTCACCTTCCAGCAGGACATTAACTGTAAACATACAACCAGAGCTAAATTTATATAATTATGATCATGGCACATTAATGTTTAAGAATGGCCCATTCAAAGTCCAGACATAGTGTGGTGGGAAACTAACAAGTCTTTACATGTGCAAAGAGTAGAGACAGACTCCCCCAAAAATGAAGTTATATTTGAAACGAGAGAAGCTTTTATAAAATATTGAATCAATTTGTCTAAATGCAAATTAATATCCAACAGCTTGAAGATTTAATTGTTAAGCTTTTATTATTATTATTTTTTTTTTCTTTTGGACATTTTCTATTTTATGAAACACTGGTGAGAAGTGTATTTCCCAGAAAGCTGTTTACTAGATAAAAAGTGTTCTCTGTGGCCTAAAACAGGAACTCTTGTAAACATAAATCAGCGTGAAAACCATTAAACTGATCTGTCTGATTTCTACTGCACTTGGGCTGGAAATAATGAGTCGTTACTGTAACAAAGTCGCTCTGTTTCAGCATCATGTGTTGCGATGTTGTTATTTTAGTTAATGGCTTTGTTTTTTTCTTTGTTCCCTTCATCCCCTCCAGTGAATTTTCTTCTTCGTCTTTGTCACAACTCCTGTCTGTTACTGGGAGGACTGGGAAGGTTTGCCAGTTTGGGTTAGGGCTTGCAAATATACAATGTAGTAATTATGCAGCAGACTTATAGATACATGAACACAAATACAAAATGGTGTATAACAAAATCACAAACATACACATAAACAATGGTAAATCAAATAGGCATGCCTTTCTTGTTGTTGTTGTTTACAATCCTGTTACTTAGTAACAGTAGTAAATTTCCAGCCAATATGAAGGCAGGCATGAGAATGTGATAGCCAATCAAATTTCACTGTCTGGGCAGTGTTCCCCTAGCTGTTATTGTGACCCAGAACTCGAGACATGCATGCGCGCACGCACACACACACACACACACACGCACCCATGCATGCACACTTGAATGCACTGATGCAGGCTGGATGGTTACTGACAAATGCGGGGCAGCTTGCATGTCTGCACGCAAATGTTAGTTCACACATGCAAACGTGCAGTTTTTTTAATTTATTTAGTTTTGGCTCACAAGGGGACATTGCAGGGACATGTTCTAATTTTACTTTTACTGTATTCCTGTAAATTAAACTTGAACTCAAAGTGACCCAGAACTGTTGGATGCTTAAATATTTAAACTAAAATTAACACTGTGCCCTGTGGGCAGCAGCTTTTGACCCGAATGAGATATGAATCAGTTTAGCTGAGTGAAGAGATTTTTTATTATTTTATATTTTCCACCTATACCAAATCTCACTTCCACACAGCAACTCAGTGGGTCGTGTAGTGGGGCAGTTATCGTGACAACCCCTTCCAATAACTGGTTTTGTTTGCATTCTATCCAGTGCCTTTAGGCGCTTCCTAACCGCTTCTGTCCCACTACTCATCAGCTCAGTTTATTAGTAAGTCTGACCAATCATATCGCTGCCTCCTCCCACCTCCAGCTCCCATTGAGGAAAGTGGTTCCAGATCTGACCCAGCAACCAGCCAAAGGTGCTCTGCAGAAACAACAATGAGATACTTGAAGAAACAGAACAAGCATTTATAGTGGAATTACTTCCTCTACATCACAACGTGTTGTGGCCTTTTAAAACTTAGACATTTGAATCACGGTAAAATGGTGTGTTAGAGAAGATGTCATCTTTTCATGTTAGAAAAATTAACCATTTTCATCAGTTTAATATGTGCCACTGTTCAATAACCTGACAGATTCAGCAGAAAGGTTTTCATCATCAGGAACAGAAAACTGTCTGATTGAAATTAAATATTCTGTTGTCCTCTGTTTGAGTTGCAGCTCTACTTTTAGCAACTTGCTAAAACTTGCTGTGTGAGTAAAACTAGCTTTACTAGTAACTAATCAAACTCTGCACATAATTGACCCGACACCGTGCTTGGTAAATTTTATAGTGTTTATAGGTTTCCAAACATCAGTCTTTGTTCTTCCAGACAATTTAATCAGAAACAATCAAAAAACCCACTAAAACATTTTTTGTACAAATATAGATCCATTTGACAGAAAATAAACAGACGGTGGCACCAAGAAGCTTAGCTAAAGTGAAGGAAAAACATGACAAAATGCAAATTTCATTACTTTTTTGCTAGACTTGCTGGGATGACAATGAATTTACATTAGAGCACCTGATGTTTATGTTTAGTATTATTCAAGTTGTTTGTTGTACGGTCAAAAAGTAAAACGAATCATCCACATAAATCATTCAAAGCCCCAAATTGTTATGGGATTCCTGCTCCTAGGACGTGTAAGTATACGTCTGACTGGAACTGTGTATTCTCTTTGCTTTGTTCTGCTGATTCAAGCTATTCACATACATTAAATCATTCATGAAATGTACTTCAAGTCATTCTTTGATCCACACCTGTTAACTTCTTGTATCTGGTTGTTCCGTTCAGAACACGGTCCTGTAGAGGAAATTAGCACCTTGAATTTTTGTCTATCTGAAGTTGAGATGTCTGGTAGTTCAGAGAAGTAGACACAGAGGGAAGAAAGTCTTTGGAAAGAGTCAGGAAAATCCTCAATTTTATCTAAATTTGTGTATGTCAAAACAGCTTCATGAATTACATCAGTGAGGTATTGCTGGATTTAAACTTTCAGTAAACGGAAGTGAGATTATTTTGCTGTTAATTGTCTTATGGCAGCTTGGTTGGAGTTTAGCTGCAAAGGCAGTTTTTAAAAAGAGAAAATAAATGTGGTTCCATAATAAATGCTGAAAGGTAGTTTCTGGCAAGTTTAAAAGCCCATACTTCAAATTTAAATAACAACCAGGTGTAATCCCAACCTCTAAAATGTTGTGGGTTTTCACGCTGGTTTCAGTGAACTGTGTGTGGTCGCCTGTAATGCATTTCTTTCAGTGGGTGTTTTACAGTAAATAACCTCTACATGTGCTTTGGTGTGTGTGCGTGGGCGCGTGCGCGCGCGGGAGGTGTGTGTGTGTGTGTGAAGATGGGCTGTAAATTTAGATTTTATCTTGCAAAGAACCTATAAGTGGATGTGTGCATGTCAGCTCACAGAATACACACAAACCTGAAAACTAACACATGGAGCAGACACAAAAACTCAAGTTTCAATGTCAGGATGTTTATGATGCAAAATAATGAGACTATTACAAATAACTTTAAAATTTATTACACATGTAACGTAACTTTTGCACTTTTTGTCAGCATGGTTTTACAGAAAAACAACCAAACCTGTTTGAAGGAAAATATAAGTACACATTTTAAGGTAACACAATACACACAACCCTTCCTTGTGTGATGTGATGATGAGAAAGCCAAAATATCAGGACAAAAATTCTGGATATCCACAAATCTGGTTCATACCTGATGTTTCAAGATTTCTCCTTCATCTGTTCTGTGACTTGAACAGATTAAACAAATATATGCAAGCGTAAACAACTTAGCAATATCCAGAAATCAAACCATTTTAGGGAGAAAACCTCTTCTGTGTACATCTAAAAGTATTTTGCTGTAAGATGTGTGTATCAACCCCAGAATAAAAGTAAAAGCATTTTAAGATGAGTCCATAATTTGTAACAAGATTTTGATTTGTGGAGACATGTTCTGTGGTCCGATTAATCTAGAATTGAGTTATCTGACCTTCATGAACATAAGCCCATTTGAAGAGAGAAGAGGGAGCCTGGAAATTGTGAGGACAGAAAACTATGAAGTATGGGGGTGGCAGCATGTTGTGTGGGTGTTTTGCTGCATGGAAAATTGATGCACTGTACAATATAGATGATATCATGACGAATGAACAATATGTGGAAATACTTAAGCAACATCTCAAAATATCAGCCAGGAAGATAAAGCTTGGGCACAAACAGGACTTCCAAATGGAAAGTGGCCCCAACCACACCACAAAGTGGCTTAAGAAGAACACAATTTATATTTCATATAAATGTCAGAAAGCCCTGATTTCAATCTCATTGAGCATTTTACTTGGAAAGATCAATGTTCTTCCAGTAAGAATGGACCAAATATTCATGTGAGCTATGATGTAAATGATGTAAATAACCAAAATATTATGAAAAGCAGAGTGCATTTAAGGTTAATAAAATTATCTAGACTTGATGGTGTGTGCCAAACTGACTGCTGCAGCTGGGCCAAAAGGTCCTCAGACAGAGGTTTAATTTAAGGGTGTGCATACTTGTACATATTATTGCAACTTAAAAAAAAAATTGCATAGTTCCTTCAAACAGACTCACAAATGATTTATAGGGGATATATATATTATTAGAGATGGGAAATGTTTTGAACAGATTGATCTTAATTTTGTTTTTTTGTATAACAAAAACCAGGCATACAAAACCATATATTATATATACATAAACCATATTTACTGTATATATTACTTTATTTTTGTCTCAATGTTGTATCCTTTGAACTTTAATAAATAAAAGTGGTTGCATGCCAACACATCATTTAAAGACATGCTGACAATCCCTGTCCTGAATCCCAGAGATCAACGAGACATAAGCATCAGATCTCCCCAGCAACACATACAGCAACAAGCTGTCAGCATGCTCCTTTCACAGTAATCCTGTTCAAACAGATACAATATAAGTAAAGCACAATAGGAAATAAAATGAGGTAGTGATAGGTGTTACTTTCAATGCAAAGAAGGGACAGATCAGAACAAGACGGGAGAAAGGAGGGCATAAGTAAGTGTTTTTTCCAGGCTCTATGAACATGAAGTAATGAGAGGGGAATAAAATTGCTGCCGGCTACAAAACTGGTCAGGCGTGCACTTTCCACATACACACACACACCTACTGACAGTCACGCAGCCCCCTAGCTATGCAGCGACTGCCTCTGCAGGGGGGCCAGACGCAGAAGAAACAGTGCGTTTATGTGTGAGCGTGTGTTTGTCTGTCACTGGGGTCACGCCGCTGCCAAGAAGATCATAATAAAAACAAGTCTGTCCAGAAAGTGCAGCAAAATATTATTTTATTCATTTTGATGGTCTGATATTATCAGATGTCAATATGTAGTTAAGACTGACGCTCACGCAAATGAGACAAGTGATAATATCAGGCTGAAAACATCAATATTTTTAGTTACAACCACAGAAGACTGAATAACCAAGGTGTTCAAAATTAAATAAATCACACATATGGTTATTACTTATAGCATCTTGTCAGTTTGTACGCGTGTAAAAATCTAGTTTCCATGGAGATCTCCAAGCAACCTTATCAAATTAAAGTCTTTAACTTTCGAGCTTTACTTCCACAGACATGCTGTGACTCCAACTGCCTTGTCGCTTACAATGAAAAATCAATGCGGTCATTTGCATTTGAAAGAGAAAGAGTCCAAGTTCTTTTTGAGTTTAAATCTCAAGCCCTTAATCAGCAAATGGACATGTTGTTGTTCAAAATTTTTTTTAAAAATCCTCACCCACTGCTACGATAAACACTATTTTGTGATATATTCATGCTTCTCTTCATTTATCGAAGCACAATAGGTAAGTACAATAGCAGACACCCAAACAGACTGGGGAGAAATGGGTTACAATAAGAGGCTTAGACAGTGTGTGTGTGTGTGTAGGCGTGTGTGTGATAGAATAAGGGTTTGGTCACACATGGTTGGCTAAGCTGGTATAATGGTCCAATTGGTGCGACTGTTCAGTCTATAGTGTGTGTGAATCTGAGAGTTAATAAGGGGGGTACATCTAGAAGGGCCAGTGAACTGCTGTACTCCACATGCATGATACAGTCTGCAGATTATCCGTTTCTTTGTCTGGTATTTATTATTTTTGAATAAATATTAAAAGAGGGTGACATTCCATTCATGCTTCACCAATTTCTGCAGGCCAACTTTCCCAGAACCTAAGCTACTTTTCCGGTGGTGGGCACCGTTAACTAAAAGTCAGTTGCGCTAACCCTAAAACACTAATCATAGTCATAATTCAATAAATATCTTGTTCTCTGTTGTCCGTGTTTTGTATTGTTTCTGTATGTTTCTTGTTTGAAACACGTTTTTGAGGGGAAAGAAAGAGAGGATCTGAGAAGAGGAAATGGAACTGCTGCCTAAAACTGCTATTTTTACCCATTTCAAAATAAGAGCATTAATATAAATGTCTGACTATGTGACAATTGATAACCAAAACACAGTTGTTTTACTTTTATTCAACTGAAAATTTATAAAAACAGAATTTATCTGACACATTCATTTACACAAAGCTAAGCATGCAAAGTTTTTTCAAAGTTAGCAAACCCTCTAAAGTGCTAAGAAAGAATTAGCACACTAATAGCACATTAGCAGATTAGCAGAAGTTTTCTGACTACTGTACTTTCCTATTGCTTTAGGTGACTTTCTGCAAAGCCAAAAGCTACTTTTAGCTCTTGTTGCTTTACGGGAAGTAACTGTTACTTTCACAATCTGAATACAAAAAGTGACCTGCATGTCCAAGAATGTGACCTGTGGGCTTCGAATAAAAAATATTAAGTCCCAGAGAGTAGCGTGTATGTTTCAAAAAATAGTGAGCTCCAAATGGCGACTGTTGCCTACAGAGAGAAAATTAATAATTTCCTGATAGTAATATGCAAGTTTTGAATAGTACCTTGTTACTTCCAGAGTTCTGGCACATAGTTAATCGCTTCTGAAACTGGCAAAACTATGTACAAAAAGTAAGTTCTGTATAGTAACTAATAAGAGTATTCCCCAAGTTTTAAAAAACATCTTTTATAACATCACACTAAAACACCAGAATCAGGTTCATGTCAAATCTTCTCTTCTATTTCAAATGACATCACTCAATATCTACCCACAAGCTTGCAAATAACGTGTGGAGTGATCATTCACTTCATACATGAGAAATCCACAGTATTCAATTTCTTGAAAAAAATAACATTATTTCACTTATTTTATAATTTAATCTGACCTTTCTGTGCCACTAAGATACATCTCCCTTTCTGCTTTGTCTCATCTTTCTAGGCTCAGACTGTTCTCGTAATTTCACAAGTCCCTCAGGCCTCATTGAGTCCCCGGGCTTCCCCGACAAATACCCCCATAACCTGGAGTGCTCTTTCATTATCATCGTGCCACCCAGCATGGATGTCACCATCACCTTCCTCATCTTTGACCTGGAGAATGATCCCCTGCCAGGGAGCGACGGAGACTGCAAGTACGACTGGCTGGAAGTGTGGGATGGACTCCCAGCAGGTACGGCATGACTTTAACTGATAAACCAACAAATTATCAAGTTGTTTTGTAGTAGCAGGAAAATGATCCATGGTTTTATTTTATTTTGTTAAATAAATAGAAAAAAGCATCCTCAACAGCTTAGCAACCTGAGGTTTGACTTTTATTCAATAACTTTTTACTGCTCTTACAGCAAAAAGTCAGACACTGTAGCTTAATCCATCCATCCATCCATTTTCTGTGCACCCTTGTCCCTTAGAGGGGTCGGGAATTGCTGGTGCCTATCTCCAGCTAACATTCCGGGCGAGAGACGGGGTACACCCGCCAGTCTGTTGCAGGGCAACACAGAAAACAAACAGGACACACAAACATGCACGCACACACTCACACACCATGCAGAAAGATTCCCGGGCTGGGAATTGAACCCAGGACCTACTTGCTGCAAGGCAACAGCTCTACCAACTGCGCCACTGTGCAGCCCTGCAGCTTAATCCACATAAGTAAAAAAAAATCTAAATCTGCCAGTAGAATTTGTACTTTTCATCAATATTCAATAATTACTAAAACAAGCTCTTACTTCATGCTGAAAAGTTACTTGTAAGTTAGTTTCGTCTTTCAAATTCAAGTGTACTAAGCCATTTGCATTAGACAGTAGACCAAAAATAGTTTGTAATGCTGTGTTTATGAAGTGTAACTTCTGTATAGCCTATTATAGCTTAATAATGCTGTCACCACCATGCTTGATGCAAGCAACAAACAAACTTCAGAGGCTTTCAAAGAACTATCTTTTTTGTACTGAGATTAAATTACACTCAAGTAATTAAATTCCAAAGGCTCTTTGTTGACTTTTTCTAGGTATTTCAGTGTATATGCATGCCACATTTTTAGGACACATGTATCCTTCTGCTTTCACTTCACAATAGTGAAATTTGCTATTTTGTATTTATCACACAAAATCGCATTAAAATAAATCAAAGTTTGTGGTTGCTAGATGGTAAAATGACTGCAAAAGCTAAAGGGCAGTGGATACTTTTGTGAGATACTGTATATTTGTATACTATTTTTGGTAAATCCATTGAATATTGTTCATGGAGATGTTCAGCACTACCTCACCTGCCTTCTGAGTCAGTACAGTGAAAAAGCGCCCTGCCTACATCCTTATTGACTGCAGTAGAGCCAAGACTATTTTAGCAGCTATGTGTTGGTAGATAAAAGCTAAGCTTACAGGCAGGATGCTGGCACCTGTTGTGGAAAAAATTTTAAAGGGGAAAATAAAATAGAAGATGTTAAGCAGAGGGACAAAAGGGATTGGAGGTGAGAAGGAAAATGGGAGATGGTGAAGATATTTCTGGTGTAGCTGCTTGAAAAATTGGGAGATTTCACAAGGAGTAATCCATAAGGTGCAAAGACCTTGTGTCTTCTTTCAAGCAATGGAATGAAAAGAACGAGCTGGAAGCGTTTGTGGAAAGGCAGCGAAAAAAATCCTCTGCAGCTGGAAATACAGGAACAAAGCAAGAGATGTTGGACTGAGGATCAAGGTCGGAAGATTTGTGGCTTGACTTCAGGAAAGGATAAACAGGATTTCTGAAAGCAGGACCAAAAAGTAGGAAAGGCGATTTGCCCAACGATTTTTTTTATTCGGGCTACTTCTCTCCTCATGAATGACTTCTAATTTCCTCTATTCTAAAAATGTACAGTACTGATCAAAAAGATTAACAGCTGCCAAGTCAGGAGAGGTTAAACAATTGATCGCCGAAAAGGAATCGAGCATCACAGAAAGGAGAACGTACAGCTGCCTGCAATGAGCTTTAGTGTAGCGATGAATTCAGCCTGCAGGGCAATGGCAAAGCAGGGCAGAGAAGAAATGCTGCTTACAAGGATGAAGGAATAAAAAGAAGCTGCTTCTTTCCAACATTTTAAGAAAAAGGAATAGAAGAAAATAAGGAGAAGTAAATGCTGTGGCAAACAGTAATGGAGGAAGACTCCAAAACAAGATGAAAGGGGACTGAATTTAATGGTAAGAGAAAAAAATGAAGGACTTTTGGTTTGTTCGTAGAAAGTACATGCTGGGTATCAAGTGACACCAGGTTTCAAAACCACAAATATTTTATGCAACACCCTTCCTACGATTTAAAATGTTTTTAATTAGATTCTGGACAGTGACCAGAGTTTCAGAGCTGCCCTCTGTCACTTTTTGCTGTGGACTGGTGGTCAGCTGGCTAATAAAAGCCAGCTTTTCCAGAAAGAGAAAATCATCTGCCTGGAAACATTTATGTTGTACTTACTCAAGTTATTCTTGTTTTGATGTTTAAATTTGGTTGATTTGAAACCTAAATGTTACAAAATCTATAAGGGGACAAATACTTTTGCACAGCAATAATATTCTGCAAAATATGCAATTGAAATCTACTTCAAGATTTTGTAATGGTTTTTAGTCTTTTTCTCTGAATGTGAAACTGCATTATTCAAAGTTATAAAATGGTGAAACTCATTTTGGCTCTAGGAGGAAGAGTGAGTGGGGGAAAAAAGACTCTGAGACAGTATTGTGTTAAATCGCAGTGGCAAAGGGAGTAGATGCCAAAAGACGACCTTAAATCAATTTATTCGGTTAATGGGAGCAGACATAAACAGCCTCAGAAGTCAGTTTTCACTCGATTAAACAACAAATCAAATAAGGCAAGAGAGAAAAAACTGAAAGATAAGCTTAAACTGTTCCTATATTTACTTCAGTGTACACACAAGCATTGCTATGCTTAGATTTTATCTCCTCAGATGAACTGACTAGTCAACTGTTTACTTTCAGGCTCATCTATCAACCTTGGGGATGGAATGGAAATGAGATGAGCCCTGTCTGTAAAACAAGCTGTAAATACACAAAATCTTGTTAGAGAAATGTAATTGCGCTGTATTTTACTTTCGCTTTGTTTTGCTTGTCTTTTTTCCTTGTTTTCCCCGCTCCTCGCCACCAACAAGAAAAGAGTTATTGCCATTGTCAAGAGACGTATTTCAAATATCCAACAATTCCAAAAGGGAAGGGAAAAAAATCAATAGTGCTGTTCGATCGCCAGCTATTTTTTCTCCTCCTCCTCCTCTTCCTCCTCCTTCTCCTCCTCCTCTTCATGTGTATATCTCTGGAGCTGGGAGTTTGCAGGATGAATGTTGTACTATCTCATCACACACCCTCCCTTTTTCACACACACACACACACACACCTCTGGCCTTTGAATCACAATCATCTGTTTACGTTGAGGCATTGACATTTTGTGGTACAGTAGTCTGCTAGAGAGGAAAAAAACAGCACAAGGAGTCGCTTAGATCTTTGGATTAATACGTAAACTCGTGTACATTTTTAGTGTATGTTGTAAAACCGTGTTTAGTTCAGAGATGGAGATGATAGATGAAGGGAAGAGGGGTGATGACACCAGGAGGATGAGCAGACGTCGCTGCTGGAGGGAGTGATAGAGATGAGTGATAAAACAGTGCAAGTAACAGCAGATAGAGACAAATTTGAGGGTTAAGGGATGAAGGGATTTGAAGATAGATCTCTATCTCAACACGAGAGGGATCTTGTGTGACTGACATGGTTAAAGGTTTCTGTCATGAGTCTGAGGACTACAATGTTTCGCAGAAGTATTTACAGCCACAAACTTCAGTCTACCTTTATTTTTTTTAAAGTTATAGACACCACAATGTGGTGCATAATTGTGAATAAAAATCTGAAAAATTTAAGTAAAATCTGCAATTACCCCATTAATGCTGGTACCGCTCAACATGATTCAACAAAACTAAATAGAAGATACAAAATCATTGAAAAGGACCCCTTGTGTGAAATTTACCCTCAGTATGAATTCAGTTGTTCTGTGAAGACTTCAATGTTTTGTTAGAGAACATTTTGTTAGTCATGCACCGCACAAATCTGGTTTTAAAGAAAAGAGTAGCAAACTTGAAAGGGTGTGCCCTGTTTAGCTTCAACTGTATTCAAACTTTTTGGCATAGAGCTCTTTGTGGTTTGAAACCAACACTGTGGATCACCTGGAATACATCCTGGTGGTGGCCACATCATGCTCTGGATATGCTGTCCTTAAGGAGGAACTGGAACGATATATAGAGCTAAACAGAAGACAAGAAAAAATAGAATCTGCAGATAATTTGAGACTGGGTTGAATGCTTAGCTCCAGCCAGAAAACCGGTCTCAACATACAGCCAAAGTAACAATGTGGTGGTTGAACACAAAATTATATTCACATGTTGGCCCAGACTTGAAAATTGATGTTCACAGATGCTCTCCATCCTATGTGACTTAACTGGAGCTATTTTGCAAAAATTAATAGGTGAATTGTAGTCGCTAGATGTACAAAGCTCACAGAGAGAAAGCCTAAAAAGAGTTCCAGCTGCAACTTAAGTGAATCCAGAGAGGTTGATACAAATGCATGCCTCAGTTTCAGATTTTACATCCAAAATTCTTTGAAAATCTTATGTTATTTTCCTGCCACTTCAGAATCCTGCTCCACATTGTTTTGTACTGTCACTTAAAATCTGGACAAAATCCAGACGTTTGTGTTTGCAATATAAAATGTAAAATAATCAAGGAACACTGTAAACACTGTAATTAATCTGTTTATGTTAATGTTATGGCATTGCACAATCTAAAATAAAAGAGCAGGGGAACCACATAAATATTTGAGTTGATACCAAATACTTACATTTATGGTGCATGTTGTAAAAATATTTTAGTCTAGAAGTGAAGATGATAGATAGAAGGCAGAGATATAAAGACAGGAGGAGTATGAGCAGACTTCGCTGCTGGAGGGAGTGATGGAGATGAGTGATAAAACAGTGGAAGTAACAACAGAGGAAAATCTGTGGGTTATAGGATGAAAGGATTTGAAAATGTTTCTGAGGAGGAGTGATATCTTGTGTGACTAACACAGTCGGAGGATTTGGTTAAATGACTGTCTAATATTTAAAGGAAAATTGGCAAACAGTGTCCAATTTTCTGGCAAATTACATTTTTAATGGCAAAATTGGTTAATCTACGGATTCTTATTGGATTAACAGTGGGCCCTCTGATTGGCCGATACTGTGGGACCAAAGTACCTCCTGAAATCCAATCATCCACTGGGATCCTCTCACTGGCTTTCCACACTGACATGGCTGTGGCTAAAGATGGCTTCTCTGCTCGATACAACATGACGCACAAGGAAGTCAGCGAGAGTAAGTTTGAAGTCTTCAGTTGTGCTTCAGAAGTAAAACATGAGTTTTGGTCTTAATCATTTCCTCCCAACATCTCTCCCACCCATGTTTAGCTTTCCACTGTAGCAATGCCTTAGGAATGGAGTCAGGAAAGATCACAGATGAGCAGATCATGGCTTCTTCAAGTTTCCATGATAGAAATTGGCTGCCACGTCAAGCCCGACTCAATAATGAAGAAAATGGGTGGACGCCTGCTGAAGACAACAACAGGGAGTACATACAGGTATGAGTTTGCTGTTAACTCTGGTCATGAACATATTAAGTAGAACGTTTTTTAAAGCCAATATCTTGAAAATTCTTTTAACATTAAAAAACCTATACATTTTGCAAAGTTGCCTGGTCTAAAAGTGTTGTAAGGTTAGATGTAGTTAAAAATTCACAAGTTCTGCAAAAACGTCAGATGAAAACAATGCACAAATTCCAAATAGCATAAGTCTAAACTCGATGATTTTGTATTTATGGGCAGTTTCATTCTTTTCTCAGTTAACTGGCCACCTTTTTTGCACTGGACAGTTTCGGGTAAAACATACACATACCTAGACATCTAAAAATTATGTAAAACCAATTTTAGATGCCAAAAGCGTTTTAATTTTTAAAGCAAATGATTAACAGAAGAGGCTTTTCCTGCCAATCCTTACAAAAAAGCAAGGCTTTTCTGATCTTGCTCTTATTGTTGTCAAATCTAAATGAGGTTTGTAGAGTCTGTCGTACAGCTCTTGTGTTTTTCATAATTTCTCTGAACGTTGTACTGTCTGCCCTTGGGGTGATTTTCCTGGGACATTAACTCCTGGGAAGATTGGCGTCTTTCTGCACTTAAATTGTTTTTAAATGGCCTTGTAATCCTCCCCTGATTGATGGGCACCAGATAATTTTTTTTTGTCTTTGTTCATTGGTGATATCTTTTAGCTGTGTCATTGTGTTAGCACACAACTGCAAAACCTCCTGATCTTAGAGCTGGTCAGACTTGCGTATGTTCAATTAATCGCGTAAAGTTGATCAGGACAGCTGTACTTAGTCTTTCCTTCATGTTGGAAGGAAGAGTAATTCAGTAACATATAACACAAGGGTTTTCTTTAAGTCATCACATCAGAACTTTAGCTTCTTAGATTAGATTGTATCACTAATTTGAAACGCTATGCCTTAAATAGTACTTCTGTCATAACATGTCTAAAAACCTTCCTGTATCTAACCTAAAAGCAGATGGCGTGCCAACTTTTGCATCATCTTTCATCCACAGTTGACATAATAACTCTATCACTGATATATTTGTGTCAGGGTTTGAGGGAGAGATAGCTGTGAGTGGGAGGGAGGCATAGTGGTGTTTGGGTTTAGCTGCACGGGTGTGTGAGGCATTGTTTCCGGCGTTCTGTCACAGTGCCAGCTTTGTTCTGTCCCTGAGCTAAGCTTGAGTTATGAGGCTGTCTGGCTCAGAGAGAGAAAGTGAAGGTGAGGTTTAGCCCGGGCAGCCAGAGAGGGGACTTTTCGAATAGGCGCACACTGTAAACAACAGATTATGCTGCTGGTTGGCAACTTTGGATAGTCTTCCAAAGCCTGCCTAGAGCTTCAGGTTTGTCAGAGGCCAGCACACCAAAAGACAGATTGGTTTAGTTTCAGATTGGTTATCTTTTGTGATTTATGATCTTTACAAGCATACCTGTAATCATGATGCAGGAGGCTTTACTAATGCTTTCAAAAACACTGTTGTATCATTGCATATTTTTCTTGCCATTTTCATGTGTGATCATAAACCCTTATTTGGATTTAAAGTGTCAAAAGTACCTAAAACAGCTCCGAACTGAGCAGACTAAAAACTAATTGAACGATTTTGAGCGAAAAATGTAATAAAGATGTTTTGTATTGCCCATAAAGACCTACCCTAACCTTTTCAAGGCAACATAATACGTCACCTACCAGAATGTATTTTGATGCCAGGTCTGCACAGGGCCAGAGACCTTTAGCTACTTTATCACTTTTAGCTACTTTGTTTTGCCACTGAACAAACAGTGACAGAACCTTGATGAGTGCATATTCTTCACTTTCAGCAGGTTTCTTCTAATTACATCGTACCACTTATGGTGTCTAAGACCCCAGAGTGTATGTGTTATTTTGCTGCGAGAAATTTCTATTCCATTCTTTTCTATTGTTTTGTACACTCACTGAGGTGCAGTACAGATTGATGGCGGAGTTCTTGTGGCTCCGTTATTCTAACAGCTCTGTGATTGATGAGGAACCCTCCCTGGGAAAGCTCACTTAGCATTTCTCCCTCTTTCATTTGTTCTTCACCTCTGTTCTTTCCTTTCTTATTCTCCCTCTCCTTCTACCTTTCTCCTTACTTCTCCATCTCCTCTCCCCTCATCCTCTGCCCTGAACTATTGATTAGTTGTCTTGCTATATCTTGTTCTTGCCCTACCAGTGCAGAAACGCGCGTGTGTGTGTTGGAAGTAATCTAAAACACCTGTCTTCTTGACAGATAACAAACGCAGCAATTTCCCTCCCCCGGTGTTTTGTACTTTACCCATGTGGGACATAACAGTGCACATTCACACAGCAGTCTCAGATTAATCAGCAGGTTTCAACAGCTCCTTTGGAGGAGAATAAATGTTTTGACCAACAGTAGGACCTTTCTCATCTTTTCCTCTCTATTTGTCTGTCTTAAATTGAGATACCTTAAGCCTGAAGCTGATGTGTTTTAGTAAGAAATCTTCAAGTGCAGCAGCTCTAACATTTTAGTATCAGTTGTGATTCATTTGTACTGAATTTTTAAATTGGGTTGTGAGTTTTGTAAATGTAACTTCAAGTTTTAACTGTACAAATATTTAATCAGATGCACTCGCAGTACACCTAATTATCAGTAGTAGTAGAATTTATTTCTTAAAAAAAGCAAATCATAATTTGTAATCTTTAAAGAACAAAACATCTAGATTTTTTAAGCTAATGACCTGGTATATTTAAGTACAGAAAAAGCAAACATAGGCTTTATAGTCTGCCTTATTGATTAAAATCCACTCAAATTTAGAAAAATGGAAAATTCTAACATGAAAATGTGTAGAAGACCCTTTGTGAACATTGTACAGTTTCTTATGATTTAAATAATGTCTAATATACATATGTAGATCATTTTTACTACGTTTTTGTAACCTTTCACAGTGTCAGAGAAAACAATTAGAGCACTGTTTAAAGATGAGAATTAGCCTTTAAAAGCAAGACCATAAATAACTTATGAAGTCGCAAAGAAACAAGAGTAATTATTTCCCAAAATCTAATTTTAATATAAAGAAAAACAGTGAATTCTTACACATGATGATGGAAATGCTGCTCCATTATAAAAACCTTGTTTTTAGAGTATATTTTTTGGTAGTATTATGGTTTATGTCCAGTGTGCTACATATGTAACTAGACAAGTTGGATTTTTTGATCAAACAAAGAATTCAACACAATAGTGAATAATTATTTATAAAACTCTAAAAACATTGAGTATTATCGCAGAATGGCATAAAATAGGCCTATTTACATACCCATGCCATTCATCTTTAAATAATTTTCTGTTAATAAATAAGCAGTTGTTTTCTATTTTTACGATCTTCAAGAAAATTTGTGAAAATGCTATTCTTTATGTTGAATTTATGAATAGATTTTGTAAAATGCTCAGCAATGTTGCATTGTTCACATTGCTGCTTTAGCGACAGAAAAAATCTGTTGGACCTCTGTATATTTAATACAACACAGCCAGTAGAATAGCAGACACACAGCTTAACATCTACAATTAGCATGGGAGGTGATTATTCTTATTGTATGTGAGGAAATTAAAAAGAGCCGCGGGTCATAACCATTGATTTGCTGAGAGAGAGTCTCAGCAGTGCAAGAAGCACAAAGAAGCAGAGAAAGGAGGAGGTGGAAAAAAGCAGAAAGATGCAAAATGCTGGAGTACAACACGTCAACTTCCTAAGGCTAAATCCGTCTTCTTTTACCAACAGGTGGACCTCCATACTCTAAAGGTCCTCACAGGGATCGCCACTCAGGGCGCCATCTCAAAAGAAACTAAGAATATTTATTATGTTTCCTCCTTCAAACTGGAAGTGAGTACTAATGGAGAAGACTGGATGATCTACAGGCATGGGAAGAATCACAAGGTGAGTAGAACAGCTGGTTACAATTGGAAAACATTTGTGATTGTGTACTTCATCTACACTTTTTCACATATTGCAACATTACAAACACAAATAATGTATTTTGCATAGATTTTAAATGATAGGCACCCACTAAGTGAAATTTAGTTCATCCAATCACATTCAGAAGTCACGTAATTGCTAAATTCAAAGTGTGTCCATGATGCAGTTTATTTCTACTGGAAACACAGCTGTTCTGTGAAGGTATCAATGGCTTGTTTGAGAATATTAGTTTACAAAAAGCTGGAGTAATTGACACACCAAACAGGCCATGGATGAAGTTGTGCAGAAGTTGAAAGCAGGGCGTACAGTGAAACGTCCAAAGTATTTTTTTGAAAGAGTGGAGAGAAGAAAGCCATTGTTGGGGAAAAAAATAAAATCATGGACTAGTCAAAGTTCAGACCCACATCCAACTTAGAATTTGTGTCAAGACCTGACAACTGATGCACTTCCTATCCTATCGTACTGGGCTTGCATTGGCAAAACTTTCTGTCTATAGATGTGAACAGCTGGTAAACAGATTATCTCAAATGACCTGCAGTTTAACTACAAAAGGTTGTTCTAAAAAGTATTGAATCAGGAATAGAAAAACTGCTTCACACTGTTTGAAATTTTATTTTTAAAATGTTTTGCATCATTTGTCCTTTTCCTTCCACTTTACAGTGCAATGCAGATGTCTTGCATCACTTGCAAGGCACCATACACAGATGTAATTGACCACAAACCAAAATTTTAACCAATGTCTCCAATTAAACTGTTCAACTGGCATTCAGCTGGAGCCCTTTAAAGGTTTACAACCAAGTCTAAAAGAGAGAACTGGTATCTCCAAGCCTGAAGCTGACTCGACTGTAAATGCATTTATACTTTCTTCAATTCTGTTTTTCACATCACATCTGTTTCGTGTTACTTTCTGGTCAGAGCTCTGCTGAATGGAAACATGGCTGAGCAGGTCCCTGAGTTGTTTCTGCCAGAGGTGTAAAATCATGATATATCTTCAGTGGGCATGCTGCAGTTTTGCGGTTTCAAGGTAGAAACAAACCAGGCAGCTTTTTGGGTCTTAATGGGTAAAAACGTAATCCAATTAGAAGAGTAGTTCAGTGGCTGTGGTTGTTTTTTTCCATTGCAACCATTCTTCCCCATGTCTGTGGTCACACTGTGGTCTATCCCCACGTCTAGCCTTGTGCTATAAACGCTTATTCCTTAACGAACGCTAATGAATGCACATACTAGCGGATGCATGTGTTTTGCTTAGTGTGACCATCTGGGGTCTCTTTGTGAACTAAAGATCCCATAAGACTCCCAGAGAAATGATAAATGGATAAAACAGTGAAGGAAATGAAACATATGGAAATGACTGAGTGAAAAGAACCTAAAGAAATTCAGTCTCCTGCTAATGTGTTCAGCAGCTTTAAAGATGAACAGAAGTTTCCACCTTTTATCATCTCAATAAACATGAAAATTAGCAAAACTTGCAGGATTCGTATTGCAATTAGGATTTACATAAACTGTTATGTAGTTTTAATGTATTTCATTCAGCAACTGCAGTTTAATGGCATGCTGACACCAGATTTGATACAATAATAATAATTTTAAAAATCCAACACGCAAAACAGATTAATGACCAGTGCTTCCAGATTATTCGCTGGTGTTACCGCCCATAATCCTCCTTGATTCCCCAATAACACTAGAAAGGCGCTTCGAGCTGAATACCAACAGATACACAGAATGGGAGGTGTGTGTGTGTGTGCGTGTGTGTGTGGTGAGAATGTGTCTAGAATAAATCATCACCAGCTTGTGGTAGAAAACATTTGGTGCTGGTAAGGATGTTTTGACTCTTTTTGCTCCCTAGTGCATACTGCCGTTAAGATGATCAGGATTTTCACTCACTTCATTAAATCTCGGTCTGAGAATCATTATCTCATTGTGAAAGAATGGATGCAAAATAAATATTTAGAATTACAGAACTGTTTGCAGCTTTGATTTAAACTTAATTACCAGTTTGTGTAACAAGTTGGCCATTTATCACTAAAAACAAATTAAAATGTATGTCATAAGAGTTTGAATCTTTCTAAATTATGGGATTGAACTGACTTCATATTTGTGCGAGTTACATCATTTGTTTTCTAATGTGCATTGAGATATTTACTGTAAGCTATGCTACATTTATAAATTGAGTGAATGTCAACTAATTCACTTAAACACATTGCTTGTCCTCTGTGAAAATTACTTAACTAGCCTTTGAAACAGTTCTGCGTCTTGGTTTTTAGTCATTTTGTTCACAAATGTTCAGACTCTTTGTTTTTGTAATGACACATTTATCCATCAGTGTTTTTGTTAAACTTTTTATCTTCTACTCTCCTTCTCTTTCTCCTAAAATCTCTTCATCTATCCAATTTTACATTTAATATCCGTCTTCCCCTTCTTGTTGCACCTTCTCCATCCCTCTTTCCTTCCATCCCTCAGCACTCTATATTTAATGCTTTCTTCCGCTGCTTTGTGTCTGAGAAAGTCATCAGCATTTGCTGTTCAACTTTGATACAATGATTCTTAGAGGTGTTCCGAAATAACTAGTAAAAGTAAAATTATTCAATAAATGGGAGACACAATGATTAAAAGTTTCTAAATAAAGCTATTAAGTGTGCAATTTTCCATGTAAATGCAATACTTACAGAAATTAAACACGCATACTCAAAGATAGGGGTTTTTTTCAACCTCATTTTTCTTGCATGTTAACATTTGTCTCACATGAGTGGCCCTTAATAAACCATCCACTTCACTCCAGTCAGTCACTTAAACATCTGGGAGGCAGCCCATAGGGGTGGTGCTGCTGTCACACAACATCCTGATGATTTGTGTGATCTTTAATGGTTTTGATAATGTCGTTTAATGCCTGTTTTGAACCAAAAGGGACTCAAACTGACTTTAACACGAAGGATAATGTTCAGATATATTTGCCCCTATTTGGAAATGCTGTACTGTCAGGAAAAGCACAGCTCTTCAGAGAACAAAGCATTGAAAATTTAATTAGAAATGTTGGCTGAAATACACAACATTTATTAAAAATTATTTTAAAAATTTATAGTTGCACCTAAAGACCTAAGACAACATAGAAAAAGAAAGCGGCAGGACCAAAAATGTTGAGACATATTATCAACATTTCAAGGCTACTACATCACTCTTACAACACCATTGTGGCAGTACTGGTGGATAAAATAAAAGGCAGTTTTTAATATGAAAAACATGCTCGATTTCCCAGGACAGCACGATCCTGGGGGTAGTGCAAATTTCCAAAATTAAAAAAAAAAAAGGAAAATATAATTTTTTCCATTGTTTTTTTTGCACATCTCTCGTGTACATTGTACAGTGTAAGCGCTGTAAAAAATGCTTGCTGCACAACAAAAGTGGTGAATTTGAGGTTTGATGTTTGACTTGCACAAAAAAAAAGAAGAAAAACTCATACTGGTCCAACCTGAGCTGAGTAATACTGAACACAAAGTCTTAAAAACATTTTTTAAGCAAGACCCGGTTCTGAATGCAGTATTGCTCTCAGTGGCTTTAACAAAAAACAATGTTTACAAAAACATTTTTTTAACTTTTTATTTATTTACACTATTTATTTATGGTTGGTGCAATTGGTAGCATTGTTGCCTTGCGGCAAGATAGTCTTGGGTTTGAATCCTGACTTGTTGTCTTTCTGCAAGACGTTTTCATGTCCCCCCAGTGCAGACTCCCTCCATCTGGCTTCCTCCCGCAGTCCACACACAACTTTTTGGTAAATTGGTTTCTCTAAATTATCCTCAGATGTGAGAGTGTGGATAGTTGTCTGCGTGTTTCTGGAGAGAGTAGAATTCATTGTTTTAAGAATCATCAGAAATCCTCAATATCATGAAACAGAAAAGCAGTCAAATCTGGCTATCGCATTTTGTTCACAAAGTTGGAAAACATGATAAGGTCTTATTCTGAGACATACAGCTTGCATCTTAAATACGTTGAGACATTCTGCTGACTTTCCTTTTAATAAATGTAAAAGCAACCCAGTTGTAATCATGCAGTTCTCAGAAATGCTGGCAGACTTCTCTGTGGTCATTGCACCACTGGAACCAAGCCAAGTCATATATATAAAAAAAAGCTTTATTCAAGAGGAACAAAGATAGATGAAGGAATGCAACATGAGAAAGGAGCAAGAGGTACTTTGAAATGAAAAACATGAACAATATTTGGATAACAGAAAGGAAATAAAGTGCAAAATGTTAGGTTGTCAAGCATTAAACTGATAGAAAAAAATGAGCTGTGAAGAGGGCGGAAGAGAGCTGGAAGCCAGAGGGAGAAAAACGAGGTTCAGAGGGGAAGAGGTGAGTGAAGGGAACAGGCTGACAGCGGGAAGAAGTGTTCATAAGGGAATCACAGAGCAAAAGAGAGAGAGATGGATGGATGAATTGAGGCAAGAAGGAGAGCGGGAATAATGAGAATAGCAGACAGGGGTGTTGACCACAAATCCCTCAGGATAAATTGGAGGTCTCAGCAACACAGCCTGGAAGCATGTCAGGAAGAGGAAAGAAAATAAAACGACGGAGTGAAGGGAGGAAGGTTGGGAGGTGAGGGAGAAGGAGAAAGAAGTGGAGAGATGAATCAGTGACAAATGAAGACAGAAAAGCTGAGACCAGAAGAGAGAAACAAGACAAAGGGAGATATTACAAAGGTGCCAACTGTAATTTTGTCTTGGAGACTTGTCACACACACACACACACACCCACTCACACACCCCTGTAGCTGTCACAGAGAGGTAAGCTCCATGAAGTCCCTGAAGTGCATATTTGTCCTGGTGTGAGGAAATGGGAGGAGATGTGGGAGGCATTTTACTATTTTATAACTTGATGCACTCACACACACACACACACATACATAGAGAGCAGAGTCAGCACGGACATTTGCATAATTCAGCAGGTCTCTGTGGGTCGACTCTGGCTGAATGACTCTGGCCCTACAGGCTCCTGACAGACACACGCATATTCACCTGTACTTCAGTATAGCCAAGATGAACATATCTTACGTTAGTTTCCTCCACTTAACGTAATTAGTCTGCAAAATACAATTAAATACCCTGAACATACAGTACCTTGCAAGTCTTCACACCCCTTAATGTTATTCATGTTTTGTCTCAAACTTCAATGTTTTTTTTACTCTGATTTTATAAAGTTTGAATAAATATATGTGGGTTTTCAGATTTGTTAAATAAAAATTCAACAAGTGAGCATGCATTTGTGTATCTTGTATCGATACTTTGTCCTCACACCCATATGTCTTTCGGTGTATGTTTGTAAGCTTTGCACAAAAATAGTGAATTTTTTGCCCATTTATCGTTGAAAAATTGCTTATGGTGAGTATCTGTGACCAGCAAATTCTCAATTAGACTTAGGACCATTTGAAAACATGACATGAACCATTCTTAAGCACAACATTTTGCCTGTAGGTCGGAAAAAATCTATTTTGTTCTTATCCGACCAGAACACCTTCTTCCATGTGTTTACTCTGAATGCCAAATGGCTTGTTGTAATAAGCTGCCTTGTAAGGCTTTCCTTAAACTATTTCTTTGTTTTTTTCCATTCTTCCATAAAGACCAGGCTGCGATGTGAACCACATATAGTTTTCCTTGTTGCAGAGCTTCTCTTCTTCTTGGCCTGTTAGTTTAGGTAGATTAAAATGTTTTGGTAGTTTTGCTGTTGTGCCATACTTTCACATTTTGAATGATGAATGGAATAATTCTAAGTGAGATGTTTAAGGATTGTCAAATTGTTTTATAATCTAGCCTAGCTTTATCTCTGACCTACCATTTGTTTCCTATGTTTTTGAGATTCTGTTTGCACCGATTGTACCAATTTATTTTGGTACAATGTAAATTTACAATAAAATAAATTTGCTTTTGTGGATTTGACTGGATTTTGTGGATTTGACTGGAAGTATGAGTACAAGTTAAGTTGGTGTTGATAAATATGCATGGCTTGGTAGGTTAGCATCTGCTTACCTTCCAGGTGTCAGCTTACCTAGCCCCTTTTTTCAAAACATGGATGTTTAGCAAATGCAGACAGACGTGCACAGGCAGTTAACAACCAGAGCCAAGTCACAGGTGTAGTTCATCAGCTAATTGTTACAGATGCCTTCTAGGAAGAAACTCTTAAAAGTGAATTTAGGAGTTAAGACCCCCAGGGATGCTCCATACTATATTACATCTCCTCTCTGTGGATTCTAACTCCAACCTGGGAGCTAGCACAGGAAAAACTGTTTTTTTTCCTTTTAGTGAGCAAAGATAAACACCTGTAGTAAAGCTCACAGCAGTGTAACATATGACATATGCAACTGGATTTTCTTAAGTTTTACAACAAATTCAAATATCATTTCCATCTTACTGAATTATTTTCATCATATCACTTTTACTATATAGTTGCATTTGTGTTTCTGATAGTTGCTCTGAACATTTTGCAGAATCTAATATTGCTTTCTTTTTGACATTGAAGTTCAGTTCAAATTGTGAGTCATATTCGAACTCTTTTGGGTCCCACTTTTTCCCCCTGTGTGCATTAAATTCATTTACAAAATCAACATTTTATTATCCCCTTTGAGGCCCAATTAATAGTTAATTGCTTTAACATATGGATCCCGTAGACAGATGTTGTCTGGTTTCTCTTTACTCATGGATTTTCTGTCCTGATACACTTATTGCATTATATGTATCAAATATTTTAAAAATAATAATTGTTGCAGTAAATCTCCCTGGACTGATGGAGGACCAACCCAGGTAGAACCCTTGCACTTAAGCTGATTAGCAGCTGCTGATATGAACAAGCCTGAGATATCCAGTGTTTCTCCAGGTATTTACTGCAGCCACTTTTATTGTTGCTTTCCCATGCTGTGCTGTCTTTAGCTATAGTCTGAGTCTTTGGTTTACTCTACTTTCTCATGCTTGCTTTTCCTGGTGTTGATGGTCCCATCCCAACATCATTTCAGTAGTGTAATAAGGGTAAGTTAGGGTGGAGGGTCTGTGCCAGTGGTGGGCAATTACCTAACTCCAACTTTCACTGCTGGTTCCATTCAACCAATTCCAGATGCACAATTTGGTTTACGTGTTTTTTAATATGCCATGTTCAATAGTACACATTGTGACTGAAGCTCTAAGCTTCAGGAATGGCCCTAACCTCGATCAGTTGGTTATTTTTAAGACTTGAGAACTAACCAGTTTAAAGAAATTCTATCAGTGCTGCCAAGAACAACAGTTAAAGGGCAGTGTTATGTATTTTCCAGGCACATTGTGCCATTTATAACACAACCAAATAACTATGTTACCTTCAATTGTTATAACATTTTTTATCAAAAATGACCGAAAAGAAATTTGACTTCGCAAGTTGATGCCTTAAAATTGGGCTTCTGTCTCTTTTAGAAGCTCCTCCTGACACTCTGCCTTCAGCATGTCATAACAACACTGCTCCTCTGTTATGCCGCTTACAACCATTCTTAGGAGCGTTGGACTGAGGAGTAATTTGCGCCAGTTGCTGCTGCATCCACTAGTCTGAAGGAGTTTTATGGAAATATGTTGGCCTTTGTGAGAGCAAGCGTTTAGTCACCTCAAATGGCAGCCATGGGAAAGTCAAGGATTTCTCAAACATGCATGAATCAAAGCTACACTCCAGCTATGTTTTTTTTTGTGAGGGAATAGGATTATAGCATGATATAAAATGCAAAAAAGACAATTTTACAAATTACTGCCTGTTTAAACATGCGGCCTGTGTTTGAGGTGCAACTCTCTTAAGGACATTTAATTAAATTATAGTGGAGATACATGTGAGCATGTGTAAGAATGTGTGTAATTTTGCTGCCAGGGAAGTTGGAGAAAAAAGCTGTTATCTCAGAGTTAGTGGTATTAGATCAAACAGAGTTGCAGCTTTGCTTGCAACTCTGTTTGTTGACCCTGAACACAACAAATAATTTAGAAAAAAGGGACTTCAGAATCTTGTCAAAGTGAAGCGTGTATACAGCACTTAGGGGTCCGTCACACTCTCTGATACTCCCACACTTCACTTGAAAGTTGAGAGCCTGTAAAGGACAGCAACAAGGATAGACTTTCACATGAACATGCAAGTGCACAATGGCTCAATACAGTATGTAAGTGTGTGAGCGTGTGTACATGTGCTGAGGAAATGTTTCTTTGTGCACCAAGGGAAATCAGAAAGCACCCAGCAGCTCTAAACTCCTCAGAGTGAGACCTCATAATTACACTTTTACACATCGACACACAAACCGACACACACTCTCACATTTGTAATTACAGCTTGTACCACAATCCCATTAATTCTTGTATGGCCTTCAGGCGATTTTCCATCATTTAGGTGGTCACGGTTTCCGGTATGAAGGCCTTTGTAGGGACATGAGGTCACAGGGGGCGATTTTGCAGCATTCACCCACTGGGTCACGGGTTCAGTACCCAGCTGGCCCAGTGGCTCCATTCCAGTCAGAGACTCCCTTCATCCATGTCTTGCTTTCTCCCCCCCAATGGGTCCCATTGTGTAACTGATGGAGAACAGGAGGAAAATAATAACTCTGGAACACAGAGACACGCATATACACCTAAAAACAAAACACCTATAAATGTGTAACCAAGCAAGTAATTAAAGGCCCTTTGGCTCAGTTAAATAAAGCTCAGCTTTCTCTGTAACAATCACATTGAGTTGAATCATCAGCTCAATTGAACAGCATCTTTTTAAGATCAAATGACTTGCATGTTTTTGCATTTTGTCATGTTACAACCACAAACTTAAAAGGGTTTTATGTGGATTCTATATGATTTATCAACCCAAAACTGAAGTGGAAAAAACTATTCATAGTTTTTAAAGTTTTCTGCAAATAAATATAAACCTCCATCCATCCATCCATCCATCTTCCTCCGCTTATCCGAGGTCGGGTCGCGGGGGTAGCAGCTTCAGAAGGGAGGCCCAGACTTCCCTCTCCCCGGCCACTTCTTCCAGCTCTTCCGGGGGAATCTCGAGGCGTTCCCAGGCCAGCCGAGAGACATAGTCTCTCCAGCGTGTCCTGGGTCTTCCCCGGGGCCTCCTCCCGGTGGGACGTGCCCGGAACACCTCACCAGGGAGGCGTCCAGGAGGCATCCTGACCAGATGCCCAAGCCACCTCAACTGGCTCCTCTCGATGTGAAGGAGCAGCGGCTCTACTCTGAGTCCCTCCCGGATGACTGAGCTTCTCACCCTATCTCTAAGGGAGAGCCCAGCCACCCTACGGAGAAAACCCATTTCGGCCGCTTGTATCCGCGATCTCGTTCTTTCGGTCATGACCCAAAGCTCATGACCATAGATGAGGGTGGGAACGTAGATCGACCGGTAAATCGAGAGCTTCGTTTTTTGGCTCAGCTCTCTCTTCACCACGACGGACCGGTACAGCGCCCGCTTGACAGCAGACGCTGCGCCAATCCGCCTGTCGATCTCCCGCTCCCTTCTTCCCCCATTCGTGAACAAGATCCCGAGATACTTAAACTCCTCCACTTGGGGCAGGACACCCCCCCCTGTGTATAAACCTGTGGAATGTTTTTTTTTCCTGGTTTACTTTGATCCCCCTAAGTGCAACCAGCATTATTACAGCAGTAAAGAGAGTCTACCTGTGTGTTGTTTAATTGATAACATGACAGCTATTTTACATCAAACTCACCAATTTGGTGAGCAAAAAGAAGAAAGTCAAAAAGTAATTTTCCACAAGGGAACACATAAATATAGCAAACGTAGGTGCTCTCATCTAATGAGATAGAAACTGAAGTTTGTGCAATGGAAAACTAAGACTTTGCATTAACCTGAACACCCTGTAAAACATGGTGCTTGCAGCATAATGGTTCAGAAAGTTGGTCAGAGTGTATAGAAAGAGTGATCCTGGAAGAACGGTCCAATTTCAATCCTCCCCCCAAAAAAAACAAAAAAAGAAATCTGAAATCTGCCCCATCCAGATGAGGTACTAGATCAAACACATATCCAATAGTTAATGGTCATGTTGCATTTAATTCAACTTTTGTCTCTGATATGAAACATGCATCATAATTCTGCACCAGAAGAAACCATTTGCAATAAATCTGGACATAAACAATGACTGATAATTATAGTTATGAACTTATGAAAGTAGTCTGTTCACTGAAGCGCATCAAATCACAATCCAACCACTTCTGGCTCTGACTACTCATCCAAACAGACTTCCTTACAGAAGTTGCAGTCAATGTTCTGCAAAAAGCCATCACTATTAGTTGTGCTTTCATTTTATTAGCTTCCTTTGTGTTGCTATGATCTTGTGACAATACTGTTGGCTGTCATTGCTCAATAAACTTTAAAACTGACCTATAAAGTTCTCCATCTGTTATTACTTCCATGAACAGTTTGGGGTTGTTAGTCATTCGCACAGAAGTCTAATTGTCACATTTAACTATTTGTATAAACTACTACCCAAAAAATTTAGATTTTAGTAAAAATTCAGGATTAAACATCAAGACCTGCTGTGAGAACGTAGCCATAGGTCACGGCATGTGATTGAACCAGTAAAAGGAAAAGCCTAAATTAAACTGCAGGCCACACTCTTCAGATTTTTTGCTGTTGGAGATGCAGCATAGTTGAAAACATGTGTCTGATAGTTTATCGTAAACATTCCCGTTAAAGTATGCCAAAGTTTGTGTAACTTGGCAAATTGTGAAATGCTTCAATGGATTTGAATACTTTACAAAAGCAGTGTAACATTGCAAAGAAGAGGCTTTCTTTTCCACTTAAATTTACTGTAGTAAATCATCTAAGCATGGAGGAAGATAGAGTTGTCAAAGAGATAGACAGAGCGGAGGGCAGGAAAGCAGAAGCCCAGCTGTGTTTTCCAGCGGAGATGGCTGCCAGGGAGAGAGAAAAGGAGGGGAAAGACGTGACACTTTGTCAGATCGACAGAGATATGAAGTCGAGATGTCAAGACAAAAAAGGGTGCTTCTGGTCATGTGCACTTGCATTCAATTTCCTTTTTATCTGTATATGTACACAGTTTCAGAGGAAGCTGTTTTCAGCATGTTTTTCTGTGTGCTGAGACTCCGAGGGCAGCATGTAAGGAAAGGGAAATCGTCTGTGTGTGAGCAGCGACCATTGTGTCTGGATGTAGCGTGGCAGTGTGTGTTTGTGCACTGAAGGGTGACAGAGGGCGTTTATCTCTGCGCTGTGTGTGTGAGGATTTAAAGATGTTTTCCTGCATGTGTGTGGTTGAGTCAAGAGGACGTGAGAAGAGGCTTCCTCTCCACATACTTACATCTTTGATTTATCACACACTGCGTGCCCTTAGACTGTGCACAGGAGTGTGGAAGTAAACCTTTGAGCTCAATCCTCCCTTTGTCAACAGACTCCATTCATTTTATGTATTTACTGTACAGAGTGTGTTTAATAAAGGGAAAAGAAACACTGTAGCTCTGTAATTTTTTTGTTGGGCTCTGATCTCATCGCTCTCACTTTTATATTAACTCATGAGAACTGTATTGGTGTTATACTGCCAAGCTTGAAAAAAGGGCAAATAATTCTGGTCCCCAAGATGGTGAACTTTCACAAAGGGTCACAGTTTTTTCTTTGTTAGCACTCATTGCAGTCCTGAATATTAACGATTTGTGGATTGCTGGTAATATTTTAGGATATGAAAACACAGCAATGTTCTAAAGAATACAGTTACATGCCAAAGGCAAAGTACAATAAAATGAAAACACCATCATTCAAAATGTAAATGCATAAGTAGATGATGTGGTTCAGTTGCCGTATTCAAGCCTCCACAGTTTCCAGATGTTCACAGCCAACTGTACAAAAGCTAAGATTTTGGATGGATGGATGGATGGATGGATGGATGGATGGATGGATGGATGGATGGATGGATGGCACAAATTACTAATGACTTAGATCTCTAAAATCTCACAACTGAACAGGAAGCATTTCATTTCCATGTCCAGTTAAACCCAAAATAATTCATACTCTTTGCAGATTCAAATTTTTATTTGTTTTCATTCAACCGAAAAGTTTCCTCTGACATCAGATGAGACGAGTTCTTCTTAAAAGATATTAAAACAATGTAAATGAGTTATCAGTTAACAATATTATTATCTGAATCAATGCCATGTTATTTGCCATCTATGTTTGGAAAACATCCACAAACATGGAGTAGAAATGTGTAACAGACAGACACTCCCCTTCAGTGGCTTTGATCGAACTAATCAATCCTGGACCCTAAACCTCAGTGGAAATGAAGAAGATTCAGGGGGGAAATAATCTTTCAGCTCGCTTGAAAAAAGTCCCAGGAGATTAAAGTTCTCTCTGCTTTTGGTTGAAATACGACTCAGGCCACTCCTTCATCTCCACCCCTTTCTTAATTAAAACAACTAATAATTAAGAAGTGCAGTCATCAACTGAAAATGAGACTCCAAGAACTATCACTATAACACATGATTTTGCTTTATCACGAGTAACAATGTAATATTGATATTAACTTATCTGTTATTTTCTTTCCAAACAGGTATTCCATGCCAACACAGACGCCACAGATGTGGTTCTTAACCGAATCCCTCAGCCGGTCCTGACACGCTTCGTTCGAATCAGACCTCAGACTTGGAAGAATGGCATCGCACTGCGGTTCGAGCTCTACGGCTGTCAGATTACAGGTAATGCACGACTGCATATCTGTTGTAGTAATTTTGCCATGTCAGTTGAAATGACTCAAATGCTACTCAGATGTCATGTTACTGAACCAGTAACAACATTACTTAATAGCATGCTATGCTGTGCAGATGCTGTCTGCAACAATGATGGTGTACTTATCTCTAAATTTGATATTTGTTTCTGAAGGTTTGGAATAGTTTATATATTTAAATTTCAAATACTTATCTTTAATTTGCCATATCATTGATTGAGTTTTTGGTAAACTCATTGATGGTTTTGGTTTTGAGTTTCTGACTGAGAACAAGCAATGCACTGTGAGATCAAGAACGCTCCACATCATTGCTTTTTTGGTCCCTCGACTCTTAAATCAGAGATATAAACTTGACACATTGTATGGTTTAATCATTAAACAAATATAATTATTTTTTGAATATTTAGAAAGGATTATAGGTATGGAACTGCGCTTTTAAATAATTCACTCACTCTAAACTTTTATGGTCTTTGACAAATTGACTATCAAAATATCAGAAGCCAATATTTCATGATTTTAGGAAAATCCAGATAATAAAACCCAACTAGATGAGGGTTTTGAATCTTATAAATGTCTTGAATCTTATAAAAACTAATATGAAAAAACATAATTTAAAGTCTGGATAAGAAATAAAAATGTGTTATAACCTGGGGGTTATTCTTTGTCCACTGAGCCTCAATCACAGACTGTGCTTGCAGCACTGATGGTCGCTCAATGATTAAAAAGAGGCATAGTGACATCATGGGAAAAAGGAACTTATTATGTCAAAAAAAAGAGCAGCACACAATTTTCATAATTATTTTCAATACAAATTCAGCATGTGTACCGATTCACGAGAAGCTCATGCTTTACACTGAAAAACCACAAAATCTAGTATATTTGTTCTAGTTTTTAGTCCAAATATCTTAGCACACTTGAAGTAAAACACAACTATCTTGCAAGAAAGACACAGGAACTTGTTGTAAGTAAATAATTCCTTAATCTTGATAAAAGTAAGTTCTAGTTCAACTAGCAGATTAAAGTCTTGTTATAAGTGAAAATATATGCCACTGGAAATAGTGATTTTATACAAAACAAGCTTGTACATCTTGTTAGATTTTTTTGTGAGATTTATGTAAAAACACATGAGTCACAGTTTGGTTGAGAGGGTTTGGTCAGAGCAGAAATACCTTTCCCCAAAAACATTCCCTGGGAAAGAACAAGTAAAATGGAAGAAATGTCCCTTTCTTTTCATGAGTGTAATCTAATGAAAATTCAGTTCGTACTTTTATCTCTCTTTCTCTTCCACAACACACCCACTCTTGTGCACTCACACTCTTGCCCTCGCTCTTTCATATCCATATCCCCCTTCTCTGACTCCCACTCACGGATCTCTCTCACACACACAAAGAGACACACTTGGTCCTAATAGAATAATACTAGAGTGTCATGTGTGGGTGATAACATCAGAGAGTAACAGGCTCTCAGCTTTCATCTGCAGCCCTGGCAAACAAACACGATTTCAACCAGCATAATCAGCTCAATACTATAAATAGATAAAACTTAATTATACTGTCTGTGTTATGTGTGTGGAGAAACTGTGAAAGATAGGATTTTAAGTCATCTGACTGGGTCCATCTGCGTGTGTTTGTGTGTGTCTGCTCCACTGTATCATTATTAAGTTAGGGCCTCTCCCTGGTGCCATTGTTGCGGCCATTGAGGGGGACAGATATGCTTTTATCCAGGAGGGCTATTTCAGCACCCACACAAATCACAATCACACCAAAACAATATGACAGACAAGGATGGTGGAATATACATCTATAAATATCCATCTATCAACCATGCTGCCTGCACTCTTGTCTGTCTACTATATTTTAACGTCTCAAGTTGCATTATACATCACCTTACAGATTGCACCATTTTTGAGCTGTGAGATTACATCCAACACACTTTTTTTCAGGTTAGTTTCATGTGCCCATTTTCCATTTCTGTGGCTTTTGGCAGTCAATCATGGAGCTAAGCAGCTAAGCCCTGCAAAAGTTTCCATACACCTTCAACCTTTTCCATTAAAAACACAGAACTCAATAGATTGCACTTGAATTTCATGTGAGAAGCACAAAGTTGTACAAAATTGTATGAAACAAAAATATATATTGCGTATTCTGTATAATTTATTGCAGCTGTTCTTCAAAAGCCTCATGATTTTATTAGAGAACATTAGAGGATTGACAGCATCACCAAATGACTCAGGTATGTTGTTGTTAAGTTGTAAAAAAGAAGCCTAACCTAAAGGTGACAGTAGATTCACCTTCCGACTGGACAGTGACTCTAAACACATACAGTTTAGGTCAAAGCATATCTGTGTGTTATAATGGTCCAGTTAAAGTTCAAACCTAAATCCAAATGAACGTCTGCGGCAAGACTTAATTGTTTCTGTTCACAGATGTTTGTCATCCATTGCGACTAAGCCTGGAGTATTTTATAAAGTGAAATGGGCAAACATTCAGTCTCTAGATGTGCACAACTGGCAGAAACATGCCCCTAAAACACTTGCAGATGCAAAAGCACCATCAGGCACCCAGGGCTGCTGAAAACAAATGCACACCAAATAAAATACGTCAGAGTTTGTTGTTTTAATGTGACAAAATGTGAAAAAAGTTTAAAAGTTATAAATAAGTTTGCAGAGCACTAAATGCAACATCTTGACAGCTTAACCCTAGTTGTGCTTTTGTAATAAGTGACAGGGTTTGATAGTTGGGAGGTACACATCTGCAAAACAGCCTGTTCTGCTGCAGTAAAATGTATTTTTCTCTACTTTTATAACCTAACATATCTGCTAGCAGACATTATGTTTCTGCTCATAGACATGCAGAGAAGCGCGCACTTGAACACACTTCCACTATGTGATAATGCTCTACACAGGCCTATAAAGACAGAAATAAAGCAGTCAGTCAGTGACATGTCATTAACTTAAATCACACTTTTATGTCTCCTGCTCTGCTTCTCTCTCACCCATCTCTCTTCAATGTCCCTGTGTTTTTCTCCCCCTTCCTCCTCATTCTGGCTTCCCTCCCTCTGTCCTTCTTTTGCCTTTGCTGACAGCTTCCATTCCCGTTTTTCTCCAGCCCTCTCTCATTTGCTTCTCTCCGTCTTGCCTTCCTTAAATCTTCCTGGTGCCTGCCTCCTTCAGCGGCTCTTTCCTCACCTTAATCCCATTTTATTTCAGCACCGCAGCTCTTTATCAATCACTTCTTTTCAGTTCCGGTTATTATTTCTCTCACCAGGCCTGCGAGGCGCTCGTGTCCAGTCAGGTAGAGCTCTGTTGGCTGTAGCGGTAGCTGGTTATCAGGGAAAAAAGCTCCATGTGTGGGTGAAACATCAGAGCATACGTTGGTTGCCTGTGTGAGACCTTGACTGTTTTTTGCTGTTGTGCGCGTATTGCTTTGTGTAAGTGTGTGAATTTAACAGCTCTCATGCTGGTGTGTTACATCTGCCTGTTTTTGCTGGGATGAGAGGAGATGATATTCTTGTCGACTCCCACTGCACTCCTGATTTAAAAAAGGGCCAGCAGCTGAGGCTCAGAAACAGCACATATAAAGCTACATGATAATAAACCTATGGCTAATAAGTTTTGCTGAATGTTGCAGAGCTTCAGGAAACTCATGGAGCCTGTCGCTGTTTGTTGTTGATTAATTATTTACCATATAGAGGCACTGTCGCAAACGTCACTGCATTAAACATTCATTTCCTCAAAGACTTGAAGAATGTCACCATCAATCACTGTCACCCCTTTCTTTCTCTTCGTCTCCATCCCTCTCTACCTTTCTATTCACTCACTGGTCTGACATTTCATCCCTCTTCTTGACCTTTTGTCCATTTCTTTCTCCTTTGTCCCATTTTTTCCTCTTCTAGTTGTTTAAATCTGTCCTGTTTTTGTTGTGAGCCCATATTCTCTTAGTACATCTTCAAACAGAAGTGGTCACATTGTTTGGTTCACTTTGTTTTCCATCATTATTCATCACAGTGCTATATTTTTGAGGCTTATTAGATTAAAACTCATTTGTCTCAGTAATAAACAGCACTGCTTTGATCTGCAGCATGCTTTCATTTAGCTTTTTTTTTTCGTTTGAGAGAGCTTTGGCTAAATTCCCTACACAGAATCCCTTTTTGACTGCTCAGTTAAAGTTATGTGTCAACATTTCAGCCGCAGGATGGGAAAATAATGAAACAGGGTGAAGGAAAAACAGCAGGAAGAGGTTCTGGTGTGTAACACATCAGCTGATGTCGTAACAAATCATTTCAGGATCAAACAATATATTTTTTCTCCTACATTAGCCTAACATTGACTCTTAATTAACTCAGACCCATAATTATGATTAGGTGGAAGCTCTTTAGAATGTTATTATGAGGACTTTGACTACTAACAGGGTCATGATCACCTAATATACAATCACCACAATATTTTGCACCCCCTGTGTATTTAACCTTCACTTTACTCTGCTGTTCATTGATTTATGCTACACATCTGCACCACTTCTACTGAACTGATGAAACTGCAGCGTAATTATCGCAGTAATGACCCAGTTACAACATTGTTTGATATCACACTACACTATTCTGTATTGTCTTTACTGGTGAAGTTCTCGATGCTTCAAACTAAAAGTGAAACTGACGCGTGACCTGTTTTTTGATTAGTTCAGCTGATAACTATCGACGCATTGAACTTTTTTTAAGCCAGTCAATGGATGCTTAATTATAAAAAGGAAAAGAAATGGTGAAAAGCTGTATTTCATCAACAAAAGAAAAAGTAAATAGATGTTTAACATTTCTATTTGCTCATAAAAGCAATATTTTATGGCACTGAGATCCAGATGACAAAATCCACTATCACTAATCTAAGTGGAAAGGAACAATGGCAATATATTAAGTATGATAAACATACTTTTTGAAAGTGCAAAATTTGGTGGGTTGATTTATTTTACTCTGAGCTTTGAGCTAACTACCAGCACAGCTACAAATGTTATATTATAGATCACTTATGTAGTTGATCAAAACCAAAATCACATCCTTTTCTTACCAACACGTGTACCTCCCATGTGTGTAAATATTCATTATAGTATTCCTGAGAATTACCATAAGCAGGGAAAAGCTTGCAAAGCTGAAGGTATTTTCAAATATTTTCTCCATTCTCTCCTATAAACAAAAGATTTAGTGCAAAATCAAACCTAGCCAGAACAATCTGGCTACTATTGCTGTCGGTGTCCCAGCCTCTCTTCTAAAGCACATCGTATTATGGAAAAGAATAGAGAAAAAGACTTTAAACAGCTGGCCAGCAGTTTACCCAGCACATTTCCAAACCTCAGCTGTCAGCAGGTGGATCTTCCAGTCTATGTCTCATGTGTCCTCATCACTACACATCAAATCTCCATATAAATCTGCATGACAGTCTGACTTAGTGCTTCAATGAGACTTGTTCTCACTGTCTTGATTTTTTTGGATGCAGTGTTGCTATTGTACTCAACTCTGTCGTCAGCTGCAGGTAAACCTAAGTTCATGTTCAAGTTTTAGTTTTTTCATTTGTTTTACAAAAATGGGGGCCTATTGCTCAACATTACAGAATCTTATATTGCAGGTAGACAATAAAAAAAGTTCATCACCTGTAAGACGTAAAATGCTGCAAGACATTTTTTGCCAAAAGATTATTTAGGAAAAAATAATTTTTTAGCAAACAAAAATACTTGGGTCAATATTTTAGGAAGGTGGCGAAATGCTTTATGTTTGAAAGGGTGCATAGCAATGAGATCTAGACTTTGAAACCATAAAATCTATCAGCATTTTATTTCCTCTCAGTACTTAAACTCTGGCCAGTCTTCAGGCTTGACTTTACAACCTAACTAATTGGCGGACCATGTTGTCTATTTAAAGTTTTCACTAAGCAACTATTTCTATTGTAAATCACTGTGCATAGTGAAAAATAAACAGCTAAACGTTTACACTACATTGAAATGTGACTCCATCTTAGATATTGTGTAATTATTGACAGATTTTTTTTAATGACTCCAGCAATAGCTTCATTAATGCTAAACATTAAGTTCATCTGGCCCTCTGGAACAAAATCGACTTTTCTGAGTATCAAAATGTGGGTCTTATACTTAAGATATTCTGTCTCTGTTCAGATGCTCCCTGCTCAGAGCTGCAGGGCATGCTGTCTGGGCTTCTCCCCGACTCCCAGATCTCTGCGTCCTCCATGAGGGACATCCACGGCTCAATGGGGGCGGCCAGACTGGTCGCCAGCCGGTCGGGTTGGTTTCCTAACCCGGCACAACCCATAGCTGGAGAGGAGTGGCTACAGGTTTGTGACTTTAACTTTGAAGAACAATGCATATATGCAAGAATGAGGGCTTTCGCTCACTAATTTTTGATTCAGTCCACAGTTTTGCTCCTCAGTTGGTCAACAGACATGACGCTGCCGAGCTAATTTGTAAAATATCTTTTTAAATAGAATCCTTTTCAGGTAAATTCTGACATGATGTTTAATCGACATTGTTTTAACATTTAGTTTAGACTTTAAAAATACATTAATAATGCATGAAATAGTCTAATAAGGCAGATAACAAAGTGTCCTGGTGTTATAAAGCTTTACCTGATAATACCCCCTCACATAAACAGTGTAATGCAATATAATATTTGGCAATATTCAAAATTTTGGACACCATTTTGTTTTTTGTTTTTTCTCTTTCACCTTTGCCATTTCCTCAGAAATTAAGTGTGTCCAGAATTTGTTTCAAATCAAGATGTTTCTTAGCGATATTGTGTGGAAATCACTGTGTCATCCACATACATTTAGATTTAAAAATTTCATTAGATAATGACATAAAGTTTTCACAAGAAACAGTAAATGTCCTGGATGAATATCACCTAAAAATGAAGTTGTGGCTCTCCTGGTTGTCTTTTTTGGCTCTTCTGATGTCTATGAATATGCATTTTTATATGTAAAATACTACACATATGAAAATATGTTAAAACCAAACATTTTGATCATATTTTCATTCGTACTTACATCTTCTTTAAGTTACTAGAATATTCAGTGGGCACCATCTGTTTTTACTAATGTCATGAAAATGATTAATGAGGTCCACTAAATAAACTGATGAGACACCTTACTATGTTTCTCTGTATTACAGGTGGATCTAGGTGTGCCCAAGACGGTCCGAGGCATAATTACTCAGGGGGCAAGAGGCTTGGAGGGCAGCACAAGCGCTGACAATAGAGCTTTTGTGAGGAAGTACAAGCTAGCTCACAGCTTGAATGGCAAAGACTGGAGCTACATCATTGACAGCAAAACTGGCATTGCTAAGGTAAATAAAAATACACATTATCATGCACAAATGCATGCAAAATTAATGATCTTTCCTCTGCGGTCACTTTCCCAACATTTACTTTCACCATCCCTCATAAATCTCCCACAGATTCTCCTCTTCTTTTTCCTTTCTGTCCACTTTCTCATTATTGTTTTTCTGTTCAGCAGAAAAAAAAAACAGTTTTATTCCAGCATCCCCTCTGAAAATAATTGCATTTAATCACCTCAGCCCTCTTGCTTCTGTCTCTGCCTCTATGCCTTTTTTCCTTCACTCTTTCTATCTCATCCACTTGTTCGCTCATACCCTATTTGTCTCTCATGGGTGTTAATTAAAAATGTCTTTTCTGCATCACTACTCAACACTGCTGGCAGTCTAACGCACCGTGAGACAGGGCTCTTCATTCTCCTTTCTGAGACTGTCTTAAAACGCTTTAATAGCACTACTGAGTGTCGGGATTTTCTACTGATGTTAAAAATCCTGTTCTCTCTCATCTGCCTGTCGTTTTAAATGAGCATCCTGGGAAAATCATCAGAGGGTTTTTTTTCTTTTAGTTTAGAAATCTTAAAGACAGAATATACAGCTTAATCCATGAAACCAATAGTAGTCTTGTCTAGTCTAGTCTAGCTCTAGGTTTGTAATAAATCCACTTCTTTTTTCTTTTCTTTTCCTTTGCCAGAGGCTGCTGCCTCAAAGAATATTTGAAAATCAAAAGCAACACACTTGTTATTTTCTATGACACATGTCACACTGAGAAGAGAAACAATGCTGATTAGCTGTGCTCATGACTTCAGACAGTCTTACTCTTTCTTTGTCAGTGAGACTTATAAAGGAGATAGTAATTTAATTCCATCCACTTGAGGTTTTTGTGAGTATTGTCAAAAATTGGGGCCCCCCAAACACAATCTGATTTGACACTTCTTTAGACAATAACGTTTCTAATCTACTATAAAATTTTAATGACTTTCCATCTGCTTAATCAGATTTTTGAAGGGAACAGCCACTATGATACTCCAGAAGTTCGGCGGTTTGACGAGATTGTTGCACAGCACATCAGAGTTTTTCCAGAGCGATGGTCACCTGCTGGGATCGGCATGAGGATGGAGGTTCTCGGCTGTGACCTGCCGGGTAAGAGTTCACACACAAAGCATGATTTACAGCCCCGAACTGTTTAGGTCAGGCTTCAGTACTCCGTGGCCTGTTTCCTGCAACTTCTGTATGAAGTCCACCTATACTTACAATACACAGTACCTCAGGGACTGAAATTTGAGACCCTTAGTTTGGGGTCTGGTTGCAGCTCAGAATTAGCACCTGTCAGTGTCCAGATTTGTAGGAGAAACTTGAAAATAGTGCCAATATCCAAACTGCAGAAATATATATTTTTAACTAAGTAGCCACAATTAGATGAGTTATATTTTATTTGACCAGGTTTTTGATTAAATAGCCATTCATTTCTTGATGGACTTGTCAATGAGTGAAAATAAAGTTCAGCAAAATCATTTATATGTTTCTCAAATGTGGATTAAACACAATCTTTTAACTTTGCTAACATGTTTTTTCTGCCTTGAGGTCACATTAACCTTTTGGAGTTGCCCCGTCAGAGTCCGACTTGAATTTTGTAGAGCAGGGGTGCCAAAGTCCAGTCACTTCTCTAACAAACCTAAATCAAATGAATGGCTCGGTACCAGGCCTCTGCAGAACTAAATGACATTCAGCAATTTTATTCAGATGTGTTGGAGATACGATGCATCTCTACGCTGCAGGATAGTAGCTCTTGAAGACTGAGCTTGGACACCCTAGCAATAGAAAATATGAAGAAGGAATTAATGATCAGGGTGATGGCCAGAACTTTTCTAACCTCACAGACTTGGATCTCATCACTAAAGATACATCAACATGACACCAGTGGGAACATAAAAGCTGTTTAGCAATCCTTAGAGGGGTTTGATTTCTTTAGTGCCAATAAAGATATTTACACTGACTGTAAAATGTAAATAACAGATTATATTCCAAAAAAAAAGATTTAATTCTTTTACTGTAACTGTTTGAGTGTAATGACCATTAATTTGATCTAAAAGATGGTCAAGATGAAGATGGCGGTTATGTTTCTGACTTATACAAACTGTGAAAAGTAATTAGATCCTTTGTAAGTGTTGGAAATACTCCATTTTGTACTTTATGCTGTGTGTGTTTCATCATCTTTAATCTTTATTAAAGTGTAAGATTAGACAAGCTCCATTTAAAGAACAGCAGACTGTATTTCAAAACATTTATTTTCATTTTCCATGGTGTGAAGTGTTGCATCTGTTACTTTATGGCACAAAGGATCAGTCATTAGTACAGGTCTCTGTCTCCCATTCATCTTCTATGTATTTTATGGTTAAAGTTAATAATCTTACTCCACAGGAGGCTTTTCAACATGTCTGGACAGGGATTAAAGTGTCTAGGTCAGAGGACATTTACTCATTGCTGCCAGCTGCGTAATTCATTGTGCTCACAGCCCATTTGGTTGGTAACATGTTCCTATGTGTAACAATGGATTTGGTGCGGTAAAGTTGCTGAGCTATGGTTTTCGGTCCATAATCAGAGCTGTTTGAACTAAAAAAAAATCTGGATTTTTCTTACTTAGCTTGAAATATTCTTCTACTTTAGGATTAGTATGGAAGGAGAGATGATTTAGCACAGTGATGAATGTACGCCATCAATCTACATGTTACTTTACTGAGCTGTGAAAGTACAATTTATTATAATGCGCCAATGCTGTATGGACCACTTTAGCTGTGGCAAGCAATTCTTTTCCCTACTGCGCAATCATTTTAAGAAATAAAGCAAGCCATTGTACCAATGCTCCTACATTTATGGACTAACTTGCACAATAACAATGCGCTACGTAAATTCTTCAGCAAATGAACCAGAGACAATGGATAGCTTGTCAGTAAATCTGTAGCATTTTTTCTTCCTAATGTCCTGTGCTGTTGTATAAAATAGTCAGAGCTTAACTTGCCATCCATTGCTCCTCTAAAAATGCTGCTGGTGTGGCTCGCCTCTGGTTTTTGTTGCCTCTGATTATACTACTTTAGTCCCGTTGTGACATGTGACAGGTGAAGACATGAACAGAAAACGACACATACCTGCTCCCAGTGGAACACGATTGGGGCTGTTGGCTACAGCAGACGGATACAGTTGTGTATTTCTGAACTTGTGTGTGCATGTTGGGTGAGAGAAAGTGCCCAAAGGGAGCAATATATCCCAGATGTGTCGGACCCAACCAGTAGGCTGCTTGTGATGGGGACACTGGAAGAACAGGAGAATACTCTGCTTGTTTTATCTTGAGACAATATGGTTCTGGTCACATTTATTGTGTAAAAATATTTTTTAAAGATTCATGATTTATTACAGCACCATGGTTTCACTAACAATTTCAAAAGAATCCAACTAGATTAAATACTTTTTTTCACACATTTTTATCAGCTGTACCAATAAATAGCATCTGATGACAACATTGCCAGTGAGGGAAAAACACCTAAAAATAATAATGAAGGCATTCGCAGATATTTTATTTGCCATTAGTGAGGACATAATTGTAGGTTTCATTTCAATTAAGAAGATTAGAACAGCTCATTTATGTGGGAAATTAAAACCAATCAATTCTGCATTTAACTATTGTAGCCATTGCTTTCATTTTCAACACTAATTTTCCTTCATTTCTAGTGAATAAATTCCCTAAAGTGCAAACAGATAAGCTCACATTAAAAAACAATTATAAAAATTGTTTTTAAGATAAACATTATGCCTTTTGTGAAAATACAAGAAGACAAACAGCTGATTTTTGTCCATATGTCTCGTGTACGATTGCATCTGATGCAAATCATAAGCAGTCAGCTGCCATTTCTGGAAAGATCAACATCTTTACTGCTCTATGGCTGCAGTGATTGTCTGCTGGTCTGGCTGTCTGTGTCTGCTTGCCAGATGTTCGCCCTCTGGATGTAATCTGTGCATTACACATGATAACAGTTCATTCCCACTTCACTTGAACACCATAGCAACTGCTCCTGCTACCATCATATAAATAAAGCCACACAGCGAGATAAGCGTACTTCTTAACTTTAACTTTCACCATCTGTTTTTGGCGATGGAAAACAACTATGAAGTCATAGTTATTTTCCTAGAGCTACAAGTGACAACAGAAGTACCTATTTCCTTCCTGTTTGTGTTTATTTTGTTCTAGAAGAAAAGATGAATTTAGCTGTGCATCTTCCTCAGTCCACTGAGCACAGCTGTTTACACAGAAGAAATGGCTTGCAAAAACAAGGCAGAGACATTCAACTCTAGTGGGCTTAAGTGGGCTTCTCCTATAAATTCACTCATACACACAGACGGGGCTGCAGATTGGAAGAGATCTGCAGAGCTCAACAAGAGGAGGGCCACAACATTTGATCTCCATGCTATTTATTTTTCTTGCTCCTTTTGATGCAGCTTGGGTCATACACTCATCAGGTGCATGAAATGCTTTTACTGCTGCAGATATTCCTTTTATAAGGTGGAATACAACATAAAACTTCAATGAATTTGAAAAACAAGACGTTTGAATTTAGCCCGACTAATATCTAATTCACATAGCGCCAAAATTATTCTCAGATATGTATCACAATTTTTGGGTTAAACGTCCGTCAGAAAGCAGAACCTCAAAAACTGACGCTTAAACCATCAACAAGCTTGTTACATGAACATCTGATCACTGTTCTTGGCAAAAGTGGTAGAGTTCATTTAAATTGAAAAATTTTGCCAGAACCTTGTTGATGATCACAAAAATGTGGTTTATTTGCAATTTTCTAATTTACTTACATTTAACCAAATCTTATAGGGGGTGTCTGTATATATTTGAGCTTTTACTGTATACATAGTTTACTCTACTTCTGTATTAAAGAAAATGTACAAAATTAAAGTTATGCAGGTAATACCTGCTTTTAAAAAAGTCATTATAGCTGTCCTTTGTATTCTCATGCTCCATGTTATGAGGTACAAAAATCCCACTTTTTTTTCTTGTTTTAAATATAGACAATGGGAGTTTTTTTATGGAAAGAATAAAAATTATGCAAAATTTCCAATCCTGGTTAGTGTTTAGGCTTCTTATCATTGTAATGAATGTGAAATAATAGAGAAGTTTCCTTCCAGCTCGACTTTGGCACAAATAAGAAACAACCAATTCTCCCGAATTACTGATCTACTTTTAAAAAAACAACCAAAGTAGTTACTCATGTTGTGTACTTTATTTACTATTCAAATATACAGGCAAAGAAATTGCTTTTCCATTACCAGCCTTGTATTGTTTTCATTTTCTACAATCAAGTGCACTGACCTAACAATTTCCTCACATGAGCGAGACAATCCCAGCTCCAAAAATCCAATACAAAAACAACGAAAGAACAGATTCATGGGTTCTTCAGGGACACACAATAAAATGTAGTTTAGCATCTCATTATTGTGTAAAAACCTTCGGTGCAAACACAGAAACAAAAGCCAAAAGATTACTGCTCATTTCCAATCATCCACGCTAGCTATGGAGGCAACGTGTAATTTAGGTGCTGTAACCTCAACTATTGGATGTGAACCGAAAGCTTACGAGCTGCCAGTTCCTATCATGTTTTTAAAAGAGTGAGCTATCAGAACATCTGCTGCGCTCACATCCCTTTCACTTCACACCTAGCTGTTGGCAGCCACGCAGGCGGGGACAGATGTACACACAAATACACACTCACACCTGTTTGGCATAAAGGTTTTAAAGGGTTAGCTCTTATTTGTGTCAATACATGCTTCATTTCTCATCGGTAGCGTTATTCAGGAAAGTAACTGAGAGATGGCAACAATTAAAGACTGAGAGTGAAAGCGCCTTGCATCCTGAATCCCAATGAAGCAAATAGTTTTGTCTTTATTCACCAGCTACTTCTGCTCCTAGAATCATGGAAAATCTGGGTGCTGGCAGCCCAACGCTGAGAATGTCTTTTTTGCCTCATTCGTCCAGCGAAACCATAATGATGTGGTAAAAAGAACCCTGTGGTTATACAGCTATTAGTTTGCGTGACTCAGGGCTGATGGATTGTTTCTGATCACTTTCAAGTGAAAAATCTCAGAATAAGGCAGTGATACATTGACGGAAAGTTTCTGTAAATCAAGCTTCATCCACAATTACCCCTAGTATTGAGGTGTAGTCTTAGATTAAACGGGCTTCTGTTAGAGCAGTACAATCTCCCACATCAACTAAGTCACAATTATTCTCAAGAAATTATATAAAACAAGTTTGTTTGGTATAAATTATAAAGTAAGTTTATCTTAGCAATCAATAACCTCTTGTTTACCTAATATACTGTATAACGATAGCATAAATGGACTTGTTTCTCTTGGCTGCTCCTTAAAATTGGTAATACGAGAGAACATGCCATTGAAGTACAGCATACTTTGTTTAAGCTTACCCATATTTACAGTCAAATCACTAACTAAAAGTTAAAAGAATTAAAATTTTAGGATTAACTTAGACTTAGTTGCTTGAACGCAAAACTAGAAGCTTCTGAACTTTTCCTGAACTTTCTTAAGATATTTTCAATAAAATCACTAGGTACTTACCAACCGTGTCCCAAAACTCTTTGGGTTCATTCTGGAATGTGTACTGGATACTTTTAAGAACTTAAATGGTACTTTTTGGCGCTTGTCAGGTAGATTGGTAAAATTTTTATTAAACTTCTTGGCTGTTTCCTCTAACTTTACAAGGGACTAGATTATGCAGTGCTGCCACAAAAATCTATAAAGTTCAATGTTTACCACAGCTCACTGTGGTAAACATTGGCATTTATGGCTTCCCCAACTCTCCATAATAACCATTTATTATGCCGTTTTCACACCAGGAGTGCCAAAAAGCTGCAGAGACTTTTATACTTAAGAAAATTAGCAGAGAAAATACAAATTTTACTGTTTGTTTTATTTTTAGCAGATTGAATGGAATGGAATTCAAAACAAATTTCCTTCACCTCATTATATGAGGCATGTTTATACTTCATGATTGAAAATGTGTGAAAGAAAAAAACAAACATCTTTGTTGGGGTTTTTTCACTGGACAAATGAGTCCAGAAAAACACAGGTCTTTACAGCAGCCTTGATGACGTGCTGCAGATAGTTTGAGAACATTCTGGAGTTGTTCTGCTGTTCCAGGTTTCCAGCCAATCATATCGACTCTTGCCAACTGCGTGTTTGCACGTGTGTTGGTGAGTGTCAGGTCCAGCTTTGCTTATTACTATCACATGTGAGTTGTGGCTGCAGTTCAGATATTCTCATGTGATCAGGGGGATGTGTCCTCAGTTACACCCACTCACTCATTCCCTTCACACCCTTTTCACTTGCCAATAACATTTAAAGCAAAGTTTCTGGAAAAGCACAACACAGGTATTTAAGAAAACAAATGGAAGTTTTATATTTATGAAAAATAACTAGTGCTTCAAAGCACTTATGCTGAGAGATTCATCATTCCTTAATTGATCATTAATCATTTTCTCTTTATCTACTTTTACATTTCTTATTTATTGTAGATTCAACCAAAAAA